>NC_134532.1:214216997-216705331 GCF_050624435.1 Tenrec ecaudatus | reverse complement strand
TGCACACAAAACTAGATGATAAGAGTTTTAAAACATTAATGAGAAAAATTAAAATAATACTTGACCAAAACAATACAATACAAAACAATACAACTGTTGTTTAAAATATTTCCACAGTGCTTCTTGGCGGCTTCCATCGCAACGTCCTTTGCTTCTATTATGAGCGTAGCGCTGTCTGGTTTTTCACACCCGTGGACACACGAGCATTTCTGTGGGGCTCAGAGCACGCTGTGGAGAAGAGAGCGTTCAAAGTGAGCTGGAGATGTAAGTGTGTGATTTCCACACTGAAGGCGCTGGGTTCCTTTGTTCCGGGGACGGATTCCAGGAGACTTCAGCTTCTGTCTGACCCCATTTTAGTTGCTTCAGCCTTCGCTATACTCCCATGGATCTTAGAGCTGAATCGTTGGTTTTCTGTTTCAAGCAGCTCCACAGGTAAGCAAGGCTACCCCACTAGCACATCTCCCTCTGGCTTCTGCGTGTCAGGTGCGTCCCTTGTGCAGCCCTGTGGATCACCGTGAAGAACATGCGTATCGCGGCGATTCGATATTCACAGCCAAGATATTCTCTTCACGATGAGTCTGGCATGCAAACATAACCTGACCGATTGCTGTTGGGTCGACCCCAACTTGCGCGCTCCACAGAGTTTTCAATGGCCGCTGATTTGGGAAGGAGCTCACCAGGCCTTTCTTCTGAGGTGCCTCTGATTCGACTTAACCCTCCAGGTTTTTGCTTACTGACCCAGTGCGCACCGCCCAGCGACTGAGTAACCAAGCCAGACCCTATCTTCTGACCCTTAGCATCTGTGATGGGCAAGTCTTACGTCAACTTGGCCGGGCCAGGATTCTCCTGGGAAGTGGTCTCACCTAGAGTGGTCGGCTGCATGCTGGGGCCTTCTGTGAGGCAGCCAGGCAGTTACTCTGGCCACAGTCTTGATACAGAGGATGGGGGCTTCATCCAGGGCACGGCCTGCTCTTAGTACAGGCTGACGGTGTGGCAGCGAGCTCACATCTAGGGAGGGATCTGGATCCTGCATCTGGTTTGTCGATTGGATCCCCCATCTGGTTTGTCAATTGGATCCCCCATCTGATTTGTCGACTGGATCCTGCATCCGGTTTGTTGATCTCCTGTTCTATCCATCTGTCATTGGACTGCCACCTTGGATTCCTTCATCCTATCTCAGAATCATTCGGCTTGGCATCCACCAGCCTATGGTCTTCCTGCTTCATCTTCTTGCTATGTGCTCATCAACTCTGGCAGCTACGGGAGTCAGGAGAAGACCTCAGCTTCTATCGGACCCGGGGGTTTGAGCCAGACTGGACTTGGGCACCACTTCTACAACTGGGTGTGTCGTTGCTTGATCTATTCTATACTCAGGTCTCTGTTTATATTCAGAGCCACTGGCTTTGCTTCTCTAGAGAACCCGCCCGGACACCCCGTCCCTTCACCCTTCTTTCTTCGCTACCTTCTGCCTTCCGGGGAACGGACCCAAACGCACTGCCATCAAGTCAATGCCGACTCATAGCGACCCCATAGGACGGGTAGAACCGCCTCCGTGAGTTTCCCAGAGTGCCACTCTTTGCCGGAGTAGAGAGTCCCATCTTCCTCCCACAGAACGTCTGTCTGGTGGTCACTAACTGCCAACCTGCGGTTAGCAGCCCACTCGTAAGCTCGCCACCAAGGGTGGAAACCAGGTGTGCTGACTGACTCCCGTGCAGCAAGGGCTCAGGGCTAGGTTCCGTTTCCGTGAGATGCACTCGGGGGGCAGTGAAGCTGAGGCCATCTTTCTGAACCTCCCCCCGGCCCCTGCCCCCACTGCAAAGATTCCATTCTGCTCAATACGCAGGGCTGTTTGTTGAGGCAGGACTTCCCTGAACGCAGTTGCATTCCCTCTCTGTGGGAGTAGCTGAGGAAGTTACCGAGGTCTCGGGGCTAGAATTCAAGCCAAGACACTTCTGAGGAAAAAGCTAATAAGCCACCTCCTCTTGAGGATATGGAAGCTTCGACAGGGAAAAACGAACTAATGAGTGGCATGCACGCGCCCAGGGAGCGCAGTCTCCGACCCAGACCACAGGTACGACTGTGCTCACCATCACGTCCCAGACACGTTCCCAGACTCATTCCCGATGGCGGGCTCTTCTCCAGACAAACGGGCTGCTTGAAGCAGAGACCTGGCCCCATCCTTGTCTAGCTCAGCTTCAAACACTGTTTGGGGGACTCCTCATATCCTCAGGAACCGCAACTCCCCAAGTACCAAGGCCAACACACACTGGTTCCCGATACCTGTGTATGAGCCCCCGCTTCGAAACAGGGCTGTCTTTTGCCATGTTCATAGAGTCATACCAGAGGAGGGTGGGTGTGATTGACAGCTAAGGTTGTACATCACCTTGGTTGGGCCATGGTTCTCTGCTTGGACAGATACGTAATGATGTAATCATCCCCTGATGTGAGCAGCCTTCTTTTGATGTAAGGGGCTGTTAGGTTGGGGTGCAACGTCCTTGAGCTGGTGTAAGTGAGACTCCTTCTTGGGCATATGGATGTCTTGGTATATGGTTGTCTTGGTAAAGCTCTCTGGCTCTTTTGGCTCGCAAAGGATCTTGCATATGACCTCCGGGTCTTGGGACTTGAGCCAGCGACCTGCAGCATTGCTAGTCTCTGACTTAGCTAGCACCCACATCCTGCGAGCCAGCAGCCTGCTGTTGGACCTGCCAACCTTGGGATCATCCATCAGCATGCCCCTTACAGGTGAGAATGGCAAGTTTTTCCTCATTATTAGGATGTCTCAGTTCCCGGAGAAGGACATCATACTCGGAAAACTGGAGAGTCAGCAAAAAGGAGGAAGCCCTGCAGGAGACAGAGGAACGCAGTGGCAGCAACAATGGGCTCAAACTATTGTGAGGGCCATGCAGAGCCAAGAAATATTCCATTCTCATGTCAGTGGGGTCCTGATGAGCTGGGACCGACTCAATAGTGCCAGAGAACAATAACATCGGGCACTTCTTCATTTTTATTTCTCACTGGCTCAAATACTATGTGGGGAATAAGGGGGCTCTTTATTGGAGTTCTCAGAAATCCCGTACTCTGGGAGTTCATGACTTTTAGACGCTCCTATGGCAACAAACTGTCTCAGAACATTCCCCTCTGGCTTCTACAAAGAATTGCATTATAACCGTCACAGGGACGTCTGGATTAGTTGTACACTGCTTGTCTAGACTTTGTGATTAAACGCTTGGGATTTCACGTAGAACAAATGCACCCAACTGTTGACCTCTCAGGCAGGGCAGAAACATCTCTGATCCCTAACTCACTGGGTGCCTTCACCATTCTCTTCTCCACCACCAGAAATCTCCCATCTGAAATATTACAGCTACCCGTGTGCAAGCTTTCTTATTTCCTGGAGTCTCTTACTCCTGGCTTGGTGGAGAAAGCATAGAAAATATTTTGACAAGAGACCGCGGCGTGTTGACGATGCCGGTCCTGGCACTTCTGGGGAGCAGTCATCACATTTATCAACAAATATGTTAGCAGCAGATGGGACCAGGAGTCTTTGAAATAAGCGTGGTTAATGAAGGAAGAAAAGTCCCACGGGTGGAGCGACTGCTGTGTTAGACAGAGACAGCGAGCTGCCGTGGAGCTGCCTACAAGTCTTCCCGGCTTCCTGCACAGCTCAGCAAAATGTGTCATCCTCACGATCACCAGCATGCTCAAGTGACGCTCGGCTGTCAAGCCACGGGTGCTCTGCCTTCCTGTGGCTCTTCTAGTGGTTATGAGGTGGGCTGCTAACTGCAAGACCAGCAGTTTGAAACCACGAGCTGCTCCAGAGGAGAAAGACGGAGCTTGCTACACCTGTGTAGATGTACGGTCTTCAGAACTCACAGAAGGCAGTTGTGTCGGTCCTATGGGCTTGCTATGAGTTGGCATCGACTCAATGGCACTGACTTGGGTTTTTGGTTATCCATGCCTCTAACTCCCAACAAATGATAGGGTAGCACCATGCAAATCCTGTGCAAAACACTAAAAGAGGGGACTGTTCTATTTGAGTTGTCAATCTTCTGGTGTAAGAGCACTATCTCTGAAGCAGGAACAGAGATAATTCCAGAACATCATGGAAGAATCACCAGCAGGGCTCTTCCGGATCCCTGCCTAAAGTGGTGGAGGCCAAGACCAGAGACATCTGAGGCCTAAGCATGGAGATCATGGACCAGAGTCAAGGAGCCACATGAGACAGAGCAGAGGGCCTGTGCCCTCGAGACCTGTGTTAGTCTGGGTAGACTAAAGAAACAAATTTATGGACACACATATGTGTATAAGAGAGAACTTTAGGAGGGAAGGTAGGTCAGGGAGGGAGGAGGAAAATGAGGAGCTGATACCAAGGGCTCAAGTAGAAAACAAATGTTTTGAGAATGATGAGGGCAACAAATATACAAATGTGCTTGACACCATAGATGTATGTATGGATTGTGATAAGAGTTGTATGAGCTCCCATAAAGTGATCAAAAAAAAAAAAAAGAAGAAAGAACTTTATATACGAGGGAAATTGAGTATTGAGAAACATCCTAGCCCAGTCAAGATCAAATCCATAAGTCCTATATTAGCCCATCTGTCGATACTAGTCCATAAATTCTTCTTCAGACTCACGCAGTCATGCGATGACACCAAATGCAGGAAGATCACAGGCCAGTGGGTGGGAAGTCTTGTGGATCCAGGGGCGTTGAAACATCTCAGTGCTGGCAGGGATCTCCACGTGGCTTCTCCAGCTCTGAGGCTCTGGCTGCCATCAGCCTGTCTCCATGTGGCTTGTCAACAAGAATGTCTTACAGAGACTGAGCCTGTGTCCTGACTCTTATCTCCTTAGCATCTCCAAATGAGAATATCGACCTGATTGACAGGCTAAACTCCACCCCTTCACTCTTAATCCTCTCAAAATGACAACAGATTATATAACTACCACAAGACCTGAGACTGTGAGTTGGAGCAGCAGGTAGGTTTCCTGGCCCAATGAGGCAAAAGCCAAGGGAGCACATAACTGCAAGACTGAGAGACTTGGTTGCTGCCTGAAGAGAGGTCCTGCTGTGGAGCTGTTAAATTCCCTACTGTTGCACTTAGGAGCCTTCAAGTCGATCCTGACTAATAGTGAACCTGCACATAACAGCACGGAACACCGCCTGGTCCAGCACCATCTCTACAGTTTTCGTTATGTTCGAACCCATTGTTGTAGCCGCTGTGTCCATCCGTCTTGTCAAGGGCCTTCCTCTTTTTTTGTTGCCACTGGACTTGACCAAGCATGACGTCCTTGTCTAGGGACTGGTCTCTCCCGACAACATGTCCAAGGTGTATGAGAGCAAGTCTCATCATCGTTGCCTCTGAGGAGCATTCTGACTGTACGTCTTCCGAGACAGATTAGTTGGTTCTCTTGGCAGTTCTGGTACTTTCAATATTCTTCGTCGGCTTCATGATTCAAATGCTTCGGTTCTTTTACCACCATCCGTAGTCAAAGTCCAACTTTCACATGCATACGAGGCCATTGAACATACCATGGCGTGGCTCAGGTGGACCCAAGTCCTCAAAGTAACATCTTTGCTTTTCACCTCTTTAAAGAGGTCTTGGGCAACAGATTTTTCCAATGCCCTCTTAGCCGCTGCTTCCATGGGCATTGCTTGTGGATGCCAGCAAGATGAAAACCTTGACAACTTCAGTCTTTTCTCTGTTCATCATTATGCCACCTGCTGGCCCAGTTGTGAGGATTTTTATTTGCTTGACCTTGAGTTGTCATCCACACTGAAGGCTGCCATCCTTGATCTTCATCAGCAAGTATTTCAATCCCCCCTGCTTTCAGCAAGCAAAGCTGGGCCATTTCAGTCTGCTGAGGGCTGTTTATAAGCCTTCCTCCAATCCTGATGCTGATTTCTTCTTCATATAATTCAGCTTCTCTGGTGATTTGCTCAGCATGCAGATTGAATAGACATGGTGAGATGATACAACCCCGATGCACACCTCTCTTGGCTTTCAACCAGGCAGTGTGTCCCTTTTCTGTTCGCACAACTGCACAACTGCTTCTTGACCTATGTACAGGCTCTGCATGAGCACAATGACGTGTTTCAGATTTCCTACTCTGCTCAAGGTCGTCCACAGTCTGTTATGACCTACACAGTCAAATGTTTCTTGCACATTCAATAAAATCCCCTAATAGACTCCTGTCATTGTGAACTCTGTGAGTTCAATGTGGCAAAGGTGGTGAATTATCAAACCCAGCAGAGAGGTCAAGAACGCTGTGGAGGGTCAGTTTCTGTCAGAATAGCAAGAAAGAATGACAGGGAGTAGAGGCTCGTTGGACCTGTGCCTCATGTCCATCGGCCTTGGGTCTGTGTGGTGATGGACTCCCCTTCTCCCTTGTGTAGCCAGACGAGGTAAGATGCTGCGCCTACATCACAGAACCATGGTTCTCCAGGGTCATTTCCTGGGAGAGTTCATACACAATCCAGGAGACCAGGCAAATGGAGCGGGATAAGCCATGGGTCCTTGCCAGGTAGCAGGTCCTCCAGGTGATTGTGATATGTCCACAGTTGGAGAGCCATTGATTTAGAGCAGTGGTTCTCAACCTTCCTAATGCCGCGAGACCCTTTAATGCAGTTCCTCATGTTGTGGTGACCCTGTATGTGGGCGTATCTGCATGTGGGCGGACCGCCTGGAGATGGATAGAGGAGCTGTGTTTCAGTTCCTAAGACCATTGGGAATATGGTCTTAGGCGACCCCTGTAAAAGGGTCATTCAACCCCCAAAGGGGTTGTGACCCACAGGTTAAGAACCACTAATTGAGAGCCTTGCTACTCCTGAGTTGCAGTGGTCAGGAATTTTGTTTTACTTGATCCTCAAGGAAGTCCTATCAAGAAATCAAATGACGTATTGCATTCGGCAAATCTGCTGTACAACTACAGATGTCATGTTGAGAACCCAGGTGCAATGACCCAGGCACGCCATGGTCTCTTCAGCACGTACTTCAGACGTATGTGAAGGCTGCCTTTAGAAATGGTGTTTCTGGGGAAGCCACAGTATACCGTGGGCTACTGGAAGAACAAGCGGATCTGTCTTGGAAAAAGGACAGCCAGAATGCTCCCTGGGTGCAAGAACGATGAGGTTTTGTCTCACAGACTTTGGATATACACCAGCAGGAAGGGCCAGGCTCTGCAGCAGCGCGTCATCCTTGGTAAAGTAGACAGACGGCCCATAAAGAAGGAGATGGCCCTCAATGAAACGCATGGACACGGTGGCCCCAACACAGCAGTGATGGGGAAGGGGGTGCAGGACCAGGCAGTGTTTTGTTTTGTTGTATATACCACCCCTTTGAGTAGGAAACTTCTAGACGGCACCTGAAAATGGCAACACTCAAAGTATGGCCCATGAGCCCCAAGCATAGGCATCATTTGGGAGCTGATCAGCACTTCTAGCCCCACTGAATCAGGATGTGCCAAGTAACGAGTCCCCAGCTGATCAGCAGGCACAGAATCTGCTACAGCCCACAGGAGAAGGTTTAGGGGGGGTTCAGCATTGACCCCCGGCCTGCTATGACATTTGAGTCTCACGACGATGTTCATTTCACAGAAGAATGCATTGAAGTTCAGCGAGACGAGTGACTTTTCCATGGCCACAGACTCAACAGGGCAGAAGCTGTGTCCAAATCACAAAGCATTCCAATCCTGGATCCCACCTTTGTTCTAATGCAGCCCTGTTGTCCTCACACGAGGACACGCTAACGATGTCTTCAGTTCCAAAACTGTCAAATACGTAGCAAGTTGGACCCAACTTACCATGACAGACCGAGAGCCAGGAGCCTTACACAGCGGGCTATCCACTGGGATGGACGTAAGCAGCTGTCTACCCACAGCCATGTGGCCCGTTCTAACTCATAGCAACCCCCCAGAATGGAGCCCAACTGCCCGGTAGGGTTTCCAAAGCGGCTGCTGCATTCGAACCACCAGCCTTTTAGCTCTCAGCTCCGTGCTTAGCGCACTGTCAACCCTAAACCCCAACTCATCCACAGCCCCCAACCCTCTTGCCTCAAGGGTCCCCCGATGGTCTTTACAAGTGTTCGTGGCGGGCTTACCATGCTCATCCAGCAATATGTTGTCAGGCTTGATGTCTCTGGAAAACAAAACAAAGAAGCCAAGACTGTGATTCCTGATGAGCACACGGACAAACGCTGGGTTTAGGACAAACGGACCCCTGACGACACCCAAGAGCTGGTCTCACCCCCACCCTCACCCCCACCTTTAGCATGAGGCCCTCGGACAGGAAGCAGAGGCGTCCTAAGCATGAGTGTAGAGCGCCTCTCCGCTTCCTCCCTCCTCATTCCCGGAGAGGGAGTTGTTGGGATATGAGTCTTGGAACGTTCAGAATGATTTCTGGCCTCTCAACCCCGACACAGTGGTCGCGGCTGCTCTTTGCACACCTGGTGCGTGCCGGCACATCTGCCACGCTCCCGCCCTGGTGTGACTTCACTTTTTCTCCAACACCGCAGCTGGGCATTGCGGTCAATGCGCATTGAAGCTATTGAGGCCAATGAGGGCATTCTTCCAAATAAGAATCAATCACGTCCGAGTTAGGTTAAATATTAAATTCTACCTGAAAGCACCCAGGGGTTGTCTCTAACAGTGCGATGCAGTCTAAGGAGCTGAGGATGACAACATCTCTCTCTCTCTCTCTCTCTCTCTCTCTCTCTCTCTCTCTCTCACACACACACAGTTAAGTATCAATAATTTTCTATCTATATTGGGACTCTGGAAGCCTGGGAAGATTCACTCAAAATTCATTGTCACTGCATCAGTTCTGACTCCCGATGACCTTACAGGACAGAGCAGGACTGCCTTTGTCGGTTTCTGAGACGGCAACTCTATGGGAGCAGAACGCCTCATGTGTCTCCTGAGGATTGGCGGGTGGTTTCGAACTACTGACCTTGCAGTTAGCAGCTCCATCCA
This sequence comes from Tenrec ecaudatus, assembly GCF_050624435.1. Classification (NCBI taxonomy): domain Eukaryota; kingdom Metazoa; phylum Chordata; class Mammalia; order Afrosoricida; family Tenrecidae; genus Tenrec; species Tenrec ecaudatus. The sequence continues at coordinate 216,696,363 of NC_134532.1, read as the reverse complement.
TAAACCGCTACGTGACTTATGCATAAGAACCAGGGCTCCTTAGGAATATTTACTAGCATTCGGTAAATGGACCCCCACTGGCAAGCCCACAAAACACAGCTGGCAAAGCAAGCGATGATTAGGAGTCTCCCAGGGAGCCCCCGGGGAGCGTAAACTGGAGAGCTGGAAAGCAAAGGCAGGCGACCCACCCCAAGTGTTAGTGGCCCCAACAGCAAACCCAGCTCCTCTCCAGCGGCATTTCTCGGCAGAGGCGACCCAATGCCTCCTTAAAGCATTGAAGAGTGAGGATGCCGCTTGAGGTCTGATGTGTGCCTGACCCAAGCCAGGGTCTTTTCTAGGGACTCGTCTGCAAGTGACAGTTGGACACTGAATAAGGAAGACTGAAGAAGACTCGATGTGCTTGAATGATGGGGCTGGAGAAGAAAATTGAGGGGACCCCTGTGGGTCAATTTCCAGCCAACCTAAAGACCCCTGTCTTCTGGGCTGCCCGCAGAGCACACCTCTCTGTCCCGGAAGAAATGGAGCTGGGACTCTCCTGAGACGTAAGCATGGTGAGACCTCGTCTCCCGCACGGTATCCGTGTTGTCAGGAGAGACCAGTCCCTGGAGAAGGACAGCAAAAGTAGAAGGGCAGCGGAAGAAGCAGCGGGGCCCTTGACAAGGGGCACTGGCACAGTGGGCGGCAACGGGAGGACGATTGGGAGGACGGCACAGGGCCGAGCAGGGGCGCCTTCAGGTGCATGTGGGATCGCTGTGAGTTGGAACGGACTCGATGGCATCTAACGACAGCAAGAACAACAACAACAACAACGATAAACGTGTGTGAAAGTAGGACGCTGGCTCAGGAGGACCCCGAGAGAATGGAGCCACTGGGAGGACGGTGCTGAAAGGACCAAGGGCAGACAAAAGGACACGTCCATCTGTCTTGGAAGAAGTACAGCCAGAGTTAACAGGGTGAGACTTTGCCTCATGGATTGGGGACAAGTTTTTCCAAGCTACCCTGGGAAAGGACAGCGCACGTGGAAAGCGGAGGGTCCTGGGCGGGGGGTGGGGGTGGGCGTGTGGAGACCCTCCCTGGAGGAGCTGGACCGCAGTGGCTGTGAGAATGGGTGGAAGCACCGCAGCCGCTGTGAGGACCGTGCAGGACTGGGCAGAGTCTGGTTCTGCCGCACACGGGTCGCTAGGAGTGGGATCCGACAGCACAGCACGGGACGACAGCAGGATGCCACGAGGTCCACGGCGGATTGGTGGGAAAGCTATTGCCCTTCATGCAGGTTGTTGGTAGGTGACACCGAGAACACTGTTCCCGCCCAGGGCGACCCCGTGTACAGTGGGAGGAAATAGTGCCCGGTGCTATGTCATCCTCACACTGCTAGGTGTGAGTCCCTTGCTCTGCCAATGCTTCACCCAGCTCACAACAGGAAGTAAAAGAGAAAGAATGGACAAGGACCCGCGGGTCACCGCAGCTTCCCTGCCTCACGTGGAGGGCGGCAGGGGTCAGCAGCAGGTGCCCCACCCCATTGTCTTTCAGCAGAACCTGCAGGACCTCCGAAGGGCTTCTGGGAGTGATGGAGGTACAGGACAGCTCCTCTTCTTAAAGGAGCCGGGCCACTCCAGGGACAAAGGATTCAGCTTCGGGGGAGTAACTCAGGCCACTTTCACATGAGACTCGCCAGGCTTGCTCCTCCAAAGTGTCCTGCGGCTGGCCATGCATCGGTGTCACTTGGGATTGACTAAGAATAGCATCTTATTGGCAAAGCATCTTATCAGGGCCCGGAGGCGAGCTGGCTGCAGGCCTGCTTCCTCCAGCGCTGTTTTCCTCACTGATCGGATCTGGGCTTCGAGCGTCATCTCTGCAGACATGGTTTCGGGGCTGCAGAAAGGGCACCGGCAGTTCTGCGGGGATGGGAGGGCGCTGGCGGTGTTTTCTGAGGACAGGCGCCTCATTCCAGGGCTGGGCCAGAGCTGGCCACGCTCTCAGAGCGTACACCTGAAGGCGGCAAAGCCTGCGCTCGCTCTTCGTCACCCCCCGAACTCCAGACTCACAGCCCCGAGTCTATCCTGACTCACAGTGACCTTGCCGGACAGGCTAGAACTGGCGCTGTGGGCTTCTGAGTCTGTGGCTCGGCGGAAGTTGAAGGCTTCCTCGCTCTCCTGCAGAGGGACTGCTGGTGTTGAACTGAGGACCGTACGATTAGCCGCCCAATATGGAACCCATGACGCGCTTGACTGTGCTTTTTATGCTGCTGCTGAAGGGCAAAGCAACCACACACACACACAACCACACACACACACATACACACAAGCACACACAAGCACACACGCACAGACACACAGAAACACACAGACACATGCACACACAGCGCCCCCGGTTGAGTCCCGCTGAGCTGAGTAGACGGACACTCCCTCTGACCGCACTGTCCCACCCCCACCTTCCTGATCACCACGTGGCCATCCACCCGACTAGTCCCTGGGGGTGCACACAGCCAATGCTCTCTGCCACTAAGGGAAAGCTTGGCGGTTCTCATCCATAGGTTCCTAAGTTTCTTTGGTCCCCACACCCTTGGCCAAAAAGTTACTCAGGGCCCCCTTGGCGATGACAGACTTTTGTAACAGCCCAGAATTTGGGATGTAGAGCAAGCACTTGCTTTGCAGCCCTACTTTGAGAAACACTTGTCCAGCCCATCGGAGGCACTTCAGAAGAAAGCTTTGAGGCCAGCCTCTGAAAACTCACAGCCATTGGAAACTCCGTGGGGTCGAGTCCACTCTGGTGCCCATGGGCTGCCAGGAGTCTGAATCCACTTGGTAACCACTGGTTTGCTATTGCCTGGGCTCTGGACTCCCACCTGATCGGAATGCATCCAGACAGGCAACCCACACTGCCTCGCTCCTCCTCTGGCCAGTCCTGCGCTTGGTGGTGAAGGCAAGACGGGAGTCAATGGAGGGACACACTGTCCCGTGGGCCTTACACACGAGTCAACAGCAAGGCTCCCACGCTAGTCAGGGCCAGGCAACAGACAGCCGAAGACAAAGCTGTGTGCCATCATCCTCCATCGCTTGTCAGTGTTGGCCTGCGGTCATACTGTGTGCCAGTGCGGGTGCCTGTGGTGGTGGTGGTGGAGGTGGTGGAGGTGTTGATGATGGTGGTGGAAGTGGTGTTGGTGTTGGTGGTGGAGGTGGTGGTGGAGGTGGTGGTGGTGGTGATGGTGGAGTTGGAGGTGGAGGTGGTAGTGGTGGAGTTGGAGGTGGAGGTGGAGGTGATGGTGCAGATGGAGGTGGTGGTAGAGGTGGTGGTGGAGGAGGTGAAGGAGGTGGAGGTGGTGGAGGTGGGGGTGGTGGAGGTGGTGGTGTTGGTGGTGGAGGTGGTGGTGGTGATGGTGGAGTTGGAGGTGGAGGTGGTGGTGGTGGAGTTGGAGGTGGAGGTGGTGGTGATGGTGGTAGTGGTGGTGGTGGAGGTGGTGGTGGTGGTGCAGATGGAGGTGGTGGTAGAGATGGTGGTGGAGGAGGTGAAGGAGGTGGAGGTGGTGGAGGTGGGGGTGGTGGAGGTGGGGGTGGTGGAGGTGGTGGTGGTGTTGGTGGTGGTGTTGGTGGTGGAGGTGGTGATGGTGGAGTTGGAGGTGGTGGTGGTGGAGTTGGAGGTGGAGGTGGTGGTGATGGTGGTAGTGGTGGTGGTGGAGGTGGTGGTGGTGGTGCAGATGGAGGTGGTGGTAGAGGTGGTGGTGGAGGAGGTGAAGGAGGTGGAGGTAGTGGAGGTGGGGATGGTGGAGGTGGGGGTGGTGGAGGTGGTGGTGGTGGTGGTGAAGGAGGTGGAGGACATGGAAGTGGTGGTGGAGGAGGTAGTGGAGGTGGGGGTGGTGGTGTTGGTGGTGGTGGTGGTGATGGTAGTGGAGATGGGGTGGTGGTGGAGGAGGTGAAGGACGTGGATGTGGTGGTGGGGGAGGTGGTGGAGGTGGGGGTTGTGGAGGTGTGGGTGGTGGAGGTGGTGGTGGTGGTGGTGGTGAAGGAGGTGGAAGTGGTGGTGGAGGAGGTAGTGGACGTGGGGGTGGTGGTGGAGGTGGTGTGGTGGTGGTGAAGGAGGTGGAGGAGGTGGAAATGGTGGTGGAGGTGGTGGTGGTGGTGGTGGTGAAGGAGGTGGAACTGGTGGTGGAGGACGTAGTGGAGGTGGAGGTGGTGGTAAAGGAGGTGGAGTAGGTGGAAGTGGTGGTGGAGGAGGTAGTGGAGGTGGTGGTGGTGGTGGTGAAGGAGGTGGAGGAGGTGGAAGTGGTGGTGGAGGAGGTAGTGGAGGTGGGGGTGGTGGTGTTGGTGGTGGTGGTGGTGATGGTAGTGGAGATGGGGTGGTGGTGGAGGAGGTGAAGGACGTGGATGTGGTGGTGGGGGAGGTGGTGGAGGTGGGGGTTGTGGAGGTGTGGGTGGTGGAGGTGGTGGTGGTGGTGGTGGTGAAGGAGGTGGAAGTGGTGGTGGAGGAGGTAGTGGACGTGGGGGTGGTGGTGGAGGTGGTGTGGTGGTGGTGAAGGAGGTGGAGGAGGTGGAAATGGTGGTGGAGGTGGTGGTGGTGGTGAAGGAGGTGGAACTGGTGGTGGAGGACGTAGTGGAGGTGGAGGTGGTGGTAAAGGAGGTGGAGTAGGTGGAAGTGGTGGTGGAGGAGGTAGTGGAGGTGGTGGTGGTGGTGGTGAAGGAGGTGGAGGAGGTGGAAGTGGTGGTGGAGGAGGTAGTGGAGGTGGGGGTGGTGGTGTTGGTGGTGGTGGTGGTGATGGTAGTGGAGATGGGGTGGTGGTGGAGGAGGTGAAGGACGTGGATGTGGTGGTGGGGGAGGTGGTGGAGGTGGGGGTTGTGGAGGTGTGGGTGGTGGAGGTGGTGGTGGTGGTGGTGGTGAAGGAGGTGGAAGTGGTGGTGGAGGAGGTAGTGGACGTGGGGGTGGTGGTGGTGGTGGAGGTGGTGGTGGTGGTGGTGGTGAAGGAGGTGGAGGAGGTAGAAGTGGTGGTGGAGGTGGTGGTGGTGGTGGTGGTGAAGGAGGTGGAAGTGGTGGTGGAGGACGTAGTGGAGGTGGAGGTGGTGGTGAAGGAGGTGGAGTAGGTGGAAGTGGTGGTGGAGGAGGTAGTGGAGGTGGTGGTGGTGGTGAAGGAGGTGGAGGAGGTGGAAGTGGTTGTGGAGGTGGTGGTGGTGGAGGTGGTGGTGGTGGAGGTGGTGAAGGAGGTGGAGGAGGTGGAAGTGGTGGTGGAGGAGGTAGTGGAGGTGGGGGTGGTGGAGGTGGTGGTGGTGGAGGTGGTGGAGGTGGAAGTGGTGGTGGAGGAGGTAGTGGAGGTGGGGGTGGTGGAGGTGGTGGTGGTGGTGGTGGAGGTGGTGGTGGTGGTGGTGGTGGTGGTGAAGGAGGTGGAGGAGGTGGAAGTGGTGGTGGAGGAGGTAGTGGAGGTGGGAGTGGAGGTGGGGGTGGTGGAGGTGGTGGTGGAGGAGGTGGTGGAGGTGGGGGTGGTGGCGGTGGTGGAGGTGGTGGCAGAGGTGGCGCTGGCGGCGCTGGTGCTATGGGAAGCAGCACCATCAGTCTTTCAGAGATCACCCGGGGTCATCCCTGGTGGGCAGCCTCCAGCAGAGCTTCTAGGTTAATGGACTAGGAAGACAGACCTGGCGACTCCCTTCTGAAAGGAGTCGATGAAAACCTTACTGATGATAACAGAATCTTGTCCCGTGGGCCTTGTCTGTGGCTGCATGGAGGAGGGAGAGTCTTTGCACGCTGTTTTATGTGAGAGGTGGACAGTAACTGATCACACACGGGTTTGCCTTCACAGCATCCCTAGTAACCAACTCCACTGCTTTGGAGTCAATTCTGGTTCACAGAGATCCCGTGGGACAGAGTGGAATTTCTCCAGAGGGTTTCCAAGGCTGAAACTGTTTATAGAAGCAGATGGCCTCCTCTTTCTCCTGAGACGTGTTGGCTGGATTTGAACCCCTGACTTGTCGATGAGTAACCCAAGGTTTACCCCACACACTATCCAGGTCCTTAAAACAACAACTGCTGTTGACTCATCCTTATGTCCAATTGGAGAGGAAAGAGCCAGCCTTGCTCGCTGACAGTGAGGAGGGCTTGCGGCACTTGCTGATGGAGATCAAGGATGGCAGCCTCCAGGACGGATGACGACTCAGTGTCAGGAAGATCCAAATCCTCCCCACTGCACCGGTGGTAACATCATGATGAATGGAGACATGGTTGAAGTGGTCCAGGATTTTGTCTTTCTTGGATCCACAGCAGCGGTCAAGGGAGCAGATGACACATTGCATTGGCCCAAGACCCCTTTACAGTGTTGCAAAGCAAGGATGTGACTTTGAGGATGAAGGCGCGCCTAATTTAAGCCATGGTGTTTCCATGGCCTCCTATGCATGCGGACGTTGGACACGGCATAAGGAAGACCGGAGAAGGACGGGTGCATTTGGATGGTGGTGCTGGAGCAGGAGAAAGCTGTTGAAAGTCCCATGAGTCCATCTGGAGGACACCCAGGTGCGTCCTGGGAGAAGTCGAGCCAGGGCTTTCCTTAGAAGTGAGGATGGCGAGACTTGGTCTCACATGCTTTGGACGTGTCTTCAGAAGGGACCAGTCCCTGGAGAAGGACATCGTGCTTGATAAAATGGAGGGGTGGTGAAAAAGGGGAAGGCCCTCGAGGGGATAGAGGGCCACTGTAGCTGCAGGGATTGGACAGGTCTCCGTGAGTGGAACCAATGTCATGGCCCCCTAACAGCAACGTCCAGTACTGTGCTGGAACAGCATTCGTTTCTGGAAAGCTCTCCCTTTCCTAACGAACCCACCTCCGCCTCCCCTCCTTCTCCCAGTACCCACCGCCTTCTCCTAGGTACCTGCCTTGGGACCATCGGGTCTCATCTCCTGTCACCCTCCACCCTTCTGCCCTGTGCCCCGGAACCCTCTCTCATCCCTTGGACCCAGGACCACGATGCAGGCACGTGCCCTATTGGATCTCTCCACTTTGAAAGCCCATCCGCCCTGGGGTTCAACAAGCACCGGTGGCACACAAAGGGTTAAGCATTGGGGCTGGCACCCCACCAGCTGCTCAGTGGGAGAAAGAGGTGGCATGGATTAAAGCTTTGGTGAATCCCCACCGGCTGCAGACCAGGGATGTGCCCAGTCTTGCTGTCACACAGAGTCCACTGCAGAGTGGATCATTGCAGGCCCAGTTCAGTGTGTGTGTGTGTGTAATTTTATTGGGGGCTCTTACAATTCTTATTACAACCCATCCATCAGTTGTGTCCGCCATATTTGTCCATAGGTTGCCGTCATTCTTTTCTAGACATTACTTTCTATTGAGCCCTTGGGATCAGCTCCCCCTTTTCCTCCTCCCTGCTCCCCACCCTCGTGACCCCTTGATAGATGATAAATTATTATGATTTTCAAATCTCACACCGACCACAGTCTCCCTCCCCCCATGGTTTCCGTTGTTCTTCCTCCTGGAGGGTGTGTGTGTTCCCCCTCCCTCCCCCGCCCGTCTCCCTCCCCATCTGGAATCGCTTCTCCCATTCCTGCTCCTGGACTGCGTGCATCAGTTAATATTTTAAAACACTTTATTATGCGACCTCTTTTTTTGGTCCACTTTAAATTTCTTCTTGTTTTTTAAAAAATAGTTTCTGCTTCTTTTCATCGGAGGTTTTCCCTCTTTTTACACTTTGGTGTCAGTCTGTTTTCTGTCTATGAACTCCAGGGAAGCTGAACGACGGCTTTCCTGGGAGTGTGGTGGGGGAGGTCTGGGAGAAATGGGAAACTAAGACCCTCAGTCTGAGAACGGAATGTCCTAAAGCCGACTGCGGCGGTGACCGCACAACGCTCCTTAGCAGGACAGAGCGATGGAAATGGACACCAAGTGAACACTGCTCAGCGGAAGAAAGAAAAGTCGAAACATTCCCGTGTCTCCACAACCCATGCGGCAGTTCTACTCTGTCCTGCTGAGAGTCAGGATCTCAGAATCCACTCAAGGGCAGTGGCGGTCACTCGGCTCTGCGCTGCAGGGTGGCTCTGGGCCAGACCCCGCTGGAAAACAAGCCATTTATTTTTCATCACTGACAGATGTCCTCGGGTGGCACCCATGCGCTGCCCCTCTGCTGCTCTACTGAACGGCTGGTGGCTTGAGATGATAACCCGGTGGCACGCTGAAGAAAGGCCTGGTGAACTGCTTCCGTCAGATGGCAGAGAAGACCGTGTGGAGGGCGGCTCTCCTCCGTCCCACTCGGGGGCGTCAGGAGTTGATGCGTGGCAATGGGTTTGGTGTTTTGGCACCCGGTTTCTGGCATGGGGGCACGGTTCGTCGAGGGCCCTGGGAAGCGTCTGACCGGAGTCTCCTGGGACTGTTAGTGGGATGCCCTGTCGTGGCTGAGCCTCGGGCTCCCTCGGGGGCTGCCGGGTTCAGTGCGACTGGCAGGGGTGTGGGCGGCAGGGGGGAGGGCACCTCCACAATCATGACGGCGACAGCACACGCCTGGCTGCCCATCTTAAGAAGGGTGTGAAGCCACCGGACAGCTGACAAGGAAAACAAGAAACGAGAAAATAGCTGCCCCCACCCCAGCTCACTCCCAATGCGGCTCTCTCTCTCTCTCTCTCTCACACACACACACACACACACACACACATGTGCCTGAGGAGGGTCCCCCCTTATCCCCCCCACAGCCCCGGGGCCAGAGGGGTTCCCACTGGGCTGTGACTCAGAATGTGGGTGCCCTGGCGAGGAAGCAGGAGCTCCACGGAGACTCACTCTATAGCGAATCAATATTTTAAGAGTTGCTATTCTGGGGACCCAGTCTCCCTAGGAGGACTCCGCTCTGGGAGGCATGCTGCCAAACCGTGTAAGCATCACAGTGCCCGAGACAGCCGGTGCCAAAGCGGCCTCCCATCTTTCTGAAGTGAACTGCCCGGGGGCTCGTCACCTGGAGGGGGGTCTCGGCTTCCTTGCAGGCAGAGGGGACGTTGCTGTGCCCACCTTACAGGCAGGCTCTGAGCGGCCAGTGCACTCGTGCATGTGGAAGAGTTTGCTCAGGCGTCACACAGGGCGAGGACGTGTCCTTCCATCCCCGAAGCAAACCTGTTCCATTTAGGAGTCCCGGTGGCCCTGGGCTGCGAGCCACAGACTTTGGCTCAAAACCATCAGCTGCTCCGGGGCAGAAAGAGGGGCCTTCTGGTCCTGTAAAGATTTGCAGTCTTGGAAATCTAAGGAGCAGCTCTCCTCTCTCCTGCAGAGTCATGGCGAGTCAGAATGGATTCAGCAGTGGTGGTGGGTTCGTTTATAAAGAAGGAAATCTTGACCCAGAGCTAGGAAACGTTTTCACAGTACGCAGCCGGACTGAGGCCCGGATGGAAAGCTGGGGTCTTTTACTGCAGGCAGTTGAGAGGCTGCCGCAGAGGCAGCCTTGGGGAGACGTCAGGAACTCCAGGGGTGGTGTGGTTCTTCTGCTGCTGCTTCCCCCCCCCCCCCACTTCTCCACAAGGGCCAGGAGGGGTGTACGGCAGGGTAGACTAGGGGAACATGTCGAGTGACACTCGGAGACCAGCATTATATCAAGAAGTAATTAGATCTCAAGAAAGCCCCAAGTCAAGTCCTGAAGTCTGCCACCAATCCCCAAGGCCCTCTCCAGAGTCACGCACCACAGGCAAGGATGCAGCAGGCAGGAAGGCCACAGAGTGCTGACGCTTGTAGGTCTAGGGTCGCTGGACACATGGCAAGACTCTGGCAGCTCCCAGGCTCAATGACCCGGTTCCAGCAGGCAGGCAGGAGAAGAGGCAGAGAGAGAAGGGGGTCCCCAGGGTCCTCTTTATGAGAAGGCCACACCCCTTGGGAGGCCCCATCAGGCTGTGAGCAGATTGGCAGGTTGGATTCCACCCTGCACTTTCCTGTGTCTTCAAGTTGTCATGAACTCATCTGACCACAGGGGGGGCTCCTGGGTGGGTGGGGGACGGCAGGGGAGAAGGAGCGGTTGATCCACTGGATGGGGAGATGGTCCAACACCTGGCAGTTGCTGTCAGTCACTGGGCACTTAGCCGTGACTCACAAGGACCAGAACAAAGCACCATCAGGTCCCCTGCCAACATGATGATCATTGTTATGTTGGGAGTTGTGGTGGTGACACCATCTGGTGTCAACTTGAGACTTATGAGTGAAGGGGCGGAGTTTAACCTGTCAATCAGGTCGCAGCCTGAGAACCACATTTGGAGGTCCTAAGGAGATAAATAGCTCCCTGGAGGCAGGACACTCTTTCACTCCCTGCAAGACATGACTGACAAAGAGAGCCTGAGGGAGCTATGCTGATGCAGCCAGAGTCCTGGAGCCAGATGCAGCGGGAGGAGCCACGTGGAGACCCACCCCAGCACTGAGATGCTTCCACCACCACTGGATCCACGAGACTTTCCACCCACTGGCCTGTGATCTTCCTGCCCTCGGTGTCATTGCATGTGTTGCGTGAGTCTGAAGAGGAATTTACAGACCAGTACCAGACATATAGGCTAATATCGGACTGATGGGCTTGATCTGGACTGGGTTGGGATGTTTCAATTGCCCTTGTGTATGAAGCTCTTTCTTATACGCATATGAATGTCTCCGGGTTTGTTTCTCTCGTCCACCCAGACGAACACAGGCGTCCACTGCATTGAGGGTTCCCCCCTTTTCATTGACCTCTGGTCTACCAACCAGATGTTTCCCTTTCTACCATTGCTCCGTCTTTCCTGCTGACAGTCTGAAGGGAGCAGGTCAGAGTCACTCCAAGTTTCTTTCTCAGGAACATCGTGCTGGGCAGCTTCATCAATCTGTTCTTCTGGGAGTTCACGGTACCGTCAGATTGCAGGATGCATCAATTTCTTCTCCCCACTTCCCTTTTCATGGATCCTTTGAGGTGACTCACAGGCAGGTGTAGGACCGGCTGTGAAGCCCATGGCTTGGGTCGGGTGCATGTCAGTTACCAAAGAGAAATCAATAAAACTCAAAGGACAATTTTTTTAAGGTGTCAACAGAAAGAGCGAGCTTATGGAAGGGGGTTACTTTGGAAAAGAAATCCGAAGGACCCCAAGGGAGTCTAAAAGGCCCAGCAAAACGTAACGCTGGACTTTCTATGGGCTAATGGTGGACTTCCCATTGAAGGACATCTTTTGTAAGAGATTGCCCCCCCGCCCCCGCCCAGTGCAACGTGCCCCTTGATGTCTTGGCTTCTCCTTGCGTGGATGTGGTTGTACCAAGTAGAATGAAATAATGGATAACTTCACGCTGACCCTTGCTGGGCACCTCCCCAGGACTTAGACGCATCAACTCTCCTAGGAGGTCCATGCTCCGTCACTCCCATTTTACAAGTAAGGATGTTTATGCCCAGAGAGCTGGAGCGAGTGGCCTGAATCACCTGCTAGTAAGTGGTGAATCCAGGACTCCAAGCCAGACTACTGACCCCCGACCTGCACCCTTAACCACATTCACAAGGCCTCAGAGGGTGGAAAACGGTTACAAGCAAAAGTCTAGCAGCATTCCGGAAGAGAGTTGCCTTAATCCATGTCCATGCAGGGTAATACTGATATGTACACAATCCTGTCACAATGGCGATATCCGACAGAGGCAAGCAGGCAGAATGGAGGTGGGAGGGTGTGTGAGTCCAGGTTGACTAGAGAAACAAATTCATAGACACGCATATGCGTGCAAGGGAGAACTTTATATCAAAGAGCAATTGTACATTCAGAAAACAGCCCAGTCTAGTCCAGATCAAGTCCATAATTCCAATATCGACCCTATATGTCGATACTAGTTCATTAATTCCTCGCTGAACTCATGCAGCCATGCAATGAGGTCAAATGCAGGAAGATCACAGGCCAGTGGGTGAAAAGTATGGTGGATCCAGTGGCGGTGGAAGCTTCCAGCACTGATGTGGGTCTCCATGTGGCCCCTCTAGCTCCAGGGCTCTGGCTCCATCAGTGTGTCTCCATGTGCTTTGTCAACAGGAATGTCTCGCAGGGAGTCAGAGTGTGTGTCCCACCTCCAGGGAGGAAGACAGGAGTTCCCAGAATCCTCAGGAGAAGGCCACGCCCACACAGAGACCCCATTGGCTGTGACCTGGTTGACAGGCTAGACTCCACCCTTTGCAAGTTGACAGGAGATGATGTCACTGCCACAGAGGGAAAGTGGAAGTATACCCACACATGTCTGTACGTTTGTTGTCGTCGTTAGGTGCAACCGTGTCGGTTCCGCCCCATAGCGACTCTGTGCACAATGGAACAAATTACCTCCCCCACCTCGGGGAAAAGTTGGGAAACTTTTTAGACACAACCACCACCTTGAGGCACTGAGTTATGAGGGCAGCAGGAATGCTAGTGAGGCACACACACCTTTGAATAATCAACCACTTGAGAACCAGAGGGCAGTTTTTGCCCAGGGACGGCATGTGGAAGGGTGAAGGCAGCAGGTGGAATGGACATGAAAACTGGGAGAGCACATGGGATGAAGCGATGCCCTATCTGGGGCCACGGAATCAACAGGAGGGAGTGGAAAGTGCAGGACTTGTTGAATGGGAAACTGCTCTGCCCCTGTAAGCCTTCACCCAATCCACGATAACACGGTAAGGAGAGAATCGTGTCATGAACAGGACATTATTTTAAAACGTCATCATCCATGCCCTACGTCCTGAAAGCCACAGCTCGGGTCAGAGCCGGCAGGAGGCAGAGGGGCTTGTGCAAGATCACACGCGGAAGGTAACAATAAGGGAACAATGACATAACTCTTAACAGATGATGGGAGTCTCCCACACGGGTAGGATGCGCATCCATCCTAATATTAATCACTTTAGTGACTATTATATCCATTTCGATGGAATGCCCTTTCCCTGGAGTTGCATTACATTTCCATTTCCACACTCGACTTTAGAGCGGAGATGGGCAGTGAGAGAGGGGAAGGCCCTTCACGAGATGGACGGACACACCAGCTGCACCAACGGGCTCCAACCATGGTGCGGACGGCGCAGGGTCGGGAAGGGTTTCCTTCTGTTGTGCACGGGGTCGCGATGGGTTCGGAGCGGACCTGCTGGCACCTAACAACAATGATAGCAACAGCATTTTACAGAGAACATTAGCTTTCTACGTTCTCATCAATCCTGGACCTATGTATAACACATTCTTAAAAATCTATTTTTTTAAATTAAATACTTTATGAGGGACTCTTACATCTCCTAGCACAATCCACACAAGCATCCATTGTGTCGAGCACATTTGTACACCTGCTGCCATCATCATTTTCAAAGCCTTGGTTTTCTACTTGGGCCCTTGATCTCAGTTCCTCATTTCCCCCTCCCTCCCCTGTCCTCCCTCCCTCATGAACCCTTGATAAGTTATAGATTATTATTTTCATATCTTACATTGTCCTCCGTCGCCCCTCACCCACCTTTCTGTTGTTCATCCCCCTGGGAGGGGGTTATAGGTTGATCCTTGTGATAAATTCCCCCTTTCGCCCCCCACCTTCCCCTAATCCTTCTGGTATCTCTACTCTCCTTGTTGGCCCTGAGGGGTTTATCTCTCCTGGATTCCCTGTGTTGCAGGCTCTTATCTGTAGCAGTGTGCATGCTCTGGTCTAGGAAGAGATGAGCCAGTCAGGGTACAGGTAGCTCCAACGAAGCACACAACTTTCCTCTAGTTCCTTAATGTTGCCTCCCCGCCCACCGCCTAACCCCAATTCTCCCTTAAAAATTTTGTCTTAAAAAAATTTTAATAAGTCATTTTATTGGGGGCTCTTACAGCTCTTATAATAATCCATACATCAATTGTATCAAGCACATTTGTACATACATTGCCATCATCATTTCAAAAACATTTTCTTTCTACTTGAGCTCTTGTTATCAGCTCCTCTTTTAAGTATCTATTTTCAATAGTGTCCGTGTGCTATTTTGGTCACTAATTATCTGTCATTTGATTTTTAGGAGGTGCTGTCCCCAGACTGAGCACTTGTAAAAAGCCCAAATCCACGCTTAACAAAGAAGAATCAATCCTTCACCGTTAATAAAGATGGTGATGGTGACGAGGATGATGGCAATGCTGGCAATGGTAATTTTTTAGAAATATAATTACGTGTCCCCAGAAGATCTGTTGTCCGGCCTAACCTTTCTGCCTGCGGCTGTCCTCCCATTTGGGATTGGGTTGGCTTTGTGATGTTAATGAGGCAGGATTAGCGTAGGGTATATTTTGAGTCAATCTCTTTGGAGAAATAGAGAGAGATTAAAGTCGTCACAAGAGAGGAAGATGGCCTAAGACAGACCTTGCGACCTAGAGATCTCTGCGGAGTTCCAAGCAGAAGCCGAAGAGACAAGGATTTCCTCCGCAGCTGGCGAGAGAAGGGCTCTGAATTTGGACCTCAAGCCTCCCAAAGGATGAACACAATGACTTTTTATTTGTTCCAGAAAAGGTGGGAAATCAGAGGACATTCACAGGCCCACCTTACTGAGCACATCTGATGTTTGGCGTTACATGAGATACTGCACCTACATACCGCATTAAAGGTACAACTCCCCCAGAGGTGGGGAGGCTGTGGTGGGCCCAGTTTACAGACAACAAGACAGATGGCGGTCCTCTGTGACTGCGCTTGACCAAGGATACCATCAGCACCGGCTCCCTCCCACAACACCAGAGCGACCAGGGTTCAAAGCCAGGCTCTGCCACTCACTAGCAATGGGAGGAACTGTTCTCAACGGAAGTCTTCAAACTCTCTAAGCCTTAGTTTACCCGCTTGGGAAATGGGGTCATGAGTTGCTATGAAGCTGAGGGGCTGAAGGTAAACACATAGGTCTGGGCAACCACCATAGTTGTGGTGGAGAGGTGCTGGGCAGTGGGCACCGACTCACCGTGACGCTACTCTGTACAGACGAGAAAAGCACTGCCCGGGTCTGGACCACGCGCACAAGCATTGCCGTGCTGGGATCTGTGGAAGTCACGGTGCCGATCTCACTCGCCGAGGGTCTTCCTCTTCCCCCCACTGCTCCCCTACTTTACCCAGCATGCTCTCCCTCTCCAGGGAGCGGTGTCCCCTGGGAATACATCCATCGTCCGTGAGACAAAGTCTCACAACCTTCCCATCCAGGACCCTCTGGTTGTACTTCCTTTAAAACCAACTAGTTTATGCTTCTGACGGCCCAGGGTCCTATCCTTTCTGTATTCTTGCCCAACGCCGTAATTCAAAGACATCCGTTCTTCAGCTTTCCTTATTCCTTGTCCGGCTACAGCATGCACCTGGGATGACTGAAAAGACCATGACTTGGGGCAGGCGCCCCTTGGTCCTCAAAGGGACAGCTTTGCCCTTGAACACAGTGAAGAAGGTCTTGTGCAACAATATGTCTTTTGAGCTCTTGGCTGCTGCTTCTAGGAGCCTCGACGGTGGAGCTAACGTGAAATCCTTGACAACGTCCACCTCTTCTCTGAATACCATGATGCTTCGTCCACTGGTCCGGTGGCGAGGATTTTTATTTTCTTGAAGTTCTCATCCCTCCTGAAGGCTGTCTTCTTGGATCTTCATCCCCGAGTGGTCCAAGACCCCTTTGCTTTCTGCCAATGAGGTGGTGCCACAGGCATCTCGCAGGTTGTTAACGACGTTCCTCCAACCCTGATGATACCTCCTTCTCCCTTACTCTCCAGCTTCTCAAATGATCTGCTCAGTATATATGTTGGAAAGAAAAAAAGATAGCCGTTTTGGAAACCATACGGGCAATTTGACTGTACTGGACAGGGTCACTGTGAGTTAGAACAGACCGTCCAGTGGCAAATGAGTTTTGTTATTTTTTATTATGATTATTATTTCTTTTGAGCAGGAATTCAGGACTCGAACAAGACTGATTGCAGAGCGGTGTGATGCCCCCGCGGCTGGAAGTTACACTACCATGCCCCATCCTGTTCCAATTCCTTTCCATCTGATCAGCGAAGAGATCACGCTTGAAGCCAGCTGCAGGATGGGTCTGGCGAGGGGTCTGTGCCACCAGAGTTACAAACAGATTCAAATAGCCCACGAGGGGTGGGTGAGCTGGAGGCGGGCAGATGCCCTGCGCGCATGACTATGAACCGGTACTCAGGCCAACGTCTCAGAGGCCGGGTGATTGCTCTGTAGGGTCCACCTGTCAGGACCCAGCTGTGATCCTGGCAGTGAGAACGCATCCGTTCTTGGAGCAGATTCGCCACTGTCCACGGCCATGGGGCAGAGACGCAGTGCTGCGATGAAGCTACAGATTTGTCACCATCAGGAGGAGGAGAATGATGTCCACCCACCGTCCTGGAGGAAGGGAACTTGAGCCACGGGCTTTTTGGGGTGCAGGGTGCTGTTCTCAAGGCCCCAAGAATGAGTTGGAGAGGCCCCTTCTGGTGTTCTGCTGGGACTATATGAGGGACAGGAGCCATAAAGGAATGGGTTTTCATGGGATCATAGCCTGGAGGACATCCCAGGGAACCAGGCATTGAGTAAGGGCGTCCTTTCGGCAGGCCACACTGTGAGTAGAGGGAGTAAGGGAGGTGACTGCGGGTCCCGTGGAGAGCGGGGCCTGGTGTTTCCTGAATCCCAGGTCTGCGGATGCCCAGGGATCCGGAGGTGGCTGAGGAGGTCCACACTGGATTCATTAAGTCCCGCTGGATCACAGAAGGGAGAACTCTTTGGAAAGTTCTCAATAAGTCCTTCGAATCAGGTCAGATTCAGGCAGCAACTCAACACGGGACACTTGCTTATCTCCATCTGACCAAGAAGGTGTGGTGCCTTGTCCGGCTCCTTGCCAGGTGGGTGATGCAGCATTCCCAGTTCCACGCTGCGGGGCTGCACAGGAAACGGGGATGGACACGGGGCTGAACGAGATGATGATCTGAAATAGAAACGGGGTTGCTGTGGTCACCCGGTGCTGATGCAACAGAAAGGCCATCAGTGGGTGGCTTTGAAGAACGAAATTCATTTTCTCATCATTCTGGAGGCTAAACGTCTCAGGCAGGACCTCAGCCATGTCAATGCTTCCCCGTTGCAGGCCTTGGTAGGTCTTGGTGGTCTTCCCCTGATAACATTATTTGGACTCTATAATTTGCAGTCACTTGAAAGAGGTTATTGTTGTTGCTAGCTTCCATTGAGTTGCCCTCTGACTCATGGCCAAGGCCATCCTGCCCACAGTGGAATAAAAACACGCTGCATACATTGTCTTCCACGTGAACTGCTGTGGATCGATCATTGAAACCCATTGACTGGTTCTTAGCAGGAGATCGCCAGGCATTTCTTCCCAGCCCATTTTCATCTGGAAGCTCAGCTGCCTCTTGTTCATGACAGCACACAAGCCCCCACTGACCGATGGACAGGAAGTGGCAGTACATTTCGTGCACGGGCTGGGATTGAACCTGAGGCTCTTGCATGGAAGTAGACAATCCTGCCAAGGCATCAGCAATGTTCCTGGAAGTCATGGTACCTCTACTTATGCCCCCAACCTGTCTGCAGAGCAACTAATCCGAGAAGTTGTATTCTATGAAGAGTAAGGTGGCATCCGGACTGGAGGACGGCGTCTTGACAACCTGCGCTGTGCAGATGACCCAGCCCTGCTGGCTGACAGAGAGGAGGACTTGGAGCCCTTGCTGATGAAGATCAAGGATGGCAGCTTTCAGTGTGGATGGCAACCCAATGTAAGGGAGGTTAAAATCCTCACAACTGGACCCATAGGTCACACCTGATAAATGGAGAAGGGGTTGAAGTTGCCAAGGGTTTTGTCTGGCTTGGGTCCAGAGTCAGTGCTCAGGGAAGCAGCAGTCAAAGATCAAACGATGCGCTGTCTTGCAGAGCTCTGCTGCACAAGACCTTTCCAGAGAGTAGTGAAAAGCAAGCACGTTACTTGGAGGACTACGGTGCATCTGCCTGAAGCCGTGGTGTTTTCAGTCGCCTCATATGCATGGAAGGTTGGACACTGAACGAGAATTGATGTTTGAACGGTGGTGCTGGAGAGGAATGTTGCAAGGACCACGGACTGCCAGAAGGACAGGGGGTACAGATCACCCGCCCATTGGGTGTGGGCTGCCAGGCCAATTTCTGGTCCTGGTTCATTTGGAAGGTGGCGGGGAGGGGGTGGGAAAGAATCCTCACTTGTCACAATGAGTTTGAGATAGGTGGCATCATGGATTCTGCACTAGGCCACTAACCACAAGGTCAGCAGTTCAACTCCCCCACTGGGTTCCTTAGGAGAAAGACGAGGCTTTCTGCTCCTGAAACGATTTACAGCCTTGGAAACCCAAAGGGACAGTTTTCCTCTGCACCACGGGGTTGCTATGAGTCATAAGGGACTAGATGGCCGCCAGAGAGATGGAAACAGAAGAATTCTCACTTGACATGAGGGAGACCAGGTTTTGATTCCCAGTCAACGCACCTCCATTGCAGCCACCACCCATCCACCAGTGGAGGCTCATGTGCTGCTGATGATACGGAGCCAGCTTTGGTGGAGCATCCAGATGGAGACGGATTGGGATGAGAAGCCCAGTGAACATCAGGCCACGGAAACCTTCCAGATGACAGCATCGTGCCTGGGTTGCCATGGCTCAGGGCTGGCACAGTTCACCACCACAGCAGGGCAATCAGGTGTGATCACAGGGCAGCCTGATTGGCCTTGGAGCACGGAGGGAGGCTCCCCAATTCTGAGTCCTTGGCGCCGTCTCCTATGCCAACAGGTGCCCTACGATATGGGAAACCTTCATGCATGCATGTGTATATACATTCCCAGCTGTTGTGTCCACTCTCCAATGCCCTGCATGTACTAGTTGCAGTCTATCTGTCTAGCTGATCTTCCTGCCTTCTAAAGTAGCTGTGGTTTCCCAAGCATCTCACCCCATTCTGTTTTGTGCCCATGTTTCCCCATCAGCCCACAGGAGGACATTGCCATCCTCTAAGTCCCCAAGCCATCTTCAACTCTGTGACACGTCCCTAAGTCTCAGCAGCTCCTTCCTCCCAGTTTGCACAAAGTGTTGTTTCTACCTGCGCTTGGGAATCTGGTCACAACCAGAACTGTTTACTGTGAATTTCTTGAATGGATAATGGATGAATGAACCCGTGAAAGGCGGCAACCAAGGCTTCAGTGGAGAAGAGCGATGGGCCGTCGTGGGAGGCTGCTTGGTCTGGACGAAGAAGACTGTAGATGGCATAGCATCTGAGTTGGACCAAGGGCAACCAGAAGCCTGGGTTTTACTTCTGCTACCTTCTTCCCGAGGGACTTGCAAAGTTTAATTTTTTTTTTTTAGAGGCTAACCATGTGCCAGACACTGCTAAGCGATAGAGGTTGCTCTCCAGACATAGCAAGGTTGGTCCTCAGAACAATTCCAAGAAGTAGCACACGTGGCAAAGTAGAGGGTCTGGAAAAAAAGTCAAACCAAAACCCCAAAGTAGATTTCTCTATGAAATGGACTGATATCGTGTCTGCAACAGTGGCTCCAACCCAGCAACAATAGGGAAGGCAGTGCAGGCCTGAGCTCGGTTTTGTTCTATTGTACACAGGATTGTTATGAGTGGCAATATGAGTGGATGATGCCTGACAACCACAACTGTCCTTGTGGTCCAGTGGTAGAGTTCTGCTCTTGCATGTGGGGGACCTGTGTTGAAGCCACAGCCAAAGCTCATGCACAGCCTGCCCGAGGAAGCTCAGTGGAGATTTGCGTTGTCGTGATGCTGAAGAGATCTCAGCAGACCTTCCAGACTAAGATGAACCAAGAAGGACCTGGGGATGCACTTCCAGAAATCAGCCAACGAGAACTCTATGGACCACCCACCACGAGGACGGCACAGGACCCAACAGTGCTTTGTTCAGTTGTGCACGGGGTCTAGAGCTTGCATCTGGTTCATATTGCTGGGAAATCCCCAGCGTAAGAGTTACACAATCTCCTGTCAACTTGAGAGAAGGGGTGGAGTCTAGCCTGTCAATCAGGTCATAGCCAATGAGGCCTCTGTGTGGGCATGGCCTTCTCCTGAGGATTCTGGGGATTATTTTATTCCACCCTGGAGGCCAGATATACACTCTCTGCTTCGTATTCCTGATGGAAAGACACTGGTCTCCAGAGCCCTGGAGCTGGAGGAGACAGGTGGAGACTCACATCAACACCAAGATGCTTCCACTGCCACTGGATCCACAGAACCATCCATCCCCTGGCCTGTGATCTTCCTTCATTCAGTCATTGCATGTGCTGTGTGAGTCTGAAGGGAAATTTGTAGATTGGTATCAGACATATGGGCTAGTATCAGACTTATGGACTTGATCTGGACTGGGCTGGGATGTTTACTCAACATTCAATTGCTCTGTTACATAAAGTTCTTTCTCACACACATATGAGTGTCTATGAATTTGTTTCTCTAGTCTACCCAGACTAACACACCCAGGAACCATCAGCAACCAAACTGCCAACCATCTTCCCACTTCCTGATCCATCAATTCTCGAAGCTAAAGGAGTCAGTAAAAGCCTCCAGTTTACATGGGATTCCCCCCTCCTCCTGTGTCCCCCGTGGACTTGAGCCATTCTACAAATGTGTGAGCCACTGCTTGATATAAATTTCTTTCTGTGCATTTACACATACAGCACCACTGTTTTCACAGCTCTACGGAACCCAGACCAGCACATGTCCTTCTCCCTGTCTCCGTGCCTCTTCTCTTATAAATATGCCAATCAAAGATGCACCACACTCCTCGATTGGTATCTTTAAAGCTGCACCATACTCAAGTGTGACTTCATGCAAAGTAACTGATGGCATCTTGAAAGGTCCTGTTCACAAACAGGGTCATACGCACAGGTACATATGGGAGTGAGACACTTAAATGCATCTTTCCCGCTTTCTATTTCTGGGGGAGAAGTGACCACAATTCAACCCATGGGTCTTCCGTTCATTTCTCTCTCCTAGGGGACCTCTCCAGGACAACTCACGATCCACGGCACAGCGCCAAAGTCCCTCCCTCCCCACCCCGGAGAGATCTCCCCGTTGAGGCTGACCCCACAGCAGCTGGCGCAAAGGAAACGCCCGCCTCACATCCACATCCAGCTCATCTCTGTTGGGCTCAGAGGACTGAAAGGAAGACTCAACACCGAATTCCTGGATCTGAAGTCCCGAAGGGACCAACTCTACTGAGCCCATTTTCACGTTTACTGGGCTGAGGGCAGAACACTTGGCTTTCAAGCTCAGTAGCATCAGGTCCTTCCTATACCACTATGAATCCAGGAGAGACATGTGGGGCGAGGCGGAGAAGAGGGGCTGAGGATATCAGTCTATTAGAATCCCTCTTCTCCCTCAGAAATCTTGAGCTCAAAGTGAGTAGTGATAAGGATGGAGCCGCAATCTTATTAAATAGTCCACTGACCCAGAAAGGATGGGAACAGGCTGGCGCTTCCTCTCTCCCGCTCTCTTTTTTAACATCTTAAAATTTTATTATTTATTTTTTTTTTAGTATAGCACCAGATGAAACATTAGTCTCACAGAAATTTCCCTGATAGCTTGCCAGGGTAGAATACTAATGACTGACCTGAAATGCAGATCAGCAGTTACGAGGAGCAAGGCCCCATGAGTGCAGGCTTACCTGAAGCTCCAGGGCCAGTGGACGGCACAGTGGTATTTGCAGTAAATTAATGAAGTCCATGCATGGCTCATCTGGACAGGAGCGGTGGGAATCAGGGGGAGGGTCAGGGCTGTGGCAGCTTCAAAAGGCTGCAGCTGAAGGTAACAACATGCAATGGAATACACGACTCAGCTGAAGGTACCAACATGCAA
This sequence comes from Tenrec ecaudatus, assembly GCF_050624435.1. Classification (NCBI taxonomy): domain Eukaryota; kingdom Metazoa; phylum Chordata; class Mammalia; order Afrosoricida; family Tenrecidae; genus Tenrec; species Tenrec ecaudatus. Next base: position 216,674,630 of record NC_134532.1, on the reverse strand, counting down.
TGGAATACGACTCAGCTGAAGGTATCAACATGCAATGGAATACGACTCAGCCATAGTTCTGCAGAGTAAATTGTGTGTCCCCCCCCCACCCCCCAAACAGGTGTTGGAGTTCTCACCTGTCCACATGGGGATCAGGAGCCCTGGGGGAACAATGTTTAAGAGCTCAGCTGTTAACCCTTGATATGATGGGTTGACCCAGTGGCTGCATCAAACACTGCCCAGGAGCGCACAGGGCTGGGCAGTGTTTCATTCTGTTGTCCATATAGTGGCTGAGTTGGAAATGACTCCATGGCACCAGACAGCAACCTGAAGCAACAAAACCCAACTCATGGCCATTGAGTCCATGCTGACTTGTAGTGACCCTATAGGATGGGGTAGCACTGTCCCTGTGAGTTTCTGAGACTGGAACTCTTTACGACAGTAGAAAGTCTCATCTATCCCCAAGCTCACAACAGTGGTCAGAAATGAACCAGAATTTGAGTGCCACCCTCTTCTCCCTATAGCGTCTAACATTGCTAATCTGACACCCCCCCACCACACACACACACTCCTCTGTCCTTTCTTCCTTGAGTGTAGGTCCTTCTGACAAGTGGTTCCCATTCCTTTGCTACTATGGTTGTCAACTGCCATCCAGTTGTGCCAACCCTGTGCATGATGGGTAACCTCTGCCTACCCCCACACCAGGCTCAGGGCTCCTGAGGATCCAGCCACTGTGTCTGTGTTCGTCTGGGTGGACTAGAGAAACAAATTCATAGACACCATATGGGTATAAGACAAAGTTGTATATATAAGAGCTCTTGAATATTGAGAAGACATCCCAGCCCAGTCCAGATCAAGTCCATCAGTCCGGTATTAGCCCATATGTCCGACTCCAATCTGTAAATTCCTCTTCAGTCTCACGAAACACATGCAATGATGCCGAATGCACGAGGATCACAGGTCAGTGGGTGGGAAGTTTTGTGGCTCTAGTGGCAGTGGAAGCATCTCAATGCTGGCAGGGTCTCCACGTGGTTTCTTCAGCTCCGAGGCTCTGGCTGCCATCAACCTGTCTCCAGGTGGCTTGTCAACAAGAATGTCTCACAGGGACCGAGGGTGCGTCCTGCCTACAACAAGCTATTTATCTCCTTAGCGTCTCCAAATGAGGTCATCAAGCTGCAACCTGATTGACAGGTAAACCCCACCCCTTCACTCTTAAGTCTCAAATTGGCAACAGATGATGTAATGACCACAGTGTCCCACAGGGTTTTCATTGGCTGATTCTCAGAAGCAGACTGCCAGGCCTTTCTTCCTAGTCTATCTTCATCTGGGGCTCTGTGTAAACCTGCTCAGCATCATGGCTGCACAGAACTTCCACTGGCACATTGATGGCAGCTTCCCATGAGGTGCCTCGTTCAGGAATCGAACCTGGGTCTCCCACAAAGAGGGAGAGGATTCTACCCCAGAACCACCTCTGCCCCCATGGCTTGGGTTCTATCTAATGAACTGTTGGCTAGTTTTTTTCTGGGGCCCTTGTTCTGGACCATCGGATGTCCTGGCGACTGCTTGCAGTGAGAGTGGGTCTGGCACAGCACTTGCAAACCAAACCCATTGCCTCCGAGTAGATTCCCACTCAATATGGCCCTCAGGGACAGAATAGATTGACTCCATAAAGTTTCCAAAACTGTCCATCTTTATGGACACAGACAGTCTCATCTTAACCCCGCAGAGCAGCTGATGGGTTCGAACCATTGACCGTTAGGTTAGTGCTCGCTCCACCATATCACAGGGGCTCCTCTGTGTGTTTGCACTAGCACCCCAGATGTATCGTGCAAGGATTCATACCAGAGCCTGCACAGACGTGGATGGACCATTAGCGCTTCACACACGTCTGCAGTCGCAGACGAACCCGCAGCATTGAGCCACACATTCTCAATCAAGTTCCTTCTAACTCTGCCCTTTCACCCCCACATCCTCCTCCATCAGATTCTCAGCAGCAGACCTGGGCAGTTCTTGTGCACACGTGCCCACTTGCTCTTCCCCACTGACTCACCCATCAGTCCCCTTTGAGAAATGAAGAATGTCAACATGCGAGACAAACTCCCAGGCTGGCTTTTCAACACGCCACGGGAATTCTGAGCATGCCTCCTGCTGTCACCTTCAATAGGAATTCTCATCTACTCATGCAGTCGGTAGGAGTCAGAGTTTTCAAACATGAGCGTCCCTACCCCTCCACTCAGCCGGAATCATGTTCCCCTGCTGAAAACAGAATGATGATATCTATGCAGCCTCTTAAGAGTGCAGGTGAGCAGGGCGGACGGAGGAGATGCTTTGAGGGGATGTAAAAATCAGAACTGAAATAGGTTATAGGTAGGGCTTTATTCCAGGACCTCCTAGAGGCTCTTAATGCTTCATTCATGTAACTCTTCTAGAAATAGCTGAGTTCCTACTGTGTGCCACCACCAGTTGTCTGTCCGTTTGTCATATCGTGGCAGCTTCTGTGATGCTGGAAGCGACGTCGCTGGTATTTCAAATAGCAGCAGGGTCCCCCAGAGTGAACAGGTTTCGGTAGAACGTACAGAAGAGGAACAGGCCCCAAAGAAGGAAGAGGCTGTGTACTTCAGAGGAATTTGCCATTGAAAACTTCATGGAGAGCGTGGTTGCTGAAAACCTCACAAGTAGACACAGAACACCGTCAGAGATCGCGCCAGAAGATGATGCTCTCAGGTCAGCAGGCACTCAAAATGGGACCGAGGAAGAGCTGCCTTCCCAAAGTAGAGTCGGCCGTAATGGCTCACCTCGGGCAGAGCCAGGGGGAGTAAAGCCTTTGGACTCTTCACACAACTCAAAATGAGGAGGAATAGCTGCAAACTTCAATTAATAATTAGAACACGGGTTGTCTGAGGTATGAATCTAGTAGAATTGGAAGTCATTGAGAATGGAATAGAACACATAGGGATGGATATTCTAGGTGTTAGTCAGGTGAATTGGACTGGTTTGGGCCATTTTGAACTGAGAAATTGTATAGTTTACTGTGTTGGAAATGACAATCAATCAGATGCATTCAGAATTGGAAAGGACATTTTAAGATTTATCTTGAGATATGTCAGAGGATAATGTCTGTCTCCATACAAGGAGATATAATTGATACAATCATTATTCAAATTTATGACCTACCACAAAACCTAGTGATGCAGAAACCGGAGAATTCTATCAACCTATTTAGCCTGAAATTGATCAAATATACAATCGAGATGCACTGATAATTGTTGGGGATTGGGGTGCAAAACTTGGAAACAAAGAGGAAGGAACAGTAATTGGAAAATATGGTTTCTGTGACAGACATGAAACCGAAAAGCACATGATAGAATGTTCAAGAATAACACCTTTTCATAGAAAACATTTTTAATTTTTTCAACGACACTCATGACCAGTATGCACATCGACATCTCCAAATGGAACACACAGAAATAAAACTGACTGCATCTGTGGGATGAGGCACTGGAAAAGCTCAGTATTAACTGCTAAAACCAGGCCAGGGGCCGGCTGTGGAACAGACCACCAATGCTCATATGTAAACTCAGGGTGAAGTCGAAGATGAAAACAAGCCCACGAGAACCGCAACCTTGACGACAGTCCGCCCACATGTCAAGAACACTTGAAATCAAGACCACCCTTCATGAAGACAGCAAAGGGCCATTTAAAAGACAGGAAAGAAAAAGAAAAGATCCATGTGGAAGTACAAAGAGACTCTGAAACTAACTCTGATTTGTAGAGTGGCTGAGGCAAATGGAAGACATGCTGACGTGACAGAGGTGAAGGAGCTGAGTAGAAAATGTCAAAGGGCATTCAAGAATACAAATTAAAATATTATAAGGAGATGTCAAATGCCCAGAGTTAAAAACAAACCAAACAAAAACAAAAGGAAAGAGCAAGCTCAGCACGTCTTAAACTGAAAGAACTCAAGATAAAATTCAAACCTCAAGCTGCAATGTCGAAAGATTCTGTGGGCAAAGTACTGAACAATGCAGGAGTATGGAAAGAAAAGGGGGAACACCAAGAAGAGTTACTGCAGTGAAAAGAGCTAAAAGAGCTAGTTAACATCCAGCCATTTTAAGAGACAGCACATGAGCAAGACCCAACGACAGTGAAGGAAGACGTCCAAGCTTCTGAAAGCATTAGCCAAAAACAAGGCTCCAAGAAATGATGGAACACCAAATGAAATGTTTCAACAAGCTGATTAAACTACTTGAAACACTCGTTCATGTATCCCAAGAAATTTGGAAGATAGCTACTTGGCCAACTGAGTGGAAGAGATCCATATTTCTACCCTTTCCAAAGAAAGGTGACCCAACAGAATGCTCAAAGGGAGAACAATATCAGAGATGTCCTCAGGAAGCAACATTTGGCTGAAATCATCACAGGCTTGAGGCCATGCTTGTGACCACTGTGTGTTCTGTGTGCTTCCTGACCAGGCCACCACTTGACTGTCCCCTTGTCCCACTGTGGTAGCTTGTGAGCCACTGTGGTGCTGGAAGCTCCGTCACTGGCATTTCCGATGCCAGCAGGGTCACCCAATTTAGGAGGCTCATCTTCCGGCACTGTATCAGACAATGCTCTGTTGTGGTCCAAAGGGTTTTCATTGGCTACCTTTTCGAAGTTGATTCCCAGGTCTTTTTCATAATCTGTGTTAGGCTGGAAGATCTGCTAAAAGCTATCCACCATGGGTGGTTTTAGCAAGAACACTTTGTTCGATTAACCTAGTATTCCATGATGCTCACTTTCCCGACAGACATGGTCTCTGAAGATAAATGGGTGTATAAGCAAATGTGGTGAAGAAAGCTGATGGTGCTCGGCTATCAAAATATATAGTGTCTGGGGTCTTAAAGACTTGAAGATATACAAGAGGCCATCTAGCTGAGAAGCAACAAAGTCCACATGGAAGAAGCACACCAGCCTGTGTAACCATGAAGTGTTGATGGAATCAGGAATCAGACATCAAAGACCCAGAACAAACAAATTACAATAATGTGAATGAGGGGGAGCATGGAGTGGAGATGCAAAACCCATCTGTAGACAATTGGACATCCTCTTACAGAAGGGTCACAGGGAGGAGATGAGCCAGTCAGGGTGCAGTATAGCACTAATGAAACATACAAGTTTCCTCTAGTTCTTTAATGCTTCCTCACCCCCCACTATCATGACCCCAATTCTACATTACAAATCTGGCTAGACCAGAGCATGTACACGGGTACAGATAGGAGCTCAAAATGGGGAATCCAGGACAGATAAACCACTCAGGTCCAACATTGAGAGTAGCCATACCAGGAGGATAAGGGGAAGGTGGGGGAGAAAGGGAGAACTGATCACAATGATATACCTATAACTCCCTCCCAGGGAGATGGATAACAGAAAGGAGGGTAAAGAGAGACATCCATCAGTGTAAGACATGAAATAATAATAATAATTTATCAATTATCAAGGGTTCATGAGGGAAGTTGATGAGAAGTTGATACCAAGGGCTCAAGTAGAAAGCAAATGTTTTGAGAATGATGATGACAACAAATGTACAAATGTGCTTGACACAATGGACGGATGTCTGGATTGTAATAAAAGTTGGACGAGCCCCCAATAAAATGATTTTTTTAAAAAGGAAGAAGGAAATATGGAAGCCACTACAACAGGACACACTGCTAGATGGGTGGTGGATGTTTATACGTATTTAAAGTTCCCTGAAAACACATCGGGAAGTGATGGTAAAAGGGGTGTTTCAAGCTGGAGAAGCACTGTGGACAAGAGTGAGGGGCCAGGGAGCACACGTGGGTTAAAGACTTGTGTAGCATGATGTGTTGGTCTGGGTTTACCAGAGAAACAAATTCATAGACACTCATATGTATATAAGAAGTGAGCTTTATATCAAAGAATAATTGTATATTAAGAAAACATCCCAGTCCAGCTCAAATCCATAAGTCCGATATTAGCCCATATGCCCAATACCAGTCTATACATTCCTCTTTAGACTCAGACAACACATGAAATGATGCCGAATGCAGGGAGACCACAGGCCAGTGGGTGGATAGTCTTGTGGATCCAGCTCCATCCATGTAGCTCCATCTGGCTTGTCGACAAGAATGTCTCTCAGGGAGAGTACGTGTCCTGCCTCCAGGGAGGAAGACAGGAGTTCCCAGAATCCTCACAAGAAGGCCATGCCCACACCGAGACTTCATTGGCTGTGACCTGATAGGCTAGACTCCACCCCTTCCCTAATGTTGACAGTAGATTATGTAACTGTCACACATGACTTCTTGTCACACATGGTTTCTTTGGGGAGTTCCTCCCTGTCTATGTGGTCCAAGAGGGTTGGTTGCCCAAGGTGGTCAGCCCCAACATAGAGGTGATCATGTGGTTCAAGTTAACGAACTGGAGCAAAACTTTCACTGTTTCATTCTATTCCACAGATCAGCTCATGATTCAGAGCTGACACCACAGCAACCAATGACACTGTGAAAGATATCCTGACTTCTGCCCCCGATGAAGGAGGGTTTCTAAAATACAAGCATGTCACCGCACCTCTGCAAATACATCTACTGAAAGTTAGCTTTGATGCCTAGCCACTAAACCAGAACAATGCAAATTAAGATGACAGAGACTGCTGGGCAAAGATAATCGACAAATTCGTGGATGTTCCATATCTCAAGCAGAGGTAGAAATGAGGAGACTGCCGACACTTTGTAAATACTGTCTTGCACCCATTTGAATAAGGCTGGGACCTGGCTCCTGAGATCCTGTAAGGCCGTGCCTCACAACACATGCCACATGGACCCCGCCTCATCAACAGAGAGACGTGAAGGCTTGCAACACATCACAAAATAGAGACTAATGACATCAGATCACAAAACGGGGACAACCACACAGGACTGGGAATCAGACCCTAGCCAAGTTCACACACTATTTTGGCTGGACATAATTCAGCCCACTACAGACCCGAATATCAAGCTGTTCTATGTTCAATAATGGAGTAAACATGTCAGAGGAGAATCCCTCACATAGCAAAACTCCCCTAGGTAACAGGGAAGATGCTGCATTTAGCAAGCAAGTCGTTAATAAAGAAGGCAGAGGGATAATCACCACAGGGAGGCTTTGTGATGAGACAAACATATTTTCGCACATAAAGTTTGTTGGCTGGCGAGAGAGCTCTCTATTGATTTCATGTTTCACCATTCTGACCTACAAGTCATTGGATCTAGGCCTATGGGCCACGATCTTTACCTTTGCTGAATCTTTATCTTTGCTAGGCTTAATAAATGAACCCAGCGCCAAAGCTGGGTTCTGCCTGTAATGTACAGTCTTTCCAAGACCCCTGGGAACCACATCACCAAGGCTCTGAATGCTGAGTCAGCACACCACTGGTAAAACCTGGTTCCAAACCTGGTTCACCTCGGCACTTTGGCCAGACGTGGCCTCTCTCCAAATCTGTTTATTCCATAAGTAATATAAGCAGATAGGAAAACATAGCCCCAAAGTGAAGGGACTATTGCATGAATGATAGAAGAGATGCAAATGAGTCTATGCAAATAATACAATAATCTGTCATTTAGCCATAAAGAGAAATGAAGTTCTAATATAGGCTATCACGTGATTGAACACTCACTGCATTAGGTTAAGTGAGACAAGCCAGGCACAAAAGGACAAAGAGTGTATGACCTCACTTACATGAACTATCTCAACACACACACACACACACACACACACACACACACACACACACCCCACAACAAACTCACTGCCATCAAGTCGATTCTGACTCATAGCAACCCCTATAAGACAGGGTAGGGTTTCCTAATTCCACAAGGTTGTTCCTGTGGGTTTCCAAGACTGTAGCTCTTGACAGTAGAAAGTCTTGTCTTTCTCCCAAGGGGCTCATAGTGGTTTTGAACTAGTGACCTTGTGGCTACTGGGAAAGCTTATGCTACCAGGGATCCTTGACATGAAGTATCGAGAAGGAATAACTGCATCCAAACCAGAGGCTAGTGATTACCATGCCATGGGGTAGAAGGAGATAGGATGAAATCTTCCTTGGCTTTAGGCTCTATGCTATGCTGTTCAAGTCACTGAATACATATTTGTGATAGTCTGGGTACATTAGGGAAACATCCACAGAAATTCAAATACATAATAGAAGGTTTTATATAAAGCATAAGTGCACATCAAGAAAACATCCCAAACCAGTGCTCCCCAAGCCCACAAATTCAACATTAGCTCATATGTCCGACAGCAATCCTCAAAGTCCTCCTCCATCCAACAAAACACACACAATGATGCCGACTGCAAGAGGAAAGCTGAATCAGTGAATGTGTAAGCATCTCAACACTGGCTGGGGCCTCCACACGGCTGCTCCAGCACCCAGGGCTGCATCAGGGTAGGTCTTGTAGCTTCTCCTTAGGGATGTCTTGCAAGAAGTAAGCCTTGCCAGCTGAAGCAGGGAACTGGCTAAGGCAGCTGCATCCTGATCTGACCACCAGAAAGCAAGATACCCGAGAGCTAGAAAGGCGAGGCTCACTGAGCCATTTATCCCCATGTGTGTTTATCGGCCAGGTTGGCACATAAGTTTTAGCTTCTCAATATCTATGAAAAGGATAGGGGTTCTAGCCTTCACTCGAAGTGACCCCTCATGCGGCAGCGTGCAGCTGTGCCCCGTGGGGTCCCCAGAGGCTGGTGTTTTCCTGCAAGCAGATCACATGCCTTTTCTTACAGGTGCCTCTCCGTGAGGACTGAAGTTACCAAGTTACTTAAGTTACTTTCTGTCAGGCTTCTGAGTACATGCATTGTTTGCACCACCCAAGGGGGTCCATTATGACTCTTAAAACTAGGATTTATTTTTTTCAGAGAAGTTAGGTTTACAGAAAAGTTTCACAGGGAGTTTTAGGAGTTCCTATTACCCTTCATGCTTGCACCTTCTCCTGACAGCCTGCATTCCTGTGGTGCACTTGTTGATAAACCAATAATGAATGATGCCTGATTAGCAACATTCATGCTCTACAGTAGGACCCAGACTCCATGTTGCACAGGTGCCGGGGTGTTCTTGTTGGACAAGGCTAAGCAGACTGTTTTCAGGGGTTCCTTTCTTCCACAGGGGGCAGCCGATTCCCCCTTCACCACAGCCACTGTTCACGGAACAGCAGTCAAGAGATCAAAGAAATGCATGGCACTGGGTCAACTGCTGCACCTCATTAGAGATGACTGAAAAGCAAGAATGAAGACTAAGGTGTGATTGACCGGGCTATTGGACTGTCAGTCGCCTCCTGTGCCCGTGAAAGTCCGACACTGAGCAGGGAAGACCAAAGAAGAACTGATGCGTGTGCAGTAGGGGGACGTTGAAGAACACAGAAGGTACCACAGGCTGCCCAAAGGACCAACAAATCTGTCTCGGAAGAAGTCGGGCCAGGGTGCTCCTCAGAGGCAAGGAAGGCAAGGCTTCGTCATATGTACTTCGGATGCGTTCTCAGGAGAGACTGGGCGAGCGTCATGCTTGGTACAGTGGGGGGTCAGTGAACGAAAGGGAGACCTCAAGGAGACGCCGGCACAGTGGCAGCAACCGTGGGTTAGATCACGAGCACAACTGTGAGGATGGCACAGCACCGGGTGGTGTTTCGCTCTGCTGTGCCCAGGGTGGCTCTGGGTCAGAGGCGACTTGATGGCACCCGGCCACAACATTGGCAAGGGTGTGAAGACATGGTCAGACTTGGGGTTCATAGAACAAATGTCACATGCAGATACACCCCCTGAGCCTGCTACTCCTTTGCTTACAAAAAGTGTCAACATCCGATTGAACTATCTTTTACCTGCCCCCACTATCACCTCAGCTTTGCTTTTGAGAAACGTCTGACTGTTCGGTCTCAGACAGATGGTTTGTTCGCAGAGCTCCCTTCTTGCTTATAACAGGAAAGGCATTGGCCTCTGTTTCCTGTGCCACTCTGGTATTTGCCCCCCAAAAGTGACCGCAGGGGGTGGGCTCACGACTGGGTCTACAGAAGGTCTCACAACTGCAGTTTCAGGGAGTCCTCTGCTCTGTTCCAGTTTGTCTGACCCATGCTTTTTAAAGAATTTAAGGCCAACTCTAATGTTTGTCTCATTCTTAAAAAAATTTTTCTCCCACCCTTCTCTCATTCTTCTTACACCACTTGCTGTAGCCCCGGTCGGAGTAGTCAGTAGTAGTAGTTGGGTAGACCTGGTTCTTCTGGTCTCTGAGTGGATGAGGTTGTAGTTTGTGTAGACTTGTTTTTTCCCTGGGTTTTTCATTGTTTTCTCACTGTTTTGCTCCTGGCAATGAAGAGCCATCATTTTGTCTCAGATGGAGGGGGTCAACCGTTTTTTATTATGATTAAATACTTTTATTGGGGGCTCTCACATCACTTATCACAATCCACACATTCATCCATTGTGTCAAGCACATTTGCTGCCGCCATCAATTTCAAAGCATTCTCTTCCCACTTGAGCCCCTGATATAAGCTCCCATTTCTTCCCTCTCCCTTCCCTGCCCGCCCTCCCTCATGAACCCTTGATAAGTTTATAGATTATCATTTTCATATTTTACATCGTCCTGTCACCTTTTACTCATTTTTCTGTTGCTCATCCCCCTGGGAGGGGGTTCTAGGCTTATCCTTGTGATCAATTCCCTTTCCTCACCCTCCACAACCCCCTCGTATCTCTGTTCTCATTGTTGGCCCTGAGGGGTTTATCTACGCTGGATCCCCTGTGTTGCAGGCTCTTATCTGTAGCAGTGTGCATGCTCTGGTCTAATCTGATTTGTAAGGTAGCATTGAGGTCATGATAGTAGGGGGAAGGAAGCACCAAAGAGCTAGAGGAAAGTTGTGTGTTTCATTGGTGCTATACTGAACCCTGACTGGCTCATCTCTTCCCTGCGACCCCTCTGTGAGGGGATGCCCAATTGTCTACAGATGGGCATTGGGTCTCTACCCTATGTCCCCCCACTCAACCCCATTCACCTTGGGTATGATTTTGTTCTGGGTCTTAGATGCCTGGTACCTGATCCCATCAACGCCCCGTGATCACACAGGCTGGTGTGCTTCTTCCATGTGGGCTGTGTTGCTTCTCAGCTAGATGGACACTTGTTTATCTTCAAGCCTTGTTGTATTGTTTTGTTGGTATTGACTTCCTTTGTTATTTTGTTTGACTTTGCCTGATTTTTGCACGTATTAATGCATCTGCATGTCTATTTAGATAAGACAGGCAGGATAAATAATTCAGAGATGAAAATAACAAGGCCAAAAAAAGAGAAAAGAACTGGACCAATGGTTCCAGGGGGATATGGAGAAAGGGGGTGGGAGAAAGGAAGGGGGTGGGAACCAACCCAGTGACAAGGGGACAACAAGGGAACTAAAATAATTGGAGATATGGGTGTAGGATGCCTAGTAGGGCTTAATCAAAGGCAATGTAGCAGTGAGGAATTACTAAACCTGAATGAAGGCCGAACATGATGGTGGGACAAGAGGAAAGTAAAAGGAAATAGAGGAAAGAACCAGTAGGCAACGAACATTTATAGAAGTCTAAATACAGGTATATATATAATATAATATAGAATATAATATTTATAATAGTAATATATAATAATATATAATAGCAATATATAATATTATATAATGGTAATATACAATATTATATATATATATAAAACAAGAGGGGAATAGAACTATGTACTCATATGTTAAGAATTAAGGTTGCAGATGGACATTGGGCCTCGACTCAAGTCCTCCCTCAGTACAAGAACACTTTGTTCTAATAATCCAAAATTCTTAACAACAACAAAAAAAATCCAAAATTCTGTGATGCTCACCTTCCTGACAGGATTGCTGAAGACAATATGGGTGCATAAGAAGAAGATATAGTGTCTGGGTGTCCAGCTTTTAAGACCTCAGGAAATTACTTCACTAGGCTGTGAGGCATTGCTTTGGTGAACTGTGTTATACAAAAGACCCCCAGGGGCTTAGTCTTCAATAGCTTTTGCTGCTCACCAAAAGGTGATACCCGCCGCCCCCCTGCCCAGGAGCAAGGCACACACGAGGTTGCTGAGTGAGAATCAGCCTGATGGCCCATAATAGCAACACCTGTGTACACACCTGCAACAGCCATCAGCCTATGTGCGATTGTGATGAAAGATGCAATGAACATAGGTGTGCACAGGACGGCTGGATCAAAGGATAGTTCTATTTCTTGCTGTTTTCCACCAGCTGCTCCCAGGAATAAAGACAAGGCTTTCTACACCCGTAAAGAGTTACAGTCTCAGAAGCCCACAGGGGGCAGTTCTACCCTGTTCTATAGGGTCTCTAAATTGGAATCAGCTCAATGAACGAGTGAGAGTGGGTGAGCGGATAATTGGAGCTCTGGTAGCATCTTGGGCTGCTAATCACAAGGTCAGCAGTTCCAAACAACCAGCTACTCCAAGGGATAAAGATGAGGCTTTCTTCTCCCATAAAGATTTACAGTTTCGACCCCCCTGGGCAGTGCTAGTCTGTACTATGGGTTGCTAAGATTGGAATCAACTCAAAGGCAGTGTTTGAGTTTGAGCGGCCCATTGAAAGAATTGTGATAATCAAAACGAAATGGAAAACATAGAGGCCATCCTAGGCGTCAGTGAGCGGAAATGCACTCGTATTGGCCATTTTGAAGATGACAGGCATATGGTTTACCACAGTGGGGATGACAAATCCAAGAGGAGTGGAGTCATCTTCGTTCTCATAAGGACATTTCAAGATCTTTCTTAAAGTACGATGTTGTCTGTGATGGGATGATATCTATACACCTACCAGTAAGTTCAATTAACACTGTTATCATTCAAATTTATGCACCAACCACTGAAGCCGATAATGAAGTAATTAAAGAACTCTATGAATTTCTTCAGTCTGATATTGGTCCAACATACAAGCAAGATACATTATAAGTATTGATGACTGGAAAGTAATAGTTGGAGACAAAGAGGAAGATAGTTAGAAAATATAACCTTGATGATAAAAAATTGTTCTGGAGATGAAAGGATAGAACTTTCCACGAGTAATGATTTCCTCATTGTAAATAACCTTTTCAACAACATAAATGGTGAGTATGCACACGACTCTCACCAGATGGGATACACAGAAATCAAACGGACTGCATCTGTGGGAAGAGATGACAGACCAGCTCAGTATCACCAGCCCAGACGAGGTGAGGGGACGCCTCTGGAGCAGATGACCAATTGCTCAGATGTAAGTTCGGGTTGGAATAGAAGAAAACAAAAAGACGCTCATGAGAACTAAAATATAGCTTTGCGTATGTCGTTATTGGCAAGGAATCAATAGCAGTTGGCTTGGGGGAGGGCCCTCATTTCTGTTGTCTCCATTAACATCAGTACACAGCACGCATTCAACCTGATGAATTGTTTGCAGGATTTAATCATTGAGTTTAATCCCCTAAAACCGCGTATATTGGGTCCTTACGATGACTCATGCTGTTGTGTTTTTGTTGTTGTTGAGATTTCGCTCTCTTATTTTTAATTTAAATTTACCCCCTCAGCGGACACAAGTATTTGTTTAAAGTTCTTGCCTTTCCCTTTAGGATACTCCCTTGAGTAACGCTTGTAAGCTGGCCTGGTACTGGCCAATTTCCAGAGCTTCTGTTTGCTTGGCGAGGTTGCATCTTCTCCCTCATTTTCAGATAAAAACGCTGCGGAATAGGGAAGTCTTGGTCGGCACCTGGTTGCCTTCAGTGTTTTATACGTATTGCTCCATTATCTGCCAGGCGGTGGATTCTCTGGGGGAGAGGTGGGCCCCAGTTCTCATGGACGCCTCTTGTACGCTATCCCGTGTTTTTCTTTCGCTGCTTTCAGCTTTGCTTCTCTTTGCTTTTCAAGAATTTCAGTATGCTCTGGCTCCAGGTTGACTTTTGTTCTTCTCACTGAAGTCCTTGCAGCTTCCTGGGTTTGCAGGTTTGTTTTTCTTTTCAGGTCGCGGGAATTCTCTGTGTTTTTCTCCTAGGAAAAACCTCCTGGGGATACCAATCATTCCAGTGCTAGCATGATGAAATGAATTCCATATATATATTTTTTATTAAATCATTTTATTGGGGCCTTATACAACTCTTATCACAATCCATCCACCCATCCATTGTGTCAAGCACATTTGTACATTTGTTTCCCTCATCATTCTCAAAACATTTGCTTTTTACTTGAGCCCCTGGTATCTGTTCCTCATTTCTCTCCTTCCTCCCACTTCCCCTCCCTCATGAACCCTTGGTAATTTATAAATTATTATTATTTTGTCATATCTTACATTGTCCGATGTCTCCCTTCACCCACTATTCTGTTGTCCACCCCCCAGGGAGGAGGTTATATGTAGATCCCTGTAATCAGTTCCCCCTTTCCACCCCAGTTTCTCTCTATGCTCCGGTATTGCCACTCTCACTACTGGTCCTGAGGGGGTCATCTGGCCCCGATTCCTGTGTTTTCAGTTCCCATCTGGACCAGTGTCCATCCTCCGGTCCAGCTGGACTTGTTCTGTTGGAGGTTGGCTCACTTTTCTTCATTTCTCGAAACTTGAGAATATCAGTTATTTTTCCTTCCAGTTCATTTATTCTATCTCCTTTCATTTTTACTCTATTGCTATTTCTCTTGCTTTTCAAAATTAGTTGTTTTATTCGTCAGTCACAGTAGTTCACTTTGGGTTGGTTTGTTGTTGTTTTCAGTGTTTCAGTATGTGTTGAATATTTTCTTTTGTTTCTTTCTCCATTTGTTTCCTGACCTCTGCTTCTTTTTTCCTATGTGATTTTGGTTTTCTTTAAACATACCATATATACTCAAGTATAAGCCAACCAGATTATCAGCCAAGGCACCTAATTTTACCACAAAAAACTGCATTAAAAATGTGCTGAAAAACTCGGCTTATACTTGAGTATAGACGATAGTTAGCATCATAATTTAAACCAGCAACTCTCTCCATTAGCTGGCCTCCACAGAGCAGATTTCCTCTTTGTGTTTTGCTTTTGATTAGCTCTTCTGATTTCATGTGTTTTTCTAGTTTTGCTGAACTTGTACTATTTTGGTTTTTTTAATCTTAATAGTTTTGCTGTGTGTGTGTGTGTGTGTGTGTGAGAGAGAGAGAGAGAGAGAGAGAGAGAGAGAGAGAGAGAGAAAGAGAGAGAGAGAGAGAGAGAATTTATCAGCCTTGTAGCACCATGGCAGAGTGTCCAGCTACCAAGCAAAAGGCTGGGGTTCACCCATGGCAGCCACTCCTTGGGAGAAGGATGTGGCAGCCTGCCCCCCCCCTCCCAAGAACCACAACCCTGGAAACCACACAGGAGCTTTACCTCACACCCCAGGTATGTATGAGTCAGAGCTGAATGGGGGCGATGGGCTCGGTATTGTCTACTAGAGGATATGCTTTATCTGAGCATTCGTCTGTTTGCTCATTGGCTTTTCCGGTGCTGACTCAGGAACTCTAGATGTTTGATTTCTGCAATTCAATATGCATGCACGGTGCGGGGGGGAGGGGTGTCTTCAGCTGGTCCCAGACCCGGATGCTGTTATGCTTTTGTGGGGGGGGGGGAGGGTGCTGCCCACCTCTCTCCCGAGATGACCACAATGCGTAAGTGCTCCACATGTCAGTGGGGAAGCTCTCCCAGACCCCCTGCCCTACCCGCTCTTCCTCTCCCTCACTTCTGGATTCAGGCGGGCTCTCCTTGGCTCCTGTCTGCAGTTCTGAGTTTCAGTCTGTGGTCGTTTAAGTCTTTGCTCAGCAGGTTAGCTGCTGAGGGAGGAAATGAGAGCACTCACTCACTCTGCGTCCTGCCTCAGTCCATGTCCTCTGGCTTTGGGTCACAGTCACTGCCAGGTGCCCATGATGACAGCATCACACACAATAATATCTCTGCTGAAAATTCCCGGTGCTCCACCTGTTCATCCTTCTCGGGATCCCTGGAAAGCACTTTTCCCAAATTGCATGCAGTTGGAACCACACCGTAGATAGCTCTTCTAGGTTTGTTTTTGGCTCTTTGTGTCAGGCTTTACCAGGCAGCACCTGCCTTTGTGGCACGGCCCAGCAAACACGAAGAGGTAGCGCAGGGATTCCACCGCATGGACCTGGCTAAGGGTTCCAGTGACTGTATGCCTACCTGGGTCCCTGGGTCCCTTCCGCTCTTGGGCTTTCAGCGATGCCCTGCTGCAGGAAATCTCTGCCTTGTCCCGCCATCCCGTTGGCTCCTCGACGCAGAAGCAATCCATCCATGTCCTTAGCTCCCTCTCTTTGAAAAGCCAAGGGATGTTTCTGTTTTCTGCCTGCGTCCTGGCTGATATACCGGCTAACAGATTAGTCCAGCTGAGAGATGGTGAGGGATGGAGGTGGTGAAGGAGTAGGATTTTGAACTTCACTGAATGTGGGAATGAGAGAAAGAGAAGGGGGTGGTGGTGGTGAGGGAGAGGAAGTGGGAAAGAGAGAGAGAGAGAGTTGTCAAAGGTTCTTCCCAAGCCAACAGTTGGTGTAAGTAACTCGTGGAGTAAAATGGGCTTAACCCTATTCATCCAAATGCTCGAGACGCTCCTGACGTCTTGCTGTCAGTTTGCACCGGGGCATCTGTGATTTGCACAGAACACATGAAACAGTTTCAGCCCCCAGTAGAGTTTCCTCTGTGATCTGAGTCTAGAATTTATATTGCTTAAAAAAAAAAAAAGCAGAGCTCTGTATATCTTAAGATAATGAACGGGGATCCCTTACAGCTGTGGCTCTCAGCCTTCCTAATGCCGCAACCCTTTCAGACAGCGCCTCGTGTCGTGGTGAGCCCCAGCCATAGCATGATGCTCGTGGCTACCTCATCACTGTCATTTTGCTACTGTTATGGACCGGGTGACCCCTGTGAAAGGGTCGGTTGACCCCCAAAGGGGTCGTGACCCACAGGTTGAGAACCGCTGTCCTGTAGGCCCACTGTGCGCTGGAACAGACTTGGTGACAGGGATGGGTTTTGTTCTTTTCTCAATGCCCGTGGAAGCAGACTGCTCCCTCTTTCTTCCGTGGAGCAGCTGGTGTGTTTGAACTGCCAACCTTTCAGGTAGCAGCCAAGTGCTTGACCATTGAGACGACAGGGCTCCTTTTTAGGATAACCCCCAAACTCACTGCCGTCAAGTCCAACTCATAGTGACCCCATATGATGGAGAGTACAACAGCCCTCCTCACAGACAGGCCTCCTCTCTCTCCCACACAGCAGACTGCTGGAGTCGAACTGCCGACCTCGTGGTGAGTGGTCCCTCGTGGAACCCATTAAGACACCAGCGTGCCTTGGAAACTGGAAAGCATTTTTTCCTCCCAGGGACCTTCCAGGTGGAGCGCACAGCCTGCCAGGTCCACGCAGGGCTGGCGGCTCACTTTGTCACTGTCCCCGTGACTGGTCCAAAGAGACGCTGCCCCGGACGAACTGCATTCTCGCTTCGTGCCATGCTTTACGGCAAGTGCTGGGCGAGGCCAATCATCACCCCCTGGACACAAAGCCCACGGAAGGTCATCATGGTTCCACCTCCCTTCTGCTGCCGAGGAGTGCAGCACTGAGCCTGGCAGGTCGCCGTGACATTTCTCTAAGGGTGACTGGTGTTCTTCCCATCTTTCTTTCCCGGTGACTGGATGGTGGCTGGGTTGGCCACGGAGCTGTGGGCACCGGTTTCGGAATATTTCTTTGATCTCAGGCATTGTTTGTCCGCTCTTCCTCTGTAGGGAGTGGAGGCTGCTTCCCGCCCTGTCCTGCCGACAGTCCACTTCCCTCGCAGGAGCTGTGGTGCTGGTGTCAATGTTGACTAGTGTGGCCCCCACTGGAAACATAAACCCGACCCTCTGACCCCTCCCCGAGAACCTGGCAGCAGGTTCCCACCCTCAGAGTAAACACCAGGCTGATGGGACCCCATCACTGCCGGCCTCACCTCTCAGGACTCCCTCTCTTGTCCTCGAAGCTCCGGCCACGTCTGCCTCCAGCCTGGCCTTGCGCGTGCCCCTGCTGAAAGAGGCACCCCAGATCTCTGAAGGTGACCCTTTGCGTACCTGGAGCAGAGAGGCATTTCTCTGGCTGTTGTTGCAGGTGCCGTTGAGCTGGCTCCGACCCATAGCAGCCCCATGCCCGACAGGAGACACTGCCCCGTCCTGCGCCAACCTCACCACGGTCCCTATGCCTGAGCCCACTGATGTAGCCACGTGTCCATCCACCTGGGCAAGCACCTCCTCTCCTTCTCTTTCCCTCCACTTTACCAACATGATGTCCTTCTCCAGGACCGCTGTCTCCGGACTCTCCTCCCTAAAATAGCAGCTCTCCTGGCCTCCGCCCGGGGCTGTTTCTAGGTTGCTCTAACACGTCTCAGTACTGACAACCATACCTTTGTGTCTATACAAATATACACATGGATGCATATGGGTGGACACACCATAGAGTGGATGGATGGATGGATAGATGTGTGGATGGATGGATGGATGGATGTGTGGATGGATGGGTGGATGGATATGTGGATGGATGTGTGGATGGATGGGTGGATGGATGGATATGTGGATGGATGGATGGATGGATGGATGTGTGGATGGATGGATGGATGTGTGGATGGATGGGTGGGTGGATGGGTGGATGGATGGATGGATGGATGTGTGGATGGATGGATGGATGGATGTGTGGATGGATGGATGGATGGATGGATGTGTGTGTGTATGGAGGGATGGATGTGTGGATGGATGGGTGTGTGGATGGGTGGATGGATGTGTGGATGGATGTGTGGATGGATGGGTGTGGATGGGTGGATGGATGGGTGGATGGATGGATAGATGGATAGATGTGTGGATGGATGGATGGATGGATGCATAGATGTGTGGATGGATGGATGTGTGGATGGATGGATGGATGGATGCATAGATGTGTGGATGGATGGATGGATGGATGTGTGGATGGATGGGTGGGTGGATGGGTGGATGGATGGGTGGATGGATGGGTGGGTGGATGGGTGGATGGATGGATGGATGGATGTGTGGATGGATGGATGGATGGATGGATGTGTGGATGGATGGATGGATGGATGGATGTGTGTGTGTATGGAGGGATGGATGTGTGGATGGATGGGTGTGTGGATGGGTGGATGGATGTGTGGATGGATGGGTGGGTGGATGGGTGGATGGATGGGTGGATGGATGGATAGATGGATAGATGTGTGGATGGATGGATGGATGGATGCATAGATGTGTGGATGGATGGATGTGTGGATGGATGGATGGATGGATGCATAGATGTGTGGATGGATGTGTGGATGGATGGGTGGGTGGATGGGTGGATGGATGGGTGGGTGGATGGGTGGATGGATGGATGTGTGGATGGATGGATGGATGGATGGATGTGTGTATGGAGGGATGGATGTGTGGATGGATGGGTGGGTGGATGGGTGGATGAATGACTATTTCATCCTGTCCGTGATTGCACATGCAGATCATCAGGCCATGTTAGATGTCACCCACCTGTAAACAGGAGGCTCCCTGTGTGACCACGGTGCCACCAGGACTCCTCACACGATTCCCGATCCACTAATGGAATCATAACGGGACGTGTTATTACCTCCAGCTTGAGGCTTCTAGGCAGGACTCTTTGGTGTCAACGCCTGTGTCCTTAATACTCGATGTGCGACCCTTCCTTCTCCACTGCTCTCAGCTGAGCCTGGAACACTCGTGGTGAAGGGATGAAAGGTTCCACTCGAGGGAGGGCGGGTCCAGGGCTGTGAGGAGAACTTGGCCACAAAGCCTTGGGACTCTGTGCGTCCCCTCAGCCTGCTGACATTTCCTGAGCACTGGTCCTGGCACCGCCGTCTTCGTCTTGCTTCTGGCGAAGCAGACTCTAATTTATTGGATCTTTCTTGAGGTTCACTCTCTGCTTTCATAATCCACTTCCAGTTTCTTTGCTGTTAAGTAGAGACCCGGGTCCCCATTTCTAAAATTTATTATCTAACACAAACACTCTCTGCCCAATTACAGGAGCAATTTATACCCAGGAGATGGAACAATCTCTTGAACGGATAAATTGGATTCTCTGGCCGCTCACTTTTCTTTCATCACAAAACCATAAATTCTCAAAATGCGAACCTGTAACCGAAGGGAACCAAGGAGCTATGTCTGGAAATAACCAACTTACTCCTGAAATTGAACTGGAATTTCCATCCTACATGGCACTTCGGTTCATCTTTGGTTTCTCTTTCACCCGGTGTGGGTTCCAGTGGACATGACCCCAGCACCGCCGGAGGGCAATGGAAAGGTTCTATGGAGGTAGTTTCCTTTAACCCAGTGGACAATTGGCTGTTTACTTCTGGCCCAGCGGTGGTAGGGGGAGATATCAAGGACACAACACTAGGTCACATCCATTCCATTCTGTGTAGTCCACAAAGGCCATGCTGTGCACCCCGCTTTTGGGAGCAGCAGCTGGATGCTTAAAGCTCACGGGCAGCCACCTAATATGCCACGATCGGTCGGGCTCTCTCCATCCAGAGGGGAGGGGAGTCGTGGGAATCAAAAGACATAGGGAAACGCTTAGTCCAGTGGACTCATAGAGCAGCCCAACACCTGCCTCCGTGGTCCTGGGGTTCAGAAGAACTCGACAGTACCCGGCTCCCACTACCGACCACTTCGGAAAGGGTCACATGAGAAGGTCCTGGATGGATTGGGAGAAGAATGCAGAATGAAGCCTTACATCATAAGAGAGACCAGGGTTCCTGGTCAGGGGGAAATGGGAGAAGACCATGGTCTGTCATCTCCCTGCAGGTCTAGGACTGAGCTCCTCACTGGGGAAGAATAACCGACCATTGAAGATGGCAAGGACAAAACACCGAGGCCAGGAGAGAAGGGGGAGCAGAGCCAGGGAGCACAGGGAGGAAGTGGGTACACAACAGGACCTGGAGGGGTGGCGATGGATGAACTGAAACCAAACAAGTGTGAACTGCCGACTGGAAAACGGCCAAACTGCTTGGCAAGCTCTCACCTGGCACACAGGGAAAATATAGAAGTAAATAAGTAGAATACAGTGTGATTATTCACGATCGAGTTTGTCAAGGGATTTGGTTGTAGGCAGTTTCACTTCATTCTCACATGAGCCCATTCTAAAGATGACAAAATGAAGGCACAGAAGATTAATCCCCAGCTTCCCCAGTTGGTTGGAGTGGTGTGGGCTTGAGTGGATGATCCAGGGAGACAAATCCAGTGGCATTTACATATGTCTAAGAAAGAGCCTTATACCAAGAAGTAAGCACATACGAAGAAGGCGTTCCAGCCCAGTCCAACTCAAATACATGAATTGGAGGCAACCTGAGGTTCTCTTCGGATTCCTGTAAATGCCAGCCCATGATATAGGAAGCAGAGGCGGAGGAAGGGAGACCACAGGCCGGTGGGTGCAGAGCTGTGTGGGTCCAATGCTGGTGGGAAGATGGCAGGGCTCAGACAGCTCCTGGGCTGGCAGCCCACGTGGGGCCACCTCTGGGGGCAGTCCGAGGCCCAGCAAGCAGGAAGGCAATGAGGCAGAGAGAGAGAGAGAGAGAGAGAGAGAGAGAGAGAGAGAGAGAGAGAGAGAGAGAGAGAGAGAGAGAGTTCCCAGTGTTGCTCACTCTTTTACAGAAAATCTTAAAAACATTTTTAATAAATCATTTTATTGGGGCTCTTACTGCTCTTATAACAATCCATACACCCATTGTATCAAGCACATTTGTACATAAGTTGCCATCATCATTTCCAAAACATTTTTTTTTCTATGGAGCCCTTGGTATCCTCTTTTTGATACCAAAGTGGGTGTCATGCGGCTTCGACTCAATTGACAGGATGGGCCCTGTCGCTACCCCTACCCAGGAGGGTCTAGGGATATAATCCTTCAGTGTCATGTGGTGGTTCCCGGTTCCAGTGGAGTCAATCCACTCCAAAGAGCATGTGTTTGATTAGCGTCTTCCTTTTAAGGAGAAAGTTAATTAGGCTTTAATTTTCTAATTCAAGGAATGGCATGCTTGCTCGTCAAGGGAAAAAATTAAAATATAAAAAGAAGAAAGGGAGAATAATGTGGAATCTCCCTTTAACATCAATGCCCGGGGAATGCTATCTGCAGTCTCTTTTTATTTTCTAATAAGCATACATTGCTTTACGTAGACATGCAATTTTATAAGCTATAATTTTCTCTCAACATTGTAAAAATAACCTCTTTCAATGTAACTGCAGGGTTTTCCTGCTAAGCGTGCTATGTAGCTGAATTAGTCTCATACTCTCTTAAAGGGATGTACTTAGTTTACCAAACCAATCCAACCGCTTTAGGTTATTTCAAAGTTGTTGGTTATGACAGGCAGCATGTGATACATATCCTGACACTTCAAACTTTTTGCAGGTCAGACTAAAAATGGCTTTACAATGGCTTCCAGAAAGTGAAGGGAGAGGGCCAAAGAACATGAATTCAAACAAACAAACAAACAAACAAATTTGATTCTCCTGATTAAGAGGGGAAAACTTACAAAAAGGAATTCTCAATCCGTTTGGAATCCAGACTTACTGGAGCCATTGAGTTTGAATGAATCCACAAACATTCTTGCCCTGAGATAGTCTTTAAACCTTAAACTGTTCTCATTAGGTGTCACGGAGTTGGCTCACACCCATAGCGACTCACAAGCACAACAGAGTGAAACACTGTCTGGCCCTGAGCCGTCCCCACAATTGTTTCTCTGCTTGATCCATGGTTACAGCTACTGTCCGTCCACCTGGCTGAGAGGCTCCCTCTTTTTCACTGCCCCTCCACTTTACCCAGCATGATGCCCTTCTCCAGGGACTGGTCCCTCCTGATGACTTGCCCAAAGTCTATAAGATGAAGTCTTGCCATCCTTGACACTAAGTAGCATTCTGGCTGTACTTCTTGCAAGACAGATGGGTTTGTGCCTTTAGCAGTCCATGGTCCTTTCAATATTGTTCCCACAATTCATGCATCAATTCTCCCTTTCCCTTCTGTATTGAATGTCCAACTTTCACATGCACAGGAGGCAATTATAAATACCATGGCTTGGGTCAGGCACACCTTAGTCCTCAAAGTAACATCCTTGATTTTCAATACTCTACAGGTCTCGTGCAGCAGATCTGCCCAGTGAAATATGTCTTTTGATCAGTTGGCTGCTTCTTTGAGCACTGACTATGGATCCACGGAAGACAAAAATCCTTGACAACTTTAACCTTGTCTCCATAACCTTAAACTATAAAGCAACAATATCCCCTGGAACCTTCTCTAAAGCAAACAGTAAGTGAGCTTACGTAGTAATGAGTATTTTCCAGAGCATCGCACTCCTGGAAGAACGATTTATTTGGGATTAGACTGAGAACAGCAATTGGTGGAAGTAGATAGAGGCTTAGGTGGCAGTAAGGTTACTTGACCGCAGGAGAGACAACTTAGCAAAAGAGGTTCCAAAGTGTTACACAACTGGAAGAATGTAAACAATGTGACTGTGTAGAAATTATGAGTTAGAATGTGTTTTGCCGTGCATATGTTCACCAATAATAAACATAAAGTTGTGTTTGCTATTATTCCGGGCAAAATGCATCTGATTCTTATTACCAGATATCTCTTCAAAGGATATTTCACAGTGCCTACTGTACCAGCAATGCTCACGCAGACTCCCTCGAGTATCTTTCTAGGATTCTTTATCCTGTGAAATATTCTCTTCCTCAAGAGCCCAACCAGGACATCATCCCCTCCTTCCCAACGTCTGGTTGTCCCTTGAAGCCCAAATGTATTCGTTCTCCCCTGGGCTTAGGTTTAAAATAAAGGAAGATGTGCGTCAGGTTGTAACCTGTCACCACACGTGTTCAATCTGTGTGCTGAGCAAGCCATCAGAGAAGCTGGATGATCAGAAGAAGAAACCGCATCAGGGTTGGAGGAAGGCATGTCAACAGCCTGTGATAGGCAGATGACACGGCCTTGCTTGCTGAAAGTGGGGGGGACTGGAAGCACTTGCTGATGAAGATCAAGGATGGCAGCTTTCAGTATGGATTATAATTAAAGGTACATAAGACCCACATCCTCACAACTGGACCAACAGGTAACATCATGATAAGTGGAGCAAAGGTTGAAGTTGTCAAGGATTTCACCTTGCTTGGATTCAAAGTCACGGAAGCAACAGTCAAGAGTTCAAACAACGTGCCGACCATTGTCTAAATCTGCTGCATCAGATCTCTTCAAAGTGTTGAAAAGCAAAGATGTCACTTTGAGGACCGGGGTGTGCCAGACCCCAGCTGTGGTGGTATATTCAATTGCCTCATATGCATGTGAAGGATAGACGTTGGATAAGAAAGACCAAAGAATTGATGCATCGGAATTGTGGTGCTACCAAAACAACCCAACAAAACACCCGGAAAGCACTGTGGACTGCCCAAGAGCAAATCATGCTGTCCTGGCTTACGCACAGCCAGAATGTCCTCAGAAGCAGGCAGGGTGAGGCTTCATCTCACGTACCTTGGACACGTTGTCAGGAGAGACCAGTCCCTGGAGAAGGACATCGTGCTTGGTAAAGCCGAGGGGCAGCCCTCGACAAGATGGAAGGACACAGTGGCCGCAACAATGGGTTCAGGCACAGGAAGGATTGTGAGGATGGTGCAGGACTAGGGAGTGTTTCCTGCTGCTGGGCATAGGGTGGGTCGCTATCGGTAGGAACCAACTCAACAGCTGTCAACAGCAACCGCCATGCTTCTGTGATGCCGTGAACACACGCACACGGAGGGAATGTTCATTGTACGCCTGTGGATGCATTGTACGCCTGTGGATGCCGTAGCGGACAATAGATGCTCGGTGTGTCTGGTCTTTAACGTCGAGCCATGTTTCACACACGGGAGGTGCCAATTAACAGTCTGCCAATGAAATGGATAAGAGTCTAAGCCTCGTTCATTTCAGAGCCTGCCAGGGCAGTACTCAGCACTAGGAAAAGCCTTTCCATGCCTCAGACTTCAATCATTCTCCCAAGGCACAAGCACTTCTTTGATACCTACTATGCCAGACCAGGAATAGCGGTAATTAGAGAGGATCTTCAGCAGGGGGTTGGGATCGGGATGTCTTTTATACACCATAAACCACCGGAAGGAGACCCTCATTGGAGTGTGATTCAAGCTCAGCCCTGGGCATCCAAGGGAGTACATCAGTTTCCTCGGGCTGTCATCACAAGTCGCACACGCTGAGTGGCTTAAAACCAGAGAGCGGCCTTCTCACACGAGTGTGGACGTGCATCCAAGGTGCTGGCGGGACCGCACACCAATTCTAGCAGTTGTATCAGGTAGGGCTCTCTGGAGAAGACAGACCAGTGATACGTGTGTGTGTTTGTAGATCGAAAACGTTTGTCTATGGAAAGGGGTTAAGGTCAAGAAATGGCTTCCACAGTCGTAGAAATACGTGAGTCCAGTCAGGCTTCTCCTGACTTGTGGGAGCGGATGAAGAGGAAGCAGGATGGTACAGCAGAACCAGCGGGGGCACAGGCTGGTGGATGCAGAGGTGCAAAGTTCCCGACTGAATCTTCTGCTGGGAGTCCAAGGACGGGTCCTGGGATTGGCAGGTGACACAACAGGAGACTGAGGAAGGAGGCACATGACATGATCCAGCTCCGGCAGAAGGTGAAGGACCAACGAGAGCCTGCCTGTGTGCGCTGTCTCTTGTACAAAAGGCCACAGCTTTCAAGGAGGCGTCGTCAGACTGTGACTCAATGGATGGATTGGGCTCCACCCCTACCCTCACCCAGGAGTGTCTCCTTGGTGTCATCCGTAAACGTAGCAGCAGCGGTATCTCTCCTTGCCTCGTCTAGCTTCTCCTGGCGCTTTGAGGGATGCCATTCTGGTCCTTGCATCACGCCACTCTCTAGCTCTGTCTTCACCTGGCCCTTCTCGCTTCTCCTCTTCTGTCTCTTATGGAAGACTTGTCCCTGGGACTTAGAACCCACCCGATTCCAGGATGGGGGTTCCCAGGTTGTACAAATGGCTAACACGATTGGCCTCTAATGGAAAGGTTGGAGGTTCAAGTCCGTGTAGCATTACCTCCGACGGACGGACTACAGACTTACTTCAGGATCAATGCAGTCACCACAGCCCTTGGGAGCACAAAGCCCTTCGGACCGACCCCGGGGTTGCCATGTGTCCGCAGGGACTCAGCAGCAACGGGCCGGGGTTTGTGTAATGTCACCACACTTCCCGGAAAGATGAGTTCCCAAGCAAGTAAAAGATACAGCTTGGGGGTGTCAGTAACGTTGTGGCCACAATTGAGAGCGGCAACACACCCCGCTCCCGGTGAACGTTTTCATCAAAAGGAGCCCGAAGATATTAACCTTGGACAGCTTAAAAAAGAAAGCTTTAGGTAAAAAAAAATGTGGAAAAATAGAGAGAAGAGGACATTTGCTATTCCAGTCATTTTTCCCTATGGCACAGCTCAGTGCCGTGAACGGCGACTAATGGCCTTAGTTACATCCCCCACGCTGGGCAGCCGCCCCCACTGTCTGCTTCCAAATGGAGCAACAACCAACTCGGGTGCACGCTGCCATCGCCTCTCTCTGCTCACAGGAGTGGAAGTTGACCTTTTCACGTGTACGGGCCTCTGTCTGCAGGGAGTCGCTACTATGGGGGCCGGGGAGAAGAGAGAAGGAGGGCCCCTGGAACCTTGCGAGAGGTGCTGGTGGTCTTTTATTAGACGGAGAAGCTCAGTGCAGCGGCATCTTCCTGCTGACAAAGAGACTCATGACGCTTTCATTGTCTGTATTTTTAATGATGCACGTTGTTTAACCCATGATTCCATGTATTAAAAACCATGACTATAGATAGGTGAATAGGTAGGTAAGTAGGTCGGTGAAGAGATATATGATAGATGAATAGAAAAAAAAGACAGATAGATGATAAAGATGGATAAAGATAGGTAGGTGGATAGATAAAGATAGATAGTGGGTGGATTGTAAAGCTTGGAGGAATTTTTATATCAAACACAGACTGCACAGGACTTTAAGTTCATGGTAGGTTGTAGTGATGGCTCCTTCATAAACTTCTGATACCAAGGTGCGATAATTGACTCGATGAACCTGAACTTGTGTTTTCAAGTAAGACCTGCCCTTTCTTGCATCTTTCCTTTCAATTGTTGGTTCTACAGAGAGTTATGAGTCATTTACTACGTATACTCTATGTGTTGTTGAGTATCACCAAGTCAACTCTAGCTCACTTGAATGTCACGTGTGTCAACGAAGCCCAGGAGGTGTCAAAGATGTGGCCTCTCAGAAGCAGACGCTGGGCTGGTCTTTAGAGGCACCTCTAAGTGGGTGAGAACTGCCAAACTTCTAGCTACTAGCCAAGCCATTTACACTATCCCGGAACTCTCCTGTGAATGCACAGTGCTTTACTCTGCAGAGGGTCTCTCTGGATGGGAGATGACTCGGCGGCACCTGACAACTCACGGTGTACAGGTGTGCCTCCGATGTGCCTCCGGATGACTAGATAAAGTGTTAAAAAGCAAAGACAGACTAAGGTGTGCTTGACCCAAGCCATGGCGTTTCCAATCCCCTCAAATACGTGACAAAACTCGACAATGAGCTAGGAAATCGGAAGAACTGATGCCTTTGACTTATGGGGCTCGTGCAGAATGTTGAAGATAGCGTGGACTCCCAGCAGAGAAAACACATTTACCTCGGAAAAAGTACAGACAGAATACTCCTCATTATCAGGAGGGACGAGCCCCTGGGAAAGCACATGGCTTGGTAAGAGAGGGTCATAAAAAAGAGGGAGACCTTCAATAAGATGGGGTGACACAGTGGATGAATCCACGGGCTGAAACATAGCTCTGATGCAATGGTGAGGATGGTGCAGGCCCAGGCGGTGCTCCATTCAGCGAGTCGGACCTCGGTCATGGGACCCCGTGACAAAGTGGATGAGTGACAGCGTTTCACACACAATAAGCGGATCGTACGAAGCATGTTGCCTGGAGCTTCAAAGAGTTCGTGGAAAGATTCCATTATATGTGAATTCCATTGTTCTCACAGTCTTTTTGCAGACACAAAAGAAGGACAAGGTAGGATTGGTGCCTGCCCTCAGGGAGCTTGAAGACTGGGCAGGTCTCTTCTCTGGTGGTTTATGAACACCTAATAAATGAATGATGCCAGAGGAGGCCCTACTGAAGATAACTACGACACATCAGACAAAGGCCTTCTTACTAAAATCTGCAATACTTTGCAAGCTTTCAATCAGAGAAAAACTAACTGCCCACCGAGGAGGCAGGCAAAGGACCCGAACAGAAGTTTCTCAAGGGCAGAAATCCAAATGGCCAATAAACATATGGGAAAAGGTTCCAGATCCCTAGCCGTAAGAGAAATGCAAATTTAAACAACTGTAAGATATCACCTAACACCCTCAAAGATAGCCCAATTCAAAATTTCAGAAAGTAACAAATGTTGGAGGGGCTGTGGAGAGATAGGAGCTCTTGTCCACTGCTGGTGGCCCTGTAGGTATGTAAAGCCACTATGGAAATCTATTTGGCGATTTCTCAAACAGGTGGAAATTGAGCTACCATATGACCCAGCAATCCCCCTACTGGGCATATACCCAGAAGAGGCAAGAAACAAGCCTCGGCCAGAAATCTGTGCTCCAATGTTCATCACAATTGTAAGGAGTTGGAAATAACCCAAATTTCCATCAACTGATGAGTGGATTAAAAAACTGTGGTACATCATGCAGTGGAGTACCACACATCCCTAAAAAGCAATGATGAACGCATGAAGCACACTGCCGCATGGGAAGAGCTGGAGGAAATCATGGTAAGTGAAGTAAGCCGAGCACAAAAGGACAAGTACTACAAGAGTCCACTGAGGTAAGCTTAAAAAACAAAAAGGGGCATATAGGAAAAGCAGAGATCCCTGCGGTGAGGTCCAGGTATTAGGGCAGGTGCCAAACCCAACCCAGGGATACGTATGGCAGCCAACTAATAAGGAAGGGGTGGGGAGGGAGAGACAGGGGTAGCGGGGGAATAAGGCACTAACCCATCCAAGGGGAGGGTGTTGCTTATATCTCCACAGGAGAGGGAGAGAGGGACCAGACTTCAACCAGGCATGCCAAGACATGAATGCACCTTATAGGCATGAAGCAGGGAACCAACAGAGAGGTCTGCAGGGCCAACCCCCAATCCCAACTACGTGGGTCCCACTACCCCCCATACCCCACCCCAGAGGAATGCACTTCAGAGGACAGCACTGAAGCCGCAGCTCAGGAAGGGGGGCAGGTCTGATCAGGAGCAAATGAAGAGAGAGATTGGAACAGACCCCGGCCCACCTAGCCCCGAGGACCACAGTCTGGCTCAGAGCAGCTGATGCACAGAGAGGACCACAGGGCCAGCCCCACCACGAGACATGATGATGGCACATAACCCTAAGAGGACTGCACTGGGGACACGGTGAGGGAGCTGTGTCTGGTCTGACCCCACCGCACTGGGGGAACACTAAGAGGGTACAGTGGAGCAGCAAGGGGAGCAAAGCAGTGAAGTCCCCCACGAATGCCAAAGGGGGACTCTGGGCCCAGAGTGTGGCAGCCCAGGGGACTCGACTGGAAAACACTCATAAAAGCCAACGGACAGACTTGGAACTGTTTGAGGACTTTTCAGTTACTTTCTGTTGGTTTTTCTCTTTTACTTTATTTTTATTGTTTTGTTGTATTAGCTGTTGTTGATTTATTTTTGTCTTCTTTTTAGGGTTATGCTTTGCTTTGTTTTTGTGCCTATTATTGTCTATGCATGTCTATCTGGACAAGATAGGCTTGATGAACAATCCGGAGGGGAGAACAATGGGACAGATGGTTCAGAGGGTGGGGGTAGGGGTTGGGCACGGGAGAGGGGGCGATGGGGGAAAAGGAAGGGGGTGCCAACAAACCCAGGGACAAGGGAAGAATAGTGATCAAAAATTGATGCCAAGGAGGGCATAGGATGCTTGCAGGGGACATCCCCTATCAGAAGGGCCACAAGGAAGAGATGAGCCAGTCAGGGTGCAGGATAGCACCGATGAAACTCACAGCCTTCCTCTAGTTCCTTAATGCTCCCCCTCCACTATCATGACCCCAATTCCATCTTACACATCTGGCTAGACCAGAGCATGTTCACCGGTATGCATAAGAGCTCAAAACACAGGAAATCCAGAACAGGACCAATAAGGGGAGCAGCGACACTAGGAGAGTAAGGGAAAGGGAGGAGGGAAGGGGGAACTGATCACAATAACTGACTTATGGCCCCCTCCCAGGGGGATGGACAGCAGAAAAGTGGGTAAAAGGAGACAGCAGTCAGTGTAAGACACGGGGAGAAAAGAGAATCATTTATAAATTATTGAGGGGACATGGGGGAGGGAGGAAAAAATAAAAAGTGAGGAGCTGATACCAAGGGCTAAAGTAGAAAGAAAACGTCTTGGAAAAGATGACGACATATGTACGGATGTGTTTGGCACAATGGATGGATGCATGGATGGTGATACAAGCTGCAAGAGCCCCAGTAAAATAAAATTAAAATAAATAAATGAACAGGTGATGCATTCCATGCCGGGAAGAAAGCAGACAGGTGCTCTGGGAGAGAAGATAGAGTGGGAGTCCCCTTAGATCCAAGGTGGCCGCAGCACGGTTAACGCCTTCGTTTCTCCTTTGTCACTGGGAACGTGGGGGTGAGAGCCTTGGACCACAATCAGACTCTACTCTGGAGTCCCATTGGCCTGCCAGCTGTCTGACCCTGACTCAGACCTTAGCTTCTGGGTTCGCCCTCGTCCAACTGGAGCGGAGTCTTTCTTGTGGGTGGTTGCATGGATCCAACGCGATCTGTAGGCGTTCGTTTCTTTGCTGACATAAACAGGCACACGCACTCACAGGAGCTTGCTGTAGATTGGCTCAGGCCCCTTGGATGAGGGAGCCAGCATAGCACCTGGGTTAGCAGCCTGTGAACTCGAGTCAGAGAGCCAGATTGGAAGACCAAGTTTGAAGACTGAGTTCGAGTCCACTCAGAGGAGCCTTGGGAGAAAAAGCTGACGTTCTCATAAAAACAACACCCACAAGAAACCTTGCTTCATTCTGACAGACACGGGCACCATTAACATCAGCTCAACAGCAAATGCTCCCATGGTCGGGCTGCTGCGTGTCCAGCTAATCTGTCCGTAAGACTGGGTCATCAGGTATCAGGCATCAAAGGACAAAAAAATCCTATCAGTGGGTGCCCACCTTCCCGATATGATCACTGAAGACAGACGTGTGCAAAAGCAAATGTGGCAAAGAAAGCTGATGGTGCCCAGCTAGCAAAAGATATAGCATCTGGGGTCTTAAAGGCTTGAAGGTAAACAAGCGGCCATCTAGCTCAGAAGCAACAAAGTCCACATGGAAGAAGCACACCAGCCTTTGTGACCATGTGGTGTCGAAGGGATCAGGTATCAAGCATCAAAGAACAAAAAAATCTTATCATTGTAAGTGAGGGTGAGTGCAGGGTGGAGACTCAAAGCCCATCTGTAGGCAACTGGACACCCCCTTACTGAAGGGTTGCAGGCAGGAGACGAACCAGTCAGGGTGCAGTGTAGCAATGATGAAACATACAATTTTCTTGTAGTTCCTAAATGCTTACTCCCCACCCACTATCATGATCCCAATTCTACCTTACAAATCTGGCTAGACCAGAGGATGTACACTGGTACAGATAGGAACTGGACACACAAGGACTCCAGGGCGGATGACCGTTCAGGACCAGTGGTGAGAGTGGCAATACCTGGAGGGTGGAGCGAAGGTGGGGTAGAAAGGGGGAACCGATTACAATCATCTACATATAATCTCCCTGGGGGGTGGACAACAGAAACATGGGAGAAGGGAGACATTGGACAGTGTAAGACATGACAAAATAACAATAATCAATAAATTATCAAGGGTTCATGAGGGAGAGGGGAGCAGGGAGGGAGGGGAAAAATGAGGAGCTGATACCAAAAGCTCCAGTAGAAAGCAAATGTTTTGAGAAGTATGATGGCAACAAATGTACAAATGTGCTTGACACAGTGGATGGATGTATGGATTGTGATAAGAATTGTCCAAGCCCCCACTAAAAAGATTTAAGAAACGGGGGTCATTATCGTGCCAGGTGTAGCAGGTGGATCAGAAGTGACTCTGAATACAGCTTCTCCACGCGGACCGCCTCCGTTCAGCCACGCTAGCAGGCAGGCCTCTCTCCCTGGCCCTCAAGTCCTTGGCACCTCGGGCCTTGGGGCCAGCCCGGTCTCGGCCTGTCTGGACACGTGCTACAAGCCTCTGTTGTTCTTGTCAGGTGCCACCGAGTCAGTTTCAGTCACAGCGGCCATTGCACAGCAGCATGGAACGCGGCCTGGTCCTGCACCAGCCTCACGCTTATCCCTCTGCCGGAACTCGTTTTTTTTACCGCCACTGTGTCAGTCCTTCTCCGTGAGACCCTTTCTCTTTTGCACGGCCCCTCCCCTCCTACTAAGCATGATGTCCTTCTCCAGGGACGGGTCTCCCTTGAAAACATTTACCAAGTACACAAGACGAAGTCTTACCATGCTTGTCTCTAAGAAGCACGCTTACTATACTTCTTCCAAGACTCCTTAGCTCTGCAAAGAAGGGCCTGAAGGCACCCCACTCCACCCATAAGCGTTGGTCTGAAGGTGCTTAGTTCCATCGCTGCATGGGTGAGGGAGCCCGCCGTACCATTTCCTGCCCACCTCCTGGCCCTGCTGCTGCTGCAGCTCCCCAAGGGCACTGGGGGTGGGGCTGCAGCAGACCACCCCCTCCTCCTCCTCCTCCTCCACTTTCTCCTCCTCCTCCTCCCCAGCTCCAGTGCTGAGCTCTCAGCCATGGATCCTGAGACTCCCCCCACCCCCCAAGCCAGCAGCAGGTTATTAGACGCCCACCTTCAAACGTCCTTAACACAAAAGCATCCTTCGCTTTACTGTGCTTCACAGAAGTTGCTGTGTGTGCCAACTGAGCGTTTGTGGCAGCCCGGCACTGGGCAAGTTGTTGTGGCCAGCATGGCAACAGCGTGTGCGTGCTTGGTGCCCCTGGGTCCCGTTTCCCTGTCTCACAGGCTACTGCACAGTTAACGCATTGGACTTGACGACGAACTTAGCTTTGATCTGCATTCCATCCCTGCCGTCCAGCCAGTGCCAACGGATAGAGACCATAGAGACGGGCTAGAACGGACTCTGAGGGATTCCCCTGCTGTAACTCTTCGTGGGAGTAGAAAGCCTCCACCTCTCCCCCACAGAGTGGCTGGTGGGTTCGAACTGCTGACCTTGTGCGTAGCAGTGTGACATGCATCCCCTGACCCCACCAAGGCTCCTTTCATATGAGCTAAGAAACCACCCCACCCCACCCCCACCACCAAAGTGTGAGCCGTGTGTTATTGCGGTATTTGCTTCGTGTGGGAATAGGCCTGAACCCGCAATATCGTGCGCTCTATTTCCGACGCGCAGCGCTATTTCTATGCTGGAGTACTTATCAGACTCTCTCATCAAAGGTATTTTTGGCTCTGAAATGGAGAGGCCTCTGAGACGGAGTCCACAACATCTCGTCCTCTATTTTGACCTCACAATGGCATTTCTCGGCTCGAGCACCTAGCACACTCTCTCATCAAAGGTAATTTAGGCTCCGAATGCCTTTGATGTGCCTGAGCTCTGCTGTACCGCCCTCAAAGCGTGACGGTCTGGCCCTGCTGAGTGTACAGGCAAGACTGGACGCCTGCTTGTACAAATCACGTCTCTGAGACAAAGGAAAGACACATGATGATGTGGGCGGTACCTGAACGACGCCAGACCCAGCTGCATCCTCTCTGGGCATCTTCAGTGTGCACATCTGCTCTAGAGAAAACGCACCAGGCTGTCACACCGATCTGTCTCAGAAGAGGTCGGCCAGAGCGTCCTTTGGAGGCAAGGCTGGTGAGAGTTTGTCTTGCCCACTTTGGACTTGTTGTCCAGAGAAACTGCTCCCTGGAGAAGGACGTTCTGCTTTGTAAGGTAGAAACAGAGGAAGGCCCGCAACAGGACGGATGGACACAGTGGCTGCAGCAATGGGCTTGGGCACAGGAGCCACTGTGAGGACGGCGCAGAACCGGGTGGTGTTTTGCTGTGTTGTATATAAGGTCGCTATGGGTTGGCATTGACTTGATGACACCTGACAACCACAACAGTCAGAATCCACAATGGCCTGGGGAAGTAGGTGCTCTTGGGCCCCTTTTAGGAAATCTTGTGCCCAGATTAGGAGAGCGAAGCTCAAGCGAAAGTTGAGTCAGCTACACAACGCCATCAAGGTGGAAAGTAAAATCCGGTGGGATTTCATCACCCCAGGTTTGCACGTGTGAGCTGGTTCAGCCACTTGCAAGTGTGGCTCCTTCCCAGCAGTGCCTGTCGATCTGCATGGATCAAAGATGGCCTTGGGTATGTGTCTGGCAAACACGCAGCAGGGAATTCATAAATCCGACTGTTGGCTTAATGCAAAGCATGTCAGAGCGTTAGCATACATCCTGTGCATAGCTGGGAGCAGACATCATTTCAAGGCTCACCACACACACACACACACACTGAACGCGGGCTTTATTGGGCCACGTCGGGGTAAGGGCGATGGGATCCTGCCAAGACTGCAATTTTCAAAATGTTAAGGCACATCATTTATTTAGCCGGTGTCTGCGAAACTCCCCTGATTTACTGGAAAGCATATTTTCTGCGGGGACATCTGGGAGCTAAGGGGCAGGTGACCCTCACTTGCTGAAACCTCAGGAGAAGCAACGTTGAGGGTAAACAGAGCATCCTTGCTGCCCCCGGTGATGGACGGAGGAGAAACAACTCCATAAACCCACCAAGACACCTGCACACGCATGCATATTTATAATAGCCGAGAGGAGGCCACGGAGTGTAAAAGCCCGTCAACACATGAATAAACAAAAGATGTGATATCCAGGCAATAGACTGTTGAGGCCGCCGTATGGAACAAATGCCAGAATGACAGGTGGACGGACACATTGCACGGTGAAAGATGCTGGGGGAGAAGAGTGACTACAATAATAGTATTTAATACACTTACAAGGGTTCCCAGGGAAAAAGAATGTTTGAAAACGATGCTGACAGCAATTATACAATTATGCTGGATAGAATTGAATTATGGATTATTATAATGTCTCTAAGAGCTCCCAATAAAATGGGGGGGGGGAAATGAGGGTGTTTCAACAGGTTTATGGCAAACCCGAATGAAAAGATGGTAGAAACTTTCCACAAACTTTTTTTTCTGGAATATTGTTCATTTTCTTTTACTAAATCATTTTATTGGGGCTCTTACAGCTCTTATCCCAGTCCGTCCATCCATTGTGTCAAGCACTTTTGTACATAGGTTGCTGGGCCCTTGGCATCAGCTCCTCATTTTTCCCCTCCCTCCCTGCTGCCCCTTGCTCACGAACACTGGATAATTTATAAGTTGTTATTCTGTCATGTCTTACACTGTCCGATGTCTCCCTTCATCCACTTTTCTATTGACCGTCCCCCAGGGAGGGGATTATATGTAGATCCCTGGGATCGGTTCCCCCTTTCTACTTCATAAGGTAGGAATTTTCCACATTTTTTTACTGGAATATTGTTTATTTAATTAAATCATTTTATTGGGGGTTCTTACAGCTCTTATAACAATCCACACATCAACTGTATCAAGCACATTTGCCATCGTCATTTCTCTTTTTTGTCATCATCCTCTGTTCTCCTCCCTCCTCCCACCCTCACGAACCCTTGATAATTTATGTTATTTTTATTTTCATATTTTATACCATCCACTGTCTCTCTTCACCCTCATTTCTGTTGTTTGTCCCCCTGAGCAGTGGCAAGGAAAGTGGGGGAGATTGTAGGTCGATCGTTGCGATCAGTTCCACAAACCTC
The DNA here is from genome assembly GCF_050624435.1 of Tenrec ecaudatus. Classification (NCBI taxonomy): domain Eukaryota; kingdom Metazoa; phylum Chordata; class Mammalia; order Afrosoricida; family Tenrecidae; genus Tenrec; species Tenrec ecaudatus. The sequence goes on along the minus strand of NC_134532.1, from coordinate 216,638,728 downwards.
TTAAAGCCCCTTGAATTTAGACCTGGCTCATCATGGACGAACCTTGAACCCCTGATGCCCAGTGCCCGAAGCCAGCCAGAAAAGAGCCTACAATCTGCGCCTCCTTACCCACGAAGCATCCAGATACCATGATACTAAAGGATACCATGTTTCTTTTAGGAGTGATGAAAACATTACAAAAGAGTGAGGGTGCTTGCACACTATCTGTGACTAGACGGGCAACCATTCGATCATGCCCGTTGAATGCTGAATTGCCCACGATATGAACTCTATCTCAATGAAACTGTTACAAAGAGGGGCAGGGCATGCTGCGGCTGGTGTGGTGGTTGTGCACTGGGCTGTGATGCTCAGTGACCCGATCACAGTGGAACGAAACACCGCGCAGCCCGGTACCATCCTCACAAGAATTCTTATGCTGAGACCATTGATGTCGCCACCGAATCAATCCATCTTGTCAAGCGTCTTCCTTTTTTTCCAAACTACCCCTCCACTTTATAAGTCATGCTGTTCTGCTCCAGGGATGTCCAAACATGGCCAAACATGTCCAAAATGTGTGAGATAACGTCTGACCATCTTGCCTCTGAGGAGCACGCTGGCCGTACTTCTTCCAAGACGGATCTGTCTGTTCTTTTGAAGTCCCTGGCACCTTCAATCCTCTTCACCGGCACCGTGATTCACACGCACCGGCGTCCTTTGCCAGGGACTTGTCCCTCCTGATGGCCCTTCCAAAGTGCATGAGACAAAGTCCCGCTGCCATCCTCACCTCTAAAGACCGCACTGACTGTACTTTTCTCCGTAGGTCTCCTTATTCAACGCCCCCCTTTCACAGTCCTGAGGCGACGGGAATACCTGGCTTGGGGCTGGGCGCACCTTAGTCCTCAAAGTGACCTCCTTCAACATGTCAAAGGCTCTTCTGCAGCACATTTACCTCACGCATGGAGTCACTTGTTCCCTTGACTGCTGCGTCCATGAGCCCTGATCGGGGATCCAAGCACTTCAGTCCTGTCTCCGTTTATCATGATGTTAAGGGGCCCAAATTGTGTAGTGGTTATGCACTGGGCTGTGATGCTCCAGGTCTGCAGTTTGAAACCCCCCCGCCACTCTGTGTGAGAAAGATGAGGCTTTCTACTCCCATAGAGAGTTAGTCTCAGGAACTTATAGGAGCAGCCCGACCCTGTTCTAAAAGGTTGCTATGGGTCAGAACTAACTGGAAGGCAGTGAGTTTTATTGTGATGTTGCACTGCCTTGCTCGCAGCCTGGTAGACCTTGTGTTCTGTCGCGTGGGGTTACGAAGGGCCAGGATGGACCCGCTAAGCAACAACATCAAATGAAAGTGCCACACCTTGCAATAATCACATGCAACAGCATCCTTTGCCACTTGGTCCGCCCCGGCCACTCGCCTGGAAAGCTGGCAGCTCTCTAGCCCACATCCCCATAACTCACTACCCAGGGGAAGTTAGAAGAACCAGGCATCCATGGCACACGCGTGTCGAGATGGCTGTCCCAAGAACAGGATTGGAGGAACACTCATGAACTGCCTGAAGTAAGCAGGGGACACAAGCGTGCTTACTGAACGTGTAGAAGGTTTGAAGCATCTATTGATGAAGACCAATGACCACGGCCTTTAGTATGGATCAAGCTGAAATCCTGAAAGATTCTCTGGGCAAATTGTTGAATGATGCAGGAAGTGCCGTGAGAAGATGCCAAGAACAGAGTTGGCGTACAAAGAAAACCCCTAATTGACAGTCCAGCATTTCAGGAGGGAGCAGATGAGCAAGAGCCAATGGTGCTGAAGGAAGAAGTTCAAGCGTCACTGAAAGCATTAACTGAAAACAGGCTCCAGGAATCGATGGAGTGCCACTGAAATGTTTCAGCGAGCTGACGAAGCACAAGAAGCACTCACTGAGCCAAGAAAATTGGAAGGCAGCTACCTGGCCAACTGATTGGAAGAGATCCATATTGGTACTCATTCCAAAGAAAGGTGACCCACAGGATGGATGCCCCCACAAGTAGAAGACACAGCTACAGCAGTGGGCAAGGCCGGTTCAGCACAAGTCCGTGGGTTGGATGCAAGCTGGGGCTTCTGGAGCTTTCTCTTGAGTCCTGTAGCTTCAGAAACTGACCAACCAGAAGCGGGAAGACCACAGGCTGGTGGATAAATAGCTGAGCCAATCGAAGCTTGGCCGTCTGCGGACGGTTCCTGGGATTGGCTCCAAGAACCAGAAGCGGCAGTGGGGTTGAGCTAGCATCTGAGCACTCTCAAGCCATACCGAGTTGGCCACACCCCAAATAAAGCCCACCTTGATTGTGGCAAGGCTGTGACTCAGTCAAGGAGGTGGGACTGGCGTAACTTAATTCCTCCCACACTTCTTGGCTGCTTCACGGAAGAGCCCATCATGGACTTGACCACACTACATTGGATGAAACCCTGGCCGAATCCTGAATCACCCAGTTGACCCGAAGCCATCACAATGAACACTGCACCACACCTTGAACAAACAAGACCTAAAGAGAGCCAACGCATCCAAACTGTGGTGCTGGAGAAGACTACTGAAAGTACCAGACTCCTGGAAGGACAAGCAAATCGGTCCTGAAAGGTGTCCATCCAGAGGGCCCCTGAGAGGCGAGCATGGCAAGACTTCATCGCGGGCACTTTGGACGTGGTGTCGGGAGAGACCGGTCCCTGGAGAAGGACCTCATGCGTGGCGCAGTGGAGGGACATCAAAGAAGAGGAAGACCGTCAATGAGGGGGAGGGGCACGGAGGCCCCTGCAGTCGTGCACAGGACACCCGCCATGGTTGGCACTGACTTGATGGCACCCAACGGCAACATCACAGAACCCATCGATGCTGCTCTCACTTCTGCCATCTATCAGCCTTCTCGTGTTTGGCCTCGGAGTTTTTTTTTATTAATCATTTTATTGGGAACGGATCTTACACATCTTAGGACAATCTATCATTCAATCCTGTTACACACATTTGTACATTTGTTGCCATCGACGTTTCCAAAATGTTTTCTTTCTACTTGAGCCCTTGGTATCAGCTCCTCTTTTTACCCCCTACCCCACCCCCAGCCCTCACACTCTCATGAATCCTTGATCAATTATATATTATTGCTGTTAGTTCGTGTCTTGCACTGTCCGTGGTCTCCCTGAGTTTTTCTTTAAGGAAGAATGTGTTATTTCTCGGTTTGTAGCTGCGAACATCTTTTCTTATCCCTCTGAGAATTCCGATCACAGCTTCTTTGATATTTTCTTCTGCCCACAGAGTCCATGCTTCCACTAAGCTTTCACAGGCTTGTTTATTTTTCACTTCAAAGGTTGGATTGTGTCAGAGCATTTTCTTGAGATGTCTGATCATCTGTCACCAACCTAGTTGGACGCGGGTAGTGGATGCGTGGGGCCTGGCTCGAAGGGACACTCATAGGCGCAATTAGAAATCTCGGATGTCACGACCCCTTTCCCTTGGTCAGGCCGTGTTCTCAGTGACTGCATTCTGATGTCCTGCCTGGAGGTCACCCTTTTCTGAGCACAGTGGAGAGGGGATGATGTCTCGGCACCAGGTACACTGGTGTTTAGTTCGCCTTCCTACTTTCAGCCCAGCATCCCTACCCAACGATGGTCCTGAGATGATTTCATGTCAACTTGAAGGTGCCTGAAAGTGTAGGCGTGGAACTCAGTCTGCCCCTCAGGTCACAGACTGATTGATGGTGCCTCCTTGGGGCTGTGGCCTTCTCATAAAGGGGGGTCCTGGGAACCTCCCTCTCCCTGTCCCTGTCCCCTTTCACCTTCCTGCCTGCTGGGATTGGGTGGCCGTCCCTGACTGAGAGTTACCAGAGCCCTGCCGTGTTTCCATCTACCTCGGCTCGACAGGGCTGTGTGCACACCAGCCAGTGATCTTCCCGCGTGCCACAGTGCCGCGCGCGGCTGCGTGAATTTGAAGACGGACACTTGGACTAGTACAGGACTTATGGACAGGAGTTGAACCGGGATAGAACATTTTCTCTTTTATTATTATTACGAAAAGATCATTTTATTGGGGACTCTGACAACCCTTATTACAACCCATACATCAATCGTATCAGACATATTTGTACATATGTGACCATCTTTCTTCTCTGGACAGTTACTTCCTATTGAGTCCTTGGGATCAGCCCTTGTCCCCCACTCCCCTGCCCCCCATGGGACACTTTCTTGAGATGTAATTACTTCCTGACACCCAGCTCTGTCTTAGACGCAGATGAGCGTCACTGTATTTGTCTCTCTAGTCAACTCGGCCTCGCACACCAAGCACGCTGACCGCACCCCAGCTCTGAGATTTTGTTTCGCCTTCTTTCGAGAACAGAGGTCTTGCTGCCTGACTATGGACGGGGAAGTGGTCCCTTTTGTTCTGCAGAGGAAATAAAGAAATATGGGGCTCCTGCTCCATCCTCCCAGTTTTAGCCTCTTCTTCACCCTTACTTCCACAGATGCCAGGTGCTGCCAATTCCTGGACATTCTTCGTTCATGACGCAGCCCTGGTGGCACGGTGGTGAAGGGCCGGTCAGTGGTTCGAGCCCACCCACTACACCACGCGAGACAGGTGAGACAGTCTGCAGCCATAAAGACTGACCGCCTGGGACCCCGTGGGGCAGATGGACTGTCATCTTGGTCTCTGGGGTGGGAACGGACTCAGTGGCAATAGGTTTTCCTTGTTTGTTTTGGTCGTTACTGGTGCTTGGCCCTTTATGCCAAAGCCTTTCCATTCGGGTTCTGATCTCTCGGTCATTGGCCGCCCCCTTCCAGATACGCCAAGTATTTCACTAGAAGCTCCTCTCCGTGGCCCCCATCCTTACAGATGCGCCATCTCTTTACCGACGTCTTCAATGAGAACCGAGAAAGGAGCAAATGCACATGTGTGTGGGGTGTTCCCTGTCCTTGTTACCTAGATGCTGAAGCCTCTAAACTTCCCACGTCTTCTGAGTATGTCCAGGAGAAGATCAGATAGACACAGTGCCAGGCCACGGAGAACTAATTCAGAACCACTCTCACCAGCCCCCCTCCTCTGCGGCAGTGGGAAGGCTAGGTCAATGACTGCGTCATTTACTGAGCCATCTTGATGGCGCCTCACCTCTGAAGCCAGGCAGGCAGACTGATAGGACTCCCCTTTGTGAGACAGGATGCTGTCCGGCACAAGCTACAGGGAAAGATGAGTCTTGAGGAGGTGGTGGAGGGGAGAGCAGAAGGCCCCACCTCATATCCAGAGCCCAGCATCAACCTGGACACTTCCCAAGAAGGTGTGTGTGGTGGGGGAGTCTCCAAACGGCACAGCACTCATTTCAAAGTAGAGACAGAGAGGATGTGAATGCCTTAACCTTGAACTCCACAGAAGCCCAACACCCGGACAATTCTCACTGGAGAAGCTGGGACTGGTTACTCTAGCCCCCCAGGACACTGGAGCGAAGGAGCAAGTGTCAGCCACCAGCCAGTGAGCTCTCTAAATTATGGGGTGTCAATGGGGCCGGCGAGCAGCATGCTCCACCTCAGACGCAGGCAATAGGGTGCAAGCTGTCTGTTGAAATCCAACAAACACCAAGCAAAACACCACCATTGAGCCAAATATGACTCACAACAACCCTGCAGGACGGAGCAGACTGCCTTCCCATGGCAGCGATCTCCCCTCCCCCCACGTAATCATGTTTTCTAATTGTGGCAAAAATGTACACCACAAACCATTCCCCAGTGCAACAACTTCTGCACGTGTGATCCAGTGGGATTGATGATACCTTCTGTGTTGTTCAGCCACTAATGAGATCCTTTCCGAATTCTTCCACCACCGTTAACATAAACTCAACACCCCCTAAGCAACAGGTCTTCTCCGTCACTCATGGAAACCACTGCTTAAGTTTGGGTTCTTTCTTCTTTTTTAAAGTAATGTTCTTCACATGGTTTTCACATCCCATACACTTCCGTAGTTCAATTGCTTTTAAAACGAGTTGCATGGACATCACCACACTCTGTTTTAATGCTCCCTCCTGCATTCATTGTTTGCTCCCCAAATCCTTTCAGCCTCCCCACCTCCCACCCCACCCCATGTCCCCGAACAACATGGCATCAGTTATCGACTCTGCATCCACTCCTTCCGTGCTTCACAAACGGGGAAATCCAATCGCAACCATACAACACCAAAAGAAAACAGTGAGAAAAAATAATACTCATATAAAGATAAAGACAAAAATAAAAAGTACGAAAGAAAAGACCACCATCTATATTATAAAACTCAGAGAAGAAGGTTTTTTTGTCATGGAACAAGTGAGAAATACATAAGAAACATATACACCGAATCCCGGTTGGGCTGAGAGGGAGGTCAGCTGACCAAGCATCAGCTATACCAGGGTCTGAGCCACCATCAAGTCGGCCATACGCTCTGTCTGGCAGTAAGGCTTTCCGAGTCCCTTGCCTGTGGACAGAGGGCTCTGCGTGGCAGCACCCTTCATGGAAGCGGAGTGACATGTCTCTCTCCAGTGGAGTGACTGATGGGCTCAAACGACCGGCCCTTTGGTTAGCAGCTAAGCGCTTAACCACTGCGCCACTGGGGCTCCGTAAGCTTTCTGCAGCGAGTGTAAAAGCCAGGACACGTTCCTGTGTGTTTTGTCATCCCCATGCACTTCCACTTCTGAAGCATGTCCCCTCACGTTGCAGAAGGTCCTGCCACCGCCTGGCCCCAGGACCCCGCGGGCCCCGGGCATGCCTCCAGCAGAGCCATTACCTGTGGATGATGTGGTATCTCTGCAAGTAGTCCAGAGCCAGGGCCAGCTCGCAGATGTAGAGCTTCACGGCCGCCTCTGTGAAATGAACGTTCTGCTGCAGGTGGTATCGCAGGTCTCCCCCGAGCAGCAGGTCCACCACCATGAACATGTCCTCCTCATCCTGGAACGAGTACCTAGGGGACAGTGGGACAGAGGGTTAGGGACAGAGGCACCTCTGACAGCTTCAAGACCAAGACCTCTATTTTACAGGACCGAGAAAGGCAGTGACGTGGCTCAAGCCACCACGAGTACTGATAGAGTATTCGTCCCCAGGCTCGGGCAGGCAGATGGCATTTCAATCAGCTCAGGGCTGCACCCTGTTACTGTAGCGACTTTATATGAAAGTGCTTCAGTCATTAGGATCGACGGGCATCCTCCTCCCCAAGCTCCGCAGCGATTTCACGGTTCTTGGACAAGCGCACTACTTACTCCTCACCTGGAGCAATGTTTGCTCATCCCAGGTCCTAAGAGAAGTAGCAGTTTGCTCTTCCTGCCTCTTGGAATCCAGTTGTAATTTAAGCCACGTCCACGGGAAGGTTCTCCAAACAGTCTCACGTCTCAATGGAGCTCCTGTCAACAGCCAACACCAACCACCAGCCACATGGGGGAGGCATCTGAGGCAGCTGGATATTGCCCTGCAGCCTCGACCAACATTGTGCACAACGGAAGAACCACCAGCTGATCCCAACCAACACAGAGAATCCGGAGATCTTAAGAGAGTTGGTTTCAAACAACTTGCTTCTTTGGATTACTTTTTAATAATAGAAAATGGAAACAATACGAAATTCATTTGTTAAAAGGCACTTAGGTCACCTAAAGATTCAACTTGGGGAGCTGGCACACGGAATCCCAGAATGTTGTTAAATGGCTCTAAGAGGCATGGCTGCCAGAGTTCCAGGTCACAAATTCAATCACTCATCCAAGGAAACCTGCTTAAACTCGTCTCTGCAATGCGTGTGGCGCAGAGACGCTCTCTCAGTGACATACCCGTCTTAGTCTCATCAACTCCCTGTCGTCAAGTCAACACTGACTCATAGCACCCTATGGATCAGGGCAGAACTGCCCTGCGGGTTTCTGAGACGGACTCTTTAGGGGCGGAGACAGCCTCGTGTCTGTCCCGTGGAGCAGCTGGTGGTTCTGAACTTGCAGGACTTGCAGCAAGCAGCCCAACGCATCACCCCCGTGCCACTGACACTGCTTCATCTCCTCAGGATGCCTTCACACAAAGACACCGTCACACCAGGCTTCTAGGAGCATCTTCTGGGCCAACTACATACCAGGCAGAGGCCAGCTCAGAGGGGTAGGCAAATGGTTTTTTGGGAAACCAATGGGGGAGATCTTGGTAGAGTTTCTCAAGGGACACGCAGGGGCTTGTGCGGGAGAAGTTGGAAGGAAACGGAGAGCTGCGTTGGTGAGGAAAAGGCCGGGGACGTTGCACTGAGGAGTTTTCCATCACAACATTTACTCATTCTTCAAGGGTCCCAAGGGCTGTCTCAGGAGGATGTAGTTAGGGAACCTTATCCCATCTACCCTACTGCTCCGGCTTCGCTCCTTCAGACTTCCTTCCCTAAACTCAAAGGACGTCTCAGAGGAGCGTCCTTTGAGTCCCTCAGAGATGCCCACCGCCACTTTGTCATGCTGTTGTGCCCTGTGTGCTGCTGTGGGGCTGGACGTTGTGTCTCTGGTCGTCCAAACGCTACCAGAGGCGCCCACAGCGAACAGGTGTCACTGGAGTTTCCACGCGAAGAACAGACAACAAAGACGGGCTTGGCTACCCCTTTGGAGGCAGAATCCTCTGAAGGCCTTCTGTGTAGCTATGAGCAAGAACCCATGGTCCTGAGGGAAGAAGTTCACACTGCACTGAATGCATCAGCCAAAAGTAAGGCTCCAGGAATTGAGAGTGCCCAGTGAAATGTTTCAGCAGCTGTGGAAGCACTGGAAGCACCCACTCGTCTGTGCCCGGAAACTTGGAAGGCAGATCCACATCTGTGCCTGAAGGAGATCCACATTTGTGTCCATTCCAAAGAAAGGTGACCCAATAGAATGATCACATTACTGAGCAATGTCATTGGCATCGCACACAAGTGAAATTTTGATGAAGACCGTCCGTCCCCAAATGGTTGGCACAGTACACTGACAGGGACCTGCGGGAACTTCAGGCCAAATTCAGAGGGACACAGGACGAGGGGTATTGCTGCTGATGCCAAATGGAACTTGGCTCAAAGCAGAGAGCACCAGAAAGATGCTAACTTGCTTCATTAACTATGCAAAGGCATCTGACTGTGTGGACCATGATAAACGGTGGATCGCCTTGAGGAGAAGGGGGATTCCGGAACACTTCCTTGTGAGCATTCGGAACGTGTCCATGGATCAAGAGGCAGTTGTGTGAACAGAACAAGGGCACCCTGCCTGGTTTAACATCAGGAAAGATGTGCATCAGAGTTGTATCCTCTCACCAAACTTGTTCACGCTGTACGCTGAGCACATCGTCAGAGAAGCTGGAGTATATGAAGGAGAGTGTGGCATCAGGATCGGAGGAAGGCTTACTAAAGACCTGTGGTGTGCAGATGACACAGCCTTGTTTGCTGAAGGCGAGGAGCAGTGGAGACACTTGCTGATGAAGATCAAGGATGGCAGCCTTTAGAATGCATTACAATTCAACACGAGATCCAAATCCTCACAACGACACCAATAGGTGACATCAGGATACCTAAAAGGCTGAAGTCATCCAGGATTTGTCTTTCTTGGATCCGCAACCCATGCTCATGGAAGCACCAGTCAAGAGATCAAAAGATGTGCCGCGTTAGGTAAATCCTCTGCCCAGGACTTCTTTAGAGTATTGAAAAGCAAAGATGTTACCTGGAGGCGAACGGTGTGACTGACCCGACCATGCTTTTCTTCATTGCATCATAGGAATGTGATGTACATACACCGAATAAGGGAGAAAAAGGAAAGTTCAGTATTTGGACATTGAAGACCTTAGAAGAACCGATGCATTTGAATTGTGGTGCTGGAGAAGAATATGGAAAACCCCATGGCCGCTAAAAGGACAAACCCATGTACCTGTACTGCAAGAAAGAAGGCCAGAGTGCTCCTTAGGGGCAAGGCTGGCAAGACTTCATCTTACATACTTCGGACACAGTGTCAGGAGTGACCAGTCCCTGTAGACAGACATCATGTCTGAGGGGCGTGGAAGGGAAGGCGGCCCTGGCTGAGCTGCACTGACACGGCGGCTGCATCAATGGACTCGGGCACAGGCACAGCTGTGAGGGCGGCGCGGGACCAGGCAGTGTTCGTTCTGTTGTGCAGAGGGTGGCTATGGGTCGATGGCACCTACACCACCACCACCACCAAGGATGCACAAACTACTTTTTGATGTGGTGTAAACCAAAGAGCACAGGATTCTCTGGGGGACACGTTAGAGATGGAAACCCCACTTTTGGAAATGGATAGACCTAGATGGAAGATACGTAGAGGAACAACAGCTTCATATTTTGATTGTTTTATGCAGTCAAGGATTCTATCACTTTAAAGAGATGCTTTTTGTTTTGACTTGCCCTAAGAATAGCATCAAAAAACCATCAAACGCTGTCATGGTCCCTGTAGAATCATGGAGTATGAAATAGGAATCTTTGAACTATAATCACAAAATCACAGAATGTTGTCTGATTTTTCCTCTTCAGGTATTGGCTTCCGTAAACACGGAAATACGGTCACCCAGCCACCAATGGCAGTTCATAGTTACCAAAACCCGGGCTGATGATTCAGGAACCCATTTGCAGGTTATAGGCAGAAAATATTGTCAGCCTGAAGGGCTGCCAATCTCTGGTGTCGGTTATGTGTCTTATGCCCTTACATGTTAAACCTGGATCCATCAGTCCATTGGTTTCACATGACAGAAGAGGAAACTCAGGGCCAGAGGGAATTCCCTGGTGGGATGGCAAGAATGTTGCAGAAGGAGATGGGTTCCAAGAGGCAAACCCAAATGCAAAGGAACCGAAATGCAAGCTATCCCACGGGTTGTGGGTTTTCTTGCTGCACACACCTCTTTTGCTCTGGGCTGTGGATCCTACACACCCATTAGAGTAGACCAGCCTCTACCAATATCACGGGTCTGAATGATGATACTATCTAAAGATCATAGTAAAGTCAGAGAGAAGGGGACAGGTAGGAGAGAAGACAAAATAAAGGAGTCAGACACATTTTATGGTAATATGCTTCCCTCCAGGACAGTCATGATCTCAGCAGCCAGGTCTATGCAGAGAGCGGGAGGAGGAGAGAGGAGAGGGACTATATTTCTAACCAAGGCTTACATACACTTAGGGGCATGAAAGCCCCCCAGATTACAGGTAATCACATACATCACAGGAAGGGGTTGTACCATAGGCATTACAGCAATGGGAGGGGGACGATTTAGGGGTCTACATGCAATAGGAAGGGGAGGGACTAAGGGTACACATGTGACAAGATGGGTAAACCCTGCATTCAAGATGGCAGACTAACGTTGGTTCTCTTTGAGTTGGCTTGACCTATTCTGAGCTCTCCTTCAAGGAAAAAAATCCACTATCCTTATCAGCAGGGAGTGAGTGGGCCCTGGATGGCTAATAACCCTCAGGAGGAGTAACCTCTAAGCAGCTTGCATTGACCTCCAAGTGTGCAGTCATTTACCATGCGATGCAAGCAGCGTCCTAGGTTTGGCATATATTCCAGGGAACAACCTGAGGAAAGCCCTTTTGCATCCCACACACACCTAAGGTGACTTGTTATTGCCAGAGAACAGAGGCCTGCCTTTTACCCCTCCCTCCTGGCTCTGAGCTAATCCCCAGCTTTGGGCCATTGTCCCCTTTTCTGCCTGTCCTCTTGTATGCAGTGACGGCCAGGATCTTATAATAGGCAGCACATTGTTATGGAAATGGGGTGAGCACAGATGAGAAGTCCACGTTTCATCAGAGCAATCCTGAGCCATGGACGGATCTGGAGAACTAGGGTCTCTTGCAAGGTCAAAGGAGGGAATGATGTTGGGAAGGCCTAACATCTGGCTGGGCTATTGAAATAGACCACTAGGAAGAACCAATGCCTCTGCCTCCCTCGCACCCTCCCTCCCTCTATTCCTTTCTTCCTGCCCGCCTGCCTCCTTCTTGTGGCAGATACACAAGTTCATGTCAACTTCAGAAACGAATGAAGGGTGGTATCTAGCCTCTCAATCAGGTCACAACCTGCTGATTCCTCCCTGTGGGCGTGGCCTTCTCACGAGGATTCTGGGAACTCTTGATTCTGCTATCAGAAGAGGAGACGGGCCTCTCTCTCTCTCTCTCTCTCTCTCTCTCTATTGCTTGCTCGCTCGCTCTCTGTCTGTCTCTGTCTCAGCTTCACCTTTCCTGTTGAGGAGTCACATGGAAACTTGAACCAGCGCTGCGATGCTTCCACTGGAACTGGGTCCACAAGTGTTTTCGCCCATCGGCCCATGATCTTCCTGCATCAGCATCTATGCATGCGCTCTGTGAGTCTGCAGAGGAATTTACAGACTAGTGTTGGCCATCTGGGCTAATCTCAGACGCATGGACTTGATCTGAACTGGACTGGGATGTTGTATTGACACCTACTTGATAGAAAGTTCTCTCAGACACGCCTACGAGAGTCTCTGGGTTTGCTTTTCTAGCCAGCCCAGACGAACACTCTTCTTTACCGCCTTTTCTTCCTCCCTCCCTCTTTCCGTTTCCCTCCTTTTCTTCTCTCTTTCCTCTCTCTCTCTTCCTTTTTTCCCTCCCACCTCGGTGGATATTTCTTAACTTCCTTCCTCATTCCCAAAAGAGTGAAACGTGACTTCTGAAAATAAAAAATTTGACAATATTAAAAATACGTAAGGAATAAAAAGGAAGCTAAATAAACTAGAAAGGGGACTGGTGATGTGGACAGCCAAGCGCTGGGTTGCCGCCCAGACAAAGGTTGGGGTTTCAAAATCCCCCAGTAACTCCCTGGGAGAAAGACCTGCATGATAGTTACATTATCTGGGGTCCACTTGTGGAGGGGTGGAGTCTAGCCTGTCAATCAGCTTGAAGCTTGATGACCTCATTTGGAGGCACTAAGGAGATAAACAGCTCCCTGGAGGCGGGACACACACATACTCCCTGCGAGACAGTCCTATTGAGAAGATACACGAAGCTACACTAGAGCCCTGGAGCTGAAGAAGCCACATGGAGAACCCTGCCAATGCTTAGATGCTTCCACTGCCACTGGATCCACCAGGCTTTTCAGCCACTGGCCTGTGATCTTCCTGCATTCGGCGTCATTGCATGTGTTGCATGAGTCTGAAGAGGAATTTATAGATTGGTATCAGACGTATGGGCTAATATCAGTCTTATGGACTTGATCTGGACTAGGCTGGGATGTTTTCTCAATGTACAATTTCTCTTGTATATAAAGCTTTCTTATACACATCTGAGTGTCCATGGATTTGTTTCTCTAGGCTTCCCAGACAGATACCACCTGGCAACAGCTTCCATTGAGATGATAATTCCACTTGCCAGCTGGGATCACTGGAAGGTGGACTCCTCACCAGCCTCCACCAGCAGCACATGAAACAGAAACAGGCAAAGAGACCCTTGTTCCTGATCAAAGGGCCCACATGCCTGGCTGAAGTGGGCCGTCAGTTTGTCCCTAATTCTCCCAGGAACCAGAGCAAGAAGAGTCACGTGATGTTTGTCCTCATCACGATGGGGAGTAGGGGGTGAGTTGTTTGGAAGAAGCATGACAATTACCGCTATGGAAGGCAGCACATCCTTCCTCCCACTGTAAAAATAAACTCAAAACCAACTCACTGCCATATGCCAACACACAGAGACCCTATAGGACAGGGTAGAACTGCCCCCGTGGGTTTCCAGGACTGTCACTCTTTACAGAGGTAGAAAGTCTCACCTTTCCCCCTCAAATTCTTGTAAGGATGATGTTAAATAATTCAGCTAGCAGCATTTCTACATTTAAAAAATCCTCGCAACTGGACTCGATAAATGGAGAAAAGATTGAATTTGTCAAGAATCTCATCCTGCTTTGAACCACAATCAATACCCACGGACACAAGAGTCGCGAGATCAAAAAAGGCACTGGGCAAGTATGCTGCACAGGGGCCCTTTAAAGAGCCAAAAAGCAAGGAAGCTACCTTGAGGACTAAGGCACACCTGACCCAAGACACAGTACACCTGACCCAAGCCACAGTACACCTGACCCAAGCCACCGCACACCGGACCCAAGCCATGGCACACCTGACCCAAGCCACAGTACACCTGACCCAAGCCACGGTACACCTGACCCAAGCCATGGTACACTTGACCCAAGCCACAGCATGCCCGACCCAAGCCACAGCACGCCCGACCCAAGCCACGGCACGCCTGACCCAAGCCACGGTACACAAGACCCAAGCCACGGTACACCGGACCCAAGCCACGGTACACCTGACCCAAGCCACAGTACACCAGACCCCAGCCACGGTACACCTAACCCAAGCCACAGCACACCTGACCCAAGTCACGGCAACCTGACCCAAGCCACGGCACACCTGACCCAAGCCACGGTACACCTGACCCAAGCCACAGTACACCTGACCCAAGCCACGGTACACCGGACCCCAGCCACGGTACACCTGACCCAAGCCACAGTACACCTGACCCAAGCCACGGCACGTCCGACCCAAGCCACGGCACGCCTGACCCAAGCCACGGTACACCGGACCCAAGCCACGGTACACCCGACCCAAGCCACGGTACACCTGACCCAAGCCACAGTACACCGGACCCCAGCCACGGTACACCTGACCCAAGCCACAGCACACCTGACCCAAGTCACGGCAACCTGACCCAAGCCACGGCACACCTAACCCAAGCCACGGTATTTGCAATCAGCTCATGTGCATGTCAAAGTTGGACACTGAATAAAGAAGAAAAATTGATGCACAGTAATTCTGGTGTTGGTGAGGAACACTGAAAGTCCCACGGGCGACCAAAGGAACAGACAAGTCTGTCTGGAAGAAGTACAGCCAGAATGCTCCCTAGTGACAAGAATGGCAAGACTTCATCTCAAGTACTTTGGGCATCTTATCAAGAGAGCTGGAGAAGGCCTTATTCTTGATAAAGTGGATGGGCACTGAAAAAGAAAAGGGCTGAATGATACAGTTGGAAACAGACTGCAACAGTAGCCTCAAACTACAGACCAGCTGTGAGGCTGGTGCGGGGCAGGGCAGCAGTACCTGCATCGGCACCTTGGGCAGCTATGAGTGGACGCTGGCTTGGCGGCACCTAGCAACAACAACAACACGCAGGCTACCATTTAACAACCCGGCCCTGCCGTATCTGTCTCCTGTCTTTGCGATCAGTCATTTGACACCCTCCACACTCACATCGTTTGCAATCATTTCTTTTAGTCGATGAGATTGTTAGGTTTTATGCCAACTTGGCTGGGCCAGTGTTCTCAGTAATCTGGCAGTACTATCTGGCGATGTCGTCAGACACAAAGGTATCAACTCCACGAGGCTGCTGTCGGTCGGCACCATTGAGTCGCTTCTGACCACAGTGGCTCCATGACTTAAGGAATCACTGCCGGGCCCTGCACCACCCTCACAGGTGTTGCTATGCCTGAGGCCACTGTTGCAGCCACGGTGCCCGTCCATCTTGTCGAAGGCCTTCCCCTTTTAGCCTCTCCACTTTACCCAGTACGCTGTCCTTCTCCAGAGACTGGTCTCTCAGGACACCAAGTCCAAAGTCCGTGAGATGGAGTGTCCCCATCCTTGCCTCTACATGGCGTTCTGGCTGCACTTCTCCCAAGACAGACTCATCTGTTCGTCTGTCCATAGTACTTTCTGTAGGCTTTGCCAGCACCATGATTTGAATGCATGGACTCCTCCTAGGTCCTTCATTATTCAAGGACTAACTTTCAAATCAGGTCATCGTTTGCTGCAATTGGAAGAAAATCTCTTTAGATGTGTGACCTGCTCCCTTTAACACTCTGGGAAGCTTGTTGCTTCTGCTGGGTCTGGATTCTGCAACCGATTGGTTGATATCCTGCCATGCTGCCTGTGGATCCCAGGAGTTATCAGTGGACTGCTGGCGGACTTTGCATCCACCATCCTGTTGACCTTTCTGCTTCTTCTTCCTGCTTCCTTGCTGATTCCTCAGGCCCTGCAGCTACCTGAGTCAGGAGAAGCCACAAACTTAACGTGGGACCTACAGACTTGAACGAGACGGGACTTAGCCACCACCACAACCATGTCAGTCATTTCTTGAAGCCCACTCCTAGAAGCCCTGTAGGGCAGAGGTTCTCAACCTTCCTCATACCACAACCCTTTAATACAATTCCTCATGGGGTGGTGACCCCCCAACCTTAAAGTTATTTTCGTTGCTACTTCATCACTGTCAGTTTGCTACTGTTATGAACTGGGTAACCTCTGTGGAAGGGTCGTTCGACCCCCAAAGGGGTCACGACCCAAAGGTTGAGAACTGCTGCTATAGGGCACAGTAGAACTGCCCCTGTGTTTCTGTGTAACCGTGTCACTCCTTACGGGAGTGGAAAGCCCCATCTTTCTCCCCTGGAGTGACTGGTGGTTTCCAACTGCTGACCTTAGGGTCAGCAGCCCAATGTGTAGTCACTACGCCACCAGGGCCCCTGTTTCTTGAGACAGATTGCTTTGATAGACACACACATATGAGGGTCCCTGGCTTTGCTTCTCGAGAGAACCCGGCCAGGCCCAGCCAACCCATGTCTCCCAAGGCATGTTGACATAACAGATCGTGATTAAAATTATGACTCGCTTTGCTGCAGTTTTCTCTGACTTATCTCACCGCAGACCAATCAGAATGCTACGTCGGTAGCTTCCCCTCCAGGCACCTGGCCGTGTGGGAGTTACGCTCCCTCCTTTGCATGCACAACTTCCCTCAGCGCGACTCCTTGATTCCCCACTGAGACGGTTTCCTGGAGCGAGAGACATTCTTGTTCTCAACAACAACAGAAAACAGTCCTTTCATGTGAGGAACCCAAGACGCAGCATTTGCTCAGCTCCTTCCAGATCTGACCAAAGAGACGCCGCGAACTGCACACTCTCTACGTGTGAACCACAGCCCTGGTGCAGAGCGTGGACGGAAACCTCCATGGAGAGAGGAGACCTGGCTGAGCTCCAAGGAGGACACCAATCTTTAGCATGCTTGTGTCTTAAAAAGGCAACAGCATTGAAACGTTCTAAGAATGCTTTTAAAGACGAATCGACTTTGTTCCTGTTTTGTGCTTCAATGGAAAGGTGTGCTTTGGAGCCTCGACAGCAGATGGTGGACATGGTGCACTGGGGGAATCTAGGGGAGTCTAGAGGTCTGAAGTGGGAAGGCAAAAATGGTCATGTTTAGGTGGTTAAAACATTTCACGAGATTCCCCATGGGTACCCCGATGAAGACTCTGCCTTCTCTCCCAGTCCCACCTTCCACCTCCTGCCCACCAGTGGCCTAGAATACCGTTGAATTGTCAGATAGTGCGAATTACCCAGACAGTTGAAACTACTAACATGGTTTCAACTGCCTACATGGACTAAGAGTGGTTTACGGTTCCATGTGCCGTGAACCACTAACTCATAGGGTGTGAACCCCTCACCCACCTGGTCGGAAGAACTCACCTCCATGATGTGAACAACCCACGTGGTGTGAACCGCTCACTTACATAGTGTGAACCACTAACCCACGTGGTGGGAACCGCTCACGTACATAGTGTGAACCACTAACCCACGTGGTGGGAACCGCTCACCCACATGGAGTGGAATGCTCACACACGCGGTGTGGCCCACTCACCCTCATGGTGGGAGCAGCCACCGTGCTGAGAATCACCCACATGATTGTTATGACCGCAGGATCTCTCTCAGAAACTAATGAAGAAGCCAACTCCTATTCGCCCTTCAAGATCCATTCATTCCTCTACCTATTCTTCCAACAGTGCTCCCACAGCACCAGGCTACCTGCGGATGCTGCAAGAGGGGAGGGGGGTACAATGGTGGCGGTTACGGCGGCAGCAACAAGGCACAATCCGAGCGGTGCACATGAGTTAGCCAGCAAGGGACCCATAGGCTGGGGCCAGGGGTTCAGCGGGGCGCTGAAGGAGTAAACTAGGAAGAAGGTGCACCTACCCTAAGAAGCCTGTTCATTTCCCTCCTGGTCCGGGGTAGAGAGTGCTCAGTCATGAGCCGCAGCAGGAGATCAGCCAGGATCAATTCATGGCATTTTACAATGGAATGGAAACACCAGGCTCTGAACAATAATCTATCACAAAACTCAATCTGACAAATCGGAACAGAATCCTTTCACTGGCTCTCTGTGACAACGAGGGGGAAAGAAAGCCAGGGAGGAAGGGCCCGCATTGAACCAATGATTTTCTCCTAACAGATCATCTCCTCTCAATAGTACGTCATCCTGCCGCAGATTCAATTGTGTCCCCCTTCCCCTTCTCTTGTCCCTAAACACGTGCTGAAATCCTCATTGGAGCCTCTAATTAAACACTGGCTCTGGATCTCTGTCTCAGGGCGTGCTCCGGGAAGAACTAAGCAGGGACACGCAGGGCCTCATGCTTCATTGGGCGGCCAGGGAGCTGAGCAAGTGAACCCAAGAATATGTTTTGAACGGTGCCTGCCAGCTAGAGGGGCTGCTGTTCGGTGCCGGTGAGTCGGCGCTAACTCGTAGCGACGCTGTGCACACAGAAGGAAACACGGTCCAGTTCGTGTTTCGGGCCCACGGGTGGGTTTCAGCCACAGTGTCAATCCCTCCCGTTGAGGCCCTGCCTCCCCCTTGCTGCCGCTCCACTTTACCAAGCACGATGTCCTCCAAGAGCACATAGTAAGACTCAGAAAATCCTCAGAGCGCTCCCCAACCCCGCTGCTGCGTTCTTTGTATCCCACTGCAAGCTGTCACGGACTGAGCTGGATGCCCGCTTCCCTGAAAGGGGCTTCTGTCCATGTGATCGTATGCTGTGATTGCAAAAGTGAGGAAGGACCCCCCCCCCGGGGGGGTGGGCCGACCCAGCGGCTCCGCCCATGAGTTCCAATGGCAGTGCAGGACGAGGCAGGGTTTTGTTCTGTTACAAAGTCACTCTGAGTTGGGACCACGGTAACAGCATCTTCTGCAAACAACAACATGCTGGATTAGAGGGAGCCTCAACTAACTGCAAGGTCAGCAGTTCACCCCTCCCGGTCACTTTGAGGGGGGCAGGTGTAGCCAACTGACCTCTGTAGAAATGACTTCCTAGGGAATGACGTGGGGCAGCTCGACTTTGTCCTCCAGGGTCACTAGGGGTCAAAATCAACGCAACGGGCATCAGCCTTTAGTTCTTCATTTAATTCTGCGTCAGCTCCATCTCCAGCAACACCCGAAGGGCACTTTCAGTTATTACAAAACTGGTCAGAGGAAGACCTTTGTTCTTTCTGAGTATGGAAACGATAGATGCTCCCTGGGAAACAGCAAACAAGGAGAACACTGATGTACACAGAACAACTGCTCTCTCAAGACTTCCTCTTGGAGAACAGGCTGGCCTAAGCATCTTTTGTCCCAGCCTGGTTCATTTTTTGTCTTTATAAAAGAAGAAACCTATTCTCTGAACTCTCAGAGCCCCTTGAAGATCTTATGGGTCCGAGTGTTTTCCCTGCTGTAAAAAAAGGTTCAGCCCTGCGACTGCAATACTGCCTCCATCTTTCCTCTCTCTCTTGCAGGACAAAGCGCCACGCCATCCAGCCTATTGGCTGCAGCGACTTGCTTCAGCAGGAGCCCTGTGGGCACAGGGGTGAAGGGCTTGGTCGCTCACCTAAAGGTCGGTGGTTCAAGCCCGGAGAGAGCTAGAGTAGTCTGCTTCCCCCAAGATTACAGCCTCAGAAAGGCAGGACTAGGTCTACTCTGCCCTACAGGTCACTGTGAATTGGAATCAACTTTACTGCACACAATGCCTCCCTTTGGTGGAAACACTTTGAATCAACAGCTGTAGTTGTTACTGGGGAATCCCGCGTGGTCTTTACGGACGTCTTTTGCCAGCTCTTTCTCCGGCAGAGCAGGCGACTGGGTGGGTTTGAATCCCCAACCTTTCTGTGACCAGTCACAGCACCACCAAGGGCTTCGTTGCTTATGTCCTCATTGGGCCAAGCCCCAACCAAAGCCAACCCACTGCCATGGCGTCCATTGCGACTCTCCACTTATTCCCACGCCGTCAAAGTCAGGGCCAGGTTTCACTTTGGGGTTTCCGTGTCTGTCACACCCAACACTCAGTGGTACTGGGGTGATTCAAACCTCGGTTTGTGCCTCGTCCTTGGTGGGATCTGGTAAAAATCCTTCAGCTGTCTGTAAAGGGCTTCGTCGCCCCTCAGCCACCCTCATGTGCATCGGGAGTCCCATCTTCCCGGGCACCTTGTGTTTCCCACATGGCCATGTCCTCTCTGGGTGCCTCTCGTCCATCGGCTGGGATGCCAAGCTAAGCACTTGTGGCACATGCAAGTTTATGAGCTTGGCTGCTCACCAGAAGGTTGGCGGTTCAAATCACCAGGCCTTTCTTCCCGGGCACTTCTGAGTGGATGGGAACTCCCAACCTTGCAGTTAGCAGCCGAGCACACTCCCCATTTGTGCAGGGACTTTGCTGCAGACACACCACGCTGGAATGAAATAGACCAACAACCCCTCCCAGATCTGGTAACTCCCAAACTGACCGGTTCTCTCCCCACCCAGCCAAGAGATGAAAAGAGGGTTGTGTGAGGTAATTCAAGACGTCTCTAGAGGACTGAAAAGCAAAGGTGTGGCTTTGAGGACTAAGGTGTACCTGACCCAAGCCAAGGTGTTGTCCATTGCCTCCTATGCATGTATGTTAGTCCAGGTTGACTAGAGAAACAAATCCACGACACTCATATATATGTAAGTGTAGTAGCTATATAATTGTCAGCTTGAGAGGATCATGAGTGAAGGGGCGGAGTCTATTCTGTCAATTGGATCATAGCCAATGAGGCCTCTATGTGGGCATGGCTTTCTGAGAATTCTGGGGAATCTGGTATTTCCTCCTTGGAGGCGGGAGACACTTCTCTCTCTTTGCTCGCTCCCCGGGAGACATTGCAGCTGACAAGACACATGGAACTACACTAGTACCCGGAGCTAGAGAAGCTACATGGACCTACCCTGATGCAAGCAGACCTCTGAAGCTGGAGAAGCCACACAGAGAGCCCTGTCAGCGCTGAGATGCTTACAACGCCACTGGATCCAAAGACTTTCTACCCACTTGCCTGTGGCCATCCTGCATTCGGCATCATTGCATGTGTTTCATCAGTCTGAAGAGGACTTTGCAGATTGGTATTGGACATATGGGCTAGAATTGGACTTATGGACTGGACTGGGTTGGAATGCTTTCTCAATGTTCAATTTCTCTTGTATATAAAACTCTCCCTTATACACATATGAGTATCTTCACGAATTTGTTTCTCTAGTCTGCCCAGACTAACACAGTAAGAGAGAGCTTTATATCAAAGAGTAACTGTATATTAAGAAAACATCCCAGCCCAGTCCAGATCAAGTCCCTAAATCCGATATTAGCCCATATATTAAATACTAGTGTATAAATTCCTCTTCAGACTCACATAACACATGCAATGACACCGAATGCAGGAAGATCACAGGCCAGTGGGTGGAAAGTCCTGTGAATCCAGTGGCGGTAGGAGCATCTCAGTGCTGGCGTGGGTCTCCACGTGGCTCCTCCGGCTCCAAGGCTCTGGCTGCCATCAGCATAGCTCCACGTGGCTTGTCAACAGGAAACGTCTTGCAGGGAGTGAGGGTATCCAGCCTCCAGTGAGCTATCTATTTCTGTCTCGCCTCCAAATGAGGTCATTAAACTGTGACCTGATTGACAGGTTAGACTCCACCCCTTCGCAAGCTGACAGGAGGTTATGTACCTGCCAGCACATGTGAAGTTGAGAGTGAATCAGGAAGACCGGAGAAGAACGGATGCATCTGAATTGTGGTGCCGGGGAAAAATATTGAAAGTACTATAGGCTGCGGAAAGGACAAACTGACCTGTCTTGGAAGAAGTACACCCAGAGTGCTCCTTAGAGACAAGAATGGTGCGACCTCCTCTCACATACTTTGGGCATGTTGTCAGGAGAGACCTGTCCCTGGAGAAGGACATCTTGCATGACACAGTGGAGGGGCAGCGAAGGACAGGGAGGCCCTCAAGGAGATGGAGGGACAGCATGGCTGCAACCATGGGCTCGAGCACGGGGGCAATTGTGAGGATGGCAGGGTGTGCTCCTGTTGTGTATCAGACTGCTGTGGGTTGGAACCGACTGGACGGCACCTGACCACCACCACGACTTCTCAGTCTCACACGTGGTTCTGTTGAGCTCTCGCTGACGCAGACCCACTTCCTATAGCGCGACCCTCCGGCCCTCCTTAATCTTCTCTGGACAACCCCTCGCAGGTCTTCCTTGTCCTTGCATAACGCTCATTTTCAGGAAATCACAATCGTCCACCCTATGCAGGTACCTCGGCCTGCTCACCGATTCCCTTCTTCTTAGAATCGTTGGTCAACTGCCAATAAGCAGTATACAAACTGTGGGCATCCAGGGGCACTTTTTGCAAGCAGCCACAAAATCCCCTCTTGTATATGAAATAATGAGCATCTTTGTGTGTGAACATTTGCTTCTAATTCAACCTAGCTCTTGGAATTGCCCCCGAGATGGTGGACTCCTGCATAAGAGGGAGGAGGGGTACTTTTGGTCTCCTGGTAAACGCTGCATCAAGTCCGTTTTGGGTTTGAACTAAGGATGCTCCCATTCATTTGATCAACCATTTCCTTATCATCCACAGCCACCGGGAGAGGCAGCCCCTCCCGTGTGGATGTGGACAGAACACACGCCGGGCCACCTGGAAATCCTTCCCAGAGGAATGAGCTTCTTTGGAGATGGTCCAGTTATCGGGCATGGCCGGTGGAAATAAATAGCAGCCCTGGACGTCTCCAGGGAATGGCTGAAGGCCAAAGGGTCAGGGCTGGTTCCCAAGATCTTCCTTAATGACCTGCAAGGCCACTTACTGAAAGTCGCAGGCGGGCTCCACGAGCCTTGGTGTGGACTCCAGGGAAAGGTGAAGGAGTTTGCTGGAGGGCTCAAGTGCAATGGCTGAGCCACCCCCCACAAGAGCCCGAGCCTGCGCCGTGATGGTCCTCCAAGTGATCCGGTCTCAGATCGGTGCAGTCTTTGTCCCACCCACAGCTTTCTCCGGAGACTTGAGTGTGGGATGGAAAGCTCCCTGTGTCCCCCTTCCTACATTTGTGGCCTTCACTAATTGCGCTTGACCTTCCTGAGGTCCCGGTCCCTGACTACCCTGTGGGTAAGACCTAGCCAAGTGAAGGGAGAGGACAGTGTGGAGAGGCATGGTCCACTCTACAGTTACTTTGAACCCCAACTCGGACGACACGTGAGGCTTGTGTTTGGTTCTTGAAGGAGAAGAATCGACGTGTGTGAATGACAGTGCGGCAGAAGAACACTGCAAACCCCACGGACTGCCCACAGAACAAGCAGATCCGTTCTTAGAAAGCAGGGTGGAGAGACGTGGCCTCGTGTGCTTTGGGTATGCTGTCTGGAGAGGTCAGTCCCTGGAAAACGACATTATGCTTGGTAAAACAGAACTCCATAAAAGCCCTCACTGCCATCCAATCGATCCTGATTCATCGCAGCCCTATAGGACAGGGTAGACCTGCCCCTGTGGGATTCTGAGACTGCATATCTCTGTGGGTGTGGAAACCCTCATCTTTCTCCCATGGAACAGCTGGTGGTTTCAAACTGCTGACGGTGATATTAGCAGCCTCCTGTGGAACAACGGCCTCGCAAGGGCTCTGGGCAATGCAGAGGGGCGGAACAAAGAGGGGCACCCTTGACGGGATGGAGTGGGACAGTGCCTGTGGTCAGGGGATGGCCCAGAACTGGGCACTGCTTTGCTCTGTTGATGAGTCAGCAGAACTAACTGGAAGGTACCTGGTAGCCCTGGCAGCAGAGTGGTTACACCTTGGGCCACTAACTGCAAGGTCAGCAGTTCAAAACCACCAGCTGCTCTTGGGAAACAGATGGGGCTTTCTCTTCCCATAAAGATTTACCGTCTCAGGAGCCCACAGGGACAGCTCTACCCTGTCCTGTAGGGTGGCTATGAGTGGGCGTCAACTCAATAGCAGTGACTGATTTTGGTTTAACAACATATGCAATCCCATTTGGGAATAGAGGTTTTCTTGTTGCTTCTCTGTGCCTGAGATCCAATCGATGAAGTCTGTGCCCTCAGTCTCCTTATTTCTGAATGATGTGAAGAGCAGAGTGAACACAGAAGAAGACAGAGAGACAGACAGACACTCTCAGAAGACCAGGGAAGGAGACCTATGCCTAAGCCCTGGAATTCCAAGCCTAGTCCTTTAGAGAAACACAGAGAAGGAGTTCCCAGGAGAACCAACAGAGAGCCGTCCCCTAGAGCCAGTGCCCTGAATTTGCGCTTCTAGCCCCCTAAGCTTAGAGAGAACCCACCGCCATTCATCCAAGTTGCCCACGTGTGGCCTTGCTGTTGGCGCAACACTGTCCTTGCGCATTAGTAACTAAGACAGGGGGAAAGGACTTCTGCACCATGGCTACGATTCAACAGCAGGGCCACCTGTGGAAGGGGAGGGCATCTTCCTACCTCAGTAGAGGAAATGAAGTCTCAGGAGGGTTTCCCAACGGACTCCAGGTCAAGCAAATCAGTCCCACCGCCGGGGCCCCAATCACGTTGGTGTGTCTAGTATTATGTAAGCTTGCCCGTGGCTCATCTGAATGACGCCGGAGTGTAGGGGAGGGGGCGTTGAGAACTGGTTCCCCCTCTAGTTGTCAACAGCAGCCAACTCCAAAGAGATGCTGTTGGCTCTACCGAGTCTGATGGAGAGGCTCTTCTGGGATGCTCATCCCTTCTCCACCTCACCCTCATGGGGAGGAGGTGGAGCGGTCGCCAAGGGATGCACTGCCCTGTTGTTTTCCTCCTGGGCACAGAGTGTGAGGAGGAGGTTGTTGGCTCAATGGGAGCCCTTGGCCAGCCCAGCGTGGGGCAAGCTGTGGGGAGGTTGCCTTGGATGGGGTTGGTTCAGGAATAGTTTCAGGATGGTGGTTGGCTCGGGAGACTTCCATTCTGCTTGCCAGCAGCCTGTGGGCTGTAAAACACACTCCTCAGCCTGGGGAGGGAGCAGGCCTCTTTGAGGATGGCTGCGTCTCCTTTCAGAGGGAGGTGCACGATCCCCAGAGCACCTCTCCTCCTCCTACTTCTCGTTGTGCTCCCGTGTGAGCCCCACCAGGGGTTCTGCGCTCTCTGCCTGGTGTGGAAGGTTCTGGATGGCCTCCCCGTGGCCATTTTCAACATTCTTCTTCCTGGGGACAGGGTCCCTCCCACATCTTACCAGCAGTCAGGGCAGCACCAAAGGTGTGCGTCACGGTCCAAGAGAGGAGGGGGGATAGGAGTACATGGGCTCTGAAATCCATTGGAAAGGCTTGCTTTGGGTTCTCAAAACAGAGCCGATGAAAATCAGGCTGGTTGGATCAAAGGCTTTTCACAAGGAGAGCCATACAGGCCGCGGATCTGACAGGGCAGCCAGGGAAACACTGACTTGCAAGCCAAGTTACTTATGAGATTGGTAAGGAGCCCAGGTGGCTCAGGAGTGACGGGCTCAGATGTTAACCGAAAGAACTGCTGTTAGAAGCCACCGGCAGATCCGTGAGAGAAAGCCGTGGCCGTTGGCCTCGGTGAGGACTCTTGCTAGGGCCCATCAGTGTGCCTCTGATGCACAGCGGCCTATGAGACACTGCCCAAGCCCATGCCACCCTCCCATGCATCGCTAGGCTTGAGCCTGCCCTCCCTGGGTCCATCTGTCTCTGTGAGTATTTCTCTCTCTAGCATGATGTCCTTCTAGGTGATATGTCCAAAGCGCAAGAGTCCAGGTCTCCCCACTCTCCTTTTTCAGGAGCATTCTGACTGGACTTCTTCCAAGACCGATTGGTTTGCTCTTCTGCTCGTCCATGGACCGCTCAATATTTTTCACCGGTGCCATAGTCCAAAGGGGTCAGTTCATCTAGTTGCGCTTAGGTGCTGTCCAGATGGTTCGGACCCACAGCGACCACATGCACAGCGGCACGAAGCACCACCCTCACGATGGTTCCCGAGCTCGAGCCATCGCCGCAGCCACTGTGTGCAGTTCCTATCCACCACCCAGTTTGCACATGCGTGCGAGGTGATTGACGACACCACGGCTTGGATCGCACCCTCCGGAGTCCCCAAGGGACACTGTTGCTCTTCAACACTCTACGGGGTCTTTTGGAGAAGAGCTGTCCAATGCAGCATGTCATTTGATTTCTTGACTGATGCCTCCTTGAAGGTTGATGGGAAATCCAAGTAAAATGAAATTCCTGACAGTGTCAAGCTTGTCTCCATGGATCTATTGGTCAGAGTGTGAGGCTTTTTGCTTTGTTTTTACACCGGAGGTTTAATCCAAATGGGAGACTGTGTTCTTTGACCTTTATCAGTGAATGCTTCAAGTCTTTTTGGCTTTTGGAAAGCAAGGTTGAGTCATTGGCATACCACAGGTTGTTCGTGAGCCTGCCTGCAGTCCTGAGGCCACGTTACCTTTCACAGTCCGGCGACCCAGATTATTTGTGCAGCACGAACTAAGCCACCACTCATGTGCCACTCTGTTGTGCTGTGGTGAAAGTGCCCGTTGCTTTGATGCTGGAAGCTCCTGCTATTAAAAATACAAACAAGGTCCACCGTGATGGACAGGTCTGAGGAAGTGGGAGACAACCAAGAAGAAGACCCTGGAAAGCCGAACTTGCTAGAATGAAACCTTCTGAATAAATAACTGTGCTTTAAAAAGGACCTGTTGTCTCATGTTCAAAAGCAAAGACGTCACCCTGAGGACCAACGTGTGCCTGATCTTTGACTTATGATGCTGGTGAAGAATACTGCTTGCCAAAGACTGGACTAATCTGTCTTGGACAAAGTACAGGCAGAATACTCCTTGGAAGAGAGGGTGACAAGATGTTGACTCATATTTTAGACATGCCGTCAGAAGGACCAGTCCTTCGAGAAAGACATCCTGCTTGGTAAAGCAGAAGGCAGAGAAAACGAGGAAGACCTTTGACGAAATGGATTGAGCCCGTGGCTGTGAGCTAGTGGTGATTGGAGACTGCATCTTGACCCCACACGAAGCTGTCAGGGGATGGATTGTATCCTCCCCGCAACACTGTATGTAGAATCACAGCCCCCGTCCCTGTGCCCTGACAGTGTTTGGAAATACAGTCAGACTGATGTCTGAGGCTCTCTCCCAACGGCGCCATTGTGAGTTGGTTCCAACGTTAACCCGAATACCTCTTTCTTGTTATTGGTTGTAATTTTCATTATCATTGCCTTTTATGGTCAGGCTCTTTATAAATCTGATCCTTGTCTTCGAGGGCTCTAAAGATTGTATATAAACGCCTTCAAGTGAACATCTGAGAACGACCTTATCAGCAAATGACGTGCTGCGACAGGGTATGTAGTACATTTACCGACAATAAACTCATGACCATCCAGTTGATTCTGACTCAGAGCAAGACTATAGGACAGATGAGCGCTGCCCCTGTAGGTTTTTGAGGCTAACTCTTCATGAGAGTAGAAAGCCTCATCTTTCTCCCGAGTGGAGGTTGGTGGTTTCAAACCACTGACCTTGGGGTAGCCCAACGTGTAACCCACTGCACCATCGGGGCTCATATTAGTAACAGTGGAATGCCAGAACAAAGCCCAGAGGTGCCTAAGTGCATGACATCCTAGCTCGAACAGGTGGTAGGGGATGATGGTCTGCACCACGTTCGCAGGTACAGTGAGCGAAGTCAGCAGGAGGTCCTAGTGGAGTCGGGTGGGTCTGAGCCATTATGCCTCGTGTCCTTGTCAGGAGAGAGAGGCACACCAACAAGGAAGACGGCCTGTGAAGACGGAGGTCCCCGTCACGTAATGTCCAGAGCTGCCGGAAGCCGACACAGAGGAGGAGGTCTTGAGGAGGGTCTTCCTGGGAGTCTCTGGAGGTACCTGGCCCTGTCACCGCTTGGGATTCATATCCCAAGATTCCAGAGCTGCGAGCAAACTCATCTCTGTTGTTTCCAAGCCTCATGCCGATCATCCTGGCGCCAGCTCATGCTGACCTTAAGCAGAACAGAGGAGAAGTACCATCTGGTCCCTGGGGTCATTTGATAGCTGGCTGGTGCAATAGAACTTCATGTTCTCGTGGTATCCAGCATTTCTGGAGCCACTGAGGCCAGATGTTCCTCTTGAATGTCTGCTCTGAGGTCATCTTTAACCCTTAAATCAAAATGATCACCCCAACTCATCTGTAAGCCAGACTGGCATTGTTGCTGGGCACCAGGGAGTCGCTTTCAACTCCTCACCAGCCTACACACAACGGAATGAAACACTAGCCGGCACCTGCGTTAGCCTGCCAGCCATACCTATGTCTGAGGCCATCCCTGCAGCCACGTGTCAATCCATCGCACCGAGGGTCTTCCTCTTTTTGGCTTTGTGAGGGGCATCAAACTCAACCCAAACTCCCTGCCACTGAGTCAGTGTTGACTCACAGCGAGCCCCCGTGGATTGCCGAGACTAAGACGGCTCATAAGAGTAGAACGTCCAGTCTTTCTTGCGCGGAGCTGCTGCTGTCCAACTGCCCACCTGCAGATTGCCACCCAGCGCGTAACCTCTGCACCCCCAGGGCTGCTGATGGGCATCACACGCTCTTATGATGGCGATTCCTGATGGCGTTCAAGACCCCCTAGTGCATCTGGAGGGGTCTCCTTGATATTTTTATGTCTGCAAACGCAGACTGCATGCTACGTGCACTTTTGAGACTTATACCAACTCTTGACATGGTGCATAAGCAGCATGCTTCCCTGTCCTCACTCAGGTACAAATCCCACTTAAAGACAGTTTTAGGACCAGAACTCACTCAGTGTCCGGGAGCTGCCTGAACGCAGGGATGTGTTTCCAGCCCATGATAGCAAGCGTGTGTGTGCGCGCGGGGATGGAACAAGGTCACGTTACTGAACAGATATCAAAGAGACGCCTTCCTCTACTGTCACCCCATTCAGATTTCAAAAGCGCTAATTAGGTCTTCTTCGGGCCATGTTCTGACATCTCAGTCATTGATATCCAAACCACCTGCCTTTCTTTCTGTTCAAATCGTCCTTTGCGGTACAACAAAGGGCCCAGGGAAGGCTTTCTCCCAAGAAGCCCATTCCTGTCATTAAGGGACGTTTGCAACTTTTAATATAAATGATCACTGCAGTCATGTTAGCTGGACAAGAACGGCTGAGGAGCAACACAGAGAGATCCTACGCATCATGGCACCCCCCGCCCATTTCCTTCACATCTGCCCAGCTTAACTTGTACCCCTATGTGTGTATGTTTAGTCCTATGTCATGTTATTGCTCCAAGTCTACTGCCATCAGGTCGATTCTGATGCACAGTGACCCTGTGGGACCAGGTGCAACTTCCTCCATGGGTTTCTGAGGCCTCTTTATGGAGTAGAAACCTCGCCTTTCTCCCTCAGCGTGGCTGGTGGTTTCTGCATTACACCTGCTAAATGCGAGGTCAGCGGTCCAAATCCACCACCCACTCTGAGGGCGAAAGATGAGGCTTTCTACTTCCATAGACAGTTACAGTCTTCGAAGGCCAATTCTGCCCTTTCCTATAAGTTTTCTATGAACCACTATTGATTCAATTTACAGCGAGATTGATTTTGTTTGGAAGATGTTATCATAGGAGCCCTGGTGAGCTACGCAGTGAGTTACTAACCACAAGGTTAGTGGTTCAAGCACATCAGCCACTCCACGGCTGTCCACTTCCATAAAAATTTAAAGTCTCAGAAGCCCAAAAGAGCAGTTTAGCCCTGCCCTTCAGGGTCGCTATGAGTTGGTTCCAACTTGACGGTGGTGAGTTTTAGAGTTTGTTTTTAGCATTATCCCATGCATATTCCTGTCTCTGAAGTCAAGGCAGCAAGCGGTGCCATCAACACAAAAGCGCTGGAGTGCCCTACTCTCCAATTCGAAATCATTTCTACTGCAAGATGCTCTCTGAGCGGAATCATACAGCATGGAATTTCCCAATGACCTTTTGGTCTACCTGGACAATTCCAACAACCCCACCCCCGCTCACACACACACACATACACAGCTCAATTCTCTGGAGATTCATCTAAGTAGCTGTGTTTATTAATAGTTTGTTACTTTTAATCTCAGAATAACGTCCCAAGGTATGTATGTACCACCGTCAGTTTAACGATTCGCCTCCTGAAGCTTACGTGGGCTGTTTTCGGGATTGGGCTATCACCAACAGGTAACCTCACAATAAACAGAGAAAAGATACACCAAGGATTTTGTCTGGCTTAAATCCACAACGCACGCTCACGGAAGCAGCAGTCAAGAGATCCAACGGCACGTTGCACTGGGTAAACGTGCTGCACAAGACCTCCTTAAAGTGTTGAAAAGCCAGGATGTTATTGCAAGGGCTAAGGTGTGCCTGAACCAAGCCATGGCATTTTTCATGGCCTCATATGCCTTTGAAAGTTGGACATTGAATAAGGAAGACCAAATAATTGATGCATTTGAATTATGGAGATGCATTTGTATTGTGGTGCTGGCGAAGAATATTGAAGTACCCTGGGCTGCCAAAAGGACAAACAAATCGGTCTTGGAAGAAGTATGGCCAGCATGCTCCTTAGAGGCAAGCATGGAGAGATGTCATCTCACATACTTGGATCATGTTATCAGGAGAGACCGGTCCCTGGAGAAGAGGAAGACCTTCAGTTAGATGGACGGACACAGTGGTGGCATTGATGGGCTCAGAGAGCAAATGTGAGGTGGCAGAGGCTCGGGCAGTGTTTCTTTGTGTTAGGGTCACTATGATTCAGAACCGACTAGACAGCACCCAACATCAACTACGATAAAGCTGTTCTGGATGTCCATGTGCAGGCTTTTTGGTGAAGCTAAGTTGTCACTTTTGTGAGATGCACGGGTGGGTCCTGTGGTAGCTGCATTGATATTTTCTAAGAAACTGTGAAAATGCTTTGCAGAGGGACTGTACAGGTTGACACTCCTATTGGCACTGCCGGGGTGTTCCAGTTTCTCCACATCTTTATCAGCATTTCGTGTGATCACTAGTTTTTTTCCTTTAGTCACTCTTGTAAGTGTGGAGAGAATTACCGATGTGCTTTTGATTTGCATTTACCTGCCAGCTAATGATGGTAAACATCTTTCATAGGCCTATTATCCATCAAGACAGACCAGCCCCTGGAGAAGGACATCATGCTTGGTAACGTAGAGGGGGAATGGACAGAAGGAAGGCCCTCAACAAGACGGATCGATGCAGTGGCTGCACTGGTGGGCACCAGGGGAGGAGCCGTTGTGAGGCGAGCATAGGACGGGGCAGTGTTTCCTTCTGCTGCCCATACGGTCGCCGTGGTCGGAACTGACCCGCGGGCACCTAGCAGCAACAGCTAGTGTATGTCACCGCCTTTCGGCGTTTCCCCTTCTTTCTTCTTCCTCGCTGGTGCTCAAAGATTCATGTGTCATTTCCGTTTTGCTCGGAGAACTTGCACTGACTGTGGCATTGCTGTTTGGTGCTGCTGTGCTGAGTCCAACTCACAGACACTCATGTGCAACAGAACCAAGCACCTCCCAGTCCTGGGTCACCCTCGCAATGGCTGCTCGAATACCTGAGCTGGAGCCTCGCCGGGATGCTTCTAGGGAGCATCCCGGCTGCACGGCTTCCAAGACAGATTTGTTGATTCTTTCGGCAGCCCACCTGTCACACTCTCAATATTTTCCGTCAGGACCACAATTCAAAGGCTTTGGTTCTTCTTCCGGTCTTCCTTAGTCAATGCCCATCTTTCACACGCAGATGAAGCGATTGAACATATCAGGGCTCAGACCTGCCTCACAGAAGCATCTTTGCTATTCCAAACATTAAAGAGATCACGTGCAGCAGGTTGATCCACTGCAACGCGTTGTCTGAGCTCTTGACTGCATCCATGCAAGCGAAAAATTCTGGAGACCGTCGACCTTGCCTCTGTTTATCATGTCTTCTCTTTTGAAGTGTGGGACTGGTCAACGCAGTCATTGCGGTTCCCTTCCTCTGCGAATGTCCCAATTTCCCTTTCCTTCCCGAGGGTAGTTTTGTCAGCCAGGAAACACGCGGTTGATCATTCTTCCCTCGCTTTCCGAAAAAGTCCCACTTTCTATTGGCTTCCCTGGTTTTCCTTGAGAAATCTGCCACAGTTCTATTAGGCGTTAATGCATCATTTCTCTCTTGCTGGATCACACCTCACTTTTCAATTTAGTTTTCAGAAAGATGATGGGTCTTGGTATAGATTTCACAGACTTTATTTTGCTTCTGGCTTTCTCAGCTTCTTCAACCTGTCCAGGAGGAGCTTGGGCCAAATTTTGGGAAATTTCAGCCATTATTTCTCCAAATGCATTTTCAGTTGGACTCCTTCCCTCGTCTTCTTTGGGACTCAAATGACACCAATGCCCATCAGGCGAAGCTCGTCTTTTTCTCTCCAGGCTACTTTCCCCCCAGTTGTTCACCCCAGATGAAGTCCACTGATTAGTGCTCAGGCCCATCAATTCTGTTCATTTCTGTCTGCACTCTGCTTTTGAGTCCATCCCTTGACTATGCCATTTCCGTCCTTGTACTTTTCAATTCTAACATTTCCTTTTGGTTCTTTAAACATATACTTATTTACATATAAATATAAGTTTACATGTAAATATTTGTTCTCTAAATACACACTTTAAAAAATTTAAACATGTTTCATTCTAAATTAAATATCTGTATATTTAATAGGTATATGTTTAGTTCTTTAAATATATATATATATATATATATATGTTTATGTGTGGATATATATATCCTACTTCTCTGCAGAGTTTTTTTTTTGTATTGTCATTGTTTCCGGAGAATTTTGAACAGGTGGTTGAACCATTTGGATGGGGGCCGCTTTAGAATCCTGCCAGGTAACCCCAACATCTGTTGGGATCTGTTGGCTCATGTGGGTGCCGGCGACCGTCGCTTGCCATTCTCATTCCAGTTCTAACCTCCCTGGTTCTTGGTATGAAGAGAGATTCCTCAGTCATAGCCTGGACACCCCATAGAATCATACTCCGGGCACTACTGGGATCTTCTAACTTGGCAGGGACCACCCTTATTAGATTTAGGGTGCACGTCCTGGGTTCCTTGGCAGGATGAGCTCCGGTGGCCATTTTCAGGGTCTCTGTGGTGTTACTTGGTTCATCTGATGCCTCTGCTCGCTTCATTTTATGCTGTCGGGGCTGCCCAGTGGTCCCTGACAGTGCTTCCATCCGGGCACGATGTCATCACCACACAGAGGTGCTGGGTGGCTAATGGCGGGGGTGGGGGGGTGTCTCAGGTCTAAAGGATAAGAGGGGCTCCCCTTTTATTGTCTCAGTCACTCTTGTTCCTTCTTTCTCTCTCTTTTCTACTTTATTGTCACTCCTTCCACGTCTCATACAGTCCAATAGGTCAATCATGTCAAGCAGAGTTGTGCACTCATTACCACCCTCAATTTTACACCATTTTCTTCCTCTTTGCGCTCATTCTTACCTCCTGTTCCTCTGGTCTTCCCACCCTGGCATCCACTCACGCGGGAGAGAGTCCTGTGCTCGCAGAGTTGAAGAGGCATTCCTGTCTGACCATGGGATCTAACACAGGGTCCCCATCCGCGAAGGGTGGAGCGGGGAGGGCACTTACCGGTCAGGCTTCCAGCCGTGGTGTGAGCCTCCTCCCAGGGTCCCGTGCTTCCCTGATGTCTCTGGGCAGAGAGGAGTCTCAGAACCAGGAAGACAAAGAGAAGCGTCTTACAGGGACCACAGACAGTGGTCCACTGAGCATTTTGGTTCCTCTTCCCCAGAGGTGGAAGTCTCAGGCCCCGCAGGGAAGGAGGACACCTCTCCTGATGCTTATTGTTATGGGAGATTCCAGTCAATGATCCATCTCCTCCCACGGTAGTCCAGCCGGAGCCTGGAAGAAGAGGGAGCCTACCTGGGCTGCCTTCTGTTTCTACGCTGGGGGTCTGGCTCACCATCTTCTGTCGAATGGGAGTGCATGTAAGATGCCCTGCCTCTGCAGTAGTTCTCCTCCTCCTTACCGCTTGTCAGAGATCCGCGTTGGCTCTCTCTTGCACTATTTCCATAGTTGCCGGCGTGAGATCCCTGGGCGGCACAGTGGTTAATGCAGTTTGACTCTGCGCACGTTGGGATTTCCATGGCTCGATGGCTAATGTTGTCAGGTGCCGCTGTGTTGGTTTGGATCCACAGCAACTCTGTGGGTTGGTGCCTACAAAACGCTGCGCAGTCCTGCCGCATTCTCACAGTTGTTCCCATACCCAAGGCTCTTGTTGGAAACACTGTGTCAACCCATCTCCTTGAGGGCCTTCCTCTCCTTCACTGCCCCTCCACTTGACCAAGCATGATGCCCTTCTCTAGGGGCTGGTCTCTCCTGACAACATGCCCAAAGTAAGTGAGACTGAGTCTCGCCATCCTCGCTTCTAAGGAGCATGCTGGCTGTACTTCTTCAAGACAGAATGGCTCGTTCTTTCAGCCGTCCCTGGTACTTTCAATATTCTTCTCCAGCACCACAATCCAAATGCATTGATTCTCCTTCAGTCTTCCTCATTCAATAGCCAACTTTCGTGTGGCTATTAACATCAAATTGTTCGTACATAGCTGGGAGAAGCGGGCAGGAATGGATCCCTGCCATTTTGTTTGGACCCTAAGTCTTGATACGGACAATTGTAAACATATATTTTTTTCATGTGGATATATGTTCACCGAAGGGCATGTAACAGGATATTCAAAGCAGCATTATTCCCAAGAGCTTCAAACTAAAAATGATACACATTATTTGTAAAGTAGAACAAATTATGGTATATTCACACCAGGCATTCCTGCCCTGCAATGAAAAGAAATGATCTAACGCTATAAATAGCAGTCTGGACCAGTCTTCCACGCACCATGATGCATGGAAGAAAGCAGAGAAGCGAGGCAACCACCGTTTCACTTCCTTCTACGCTCGTTGTAAAACAGGGAGATCTAATTGGTGCCGTTAGACGTCAGGCGAAGGATCACTTTGAGGGAGGATGGGGGACAATCAGGGTGCAGGAGAGGGGCTCTCACAAGGCCACTGATATTCCACTGTTGCATTATGATCACATGAATGAATTCCGTTAGTTGATCTATAGTGACATGATGATCCGCGATCATATTACCTATGAGCACATGAGGATCTATGATCACGTGATGTTGCTCTATGATCTATGGTTTATGTTGATCTATGGTCACTTTCATGTATTTTATTAAGTTGCATATTTTATACAAGTTAAAGTTTTTATATAGATCTTAGAGTGCCATTAAAATTTTTCCTGTGTAGATATTCGCATCCTATAAAATCCTGCATTTTTTTCTGGGAACCTATAGGTTTCAATGGATGTGAAAAACAGAGATTCCATGTTGATGACTCAGATGCAGCTGGCCCAAGCCACGGTGTTTTCTATCATCTCACACGCACACGACACCCGGAGGACGAGCAAGCAAGATGGGAAAAGAATGGGCACAGCTGAATTGTGGCCTTGGTGATGAACACTGAAAGCACCATGGACTGCTGAGACCACAAACAGATCCGTCTCGGAAGAAGTACAGCCAGAGTGCGCCTTGGAAGGGAGGCTAGCCAGGCTTCACCTCGCGTCGTTCGACATGCCCTCGGGAGGATGCGTCCCTGAAGAGGGACGTCCTGTGTGGCGGCGTAGAGAGAGGGTCATGGAAACAGGGGAAGATCCTTAGCAAGGGGGCTGGAGACAGTGGTTGCAACAACGCTCAAACCTGACAGCTGTGAGGAGGGCGCCGAACCAGGCCGTGCTTCTTTCCTGCTGTCCATCAGGCCACCGAGAGTTGGAGCAGCCTGGATGGACAGCAAGTCACCCATCACTGAACTGGAAAAGAAGTTTGGGCTTGTAAATTGGCACCTTTGGAGCTTGCATGGACTCTGTTCAACTCTCAGGCCTCGGTTTCTTCCAGGTGGGACTTCAGCAGACTTCTGAAAGCCAGGTCTGTACCTGACGCTCTACGAGGCGCTTCAGCTATAGCATGCGTAGGTTTACATAGCATGCCTTTAGTCTCCTTAACATCCCTGCCCCCCAAAAGCATTCATTCACCTCTGACAGCATTGGGAACTGAGGCTCCAGGAGGCTCTCGCAGCAGCTGGCTGGTAAGTGGCAGAGTGTTGTGTTTGTCCCAAATCAGAACCCCATTCGCCAGCTTTCCTCTTGCCCTCCTTGTGGTTCTGGGCGGTATGCAGGCGGTGTGCCAAGAACTGTGCCCGCAGGGACTCAGTGATCGTCCCAGCAACCTTTGTGAGGCGGCCCCGTTAATGTCAGCACAGTCACTAAGCGGAAGCCCAGAGAGGGTGAGTGGGACAGCCAATGTCACACAGCGTCTACAAGGAGGCACCCTCAGGAGACCGCAGAGGACACATCCAATCCTGGGTGGGCACCCTGCACTCCTACCCCTGGCACCCACCTCTGAGAGCTCTGTATCACACGTGGGGGCAATGACCCATTTGCTTTCCTGTTTTCTTTCCTCAAAGACCGCGAGACACACCTGTCTGTCTCTGGGCCACAGGGAATGTTTGCTCGGCAAGAAGAGGGTCAGTATTTCCGTACAAGCAGCGTGGTTTTCAGCAAGGCGGGAGACCCTCGCGTCCTCTGTACATGCCTGTCCCCCAGCTCCCCAAGTCATAAGCAGCCAAATAATGAATCTTGGCTCTGAGAGAGTCCAGTTAATTAGACGTGCATCTGCCAGCAGAGAGCAGACAGACATGAGAGGAACTTGTCAGCAGCCAAGAAGACTGCGGGGAGGAGAGGGTGGAGGTGGGTAGGAATCAGTCGTTTGTGAGAGGTTCCGCTACGGATGGAGCTCTGCCTCCTGCTAAATTACCATATGTGCTAATTGTGTATGCGCCACTAATTGTTGGCTGCTGCTCATTTACATCTGATTATTATATTTGCAGTTTTTAATTGCACTTGAACCTTCCTGGCTGATGCTCATGTTGCCACGATCGTCATTAGCTGTCCGTCATCCCCAGCGCCTTCTCAGCTCATGTAACGCAGATCTGCATCTCGGGCCCTTGTTCCACTCCGGTAATGATGGCACCCCAAGCGGGGCACTCATGGTAACCGTTATTTTTCACCGGGGACCCTCAGGCGGTGCAAGCCATTTGTCCCTGACTGGTCACCGTTCAAACCCTCCCAGAGATGGCATCCGAGAAAGAAAGGGCTGGAGACCTATTTCCATAAAGATCAACGCTCAGGAAACCCTGTGTGGCAGTTAAATGTTCACCATCAACTTGATCAATAAGGGTAGGGGTAGAGGCCAGCTTGTCAATCAGGAGGTGACCCCCCTGTGGGTGTGGCCTTCTCGCGAGGATTTTAGGAACTTCCTCTCTCTCTCTCTGCTTCACCTTCACCAGGGGGAACTATGGGAGTTTCATGGAGACCCGCACCAGTGCTGAGATGCTCCCACTGCCATTGGATCCACAAGACTTTGCGCCACCGGCCTTTGATCTGACTGCATTCTGCATCATTCCATGTGGGTGCATGAATCTGAAAAGGGAGCTATGGACTAATATCAGATTTATGGATTTGATCTGGCTGGGCTGTTTTCTTAATACCAATTACTCTTTGATATAAAGCTCTTTCTTACACGTGTCTGAGGGTCCCTGGATTTGTTTCTCTAGTCAACCCGGCCTAACACACTCTGTGGACCTGTTCTCCTCTGTCACACAGTCTCAATGATCACACAGTATCAATGACTACACATGTTCTTGTTGCTGCTGGGTGTCATCCAGTCAGCTCTGACACACAGCGACCACACAATGGAACACTGCCCCATCCTGCACCATCCTCCCAATCAGTGTCATGTTTTGACCCCACGGTTGCAGCCACTGTGTCAATCCTTCTCACCGAGGGTCCTCCTCCTTTTTCACAGACTTTCTACTTCACCAAGCATGACGTCCTTCTCCAGGAACCGGTCCCTCCCCATGGCATGTCCGGAGTACGCGAGATGAAGGAAGTCTCGCCATTCTCGATTCTAAGGAGCTTTCTGGCTGTTCTTCTTCCAGGATGGATGTATTATTCTGGCAGTTCACGATACTTTTGCTATTCTTCATCCATCCCATAATTCCAATGCATCCGTTCTTTCCCAGTCTTCCTGACCTTAGTCTTAGTCTGGGAAGCGCAGCTGAAGCCTGTCCACCAGGAATGACCCAGAGAGATCGGAAATACCCGGGGCATAGCTTCCAACGTCACACAAGTGACCACAGCACAGCAAGACGACGGATGAGCTCGGACTCTAACAACCCTGTACTGGGTTTCTGAGACTGTTCTTCTTTACAGGAGCAGGCAACCTCATCTTTCTCCTGCGGAGTGGCTAGTGGGTTTGAACCAACGATTTTGTGGTCAGCAGTTCAACACCCAACCCACAACACCACTAGGGCACAAGAAGGCCCTGTCCACTGAGGGTCTATCTGTCTGTTGTTGTCCAAGGTTCTAAGAACCAGAGTGAGTTCCCAGTTGGTGCAAACGATATTTACTCTGCTGCTAAGCGAAAGGTTGATGGTTCAAGTCCTCCCACAGGTGCCTCGGAAGAAAGACCTAGTGATTAACTGCTATCAAAGCAACCATTGTAGTGGGTGATTCTACCTGGACACCATTCATAAAAATAGAGGTATTGGTCTATGCACATATATTTATATGGCAACACATTGAGGAAGTGGACGGACTTTGGACCTCTGTTCAAGCTCTCCCTCAATGCAAGAAGAGTTTGTTCTAACAACCTGGCATTCTGTGATGCTCACCCTCCCAGCATTATCACAGAAGACAAAATGGGTGCATACGCAAACATGGTGAAGAAAGCTGATGATTCCGGATTATCAAAAGATATAGAGTCTGGGGTCTTAAAGGTGTGAAGTTGAACAAGCGGCCATCTGGCAGAGAAGCAACAAGCCCACATGGAAGAAGCACAACAGCCTGTGCGATCATGAGGTATCGACAGGATCAGGTTAACAGGTATCAGTAGGCCCAAAACAAAACAAACAAGCGAACAAACAAAAGAAAACATATTGTTGAGAATCAGGGGGATCGGAACAGAGGCCCCAAACCCCTCTCTAGACAATGAGACCTCCCCTCGCAGAAGAGTCACCAGGAAGGGATGAGTTAACCAGGGAGAGCGCAGTATAGCACCAGTGAAACACACAATATTCCTCTGGTTCCCTGAGGCCTCCTCACTCCCCACTATCATGCCTCCAATCCTGCCTTTCACTGCAGGCTGGACTGGAGCATGTCCACAGGTACAGATAAGAGCTCACGACACGCAGAATCCAAGTCAGATAAACCCCCAGGATTAGAAATGGGAGTAGCGATAGCAGGAGGGTGGGAGCATGGGAGGGAGGGGGGAAAGGAGCTGATACCAAGGGCTCAAATAGAAAGTAAATATTTAGAAAATAATGATGGCAACATAGGTACAAATTTGCTCAATATGTTTGCTGTATGGACTGTTATAAGAGTTGTAAGAGCCCTCAGTAAAAATAATCTTAAAAAACAAACTAAAAAGCAGCCATTGCAAACCCCACGAAGCATGTCTTTCCTGGGACATGCGTGGGGTCATCCTGAATTGTAACAGTCAACGGCAAGTGGATTTGGTGTCTGGTGGAACCTGGCTTCAGTCTTAGCCCCATTCTTTACTGCTGTGTCATTTCAAGGGAGGTGCTTAGCCTCTCTGGTCCTCAACTTGGCCCCCGGGCACCCAAATGCATCCATTGCAGAACTATCCTGCGGCTCCAGAGCCTGTCGTGCAGCCAGGAGGTAATGCACTGTTGCTGTCAGGTGCCGTCGCGTCAGCTCCAACCACAGCAACACGATGTACAACAGAACACGACACTGTCCGGTCCTGCGCCGTCCTGACCATTGACCTTATGTTGGAGTCCATTGTGGCGGCCACTGTGTCCATCCATCCTCTCCAGGACCTCCCCCTTTTCCCCTGCCCCTCCACGTGACCAAGCATGTCCTTCTCCAGGAACTGGCCTCTGCGGACCACAAGTTCAAAGTAGTACATGAGACAGAGTCTCACCGCCCTTGTCGCTAAGGAGCATTCTGTGGTCCTTCTTCGCAGACAGGTGTTTGTTCTGCTGGCAGTCCGTGCACGTTCAAGAATCTTCACCAGTGAGGCATCGCTTTGCCGTGGGTCTCCTTTATTCAGGGTCCAACTTCCACGTGGCTATGAGGCAACTGACAGTTACAGAGCAGGGTGTATGAGTCAGTGATACAGCAGGGCCTTCCTACGCGGTCATTCATCTCATCCACCCAGAAACCATGGCCTCCCTCTTTCCATGATCTCTCCTGCAGTGAGATAACAGCCAGCGCCCTGCCTGGTCCTCTTACTTCTTCCCTCTGCTCCCAGCCAGCATTCCCAACATACTAATCCAAATGCATGTCTTCCACGGCCACGTACTGCCTTTCCTGCTGTAGGCATACAGAGAGCCTCACACTTTCCATCTCCACGTTTTTCATGGTACGATTCAGGGAGTCTGATTTCATCAACCATGGTGCGTATCATCACCAATATCCACTGTCAAATCTCCTATCTCAGTAACGGAAAACCCAGTGCTATCTACACGTGGTCTCCTCCTCCACTCCTGGCAGCTACGATGCAACGCCTGTTTACATCCATTTGCTTATCCCAGGCACGCCGCCTCAGTGAGATCGTGCAATATCTGCCCTTGGGCGGAGGACTAGTTTCACTCGGCGTAACATTTTTAAGGCCCATCTCTGTGTGGAAAGTGTCTGGGCACTTTACATGGTCACACAGAGCCGGTAGGGCAAGGTCCGAGTCTCTCAATGCAGCACATTCAGGAGCCTCACCAGGCTGCAATGAAGCAGCTGTGAAGGACCACCCAGACCCCCTTCCAGGACTGTAGGCTCATCCTCCAACTCTGGGGGGCTGAGGGTCAGCAGTGGTCATGCTCAGACACCCCTTGGTCAAGGTCCTCCCCCCTTCCTGGGGCAGCCCACATCCACTGACCAGTCCATACAGGGCTGGCCAACACAGAGTCACCTGAGGCTCCCTTAAAACCACGTGACAAGCCAGCTCCTTCCTCTGCTCGAATCAATTTCCCTCGCCAGATGTCTGCCCCAAGGGTACCCCGTAACCACCCCCTGCTTGTCCATGTCCACCTTGGAGTCCTCGGAACGTGAGCCTCATTCTCCAGGTTGATCTCCCACCATTCCTGCCTGCCATGTGCCCCCTTTGTCCTCTCCCACCAAATACGTGGCCCTCTTCCCCAGCCCACTGCCTCTGCTCGGCATCTCTTTCCAGGTGGTCCTTTCCAACCTGGCAGGTGGGCCTCCTTCCCCAGCAGCCTCCCCTGATAGCCCAAGTAGAGCTAACGGCCACGTCCTCCAGGGTCTTGTAGAGGCCTGTCTGTCTCCAGAGTGCTACCATCACACCGTCACCTGCTGGGGTGCAGTACACGGCAGAGGCTCAGCACATGTAAGGTGTTTGGATCCCGCCAGCATGTCTAGTGCCGCGCAGCTACCGTGCGATTGATAAGTCTGTGGCTCCTTGGTGCTACATGGAGAACTCGGAAGCATTTTGACACTTCGTACCTTTCACACTTACTGTCGCCTGGTAGGAAAGATGGGGGAACTGCAGATCTGAGGGTCATGCTTCTGTGTGTACAGGCATGTGTGCTGCTCTGTGTGTGTGTGTTTGCACATGGCTGCCATGTTTTACTCCATCAGCTTAGCACCCCTTGGCAGAACCAGAAACTCCATTCTCTGTGCCCCATGGCATTTCCACTGAGGCACACTTGCTGTTGTGAGGCGCTCGTGTTTTGGTTTCATCTCCTAGAGACCCTGCGTGTGGCCGAATGGCACACTGTCTGGTGCTGCCCTGTCCTCAGACTTGCTGCTATGTTTAAGCTCATTGCTGCAGCCGTTGTGTCGGTCCATCTCATTGAAGGTCTTCCTCTTTGGGGACTGACCTTCTACCATGCGAGATGTCCTTCTTCAGGGACTGGTCTCTCCTGACAACAAAGTACATGCGATGAAGTCTGTGCCATCCTCACTTGCAAGCAGCATCTGGCCTTACTTCTGCCAAGACAGATGTATGTTCTTTTGGCAACACCATCATTCCAATGTATCCATTCTTCTTGTTTTCCTTGCTCACATGCTGAGGAGGTAGTTGGAAGTACCATGGCTCGGGCTGGGCACACCACTTTAGTTCTCAATTTTTAACACTTTGGAGAGCGAGGCATTTTGCCTCAGGTCAACCAATACAGTCCACCCCTTGATTCTTTGGCTGTTGCCTCCATGAGTCTAGATGGGGTGTGCCTACGTTCAGTGAAATCCCGTACCACTTCAGAGTTTCCTCCATTAATCATGATGCAATTCCTCGGTCCGGGAGGGAGGAGTTGGGTTTCCTTTATGTTGGGGTGTCATCCATCCTCAAGGCAGCAGTCTTTGATCTTCATCAGTAAGCACGTCATGCCCTCTTCACACAGCGCAATCAAGGTTGACATGTCAGTGACCATGGAAATGGATGGCTTAACAAACACACATATTCTCTGCTACCCTTCAGAGAGAAATGAGTTGTATCACAGTTGGGGTGACTGGAGGTCCAAATTCAGAGTGCCAGCACCAAGAGAATGTTTTCTTTTAACACCTGTGAGTCCAGTGCTTCCTTGAAGATCACCTTAGCATCAATCCTCCCTTGAGTCTAGGAGATTCTCAGAGCAGGGACCCAGGATCTACAGGAAGTACTTGTAGTTACATATCGGGTGCCAACTTGAGACTATTGAGAGCTAAGGGGTGGAGTTTAACCTGTCAAACAAGTCGCTGCTTGAAGACCTCCTTTGTGGGGTCTCCTATGGAGACAAATAGCTCACTGGAGGCAGGACACACTCACTCTCTGCTTGGTAGTCCTGATGACAAGACACGCAGAACCACGCTAGAGCCCTGGAGCTGGAGGAGCCATGTAGAGAACCACGTTAGCACTGAGATGCTTACATTGCTACTGGATCCACACGACTTTCTACCCACTGGCCTGTGATCTTCCTGCATTCAGTGTCATCGCATGGCTGTGTGAGTCTAAAGAGGATTTTATGGACTAGTATCGACATGTGGGGTAATATCAGACTTATGGACTTGATCTGGACTGACTGGGATGTTTTCTCAATATTTGACTGCTCTTGTATATAAAGCTCTTTCTTATACACATAGGTGTGTCCATGGATTTGCTTCTCGAGTCCACCCAGACTAACCCAGTGCTCTTTGTTCTTGGTAATAAGGCGAGCCCTCTCCACTCTGCTCCTTTCTCCTTCTTATAAAATAGAAGGTATGATGTAGGAAGAAAATGTGTGACACATCCCACACTGATCCTCCTCATTAACACGTAGGGCTTAGTATTTGTAACACATTACAGATAGGGGCAGATCGTAAAATAGAGGATAACCATTGCTGGGAATCATGGTCTTGCCAAGTGGACACATATTTTGGGGAGAGATAAATCAATCGCAACAGCTGTGGCACCTTCATATTGCTGGCTGTTGATGAATCTTCCTCCTGTTCTGACGCCCCACTTTCTTCCTCATACAGTTCAGATTCTGATAGTACGTACTCACCCAAAACAAAACACCAAACTCACTGCCATCAGATCGATGTGAAATCATAGCCACCCTATAGGACAGGTAGACCAGTTCCTGGGACTTTATGAGACGACAAGTGTTTACAGGAGTAGAAAGTCACATCTTTCTTCCCAAGGAGCAGCTGGTGGTTTCAAACTGCTGACCTTGCCGATCACAACCCCACCTATAACCCCTACGCCACCAGGGCTTTGCTCAGTATACTAATTTAATAAATATAATGAAAGGTTACAACTCTGACGTAAACCTTCACTGATTTTAACCCCCACACTCTCCCCTTGTTCTATGGGAATGACTCTGTCTTGGTCTATGTCGAGGTTCTGCATGGGAATAATTGTTTTGGAATTCCCATTCCTCCCAGAGTGATTAATTATTTGAAGTGATCCACATCACTGCGTGCCTTTGCGTAGTCAACGACACACAGGTTAATATCTTTCTGGTATTCTCTGCTTTCAGTCTAGATTCACCTGACAATGCTATATCCTTTTTCTATGTCCCCTTGTGAATCTGGCTTGAATTTCTGCTGGGGTACTGCTGCAGTACTAATTTTTAATTCTCTTCAGCAAAATTTCACTCGTTGTGCATGATATTCATGATGTTGTTCAATAATTCCTGCATTCCGTCAGGTCACCTTTTCTTTTGGGGGGGGATGGGCACAGATGCCAATCTTTTCCAGTTGGTAAGCTAGGTGGTTGGCTTCCAAATTTCTCTCCCAGCACTGAGTCCATTTGTTAAAAATCTCAGTTGGTCTTCCATCAATTCCTGGATCCTTTCTTTCTAGGAA
Organism: Tenrec ecaudatus; assembly: GCF_050624435.1. NCBI lineage: Eukaryota > Metazoa > Chordata > Mammalia > Afrosoricida > Tenrecidae > Tenrec > Tenrec ecaudatus. The sequence goes on along the minus strand of NC_134532.1, from coordinate 216,594,337 downwards.
TGCCTTCAGTGTAGCTCGAACCTCTTCCCCCAGTATCATCAGTTCAGGAGCACTTGCTGCCTCCTCAAGTGGTCTAATGTCGGCCAGTTCTCCTTGGTAAAGTGACTGTTGACTGCTTTCCTCTCCTTTCGATGTTTCCCGGGTGGGTCAATCTTCTGCCCAGAGAAATCTTTAGGCTTGAGCTTATTTTTCCTTCAACTATTTCAGCTTGAGGAATGCTGGAGATATTCTTCCTTTTTGGTTTTCTAAATCGAGGTCTTTGCACATTTTCATTATAATATTTTATCTCCTCAAGCCACCTTCTGAAATATTCTGTTCCACTCTTCTACGTCATCAATTCTTCCTTTTCCTTTAGATAACCTTTCTTCAAGAGGGAGTTTCTGGGTATCTTCTGGCATTCATTTACTTCTGTTTTTCTTTCCTGGCCTTTTAATGACTTTTTCTTTCTTCACGTACAATAGGGCCCATGATGTCATCCAACTACTCTTCTGACCTTTGATCATCAGAGTCCCTTGCATCACATCGGTGCTTGAGATGGCCTCTAAGTTCAGGTAGGGTAAACTCAAGGCTGTCCTTTGGATCTTGTGGATTTGCTTTAATTTTCTTCAGCTTCAACTTGCGCATGAATAACTGATATCAGTCAGTCCTTGGCCTTGTTCTAATCAATGGTAGAGAGATTGATCCTCTCTACTGCCACCGTTCACAGATGGTGCCAATTTGATTCTTGCCTATTCTGTCTTGTGAGACTCATTTGTATAGTTGCTGTCAATGTTTGTGGGGGAGAAAGTTATCTGCAATGAATAAGTCATTAGTTTTGCAAAATTCGATGATCAAGGCCATATTTTTCAAGGACAGTTTTCTTTATTCCCAACATTCACGTTTCAATTACCAGTAATTATCGATGCCTCTTGATTTCATGTCTGATAAATTTGAGACTGCATACTGTGGTAAAATCTTTGATTTTTTTCATACTTGGCATTCGTGGTTGGTGCATAAATTTGCATAACATCGGTGTTCTCCTATTGCTGACAGCGTAGTTTAGATCTGGAAATATTTTTTATGACAAAGGTGACACTATCCCTTTGTAGCTGATCATCGCTGGCAGAGCAGACACAGGACTGCCAGAGGTGACGTGGCCAACACCAGTCCATTTCAGCTCATTAATGGCTGGGATAGAGATCGGCAAGTGTTTCGCTTCATTTTTGACAACTTCCACTTGTCCTTGATTTGCATGCCGTGCATTTCTCGTCCCCACTGCCCATGGATGTCTGCGCTCTTTCTTGTTTAAATCCTGTCACGCCACCAAGTTAAGGCCCTGGAAGCGTGACTTTGAGGAGTCGACTCCTCTCCAGTCGTATGTGGAGTTCCTTCTCACCGGACAGGCTCACCTTCCAGCAGTGTTATCAGACAGCGCTCGCCTGCTTTCCATACGTTTTTCACTGGACACTTTAATTCGACGTTAGTTCATCAGGCAGTCCGTGTGGAAGCTCCCCTGGAACCTGTCGACCATGGGCAACCCTGCCGGTCCTGGAAACACTGGTGGCCCAACTTCCAAAACAAGAGCAACCTACAAGCCACTCCAGAACACGACTGACCCTCCTTCTGAGGTATTCCTGATTACTCTGCATTGAGAAGGCCAGATGCATCTACCTGCCCCGCTAGAAAGGAGATATGCCTTATCAGAGCCTCGTGCCATGCCAGCAGGTAGAAGATGTGGGAGATGGTTAGAAAGTAGAGGGCAGAAGGAGTGGGAGATTTCAGGAATTCAAATGAAGCAATTAAAAAATAAGAATGAAATAAGATAAAGCCGTTCACACTGAATGCTGACTGTGTGTCTGGCAAGGCTCTGAAATTACTCAAACAAAAACCAAACGAATACTGTCATCTACTCTGACTCACAGCAACTCCATAGGACAGAATAGAACTGTGCCCTGTGTGTGTCTACAGGAGTCGAAAACCCCATGCTGGGCCTTTGGAGCAGCTGGTGGTTACGAACTGCTGACCTTGAAGTTAGCAGCCCAACATGTAACCACTATGCCACCAGGGCTCCGAACCGTACGGAACAGGTACTGTTATTCTCTCGTTTGCCGGTGAGAAAAGGGACACTCAGAGATGCTGGAGAACCCCACTGAGGCCCACGGGCAGCAGGAACTGAATTTTCACACTTGGTGTCGTAGCCTGGACACAAGCCTGTTGCTCGGCTGCCTTTGCCATGCACTGCGGACGCACATCTTCCCAGGTGCCAAGATGAGGTCAGAGAAGAAACAGGACTGACAGCTTCCGTACCCATTAGCTTCACTCTAAATGAGGCTGACAGTCAACGAAAAGGTTTAAAGGGAGCGTATGCCTAACACCACGCCAAGTTGGTAGCATTCACGGGTTCCTTTCAGAATGATGGTCAAACATGTCTTGGTGGGACAGGAGCAGACGCCACCCCACCCCCAGAGGGATGGTGGTCTGGTTCCAGACCACTGTAATAGTGCAGGCGTCTTGATAGATGGGAGCCACGCACATGTTAAGTTTCTCAGTGCACAGAAGCCCCCACAGTCACACACTAGACTGTCGTCCCATCCATGTGCCGTGGTGTGATGAGATCGTTGGGAATGCTGTGAGCCTGATTGGCATGCACATGAAGCGGGGACGCACTGCTAGGGAAAAGGCAAATTTACACGAGAAACCTCCTTTTCGAGAGAAGGACCAAGACGCGGCCAAACATCCCAGCCAAGCCACTCGATGAGGACGAGCACCAGACGGGGAGCCGCTCCTGCTAGATTTGCGCAGGTCCATCTGTAGGGAGCGGGGCATAGGGAGCTGACAGCATCGAGGACTGCCCATCTCCGCTTGATGGTGTCAGCAGCAGAACTGTGTGTGAATGGACACACTGGATCGTGTAAGATGTGGCCAAAAGTAACTATTATGGGGGGGGAATATATAATGAGGGCTCCTGGGACATGGGGGGCAGCGATCAAGGGGAGCTGATATCAAGGATTTCGAGAAGAATGAAAGTGTTTTGAAACTGATTGTGGTAGCATTTATACAATACGGCTGGATGGGATTGAACTGTGGGATGTTAGGATAGCTGCAAGAGCTCCCAATAAAGTGGTTAAAATAATAATAATAATTAATAATAATAATAAAGAAGGAAACAGGCCACCAATTCCGGTGGACGGAGTGACCCCATATCCAGAACACCTCAGTGCACCGAGACCGGCTCACTTTGGCGCGTACACAGCATTTGGACAACCAAGAGGAAGAGACGGCACTGAGCAGAGCTTTACAGGATGAGACGGCAGAAAGGCGCTCCCACAAGTGTGCGGGGCATTTTGATCGCCGGAATTCCGTTCCCTCGTCAAAGAGATACAACATCGCACCACTAAGAACGTCAACGAAGGGGCCCATCGATAAAATCCCCGATAAACGGGTATCACGGAGACCATGTTTCTAGATAGATTCAATACCATAAAATGCCAGCGCTCCCCCAAATTAACCTATACATGCCGATCATTTCCTATCAAAACACCACGTTTTGTGAAACTTGGTAAATTGATTCTGAAGCCCATTGAAGAACACACAGTCGGACCTGCCCAAGGTAATTCTGAAGTGGGAGGTGGAATAATAGTCCATGCGCCAACATCAACTCTACTGTAGACGTGTAGCTAAAATGAGAGGGAGGGGTTGGGACAGCGCTAGACAAACAGACCAGAGGGACATAGGTGACAGCAGAGCCAGCTTCATGCCGCAAGGAGGCGTGATAAATGGCGGAGATGCCATCTGCAGATCAATTTTTAAAGAGAGGCTAAAAGGCACAACACACCACCTTATCATTGACCTCCCTTTTGAATCACGTGGTTTCGCTTTTAGGACTCTCTGCTTCTCTCAGTTGAGGTCTTTCTCTCGTTTGTTTGGTCAGCGCTGCTGGTTCCTGTGTCTTGCTTTGGATCAGTGGTTCTCAGCCTTCTGAATGCCCTGCGACCCTTCATACAGTTCCTCATGTGCTGGGGACCCTCCAACCATAAAATGATTTTTGTTGTTACTTTGTAACTGTAATTTTTCTACTACTATGAATTGGGTGACCGCTGTGAAAGGGTCGTTTGACCCCCAAAGGGGTTGGGACCCACAGGTTGAGAACCGCTGCTTTGGATGATTGTATATGAAATCTAGGGTGTGTTAATCTGCAGAGACAGTAACTGGGCTAATCATTGCCGAGGGCGATGGCAGGAGGAGGTGGGTGGTGGTGGCGGTGGGGAATGTGGAATAACAATTACAGCAACAACTCCAGGAAAGAGGGAAACTGTTCTGAGACTGATTGTGTTGATGATCTCACAGCTTTCTTTACATGACTGAACTGTTAAAATGACGCACCTTGGCACTTATATGCCAATAAAACTTGTTTTCTTTAATGCAAAACAACAAAGGAGAAGATTGATGACATGTAATGGGTTGAAAAGAAAGCTGCTCTTTGTCTAAAGAATGAAAAAACCCCGAAAACCCAAACTCACTGCCATCAAGCCGATGGTGACTCACACCAACCCTGCAGGACAGAGAAGAACTGCCCAGACTGTAACTCTTTAAAGGAATAGACAGTCCTGACTTTCTCCTAAGAAGCGACCAGCGGCTTCGAACTGCTGACCTTGCAGATGACACTGCACCACCAAAGCTCCTTCCAAAGAGTGGAAGGGAAGCCCAGGCCTAAAAGAACATCTGGGCCATGCATTTGACGGATTAAAAAGATGGATGTCTCAGAGGGCCGAAGAACTCTGCCTGCGAATAGGAGACTCAGAGCAAAGGACGGATGGAAGACATGAAGAAAGAGTCAAGTCACATGTAAATCTCGGTGGCCGCTAAGCATGAATGATAATCTTTTGAAAACGAATTTCCTCTTTCAGGTCCAATAGGGAAAGTTGAAAAGTCTTATCTTTCCAACTCAACAATAAAGCATGGTCCAGAAAAATCAAAGTGGCTCTAAGCCTAGCAGACAGGGCTGAGGATGATAAGCTTTAATTGGCTTCTCACAGCAGCATGTGAGCTTGGGAAGATAGTTTAGGATCCCACGGAGCTTCAACGACACAGGAGGTCTTCCTGCTTCTGCCAGCTCTTCCCCCAAGGGTCTGCTTCAAAGACCAGGACTAGCAGAAGATGAGGGCACAGGCTTTTCCCCCAGGAGGCATCAGGGTCCTCCTCGGACCCATCAATCTCTGGATGTGATGGAACAGAAGATCTGAGACAGATCCCAGGTCCTTGACTTACAGCTGCCGGGGGCTGGGGGCTGGGGGCTGGGAGAATGCCTTGAAGGCCTCCAGCCGGGAGGACAGGGCTAGGACTGAGGGTCACGGAGAACGGCCAGTGACTCAGAAAGCTGGCAGCCAGGTGACCAAAAGTCTGGTGTTCCTGGAAGCCAACACTCGGTTCTGAAGCACGAAGGAGTCACCGGCATCACGCCAGTGCTCACTCCTCGGGCAACACAGGAGAGAGAGTCCTGAACGCTCCGCTCGCCAAACATCTGAAGCCAGAGGCGAAGGAAGGATTCACTGGCAGCTGCAACTATGCCGAGGGCAGATGCATCCGTGCTGACTCTCCAGTCTGACACAAAAAGGGGGCATGCCCCTTTCTGGATGGCCGGAGTTCATCCGATCCTGAAGGTTCTGTGATGTGAAAATTCCTGGGTGAAATGGAAACATGACGGCGCACATGAAAACACTCATAGTAAGTGCCCTAGAGAGAAGGCCCAGCCATTGGAACGATCAGGAAGGCGTTCCAAACAAATTATGGTGAAAGAGCTAAAGGGGTCTGGTGGAGACAGACAGTGAGCATATGTGATGAGATTGGGGGCGGGGGGATGTATTCAACAGAAGACTGAAGCCATGGAATCACGTGGGCGTGTTAGACACAAATAACCCAATATCAGAATAAAGAGCCTACTAAGGTTAGATGGTCTTGAGCGCTGTCTAGCCTATCTACAGGAAATAATTAGTGGATCTTGAGATAGGCCACTTGGTTCTAAACATGATGAAGGCCTGTGTGGTGGTTAATTTTATTGTGAACTTGGCCAGACCGTGGTTCCCAGGTGATTGGCCAAATACTAGTCTGGTTGCTGTCTCAGAGTATAAGCTATTAAGTCATTTGACATTCCTAATATAACCTAATGCAATCTAATCTGCTTAATGTAATCTAATTAGCATACATCCAATGCAATTAATGACCCAAGCCATGGTATTTTCAATGCCTCATATGCATATGAAAGTAGGACCCTGCATAAGGAAGACAGAAGAAGAATCTGTGTTCATATTATGGTTCTGTAGAAGAATATTAAAAGTACCATAGATTTCCAAAAGGACAAACAAATCTGTCTTGGAAGACATACAGCCAGAATGCTCCTTAGAGGCCAGGATGGCGAGACTTCTTCTGACATGCTCTGGGCAGGTTGTCAGGACAGACCGGTCCCTGGAGAAGCACATCTTGCTTGGTAAACTGGAGGAACCGTGGAAAAGGGGAAAGTCCTTCATGAGATGGATCAACCACAGGCTGCAACCATGGGCTCAAACACCGGGCCACTGGGAGGATGGCACCGGGGCAGGCAGCACTGGTTCTCTCGTGCATAGGGTGGCCGTAAGTCAGAGCAGACTGATGGCTCCTAACAACAACAATGTAATTTATAGTGTCATCTAATGTGATGCTCTCAGTTAATCTGTTGACAGTCTTAAGAGCAAAAGGGGGAGCTTGGGGGCACATTCTGCCTCCAGACCAGCGGTTCTCAACCTGTGGGTCACGACCCCTTTGGGGGGTGGAACAACTCTTTCACAGGGGTCGCCTAATACATCCTGCATATCAGATATTTACACAACGATTCATAACAGTAGCAAAATGACAGCTATAAAGTAGCAACAAAAATACTTTTATGGTTGGGGGTCACCACCACATGAGGAACTGTATGAAAGCGTCACAGCATTAGGAAGGCTGAGAACCACTGCTCCAGACTATAAAGAGATACTCTGGCAACTCTTGCCCTAGTCTTCCCATTGCCTGACCTATGCAACTTGGGGTACAAGCCTGCAGGAGCCTCTAGCCAAATGCTTGACCTGTAGATTTTGAACTTTTGAGACCAAACTGTGTGAGGCAATTGCTTAAAGTAAATGTATCTGTCACTTTTTAGATGCTGCGGGGTGTTGATAATAAATTGGTTGCTGTTCGTTGCCAGAAGTCCATTGTGGCAGTTACATCATCAGCTGCCAATTTGCAAAGGGGTGGAGCCTAGCCTGTCAATCAGATCGTGGCTTGATGACCTCATTTGGAGGCGCAAAACAGATAAATAACTCACTGGAGGTGAGATACACCCTCTCCTTCACATTCCTGCTGACAAGCCATATGGAGCTACGCTGATGGAGCCAGAGCCCTGGAACTGGAGGAGCCACCTGGAGACCCCTGCCAGCGCTGAGATGCTTCCACTGCCACAGGACCCACAAGACCTTCTACCCACTGGCCTGTGATCTTCCTGCATTCAGCATCATTGCATGTGCTGCATGAGGCTAAAGAATAAATGTGGACTGATGTCGGACATATGTGCTAATACCGGACTCACGGACTTGATCTGGTCTGGGCTGGGATGTTTTCTCAGCATTCAATCGCTCTTGTATATAAACCTCCTTCCTATACACGCATGCGTGCTTATGAATTTGTTTCTCTAGTCTACCCGGACTAACACACCTCGGTTTCCAGAAGGATCTTTCCTCCATGAATGATGGCGGTGTCTATCGGTCCAGTCCTGTGAGGATTTCTGTTTTCTTTACTTTGGGTCTCCGTGCATACTGCAGGCTGCAGTCTTGAATCTTCAGAAGCATGGGCTTCAGGTCACCTTTGCCTTCAGCCTTCCTCCAGTCCCGATGCCACAATCTCTGTGGCATCCATTGTTGTGTTAGTGCTTCTCCATGTTTCAGTACATGAAACCCAGCATTGATGAATTTAAAGGGACAGCAAGTAGAATAAGGGTTTGGGGGGCAGGGGCAGGGGAGGTACAGTGGTCGTAGTGTGGGGGTAGAAGGGAGTCAGTGTCAAGGAATCCAGGAAGAATGGACAAAGAATGTTTGGACACTGCTTGTGGTAGCAATTGTACAATACTGCTTGCTGTGATTGAACTACAGCATGATATGATGTCTGTATTAACTCCCCACTAATCATGACTTTTAAAACATTGAGTCAGTATGGTAAAAGGATATAACTCTCACATATATCTCATATTATGCCAGGCGATAGCCCCTTATTCTGTTACAGAGACTTCCCCTTGGTCTCTGTACAAGTTTTGCATGCCACGACGGTGTTCTGGAAGCCCCATTCTCTGCAGGGCTTCCCTCATTTGCTATGCTCACCCAGTCCACTGCCTTTGCACAGTCAGTCGTGCACACGGAGACATCTTTCTGGTATTCTCTGCTTTCAGTCAGGATCTATCAGGCGTCAGCAATGATACCCCTAATCGCGTGCGCTCTTGTGAATCCAGTGTGACTGTCTGACAGCTCCCTGCTGATGCACCACTTCCCTTTTTATTGGGCGATCTTCAGCCAAAGTTTACTTGCACGTGAAATTAATGATATTGTTCAATAATTTCGGCACTCTGTTCAGTCACCTTCCTTTGGAATGGGCACGAACATGGGTCTCTTTTGGTTGGCTGGCCAGGTGTATGGGCCAAATGTATGGGCCTAGAGTTGTGAATGGTGAGTGTCCCACTGTGTGTCTGCACCAGCATCTCTTTATCCAATCAGCTCCCGGTGGGCATTCAAGTTGTTTGCATCTTCTTGCGATTGTGAGCCGTGCTGTCATGGACACGGGTACGTGGATGCCGGTTCATGTTATGACGCCTACTTCTTTAGGCTGCACACCCACCAGAGGGCCCTCTAGGTCACGTGGGATTTCTAGTTCCAGTTGTTTGGGGTAGCACTCTATTGCTTACCTGGTTTTAAAAATAAAATGCACCTGTGTTTCAGAAAAGAAGATCAGTGTCTCGATACAGGAACTGGTGTCATATTGGATCTTTCCATCTTACCCCTTCAAGTAAATGCTGAAGGGTCAGAGAGGAGAGAAAGGGTTTTGTGACCTCCCACCAGGAAACACACCTGGAATTCTCCAAAGACATCAAAGACATCACCTGGCAGTAAGATCATCAGAGGCACATTTCACTGTCACCTTGATGTGGTCATCACTGGACAGAAAGGCTAGTTTAATTTTATGGTGCCCTTTTATGGCGAACACATATGGTTGCCTGCCTCTCTCTGGTCCCACGCCATCTTTGTAATGACTCATCTTTGTCAAAACAATCTATTAATATTTCATTTCTGGTGAGTATATACCCAGCAAAAGCTGCTTCTATTTAAGAGTTCCTAGACGTGATCATGAGGGACAGGGATTGCATTCTTCACAGTGTGTCAATAGTCTCATGATGTCTGTCCGATGGGTTTCTCTCCCATTGACTGAGACTTCCTGCCCCCTCCCCCATCTTCTCTTCGAGGCGTTAAAGTGGCTGTTGTCCACGTGTTCTTATATGAAGAACACAATACTGCAGGGTGCAGCCCCTACTTTTTGAGTAAGGCCCAAGGCGCAGTATTTTTGTGACAGGTTTATTGTGCCTACCTGGCCAATAGGAACACGTGGGATTAATCACGTTGCAGTTTGATTGGAGGGCAAAGAGATAAATGGCTCAGCAAGGTCCACACCACCCCTCTCTCTGGCTCTCTGGTGATCGGACTGTGCTGGAGCGTGATGCTGCTGCTGCTGCTGCTGTAGCTAGTTCTCTGCCTCAACCTGTGAGCTATACTACCTGTGGGCCAAGCCAACCCGTGGATTATGTCTCGCTAGAGCTTGAGGCTCCTTTGAGACCCACTTCTCCACGCTACTGGTGCATACATTGCTTGAGCTTGAGGCTGGTGGATCCTGTCCCCCTGGTTGCTTGCATTTGATATCCCATCCAGCCCGGATTCACTAAACTCCTGGGCTACTAACTGTTGGTGACCCATCCTACTGCTTACTTTCTGTGGGCAGACTGCTTGCCTTGCCCGAGGGAGGACTCCGTTGTCTGTTTCCTTGACCTTGGACCAGGCAGCCCATGTGAGTTGAAGGACTTGCAGTCTATTAACTGTTCCACAGAAGTGAGTTGAACTGAGCCCTCTGTCCTGCTGTGTGGACTAACTAGCTGTTACATTCCTTCTCGCTGTATAAACTATTCTCTTATATATATAAAATAATATGTGTCCTGGTTTCATTTCTCTAGAAAACCCTGTCTAACAAAAATTTCAAGCAAATGCCTAGAGAATGATTGGGGCAGGGAATGTATGGATGTGCTTTATACAATTGATGTACGTATATGTATGGATTGTGGTAAGAGTTGTTGGAGTCCCTAATAAAATGTAAAAGAAGAAAAAAAAAATTTCAACCACCTCATCTGCGTGTGAATGGTGGACAGCGAATCAGGAAGGATTCAGAAGATCAAATGCATTTGAATTATGAGGTGTTGGCAACGAATATTGAAAGTAACACGGGCAGCCAGAAGAGCACACACATTTGTCTTGGAAGAAGTATAGCCAAAATGCTTCTTAGAAGCAAAGATGGAGAGACTTCATCTCAACATACGCCGGACATGTGGGAAAGTCGAGGGTGAGTGAGAGAGAGGAAGGTCCTCCAGGAGGTGAATTGACACCGTGGCTGTAGCCATGGACTTCAACACGGAAACAGCTGTGAGAGTGGCCCAGGAGCGTGTAAGGTTTCATTAGCTTGGACACAGGGTCTCTACGGATTGAAGTTGATGCAATGGCATCCAAGAACAATAAAAATAACTTAGCTCGAAAAGTGACAGCGGGTGAGGCTTTTTGTTCCCGTAAAGATTTACAGCCTTGGAAACCAAGAGGGCAGGTCTACCCATCCTGAAGGGTCATGATGTGTCCGAACTGAGGCAGTACCACTGAGCTTTGGTTTGCCAGGAAAGCTTCAATTCCAGTTTTGAAAAGTAATTCATAGCAACAGTCTCATGGGTTTTCATGGGAAAATCCAGTCCACTGACATCACGTAGTTTGGTTTTTCATTTTTGTTTTGTAAAGATAATTTTACTGGGGGCTCTTACAGCTCTGATAACAATCCATACATCAATTGTATCAAGCATATCTGTACATATGTTGCCATCATCACTTTCTAAACATTTACTCCATATTTTAGCCTTTAGTATCAGCTCCTCTTTTTACCCCCTCCCTCTCTCTTCCCACTCTCATGACCCCTTAATAAATTATAAATTATTATTTATAAATTTTACACAGACAACTGTCTCTCCTCCCCCACAGTTTCTGTTGTTTGTCCCCTGGGGGGGGGTATGTGGTTATGTATCAATCATGGCAATTGGTTCCCTCTTCCTCTTCTCCTCTCCCCTCCTTCCCCCTACCCTCCTGGTATCGCTACTCCCATTCCTGTTCCTGAGGGTTTATCCGACCTGGATTCTTGAAGTTTGTGTTCTACCTCCCAGACCAGGGAGCAGTGCCTGAGGTCTTCGAAGCTTATTGACCTCTAAAATTGATTGCGGTTATGACTGTATGTACGATTCTTCCTGATATGATTGAACTATTGAATTGTATGATATGTATGAAGTGCCAATAAAACCGTTTTTTTTAAAAGAAACTTACATGCAGTCAACTAAGATGCAAGTATTAGATTCTTTTTTGCCTGGAACAAAACAAAAGGAAACCCAAGAATCAGAGAAAGAACCAGACTACAAGATTCTTTTTCTCCATAGAGCATTACTCTCTGTACCTGGAGACCAGAGAGCTAGAAGATGCTGGGTTATCACCATGGAGTGTTCTGACAGACACAAGATCGATGGATATGGAAGAGAAGGGAAAAGATGTGGGAGGAAATTTCCAGTTCTTAAAGACTTCGGACTTTAACACTGGACACACGAAGGCTGTCATCGCCCATCCTTCCTAAGCCTCACACTTGTTTCTTGGGGATTTATTCCCCCTCCCTGTATCGAGTTCCTCTCCTCCTAGTTTGGTGGTCTTCACACTCTCAATCAGGCCTCAGAGAAAACATCTGCAGATTTTTCACTCCCCAACAATTAAATCCAAGCTGGGTCTGGAGACCGCATTACGAAGCAGGGTTCTTTCCTGAGTCTCCCGAGTGTGAAAATTCTTTACACTAATGGGAGCAGTGGAAGCAGAACATTAATAATGGACATCTGCAGAATGATTTCCTTGCTCACGAAGCATTTCTGAATTGCTCACATTCAACTTCTCGTTTGGTATTCTCGGCAACAGCCCCCGGGTGGCCTAAAACAGGTGCTGCCCTGTGGAACCCCCTTAGCCTCCTGTCTGCCTGGCACGATGTCCTATTCACCCTCAGCTGGTGGGCAGTCCCTTTGTGGCAGCTAGCAGAATGCAGGGAGCTGGAAGCTACAGCCGCTGGTGTTTCAAAGACCGGCAGGGTCCTGTGTAATGGAGAGGTTTCAGCAGGTCAAGCTTCCACACTAAGACTAAGATGCCAGGAGCAGGGTCGATTGGTCTACTAATGACAAACCTAGGGATCGCAGGACACTACGGTCTGATGTGTGCCGCACCAGGAGCCTCCTAGGTTGGAAGGCCATCAGCTTGCACAGTGGCCACAACGATGGAGTGCAACATTCGGATGACCTTGAAGACGGTGCAAGAAAGGACAAAGTTTCTTTCTCTTGATAGCGGCATCCCCATGAATCAATACCAACCGGATGGCAACTAACAACCCCATGCCAATAGCAGGCCATCAGCCACAGATCCTGACAGAGGTGTCCGTCACAGGGTCCCAGCTGAGTAGATGAGCCAATCAGAGGATGCCATTCCCCGATGAGCCAATCAGAGGATGCCATTCTCCCGGTGAGAGGGAGTGGCTGAGGAATGAGGAATGTGCAATGGGCAAGACTGGCCAGAGAACATCCTCTTGTGGGTTTCAGCATTGGGCGTCCCTCAGCATGAACCGCAGCCTAGCTAGGGCTTCAGGAGACTCATGAGTGTCCGGTACAACCTCTCGCTCCCCATTCTGGCTATATGCTCCGTTTCCATTCCTACAAACTCAGTTCAGCAAGGAGCTCCCTGTGCCGCCTGGGAGGCGATGAATGGTGCAAGGAACAGACGTGTTAGCAGAGTGGCACTGAATCCTGCCTGTCGATTCACAGTGGGCACAGCGCATTGTGTCACCCAGGCATGCAAAACCGTGCAGGGACTAAGGAAGACCAATTCGAATCAGGCTGCTGGCAAAGGGTATTCCACATGCCACGGACTGCCCGGGGAAGATAAAAGCTGTGTTTAGAATGCTCCTTCGCAGTGATGACGGGGAGACTTCATCGCATCTACTTGGAACCTGTGACCAGACGGGAGCAGAGCCTGGAGAAGGACCTTGTGCTTGACAAAGCAGAGGGGCAGTGAGCTAGAGGAAGACCCTCGACAAGGTGGACTGACCCAGGGGCTGCAGCAATGGGCTCAGACACAGAACAATTGTGAGGATGGTGCAGGGCCAGGCGGTGTTGGGTCCTACTGCACACAGGGTCGCTGTGAGTCGGAACTGAATCGACGGCACCTCACAGCCACAACCACAGCGATTCATACCTGGCTTCTCGGAGAGGCAGCTCGCTACACAAAGCGCCACAGGACATGCCTGCAGCCCAGGCACCCCTATCAACTGCTCCTTGTGGTCCTTTGTCCTTTCAGGGCCACTTCCTGACTGTCTCAGGCCTGTTGTTATCTAATTCTCCCCCCCCCTCCACGGATCCCCCTGGGAGTGGGTGCTCAGTTCTCCCAGTTTGCCTCCAGAGCTGTTGTGACGAGAACATGGCTGCAGCCCACGCCGGCTGGACCACGGCCGACCGACTGACCACCTTCTCCCCTCTGAGGCTGGCTGCTTCTCGGCCATCATGGCTGCAGACGACGGGGCAAGATACCCAGAACCTGCCGTTAGTGGCCTTATGAAGAATCTGAAGAGCTGCTGGGCTCAAAGGTTCAAATTAGAGACTATATTTAGCAAAAAGAGATTGGAGCAGACTGTTTTCCCAGACGGCACATATTTATTTCCTCCGGAGGGGGGAAAAGAAAAAATGTTATGGATGGTTCCAGTGGGGTACCTTTTCAAGTGAGGCTACTTTCTGATCATATATATATATTTCATATATATGAGATATTTTGTTTACTCCGACTCATGGTAAGCTTATAGACAGAAACCAAATCCGGTGAAACCTCAGCCATCGAACATCTCCAAGCTCCAACTTCCCACTCCTTGAACAGTGAAGTTCAAACAACATCTGCTCAGTGTTGGTAACTTTACTCCGTGGTCAAGCCGTTCAAGGGCTGAGAGTGGATCATATGTTGCATCTCATTTCGGACACAAAAGGGTGAAGCTTCAGTCCACGCACTGCCCTCGATCAGACAACATATTGGGCTTGTGTTGGTGTGTTCGAATGTTGGTCGTGGTGCTTTGGGGTGCTTTATTTGTGTACAATGTCTTAACCACGGCTCCAAAGAGCACCAGTGATGCCAGTGAAGAGAACCAGGATAGAGGGAAGAGAGGAATCACTGGGAACTTTGAATCGGGTCGCTGCTTGCTTGATTCACTGGCTGAGTACAACATGGCTAAGTCGACATGATCAACATTTGGAAGTGGGACAATGGGATTAAAGTGGCTAATGTAGGGAAAGGTGTGGAACCTTCACCACAAAACGAAGAACCCAGGCCATGGGAGAGGTTGACAGTGACTCTGCTTTGGGATCACTCAGAGATGACATGATGGTAGTGGGTGGATCTGAAGCAGTGATGTGGGAGAGGTTAAAGCCTCCCTAGCAGTTTGAAGTCCTTGAACAAGGAATTTATAAGTTCCATGCTGGAACATGAATTTGGAGCGAACTGGATTGGACAACCAAGGTATCACCGTCTACGGCCACCGTACATGCAACAGAAGGAAATGCCATCGCCCTGAATCCTCTTCATGGCATGCCGAGTCCATCGTGGGCACTGCCGTGCCACGCCATCCCACCGAGGATCTTCCCTGTCCTCGCTGGCCCTCCACTTCACCTGCATGGCCTCCCCAGTGAGTCAGCCTGTTGTCGATGTCCATGGCGAGTGAATCCAACAAGGTTCTGGTATCACCCACAGTGTTTTCACTGGTGCACTTGGGGACGTGAACTCTGGAAGGTCTGCTGAAACCGCTCCATCATGGGTGTCCCACTGCTCTTGGGAGTGCCCATGACAGTCTCCAGCATCACAGTGACACTAGAGCTGGGAAAATGGGGCAAGCCAACAGATGGACAGTGGGGCTAGAGACTGTGCTCTGATCGACGCACTCCTTCCTGTGATGACCTCGGATAGAATGATACACGTACTGTGACATGAAATCTAGGATGAGTAACCTAGAAGGAAGGAAGGAAGAAACTGCTCTTGGTGTAGATTGGTTGGCCAAGATTCTTAAAGACCCTTTGTGTTAGTCTGGGTAGACTGGAGAAACAAATTCATAAACACACATATGTGTATAAGAAAGATTCACATACAAGAGCAGCTGAATACTGAGAAAACATCCAGCCCTGTCCAAATCAAGTCCATAAGTCCGATATTAGCCCGTATGTCCGATACCAATCAGACTCACGAAACACATGCAATGGTGCCGAATGCAGGAGAATCACAGGCCTTTGGGTGGGAAGTCTTGTGGATCCAGTGGTGTTGTAAGTACCTCAGCGTTGGCAGGGGTCTCCACACGGCTCCTCTGGCCCAGGGCACTAGCACAGTTCCATGTGTCTTGTCAGCTGCTATGTCTTCCAAAGTGTGAGCAGAGAGAGAAAGCGTCTTCCACCTCCAAGGAGAAATGACCAGAATTCCCAGAATTCTCAAGAGAAGGTCATGCCAACACAGAGGCCTCAATGGCTATGACCTGATTGACAGGCTAGACTCCACCCCTTCATGCTTAATCCTCTCAAGTCCCAAATTGACACTACCACACCGTTGGAATACTGCTCCAGGAAAGCTTGTCTTTACAGATTACCGCAAAACCTTGAAAAAGGGGGAATGGAAGAATTGCAGCAGTTAACTTGAAGAGAGGGCTGCCCGGGTGCCATGTGCTATTCTAAGCACCCACCACACACTGAATCATGGCATCTTGAAGAGAGACGCATTGTTGCCCTTTCCAAAGTGGGTTTGTGGGGGAGCTGGGATCCAACCCCCAACAGAGAGGTTCCAGACAACAAGCTCTTCCCAGTCTGCTACACCACCCAGCACCAAAAATAAAGAGGAATTAACCTTTGTCTAGATGTGGGCTTAACAATGATGGCGACCACGGGAGTATCGAAAGCACCACGGACTGACCAAGAAACAAACTGCTTTGCAAGAAGGAGAGCCAGGAGGCTGGTTAGAAGTGAGGAAGGCGAGACCCCATGTCATGCGCGTTGGGAATGTTATCTGGAGAGACCAGACTGTCCACTTTGGAGGAATGAGCCACTGAAAACCTTATGGACAGCATGGACACGGTGTCAGATACCAAGGCCTAATGAACGGTTTCAGAGACAGTGCCAGAGGAGGAGCCCCTCGGGACAGAAGACTCAACACAGGAGTGCAGACGAGCTGCCTCCTCAGAGTGGAGCCGACCAGAAGGACGTGGATGGAGCACAGGCGGTCAGGCCCGAAGCGATGGCACCTGACAACACCACCACCAACATAGGGGCAGCTGCAGAGGATGGAGAAGTGGGAGTGTGCGGGTCACAAGAATCTGCACACATGGGTGACCGCATTCATGCCGGTCCCTATCACAACACCTCTACTGAAAACCCCCCTTCCACCGTGATAAGGAACTCTAGCCTCCAGGTTGACCAACACTCTGACCCTTGGGTCCCTTGATCTCCCCATGCCCAAAACCGCTCTTTCTCCCCCATTTCAACAGCTTGCTGCCGAGGCCACAGTGTAGAGTTTGGCATCTACCATGCTGCTCCACGACTGAAACAGCCCACTCAACCTTACTGATCTCCTAGCACACTTGCACCTAGTCTACCTCCCTCACACTACCCACTCCTGAGGAACACAGGGTTGCTGGGACAGGAAGCAAAAATGCTGCAAGGGGATCACTAGGAGTAATAGTGAGTGGTGCCACTCCAGCTTCCACCCCTTGGCTCCTGGACCCATGAATTCTGACTATTGGAGACACAGCACCATATATTGGCCGCTGGTTTAGAGCGTATACAGCTTCCTAGAAAACATTTCCCCAGCCCCGCAAGTTGTTGCCACCTAATTGGCACCGTAATTGTGTCTTTAGGAGCCCATTCCATTGTTCTATCAAGCCAGCAGTTTCAGGATGATGAGGAACATGATACGACCAGTGGATTCCATGGGAACGGGCCCATTGCCGCACTGCCTTTGCTGTGATGTGAGTCCCTTGATCTGAAGCCATGCTATGTGGGATGCCATGCCTGTGAATGAGGCATTCTGTTAGTCCCTGAGTAGTAGTTTGGGTAGAAGCATCGTGTGCAGGGAAGGCAAATCCATATCCAGAGAAGGTGTCTATTCCAGTAAGAACAAAATGCTGTCCCCTCCATGATGGAAGTGGTCCTATGCAATCAACCTGCCACCAAGTTGCTGGTTGATCTCCCCGAGGAATTGTCCCATATCTTGGACTTAATGTTGGCTTCTGCTGCTGGCAAATGGGACACTCAGCAGTGGCAGTGGCCAAGTCAGCCTTGGTGAGTGGAAGTCCATGTTGCTGTGCCCATGCATAACCTCCATCCCTGCCACCATGTCCACTTTGTTCATGTGCCCATTGGGCGATAACAGCAGTGGCAGAGGAAAGAGGAGGACCAGTCTCCACAGCGCGTGTCATCTTATCCACTTGATTATTAAAGTCCTCCTCTTCAGAGGTGATCCTTTGGCGAGCGTTCACGTGAGATACAATTAACTTTACTTCCTTGGCCCATTCAGAGAGGTCTATCCACATACCTCTTCCCCACACCTCCTTGTCACCAATTTTCTAATCATGGTCTTTCCAATTCCCTGACCATCCAGCCAAGCCATTAGCCACAGCCCATGAATCAGTATATAATCTCACACTGGCCATTTTTCCTTATATGCAAACTGAACAGCCAGGTGTACTGCTCGAAGTTCTGCCCATTGGGAAGATTTCCCTTCACCACTGTCCTTTAGGAGATCTCAGAAAGGGGCTGTAGTGCTGCTGCTGTCCACTTATGAGTGGCACCTGCGTATCGTGCAGAGCCATCTGTAAACCAAGCATGACCTTTTTGGTCTTCAGTTAAAGTATGGTAAGGAACTCCCCAGGAGGTCATAGGTGCAGACTGGGAGAAAGGAGGCAGTGTGACAGGAGTGGAGACTGTGGGCATTTGGACCACTTCATGCAGCTTACTTGTCCCTTCAGGTCCTGCTTTGGCCCGATCTCGTATATACCACTTCCATTTAACAATGGAGTGTTGCTGCGCACGCCCAACTTTATGATTACGTGGGTCAGACAATACCCAGTTCATGATAGGGAATTCAGGCCCCTGGTGACTTGGTGGCCCATGGTGAGGCGTTCAGTCTCCACCAAGGCCCAGTAACAGGCCAACAGCTGTTTTTCAAAGGGGGAGTAGCTGTCTGGAGAGGATGGCAGGACTTTACTCCAAAATCCCAACAGTCTACGCTGTGATTCACCAATAGGGGTCTGCCAAAGACTCCACACTGCATCTTTATCTACAAATGACACCTCTAGCACCGTTGGGTCAGCTGGATCATATGGTCCCAGTGGCAAAGCAGCTTGCACGGCAGCGGAACCTGTTGAAGAACCTTTTCTTGTTCTGGGCCCCACTCAAAATCGGAGGCTTTTCGTGCCACTTGATAAATAGGTTGAAGTAGATCACCCAAGTGAGGAATATGTTGCCTCCAAAATCCAAAGAGGCCCACTAGGCGTTGTGCCTCTTTTTAAGTCATTGGGGGTGCTAAATGCAATAACTTATCTTTCACTTTAGTAAGAATATGTTGACATGCCCCACACCACTGGACCCCTAGAAATTTTACTGATGTGGAGGGTACCTGAATCTTCATTGGGTTAATTTCCAAACCTCTTGTACACAGATATTGTACCAATGAATCTCGAATCTTTGATACATCCTCCTTAGTAGGTCCAATCAGCATAATGTCATAAGTATAATGGACTAGTGTGACATTTTGTGGAATAGACAGGTGGTCAAGGTCCCTTCAGACTAAATGATGGCACAGGGCAGAAGAGCTGATGTACCCCTGGGGGAGAGTTGTGAAAGTATATTGTTGCCCCTGCCAGGTGAAGGCAAACTGCTTCTGGTGGTCCTTTGAGACTGGTATTGAGAAGAAGGCATTAGTCAGATCAATAGCTGCATACCAAGTACCAGGAGGAGTAGTAATTTGCTCAAGCAATGTAATCACATCTGGGACAGCAGCTGCAATTGGAGTCACCACCTGGTTAAGTTTACGATAATCCACTGTCATTCTCCAGTATCCATCTGTCTTCTTTACAGGCCAAATTGGTGAATTAAATGGGGATGTAGTAGGAATCACCACCCCTGCATCTTTCAAGTCTTTGATGGTGGCACTGATCTCTGCAATCCCTCCAGGAATGTGGTATTGCTTTTGGTTCACTATTTTCCTAGGTAATCGAAGGTCTAATGGTGTCCACTTGGCCTTTCCTACCATGATAGCCCTTATTCTACATTTCAGGGATCCAATATGGGTGTTCTGCCAGTTACTAAGTATGTCTATTCCAATGATGCATTCTGGAACTGGGGAAATAACCATAGGATGGGTCCGGGGGCCCACTGAACCCACAGTGAGGTGTACTTGAGCTAAAACTCCATTGATAACTTGACCTCCATAAGCCCCCACTCTGATTGGTGGGCCTTCGAAACATTTTGGGTCTCCTGGAATTAGTGTCAGTTCTGAGCCGGTGTCTAGTAATCCCCCAAAAGTTTGATTATTTCCTTTCCCCCAATGAACAGGCTAGAAGAAAGACTAACAGTATAAACCTTCAGTGATGTAGCAGGGTCCTTCTTACAAGGGACCCGGCTTCCCCTTCATTCAAGGGGTTGTGGGTCTGTAAACTGGTTCAAGTCTGGGAATTGATTGAGCGATCGTGACTGTCTATTCTGCTGTTCACCTGATCTACCATTCTTTTGCCTGTACAGATCACGTAAATATTTAGTAGGCTTCCCATCTATTTCATTCCTAGGGACACCGTGGCTAAGTAGCCAATACCATAATTCCACACGAGACAGGTTGCTTTGATTACTACTGAAACCTTGTTGTCTATTATAAACACGCCCACCCTGTCTCTGTTGATTCAGTGCTGACACCTGCCCTCTACCATCATGGGGACCAATCAGCCCCCATTGTGGGCAAATGTCAGAGTTCTCTTAGGGCAGTGCCTACTGTTAATCCTGGTGCACATAGAATAGCAATTACAGGAGTCTTAAGAGATGCTGGGGCCCACTTCACAAACTTGTTCCTTATGGTTGTGGTAAAGGGTATGTCTTCAGGACACCCCCTTTTGGGGTCTATGGGAATATGCTGATAGATCCATTCCAACATGCCAATTTCTCTAAGCTTTCAGATGCCTTCCTCTACAGTGTACCAAGGTAGGTCAGGTACTTCAAGTTGGTCTAATCCAGGCCATCTGGCAGTCCATGTTTCACTGAACCAACCAAATAAAGAATTAGATCCTCTCTTAGCCTCTCTCACAGAGACATTGAAAGAAGAGTCTGTGCTTAGGGGTCCCATATCCAGAAACTCAGACCAGTCTACTAGTACATTTCATGCACCAGTATCCCACACCCTTAGTAACCATTCCCAGGGGCATTTCCCAGGCTTCTTCTCAAGCAGGTCTTTATGTGTGTAGCACACTTCTTCTTGGATAATCCTCTCAACCTCACCTTTAGGAGCTTTCTGAGACTTAGTTTTAGTGACAGGTCTAGCAGAAATAATGGGTGGTGAGGGTGTTTCCTGGGTGCTCTCCACAATATCTTGTAAGGCATCTCCCTCAGGCAATGCTACTGATGCAGCCCCACCTGGCATATCAACTTGAATAGTTTGGCTAATCTGATCAGGTGTGGATTGTGAATGAATACTTTCAGCTGGGAGGGGTGGATCTATTGACTGGGGTGGGTCAATTGTTTCTAAGGGCTCAATATCCTCCTCTTATGGATCATCAGCCCATATGTTCCCATCCCATGTTTCAGGGTCCCAACTTTTCCTGATCAATGCCCTTACTTTGGTTTCAGACACTGCTCTAGATCGGCAATGCAGCTGCCGTTGTAATTCAGCCACTCGTATAATGAGACTCTGGACCTAGTTCTCAGCAATGTCAGAAGGCTCTCCTTTGTAGCACAGATGGAAGTTTTCAAATCCATTCGTCTGCACCTGAGGCGTGCTTTTGAGGCTCTGAGATCATCCCTCTCCTTAATCACACTTTCCATTGTATGAAGGACCAGCCAACCAGCTTCCCTATACTTGTCATCCTTACAAAACTCCTGGAAAATATCAAACATATGATCACTCAGAGCCTCTCCTTTAACCAACGCCTCATCTATCGGTGGTGCTACTTTAGGTATTAGCTCTGCTATTTCACACCATGGAGTAGGAAGAGTAGCAGACTTATTCATGCTTTGGGGTGTTGAAGTAGCCTCACTTGTGTTAAGACTAGTCAGGCTGGAGAGCGAATTTAAGAAGCCCATATTTATGATTTTATTTCTCTAGAACCACTCCTGGTACCAAAATGTATTAGACAGGGTTCTCTAGAGAGATAAAACCAGATTGCTGATAATTTTACATCATATATGTATATATAGTTAGATATATAACACAATAAATGAACTGTTAAATTATATATGATAGATATATAATACAAGAAATGAACAGTTAAATTATAAAGCAGTACAAATGGCTCAGTGCAACTCACTCCCGTGAGAGAGTTGTGAGACACTGGCAGTCCTTCAAGTCTTGAGAGCCATCAGGTAGTCCTCTGTAGAGAGAGAGCTAGGCTATCCCAGCACAGGCAGCAAACAAAAAGGCAGGTCACCAACTGTTAGTCACCAGCTCCAGAGATGTAAATTTCAATCATGTGGTCTTTAAAGGGATCTCAACTTATAGCGACAGTCCACAGGCTAGACGCCCCACAGGTAGTGTGCCCTTTAAGTTGAGGCACAGAACAAGCAAGGCAGCTGCACACTGGTCCTATGATTAAAGAGTGAGAGACAAGAAAGGCAAGGTTCACCGAGCCACTTATCTCTCCGCCCTTCAATTGATCCCACTTGTGTTTATCGGCCAGGCTGGCACAATGAACTCTCTCACACAGCCATCATAATAGAGCTGGCGATGAACCAACCCAAACCCACTGCCACTGGGTCAATGCCAACTCACAGCCACCCTCTAGGACAGGGTAGAACTGTCTCTGTGGGTTTCTGAGACTGTCACTCTTTGCAGGAGCAGAAATTCCATCTTTTTCACGAGGAGAGGCTGGTGGTTTCAAACTGCTGACCTTGCAGCTAGCAGCCCCCACATAACCCACTGCCAGCAGGACTCCTGGAAATTCCCCTTCCATTACTCACGAGGAAGCCAACGGAATAGCAGCAGGCAGAGGAACACATCTAAACAGTCAATGTGAGAGCCCTTTTTAACACGCGAGAGTCCTACCAACATGTCCTAACCACCCACGATGAGGTCCAGACGTCCTTGCTTCTAAGGAGCCTTCTTGAAACGATCGAATGCCAACATGCAGCTATTTTCAAGTGGGAGTATATGGTCAAGAACCAAGGGTCCCCCTCTCTTGCACATTGGACCTGATGTGGTTTTCAACATTTTTTGGTATTTTTGTTTGTTCATATTAGGGATTCTTTCAGATGCCTTATGCCATGGGATCACCCTCTTGAATTTGTGTTGTATGTTTTCCTGTGTTTCCATAAATGAACCCCAGGATGGATGAACCTACAGGGGCAGCACATAGAGTAAGGACTTACTGGGGAGAGGGGAGTACAGCGAGTGGGGGGGAGTACAGTGGGGTAAAAGGACGCTGATGCCAAGGAATCCAGGAAGGAAAAGGACGTGTGGAAGCTGAGTGCGGTAGCATTGCCCCATCCTGCTTCACTGATTGCGCTCTGGAACGATATGCGCCTGGATTAACTCCCAGGGAAAGAAGGAGAGAAAGAATCAAGGCAGGAAGAAGCTCCAGCTGACGGATGAGGAGCGGAGGAGCCATACGCAGGGAGCACAGTTCTGGAGCTGTGGATGGAGAGGCCACCGGCACCTCCAGAGACAACTGGGCCTCGGCCTCACGGGGGAGCAGGGGACGCACGCCTCCGTCTCACTCTCCAAACGCCTGCTGGTGCTCCCCACTGGCCTCATCAAGGCATCGATGATGGACCAGCTGCTGTCCATTCCGACGCCTAGTTGATCCCCCGTTTCAGGAGTTGCGGGGGTCCCTGTATGGTGCAAATGATTGACACACCCCTCGGCTACCGGAAAGGTTCGGGGTTTGAATGCACCCAGAGAGGCCTCAGAAGAAAGGCTTGACTGTAGACTGACAGTCCACGGTCATGGAAAACTCACTGTGGTGCAGTTCTGCTCAGACACACTGGCTTCCACGAGAAGGCGGGAGGAAACGGAGCGTGTTGGTGTGGGACACGGAGCCGGATTGGGGGGAGGGGGCAGCAAATGTCCACCATGCAAGCCCTCCCCGCCACGCATGCACTCGGCTGAGAGCTTCTCCCACTTCATCGAACAGTGGACGGCTATCGCGGAGACATGCTCTCACTCATGTAACTCCTCTCAGCCACTCTCTACCCCTCAAGACGTCCATGCAGGGGCCGGGAGGATGTACGGGCCATTCCATATCCCACCAGGGCTGCTTAACCTGGGGTCCTTAGACAGGGGTTGTTGTGAAGTGCCATCGAGCCCAGCCCATGGCAACCTGACACATGAAACACCACGCAGGACAAAGCACTGCCCAGTCCTGAGCCAGCCTCCTCATAGTTGCAACGGGAACTTGGGTGGAATTTCAGGAGCCCATGAACTTAGAGGTGAGTGGAAATGAAGATGTATCTTCCCCTCTCCAACTGCAATCTATCATTCCCTTTACTGCACGCCGAGGTAACAAGCCGCAGCTGTCTGGCAGCACCTGCGGCTGGGTCGAGCAGCCCAGCAGATGGTGGTGAAAGTACTCGGCTGCCAATTGACGGGTCGGAGGTTCACACCCATCGGCTCTGTGGAGAACGGCCTGCTCCTCTGTTCCTATTGAGGTGACAGCCTTGGAAACCCTAGGTGGGGCCGGGGCCGCCCCCCCCCCTCCGCCAATCCTGGAAGGTCACTCTGAGTGAGCTCAAATCCATGGAAGTGAGATGGGTGGTGTTCTTCAACAGTCAAAATGGGAGACATTTTTACACTTGTCTTTCAGTACGCCATGTTCCTAGACTTTACCGTTTGAGATTGTCAATAAAGAAGTTCTTACTTTGCTCAGTCGCATACTTGCCTTCCTAAGCATTTCAGCTTTATTTCAGTATTATTGATTTATTTCGGAATCCTGTGCACTCCGTTATACACATGCACAATCCAAAGCATTACTCAGAGAGAGGATCAATCGGCGTCACCAAACTGCCCCAGGGTTCATGACAAGAAGGTTTAGAGACCTCTGCACTGGGTTGTAAGCTCAGTGATGGACAGAGCCATCCTCTCATGCTTCGCCATTGCGACTCGAGCAACCATCATGCAATCAATAGTTGTTGAAGGAGTGAATGAGTGAATGAATGAATGATCTCCATCCTTATCCAGGCTCCTTCCTCCTCTGTGTCATTGCCCTCCTTTCCATGGGCTCCTTCGTCGCAGCCTATGATCCTACTAACCCCTCCCCTGACCCCCAATATCCTTTCTTGGCACTAGATCCCCCTGTGATGACTGGGGTCCCTCTCTTCTATCATTCAGTCAAGGTTCTTCAAAAATTGGTGGCACGTGCTTCTGTGCTTCCTCCCTGGCCACCAGTCCTCAGCCCTCTGCAATCTGGCTCCTCTTTTCCAGGATTCCACTGAGAAATGCCCGGAGATCCCTGTCACCCATATTGACCGAATGACTGCTGTCTACAAAAGGTGGTGTAGCGGCTGAGTGCTCAGCTGCTATCTGAAAGGCCTGTGGTTCCTGCCACCAGGAGTTTTGTGGGGCAAAGGTGCTGTAGTCTGCACCTGGGAAGACGTACAGCACCGGGAACCCGGGTGGGGGGGGGAGGGGCAGTTCTATTCTGTCCTGTAGGGTTGTCCTGAGTCGGAATCCACTTGATGGCGGTGGTTTTGTTTTACTGTGTTCAAGGCCAGGAAGCACACTGGAGAGAAGACAGTTAAGGTAGTTTCCCTCTTGGAGTTCACGGAAATAAGACACAAACCCAAAAATAGCAAGTGTGAAAATGGATATGAAAAAGGGCATAAAACCCTTGTGATTGTACAAGACCGCTGGATGTGATTGAACTCTGGAATGGTCTGTATTGACGCCCAATAAAATGGTTTTGAGAAAAGACCCCAATGGAGTTTGTCATGTCTGGTGGGGTCTTCCTTCTGCAATGACAATACCACAGGGAATTCTGGAGTTCACAGAACCCATACCTATATCTTCGATGAATCAATCGTTATCCTTTGCCTTCTTGGAACTATATCAAGAAGTTTCCATGTCCCTTCCCACAGATTCTAAGTAGATATCTTTGGCAGTTTCCCACCCATTATTGTGACATCGCACAATCTTTCCCAAAGTGTTAGGCAGGATTCTCTAAAGAAACAAAACCAGGACACTTACGTTTATACCGCGAGAAGGAACATAACAGCTCATTAGTCCACACAACAGACAGAGGGTCAGTTCCACTCACTTTCATGGAGTAGTTAATATACTGGAAGTCCTTCCACTCACGTGGGCTGCTGGGTCCACGGTCAAGGAAGCAGACAGCAGAGTCTTCCCTCAGGCAAGGCAGGTAGAGTCTGCCTGCAGGCAGCAAGCAGCAAGGTAGGTCACCAGCAGTTGGTAGGTTGAGAGCTTAGCAAAGCAGGCCCAGATGGGACCTCAAAATCAAGCAATTCAAGGCAACAGGATCCACCAGCCTCAAGCTCAAGCAATGCATGTACCAGCAGTGTGGTGTAGCAGGTCTCAAAAGAGCCTCAGGCTCTGGGGATATGGTCCATGATCCATGGGTTGGCTGGGCCCACAGATGGTGTAGCACACAGGATGAGGCAGCAGAACTAGCTAAAGCAGCAGCACTCTGGTCCAATCACCAGAGAGCAAGAGAGAGTGGGGCAGGTCTTAAAGAGCCATTTATTTCTTTGCCCTCCAATCAAACTGTGACCTGATGAATCCCACATGTTCCTATTAGCCAGGTTGGCACAATAAACCTACCAACCACCCCCCATCTCACCCACCTCCACCACTCCAGGTGCTTCTTGCTCACCCATTCCTCACATGCTGAGATTCTAGAAGGCTCCGTTCTGAGCACTTTTCAAAACGGAATCTTAAGTGATCTCATGGAGTAAATGCCTGTGGATTCATCTACTCTCTGCAATGCTTTTGAATGCTTTTTGCTGGAATTCATACTAGCTCTCTTACCTGTGCGTAGGTACAGAGATGATTCTTAAACTCCATATGACGCTTCCAGATTGTCATCGGAAGCTCTCAAACTTGGCCCCTCCAGGGCGCCCAGGACCCTTGCAGAATACCCACAGGATTAAAACAGCTTTAATAATAATCCTAAGACTCTATCTGTCTGCCGGACAAGACTTCTTTAACGTGCTGAAGAGCAGAGATGTCACTCTGAGGACTAAGGTGTTCCTGATCCAAGCCATGCGTCTTCGATGGCCTCACGTGCATGTGAAGGTTGGACAATGAGTTAAGAAGACCAAAGACGAATCAGTGTGTGTGAGTTATGGTGCTGTTGGAGAAGATTGAAGCCCCGTGGACTTCCGGAAGAACTAATAAGTCTGTCCCGGAAGAAGCCAGCAAGGCCCTGAGAAGCGTGCATGGCAAGGCTTTGTCTCACGTATTGGAGACAAGCTATCAAGGGGAATCTGTCCCTGAAGAAGGGCATCGTGCTTGGTAATGTTGGGGTTGAGCAAAAACACGGAATCTCCTTCATGAGACAGACTGGCACAGCAGCGGAAACAGTGGGTTCAAACCCTGCTATCGTGACGATGGCACAGACAGGACAGTGCCCTTCTGCTGTACACGGGGTCACTGTGAGCTAGCCAACAGCTCGTGGCAACATACGACAGTGGAGCTTTCCAGCAACCTTACATGTCGGGCAAAAATAGAACGCTTGTGTGTGCACTGTGTTTTTGAGAGCTTCTGATACAGTAGTAGGTCTACCACATAACTCAAAAGCCAAACCCATTGCCTTTGCATCGATTGAGACTCACAGGGACCCGACAGAAGAGGGTAGAACTGACCCTGTGAGTTTCCAAGACTGCACCTGCTGATCAGTCTAGAAAATCTCTTCTTTCTCCCTCGGAACGGCTGGTGGTTTCGAACTTCTGACTCTGTGGTTAGCAGCCCAAAGCATAACCTACTATGTCTCCAGGCCTCCTTTCTGCGATGTTTTGAAGGTTATCTCAATTTCTTGTGTTCTTATTAGCCATCTGTGATTACGCCTGATTATATATAATCTCTTTAATCTTATTACTGTCCTCGAAATAGCTCACTTGAAACCCTGCCATTTTCCTTGTGCTTACTCAGAAACACAGAACTGCCTCTGCTTTGCTGATTTCATCATGTTGAGAGCGCTTTTCTAAAACTTTGAAACAAATCTCAAGCCTACTACTATAGAATTTAATCTTTTACTTTCGCACCCATAAGCATTTACTTACAATATATCGTTATAATAAGCTTTTTTAAAAGTTAGAATATTTCCTTCCTCAAACCACAGCTGCTCCTTCCTGTAACGATGCTTAAAAACATGAAACTGACATGCCAGAGAGTCCGGGGACCCATGGGAGAGAGACGTCTATCCCGAAGGGATTAGGACACACAACACACACACCCAAGTAAGTCTAGGGATGGGCACCATCGTTCCTCCAGCTTCGTGCCCCAAACCGAAGCCAAACACATCACTGCTGCGTGAATCCTGACTCCTGTAGCCCAGAGAGGGGCAGGGCCCCGTGGGGCTTTCAGCGGCTGCGATCTCTCAGAAGAAGAGCTCCATGCCTGTCTTCCCAGGCACCTCCGGCTGGATGCAGGCCACCAACCTCGAGCGTGTGCTCATTCGCATCACCGGCCACCTCACCAGAGGAAACCAACTCACCAACTCTCAGTGACCTCACAGCATAGAGTACAACTGCACCCCGCCCCCCCACACACACACACAAACCTGCCCCCAAGACCTTCCCAGGCTTCGTATCTTTATGGAAGCAGGCTGCCTCAGTCTTCTCTCCGAGACTGGCTGGTGTTTGAACCACCGACCTTTCAGTGAGCAGATGCATGTTGAACCACTGAGCTGCCAGGGATCCTGGGCAGTTTGATAGCCACTCACATGACTCTGAGAACATCAAACAAATATTTCTAATCCCTCACTTTATTTGTTTTGACAGCAGTTAACAAATTTTGAACAGCAAGGCTGCCGGGAGGGCTAGTTGCGCCTGCGCCACGCCATGGCGTTTTCAGTGACTTCCTACGCATGTGAAGAATGGACTCTGAGTTAGGAAGACCGAAGAAGAAGGGATGCGTTGAATTAGGGCGCTGGCGAAGAATGTTGACAGTGCCAGGGCTCCAAAAGAACAAGCTGGCAGAAGCACAACCAGGGTGCTCCTTGGAGGCAAGGATGGTGAGACTTCATCTCATGTACTTTGGACGTGTCAGGAGAGACCAGTCTGGGGAAGGACATTGTGCTCGGTGAAGTAGAGGGGTCGTGAAAAATAGAAAGGCCCTCGGTGAGATGGATGGACAACAAGGTCCTCAAGCAGAAGCCCAATTGTGAGGCTGGCCCAGGACCAGCCACTCTTGTTCTGCTGTGCACGGGGCCTCTGTAAGTTGGCACAGACTCAATGACAACTAGCAGCAATGCGATGGCTGCCACGCACGAGTTTAAAGTGCCTTATGACTACATTTGCATCCAGCCGTCCTGAGTCCATGACATACCGCATGCTCGTGATGGTCCTCTGTCTACTTCCTAGTTCCCCAGAGGACGCCCATCCTCCTCCACACTCCCGTGGAGATCCCGCAAGGTCATGCATCATTTAGTGCCCCTCCTCCTCACTGTTCAAAACTGGTCTCGGTCTCCTCACTCATCATCGCAGGATGAAATCCAAATCCCCAAGAATCACATACAAGGTTCTTGGCGTCTGTTCCCCGCCCCTCCAGCTTCATCATTCCTCCTTTGACCCTTGGCATCATTTTATGTTTTGGCTACCAGACAACCTGTCACTTATCCTTTGGGTTTTTATCTGAGAGGGTGCCTTCTCTGGAAAGCCTCACCCGAGCACCCAAGCAGCCCTTTCTGCACCGTCTCCCCTGGCATCAGGACCCTTCCCTAGAAGCGTCTGCCGACCTGTCCATCACAGGACAGGAGCTCCGTGAGAACTAAACTCTGCCCCATGTCCTTTGTATCATCCCTACAGCGATGGTCACAGGGATGGCTGGGTAACAAACTAGGTGAATGCTTCAGAACCCTGGAGAGTTCCCACAGTGTCCAGGCTTAATTTTTGTCTCCAGGGGTCTCAAGGCCCCATAGAGTACAGGTTCTGACTGTGCCCTGAGACCCCGATGTGATCCCATCTTTTCTTTGAGGCTCTGGGCTATGAAGACTCCCTCACACCTTTAGCTCATTCTTTGTAGGAGGGGATATCAAACAGCTTTGTTCCTACGGTGCCAGCTGATACTTTGGAGTGGGTGTGTGTGGGGGGGAGTGTGGGGGGGTGGTCTGTTCCACACAAACCCGTTGGCAGCATGCCTCCGCCCTCAGGGGACAGGTGCAGGCGAGTTCCTGCCATTGTACCCACGTCTTCACCTCACCAGGGAGCCTTCTTCAAGTGGTCTAACCCAGACTGGCTTCCCCAGGGCATCTACTGGTAGAGAGGTGAGCTCAGAACCATTTTTTTGTTGTTGAGGTTCCAAAGGAGATACCTGGTAGATTTTCCCTGAGGGACAGAAGATGATCCATGGGCTTATCAAGAAGAGGTCTGAAGAAAACTGGAAACTACCTTTGTGAGGGACAAGGCCCAGGCAAGTGGAACCGAGACATTTTCCCCCCTTGTGACCATGCACGGCTCACCCTTCCAGGGGAGGAACACCTGTCTGATGAGCATTTCTCTGAGAACCCTCCCTTACCCCGCCCACTCTGCAGCCCTGGCCTGGCCACTCGGCCTTCCCTTGCTCTCCCCAACTCCAGGAACACGGAGCGGGCACATGGATTGAGTTGCTCAAAGATGCCCAGATTGCCTTTTTGACATGGTATAAACTATAGCATACAGAGCATTCCTGGCAAAATGTACAGCCCAGATGCAGGCCATGTCTAGACACAAAGGCTTTGCATTTTGATTTTTCCGAATTGGAGTCTCGATGATTTCGTAGCAATTTTTTAAAACTTACCTTTGTATGTCTTACCCTCAACGCCCAAATCATGAGCTGGGCCTGCATTCCAATTTTATCACAAATCCATCTACATCAGCGGTTCTCAACCTTCCTGATGCTGCGACCCTTTCATACAGTTAGTTCCTCATGTGGTAGTGACCCTCCCCCAACCATAAGATTATTTTTGTTGCTACTTCATCACTGTAATTTGCTACTCTTATGAATCATAATGTAAATATCTGATATGCGGGATGTATTTTCATTGTTACAAATTGAACATAATTAAAGCACAGTGATTCATCACAAAACAGTATGTAATTACATATGGTGAAATAGTGATTTCTAATGACAAATCAATGAAATTTTGTCTTGAAGCATGGTGTAGTGTGGGTCAGTCTTCACGCCAGCCTCGTAGGTGGGTGTATCAGCATGTGGGTGGGCCTGCCTGGAGACGGATAGAGGAGCGGAGTCTCAGTTCCTAAGACCATTGGAAATATGTGTCTTCCGATGGTCTTAGGCAACCCCTGTGAGAGGGTCATTCGACCCCCAAAGGGGTCATGGCCCATTGAGAACCGCTGGTCTACATTCCTTCCATGTCTCTTACCTGCAGCCTAACCCCAAACAACAGTCTCTTTCTGGAACCCCCACCAGAGCCTCCTCAGTAGGCAGCCGCGCGGGCACCCCTCACCATTTTCCCTGAGGGGGAGCTTTGAGAAGCACAAAGCCGGGCAGTGGATTAAAGAGGCAGTCAGACTCCCTGCCACTCTTCCCATCAAGAGGTGGGAATCCATTTCTCTTCCCTTTGAGTCAGGGCTGTTCAGGGACCTGCATGAACGACCGCTAGACAATGGAATGTCCGTGTGGTTTCCAAAGCTGGGGCTTAAACGACCCTTGCT
Organism: Tenrec ecaudatus; assembly: GCF_050624435.1. Taxonomy (NCBI): domain Eukaryota; kingdom Metazoa; phylum Chordata; class Mammalia; order Afrosoricida; family Tenrecidae; genus Tenrec; species Tenrec ecaudatus. Next base: position 216,562,896 of record NC_134532.1, on the reverse strand, counting down.
CTGCTTCCAGAAGTTTCCAAAGCCCCTCCCTCACAACCCATGAAGAGTCACATTAAGGCGGCTAGACCCCTGAAATATTACATGTTAAAAAAAATAAAGCAATCGTGATCTTTTTAATTTACATGAAACCGTTAGAAGACAGGAGAGATTAGATCTATAAGCCCACTGCCTCACGATCTTGGGAGACTGGTCCGATCATCCCCATTTTTCAAACAAGAATATGGCAGCTTGACTAGAGTGATTTCTCGCCAGGCGCCAAATCCAGGCCCCGCCGAGGCTGGCACTCTGGTCCCTCCCACCTTGTCTTCTCCAAGGAGGACTTCCCCAAGCCCCCTTCCTCTCTACGTGGGGGCTATGAGATCACGCAGGCACGGGAATTAAGAGAGGAGCCCACATGTTGATGAGATCTCATTTTCTCCAAATTATTAAAGCAGTAACTCAGCTGCCTCTCAGATGCCACGTTGCACGTCTGAGACATTTGTCCTGCCCTAAGAAACATCCCCTAAGCACAAGGGCCATGTTGTGTAATTGAAACCATATGTTAACCAGTGCCCCAGACACACTTAGACATCCATCACTGCCTCCCAAGTCTCCCTGTTCTTCAACGCACGCGAGGAAGGTGAAGAGGAAATGGCATCCCACGTTGCTTTAGCAGCAAGGACATTGGGGTTCACGTCTCTTTCCTAAATACCTCTTCTCCCACCCCTTCCCCTTCCCCGCTGCTAGCCGTGGGCCTTCTCATCCAGTGCAGACTGACCTCCTAGTGAAGGAGAACTGGGAATATTTCCATTCTGTAGGCTGCTGATGTTTTCAACGAACCTGGAAATTGTAGCAGTTAATCACTTTAAGTCTGGGGGAATGCGAAACCAGGCCTCCGCCAAAGCAGCTTCATCTATAATTCAAATTATTTACTGCTTACGCGAGTGCACGCCACGGCATCACTCACAACTTCCAGGAAGCTGAACGCAGCCGCACAGACACTGGCTTTTGCTGTGCCCACACTGTTCATGAGCGGCATCTCTGGCACACAGGTAGGGGGGCTCTGGAATGGGTGGGGCTGTGAGCTACTTGGGGTGGCTCTTCTAGCTATAGTCTCTCTACCTCCCAAAATGACTGGGTCAAAATCCATAGCAACCTTACAGGACAGACGAGCTGCTCCTGTGGGTTTCAAGCCTGTGACCTCCTCTTTCTCCTGTGGAGCAGATGGTAGGTTTGAACTGTTGACCTGGTCAATAGCAGCTCAATGGGTAATCCACTACACTACCAGGGCACTCACAACTGGGTTGTTGTTTTTAGGTGCCATTGAGTTGGTCTGATTGATAGCAACCCTCTGTACAAAGGACACACCTTACCCGGTCCTATGCCGTCCTCACAGTTGGCCTGAAATTTGAGCCCATTGTTGCAACCACTGTGTAAATCCATCTCGTCACGGGTCTTCTTCTTTGTGGCTGTTGCTCTACATCACTAAGCTTGCCATCCTTCTCCAGGGACTGGTCTAGGTGAGGGAGAAAGGTGGGGCTTTCTGCTCTTATAAAGAAAGGCACTCTCAGAGCCCCCGAGTGGCAGTTCTATCCTGCCCTATGGGGTTGCTTTGAGACAGGATCGGCTTGATGGCAGTGAGTTTTGGGGGGTTGTTTGTTTGTTTGTTTGGTCTATGCGAGGTACTTGTGTCCTGCTAAGAGGATTGGATAGCTCGCTATCAACAAGAGACATGGCACCCTTGTGGGGTAGAACCATGCAGAGATACGGGGCATGGAAGCCTAATGTGGGGATTGGTTTGTTGTGTCAACGCACTAGATGTAAAATGATCCACCTTGAAGTGAAAAGGGGGGAGTGGATCTCACTGCTATCGAGAAAGACGTCCCGGGTGTGGAATGTGTCCTTTGGACGCATGGATCTTGAGCCGTTGGCTACATCTCTTCAACTTGGGAGAGAGACTGGCGGCAGAGATGGCGAGAAGTGGCGAGCAGCAGCAGCAGAAGGGAGAAGGCAGAACGAGGAGATGATCCGGACCAGCGAAGTGGCTCCCCAGGCCGTGGGGCAGGAAGCCGGAGGGTCCCTGAGCAGGAGTGGCGTGCCTCTGGGCATTTGCCGGGAGAGCCAGTTTCGCCTTCGGGTGAAGCTTATAGGCAATGTGGGGTGTGGTTGGAACATGAACAGCCGATCTGAAACAGCCCTGGTGGTGTAGTGGGCTATGATTTGGGCTGCTAACCACAAGATCTGTGGTTCAAAACCACCAGCTGCTGCGCAGGAGAGAGATGAGGCTTTGCACTCCCGTAAAGATGGGCAGCCTAGGAAATGGCTGCATTTGAACGGTGGTGCTGGAGAAGAACCCTGCCAGGACCAGGGACTGCCCAAAGGACAGACCCATCTGTCTTGGCAGAAGTACAGCCAGAGGGCTCCTGACAGGCAAGGTTGGTGAGACTCTGTCTTACACACTTTGGGCATGTTGTCAGGAGAGACCCCGGGGAAGGACACCATCTGTGCTAAAGAGGAAGGATGGCGAGAAAGAGGAAGCCCACCAATGACATGGAGTGACCCGTGGCTGCCACCATGGGGTCAGGCAGAGGGACAATCGCAAGGACGGAGCAGAGAGGCTTGCCATGTTTCCTTCTTGTTCAAGGGTGGTGCGGGGTTGGAACTGACTCGATGGCACCAAACCACGATATTGGCATATAACTCACAGATCCTGTGATTTCATCACTCAATCATATTAAGAACAGTTGTGCAAACACCACAATCAATTTCAAAGTATTTTCTTTCTATTACTTATTGCTGTTGGCTCCCCAGTCTCCGACCACCACCTCCCACCCTGCCATGTCCCTAAGTAATTATTAACCCAGTTACTAAGGCTATAGATTTACCTGTCCTGGATTTCATTTCACATACAGGAAATCGTCTGCACAGACAAGAAACGAAAACACCACCAACGGCGGCAAAATAAAGCAGAAGAATCTCAACGGGAAGAAAGAAGGCCAGAGTGCTCCTTCGAGGCAAGGAGGCCGAATTATGCCTCCCATGCTTTGGAATACTGTCAGGAAATACCGGTCCCCAGAGGGGGACATCATGTTCGATACAGCGGAGGGGCAGCGAAGGAGAGGGACGGACACAGTGGCTGCAACCACGGGCTCAGACACAGGAACCGCGGTGAGGATGGCGCAGGACGGGCAGGGTTTCATTCTGCTGTGCAGGGGTCGCTAGGGCACCTACCAGCAGCAACACATAGGGCATGGGCAGTATGCTTCGGGTTGTGACCTGCATGGGCAGCTGTTAGAAGCCACTCACCCTGGGAGAAAGAGTGGGCTTTCTTCTCCCATAAATGTCAGTCTTGAAAGCCACAGGGGGCCGATATGCGGTGGCATTGACGCGGTGGCAGGGAGCTGCAGGTCGGCTCACCAGGAGTGTGCACCGACGCCATGGCAGTGAGTTTGGCCCAGAGGACAAGGAGAATGTCAGCTTCCCATGCAGCTGAGATGTTCGGCTCAAAGCTGCCTCGCTGCCCCCCATGCATGGCCACCCTGTAGGTCAGAGTACAATGGTCTCGGTGAGTTCAGGAGCCGTCACTCTTTATGAGAGTAGAAAGCCTCCTCTTCCCCCTGTCGAAGCTGCTGTCGGTTTTGAACTGCTGACCTTGGGGCTCACAGCCCAACGTGGAATCCATGAAGACACCAGGCTTATGAAATTTATACAATGGGATGTGAGGAACAGAGCCAGGTGAGATGATGCGACACATTCAAACATGGAATCATATCTCAACGGCCTCCCCCAGTTTAATACCTGACGATGGCTTTGCATTGACCTTGGGGCACAAGCTCAACTTGACAAGATAGTTCAGAGAGCACCTCTTTCTGAGCCATCCGATCCACCTTCCTATTCCTTGTACATACAGCTCTGCATGGTAATGGCCAGCATTGACTTAGTCCCCCTAATGTGGACCTTGATCCGGTCCTTACCTGCCCCACCCCCCTTCTCCATCCTCATTCTCCCTCGGTTACAGCTTGACCTTTCTCTGTCTCCAACCCAGATCTGGGTCAGAGTCCACAAGTTAAAAGAACATCATCCCTTAGACTTCCAATCAGGCAGAGGTGAGCCACAAGTTCAGGTGGTCCAAGGTGACACCCCAACCTTCTCATCTGCTGGCTACAAATTCAGGGCTTGCCTCTCATCCCCCAACCCTCCAGGATATTGGCTGCTAGTTCAGGAATCCACATGGCACCGTCATCTTCGGACCTGTTGGCGCCCACCGTTCTTGTGGCTGGCTGATCGTTCACGTCTGCATGTCACAGGTTGACAATGAGTCTTCCTCCAGTCCCGACGCCGTATTCTTCTTCAAATAGTCCAGCTTCTCGGGTTTTTGCTCCACATACAGATTGAATAGTATGGTGAAAGAACAGAGTCCTGACCCACACGTTTCTTGAGTTTAAGTCTGCAACAGCACCTTGGCTCCAACATGCGAACAACTGGCGGGATGGCGCAGGACCGGGCAGTTTCTGTTGTGCATGGGGTTGCTAAGGGTCAGAACTGGCATAACAATAACAACACCATCACCTTGCTCTAGTCTAATGACTGCTTCTTGATCGGTGTGCATCTTCCATATGAGGACAAGGGAGTGTTTCAGAATTTCCACCCTTCACACTGTTGTTCGTGATTTGTCATGCTGTGCTGGACATAGTTTACTGCAGAGTTAATAAAACACAGATGAGCATCGTTTGGGTATTTTCTGATGTCAGCCAAGACCAAGGTGACACCGGCAACGGCTTCCTTTGTCCCACATCCTCTCTGGAGTCTGACTCGGATTTCTAGAGGTCCCCTGTCAATGCACTGCTGCAACTGTTTTGAGCGACCTTCAGCAAACTTGTACTCGTGTGACATTAATGATGCTGCGCAGTAATTTTCACGTTCCCCTGGACCACTGTCACTTCATCATGGGCACCAGGTGACTCTCTCCTCGTTGGTTGGCCAGGGAGCGGCCTGGAAAAGCCCTCAGCATAGACGAGCGAGCGCTTCCACCAGCGCATCCACTCACGGCAACGCCGTCATTGGAATTCGTATCAATCCCCAGAGCATTGTCTTTCGCTAATGCCTCTGGTGTGACCTGCACTTCTCCCTTCGATGTCATTAGTCCTTGATGGGACACTTCCTCCTGAAATGGTCGCATGCCAACCGATTCTTTGTGGCACATCGACTCAGTCTATTCCATCTTCTTTTCAGGCCCCCTGCACCGTTCAATTTTCTTTCACCCATAGAATCCTTCATGATTTCACGAACACCTTATTCTCTGCAGGCAGCAGCCCCAAATTAGTGCAAATATGACATTTCTGTCCAAATGTAATGCGAGTAAGATGTTACCCTCCTCTCAGCCTGGCCCAGCGACGCCCAACTCCACCATGCTGTAAGGGACAATGACAATCGGGGAGAACTCGCTTGGTGGCCTTCGCTAAGATAATAAAAATTGGAATGATTAGATTCCAGGAGGATGTTGAGGCCCATCTGACGTCTGGGGGTGCCCTCAGATGTACAACCAGAGGTTGGTTTTTTCAAAGGAGCTTGGAGACTTTGGGGATCCTTCACACATTCTCCCCCCACTCCCCCTCATACAGTCAGTCCCCTGTGTGGCAGGAAGCCACGGAGTCTGTGTGCAGAGTTCCTTCTTAGGCTGACAGTGAGGCCACAGGCAGGCTGGAGGGAACGGACATTTGTTTTGGGAAGGGCCCCATCTGTGATGGGCTGGCTCCCTTTACTGTTGTACAAGTGAAGGGTCCATGATGGCCCGGCCCCCGCCCAGCCACCACAGTCCACGGACCAAAACGTTGCCATTGAGTCTCCTGGATAGCAGCTACCAACATTCACAACAATGGGCACACACGGGTGGGTTGCACATTGGGCGGCTACCTAAAGGTCAGCAGTTCGAACCCATCAGCTGCTCCATGGTAGAGAGATGAGGCTTTCTACTGCTGTAAAACATTACCGTCTCAGAGACCCACAGGGCCAGTGCTCTGTCCTACAGGGCCAGTGCTCTGTCCTATAGGGCCAGTGCTCTGTCCTGTAGGCTCTGTCCTATAGGGGTCGGAGTGGACTTGATATCAGTGAGTTTGAGGATCTGATTAGACCTTCTGAACACGCTCTGAGAGAACGAGTACTGCCCTGAAGCTCGGAGAGCTGGTTACAGCTATCAGCCGTGGAGCCAGCAAGATCTGAACCCCAGCCTGGCTCCACTTCCTGACTGTGAGCCTTTGGGCAGCCGGATGAACTTCTCTGCGTCAGTCCAGTAGACCAGAGAAACAAATTCATAGACACTCATATGTGTATAAGAGAGAGCTGTATAGACAAGAGCAACTGTGTATCAAGAAAAAACCCGGCCCAGTCCAGATCAAGTCCATTAGCCCATATTAGCCCCGATGTCCAATACCAGTCTATACTTTCCTCTTCAGCCTCACGCAGCACATGCAATGACGCCAAATGCAGGACGATCACAGGCCAGTGGGTGGGAAGTCTTGTGGATCCAGTGGCGGTAGAAGCAGCTCAGTGCTGGCAGGGGTCTCCACCGGGCTCCTCCAGCTCCAGGGCTCTAGCTGCATCAGTGTAGCTCCATGTGTCTTGTTGGAGGGAAGCCAAAGCAGAGAGAGTCCATCTGGCCTCCAGCGAGCTATTTATCTCTGCAGCAGCTCCAAAAAAGGTCATCAAGCTGCGACCTGATTGACAGGATAAGCTCCACCCCTTCACTCTTAACAATCTCAAGTTGACACCAGATGATGTAACGACCACACTGTACCTCAGACTCATTGCTAAAAGCAGAATCTGAAATAACCTCATGGAAGTTGGGGATCGGCCAGGCAACATCTGGGAGGGGTTTAGGTAACAGGGCGATGAATAGAGTCAGAGGCTCGGAGGAGATATGTTGCGGGACCGGGCAGTGTTTTGCTGTTGTGTGCTGGGTGGCTAGGGGTCGGAACCAAATCAAATGCTACTAACAACAACAACAAGTGTCTGAACTGATGCAACAGCACCTAACAATCATGGATGAGGAAGGAACCTGGTGGAGAGATGGGTAAAGAAATGTCCGGCTGCTCATGGCAAGATCGGTGGTTCAAACCCACCTGCAATCTGCTTCCCTAAAGGAGAACCCATGCTGCGGAGTGTCGTCTGACCCGTAGCAGCCCCACAGGACTCAGTAGAATGGCCCCACAGGGCATCCGGGCTGTACCGGCCACATGCTTCCTCCGCAGTGCAGTGGGGCTTTTGGCCCACCAACCTTTTGGGTAGCAGCCGAGCACTTAAACCATTGCGCTCCCAGGTCTCAAGTTGATTCCCACTCATAGGGACCCGATATGACAGAGTGTCACTGCCCCTTAGGGGTTCCTGGTCTGTCCTCCTGTGGGCATGGTGGGTTACTAAGGGTCAGAAAGGGCAGCACCCAATAGCAGCATCCACAGATGAAGTGACTGAGGTCCAGGCTGGTGCAGTGAGCTGAACAAGGCCCCTTGGCTCAGATCCGTTCTCTGTCCTGGGAAGAAGATGATCTAAGACCTGCCCAAATCCATCTTTGTTTGCTGCACTGCTGAAAACGACTCCGTTTTTCCTCGGAGCCACGTGTCTGGGACTCTAGAGAGCGGGGTACCCCAGTCCTCAGTGCACGAGTCTGAGCAGACCCCACTCTGCCTGGAAGGTACACGAGAGACTGCATTTGCCTTCGTGGGCTGCAGACTCCGTGTGAGACAGTCTGCCTGTGATGGGATGCTAGTTTTGAGGAAAGAGATGGTAGGGTGCCCATGTGCTGAGTTGTGGGTGTCTGACATTTTAACTTGCCCGTGGAAGCTCGGCGTGGATGCGTAAGCTTTTCAGGAAGAACCACTCTGCTATATCCAAGGGGAGCCCGTTGGCCTTCTGAAAACATCTCTCCTCTGCCCTCCACTCCTGGTGTCGGCGAAGTGGGATGTATCCCCGGGGACAAGCAGCCTCTTTCTTTTCACTCTTCCAGCTCCGCATGGGGCCCTCCAGTGTCCAACGGCGGTGTGTGTAGAATGGGGGTTTGTAAATGCCTCCAGGGTGGGAGGGGCTATGATAATCAGGTGTCATGATGTAGAGGAGAGATCTGGAACAGAGGGGCCATCGAGTCGGGCACCACCCATCACAACCCTATGCCCAACAGAATGAAGCACTGCCCAGCCCGCACCAGCCTCACCATGGTGACCGTGCCTCGGCCCACTGGTACAGCGACCGGCTCCACCCATCTCATGGTAGGGCTTCCTCTCATTCGCTGCCCCTCCACGGGACCCGACATGACATCCTTCCCCAGGGACGGGTCTCTCCTGACAACATGCCCCAAGGATGTTAAGATGAAGTCTGGCCCTCCTTGCCTCTAAGGAGCATTCCGGCTGTACTTCTCCCAAGATGGATCAGTTAGTCCTTTGAGCAGTCCATGGGACTTTCAATGTTCTTCTCCAACCCCACAATGCAAACACATCGATTCTTCTCCTGTCTTCCTTATTCAATGTCCAACTTTCTTTCTGTCTTTTTAAAAAATAATTTTATTGGGGGCTCATACAACTCTTATCACAATCCATCCATCCATCCATTGTGTCAAGCACATTTGTACACTTGTTGCCATCACCATTCTCAAAGCATTTTCTTTCTACTTGAGCCCTTGGTATCAGCTCCTCATGTTTCCTCCTTTCTCCCCCACCCTCCCTCATGAACCCTTGATAATATAATTTTTTTTCATGTCTTACACTGACCGATACCTTCCTTCACCCACTTTTCTGTTGTCTATCCCCCAGGAAGGGAGTTATAGGTAGATTCCTGTGATTGGTTCCCCCTCTCTCCCCCCACCTCTCCCTTACCCGCCTGATATCGTTACTCTCATGATTGATCCTGAGGGGTTTATATGTCCTGGCAATGTCCAACTTTCACATGCCTACAAAGCTCTTGAAAATACCCCGGTGTGGAGCAGGCGCATCTTAGTCCTCACAGTGACACCTTGCTTCTCAGCACTCTCAAGAGGTCTTGGACAGCAGATCAACCCAATGCAATGTGTCTTCTGATCTCTTGACTGCTGAGTCCCTGAGCATTGATTGTGAATCCAAGACACACACACACACACACACACACACACACACACACCAAAAAACAAAAATTCCTGACAGCGCCCATCTGTTCTCTGCTCATCGTGATGTGACTGGTGGGTCCAGTGGGCAGGATGTGGGTCTTCTTTACACTGAGTTGCCTTCCTGGGAGGGGTCCGCGTAGGTGGTAGCTGTTATGTTGATGTTGATGATGACAGTGCTGCTCTTACCCGCCACCCAGGTGACTCCCGCAGAATGCAGCATCGCCGGGCCTGCGTCACCCTGACGGTCGCCATCACGTTGGCGTCCCCTGTGGCAGTGCCATGCCGACCCATCTTGCCAAGACAATCTCTCCTCCCCTCGGCCTGCTACTTCCCCAAACACGACGTCTTCCCCCAGTGACTGATCCCTCCTGATGACATGATGACATGTCCAAAGCAAGAGAGTCCGCCACTCTCCTGGTGCAAATCGTGGGCTGGCTTTCTGAGCTAGAGTGCCAGGCCTGTCCTCGCCGTCTGCCGGGGTCTGGGAGCTCCAGCGTCCGCCATGGACGATGCTGCTGGCATTCCAACTACGGTGGCACAGCTTCCAGCATGATGGCATGCCGTGAGAGGGTGACCACCTGGCGGTGGGCGAGTCGTCCAGGCTTATCATGGTGATTTGATTCTATTTAGTGAGTACCTATGCCAGGAGTGAATTCTCTCAAAGGCACCATAGACAGCGGGGAGGAAAGGCACTGTTTGCCTCTTGGGGAGGTCTGGGGGGGGGGGGAGGGGTTGTTGGTGGGGGCCATCGTGTAGGTTCCCCTCATAGTGACCCCATCAATGTACAACAGAATCAGACACCGCCCGCCTGCACCAAGCTCAGCACCAGTGTTCTGTTTGAACCCATCGTGGCAACCACTGGGTCAGGCCGTCTCCTGGACGGTCTACCTCTTTGTCGCTGATAGGACGTCTGGTCCCAGCGGCTGGTCTCTCCTGACAACATGTCCGAAGTCCATGAGCGGAGTCTCCCCTCCTCGCTTCTCAGACGCATGTGGCTGTAGTCGTACTTCTTGTAAACCAGGTTTGTCTGCTCCTCTGCCCGCCCGCCGAAGGGCAGGGGGACGCCCATGGGCAAGGGCTCTGACCGTGAAACTAAGAAGACATACTTTCCCCCTGAAAACCCCGGGGAGTCATCGACAGATGGCTCAGAAAGGAAGAAAGCGATTCCCAAGGAATGGGGTTCCGTAAATCTTCCTTGAGAGGCATGGTGATAATTTATGAGGCTTGGAACAAAGGCAATCACCGGCACCAGAGGAGCGGCATTCGGGGAATGAATGGAGCCAGGCGCAGGCTTCCTCCTCCGGAGTTTGCCCACCAGGAGGGGGTCCCTGAGTTCTCAGTGCTTCCTCCTGCCCCACCCTGTCGGCCTAAGAACCCCTGAGGCTGGGGTGCCGTGGCAGGTATTTAAAGTCAGGGCTCTGCGGGGCCCTTGGAAATGATCATGGGGCGATGCCAGACAGAGATGACACACATGGAAGCCAGAAGGAAGCCCCCCAGCACCCCTAGCTGAGGAATGGTGGACACAAGACAAGCTGGGCTCAGTATTCTCCCCTTTCAGTGGAGACCATGAAGACACGGCGTACAGCGGGTGTCAAACCGACCCGGCTTAGCAACGGCCCAGGGTCCGGCATGCGGGAAGGTCAGGCCAATCCTAGGGGAGATCAGGTCTCCTGAAGAGGGCAGCTCATGCCTTTTTGCATCTCTTTTATTGTTGGTTTGAAACTAGCTCGTGTGCCACAACTGAATTTCAGTCAACTTCAGTTACAGTTTCTTTCCTGTATAACCGCTCGGACCGTGTGTAGATCAGATGGATGGAGGAAGGACTCTGGAAGGGGTTTCTGGCTGCGACCGTGACCCTTGTCTTTAAATATATATATTTATGATATATATATATGATAGATGTAGATATATATATATATACAGTGATATAGATGTATATACATAGATATCGATGTAATTTTTATTTGGGGACTAAAACACTTTTATTTGCGCAAAATCTACTTTTTAGAAAAATATTCTCTTATTGAGGGCTTATACAGCTCTTATCACAATCCATCCATCGTGTCAAGCACATTTGTACATCTGTTGCCATCATCATTCTCAAACCATTTTCTTTCCACTTGAGCCCCCGGCATCAGCTCCTCATTGTAAAAACTACCTTTGTGGGCAGAACAGAACACACACAAAGAGAAACATACTATCTGTATCGTACAGCTCAGCTCATCAAAGCAGCGAGCGTCTCCCAGAAAACCACCGTATATGTGGTTCCCCATCCCCCTCCCCGTCCTCCAGGTAATTCCATTCAGAAGCAAGTGGGCCTGTCTCCCTAATGCCCACAGAGGCTCACACAAAGGAGATGGAAAGAAATCAGACAGCCTCTGGACACCCATGGGAAGACGCAACCTGAGCACGTGCAGAATAGGGCCCCAAAGCAAAGGTGAAACCTAAGACCTAGCCTCCGCCTAGGACCATGACTTCACCCAGGTGCGCTTAAGTGCAAACAATAGGATCGGCCAATACTGTCAAACGCCCCTCCGCGGCCAGAGGTGTTAGAGAGCCCCTGGCTGCTGGAAGGCCAGGTCTTGCCTTTTACTCTGCCCTCTCTCAGGGGGATGCTGTAAGGAGGGTCTCTAGTGTGGGGGGCATGCACGACCCTGCTTGACCCCTGGCCCTCCTCAGGCCCACTCAGGGCCCGCTCTTGGTCTCCTCTTGGTCCCCAGGCAGTCCCCAGTTCTGCACCTGTGGGTCCCACACCCGTTCCCATGTCCTTCCCACGTGGTTTTTTGTGTCCAGCAGTGAACCCCAGCGTGGCTTCGGCTCAGCCTGGCACGCTGAACAGAAAGAGTGTGTTCCCTTTTGAGAGAGCAAAGCCTGAAACTTGTTCCTTCGTTAAAAAGTCACTCGGATGACAAAGCGCTCTGCGGAGTGAATTCTTTCGGCGCCATGTAACAAGAAACGAGGTTCACCCCATTCCAGAAGCTTAACACCTCTTTCCCCCTCCTCCTCCTCCTCTTCCTCCTCCTCCTCCTCTTCCTTTTCCCACCCACTCTCCCTCTTCACCTCCTTGTCCCTTCCTGCTCCTCCTCCCCCGTACATACCGCCTTTTTCTATAGGTTTTGGTCACGGTCTCAAAGCCCATCAGGTACACATCACCATCGCTCCAGCACTCGTGACGTGAGCTTACAAACAGGGTCACAACAAATTCCAGCCGTCAGGAAGGGACAGGACAGGAGGGAGGACGCACGTGGTGACCCCGCGGGGAGCCTGCTGTCACATCGTGGTGACTGCGGTCAGGGCTCCTGAAACCAGACATCCACCTAGTTCACGATTTTTAAAACGTTTTTGTTTTTTTAAAATACGCCCGAACTGCTGCATGAGAACGGCATTGTTCTGTCAACTTCCCCCGGACCCCCAGTCCCAAGTTTGCAATGCTGATGAAAGAACCATGAAGTAGGTCCGAGCAGGCTGAGCCCACGGCAGCCCTCTGCCCCGGCGTCCAGAAAGCAAAGAAAGTAGAAGAGCACAGAGAGGGGAGTCCACCCCGGAGAAGACAGAGCAGAGCCTCCCGCCCCCACAGGCCCACCCTCCACCCTGTCCTTCCCCCCAGACTCAAAGGGAGTTCGGGGGCTCGGGTCCTGCTGGGGGCAGACGGTTCGGGCAGATGCTGTCTGGTTTCGGTGAACACAGGTGTGACCTGGGTGGATGTCAACTCTCCCCAGACGGGCCTCTTCGGATCCCAGCTGCTGCAGCCGTTCCCATTCTGACCGCAGGACTGACCGTGAGTGACGTCAATGTCCCAGGCCTCATTCACCGGCCAGCCACGTGTCCGTGGTCCCCTCGGAGCTCAGCCATCCATTCCCCTCTCAGGAAAAGCCACTGCCAGTCCTGGGCTGGGGGAGAGACCCCTCTGTCCAGGGGAAGTCAGGGGGCACAAGAAAGCGCCTCTCCGTGACGGGAAGAGGTCATCTCTCGTTGGAAGGTGAGTTCTTCTACCTGTCATTTTTCAGGTGAAAAGACACACCGCAGCGCCACTCTGCACAGGTCCCCTGCAGAGATGTGGGCCTCCTCTCCAAGGTGCTCCAACCTCGCCGCCCTTCCCCAAGCCATCCCCCGCCTCTCCCCCCCGCCCCCGCCCCCCCAAGCATAGCTTCAAGGTCCACAGAGCTTCTCCTCTGTACTTTCCTGGCTGCTGCTGGCCCGAGGGCCCTGTAGACCACCACGCTCCAGGAGGGTGCTCTCCGCTGATTAACGTGGCCCAGGGTTTTGTTGAAAGGTGGCTCCGGGACATAGCAGGTGCCCTGGTGGTGCAGCTGTTGAGCACTCACCGCCAATGGAGACGTCAGGTGCTGGAGCTCATCAGCTTCTCTGCTCAGGAGATGGGCTGTCGGCTTCCAGGGAGCGTCCCAGCTGCAGGAACCTGGTGGGGGTGGTTCTACTCCACCCTGTCGCTAGGGGTGGGGGTCCCTAGGGGTGGGGATCGGTTCCACAGCCCTGTGCTTAGCTTTGGGGGTTTTCAGAGGATAGTTCTGGTGTGACGTTTAAGGATCCCTTGGGGGGTGGAGGGGCTCTGGCATTTGCTGCCTAGTGTGGTTGGGTTTGTGGTTGACCATGAGGTTGTGGGAGGATGTGTGGCCACAACCAGCTCCCTCCAAGGTGCTCTGGTGGCACCGTGGGTTAAGCGTGGCACTGCCAACTAAAAGGCCATTGGTCAAACCCACCCATAGCTCCTTGGGAGAAAGAGGGGGCACTTGGCTTCTGTGAAGGCTTACAGCGTTAGAAACCCTGTTGGGGGGCGGGGGGTGTCAGTTCTACCCCGCCCTCAGGGTGGCCATGGGTGGGAATTGCTTCTTCGGCAGTGGGGTGGTTTTGTTTTAGTTTCGTTTTCGTGGGTGATTCCAGTTTAAGGGTGACAGGCAACTCGGGGACGGTAAGTTGGACTGTCGGCGTGCCCACTGGCTGTGCAGAGGTGGGGAGATGTTTGAGGGTCATTTTCTAGCCATGCTGCAGGACAGAGCAGAGGGGGCTCCCCAGGACCCCTCAGTTGGTTGAGGTCCGTCCGTTGTTCCAGACGCCCAAGCACTAGTGTCACAAAGACAGAAATGCTGTGCGGGCTGGGGCAGGCATCCACCCCTTGCAGAGCCGGGTCAGTTCACTCAGGGTCTGCCACTCCAGGGGAGCCAGGGGGGCGGGCATGTGGAATGGGGCGCTGGATGGAGGAGCTTCCATCTTGGCCGCCAGCCTAAGCGAGCTTTGCACACCTGCTCATGGCAGGGGCTAGCAAGGAGCCCAAGGGCTTGTGACTAACGTGGTCCCGCCCTCCACCTGGTGAAGGAATCCCTGTGCCTCTCTTCCATTTCCCCGAGGCCCCGAGGAGAGGCAGTAGAGGGGGGCCATGCCAGGTACCACGACTCCCCCAGACCAAACCCGCCAGGGTTCCCAATGCCTGAAAGGTGGAGCACATACAATAGCTTCGTCCCCCAGAGGGACTTGAGGTGGCTTCTTGCCCCATAGAGGGGGAACAAAATAAGATGCTGGAAGTGTGGACATGGAAGGAGATTCCTGGGCCTGGGAGTCATGATGGCCGGAAGAAGACCAGGCAGCAGCCACAAAAACAAACCAAACTCACCGCCATCAAGTGGATATCGACTGGCGACCCTCTAGGGCGGCGTGAAACCACGCCTGTGGGTTTCTGAGACTGGAACTCTTCTTTTTTAAAAATCATTTTATTTGGGTTCGTACAACTCTTATCACGATCCATCCATCCATTCATTGTGTCGAGCACATTGTTGTCATCATCATTCTCAAAACATGTGCTTTCCACTTGAACCCTTGGTATCAGCAACTCATTTCCCCCTCTCTCCCCGCTGCCCCCTCCCTCATGAACACTTGATGATTTATAAATTATTATTTTTTCATGTCTTACACTGTCTGATGTCTCCCTTCACCCACTTTTCTGTTGTCCGTCTCCCAGGGAGGGGCTTATATGTAGCTCTTTGTGATCAGTTCCCCCTTTCTACTCCACTTTCCCTTTAGCCTCCTGGTATCGCTACTCTCATTATTGGTCCTGAGGGGTTTATCTGTCCTGAATTCCCTGTGTTTCCAGCTCTTATCTGTACCAGTGTACACGCTCTGGTCTTTTAAAAAACTTAAACACACTGCCATCGCCTCAATTCTGACTCATAGCCCCCTGGGACAGGGTAGAACTGGCCCCCTGTGTTTCCAAGACTGTAGCTCTTCACGGGAGCAGACAGCTGGGGTTCTTGGTGGGTTTGAACCACTGACCTTGTGGTGAGCAGCTCAATGCCTAGTCCATTAAGCCACCTGGGCTCCTTGCATAAGTCATGGCACGGAGCCACCTGGTTCTGGGGACGAGGAGGAGCCGTGTCTGTGGAGTGCAGTGTGCAGATGAACTGATTTTAATAGCATTTGGAGAACTTTTCATTTAAAGGAGGAGAATCGAATCGCATTAGGGCGGGCTCCATTAACTCGGAGCATGCAGAGAAGGCTGGGAGAGGCAAAGCCGTGCGTTTGCGGTGCCGACTTAAGATGCTAAGGTTGGAGGCACCCATTGGCAAGCCTGCTACCGTACCCCAAAGGTTTTCCAACATGCAGGGGTCTGCGGTCACTTAGCAACAGAGAAATGTTAACGACAAGTGCAAGGCACTCATTAAAACAGGCCGCCTTGATGTCCCTCCTGCCTGCAGCTTATTAACCGCTCTACGTCCTTCTGCCTGAGGCTTTCAGCACAAAGCACCTCCCTGCCACCTTCGGGAAAATGAGGCTCCTTGTGTGCGCCCGGCCTTCGTGGGGCCAGGGGGCTCAGAGGGGCAGCCGGAGCCACCCACCTGCCTTGTGATGTCCCGTGAAACGCGCCCAGGAAGGCCCACGGGCCCCCGTGAGACTCGGAGGCGGAGGCAACGCCTGCGAGTGGCTCACGGTTCATCAGCGATCTCATTATTCTCAGAACAGAGCAAATGGAGATTGCCAGCAATTTCGACGGATTCTCCCTTCCACCTAATCAGGAGACGGGCGGGATCCCCAGTGGGCGCAGGATGCTAGGTGGGGGCTGCGGGTGAGTGTTAACGCCGCCCGACTCAAGGTGAGCAATTGAGTCGCCCAAACCACCCCCCAAACCAAGAGCTATGGAGTGACCCGCCTGTGTCCCAGAGGAACTGTGCTGCATGGGGTGCCCCCTTTCTAAGTGATCACAGGGTGTGAGTCATCCCTGGCCTTTTGATCAGCGTTGGCTCCCTGTGAATCCAATGCTTAGCCCTCAGAGCAGGCTGCAGGCGGTCGAGGCTCCGATTTGGGCCCGTAAAGACCATCCGGGAGGACCCAAACCAAACACACCACCTTCAAATAGATTCCGCTGCCTAGTGGCCCCATGTGACGGATTAGCACTGCTCCCCGAAATGTTCACAGGCTGTGAGATCTGGCCTCCAGATCTTTCTCCCTTGGAGCAGCTGGTGGGTTTGAACTTGGGAACTCTGGGTTAGCAGCTGGGTGATGTAATCCCCGTGTGTGGCTGTCACCATGGCCACCCATACCTTAAATGAAGTCAGATGTACTTGAGTGTGGCTTGAAGAAACTTGGTGGCGGAGTGGGTTAGCCACGGGGCTGCTAGCCGTCAGGTCAGCAGTTTGAGCCCACCAACCACCCCAGTGCCCGTGAATGAGGGCACCAGTGGGAAATGGTGCATCTACCACGGGCTGCCCAAAGAACAAACCGATCTGTCTTGGAAGAAGTACAGCCGGACGACTCCTTACAAGTGAGGACGGCGACATGCTGTCCAGGAAGACCAGTCCCTGGAGGAGTGCAGTCGAGGGGCGGTGAAAAGAGGAGGCTCCTGGTCAAAGCTGATGGGCACAGTGGCTGCAACAACGTCCACAAACATAGAACAGTTGTGAGGATGGCGCAGGGCAGGCGGAGTTTTGTTCAGCTGTCCCTACGGTCGCTCGAGATGGAGCTGACTTCAAAGAACATGGTAGCATAGTGGGCTATGCTTTGGGCCGCTGACTGCAAGGTCAGCTGTTTGAGACCACCGGCCGCTCTGCAGGAGGGAGGCAAGAGCCTTCTACCCTTCTTAAGATTTACAGTCTTGGAAGCACACGGGGACGGTTCTACCCTGCTGCAGCACCACCACTGGACTGTAGTCTGTGAGGTGTGCAATTGCACGATGGGAAACTGCAATGGCGTGAGAATGGTCGAAAGGGGTCACAAAGATAAGACCTGAGCACCCAAAACCGACACCCCATTCAGCTACTCACAGAGACTATAGAACAGAGTCGAACTGACCCTGTCGGTTTCTGAGACTGCCACTCTTGACCAGAGCAGACAGCCTCATCTTCCTCCCACGGGGATCTCGCTGGGAGTTTAGAATGGAAAACCCTTTGGTTAGCAGCCCAGTGCTCAACCACTAGGCCATGAGGACCCCTTTGACCTGAGCACAGGCTATAGGAAAAAGGCTGCCCAGAGACTTCCCTGAGTCGGCCAGTCCCTTCAGAAGGCTCTCTGCAACCTAACCTCTAGCAGAACGCCTGCTGCTGGACACTGCCCCCAGCAAGTGGCCGTCCATCTGTCTTCCTGCCCTCCCCCCACCTGCCCCTGCACCTGTCTGTAGGCATCAGGCCTCACAAGGCTGCTCTCTCAGGGCCACGCCTTTCCGCACATCCGCTCACAGGTGCCAAATTCCCTCCCTCGCCACAGTGACCCTGGGAAAACTGGCGGCAGGCAATCCCGTCAGAATGCTGAAATGCCCATTGAGATGCAGTCGTCACTGAGAAGGCCAAAGATGCTGCTTTCTATGGGACACGCGGGCCTCGGCAGCTGGTCATCATTTGTGAAAGGTTTTCATCTGGGGACAAAGGTTCCCCAAGGGAGCTTCCTGTCTCTTCTACCCCAGCACCTGCCCGGCCCCAGCGTCCATTTTTATCTAGGGCAAAACAGCTTGTTCTTGTCTTTCTTTATTTAAAGCATGGCGACCAGTGATGATTCAATAAATCTATGCATCTCTTTTATAAAAGAGGGAGTGGAGAGCCCAGTCTTTCTCCTTCGGAGTTACTGGGGGTTTTGAACTGGCAACCATGTGCATTGCAGCCTGAGTCGTAACCACTATACCACCAGGCTCCTGTTAAAAAGCCATCAGGATTCTGGGTGTAGAGGTTGATATAATGACTCAGTGCATTGGCCTCAGGGAGGATCCTAGAAATTTACTCTGGGGTCTACCCAAACCACTGCCATCGAGTCTATGCTGATTCATAGCCATGCTATGGGGCAGGGTAGAGCTGCCCCTGTGAGCTTCTGAGGCTGGAACTATCTACAGGAGTAGAAAGCCCAGTCTTTCTTTGGCGGTGTCGAACTGCTGACCTTGCGGATCACAGCCCAAAGACCCACTACACCACCGCGGACCTTTGTGTACAAAAATCAACTCACTGCCTCGAGTTGATTCCGACTCACAGCGACCCTGGTGAACAGAACAGAACTGCTCTGTGGGCCCGCCTTTCTTTGTTCCTCAAAGGGGCGGGAAAGGGAAAACGAACTGATACCAGGGCTCCAGTAGAAAGAACATGTCTGGGAAAGGATGGTGGCAACATATGTACAAATGTACTTGATACAGTGGATGGATGGATTGTTATAAGAGCTGGACGAGCCCCCAATAACATGATTTCTAAAAATATCAGGGGTCACTAATAAGGGGGGAACAAAAAATGGTTCTGTGAGTTTCTGAGACTTTAACTCTTGATGGTAGGAGAAAGGCTCATTTGGCTTTCTGGTGCTTTGAACTGCTGGCCTTGCAGTTAGCAGCCCAATGCATAACCTCCAAGCCACCGGAGCCCCTTGAGAGTGATGCAGGAGCCGTCTTACTAGCCTTCATCTCTCCAGTTCCCATGGACACTGTGTAGTTCCCATTCCTAGTGCGCGGTGTGTTTGACCCCGTCAGTGTTTGGGCATCACCAAGGAGGCTGTTGCGGCTATAGCTGAGCCAATGTGGTTGCCTGCGCTTGAAGGTTTAGAGGTTGACGTTAATTCACACATGGTGAAATGCACTGAACTTGTACTTGTTTGTTGGTTGGTTTTCTTGGCTGGGTTTTCATGTGTTGGGTGTTTCGTCCCAGACTTCGTCACTGAAAAGTTAAGTATTTTACCTTTTGGAATTCATCAACAAGTTCTCCTCGGGAGATACTTCGGATACTGCAAGAACAGTATGTTGTGTATCCTATTTGTTGCATTTATTGCAGAGCCGTCGGTAAAAATTACCTAACATGATTATTACTACGGTTGTAACACTTTGCTGGCCCGCTCTAGTTAAAGCCAGAAGGATCAGAGACCAGCTCCTGGGGAAGCCTGTGCTGCTTCCAGGCGTACACACTGCACACGCTGACGTGCAGGGATGGGAGCAGACAGCCTCAGCTTTCCCCCACACTGCGGCAGGTGGGTTTGAACCACCAACCTTGCAGTTAACGATCCAATGGCCAACCCGCTGAGCTACCAGGTCTCACCAAGATGAACAAGAGCAGCTTTTGATGGAGTGTTTGCCAGAAGCCCAAGGGAGTGTGGGCACCTGATGTGCATCAGGCTACGAGAGATCCTCAGGGCAAGCCTCTGACGCCTGCATCCAGCTCGTTCTCATCACACAAAGGAGGAAACAGGGGCACAGAGAAGTGAATCGACTCTCGTTCCCACCCTGAAACAGCAAGCCCTACACCTCCCCTCCGCCCCGCTGCACCTCCAAACGTCCGACCTCGGACCCTGATGATGTGCCCCCATCACTCTCTGGGTGCGGTTTTCATCCCCATCTTCCTTCGGCTGCTTGCCTTGAGCCGAGACAGAACAAGTGCTTCCTCCTAGAGCAGGTGGAACTATCGCCTTTGCCAGCTCCCCCACCCGGAACCACGAGGCTTGGGAGGTGCAATCCTTCATGCTGGACAGAAAGACTTCCCTGAAAGCTAATCAGCAACGACCTTCGCCCGAACCAGCTACGGAGCAGAGAGAGTAATGAGAAGGGGTCCGGGCTGAGTTTTCCAAGGCTGTGATCGCTCACCCGGTCTAATGAGATGAACGGCTGGCATATCATTATACAGAAGGAGGTGTGTCCTCGTGACCCCAACTAGCACGTTTGCACAGGGCCCTGTTGGATCAGGGATGGAGGCAACCCAGAAGACATGTCAGCTGGGAGCTCCAAGCTGGGAGAGGTGGGGTGGGGTGACCCAGGAGGAAAGATCCCCCAGGACCAGCTGTCTTAAAACGACAATAGGTACATGGCTCACACAGCCAGACATCCTGGCTTCCAATACCATCTCATTTTCCCTGGCTGTAAAATGGGATGAGAAGAGGAGGACACGAGTTAGGCTGTTAGGAAGATGAAAGATGCTCCCAAATCCCCAACCCCCCAGCTTCCCTGGAGTGGATTTTAGCTCATGGAAACCCCACGCGTGGCAGGGCACACTGGCCTCCACATGATTGTCAGTGGCTGGCCTCTTGGAAACGGATCCCCCGGGATTTCTTCTGGAGCACTCTCCCGAGTGAACTGGAGCTCCCCAGCTTCCATGCAGCAGGGAGCACGTTAACCCTTTGCACCACCGTGCAGTAAAACAAACACACAGCCCCACTGCAGTTGAGTGGATTCTGACTTAGATGGTCCCAATATGGGTTTCCGAGACAGTCAATCTTTGTGGGAGCAGACAGCCTCTTCTTTCTTCCCCGGAGAAGCTGGTGGGTTTGAACCTGTCCATGAGCAGTGCACCCCCCACCCCCGGAGTCCTTCACCACGGATGAAGTCCCCAATAAACGTGACTGGTCACTTCCCTACAAGGACAGAAGAACACAGTTGGAACAGAGAGAGCAGTGTGGATGTGAAACCCAGCCCTCTGTCCACCAGGGAGCTGGTGGCGTCTCTGCTATTTCCTTCTGGAAACAGCTTCCAACCTCCTTCTAGAGTCTAGAATCCAGAGAGACTTTCTTTTCAATGAACCCAAATCATGCGTTCACTTATCTCTCCTTAGGATGAAGTTGCTCAGGAGTGGGCATTGAAACCCTGTGACAACCACAGGTCTGTACAAGCCAGAATTGAACGCTGCTGTAAACTAGAGACGTTAGTTAGTAACAATGTATACACCTTGGGCCAGCAATGGTAACACACGCAGCACAGAACACAGGAGGCTCACAGTAGGAGATGGGAGAAGGGGTGTCTGGGAAGCCTACACCTTGCGCTTTGTGCACAATGTTTCCATCAACCTCACACAG
The DNA here is from genome assembly GCF_050624435.1 of Tenrec ecaudatus. NCBI lineage: Eukaryota > Metazoa > Chordata > Mammalia > Afrosoricida > Tenrecidae > Tenrec > Tenrec ecaudatus. Next base: position 216,541,547 of record NC_134532.1, on the reverse strand, counting down.
CTCTAAAAATGGGAAGGCTACCCAAAACAAACAAAGAATTACAGCCAGGACTCTCTTAGATGTGAGGACGGCAAGACTTCATTGTAGGTGTTTTGGATGTGTCTTCTGGAGGGACCAGACCCCAGAAGGACACCATGCTTCGTGAGGGTCCATGAAGCAAAGGCAGACCTTTGAGGAGATGGATGGACACGGTGGCTGCAACCATGGGCTGGGACGTCACAACGTTTGTGAGGCTGTTGTCCGTGGGGTCACTATGGGTCAGGGCTGACACCACGGCCCACAGCCACAGCGTGTTCTCCAGCTGGTGTCACCAGTGGGATTCAAGTGAGAAGCATTTTCTCTACACAAGACTTCAAGGTCCTTGAGGCCGAGGACCCATCTCTCTGTCAATCTGAAGGGATGGTCCCCCTGGCCCAGGTCCAAGGGAAGGTTTAATGCCTGTTTGCTTGAATGAATGAATGAATCAATCAATCAATCAATCAATGAATCAATCAATCAATGGATGAAGTTGAGGGTAACCATTGAAAAGCAAAGTTCATTTAAGAGGCAAAGAAAAGACATACTTTAAACATGACATCAGACCCCCAACTCGGTATATAAGACCCTCTGAGCTCAGAGCACTCCCACCCTTCCTCGTTCTAATTTAACAATCACTTCCCTCGAAGCCACGCGTGCCCCTTACTCTGTCGGACGGAACGCTGGCACTCCCCACCCCTCGCCCAGCCTCAGGGCCACACTGCTCACCACAGATTGACTAAGAACGGATGGTCCAGGCCCTGCATGATCTGGAGCTCCCGGAAGACATTCCGCACCTCGTCCCTCTCGATGCACTTCTGCTTGTTCATGTACTTCATCGCGTACATCGTCCGCGTGTCTCGCTTCTGCACGACGCACACCTGCGCGACAGCCGGGGGGGGGGGGTCTTTCAGGACAGCGCCACACACACACTCACACACACACACACACACACACACACACACACACACACACCTGCGCGACAGCCGGGGGGGGGGGTCTTTCAGGACAGCGCCACACACACACTCACACTCACACACACACACACCTGCGCGACAGCCGGGGGGGGCTTTCAGGACAGCGCCACACACACACACTCACTCACACACACACACACACACACACACACACACCTGGGCGACAGCCGGGGGGGCGCTTTCAGGACAGTGCCACACACACACACACACACACTCACACACACACACACCTGCGCGACAGCCGGGGAGGGGGGCTTTCAGGACAGTGCCACACACACTCACACTCACACACACACACACCCCTGAGTGACAGCCAGGGAGGGGGCTCTTCAGGACAGTGACACACACACACACACACACACACACACACACGAGCAACAGCCAGGGAGGGGGAGCTTTCAGGCTAGTGTTTCTCTCTCTCTCTCTCACACACACACACACACACACACGCACAGACTCTCATGAGTCTCCACCCCTGGACTCCACTCCCTCTCTCATGAAGGGAGTGGCTGTGGCCGGACCCCGAGGCCTCCCCATGTGGAGCTTGAAGACCCGGATGTCCTCGCTCGCGGCATGGGAGAGCTGTCAGAGCACTCCACCGGCGACACCCAAGAAGACAGGCCAGAGGTCTCTTTTCAGACCCTATGGAGCGATTCTACTCGGCACACAGGGGTCACGGGAGCGAGAAATCAACCCCGCATCGCCGAGCGCCCAGAACCACCACCGGACCATGTGCCAAGCAGTGGAAGCAGCAGCCCTGCCCTCGGGGAGCTCACGGTGTTGCAGACCCTCCCTGCTCCCATCCTCCCTCAGGGGACCCTGCACTTCTCTGCCTGGGGATCCTTTGTTGCCAGCAGACCCCACTGTGCTGCCCCGAAGCTGGACCATCAGCGACAGGGAAAGCATGCCCAAAGGAGCCACCTTCAACCAGGGCCTGATGGAGCTCGGGTACATACACCTCCTGTGAGATGGGCTTTATACTCGCTCCTAGAGACCAGTCCCTGGAGATGGACATCGTGCATGGTCAAGCCGAGGGGCAGGGACACAGAGCAAGGCCCTCAAGGAGATGGAGTTTGACCCGGTGGCTGCAACAGTGGTCTCAAGCATAGGACAACAGGGAGGTGGCACAGGATGGGGCAGTGCTTTGTTCTGCCGTGATGAGTCAGAACGGAGTCAATGTCATCGCACAACGACAGTGAGCACAACCCAGTGTTTGCCTCATCAACCATGGGGGTAGCAGGCCTGGCCTCCCACCCAGACTGGCTGCCTTCCTTCACTGCCCAACTGCTCTCTCCACTCCACCGCCCAGTTCCCTGGGCTCAACCCTTGTCTCGGAGCCTGCTTCTGGAGGAACCCAAAGGAGGCACGTGGTACCACGCAACAGGGATGGAAGCTGTGCCACGCTGTCTGCTCCACTGTGGGTCAGGCACCGCACAAGACTGGGCCCCGGTGATCTCGCCTTGCCCTTCCTTCATCCCTCCCTCTGGAGCTGTTCCTCCAGGAGGCCCCATGGAAAGAGCCCAGCCGGTCATTGTCCTCAGGTTGCCCAGCCATCCCTGAACCACTGGAGGAAGAGGACATGTGGGATGTGTTCGCCTCCTCCAGCAGAACCCGGCCCCACTCAGGGCATCCGGGACCTCACATTCCTGCCCCATCTGCTGGACCACTGAGTCCTCTCTGCATGACATTCTATAACGTCAGTGGTGTCTCTCTGACCCACTGTTCCATGCCTGGTACCGCCATGTCTTTGTCAGGGTTATCTAGAGAAAAGAAGCAAATGGTGTGTGTGTGTGTGTGTGTGTGTGTGTGTGTGTGTGTGTGTGTGTGTGAATCTATCTGGGAAGAAGTACAGCCAGAATGCTTCTCGGAAGTGAGGATGGGAAGGACCAGTCCCTGGAGAAGGACACTGTGCTTCGTCGAGTAGAGAGACAGAGGAAAAGAGGAAGGCCCTCGCCCAGATGGAAGGACACAATGATGGGTGCAAGCAGAGCAACAGTGAGGATGGCGCGGGTCGCTGTGAGTGAGAGCCGGTCCGTCAGCACCTAACAGTAATTCACTCGTTCACTGCCATCGAGTCCATTCTGACTCGTAATGACCCCAGAGGACCGAGCAGAACGCCCTTGCGGGTTTCTGAGACTAAATCTTTACAGGAGTAGAAAGCCTCATCTTTCTCCCACGGAGCAGCTGGTGGTTGCAAACTGCTGACCTTCTGATTAGCAGCTCAATGTGTCACCCACTACGACCCTGGGGTGCTAGTTCTATTTGTGAGCCTCTGGTGTGCTCTGAAAAGATGTGGCAGTCTGGTTCTGTCAAGATCACGGCCTTGAAACCCCCGTGGGTCTGTGATTTTCTCTAAGGTGGCTGTGAATTGAAAAGAACTCCATGGTCATGGGCTTGATGGTCTGTCTCTGGTGGCTGTGATAGTTCCCTCTGAAGAAAGGGCTGCCCAGTACCTCCACCAGTTGGCATCACCAAGTTCATGTTCTGCATCCTGGTGAGGTGAGAGACCTCTGGGGTCTTCAACGCTTATGAGCGGGCATCTAGATAGAGCTGCTGGTCTTCCTTCATGGGGAGCCAAAGAAAGAACACCAAAGCCTCAGAGAAGAAACAAGTCTAGTGTCTGGTAACCTGGCCCTGTCCATCTGTCCATCATCTGTCTGTGTCTCTCCTCCTTTTGCCTAAAGACACTGCTATGACTGGTTTCTCATAGCGACCCCATGGGACAGGGTAGAACTGCCCTGTGAGCTTTGGAGACTGTAACTATTTACGGGAGTAGAAAGCCTTGTCTTTCTCCTGAGGAGCTGGTGGTTCAAAACTGCAGACCTTGAGGATCGCAGCCCAACTCGTAACCACAACACCACCAGGGCTCCTGAGGTTTTTCTGAGACTGTGACTCTTTACGGAACTAGAAAGCCTTCGAACGGCTGACCTTGCAGCCACCAGGGCTCTGATCCTATTTTGGTAAGTCTGTTATTAATCAAACTTTTGCCCCAGGGTGCATTTCCATGCAGATATGAAAACCTGGCCCTGTGGACAAGAAAGCCGATCATGTGCTTGGGTGTGAGAGTGATCCCAGGTGCATACTAAGGCATGGCCAGTCTGGAATGAAGAGCCCTGTTGGAGTATTGGTTATGGGTTGGACTGTGATCCCAAAGGTTGGCAGTTCAAAACTACCAGCTGTTCCAAGGAAGAAAGAGGGTTTTCTACTGCAGCAAAGAGTCGCAGTCTCAGAAACCCACAGGAGCAGCTCCACCCTGTCCTATAAGGTCACTGTGAGTGGGCAGTGACTTTTAAGTTGAGTCTGGAATGATGGGATGTATAGTTCTGGTCCAGTTGTGCCCAGGATATTCTTTGGAGAGACATAAGCTTTGTTTTCATCTAACTCTGGGCCGATTTCTGCTATATTATCTCCAGTCCATCTCTGGCTAGTTGATGATTTTTAATTAACACCCTCTTAACTGCAGCTCTTGTAAACAGAGGGCCCACTTACCAATCCCAGCAACACACTCCTGTGGCAAACATCTCAGCAGGTTCTCACCCACGAAAACATCTGCCCTCCTTCCCTGGGAAGTCATGAAGCTTTCTTTACTTCGAAGCTAACTCAAAGTGGTATACTTCATGCTGGTGAAGACGGTTACCGCAGTTGGCTTCTGACCCAAAGGTTGTGGGTTTGAATCTACCCACAGGGATATCGCAAAAATGTCCTGGTGGTTGAATTCCAAAAGAAACTTGCCTCTGAAAACCCTATGGGAGACCAGGGATGTGCACAGCCTTGTGATCATGTGGAATGCCCCGGAAGGTGGACTGTGGAATGTCCCGGAAGGTGGACTGTGGAATGCCCGGGAAGGTGGACTGTGGAATGCCCCGGGAAGGTGGACTGTGGAATGCCCCGGAAGGTGGACTGTGGCAGACACAGTCAGACTAAAATTGAACACCTTATCATCTCATCTCCTTTTGACCCATTTTAGATCTGTCCTAGTTTTTTATATTGTCTGCGTTCTTCTTGATCGGGGTTTCTCAGTTTGACTTTGTTATGGTTAGTCTTTTGTTTTGTTTTGCTAAGTATGTTCCTGTATGTGAAATCGAGGAGAGGAGATCTATAGAGCGAGTAACTGAATTAAAGGTTCCTTGGGGGGACGGCAGGGCAGGTTGGGCCCAAAGGGGGAGAATATAACAATGAGCAAAACAATACAGAAAATGTTCTAAAATGGGTTGTGGTGAAGATTGTACAATTCTTTCTGATGGAAATGTTCTATTAAACTGTATGATTTATAAATTTTATGTCAATGAAGCAGATGTTTAAAACACCATGGAGATCAGCTGTATCTAACACACATGGGGTTTCCACACACTCGACAGCCACTGGTCACTTCGCTACCAGGCTGCACATGGCCTCACGGAGCTCTCCAGTGGGAGTGAGCTCACTGTGCACACAGTGGAGAGTGGCTGGATCGAAGCCTGGGACGGCTGCATTAATAACCCTAGCCCCAACGCTGGCATAACCCTGAGCCTATGCCCAACCCTAACCCTAACCTTAGCCCTATGCCTAACCCTGACCCTGACCCTAACCTTAACCTTAACCTTAGCCCTGACCCTAACCCTAACCTTAGCCCTATGCCTAACCCTAACCCTGACCCTAACCCTAACCCTAACCTAACCTTAACCCTATGCTTAACCCTAGCCCTATGCCTAACCCTAACCCTAACCTTAGCCCTATGCATAACCCTAACCCTGACCCTAACCTTAACCCTAACCCTGACCCTAACCCTGACCCCAACCCTAACCTTAACCCTATGATTAACCCTAGCCCTATGCCTAAACCTAACCTTAACCCTGACCCTGACCTTGACCCTAACCCTATGCCTAACCTTAACCCTATGCTAACACTAACCCTGGCCCTAATCTTAGCCCTATGCCTAACCCTATGTCTTACCCTAACCCTGACTCTGACCCTATGTCTAACCCTCACCTTAAACCTGACCCTCACTCGGACCCAAACCCTATTCCTAATCCTAACCCTGACTTTAACCCTGACCCTGACCCTAACCCTAACCCTATGCCTAACTCTAACACTAAACCCTAACCCTATACCTAATCCTCACCCTATGGCTAACGCTGACCTCCCCATCCTCCTTACAAATGTTTCCTGGGATCCACTTCCAATATAGTCTCCTAAGTGCTTGCACCCCAGGTGCTTGGCTTGTCTCGCCCTGGACTTACCTTAGCCAGCCGAGCTCTGGCTCTCCATCTACCCCCTACTTGGATTTTCTTCTGTTTTTCTTCACTATAGGTCTTTATCTTTCCTGAGACAGGTAGACATCCCCCCTTCCCTTGTGGTGTATGCCAGATTTCTTACAGCGCTTGAGACTGGAGGGGACGGGAGCAAATCTTCCAGTTCTGGTTCTGTAGAATGGCTGGGTTTGGGTTGCATGACCTCTCCGTGAAGTAACCTGTGTCTAGAGTGGCGTGGTTCATGAACATGGCACGGCCACCATCGCACGTCCCAATGAGAGGGTTAGAGGGGAGACCCCATGATCAAGTATCTCACCGTGCTCTTCTGCAGGGAGAGACAAATCCGCCAAAGGAAGGGGTAGTATCATGATAAGGAAGCATCCTGGTCGGTCAAAACCAGGAACTATGACAGTTGACCACGCTCCCTACGCATTTCCGGGAGGAAAACACGAAGCCATGAGGTAGCTACCTTCCCAGGCCTGCAACTAACACACCACAGAGTCAACTTGCCTCCCAGATCCAGAGCGTTGATGTGGTGACACAGAAATGAGTCTGCTGTGCCCTAGTGGCCCCAAGCCTCAGTGGACAATAAGCTATAAGGAATTTCAGTCCCATGGCTGGCTCATCGGCTGTTTACTTTGCTTCTGCATCAGCGGGAGGGTGGGTGAGGGAGACATCTCTCAGAAGGAAAGTAAATGAGATTTCTGTGAATTCACATGTGCTCGCTCCTGATAACCCAGGCTATTGTCAGAGTTTAACAATGAAACGCCTTTCTTGAAAACTCTTAATAAATGCCAGACATCGAACCTGCCAAAAGGCAGAGAGCAAAGCCCAAATACTCATTCACAAGAGGGCGATTTTCTTCCTCCCGTGCCAGTGCACCCCCACCTTGAACTTAACAATAGCTGCATCGGCTTCCTCTGCATTTACCAGGGAGGCCGCACTTACTTGGCTCTCAAACAGAGCAAAGCCGTGTTCCCCTGTCTCGAGGTAAACGGCACCTCTTCCCATGCATGCATTCAGTAAGGGAACTTGGATATCATCAAGGAGCTGCGACACGCAGGAGGGACTTAAAAATGGAGCCACCATAAATCTTGGCTTTTTCAAAAGATAGATGATAGTCATATGTCTATGGCAGAGAACCACACCAGACGTCAAAAAAGAATACAAGAGTAGGCAGAAATGTCAGCAAAGATTTCAAGAGAAGACGGCAGGCTAGAATCGATGAAAAACCACAAGGATGATCGCTAACAGGTCTGTAGTCCACCACGGAGGAGGACAGGGTTGGGGACCCAAAGGGTCAATGTTATGAGAGTAAAAGTGATATGCTTCCGTGCGGTACCAGCGTTGTTGTGACTTAAGAGAAGCGCTTCCACTCCCCTAAAGTCATTGGATTCTCAATGTTCACAGGAGAAGGGACTGCGAGGGCTCCACAAATGTCTTAAATGTACTTTCATTCGAGTCCGGTCAGCATCTGTGGGATTAGAGGCAAGCTTCCTAAATACTCTGGGCCACAACTCCTTTCCTAGGAGATCAAGGGAAGAGACTCATATTTGGTGCATCAACTATCTGGCTGTTAGAGACAGGCGCATAAGGCGAACTGCAGGCAGCCCAGCTAAGGAATAGAAAGATTTGAAAGGAGATTTATGTGATTGACCAAGATGCAGTGTTCATTCCAATCTAGTTAAGAGACAGTCCAGCCAAATAGTTCTTTTCAGAGAATTGCAACGGACTCAAAAGTCCACCATATAACTTTCACAATGCCCAGGGTGCAACCACAAACTACTAAATATATATTTTTCATCAGAAAAATGTGCCTTCTCATTTTTCAAGTGAAGAAGCCCTCGATCTCAAGATGACCCAGATGCTTGAAATAGCTTACAGGACTTGAAAAAAATGCGTATGACTTCGCTGCACGATACGAGGCTCCGTGAATGAAAAGAGGGAATCTAAGTGGAGAGAGGGAAATTTCTTTAAAATCAAGAGCTTCACCTAGATACATCATAGTTGAACAGCTAAAAGCAAATAAACCCCCACCCCCAAAAAACCCCAAAGATTAACGAAAGCTCTTGAAAGGAGACAGACAAACATGCTACACCACATATGGGGCAATCAAGAGTCTAACAGATGACTTCTCATAAGCTCTGGAAGTCAGGCAACAATAGTAGGAATTCCTTAACCTAAGGAAGACTGGGCTAGAATGACCATTGACGTGGGGTGAGGGAGAGGGGGATATGCCATATCCGATCCAGGACTAATTTCTAGAAGCTGTAGGAAATTTCAACACCTCAACCACAGAAAGAAAAGCAATCCAATTAAAGCATGAAGAGAGGACCTGAGCAGAGACGTCACCAAAGGAGACATCTATCCATCCAAGGAACATGTTTCTAATCACCGGTCATTAGAGAGCTGCAAATCATAGCAACAACGAAATTTCATCTCACCCCAGAAATAGTAGCAATACTTTTTTTAAAATGGAAAGCAACGGCATCTGGCAAAAGTGTAGAGGGGTAGACCTCTCCCACACAGCTGGCAAGACACTAACATGGTACCACTCTGTCTATGACTTCCTTAGAAACTTGCGTGAGCCAGCAAGCTCACTATTAGCCACATACCCTGGAGAAACAAGAGCCACGGCACGCAAAGACAGACGCACGCCCATGCTCATAGCATTGATCACAACAGCAAGAAGATGGAAACCACTGCTGTGTCCACCAGTGGGGGACGGTATAAACAAACCATCCAAGAAAAGGCTTACACCCAGGAAGAAGTGGTCTGAGCATCACCAGGTGTGCGAGTGGGCAGAAGGTAAGCGCATGGATAGCATCTGACCCCTCGTTTGTCTGACTCTGGACATGATCCCTCTCCGTCCACATCCTGCTGTCTGCTGAGTTTATACGTTGTGCACTAAGTTCACATGTACTCAGCTGGCGTCTTGGTGGTGATGATAATTCCAAGGGAAATGATTGCCTGTGGATGTTGTGTCAGGATCAGACCCTCCTTATAAACACGGACAGAGCAGTCCATCCTCCGGGAATCCCTCTAAAATAGCTGAAATCCATGAGGTAGGGCGCAGCGTTAGGTGGGGGTATGGACAGAGAAATCACTGCTTGGAAAGAGATCATTGATTGGGTAGTGCTGAAGTCCTGACCCTTCTTGTTGGCTGGGGGCCAGGGAGGTCTCAGAGATCAGATTATTTATCTAATTATACAATTTCCAGAAGAGCTTGTGATGAATTGGGCTGGGCCCTTCCATCTCAAAGATAAGCTTGCTAATCTGTTAGTTTAACAAGTGGTTAGACTGGAGTAGACGGATCCATTCCCGGACCGTGATCCTGAAGCACAACCCCCACTTACCCACCAGTAGAGGCTTTCATGTGGCTGTTCCCTTGAATGACAGGGATCCTGGAGATATCCTGAGATCCAGTAGCATTCCATTCCCTTGTGTGTGGGGACAGCACGAGTAGGGCCTGACCTGACAGCCCCCCCACCTCCAAGAATGAATTTAACTGAATCCGGAAGACTGAAGAAGAAACGATGCATTTGAATTGTGGTGCGGGCGGAGACTGCTGAAAGTACCAGGGACTGCCAAGTGAACACACAACTCTGACAAAGTACAGCAGAGTGCTCTTTACAAGAGAAATGGCAAGACTTCATCTCGCGTACCTTGTGCGTGCTTTCAGAAAAGACTAGTTCCTGGAGAAGGCCATCATGCTTGGTACCTAGAGGGCCAGGGAACAGAGTCCTTGGCAAGATGGGTTGGCATCGAGGCTGCATCGATGGGTTCAAACCTATGAAGAATCAATCATGCTGATGGCACGGGTCGGGTGATGTTTCTCTCCGGGGATGCAGGGTCGCCACGAGTCTGAACTGACTCAACATCATCGCACAGCAACAAACAACAAATGCTGTTTCTGATCATCCTCGACAGCCAAATGTCACCTGCCGGGCTCAAGGAGCCTCACGCAGGCCGCAGTACATTGGTTTTCCCGTGGCCTCCTTTCTCTTTGCTTTTCACTAGTGAGGGCATCCCAGGGCTCCTTTCTCCCATCTTTGGAGAAGTTTACATCCACGCTCAGGTTCCACACACAACACCCCTGGTCATGATTGGTTCTTTACCCTCCACCTGCCTTTCAACCAGATCTCTGGCCCTCAGGAAGCCCCTGATCTTGGCAGGAGGAAAATGCCTAACCCAGCACATGGCTCAGCTCAAGGTCCTGGGGACACCTGTTAAAATCGCGAAGGCCCAAGGAGAACAGGCTTGGTGGTTGACATTTGGGAATTAGCTGCTCAGAGTAGTTGTTTGACACGGCACTGGAAGGCTCATGTGCGGGAGCCCCCTGATGTTGGGAGGCTGGTGTGCGGTGTGACATGAGTCTGGGATTGGCTTGATGGCTGCTAACCACATTTCTGATCACCATGGGCAGTCAACATTCCAAGTGGGTTCAAACGGCCCCAAGCAGACAAGAGTAAACGCAGGCCGTTGTTCACTGCCATCGAGTCAGCTCTGACTGGTGGTAACTGTCTGGTTACCAGAGAGTCTGGTCCTGCTCTCAGTGCCAGCTCTAACCGTCTGGTTACCAGAGAGCCTGGTTCTGCTCTCAGTGCCAGCTCTAGCCGTCTGGTTACCAGAGAGCCTGGTTCTGCTCTCAGTGACAGCTCTAACCGTCTGGTTACCAGAGAGCCTGATCCTGCGTCGTGTTCAGGATGGTTGATAGGTTTTGCGAGAGACCCTGCAGAGGCACGCTGGTCGATGCGGCCCTCGTGGGCCTCCGATTAAGGCAGAGTGGAATGGGAAGGCAAGGACAATTAGGCTTTGCGGAAGTTGGCGCCTAGGAAACAAAGCTCTACTCTCAGAGTTTATGCCTCTCATATCGTATCTAGAGTGGCTGGCGTCTGGGTGACCCGGTCCATTGCAAAACCACACGGGCAAGGACAGAAACAGAACCATCCTATCAGAATAGACCCCAGCCACGAGCGGAGGGTCTGCCAAGAAGAGCTGGCTACTGACCCTCACACCACTACCAGCACCGTCCAACAGAGCGATCGGTCAGATGGGGCAATGTCTCGTTGGCTTTGCATCTCAGCAGCAAGCACAATGATGTTTCCTGTACTGGACCATCCCACCAAGAGCCGTTTTGTGTGCCCACCCAAGTTTCTCTCCTCCTCTCCTCTACTGGAACAGCCTGCCTACCAATTAGATGTTGAAAATTAAACACACTCAATTTCCCAGTCTCCTCAGCAGCGATCTCTGATGGTTGCTCCTCAGTAAGGGTAGGGGCAGAGCCCAACTCAGCAATTGGGTTGCAGGCTAGTGATACCACTAGTGTTGAAAAAAAATTTTTTTGTAAGAGGGAGAGATTGAGCCGTCTAAGCTTCTTTGGCCCTTGACCTTCTGCCAGTTGTGAACCATTTGTCTGGTTCCTCAATCTCCTGTGTGGTCCACCAATCCCCAGGGGCCATCAGGAGACTACCAATGGTGGATTCATTCAGCCTACTGCAGACCTGTGCATCCACCAGCCCGTGCCCCTCACTGTCTCTGCTTTGCACCTGCTTCCTGTTCATCAGCCCCCACGTGTCAGGAGAAACCGGACTTGCCCCAGACTGGTCTTAACCTATTCCTACAATCGTGGGAGCCGTTTCTGGATGTAAATCTCCTTCAATATACAACACATACCAGTATCGCCTATTTGCTTCCCTAGAGGAAGATTGGTGGCCACAGCTCTGCATGTCAACTCCTCAAACAACCGAAGTTCACTCCATGGCTTCATCAGAAACCAGTGTTGAGTATCCAAAGCTTACTTCCTGTTTGCTCTGTGTTGTAAGTTAGGACCAGTGATAGTGTGATATTTAGCTGTTATTAGATAATCGAATACATTGTATTTGATGGCTGCTTCCATGGGTTAGATTGTTCATCCAAGCAAAATGAAATAATTGGCATAGGGCTGTCTTAACTGGGTTGTTAACAGCCTGCTCTATGGAAAAGCAACTTCTCTCTGCCACGACCCTTATGCCAGAGCTCTGTGGTCCCATGCCTTGTGTGTCAGTCTGGGTAGACTAGAGAAACAAATGCATAGATTCTCATATATGTATGAGAAAGAGCTTTATATACAAGAGCAGTTGAATATTGAGAAAACATCCCAGCCCAGTCCAGATCAAGTCCCTAATTCCAACATTAGCCCATATGTCCAATACCAATTCATAGAGTCCTCTTCAGACTCATGAAACACAAGCAATGACACCAAATGCAGGAAGATCACAGGCCAGTGGGTGGAAAGTCTTCTGAATCCAGTTGTGGTGGAAGCATCTCAGTGCTGCTGTGGGTGGCTCCACGTGGCTCCTCCAACTCCAGGGTTCTAGCGGAGCTCCATGTGTCCTGTTCGCAGGAATGTCTCACAGGGAGTCTGTGTGTATCTTGCCTCCAGTGAGCTATTTATCTCCTCAGTGCCTCCAAATGAGGTCATCAAGCTGCGACCTGATTAACAGGCTAAACTCCACCCTTCATTCTTAAGTCTCAAATTGACAACAGATTATGTAACTACCACACCTTATTATCGTTTTAATACATTGTTATTATCTAAGGTACCACAAATGTGTACGCTGATCTGTCTATGATTTGTCTCCTCCACAGAAGGTCAGCTCTGAGAGAAGAGGATAGGGGTCTATTTTGTTTCTTACTTGATCGATGGAGTCGAGAATCGTGTCTGACTCTAGGTAGGGATTAAATTTACATGTATAGATTGAATTAATATAAGAGCAGAAGGAAAGGAGAAAATTAGGGATGAAAGAAACAGAGGAAGCAGGGAAGCAACCAAGCCCACATGGTAGAAGCACACCAGCCTTCAGGTATCTAGCATCAAAGAGCCAGAACCAAAAATCATATCATTGTGAATGAGGGGGAGCATGGAGTGGAGACCCAAAGCCCATCTGTAGACAATGGGACATCCCCTTACAGAAGAGGCAAAAGGAAGAGACGAGCCAGTCAGGGTGCAGTATAGCACCAATGAAACATAGTTCTTTAATGCTTCCTCCCCCAACTATCATGACCACAATTCTACCTTACGAATCCTGCTAGAGCAGAGTACGCACATTGGTACAGATAAGAGCTCTCGACACACAAAATCCAGGACAGATAAACCTCTCAGAAACAGTAGTGGGAGTAGCGACATGATGAGGGGAAGGGGGACAAAGGGAGAACCAATCACAATGATGGAAATATAACCCCCACCCAAGGGGGACAAACAATAGAAATGTGGGTGAAGGGCGACAGCGGACAGTGTGCAATATGAAAATAACAATAATAATATATAATTGATCAAGGATCATGAGGATGGGACGGTGGGGGAGGGAGGGTAAAAAGAGGAGCTGATTTCAAGGGTTCAAGTAGAAGAAAAAGGTTTTGAAAATGACGATGGCAACATGTGTACAAATGTACTTGATACAATCGATGTATGGATTGTTATAAGAGCTGTAAGAGCCCCCAATAAAATGGTTTATTAAAAAAAGAACAGAAATCGAAGACGGAAGGAAAGGCATAAAGGAGTGAGGAGGAAGAGAGAAGAGAAAATTAATTCCATCCCACTTCTTAGGTATTACTTTAACTGCACAAGTTTGGAATGATGTACTCAAGAATATTGCTATAGCTTGCCTTTGATCCCATGGGCAGGACGTTTTTGGATAGACTGTTCCATGATGTGGAGATTCCTGTTTCAATAACCCCGCACACCCGATTCTGTCCTCTGGTGTCAGGAACACATCCAGAGTGTAGGGACGCCGAAGGAGGAGGTCCCTGGTCATGGAAGAGTCCTGAATTCGTTTCTCAGCCCTGAGACCTCATGCCTTTGGGACCACAGGCAAGTTGCATGATCTCTGCGTTACGGAACTGGTGTTTTTTCATTTGTGAGATGAAATAGTAATGCTGCTAGTCACTTACGGACTCACGGAGACGCGTAGATGCTTGTTGAGACCGTGACCGGGATAGCAAAGAGGGTGGCTTTGGTAAAGGACAGCAGCTCTAGGACAGGGCTCTTGAGGAGATCGCGGCCTCGCCTTTGCTGTCGTGTTCAGATCTTGCCCTCTTTGTGCTTATTTGCTCCATCCCTAATCTGCTCTTTGCATATCTCAAACCAAAACAAACCCTGGTGATGTTTAAAACACTCCCTGCACTCAAAGACCCTAGCAGGGGCAGACACTGAAGCACAGGCTGTTAACTGGAAGTGTGGCAGCGTGGGCCCACTAGAGGTGCGTCAGAAGACGCTCCCAGAAGGCCACGCCCTGAAAATCCCAAGGAGCACGGCTCCTCTGTGCACGCGGGCCACCACGAGTTGGCATCAACTTGAAGGCGACTCCCAGCCTATAACAACAGACAGCATCACCATCAATGGAGAACGGATCGGCGCTGTCAAGGATTTTGTTGTACTTGGATCGATAACCAAAGCTCGTGGAAACAGCAGTCGAAGCAGTGGGTTAATCTGCGGCACAAGGCCTCATTCGAGTGTTTGAAGTGAGGATGTCACTTTGAGGACCCTAGCCATGATCTCTTCATGTAGTTTCACACGCGTGTGAAAGTTGGACATGGACTAAGGGAGCCCGGAGGAGGATGGAGGCATTTTTTGTGGGTGCTGCCAAAGAACCAACAAATCTGTCTCGGTAGAGGTATAGCCAGGATGCCCCCACAGAAGCGCGAATGGCTTCGTCGTACCGATTTTGACCATGTTGCCAGGAGGAAGCAGTCCCTGGAGAAGGACATCATGCCTGGTACAGTAGACGGGCAGGGAAGGACAGACAGAAAACCCCTTAAGGGAAAGAGTGGACCCAGTGGCTGCCCCAACGGGCTCGAGCAGAACAGCCGTGCGGACGGCGCAGGGCCGGGCGGGGGTTATTTTTCTCTGTTGTACGTGGAGTTGCTGTGAGTTGAACTGATGGGGAGGCATCCAACCACAAACGGCATGGGGGTGGCCTCATGCGCAGAACCAAGGAGACCCCACTTCCAAATGAGATGACACCCACCCGTACGGGTTAGGATGGCAACACCACTTATTGTGTGTGTGTGTGTGTGTGTGTGTGTGTGTGTGTGAAGGGGGGCCATTGGCACAATTCCATCTGTGACAGTGCTGGAAGCAATTACAGTTGGGAGGCTTTCTGAGTAGCCTCAGCGGATAGGGCTTGGTTGGGGGGCACCCTTTATTTCCATTCTAACATCACCTGCCCTTTTCTCGCCTTTTCTAGCCTCCCCAGGGAAATGGCTGAGGATCAAAGGCATGAGCATTCCCAACTGCAGCTACCCCTGTAGCCGGAGAGGGTTGCTTTGGCTCTCTGATCCACGTGGGAGCCCCCCTCCTCCACCTTCCTCACGCCAATCCTCAAGGAAGCAATGGAATTAGCAATCTTGAAAGAATTACCTCTGTAATTCACCTCAAACAGGGCTGCCCGAGTAATTTAATTTTCGGAATAAAATTACAGCGTAGCCATAGGAAACGACTTCGACTTCCTTTCTCATCTCAAACTTGGCAAACCCAAGTCTTTCTCTCAGACAGAAAATTCCCAATGCCTGGCAGCCAACATACAAACAGACACACACACACACCCAGTGGTATTGGATGTCCCTATTCTGTTGATGAGATGCAAACAAACAAACATCATTCTTACCTTGCCAAAGCTCCCTTTACCAATGGCCCGCAGAATCTGAAAATGATCAAAGTTGACTGCAAAAGAAAAAAAGAAACAAGTCAGATATGCCAACCCCTTACCTGGCTGTGTACCTGCTTGTTCCAAGCAGCCTCTGCTTTAAATCACACTCTACTGGGCACAGCCGTCCTCTGCCAGGGCACTTAGCAGCCTGTTCTATTTTCTCCCAGTTGAAAGCTCCTCGTTGGAATTCAGCAACATTTCGGGGCACAAAGACCAGTTGTGTATCTACGTGCAAGCAATGAGCGATCTGAACAGGGGATTAAGAAGGCAATTCCATTTGTAATGGCATAAGAGAGAGAGGTATGCATGTAAACAAGGAGCTGAAAGACTTGTATCCCAAACCAAAGACCACCACAGAGACAGCCATAGGGCCAGCCCTACCACAAGACATGACATCCCTCACTAACCATAGCACTGCGGGGGACAATACTGGAGACACAGTGTGGGAACTGTGCATAATCTGACTCCATCACGCTGAGGTAAAACACTAAGGGCATGCAACAGAGCAGCAAGGGGTGCAAGTGATGAAATCCCCGGGGAATACCAAAAATTGCCTTTGGAGACAGAGTGTCAGCACCCCATCAGACTCAACTGGAAGACACTCATAAAGGACAACAAACAGACCTTGAACTATTTACAGGCCTTTCCATTTTTGTCAGTGGCTTTCTTTTTGTTGTTGTTGGTCTTGACTTCCTTTGTTGTTTTATTTGGATTTGCCGGATTTTGGCACTTATTAATGTATCTGCATGTCTATCTAGATAAGATAGACAGGATAAATAATTCAACTTTTGGTGATAAGAACGGGACCAATGGTTCTGGGGGATAAGGGAGAAGGGGAGGTGGGAGAAAGGAAGTGAGGAGGGGAACCTACCCAGGGCAAGGGAACAAGTGAACTAAAATCAATGGGAGGAAGGTTGAAGGATGCCTAGTGGAGCTCAATCAAGGGCAATGTAGCAGTGAGGAATTACTAACCCCAAATGAAAGCCAAAGATGATGGTGGGACAAGAGTGAAGTAAACAGGAAATAGAGAAAAGAACCAGGAGGCAAAGAACATTTATAGAGGTCTAAATACAGGCATGTACATATGTAAATACATATAATGAGAGGGGAATAGAACTATGTACTGATATCTATGTGGTAAGAATTAAGGTTGCAGATGGACATACTCCCTCAACACAAGAACACTTTGTTCTAACAATCTGGCATTCTGTGATGCTCACGTACCTGACACGATCACTTAAGACAAAGTGGGTGCATAAGTAAATGTAGTAAAGAAAGCTGATGGTGCCCAGCTATCAAAAGATATAGCATCTGAGATCTTAAAGGCTTGAAGATAAACAAGTGACCAACTGAGAAGCAACAAAACCCTCATGGAAGAAGCACACCAGCCTGTGTGATCATGAGGTGTTGATGAGATCAGGTGCCAGGCATCTAAGACCCAGAACAAAATCATACCAAAGGTGAATTGGGGGCAGGGGGAAATGGAGTGGAGACCCAATGCCTATCTGGAGACAATTGAACATCTCCCTACAGAGAGGTCACAGGGAAGAGATGAGCCAGTCAGGGTGCATTATAGCATCGAGGAAACACACAATTTTCCTCTAGTTCTTTGGTGTTTCCTTCTCCCCACTATCAAGATCTTAATTCTACCTTACCAATAGGATTAGACCAGAACATGCACACGGCTACAGACAAGAGCCCACAACACAGGGAATCCAGGATAGATAAACCCCCCAGGACTAACAATGAGAGTAGAGATACCAGGAGGATTAGGGGAGGGTGTGGGGAGAAAGAGGGAATCGATCACAAGGATCAACCTAGAACCCCCTTTCAGGGGGACAAACAACAGAAAAGTGAGTGAGGGGTGACGGAGGATGATGTAAGATATGAAAATAATAATCTATAGCTTATCAAGGGTTAATGAGCACGGGCAGGGGAGGGAGGGGGAAGACATGAGGAGCTCATATCAGGGGCTCAAGTAGGAAGAGAATGTTTTAAGAATGATGATGGCAGCATATGTGCAAATGTGCTTGCCACACTGGAGGAATATATGGGTTGTGATAAG
The DNA here is from genome assembly GCF_050624435.1 of Tenrec ecaudatus. Classification (NCBI taxonomy): domain Eukaryota; kingdom Metazoa; phylum Chordata; class Mammalia; order Afrosoricida; family Tenrecidae; genus Tenrec; species Tenrec ecaudatus. The sequence goes on along the minus strand of NC_134532.1, from coordinate 216,523,570 downwards.
AGATGTAAGAGCCCCCAATAAAAGTATTTAAAAAAATAATAAAAAACAAAGCAGACCACCCCTGGAAAGCATAAAGGAAGCCTAAACAAATGGAAAGGCATGGAATGCGGCATTTGGTATTGTTCGCACGTCAATACTACACCCAAGGATCTACAAAAAACCAAAAAACTCACTGCCATCGAGTCGATGCCGACTCACAGCGACCCCCTGTGGGGGTCCGGGACTGTAACTGTTTATGGTGGTAGAAAGCCCCATCTTTCTCCCTCGGAGTGGCTGGTGGTTTTGAACTGCTGACCATGTTGATCGCAGCCCAACAGCAGGCCTCCTAAGTGGCCTACAGATACAACACAATTCATACTGAGATGACAGTCGCTTTTTTATTTTTCATAAGTGGAAAGAGTGACCCTCATTCATATGAAATAGCAAGGGGTCTCCATTGCCTCAAACATCATTAAAAAAAGAACCAAACAAAGTAGGAGAACTTACAAGACAAAGGGTAAAACATACTGCAAAGCTACAGTCATAAAAACAGTGTGGCACTGACCTATGACAGTGTAATAAGAATCGATACAAAAACCAATGGAATTGAATTAAGAAGCCGGAAATAAATCCATTGTGATGTGTGGCTTTCTTTGGACATGTTATTAGGAGGCCAGTCCTTGGAAAAGGGCATCACTCCAGGTAAAGTAGAGAGCAGTGAAAAAAGGGGAGGATTCACAACAAGGTGGCTGCAACAATGAACTCAAATAACAATTGTGAGGCTGGCACCAAAGGTTGTACAAAAGGTCACTTGCAACTGACTCAGGGCTCCTAACAACGTAATTGTGAATTGATTTTAGATAAGGCATGGTAGGATGCCAACTCCCCTCAATGGAAAGGACACAGTAGCCTCACTAAATGGTGCTGGGACAACTGGATTCCCGGTGAGCTTGTTTTCCTAATTTCCTTTTCACATTGTTCATTGCTGGTGTATAGAAACACAACTGGCCTAGAAAGAGATTCTATAAGAATGAATCCTTACCTCACACCATAGAGTAAAATGAACTAGAAATGAAACTGGACCAATCACCTTAATAAAAGAGCTGAAACGGTAAGCATTGTGCCACATGGGGGAGAATCCTCAGGACCTTGTTTTTGGCAATGAATTCTTAGATTTTCAGAGAGATACCAAAATCACGAGTGACAAAAAAAATAAATAAGCAGGGGAATTGGGTGTAAGCAAAATGAGACTTTTGTGTCTTAGGACGTTGGCAACCATGTGAGGAAGACAACATTTACAAGGTGAACTGTGTTTGGAAGGAACTCCCACCTTTCAGCAAGGAAAAGACAAACAATCCTTTTCAAAAACGAGAAAAGCACTTGAATTGACATGACTCTAGAGAGAAGCTACAAACGGCCAATTAGCACATGACATATGCTTGATGTCATTAGTCACTTGTTGTTAAGTGCCAGCGAGTCAGTTCTGACTGACAGTGACCCCAGCACCACAGAATGAAACACCGCTCGGTCCTGCGCCGTCCATCCTCACAATAGTTCATATGTTTGAGCCCTTGAAGCAGCCACTGTGTCACCCCATCCCATCCCGTTGTACAGTGTCACCTAAACACGGCCCCCTGCTGTGTCCTGTATAGAACCTCGCTTCAAAGCCATTTCACCACGCATCTCTGCCGCTCCTCTGGCTTGACAAACGTGATGTCCTCCTCCAGGGATGGGTCCCTCCTGTTGACTTGTCCAACACAAGTGGCTTGCACAAGGTTCCCTTGTGAGCCCTAGGATTCGCACCAGCTACTTTTCAGAAGAACCTCCTCAGACCATTCTTCCTAGTCTGTCTTAGTCTAGAAGCTCCACTGAAACCTGCCCACCATGAGCCGCCCTACTGGGATTAGAACCATCCTGGCATAGGTTCCAGCACCAGAGCCACACAACACACAAGCCACACGCAGTATACAGAATGGACAGGTGGGTGTGGCTAAATAGATTTAATTCTGTGTCATCTTAAACTTGTGTATTTCATGAAGATCATTCCCTCCACTAAGCGCCATGTGGCTTGGAGTCCTGGTGCGGTGAGGGTTGTGTGTTGGACGGTTATCTCCGAAGGAGAGCAGTTCAAAACCACCAGCCGATTCTCAGGAGAAAGATGAGGCATTCTGCTCCTGTGAAGAGTGATAGTCTCAGAAACCCACAGGGGCAGCTCTACCCTGTCCTCCAGGCCGGCTGTGAGTTAGAATCAACTCAATGGCAGTGAGTTTGGTTTGGCTTTGGAAGCACCACGTGGACACGTTATCTAGTGCTGTGTGCACATGCTACCCGGCTCTAATGGGGAAGCCTTTTTCTGGTGACATAGTGGTTACACATTGGTCTGTTAGCAGCAAGGTCAGCAGTTCGAAACCACTAGTTGCTCCACAAGAGAAAGATGAGGCTTCCTGATCTCATAAAGAGCTACTGTTTCAGAGCCACCCCCGACAGGTCTACCCTGTTCCATGACATCTCTATGGATCAGAATCAAATCAATGGATGAGTTGATTTATTCAATTAGTTAGTTTAGATGCTGCATGAGGTTAAAGGCCATGTTTATTTGGGGCTCTTTTACCCCTAGCACCTAACACATGGTTTAACACACAGTCAGCATTCAATCAATATTCATTAACTAATGGAATAATTGAACGAGTTCATTTCCATACACATACTGCCAAACACAGTTCTGGGCACACGGTAAGTGTTTAGAAAATATTTTTGAATTAGATTACATGACAGTGTCCGAACACGAGGCAAGGCATGTTATTTACCAAAGAAGAAGTGGATTGACTAGTTCGCTACACAACAGAGGCAAGGCCTAGAGGAAGCAAGTGAAGACAATTAGTTCCTGGTGGATTCATGGGAGGCAGTGGACCTTACTTCTGTAGACTTGTACCCCTGCAGAGCCGCAGTCAGAATCTACTGTGCTGTCTGACGCCTGACGTGCTGGGACCAGAGTGATGTTCTAAAAAGTCACTTAGCCGAGTCTGGGTACTTTGACCTTGATTGAATTCCTTTGGGAACTGGCCAGGAAAAGACATTCCATATTTTCACCTCTCACCCACTCACCAAATGTCAAGCGAGAAACAAAATAACCCACGTGGAGGGCAGGCTGGTTGCAGCCTCAGCAGGGAGCTCAGATCTTATCAATAAACCCCCAAGATCCCAAGAGGCGGGGTCACTGTAGGTATTTCCCACCTTTCCCACCAGGGAGCAATGGGGAGGCGCCATGTTGCTTCCAGCTGCCATGTTTCTGGGTTATTTTGCCTGCTTTTGAGGCCATTGCTCGATCATCCTTTATATTTGGGGAAGTGTCTGCCTGGCTTCTGACATCTGGCTCAGGTCCTCTCTGGAGCTTCACCCCCAGTAAACCACTCCCTCTGCAGTGCTATCTCAGGCCCTTCTGCAGACATCGCACCAGGGGCTAGCACTGCCACTGGGAGTCAGCCCTGGACAAGCCCGTTAGCCTCTGTGTGCCTCAGTTACCCCGTCTGCAGAATGGGGGACATGGTGCTTATCTTCCATCTCACGGAGGGGCTACTTTTTCACGGACCCTCCACTTACCAAACACGATGCCTGTTTCTAGTGATCTGTCTTTCCTGCTGACCCATCCAAAGGAGGCAGCAAGCTGAAGTCTCGCCGTCCCCATGTCTCACGAGCATTCTGGCATTTATTCAGAGTTGTCCATTCTCCTGGCAGTCTCAGGTCTAGTTAGTAGCCGTCATCAGCACTGTAGGTTCAAACGCACTCATTTTTCTGTGGTCTTCCTGGTTCACTGTCCAGCTTCAATCATATATATATGATTGAAAATACCAGGTGTGGCAGTTACATCATCTCCTGGCAACTTGAGCGAAGGGGTGGAGTCTAGCCTGTCAACCAGGTCCTAGCCAAGGATGCCTCTGTGTGGGCGTGGCCTTCTCCTGAGAATTCTGAGAACTCCTGTCTTCCTCCCTGGAGCTGGGACACACACTCTCTCTGCTTCGTCTTCCTGCTCACAAGCCACGTGGAGCCACGCTGATCCCAGCCAGAGCCCAGGAGCTGGAGAGGCCACGTGGAGACCTGCAGCAGCGCTGAGATGCTTCCACTTCCACTGGATCCACAAGACTTTCCACCCACGGGCCTGTGATCTTCCTGCATTTGGCATCATTGCATGTCTGAGTGAGGAATTTACAGACTGGTATTGGATATGTGGGCTAATTATCAGACTTATGGACTTGATCTGAACTGGGCTGGGGTGTTTTCTTAATATACAATTATTCTTTGATAGAACGTTCTCTCTTATACACACACGAGTACCTATGAATTTGTTTCTCTAGACAAGCCGGACTGACACACCATGCTTGGGCCAGGCAACCTTAGTCTCACAAGTGGCATCTTGGTGCTTCCACATGTGAGAGAGGTCTTGTGCTGCAGATCTGTCCAAAGCGATTTGTTCTTTGATTTCTTAACAGCTGTTTTCATGGGCGTTGATTGCCCTCTTCCTTGGTCCCTTCCAGGAGAGATGTCCTTAAACACCCCTGGCCCCTTGCCCCATCAAAGGTGGTGAATTGTCCAAGGCAGCTTTGGGAAAGGAATTCCCATGAGTGTTTCAGCTTATCCACCTCGTTCTTTAGAATCTGAATATTTTGGGGAATAGCCCAGCTTCTCCACTGCTCCTACTCTGCTCTTTCCTGCCTAAACTATTTCAGGATCTGACACACATACCCCCTGCACACACACACACACACACACACCTGTGTAGAGGACTGCACCTTTGAACAGGTGGGTGCATCTGGCTAGTTCCGAGGTCACTTCCCCTGCCCCTGGTCCGTCCCTTCTAGAGACAAGACGAGGTTCTCCACCAACCTCGTCAGTTATTGAGCACAATGCTATGTGCCGAGAGCTGTTACCATCTCAAGAATTACCATCCCAATGTTGTAGGTCTTTCCACTCGCCACCGGCCCTTCGCAAGTGGGGAGTCCTTGGGGCTGTCTAACATGTCCGGGGCACGTGGGTGTTTATGAAGTATCCGCTTCTCGAGCGCACAGTGGAATTGTAATGCAGGTTTGAGCCCACAGCCTGCGATCCCCCTTTCCCTGGCATCTCCCAGGGACTCTGTGCACTGCCGCCGACACAGCCGTGTGCAGATGAATACCCTGTTCACATGAGTAAGTCCAGGGCTAATGCTCGGTTGAAAACCACAAGTTGGAACAGCTTTGGTCTGTGAGCCCGCCAAACCAGAGAACAGACCCTCAACAGCCCAACGTCATACAGAGTGTGTGTGTTTTCCTGGAGTGGGAGGAATGGGCTGGGAGGATGCCGGAGGGGGTGGAGAGGAAGGCTGCATGGGCATGTGTGTGGGTGGGTGTCTCTGCGAGGGGGGGGGTGTTAGAAAGCAAGGTCAAAGGGCTGGTTTTCCCAAGGCACTGCAGATTTAGCCCTCAAAGCCCTGCATCTGGCAAACCCTTCCTCAAAGGCAGGCCAACCAAGATGGCTGGCCGCCCAGGCTCTCTAGCTCATAACCCCGTCCCTCCTGAAGAAGCCACATACTGCAGGAGCTGGCCAGGTGCGGGGTGGGGTCGGGTGAGGGGTGACCACAGTGCAGCGCTCTTCGGTTGTTGTGCGTGCGTGGACATGTCACTGTCGTTGGGCAGACGTTTACAGAGCACATCCACGTGCCAGTCTGCGGTGTGTCCACCTCTTATTCGGTGCCTCTGGCGGCCAAGGCCCTCCGTGAAGCAGCGCTCTGCCACTTCCGCCCCAGAAGCACTGGACCCAGTCCCACTCCTTCCCACCCCCGCCACTCTGCGCCTGAGCTCTGATGGGGGGCAACAGACCACCTTTGGGGTCTCTGGGAGCCCATTGTTCTGAGAAACACACTTATCCTTTGTGTTCATGTCCCCTTTCCAGGCGGGTCTGGTGCATGGTGAGGGGTGAAAGGGGGCATGTGTGTCGGGCAAGGTCGGGGGGTGGTGGTCTTTGGTTCCAGGCCTGAGGGGCGCCTCCGTGGCTCATTCTTGAAAGGCGGTGCCTGCTGCGACATGTAGAGAAGATTACTCAGGAGGGATGCTGGTGACAGGTGGCCTGGTGGAAGCGTGCCAACCGCCATGCCTGAAAGTCTGGGGACAGCGACACCCCGCTTGCAGGCTCCTCCAGAAAACGCGCTGCCATCGAGCCAATTCCAACTCAGCAGGACCCCGTACAACAAGGTAGAACTTCCCCTGTGGGTTTCTGAGAATCTGACTCTTTACAGGAAGAGAAAGCCTCCTCTTTCTCCCAGTGGGGCAGCTAGTGGATTTGAACCGGTGACCTTGTGATTGGCAACCCAGTGCATAACCCACTACACCACCAGGGCTCCTTGCAGCTCAAATAGGAATCGCGGTGGTTCAACAAATAACAGAGTTCCTTCGGTTCCACTCTCCCCTCTTCTGTGGGGACGAACTGACGGGTGTGGCCATACCAGTGCTCTTATCAGTAGAGTGCCCAGTGGGCCTCACACGGTGTCTTGCATCAGGGTCACCTGGAATCTTGTCAAAGCAGAACGCCCCTCCCCACGTGCCTCCCACCCAAGCCGTGAGCTCAGGGGATGGGCCTGGAGGATGTGCAGGGGATGCCGGTGGTCCAGTCTGAGCACCGCTGACCTGAATAATCTCAAAGGTGTGTGCCCCTCGCCCACACTCTCTCGATCACCTATGTGATCAGCAGTGGCCTGTGTTCCAGGTGAGGTCAAGGAAATCTAACCTGGGATGAGGTCGGGGGAGAGGCATTGGGCAGGCTTTGTTCTCCTGATAGAGCTTAAGTGGCCCCATCCCCGACCCCTGCACATTCAACCTTTCCATCTTCCTGCCAGAAACATGCAGCAGCTGTCTTGGGCCTAAGAGGCAGCCAAAGCAAACAAAAGGCCAAAGAACCTGGAGAGGAGACACTGCCTACCACTGTGCCTCTGAGACCGTGCGAGGGATTAAGTCCCCTAGATACTCGGTGTCAACCTGGCTAGGCCATGATCCTCCATGTTGTGAGCTGATGTAATGATCTCATCCGCTGGAATTCATGGCGGGTGTTAATGAGGAAGGGAGCAATCCATTGGGTTACATTGTATCATGAGTCAGTCTCTTCTCAGCTTCAAAACAAGTTAAACAAGTGAGCAAGGGTGAGAGGGACCTACGACCACCGAGAAGGAAGAACTGGGTTTGGGGAACATCCTTTGGACTCAGGGATCCCTGTGCTATGACCTCTTAGACCCAGGGGAAGACGATGTCAAGATGCATGGAGATCTTCAAAGGGTGGCGGGTCCACAGGTGTTGAAAGGAGGCCACGACTTGCCCCCGAATCTTCCCCTTGGAGAGGATTCCCTGAATTCAGACTTCTGGCTAAGAAACAGTGAGAAAATAAACTTCTGTAGGTGAAAGCCACCCCCTTGTGGTATGTATTCCTGCTGCAGCCCACTGGATGACGAAGGCACTGGTTGTGCTAAGAGCACAGCCATCAGGCCAGGCTTCCTGGATCCTGACTCCACGTTGAGGGTATCACCTGGACCCCGCTGTGTCTCAGTTTCCTCACTTCTAAAGTGAGTCTATTAAAATACCGCCTCAGAGGGTTGGAGTGATTATGGAATGAAGGCATGTGAGTGTTTAAAACCACGTCAGCAGAAACCAACGGGCAGGGTGTCCAGGGTGTCCACGTGACTGGCATGATGAGGAGGAGGCAGGGACGGGTTGTCTGACAGAACCTCAGCCTTTCATAGGGCAGACCCAGGTTCAGTTCTCAGCCAGGACATTTCATGGGCAACACCGCCTGTCTGTCGGTGGAAGGTGTGTGAAGTTATAATGGTGAACAGGCTCCAGCAGAGCGTTCATGGGGAGATAGACAAAGAAATAATGCCTGGCCATCTACTTTCCCAGGAAGTCAGCCAACGAATGCCGGGTGGTCACAGTGGAACCTCGTCCATCCACCACCGGCCAGGGGGAGGGGGCAGGGCTGCCCAGCGTCACCTTCCTTGGTGCACGGGGGTGGCCATGAGTCGATGGGACAAGAATCAACAGGAGCGCCATCCAGAATGCATGTGCATGGAGCGGCTCTCATCCATTTGTCACACCAGCCAGGCATCAGCACCCTGATCAAACCACGTCAGCGCATGAGAAACCACGAGACAACTGCATCAGCGCTAATTCATTCATTCAGCGACTGGTGACGCTGAGTCCGTCTGGTGGCTCTAGCTTGTCAGCCAGCGAGCCCTCTTGTCAGTTCTACGAGATCAATTATGCACCCCCGCATGGCATGACATTCCCGAGAACCACATTCATGGGCAGCCAGCACATGACGACACTGACAGCTAGATTGACTTTTGGGTTTGTCTCTCCTCACTACAAAGAAGTGCACTCACTCACTCGCTCGCTACCATTGATTCCGACTTACAGCGACCCTATAGGATGGGATTGAACTGCCCCTAGGGGTTTCCAAGACTGCAATTTTTTTAAAAACTGTTTTATTGGGGGTTCTTACAGCTCTTATAACAATCCATGCATCAATTGTATCAAGTACATTTTTACACATGTTGCCATTATCATTTCCAAATAACAATAGGGATATAGGTTTATGTACATATATTTATATGTTAGATATTAAGGAAGCAGACGGACATTGAGCCTCTACTCAAGCACTCCCTCAACACAAGAACACTTTGTTCTAATCACCTGGCATTCTGTGACGCTCACCTTCCCAACATAATCGCTGGAGATAAAATGGGTGCATAAGCAAATGTGGTGAAGAAAGCTGATGGTGCCTGGCTATTAAAAGATATAGGTTGTGGGGTTTTAAGGGCTTGATGCTGAACAAGCAGCCATCTAGCAGAGAAACAACAAAGCCCACATGAAACAAGCACATCAGCCTATGTGATCATGAGGTGTTAACAGGATCAGGTAGGTATCAGACTGCAAATGTGTACAGAAGCAGGTCTCGCCTTTCTTCTGAGGAGCAGAACGTGGTTCCAAACTGCTGACCTTGCAGCTAGCAGCCAAACAGATAACCATTAGGTCGCGAGGGCTCCGATCACAGGTCCACAGACTGACAGATGGGTGGGGACTCTTTGTTGCTGCCAAGAGCCTCCGTGAGAAAGGAATATGCCCTGGTCATCGCTGTGCCTGGTGGTGCAAAGCCAGCAGATCCTGACCCAGGGAGGCAGCTGAGTGTTCACAGACTGGCCAGAGGGTGGCAGCTCAAACGCGCTCAGGGGTACCCCAGGAGATGCATCAGACAATGCTTCCAGATGGTCAGAGAACAAAGTGAGCCTGCCTGCTGGTCAGTGGGTCACACCGTGGTGGCTCTGCTGAGGGTGTAGGAGAGGAAACCGTTACCCCGGTACTTCAAATAGCAGCAGCGTTGTCCCTGGTGGAACTTCCAAACTGAACTAGGAGGAAAAGCCTGCAAATCGACTCCTGCTCATTTACTGTGGTTGCGTGCCCCTAAGTCAGTTCTCACTCATCGTGACCCGATGCACAACAGAACAAGCATCCTCGGCCCTGCGCCGTCCTCACAATTGTTCTAATGGTGGACCCCATTGTTGCAGCCACCGTGTCCGCCCATCTCGGCTAGGGCCTTCCTCTTTCTCACTGCCCTTCTGCTTTACTTTACCAAATGTGTTAGGCAGGGTTCTCTAGAGAAACAAAACCGGGACACACACACACACACACACAGCAAGGAGGAATATAAGAGCTAATTAGTCCACACAGCAGTACAGAGGGTTCAGTTAAACTCACTTCCGTGGAACAGTTAATATACTGGAAGTCCTTCAGCTCATGTGGGCTGCCAGGTCCGAGGGCAAGGAAGCAAAAAGCAGAGTCCTCCCTGGGGCAAGGCAGGCAGAGTCTGCCCACAGGCAGCAAGCATCAGGATGGGTCACCAACAGTCAGTAGCTCGGGAGCTTAGGGAAGCAGGCCCGGATGGGATGTTTAATGCAAGCATTGCAAGGTGACAGGATACATCAGCCTCCAGCTCACGCGATGTGTAGGCACCAGCAGCATGGAGAGCAGGCTTCACAGGAGCCTCAAGCTCTAGCAACATGATCCAGTGGTTGGCTTGGCCCACCCTACCTGTTGAGGCAGAGAACCAGATAAAGCAGCAGCACGCTTCAGCATGCTCTGATCTCCAGAGAGCAAGAGTGGGGCGGGCCTTGAAGAGCCATCTATCTCTTTGCCATCCAATCAAACTGCGACCTGATTAATCTCACATGTTCCTATTGGCCAGTTTGGCATGATAAACCTGCCTACACACCAAGCATGATGTCCTTCTTCAGGGACTGGCCTCTCCTGACAGCATATTCAAAGTATGTGAGACAAAGGCTTGCCATCCTTGCTTCTAAGGAGCACTCTGGCTGTACTTCTTCCAAGACAAATCTGTGTATCCTTTTGGCAGTCCATGGTACTTCCAATATTCTTCTCCAGCACCACCATTCAAATGCATGGATTCTTTTACGGTCTTTTTCCATGTCCAACTTTCACATGCATGTGAAGTCATTGAAAACACCATGGCTTGTGTCAGACACACCTTAGTCCTCAAAATAACCTCCTTGATTTTCCACACTGTGAAGAGGTCTTGTGCAGCACACTGACCCAGTAAGAAGCGTTGTCTGATCTCCTGACTGCTGCTTCCATGAGCGTTGTTTGTGGATCCAACCAAGACAGAATCCTTGACCACGTCAACCTCTTCTCCATTTATCATGTTACCGTCAGTGGTGAGGATTTGGGTCATCTTGACATTGAGTTGTATCCATACTGATGGCTGCGATCCTTGATCTGCGTCAGCAAGGGCTTCAAGTCCTCTCTTTCAGCAAGCAAGGCTGTGTCGCCTGCCTGCCGCAGGGTGTGAATAAGCCTTCCTCCCATCCTGATGCTGCACTCTTCTTCACGGAATCCTGCTTCGTGGATTATGTGTTCACACAGTGTAAGTGGGAGAGGGGTGTCATGATGCCAGAGGAGCAGAAAGTGTTCTCAAAGGAGCTTGGAAGGGGCTTCCCTGCTGTACTCCCCCACAACCCCCCCCCCCCGCCGAAGCGGCCAGAATAAGCCACCAAAACACAGTGGCTCAAAACAAAGTAGTACATTCTCAACATGCAGGGTGTCCACCTCGTATCTCTCAGCTTCTGGTCACCTTGTCCCCATGATTCCAATCTGTGCCCCCCTCGTCCATGTGACTGTCTTCCCCGGCCATAAAAGATTAGGGCTCATCCCAACGGCTACCTCTTAAGGTAATTGAAATCATGTCCAAAGACACCATTTCCAAAGAACGTTCACAGTCTTGGGTATGCCGGTTAAGGCTTGGACATACATTCTGGGAGGCACAAATCCATTGGTGACACCTTCCCAGCAGGAAGGAGGTGATGAATCAGTGGCAGCCACCACGAGAAACATCTCTCAGCCTCTCTTTCAACAAATACTAATGGAGCGGGTGTAGGTACGCATGGTGAAGAACCCCTCACGACCGATCGCCTTGTGCACGTTGGACATGTTATCAGAAGGTAACAGTCCTGGGACAAGGACATCAAGCTTGGTGAAGGAGAGGGCCAGCGAAGAGGCCATAGAAAGCCGTCAAAATCAATACCAGCTAACGTCACCCATCTCACCAGGGAGAAGCAGTGCCAGCCATCGCATCAGGGGTGAGCTAATTAAATGTTTGACTAATGCGGTGCATGGATGGCCTTATAAATACCCAAATGGCCCTTGGCAGAAAAAAACGACCCCCTACTTCCAAGTCCATCTCCATGGGAGTTGAATCCTGCGGAGTGGCTGGTGGGTTTTCACTGCTGGCTGTGTGGTTAGCAACGGTGGTATGCTGGGTGGTCTAGAGAAGCAAAACCCAAGCCAGGACCGGTCACATGGGCGTAAGAAAGAACTTTATCATGAGTAGTAATTTTGTATCAAGAAAACATTCGAGTTCATCTCAAGATGGAGGCTAGCTGGAGCCCTCTTCCCATGCCCGGAGCGCCCGGAGTCAAAGGCCAACGAGGCAGAAAAGTGAAGCAGGATCCGGGAGATCACAAGCCAGTAGGTGAAGATCCAAGGTCGGAGGGAATACGGCAGGGGCAGAGAGCTCAAAGATTGGCTTCAGGGGTCAGCAGCCCCCATGGGGTCGCCCCTGGGGGCAGACACAGAGTCCCACCCAGCAAGGACTGAAGGCAAAGGGCAAGAGGGAGGAGAGTTCTCACTGTCTCTCTTAAAGAAAGGCCACCCCACCCGACCACCCCAAGGAAGCATCCCCAGGCAGTGACCTTATTGACAGGTTGGACCCCCACCCCGACACTTTCACACAGGTTCCAGTTGACATAGAACCTCACTGCCACCACAACCCACGCGGTATCCACTATGTCACCAGGGCTCCGCCTTAGCCTATAGTCAACCAAGACCACACCCGTTGGTTGCTGTCAAGTTGATTCGGACTCAAGGCAACCCCAAAAACTCCCCTCCACAGGGTTCTTGGCAGCTGACTTCTCCAATGGATACTGCTAGACCTTTCTTCTGAGGCATCTCTGGGTGGATGCGAACTGTCAACCTTTCACTCCATGGCTGGGCGCACACCATTAGTGGCCCTGCTGATGAATGAATGAGTATAAGCACCAGAAAGAAGCCTGAGGCAGGGCTGTGCTTGTGGGGTATGTCTGCCTGGGGATTTAGGGAAGCTCCCAGAGGAAGGTGGCCCTTGACTTCTTAGAGCCTTGCTACCCCCATCTGTGAAATGGGTACAATAGCACCTGCCCCCTTGAGTTGGTAGGGCAACTGATGGGACAAGGCAGTCAATGATACTGTTCTCAAAAACGATCGGCATCTCAAATCCGAAGCTAACAGAACCATAGCCGAGATTGTTCTCAGACCTGGGATAGGAGGACAGACAGGTGAGAATAGGTGAGACGTTTTGCCAGAGAAGTTACAGGGAACGATACTCTTGTCTACCAGCTATAAAAGAAGCCTTGGTGGAGTAGTGGGTTCCGAATTGGGCTACTAACTGCCAGGTCAACAGTTCAAAGCCACCAACTGCTCCAAGGGAGAAAGATGAGGCTTTCTACTCCCATAAAGACTGACCGTCTCTGAAACCGACAGGAGCAGTCCTACCCTGTCCAATAGGGTAATTTTGAGTCAGAAACGACTCCATAGCAGTGAGTCTACCTGATATAAACCACTGCCCTATTGGGGCGAGTTATTCTAGAACACACTGCCAGCCAGTCGATGCTGACTCACAGCGACCCTGTAGGACAGGATAGAACTGCCCTTGTGGGTTTCCAACACTGTCACTCTCTATGGGATTAGAAAACCTTAGCTTCCTCCTGAGGAGCAGCGGATGGTTTTGAACTGCTGACCTTGTGGTTAGCAGCCAAACATGTAGCCACTACTTCAGCAGGGCTCCATTCTTTGATGACATCCTGAGATGATTTCAGTTCACGGGGACAGAGTGGAACTGCCTCTGAGGGGTACTGAGGCTGTTATGCCATATGGAAGCAGGCAGCCTCGTCTCTCTTCAGCAGAGATGCCGGTGGGCTTGAACTGCTGTCCTTTCAGTTAGCAGCCCAATGCCTAACCCACAGCACCAGCGGGGATACCCCGAAGAATGGGCAGGTCGCACATTTATTCTGCAGATGTTCCTGGCACAGGACCACATGCCTGCCACGCCATAACCACCAGCGAAGTTTATTCGACTGGGAGACTGAGGCTGGAAGCAGTAGGGCCACTGGGCAGGCAGGTGTGGAGGGAGGCGCCCGGCTGTGGGGCCGAGGGACCTATGTTGAAACCCAGCAGGGAAGAGAAGAATGAGCAGTGAGGTGATGGGAGAATGAGTTAAGCTATTTGGGAAGGGGAGGGAAAGCTAAACCGCATTAGTACCTCTCTCTCGGTAGACCCCAGAATAAATTTCCCAGTGGATCTGAGGGAAATGTTAACACCATCAGATCCAAAAAGCTCAGGGCTGACTCGCAGGGTGTTCAGCATCCCGGAACCCAGGACACCAGCCGTGTAGAGGGGCAATTTGTTCCCTCAGCGGGCGGGTGGCTCCCAAGAAGGTCACGGGCTGCCCCGGGGCTGGAAGCCACAGCTCCTGCACAGACAGAGAGGCTCAGCTGAGTAACCACATCTAGACTTCACTCCAGGTCTTCAAAGATGTCCTTTCTATGGGGTAACAATAGCCCTCGCCGCCGGGGCTGTCTGCTGCGTGCTCCTACAATGTTGGTTTTCATTCATGTTCACGCCGAGAGCTGACATTGGGCTGGAGGCGCCAGTCCAGCTCAGGGCTGGCATCAACGCACTCTGGCTGGCCGGGTCAGCGTGGGGTCAATGTCGAGTCTGCTCTTCATGCACTCCCGGCTCTCAGCAGAGCGCACAGGAGGTGCTTCGTAAACTCAGCCACCACCTCAGCGTCTCTTGGGCTCATTAAACGTGGTTTTGCTTTCTAGCTGATGGATGCTTTTCATAAAGCCACAAAGCTTCCCCCCTACCCCACTTTTGCTCCATACTCTTTTATTGGCCCAAAAAAAAAACACCCACTGAATCGATAAGAAATCACAGAACTGATTCACCCAGGAAGATATGATAGGGCTCCAACCTCAGGAGCGAAGCTAACTGGGACCCTGGTGGAAGTGTGGCGTCCACACTAGGGGCACTGTTGTTGTTGTCAGGTGCCACCGGGCTGGTTCCCGCTCAGAATGACCCTGTGGACAGAAGAACACTGCCCCAGCCTGTGACACCCCTATGCTTGTGGCAATAGTTCAGCCCACGGTTGCACCCACTGTGTCACTACAGCTCAGCGAAGGTCGTCCAGTTTGGGCGGACCTTCCACTTGACCCAGGATGCTGTCCTTCTCCAGGGCCAGGTCTCTCCTGATGGCATGTCCCCAGTACTTGCGATGAAGTCTCGCCATCCTTGCCTCTAAGGGGCATCAACGTTGTACTGCCTGGGGGACAGATGGTGGTAGTTACATAATCTGGTGTCACTTCGAGGATTCAGAGTGAAGGGGGGACTCTAGTCTGTCATTCAGGTCGTAGCTTGCTGACCTCATTTGGAGGCGCTAAGGAGATAAATAGCTCGCGGGAGGCGGGATGCATGCTCAGTCCCTGTGAGACGTTCTTGTTGACAAGCCACATGGACACAGGTTGATGGCAACCAGAGCCTTGGAGCTGGAGAAGCCATGCAGAGACCCCTGCCAGTGCTAAGATGCTGACACCGCCCCTGGACCCACAGGACTTTCCACCCACTGGCCTGTGATCATCCTGCATCTGGCATCATTGCATGTGTTTAGTGAGTCTGAAGAGGAATGTATATAATGGTATCAGACATATGGGCTAATATCAGACTTATGGGCTTGATCTGGCCTGGGCTAGGAAGTTGTCTCAATATTGTATATAAAGCTCTTGCTTATACACATATGAGTGTCTACAAATTTGTTTCTCTAGTCCACCTGGACGAACACACAGATCTGTTTGTATATTCAGTATCTTTTCCAACACCGTAAGGCAAATGCCTCAGTTCTTCTGTGGTCTCCCCTCTTCCATGACCAGCTTCGCGGGCATAGGAGGTGATAAGCAAATACCAGGGCTTGGGGCAGGCGCACTTCAGCCCTCTGAGTGACCTCTTGGCTCTTGAACGACTTTCAATAGATGTTGTGCAGCAGATTGGCCCAATTCAAAGTGTGGCTGAGTTTCCTGACTGCTGCCTGGTAGGGGCTGGAGTCTCACTGCTAGACAAGGTGTCAACTCGGAGAGCAAAGGCTCCCGTACACACCTTGGCTCGGCTCCTGTCCTTTCGCACAGAGGATGGTGCTTCTTCCATGGAGCCCAGTGCCAGTCAAGGGGCTGCGGCCATCAGTTCTGTGCGTGTGCTTCATTCATGAGCAGCGAAGACCGCTTGCACGGCCCAGAACAACAAACCACCACTCGGATACACATGATTACGCTGTGATTTATCTCCCAATAAACCGAAGCAAACACCCACCACCGGCCACCAGACCTTTACTATCCTGGCAATGTAAATGGCCCCGGTGTGCATGTTGGGGCTTAACCACATGGGGGACTTACACTTCCAACTCTTGGGGCCAAATCTGTGAGGGTGCGGTGGACCTGGTGTGAGGACTAAGGAGCAGGTTTCAGGACTGTCTTGGGGTACAAGGGCAAAGCAAGGCATTCACTGTCTTGATCACGTTGTGGTTGTTGCTAGTGTGTTTTTGAGTTAGCACCAACGCATGCTGCCCTGGTGTGAAAAAGAGGCAGGGCCCAGATACGTGGATTGACTCCATGGCTGCAGCAACGGGCTGAGGCTGAGGGTCAATGGTGAGGATGGCCTCGCACCGGGCAGTGTCTCCTTCTATTGGGCACAGGGTCACTATGAGTCGGTACTGACTCGATGGCCTCTCACAGCAGCAGCATGATGACCTGATGTCCCACAGGGGGAAGCATTGCCAAGCCCGGGGCCATCCTGTGCTGGCTGAGCCCATGGCTGCCTCTCTAGGATGTCAACTCATTTCCTGAAGGACACCCCTCCTTCTTGTCAACACTTCTACTTTACCAAGTATAACACGAACCCTCTCTCGTCAGTGGTCTTCCCGGAAGGCAGTTCTAAAGTAAGCGAGATTGAGTCTCACCACCGTAGCTTCTAAGGAACATTCTCGACGCTTTCTTCTAAGATGGATTTGTTCTTTCTACTGACGGCCATGGTGTATGATTCGAAACTTTCCAACCGACATACAGCCCCCATGCACCCATTCCTTTTTCAGGCATACTGGGTGATGGAAAACGCCCACGGCTCAGGTCAGGCTTGGCTTCGTCCGTGCACGTGACACCTCGGCTTTTGAAAACCTCAAGGTCGTCTTTGACGGCAGATTCACCCGACTCAATGCGTGTTGGGTTTCTTGATGGCCATTCCATAGACGTGGACTGGATGCTGCCAGGAGAATGACGTCATGGACGGTGTCAATGCTTTGCCTCGGTGGATCATGTGTTGGTTCGGCTGTGAGGTTTCCTCTTTACATGGACTTGTCATCTGAAGGAAGGCTTGAGTCGTGGGTCGGTCTCAGCAAGTGCCAAGGACAGACCGCCAGTCTTCCTCAAGGCAGAGAAGCCAGCCTGGGTCACCTGGACAGACCGCCAGTCCTCCTCAAGGCAGAGAAACCAGCCTGGGTCACCTGGACAGACCGCCAGTCCTCCCCAATGCCGAGAAGCCAGCCTGGGTCACCTGGACAGACCGCCAGTCCTCCTCAAGGCAGAGAAGCCAGCCTGGGTCACCTGGACAGACCGCCAGTCCTCCCCAATGCCGAGAAGCAAGCCTGGGTCACCTGGACAGACCGCCAGTCCTCCTCAAGGCAGAGAAGCCAGCCTGGGTCACCTGGACAGACCGCCAGTCCTCCCCAATGCCGAGAAGCCAGCCTCAGCAAGTGCCAAGGACAGACCGCCAGTCCTCCCCAATGTCGAGAAGCCAGCTTGGGTCACCTGGACAGACTGCCAGTCCTCCCCAACATCGAGAAGCCAGCCTGGGTCACCTGGACAGACCGCCAGTCCTCCCCAATGCCGAGAAGCCAGCCTCAGCAAGTGCCAAAAAAGACCGCCAGTCTTCCTCAAGGCAGAGAAGCCAGCCTGGGTCACCTGGACAGACCGCCAGTCCTCTTCAATGCCGAGAAGCCAGCCTGGGTCACCTGGACAGACCGCCAGTCCTCTTCAATGCCGAGAAGCCAGCCTGGGTCACCTGGACAGATCGCCAGTCCTCTTCAATGCCGAGAAGCCAGCCTGGGTCACCTGGACAGACCGCCAGTCCTCCTCGATGTCGAGAAGCCACCCTGGGTCACTGGTCCTGGTGCTGCGTTCTTCTTCACGCAGCGCTGTCTTCTTGAGAGATTTACTCGGCATGCAGGTGTGGTGCAAGGAAACCACCTGCTACCCAGGGAGATGTTGTTGTGAACTCCGTGGTACCTGGGTACCGTTCGGATCTCACCTCCTGCCCCCTCACTGAGGGGAAGGGTGGCCACAGCATTTGTCGGTAGATGTGAACGAGTGGACACTTGTGTAAATCTGCTTCGTCTCTTGATCTTCTGTCTTCCCCAGATGAACATGTCTGGCTTCCTTCTAGAGAAGGAGACAGGTGGGGCTGCACCGGTCATCCAGCTGCCCCGGGGGAAGCCATCCAGATGTCCTGATGACCAGCGACAACCCAAACCCATGCGAGAGTCCTGCCAAGACCAGCAGAGCCCACCAGAGAGGAATGAGAGGACTAAGGGGTGGGTGCAGAGGGCCACTGGGCTCTGCGGTTTATTGCGTGGCATGGTTGATCATTCCTGAAAGAAGAAGGGAAAGGAGGGATGGCGAAGGGCTGGAGGGAGGGAGGGAGGGAGATGCCCAGCCCCCGGGATAACCCAGGGGGTGGCATGTGTTAGCCACAGAAAAGGTAGAGGCAAACTGGAATAAGAAAAAGGAAACACCAGGGAAACCATTCTGTCCAATATTAACCCAAACCACACCCACAGCCATCGAGTTGATTCCAAGTCGGCATGACCTTCAAGGACAGAAGAGATCTGCTCCCAGGAAGGCCCTCGGCAAGACAGACGGACCCAACGGCTGCAGCCATGGGCTCAGGCATCAGAACGGCTGTGAGGATGGTGCAGGGCTGGGCAGTGTGTCCTTCTGTTGTGCATAAGGTCGTTGTGGGTCTGAAAGACATCAATGGCAGGTGACACTGTGGATTTGTTTGCTTAGGCCTCATGGTCTTGCCAAAATGTCAATTGTTCCAACTCATGGGGACCCCACCTGTGTCCCAGCAGGACTGTGCTCTGTAGGATTTCTGATCGGGAAGCAGATCTCCAGCCCTGCCCTCCAAGGCACCTTGGCATGGGTTTGAACCCTGTCCCTTCCACCTAATGGTCCAACAATGACCACAAGCCCTGGACGCCTACCTAGACCCACCACTGGGCGCTGCACAAGCAACGTCTGTTTTCTGAACTGAATTTTACTTACATGGGGCTGGGGCTTTAAAAACACACTCCTGAAAATACAGCTAGGAGCCCCCGCTGGCAGAGTGGTTACATGTTGTGCTGACAACTGCAACGTCAGCAGTTCAAAGTCACCAACCACTCCAAGAGAGAAAGAGGAGGTTTTCTATTGCTGTGAAGACTCTCCAGTGTTGGACATCACAGGAGGGAGTCCTACCCTGTCTTATGGGGCCATGATGAGTTGGCATCGACTCACTGGCAGTGACATTGGTTTTTATTGTTGGTGTTGCTTGATTTATTTATATTTTGCAAGTGGATTTGACTTTCTTCATTGGTGTTTTAAAAGTACAGCTACAGTTCTGCCAGGAATTTCTGGTTGCAGTGTTTTTAATTAAAATCATTTCTGCCCCATCCCTCGCCCCTGAGGGTGGAAATATAAATAAAAAAGAAATGCTTTGTATTTTAAAAAAAAGGAAAAGAGAAAAAAAAGTTTCTTTCAGAAGATGACAAAGTCACTGTCATCTGCAGTTGGGGTGCAAGATGGGAAAAACCGTCCATTGTATCAGAGACAATACTCACAGGATCATTTCTCTTTTTCCATTTTGGGAGGGGGAAAAAAAAGGACGGACTTCCCAGTGAACTTTCTTATTAACAATGGCTTTAAGTATCCCTCTCCTTTTTGCGAGTCAAACGCCTTTTATTTTGTCATTATGGAGGAGATGATTTTAGCTTTCTTTCAGCTCCCTTGGTCTTCAGTCTCTTCCTGCTCCGTCCTGTGCCTCTAAGTCCGCCTCTCCTTCCTCTTCTCTCTCTGGAGCTCTTTCTCTCTTCCTTTGTCCCTTCCTCCTTCCTCCTTTGGGGCAGAGAACCGCAGCTCCCAAGTCCTAGAGGAGCTCCCCTAGGTGATGGACAAGGCGGACCCTCACGGGAACCACCTCCTCCAACATCGCGGAGCCTGGGTGTGGGGAGGGGCTGTACCACACCGACACTGTCTCCCTGCGGTGTAGGCTTCTTGGAGCGACTGGGCTGGAATGGAGCTCCAAGGGGATGCTGTCAAGCTGTTCCCAACGCAGGGAGACTTTGAGTCCGGCACCGTCCTCACCATCATCATGTGGAAGCTCACTGTTGCGGTCGCTGTGGCAAACCATCAAAAGAGGCCTTCCTCTTTCCACTGACCCTCTGTCCGACTGAACACGGTGTCCTTCTCCAGGGACCGCACCCTCCGACGACACGTCCAAAGTAGGTGAGACAGAGTCTAAGGAGCATGCTGGCTGTACATCTTACAAGACACATGTGTTGTTCTTCTGGGGTTTCTTGATCGGTCTCCTTCACCCTTGTACATGCCGGCAAAGAGGGGTTCTCCTTTGTTCTGCTAATGAGACCATAAAGAGTGGCATGGGTCCTAGACCTAATCATTTCTGAGTCCTAAACAGAGCTGATTAGATACAGGAGGCACACGAGGGGCACAGCGTCCCAGGATTGAAGAAGCCCTTGTGCTCTGACCTCAGTGCCCGTGCAGGGAGTGCCACCTCCCTGGTCAGTGACTATCTCTTCCAGCGACCCTCTGACCGAAGCTTGTCTGCTCAGTAGGCGGGATCACTTCCAGGGTAATATGCAGAGGGCCACAGTCGGAGCTGACTTTGCCACACATTCCAGCTGGGAGACAGGGAGACCCTCTGTCTTTCATGTACTCCCAGTGGTGCTCAGAGGGCCCCAAAGCCACACAGGATGCTGACATTAAAATGTGATATTTCAAGTAAAAAAAAAATCCAGATGGCTGGCTTCTTTGGAGAGCCACTGTCAGGCCTTGCAGACCCAAGCTTCCATGGGCATCCATTTCTGGAACTGAGTGGTGGCCGTCAGCATGGCCTGGACTGGCCCCTCCCAAAGTCATGGACCCTCATGAGCAGATAGAGGTCTTCTCAGGCTGTGGCCTGCTGGTCTCATGGAGCTGGGACCCCCACCTGTGCCTCTGGTACAGCACCTGCTGTTGCCAGTCACTACGCTTCAGGGCCAGGCCCTCTGCCTGGAATGCTCTCAAAGCCAAGTTTGCTCTTGGAAAGCCCATCCTTCATTTGAGGCCAAGTGCACAGGCCTCCGCCACCACATAGCCTTTCCCACTCCTATGGCTCCAAGCCCCTTGCCCCTGCTCCCATTCATACTTAAAACCAAACTCACTGCCACGGAGCCGGTTCTGATCCATAGTGACCCAATAGGACAAGTGAGAACTGCCCCCTTGGACTTTCCAGATTGTAACTAGTTTATCCCGATAGAAACCCTAATGTACCACTTTCATGCCCTGCCTTGGCCCCATTGACTCACACCCATGCACATGTGCACACACACTGCGCACATATGACACGCACACACATAAGGGCACATGCACACATACATATGCACATGCACACATGTGTATACACACATGCACCCAAGTGCTCACACACACGAACACACGCAAACCAGACAGTAAATTTCTTGGTAGTGGGGCCCCATCCATCCCTGTTGTATCCCTCGGCTCCCTCCCTCTGTGACAGACAGACACTGGCCCCACGCCTATGTTCACATGGTGGGATCTGTGAGTGTTGGGTTACAGGGCTAAGGGAAAGGTAAAGGGTAGGAATCATGCCAACTAGACCCTCCTGGGTAAGCATAAGGGTGGAGCCCAATCCATCACCTGGATTGATGACTCTGCTTTGGTATCAGAAGTCTTTCTGAATCAGAAAGCGAATGAGCAGAGTCAAATCCTCTCTGGCCCTTTGCTTTCTGCCAGAGCTCGAATTTACTTCTGATTCCTGTTGTCTCACCTGTCGATCTCAGGAGCTGTGTGCAGACTACCTTTGGTGGATTCATTTGGCCAACTTTGGACCTCTGCCTCCACCCGCCTGTGCCCTCTGCGGGCTCTGCTTCCTGTTCATCAGCCTCCACGAGTCAGGAGAAGCCTGGCTTGACATGAGCTGGACTTATCTATTTCTATAACTGTGTAAACCATTCCTTGACAACAATCTCTTTCTACACACACACACACACACACACACACACACCTATGGTTTTGCTTCTCCCGAGGAAGAACACAATCTAACCCAGGAACTAGGGTGAGAATCAGCTGATCTCAAAACAGGGAGAGCATCTACATGACCTTGATCGGCTCAGTGGGATCACGAGGGCTCTTAAATGGGGACGAGGGGACAGAAGACTCAGTGACCATTGCTGGCTTTGAAGAAGGAAGGAAACCAAGAGCCAAAGACTGTCGGCAGCCTTTGGAGCTCGCAGAAGGCAAGGAGACCAATTCTCCCCGGAGCCTCCGGAAGGAGCACAGCCTTGCCAGCTTGTTTCAGACCTTCGACCTCCAGATGTGCCCGGAAATAGATGCGTGTCGACGGAAAGGAGCCCCGGTGGTGTAGTAGTTACACGTTGGGCTGTGACCTGTAAGGTCAGTAGGTTGAAATCACCGGTGGGTGAAAGGCGGGGCTGTCTCCTCCCATAAACAGATCTGGTCTCCGACACCCACGGGGGCAGTTCTCCCAGGCCTATAGAGACGCTGTGAGTCCCCATCGACTGATGGCTTGGTGTTTAAGGCATGTGCTTGTGGGGGGGTGCTACAGAAGCCACGGCAAAGAGCACAGCCCCCTTCTCACACGGTGGGGCTCAAGTCTGCCTGGTGGATGCTGGCTCTGATGCCATTGTCTGCCCCGGGCCCAGAATCATGAGGAAAAGGCGTGTGCAGTACCTCAAGCGGCATCATTGACTTACTGGGGCCCCTACCACCCTCTTAAGAAGACAGACAGACTGACGGATGGATGGATGAACGGAAGGAAGGTCAGAAAGGAGGAAGAGTGGGTGGGTGGTAGGTGGTAGGTGCTGTCAAGGCAGTTGCGACTCATCGCGACCGACCCGATGTCCAACAGAAGGAAGCACCGCCTGGTCCTGTGCCTCTCTCACAACGGATCTTTCTGTTTGAGCCCTTGGGTGCAGCCACTGTGCCCCCCCCGCCCCATCCCATCGAGGGTCTCCCTGTGTTCTTGATGCTCCTCTACTTTACCCACCTTGATGCCCTTCTCCGGGGACTGGAGGGATGAATGGATGTATGGATGTATGGATGTATGGATAGATGTATGGATGGATGGATGGATGGATGGATGGATGGATGGATGGATGGATGGATGGATGGGAAAGAGGAAGCGGGGAGGGAGGGAGAATGGATAGTTGCCATGAAGTCTACTCTGACTTGATGGCATATGGCCAACAGGGAAGTCCCAGTCACTCCCATGTTCTCGTCCAGCGTGACAATGGGGCGATCCACCCCCTGAAGGAGGGCCCTCCACTTGGCAAACATGATGCCTCTTCCCACAGCACTGCGTCCATCTGAGATTGTTCCTCTTCTTCTCAGGTGCCTCCCAGACGATTCTGACACACAAGGGCCCCATGCCCAACAGAAGGCATCGCGGGCCAGTCCTGCGCCACCTTCACCATCTTTGCTGAGCCCGCTGTGTGTGGCAGCCACTGGGCCGGTGGGCCTTCTCTTCTTGCCTGGCGTTCGACTTTCCCACGCACAGTGGCCTTCTCCGGTGGCTGATCCCACCGGATGACATGTCCAAACTGCACGAGGTGAGGTCACGCCAGCCTCGCCTCTGCGGCGCATCTGGCTCTACTTCAAATACCTTGTGACCACAGGGAGATGTGCTTCATTCCGTGGCGACTTTGCACGGGTCCTAGTGAGTCTGGGTCTGACTCAAGGGCACTGACACCAATAATACTCTCCTGCCCCTGTGCCAGTCACCTGGCTCCACATGTGATGGGACAAGAGGTGGCATGGGCGGGAGGGGAGCAAGGAAGGGCCCTGTGCATGAACAAAGATCAATGCAGGTCTCCCTCTCCCCCACAAGCCTGGCGAAGCCCCGGGCTGTGTCCAGCTGGCTTCGGCAGGTGGCCTGGACATCAGACCACTAATCAGCCACTGGCGCTCAGGCTCAGCCTAATGAAAGGCAAGGCCTCCAATATCACAGGACGAGATCTAAAAATGAAGTCTGCCCTCCAGCAGACCCAGGGAGAGCCGGGGAGCCTCTCCGTGCAGGCCTGTGCTGTGGCAGAGGGAATGTGTCATCTTGGTTTGCAAAATGCCATCTGCAGGGAGGAAGACCTGGAGCTCCATTTTCCTGGAGGACACAGTCACTCCCCACAGCGGGGAGGCAGAAGGGGTGGACACCCGCTGGCTCTACCACGTTCCAAAGAGCCAGTCCTGCCGGGCAGGGCAAAGATGCTATTAGTCCTTCTGACAGGAAAGCGCAGGCTGGCTCGAGTAAGAGGAGAATGCTCTATTTACCTCTCAGCTCAGCTCTGACCACTCTCCAAGGACACTGTGGTGAACATATAAAGGGTCAGCTTTCCTGCATCTGCTCCTAAGAAGGACTGAACACTGCTCTCCCTCTGCTTCACCGCAGACTCGTGGTAGACACGGTTTCCCTCCGGCGAACATCAGCAGCACCGTGGGAAGCCACCTGCCACTCCATCACCCAGTGGACTCCCTGGTGCCCTTCCCAACAGGGACCTGTTTCTCCAGCAGAGTCCTGGTGGTGCAGAAGGTAAGCACTCAGCTGCCCAGCAAAAGGCCAGCTGTTGGAGCCCCACCTGCTTCTGGGGAGCAGGAGGTGGGCGCCCACCGTCCGCTTCTGTAAAGGTTGTTGATATCAGGTGCTGCTGAGGCAGTTTCGACTCACAGCGGCCTGATACCCAAGAGAACGAAACACCACCTGGTCCCGCGTCATCCTCACAGTTGGTCTGATGCTTCAAACCATGGTTGCAGCCAATCCATCGAGGGCCTTCCTGTTTGGGAGGCTGTTCCTCCACTCTCCCAAGCATGATGTCCTTCTCCGGGGACCGGGCTCTCCTGACCACATGTCTGTGGCCGTGACATAATTCCATGTCAACTTGAAGACAGATTCAAGTGTAGAGTGGGAGTCAACCTGTCAATCAGGTCACAGCATGATGGCGTCGCCTTGCAGGTGTGACCTTCTCATAAGGAGGTACCCTAAGAGCCTCCCCACCCCCCACCTCGGCCTTCACTTTCCTGCTGGCTGACCCTGATAGCTGTCAGAGCCCTGGGGTGTTGCAACTGCTGTTGGATCCACATGCCTTTGTACCCACCAGCCTGTGATCTTCCTGCATTGTGCATCATTGCATGTGGCTGCGTGAGTCTGAAGAGGGACGTATGGACTAGGATCAGACTTATGGACTTGAGTTGGACCTGGCCGAAGTACCTTGTCTTAAGTATCGCCATACTTGCCTCTAAGGTGCACTCTGGCTGTGCTTCTTCCAAGACAGAGCGGTTGCTCCTTTTGGCAGCCCATGGTGCTTTCAATATCCATCGCCAACCCCACCATTCAAATGCTTTGTTAAAATGACAGCCTCAGAAACCTTATGGGACAGGTCTGCTCTGTCCTACCGGGTCACTCTGAGTTGGAATAATAGTCACAGGGTGTTTTTTGTCCATTTGTTTCTTTTGGCTTAGTTAATACTCCTTTCGTATTTGCAATCTGCTTTGTCTTGGGAATCTCGAACATCATCTATTAAAATGTCTAACAAGCTTCACTGTTGTTTGATCACTAATATTCCACTACAGACCGAAGAGGAATTGATACATTTCAAGTATGGTGGAAACAAAGACTATTGGAAGTGTCGTGGACTGCCGAAAGGATCAGCAGATCTGTCTTAGAAGAATTATGGCCAGAATGCTCCTTAGAGGGAAGGATGGCAGGACTCTGTCTCTCATACTTTGGATGTGTTGTCAGGAGAGAAGTCCCTGGAGAAGGACAAAATACTTACAAAGGCAGAGAGATAGTGCAAAAGAGGAAGGCCCCTGTGGCAGTTACATATCTCCTGTCAACTGAGTGAAGGGGTGGAGTCTAGCTGTCAATCAGGTCATAGCCAATGAGGCTTCTGTGTGGGCGTGGCCTCCTCCTGAGGATGCTGGGAACTCCTGTCTTCCTCCCTGGAGGTGGGACACACACTCTCTCTGCCTTCCCTTTCCTGCAGTTGAGACACTCAGAGAGCTGGAGGAGACACATGGAGACCCATGCCAGCGTTGAGATGCTTCCACTGCCACTGGATCCACAAGACCTTCTATTGAATAGCCTGTGATCTTCCCACATTTGGCATCATTGCATGTGCTGCATGTGTCTAAAGAGGAATTTATGGACTAGCATCACACATCTGGGCTAATATCATACTTATGGACTTGATCTAGACTGGGCTGGGATGTTTTCTCAATATATGATTGCTCTTTTATATAAAGCTTTCTCTTAAACGCATATGAGTGTCTATGAATTTGTTTCTCTAGTCCACCCGGCTAACACAGCCCTCCACAAGATGGGTGAATCCAGTGACTGCAGCCAGGGGCCCAAACATAAAACCATTGTGGGCATGGTGCGGGAGCGGGCAGTATTTCCTTCTGCTGGACTCGAGGGCATCAAACAAGAGCAGCAGCAAGAGCCTACTTAGTCCATTAGTCGACACTGGCTACTGAAACATGCAAAGCGTTCTCACCACGAACACCACACTGCCACGAAGACTGCTGGTGACCACAGTGTAGGTGACCTTAAGGAAATGCCCTCGTGGGTGGGTACTAACAGTTAGTTCTCGGCTCCCAACTGCAAGGAGCACCATGGGAAAACGGCCTCGAGACCTACTGCCGTAGGATGATAGCCTTTGGGGGACAGCCCGACCCCGAAACACATGTATCACGGTGAGTCAGCATCAACTCCATGGCAACACAATTGGATTGGGGTTTAGGGAAGCGACTCTGTCCCTATGTCCCTTTTCCTTACGAGCACATGACCAGTACTAACAACAGTGCCTGGAGTCCAGTCGCCAACCCACTGCAATGGAGTGGATTCCGACTCATAGCCACCCTATGACTTCAGGAACAAACCGTGGGAAGAGTTCCAGAATGCACTTTCTAGAGCCTTAAAGCCATGGCATCTTGAGCTTGACAGGACGTCCCAGGCCAAACTCTGCCAAGACTGTGCTTGGACTCCGTCTGCCGTACCTCCACCATGATATTTCAATGTCCTCAAACTAGAAGGTCTCTTTTACTCTGTCCCAGGTTCCTGCAGCCTGTCTTCCCCTGGTGATATTGTCCCTGGCCTTCATTCCCACAGCCTTCTCTTCCCAAGCAGCGATCGGGGACCTCTGAACTCAGCTCCACAGAGCACTTGTCTCCTGTCACCACCTCACACCTGGCCCACACAGAGACCAGCAGGTCATAAATGCACAGTCCGTGCATGCTGGATAAATTAATGAATGATGGGATTTCTTCCAAGATTGTATTCTCAAATCATAATCCTTAGGGACATAAAATAACTATTGTTGTTTGTTTGTTTTTAAATGGATGTTGGAGTTTTCTTTTGATCACATGTGATTGTTTCCCAATATTTTATTGAGACCGGGTTCACGTGACATAAAATACACCCTTGTAAAATGTAGAGTTCGCTGGGGTTTAGCACACCCCAGGGATACACAGCCCTACTTCTGCCTGTTGTTGCCAAGTGCCGTCGAGTTGGTCCCTCCCCATAGCGACCCCGAGTAAGACAGAAGGAAACGATGCCCGGTCCCAAGCCGCCCGCACAATTGCTCTTCTGTTTGAGGCCACCGGTGCAGTCACTGTGCTGGCCACCTTGGGAGGTCTGCCTCGTTACCTGAGTTAACCTCTATTTCGCACCAGAGAACCCCCATCACGTCTAAGAAAGAAATCTCCTCTTTACTCGTGCACCCACACCCACTGCCAGGGAGTTGGTTCTGAGTCGCGGTGCCCCTCGAAGACAGAGTGGAATGATTTTGCAGGGTGCCCGAGGCTGAAAATCTTTATGGATGCACCCAGACTCATCTTTATTTTGTGGAGGGGCTCGTGAGTTTGAACCGCTGATCTCTGGTTAGCAGGCAAAAGCTTACCCCACTGCACCACTAGGACTCCTTTGTCTATTGTGAGCAGTCACTCCTAACCCTCCACACTCCCCTTTCCCATCTCCTGAAAAACACAAATTTTCTGTCTCTATGGATTTGTCAATTCTGGACTGTGTTAGTTTAGGTAAAAAACATGTCAAGAAACAAATTCATAGACACTCATATGTATAAGAAAGAGCTCTATATACAAGAACAGTTGAATATTGGAAAACATCCCAGCCCAGTCCAGATCAAGTTCATACGTCTGATATTAACCCATATGTCCGACACCAATCTATAAAGTCCTCTTCATACTCATGAAACACATGCAATGATGCCGAATGCTGGAAGATCACAGGCCAGTGGGTTGGAAATCCTGTGGATCCAGTGGTGTTGTAAGCATCTCGGCGCTGGAAGGGGTCTCTACGTGGCTTCTCCAGCTCCAGAGTTCTGGTTGCATCAGGGCAGGTCTATGTGGCTTCTCCAGCTCCCAGGGCATGTGTCTTATCAGCACAGCGTCTCTCTGGGAGTGAGCCGAGAGAGTCTCTCCAGCCTCCAAGGAGGAAATCCAGGAATTCTCAGAAGGCCACGCCCACAGAGAGACCTCATTGACTATGATCCAGTTGACAGACTAGACTCCACCCTTCACTTTTAATCCTCTCAAGTCCCCAATTGACACCAGATTATATAACTACCACATGGACAATTTATATCAATGGAATCATACAAGGATTTGTGGCATTTCCTGATTGAATTCCTTCACTCAGCGTAACCATTCATGTTATAGCGTACTTTATTCCTTTGGATGGATGAATAAAATTGTGTGGAGAAAAAGATGGGGTTTCCTACTCCTGGGAAAAGTTGCCGTCCCAGAAACGCCTATAGGGTCACTGTGAGTCTGAGTGGACCCGATGCAGTGGGTGGAGACCACACTGTGTGTAAAGGACACAATGCTATGTCACCCAATTCCCTCACTCTCTTATGCCATTATTGCCCCAAATTGCATATTTAGACATAGTGTGTCCATCCTCAGAGGTTGACAAGACTACTTCACGCAGTTTGTCTTTGAAATCAAAAGGAAAAGACGGAGCGCCACAGAAAAAGACAGCGTCATTTCGCAGTACACAAGACTGTTGCTTCTCAAGGTGGATTGGTGTCTACTTCCCTTACAAGACAGAGCTGTCCAGGACGCACTCTCTCGGTCACCGTCTATCTGAGACTGCCTTAGTTTCTCCTCCATTTCTGAAGGCAGGGTGGCCAGACACAGAACCAGTTGATAGTTTCTTGTTCCTTTCAGCACGTCTCATTCCCCGTTCCATCGCCTTACCATCTCCATGCTTCTGATGGACCATCAGCCGTGCATCTTCTTGGGGATCCTCTGAGTGATTCATCGCTTCTCTCTGGGTGTTTTCCAGCTGCTCTGTCATTCGTGCTTGACCATTTGTAATGTGTCTCCCCGTGGAAATCTTAGAGTTCATTCAACTGTTAGTGTGCTTGGTCATATTTAACAGGGGAACAGTGGTCCAACACTTGACTTCCAATGGAAAGGTTGGCTGTTCAAACCCACTAGTCGCTCCACAGGAGAAAGATGCTACTGTGTGAAGACTTGTTGGCAATTAGCATTCTTTAAATCTTAATTAGAATCGAGTTACTTTCTAGTGTTTTGGTCACTAACCACAAGATCTCCCTTCAGCATTTTGCTTGTTACACAGAGCTGTTTGTGATACACTCTTGGCGTTTATCTGGGACTCTTGAGTTTGTTGTTTGTTGTTTTGAGGAGGGGATGGCCATTATGACTCAAATATTTTTTCTGTTATTTTCTCCTCTCTCCTTTTAAGACTCCCGTGTGCCTAGGTTGATACTCTTGATGGTATCCCACAGGTCTGGGAAGACTATTTCCTGTCCTTGATTTGTATTTTTTTATTCTAATTCTTAGAATAGTCCATAGATCCAATACTAGTCCATAAATCTGATACTAATCCATAAGTCTGATACTAGCCCATAAATCTTTACGTCCCTCTTCAGACTCATGCAGCCGCATGCAATGACGCAGAATGCCAGAAGATCACAAGCCGGTAAGTGTAAAGTCATGTTGATCAATGACAGTGGGAGAATCACAGGACTCTGGCAGCAATGTGGGTCAGCCAGCAGGAAGGTGAAGGCAGAGAGAGAAGGGGAGGTGCCCAGGTCCCTCTGCGTTAGACAGGGTTTTCTAGAGAAACAAAACACTCATGATTTTTTAGATAGATAGATACAGCATGAAGGACTATAACAGCTAATTAATCTACCCAGCAGCACAGAGAGCTCAGTTCAACTCACTTCCGTGGAAGAGTTAATATACTGGAAGTCCATCAACTCACAAGGGCTGCTGGGTCCAAGGTCAAGGAAGCAGACAGCTGAGTCTTCCCTCGGGCAATGCAGGCAGTCTGGCCACAGGCAGCAGACAGCAGGGCAGGTCACCAAGTCAGCAGCTCAGGAGCTTAGCGAAGCAGGCCTGGATGGGATAGCGAACTCAAGCAATGCAAGATGACAGGATCCACCAGCCTCAAGTTCAAGCAGTGTATACACCAGCAGTGTAGCAAAGCAGGTCTTGAAGGAACCTCAAGCTCTAGTGACATGATTCACGAGTTGGCTGTCCCGCAGGTAGTGTAGCTCATAAATTGAGGCAGAGATTTAGCTAAAGCACCAGAGATCAAGAGAGAGAGGGGTGGGGCTTTCTGAGCCTTTAATCTCTCTGTCTTCCAATTGAATTGCGACTTTATTAATCCCACATGTTCCTATTGGCCGGGTTGGCACAATGAACCTACCTATCAAACCCTCTTTATGAGAAGGCCACACCCACAAGGAGGTTCCATCAGGCTGTGATCTGATTAACAGATTGAATACCACCCCTACCCTTTTATACATCAAGTTGACATGAAAGCAAGTGACTATCACAGCTGTTAATCGCATGGTAAGCAGTTTGCTATCACCAGCCACTCCCAACGACGCCTTCTGCTCCCATCAAGAGCTGCCATCTCAGAAACCCACAGAGGCAGTTCTACTTCGTCCAACATGGCCGCTCTGTGTTGGAACCAACTCAACGGCAGTGAGTTTGGTTTGAGTTTGGTATAATACGATTGTCATCCTATAGGCCAATGACTGAGGAGCAGGGCGCTTCTCTCCCAGTGCGTAATTGCTAAAGGGCTCTGTTGGCACTGGGGAGTTAGGTTGGCAGTTCAAAGGCATCAGCACATCGATGGGAGAAAGGTGGGGCTGTCTGGCCCCGTAAAGACGTGAGGATCAAAACCCTTTCTAAGGAGCACCCCTACTCTGCTCTGTAGGAATCGGCTCAACCACAGGGGGCTGCTTGCGTTGGTTTGGTTTGCGGGGTGGGGGTTGTAACTCCCAGAGGCAACACTTTAATCAAAGTAATGTTCAGCTTGTGTTCCAAGCCAGGCCATCACTGTAGGGGACCACAGACACCTCTGGTCCACAGAGACCCCAGGAAAACAAATACCCATCCGAGTACATTCTGGGAAAATCAGAGTTCAATTGGGCAGCGAATAACCCACCCAGCAGTTGTGCTTCTGTTCCACTGTTTCTTGCCATTGATCACGCCCCTCGCCCATCTGCCGGCATTCAATGTCCACGGAAGAATGAGATGAGCTGTCTGTGGCCTGAGGGTGCTCAGAGCTCCGGAATGCCTTTGTTTTGGCATCTGTTTTGCGTAGGCACGGCATGCTATCTTGGTGAAGAGCCAAAAGATGCCAGCCTGAGGCAGGTTTTCCAAATGGTCGGAGCAGCATCACTGAAGTTGAAGGCATCAAGGACCGCCAAAGGACAGACTGACACGTCTTGGAAGAAGTACAGCTGGATTGCTCCTAGAGGTGAGGAGGGGGAGACTTCGTCTCACATGTTTTGGACATGTGATCAGGAGAGGTCAGTCCCTGGAGAGGGACCTCATGCTTGGGAAAGTAGAATTGCAGCAGAAAAGAGCAAGGCCTCCAAGGAGCTGGGCTGGCACAGTGGCCGCAACAATGGGCTCATGCACAGGAACCACTGTGAGGATGGAGCAGGACCGGCAGGGCTCTGTCCCATTGTGTGTAAGGTCGCTGTGCATCGGAAGCAGCTGGACAGCACCTTACAGCAACCACGTCACGACTTACAGGGTCCGTGCACACCTGCCGACCATGTGTCTGGCACCGTGGAGAACCATGCTGTGGTAAGCGTCTCTGTGGGCACAGCGCACAGGGGCCTGTGTCCACACTCTGAACGTGGCCAGTGTTGCGTGCTCAGAGCAGGGCCCGACGGTCCTATCTTCCATCCCAGGTGCGGTTGCTATGAAGCAGAGCCACCTCGAGGGCATCCAACAACAGAGATGGACAAGGTGGAGAAAGGCAGTGTGGTGGTCGAGAGGGATGGGAAGTTTAGGGTAGGAAGGCCACGGAGGACGCAAAGGTCCTTGAGCAAAGAACGATGCGGAGAGGAGGCTATAAAGAAGCAAGGAAGCTTGCATGGGTTCTGAGGGCGGTGGGGGCGGGGGGTGGCATATTTCGGGCTGAGAAAATGGCAAGTGCAAAGGTCCTGGGGCCGTGTTCAGAGACTATGGGAAGAGGAGAGCTCTACAAGTGGACTTGGCCTTGAGCTAGTCAAGGGCCGCAGGAAGCCAGCGTGGCCTGAACAGAGACAGCGGGAGGGGGTGGCCTCTGAGCACTGGCAGGGGTTCTGTCTGGCCATGACTTCATGAAGAATGACTCACTGTGACTCGAGTGAAAGTTTACACACCACATAGGTCTTCCGCTCCACGGTCCAAGCATACGCTGCTTCAGCACGTCCATCGCTGCCCCCACAGTGCAACCCAGGGCCCTCTTCCCGATGCCTCCCCGACTCTCCCACTGCTGTTCCTCCTTCTCCCCCTCCCTCTCTGAATCCTGAGCTCTCGACTCCTGGGCAACAGGCTGCCCGTTTGAGTTCCCGCAGCTGGTTATTCTAAGGAGCGCCTACCTCCCGGCTGAGAACACTGGGTCTACAACGTTTCTCATGTCTCTAGCTCAATGGACGCGTGACCGAAACTGCCCACTTCGTAAAAATAAAACAAAGAACCAAGCTCCTGATCTTTAAAAACAACATCATTATACACTATTAACTTATAAACAAATCTATGTGATACTATATATTTACATAACACTTTTAATATTTAACTTTCTGCAACACGGGGAACTTTAAGTTGGTTACTTGGGTCAGTCAGTCGGACCATCTCCGCTGCGTTGTTTGCCTTTCCATTTGAGGTTCGCCTTCTGAGACTCTTTTTATACTACGACTGAAGTAATGATTTTATAAATGAAGTCAATTTGCTGGGGTTAATGCTCAGTGTACGTTCGAGCCACATATCTGCAGAGACAGTTAAGCCATGTGGAGAATTTCGAGTTTAGAAGGCTGTGGTAGTTACATAATGTCGTGTCAACGGAAAGATATAGAAGTGAATGGGGTGGGGTTTAGCCTGTCAATCAGGTCACAGCCTGATGGTACCTCCTGTTGGGTGTGGCCATCTCATAAGAAGGGTCCTGGAAACTTCCTCTCTCTCTCTCTCTCTCTCTGTTTCAACTTCCTGTTGGCAAGCCTAAGTGATACCTGAGGCTGAGACCTGCCAGAGCCCTGGAGATGAATCCAGCGCCATTGGATCCATAAGACTTTGCACCCACCAGCCTGTGACCTTCCTGCAGTTTGCATCATTGCACTGAAGAGGGCATTATGAACCGGTGCTGGACTTATGGGCTTGATCTGGACGTGGCTGGGAGGTTGCTTGATATATAATTACTCCTTGATATAATGCTCTCTCTTATACATCTATGAGTGTCTCTGGGTTTGTTTCTCTAGTCAACCCAACCTAACACAGGAGGCTTAGAAGGAAATGGATAGGTATGTATCTCCTTGAATGGATAGAAGTCAGCATAAATGGTAGGAGGCACGTGTGAACCATGTCTGTAATCGAGATGCGTCAAAATCACACACCATGTACACTTAGTGTCACTGTTCACCTTACAGGTTTATTCACTGACTGGCTGAAAGCTGGGCCAGAGGGCGGGTTTAAGGTGACTTCGGGCTGCCTGGGATCCCACCAGTCTCTATGAATGGATCACGATGATGCTTGTAGGACTTGTACCTCTGGCTTTCTCACTGAGTCCCAGGGGAAGCCCCCAGAGGATTCCATGCACTGCCGTGAGGTGGTGTCAGTGAAGCTGAACCAGAGGAGCCTGGCCGCTGTGCTGGGAAGGACCCATTGGGGGATAGTGCCAGGACTGGGCTAACAGATGAAGGAGGCTGGGGCCATGGGAGCTGTGGGGTGGGATGAAATAACTCATTTGCTGACTGAGCGAGGCATGACACGGGAGAGAAAAAGAAGAAACGTGACGGTCACCATCATTCTAGCCTGTGGGTCTGGAAGAAAGAAATCTCTCCTAAGTGCCAGCACAGATATCTAAAATCCATGCAGAAAAAAACCCAAAAAACTTATAAGCCATCAAGCAAAAACAATTCCAAGGAAAACAGTGCCATTAGATGCCTGCATTAATTTAAAACGAAATTTACTTTTTATTGTGAAGTGGGCGAAGCTTTGCACAGTGGGTCCGTTTTCCATTATGCAGTCACACACTCTTTGTTTCCTCTCATTGACTGGAGGGATATCTACATTATTATATCTAAAAATGAAGAAAAGGGAAAAAAACTGGGACAGGTCCAAACTCCCCACAATAGGGAAAGCGTTAGACATAACCACTGCGCACCCACACGGTGGAATAATGGGCAGCCACTGAAATGCTGATGAAAAGTTGGGAATGAGTCTGAAGGCGAAAAAAGCAACCACGCCCAGTACAAAATACAGCCATGCAGTGTGGTTACAAGATTTTAAAGAAAGCAAGAACCATCCAAAGCCAACCAACGTCACTGCCATCGAGCCGATTCTGACTCATACAGACTCCTCAGGACAGGGCAGCGCATCCCGGTGGGTTTCTGAGACTGTAACCCTTTACAGGAGGAGAAAGCCCCATCTTTCTTCCAAGGAGTGGCTGGTGGTTTCAAACTGCTGATCTTTCGGATGGCAACCTGATGCATAGCCACTACATGGCCAGAGCTCCTTAGCAGCAACAACGTGGGCTCAAAAAACCCAAAACAAAACTCACCAGGAAATCACTAAAGCGCAACACAGCGGTTGTCTCTAGTCTAGCGTTGGGAAATGTTTTTCCTCCCAGCTAATTGCAACACCTTCAATATTTTCATCTTAAATGTCGTCTCACTCCTAACGGCGAAAAGGAAAGCATGCTAACCTTTCCTTTTGTAAACTGTAAACTAGGTGGTAGTTTACATTTCGGGTCGTTGGCTTGGCCTTAACAGTTTAAACTGGTCACAACGCCCCCTACCCCCCCCCCACCCCAAGTAGCTGACCAGTCATCCACTCCTTGACTTCCCTCCTCCCTGTTGTGGACTAGTGGTTGCACAGGGGGCTGCTAACGGCGAGGTAAGCACTTAAAAACCTGCAGCCGCTCCACAGGAGAAAGACGCAGCTTCCTACTCCCGTAAAAAGCGAGTGTCTCAGAAACACACGGGATCCATTCTACACTGTGCTTTACGGGTCAGAATCGACTCGCCATGAGCAGCTTCCATTTCACCCAACTGAACACCGTGGTCCATTGAGCCCAGGGCTGTATCTCTCCTCTCCTGCTGTCTCCTCCTCTCAATCGACCCTGGGCTGGTGCTCAGGGGGCTTCTTGCTCACCCTCCTGCCTTGTGAAATTAGGGAGGTCAGGTGTCTTCTCCATGCCAGACACACGCCCGAAGCAACCAGGTCGGAACAGGCTCTGCTGTGATCCATGACATTTCCCTCTCAGCTGGTGTTTGGAAGTATATCGCCAGGCCTTGCTTCCTCGTCTGTCTTATTTGGAAATCTGTCCACCAAAGGCGATCGTGCTGCTAGCTGAAGCACTGGGGGTGTCACTCCCAGCGTCACAGCCCCATGGCAGGCACCAGTCTGGTAAGGTGATGTAGGTGATGGAGGAGTGGTGGAACCAGACCAGGAGGTGCATCTGTTCATCCGGTGTGCGTGACGTGAGCCCTCTGGGTGCCAGGCCAGGTCTAGGAACCAAAGGTGCAGGGGGAGGCATGGAGAGATGAGGAGCAGGTAGACAGCATGCAGAGAGAAAGGTTAATCACTGACGTGTGCTCATTACCGCCGCTGGTCCGATGGCTGATCCCACTTCATCAATCCTTTGCATTGTACTGAGTATACATTGTAGCCACAACCTTGACCTGGAGGGGGCCTGCCCCGCTCACCTGGAGCCAGCAGTCCAATGACTTGGGTATGAAAGATGGAGTCCCCTGGACGATGACCGGACATGACTTGCCCTCCCTGGTAGTCACCAAGATGGTGAGACCTGAGCCCAGAGCCCACCCCTGTCTCTCTTCTCCTGGCCCTTCATCCCGAAGGACCCAGCCTTCCCATCCCCGCCCTTCAGAGACAAACGCCACGGCACAGGGAGATTTCCCAGCAAAGGAGCGGAATGTCCCTTCTGACCAGGCTAGGTTTCAGAAAGGCCCAAGGACACTATAAGACCGGTGTGTCCTGCCATGGCTGTGCCCAGGGAAGAGATCCACATCTCATGGCCATTATGCAGCCTGCAAGGACCAGGTAATGGGGTTCACCGGCTGAGCACCCAACCCTGCTTTTGCACACGCAGCATGACATCTGCTGATCGGAGGCACAATGCCGATTGCGTCAGTGCAGAGGGAGCCTCGGGAATACGCAAGGTCTATCAGCAACGAAAACCACTAAGCCCAGGAGAATGCGGACCAGCAACACAGGGAAACAGAAACAAGACAGAGAAACAGTGAATCGGAACCGGGAGCGGTATCCCGACGCGTTCCTTCATCAAGTCCACACCAGGGAATGGCTAGTATCCTACAATAGTCTTCAATGTAAGGGAGATCATAAGCAAAGGCAGCCAGGGTTGGTCTTTCACAGGAGAGAGGAGGCAGATGAGGGGAAGAGGAAGGGACTGGGTGCGAAAGCTGAATAAGCCAAACACCCCCAAAATAGGGGTGCCGAAGAAGAAAATGTCAGTACAGCCCTGCGATGTGAAACGGGCGCTTTTTAAAACAGAGCCTCCACCCACCCACCCAGCTGTCATAGGGACCCCGTGGTGCAGGGGTTAAGCGCTGGGCTGGTAACCAAAAGGCTGGCGGTTTGAATCCACTCGCTGCTCCCTAAAAGAAAACGGTGGCTGGCTGCTCCTGGGAGGATTTCTACTGTGTGGGGTCGGTCATTTTACCCTTCCCCTTGGACTCACAAGGAGTCAGCATTAACTTGGTTCTGCTGGTTGGGGGGTACAGGCTGGGTTAGGAACTCTTCACCTCCCCCATATTGTGCCTCCATCTTTGACACGGCCTCCCCGCTGGCTGCGTCCACCCTCCACCTCCACCCAGACTGGCTGCATTCGGGAACTTTCTTTAGCCCGTGGATGACAGCCAGTCCACCACTGCTGAAGCATGACGTGGTCTTAGAGAGGTGGTTTGTTCGCATGGCCTTCGACTCTCATCATGAGGATGCCTTGCTCCAGATGTGCAGATGCAGGGCGTGGACAAGGAAGACTCGCTTACTGCCGGGTGTGGCCGAGGGCTGGGCTGCGACCGGTATGCAAATTGTAGCAGGGCCGAGCCTGGCCTGGTGCCAGGTAGACACACACAAATAAACATGTGAATGCTCATGTAGCGAAAAGTGGGATAACATCGCCTTAGCGGGCTTTCACCATATAGATCTACCTAGAGAGATGGACCAGCAAACACCGGCAGTAACAAATTAATAATAATAACCAGCCTGTGCTGGGGAAGAGAAAACTGGGAACTCTAACCAAATGCCGACTATGCGTGCTTGCTTCGTGTTTGCTTCTCAGCAGTGTCCCCATCTCGCTAGCCCTTCCCTGCAGACTGCTGCTGCCTGTGATGACAGACAACATGAACCACTTTAGACGGGAGTTGGAGCGTCATCGACGGGACTCACGTTCTGTTCCTTTTCGGCGGTGTTTGCGTGTGGAAGGCTGGAGGAGCAAGAATGAGGCTATGGGGTGGGTGGGGTAGAATTTGCCAATAAACTCTCGTAGACCAACGGCTCTTGCTACCCTCCAAGAATGAGCGGGTTCATTGATTTGATGGGGAAAAACCCCTCACAACGACGTCCCTAACCTCCTCTAACAAATCCTCCTCTAACAAATCCTCCTCTAGCAAAGGCCGTTTTCAATTTCCTCAACAATTCTTCACATTAAGTCCCCCTAGTCATCCCATGTCCCTTAAGAAAATGGGTCAAGCTTGGTGCTGTTATGAGGTGCCGCCCCTGCCTCTTGGTTCACGTACCGATTCTGCACGAGCACAAGGAAGTGTTAGGGAATTCTTCTGAAGTCTGTCTGTACTTTGCTGTGCTCTGCACAGGCCAGTGCCCTGTCAACGAGACACAGGAACATCTTTCTGGTACTCTCTGCTTTCAACCAAGATCCTCCAACACCAGCACTGACGTCCATGTTCCGCGCCATCTTCTGAATCGGGCCTGAGTCTCTCTGCTGCAACTGCTGTTGGAAGATCTGCAGAGAAAATGTGCTTGCGTGTGATATCTACGGCACTGTTGCATGGTTAGAGCATGCTGTTGGGCCACTTTCTTTGGAATGGCTTCCAATATGGATTTCTTCCAGCCAGGTGGTTAAGGAGCTGTCTTCCAATTCTTCTGACATAGGTGAGTGAGTGTTTGCAGTGCTTCATCGGCTTGTTCAAACTTTTCGGCGGGTATTCTATCGGCTCCTGGAGCCCTGTTTTCGGCAAATAATTTCAGTGCAGCTTGAACATCTTCCTTCATTACCATTGGTTCTTGTTCGTACATTACCTCCTCAAATGGTTGAAGGTCGGCTAGTTCTTCTTAGCATGTGCAGAAATAAAAAATATACACACACCAAAGTAGGAGGACGGGTGGGGAGATGAAATTTCACGCCTTTGAGGTTCTTACATCGTCCGTAAAATGAGAGAGTGATTCGAGGTGGTGTGCGATAAGCTGAGCATGCACATTGCAATTCCCTGCAGCGGACGTTCGAAACGCATAAAGAGGCTCGGCTAACAAGCTGACAGTGGGACGGAGTGGAATTCTAAAAATTCCTTCATTCAAAACAAAAGTACAGAAAGAAGGAAACGAAGAATGGACAAAACAGACAGAAAACAGACATCAAAGTGTTAGAATCAAACTCAACCCTATCGATAAGGACAGCACGTTCATCCAGGAACTACAAGCCCCAATTAGGAGGTAGAGGTTTAAAAAGAAAGCTCTAACTAGATGCTGCCATACGTGTGATTTGAAGTCCAAAGATACAGCTAGATTAACGGAGGAGGGATGAGAGATCTGTACCATGGGTGTGGTGGTGAGGGTATGCCAACTAGACACTCCTGGGTAAGGGTAGGGATAGAGCCCAGCCTCCCAAATGCACTGCAGCCTGTTGATACCTCCTTGGTATCCTAAGTCTTTCTGTGTAAGAGAGAGACCGAGCAGAGTCTCTGGCCCTTGACCTTCTGCCAGAGCTGGGTCTTGTGTCTGGTTCCTCCATCTCCTCTTGAGTCACCTGCTCATGCCAGGAACCATCAGTGCACTGCTGATGGCGAATTGACTCAACTGACATCGGATCTCTGAGTCCACCAGCCTGTATCCTGTTTCTATGAGTCAAGAGAAGACTGACCTGGATGTGTCTATTTCTACGACAATGATGTAAGCCATTTCTTGATAAAAATCTCTTTCTGCATACAACAGACAGCAGTGTCTCTGGTTGGGCTTCTCTGGAGAACCCAGACTAGCACAGGGGATACACCAGCAGTGTGGACTAAGCATTAGAGAGCTGAAACAGCTACGCTGGTCTCCCTTCTGATAGAACTGATAGGAGTCCTGGGGGCCTAGTGGGTTATAAGTTGAGCTGCTAACTCCAAGGTCAGCTGTTCTAATCTGCCATTCCCCTCAAGGAAGGAAGTTGAAGCTTTTTACTCACTCCTGCATAAGGATTTTCAGTCTTGCAAACCCACAATACAATGAATCAATGAGTGGCAATGAGTTTGTCTTTTATGTTTGAGATGTCAAGACACGGGGTTCATCCCGTGGGATAGGGAATCTCAAACCCAGTGCTGACGACTCCCGGCGACCTTATAGGACAGAGTAGAACGTCACGGCTGGGTTTCAGACACGCTAACTCTCTACACGAGTATAAAGCCTCCTCTTTCTCCTGTGAGCGGCCGTGGGTTGAAACTGCTGAGCTTGCAGTGAGCAGCCCCGTTTGTGACCCGCAACACCACCCACCGGAGTTCCCTCAAGAAGACAACAACCGTCAACGCACGTTTGCCCACTCACAGAATTCCCAAATGCATAGAGCAAACCCTGACCGAGCTACCAGGATATAAGGATTCACACTTGTACCTCGAGACGCGTCCCCTCTCTCAGTCATTGGTAATAATAGTAGCAACAAGAGCAACAAAAGGATCGAAGAGATCTGAACAACGATGTTACGTAGCACTGAAAGGAACCCGGTGGCACAAACGGTTACGCTTGGGCGAGAGCCCGCCCAGCCACAGGCACAGGCACAGACCCAGCAGAAACCTCAGCCGCCTGCCTCCAGAAGACTGCCGCGGTCCACTTTGTCACACTCAGGTGGCTTTGCACGGCATCCGCTCGATGGTACCCAACAAAGGCAAACAACATCACCAGAGCAGACGCCAGCACCTGTGGGATAGCCCTGCTCTCTGAGCCCACGGCGCAAGAGTCAGTGTAGTTGCCCAGTGGTCTCCAGTCGATTCCGGCTCGGAGCCCCTCTGAAGGGCCCAAGAGAACTGCCCCCCGAGGCTCTCCTAGGAGGTAAGTCTTTACAGGAGTAGACGGCCCGCCTGTCTTCCTGTAGAGTTGCTGGTGGGTTCAAACGTCACCCTTTCCGTTGGCAGCCGAATGCTTTACCACGCGGCGCCATCAGCTCACAAACAGTTCAAACTCAACTCGCTCGGGACGTCCACAGCCCATTCCATATTCTTTTGCCAACACCGTAATTCAACCGCGTCGATTCTCCGGGGATCTCCCCTCTTCGCTGTCCAACCTGCACATGAGTGAGGCGATTGCTAATACCATGGCGTGGCAGTACTGGTGATGGTTCTCATTAGATGTCTGTCTTTCTACATCGTCAGGTAGAGGCTCTTCGCGTAGTCTAGCTCACGCCTGGTCCGTGTATGGGCTGCATCTGTGTTCTCTTATATTGTGACTTCACGTTCAAGTCCTTTAGGACACTTGGTCATACGTAGGGGACTTTCCCTGAGCTTAATAATTTTATATGCAAGACAACGGTCTCGACCTTATGGTCTGTGCTAGTCTGGGTTAACTGGAGAAACATATCCAGAGACACACCTATGTGCGTAATAGAGAACTTCATATCAAAGAGTACCTGTAAATTAAGAAAACATCCCTGTGCAGTCCAGATCAAGTCCATGAGTCCAATATTAGCCCATATGTCCCATCCCAGTCTGTAAATTACTCTTTAGACACACATAACACATGCAATGATGCCAAATGCAGGAAGATCACAGGTTAGTGGGTGGAAAGTCTTGTTGATCCAGTGGCGGTGGAGGCATCTCAGCACTGGCGTGGGTCTCCACGTGGCTCCTCCAGCTCCAGGGCTCTGGCTCCTCAGCACAACTCCATTTGTCTTGTCAACAGGAAGATGAAGCCGAGAGAGCATGTGTGCCCCGCCTACAGAGGGGAAGACAGGAGTTCCCAGAATCCTCAGGAGCAGGCCCTGCCCACCCCAAGCCCTCATTGGCTGTGACCTGATTGACAGGCTAGACTCCACCCCTTCACTCAAGTTGACAGGAGATAATGTCACTGCCACACGGTCCTACGGGTCTTCTTCTGTGCATACAGCCCAGGGTTGAAAACTTTGTCACTCGTGTGTCTGC
Source organism: Tenrec ecaudatus (assembly GCF_050624435.1). Lineage (NCBI taxonomy): Eukaryota > Metazoa > Chordata > Mammalia > Afrosoricida > Tenrecidae > Tenrec > Tenrec ecaudatus. The sequence continues at coordinate 216,481,714 of NC_134532.1, read as the reverse complement.
TATTTGAAGCTCTATTTTCCTCTAGGCAGCCCATGTTAGAGTCCGAACACTACATCAACCAAGGCCATCTTCAAAGCCAGCCCCTGTCTCTGGTCTTCCTTGTTCCCTGTCCAGGTTTTACACATATAGGACATGACAAAGATGCCGTGCTTGGCATCAGATTTCCCGTACCTTACAGATGTATAACATTATTCAGAAAGATAGGGCCTGGGATGGGGGTTGGGGTGACATCTACTAAAGAAGCAATTCAAGGGCACAAACCGAGCATCAAAGTAAGTCACCGTCCTGTCCTTGAGAGTAAGATCTTGAGCAAAACTTGTGGGCTAAGTAAGAGAATTAGTCATCACTTAGAGCGGTGTTTCTCGCCCTACCCCTTCCTTGCCCTGGAGACTGTGTGTGTGTGGGGTGGGGTGGGGGTGGGGGTGGGGGGTATCAAAAACAGAACCCTGGAAGCACTGAAGAGTGTATAATTACAATTTCAGACCATATGAGAAATAGTCCTTGTTTTCTGGAGGAAATAAAATGCCAAGGCCAATCACCTTCCAGCGCAAGTCCTGAGCAAGCATGATCCGGTTAAGGTGGGAAAGGCCCCTTCTACAGGCTCCCTGTGATTCTCCCAGAAGATGGATGGTGTAATTATACTCGGGAGAGAAAGGTTAAGAAACTATGTTGGAACTTATTAAACTTGACACGCAGCGGCGTTTCGGTCTTGTGTTGCTTTTTTTTTTTTCCAAGTGCACTTTAAAATAATTACGTTTTTAATGGAATATATAAATACCTTACCCCACTTAAGCGAACCGCGGAGCAATGTGCCGTGGAGTGACTTTGTTGAGTCTGATAAGCCAGGTTCCTGGAAAGAAGATGGGGGCCCACGGGCACTTATCCCAGGGTTGGGGGGGTGTCAAATAGATAAAGTATCTGTAGGTGGCTGCGTGTGTACGTCGATCAGTGGTGGCAGAAGTAGCTGAGTGAGCCTATGCAGACATCCCCAGTAGGATGACTCTCTCCTCTTCCTTGTCCGTCGGAAGGAGGCCTGGCAGCATCATGAAGGCTAGGAGCATGGCTGGTGTACTGAGGTTGCTAACACAATGTTGGCAGTTTGAGCCCACCAGCCTTCATGGGGGAAAGATGAGGCTCTCAGTGCTGGTAAAGATGTACAGCCTCAGAAAGCCCACGGGGCAGTTCTACTCTGTCCTAGAGGGTCTCTGTGCGTGAGTGTGGATGCATGGCAGTCGGTGGAAGTCAAGCCAAAGCCCTTTCCTCATGAAACCCCTGGTGACACAAAGGGTCACACCCTAGACTACCAACCAAAAGGCTTGATTATGAACCAAACCCAGGCAGAGGCCCCTCAGAGGTAAGGCCTGGCAACCTGTTTCCCAGAGGTCACAGTCGTACAAACCCCATGGGGCAGTTCTACACGTTGATGAGAATCAACGTGACCGAAACTGGTCCCTTAGCTGTGGGTTTTCAAAATGTTGTCCCATCCACCAACTCCTTCCCCTGTGTGCTAGGCTGGGTTCTCTAGAGACAAGAACACAGTGACGCTTGTATGTGTTGTTTGTGCATAGAAAGTGTGTGAGTCAAAACCAGGACTCTTATGATTATAGATAGATAGATAGATATAAACATGTTTATACAGCGAGAAGGCATATAACAGCTAATCAGGCCACACAGCAATACAGAAAGCTCAGTTCCACTGACTTTTGTGGAACAGTTAATATACTGGGCGTCCTTCATCTCACGTGGGCTGTCAAGTCCAAGGTCAAGGAAGCAGACAGTCAGACAGTAGCACAGAACTTAGTGAAACAGGCCCTGATGGGATCTTGAACTCAAGTGATGCAGGGCCACAGGATCCACCAGTCTCAAGCTCAAGCCATGTGTGAGACAGCAGCGTGGAAAGTAGGTCTCAAAGGCCTCTCAAGCTCTACCGACCCGATCCACGTGGCTTGGCCAGCAGATAGTGCAGCGCACTGGGTCAAGCAGCAGTTCTCTGGTCCCATCACCAGGAAGAAAGAGGAAGATGGGATGCCAGCTGTCTTTATTTATCTCGGTCACCCTCCAGTCAAGCTACAATCTGATTAAACTCCGGCCACGTGTTCCTATTGGCCTAGTTGGCACAATAAACCTAACTATCACAGAAAGAGACTGATATCAAGAAATGGTTCACGGAGTTGTAGAGATCGGTGAGTTCAGTCTCGTTCAAGTCAGGCTTCTCCTGACTTGTGGAAGCCGGCAAAGGGGAAACAGGATGATGGTGCTGACATGGGATGTGCAGAGTGGGGGCACAGGCTGGTGGATGCAGAGGTAAATCAATCTACCATCAGTAATCTGATGGCAGCTCCTGGGATGGGCAGGCAATGCAGTGGGAGATCAGGGAACCAGATGCAAGATCCAGCTGTGGCAGAAGGTGAAGGGCCCCAGAGGACTAGACTGCACAGTCTCTCTCTTATACAAAGGGCCACACACCCAAGGAGATATGTCATAAGGCGGTGACTGGATTGATAGGTACCCAGGCGTGTCTAGTTGACATCATCCCTCACCATCATATTCCGCCAACCACTCCCTCAGTCCACAGCCAGCTCAGTCATTCTACCATGAGGACTTCCAAACCCAAACCATGGATGCCTCCTTGTCTTCCATGCACAGGGTCAAGGTGATGGGGTGGCACCTGGGTAGCAAAGGCACCCCGAGATTCCTGCTCAGAAAGGCCAACTCGGCTTCCTGCTCTGCTGTTGCTCTGTGTTCTACCCCGATATGCATCCTAAGCTTTGCTTGTACAAGTGGCCACGCATTTCCAATTTGCAATGGGTTCCACCCGCCTTGCAAACAGGTCTGCCAGTTGAGACCTTCCTTTCAGCCCCATGCTTCTCCCCGTCCCTCTGCCACCACATGAACCCCAACTCTCTGCCTCTCCTCTCCCTCGGACCAGGCTCCCCCTGCCTTCCGCCCTCTACAGGAACGGCCCTCCGCAGCCCATCTACCAAGCTCACCCCCTTCCTTCCCACACCACCGCCCCACAGGCCACCTGGCCCTCCCTGGGAAATAGAGTCACGGAAGCACCACCACTTGCTGTCAGAAGCCACACGTGGCAGCCCCAGCCGGGTCTGCGTAGAACTCTGCTGCATCGCGTATTCAAGGGCTGGGTTCTCAGAAGTAGATCTCCCGGCCTTTCTTCTGAGGCGCACCTGGGCGGATTCAAACCTGCAGCATCTTGGTGAGCAGCCACGTGTGTTTACCGTCGGCTCCACCAAGGACTCAGTTGAAGTTGAAGAAAGACGGTCAAAAGAGACGCCTAACATTCTGCTCCCTGTCCCCCCACCAGCACCACGGGGGCTCCAAGAGTTTAGCAAACAAGACCGAGTCAGTCGGAATCCACGTGACCTGTCCAGTCTGAAGACGTGGGTTCTGCATGACTGGCCACCCTCCCTGACAGGTATAATGAGGCTCAGCCAGAGAGCGCGCTCAGGCAGCATCCACGGAGCAGGCTGTCTCCAAGAGAGTGGAGATCAGAGAGCCTCCTGACAGCCCGGAGGGAACGCAAGCATCTTCTTCAAGTGAAACGCAGCAGAGTCTTCTCTATGCACAGGTGCCCCTGTGCAGGACAGAGACAGACCCTTCCCCGGTGCTGTACGGTATGCTGAGCCAAGGGTCCCTGCACCACAGCCCCTACATCACATACACATCACATACAGACATCATATACACACACGGCACACAACACACACCACACATACACTATATACACATAGTGCACACAGATATTACATGCGTTCATGCACACGCATGGCAACACACGTCACATGTATGTTTATATGCATGCATCATGCACACATTACAAGCACATGGCAACACATACGCTATATACACATTGTGTAAAAATGCATTACGCATATAGTACATAGACCTGGCACACACAAGAACACACATACATTAAAAGCACATTGTACATACATCACACACTCAGCTCACACACATTGAATAGACATGATGTACACACCACACATATTACATAAATATGACAGAGTCACACACATACATTACTACACACAGCCCACACACATCACATATACATGGTACACCGGAGCATCATACACATACATTACATGCATATGGCACACACACATCACACACATTAAAGACACGTGATGTACAGACCCACACATACATCACACATATATGGTGCGCACACATACATTACAAACACCTTGCTCACACACATCTGGGAGCATGAGCTGTTCTTTAATTTGCATGTTCTACAGAAGTGTTCTATGGTTTTCTTTATGTAACTCTTTTGTTTCACTGGTAAGATTTGTTCCTAGATAGTTTATCATTTGGGTAGTTCTTATAACCACCAATTGTCTGCCAGTTTGTTATACTGCGGTGGTGTGGGTGTTGCTGAGATGCTGGCAGCTATGTCACTGGTATCTCAAATGCCAGTGGGGCCACCCAGCGTGAACAGGTTTCAGTGGAGCTTCCAGACTAAAGATGGTTTGAAGCTGATGGTGGTAGCTTGATGTGATTGATCTATGGAATGATATGATATCTGTGTTAAATCCCAAGAAAATGCTTTTGGAAAACATGACATCTGGATTGTGTCCTAATAAAATGACCTATAAAAACAAATTAAATGGACCACATAAAGATCGATATCCTAGACACTGGTGAGCTGAAATGGGCTGGTATTGGCCATTTTGGATCAGAAAATCATCTGGTTTACTATGCTGGGAGCAATCCAATCAAGAGGAATGGAGCGACATTCATTGTCAAAAACAAACACGGCAAAACCAGTCATGAAGTACAATGTTGTCTGTGAAAGGATTATAACCATCCAACTTCAAAGAAATCCGACCAGTAAAACCATTGTCCAAATTCATGCACCAACCACAAAAGCTAGTGATGAAGACATCGAAGAAGTCTACCAATGACTTGAGTCAGAAATTGATCAAACATGTGATCAAAATGCATTGATTACTATTGGTAGTTGATTGTCAAAGTTGGAAACAAAGAAGAAAGAACAATAGTTGGAAAACGTGGACTTGGTGATAGAAATGAAGCTGGGACCACAGGATAGAATTTTGCAAAACCAGCAACTTGTTTATAGCAAACCCCTTTTTCAACAACACGAAAAGTGACCATCCACATGGACCTCCCCAGATGGAATACACAGAAGTCAAATTGACTACGTCTCTGGGAAGACATTGGAGACGCTCAGTGTCAGCAGTTAAAACCAGACCAGAGGCCGACACTGAACGGAGCATCAGCTGCTCCTAGGTAAACTCAGGTGAAGCTGAAGAAAATTAAAACACGTCCACAAGACACAGACTATGACCTTCAGTCTATCCCACCCGAGCTTTCGGAACATCTCGAGAACAGATTTGACACATTGTGCACGAATGACGGAAGACCGATGAGCTGTGGGAGGACATCAAGAACATCGTGCACAAAGAAGGTAACGCTTCATTGAAAAGACAGGAGAGAAAGAAAATGTCCAAGTGGGTGCAGAAGAGCCCGAGAAACCTGCTCTGAATCAGAAGGGGACCAAGGCAGATGGAAGAACGGACGAGGTCCAGGAGCCGAGCAGAAATCTTCAAAGGGCAACCTAGGAAGGCAAAGCGCAATAGTCTCAGGAAACGTGCAAAGACCTGGCGCTGGGAAAGCCCAAAGGGAAGAACGCACTCAGCATGTCTGAAACACAAAGAGCTCCGAGAAAAACACCAAACCTCAATTTGAAAGCGCGAAACAGTCCACAGGCAAACTATTGAGCGAAGCAGGAGGGCAAGTGTACACAGAATCATCGCCCCACAAGGAACGAGTCGACATCCTGCCATCTCAGGCGGTAGCGTATGAGCCAGAGCCAACGGGGCTAAAGGAAGACGTCTAGGCTGCACTGAATGCATTAGCTGAAAGCATGGCACCAGGAAATGCCCCAACAAGCTGATGGAGCGCTGGACAGGCTCACTCACCTACCCCCGGAAATGTGGAAAACAGTGACTTGGCCAACTGACTGGAAGAGATCCACATTTGTACCCATTCCAAAGAAAGGTGACAAAACAGAATGCTCAAATTATAGAACAGTATCACTGCTCTCCGATGCAAACAAGCTTGTCCAACAACAGTTGCAGCAGCACATGGACAGGGAGCCGCCAGAGGTTCAGGTCAGATTCAGAAGAGGACGTGGAACGAGGGAGATCCTTGCTAATGTCAGACGGATCTTGGCTGAAAGCAGAGAACACAAAAAAAAGATGTTTGCTTGTGTTTTATGGACGGCGCCAGGGCATTTGACGGTGTGGATTGTAGCAAACAACGGACAACATTAGTAGAATGGGAATTATGGAACAATTCATCATGCTCGTGTAGAACTTAGACAAGGACCAAGAGGCAGTTGTGCAAATGGAACAAGCGAATGTGCACGGTTTAAAATCAGGACAGGTGTGCAACAGGGTTGTAGCCTCTCACCATACTTATCCAATCTGTATGTGTCGTAGCTACATAATTTCATGTCTACTTAATATATGGAAGCGTAGGGGTGGAGTCTAGACAGGTGTGTTCACAGCCGGATGGTTCCTTCTTGTGCGCACGGCCTTCTCATAAGGAGGAACCTGGGGATGTTCTGTCTCCACCCCACCCCCACCTTCACCTTCCTGCTGGCTGACCCTGATGGCAGCCAGATAGATTTCTGTGATGAACTGAACCATTGGATCCACATGACCGTGTACCCACTGCCCTGGGACCTTCCTGCATTCTGCATCATTGCATGTGGCTGTGTGAGTCTGAAGAGGGACTTACAGACTAGTGTTGGACTTACGGACTTGAGTTGGACCGGGCTGGGATGTGTTCCTGATATATAAAGGTTCTTGATATAAAGCTCTTTCTTACACATATATAAGTGTCAATGAATTTGTTTTTGTTTCTAGTCATTCTGGCGTAACACAGATTATTTGCTGAGCAAATCACCAGAGAAGCCGTTTCATATGAAGAAGAGTATGGCATCAGGATCGGAGGAAGGCTTATTAACAACCTGTGATATGCAGATGCCACGCCTTGCTGGCTGAAAGTGAGGAGGAACTGGAGCACTTGCTGATGATGATTAAGGATTTCAGCTTTCGTTATGGACCAGGACTCTGTGTAAGGAAGATCCAAATCACACAGCCAAACGGCGTACACAGTGCTCATGGAAGCAGCAGGCAAGCAATCAGAGATGAGTATTGAAAAGCAAGGGTGTTATTCTGAGGACTGAAGTGCACCTGACCCGAGTCGTGTTTGGGTTTTTTTATATTGTGCCATGTGCTTGTGAAAGTTGGACCTTGATTAAAAAGACGGAGGATGAACTGATGTCCTTGAATTGTGGTGCTGGAGCAGAACATGGGAACTACCATGGACGGCTGGCAGAACAGACCGGTCTGTCCTGTAACCAAGGCCAGAGTGCTTCTTAGAGACAAGGGTGCCAGGACTTTGTCTTACATATTTTGGACACGTCAGGAAAGGCCAGTCGCTGGAGAAGGACGTCAGGCTTGGTAAAGTGGAGGCGCCGCGAGGAAGAGGAGATGGATTGACGCAGTGGTTGCAAGAATGGGCTCAAGCACAGGATCAACTGTGAGGGTGCAGGACCGGCTCATGTTTAGTTCTGTGTGCACAGGGTCGGTATGGGTAGGAACTGGATTAATGGCACCGAACAACAATAACAACAACAGAGGCAGAGAAAGTTTCTTGTACACAAAAACATAAGCCACAAGGAAAGCCTACTACTTGTGACTGTACTAAAATGAAGGCATTTAGGATTTCAATCAACATCCCAAAGGACTTGAGAGTGATCACTAAATAAGAGAAAATAGATGCAGCCCTGTGTTGGTCCAGGTAGACTAGAGAAACAAGTCCAGTGATACTCATACGTGTGTGAGAAAGAGCTTTATGTAAAAGAGCAACTGTATATTGAAAAAAACATCCCAGCCCAGTCCAGACAAATCCATAAGTCTCATATTAGCCCATATGCCCGATACCAGTCTATAAAGTCCTCTTCAGACTCATGCAACACATGCAATGACACTGAGTTCAGGAAGATCGCAGGCCTGTGGGTGGAAAGTCTTGTGGATTCAGTGGTGGTGGAAGCATCTCAGCGCTGGCAGGGGTCTCCACATGGCTCCTCCAGCTCCAGGCCTCTGGCTCCATCAGCGTAGCTCCATGTGTCTGGTCAGCAGGAAGATGAAGTAGGGAGAGTGGGTCTGGCCTCCAGTGAGCTATTTATCTCCATAGGGCTCCAAATGAGCCCATCAAGCTGTGGCTTGATTGACAGCCTAGGCTCCACCCCTTTACTCTTAATAGTCTCCAATTGACAGCAGATTATGTAACTACCACAAACCCATGAACCAGATAGACTACGTGAAGAACTTCTAACTATTGATTTAAAATGTTAGACTTCTAATAAGAAAAATCACCAAAGCTGCCGTGCCCCACTATTTTCAATCGCCTCATAAGTGTGTGAAAGTTGGAGATGAACAAAGAAGATGGCAGCAGTGTTGATGGCTTGGAATCGCGATGCGTGTAAAACAGCGTTGAAAGTGCTGAGGGGCGCCAGCACGGAAACAAGCCCATCTTGGAAGTACAGCCAGGCGCTCCTCTGAAGGCAGGATGGAGAGCCCTCGTCTCACGTATCTTAGACATGCCGGCGGTCCCTGGAAAGGGATGTCATGCTCAGAGACATGCTCAGGTCAGGGAGAAGAGGAAGACGGACAAAGACATGGATTGACACGGTGGCTGCGGAAAGGGGCTGAAACCAACAGTTGTAAGGATGGTGCCGGACCAGGCAGTGCGACCTGCTGCTGTTACACACGGAGTCCCTGTGGGCTGGAACGGACCTGCTGGGACCCTGGCAGCACAACAGGGCCTTCACAAGGGGGTGCGTGGCTGAAAGCAAAGCACACGGACAAACCCTCAAGCTCGTTCATGGAGAAATGTACTCTGAAACATGGGTGAGATACCACTTTCCTGTCATTTGACTGGTATTTGAAAGTTCCTGGTGAGGAGGGAGAAATGTGGGATGGATTGCTTCAGTAGGTTAGTAAGCTCCCCTGATATGTTCATTTAATAACTTTGCCTCATAATTTGCATGTTAGCTGTATATATAGACACACACACTTTTTTCTTATAGAAATGTACAGAACAAAAAATGTGTTGTCACATTTGCAAATGTTGCCTTCTGTCCAAAAGAAGAAAATGCACACTTGTCTGATCGCTTTGACATTAGCCACAATTGTCTCACAGGGGATGACAGGAGAACCTGGGTAGCCAGGTCAAAAAAAAAAGGAATTGTCATTATAAAAAATAAAGACATTGAGTGAGGACATTGAGTGTCCTGTTATAAGAAAGCCAGGAAAGGGGGGGGGGTGTTTAGGCAGCAAATGTAAGATGACCGAAGGATCCAAGAAAGAGTATTATTATTAGTTTTTAATTTTTTATAATGACATGCAGATCACACAGCCCAACACCAACACGTAACCCTATACCACCAGGGGTCCTCGAGAGCCAACCAATAGCAAACTACAGCAATCACATGGCCAGCACACGGGCACCACCAATAGGCTGTATTCTAGGAGTAAAATGTCTTGAAGGTAAACAATCAGCCATCTAGCTCAGAAGCAGAAAAGCCCACATGGAAGAAGCACACCAGTCTGCGTGATTACGAGATGTTGATGGGATTAGGTATCAGGCATCAAAGAACAAAAATTCATATCATTGTGAATGAGGGGGAGCGTGGAGTGTGGACCCAAAGCCCATCTGTAGGCAACTGGACAACCCCTTACAGAAGGGTCATGGGGAAGAGACAAGCCAGTCAGGGTGAAACGTAGCAATGATGAAACATACAATTTTCCTCTAGTTCTTAAATGCTTCTTCCCCCCACTATCATGATCCCAATTTTACCTTACAAATCTGGCTAGACCAGAGGATGTACACTGGTACAGATAGGAACTGGAAACACAGGGAATCCAGGACAGATGATCCCTTCAGGACCAGTGCTGAGAGGGGTGATACCGAGAGGGTGGAAGGAAGGTGGGGTGGAAAGGGGGAACTGATTACAGGGATCTACATATAACCTCCTTCCTGGGGGATGGACAACAGAAAAGTGGATGAAGGGAAACATCGGACAGTGTAAGATTTGGGTTTCTGAGGCTGCAACTCTTTATGGGTACAGACAGCCTCATCTTTCTCCCAAGGAGCAGCTGGTGGATTCGAACCACAGACCTCCTGGTTATCAGTCCAATGCTGGCCCGGCAGCTCCACCATTGCTACAGCAAAGTGTGGTGCAGAAACTAGACAGTCCCTGACTACCAGAAAGAACCGGGTCGGGAGCCCTACAGGCTGCCTGTGAAACAAGCAGCTCTCTAAGTGAGGCATCAACTAAGTCCACAGGGAAGAAGCGCACCAGCCTGTGAGATTCACGGATTCTAAGTCATATAATCCAGATCCAAAGGAAGGAAAGCTTCGGTTATGAACACCTCGTTTGCAGAAGGGATGGATGGCAGTGGAAACCCAAAGTCTACCGGCAGGTCCCACCCCTGGATTCAGCCTCCTGTGAACCCCCTCTAGTCATCATTGAGGATGCGGGCAGCCCTGCGATCAGACAGAGGGCTGGTTGCGAAGGTTGAGGCTGTGTCAGCTCGCACGGTGATGCGGGCAGTGACGCAGAGATGTAATGTAACCTGTGGGTCGTGAGTCCTGCTATGAGGTAGCCATCCTCCATTGTTCTGATGTGGTCACCCAGCAGTTTCACCTACGCTGATTTTCTCATCCAGGCCTGCTCATCAGAACCTCGCCCATAAGGGAGCAGAGGGTGTGCTGATATGGTTCATTCCTCGTGTGTTATTTTTCACTAGTCGTATTTTATTTCAGAACTGTTTCATCTAAGTTTCCGATGAAAAATGGGGTTGCTGTCGCCGTTGTTATTGCTGCTGGGTTCCATGAGTCTGTTCCAACTAACGGTGCTGCAGCACCCCCACAACCATCGAAATCCTTATAAACGGCATAAAAGCCAGTCAAATCCAAAGCTGTGCCCAACAAGACCATCTTGGATCTTCCCGGGGACGAAGGCTCCAGCCTGGTTGCTGGCACGTTGCCCTCCCTCCATGCTGAGTGGGAGCAAACTGGTTACCCAGCAGAACGCATGGGAGCGATGACTGCAGGCGACTGAAAAGGGAAGCCTGACCTGAACAGTTTCAACTCCGTGGCCTGAGCGCCCCTCGGACACACTTTGGTCTTGATCTGGTTTTCAATCGTTTCCGGGTGTTCACCTTGGGGTTTATCGCAGATCTATTTTGTCATTGAGGTAGCGGTGTGGAGCCTTTGCCACGTGATGTTCCGTTTCTCGGTACATGAAACCCAGGATTGGCGAGCGAGCCTACAGAAACACTAATAGACAAAGGGGCCCAGGCAGGTGTGGCCGTGGAGGTGGCAGGGGCGTGGCGGAGGGGGAGCTGGCATCAAAGAGCACAACAAGAAGAAAACATTTGGAAACTGATGGCGATAGCCACTGTGCAATGCTGCTTGAACTAGGAAATGATATGATCAGCTCCTAATAAAGTGGTCTGGGGAGGAAAAGGTAGATTTTTTTTTAACATTCGAAAATCAATGGATAGTATTCTTCACCGAATCAGAAACAAACACACCCTCACTGCCGTCAAGTCGATTACAGCTCATTCGTTGATTCTATAAGACAGGGCTTCTCCAGGTTCTTGAAAATTTAAAATCTTTAGAAGAGCAGAAATATATGCCACCAGGTCTCGGGTCCCCTGCCCAGGAGAAGAACAACACACTCAGGCTGATCACCCAAGGGCTGATGCTGCTGAACATAGTGACCTTTCCTACAGCTGAAGGTCGCACGCCTCAGTCCTGCACCGTCCTCACGCTCAGGCCCACTGCCGCTGCCCCGGTGTCAATCCACCTTGTTGAGGCTCTTTCTCTTTTTCCCTGTCTCCTCACCCACGTTACTGAGCAAGACGCCCTCCTCCAGGGACTGGTCTCCTCCAGGGACTGGATGTCCTCCAGGGACTGGATGTCCTCCTCCAGGGACCGGTGTCCCCTGAAGTCAGGTCCAAAGTAGACGAGATGAAGTCTCACCACCCTTTCCTCTAAGGCAGCAGTTCTCAACCTGCGGGTCATGACCCCTTTGGGGGTCGAACAACCCTTTTACAGGGGTCCCCCGATTCATAACAGTAGCAGCATGACAGTGATGAAGTAGCAACAAAAAGAATTTTATGGAGTGTTTTTTTTTTGGGGGGGGGGTCACCACAACACGAGGAGCTGTATGAAAGGGTGGCGGCCTGAGGAAGGTGGAGAACCGCTGCTCTATGGAGAAGTCTGGATACATTGCTTCCAAGACAGAGTTGTTGGTTCCCTTGGCACTCCACAAAACTTCCCATGATCTTCGCCGGCAGCATCATTCCAATGCACGGCTTCTTCTTCAGTCTTCCCTGTTCCTTGTCCACAGTCTAGGAGATGGTGGTTAATGGCGTGGAAGGACAATGAAGGAGCCTGGGAGTTCTGCCTGCAGGGGGATTATCCGCAAAGGGCTCGGTAAGGGTTTGCTATCTCAGAAACCCTCAAGAAGGCAGCGTTTAAGTCAAGCCTGGGAGACGGGCAGGTGTGGGTATGAGGATGCCTGTAGCAGGCACCACAGCCAAGGGCTCAAGGGGTCTGGTGGGCTTGAAGACAGGCCGGAGGCAGGTGCACAGGAGGAGAGTGGGGCGGTGAGGTAGGAGAGGGTAGCACCGAGTTGCATGTCACTGACTTCCCTGTTGCCTTGAGATGCTGCTACTGTGGAGAGATGGACAAGCAGAGGACCCAAATGACCCTCTGCACATTGGCTGGGCCCCTCTGGGTGCTGAATGGAGAGGAAACGGGGGGGAGTAAGGGCAGACACACGGAGGCCAGGCGAGGAAGGTAAGTAGCGGTGTAAGCAAGCGGTGTCGAGGCTGGGACCAGGATGACAGTGGTGGAGATGGTGAGTAGTCCTGGGCAATTAATTCCCTTCTCTACTCAGATGCCCTGTGTTGATTTTCTTATGTACCCTCTCCCACCCGAGTAGCCATGGTGTTGTGTGGGGGAGCACTGGGCTGCTAACTGCAAGGTGTGTGATTCGAAGCCAGCGGCCACTCCGTGGGAGAAAGAGGAGACTGTCTACACCGGTAAGAACTTAGCATCTCAGAAACCTTGAAGAGCCATTCTCCTCTGCCTTGGGGGGGAGGGGAGTTACTGTGAGTCAGACTCAGCTTGGTGGCACTGGGCTGGGTTTTTCTCTTCTGCCTCATCTTGGGGCCAGTCCCTGAAAATACTTCCTTCTCTCCTAAAGGTCAGTGGCAGAATTCTCCCTCGGGCTCCATTTCCAACCGTCGTATCTCAGGCACAGCCCCCACACCCTCTCTCTCTCTGTGTGTGTGTCTCTCTCTTGTGTGTTGCTACAAGGCTGGACAGATTCCAGCAGAACTTCCAGAGGAAGACAGACTAGGAAGAAACGCCTGGTGATCTAGCTGGGAAAATCAGCCGGAGAAGGCTCTTTGGGTCCCAGTGGTTCTATCCAGGCCCTTGTGGGATGGCCAGCATGTCATGCTGCTGTGCAGGAGCTGGCGACAACTGGACAGCAGCCGAAAATGGGCAGCGAGAGTTGGGTGTGGGAGGTAAACCAATGCAGCCAATGAATCTCTGGCTTGCTCTCTCGCCCCGGGGGAGCTCTCTGAGGCCTGATATAGATTGGGTTCGTGGGAACATCCACGGCCTAGAGACAAGAACACTAGATAGACCGTCATGACCAGCAGTATCGGTCAGGCACAAGCACACCCAACCTCAGAGAGGTTGAAACGCGGGGCGGTTGGGTGCCTTAGAGTCAATCAGACGCACACGTGTCTACAAAGCTCCAGCTCTACAGAGAAAAGACGGTTCCCTGATAGCAGGGTCCTTCCCCGCTGGCACCGAGGGTGCTGAAAGGTACAGAGATTGATACGCAACACAAGTCCCTTCCACCAAGCCATCGCCCACTTTTTTGTCTTAAGAGGAAGCCGCTTGACCTGATGGGTCAGCACAGCGGCTGCAACAAGGGGCGCACACGTGAGAACGGTGCCGAGGGCGGGGGCCTGGGCGGTGCTTCTCTCTGTGGTCCATCGACCAGCTGGACGGCGCCTCACGAGGAGAGCTGGTCAGTGACGCCTTTCTCAACCCGCTGTTGACAAGACGCGTAGGATGCACTTCTGAAGGCGGTGTGGATCTCAAAGCCTGACGGGAAACGCGGAGCCCCGCATCAGGCATCGCATGTCAGATATGCCCGAGGGCGCCCAGCAGATGCGCCCACACAGCATCTTCTTCATTGCCTGCCCTGTGCACGGTTTACAGGCGACGGCGAGGTTGACTCCAATCCGTGTTGAGCTTGCACGGAGGGTTTGCGGGGCCACTCAGAACAGTTAGTTGCTACTTTATGTCACCTGCCACCACTGGTTCACGTGTGAGCACCCAGGTGTGGCCTGACTACAGTTTGATTCCAGTTCTCCAGAAGATGACACAGAGCTGAGAGCAGACGCCCAGCCCAAGCAGACTCCAGAACACGGAGTCACCAGCAAAGCCATTTCTGTCGGTTCAAAGGCGGCCCGAGTGAAGAAAAAGTGGGCACAGGGCTGCGGCTGCTGTTGCTAGGGGCCGTCAACCCGTTCCAATGTCCAGCAATCCTACGTGTGACAGAGCAGAATGCCGTCTGGTCCTGCGCCATCTTCAGAATCAGTTCCAGGTCTGAGCCCTGGCTGCAGCCGCTGTGTCCATCCGTGCCCAGGGCCTTCCTCGTTTCCGCACACCCTCTACTTTACCAAGCACGATGTCCTTCTCCGGGGGACCAGTGTCTCCTGACAACGTGTCCCAGTACATGAGACCAAGTGTCGCCCTTATCACTTCTGAAGGTGCTCTCTGGTGGCACGTCTTCCAAGACAGATGTGCTTGTTCTGCGGGCCGTCCAGGGCACATCCTGGAATGCGAAGTGCCCGCTGCGGTATAGCTCCCAGCATTGCGGTCACCCTCCATCCACGCCGGCACCACAAACTGGTTGAGCCGCAGCGGTGGGAGAGTCGTCCATTTAGAGAGTGATTACTTAATTGCCTGCGGCATCTGAATATTTCCAGATGAAAAGCAAGACGTGCCCATGTGTTCTTCCACCTGGGCCCAAGGTGACAAGGAAAGGAGATCAGGTGCCAACAGGAGGGGACTGTCACCTATTTGGAGAGGGCTCTTTCATTCCTGGGCATGCCCGGTGGCCAAGGTGAAGCGGCTCGACTACTGCGTAAGAGGAACACATTTCAAATCCACAGCCGAGGTGGCTGCAGCCTGTGGCCGTGGAGAGCGAGACTTGGGGACGCACGGGGGCAGGTCTGCTCTTCCCAACGGGGTCGTTAAGAGTTGTCACTGGACCCCAAGCCGCCGGTCTGGTTCTGTTCTCTTTAACTCGTGACACTCTAACGTGAGACCCCAAGAGCTGCTACACGGACACCCCCAGTTGTAGATGCTTTTGCAGGATGGCGGCTGGGGTTCCCCCAAAGAACAAACAGGTCCGCTGTGGAACAAGTACAGCCCGAAGTAGAGGCCATGCAGAGGGTGAGACTTTGGACCTGTCGGGACACAGCGGTCCCTGGGGCACATCATGCTCGGTCTGGCAGTTACCGAATCTCCCTTCAGCTCGCGGAGGGGTGGAGTCTAGCCTACCAATCAGGTCGCAGCTTGATGACCTCATGTTGGAGGCACTACGGAGGTAGATAGCTCACCGGTGGAGACCAGACCCATTCTCTCCGCTTTGTCTCCCTGGGAGGCATTCCTGTTGACAAGCCACATGGAGCTCAGCTGATGGCCAGAGTCTTGGAGCTGGAGGAGCCTGGCGGAGACCCCTGCCAGCACTGAGATGCTTCCGCCACCACTGGATCCACAAGACTGGCCTGTGATCCACCCACGGGCCTGCGATCTTCCTGCACTCAGCATCATTGCCTGAGTTGCGTGAGTCTGAAGAGGACTTTGTAGACTGGTGTCAGACATATGGGCTAATATCAGATGTCTGGACTTAAACTGGACTGGGCTGGGATGTTTTCTTAGTACACAATTGCTCTTTTATACAAAGCACTTTCTTGTACTCATATGAGTGTCTCTGGATTTGTTTCTCTAGTCAACCCGGACTCACACACTTGGTAAGGTACAGGGGCAGCAACAAAGAAGGTCCCCAACGAGACGGGCGGACACAGTGGCTGCACTGACGGGCTCAGGCATCAGAACTAACGTGAGCATGGCCCAGGACCAGGGAGTGTTACATTCTGCTGTACAAATAGGTCGCTGTGAGTCAGCACCCACCTGACGGCACCCAAGGACCAAAAACACCTGTGGATGCTGGAAGTACCTGGGGCTTTCTGTACTTTGCCCAAACAGCTTACCAATATGATTCTGAGGCCCTGAGACTGATGGAACCTCTCTCACCCAAGCAAGAGGCCCTGGAGGCCCGGGAGAAAGGGGCAGTTGGAACTGTCCAGCTGTCTGTCGGAGGAAAAGGAGGCTTTCTGCCTCTGTCGAGATTCCCAGCCTCGGGGACCCAAGGGGCGTCGTCCGGCTCTGTCTGTTAGGGTCGCTCGGCGTCGGAGTCGATGCCGTGGCAGCGAGGAGGAACCCGAGACTGTGGAAGCACGCCTCAAGGAAGTCAGGTTTAAAAGGAAGAAAAATGCCTCAGGTGTGGCATTTTTGTAAAGAGAGGAAGTTGATTGCAGCCAACTGTCTAACGGCGAGAAAAATACTGGAGTCGACGGGGAGAGTTCCATTTGCTGGCATTTCACAACCTATTAAAATGATCATGTGGAAGCCACCGTAGCAACATGAAAATATAAGGCTGAGAGAGAGAGAGAGCACAAGTTGGCACTTCGCTTCTGATTGGCTACAGTTATCTTTTTAAAAGTCCTGGTGCGGACAAGAACAGTGAAGATTAAAAAAAAATCCATCCATATTGGAAGAAGTACAACCAGTGTGCTCCTTAGGGCAGTGGTTCTCAGCCTTCCTCAGGCCGCGACCCTTTCATACAGTTCCTCATGTGGTGGGGACCCCCAACCGTAACATTATTTTTGTTGCTACTTCATCACTGTCATTTTGCTACTGTTATGAATCGTCATGTAACTATCTGACATGCGGGATGTAGTCTAATTGTTAAAAATTGAACATAATTAAAGCATAGTGATGAATCCCAAAACATGTAATTCCATATTGTGAAACATTTATTTCTAATGGCAAATCAATGAAATATTGTCTGGAAACATTGTGTAGCGTGGGTCACGGTCTTCACACCAGGTACTCGTAGGTGGGTGTATATGCACGTGGGCAGACCCACCTGGAGACGATAGAGGAGCGGTGTCTCAGTTCCTAAGACCATCGGAAATATGTGTTTTCAGATCGTCTTAGGCGATCCCTGTGAAAGGGTTGTTCAAACCCCCAAAAGGACTGCGACCCACAGGTTGAGAACCGCTGGCAACAAGGGCGATAAGACTTCATTTCACATACTATGGACTTGTTACCGGGGGAGACCAGTCCCGTGCTTGGTGAAGCGGAGGGGCAGTGGAGGAGAGGAAGGCCCTCCAGGAGATGGACGGACACGGTGGCTGCAACCCTGGGCTCGGGCACAGGAACCACGGTGAGGATGGTGGGAGACCTGGCGGTGTTTCCTTCGGTTGGGCATGAGGTCACGTTGAGTCACAACCAACAACAAATACAACGAAGGTTACCAGGAGTCGGCATAGACTGGACAGCCGCAGGTTTGGTCTGGGAGTTAGTTGCATGAAAGTATTTTGGGAAGCAGAGCGCACCCAAGCACAGGTACTGCAAGCTTTCAAGGGCTAGGAGACAGTTCTCCTGGTATCCGTCTCTTGCGGCCAGAATGGACTGAAGAGATCTTGGTCGGACACTGATGGGGCACGTGGTTAGTGGCCACCCACTTGGCTCAGGCTACTGAAGCCCGTATGCAGAACAGAACACGGCGCAGTCTCAGCTCCCGCACCATCCTCAAGACCAGGGCTCTGCCTGAGTCCATGGCTGCAGCCTCCATGTCCATCCATCTCACGGAGGATGTCCCTCAATGTCACCAACCATCTACGCTACCGAGCATGACGTCCTTCTCTAGCTACGGATCAGCTCAATAAGGGATGGATCTCCTGGAGACCCCCAGAGGCAGCTCAGGAAGCCGTGCCGGGTCCAGGGAAGCTTTGGTTTGTGTCCCAGCTCCTAGGTATGGAAGCCTGAGCCGTGTCTGTCCAACTCATCAGCAACCCCTCAGGAAAAATCCAGATTCCAAGGTTTCCACCGCAGAGCTAGCAATGGACATGGGGGGTGGGGAGTTGTCAAGGAGACCATCTGTAAGCACATTAACCACCACCCATCCTTCCACCTGTCCTTCTGTGTGTCGCTGTGACAAGGGGAGCGACACCACCACTGCCCTGTCCCAATCGCCAGCAGGGCCACCCAGGGTGGACGAGACAGACTACGAAGAGAAAGGGCTGGGGGTCCTACTTCTGAAAAGTAGCCAGACATTACGGCACAGAGCAGAACACTGTCTGACTGGCTTGCTCTGAACACGTCATCAGGAGAGCACACCACTAGGGGAGGACTCTTGTTTGGTGAAGCAGAGGGCCATCGAAGTCGGGGTTGGTGGGGGGTGGTCCTTCAGTGGCATGGATTGGCACGATAGCCACTAGGAGGAACTGGATCATGCTGGTGATTGAGAGGATGGGGCAAGCCCGGGCCCTGTCTCCTTCTGTTGCCCTCAGACTGTCCAGAGTCGGAGTGGACGCAAAGGCTGCTCCCGACAAGGAGATCCAACCCTTGGTGCAAGAGCGTCGATGCCATTGGCCACTGATCCGCTCTGGACGAACATTCCGAAGCCTAACGCAGTGCCCCGGAGTCAATGCCAATGCCAACTCACAGCAACTCCACAGGACAGGGCGGAACTGCCCCTGCGAGTTTCTGAGACTGACACTCTTGACGGGGCTAGGAAGACCAGCCTTTATCCTGAGGAGCGGTCGGTGGTTTCGAACTGCGGACCTGGCAGTTAGCAGCCCAACAGGTAACCACTAAAGCCCCAGGGCTCCTGGCTTCACACAGAAACATTTGAAAGTCTGCCTTGCTCTCAACCGTGGTTCCGAGGAGCGTGTTCTTTTGCTGGACCAGGGCCATGTCGCTCCCCCACTGGGAGTCCTTCTGTCTCCTCACTGCCACTGAGTTGATTCATAGTGACCCTACAGGACAGAGGAGGCCTGCCTCTGAAGGTCTCTGAGACCGTAACTCTACAGAGTAGAAAGCCTCCTCTTCCTCGCTCAGAGCCACTAGTGGCTTTGAACTGCTGACCGTGCCCAACCCTATACCATCAGGGCTCCTTCGGTGACTCTAGAACACCCGCTAAGATCATGTCCAAACACCCTGGCTTGACCACAAGACCAGCCGGGTCTGGGAACATAGAATCCATCTCCACGCCTTTCCACCTGACACTCCCGAATGCAGGGTCGCCAGACCCTTTCCAGCAGCCCTGGAGGGGCCACACTAACTCTGCACACTTTGCCTTTGCACATTCTGTTCCTCCTTTCTGAAACAACCTTCCATACCAACTCTCCCTCCCCTCATCACCTCCTACCATCTCGGGAAGACTCGAGGCTCTGTGGGTGCAACCAGTTAAAGCAAAAATGGCTGTTAACCGAACGCTAGGCGGATACAGTTCACTTGGAGGCACCTCAGCAGAAAGGCCTGGCGACCTATGTCTGAAAAGCCAGCCTAGGGTGCACATTTTTGTCGGAGTCCAAGAGGGAGTCTCTGCCAGACCCTCCTCCTTCTCTTTTGGTTGGGGTCCCTCCTTCCAGGGGACCCCAGTCTCCTGAGTTCACCTGTTAGAACATGAGATACCCTCCATTGCTCGGCTTCCCCACGGGACCAGATGCTCCCAGGGGGTTAGAACTTAGCCTCGCTCGGTTCTCTGTGTCCTATATCCCCGGTGCCTAGTGCAGGGACAAACACAGAGGAAACAAAACACACAAACCTGGTGGGGGTTGGGGCAGTGTTTTAGGTGCACCCGGAAATGTGTGAGAGCTCCCGGTCATTGCCTGGAGTCCATCACGCTTCATAGCCACACTGTTGGACAGGCCCCTCTGGGTTGCTGAGACTGTAACTGCTTATGGGAGTAGAAAGTCTCGTCTTTCTCTGTGGAGCGGGTTGGTGGATTTGAACTGCTGGACCTTGTGGCTAAGCAGCCCAACATGTAACCACTACGCCACCAGGGCTCCTCGTGTGAGGGCTAGGCTGGCAAAATCAAAGAAGCTGATGTTTCACCACTCAGCCAGAAGCCTGCGACATAAGAGGGACCCACACCTTATCTTTGCAACAAGCGTGAAAACAGGCAGTCAACCTTATGACAGCTCCCTTTGAGAGCAAGGAACAGGAGCGGCGGGAGCGGGTGGGAGTGGGGGGTGGGAGGAGACTGGCTATTCCGGAAGGGGCACTTTTGCCATTAAATATCTGAAACCTCGTTTTCTAGGAGAGAGGAGAAAGATTCCTGACAGTATCCAGAAAAACAGAAACCACCCGTTTGCTGTCGATTTCCACCCTTGTAAGTTCCAGAGTGCAATAGCTCCATCCACAGGCTTTCCCACGGCGCGATCTTTAAAGGAAGCGGACAGCCAGGCCTTTCTTACGCAGCACAGCTGGGTGAGTTCACGTTGCCAGCCCATAAGATGAGCAGTTGAACGCAAACTGGTTTCCGGTAGAAAGGAGGCCACAACCTTCCCAAATCAAATAAAATGAGCGGTGCTGAGGAGGTGACCAAAAGCACGGGCCAAGCTGCGGCCGAGAACCCCTCAGCTGGGCGATGCAGAAGTTTGCGTTTGCTCCTGAGAGGAGCCCTGACCCCCGAGAGAGTTAAGAATCTTCTCTCTGTTGAAAATAGATATTTTCTGCCCACAGAACCGTCCCTCTCGAATTGCTCACGTTGGGCGATTTGCAATGAGTGCCCCAGGGGACAAATACAAAATCGGTGCCTCTTAAGACAGGCCCAAGAAGAGAGATGAAGAAAGCGTGCCTCGGAACTGCAGCGTGTGGCAAAACAAACATCAGCGACATCACACACGCAAGGAGTCCTGGTGGAGTAGTGGTCATGCACTGGGCTGCTAACCTCAAAGTCCGCAGTTCAAAACCACCAGCATCTCCGAGGGAGAAACGCGAGGCTTTGTACTCCTGTCAAGGTTCGTGGTCTCAGGGAAAACCCACGGGGACAGCTCTACCCTGTCCAAAAGGGCCACTGGGAATCCGGATCAATGGAAGGGCAGTGAGTTTGGTGTCTGGTTTCGGACAGCAGTGAGCTTGGTTTCTGATTCATACTGTCACAGACACAGGCAAGTGTGCCTTTGAGAACAGAGAAGCAGGAGGCAGGATAGCAGGCTGGGGAGACTCACGTTGGACACGTCATCTGGAAAGAACAGTCGCCCCAAAAGGATATCGTGGCTATTTAAGCAGAGAGTCCGTGAACACCAGGAAACTGTCCCTGAGATGGATCCATACGACGTCCCCACGTGGACTCACACATACCAACCAAGCCTTACACAACCTAACCAATGGCGCAGGGCCCCGGGCCACACTGGCTTCTGTTAGGCACAACATCACCCCGCATGGGCGCATGGCAGCACGCAACGATGACAACAAAGGATAGGCCATTTGGCCCTCAGGGACCCCTTGGCCGTCCACAAAGTGCGGCAGCCATACCACCTTCCTCAGACCATGCAGCAACCGCTGTAACAGCTTTTTCAAAACACCTGGCAAGACCAGGAGTCACTCTGCACTGGCAAGATTCTGTTCAAAATGAAGATAGTCGTTGATTTCAATACACCCCCCCCCCCAATCTTAAGGAGCCCTGCTAGCACAATGGTTGCGCGGGGGCTGGGGGGGGCAGGGTCTGACCACAAGGCTAGCGGTTCAAAACCATCAGCCAGCCATTCCATGGGAGAAAGACTGGGCTTCCTACTTTCGTAATGAGTCACAGTCTCGGAAGCCCACCGGGGCAGTTCTACCCTGTCCTATAGGGTCTCTGTGAGCCGACATTGGCTCACTAGCAGTGAGTTTGAGTTTGGGACTGTCATTTTTACAGGATAAAGAAGTCTCTCAACAGGTCTGCGCCACCCCAGATCCCAGCACACAGACCCTTCCATGGTGACTCCAGTGACAAGCTCCCCTTGGCTTCCACAGAGAACTTCAGGGTGCACTACAGCTTGCCTAGGTAAGAGTTCAGCTGCATGGTGTCCACACTCTTAGGAGGTCACACAGGGCCTCCACAGCCCCCTGCCTCCTTCTCCTCTGACCAGTGCCCACTTCCCACCACAGTAGCCCACCCACCCAGGCTGCAACTAAAGAACCAGAAAGGGCTGGGCATCTCCATGCCCGCAGCCCCCATGAGAGCACACTGGTTACCCTCTCACCATCGAGGCCACTACTGGCATCACTGGCTGTCCGAGTTCCTGCGAAGCACAGTGGGGGCGTGGGGCCAGGCAGGCGCTCACCTATCTCCTGCTGCCCCACGCCACACGCCTGTTGATGCTCGTGCCTCTGAGAAGCGCTGTCCCTGCAGTCAGCAGCCCCAGGGGTGATGGCTTTAGAAAGGGTAGAAATGGCCACCTGGGCACACTTCCAACGGCCCATTGCTCCAGGCAGTGTTGAGAACCCCCGGCCCAAGGCTGGCAGCCTGGCGTGCAGGTCAGCCCTGCCGCCAACTGTCAAAGGGGCCCAGCAAAATAACTGACTGCAGAGTTGCTGGGCCTGGACTGAGTGAAATCATAGCACAGCGCCAGGGACCTTGGCAAGCACCCAATCCATGTGAACTCTTCCCGACAGGGGGTGGGAGTGGAGGTGGGGAACTCGGTCTTTTGAGAGTCCGGGGGCTGCGGGAAGCCAGCTGCCAGCAGGACTGATAGAGCTTGCAGGCAATAGTTCTTCAACTAACATTCTCCTGAGTGGTGGACGCTGCCCTGGCCCTCAGCTTCTCGGACAGGGAGTCAGGGGCTCAGAGAAGGCCCGTTCTTGGCCCAAACAGCGGTGGGCATGGAGTTCACAGCAGGAAAGATTCCATCTGCCAGGCACCCTGCAATATTCCTCCATGGGCTTGGTGCCCTCCCTGGGGCAGCCGTGAAGCCAGAAAAGTTTGCCCAGGTTTTCTTGGCAAAGAGGAGAGGCGGCATGAAACCTGCCTGTGCACCAGACCCAGGCACACTCTGCACACACGGGCACACTGCACAGGCGCCAGCACAGTGGAGGCTGGCTGGAGCAGCGTAGAGTCCACCGCCCAAGCCACTTCCCTCAGCTCTAGGCTAGATGGGGACCTGGGAGCCCAGCCTGTCTGCACCGGAGACACCAAGGCTGGCCTCCCCTCTCAAGTCAACTGTCCCCTCCAGCCCCAAGTGAAGGTGCCAGGTCCCTTTGTCCCCTCCGACTGGGTGCCCCTAAAGGGCTGTGGTTCATGCGCTCCGCCTGGTACAGGCAAGCGCGCAGGTGGGGCTGGGCGAGGTGGCCATGCCTGGTCCTGGGACCCAGCAGGGTGCGAGAACCCAATGGTCGGCCAGCAGGTGGGGTGCCGGCCAGAAGGGTGCAGCAGCAGCCGACTTGGCGGCGCCTCGCCCTCTTACCTTCCTCATCCTCGTCAAACACAGGGGGCTTGTGGGAGTGGTTCGCGCCCATATTCCACCGCGGCCGCGCCACCCTCGCCACTGCTACATGCCCGGTCTCTGTCGCCGCGTGCGCCGCCAGGCCCTGGGGCTGTGGGTGGCCGGGCCGGCGTAGAGCGGGAACCCGCTCTGCCTGCGGCGCACTCTCCTCCTGGCGGCCACCGGGCTGCACTCGCTGTCCCTGGAGCGCTCTGCGCCGGGCCACCTCTGGGCAAGGCGCAGCTGGCGGGTCTTCGCGGGCAGAGGAGCAAGCAGGGGAGGAGATGGAGGAGGAGGAGGAGTGTGGGAGAAGGAGGAGGAGGAGAGCAACCAAGGGGCTGCGAGGAGGGGCGCGGCCGAGAGGGCGGGGGGCGGGGTGCAGCAGGCGAGCACTGTCACGGGGGAGCTTCCGGAGGAGGAGGTGCAGCAAGCGTGGGGCGGGGAAGGGGGGAGCGAGCGGGGGAGGCGGGGGGCAGGGGGAGGAAGAAGAGCGGCGGCCCAAAGCGCAGACCGCGGAGTAGCCGAGGGGGTGCGCCGGGGAGAAAGAGGGCGCACAAAAGAGGGGGCGCGGCCTGGAGGAGGGGGTGCGGCTATGAGGACAGAGACTGGTCAGGAGGAGGGGGCGCCATAGGGAGGATAGGGTGCTGCAGAGAGGAGGGGGTGTGGCTGGGAGGAAGGGGTGCACAGAAAGAGGGGGCGCTGCAGGAAGAGGAGATGGGACTGGAAGAAAAGACACTGGCCGTGAGAAGGGGGCCTGGATAGAAGGAGAAGGCGTGGCAGGGAGGAGGGGAGCACTATGGGGAGGAGGGGGAGCGGCCGGCAGCAGCCCTGGAGGAGGGGATGTGAACAGGCTGCACCCCGCCAGCACCTCCAGGGGGCCCCACGATGGGCCCCCATATGGCCGGGATCCCCCTCCAGGCATAGCTGTTTGTAAAGACCACGTGTTAGGCGGGCTAAACGCTCCCCGGGTACCATCTGGGCAGCAGGTCCCCAGAAGAGGCCCCCAGAGGTGACGCAGGAGTCGCCTTGGCTGGGTATCTAAGGGCCCGGGCTTGCGAGGGCGGACGCCCCAGGACGCCCCAGGGAGCCTGTGAGCCTATTCTGGGCCGGGAGCGGCTGGAAGCGGAGTCACCAGTCCTGGGCCATTACTTTCCCAGTTCTTTTTCACGCGTTGGATGAATCAAAGCAGAGTCTAGACTCCTGGACGCTGACCTGGCCCTTTCATGGTACAGCAGGTAGATCCGAGGCCCCGCGGGTCTGCGCCCAAAACCATTCGCGAGGGGTGTGCAGTCCCGCGCGCCTTGGGACCTCCTTGAGCTGAGCCCAGCTTCTGGGTTCCCGAGTCCCAGCGCACGAGCTGGGAATGCGGGTGGGGAAGGCACCAGAGACGGGGTGCCTACGGACTGGGGGGCACTGGGGACGCCTCGTGGCTCCCGCAGCGCGCGTGGATCCTGGAAAAGACCTGAGGGTCCCAGCTGCCTAATCCCTTAGTCCAAAGGCTGTGGCACCTCTGTCCCCATGCTGCCATCTGCTGGACACCTTTCGCCTCTGCCTGCACTTTCTGAAGTAGACGTCTGTCCAGTGCAGGGCTCCACTTGCAGTGGCCCCGATCAGAACAGTGAAAGCCCCATCCAGCTTGAGGCAGCTGGGGCTGGTCCAAAGGCGCGCAGAGACAGGCCTTTACCCGAGACCCGCTGAGCTCCTGGGTGTGCTGATTTGTAAAATGGGGGCATTGCTATTAAGGGCACAAAGTTGCAGCTGGTGGGATTGAGAAGTTGACCCTGCGGCTGCCACCCCAGGAAAGCGAATGCCCCACATCTGCTCCCATTTTAGAGATGGGCAAATTGAGGCAAGATGTTAAGGATCTACCCAAGTCTGTCTGCTCATTTAAAAAATAGCACTAGGAAAACCCAGTGTCCTCGTGTCTGGCATTTTAATGACCCTCTAGCACAGTGTGGAACTGCTCAGAGTTTCTAAGGCTGTCATTTTACAAAAGCAGACTGCCTCAACTTGCTGCTGGTTTGAACTGTCAACCTTTGGGTTAGCAGACTATGTTAGTCCTGGTAGACTAGAAAAACAAATTCAGACACTCATGTGTATAGGAAAGAGATTTATATACAAGAGTAACTGAATATTGAGAAAACTTCCCAGTCCAGATCAAGTCCGTAAGTCCAATATTAGCCCATATGTCTGATACCAATCTACCAAGTCCTCTTCAGACTCATGAAACACATGCAATGATGCCGAATGCAGGAAGATCACAAGCCAATGGGTGGGAAATCTTGTGGACCCAATGCTTGTAAGCATCTCTGCTGGCAGGGGTCTCCATGTGGCTTCTCCAGGCCCAGGACTCTCACTGCCATCAGCATAGCTCCATGCGGCTTGTCAGTGGAGAGGCTCTCAGGGAGTAAGCCTAGAGAAAGTGGCTCTCCCACCTCCAAGCAGGAAAATGCAGGAGTTCCCAGAATCCTCAGGGGAAGGCCATGCCCACACAGAGGCCTCATTGGCTATACAATGATTGACAGGCTAGACTCCGCCCCTTCATTCATAATCATCTCAAATTGACAACAGATTGTATAACTATCACACAGACCTACAGGTAACCCAAGGCCCCTGCTTAGCTCCAAAATAACCACCAAACTGATTGCCATTAAGTCTATTGAGATTCATAGCGATTCATCGTAGGACAGAGTGAAACTGCTCTTGGGGATTTCTGAGACGACCCCTTTATGGGAGTAGGAAGCCTCATCTTTTTCCCATGAACAGCTGCCGGGGTTTGAACTGCTGATCATTTCCACATCGTTCTGTCTTGGGACCAAAACACAAAAATCTTACTGCTATGGAGTTGACTCTGGCTCATGGCGACCCTACAGGACAGGGTAGAACTGCCCCTGCGGGTTTCTGAGACTGCGATTCTTCATGGGAGTAGAAGCCCTCATCAGTCTCCCTTGGAGATACTGGCGGTTTCAAACTGTTGGCGTTTGTGGTTGGCAACTCTGAGCATAGCTACTGCATCGCTGTGTAGTCAGCTGGTAGAGAGTGGCAAGGTTGGGTGGAACTGGGAGGGAGCCATACCTGACATATATTTGCCACCCTGCCTCTTGAAATCACTCCGAAAGAAGAAGGGAAAAAGAGGTCATTGCCTCAATTCTGAATCTTAGAGACCCTGTAAGACTGGTTAGAACTACCCCGCGAGTTTCCAGAACTGTAACTCTTGACCTGGAGTAAAAGGCCCCATCTTTCTTGCACAGAGCAGCTGATGGTTTCAAACTACTGACCTTGCGGTGAGCAGCCCCACGGGTAGCTTCTTGAAATAGTGCCTCCTTTAGTCCTACGTTTGGAACCCAGGTGATGGAGTGGTTACATGTTGGGCTGTGATCTGCATGGTCAGCAGTTCAAAGCCACCAGCAATTTCTGGGGAGAAAGACTGGGCTTTCTACTCCCACGAACAGTTACAGTCTCAGAAGCCCACGGGGACTCGCCCTGAGTCCACGATGCCTAGATGGCAGGGAATTTGGTTTGGGGCTAGTCCTGCATTACAAATGTGACTTTTTATTGTGAAATGGGCAGAGGTTGGCAGAATAGATCATTCATTTTCCCTTCTGCCATTCAGACACATCTTATTTCATCTCATCCCATCACTCACACCACTTCCTGCTCCGGGCTTCCTGTTTCCGGTTTCCATTCCTTCTTCCTGAACCCTGCGGAACTGCCCAGGGTGGAAGTGCTGTCCTTTCCTCGAGCGTGGTGGACAATTCTAGGGTGTGTGTCCCTCCCTCCAGTTAGAGTTCCTCTTCCAGATCTGCCTGTTGTTTGGGCGGAAAACTGAGCCTTGGGCTGAGCTCAGTTCCACACCTCGAGGGTGCCTGGGAGCTTCTCAGCCGTCCCACCAGCCTGGTCTCTTTGGGGAGTTTGAGTTTTGTCCCATATTTTTCTCTCACTCCATTCAGGACATTCTGATGGGACCCCTTTCAGCGTAGATCATAGTGACAGCGGGCACCTTCTCATTCAGGTGGCCGCGGGGTCATGGAAAAAGATGCAGCTTTGTGTTTCCCTAAAAATATAAAGAGTTGGAAGGGACTGGATGTCAGCGATGGGCGGGTTGCCTTGGGAAACACATGCAGGGGTCACGAGGATGTCTTCTGGACAAGCACGGGTTGGACACGAGCACTGACCACTCTTTGTCAGCTTCCTATTGTCCGAATGCCAGGACGTCACTTGGAGGACCAAGGTGAGCCTGACTCAAGCCGTGGTATTTACCATCATCTCCTCTGCACGCAAAAGTTGGATGTTGAATAAGGGAGACTGTGGAAGACTTGATACATTTGAATTGTGGTGCTGGAGAAGAATATTAAAAGTACTGTGTTAGTCTGGGTAGACTAGAGAAACAAATCCACAGAGACACTCATATATGAATAAGAAAGACGTTTATATACAAGAGCAGTTGAATATTGAGAAAATGTCCCAGACCAGTCCAGATGAAGTCCATAGTCCAATATTAGCCCATATGTCCAATACCAGTCTATCAAGTCCTCTTCAGACTCACAAAACACATGCAATAGTGCCGAATGCAGGAGGATCACAGGCCAGAAGTTTGGAAGTGTTGTGGATTCAGTGGCATTGTAAGCATCTCAGCACTGGCAGGGGTCTCTACGTGGCTTCTGTTCCAGAGGTCTGGTTCCATCAGGGTAGGTCCATGTGGCTTCTCCAACTCCCAGAGCTTAGTGCCATGTATCTTGTCAGTAGAGAGTCTCCCAGGGAGTGAGCCGAGAGAGAGTGTCTCTTGCCTCCAAGGAGGAAAAATCAGATTTCCCAGAATTCCCAGGAGAAAGCCATGCCAGGTACTGTCTAGAGGGACCGACAACAGGGAAGTATGTGTAGCCCAAAGCCTGCTGGGGATCCCAGACAAAGGAACCCCATTCTCCTCATGCTGGCTGCAGCGATGGGCTCAAGCAATCGCCATGATGAGTGTGGCACAGGACTGGGCAGAGGTTCATCCTGCCATGATCAGGTCACTGTGAATTGCAACCGACTCAGCTCACAATAAATAACTGTGGTGACTGGTTGGTTAGCAATCACGTTGTGATTCCCCATGAAGTATAAGTGTTGACCTGTGAGCCCCTGTGGTGTGGTGCTAACCACAGGTCAGCAGTTCAAAACCACCACTGACTCCCAGGGAGAAAGATGAGTCTTTCTAAACCTGGAAAGAGTTACAGTCTCAGAATCCCACAGGGACATTTCTACCCTGTCCTGCAGTCACTAAGAGTCGGAATCAACTCTATGGCTGTGAGTTTGGGTTTTTGGTGTTTTGGGTTGTTGTTGTTATTTGTTTTTTCAGTATACTCCTCTGCAGAAAAATCTAATTTTCATTGCTATGTCAATTTGCTCATAACCGGAGCAGGGTGGATTCTACATCTAATCACTTCTGAGAGACGAGAAGAGCAGAATGGACAAAGAGACACTGGAGGGAAAGAAAGACAGACACTGTGTGGTGATCATCTCCCAGCCACGGAACCAAGGGACACCTGGAGCTTGACAAGCACGGTGTCAACACAGCTGTGGCTGATGAACACACGTGGAATTCAGTGACGGGCAGTTTGATTCGTGATAAATGGCTCCGCGAGCCTCGCCTTTCTGATCTCTCGTTCTCTGATGGTCGGACCAGTGTGCAGCTGCCTTAGCTAGTTCCCTGCTTCAGCTGACAAGGCTCACTTGATGCAAGACATCCCCAAGAAGAAGCCACATGGACCTACCCCAATGCAGCCTTGGGTGCTGGAGCAGCCATGTGGAGACCCCTGCCAGCGTTGAGATGCTTATACACTCACTGATTTGGCTTTCCTCCTGCAGTCGGCGTCACTGCGTGTGTTTTGTGAGGTTGAGGAGGACTTTGTAGATCAGTGTCGGACATATGGGCTTACGGGTTTGGACAGCACTGGGTTGGGATACTTTCTTAATGTGCACTTACCCTTTATGTGAAACTCTTCTCATAAAAATATGAGTGCCTATGAATTTTGTTTCTCTAGTCTACCTAGAGTGACACCACAGCAGCCAACCCCTGCCTTGGACTGTCAGCCTTCAGGGTGGTAAGAGGGGACGTTTTTGTCCTTTAAAGCAAGGCACACACTGTGGGATTTGAGTGACGCAGCACAGGGAAGCACCGCTGCTCTGAGGATCCCTGCTGTCCTCAGTTGTCAGAGAACAGGGATGCTCACTGGACCTGCCCCTCAGATGGGCTGCCTTGGAAGCATCTTCCCCACCAGGAAGATTCCAGGTAGGGACATGGGTGATGGGTGACAAGGTGGTACCCTCCTTCTCCTACCTCCCTAAAGGACAGCGGAGGTGACGCCTCCGGAAACCTTAGTTGTGATGCTCTCTAGCTGACGAGGTTGGTCAGGTGATACTGGCAGGATCTGGAAGGATTGTTTTTGAAGGTAGCATGGCTTTCCTGGCAGAGGAAAACCAACGAGACGTTGATGTAGAAGCCCCCAAATATTGCTACTTGGATCCCAACCATACTCACAACGGGACCAATGGGTAGCATCATGATAAACAAAAGAAAGATCGCAGTTGGCATGGATCCCATCTTGCTCGGGTCCACAGTCGATGCTCATGGAAGCAGCAGTCGAGAGCTCAAGCAATACATTGCACGGGGTAAAGCTGCTGCACAGGACCTCTTTGGAGTGTGGAAAGGCAACGAGGTGACTTTGAAACTAAAGCGTGCCTGCTCCGAGGCACCACATCAGCGTGTGGAAGTTGAACATTGAAGGAGGAAGACCACAGAACGGACACTTTGGAAATGTGGTGCTGCAGAAGACGATGGCAAGGACCAGGGCTGCCAACGAACCGACAAACCCATCTTGAAAGACGTGCAGTCAAATCGCTCCTCAGAAGCAAGTGTGCTGAGAGTTTGCCTCACGTCCTTTGCACGTGTTGAAGGACCCGAGATGATCCATCCGTGGTGGGGTGAACGTGGGGCTTATTAGGACAACGGTTTTAAGAATATTGAACCCTGATTCTTTTTTCTTTACCTGCTCGTTTTTCGAGGGCTATCCTAGGAGAATTTTGTTGGGAACACTTCCTCCTTTGTGCCCACTGCATGGATCTCGCCCTTGGCGATTTCCTTTTGTTCCCTAAGCTCAAGGCACACTCCAGAGAAACACAGTTTTGGTGCCCCGGATGCTGACGCTGCTCTTTGGACCGTGAATTGGAGTCCACTCACCGGCGGTCGTGGTGGTGGTAGTAATGGTGGTGCCATGGTCCTGGTGCTGGTGGTGGTGTGAGGTGCCATCAAACTGGTTCCCACTCCTAACAACCTCTGGACAAGAGAACCAGACACTGCCCAGTCCCGTGCCATCGCACGATCGTTCTTAGAGTTGAGCCTGTTGCCGCAGCCACTGTGTCAATGCACCTTGTCGGGGCCTTCCTCTCGCTCGCTGCCCCTCCACTCTACCAAGCGCGATGGCCTTCTCCAGGGACCGGACTCTCTGGACAACATGCCCAAGTACGTGAGGTGAAGTCTCACCATCCTTGACTCCAAGGAGCGCTCTGGCAGAACGTCTTCCAAGACAGATGGGCTTATTCTTTTGGCGGCCCATGGCACTGCCAATATTCTCTGCGAGCCCAACAAGCCAAGCACATCAGTGGTAATGAATGCCGAATTCTTTCGGGAGGGGTTAGAGAGATGGGAGCCCTGCTTTCGGAGATCTACAGGGGGAGGGGATCCATCAAGAGAGAACAGCTTCGCGTTTGGGTATTTGTGTTTAGTAAGGCTTTCTGTTATTTTTGTGGCAACTGTTTTGAACTTATCCTCATACGGGTCATGTATCTGGTGGCGGTGGCGGTGGTTGTTAGGTGCTGTCGAGTCAGTTCTGATTCATAGCCACACCTCCTGGCCCTGCATCAGCCTCACACACGGCCTTCAGTCTGAGCCCATTGTTGCAGCCGCTGTGTCGATCATCTAGTCGAAGGTCTCTTTCCCCTTCCTTCTCCTTGAGCAAGCATGAAGTCCTGCATCCTACAGTGCTTTGAACATCAATTTACTTCAGAGAATGGCTCACATGCTGGGGTGGGGACTGACAAGTCCCAGGCCCGTGGGTCTGGCAGCAGGATGGAGACCCTTGCTGGCTCATGAGCTTGCCGGGGGCGGGTGCTAAAAGCGTCCGAAGGCTGTCATCTAGGAACGAGAGACCACGAGAGCACAAGTTTTCGTCACAACATCCATCCACGCAGGTCCTACCTCCACTGTCAAACTGATCAGCGAATCTCATCAGATCCCATCCTGGAAAGTGATGGCATCCTATCACACGAAGGAACGGTGGCAGCCTGTCCGGTGGCAGCCAAACCACTATCGCAGCCTAGTCATGGTGGCACCTGACGCGAATCAACACGGCACATTATCTTCTACCTCCTACATGACACTGCATATCTCCCGGTCTCAGAGAGAGAGAGAGGGAGCGAGAGAGAGAGAGAGAGAGAGAGAGAGAGAGAGAGAGAGAGAGAGAGAGAGAGAGAGAGAGACAGAGAGAGACAGAGAGACAGAGAGAGGCTAAGCTTGCTTTCCTGGGGCTTCCAGGAGCAGCCACGTTCATGTGTTTCCTGTTCCTTGTGCACACCCCAACGTGAGTTCTTCAAACTCAGTGAAAACGTTTTGTTTGTTGTGTTTAAATAGACGCCCTCAGCTGCCTCCGCCCACCCAGTCGGAGTGACTGCCCTCGGGGCTGGCTGTGGGAGGACGCGGGAAGCTGGGCTCTTGGAGCACTCCTGTGACTCTGGCCAGGAGTGGAGTTGACTTGATTCTCGCGTTCGGACTTCACTCCTCAGGAGCCAACCAACATGTGGGGGCACCGTCCACTCATGGAGCGCATCGTTAAGCCCTGGGCATCCCAGAGCTATGGATGCCCATGGGCTGGGTGTTGGGTTGATGTAACACAACCGAGGTGTAGAGGTCTACTGGATCCTCTGGGCAGGGTCTCTTCAGAGAGGCCCAGTGCGATTGTGTTTTCGCTGAGGCCTTAGACATGTTATCAAGAGAGCAGAGGGGCAGGAAAAGGACGTCATATTTGGCACATGGACGGGCAGGGGAAAGGAGGAAGGACCAGGACCAGCTGGAATGACAGAGGCCACATGAGCTCCAACATAGAAACAGCTGTGAGGACGGTGTGGGACCCGTGGCACTTTCCTCTGTTGTACAGAGTCACTATATGAGTGGGTATCCCCCCCCCGCCCCCGCAAAAAAGATAAAAGAGCAGATTTCTTTTTCAAAGCTACATTTTTGTTTTGTTTTGTTTTTTCAAAACAACTTTCTCACCTTTAAAGTACTCTCCATCTAACTTTATCACCTTTAACGTACACTCTGTCTCACTGAATGCATTTGTCAAATCTGCGATTCCGGTTCTTGGGAACATTTTTCAGAATCATCTGTTTGGATGGCTGAAAGCACCTCCTTCATTTTTTCCTTCACCTCCTCTACATCATCAACTCGCTGCCCTTTCATGTCCCCCTGCATTTGCAGAAACAAAAAGAAGTCCCACAGAGTGAGGTCAGGTGAGTAAGGTATGAGGGGGAAGAGAGGCAGACTGGGTTTTGCCCAATACTGGCACACTGAGAAGGCTGAATGAGCAGCAAGCTAGTCATGACAGCAAGCTAGTCCCCCGTCTACCACAAATCAGGCCTTTTTGTCACACACTGTTATGCAATCTTTTCAGAACCTCTAAATAGAAAGCTTGATTAACAGTCTGACCTGGTGGAACGAGCTCCAAATACACTGGGAGTCAACATATTCATCTGTGTGGGAAGTTGATGGATGTCCAGAACAAGGTTGCTATCAATCAACATTCCACCTTTTTTGAAAAGCAAAAATCACTTGTGTGCTTGAGTTTTTTCCATGTTGCTGTCCTTGTAAGCTGTGTTCAACATCACAACAGTTTCTGCAGCAGTTTTCCCTGAGCAGGAAACAAAGTTTCCCAGCCGCATGCTGTTCTCTTAAATTGGCCATCACAAAAAAATGAGGTTCGAGTGAAACTGCTTTTACTAAAAGGTTTTACTAAAATAGTTCACAGAGAGAACGTTCCCAGGTGACACCACTGGGTGCACTAACTCAGTGCACGTTGTGGGATGCTCACTTAGCAGGGGGTGGGGTGGGTAATGCATACTGCAAAAGTTCTCCAGCCAGGGCAAGAACATCAAGCATTTGGGGGGGGAGTACACCCTCATATGTTAGCGCCAACTCATTGGCACTTGACAACAACATCAAAATACACACATGTGAAAACAGCATGAGAGGGTCCTCTGCCAAACAAGGTATCCAGGAACTGCTGGCCAATGTCAGCACAAGGAGAGCGAAGCTCCCACCAGGAAGCCACCTGACTGAAGATCTGACCTAGACCATGAGTCCTCAGACATGTGAGAACATTAGTGAGACAGTTAAGGTTGATTGTGCCAACCTGGCTGATAAACACATGTGGGTTAATTGAAGGACAGAGAGATAAATGGCTTGGTGAGCCTCGCCTTTCTGGTTCTTGGTTCTCTTGCTTTGTGATGGTCAGACCAGGGTGCAGCTGCCTTAGCCAGTTCCTTGCTTTAGCTGGCAAGGCTCACTTCCTGCAAGACATCCCCAAGGAGAAGCCCGTGGACCTACCCTAATGCAGCCCTGGGTGCTGGAGCAGCCGTGTGGAGACCCCTGCCAGCACTGAGATGCTTACATGCTCACTGATTCAGCTTTCCTCCTGCAGTCAGCATCACTGGGTGTGTTTTGTGAGATGGAGGAGGACTTTGTGGATTGGTGTTGGACATATGGGTTAATGGGTTAATGTTGGACTTGCGGGCTTGGGAAGCACTTGGTTGGGATCTTTTCTTGATGCACACCTAACCTTTATATAAAACTCCCTCTTATATATGATTTTCTGTGGATTTGTTTCTCTAAAGCACCCAGACTAACACAATTAGCTTCTGTTCTTTTGGCAGTGTTGCTATGGCAGGCTGAGGACACAAAACAGGGAGCCCTGCTGACAGAGTGGTTGTGCATTGGCTTGCCCAAGATCAGCAGTTCAAAGCCACCAGCCGCTCCCACTCCCATAAGGCTTTCTACTCCCGTAAAGAATGGCAGTCTCAGAAACCCCCAGCAGCAGTTCTACCCTGCCCGATGGGATCACATCAAGTCAGAAGCCACTCAATGGCAGTGAGAGGACAGAAGGACAGAAGGTGACCTTTTAATCACTGAGTCTGTCCATCTTCATCTTCACTGACTGCAACACAGGTGGCAGGCCTGGTGTGTATCTCAGGGTCCTCCAGACCACTCACAATCCAGGTCATTTCCATGAGGCAGATTCCACTATGGGATCCCATTGTGGAGGAGCTGTCAAAACACCAGCCTGGAGTTCCGAAGAGCTGGCTGTGAACTGATCCCACCCCTGGCCAGGAGGTCACTGCTCCGTGTCTTCCATCATCCACCTCCAACAATAGGGATCATCTTTCCCATCTGACAGTGTTATTGCAAATTGTGGAATTGTGTCCGGCACAGTGCCTGACTCCACATGTGCCCGAGTATAACTAAGGCTGAGTTTTTTTAGAAGTAAATCACCAGGCCTTTACTCTAAAACACCTTCTGCTGGACTTGGTCCCCCAACCTTTAGATGCCCATTCAAGCATGTTAACGGTTGGCAGGCTGTTCATACCACTCATCCTGGTGATTATGAGTGGATACCGACGTCGTGCAGGAGGATATTTTTAATCTAGCCCAGTAGGTTGCCCCCCGGGCTAATCTCTGCCCAAGGGAACCTTAGGGAATATCTGAAAACATTTTCGTCATGAGTCAGTGGGCCGGGAGAGAAGAGCTCCTGACATCTCCTGTGTCGCATCTAGCGACACTGCTAAACATCCGACAATGCACAGCCCAGCCCCCACCACGCAGACACATCTGTCCCGAAATGTCAATCATGTCCACTTTAAGAAACTCTGCCCCAGCCCCTCGAAAATGCCAATGTCCCTATGATACATCGGGGTTCGTACCACGTTACATGTTAGATCACATCTGTTGGATGTGATTTAAAATGTCACTGTCGTCTTGGCATTTAATATGGAACTATAAAACAGCCTTTTTGCGTCTGCCAAGTGGAATGTTGGAGCATTTTCCTCAAAATGCCAGCAACATAAGGTCTCATTCCTTCTGTCTACAGATGAAAGGGGTCGTGGGGGAATAGTGGGTTACACGTTGTCCTATAAAGCACCAAACTGGAAGATCAAACGCACCAGCAACTCCAAGGGGAAAAGATGAGGCTTTGCTAGCCTCTAAGGCAGCAGTTCTCAACCTGTGGTCATGACCCCTTTGGGTGGGGGGGTCAGACAACCCTTTCACAGGGGTCGCCTGATTTATAACAGTAGCAAAATTACAGTTATAAAGTAGCAATGAAAATAATTTTATGGTTGGGGGTCACCACCACATGAGGGTCACGGCATTAGGAAGGTTGAGAACCACTGAGGATTGACAGCCTAAGAACCTCTAGGGTTACAACCGCATGGTCCATTGTAAATGCAAGGTTTGTGATTGTCAGTGGTTCTTCTCTATGCATGCTTGCTGAATACCTTCCTTTGCTCACGTATCATATGCCAGATACAGATAGATTCAGTGTGCTCTCCTTTATATGTATGATAGTTATATGATGTTAGGTGTAAGTGTGATTTCATTAATGCCTGGAAATTATATATGGCTAATGAATTGTGTACAGGTGCCAAGTTGGCAAGGGGTGGCCAACTAGGCCAATAGGAACACGTAGGCAGAGTTTAATCAGGTCACTGCTTGATTGGAGGGCGACGAGATAAATGGCTTTCCAGGGCCGGGCCCCTTCTCTCTTTCTCCCTGGTGATCCGACCAGTGCTCTGCTGCCTGAGCTCGTCTTGTGCCTCAACCATGTGCTGTGCTATTGTGGGCCGAGCCAACCTCTGAATTGTGTCACCTTGCTGTACGTTGCTAGAACGTGCAGTTCCGTGGAGACTTGCTTCACCACACACACTTCTTGAGGATCCATCTGGACGGCTTCACTAATCTCGCGCTAGTGGCCTCTGCTACACCTCAAACTTATCGTCTTCCTGCTGTTGCCGCCCCACTCTGCTTCTCTTGCCTGAGTGCAGATTCCGCTGTCTGCTTCCTTGACCTTGGACCAGCAGCCTGAGTGAGTGGAAGGACCTTCAGTATCTCGAGGGTTCCACGAAAGGGAGTTGACTGAGCCTTCGGGACTGCTGCGTGGACTACTTAGCTGTTCTAGTCCTTCTGGGCATGTAAGCTAGCCTTTTCTATCTGTAGACTCCTACGTGTCCTGGCTTTGTTTCTCTAGAGAACCCTGATTAACACGCCCATCACTTCTTCTTTGGTCTTCTGGATTCAATGGCCAACTTTCACATGCATATGAAGCAATGGAGAACACCATGGCTCGGGTCAGGCGCACCTCCATCCTCAAAGTCACATGCTTGCTCTTCAATACTCTAAGGAGGTCTCGTGTGGCAGATTTGCCTAACGCAACACATCCTTTGATCTCTTGACTGCTGCTTCCATGAGCGTTGATTGTGGATGCAATAAGACAAAATCCTTGGCAACTTTTGACCTTTTCTCCATTTGGTCCAGTGGTGAGTATTGGGGTCTTGTTTACATTTTGTCGTAATCCATACTGAAGGCTTCAATCCTTGTGCTTCAAGTCCCCCTCGCTTTCAGCGAGCAAGGTTGTGTCATCTGCACATGGCAGGTTGTTGATAGGCTTCCTCCAATCCTGATGCCACATTTTTTTCTTCACACAATCCAGTTTCCCTGATGGTTTGCTCAGCACACAGACGGAATAAGTATGGTGAGAGGTTACAACCCTGCCACACCCCTTTCCTGATTTTAAAACATGCAGTGTTCCCTTGTTCTAGTTGCACACCTGCCTTCTGATCCATGTTCCACATGAGCACAATCAAGTGTCCTAGAATTACCACTCTTCTCAAAGTTATCCAGAGTTTCGTATGGTGCACACGGCCAAATGCCTTTGCGTAGTCCATAAAACACAGGTAAACTCTGTCTGGTGTTCTCTGCTTTCAGCCAGCATCTATGTGAAATCAGTCATGATATCTCTAGTTCCATGTCCCCTCTTAAATCTGGCCAGAACCTCTGGTAGCTCCATGTATTGATGAAACTGTTGTAGAAAGATCGTCACCAACATTTTATTTGCCTGTGGTATCAGTGATGCTGTTCTGTGGTTTGAGCATTCTGTCAGTCATTGGCCAAATAGCTGTCTTCTAAATTCCCTGGCATAGACACGCGAGTGCTTCCAGTACTCCCCCAGCTTGTTGGAACACTTCAATCGCTATTCCGTCCATTCCTGGAGACTCGATGATGGCTGATGCTTTCAGTGCAGCTTGGACTTCTTCCTTCAGCACCACTGGACCTTGCTCATGTCCTATGACTTGAAACGGTGCCATGCCAACTAGGTCTTGTTGATAAAGTGACTCTGCATTCTTTCCATCTTCTTTTGATGTTTCCTGCATCAATTAATATTTTCCCATAGAATCTTTCATTGTTGTCACTCGAGGCTTGAATTTTTTCCTTCGGTTTGCTTAGTCTAAGATATGCTGAGCCGGTCCTTACCTTTCCGTTTCTAATACTAGGTCTGTGTGCGTTTCGTTATAATCATTGGCTTTGTCTTCTCTAGCTGCTCTTTGACATTTTCTATTCAGCTCTTTGACTTCATCTTTTCTTCCATCTGCTTTAGCCGTTCTACGAGTTGGAGCAAGTTCCAGAGTCTCTGACGTCCACGTTTCGCTTTCTTCGTGAACGATGCTCTTGGTGTCCTCCCACAGCTCATCGGGTCTTCTGTTATTCGTGTGTCTAATCTGGTTTTGAGATGTTCTCAAATTCAGGGGGAGCAGGGGACAGACCCACGCTCCTACTTTGGCTCTTGTGTTTTCATTGTCTTCAGCTTTATCCTGAACTCACATGTGAGCATTTGATGGTCTGTTCCACAGTCAGGCCTCAGGTAAGCTGCCAATACTGAGCCTCTCCATCGTCTCTTCTTACAGATGGAGTCAATTTGATTCCTGAGTGTTCCATCTGGAGAAGTTGATGTGTATTGTTGCTACCTTTTATGTTGTTGAAAACAGGTGTTTGCTATGAACAAGTTGTTGGTTTTGCAAAATTCTGTCCTATGATCCCAGCTTCGTTTCTATCCCCAAGTGCATGTTTTCCACCTACTGTTTCTTCCTCTTTGTTTCCAACTTTTGCATTCCAATCACCAATAATTATCCATACATCTTGATTGTTTGATTAATTTCAGGCTGCAGTTGTTGGTAGAATTCTTCAATATCTCCTTCACTAGCTTTTGTAGTTGGTGCATAAATCTGAATGACACTTGTAGTGATCAGATTTCCTTGAAGGCCGATAGATACGATCCTGTTCCAGATAGCATGGTGATTCTGCAATGTCCTTGTTGAGGATGAGTGCCCTACCATTCCTCTGGAATGTGTTATTCCCAATATAGTAGATCATATGATTTTTCTGACTCAAAATGGCCAATATCAGTCCATTTCAGCTCACTAATGGCTGGGATATCACTCTTTCTGAGTTCCACTTAATCTTTGGCAACTTCTAATTTTCCTAAATTTATACTTCGCACATTCCACATGGCAATCATTAGCAGACTTTTACAGCAGTTTTTCTTTCCTTGACTGGAGCCCCATCAGCAAATGAAGACCCCCAAAGGATCCACGTCCACAGGGCTTCACCCACTCACATCCCCATGGTTGACTTAAGTCTGAGCAAGTAGCTCCTCCTCACTCACATGTCAAGTGCCCTCTGGCCTGAGGGGCCCTCTGTCAATGTCCTGCTTCCATTCATTAGGATTTCAGTGCCTTGAAGCTATGCTATCAGTATCTCAGAAACAAACAGTCACTCGTGGTGGGCATTTCTCACAGAGTTTCTGGACTACAATGGAATAGGACATAAGGCCCAGTGTGATATTTACATAATCTGATGTCAACTTGAGACTATTAAGAGTGAAGGGTGGAATTCTTGATGACCTCATTTGGAGATAAATAGCTTGCTGGAGGCGGGACATAGAGACTCGCTGCTTCGTATTCTTGATGACAAGGCACATGGAGCTACGCTAGAGCCCTGGAGCCGGAAGAGCCACGTGGAGACCCACACCAATGCTGAGATGCTTCCACTGTCACTGGATCCACAAGACTTTCCACCCACTGGCCTGTGATTTTCCTGCATTCCCTGTCATTGCATGTGTCCCATGAGTCTGAAGTGGACTTTATAGATTTGTATCAGATATATGGGCTAATAGCAGATTTATGGACTTAACCTGGACTGGGATGTTTTCTTAATGTACAACTTCTCTTATATATAAAGTCCTCTCTTACACACATATGAGTCTCCCTGGATATGTTTCTCTGGTCTACCCAGACTAACCACCCAGTCATGGACTTCTTAGAGTTGGCCACTGAGAACCTCACTGAGGTGGAGAGCACTTACCCAGGGTGGGGATGGTCATGGGGGATAGTAATCACTGGAGGAGGATGTGGTTGGGAGAGGGAGGAGCACAGAGAATATGCAGGATCTCTTCGTTGACATGGATTGGCGTGGTAGCCAACACATGGGACTGAAACCCAATCGCAATTGTGAAGATGGTGCAGAGGAGAGCAGTGTGTCCTTCAGGTAGAGGGAAGCTCACCATGACCCAAGCCATGGTGTTCTCCATTGCCTCGTGTGTAGGTGACAGTTGGAAATTGGATAAGGAAGATCGAAGAAGAATTAATGCATTTGAACATTGGTGCTGGAGAAGAATATCACAAGGACCATGGACTGCCAAGAGGACCAACAAGTCTGTCTTGGAAGAAGTCTGGCCAGAGTGCTGGTGAGAGGCAAGGCTGGTGAGACTTTGTCTTACATGCTTTGGACATGTGGTCAGGAGAGACCAGTCCCTGGAGAAGGACATCATGCTTGGTAAGGTAGAGAATGAGGTAGGTCCTCAAGAGATGGATGGACCCAGGGGCTGCAACCACGGGCGCAGCACAGAACCGTGGTGAGGGTGGTGCCCTATCAGGCGCGTTGCCTGCGGTTGTGCATAGGTCACTATGGGTTGGAACTGACAGTTGGCACCCAACATCAGCAGCAATGAGTCGGAGTCACCCTACGATCACCACCAACACAGTGTGCATTCTGTGTGGTTTGGAATCGAGCGGAGGTCAGAAAACAGCCCCAGCCACGTGGAGGTCAGTGATCAGTAAGTACAGCTCACATGATCCGTTAGTTGCCTCAGGACCCAGAAGCCAGCAGGCACAGTGTGATCACACCCTGTCCCATGAAGAGAGCCGGAGGAAGCCGGTCTGCCCACAGTTTCCAGCAGGGGGACCTAGGCAGGACCGGCAACGTGCCTCCTTCCAGCCCTGTGGCGTGGAGTCCAAACTGGGGGTGCCCCCCTCGTCAATCACGGTAACTGTCAATCGAGAAAGAGCACCACTGGGTGAGCCCACCACAAGCACTCCAGGAATGCTGGTGTCCCCTTCATCGCTGCCCAGGCAAGCCCCACTCTGCAGCTCTAGGGCCTCCTCCAGCGGTGGTGAAGAGAGGGTCCATTCAATAAGTGGGGGGATGGAGAGAAAGGAAAGAAGCGGGTGGTCCCACTTACCAGGGGCAAACGTGCCAGCGGCGCTCCGAGGGCAGCCAGTTTCTGAAACGTTTGCTGTTCCAGGTTGAAGCTCGGCCAGCCCGCTTCCTGGCCGTGTGTGCATTGGCTGCGGGGCTTCCTGAGCAGAACCAGTCCAAAGCCCTCCAAGTGATTCCCAGGAGAGGAAGCCTTCACTTTTCAGAAGCTGGAGTGGGCGGGAGCCGGGAAGGCGAGGGCCCGGGCGGGGAGGGCTGACGGATGGCCACCTCTCAGTGCTGTGGACGCCACATCTCCTTCCATGTTGCCGTGGGAAGAGAACGAAGCCCATCACCACACATGGATCAGTCTACTCATGTTCTGTCCCGGGCTGTGACGCCCAAAGCCCTGGGCTAGGTCCTGGAGACAGAACAACCCAGGACCCTGGCCCCAATTCTCCTCCCTCCCTCCCATGAGTCTGTCTGTCATGGGGCCCAGAGCATTACCATGCTGCTGACACTACATCAGACCCTGGTTCAGGGGGAGGGGGTTGTATTTTATCCTCTCTAAATCGAATAACCACGACTGGCTGGTCAGTTTGCCCTCCTGTCGTGGCGCGTGTGTAGCGTGTTGTTGTGATGCTGGGAGCGATGTCACTGGTATTTCAAGTGCCAGCCGGGTCTCCCGGAGTGAACAGGCTTCAGTGGAGCTTCCAGACTGAGAGCGGACAACGGAGTGGCTGCCCAGTTCACAGGAGGTCGCCGCTGAGAACCTTCTGCATAGCTCTGAAACACTGTCAGATACTGGAGGCCAGATGAATGGAAGCCGAACACAGAGAGGTGCCAGAGGGTGGGCCCTCGGGTCAGAAGGCACTGGGGCCGTGACTGAGGAGGAGCTGGTTTTTCGAAGTTCAGTCGACCGTGGTGATGTGCAGGCAGCAAAGCTGGGGGAAGCAGTGCCTTGGCGGTCTTCATTTGCTGATGGGACACACCTCAAGATGGGAAGAGGTGGCTGCACAAATCTACTAAGGACCAGAACTTGGAATATACCAAGTCTGACTCTAGAAAGATTGGAAGTCATAAAAGTGAAATGGAGCACATCAAGATTGACCCTTGGGACCTGTTGTCAGGAGAGGCCGGAGAAGAACATCGTGCGTGGTGAAGTGGAGGGGCAGCAGGACAGAG
The DNA here is from genome assembly GCF_050624435.1 of Tenrec ecaudatus. NCBI lineage: Eukaryota > Metazoa > Chordata > Mammalia > Afrosoricida > Tenrecidae > Tenrec > Tenrec ecaudatus. The sequence goes on along the minus strand of NC_134532.1, from coordinate 216,439,216 downwards.
AGGGAGGCCTTGGGTGAGATGGGTGGACACAGCGGCTGCATCACTGGGTTCGCCCACAGGAACAATTGTGAGGAGGGGACAGCACCGGGCAGTGTTTTATTCCGTTGTACAAAGGGTCTCTATGCACCGCAACTGACTTGATAGCCCCTAATAACACCGCAACAAATCAAATGACATGTTGCATTGGGCAAATCTGTTGCTGAAGGCCTCTTGAAAGTGTTAAAGAGCGAATATTGCACTTTGAGGATAACGTGTGCCTTACTTGAGCCGCAGTCTTTCCCGTCACCTCATCTGCATGGAATACAAATCCTCACAGATGGACCGATAAGACAACATTGCAAAAAACAGAGAAAAGGTTGAAGTTGACGAGGATTTTGTGTTGCTTGGATCCACTGTCAGTGCTCATGGAAGCAGCCGTCAAGAGATCAGCAGGCATTGCCGTGGGCGGATCTGTTGTGCACGACCGCTTCAAACTGTTGGACAGCGAGGGTGTCACTGTGAGACTAAGGTGTCCCCGCTTCACGCCATGGCATCTTTCAATCACCTCATGTACATGTGAGAATTGGATGACGCATGAGGAAGACTACAGAGGAACCGATGCATTGGCCCATGATGGTGTTGGCGAAGAAGATTCAAAGTTCTGCGAACGCCCAGAAGAACTGAATCTGTCATGGAAGAAGTAAAACCAGAGTGCTTTTCATACGCAACGATGGAAAGACCTTGTCTCGCGTCCTTTGCACATGGTGCCAGGAGAGACCAGGCCCTGGAGAAGGCCATGCTGGTTGGTAAAGCAGAGGGCACTGACAGAGGAAGACCCTCCAGGAGGGACACTGTGGCTGCAACCGTGGGCTCAGACATAACAACGACCGTGAGGCTGGCACAGGACCGGGCGGTGTTTCACCCTGTTGGACAGAGGGCGGCCATGCGTCAGAACCTACTCAACCCCACCTGACATCACAGCACTGGGCCGTGAATTAGAAAGACCAGACAAGAATTAATGCACTTAAATTACGCTGCTGGCAAAGAATACTGAAAATACCCTGGACTTCCGGAAGGACAGTCAACACTGTCTTGGGGGAAGTGCATCCAGAGTGCTCCTTTCCAACAAGGATGTCCACCCTTTGTCCCATTCACTTTGGTCGTGTTTTCAGGAGAGACTCTTCTCTGGAGAAGGACACCTGGCTGGTAAAGCCGGGGGGTCTGAGAAGAAGAAGACCATCGGGGAGATGGGTGGACACAGGAGTTGCAACAATGGGCTCACAATAGTTCTTCTGTGCCTGAGTCTACAGTGGACTCGCCGACACTCCACAACAGCCCACCCACATTCCTGCCCGCTGGGCCCCTCCAAGTTAAGCAGCTGGAGCAGGTCAAGGCCTCTTAACATTCCGAACATCTCTGACTTCCTCTTCAGCCACCAGTCTGGCAACTCTCTGCTTTTCAAGGGTTCGTGGGGTTTGCATTACCCCTGCCCTGTCGGGCATCTCTCCTTTCACTAACTAACTCAGCTGAGGCATAGGAAATAGGGTGTTGGTGAAGAATGTTGAACATACTGTCGACTGTTAGAAGAACAACCAAATCTGCCTTGGAGAAAGTTTAGCCAAAATGCTCCGGAGAATTAAGGATGGTGAGATTTGGCCTCATGTCCTTTGGACATGTTGTTCCGGCGAGATCGGTCCCTGGAGAAGGCCGTCATGCTTGGTAAATAAAGTAGAAGGACAGGGGGAAAGAGGAAGACTCTCAACAGGACGGATGAACGCAGCAACGTCAACAATGGGCGCAAACACAAGAACAATTGCGAGGGGTGTGCGGGACCAGGCAGCATTGTGTTCAGCTGTCCCTGAGGCCGCCGTGTGTTTGAACCCCTTCAATGGCACCCAACAAGCACAATTCCTCAGACGCCTTCATGGTGTGAAGCTGGGTTTTCTAGAGAAACAAGACCAGTGACCCTCATAGAGGGAGAAAAAGAAATTTTCATCCGGAAGGTGCCCTACACTGTCCCCAGAGCGGCAGGCTCAGACAAGTTCAAGTCTGCAGGTCAGGTGGTCACTCTTCCTGCCTTGGGTAGCTGCCAACATGGGGGAACCAGGACACCAGGAGATAAGCCAGGAAGCAAGAGGATGAGGCAGTATTCAGGAAGACCATAGGCTGGTGGAGGCAGAGTTGAGTGAATCCGGTATCAGTGAATAACATGGCAGGCTACCCAGAGCCACATGGGAGGCCACATGATAAGGCTTTGGTCCAAGTCCTCAAGAAATCAGACTCAGGATCCAGGCAGTCATCAAAAAAAAAGAGAGCTCTTCTCTGCACCTCTTTTGTGGACACCAAGTAGGCCATGGCCCCAAGGAGACGTCATCAGATGGTGACCTGTGAGACAAAATCTTGCCATCCTTGCCTCTAAGGTGCACTCTTTGGGGGATCAGCCTCCACAACTGAATGAGTCCTAGCGGGGCAGTTGTGTGATTGAAGGGTAAGTTAAAGAAACATCAGGCAAGGCACCCAAGGGCTCACCTCTTGCATGAAGACCAGAACCAGAGAGTGGGCGAATGTATTCTCTCACAGACTTATAGGATCTCAGGGATGCAAGACACATCACACATGTAGCAGGAAGGGGACGTGCTAGGCGCATACAGAGAGGCCCATATATAATATATATAACAAGATGGTGGCTCCAGAGCTAAAATGACGGCCATCCCCGAGCTCACTTGACCTTGGGGGCCCCTGAGCTCCTCTCCAGGGGAGCAATCTCTGCTCCTTGTCAGAAGGGCGTGGGCTGTACTTAGGGTGGGTGGTCTGATCGCTCTTAATGGCCGACAACCTGCAGGCCGATAGTCTTCAAGCAGTCAACCTTCAAGTGTGTGATGGCAAGTGTGTGCCTGCGAGCAGCGCCTTAAAACTGGCATCGTTATGGGGGGGACATCGTGGGGAATAACTTCATTCAGGAGAATGTGACTGGGAGGCATCTCCAACCCAGGAGCGTGAAGGTCTTCCTCCACCAGCTCTGCCTCCCAGACTTCTTCAATCAACACGCGCATAGAGAATTTGTCCGCATACACTCGCTTCCCAGGTCTCAGTTTGATGAGTCCTCCGGCTGTACATCTTCCAACACAGATCAGTTTGTCCTTTGAGCGGCTCATGGTACTTTCAATAGTCTCCTCCAGCCCCACAGTTCAAATGCTTGGATTCTTACAACTCTTCCTGGCCATAAACCTGGCTCGTCAAAGAGAACGAACTGCGGTGAACGCTGTCTTGGTACCAAGCATTCTACAAGGGAGCGCTGCTCAGACTATCTTATTTGCACAGGCACCGCACCCAAACCTGCTTCCACCGATAGGCTTAGATTGGTTCTGTAGCTACAAATAACCGCCCTCCCCCACCCCCAGCCCCTACAGCTCTCAGAGTTCCAGGAAGACTTGCAAGACCAGACTCAGACTGGAACAAGGGATGCAGCTCCATCTGGATTATCTTTCTCCATCCGTCTCCCATCTCTGCTGTGGCTGTGGCCTCTCTTGTAACCCCACACCAGGGCTGGGGCTTGGCTGCTGGCAGCCATAAAAGAGCAACATCAGTGGATGTGTTAGTCTGGGTTGACTGGAGAAACAAATCCAGGAAGACTCGCATGTGTGTGAGAAAAAGCTTTATATAAAAGAGCAATTGCATATAAGAAAACATCCCGGCCCAGTCCAGTTCAAGTCCATAAGTCCATTGTTAGCCGATATGGCCAATACCAGTCAATAAATTCCTCTTCAGACTCACACAACACATGCAATGATGCTGAATGCAGGAAGATCACAGGCCAGTGAATGGAAAGTCTTCAGGATCCAATAGCAGTGGAGCCTCTCAGCGCTGGCATGGGTCTCCACGTGCTTCCTCCAGGTCCAGGGCTCTGGTTTCATCAGCATAGCTCCATGTGTCTTATCAGCAGGAAAACAAAGCAGGGAGTGGAGTATGTCTCTGGGGTCCAGACAGGTATTTATTTCTGTGGCACCTCCAAATGAAGTCATCAAGCTGCGACCTGATTGATAGTCTAGACTCCACTCCTTCGCAAGTTGACAGGAGCATATGTAACTCCCATAGTGGATTAAGAGCAACACTCCCTGTACCCATTTATTAATCTCAGGGAAAGACTCTGATTGGCCCAAGAAGGTCATGTGCTCATCCTTAGCTCCATCTCTGTTACCAGTCATTGAAGAGAAGAATTGGACCACGACAGAATTAAGGAGCCTGTCTATAATCAGATTTTTTAAAAGGAGAGGAAACATCTGGAAGCCCCACGGTCACTCCTAACAACGCTGTGTAGTGACGCGTATGCGGCTAGTGGTCCAACTCATGGTAGCTCCATGCACAGCACAGGTGCCCAGTCCTGCTCCAGCTTCATGATTGCTCCAGTTTGCTTGAGGCCATTGTTGTGGCGACTGTGTGTTTGAGTGCGCCGTCGTGGATGATGCTCTGTAATGACCCATACAGTTCTCATTGGCTGACCTTTGGAAGTCCACCACCCAGCTTTTCCTCTCCGTCTGGAAGGTCTCCTGAAGCCTGTCCACCATGGGCGACCCTGCTGGTGTCTGAAACAGCAGTGACCTCTCTCTGGCAGACGGGTGATGGTCAAGGTGTTATAAACTCCATGGAGAAGAGGCATATGGGAAATGACAAGGTTTGCCCACTCACGCTCTAACAGAGGTATGATTCCAGCAGTCGTATTGGTCACTACGGGACCCCTGGTGGTGTCGTGTTTACTTGTTGGACTGCTAACCTCAAGGTCAGCAGTTCAAAACCACCCATAGCTCCGTGGGAGGAAGATGGGTCTTTCTACTCCCGAAAAGAGTTCGTCTCAGAAACCCACGGGGGAAGTTCTGTCCTGCCCTATAGGGTTATTATGAGTTGGCATGGACTTGATGACAGTGAGCTTGTTTGGGGTTTTTGTGGATTGCTCCATAACCCACGATCTTTCTGCTAAGCCAAGCTTGGACTCTTCTCAAAAGACATCTTCTGAGTCCTTTCTGCATGAACAGCTCTGGGGAAAATACCTGAACAAGTTCCACTTATCTGCTGTTTCCAAGTTTTAAGGGCGAATGAAAGAAGCTGGCTTCTAAAACACAGAGCCCAGTATTCACACCCACCCAACACAAAGCTAACCCTGTGTTTATTCCTGTTCCTGCGTGCTGCCTCCGGCGGACTTCCCTCGGGTTCGCCAAGCGTGAAAGCAACAAGTCTAAACACGCATCTTCAATGTAGGGGGCTGTTGGCTGCTTTTAGCCATAGTTGTCAATAGCAACCCCGGAGGCAACCTGCTGGCTAGAGCCTCAACCTCCACCCACTCAGTGCTTCCCGTTGTCGATGAGGAGTGAGGACAACCCAACATCCCCATCTCCTGGATTCTGACCTCGGTACTCGCGCAGGAGAGAGGGTGTAGAGGTGGCCTCTCACTGACACTGGGCCCTGACATTAGGACCGCCTGTGCTCTGTGGGACCTGCCACTGTCCGGACATGGGGGCCCTGCGGCCCATGGGGCAGGAATCCTGGGATCAGGGTGGTGCTCTTTTCCAGGCAGACTGTCCCTTGTCCAGACTCTGAAGGCCGCAGGCATTCCTTAGCTCCTGACCCTGACCTCCGTCTTCACAGCTGCAGTGGTTCCCTCCTCCTCTCACACATGCACACATGCATGTGTGAATACACATTCATACACACCTATAGACACTACATGGATGCACATGCATACACACTCACATACCTATATGCTCATATACAGGTGCATGCACATACATACATGCACACACTCACAATCACTCACTTGCATGCACATGCACTACTCACACACACATCCATTTGCATGCACCATGCACACAATCACATACAAACACTTATATGCACTCACATGTGCACACACAACTACATGTACACACATGCACCTACACATACCCATATGTGTGCGCTCACATGCATGTACACATACATATGCACACACGTGCATTAATACGTGTATGCAGTCACACACTCACATATATACACACCCATATACAGACACTCACTCACACACATATGCAGCACAAACTTGCATGCACACACATGCTTACATACACATGCACATCCTTTGCATGCACACACATGTTCACACACTTGTCTTCATGCATCCATACAACATACTTCTTCATGCACATGTACACATGTGTGTGCACATGCATGAGCACATGTACACACACTTATCTTCATGCATCCATACAACATACTTGTTCTCACCAGGCCGAGTTCTCACCAGACGGGGAATGCCTGGAACCCAGGGCTCGGCAACATGGGCCAAAAAGCATGGTGACACCAAGCCTTGCAGAGTGGAACTGCCCCACAGGATGTCCTAGGCTGCTATCCTCATGGAAGCAGACTGCCAGTCCTCTCCTCCGTGGTCCCACCCCATGGGTTTGAGGTGCCAACCTTGAGGTTCAAGAAGAAGCCATTTGCCCCTGACATCAGCACTAGGCAAGGGTGTGAACAATCGTATGAGTGCCTTTCAGTGGTCACTCTGGGAAGAGAAAGGAACCTACATGGGACGGAGGAGGCGAGGGACTGACTATCAGCCTCCCCGACCCTTCTCTGGCCCTCCCAAGGCCCTTCTTGCTCAGCGTGTCCACTGGCGACAGCAGCATCATTCCCCAGGCTGTTGCTCACCCTGACCACCCACAAAGAATCCCTGGTGTCGAGCGAGGTAGGCCTCACACTTGGCCCCTTCATCCCAGCCTCCAGCCAGTGCTCACCCCTGTCGACTGGCCTCTCACACCCCATGCCCCGCTCCCATTCTCTGGCTCTCCCAGCCTAGCCAGGTTAACTCCGCGATGGAGCCGTGTCCACCTGCAACACGGAAGGGAGCCGCTGGAACCTTGAGAGGAAGACCAAGGGCTCCCTGAGCCAGCTAGACTTTCTGCATCTCAGACCGCGTGAGCTCCTGAGGGCCAGGGAGGAGCCTTTGTGAAGAGCGCACTGTCCAAGCTGGGCCTGCTCAGAGACCCGTCACCCCAACGTGAGCAAGGCCTCCCCACGCCTCTTGTGGTTGTTACATGATTTCATGTCAACTTGAGATATAAAAGTGTAGGGGTGCGATTGAACCTGCTGATCAGGCCATGCCATGGCCTCATGGTACCTCCTTGTGGGCGTGGCTTTCACATAAGGAGGGTCCTGAGACCCTCCCTTCTCTCTCTGCCTTCGCCTTCCTGCTGGCAGACCCTGGTGGCTGCCAGAACCCTGTGATGTTCACAACTCTGCACCCACCGGCCTGTGCTCTTTCTGCATTCTGCATCATTGCATTGAGCCGGTGAGAGTCTGAAGAGGGCCTTATGGGCTAGGATCAGACTTACGGACTTGGGGAGGACGGGGCTGGGAAGTTTCCTTGATAGATCATTAGCTCTTGAGTAAAGCTCTTTCTTATACATATGAGTGTCTCTGGATGTGTTTCTCTAGTCAACCCAGCCTAACACACCTCTGCACTGTCACTGTGTGATGATGGCTGAGGGGGTGCAGAGACGAGAGAACTCCCACCTCCAGGGCCCTGGCCAGTGAGGGACATGGGTGGATGTGGCATGGTCATCCTGCTCTCTCCGGATGCAGGAATCCTCTAGGGCCTAGCCTGAGGGCACATGGCAAGCCTGAGTGGGTTCTTCGTGGGCTCTGCTCAGGTTCTTGCTCCTTGTCCCATCTGCCTGGGGAGACAGCTCCTAGGCCTGTCCACCTTGGGGTCCCTCCTGACCCTTTAAAATCCCTTTGGGGACCTTCCCTGTCTTCCTGCTCCTCTCCTGTGTGGACCTTTCTCTGTGGACTCGCCAGGTCTCCTCTGTCTGTGCATCCCTCCCTGGAGACCCTCCTCACTTCTCCATACCCTGCACCCCTCCCAGGGGACTCTCCTGGTCTCCTCTGTCTATGCACCCCTCCCTCGAGACCCTCCTCACTTCCCCATACCCTGCACCCCTCCCAGGGGACTCTCCTGGTCTCCTCTGTCTATGCACCCCTCCCTCGAGACCCTCCTCACTTCCTGTGTGAGTCTGGGTGGACTAGAGAAACAAATCCATGTACACACACACACATGTGTATAAGAAAGATTTACATACAAGAACAATTGAACATTGAGAAAACATCCCAGCCAGTACAGACCAAGGCTATAAGTTTGATATAAGGCCATATGTCTGATACCAATCTATAAACTCCTCTCCAGACTCACGAAACACACGCAATGAAGCCAAATGCAGGACGATCACAAGCCAGTGGGTAGAAAGTCCTTGGGTCCAGTGGCGTTGTAAGCATCTCAGCGCTGACAGGGGTCTCTCTGTGGCTTCTCCGGCTCCAGTGCTCTGGTTGTATCCATGTGGCTTGTCCGGCTCAGGGCACTAGAGTAGTTCCATGGGTCTTGTCAGCTGCAATGTCTCCCAGGGAGTGAGCAGAGAGAGAGAAGTGTCTCCCATCTCCAAGGAGGAAAAACAGTATTTCCCAGACTCCTTAGGGGAAGACTATGCCCACACAGAAGCCTCATTGGCTATGACCTGATTGACAGGCTAGACTCCACCCCTACACGCTTAATCCTTAAATTGACCATTATATAGCTACCACCCGTCCCCACATCCTGCACCCCTCCCAGGGCACTCTCCTGCTCTCCCTTCTGCCTGTACCCCATTCGCAGAGAAGATTTTCACTGCCTGCACACTCTTCCTGGCAACGTTCCTGATCTCCCCACTTCCTGTACCTCCTCTTTGAGGACCCTCCCCATCGCCCCTCTGCCTGCACCCTCCATGGAAGCCCTCCCGTCACCGTGTGCCCACCCCCGGCCCACTGTGACCAGCAGAGGCAGCCGGAACAAATCCCTGGCACATCGCTGGGTGTCCCACAGTGTTCTCTTCAGACTGTGTCCACTTCCCCACTGGCCTGAGTGTCTCCAGACAAGCGCTATCTTTCTCGGGGATCTGGACATCCATCGTGTCTCAGTCAGTGCCAGGGGACAGGACCAACCCCTCATCGGGATCCTTCCTGCTGGAAGTCCTTGGCCAGAGGGCCTGCCAGCCTCCTGGAAACTCGGAGTAAAAGGAATCTGCGGGATGCCCGTGGCTAACCACACACCAGTTTGTGGAGTGGGACAAGGTTGGACCGCAGAGCGGTGGGTCTGCCCCAACTCTGGGGGCACCGGGGGTGAGCGGGGTGTGTGTGTGTGTGTGTGTGTGTGTGTGTGTGTGTGTGTGTGTGTGTGTGTGTGTGTGTGTGCGTTCCGTCTCAGCATGGGTTTGCCACCTGATCTCCTGTCCAGTTCTGTGAACAACTCGGAAAGTCCACCGTCCGTCCCCTGGCAGACCAGTCCGAGTCCGGGCACGGGCTCGGATGGAGGAGCATGGAGGAGCCCTGGACCCGCGGGAAAGCACACCACCCTCTGTGAGCACACAGCCCAGCCTTGTCTGGGAGCTCAGTCTCACCCACTCACCTTGCTGAGAGAGTTCACTTGTCTGCAAAACAGGAAGACCAGTGCTTGGGAGCCCCGCCCACGACTGTTGACACCAGGAAATGAGATGAATGGAACATTGCGGCCCCAAGGCCACCTCAAACAGACACAGAAGGGAACAAGCAAAGACAAGACCGGGGAGTTCTCCAGATGAATACACGGGCTGGAGGCTGGGGTGTCGTCAGAGTTGTTGATCCTCAATCCTGCCCCCTGTCTGGGACACCAAGTCCTGTGTCCGTCAATCCCCCTGTTAGTCTGGGCACATTAGAGAAACAAATCCTCAGAAACTCATATGTGTAAGAGAGAGCTTTATATACAGCGTAAGTGTACATTAAGAAAACATCCCAACCCAGTGCTGCCCCAGCCCACAAGTCCAACATTAACCCATATGTCTGACACCAATCCACAAAGTCCTCCTCCATCTCACAAAACACACGCAATGATGCCAACTGCAGGAGGAAAGCTGAATCAGTGAATGTGTAAGCATCTCAGCGCTGGCAGGGGTCTCCACACGGCTGCTCCAGCACCCAGGGCTGCATCGGGGTAGGTCCATGTGGCTTCTTCTTGGGGATGTCTTGCATCAAGTGAGCCTTGTCAGCTGAAGCAGGGAACTGCTAATGCAGCTGCACCCTGGTCAGACCATCAGAAAGCAAGAGACCCAAGAACTAGAAAGGCGAGGCTCACCGAGCCATTTATCTCTCTGCCCTTCAATTAACCCCACATGTTTATCAGCCAGATTGGAACAATAAATTTTAACTATCTCACCCCCAGTCCTTGTCTTTGGTTGCCCTTCTCTGCACAAGTGGGGCTTCCCTGGGCCCCTCTTCTGCTTCCCTGCAGGCAGAGACTTGGCGACAGGGAGACCCAGTTCCAGGGTGCCAATCCCCTCCTTGTCAGCCGTGGGCCCTGGGTCTCTTTCATATCCTAGAGACCTTCCGTTCCCCTGCCAGGGAATGGGAACAACATCGTTATCTCTCTGGCTTTCAGGGAGATTCATGGCACAATGACAACGGCTGGTAGAGTGGACCCAGGCTTATAAGTGATATTTCTTCAAAGGATATCAAGCCCACTGCCATCAGTAGATTCTGACTCACTGTGATCCCATAGGACAGAGTGTAACTGCTCTGTAGGGCTTCCCAGACTGTAAAACCTTATGGTGCATTTAAACATTGGTGCTGGTGAAGACTATTGAAAGCACCATGGACTGCCAAAAAGAACAAACATCTGTCTTGGAAGAAGTACTGCTTGAATGCTCCTTAGAGGCTGTGGTAGTCCTGTGATCCATTTGAGAAGATTATGAGTGAAGGGGTGAAGTCTAACCTGTCAATCAGGTGATAGCCAACGAGGCCTCTCTGTGGGGATGGCCTTCTCCTAAGGATTCTGGGAATTGCTGTATTTACTCCTTAGAGGCAGGGGACACACTCTCTGCTCACTCCCTGAGAGATGCTCTTCTGCCAAGACAGATGGCACTATGCTGATAGACTCCATGGCCTGGGAGCTGGAGGAGCCACGTGGAGACCCCTGCCAGCACTGAGATGCTTCTACTGCCACTGGATCCATAAGACTTTCCACCCACTAGCCTGTGATCTTCCTGCATTCAGTGTCATTGTATGTGTTTCATTTGAGTCTGAAGAGGACTTTATAGATTGATATCAGACATACGGGCTAATATCGGACTTATGAACTTTATCTGGACTGGGCTGGGATGTTTGCTCAATATTCAACTGCTCTTGTATATAAAGCTCTCTCTCATACACATCCGAGTCTCTCTGGATTTTGTTTCTCTAGTCTACCGGGACTAGCACAGAGGCAAAGATGGCAAGACTTCATCTCACGTACTTTGGACATGTTGGCAGGAGAGACCAGGCCCTGGAGAAGGGCATCATTGGAGGGCCAGCTGAAAATGACGGGAGGCCCTGGATGAGATGGATCGGCAGCATGGATGCCACCCTGGGTTAGGGACAGCTGTGAGGAAGTGTTTCTGTCGCCCTTAGGGTCGCGATGGGCCGTTTCCGGACTCCATACCACCTAGTCACAAACAGCAACCACCACACTGAGACAGACTGGGAAGAGGGGCCTGCTGACCTATGTCTGAAAATCGGCCAATGAGACCTCGGGATCACAATGGTCCAATCAGCAATTGGCTGCGGGCATGGTGGAGGACCAGGAGCACCTCATCTCATTGTACACGAGTGAGGGTGGAGCCCCAGGTACTTGACTTAGAGTTGTCTCTGTGGAGGTCTTATAAGTGCCTACATTGCTCCGAGGCTAAGAGGTTGGATGCAGATGTCATCGGCAAGGACAGTCTTCTCTTACTTGTCTGTTGGGGATCAAAAGGCTAGGCACAGAGGGGTCATAAGGAAGAGATGAGCTAGTCAGTATAGCATCGGTGCAGTATAGCACCGATGAAACACACAAATTTCCTCTAGCTCTTTGGTGCTTCCTTCCCCCCACTATCATGACCTCAATTCTACCTTACAAATCGGATTAGACCAGAGCATGCACACTGCTACAGATAAGAGCCTGCAACATAGGGGATCCAGCCTAGATAAACCCCTCAGGGTCAACAAGGGGAGTAGAGATACCAGAGGATTAGGGGAGGGTGGGGGAAGAAAGGGGGAATTGATCACAAGGATAAGCCTAGAACCCCCTCCCAGGGGGACGAATATCAGAAAAGTGGGTGAGGGTGATGGACGATGATGTAAGATATGGAAAAAATGATCTATAACTTATTGAGGGTTCATAAGGGAGGGAGGGTGAGGGAGGAAGAGGGAAGAAATGGGAGCTGATATCAGAGGCTCAAGTGGAAATAAAATGCTTTGAAAATGATGATGGCGGCATATGTGCAAATGTGCTTGACACATTGGAGGAATGCGTGGATTATGATAAGAGATGTAAGCACCCCAATAAAGGTATTTTTTTTAAAAAGGCTAGGCGCCACTATCTGGTTAGTCCACAGAGATGTTCTGGGAATGGACAAAAGCATAAAGGACCTTATTGTCCCATGTGCTTGCTGACAGCTGTTTCCCTGGTTATCCCGGGCCACCGTCGACTCACACATCAGGACAGCTGTCAGGATGGCCCCAGACTGGACAGGTGACACTAGTCAGAGCAAACTCAAGATCACGTAACAACATCAGGGAATCCTCGACTCTTTGGTTGCTCCTCCTCCTTGCTGGTGGTCCCTGGTCCTTTGCGGCTGGTGGAGCGTCTGCTCAGCGTGAATCAGCTCCCATCCCTCTGACGGCTCCGCATTCTCACCGCTCCTGCTCCAGCACACACGCGTGCGGAGGGTCCCAACTCTTGTCCTGTTCCCTCCCATGCCTCGAGGCAAAGGCACGTCAGGAGGACCGGGCAGCGTCTGGTGACTTCGGGCAAGTCACTGGAACTTTGGGCGCCTCCAATACCATGGGGGACACAGGCTGGTCCCCGTGCCGTCTGTCGCCCAAGGGCACATGCAAGGGTGCGTGGAGAAGGTCCTCCCAGCTCAGACCTCCTGGGTGGGTGGACGCTCATTCTGTGGGACTGGAGGACGTGTTCTGCACGCCCCAGGCATGGTCCCCTTCACCTTGGGCCCTCCCCGTGACCTCCTGAGCTGGGGGATCTTCCTCTCTGCTCCCCACAAAAGGGAAGTAAGGGAAGGGTTGAAAGACTCTTCCAAGGCCCAGGGCAAAAGCAACAAAGTACACCTGTCCCCAGGGCCCCTCAGACAGCAGTTGTGGCCCTCCTGGTGACCTGATGACAGGGTGTCGACATCATCGGCTATTGTGGAACCAGCCCCTGGTTCAGGGACCCCTGCCCTGCGGGACCCTCGTGATCCACATGCTGGTCGCTGCCTGATGTTTGGAAGTGGAGCACCATGCCTTCCTTCCCAGTCCCTTGCAGCCTGGAGGCTCCGTGTCACCTGCTCAGCACCACAGCCACACTCGGGCCTCCAGGTTGGAGGTTGGAGGCCACCCCGAGGGCCATGGAAGACAGGCAGGGTGAGCTTCCAAAAGACCACTGTCACCGAGCAAGTTCCGACCCACAGCGACCCTGCCATGCAGAGTCAAACTGACCGGATGAGGTTTCTGAGACTTAACATCGTTAAGGGAGCAGACGGCCTCGTCTTTCTCCCTCAGAGAAGCTGGTGGGTTGGAACTGCTGACCTTACGGTGAGCAGCTCAGAGCATAGCCCACCACGTCTGCAGGGCTCCTCTCTGAAGGGTCAGCCATTGAGAAACCCCTCCCCCCCCCCACACACACACAGGGCAGGTCTGCTCCACATGGAGTGAGGAGTGAATAGGGGGTGGGGGATAACATGAATCCACATCAACCCAAAGGCAATGGTTCCCCGGGACACGTCCGAGCGGTGCCCGTGGGGTCTCCATCTCAAACCCGCTGCCGTCTAGCTGCTCCAACTCTCAGCGACCCTATCTTGCTCACTCCCTGCCACCGAGTCCATGCTGGCTCACAGAGACCCCTGGGGGTTTCTGAGACTGAACCAATTCACCGGAGTAGAAAGCCCAGTCTTTCTTCCGAGCAGCTGCTGGTGTTTTTGAACGGCTGACCATGCGATCCCAGCCCAGTGTGTAACCATGATGCCACCCGGGCTCCTAGCTGTCACCCTATAGGACAGGGTAGAGCTGCCCTTGTGGGTTTCCAGGAATGTCCTGCTTTATGGGAATAGAAAGCCCTGCCTCTCTTGAGAGGAGCAGCTGGTGGTTTCAAACCGCTGGCCTTTGGGTTAACAGCCCAACCTGTAGCCCAATGATGCCAGGGCTCCTTAAGGTAGAAGGAAGGGTCCCTCAATTCTTGTCACTTCTCATGCACCCCTTACTCTGCCCCGGAGATAAACCATACACAACTGTCCTCGTTAGCCCAGAGAGGCCTGACTGGCCACTGCCAGCCTCTCCCATCCATGCCTGCATCCCCGACACAGCCGGGTCCTGACACAGAATGAAAGTCCCTTCAGAGAGAGAACCAGAGAGGGAGGCCCAGTTTTCCTGTTTCCCCTCCAAGTGCAGCCCCTCCTCTGAGTGGGGAGGGGGAGAAGGAGGGGGCGCTCCTCTGAAAGGACCCTGCCCCCACACACCATCACAGACCAGTCAGACCTTGGCTGGGGCCCCACAGGAAATGGGGGCGTGTAGCAGGCTGCCTGGACCAAGCTGCCTGGCACTTAAAGGGGCGTCCGCCTCCGGAGCAGCCAGGCCACCTCGCCACCATGAAGCCCGGGCTGCTGGCTCTGCTGCTGCTGCTGCTGCTCATGACCTGGGCCCCTGCCACCCACCCGGCGCCCCCCACCTGCTACTCCAGGATGCTGAGCCTGAGCAGGGAGATCGAGGGGGCCTTCCAGAGCCTGCAAGTCATGGAGGCCATGGTGAGTCCAGCACCGGGAGGTCCAATCAGACCCCATGCTCACCGGCTTTGGTTCTGGCCCCTCCCCCACCCCTTCCTGAATTCCCTCTTGCCCCACCTGAGCTCAAGAGCCCCCTCAGGGTCTCCTGGGCTGCTCTCTTCAGGGAAGCAACTAACCAGCCCTCTCCTGCAGAACCACCAGGAGGGTCTGAGCCGTGAGGTAATGCCTGCAGGGTCACTGGGGGTGCGGCATTGGCTCCCCAACTCCCAGCAGCAACATGAAAGAGCGTACCCAGGGGTTTGTTGTTCTTGGTGCGAGGGACAATGTTCCGAGAGCCCGCTGTTTTTATACCAGGCCCCTGTTCCTGCCTTTCGGACAAAGGACCTTGTTGTAAAACACGCAAAACCTCTCTGCCCAGCCTACTGCCCCCAGTTTCCCTCAAAGTACACCACACACATGCGCACACATGCACACACACACACACACACACCTCACGGCCATCGAGTTGATCCTGACTCGCAGGGACCCTGGAGGACAGGGTGGAGCGGCCCCCGTGGGGTCCCCGAAACTGCTGCTCTTGACAGGAGTAGAAAACCCTGTCGTCCTCCCTCTGAGCAGCTGGTG
This sequence comes from Tenrec ecaudatus, assembly GCF_050624435.1. Classification (NCBI taxonomy): domain Eukaryota; kingdom Metazoa; phylum Chordata; class Mammalia; order Afrosoricida; family Tenrecidae; genus Tenrec; species Tenrec ecaudatus. Next base: position 216,423,794 of record NC_134532.1, on the reverse strand, counting down.
GTTTCAAATTGCTGTCTGGGGAGCTATGGTAGCCTAGTGGTTACGCATTAGGCTGCTGATGGCCAGGCCGACAGTTCAAAACCATCCACTGCCCCTCGGGAGCAAGGTGAGGCTTTCTATTCCTGTAAAGTGTGACGGTCTTGGAAGCCCCCAGGGGCGGCTCTGCCCTGTCCTACAGGGTGGGCATGGACTCCGGGTCAGAGAGTTTGGTTTGGGGGTCAATAGGCTTTGCAGACAATGGGCCAAACTCCCTGCCAGGAGCCGGTTCAACTCTGGGCGTTCTGACCCTACAGGAGATGGTAGAATGGCCTCTGTGAGCTCCGGAGACCGGAACTGTTCAGGGGAGTAGAAAGCCTCGTCTTTGTCCCGCTTTCTCTCCCGGAGTGGCTGGTGGTTGTGAACTGCAGACAGACCCAAGGACCCCACCCCACCCCCCAAGCCCCAGGGGCTGCTGCAGTGTGCTGGTGGCTTTACTCCAGGGGTGGGGGGGTGGGGAGCCTGCGTATCTGAGATGTCTGCCTGCGCTCTTTTAAGGGGCACACGGGGTGGGGGGGCAGGATGGGGATGTCTGGGGACCCGACCGGCTCCTCTGGTTGAGGAATGAGCACTGCCAACAGCACTGTCCCGTCCCCTCCGTCCCTCCTGTGAGCAGCGCTGGCCTTGGGGGTGGGGTCTACCTTCTGGGGTACTCCGGCAGCACCTCTGTTACTCTATTTTATTTCCAAACTGAAATACCGAGTCTTCTTCTTCTTAAGAAAGTGCTAGGTGTGCGCACCTGTCGGCCCAGGCTCAGAGACCCTCGGGGCTGCTCTGCTGTGCCCTAAAGACTCCCTATCAGTCTGGACGGCGGGGCAGGGTCTGTTTGCTATTGGAAACTGCAGCGAGACAGAGAAGACGATGAGCTGACTTGCCATTCCATCCCCCAAAGGGATGCTGCTGGAGGGCTTCGAGGCTGCCAGGCAGCCTTTCAGCCTTCCCTCTGGGGGAAGTAGCTAGTCCTGGGAGACGTGGCAGCATAGAAGGCGACATTTTGGGCAGCTTCCCCGCAAACTAAGCAGTTCAAACCCATTGGGCAGTCTGAGGGAAGACGATGAGGCTTTCTACTCCCACGGAAACTGACAGCCTCAGAAGCCCACAGAGGACAGTTGTACCCCATCCTCTGGGGTTGCTATGAGTCTGCGTAGACTGAATCGATGGCGGTGAGTTTTATCTTGCAGTTGTTAGGTGCGGTCGAGTCGGTGCTGGCCCATAGGGACCCCCCACATGCAACAGAACGAAATACTACCTGGTCCTGCACAGACCTTGAAACCGTGGCTGTAAGAGCCCAGCTGCTCGCCAAGGCTATTAACCAGTCACTCCGAGGGAGCAAGATGGGGTGGTCTGCTTCCATAACGACCACAGCCTTAGACTCTGCCCCACAGGGTCACTGAGTGGGAAAGATTCAACTGCAGTGGAATACACACACACAGGCACATCCATGTACACATACCCTCAGACGTATCTGTGTGTGTCTATGTGAGCATGCGTGTACGCACATGCATATGTGCACATAGACACACCGATACATTCATGTGTGTATGCATGTGTTTGCGCCTGCATGTGTTTGCACATGCATACAGAAATGTATATATATATATATATATATATATATATATATATATATATATATATATATATATATATATATACAAACATGCAAGTGTGTAAGCATGCATATCCATATACGAATCCGTTGGTGGGACAAGAATTACGGGAAATGCTCCGTCTTAGACTGGACTGACCAGAGAGACCAATCTAAGGACACTCATAGATGTGTAAGAGAGATTTTTGTGTCACGAGGTCTTTATATATCAAGCAAACACCTCAGCCCGGTGCAGATCAAGTCCATAAGTCCGATACTAGCCCATAAGTCCAACTCTAGCCCATACATCACTCTTCAGACTCATGAAGCCTCATGCAATGATGTAGGAAGACCATAGGCTGGGTGCAAAGTCTTATGGATCGAGTGGCGGTGGGTGCATCTCCGGGGCTCATGCAGGACTCCCTGTGGTGTCCACAAGAAGGTGAAGGCGGAGAGAGAGTGGACGGCCCGACTCCGTGGAGCCATTTATCTCGGTGGCACCACCAAATGAGGTCATCAAGCTGTGACCTCATTGACAGGGTAAACTCCACCCATCTCTTAACCCCTTACTACCCATGCTCAAAATATCCGCAGTTAGAATTCATCTGGGTGCCTTGGAAGCAAGAGCTGGCAAGCAGCCTTTGAAAGGTCCTAACCAAGAGCATCCTTCAGAGCAGTTCAGGTTGCACCCTGGGGGTGCCCGGGAGTCAGTACTGACTGGACAGCAACCATCCTGTCCTGTTGCTGGTGCCGTGAGGTGCCATTGAGTCAGTCCTGACCCGGCCCATAGTGACCCCGTGCACAAAAGATCCAAACGCTGCCCCTCCTGCACCAGCCTCACACGCGCTCCTGAGCTTGAGCCCACTGTTGCAGCCACTGTGTCCGTCCAGCTCCTCGAGGGCCTTCCTCCTTGTCACTGGGCCAGCACGGCACCCAGTCTGATGGCTTCCTCCAGGGTCTGGCTTCTCCTAACAGCATGTCCAAAGTCCGTGGGGCAGAGCTCATCAGCCTGGCCTCTAAGGAGCATTCCAGCTGTAGAGCTGCCTTTCCCAACCTAGATCTGCTTGTCCTTTGGGGCAGTCCACGGCACTTCCCATAGTCTTCCCCAGCACCGTCATTCAGATGCGTTGTTTCCTCTTCCGTCTTCCTTCTTCAATGTCCAACTTGCACATGCATAGGAGGCAATTGAAGATATCATGGCGTGGGGCAGACCCACCTTCGCTGTCAGAGTAACATCCTTCCTTATCAACACCTGAAAGAGATCTTGTGCAGCAGATTTACCCAATGCAATGTGTCCTCTGATCTCCTGACTGTTGCTTCGATGAGCATAGATTGTGGACTTGAGCAAGATGAAATCCTTGACAACATCAATCTATTTTCCTGACAGCAACTAACAACTGATAAATAAACGGATAGATGGATGGATGGATGGATGGGTGGATGGATGGATGGATGGATAGATGGAGAGAGACACACACACCCATAAAAAACAATTCCCCGACTCACCTGGAAGAAGTACAGCCAGAATGCTCCTTAAAGGCAAGGAAGGCGAGACTTCACCCCACCTACTTAGGACATGTGGTCAGGAGAGAGTAGTCCCTGGACAAGGACATCCTGCTTGGAAGAGTGGAGGGGTGGCAAAGAAGAGGAAGGCCCCCGAGGAGATGGACGGACACAGTGGCTGCCACGAGGGGCCCCGCCGTAGCAATGACTGTGAGGCTGGTGCAGGGCTGGGCGGGGTGTCCTTCTGCTGTGTGGGGAAGCCCTGGAGCTGTTGCTACCTGGATGATACTTCACAACCACAGCCTCACACATAACAACCGTGCCGATGGTGCCGGACCGGGCAGTGCTTCATTCTGTTTACGGGGAGCCACCATGCATTGAAGCAACTCAATGTCCCCTAAAGGCAACTAGACAATAGTACCTTTACCCAAGTTGGCCTTCAGGAGCCGAGGTCCGGAAGTGCCTGTTGCAGGGCTCGGCACAGAGCACGGCGCATGTGTCGTTGCTTCAAGGACAGCCCCCGGGTTGTGAGACTGGACCAGCCTTGAGCAGGCTGAGGGTGTGTGGGGTGGACATCACAGCAAGCTGAACTTCTCTCCCTACAGGAGCCGTGTGTGCGATACCTGCCCAAACTCTACCTGGATATACACGTAAGATGGGTCTTGGTCTGGTGGGTGGCATGGAGGTGTGAATGGGAGGATAGATGGATGGGAGAGAGACTGGTTGGTTGGATGGTTGGCTGAGTGGGTGGATGGATGGGTGAGGGAGTAGATGGATGGATAATTGGATGGATGGATGGATGAGTATGGAGTAGGTGAATGATTGGGTGGATGGAAAAAGGAATAGATGGGAAAGAGAGAGTGGATGGATGGATGGATGGATGGATGGATGGATGGATGGATGGATGGATGGATGGACGGATGGACGGATGGAGTGATGATTCGGGAAGCATGGGCCCCAGCTCCCCTCCCCCTCCCCTTCCCCTCTGACATCTCAGAACCCTTCCCCATGGCCACCCCCAGAATTACTGCGTGCTGGCCAAGCTGAGGGACTTTGTGGCATCGGCCCAGTGTTGGAAAGTGGCCCCGGTGGACGTTTTGAAGGACAAGGTGCGGAAACTGTACATCATCATGAACTCATTCTGCCGGAAGGTAAGTAGGGACCGCCGAAACCCCCTTTCTATGGGCACTTCACTGGGCTCCCTGAGTCAGGAGGGGTGGGCAAGGAAGAAGAGGAACCATGGGATGGTGACGTGGCACTTGCAGTGCACGAAGCCCACCCCCCACAGTTCTCAGCCTCATCACCAAGGCCACCCTCCACCCTCATCACCCTGGTTGCAATACCTCCCCTGGACCACGATCAGCACCCTGGGCACAAAACCCACCACCATTGTGTCAAATCTACCCCCTCCTCCTCCTCAGCACCCTGACCACAAAGTCCCGCCTCCACCGTTATGACATCATCCTTGTTGCGAAATCCACAAAAAAACATCAACACCTTGGTCACAAAGCCCGCCCACCCTTAGGTGGTCACCCTGGTCACAGCATCCATCCTCCACATCACCACCCTCGTCAATAGGGGAGATTCAATCAGTGGGGATCAGGACAAGGCCCTCCCTCCATAAACTCCAAACAGAATTGGGCTTACAAAACTCAGGCTCATACCCCCGTGCACCCGCCAGTGCAGGACAGTCCTGATTTTAAACAATTTGTCCTGCGTCCCTTGGCGTTTTTAAAAAGTCCCGATCTTTGGAAAGAATGCACGACAAGCGAGGGTCTACGGTTTCCGGCTGCCATGTGGCTATTTCACCAGGATATGAGTTTTATCAATGGTGTCCCGCTTTACCAGTGTTAAAATCTGGTCACCCAAGATGGACTCTTCCAGGCGCCACGTGAAACCAAAAGAGACTTGGGAGCATGCTGAGCCCTGCATCGAGGAGGACTTCATGCAGGAGGAAGGCCCTCCGGTGTCCAGAGACCTCAGGCAGGAGGAAGAAACCCAGTTTCCTCCAGGGGCACTCAGACTCCTGCGCCCCCTGTGTGTCGGGGGAGAACTGCTCTCTGCGGGGGGTTGGGGACTGGTTTTACACAAACGGGTTGCTGGGCCTTTCTTCCTGGGCACCTCTGGAGGCTTGTACCCACCCCAGCCTTTCAAGCTTTCAGCTCTGTGCAAGTCTGGGTAGACGGGAGAAACAAATCCAGAGACACTCCTGTCTGTATAAGAAAGAGTTTCATAAAAAAGAACAATTGTATATTTAGAAAACATCCCAGCCCAGATCAACTCCCTAAGTCCGATATTAGCCCATATGTCCAACACTAGTCTATAAATTCATCTTCAAACTCACACAACACTTGCAATGACACCAAATGCAGGAAGGTCACAGGCCAGTGGGTGGAAAGTCTTGTGGATCCGGTAGAGGTGGAAGCATCTCAACACTGGCAGGTATCTCCATGTGGCTCCTCCAGCTCCAGGGCCCTAGGTAGCTCCATATGTCTTGTCAGTAGGAATGTTTCACAGGGACTGAGCGTGTGCCCCGCCTCCAACAAGCTATTTATCTCTTTAGTGCCTCCAAATGAGGTCCTCAAGTTAAACCTGATTGACAGGCCAGATTCCACCCCTTCATAAACTGACAGATGATGTAACTGCCACAAGCTCAGAGCCAGAGCTTGCAGCCACTCAAGGGCTCCCAGGAAGAAGGAAGGGAGAGGCAGATACATGGAGAAAGCCTGCCTTGGTGCACTATGGGAAAGAGTGCTGTGGGATCCTAGGGACATGGACAGAGTCAGCCACTCTGGTCCTCTGCTTCCAGGCTGGTGGCCTCCCTTCTCTCCCACGGGGCCTAGGGGCAAGAACTGTGGGCAAAAGCCCTTGTTGTTTGCTGTTGTTGTTAGGCACCATTGAGTCCATTCTGAACCATAGCCATCCCGTGCACAACAAGCAGAGTGAAACACTGCCCGGTCCTTCACCACCCTCACCATTGCTCCTGTGCCTGAGCCCATGGTAGCCGCCACTGTGCCCATCCTTCTCCTTCAGCATCTTGCTCTTGGTCACGGCTCCTCCACTTGACCAGTGAGGTTTGGCCGAATGAGAGAGCTGAGCTGGACACACATGTCAAGCCTTGGGAAATGTTCATGGGCCCCAGAACTCACCAGAGCAGAGCTACTCCGTCCCATAGGGTGGCTACAAGATGGGATGGCGGTGGGTTTGGTTTGAGATTGATGCTACAATGTATCAATCTGTGCCTGCATCAGAGCTTCTTCAACTTGTACTCCTAATTTCTCATGACCTTGGGTTCGAGGAGGAGCCCTGAGGGCCTGTCACAGTGGATACTCACCTGCTGAAGATTGGCAGTTCCCACCCACTCAGCAGAGCCACATAAGAAAGGCCTAGTGCTCTCCTTCCATGGAGATCAGCCCATAGTCCTGGACTCTATTCTGTCTCATAGCAAGCTCATGGGACAGAGTGGAAACATCCCACGAGGTGCCCAGGGCTGTACATTGGCTTTCTCCTGGGGGTTGGACAGTGGGTTCAAACCGCTAACCTTTTCTGGTTGGCAGCTGGGCACTTAGCCACTGTGCCACCAGGGCTCAGGGCTCCTTCCATGAAGTCTACCACCAAGCACAGCATGGGGCCACTCTGCCTTCTAACACGTGGGGTTGCTGGGACTCCGGAAGGGCTCAGTGGTGACAGGCTTGGTCTGGTCAGTTTCTGGGTCTGCTGGGGACACGGGCGATGACATCATTATGCTACAGCTTAATCAGTGGGGTCATGGACTGCTTACTCTGAAGGCAAGAGCTGGTGTTGATGGTCACGCTCTCTGTAAAGCTTGATGTAGCGACGTGGCTCAGGAATCACAGTTCATTCATTCCCTCATCCACTCACCCACCCACCCATCTACTCCATCATCCACCTATCTTCTCCATCCATCTACTCCCTCACTCACCCATCTACTCCATCATCCATCCATCCAACCACTCTCCACTCTATCCCTTTATCCATCTACCCAGCCATCCATCTACTCCCTCATCCATCCACCAACCTATCTATCCACCCACCCATACATACATGTATTTAACCATCTATCCTTCCATTCATCCACCCACCCATCCATCACCCCCTCTCTCATCCATTCATTCACCCATCCACTGTCTCTCCCATCCATCCATCCATCCATCCTTCAACCCACCCACACATACATGTAATTATCCATTCATCTATCCATCCAACTGCCCATCCATCACTCCATTTCTCATCCATCCATCCACTCACCCATCATATACATACACATATCCATCCATCTATCTATCCATCCACCCACCCATCTATTCATCCATCCATCCATTTATCTGTCCATCTATTCATCCATCTACCTGTCCATCCCTCCCCTCCATCCGGGCAGCCAATGCAAGAATACATCCCTAGCACACAAGACTCTCTGGGAACAGGAAGAAAGGACATAAGGGACAGGGCCCTTTCACACAGCAGGGGTCAGTGGAATGGTCTGAGGATCAAGTGTCCAGGGGAGCCACGGCCCCTTCAATAACCTGCTTATGTCACATCTTTTCTAGGATTTGGTGTTCCTCACGGATGACTGCAATGCACTGGAGTCCCCAGTCCCGGTGACCACGGCTCAGCCAGATCATCCGATGTAAGAGTCCTGGTTAGAATGCAATTCCATCACCTGCCCAGACTCCGTGGAATGAAGTTTCAGCCCCTCAAGCCCCCCACTCACTGCAATATCTCATAGCAGCCGCCGCCTCATTCTTATGAAAGGCCAAACCGGTACTCCTACCCAGGAGCCTGCTTTAGACATACCCAGAAGAGGCCCAGCTTCCCAATCCCCTGTATTATATCCTGCCCAAGTGCTAGATGCCCAGACATGTTGATACAATCAACTAAGACAAAAGGGACCAGCCGGCTTCTCTTTTCAGCTTAAGGACCTGCAATATTGCACTGTATTTCCATTGTTGCTTTCATGGGTCATGATACTGTTTCTCTCTTTTGATGGGAACCTGCTTGCATGTAACCCAGATTCCATCGTAATCCTTCGCCATCCACCAACTACCATTACCCCCTCTTTCCTCTTTAAAGAAAGGGCATAGCTTTTAGGATGAGTTTGCAAGATGTTTGCATAACGCTGATAGGATTCACTCATTCATAGAAGGTGATGATGATCCAATAAAGAATACCTGTCCGAGAAGAAACACAAAGCCTGCTGTATTTCTCCAAGGTGGGTGTCCAAGGTGTTGAAGCCCCCTGCTCTTATCAGGGTGTGTCTCCCTCTTTCTTTCCCCCGAGCATTGGTGTCAGTGAGTCTGCTTTGACCCGCCCTGAAGGCTGTTCTTGAAGCATGCTCCAGGTTATGTCCTGGCAGACTGAACCACACATAGCCCCTGCAGGCACTTACCACAAACACCAGTGGGTGGACTCCGGAGAGCATGCTTGGAGGCAGGCATGTTGAGGGGCTGTGCATGTCACTGGCAGGTGAGTGGGCTATGGGGCTGTGAGTCTCTGTGGGCTGTGGGGCTGTTGTCGGTGTCTGTGGAGTCCCGCCCATCATGGAGCCCCTCCGTGTGCTGAGTACAGCTATCCCATGGAGCTCTCAAGGCCAGCACTGCCCAGAAGCAGATCTCTACAGCAGATTCCCAGGCCTCTCTGCGTGGGTTGGACCCACGGGCTTTCTGTGAGTGCTTCACTGCGTGTGTCACTCAGGGAAGTTTGTGCTTGGTTATAGTTCACGTAAGAAGCCATCCACTACAACCTAGGCTAAGCAACAATTGTTGAAAATAAGTTCAAGGGATGATTCAAAAAGCAAATCTCACATCGGTTCATGAGGGCGGGGCCTGTGTTTGTTTCCTTTAGGAGCCCTGGTATCATAGTGGGTTACTCATTGGGCTGCTGACCACAAGGCCAGCTGTTCAAACCCACTAACAGGCCTTTGGGACAAAGATGAAGTTTTTGCTCTCATGAAGAATGAGAATCTCAGAAACCCACAGAGGCAGCTCTACCCTGTCCTTTAGGGTGGCTATGAGTCAGAATTGACTTGATGGCAGTGAATTTGGTTTGATTTGGTTTGGTTTGGTTTGGTTTGGTTTGGTTTGGTTTGGTTTGGTTTGGGTTGGGTTGGGTTGGGTTGGGTTGGGTTAGTTTGGGTTGGGTTGGGTTGGCTTGGGTTAGTTTGGGTTGGGTTGGTTTGGGTTAGTTTGGGTTGGGTTGGTTTGGTTTGGTTTGGGTCGGGTTGGATTATTTCCTTTAAAAAGCCCTGGTGGTGCTGTGGGTTAAGCTCCAGGCTGCTAACCACAAGATTGGCTGTTCAAACCCACCACCCCCTTGTTGGGAAAGAAGAAGCTGTCTACTTCCAAAAGGATTGACGGCCTTAGAAGCCATATGGGGTGGTACTACTCTGTCCTAGAGGGGTTGGGGGAGTGGGGGGGGGCGCTGTCAGTCAGAATGGACTCAACAGCAGAGGATTGGGGCTTTCCTCATGGGATTTGGTTCCACTTCTCTTCTTGGTCTTGGTGCCCTCGGGTTTCTCCCATGGCTCACAGGAGTGGGGGTGAATTGCCGTGTTTGTGGTTTCTACGTAGAGGACAGAAAACCACAAGGTCTCTTTGTCCCTTTCACAGTGGAAAATGACACAGCATTGACTCCCTTTTGCCACCAACAGCAGCTACCTCTTCCCAAGACTTGTTTTTTTTTTTTTAAAGAAAATTGTCATCAAGTCAATTCCCACGTGGGTTGATGCCATGACTGTCCTGGTACACCTGGCTCCACTGGGTTTAGAAGACAGCATCTAAGTGGAAGTCCACTCTTCATGGGGTCTTTCTTACAGGGCCCCTCTGTGTGGGCTTGAGCCCCCAACCTTTCAGGAGCAACTGAGCACAGTGACCATGTGCAACCCCAAACACTTCCTCCTGAGACAGGGCCAAGGTTTACCTGGGATCCAGAGGCAGCTGTGCAAACAGAACGAGGCACACTGCACGGTTTAAAACCAGGAAAGGTGGGCATCAGGGTTGTATCCTCTCACCGTACTTATTCAATCTGTGTGCTGAGCAGCTCATCAGAGATGATAGCATATAGGAAGAAGGGTGTGGTATCAGGATCGGAGGAAGGCTTATTAACAGCATATAATAAGCAGATGACACGGCCTTGCTTGCTGAAAGAGTAGGACTTGAAGCCCTTGCTGATGAAGGTCAAGGATTGCAGCCTTCAGTGTGGATTATGACTCAATGGCAAGAAGACCAGCATCCTCATCATTGGACCGATAGATAACGCCATGATAAATGGAGAAAGGGCAGAAAGGATTTCCTCTTGTTTGGATTCACAACCAATGCTCATGGAAGCAGCAATGAAGACATTAACCAATTCATTGCATTGGGTAAATCTGCTGCGCAAGACCTTGTATAAAAGCATGGCTGTAAAATAAATAAATAAATAAATAAATAAATAAATAAATAAATAAATGAATAAATAAATAAATAAATAAATAAATAAAAAAGCATGGTTGTTACTCTGAGGACTAAGGTGGTCCTGACCCAAGCCAGGGTACATTCAATCACCTCCTTTGCATGTGAAAGTTGGGCATTGAGTAAGGAAGACAGAAGAAGAAGCGATGCATTTGAATAGTGGGGCTGGAGAAGAATGTTGACAGGACCATGGACTACTACAAGGACAAACCAATCTGTCTCGGAAGAAGTACAGTCAGTGAGCTCCGTAGAGACAAGGATGGCAAGACGTTATCTTACGTACTTTGGAGATGTTGTCTGGAGAGGCCAGTCTCTGGAGGAGGACACCATGCTTGGTCAAGTAGAAGGTCATTGATAAAGAAAGCAGGATGGGTTGAAACAGGGGCTCAAAGGTAACAAGGGGAGGATGGCGCAGGACCAGGCAGTATTTAACTGTTGTGTGTAGAATCGCTATGAACAAGGGACCCACTTTCCGGCCCCTAACAACACAGCAGCCATACTCGACACAGCTTGTAGGAGGACCAAGAAAACCATGGGTCAAATCTTGCCATTTCCCAGAAACCCGGTGACCCCTCTTTTCTTCATCAAGCACGCACTGTTGTCCAAACCCGTACACACAGAGTTCCAAGCTCTGCCTTGTCGATCTGCAGGGATAGCTGATTCTTGCTTTGTTCTGCCTCCAACATCCTGGCAACCCCTCCCTACACACACACACACACACACACACACACACACACACACCCCTGAGCCCTTCCGGAACACACAACTGCCTGGGCCATCACTGTCCTTACCTTCTGCTTCCAGGTGTATCCCAAGGCTGGGTCATGATCTTCATGTGACGGGCAGCATGTTTTCTGCTGAGACCAGCACGGCACCTCCACACTGGGGCCACCTGAGAGCAGTGCAGGCTGTCAGGCAATACTCCCCGGAGTGTGGGCCATGTTGGTTTGCAGGCGCAGAACACTCAGGCCCCTAGACGGTCAGATCAAGGGACCCTGGCTATAAAGCGACAGGTTCCAAAACAGTGTCCTTCGAGGAGAGGGGGAGATAGCAAGCTGAGCAGAGCGGAGAGAGAGGACCTGAGAAAGATGCGCTCAGCCATCACCTGCCAGTTTTAGGTTCTTTCATGCAGAAGGCAACCCTCGCCCTGCGGGCATCCTGGGTACCTAAAAAATGCCTCCAAACTCCCTGCCATCCAGCCGATCCTACCTCATAGGGACCCTGTAGGACAGGGTGGAACTGCTCCTGTGGGTTTCTGAGACAGTCACTGTGTTAGTCTGAGTTGACTAGAGAAACAAATTCATAGACACGCATATGTGTATAAGAAAGAGCCTTGTATATGAGAGCAATTGAATATTGAGAAGACATCCCAGCCCAGTCCAGATCAAGTCCATAAGTCCAATATTAGGCAATATGTCCGATACGATCTATAAATTCCTTTTCAATGCAACATATGCAATGGCGCCAAATGCAGGAAGATCACAAGTCAGTGGATGGAAAGTTTTGTGGATACAGTGGCAGTGGAAGCATCTCTCCACTGGCAGGGGTCTCCATGTGGCTCCTTCACCTCACCAGACTCTAGTGTAGCTCCATGTGTCTTCCAAACAGGAATGTCTCACAGGGATTTTGTGAGTGGTCCCACCTCCAGCAAGCTCCAAATGAGGTCATCAAGCTGCGTCCTGATGGACAGACTACACTCTACCCCTTCACTCATAAGTCTCAAATTGACAACAGATTATGTAACTACCACAGACCACCCTTGTCAACTGGACACTTTCACACAACTCTTTAGCCATATAGAATTGTCAAACAAACAATAATAAAACTAAAATGCATACAATTCACTATGTGCCACCCTCATTTAAATATAACATTCTGTAAATGAACAAAACAAAAATATTCTATAATTATGAGGACACCTATACCTTAATCCTATAATCCTATGAATATATTTCAGCACCTGTGGATGTTTGTAAGTCAACCACTGCATGCCTTTATCCTCCCAATTTTGGGTTTCCAATTCTATACTGCCTACTTACATCAACCCAGTACTCTGTGGAGACAATCTTATTCTTTGACATGAAGATTCTTCATTCCAGTTGGAACCTTGTGAAGTCAAGTCTGCATCCATAAGCAGAGTCACATCAGGACAGGTCATCCATGAAGTCAGCAACAATATGCACCAGTTCACAGGTTCAACAATCTTCTCTTGTTCTGGTCGGGTTCTGGTCAATTCAATATGGACTGCCTCACTTAGCCTCACCAGGGTGCCCATTGGCTGCCTTGCCTTTAGACCTTGGGCCCCATCACAAATTCTCAACAACCCTAGCCCCCTTGTAGCTAGGTCATGAACTTCAGACCAGTCAATGTCACACTCATCTTCTCCGCTGGCTCTTGTAAACCAGGTCCATGGTGTCAGTGTCCAGACCCAACCTGTCTCTTTATTGCTGCATTTTTCCTATTTCCACTCAACAAGGGGATCCAGGTGGTCACATAGTAAGCATTTCCGCCTGCCCACAGGCTCCCTTTAAACGTTCAGTGCTAGAGAGAAGCGTTTTTTCAGGGTTCCAGATTTTTTCCAGCTTCTGACAAAAGCTACTTGTTCAAAACTTAAAAATATAAAGAGTTCCTTTTTTTCTTCAATCTGTCAACACGCCCCCTAGCCAAGTCTCTTTACCTTATAATGTCCTGAGCACTCAAGACACTGGGTGGGGCTTATCTTTTCAGAGCCTTCTTTGCAGGCGTGTCCTAAACCCATTTAAAGATTCCAATTTTAAGGGCTGAAGGAAAGTCTTACAAACTCTCTATTTTCATACATCCCCAAAATCATTTCTATTAATTATTATATCAACAATAAACAGAAGAAATCATTATAAACAAAGTAGAATCAGATACTAACCTCAAGTCGTAAAACAGTCAAGTTCAATCCTTATTTAGCTTATCTAAATCCTTATCTAAACTATTCCATTGATACAAAATATTGCCTTAGGCCTCTACTGAATCGAGCCAGGGCGGGGCCTTCTGTCAGTCATTTTCACTAAGCAGCTCTGAGAAATTCAAAGGGCAATTTTGTCCCCTGAACTCAAAACATACATAACTCACATTCATTTGTGCCATTTCAAACAGGAAAAAGACTAAAACCAAAACAAAATAGTCAAAACTTCTCATGTTCTTTCCAGAAAACAACCCAGTAAACTGCATGGCATATCTGACCTCTGGCTAGCCAAAGAAGAAAAGCTACCATGAGGCAGAGGTCAAACAAACACCCACTCTCCATCTTCATGATTTGTCTGTAGTACCCCACTCCTAAGTACCATAATGTGTTCATCTGGGTGGACTGGAGAAACAAAATCATAGGCACTCATGTGTATAAGAAAGAGCTTCATGTACAAGAGCAATTGAATATTGAGAAAACATGCCCTCTAAGTCCGATATTAGCCCATATGTCCAATCTATAATTTCCTCTTCAGATTCACACAACACATGCAATGGCACTGAACGGAGGAAGATCACAGGCCAGTGGGTGGGAAGTCTTGTGGATCCAGTGGCGGTGGAAGCATCTCAGCCCTGGTGTGGGTCTCCATGTGGCTCCTTGAGCTCACCAGGGCTCTAGTGTAGCTCCATGTGCCATGTCAACAAGAATGTCTTACAGGGAGTGAGTGTGTGTCCCACCTACAGCTAGCTGTTTACCTCCTTAGCAGCTCCAAACGAGGTCATCAAGCTGCAACCTGATTGACAGGCTAAACTCCACCCCTTCACTCTCAAGTCTCAAATTGACTACAGATTATGTAACTACCACAATCACTCTTTACTTGAGTAGTAAGCCTCGTCTTTCTCCCATGGAGTATCTAGTAGTTTGAAACTGCTGACCTCAAAGTTAGCAGCCCAATGAGTCTCCCACTGTGCCGGCAGGGCCCCATGGTGTGCCTAGATAATGCTGTTGTTGGTGGTGCTGTCCAGTCAGTTCTGACTCATAACGACCCTGTGTACAGTAGACCACGGCCCAATTCTTACTGTCTTCACAATTGTTCTTCTGTGGAGCCCATTGCTGTGGCCAATGGGTCCATCCATCTCACTGAGGGCCTCCTCTTTTCCGCTGCCCCTCCACTTTACTCAGCAGGATGCCCTTCTCTGGAGACTGGTCTCTCCTGACAACAGTTCCAAGGATGTGAGACGAAGTCTTGCCATCCTTGCTTCTAAAAAGCACTCTGGCCTCACTTCTTCCGGGACAGGTTGGCTTGTCCGTTCAGCAGTCCATGGTAAGTTCAATGTTCTTCTCCAGCCCCACCATTCAAATGCACTGATTCTTCTAACAGTCTTCTTTATTCAATGTCCAACATGCAAATGGGGCCATTGAAAATACCATGGCTTGGGTTGGGCACACCTGTGTCCTCAAAGTAACATTCTTGCTCTTAAAACCTCTAACGAGGTCTTGTGCAGCAGAGTTACCCAGTGGAGCATTTATCCAATGGAAGTTCTGGATACCGAAAAATCCCCCCAAACTTTCTATTCTACCTCGCAGAGACCCTACAGGACAGGGCAGAACGGCCCTATGGGTTCCCAAAGTGAACTTTTTTGGGGAGTCGAAAACCTGGTCTTTCAGGAGTGTCTGGTTTCAAACTGCTGACCTTGTGGTTAGCAGTCCAATGCTCAATCCACTACACCACCATGACTCCATAGGGGTCCTGGGTAGACGTGTGTATTTCTGAAACATAGAAATCCAGGTTCCAGAAAGACTGTGGGGCCAGTTCAGGAGAACTATGTGACCGCCTCCCTAGCAGACGTCTGGTCCAAGATACTGCTGGGGTACCCACTTTCCCGGGCTTGGTCCCAGGCTCCAGCATCACGCAGCTCAAGTCAGGAGCTGTCCCAGTTGAAATCGATCACTGTCCTTGCCCCAGAAGGTGAAACCTTTCCTCCATCAGAGGGTAAATCCCAAATCCAAGTCTACTGGCTTCCGATCTATTCCAACCAGCGTTGCTGTTGTTGTTGTTGTTTGGTGGGGTGGAGTCAGTTCTGACCCCTAGTGACCCTTTGTGCAACAGAAGAAAGCACCGCCCAGGCCTGAGCCACCCTCACAACCGTCCCTCTGCCGGAGCCCGAGGATGCAGCCACTCTGCCCGTCCACCTCCCACTTCTCCTCCGCGGGACCAAGCACAACGCCCTTTTTCACGTCCCAGAAGGAGTCATCGGAGAGAGCCATCGAGTCCTGGCACCAGAAGAAGACTTTAGGGGGGCGGGGGGAGCCGTTTCTCCTTCCTTATGGTCCTCACCATGCCTCCTGAGCAACTCCGACAAGACATACAACTTCTCAGACCTTCCAGAATGCAAGCTGTGAGCAATTCTAGTCATGGGACAAAGGAAATCACCCTCTGAGTAAATGTACAATTACCCAATCACTACCTCCGTGCTGTTCATCCCTTGAGTGGAAAGCTCCGAAATGATTCAGCAAGTGCAGACCTTTGAACCACAGCTTTTAGAAGGAGGGGGGCGGGGATTGTGTTCTTCTGAGTAAATGGAGGGGGGCAGTGAAGGAAAAAACATGACCAGAAAATTCATCAGCTACGGCAGCTTGTGTTCTGGAACAGCAGCGTGGCTGAGACATAATGAGCAAAGGCGGAAGTGTTCGTGTGGATGCAGTTCTGTGGCTGACACGTGTCCCGGAATGTGCTGTCATCGGGGGCCTTTCAGACTGTGATAAACCCAGAGTGATTCCCTATGCAAGGGCTTCAAAAAATTCATGGAAAAATCCCGTATCATTTCATGCCATTTTCCCACTAACTGTTGGAAGGTTCCCCCCTTAGGACAGAACAGGCCTGGCCCATGGGGGTTTCTTGGCTGTGGTGAGGGGGAATGGGAGCACCAGCTGAAGAAAATCAAATATAGAAACCTTCGGTACAGGTTACACGTGAACATAGGGGAGAACCAAACCCTCACCACTGGACCGACACGTGATCAATAGAGAAACGCTGATGTTGTCAAGGATTTTGTCTTCCTTGGTTCCACAAACAATGCTCATGGAAGCAGCAGTTAGAGCAGATCAAAAGATGCATTGCATCGAACAACTGTTGCACAGACCTCTACGGAGGGCTGAAGAGCAAGGATGTTCCTCTGCGGCCTCGGGTGCACCTGACCCAGCCATGGCTCCCCATTGCCTCATCAGCACATGAAGGAAGATGGTAGAAGAGTGGATGCGTGTGACCGGTGGGGCTGGAGAAGAACACTGAAAGTACCACGGACTGCTCAAAGGACACGCCGGTCTGTGGAAGAAGGAAGGCCAGAGTGCTCCTTAGACGCAAGCATAGCGAGACTTCATCTCACATACTTTGGACATATTGTCAGGAGAGACCAGTCCCAGAGAAGATCATGCTTGGTAAAGTAAAGGGGCAGTGAGAAAGAGGAAGAGATGGATGGACACGGCGGCTGCAGCAATGGGCTCACACATGGGAGTCATGGTGAGGACGGCGAAGGACCAGGACGTGTTTCGTTTTGTTGAGCACGGGGTCCCTACGGGTTGGAGCTGACTCGGTGGCTCCTCACAACAACGACAAGTGGAAGTAGATGGACAGGACTTCCTCCCATGATGCCACTAGTGGGGTTAGAACCACCAACCTTCCATTAGCAATGTAAAGCTCAACTGTCGGCGCCACCAGGTCCCTTTCTAGGACCTTGAGGACAACACTTTGCCATTGAGTTGATTCTGAGTCCTGATGATTCCATGTGACAGAGTGGAACCCCACCCCCAAGGCCAAGGTGGTCATCTGTGTTTGGGCCAGGTCCGGACCAAGGCAGCCCCTTGTACCAGCTTCCCGAGAAGACAAATGACCTGGTTGAACTTCAAATCACCTGCCTTCAGGGTTTCACAGAGCTTACCTCCCCGCACAGAACACGGCCCCCCTCTCCCTAGCATTGTTTCCTAGGAACAACATGATTTACTAACAAAATGTCACCTGGCCCAAAACTTGCAACTGCAGCACAAGGAACCTTCCTTCCCCTTACCAGGTCATATACCTTTAAGCTCATACCCGATAAAAGTCCCACTGCCTCACTGCCAGGTGTGACTTCCCTGACCTAACTCATTGGGTCGCAGAACCCACCTGGGGGCTCAAGAAGTCACCGTCCCTTTCCCTGCTCTCCCTTCTCTCCCGGGAGTTCTTTCCCTGTCTCAATAAAATCTTTCTCAATTTCACATTCCTGGCTAAATTCTTTCTCTGTTCTGCCCCTCTGTCTCCAATCTTTCAACCTTCACAAAGGCAGACGGCCCCATCTTTTCCCCACTGGAGTGGCTGGTGCCATTGAACCACCAATTCCTCACTTCTATCTGGGCACTTAATCTCCGTACCATCAGGGATTCTAGAAATCCCTGTGCTCATATTGTTTTTAGTATTCAGGGCTGTCAAGATGGTTCCAGCTCGCCCCTCCCCCCAGAAGAATTCACTTCAGAGGACAGCACTGAAGCTACGGCTCAGGGAGAAGAGCATGTCTGATCAGAGCACACAGGAGCAAATGAAGGGGGAGGAAGAGAGAGTGGAGCACATCCTGGCCCACCAAGCCTTGAGGACAATATCCCTGCTCAGAGCAACCAATGCACAGAGAGGACCATATAGCCAGCCCCACCATGAGACACAATGTCTCTCACTGACCCACAGCCCTACAGGGGACAACACTGGAGACACGGTGAGGGAATTGCACCCGAGCTGACCCCACCACACTGAGGCAAAACACTAAGGGCGTGCAACAGAACAATAAGGGGAGCAGAGTAAGGAAGTACTGAGAGAGTACCAAACTTTTGGGCTAGGGCATGACACCCCATCAGAATCAACAGGAAAATACTCCTAAAGGTCAACGAACAGATCTTGAACTATTTACAGATTTTTCTCTCTTTTTTTTGTCATTGGGTTTTGTTTTCTTTTGTTGCTTTGTTTTGTTCTGTCTTGTTTTTGTGCATGTTATTATCTCTGCAGGTCTATCTAGATAAGATAGTCTGGATAAAAAATCTGGAGGAGAAAACAACAGGACAGATGGCTCCAGGGGGACATGGGAGAGGGGGAAGCAGAGGAAAGGAAGTGGATGTTAACAAACCCAGGGACAAGGGGACAACAAGTGATCCAAAGTCGGTGGCAAGGAGGGTCTAGGAGGTCTGGTAGGGCGTGATCAAGGGTCATGTAACCAAGAAGAATTGCTGAAACCCAAATGAAGACTGAGCATAACAGTGGAACAAGAGGAAAGTAAAAGGAAATAGAGGAAAGCACTAAGAGGCAAAGGGCATTTACAGAGGTCTAAATACAGGACAGCACATATGTAAATATATTTATATATGATGAGGGGAAATAGATCTATGTACATATATTTATAGGTTTAGTATTAAGGTAGCAGATGGACATTGGGCCTCCATTCAAGCACTCCCTCAATGCAGGAACACTTTGTTCTATTAAACTGGCATTCCAGGATGCTCACCTTCCTGACATGATCACTGAAGACAGATCGGTGCATAAGTAAATGTGGTGAAGAAAGCTGATGGTGCCTGGCTATTAAAAGATGTAGTGTTTGGGGTCTTAAAGGCTTGAAGGTAGATAAGAGGCCATCTAGCAGAGAAGCAACAAAGCCCATATGGAAGAAGCACACCAGCCTGTGTGATCACGAGGGGTCGGAGGGACCAGGTATCAGGCATCAAAGAACAAAAAGTCACGTCATTGTGAATGAGGAGGAGCATGGAGTGGGAACTCAAAGCCCCTCTGTGTGTAACTGGACATCCCCTTACAGAAGGGTCTTGGGGAGGAGACAGCCAGTCAGGGTGCAGTGTAGCAATGATGAAACATACAACTTTCCTCTAGTTCTTTCATGCTTCCTCCCCCCGACTATCATGATCCTAATGTTACCTTACAACCCTGGCTAGACCAGAGGATGTACACTGGTACAGAGAGGTACTGAAAACACAGGGAATCCAGGATGGCTGATCCCTTCAGGACCAGTGATGAGAGTGGCAATACTGCGAGGGTAGATTGAAGGTGGGATAGATAGGGGGAACCGATTACAAGGATCTACATATAACCCCCTCTCTGGGGGATGAACAACAGAAAAGTGGGTGAAGGGAGGCGTCGGACAATGTAAGTGTAATTTATAAATTATCAAAGGTTGATGAGGGGTGGGGAGGGAGGGGGGACATGAGGAACGGATACCAAGGGCTTTAGTAGAAAGCAAATGTTTTGAGAACGATGATGGCAACAAATCTACAAGTGTGCTTGACACAATGGATGGATGGATGGATGGATGGATGGATGGATGGATGGATGGATGGATGGTGATGAGCTGTACAAGCCCCCAAGAAAATGATCTTAAAAAGAAAAAAGATGGTTCCAGCTCATAGTGATCTGAGGTGGAACAGAGTGAAATACCTGCGCCGCCCTCGGAAGTTTTCTGTTGGAACCCGCTGTCGTGGCGGCGATGTAATCCAGCTCCTTGAGGGCCTTTCTCTTTTCAGCGACCTTCAGGAACTGGTCTCTCCTGATAACAGGTCCAAAGTACTTGAGACAAAGTCTTCCCGTGCTCACTTCTAGAGAGCATTCTGACCATACTTCTTCCAAGATATATCGGTTTGTTCCTTTGGCAATCCACAGAACTTTCAATATTCTTCCCTGGAACCACAATTCAAACGAATCGATTATTCTTCCCTCTTCCTTATTCCACATCCAACTTCCGTGCAGGAAAGTAGGTCCTGGGCCACAGAACCAGAAGCCAGGCCTGGAGCAGAGATGTCCCGGCTGCCTTGGCACTGCCCGGTGTCTGCCCAGGTCCTTCATTGCTGATGGCTCCCACCACAGCCCCCCTTAAGGATGACACGGAGTCCCTGTGTCCTTCTGATCGCTGGCACAGATTTCCCGGTGCCCCTGATGTGCCATCCGCACTCCTGGCCTGACCTCTCCGGGTGGCTGCCCAGCTGCGGGACCGCACAAGAGAGTTGCAATCCAGGCCTCAGAGGAATGGATTCATAGCCTGAGCTTCTCTCTGGCCGAAGGTGTGTCTTTGCCTGGAGCCACCTGCAGAAAGACAGTGCTCTGAGCACAGACAAGCGGACGGGCCCTCTGAGGATGGCACAGCGGGGCTCCCTTCAGCCCTCGAGTGACTCGCCACCAAGCCTGGCAGGCCACACAGGCTCTTTCAGAGTGGACAGTGCACAAGGGCACTTGCGGCCACAGACGGGCTCTTGTCAACCATGCACGGCAAGGCCGGTGGTTGAAGCCTCCCAAAGGTGTTGTGTGGTGGGTGTCAAGTAGATTCCGACTCACCGTCACCCCGGGGCAGCACAACAAAACACTGCCTGGTCGGGGGCCTGTCCTCACGATTCTTCTTCTTTTGAAAGCTCCTCTCCGCCACTGCCCTTTGCCAAGCAGGACGTCCGCTTCCAGGGAGTGGTCTCTCCTGAAGTTCACTTTCACAGCTTCACCAACCTGCCGTTCACCAAGCATGCCTCTCGAGAGTTGAGTCGTATTCGTGAAAGCTGAGCCACCACCACCGCCATCACCGCCAGGACACCTCTTCCCGGCCCTTGTCCTGCTAGCTCCCCCTTCCCCACCAGCACCCGTTGTCACCTCCCTGGGAACGTCGTAATTCACTCGTTGCTTCCGTCGGCTTACCTCATCTGGGTTCATCTTCAGAAAACCGTACGATCAAGACAGGGTACAGACAAACAGCCTGCCGCCGGGACGGAATGAAGCAGAGAACAACTTCACTGGATAACAGAGCCGAAAACATTAAAAACCAGGGCACATGTATGACCAGACAAGGTGCCCCAGGTCGATCTAACTAAAATTGCAATAACCCGCCCAACAAGGCACTCCCTCCAATAACAAGGCCTTTCCCATCTCAGGTCCATCGTCAAAGGGGCTTTGAACTGCCGACCTTGGGGTTAGCAGCCTGCTGCAGAATAAACAGCAGACAAGTCTGCAGCAGCGGGTGGCAGGCAGCGGTGCAAAGGGAAGGCTCTGCTGCCCTCTAGCGGGCATATCCCAGAAGGCACAGCATCTCCACCCGCTTGAACACCAGGCTCAAACCAGCCCCGCCCCGCCCTCACCACCCTTCCTGTGTGAGCCTGTGGGTGCAGCCACCGTCTTCCCTTCTCCGGGAAGACCTTCCTCCTTTTCTCTGACCCTCTGCTTTACCTGGCCAAGTGTCCTCCAGGGTCTCGAAGCCAACTCATGCCAACCCTACAGGACATGGGATGTTCAGGGCAACGGTGATGTCCTTCTGTGAGTGAGGAGCAGTGGTGGACTGATCACACAGCATCCTAGCCACTCGCTGCAGCCACACTAGAACTGCCCCGGTGGGTTTCCCAGACTTTATGGGAGCGAAAAGGCCCATCTTTCTCCCACAGGGGTGGTTTCAAACTGCATGCCACCCTCACACCCCACGATGCAACCAGGGCAAAGTCCGTGATAAAAGGACACAGGGGAGACCTGGGAGGAGCTGTCCTGACACGGGGGCTGCCATTGCGGGCTGGACCAGAGCAGCGGGCATGCGGATGAAGGCGCAGGACCGAGCAATGTGTCCTTGTGTTGTGCGACTCAGAACCAGCCCGGTGGCACCTGGCAGCCACCCCTGAAGGAGCAGGGCTATCCAGTGAGAAACGGGGTCCTGGCGGCCCCGTGGGCTGAGCCTCAGAGGTGGACGCTGAGTGCCCAGCCCCACAGGGCTGTGTCCCAGGACGTAGGACAGCAGTGGGGCAGGCATGGTCAGCCCTCATGACTCTCAAGTCAGCGTGTGCACGCAGAGCAGGACCACTTGTCTTCCCCACGGCGGACATACTGGGGGATGAGCTGTGCACAGCAGGGTGGGGAGTGAGGACCCTGGCCTCCACCCACCGGATGCCACCAGTCGCACCCCCAAAGTCTGCAGGCAAGGCTAAGATGCCCTCAGGGGTGAAAGTATCACAGGGAAGTACTGTTGAAGACCCTGATCGAGAGTCTACACCGCCCCTGTCTTACTCCCTAATTACTCCTCTGAGAAACACAAAATGCTGAAAGATGCCGTTTGGCACACGTGTGTAAGTGGACAGACGTGGCACTGGTTGGCCCTCACCACTCATACATGACGTCACACGTCACACACAGACAAGGCATGGGATGTCACATGTGAGTGTCAGACATGTGGGGTACACATGGGTTTCATGTGTATTATGCATGAATGTACCATGTGAATGACACACAGGGACCTCACACACGAATGTCACACGTGAATGTCACACAGGGACCTCACACATGAATATCACATGTGAATGTCACACAAGGACCTCACACATGATTCTGTACAGGGCTGTCACAGATGCCACCACGATGTCAGCATCTCTGGGCATGGAGGTTGCTGCCCTGGCCCAACCCAGCCCCTGCTTTCCAGAGAGGCTTCGTCACCAGGCAGAAGTCACACAGTGGGTCCGTCCTGAAAGACACTTTGGGGGAGAAGTTCTTCTTTAACCAAAGATAGGATTTCTCACATCACCGTGCCATGAATATGTGCAAAGAGAAGGCCACTACCATTGTGGCCGGGTCGGGAGCTGCCGTGAAGCCACCCTGCGGGGCAGCCGGCCTGGGAGAAGAGCCCCGTTGTTCCTGGAGGGGGGAGGGGTTGTTTTCCCTATAAAGGGAGTGATTTTCCTTGATGGGGCCCCGGGCAAGTTTCCATCCAATTTGATGTTTTACGGCATCTGCACAGCCCACTGCACTGCCTTTGTGGGCCAGGGGCCACCGCCCCCTTGTTCTGGAATGTCGGAGGTGACAGGCTCATTCAGAGCTGAGTGTGGACGGTGCTGGGCACGATGGCACAGGGGGACCCAGGACGTCCGGGACAGTGGCCAGCAGGGTGGGGGGGGAGAGCAAATTGAGGGTCCAGCTGCCTGAAGCCACAGCCACACAGACACTGACCCCTGCCTCACCACCCAGAGCTCCCCAATTTCATCCCATCCTGCACTGCGCTGTCAGGCTGGCAAACCAGACACTTGCTGCCAGGTGGCATCATGTCGATTCTGCCTCACGCTGACCCTGAGTGGGCAGAGACCTGCCCAGTGAGCGGAGGTGGGGAGGGGATCTTCTTGTCTACCATGTTCATGGAAGCAGAGCCCCTAGGTGGGTTTGAGCATACAACCTTTTCTTTATCAGCCCAGCACTCCACCATGCACACCCCCACCCCAACCCTGGGGTCCTAGGAAGCCTGGTGAGTGGGGTTCCTCATGGAACAGTGGAAAAGTCGGAGGCAGGAGTTCCAAGTTGGAACCCGGGTCAGCGGACTCCGCCGACCTCTGGGGCCAGACTCCTTCACCTTTTCCACCACGTCGCTAGCCCTCCCCATCCAGCCCGGAGCTCCCTGACCTTCTGCGGATGCAGCGGGGACCACGAGGACCAGGCTGGGGTGGCTGCTAGCTGAGAGGTCGGTGGTGCACATGAGAAGCAAAGGCTTTCACAGCATTTTTGGGATGGGGAGTGGGGGTGGGAAGGGGGAGGAAGACCACCGGCCTTCTGCCCCTGCGGGCTAGCAGGAAGGGAAAGGCCGCACCCATCACAGGCAGCAGAAGCAGTGTGTCCAAACACTGAGGGAGCAGGAAATGGACCACTGTGAAAGTGGAGAGAGAGTGTGCGTGTGAGTGTGTACATGTGTGCATGTGTGTGTTTGTGCGAGCGCACACTCACGCGTGCCTCCACGCTCCTCTTGCTTCTTGGGAAACTCCCCACCACGGCCTCCTCAACTGCCCCCAATGTGTGGTTGTTGAATGCCTTCAAGTTGGTTCAGGCTCGCAGCGACCCTGCGCTCCGCAGCAAAAACAATGCCCGGTCCTTGACATCGTTAATGTTTACTGTGCCAACCTGGGCAATAAACACATGTGCGGTTAATTGAAGGGAGGAGGGATAAATGGCCCAGTGAGCCTTGGGTCTCTTGCTTGCTTGCTTGCTTGTTTTCAGTATAATCTAATTTTCGTTGCTATGTCAATTTGCTCATAAGTGCAGCAGGGTGGATTCTACATCTAATCACTTCTGAGAGATGAGAAGAGCAGAATGGACAAAGAGACACTGGAGGGAAAGAAAGACAGACACTGTGTGGTGATCATCTCCCAGCCACGGAACCAAGGAACACCTGGAGCTACTGACAAGCACGGTGTCAACACAGCTGTGATAGTCCAGGTTTATTGCGCCGCCCTGGCCGATAAACACACGTGGGATTCAGTGAAGGGCAGTTTGATTCGTGATAAATGGCTCAGCGAGCCTCGCCTTTCTGATCTCTCGTTCTCTGATGGTCAGACCAGTGTGCGGCTGCCTTAGCTAGTTCTCTGCCCCAGCTGACAAGGCTCACTTCCTGCAAGACATCCCCAAGGAGAAGCCACATGGACCTACCCTGATGCAGCCCTGGGTGCTGGAGCAGCCGTGTGGAGACCCTGCCTGCGCTGAGATGCTTACCCGTTCACTGACTCGGCTTTCCTCCTGCAGTCGGCATCATGGAGTGTGTTTTGTGAGATGGAGGAGGACTTTGTAGATTGGTGTCAGGCATATGGGCTAATGTTGGACTTGTGGGCTTGGGCAGCACTGGGTTGGGATGCTTTCTTGATGTGCACTTACCCTTCATATAAAGCTCTCTCTTATACATATGAGTTTCTGTGGATTTGTTCTAATGTGCCCAGACTAACACAGTCCTTACACCTGAACCCACAGTTGTAGCCCCCGTGTCTGTCCAGCTCATCGAGGGCCTTCCTCTTTTCCACGCCTTCGCTGCTTGACCAAGCATGGTGTCCTGCTCCAGGGACTGGTCTCTCCTGAGAACAAGTCTGAAGGACGTGACATGAAGTCTCAGCGTCCTTGCCTCTACGGAGCGCTCTAGCCACACTTCTCCCAAGACAAACTGGTTTGTCCTTTTGGCAGTCCATGGTACTTTTAACATCCTTCCGTTTTGGGTTTTGTTGGGTTTTTTTTCAGCGATCTCTGCCAGCACCATGCTGCTAATGCATCGATTTGTCTTCCATCTTCATCATTCAACGTTCAGCTTTCACCAAGTTGTCATCCTCCAGCCTAGTGTTTGTCTTTTGTGTCCCTGCCCTAACTTTTCATCAAAAGAGGATGCTTGCCTTCTGGGAATGGTGACTATGCATACCTGACCCCACCCATGCAATTGGCTTAGAGTTAAGGACGCGGGTCAGGGACCGCCTGAGCAGGCGGTGCAAGGACCAGGGACTCAGAGAGGAGGAAGGCCAGGCCGGTCCCTGGGAGCTTGGGACTCATATGGGAAGCAGATTTGGAGAGCAATGTTCTCACAGCTGGACCAAAAGGTCACATCATGAGAAATGGATAAAAGATTGAAGCTGTCAAGGATTTCGTCTTGCTTGGATGCACAACCAATGCCCGTGGAAGCAGCAGCCAAGAGCTCAACGAGGCATGCATTGGGTACATTGCTGCACAGGACCTCTTTAGAGACAGTGACTTGATGATTGGTTCCTTGTAGGCACAACGGGCGAGACTGGGGGTGGGCGCAGGGTGGGGGCGTTGGGGAACTACTAGCAATGAGCAGGAGAATGAAAATAAGTTCTAAAGTCGATTGTGGGGGTGAGTGTATGACTCTTCTTATTCCAAGTAAACTATTGAATTCTATGACTTGTGGACTATATGTCAGCAAAACTGCTTTTAAGTAGTGTTGCTGAGCAGAGGTGGTACTTTGAGAGCTAACGTGCACCTGACCCAAGCCATGGTGTATTCTGTTGGTTCGTCTGCATGTGGACGTTGGACAATGTTGAATAGAGAAGACGGGAGAAGAATCGATGCAGTTGAACAATGGTGCCGGAGAACAAGGGTGGATACTGCCATCTGTCTTGGAAGAAGTACAACAGGCATGCTCCTTAGAAGCAAGGATGGCGAGACATTGCCTCGAGTACTTCAGACAGGTTGTCGTCAGGAGAGAAAAGTCCCTGGAGAAGGACATGACACCAGATGTCGCGTAGAGGCCATCGACTCAAAGGAAGGCCCTCAACAAGATGGGGTCACACACTAGCTGCCACCAGGGGCTTCCATGGGCATGGCCACGCTTGTGAGAGCCATGAAGGACCAGGCAGTGTTTCGTCCCGTGGGACATGGGGTCCCTTTGCGTCACCAGTGACCAGATGGCGCCTAATGACAACAGCCATCTTCCTGGGGCTTGGGGAGTCACATCCAGAGTGACAAACTGGGGAACCCACAGACCTCGAGCCAAAATGCAAGGCTTAGGGGACTCTCTCTTGTTGTCCAAGACGGGCAGTGAGGGGAGGGGTTAGATCCAATGGCCCCAGAGCTCTGGAAAGAGGACAAGAGTTGACCAGTTGGGGCTCACTGACCTCATGGGGCCACGAGCCAAGGCTGGTAGTGGAGAATGCCATTGTCCTCTTGCCACGTCCGCCATCTGTCTTGACTCTGTGTCCATATCTCCATTCAGCTTTCCGGAACCGGGAGAAAGAGCCCGCGGGGGCCCAAGAGTACAACACCGGGGAGTGTCCCTGGCATCGTGTGCCCAGCTGGGAAGGCCTTATCGCTGTGCACCGCAGCCTCCAGCAGCCAGCCCAAGCCCTCCCCCGGAAATTCTTGGCACTGTCTGCGAGCAGCCCGGCTGGAATTCACGGGAGGCTCCACGATACTGTGGCTACGCAAACAGAGACATATAAAACAGTACTCCCCCAAGCCTCTGCCGGCAATAAATACCGGGTCACGCTGGATTGATCCCGCTGCGGGTCGGCCCTGAGGCAGGGAAGCAGAAAGGCATCCCGGTGAGGAATCCGAACATTAAGAGGCTCCTGGTACCCGGCGCCTCGCTGAAGGGAGCTCCTTCTGCTTGAGTTGTGGATTTCTGGCTCTGGCCTTTATACATAGGGCAGCCAAAGGGCAGGTGGGGTGCAGGGGGCCCCTAAGCTGAAGCAAGACTGTCTCCTCGGTTGTACGCATACCATGGAAGAGAGGGAGCCTGGAAGGGGGGTCTCACCCTGCAGTCTCACGGCTGCCCATGCTGGAGAGGGAGCCTGAGATCATCTGCTCCAATCAGAGGTTCCCTGGATGACGCTGAAGGCTGCCACCTGGATCCACCATCACCACCCATGAAAGCAGCAGTCCAGGACCCAAAGGATGGGGCAAATCTGCTGCCCAAGACCTCTTGAGCATGTTGAAAAGCAAAGAGGTCACTCAGAGGGTTAAGGGGCACCTGGCCCGGGCCATGGTGCGCCCCATCACCGCCACACGCATGTGACAGCTAGACAAGTTGAATAAGGAAGACCAGAGGAGAAAGGATGTGTGTGAATTGTGGTGTCGGTGAAGGGCATTCGATTAGCCAGAGAAGAAGGAGTACAGCCAGAATGCTCCTTAGATGTGAGGATGGCAAGGCTTTGCCGCACGTCCTGGTGACACGTCACCAGCAGGTCCCTGGAGAAGAGCACAGTGCAGCCGGCCAGTGGACAAGAGGAAGCGTCTCACAGTGGCCGCAGCAATGGGCTCAAGCAGAATAAGACTTCTGAAGACGGGACAGGAAGCGGCAGTGTTTTGTTCTGTTCGGCACAGGGTTGCCATGAGTGAGAAGTGACATGTAGGTAGCTAGCAGCGATCACAACTAACCCAAAGGGTGTTCGTTGGTGCCCCCACCCCCAGGTGCTGTAGAAGAGAGACCAGTGAGCCGCATCCATGAAGATCACAGTCCAGAAACCCCTGGACAGTGGCCGCGGCCTGTAACCCAGGAGTCACCGTTGGCTGGAATGGGACAGAGGGCAGCAGGCTTGATCCACCCGGTTGGCTTGGACTGAGAATGACTACTAAGGTCAAAGACCCCTGGTGGGGTAGTGGTTGCTCATTGTGCTGTGATCCACACGGTGGGCAGTTCAAACCCCCAGCAACCCCTTGGGAGAAAGACTGGGCTTTCTAGGCCTGTAAACAGTGGCAGTCTTGGAAACCCACAGGGGGTCACTGGGAGTCAGCATGGATTCGATGGCAGCCAGGCGCTAAGGTCGTAGGACAAGAAATGGACTCGCCTGCCCTTTGATAGCAAAGCCCGGCGAATGGAGGCACTCGGTGGCACAATGGTTAAGTGCTGCCCCACAGGAGAAAAGACCCACTGTCTGCCCTCCACGGGATCGCAGTCTTGATCTGCTCTAGAATCTGGGCCACTGTGGGTCCTGGTCAACTCAACCCCTATGGGTTCAGTCCTTGGGTGGGAGCCCCAAATCAGGGCCATTCCAAGTCACAGTGACCCTGAGTGGAGTTTCTGAGGTTGTAAATCCTTAGGGTAGCACACGGCCTCCTCTTTCTCCCCAGGGACAGCTCGATTCGAACCACCAACCTGGGCGTTAGCAGCTCAACCCACACTCCACGGGGCGACCAGGGCTCCTTTGAGTTAAACCCACACCCTGCCAAGGTCTACCTGTCTGACCTCAAACCATGATTTCAACTCTGTGCTGAGGTTTCCTTGGCTGCCACATCAAGATGGTAGCGGCAGGGCTTTGCGGGCATTCTGGGAGGATGGGCCGAAAGTGTGTGTTCAGCAAAGCCAAGAAATGAGAGCTGCTGATCTTAGGGCTGCTGGGTCAATGCACAGTGGAGGTTTGCCCGAGTTGGCATCAGGGATTTGGGTATAAATGGTTTCCTTGGGAAGTGACCCTAGAAAACAGGACAGAAGGAGGGAAGAGCAAGTGTGGGAAAGTCAACGTGAGGCCCAGAGCGATGTCATCCTGGATGCTGCTGGGGACCGTTTACTGCTGCTGCTGCTGCTGCGCACTGTAGAGGAGCTGGCCATGCGTGACACCCCGCCCCCAATGCTGGGTAAAACAAAGCTCGCCCCAGTCCTGCGTCATCCGCAGGATGGGTTACTGACTCGCTCATTGTGGTCCACGGGCGTGTCGTTGGCAGATTCTTAAGAGGATCACCGGGACGCTTTACCGAGTCTCTCTTAGTCTGGGGGTGCCGCGGAATCCTGATCAGCACCATGCAAGTCTCCACCGGCGGGGCGGGGAACGGGGGACTACAGATGGGAATCTATGCAGGGGCTGGTATTGGCCAGGAGTTGAACCCGGGTCTCCAACAAAGAAGGACTGAGGTGCGCCTGTCCCATCTGCTTTGTGGTATGCTATGGGGTCTTCCAGGTCCACGCAGCCACCCTGTCCACTCCTCACAGTGGGGTTAGCCAGGGCAGCCAATTTTGGACTATAGGAACCACCTCCTGGCCACAGGTGAGACCAAGGACGCTTCAGCCGAAGGTTACATGGACGGAGCCAACGCAATGGTGGTCAGATTGACTGCAACTCACAGTGGTCCTGTGTGTACCAGTAGAGAGCTGGGCTCTGGGGGGCTTCTGATGGCCCTGGTCTTTGGGAAACAGATCACCAGGACTTTCTGTCTGCGGTACCTCTGGGTCGGATCCAAACCCCCAGCTTTATGTTTTGCAGGCAAGTGCTTGCCCAGCTGCTCCCCCAGGGGCCGGGCACGCTGTCTGTGGCTGCTCATGTGCGGCGCTGTTGAGTTAGTTGTGATCCACACAATCCTAAGGACGACAGAGCAAAGTGCTAGCCCATCGGCACCATCCTCACCACCCTCGCTGTGCTCGGACCCCTTGTTGCTGCCACCGTGTCGTGCCATCTTGTTGAGGGTCTTCCTTGGTTTGGGCGATGGTGGTGGAGTTGCAACTCTCACCGAATGATTGGGTGCTGGTGGTTGGTAGGTGCTGCTGTGACCCTTAGTGACCCTGGCGCCCCTATTCACAACAGAACAAGACACTGCCTGGCTCTGCGCCATGCTCGCTCTTGTTCCCGTGTGGGACCCCATGGTCGCAGCCACTGTGTCCATCCATCTCCTCCAGGGCCTTCCTCTCTCTCGCTGCCTCTCTACTTGACCAAGCCTGACGTCCTTCTCCAGGGACTGATCTCTCCCGACAACACGTCCACAGTAGTGAGATGAAGTCTTCCAGCCCGGCCTCTCAGGAGCACTCTGGCCGTACTTCTTCCAAGACAGATCAGCTCCTCCATTTGGCAGTCTCTGGGACTCAATCCTCTTCAGGGGCACCACCATTCGAAGGTACTCCTCACCCCAAGAGAGCGGCTCCTTCTCAGTCCCATGCCGAGCGCCTTCCACACCCGGCGGGGGTGGGCATTCTCCACCACTCTCTCCGACAATGCTCTGCGTCCATTCGCCAGGCCTTCAGTAGCTGACCACTTCAGAGGCAACTTCATCCGAAGCGGGCGGCCGAGTCCTTACTCGTCGTCCAAGGAAGACTGGTCCACAGATGTGGACAGGAGATGAAAACGGTCACGTGGAGCCCACACAGAAAGACAGCCCTCCCCCCGGGCTCACCCCGTTTGGACTGTACCCTCCCAAACGGTGAGGGAACACATTCGTTCGGCCACCCCCTCCCCCTTTCAGTCTTCCCGTGCTAGCAGCCCTGGAGAACGAGGGCCAATGGTGGGGTCCGCTAAGTGGCAGGACAACGATGGAAAACCGCCCCCTGGGTGCCAGAGAAAGCGAGATATCTAGCGAAGAAGTGTCCAGGGAGAGTGTTGGAAGAGTTCCTTGGATGTTGCCTCCACCGTGGATGGAAAAGTAGAGAAAGGCGAGCTGACGAGAGACGCTGCCATTCGTGAGCGGAGTGTAGGGAAAACCTCGGGACCAGAGCTTTCCGGATCGGAAACAACGGGAGATTTGCATCGCCCATCTCTCCAGCTGGCAAGGGTGCTGAAGGAGTAAGCGGCCTCGGGGTGAAGCTGAAACTAAGACCGTGAGTGTCAGACCCTTAATTCGCTCTGTCGTTGAGTCAGTGTCTACTGTGGGGACCCTAAAGAACAGGTAGAACTGCCCTTGTCCATTTCGGAGGCTATAACTGTGCGGGAGTAGAAAGACTAGGCTTCTTCCCATGAACCGCCGGGCGTTTTGAATGGCCGACCTTGTGGTTAGCAGCCCCGTGCGTAACTCCTCACCACCAAGAGTTCCCTGTAACACCCTTAGTGACCCCGAAGGACTTAAGGTGCTGCCTCGTCATCCCTCAGTCGCACTATTCACCTCTGCCATTATAGCACGAAGCCACCCAAGACCATACGGAGAAAAATAGGCTTGGTTGTGTTCAAATGCAACCTTACTGATAAATACAGCTATGGGCTGGTTGGGACCATGGACCAGTTTATCGACTACTGATTGACACAGAAAAATCCAACAGAAAGTGAAATACATTAAGGTGAAGTTGTGAAGTCTCCAGGACTCCAGGGGAGATTGACGCCCAGACACAGGGAACTCTCCAGGGGACACTGAGATCCCAGAGGTTGGAAGAACACCGGATTCTCAGCAGTTTGGCAGATGTTATATAATCATCCTCCACTTGGTGCTCCAATGTCTCCTATATCTTTGAATGTTCTGGACAAGTTCGCTCTCTCTCAGTACTGCATTTGGTTTGTCATCCTCTGAACTCTTGTTCTTGGGATATAAGCCAGCAGCCTGGCATCTGACCTGCAGATTTTGGGTTCATCAGACTCTAGCTAGTTATCCAGGAGAAGCCTCCAGCCTGACACCTAACCCACTAATTTGGACGTGCCAGCCCTATAACTGCATGAGTCATTTTCTTGAAATAATTCTCTCCTTCTAGATTGATAGATAATAGATAGGTAGGTAGGTAGGTAGATAGATAGATAGATAAATAGATAGATAGATAGATAGATAGATAGATAGATAGATAGATAGATAGATAGATAGATAGATAGGAGACAGATTTCCCTGGTTGTGTTCCTCTAGAGGAGAGCTTCTTAAACCATGAGTTACAACCCCATATGATCCTAATTGAATGTTGGGGTTGTGAAATGTTGGGTTTGATCAAGAGAATTCCAAAAATTAACTAAAAAATTAAGTGTGTAATGAATCCAAGGTGCCTCTTGCAGTGCTTGCCCATGTTGCAAATTTCTGAGGGGAGTAGGTCCTTCTGGACATTGAAAAAGGAACACTGAAGGAAGCCTTTGCATTTGAACAGCTGGGCTGGAGTAGAGTGTTGAACGAACCAGGGACTGCCAAAAGAACCTAACAGATCTGTCTTGGAAGATGGACAGTCAGGATGCTCCTGTGAGACCAGGATGGTGAGCCTTTGCCTCGTGTACTTGGGGCATGTGATCAGGAGAGACCAGTCCCTGGACGAGGACATCATGCTTGGTAGGATGGAGGGACAGAAAGAGAGGAAGTCCCTCTGTGGGACGGATGGACATAGTGACTGGACTTGTGGGGCTTACATGTAAGACCCCTTGGAAGATGGAGCAGGACCGGGGGCTGTCTGGGTCTGTCACGCATCTGATCTCGGCAAAGCGCAACCCACTCAACTACAGCTGACAGCAGCAATACACTCTCAGGACACCGCACATCAGAGCCAAGCCCACAGCGATCACTTCTCAGCCTTTGGGCTAAGATCGAGCATAGTAACGCACGTGACAACCACCACAGTGACAGAGATACCAGCAGCCGTACATTAAACAATGCCATGTCATTTCAGAAGGTCTCTATCCGCAAAGACAACATCAATAAGAAGCACAGCTGATGGTGTTTACAAGGGCATGTATGGAGACGTCACTGAGGGAAATACTTCTTTTAGAAAGACCTGAGAAGTGCAGGCTTCCAAGAGCCCTTCCCCATGGCACAGAAGTGCTCAGTTCCTCCAGGATGGACTTGTCATAACCTGTGTGAGCTGAGTTCTGCCCAAAAAAATTCCCTGTGAGGTGGAAACCCAAGGTTGTCTTGGGGACTGGTCACACTGGCGCTTTTGGGTGAACAAGTTACCAAACTCTCATCTCGTTTGGGCGGACAGCAAGCAATTCTGCATTAAACCTCTTGTTGGAACCAAGATTAAGGTGCAGTGATTTCTTGTTAGTTCTAGAATTGGTGGGTGAGGAGGGGGTCTCTTGACATTCAAGTTCTCAGACACCTGCCAAGTGCGTCTTCCCACGGACAGCAGCCTCCAGCCAGCTATAGTCATGCCTTCCTGCACAGAGGATGCCTCTCCAAGCAAGGTATCAAAACTGACTAGAACGCTTATTAATTAACACAGGGGTGTACTCACCCATGCGCTGATTATGGATGGATGTTTGCAGCTGTCTCATCACTCTGAGTTGTGGCCATGCCAGCCAATGAAAGAAAGGCGTGGTTTTATCAGTCTACTTCTTGTCTTGGGACCCCTGGTGGTGTAGTGGTTAGGGGCTGAGCTGTGACCCACATGGTGGGCAGTTTAAAACCACCAACAGCTGTGAGGAAGAATGACCACAGGACTTTCTACTCCTGAAGAGAGTCAGAAACCCACAGCGGGTCACCACAAGTCAGCACGAACTCTACGGCCGTGAGGTTTTTTAGAGTTCGTGTCTTAGGAGTTTGGGTTTCCAACCACCTTCTTTATTTCTGTCTGTTCTCTGTCCTTCTGGGGTTCAAACCAGAAGTGTTGCTGTGGATAAAATTCCTGAATGCCTAGGGGGTTGTGATTGTTGTTGTCATTAGCTGTCCTCTAATCAGTTCCAGCTCACAGTGACTTCATGTTCAACAGCCTGAAATGTGCCCAGCCTGCACCATCCTCACAAGTGTTCCTGTGTTTGAACCCCTGGTTGTCGCCGTGATGTCCATCCATCCCATCTAGGGTCTTCCTCTCTGTGAAGGACCCTCCACTTTGCCAAGCAGGATGCCTTTCCCCCGGGATGGGTCTCTCCTGATATGTTATGGTCCATACAATTGAAGACACTCTCTCTACTTTCAGCCAAGATCTATCTCAGTCAGTCCTAAAATCCCTTGTGATCCCTACAGTTGAAGGCATCACTGTATTTGTATAGTGAATAAAACACAGGCCAAGACCTTTCTGGTGTTCTCTACTTGCATCCAAGATCCATCTGATATCGATACTCATACCCTTTGTTTCCTGTACATGAGGTGAAGTGTTGCCATTCTCGATTTTACAAGCATTCTGGCTGTACTTCTTTCAAGAAAGATGTATTTGCTCTTATGGGAGTCCATAGATAGTCCCTATTCCTCCCCACCACCATAATTCAACTGCATCAGTTCTGGGTGGTCCTTATGCATGGTTTATTTCCCCGTGCATGTGGCGGGATTGGAAGGGCTATGGCTTGGATCAGGCCAGTGAAGGTCCTCAAAGTGACGTGCTTCCTACTTCAGATTTATAAGAGGTCCTTTTTGGATGGGCACGAGGTAGTCATCTGCACTGTCTTTCCACCGATCCTGCACATCCCTCCTGATGAGGGCCATGTGATTGTCACCATGTTTGAGCAAGGTTGCAAAAAATGTATTCCCCACAAACAGGTTCTTGGTCTTGAGAAATTCCATCATGTGGTCAAGAGAGCTGTGTCTATCATCACGGCCACATTTTCCAACTGTCAGTTCTTGCTCTTTGTTTCCTCAACCGATCCACTACCAGCGGCATTCATTCATCAATGCAAAAAAAAAAATGTAAAAGACTGCTACCTGGCTGACTGGCTAGATGAGAACCGTGCATGTGCCCATTCCGAGAAAGGTGATCTATGAAGAATGCAGAGCTTATCCAGCAACATCATTAATTTCACCACCAGTAAAACTTTGCTGAAGATCATGCAAAAACCGTGTCAGAGGTACATCCCCAGGAAACCACCAGAAACTCAAGCCAGACTTACAAGAGGGCCTGGGGCAAGGGATATGGGGACTGACATCAGACGGATCTTGGCTGGAAGCAGAGAATCCTAGAAAGACGTCGGCCTGGGCTTTATGGGCTTTTCAGATTGTCTGGCTCCCACTGGGTGTGTCGTAACACATCATGAACAGCAGTGGGAAATTGGGGGTTCCAGAACCCATCATTGTGTTCGTGCAGAGCCTAGGCATAGACCATTCAAAGAGATCAAGAGGTTACCAGATGCCTTAAGATCAGGAAAGGGGTATCGTCGGAGTTGTAGAGTTTCACTAGCAGTGAGCAGATGACAAGTTCGCTGAGAGTGAAGAGAGCTTGAAGCACTTCATGGTGGAGTCAGAGGCTACAGCCTTCAAGAGGCATTGTGCCTCAGCACCAAGCAAGTAAACATCCTCACAACTGGACCAATAGACGACAGCATGGGATGCTGTCATGATCCAATAGACAACATCATGAGATGCAGTCATAATGCAATAGACAGCATCATGAGATGATGTCATAAACCAATGGACAACATCACAAGAAGCAGAGGAAGGGTTATAGTTGTCAGGGGTGTCCTTTTACATCAGCAGTTCTCAACCTGTGGGTCATGACTCCTTTGGGAGCGTCAAATGACCCTTTCACAGGGGTCCACTGATTCATAATGGTAGCAAAATGACAGTGATGAAGTAGCAATGGAAATAATTTTATGGTTGGGAGGGAGGTCACCACAACACAAGGAATTGTATGGAATGGTTGCAGCATCAGGAAGGTTGAGAATCACTGGTGTATATGGATCCACAGTCAAAGTCCTTGGAGGGGGCTGCTAGGAACTCAGAGGACACACCCTATTGGCCGTATCCGCTGCACAAGACCACTGGGAAATGGGGAAAATTCACAGAGGTCATTTGGAAGACTAAGATGCTCCTGACCAAAGTCACAATACTTTTAAATGCATCTGCCACCTGGGGAAACCAGACAATGGGCACATTAGTCAAAGTTGTGATGTGGGCAGGGAACATGAGCGCACCAGGGGCTGCCAGGATGAACAGCGCTGTCTTGGAAGGAATTCATCCAGAATGCTCCCATAGAAGGGCGGGTGGACAGTGAGACTTTGTCTTGTGAACTTGGGACATGTTTTTAGGAGCGGCTGGTCCCTGGAGAAGATCACTAAACTTGGTCCTCTAAAGGGTCCAGAAGAGAGATAGGCCCTCGATGAGAAGAATTGACACAGCCCATTATCGACAATGACATGCCTGAGGAGATCGAGAACTCTGTACACCCTACCGGCCACACGGGACACTCTGGAAACACGAGCATCACCACCACCTTCATCGAGAGCTGCGAGGAGTCCATGCTGATGGGCCTCAAAGCTCTGCTGCTGGAGGCCAAGCAGAAGGTGCCTCCCATGCTTCAAGCGCTGCCCTAGGAGGAGCAGGCCATGCTGGACATTGAAGGTGAGGGTAGCTGTGCCTTCTGCGGGGGTCTGGGCCATCAGATCACTGATTGTCCCAAGCGGGAGGCCATGCAGACCAAGCAGGTCAGCAACATCAGCCACAAGGGTGACCTGGCCCACAGCTCCATGGATTTCTGCGCCACCTGTCCCCCTCCAAGAGGCTCTAGTTTCTGGGGTTCCAACCACCACCCCTCCCCTCGCAGACGGATAGACAAAAAGCCAACATCCATCCGGCTGACCTGGGCTGGGCCTGACTGCCTAC
Organism: Tenrec ecaudatus; assembly: GCF_050624435.1. Taxonomy (NCBI): domain Eukaryota; kingdom Metazoa; phylum Chordata; class Mammalia; order Afrosoricida; family Tenrecidae; genus Tenrec; species Tenrec ecaudatus. The sequence goes on along the minus strand of NC_134532.1, from coordinate 216,386,862 downwards.
TAACTGTGTCACCAGAGGCTCGGTTTTGTCCTCCTCCCCCTGCTGCCTGTTAGTAAAGCACAACCTCTCAAAAACAAAAACAGACAGACAGGAGGACAAGAAAATGGCGACCACATAGGACTCATCCCCGGAGCTCCTGCTGCCAGACCAGAAAATTGGAAGGTAGGGTGAAGGAAACGGGGAGGGGGAGTCCTGAAATTAGAATTAGGGTGTCAGGGTTTCTCCTGAACCTCTTTTTGCGTGGGATTTCCACTCACAAAGCAAACCAAGAACGCTTTAAAGAACTCTAGCTTTGGCGAGCAGGCGCCGGCTGTGCCCTTGCGGGAGAAGTGATTTCTGCAGGCAGATGCCTAAGAGGGGACAGAATCCCAGACATGAGAGGAACCCCACTCCGGAGATCTCCGCGCGGTTGGCTGCCTTGAGCTCACGGCCAGGGGAGTGGTGGCGGGTAGCAATAATTTAGAGTAGGAGAAAAAATATATTATTACCTTAGGAAGAACGCAGTGTGGGAGAAAATAGGTGGAAAGTCAGGGTCCAGGGAGCAAATTTAGTTCCAATTGGCCAAGAAGGAAACAACCCCCCTCCCAATAAGCTGGATCTCCCCCTCTGGGGGTCAGCCTGACAGCTCCCAAATCGGAGCACATCACAAGCAAAAGGGAAAAAAAGTGAAATAGGTATTATTGGTTTAAAACTCAAACCCAAGTCTGGTTGCTCAGCTCCAAGGGGCACATAGGCAGAGGTCGTTAACATAAGTCAGCATAAGAAGAAATGTAGCTAAGGAATGCCAGAACTCAACTACAGGGCCTGGCTGCTTCTAGCGTAACAAAGACCCGCTGTAGCAAAGTCAGCTTCAAACAACAAGGAGCTGCAGCCCAGTGACTGTGAGACAATTTCATCTGACTTTTTCCTAGCTGGTCAGGGAGATTAAAAGAAAATAAATAAAATTATCTGATCTAGTAAGCACCAGCAGACTAGATAGGACAACAAGCCCAGCTTCCCTCTCAGTGATTCTACACATAGCTGGGGAGGCCTTGCCTGTCCTGGGGCCCTAGACGGGGCTGAGGGAACACCCCAGTGCCCCCTCCCAGCCCCTGCTGCAGTGCTATATACAGCACAAGGCAGGCAAACCAGCAAACTCCAGCACCCAAGTGACCCCTGGCCATGGGCGCGATCTTGCTTTTGAAGTAATCCCACACAGCATCTGTGAAACGCTTCATCAAACGGGTACACCACCCCGCTACCTTGAGGAAGAGTTGGAACTCCTCCAGCCTCATGGACAGGTGATCAAGTCTCAGTTATTTCCTTACCTACTACTCTATGTCTTCTCCCTCTATTCACTAAGCCTTCTAACTTTCCCACCGCACTCAGTCTCAATGAGCTCAGGTTTGTGTTGGGGTTTCATTATCTCTCTTTCTTCTTTATACCTCTTTTCCCCCCTTTTCCCCTCTTTCTCCTCTTCTCTCCCACTCTCTCCTATCATATACCACTACTGGCTTCCAAGTCACTACCCTCAGCTTAGGGCAAATCAAGCCAAATAGCAGAAAGATCGCCAGCCTGCCCTCCATGGGAGTGCTGTACACCACACAAGGCACCTGGTACAAACACCTACACCGTGCTGTGCTGCTGAGGAAACCTCCATCAGACCTCTAATGCGATCTCGTCAATTAAGGCAATTCTGCCCAGCACCACTGGGTCCCGGGATTCAAAGGGCACACCAACCTACCATTTGGGGACAGGGTCTAAACCCCTCTGGCCTCACATCCAAGCAATCAGGGATCAGCTATCACTTTATTCTCTATTTCCTCCTTCTGTCTCTCCTCCCTCTTACCATCACAGCCAATCTTAGTGAACTCAGTTGGGTTTATTTCCTTCTTTATCTTTATTCTCTTTTTCATTCTTTCCTGTTCATTCTTTTCTGTCTTTGCTCTCTTCGCCTCTCTCTCTGCTTGTATGATTCTCTCTGCTCCCTCTCATTCCTTGCACATACCACTGTTGGATCCCAGACTCCTACACGCAGCCTAGGGCCACCCTGTCCTCCCAGTGGGCAGGCTGACCCCTAAGACAGTGCTGCACACAGGACGAGTCAGTGCTACACACAGCACAGCACAGGGTCAGCTATTTCTTTAAGTATGTTCAAAATTCTCTCTCCTCCTCCTTCCTTTCCATTTTTTCTTTCATTACACTCTTCTTACACATTTTCTTCTTTTCTCCTCTCCTTCAAGCTCTTCTCTGTTTCCTACCACAGCCTCAACAGATTTAGTTCTCCTTTTTAGTTGTTTTCTTTTCTTTCACTGTTTTCACCTTTGTTTACTCTGTGCATTTTAGTTGTGTGTGGGTGACCGGGTGTCAGTTTGCTTGGCATTATTGCCCCAGTCTGTGTCTTCCTCTTTCTCTCTTTTCCCTATTCTTTCACTCTCTTTCATGTCACAACACACTTACGCCCTCCAGGTCACTCCCCGCTACCTGGGGCAACTCTGAAGACCCAACTGGGGATCTCCCACCTGCATTTATAAGCTTGGCAAGCAGCTGGGGAATTCACACCGGTCCTCTCCCACACACCAAGCATCAGGGGGTCCTCCCCTACAAAAAGTGGGGGAATTCCCAGCCTAAATCCTGAGGCCCTACAAGTGACAAGGGGAAATGCCTGACCACCACTTGTGGGGCTCCATGCTTCTGTGGGAACATCCACCGGCCTCCAAGGCAATCTTTCTGTCTACAGTAATTCCACTGCCAGCTACATATCTCTACACCAAGGATGGTATACCCGCATGCCCTCTTCAGCACTACAGTTGCAGATAAAAATGCGACAGGACAGCCGAGGTGTTCCGAGAACTGTGAAGCCTACTTAGAGATAGGCCAGGAAAGTGGTGCCATCATGGGCCCACAACAGTCTGACAAGTATCACATGAGAGGAATATTCAACACACATTCCAAGTAACGGAATTCTGGACGGCTGGGTAAGAGTGAAACCACAGGAAGATATAGAGATAGCCTGACCCCTCAGAACAGCTACTGGCAGGTAGTTCATAGAAGTAGTCATCCAAATCCCCAAAGAGACAGCCCAGGGATCTTAGACTCAGGATGATGGCTCCAAGCTCCTCTAAAACAACACGCAAACAGCAACCAGTTCTAACAGCTTCAACAAGAAAGCAGGAAAAACAGAAAACAATGATGGAAGAAGTCATGAACCTAATGATGTGCATAGAAGAAGCAGACATTGACCTGCCACAAAAAGAAAATTTCAAAATGCTGCTGAAAATCATAAAGGATATGTGGGAAGTAATGCAGAAAAAAGATGAAAAGATAGAGGAGATAAAGGTAACGCACCAAAGGAAAACACAAGAGTTAAGGGATGAAATAACAGAATCCTGTGACAAATTGACAGACCTTGCGAATAGGGTTGAGGAGGCAGAGAATCACACCAGTGGCCTAGAGGACAACCAAGCAGACCTCAGCAAATGGGAAAAAACAGTCAAATAAGAAAATCAAAGAAGCTGAAGAAAACTTGAGAGCCATTTCAGGTGCTATGAGAAGAAACAATATTAGAACAATTGGACTACCGGAGCAAGACACAACAAAGAAATCAACAGCGACAATAGCAAGGGAATTTAGAGGAAAACTTCCCCAGCTTAATAAATGAAAATCAAGCAACCATACAAGAGGCTGAAAGAACACCAGCCAGACTGAATACCAAGAAGAAGTCACCAAGACACATAATTTTCAAACTATCCAACTATGAGGGAAAGGAGAGGATCATAAAAGCAGCTAGGGAAAAGCAAACAATCACGTATAAAGGTACTCCAATAAGACTATGTTCAGATATATCAGCGGAAATGATAAAGAAGAGGAGGGAATGGAGTAACATATTCCAAAAATGGAGGGGAAACAACGCAAACCCAAGAATACCTTACCCAGCCAAATTATCTATTAAGATAGATGGGGAAGTAAGAGTCTTCTCAGACAGGGACAACCTCAAAAAATACATAAAAAGAAACCCAGTCCTACAAAAGATCCTTGCCAATCCAGCATGGGGAGAAGATCGATACTCGCCGAGGCAAATAAGAGACCATCACATAGAATAACTCCACTCATAGGGTGACAAAGAGGAAAGAAACAGCCCCCAGGATAGCATCAGCTCAATAGTGGAAAGAAGACAAACAGAAACCACTCACACAAAACAAGCGAATAAGATAGGTATATAGGAAAATATCCATCACAAAAGGTACAATATGGCATCACAGAATCCAAAGATAGATATAATAACACTGAATATCAATGGCCTGGACTCAAGCATTAAAAAGCAGAGGCTAACAGACTGGTTCAGGAAACATAATCCATTGATCTGCTGCCTCCAGAAGACTCGTCTCAAGCTTACAGACAAAAGCAGGTTGAGAATTAAAGGCTGGAGAAAAATATACCAAGCAAATGGTAATGCAAAAAATCAGGGGTAGCGATCTTAATATCTGACCAAATTAACCTCAAGATACAGGCCATACCAAGAGGCAATGAGGGGCACTATATAATGATCAAGGGAACAATAGACCAAGAACCAGTAAGCATAATAGACATATATACACCTAATGAGAGACCTACGAAATTCATAAATCAAACACTCCAAAAGATGAAAAAAAGAGAACACAGGCTCAACAATTATAGTTGGTGACTTTAATACACCACTTTCTGATAAAGACAGATCATTGGGAAAGAAGCTCAACAAGGAGGTTACAGATCTAAATAGCACAATTGGACGACTTGACATGATAGATATTTTCAGAACTTTCCACCAACATGCAAAAAATTCACATTCTTTTCAAGCCCACATGGCACATATTTTGACAATAGACCACATGCTGGGACACAAGTCAACTTGAGTAAATTCAAGCACATAGAGAATACACAGGCATCTCTCTCCAATCATTATGCCATAAAGCTGGAAATTAACAGGACAGTGAAAAAAAACAAGGGTAAACAATTTTAGGATGAACAATTTCCTATTGCAAAAGGAGTGGGTATTGACCCAGATCAGAGATGAAATCAGGAACTTTATAGAAACCAATGAGAAAGAAAATATGACGTACCAAAACTTGTGGGATACAGCAAAGGCATTTATCAGAGAAAGGCTGATAGCAATAAATGCACACATTAAAAAAGAAGAAAGACTCATGGATGATATACTGACCCAAAATTTACACCAATTAGAGCAGAGTCAACAGAACAACCCTACTAATAGCAAGAGGATAGATATAATAAAAATCAGAGCAGAGATACAGGAGAGGGAAAACAGGAAAACCATGGGAAAAATTAATAGCCCTAAAAGTTGGTTCTTTGAAAGAATTAACAGAATTGATAGACCTCTGGCAAACCTAACCAAAGAAAGGAAGGAACAAACGACATTTGCAAGGATGAGGGATGAAACAGGGGACATTACAACGGACCCTAAAGAAATCAAAAGGATAATTACACAGTATTATGAAGGTTTATATTCTAACAAATTCAACAATTTGGAAGAAATGGACAAATATTTGGAAACATAATCCCTCCCTAGAATATCCCAGATGGATGTCAACAACCTCAACAGACCCATAGCAAAGGAAGAAATAGACAAGGTAATCAAGGGATTACCAACAAAAAATCCCCTGGACCAGATGGCTTCACAGGAGATTTCTACCAAGCATTCAGGGAAGAACTGACACCAATCCTATACAAACTCTTCCAGAACATAGAAATAGATGGAAAACTCCCAAATTCTTTCTCTGAAGCTAGTATAACTTTGATACCTAATGTGGGCAAAGATGCCACTAGAATGGAGAACTATAGACCAATATCCCTAATGAACATCGATGCAAAATCCTTAACAAAATACTGGCCAATAGAATACAAAAGCATATTAAAAAATAATTCATGACAACCAAGTAGGATTCATACAAGGGATGCAGGGATGGTTCAACAAACGAAACACCATCAGCATTATTCACCGTATCGGCAGGAAAAATTATAAGAACCACATGATACCAATAGATGTGAAAAAAGTATTCGATAACATCCAACATGCATTCCTGTTTAAGACACTTAAGAAGATAGGAATAGAAGGAAAATTCCTCAATATTATACAAGCCATTTATGAAAAACCAATAGCTAATGTGGTAGTTAACGGAGAAAAGACAAAAACAATTCCACTGAAAACAGGAGACCAGACAAGGAGGCCTCTTGTCCCCACTCCTATTTAACATTGTACTGGAGGGCCTAGCTAACAACATAAGACAAAGGAAAGATATTAAAGGTATTCAGCCGGGGAAGGAATAGGCAAAATTATCATTATATGCAGACAATATGATTCTATATATTGAAGATCCCTTAAACTCCACAAGCGGAGTGTTGGAAGCAATAGAGGAATATGGCAGAGTCGCAGGAGTGCTCTACACATCAGACAAGATCACAGAATAGACCATTAAAAAGTAATACCCTTTACAATAGCCAAGCACAAATTGAAATACCTAGGGATACACCTGACAAAAAAAACCTGAAGAGTTGTATGAGGAAAATTATAAAACACTAATTCAAGAAATAAAGAGTGACCTCAACAAATGGAAGGATATCCCATGCTCGTGAATTGGCAGACTGAATATAGTAAAGATGTCAGTTCTTCCCAAGGCACTATATAAGTTCAATGCTATCCCGATACAATTACCACCATCCTTCTTCAAAGAATTGGAAAAACAGATTACCAACTTCATATGGAGGGGGAAGAAGCCCATAATTAGCATAGAACTCCTCAAGAAGAAGGACAAAGTGGGAGGGCTTGCTCTACCTGACTTTAGCACATACTATACAGCCACAGTAGTCAAAACAGTGTGGTCCTGGCATAATGACAGATATTCAGACCAATGGAAAAGAGCTGAAGACCCAGAAATAAAAACATCAGCATACAGACAACTGACCTTTGATAAGGGCCCAAAAACATTAAATGGGAAGCAGATGCCATCTTCAATAAATGGTGCTGGAAAAAATAGATATCTACCTGCAGAAAAATGAAACAAGACCCTTACCTCACTCCATGCACAAGAATAAACTCAAGGTGGATCACAGACCTTGAGATGAAACCCCAAACAATTAGGGCCATTAATGAGGGAATTGAGACAAATCTGAGAACCTTGACACAGGGAATACATAGGCCATCAGAAATAGGGAAGGATACAAATACAGAGAAGTCCCAAATAGACAACTGGGATATACTGAAGATAAGACACCTGTGTACATCGAAAGAATTCAACAAGAGAGTAATAAGAGAGTCCACCGATTGGGAAAACATCTTTAGAAATGACACATCAGACAAATGCCTTATTACTAAAATCTACAATACTTTGCAAGCTTTCAATAAGAGAAAAACTAATTGCCCACTGAGGAGGTGGGCAAAGGACCTAAACAGAAGTTTCACAGTCTGAAATCTGAATGGTCAATCAACATATGAGAAAAGGTTCCCGATCATTAGCCAGAAGATAAATGGAAGTCAAAACAACTATGAGATACTACCCAACACCCTCAAAGATAGCCCAGTTCAAAAAATCAGAAAGCAACATGTGTTGGAGGGACTGTGGGGAGACAGGAACTCTCATCCACTGCTGGTGGACCTGTAGGTATGTACAGCCACTATGGAAATCAATTTGGCGATTTCTCAAACAGGTGGAAATTGAGTTACCATATGACCCAGCAATCCCCCTACTGGGCATATACCCAGAAGAGGCGAGAAACAAACCATGGCCAGACATCTGTGCTCCAGTGTTCATTGCAGCATAGTTCACAATCACAAGGAGTTGGAACAACCCAAATTTCCATCAAGAGATGAATGGATTTAAAAAATGTGGTACATAGATACAATAGAGTACTATGCATCACTAAAAAGCAGTGATGAACGCATGAAGCATATCGACACATGGGAAGAACTGGAGGAAATTATGCTAAGTGATGTAAACCAAGCACAAAAGGACAAGTATAACATGAGTCCACTGAGGTAAGTTTATTTATTTATATAGAAAAAAGAGAGAACAGAAAGGTAAATGCAAAAGGGGCACAGGGAAAAAGCTACTGTATACAAACACTCCAGGGATGAGGTCCAGGTAGTATGGCAGGGGCCAGACCAAACCCAGGGGTACATATGGTAGCTAACTAAAATGGGGGTGGAGGGAGGAAAGGGGAATGGAAAAAAATGTGTGATAGGGGAATAGGGCACTGACCCACCCAAGGGGAGGGTATTGCTTGTGTCTCCACAGGGAGAGAGGGACCAGATATAAAGCCAGTGCAAGACAAATGCAGTGTGCTGGCAAGGAGTGGGGAGCCAGTGGAGGGGCCTGAGGGCTCAGCCCCCATACCAGCTACATGGACAACTGCCCCTCACCCCAGAAGAATTTACTTGAGAGGGCGGCACTGAAGCTGCAGCTAGGGGAGAGGGGCATGTCTGATCAGAGCAAATGGGAGCAAATGAAGGGGGAGGAAGAGAGAGTGGAGCACATCCTGGCCCATCAGGCCTGGAGGACGATCTCCCCACTCTGAACAGCCAATGGACAGAGTGGACAATATGGCTGATGCCACTATGGGACACACCATCCCTTCATGGCCCAGGGCCCTAAGGGGGACAACACTGGAGACTCAGGGCCAGGACTGGCCCAGACTGACCCTGTGACACTGAGGTAAACCACTAAAGGTGTGAGGCAGAGCAACCATGGGAGCAGAGCAGGGAGCCCCTGAAGGAGTACAAAGGACAGACTCTGGGGCCAAAGCATGGAACCCCATTGGACCTGACTGAAGGACACGCCTAGAGATCAAAAATCCAACCATGATCTATTTACAGGTTTTTCTTTCTTTCTAAATATTTTTTCTTTTAATTAATTTATTCTTCTATAGGTAATCTGTTTCCTTTTTTTTTGTCATAGCTGTGTTCTCACTCATCACCTATCTTGCTATGACTTGATTTTTGGTGCATTTTATTATCTCTACAGATCTATCCAGATAAGATAGACTGGATGAATAGTCTGGAGGAGAAAACAACGGGACCAATGGTTCCGGGAGGACACGGGAGAGGGAGGAGTGGGCAAGGAGGTGGTGCTGACCAACCCAGGGACAGGAGAGCAACAAGTGATCCAAAATCAGTGGCAAGGAGGGTGTGAGAGGCCTGGTAGGGATTCAGCAAGGGCAAGGTAACTGAGAGAAATTACTGAAACCCAAATGAAGGCTGAGCATGACAGTGGAACAAGAGGAAAGTAAAAGGAAATAGAGGAAAGAACTAGGTGACAAAGGGTATATAGAGGTCCAAAGACTGGAATGCACATATATAAATATATTTTTATGAGTGTAGGGAAGCAGATCTATGTGCATATATTTAGAGGTTTAGTATTAAGGCATCAGATGGACATTGGGCCTCCACTCAAGCACTTACTCGATGCAAGAACACGTTGTTCTATTAAATTGGCATTCCAGGATGCACACCTTCCCGCACGATTGCTAAAGAAAAATGTGTGCATAAGCAAATGTGGTGAAAAAAGTTGACGGTGCTATCAAAAGATACAGCATCTGGAGTCTTAAAGGCTTGAAGATAAACACGTGGCCATTTAGCTGAGAAGCATCAAAGCCCACATGGAAGAAGCACACCGGCCCGTCTGACCACAAGGTGCAAAAGGGACCAGTTAACAGATATCAAAGAACTAAAAATCATATCAACGGGTGCCCACCTCCATGATTCAATCAATGAAGACAAACATGTGCAAAAGCAAATGTGGTGAAGAAAATGGATGGTGCCCAGCTATCAAAAGATATAGCGTCTGTGGTCTTAAAGGCTCAAAGATAAACAAGTGGCCATCTAGTTCAGAATCAACAAAGCCCACATGGAAGAAACTCACCAGCCTGTGTGATCACGAGCTGTTGAAGGGATCAGGTATCAAGTATCAAGGAACAAAATATCATATCATTGAAAATGTGGGTGAGTGCAGAGTGGAGACTCAAAGCCCAGTGGTAGCCAACCGGACACCCCTTACTGAAAGGTTGTGGAGAGGAGATGAGCCAGTCAGAGTGTACAGTAAGAACGATGAAACATATAACTTTCCTCTAGTTGTTAAATGCTTCCTCCCTCCCACTATCAGGATCCCAATTCTACCGTACAAATCTGGCTAGACCAGAGTATGTACATAGGTACAGATAGTAATTGGAAACACAGGGAATCCAGGACAGAAGACTCCTTCAGGACCAGTGGTGAGAGTGGCGAAGCCTGGAGGGTGGAGAGAATGTAGGGTAGAAAGGGGAAACTGATTACAAGAATCTACGTATAGCCTCCTCCCTGGGGGAGGGACAGCAGAGAAGAAGGTGGGGGGACACGTCGTACAGTGTAACATATGACAAAATAATAATAATTTATGAATAATAATTTATGAATGATGAAGGGTTCATAATGTAGGGGGCAGGGAGGGGGAAAATGAGCAGCAGATATTAAGGGCTCAGGTAGAAGGCAAATGTTTTGAGAATGATGATGGCAACAAATGTACATATGTTCTTGACACAATGGATGGATGTATGGATTGTGATAAGAATTGTACGAGCCCCCACTTGGGGTAGGGGGTAGGGGGGGTAAGGAAGTGGTGTTAACAAACACAGGGACAAGGAAAAACATGGGACCCCAAATGGTAGAGAGGGGGGAGTGGCAGGCCTGGTGGGAAATGATCAAGGGTAAGGTTGCTTAGAGAAGAGGTATACTCTAGCCCAGGTGGCGACGAAGCATGGTAGTAGGGCAGGAGGAAAGTCAAGGGAGATGGAGGAAAGAGCTAGGAGTCAAAGGGCATTCATGGAGGTCTAGACAAAGACATGTACATGCAAATATATATAGGAGGATGGGGAAATAGATCTATGTGTCTATATTTATAGGTCAAGTATTAAGGTGGCGGAAGGACCTTGGGCCTCTACTCAAACACTCCCTCAATGCACGAATACCTTCTTTTATTAAATTGGAACTCTATGATGCTCACTCTCCTGACACAACGGCTGGAGCCAAAGTGGGTGAACAAGTAAATGTGGTGAAGAAAGCTGATGGTGCCCGGCTATCAAAAGAGATAGTGACTGGGGTCTTAAAGGCTTGAAGATAAACAAGCGGCCATCTAGCTCAGAAGCAACAAAGTCCACATGGAAGAACACACCAGCCTGTGTGATCGAGTGGTCCCAAAGGGATCAGTTACCAGGCATCAAAGAACAAAAAATCATATCATTGACTGCACACCTCCATGATAGGATCGCTGAAGACAAATGGGTGCATAAGCAAATGTGGCGAAGAAAGCTGATGGTGCCCGGCTATCAAAAGAGATAGTGTCTGGGGTCTTAAAGGCTTGAAGGTGAACAAGCGGCCATCTAGCTCAGAAGCAAAAAAGCCCACATGGAAGAAGCACACCGGCCAGTGCGATCACGAGGTGCCAAGGGACCAGGTATAAGGCATCATGCAAAAAAAAAAAAGATATATGTGTGTGTATGTATATATATATGTGTGTGTATGTGTATATGTATATATATGTATATATATACCATATTAAATGAAGGGGGGAGTGCAGAGTGGAGACCCAAGGCCCAAGTGTCGGCCAATGGAGATCCCCTCATAGAGGGGTTTAGGAGAGGAGATGGGTTAATTAGGGTGTGAGGTAGTACCGATGAAGAACACAGCTTTCCCCCAGATCCTGGATGCTTCCTCCCCCCAACTACCATGATCCGAAGTCTACCTTGCAGGGCTGGATAGGGCAGAGGCTGTAGGGCGATGCTGGGAGAGTGGAGGGTGAGTGGGTTGGAAAGGGGGAACTGATTACAAGGATCCAAATGTGACCTCTTCCCTGGGAGAGGGACAGCAGAGAAGGGGGGGAGGGGAGACTCCGGATAGGGCAAGATATGACAAAATAATGATGTATAAATTACCAAGGGCACATGAGGGAGGGGGTAGAGGGGAGGGAGGGGAAAAAAAGAGGACCTGATGCAAAGGGCTTAAGTGGAGAGCAAATGCTTTGAGAATGATTGGGGCAGGGAATGTATGGATGTGCTTTATACAATTGATGTATGTATATGTATGGATTGTGATAAGAGTTGTATGAGCCCCTAATAAAATGTAAAAAAAGAAAAAAGAATTGTACGAGCCCCCAATAAGATGATTTAAAAACAAACAGACAAACAAACCCACGCTGGATTGGCACAGTGGTAGTTATATAATCATTTGTCAATTTGAGAGGATTGAGAGTGAAGGGGTGGAGTCTAGCCTGTCAATCAGGTCACAGCCAATGAGGTCTCTGTGTGGGCATGATCTTCTCCTGAGGATTCTGAGAACTTCTGTCTTTCTCCTTGGAGATGGGAGACACACCTTCTCTCTCCCTGCTCACTCCCAGAGAGACACTGTATCTGACAAGACACATGGAACTACCATAGAGCCCTGGAGTTGAAGGAGCCACGTGGAGACCCACGCCAGTGCTGAGATGCTTCCACTGCCCCTGGATCCACAAGACTTTCCACCACTGACCTGTGACCTTTCTGCATTCAGCATCATTGCATGTGTTTCATGACTCTGAAGAGGACTTTGTAGATTGGTAATGGACATATGGGCTAATATCGGACTTATGGACTTGATCTGGACTGGGCTGGGATGTTTTCTCAATATTCCATTGCTCTTATATATAAAGTTCTTTCCTATACACAAATGAGTGTCTATGAATTTGTTTCCCTAGTCCACCCGGATTGACACACTGTGTGTCAAAATTGACTTGGTGGCAACAGGTTGGATGGAATTTCCCTCTGTGGAAGGAAGCCTGTTCAGGAACCATGTCCATTGTCATGTTCACCCATGTGGATTGGACCCCACGCCTCCTCACTCCAAGTGACGGAAAGAGCCATTTGACACACAAGAACCAACGAGAGAAGATGGGTGTTTTGTGAGATCACCAGGAACCCAGGGCTCTTGGGAGGCCTACAAAGACAGAGTCAACCTGGCCGATCCTCTGGTTTGGACTTCTAGCCTCTAGTTCTGTGAGGGGAAATGTTTTTTCCCCTTTAAACCACGCCTAGCACACACACACACACACACACACACACACACACACCGAATTTCTGTTCTAGCAACACAAGGAAGCTAAGACCCAAGTGTACCCCAATCTCAGGACCTGGGGAGACACTGCCCGACACTTGAGTTACAGAGGAGTATGCTGAGATGCCAAGGAGAGCCCGGAGGGGGCTGGCTTTTCCCAGGGCAGAGTGCGCTGAGTCCCTGGAAGCCTGGGGTGTGTGACTCGGGGTTTGGAGGGATGCCCCCCGCCCTGGTGGGGACTAAGGAAGTCTGGAGACATGGCCAACTAATCAGGGCCTCCACACGAGCAGCTTTGGCTGCTGGTTGAGTGCAAATGAGCAGTTAGCTGCTTTGGCCAGGGGCCACCTCTGGATGCGTGGCCAACTGGCAGCTCCTGTCATTTTGTTCTTGGCTGGGGACCTGCAGCGTAGGGGGAGGGGCTGGAGACCTGTGGGCGGGGGACTGGGAATAGGCAGGGGCAGGGGTTCCCCTCCAAGCTGGCTCCTCACTGTCGAGTCACAGTGCTCAGGGACCTCCCAGCTCACTGCCTCTGGCCCCGGCACACGCTGGAGTGATGGGACTCTGAGAACCTTGTCCCACCATTGGACTTGGCAAAGGAAGATGGCCGGGAGGATAAAGGGTTGACAGACACACTGGCCAGGGCTGTGCTGGGCTCAGGCTTCCCCCTCCCCCACTGCAAGGCCTTCTCTTATGTTGTGAGTGCCCTCAGTTGAGTTCCCACATGTAAGGAGCTGATGGAGGACAGGACAAGGGTCTCACACTGTCCTCCCAATGGCTCTGCTGGCTGAGCCCCTTGTGGCAGCCCCTGGGTCTATCCATCTCACCCTGGTCCAGACAAGATGGCACACCCACAGGATAGGGCATGGAGTCCCGCCATCCTGGCCTCTAAGGACCATTCTGACTGCACTTCTTCTGAGGCAGATCTGTCTGTCCTGTTGGCAGTCCTCAGGGATTTCAGGCATCTTCACCCCACATCCTAGCTTCTCTGCCGCCGGGACTCCCTCCGTCTTCCTCATTCCGTGTCCATGTCCAACGTGCACCTGCACAGGAGGCGACGGGAAACCCCCTGGCTTGGGTCAGGCCCCCCCCCAACCCTCCAAGTAGCATGCTTGCTCTTCAAAACCTTTCAGGGAGTCTTGGACAGCGGGGCTGGACCCGTGCGGTGCATCCTCGGGTCTCGTGGCTACTGAAGGGCACCCGTGGCAGCTAAGAAGAACAAAACCCAGTTTGAGAAGCGAGAAAGGCTACAGGCTTTGCCCCAAGGATGTGAGTGCAGCTGGCTGCTGGACGTCAAATCGACCCTCCTCAGAAGAGTTGCTGACCGGCGTCCCTGAGGCTGCCGCTCTTCCAGGCAGCAGACTGCAGCGTCTTTCTCCCAGGGAGCAGCTGGTGGGTGTGAACCGCCGACCTTGCCACTAGCACTCCTCTACTTCATGTGCTGCGCCACCGGGGCTGCCGGTTCCCACACAGCTCCATGTGGTTCTGAAGGCCTCGTCCCTGCATTCTTTCAGCAGAATCCATTTGGGTTGGGTTTTTTTTTCCTTGGGGGGGGGGGCGTTTAGGTGAAAGGAGGGATGAGGAGAGCAAGCTAGGGACTTGTAAGTCTCAGAGTCCATTTCCCAGCCTCCTGCGACTCTCCTCCGCAGAACACCGAGACAGTTCCAGTTCCTGGAAGCCCTGGATGTGGACGGCTTGGATGAACAGGAGGCGATGCCCATGTGGATGCCCGCCCTGTCATAGGCTGGACCGCAGAGAGTCAGCATCCACAGGCATTGATTGCCACCACCTGGGCGAGTGGCCTCAGCATGACCATCCCCTTCCTTTGCTGACTGCAAGCAGTGGCCAGGTCTTCCAACCCCACCTGAGCGGGCTGTTAATGGCGCCGGCCAGTCAGGTCTCCATCAGGGAAGGAGGGAGGGTCCACACTGTTCTGCTTCTGCAGGCCTCTCCTGATGCTGAGGCTGTCCTGGGATTCAGGGTCTTAATGCCCTGCTTCCCAGGAAGGGTTTGGGACTCCGGGGACAAAGAACAGGGGCCCCTCACTTTGCCATAAGAGCACCTGCAGAGTCGGGTGGGGAGTGGGTGAGGCGGGTAGGAGGAAGAGCCCTGGGCAGTGCCATGTGTGTGTCATAGGGGCACTGTGACATCCAAATACTGAAGACAGAGCCATTCTCCATGGCCCTCTGCCAGCCCATTGTCGTGTGGTGGCTGGTGAGTCACCAGGTGCCAGAACAGACTTCAAATGGCAGCAGGGGCCCCATAACAGGGCATCCGGACAAAGAAAGACAAGGAAGCAAGGCCCGGCCGCTGCTTGCCACAATTGTTCAGGGAAACCCCTCTGGACCACAGCCCTCCAATAGTGTCCCATCGAGTGTCGCGAGATGAGCCCACTGGGTTAAAAGACAGTGTCATTGCCATCAGAGACTCCAAGCATACTGGTGATGAGGAACGTGGTCCGGGACCTCCTCCCAAAAAAGACTCATTCCCATCAAGTCAATTCTGACTCATGGCGACCCTAGGACAGAGTAGAACTGCCTCCTGTGGGTTTCTCAGACTGTAACTCGTTGCAGACATAGAAAGTCCTGTCTTTCTCCCAAGGACCAGCTAGTGGTTTTGAACTGTTGACCTTGCAGTGAGCAGCCCAGTGAGTAGCTACTGTACCACCAGAGCTCCTGAAGAGGTCCTGGACTTGGCATGACTTCCTCCTGTAGTGCATCCCCCGCCCCCCCCCCCCATTAGGTAGACTGATTAAGGGTAGCTGACAACAGCAAGACTGCCATGTCAACCAGGTTGAGCTTGTCCCCAGAGAAATGGCTGCTTGCCGGAAACGATGGGGTGGCTACAACATGAAGGCACTAGAGCTCTAGAGAGCAGCCAGACCCTAAGGGTGAGCAAGAGCGACTCTGCAACCCATTTATCCTAGTTGTGCTGGGACTGTCTGGTCCCATACACTGCCGGGAAGTGAGCCTGCTGGGCTGAAAGACACTTTGTCCTAGGAAGCCCCTGAACTCGCCCACAGTGAGATAGCTGGTCACCCTCATAATAACAAGCACCTTAGGAAAGGAGTTTATCTGGAGACATGAAAGATTGTTACTTTATAAGCAATGGTTACACTGTATCATTCATTGGTTACATTATATCCTTTGGTGACCACAGTATATCTTTCTTTGGTTGAGATGGCGTTTGGTGGACACATTGTTTCATTCACCATACTTTCTAAGCGGTGGTTACAAAGTATTATTCTAAAGCCCCTCAGGGAGGAACCCCTTTGCAGCTGTGGAAAACCCCAGGGGCTCTCAAGGCTCTGAAACACCCACGAACCAGTCTCTTCCCGCACCCTCAGCTCCAACCCATCTCCTAAGACCCCCAAGATTCTCCAAAACTCCAACCTCCCCATTCGTGTCTCCTGCAATCTGCAAAGTGGTTGGTTACCCATCATCTCTGCAGCCCAGGGAAGCAGAAATGGAGAGCCTGTTTAGTCCCATTTTCTGCAGAGCAAACTCATCAGAGAGGTCAAGCCACTCGTCCAAGGTTACACAGCTGGGGGTGACAAAGGCAGAATGGAAGGCAGGGCTGTCTGATGCCAAAGGGTGGGTTCTTTTTGCCACATTATCCACCCTTCATTGATGCTCTTGTCCCCACTTAATGTAGACAAGGCTGAGATGGCCCCACCCAAGGCGGTGATAAAGTGCCTGACTGAGCAGACCCATGCAGAGCCCAGAGTCCAGCCACAACCTACCCAGAGCCTCCGCTTCCCCTGGAAGGCACAAGGGTTTCTTGGGGTGCAGCAGAGTGAGGGTGTGTCTTTTTAGGGTGAAACTCAAAGCCCAGTGCCATCTTGAGTCGATTCTGGCTCACAGTGACTGTATGAGACAGAGTAGAAATGCTCCTCGGGGCTCCTGAAACTATCAGTCTTTACTCATGCAGACAGCGTCTCTTGTCTTCCATGGAGTGCCTGGGAAGGTTTGAACTGCCCACTTCTTGATTACCAGACCAACGCTTCACTCACTACGACTGGAGGATTGAATCTACTTTTTGTCAATTATGAGCTTCAGCCTCAGCTTTCTAGTCCATAATAGCATGGAGAGATGAGGACTCACTGGTGTACAATATGGGACACCTGTGTACTCAGATAAACTGCTATTTAGGAAGCACCAAAAACAAGGCTCCAGGTGTTGATGGAACACCAGTAGAAATGTTTCAGCCGGCTGACGAAGCACTGGAAGCACTCACTCGTCTATGCCAAGAAATGTGGAAGACAGCTCCTTGGCCAACTGACTGGCAGAGATCCATATTTGTACCCATTCCAAAGAAAGGTGACCCAACAGAATGGTCCAATTATAGAACAACAGCGAGCAAAATTTCACTGAAGATCATCCGATGGACTATTGCACCAATACGTTGTCAGGGAGCAGGCAGAGAGATTTTGACCAGATTCAGAAAAGGACGTGGAACAAGGGATATCATTGCTGATGTCAGATGGATCTTGGCTCAAAGCAGAGAACACCAGAAAGAGGTTTACTTGTGCTTTATTGACTATATAAAGGATTCAAATGTGTGAATCCTTAAAAAAAAAAGTAAATTAAAAAAACTATAGATAACATTGAGAAGAATGGGTGTACAGAACATTTCATTGTGCTTATAACTTATACATGGATCAATTCAAAAGGCAGTTATGGGAACAGAGCAAAGGCATACTGCATGGTCTAAAATCAGGAAAGTTGTGTGTCAGGATTGTAACCTTTCAGTATACTTGTTCAACCTACACGCTGAGCAAATCATCAGAGAAGTTGGATAATATAAAGAATAAGACATCAGGACTGGAGGAGGGCTTATTAACAATCTGTGATATGCATATGCACACGACACAACTTTGCTTGCTCAAAGTGAGGAGGGCTTGAAGCCCTTGCTGATGGAGATCAAGGATTGCAGCCTTCAGCATGGATGACAACTCAGTGTCAAGAAGACCCCAATCCTCACAACTGGACCAATAGATCACATCATGATAAATGGAGAAAAGGTTGAAGCTGTCAAGGATTTTGTCTTGCTTGGATCCACCATCAATGCTCAAGGAAACAGTAGTCAAGAGGTCAGAAGATGAATAGCATTAGGTAAATCTGCTGCACAAGACATCTTCTGAGTATGGAAAAGTACGATGTTCCTTTGAGGACTAAGGTGAACCTGATCCAAGTCATGGGATTCTCTGTTGTCTCATATGCATGTGACAGTTGAACATTGAACAAGGAAGACTGAAGAAAATGGATTGGTCTGAGTTGGAGTGCACTGGCAAGGAGTATCAGAAGTACCATGGACTACCAAGAGGACAAGCCAATCTGTCTTGGAAGAAGTATGGCCAGAGTGCTCCTTAGAGACAAGGATGGCGAGATTTCATCTTATATATGTAGGACATGTTATCAGCCAAAGTAGAGGGGCAGTAAAAAAGAGAAGGGCCCTCAGTAAGATGGATTGACCCAGTGGCTGTGGCAATGGAGACAGACATACAGACAGTAAGGATGGCGCAGGACCAGACAGTATTTTGTTCTGTTATGCAGAGGGTCACTATGGGTCAGAACCAACTCAATGGCAACCCATCACATTAAAGCTTCCCCTGGTCTCCATCGGTTCCCTGCTAGAGGAGACACGGTGTGTCTTCTAGTGATTGGTCTTTCCGGATGGCGTGTCCAAAGTCAGCATGATAAAGTCTCAGCACCGTAGTGTCTCAGGGTCCTTCTGGCTGTATCTCTCCCGAGATGCATTTGTTTGGTCTTCTGGCAGTCCACAGTGTAGTCCATGCTCTTCACCGCATCAACATCACCAACAACTTCACCAGCATCAACATCACCAACAACTTCACCAACATCAACATCACCAACAACTTCACCAACATCACCAGCAACAACTTCACCAACATCACCAACAGCCACTTCACCAACATCAACTTCACCAACATCAACATCACCAACAGCCACTTCACCAACAGCAACATCACCAACAACTTCACCAACATCAACATCACCAACAGCCACTTCACCAACATCAACATCACCAACAGCCACTTCACCAATAGCAACATCACCAACAACATCGTCAAGCTGAATGCTAACATTAACATCACCAGCAACAACTTCACCAACATCAACATCGTCAAGCTGAATGCTAACATTAACATCACCAGCAACAACTTCACCAACATCAACGGTTCAACAGCATCGGTTCTTCTTCTCGCTTCCTTTTTCCTCACCCCGCTTGCCATCTCATCTGAGGCCATGGGGAGGAAAGAGACCATGTTCGGGTCAGGCACACATCTTCATCAGAGTGACATCTTGGCTTTTTCCAAACTCTGAAGAGATGAGATCTTTTGCAGCAGGCTGTCCAGCAGAACCCATCATCGGATGCCTCGCTTGTTCTGATGACTGTGGTCAGGCTCACTGGTGGGCGATTCCAGGAAATGCCATCCATCACTTGGGAAACCTGCCCCGGCTCTCTGGCATGGGTGGCAGGCATGGCGCCCCCAAGCAGCCACCATTGGTGATCAGTAGAGAAACAGCCATAAACCAGCAGTGACGGCGTTCCGGTGGCCCAGGCATGCCTTTCTGCTTTGCTTGAACCATTAAGATGTCTTGGAAAAGAAAAGCAATGGGTTCCGGCTCTTGGAATTCAAGAGCGTCTTGCAGGACTCAGAGGGGGCCTCTGAGATCATGGCGTGCCCACGCCAGCCCCTAACGAGAGGTGGAACACTGGCCTCACTGTTGTGTGCTGCCCTGGGGCACTGACAGAGGCCAGGGGCTTGGGGCACTGTCCAGAACCCGCGGGCTGACACGGTCTCTGCTCCGCAAATAAATGAATCCTTGACGTGGTGTGTTTTTTATATGTGCCATGGGCATCCTTAAAACATAGCGTGCCCAGTGCTGGGTTTCCCTTGCCTCACCTCAAAAGGCTTTCTTCCAGAGCAGAAGCCAAAGGGAAGTGGGAGACTCTGGAGGCAGCTGGGTCCCCAGGAAGTGTTCAGAAGTTTCCCGGATCTGCCGGGGCCTCAAAACTCAGCGGCTTCAGAAGTCTAAGGGCCCAGCTGCCCCGCAATGAGACACCCAAGAATCACCCCGACTCCTACCTCGGCTTCTCCTCTCAACCAAAGTTCTGCCAGCCCCCAATCTCCTGACGTCAGGCTACTAAGCTCTCAGGTCTACCTTGCTGGATGATGCCTCCTTCTCCTCCTTCTCCTCCCCCCTCCCCCTGAGCCTGCCCATACCCCATCCTGAGATACCTTCTCCTGCCTCCGTTTAGGCTACTCCACAGACCCCTTTCTCTGTCCTAGAGGTCTCCATCTGGCCTGTCCATCCTGGAATGTGGCCACGCCGGGGAAGGCTTCCATTCATTTAGAGACGTGGACTGAGGCACCATGTCTCACTTCAGGAACCAGAAGCGCCCTCAACTCAGAAGATCATAGGTTCTGCCAAGTGAGGGTGCAGAGCGTTACCCTCAGTTACTAAGCAAAACGTGGACAGTTCAAATCCACCCAGTGAACAATCCCAGACTATGCGTCCCTCGGGATGATGGCGCCAGGAACCGTATGGAACGGTTCTCCTCTGTGACTCACGGGGGTGCCGTGAGTGGGAAGTGTCTCTACTACAGTGATGGAGTGGGGTTTGTTTGGGTGGTTGGTGGAGTGTGTGTGTGTGTGTGTGTGTGTGTGTGTGTGTGTGTGTTTCGGGTTTTATGTTTGTCTTGATTTATTCCCATCTCTGAGGAGCACAAACCATGTGTGCTTGACTGCTAGTCAAAATTTAAAGACCTTTGACGGGTGTGGATTGAAGCAGATTATAGGTAACTTTGCAAAGACTCAAACTC
Organism: Tenrec ecaudatus; assembly: GCF_050624435.1. Lineage (NCBI taxonomy): Eukaryota > Metazoa > Chordata > Mammalia > Afrosoricida > Tenrecidae > Tenrec > Tenrec ecaudatus. The sequence goes on along the minus strand of NC_134532.1, from coordinate 216,365,927 downwards.
ACTGCCACGGAGTCGGTTCCCACAGGCCATGGTGCAACAAAACCCTTCAGGTCTCTGAGACTGCACATCTCTATGGGAGCAGAAGGCCTGTCTTTCTCCCTCGACTGGGGGTTTCACACTACTGACCTTGCAGTTAGCAGTCCAATGTGCAACGGCCTCGCCAGCAGGGTTCCCAAGTAAACGATGGATAACTGTGCAAAGCAGAGGAGCCCTGGTGGCACAGTGGTTACACGCTGGGCTGCCGACCCAGAGATGACGAGTTCAAAGCCAGCAGTTGCTCTGCTGGAGGAAGATGAGGTTTTCTACACCCATAAAGAGCTTCCGTCGCGGAAACCCACAGGGGCAGGTCTATCCTATCCTACGGGTGGCCCTGGGTTAGCATTGACTCCATAGTGGTGAGTTTGTCCTTTTTCGTGCAAAAGGGTCATGGAAGCAGGTTCAAATGCATCGATTTTTTTTTCTTCAGTCTGAAATTAATTAAAGATGCATTGATAATAATTGGCAATTTGAATGCTGAAAACAAAGAGGAAGGAACAGTAGGTGGAAAATATGGTCTCACTGATAGACATGAAGCTGGAGATCACACGATAGAATTTTGAAGACCAACTCCGTGTGAAGAGGACTCCAATCTGCACAACTGGACCAAGAGGAACTAGCCTGCCTGGCGGGAATCACGAGTGTGGCTCAGGGTAAATGTTAACTGTCAGAAGTGGTAACTCTGAGCCACATCCGGGATTACACTGCAGAGAAGTCCCTTAACACAATTACTGACATAATAGACCACTGTCCGGAGCCAAGAGGCCCGGCCATAGCCTTGATGTTTTCTGCCCCAGCCTGGTAAATTTCTATTTCGCCATTTACTAGTGCTGCCTGTTTCCTTTTAGAGAAGGGGCTGGCAGTTTGTTTTTGCCAACCTTCCACTCACAGGAAGCAGCTCGCTTCTCAAGCACCTATGTCCTGCTTCCCCTTGATTGGGTAAAAGATTGTCTTTGCCCTATCTAGCGCCTGCACTTGATTCGCATAACATGTCACTCCGCGTACTGGTTGAACTGTAAGCCACTACTGACGTCACGGGCAGGGTGCGCTCCCCCGAACTCCCTGATTGGTCCATCACCAAAGTAACCTAATTTACATGTGCAACGGGTGTTTCCCTTTCCCGGGCCCATATAAGCTGTAGCCTTTTACTCAATAAATGAGACTTGATCAGGCTACTGTCTTGTCTCCGTTTCTCGTGTCTCTTGTCCCCTCAATTCCCACTCCCTCCTCCAGGGTCCGCGTTGAAGTTCCCACGGGTCGGGACAGACCACCAGGGAAGTAAAAGTTTATCATACCTGGAATGTCTACTAGAGAGATTAAAATGATTAATTTCTTAAGAATTACAGGCCTACAATATAAAACAACACACTTTATGCAAAACAATGGACTGCTTTGGGTAGAAAATTACTGACATAATGAGACCTCCAGGGAGGCTAGCGTGATACATGGAGAAAGGATTGAAGTCGCAAACGTTTCATCTTTCTTGGATCCACAATCCATGCTCATGGAAGCTGCAGTCAAGAGATCAAAAGACACACAGCGTTAGGTACATGGCTGCACAAGACCTCTTTAGAGTGCTGGAAAGGAAAGATGTTACTTTGAGGACAAAGGTGTCCCTGAGCCAAGCCACGGTATTGTCAATTGCCTGAAAGGTGTGTGAAAGTTGGACATTGAAAAAGGGAGCCCGAAGCTGCATTTGAGTAAATATACTAAGCAAACAAACAAACAAACAAACAAAACCCTTCAAATCTACCCCATGGGGCCAATGCCAACACCGAGCAACCCCGTAGGACAGGTTAGAACTGCTTTCGTGATTTTCCAAGACATGAACACTTTGAAAGGAGTAGAAAGCCTCATCTTTGTCCTGCAGAGCAGCTGGTGGTTTCAAACCTCCGGCCTTGGGCCCCACTTGTGACGCATGATGCCACCGATGTTCTATATCTTCCACAAGCCAGTGGGAGGTATTTGCATATTTTCATTCCGTTCTTCTGTCATCCTTTGGCAGCTCCTGGTGGATAGTGGTTGCACATTGGGCTGACAACCAGAGGGTCAGCAGTTCAAGACCACCCGCTGCTGTGGGTCGGAACCAACTCTATGGCACCGAACAAGAACCACAGCTATCTACAGGTCCACGCACACTCAGAGATGCATCTCCCAAGCAGGATGCCCTGGATGGGGAAAATAGTGAAGTTCTCAGCTGCTAACCAAAAGGTGGGTAGTTCCAGTCCACCCAACCGGACACATTGATCTTTGAGAACCCACTGGGCACCAATTTCATCTGACTGCCATGAGGTCCCCGTGAGTCGGAAGCCCACTCATTGGCAACCGGCGTATGGAGACAGCCGGCCAATCCAGGCAGCCCTGGCTGTTCTTCTCCCGTCTCTTTCCGGGGCACACATGGGTGTCTCAGGGAAGCCACTGCGGGACGACACGGCTTCCAAGGTCATAAGCAGTTTCATCTGTGCTGCTTGGCCCACGAGATGTTTCTCATGAATGGGTGTGTGTGATGAACGATGTGGGAAGCAGAGTACAACAACCGCGCAACACCCAATAAACATTTACTGAACTGAACGCCATCCAGGGCCCTCCCTGGCTCCCTGCTGCCATGAAAGGCAACGCTCCTCACCACTTCCCAGCCTCATGCTGCCCGCCTCTCCTCACCCGAGCAGCCCCAGAGACCCACTGTCTTTGCTTCACGGATGGTTCTCCAAGTGCTGCTGGAGTGCCACTGCATGGCTGCCCTACTGCTGGCCACTGGGGAGAGGGGTCCCAGGGGGGTGTGCAAAAAGAGAAGAGGTCCCTACCTGATAGCACTAGAGTGTGGCGGGGGGAAACAGGCTCCAAATAAACATGCCAAATGGATGATCCATCCACGGTGCAGCCAGAGCTTTGGGTCCCCAGAGGTGCAGATGGTTTGCGCTTGGTGGCACACCTAAAGGTTATGGGTTCCATCCCACCCAGAAGTTCCACAGAAGAAAAGTCCTGGAGAGCTGCTTCCTTACAGACGGCTGCCAAGATGCCCAGTCCTGCTCGGCAACACATGGGAAGACCTGGGTGGAAGGGCCTTGGCGGCCTTGAGTTGGTGTCTTGGGTTTCGGGGGGGACTTCAAAGAGATGGGGTGATAAAGGGTGTGAGGGTGGAGCTTTGGTGGACTGGAGGCAAGAAGGTCCTTCTGGGCGAGGAGCTGAGCCCCATAGAGCGAGAAGGAGCCGACCCAACCCAGAGCATAAGAAGCACTTTCACAGGGAAGCAAATGTGTGCAAAGGCCCTGGGGGGGGGGGGGGGATGGAGTTTGGTGGGTGTGGCTGGATCCTGGTGAGAGGAACGCTGCTCCTGCGTATGGAGCACCTGTGCTGTGCCAGGCAGTGTCCCAGGCCTTGTAGGTGCCGACCCACTCAATCCTTGAGGCAACTCTGTAGGAGAGGCCTGGCGCTGACTCCTCACTCACCAACATTTCACACTTACCACAGCAGCCCAGACGCTGCTAACCCACGACTTCCACTCCAGCAACATCGGTCTGTCAGTAAGGAAAGCTCCGGGGCATCTGAGGACCACAAAAATGACCTGACCGGCGGGAATGGAAGTATAGAAAGTGCTCGCAATACTGTCTGGTGCAGAGTTCCAATCCCCAAACCACACTTGCTTCAAGTCAATCCCGACTCATGGCGACCACAGAGGACAGGGCAGAACTTCCCCTGGGGGTTTCTGAGACTGTAACTCTGGTCTAGGTGAGTAGAGAGCCTCATCTTCCTCCTAAGAAGTGGCTGGTGATTTCGAACTGCTGGCTTCTCAGTTAGCAGCCCAGTGTGTAACCACTATACCACCTGGTGCGTAGTGTTCAGGTACAATTAAGGTTCGGTGTTCCCCCTCCTCTTCCTGTCTCATGCTTAGTAAAGTGGAGGGGCAGCGAGAGAGAGGAGGGCCCTCGACAAGACGGACGGAATAGGCTCAAGCATGGGGACAATGGTGAGGCTGGTGCGTGACTGGGAGGCATTCACTGTTGTCCGAGGGTCGCTGTGAGTCGGAAAGGCCGTGGTGGCACCAAACAGCCCCACCGATGGTCACCGGTCCATTGAGATCACCTGATAGCCTCCAACTTCTAAGAAAGGAGAGGTTAGGTTCAGATAGATGATAGATAATTAGATAGATAGATAGATAGATAGATAGATAGATAGATAGATAGACAGACAGTACAACTGACTGCAACTGAATGCAGATCAAGATAAAGCAGGGGAAAGAGCCTTGGGAGGTTTTTTTTTTGACCTGCTATCAGCTTAAGCGAGTGCACAAACATGTTTCAAGTCATCGGTACGGGATTGCAGATCTCATGTCGCGTGCTCTGGTCATGCTGTCTGGAGAGGACAGCCCCCCAGAGAAGGATATCATGCTGGGAGGGGCAGCAAAGAAGAGGAAGACTCTGGACAGGATGGACAGACACAGTGGTTGCAGTAAGGGGCTCATGCATGGGAATAATTGCAAGGACTGCCCGGCCCCAACCAGTGTTTGGTTCTGCTTTGTGTAGGCTGGCTACGGGTTGGAACTCCAGATCCAGTTACCAGAACCAAGGCCCAAGATAGACATCAATTTCTCTGTCACACATGCACGTTAGCTAGTCTCTGGGACAGACACTCCTCCCCAGCCCCAGGGTGTCAGCGCCCCGAGTTTCCCCTAGCTTGTTGTTCTGACTATCTTTTCACTTGCAGTTGCCTCTGCGAGTTCCAATATCAGACGTCTATGAAGGTCTGTTTCTATTATCTGTTGTTTCGTTGGTTGACCCTTGTGGGGTCCTGCTCCCTAGTTCGCTTGCCTACAGCAGTGAAGCAAATGTGTCAACACCAAAACCCAAGCAAGAGGCCATCGCTTGAGACCCCGAGCTGTATGACACAGCAGGGTTTTCAAAGGCTATGACCTTTCTGAAACACATCCCCAGCCCTTTCTTCTGGAGCACCCCGGGGTGCATGGGAACCAATCATCTGTGAGTTCACAGTGAAGGGATCCACCCAAGGACTCCAAAGGAATACTCCCCCAATCACTCACCAACAGCCTATCTGCATGCCAACCAGCAGGTGGGGGGAGTGGGGGAGTGAGTGGATGCCCCCAAACAACAACCCCAAGGGGAAACGCAGGCAGAACACACGCCACCGATGGTCACCTGAGTACAACCACAGGGCACAGCTGAGAAGCATGGCCTGCTCCTTGGGGGTGGCTAGGTGCTGAGCCAACACGGCAGGCCGCTGTGACCACAGAGAGCGGAGAGCGGCTATCAGAAATCACGAGCCGTCTGCCTGCACAGCCATGATGCAGGCTTCTTCCAGCACCCACTCAGCTGGCACCTGCTTCCGTCCGGCCTCTGTTCCAGCTAGGAGCCATGAGAATACCAGGGCCCTGGAACCAGGGTACCTGGAGAGATGGGGAAAGCGGGGAAGCAGCAAAACACAGAAACAAATCTCAGGGTCATTGGGACAAATGGTGAAACGCGACGTCTCCTGGCAGCCACACAGCAGGAGCAAGTTTTCCACCGCAGCGGCTCATGGATGCAAAACAGCTGTGATGACGAGGACCAGCTCGAGGAGTTTCTGTGAGTGTGTGTGTGTGTGTGTGTGTGTGTGTCTATAAATACTTACAACAGGCATCTGTCAAGAACACAACCAACCATATTGTTGAGAATGAGGGGGGTCGGAGCAGAAACCCAAAAACCATCTGTAGACAATAGGACATCCCATCACAGAAGGGTCACAAGGAAGGGATGAGTCAACCAGGGCGCAGTAAAGCACCAGTGAAACACACACAATATTCCTCTGGTGCATTGAGGCTTCCTCACCCCCCACTATCCTGACCCCAGTCCGGCCTTTCACTTCAGGCTGAGACCAGAGCAGGTACACAGGTACAGATGAGAGGTCATCACACATGGAATCCAGGTCAGATAAATCCCTCAGGAACGGGAACAGGAGTAGAGATACAGGAGGGTAGGGGAGAGATGGGGAGAAGATGGGAGGAAGGGGGAACCAATTGTAATGATCAACATATAACCGCCACCACCACCACCACCCGCCATGGGAGTGAACAAAAGAAACGTAAGGGAAGGGAGACAGTGGTGGGTGTGAGATATGAAAATAATCATAATTTATAATTTATCAAGGGATCACGAGGGTGGGAGGGTGTGGGAGGGGGAGAAAAAAGAGGAGCTGATAACCAGGAGTTCAAATACAAAGTAAATGTTTAGGAAATGATGATGAGACACTTGTACAAATGTGCTGGATACAATGGGTGGATGGAATGTTATAAGAACTGTAAGAGCCCCCAATGAAATGATCCTTTAAGAAGATCCTTTAAGAAGATGTAAAATATAAAACACATGGCCGTGAGGTTGACTGTCACTCACTAGGACACTCCCTGTGTGTTACGTGTTGGGCCTGCTCCATCGAGTGCTCCTGGCTGTCATCTCTAGGGAAGCTGATCACCAGGTCCTTCCTCCGTGGTACTGCAGGGTGAACCCGAAGCCCTGACCTACCAGTTAGCTGCTGTGGTCGTTGTTAGGTGCCATTGGCCGGTCCTCACGCACAGGGACCCTACGTACAGCGGAGCAAAATGCCACCTGGTGCTGTGTCATCCTGACAACTATGGTTACGTTTGAGCCCGTTGTTCCAGCCGCAGTCTCCATCCATCTTGTCCAGGGCCTTCCTCTTCTTCCCCGCCCCTCCACTTGACCAAGCACGAGGCCCTTCTCCAGGGACTGGTCTCTCCTGAGAACATGTCCAAAGGAGTAGCTGAGCGAAGACCACGTGTGCCCCCATGATCTGATGGCATGGCTGCAGAGAGACAGAGAGCGAGAGCAAGAGAGAGCGAGAGCGAGAGAGAGAGAGAGAAAGAGAGAATCGGCCAGGGAGGGTGGCAATGATTTCATTCAGCTCAGCCCAAGCTGCAAAGAACATACGCGTTGGATTAGGGTCACATAACAAGGGACAACCGTTGCATCTAATGAGAAAACCCTCCCACATTGTATTTGCGTGTTTGCACGTCTGTTTCAGCGTGTTCTCGTTTCCCGTCTGTGTTTACATCTGCCAACTGCCCGGCGCTTGAAGGTTTGCATTAAGCCTTAATGGTTATGGCGTCCAGGAAACCCCACCGTGTGACTTCCTCCATTCATCCCGCCGAGTTTGAGCACGGGCCTGTTCCCATCAGCCACAGCTCCAGGGGCAGAAAGGATGCAGCCTCCGGCTTCTACCTCGAAGGGGTGGGGGGGGCAGGTGTTGGGCTGTCCACAGCAAGCTACCCCCTCGAGGTCCTCCTGATCACCCGAGGCTTCACCATGGGGTGAGGGGAGGCTGAGTCCTCTGTGGTCACATATGAGCAGTAAGATGTCCCTGGAGACTGGGCCTTGCGGGGGGGGGGGGGGGGGGAGGGACGCAAACTCTGATGGGCCTTCATTCAAAACCCGCCTTCTGACTTCCTGTTTATGCCACCGTGTTGATCCAGATGAGTCCGAATGGGCTCCATGGCAGCCGGTTTGCTTTGCTTTGGGTTTGGGGGCGTGGTGTTGGGTTGTCGGTGTCATCGAGTCCATTCCAATTCACGGAGACCCACGTTTAGAAGGAAATGATGCTCCTCTACCCCCACCCCCACACACACACACCAAGTTCACACCCACTGCTCTGCCTGAGCCCCTGACTACAGCCATGGACGGGGTCCATCTATCATTTACACTGACACTGCCTTACGGAGCATGAAGCCCTTCTCCCGGGGTTGGTCTCTGAGGGTGCTGGTGCTTTTGTTGGGTGTCTTCGAGTTGGTGCCTACCCACTGTGACCCCATGCATGAAAGTAGGAACCAGCCCCCGCCCTGCACCCTCCTCCCACTAGTTCTTATGCCTGAGCCCAGAGCTGCAACCACCGTCTCAGTCCAAATCCCCAACAATGCCCGCCATTTCTCCGTGTGTCCGGATATCACCGGCGGTCCAGCCGGGAGGATTGGGGTCCTCTTTGCAGTCCTCCATGCGGGCAGCTGCCACCTTTGATCCCTCCTCACTTTCAGCACACAGCAGGGTGTCCCCTGCACACCGCAGGTTGCTGTAAACCTTCCTCCAGTCCCGACGCCCCACTTTCCTTCACTTTCCTTCACAGCATCTGGAGTCTTGCCGTCCCTCTCCAGAAGCTCACCTGAAACCTGCCCGGCATCACGACAACCCACATGCCCCCACGGACAGACAGGCGGTGACTGCCCAGGAGACGCTCGGAGCCACCAGCGAGGCTCACGGAGGTAGCCATCAAGAGATTCAGTGGCACAGTGCACGGGGTGAGTCTGCTGCACATGGCCTCTTTACAGTGCTGACAAGCAGGTGCGCCTGACCCAAGTCCTGGGGATTTCCCATGGCCTCCTGTGCAGGTGCAAGCTGGATATTTGTGTTAGTCCAGGTGGACCAGAGAAACAAATTCATAGGCACTCATATGTGTGTAAGAGAGAGCTTTATAGACAAGAGTAATTGTATATTAAGAAAACATCCCAGTCCAGTCCAGATCAAGTGCTTAAATCTGATACTAGTCCATATGTCCAATGCCAGTCTATAAATCCCTCTTCAGACTCACGCAACACATGCAATGATGCCAAATGCAGGAAGATCACAGGCCAATGGGTGGAAAGTCTTGTGGATCCAGTGGCTGTGGAAGCATCTCATCACTGGCGTGGGTCTCCACGTGACTACTCCAGCTCCAGGGCTCTGGCTGCCATCAGCATCGCTCCACGTGTCTTGTCAACAGGAATGTCTTACAGGGAGAACGTGTATCTGGCCTCCAGTGAGCTATTTATCTCCTTAGTGTCTCAAAATGAGGTCATCAGGCTGTGACCTGATTGATGGGCCTAGACTCCACCCCTTCACTCTGAGTATTCCCCAGTTGACACCAGATGCTGTCACAACCACAACACTGAATCGGGACGACCAAAGAAGAATCCATGCATGTGAACGGCGGCGCTGGCGAAGACTATTGAAAGTGCCGTGGACTGCCCAAAAGCGCGGGCTTGGAGGAAGCACGGCCAGAGTGCCCCCCCAGAGACAAGGCTGGCGCGGCTTCGTCTCCCGCACTTTGGACGTGTTCTCGGAGAAGGACCTCGTGTTTGGTAAAGCAGAGGGGCACTGAGAAAGAGGAAGATCCAGGAAGCAATGGATTGACACGGTAGCTGCAACATTGAGCTCAACTACGTTAAGGGTCACGAGGAATAGTCAGGGCTGGGTTCTGTGGTTCAGAGGGACTCACCGAGTCAGAACAGCCAAGCCAGCACCTAGCCACACCAGCAGGAAGAAAGGCCTGGCTGTCCATCTCGGGAAGTCCACCAGTGAGAAGCTGATGACTCACTTGGGCCTACTCCACAAGGGATCCTGAGCGCCGCACAGGACCGGGCAGCTTGGTGTGCATGGCTGGCCATGACAGCCAGCGTGCGGCTCCCCATAAGCAATGTCAGCACGGGTTCGTGTGTGCTTATTTACTAATCTGGAGTGAACAATTTCACATTGTTTCCACCACCACGGAGATGCTGTTTCTAAACCAGGCTTGGCATCTGCCCTCTCTCTCAACCCTCTAGCACCCTCCTGGCAACTGCAAGCTGACTTCTCTTTCCATATGAGAACCCCGGACAGGGACGGAGCAGGCGTGGAGGCACAGTGATGAAAGCACTCCGCTGCTAACCCTGAAGTCAGCAGTTCAAACCCACCAGCTGACGCAGGAAAGGTGGCACAGTCCATGTGCACAGTCCTGTTTGTTCTCAGTCCACAGTCCAGCACCAAGACCCAAATGCGCCTCTTCTCCTACAGTCTGTCTTATCCAAGGTCTGACTTTCACATGCACAAAGGACACCTTTTTTTTTAAAGCACTTTTACTACTAAAGGGAAAACCAATCTGCATTGGAAGAAGTAAGACCAGAGTGCTCCTTAGAGGCAAGGAGGACAAGACTTCATCTCACACACTCGGGACAGCTTGTCAGGAGAGACCGGTCCCTGCAGAAGGACATCGTGCTTGGTAAAGCGGAGGGGTGTTGAACAAGAGGAAGGCCCGCAAGGCAGTGGATAGACACAGCGGCTGCATCAATGCGCTCAGGCATGGGAACAATGCTGAAGACGGTGCAGGACTGTGTAGTGTTTCCTGCTGTCATGCACGGGGTTGCTATGGGTCGGGGCTCACTCGATGGCAGCTAACAACAATGACACTTCCGAAAGATTTCCAGCCTTGGGAGCCCGAGGACAGATCTAGTCTGTCCCGCAGGGTCAGGTGAACCAGAACCCATCCGACAGCAATGGGCCTGGTTGTGTTTCTTGACAGGGATGGAGGCCCCAGTCAGCAAGGTAAGCACAGTCCTATTTGTGCTTATCTGCAAATCTAGAGTCAACCGTTTCGCATGTTTCTACCCCACCTGGCTTGGAAGTGCTCCCTGGCAATTAGTAAGCCAGTGCTAGTAAGCCCATGCTTGCCTTTGCTTACTGGGTCATCCGCTCCAGTCCAGAGCCCTCCTTAAAATTCATAACCAAGGAAAAAGAACCACCACCACAGCCCCACCACACAAAAAAAAGAAGAAAAAATAATAAACCAACAAGCAAAAAAAAAAAAAGAAAGAAAGAAACCCAGACAGATAGCGACTGGCATTTCTTTGTGGATGAGGAAACCTTCCCAATTCCATCCAAGGAAAATCGCTTCATCACCCGGTGATTTCATCCGCCTCCGTCTTCCCTGGGGGAGCCCTTCCTGGGCTGGAGCGGGAAATCCTTAGGACACGCCAAGGGGCCGTCCTCCCGGCTTGTCTCCGGGATGTGTGAGCTCCCCCCACCCACCCACCACCACCACCCGCCCTGTCACAGTGACTGCATCCTCCTTCCCACGCAGGCCCAGTCCCGGGTCCCCCACGGAGGAGCTCACTTTGGTTGCAAATCTGCCCTGCAGGGAAAATGCCAGGTCTTCCCTCCTTTTTCTGTTCGGAAGGAAGCCCCTGAGAGTGGAGGACAGGGACGTTCTCCTGGACCTAGGTTTGTACTCCGTTCCGCTTCCTGAGGACCGGGCTTTAGAAGGAACACAGAGAGACAGGTGCTGTCTTCTGAAAGTCCCCCCGCCCCCTGAGGTAATGGGCACCCTACCAAAATGACCATCCCAGGCCCGAGAGGGGCCCCAGACACAAGGACGAGCAGAGGCCCTTATCTAAACCTCTGCCTGCCTCTCTCTCTCTCTCTCTCTCTCTCTCTCTCTCTCTCTCTCCCTCCCTCCCTCCCTCTCTCTCTCCCTCTCCCTCTCCCTCTCTCTCTCTCTCTCAGGAGCAGATTGTGAGGCTAAGAAAGGTGACCCATTTTCACGTGTCAATCAATCCCGGGGGGGGGGGACAGAGGGCCCAAGATCAGCATTGACTGGTTGCAATCAACCAAGACTCCACCCCTAGGGCTGGGTTGACTCTCTTGAAGCTGTGGTCCTGCCGAGAAGGGTAGGGAGCTGAACCATCTTGGAGTTTGGCTGGGAAGGAGGATGCTGGGTAATCGCAACAGTAGCGAGCATTTCTGCTGAGCTCTTCCCATGCCGGCCCTTGTTCTAAGCACTTGACACATATGATCTCATGTCACCCTCACGACCAGGTGACCTGGCTACATCACCCCCACCTGCTACAGAGTTCCCAATCTCTCTCTCCCTCTCTTTCTCTCTTCTCTGTCTCCTCACTCCAGGCAGGAGGGAAATTCAGGGCACAAACCCCCGAGAAGCAAACTGCAGTTGGTGGACAAGGGCCCCAGATTCCTCACCCTGCAGTGGGCAGTTCTGAGGTGGGCCCACTCCATCTCTCACCTTCAGGACGGGCCCTCAGTGGCCTCTCCTCATCCCTCAGCGTGGGTGTCTCCTCACCATGCACGTGTGTGCCCTCCACAGAGCCCCCTCGAGGCTCCCTGGAGAGACCCACGCACGTCCACTCACTCTTGGCTTTTTCTCTCTCTTCCAGTCTCATCTTTTCCCTCTCCCACTCTGTGCTTCCTGGGCCCATCGCCCAAAGTACTTCCATCAAATCCTTGGCTTGGCATTTGTTTGAGGACCTAAGCTAACTATTGGGTGACTCTATGGTTGTCCACAACTTATGGGTGCATCCACAAGGTATGGGGGTTCTGGCAGATCTGGGATCTATCAGCACTGCAGTGGGGCTGCTGGCGGGATCCACTGTTCAGCTCTATCGTGCTTCTCACTGCATGGAGTCAGGAATGTTGGCCCCATCCTAAGCACACCTCTTGCTTCAAAAACTGGACTGATTGGAGACGGAGGGCTAGCATCGCTAAATAGCCAGGGCCGAGAACTACTACCCCTGGGCCAAGAGTCCACCACCCCTCACCATCATCAGGTCCCCGTCCACCCATGCTCTCCTCTCAGCCACATGGCCACCCTATGAGATGGGCAGGGTTCTTTCTTTGCTCCTTTTCTGCCGACAGGACACAGAGCTCCTCCGGAGCTGTCAGGTGGCCTCCCTAAAGTGACACAGGTAACAAGTGACAGAACTGGGAGCAGGAACAGCTTCCCCATTTACGGGGTGCTCGGTCCTGAGATTCCAGCCTCAACGCTCTCCAAGGAGCAGCTGGCTTGAAAGTTCTTTGTTCTTGCTGCTGCTTGGTGCCGCCAAGTCTGTTCCAGCTCGTGGCGGTCCTGGTCCAACAGAACAAAACACACCCAGTCCTGCACCACCTTCACGGTCATTCGTTTGAGCCCATTGTGATCGTGTCATCCACCCATTCAAGGTGCTTCTCTGTTTCATTGACTCTCTAACGTACCAAGCATGGAGTCCTTCTCGAGGGACTAAGCCCTCCTGATCACGTATCCAAAGGTTGTGAAATGAAGTCTCACCGTCTGGGCCTGTGAGGGTGCTTTCTGGATGTGCTTTTCCAAGACAAGTGTGTGTGTCCATAGTACGTCTATTCAATATTCTTAGCTGACACCTTAATTTAAAGGCATCCTCTCTTCCTCGGTCTGAGTTACTCATGGTCCAACTTTCACAAGCCTATGACGAGGTTGAAAAATACCATGGTTTGGGTCAAGCCCACGATAGACCTCAAAGTGATGTCTGTGTTTGGTTGGCTGGTTGGTTTATAATAAACCAAACTTGGAGAAAATTCTGCCATGACGAGAAGCCCCACCCACGAAGACTCAACGATGATGAATGACTTTCATAAACATGAGTCAGTTCAGAGGAGGGGTCTTCCTTCCTGGAGTCCTCTCCCAAAAAGTCAAGGCTTTGTGCCCAAAGGGACAAAGCCCAGCACCCTGAAAAAAGCCAGGCCAGGTCACATTCTGTACGATGCTCTGACATCCCGCGAGCTCACCGGACAGGGGAACCCTGGCCTCCACTTGGATCCTGAACCAGAATCCCAGGGCTGCCTCTTTGGGGAAGAACCTGGCATCCAGTCTGATAAGACCCCAAAGGAGCTATTAAGCCATGGAGGGACTGGGATTTGCAGGCACGTGGAAGGATGGAGCTGGCAGAGCCCTGGAGTCAACAGATCCAAAACGCTTACTCACAGATGAAGAAATGCGAGCCTAGAGCGCACGAGGTACTCGCCCAAGGCTGCATCCCAACATGATTTAGAAAAGAGTCAAGGCTGGGATTCACCTTTCCCCTACGCACCATCTGTCATCAAATAAGAAAATAGCGATCGCTCATGCCGGAGTTTGTTTTGTCTCCATGCACCGCTGGATTCGGAGAAGGACGTATTTCCCCTTTTCCTAGAAGAGGGAACGGAAGCCGTGAAACCTTTGGATCACTCGGCGATCATTGACCTCAGCACCATGAAGCTCACTGAGACAATAGGAAAGAAATCAGGAGGGAGGGCGGGCAGGGTGTCCTGACCCACAGTGACTTTGGCGGGAGCTCCCAGCCATCTGACTCAGAGTCAGGAGGACATGGCCATGCCTCTGTGACTTCGTCACATCAGTCTCTATGGTTCAGGCTCTAAAGATCCAATTCCATTCCCCATTTGGAGGACGGCAATGGGCTTGGCTGCTAACCAGCACAGTGGAGGTTCAAGTCCACCCTACGGTACCTCAGATGAAAGACTGGTGAAGTCTTGCTGAAAAATCAGCCCCCGAAAACCCTGTGGCACACTGCTCCACGCAGACACACAAGGGTCAGGGTCGACCCCAGACAGCTGGTTTGGGTCTATCCTTTTGAGTAGTGCGGTAGTTACACAATTTCATGTCAACTTCATAAATAAGAGTGAAGGGGTGGAGTCTAGCCTGTCAATCAGGGCACAGCCTGATGCTTCCTTGTGGGTGTGGCCTTCTCAGGCTTCTCTCCCTCCCTGGAGGCAGGACACACACACTCTCTCTCTGCTGCACATTCCTGTTGTCAAATCACGTGGAGCCATGCTGATGGCAGCCAGAGCCGTGGAGATGCTTCCACCGCCTCTAGACCCACAGGACTTTCCACCCACCGGCCTGTGATCTTCCTGCATTCGGTGTCATTGCACGTGCTGTGTGAGTCTGAGGGGAATGTATGGATCAGTATGGGACATATGGGCTAATATTGGACTTATGGACTTGATCTGGACTGGGCTGGGATGTTTTCTCAATATTCAATTGTTCTTTGATATACAGCTCTTTCCAATCCATATATGAGTGTCTCTGGATTTATTTCTCTAGTCAACCCGAACTAACACAGGTAGCTTTGAATAACTTTTAAAAAGAAAAGGTAATCCTGAAGAATCTCAGGAGGCATAAGCATTGAATGTCCCATGATCTTTTCATCCATCCCCTACTCTCCTTGATCCCACATCTACACACTCACACACACACACACACACACACAGTGGACTTCAAAGAGAAAAGCGCTCAGATTTTACTCACTGGACTGTCACACTCCCTCTCTGGGGTCCCTTCCCAAGGCGCCCTCTCACTTGCCACCCTGACACCACCATGGTCTTTATTGTTGTTCATCATTTTATCGGGGGCTACTGCAGCTGCCATCACATCCCATAATTCAAATGGATCAAGCACCAATTGTACAATTGCTGCTACAATCAGTTTCAATTGAACTGTTTTCTTGAACTCTTGGGTATCAGCTCCCTCCTCTTTATCCCCTCCTTCCCCCACCCTTACCCCCAGGAACCCTTGCTGTTGATAGATATATGTATCTTACCTCATCCAATATATATCCATTCACCTACAATTGTTATTCGCTCACCTCGAGTAGGGTTATACAGTCTCATTGATAACAGCTCCCTCATCCCCTCCCTCCCTGTCTTCCTGTATCCTAAAGGAATCATTACTCCTGTGCTATTCCTCAGGGATCACCTATGCTGGCATTTCTTGTCTTAACTGTACACATGAACATTCATAGGTCTACAGGTATAAATGAGGTGACACATAAGCCTTAATAGTAAGGGAGGAAGTATTAAAGAACTAGAGGATAGTTATGTGTTTCACCAGTGCTATACCACACCCTGAATTCCTCACACTCAGCCCACTACCACGTGGCCCCTCTGAGAGAGCCCACTTTCAGGTGGGCTTTGGGTCTCCACTTTGTCCATGCTCCTTCACATCAATTTGATTGCTTGTTTTTGAAAATCTGATACCTATTCTCGACACTCCATGATCACACAGGCTGGTGTGCTTCTTCCATGTGGGCTTTGTAGCTTCCCTGCTTAATGGCCATTTGTTTGACTATAAGACCCCAGACACTATATATTTTTTAATAGCCAGGCACCATCAGCTTTCACCACCACATTTGCTTATGTACTCATTTTGTCTTCAGTGATCGTGTCGGGAAGGTGAGTATCCTGCAGTGCCACATTGTTAGAACAAATAATTCTTGCACTTAGGTGAGATTTTAGTAGAGGCCTGTGTTAGTCTGGGTAGGCTAGAGAAACAAATTCATAGACATTCATATGTGTGTAGGAAAGAGCTTTATATAAAAGGGCAATTGAATATAGAGAAAACATCCCAGTCCAGTCCAGATCAAGCCCATAAGTATGATATTAGCCCATATGTCCAATGCCAATCTATAAAGTCCTCTTCAGACACAGGAAACACATGCAATGATGCCAAATGCAGGAAGATCACAGGCCAGTGGATGGGAAGTCTTGTGGGTCCAGTGACGTTGTAAGCATCTCAGCACTGGCAGGGATCTCCACGTGGCTCTTCCGGCTCCCGAGGTCTGGCTCCATCAGCCTCTCTCCATGTATCTTCTCCACAGGGATGTCTCTCAGGGAGTGAGCAGAGAGTATGTCTCCCGCCTCCAAGCAGGAAAAAATACAAGATTTCCCAGAATCCTCAGGAGGAAGGCCATGCCCACACTGAGACCTCATTGGCTATATCCTGATTCACAGGCTAGACTCCACCCCTTCACTCTTAATCCTCAAATTGTCACCAGATTATGTAACTACCACAAGGCCCAAAGTCCATGTGCTTCTTTATTGTAATTACATATATGTTCATGTATATACAAATACACCTATATTTTTATAATTATATATTTATATGTCTGTATTTATCCCTATACATGTTTGTTTGCTTTCTTCTTGCTTCCCCTTTTTCTTTCCTGCTGTCCCACTATCATGCTTACCCATTGTTCACCTCTCAGTAATTTCTCTCAGACTCTTTGATTGGTCAAACCCGACCAGGAACACTACATCTCCCTCACTGTCAATTTTATAACCCTTGCTCTTCCCCTGTCCCTGTCATTATTGGCTCACCACTTACCCCTGCCTGCCCCCACCTCCCCTCCCCTCCCATACCATTGGTCCCAAAGCTGTCTCCATGGGGTTGGTTATCCTGCCTATCTTATATAGCTAGACACCAGAGAGAGAGAGAGAGAGAGAGAGAGAGAGAGAGAGAGAGAGAGAGAGAGAGAGAGAGAGACCACATAAATAGTTCCAAGACTAACTGGTATCCTGTGACCCAGAGTAGATGATTATCTCTGTGTTAAATAGTGAGCAGGGCCTGTTATAATCCCTCAGCCTGATTATATCCTGTTACGTCCTGTTAGTCCTCAGCCTTCATGTCCGAAAGAAGCGCACCCTACAGGTCCCTATTGATCTTCCTGAAGTCAGGGATGGAATGGTCTAGTGCTGCCCCCACCCTCACCCTCTCTACAAGTCCATTTCACCTTTAGAATTTCATTGTGGTTCCCTTGTGGGTAACCCCCACCCAGTTTGGGTGAGGTGCCAAGAGCTGCCCTAGGGTCATCAGAAGTCTGTGATCGTGATTCCTTGGGGGGCTTTGCTCCCATTGTTGGTCTGTTGCAAGCTTCTGTTGGTTTGCCTCCATGTGTGCACGTCAGACCAGCTGATCTCCTGGAACTGGATCTTCAAGGCTGTCCTCTCTAGCACTGTCATCACGCTAAGAGCTGAGGCCAGTCCTGCAGTCATCTCAGAACAAGCTGTTCCGAGCAGGAACACCACCCTCAAGGATAGGCACACAGAAATGAAGTCTACTCTGGGTCTCCCTTTCCTGTGGAGACAAGCAATACCCTCTCCTTGGGTGGGTCAGTGCCCTGGTCCCACATTGCTGTTAGTTTTCTTCCCCTCAGAAGCATATGAGAGGGGTGAGGAAGATGCCTTTCGGCACAGGTGCTATCTGCATCTTTGTTTTCTGTTTGTTTATTTTGCTTGTTTGCTGACATACGATCTGTATCATTAGGATTGGCTCTGGTCCTCTTCTCAGGAGCTGGACAGCAGCATCTCCAATCAGCAGGAGGCCACCTTCAAGGCTCTTTATGGTCTGAGAACTCCACCGAGGTGTGTTGAGAGCTCCCAGGTCCTCAGCTGGAAAGCAAAGGCAGACAAGAACGAAGAGTTGCTCAATGCTGCACCGTCTGCATGATCGTTGGAGACCATGGAGGCCTCAAATGTGCAGTCTCATGAAGCAGGCTTCCCTGGGTGTGTGGGGCTGAGTACTCTAGAGATGCAAGACCAGCGACGCTTGTACGTGCTTGTCTATCAAAAGAGATTTCTATCGAGAAATAGTTCACACAGTTGTAGAGATGGGTCAGACCAGTCTAGTTCAAGTCAGGCTTCTCCTGACTCATGAAAGCGGATGAACAGACAGCAGGAGGAGCACAGGCTGGTGGAGGCCAAGGTCAGAAGTCAGCTGAATGAATCCACTATGTAGTGCACCGACATCAACTGGGATCCGCAGCTGACCCAATAGGAGACTGCGGAAACAGACCCGAGATCCAGCACCAGGAGAAAGTGAAGGGCCAAAGAGCAGTCAGCTCTGTTCAGCCTCTCGCTCTGATACTGAAAGACTCATGACACCAAGGAGGGGTCCCCAGGCTTCAGTGCCATGGATAGGTTGAGCATCACCCCCACCCTTAGTCAGCAGTGTGTAGTTGATGTCATCCCTCACCATCACACGGTGCTTCCTGTGACTCTACTTCACCAACCATGTTGTCATTCCCCACCCCCCCCCCCCAACACTTGGTCTTTCCTGGTGACATCCAGCAGCATATAACACAAGACTTTGAAAACAGATGGTCAGACCCTTCTTCCTAGTCTTAGTCTGGAAGCTCCACTCAAACCTGCCCATCCTCTGAGACCCTGCAGGCATTTGAAACACCCCTGGCATAGCTTCCAGCTCACAGCAGTATCCAAACCCGCACAGTGGGACAAATGTGTGGTACTGGTGGTCTTGGGTCTGAGCAGGAGGGTCTCAAGTCAGGGGACTTGACTGGGTTTGGTTTCCTCTCTCCTCCTCCTCAGTGCAGCCCTGCCTGTCCCCCTGGGACCAGGGCATGGAGGGGGGTCACCATTTGAACGAGGTGCCAAGTCTGTGGGGTGCTTTGAGGGAGTGGGGTCAAAGAGAAGGGTTTCAGGCAACAGCTCTGGAGTCTGTTGTCCTGCGGAGGGGAGGATGTCCTGCTTCATCAGTGTTCTTGGACAAGGAAGGGCCTGGGGGACCCGCCTTTGTCCAGGTCTCTCCTTGGAAGCCATGCTGAATTCTTGGACACAAGTGTCCAGGAAGGATGCGGGGAGAACAGTCCCTGGGACCCCTGGATGGGCAGAATGGCGTTGATCTGACGAAGGCAGCCATTCAAAGCTGACTGTCCAGAGTGGGTGCCTCTTACTCTCATGGAGCTCCTGGTCCAGTGGCCTGCTCCTCTGCTGGTGGGAAAGGCAGACGGTGACTCACGTGGTCCTGTCCAGTCCACCTGAGTCCTGATGCCTCTGGTGGCCCCACGAGCCCCTGGCCCACCTTTCCGACCACACAGCTGGGCAGCATGAAGGACCTGGCCCCTGGAAGCTGGAGCAGTGCCCAAGGGCCTTGCTCTTACGGCCATTGTTGTCCAATGCTCATGGGAGCTTGGGAATCGGAGAGGAAACCATTTGTGCCGGGCCAGGTTGGACGCGGGCGGGTCGGCCCGAGGTGAGCACCTGGAAAGCATGGGCTTGTCTCCAAGCAGCAGAGAGCAGGCCTGGGTGGCCAGCTAAGAGCCATGTGCTCCTCCGTCCAGCCACAAGCTTCTCCAGCCTCTGTTTCCCTATCGATATAAGAACCACAGCAGGCCGCTGGAGGGTTGGACGCGATCCCCTATGGAACAGAGGTGGAACATGGGACATGCTCTTCCTGGAACCTCAGTTTCTCCATCCAGGATCCCTTTGCCTCCATCAGCCACCCCTTACACATGGGTCATGGCTTGAGGTCATTCAAGCTCCTCATCAGACCCCCTCTGGGCCCACCATGCTTTCCCCACCTGCCAGCACATCTCACCAAGCACCCCTCGGTGCTCCCTGGGCACCTGCACTCCTTCTTGGTTGCCTGGAAGTCTCCTCTCCACCTCTTGGGACAAGAGACGGGCAGGTGAGAATCAAGGCCTGGGATCATGGTCATGGCCACCCCCCACATGGAACAGGTGATAGACATTCCTCAACCCACACCATCTCCTTTGTGAAACCTTCTTACTCTGGCCGCCATGTGCCCCAGGGGAGCTTCACCAGGCCTTCTGCTGGGCCCCCTGGAAACATGGACCCAAGGCCCCTTGCTGACCTCAGCCTCACAGTGGGTCCCCTTCCACCTCCCTGGTGTGTCTGCTCCCCCTGCCCCCCTCGTGACACATGCACAGAGAAGATTCCATGCTGGGGGTTGTTAAGCGGCTTCCAGCTCAGGGCACACCCGCAGTGTCTCCTGGAACTGTGCCTCTTGGGGGTGTCAGCAACGGGGTTTTCAGCAGGAGATCAAGATCACCAGGCCTTTCTTCCAAGGTGCCTCTGGGTAGACTTGACCCGCCCACCTTCCCGTTCCCAGGCAAGAGTGGGGGCCTCCTGCTCCCTCGACTTTTGTGAAACCCGTTGCTGTGGAGTCTACTCAGACTCAGGACATTGTCGCAGCTTTGGGCGCACCACAGCCCTCTCCCCACCCCAGGGAGGTCGGGGAGGTCGTGGTTATACTTCGAGCTGCTAACAGCAAGGTCAGACATTCGAGACCACCCGCCACGCCAAGAGAGGAAGATGAAGCCGTCTACTCCCATAAAAGAAAGCCTTTTGCACTGCCAGGGGCAACAATAATGGGCGGGGGGACAGGGGGGCTGCAGGGCAGGCAGTGTGACACTGAGGTGTTTGCAGCCAATAAGACTCAAAGCAAAAGGTGTCCCCATGGCTGAATTTGCTCTCTCAACCCTGGCCCAAAAGACGATGAAAGACGTCGAACACGCAAACAGAGACAATAACACCTAGAAAGAAATGCGTTCGCTCCCAGACAAGTGGAGGAGGGGCCCATATTGTGAAACACATCTGACACAAGCCAAGGAGCTCTTCATGGGATACGCACTGGGCTGCTCACCGAAAGGCTAGCGGTTCAGACCCCACCAGCGGCCTCATGAGAGGAGGAGGCAGCTGTCAGCTTCCGCAGAGTTGCAGACTTGGGAACCCTCTGGGCAGTTCGATTCCATGGGCAACAAGAGCTGGGTGCACTTGAGGGGCTGGGGGTGGGGTGGGGTGGAGAGATGGATGTAGGCCCCTGCAGGGATGCACTGGCCCCCCTGTGGATGCTGACCTGGGGGTCACACGTGGGTCTCACCTGTAGATCCGGAGGAACAGGGCCTGCAGGGTCACCAGCCAGGCTGGGAGCTAGGAAACCATCAGTAGGGAGGGAAGAACCCCATGCCAGATGAGGCAGTGAGGGCCTCCCCCTGAGGCCCCAGCCAGGGAGGGGCTGGGGGGACCCAGTGCTGATCCTTCTCCAAGAGACTTTAGGCCCAAACAGCACCCTGTGGCATCCAAAGAAAGAGTTGCTGCAGACAATTAGAACATGGCTGCAATCGTATATCCGCAGGGAATTGCCAAAAATTCCAGCTGGATTTGGCTCTGGAAGAAGGAGCGGAATGAGGGCTATCTCTGCTGAGGTCAGCTAGATCGTGGCCGGAAGCAAAGACTGCCAGAGAGCTGTTTACCTGTGTTTCACTGGTTATGCAAAAGCATTGGACTGTGTGGGGCGTAAGGAATTATGAGGATTGTTGCTAAGCATGGGAATTCCAGCACACTGCACTGTGCTCACGCGGAACATGTACTTGGATTTAGAGGCAGACATTCAAGTAAAACAAGGGGGTACCCTATGGCTGAAAATGAGGAAACAGGAACATCGGAGCTGTACCCTTTCACCATACTTATTCAATCTGCATGTTGAGAAAACAAACAAACAAACAAACCCAAGAAGCCGAACGAGGCATCAGAAATGCCAGAAGGCCCGTTAACCGCCCGAGAGAGGCAGGTGACACACCTTCTTGCTTGTTCAATGTCTAGAGAAATGGAAGTCCCTCCTGATGAAGATCGAAAGCTACAGACTTGAGTGAAGGGTAGACAGCAGACAGTGTGAAATATGAAAATAAAGAGAATTTATAAGTTATCAAGGGTTCATGAGGGAGGGTGGGAGGGTGGGGGAGGGGAGGAGAGGGGTTAAAAGAGGAACTGATTCCAAGGGCTCAAGTAGAAAGAAAATGTGTTTAGAAATGATGGCAACAAATGTACAGATGTGCTTGAAACAATGGCTGTATGGATGGCTGTAAGAGCCATAAGAATCCCCAGTAAAATGATTTATTAAAAGAAAAGAATTCAACGCAAAACAAAACAAAGAGATACAACCTTCAGGCTAGATGCGGCTCAGCATCAGGAAACAAGCTCCTGGCAAAGGAACCAGTGGGCAGCACGACGGAAAGGGAGCCAAGATCGACATTGTCTAGGGTGCTGTTTTATTGGGGTCCACAGGCGACACCCATGGCAGCAGCAGCCCTGAACTCGACGAATTTCATCTGCTGCAAGAGACCCCTTCCTGTGAGAGAGCAAATATATGTCACTCTCCTGCCCCAGGTGTGCCTGTCCCAGCTGTGTCTGCCCGGGTTCACTAGAGAAACAAATGCACAGACACTCGTATGTGTGTGAGAAAGAGTTTTATATACGAGGGCAAAGGAATATTGAGAAAACATCCCAGCCGAGTGCAGATCAAGTCCATAAGTCCGATACCAATCTATCAATTACTCTCCAGACTCACGAAACACATGCAATGATGCCAAATGCAGGAAGATCACAGGCCAGTGGGTTGGAAGTCTTCTGGATCCCGTGCATTGTAAGCATCTCAGTGCTGGCAGGCATCTCCACATGGTTCCTTCAGCTCTGAGACTGACTGTCTCAGGGGAGCTTCATGTGGCTTTTCCTCAAAAATGTCTCTCAGGGAGCCAGCAGAGAGAGAAAGTGTCTCCCGCCTCCAAGCAGGAAATACAAGAGTTCCCAGAATCCTCAGGAGAAGGCCACGCCCACACAGAGACCTCATTGGCTATGGCCTGATTGACAGACTAGACTCCACCCATTCACTCTTAATCCTCTCAAGTCCAAAATTGACACCAGATGAGGCAAGTACCACACAAGCCATGGTAGTTTCCAGGGGTCTCGCACACACCCATGCGGGGTCTTGACAATGAACAAGAGAGATCGAAAGAGAAATGGTGCCCCTAAATGATGGTTCAGTGATAAACATTGAAGAGTCCGTCAGAAGAGCAGACACATCTCGGGAAAAGCACAGCCAGAGTGCTCCTTAGAGGCGGCCGGGATGGTGAGACTCGCGTACTTTGGACACGTTGTCAGCAGAGACCAGTCCCTGGAGAAGGAAATCGTGCGTGGCAATGCAGAAGGGCAGAGAGAAAGAGGGAGTCCATCAGTCAGGTGCTGTTGCCACAGGAGGCGGGCCTCAAACCCAGCGACAGTTGTGAAGATGGCACAGGGGCAGGCAGTGTCCTGTACAGTTGCACCTAGGGTTGTGGTAGACCAGAATCAACTGGACAGAACCTAGCCACGACAGAATCTTCATGGGAGCAGGTCCCCGGGTCTTTGTCCCATGGGGGCATCTTTCTTTCTCCAGGGCTGGATTCTAACCACGAACCTTTGGGTTGGCAGCTGTAGCAGTGACATCTTCTCCTGTCAACTTGAGCGAAGGGGTGGAGTCAAGGCTGTGAATCAGGTCTAGCCAATGACCTCTGTGTGGGCATGCATGGCCTTCTTCTGAGGATTCTCGGAACACCTATCTTCCTCCCTGGAGGCAGGACACACACTCTATCTTGGAGACATTCCTGTTGCCAAACCACATGTGGTCATGCTGATGGCAGCCAGAGCCCTGGAGCTGGAGGAGCCACATGGATCCCAACACCAGCCCTGAGATGCTTCCACCACCTCCGGATCCAAAAGACTTCCCACCCACCGGCCTGTGATCTTCCTGCATTCGGCATCATTGCATGTGTTGTGTGAGTCTGAAGAGGAATTTACAGACTGGTATTGTACATATGGGCTAATATCGGACTTATGGGCTTCATCTGGGATGATTTCTTAATACACAATTGCTCATTGATATCAAGCTCTTTCTTACATATCTATGAGCATCTCTAGATTTGTTTCTCTAGTCTACCCACACTAAACACAGCAGCCAAGCGCTTAACCATGGCACCACCAGTGCAGCTTTCTGTAAAACGACAGCCAAGAGAACCCTACAGACGGGTGAGACTCTCCAAAGCACATGCTACCCAAGGTTGGCTGAGGGGTCATTTCATGAAGAGGCCATTGCTTTGCAAGTGGCACCACTGTGTCTGTTCAGGCTCATCGTCATAAAAAGCCAGGCTGAGGGTGGAGCAGCCTGAGCAGGGAGCTTGGGATGATGCCAAGTCAGGAGTCAACTCATGACTCACGGATGAGTCCATCCATGCTGGGTCCTCAGGCATGTTCGTTGTTGTTGTTGTTTACAATCTAGAAAACTCTGGTCCACACTGTTACTCAGGGCCATGGCTCCCAGCTATGGATTCCGTGGCTCCTAGCAACAATCACTGCTTCAGGAGCAGACCACCAGGCCTTACTCCCTCCGTGCAGCTTGGTAACGTCAGACCATGAAACTGTAGGTTAGTATTTGTGACAAGCAGGGCCAGGTCTTTTCTTCTCTGGAGTTTTGGGGCACGGTCAGACCACCAACCGTTGCATTAGCAACCATCTGTGCCACCAAACCAAAGACCCAACTCACTGCCTCCAAGTCAATTCCGACTCACAGCGACCCCAGCGGACCACCCCTGTGGGCTTCTGAGACGGTAACTAGTTACAGGTGTCTAAAGCTTCATCCTTGGCCCACGCGTGGCAATTCGTCACCCAGCTTCTAACCCACTACGTACTCGCACCCAACCCCAGGGCCGCCAAAGGGATCCCAGATTACAGCAAGCCTACAGGGCACAGAATTGATCCATTCGAACAGTGGTGCTCGAGAAGAACACTGAAAGTACCACGGACTTCAAAAAGAACCAACAAATCTGTCTCGGAAAAGGTACGGCCAGGGAGCTCTTTAGAGGCAAGGATGGCGAGACTTCATCTCATATTCTCTGGATGTGTTGTCCGGAGAGCCTATGTTTGGTAAAAGACATGCTTGGAGAAAGACGTCATGCTTGGTAAAGTAGAGGGACGGGGGGGGGGGGGGGGGGAAGAAAGCTTAAAAAGAGGAAGGCCCTCTAGAAGATGGATTGACACAGTGGCTGCAACCATGAGCTCAGGTAGAGGCACACCTGTGGGGATGGCACATGACAGGACAGCGTTTCCTTCTGTCACACGTGCTATGGCTCAGAACTGACAACAACATCAGACCGGGGAGAACTGCCTCACGGGGATTCGAGGCTCTCAATCTTGATAGCTACAGATTGCCTCATCTTTCTCCCTCAGGACAGCTGGTGGGTTTGAACCACCTGCCTTTCAGTCGGCAGCCCAATACTACGCCATCAGATCCCTCTTGAATACTTGCTATGAGTTCTGAGCAAGGTTTGAGCATGCTGAGCCCCTCTACCTGCCCCCTGCACCCTGCACCCCGCATCCCACCTTCCATTGGTTGGGTGGGCCCGAGAGGCTGGGGTGTGAAGAATGAGGCCGGGTTGGCTTCCCTGCGAGTCATAGTTAAATACCGCTGTGGCCTCTAACTTAATGTGTAATCATGAGCTGCACACGCCCCGCCTCTGGATGACTTCTGAGCGATTTCTACAGCTCTTAAATATTTCCTGGGATCATCCAAGATTTCCACCAGCTCTCCTGTGATGCCGAGGAGTGGGGGCTTCCCGGGGTGAGCCCTCCCTTTACAGACCCAACGAAAGGTCTCCTGTACTCTCCAACACTTTATCTTAATTAAGCGTAAAAATTAGGAAATTCCAAGCTAAGCTTTCCTGAATTGTGTGGGTTGGAGAAATATTTAAATCTCCCTTTTGGCTGAATCTTTGCAAGGCAAGCGTTTCCAAATGTTTGGCTGGGGCCCTCGCCGCGGCCGCCCCCACCCTCCCCCTTTGACTGTCCTGGAGAGGAAGGGTAGAAAGATAAGGTGGGGGAGGAGGGCCGGGCGTCCGCCAATCAGGAGGCCACATAGATGACCTGGGATGACCCATTGGCTGGGTCTAGCCCACACCTGGATGACTGACTGCTATTCTGGACTTCCTTTGCGCCAGATGTGCTTGGCAGCTGCCCGCAGTCCCGGGGCTTGCGTGTGGAAAACGAGATCCGCAAACCAAGCTGAGAGTGAGAAGGGTGAGGCCCGGTTAGAAAATATTGACATTCAGCCTGGGCTGCTTCCAGCCCAGAGACTGGGCTGTTCCGCAGGTTCCTGCTGACTAGTGGAGAGAGGAAGTAGGCTCCTCGAAGGCCATTTTCTAAAGCCCCCAAACACCCGCCTTCCGGTTTCACTTTTCCCAGGCCTGGTCCCATGGAGGGAGTCTTGTTTGTCACATGCAGGGTGCCTCTCCTCCTGGGTTGTTCCGACCAAAAGGCAGCCCGATGGCATGCCTATCACGGTGCAAGGAAGCAGCGCCGGTATGGGGAGGCAGCCGCCGGCCTCCCTCTTGTACAAGAGTAAAACCCCCACCCAGAGTTGCTATTTGCGGCAGGCAGGTCTGTTTACCTCAGGGGGAACGTCTGAGCCGACCGAGCAGTGCACGGAACAATCCCAGGTAAGCCATCAGACCCACCTGGGTTTGGAACTGAGGCTGGCTGCAGACCAGCTGGCCCACTGGGGGGCAGCGACTTGGCCTTTCTGGACACCACTGAAAATGAGGGCAATCAATCCCTACCTCACAGCCTGGAACCAGGGATTTATTGAGAGCCGATGGATGGGTTCACAATTCCATGTTGCCTTCTGATTGTGGTGTGCTATGAAGTCCATTCTGATCGCAGCAACCCCACAGGACAGAGAAGAGCTGCCCAGTAGGTATCAAGCTAACCTTTTCACTGACTGTCACAGCTCTCTCCCCAGGGACGGCTGGGAGGTTGGAATCATCAACCTTTCTTTTGGCAGCGGAGCCTTTCATTGCTGCATCACTAGGGCTCCCGCTGCGTATAGATAGATGATGGATAGATAGATAGATAGATAGATAGATAGATAGATAGATAGATAGATAGATAGATAGATAGATAGATAGATGAAGATGATGGACAGATGGTAGATAGATAGATAGATAGATAGATAGATAGATAGATAGATAGATAGATAGATAGATAGATAGATGTAGATGGTATCGATAGATTAGATATAGATATAGGGATATACTACATTTTTTATTGTTTTGCGGTCAATTCTGACTCATAACGACCATAGAGGACCAAGGAGAACTGCCCCATTGGGTCTCCAAGACTGCCATGTGTACAGAAACAGACTGACCGCCATCTTTCCTTCCTCGTAGCATCGGTTGTGTTGGAACCTGGAACCTTTCAGTTAGCAGCCACGCTTCTTCACCACCGTGCCACTAAGAATCCAAGCCTCCTAACCACTGCTCTGCTCCGCCATAGCCATCCGATGTAGACCGCCAGGGCCCATCAGCCCAAGCTTTCATATGCTGGGCTGTGAGGAAATCAATGTGTTTCTGGGGAAGAATCTGGGGCTTTAAAAGTCCATCTGCTCTCCTAAAATAGTAGAGGGAGACTTCTTTTGGTTTTTCCCCAGCCAAGGGCCGTCTAACTATTAATAACCTCCTCTGTGAACTTTCCGGTCACGCCTTAGCTCATCCCTGATGGGATGGCTGGAGCCGTTTCTCTTGGGTGAGGCCATCACGTGAGCTGGCCTTGACTCCGCAGACCTTCCATGCAGGCCAGACGTCCCCCACCTCTGTCCTAAAACCACCCTGCCCTGGACCCCCAAAAGGTGTTACTGATTTTTTTTCTCCTTCTGCTCGGATGCTTGCTGCCTGCGTCCAGTGATGCTGTAAGAAATAGGCATCCTGGGGCAGTGCCCCACAATGGGCCCCACATGGAACCGCTGCTCAGAAGGTCAGCGGGTCAAGCCCACCAAGGAGCAGCCCCGGCAATCTGCTTTTGAAACATGGGCGGTGGCACATCCCAGGGAGCACACTTCTGCTCTGACCCGCAAGGGGAGACCATGCGCTGGAACTGACAATGGTGAGAGACAAGTCACCGCGGTTCCTGAGCGGACATTGTGCTAACCCCCGGGCAGTGTCAGCTCCCTGAAGACCTAGGGGGAACTCGGTGATCACCTTCAAGCCACAAAGGCTTAGGTCACTCATAGCTCCCAAGCAGCCAGTTTATTGTCCCCAACGGTGAACACACTGATTACCCTGAGTGTGGACACCCTGAGTACCATGCCTGACCCCCTCAGGACTGGGTGCTAGTGAGGTCAAAGCAGAATTTCTGACCTGCCTCAGCAAGTTTCCTGAACCCTGGAGGCTAAACTTGATGGACCAATTTCACCGATGCTTAACCACTGCTATTTTCCCTTCCCATCCCTAGTTCCTCTTCCAACCTAAAGCCCCACTCGTCAACTCCCTCCAGCCCCAGGATGCCTGGAACCCCACAATGCTCTCTGCCGCCCCCAGCTCCTGGCCAAGGCAACAATGACAGAGGTGGTACGTCCAGCCGTACCCTCACTGCCCTGAGGATGAATCCACACCAACCCAACAGCACACGGAAGCAACAACCGTCTTCCGGAAGTAGAAGGGCAGGGCCTTTGCCCAACCATTCAGTTAACAATACTCAGATCATCCGTGCTCCCCAGGGACCTCTAAGGACCAGGGTCCAAAAGACCCACACCTGCTGCCATGGAGTCAACTCTGCCCCCTGCCAAGCCTCTAGAACTGCCCCCATAGAGTTTCTGAGGCTACGAATCTGTACTGAAGCATAGCGGGCCAATGCTTCACCTGCTGGCACACCTCAACAGTAGCTGTTCTGGGTCCAGACAAAGAAACAGCTCAAGCTTTCTGTCCTTTTGAGACAGACTTAACAGAGGAAGGGTTATTTGAACAGGGCCTTAAAGAATGAAGAAGAGTTTGTCAGGAAAGAGGAGCGTTATGGGAGTGCTGCTTTTGCGAGGGTCCCTGGAGTGAGTTCCATCTCGCAGACACCCGCCTCCCCCCGCCCCCACCATGTGCAACAGAGCTAATCCCACTGCCTAATCCTGCGCCCTCCTCGCCACTGGTCTTGTGGAACCACCGTTACAGCCACCGTCGCACCCCTGCTCCCAGGGGTCTTCATGCCATGAAAGCAGGAAGGAGAGTGTCCAGAGATGGCACCAGGGCAAAAGGCAAGACCAGGAACAGGCCGGGAAGGAGGGAGGGCGTTTCAGAGTCCACCGCTTGGAGAAGTAACTACAAAGAAGCTTGACGATGTGGTCCCGATTTGCCAGAAAGGAGGTCCCTGGGGGGCAGGAAGTGGAGGAAGTAGGCAGCCAGCAGGAGACGGCCCATTGGCCTGCATGTGCAGTCCTCTGGAGAGGGATGGGGAGCGCGGCGCCTGGTGTGGAAAATCTCACCGGCAGACCCTGGTGCACCTGCACAAACCAACCCACTTGGAGACTGGTTCTTGGTTGCAGCCACTGTGTCAATCCATCTGTGTTTGTCTGGATTGACTAGAGAACCAAATCCAGGGAGACTCTTGGGTGTAGAAGAAAGAGCTTTATATACAAGAGCAATTGAATATTGAGAAAACATCCCAGCTCAATCCAGATCAAGTCTGTAAGTCCAATATTACCCCATATGCTCAATACCAATCTATAAAGTCCTCTTCAGACTCACGAAACACATGCAATGATGTCGAATGCAGGAAGATCACAGGCCAGTAGGTGGAAAGTCTTGTGGGTCCAGTGGCAGTGGAAGCATCTCAGCACTGGCAGGGGTCTCCACGTGGTACCTCCAGCTCAGGGCACTAGAATCGTTCCATGTGTCTTGTCAGCTGCAATGTCTCCCAGGGAGTGAGCAGAGAGAGAGTGGGTCTCCCGCTTCCAAGGAGGAATCCAGGAGTTCCCAGAATCCTCAGGAGTAGGCCATGCCTACCCAGAGGCGTCATTGGCTATGACCTGATTGACAGGCCAGACTCCACCCCTTCACTCTTAATCCTCAAATCGACAACAGATTATATAACTCCCACACCGTCCCATAAAGGGACTTCCACTTTGCCCCTCTCCTCTGCCAAGCATGGCGTCCTTTTCCAGGGACTGCTCTCTCCTGACAACGTGTCCAAAGTACCTGTAACAAAATTTCTCCATCCTTGCCTCCAATAAACATTCTGGCTGCACACCTTCCAAGACAGGTGTGTTTGGTCTTTTGTCCGTCGGTGGCACTGTCACCTGCATATGAGGCCATTGAAAAGGACCACGGCTTGGGTGGGGTGCACCCGAGTCCTCCGATTCGCTGAATGCAATATGTCTTTGGATGTCGTGACTGCTGCTTCCATGAGCACCGACTGTGGATCCCAGGTAGGGGGCCCAGTGAGCAGATGTCACTGGGGAGGACCCACTCAGAACAGAAGGCAAGAAAGGTTAGGCAACTCGAATAATGGGCTCAAGGTCATTAAATCATAGAAGGGGCTTTCATAAAGTTCGTGGAAAAGTAGAATGAAAAATGGGATTTCCACCACCACCTCCCCTCCCGCAAACTTTGCAGAGTCCCTCAAACTGCTGTGTTGGTGAGTGCTTTGCTTCGTAGGCTCTTGACAACCACAAGAATAAATCCATCCAGGAAGCAAGGAGAACGCTAGCCTATTGGGGATGAAGCTCGTGTGTAGGGTTCTAGGCAGAGCAATAAGTGACATTGAATTTGGTTCCCTGTATTAATTCCTCTACCCACCCACATCTGCCTGGACACCTACAGCTATGGCGTCAGAAGCCAGCGCCTCCTGGTGTCAAGCTATGAACCTAATGGATGACTGTGCCTCCCGAGGTGGCCCTCATCCTCCAGGACTGAATCGTTTGGTGGAAGCCCTGCAACCTGTTTGGAGAAAGGGGTTTTCTTTTGTTGACGCCTTTGCAGATTGTCCTGCCCCTATTGCATGAGTCTGTGGTAGCTACATAATCTGTTGTCAATTTGAGTGCAGGGGTGGAGTTGAGCCTGTCAATCAGGTCACAGCTTGATGGCCTTATTTGGAGGCAAGGAGATAAGTAGCTCACTGGAGGCGGGACACATGCTCACACCCTGCGAGACATGCTTGCTTGCAAACCACATGGAGCTACACTAGAGCCCTGGAGCTGAAGGAGCCATGTGGAGACCCACGCCAGCGCTGAGATCCTTCAAACCGCCACTGGATCCACAAGACTTTCCACCCACTGGCCTGTGATCTTCCTGCATTTGGCATCATTGCATGGCTGCATGAGTCTAAAGAGGAATTTATGGACTAGTATCAACATATGGGTTAATATTGGATTTATGGATTTGATCTGGGCTGGGATGTGTTCTTCATATTCAATCAGTCTTATATATAAAGTTCTTTCTTACTCACATATGTGTGTTTATGGATTTGTTTTTCTGGTCTACCTGGACTAGCAGATTGCTTACAGGGCCTGACTCTCGGGAAGCCATCTCCCTGGCTACAGGGCTTGATCCGGGAAGAGACCTCTGACCCAAGTTGAGTGAAGAGTCTGCCTGGGACTTCATATACAGTCCCCACGAAGAAAAGTGTCTGTCCCTTTCGTGTGGTTTGGCTGGCACCGGGAGTGGACTGCAGCTCTGCCTGCTCTGTCCTGCATGGCTGAGGCACCCAGACTGCAAAAGAGCCAGACCTCAACACAGAGAAAGGCAGAGGAGAGAGAGAGGGCGTGGAAGACACGGCCTGATCATATCCAAGGTCAGCTCCACACTTGCCCTTGCTGGTTCCTTACGTCAGCTGCCCTTTTGCTACAAGGGAGTTGGAGAAAGATGAAGCTGTCTGCTCCCGTAAAGACTTACAGCCTCAGAAACCCGGTGGAGGGTCACTATCGGTCGGAATAGACTCGATGGCAGCAGGAGTGGTGGAAGTGGCTTTGGGGTTTCAACCTCTGAAGTAGAAAGGATGGCAATATTGTAATATGAGCATTATTCACAAAACTGTTCAGAGCCCAGGAAGGATATTAAGCAGGTTAAGATAGAATCCAATTTGCATTCTTTAAAGATGTAATCGAGTTAGGATCAGGTCATACTGGAGTAAGGTGGCCCCTCATCCAACCGTATCTGGTGCCCTATGAAGAGGGAACTTGGGGCTCAGAGACTCAGAAAGACACACGGAGAGGATGTGAGGGGAAGGCAGAAGCAGGGAAAGGCTACACCCACAAGCCAAAGAACACCAGGAGTGCCAGGAGACTCCGGAATCTAGGAAGACACAAGGAAGGGCTCTTCCCTAGCGCTGTCCAAGGAAATCTGGCTCTGCCAACACCTTGATTTTAGGCTCCTTGCCCCGGGAAGCACCATCCCTCGGTCAGTCTGTCCTCTGTCGGTGGTCAGTCTCCTCATGCCCAGAAAACTGGACAACGACAAAGGACCCAAGAAAATGTGACACATTCAAACTGTGGTATCGGTGACGACCGTTGGACACACCAAGGACCACCAGAGAGCAAACCAATCCGGCCAGGCAAGGATGGCGAGACTTCCCTCTGGGGTACTTTGGACCTGTGGTCAGGACATGAGACCAGTCCCTAGAGAAGGACAGTGGACTCCGTAAAGCGGAGGGACAGCGAAAGAGAGGAAGGCCCTGGAGGAGACGGATGCACAGTGGCTGCAACAGTGGGCTCAGCACCGGCACGATATGAGCACGGTGCAGGCCCGGGGGGTGCTCCATTCTGCTGTGCATCGGGGCACCAGGGCTCAGAACCTCCTTGCCTCCAAGGAGTACTCTGGCCAGACTTCTCCCGAAACAGCTTAGTTGGTCCTTGTGGTGGTCCGTGGTACTGTCTGTGTTCTTCTCCAGAACCGCAACGCAAACCCACCAATTCCTGGTCTTCCTCATTCAAAGTGCAGCTTTCACATGCAGAGGGGCCATGAAAAAAAGACCACGGCTTGGGTCAGGCACCCCTGAGTCCTCAGAGTCACCTCCCTGCTTTTCAGCACTAAAGACGTCTTGTACAGCAGATTTGCCCAACTCAGTGTGTCTTCTGATCTCTTCATGAGCACAGATGGCGGATCTGAGTCAGACGACTTCAACCATGTATCATGATGTGACCTATCGGTCCAGTGGTGAGGATTTGGGCCATCTTGACATTGAGTCGTCATTCAGACTGAAGGGTGTTGTCCTTCATCTCCATCAGCAAGGGCTTCAAGTCCTGCTCACTGCCAGCAAGCAAGGCTGTGTCACCTGCACACCACAGGTGGGTTGCATCGCTTCTGTCGAATCACATGACTCAGGCAAGTTGACACATGAACCTGGGGCTCATGCTCCTGTGTGTTCCTCAGTCCTTAAAGGTGGCCTGCTTCTCCACATGGACAGAGGAGGGGAGCAGTCTGATCACGTGCGTGTTGGTACACGATGACCTAGCATAAGGTTGTAAACTCCCTCTCGCTTGGTGGGAAGCAGGAGTCTGCCAAGTTGCGGGCAGCTTTGTGATGAGAGCCCACATGGCAGCAAGTGAGGGGCGCCTCCAACCAACGGCCAAACAGCACTGTGGGCCTCCAGCCCCAGTCTGCAGGCAGTGAGGGGTGACATGTTGCACAGGGAGGAGGGAAGCAGGGCTAGGCAGCCGGCAAAGATGCGGCCTCTGCCACAGCCTACTCGTTCACTGCTTGATTCCATGGTGCATTTGTCTGGGTAGACTAGAGAAACAAATTCATAGGCATTCACATGTGTAAAAGAAAGAGTTTTATAAACAAGAGCAGTTGAATATTGAGAAAACATCCCAGCCCAGTCCAGATCAAGTCCATAAGTCTGATATTAGCCCATATGTCCGATACCAAGCTATAAATTCCTCTTCAGATTCATGAAACACATGCAATGATGCTGAATGCAGAAAGATCACAGGCCAGTGGGTGGGAAGTCTTGTGGATCCAGTGGTGTAAGCATCTCAGTGCTGGCAGGGGTCTCCATGTGGCTTCTCCAATTTCCAGAGCATGGGGTCTATCAACAAAGTGCCATGTGTCTTGTCAGTAGAGCATCTCTCAGGGAGTGAGCCTAGAGAGTGTTTCCCTCCTCCAAGGAGGAATACCGGAGTTCCCGGAATCCTCAGGAGAAGGCCGTGCCCATACAGAGGCCTCATTGGCTATCACCTACTTGACAAGCTAGATTCCACCTCTTCTCTCTGAATCCTCAAATTGACGCCAAATTATGTAACTGCCACACACGGTGAGCCCTGGAGTGTCACAGCTTGAGACACGGTGGCAGAGACGTGTGTCGACCTATTTGTCAGAATAAGGGAGATTGAAGAAGGATCGTGCCTTTGAATGATGGTGAAGAATATTGAGCATATCAGGAATGGCTAGAGCAGTGGTTCTCAACCTGTGGGTCGCGACCCCTTTGGGGGTTGAACGACTCTTTCACAGGATTGCCTGAGACCATCAGAAAACACTTATTTCCAATGGTCTTAGGGACCGAGACACCGCTTCTCTATCCATCTCCAGGAGGGTCCACCCACATGCAGGTATGTCCACATTTGAGTACCCGGCGTGAAGCATGCTACACCATGCTTCAAGACAAAATTTCATTGATTTGTCATTAGAAATAAATATTTCACAATATATAATTGCATATTATTTTGTGATTAATCACTGTTTTAATTATGTTCAATTTTAACAATGAAAATACATCCTGCATATCAGACATTTTACATTATGAAACATAACAGTAGCAAAATTACAGTTATGAAGTAGCAACAAAATTAGTTTTATGGTTGGGGGGTCACCACCACATGAGGAACTGTATTAAAGGGTCACAGCATTAGGAAGGTTGAGCACCCCTGTGCTAGAGGACTAAAGATCCAGGACCTCGGCCACCCCGCAGACAGTTCTACTCAGCAAGGACCTGGAGCTGGGAAACCAAACAGGAAGGACACACACATCCTGTGACAAGATGAAAGAATTGGAGGAAAGACTCCAACCTTGGGTCGCAAGATCAAAAGTTCACAGGGGCAGAATAAGGAACAATGCAGGAAGCATCCAAAAGGGATGGAAGGAAGACACAGCATCACGGTACCAAAAAGAACTAGTCTTCATCTAACCATTTCAGGAGGTAGCATCTGATCAAGAACTGGTGGTACTGAATGGAGACATCAGGCTGCCCTGAAAGCTAGGCTCCAGGAATTGAAAGAATGCCCGTAGACAAGTGTCAACAAGCTGATGAAGCACCAGAAACACTCACTCATCCATGCCAGGAAATCTGAAAGCCGGGAACTGCCCCGTCGACTAGAAGAGATCCATATGGTACCCATTCCAGCGAATGGTGACTCAACAGAAGGTACACGTTATAGAACAGTATCGCTGATAGCCCATGCAAGTCAAATTTTGCTGAAGATCATCCAACGATGGTTTCAGTTGTGCATTGACAGGGAGCTTCCAGCAGTTCAGGTCAGATGCAGAGGAGGACACGGACAGGGATAGCATTGCGGGTTTGCCCATTTCATGATGCTACTGTAACTTGGTGTCTTCAGGTGCTCTTTGAAATGTGCTGTTCAGCTCTCTGATTTCGTCGTGTCTTCCACGTCCCGTCCGCTGCCCCACGATGGGGAACAAGCTTCGCTCCCTGTTGCTTTCTCCAACTATGACGTCCTGGATGCCATCCCATACTCATGAGGTCTTCTGTCGGGAGGGCTCCATGCGTCAAATCTGTTCTAGAGAAGTTCTCGATGATGCGGGTGGGACAGACTCAAAGACTTGATCGGGCAACCCGGGTGGTGACAGGCCACAGAGCCACTGCCTGGTTCATGGTCTCCGGGCCGCTGCTGAGCGAAGAGCCTCCCCGAATAAAGAAGAAACTGATCCATGCGCCCGCTCTTCAGGTTTGGCGGCTGCGCGCCTTCTCATGTCACTGACGAATATTCCAACGGGGCGAGTTTCCACCCTGGAGGATAAAAAGTCCCAGGACTTTCCCTGGAAGGCCTTGAGCCTGATTCCTCACACATTGCCCCAAGGATGGAAACAGTCTCCCAAATTAAGACTGGCAGGAGTGCCGGCCCGATTCCTCCGCGATTTCTCCTCTCCGCTCTTGGCACCGAGACACCCGGTGAGAGCCAGTGGAAAATTCCCAAGTGCCAGGCAGTTCTCAGATGATCTGCACGCAAAAGCAAAAAAGGAAAAGGCGGGGGGAGGGCGAGGGGCGGGAACACCAGCCTTTCAATATCGGCAGCGAGTGGGGGGCTCACAGGGGGCTGCAGCCGAAACATGTCCTTGTTTAGCTTGTTGACATCTCTTTCATGTTTGTCGGGAGCGCTGCTCACAGCCTCAGTCCATGATGGCTTCAGGATGTCACTGAAGTTGGCGCCGGGGCACACTAGAACTAGGCGGGGGTAGGGGGTGCTCTGGTGGGCCCCAGTCCAACTGAGGCGCCTGTGCCCAGCAGGGATCTAGAAAGGCCCATGGAGTAGAAAGGACTTCCTGGGAGGGCAACATGGGAGAGGACTCCCTCGCTCTTGTCCACATCGCTGCCAGGAGAGGAGGCGGGCAGATTGTAGACCATCACACCAAGAGGCTGGCAGGCAGGGCCCTGGGCCTGTTGGAAACCTTTAGGAAGGGAGGACTGAGGGATGAACAGGTAGGAGAATTTCAAGAGGGTGAGCAAGACAGAGAGAGCTGTGTGTGTGTGTGTGTGTGTGTGTGTGTGTGTCTGATGGAAAACGCTCTCTTTAGACAGGTCTATGGAGCCCCTAGTGGTGACTGGGTTTCCAGTTAGGCTGCTGACAGCAAGTGGGTTGCATGTCGACTGCTAATGGCAAGGTCAGCAGTTTGAACCCACCAGCTGCTCAGAGGGAGAAACATGAGGTTGGCTGCTCCCACAACGATGCTCAGCCCCTTTTGAGAATGATGATGACAACAAACGGACACCTGTGCTTGACACAATGGCCAGATGGATGGATTGTGATAAGAGTTGTATGAGCCCCTGATAAAATGATTTTTTTTTAAATGTACAGCCCCAGAAATGCTAGGAAGCTGCTCCTTCCTATGGGTCAGCATCCACTCCATGAGCCATTTGCATCAGCCAGGATTCCTTGTTATGTGTAAGCATGCGCGCGGGATCCCTAGTTGCACTATGGGTTAAGCGTTGGACAGCTAACCTCAAAGCAGGCAGTTCAAACCTACCCGGGGCTCCGCAGGAAAAAGGTGAGGCTGTCTACTGAAAAGTCGTTGAGTCTCAGACACACTAAGAAGCAGTTCCACTCTGCCCCTTGGGGGTCGCTGCGATCCGGAATCCACTCAATGGCAGGGGTTGAACATAAATGGGAAGCAAAACCAGGGACACTTGTAAGCGCTATATAGAGAGAGACTGATATGGAGACATGGCCTGCACGGTTGGAAAATAAGTCAGTCCAGTCCGATTCAAGCCAGGCTTCTCCTGACTCGTGGAGTCTGGGGGATGAAGCAGAGAGCAGATGCAGAGTTCAAAGTCAGCTGAATGAATCCACCTTCAGTACTCTGCTGACAGCACCTGGGATGATCAGCAGGTGACGTAGCAGGAGACTGAGAAACCAGATGGGAGATCCAGCCTCAGCAGAAGCCAAAGGGCCCAAGAGGATTCGACGCTGCTCAGTTATCTCTCTCTCTCTCACTCACTCTCTCTCTCTCTCTCTCTCTCTCTCTCTCTCTCTCTCTCTCTCTCTCTCTCTCCCTCTCTCTCTCTCTCTCTTTTATACAAAAAGGCTTATGATACCAAAGGAGTGTTCGAAAGCTATGACCCAACTGATAACCGTGGGCTCTGCCCCTACCCTGTCCCAGGAGCGTCTACTTGACAACGTCCCCAGCCATGACACGAGGGGTGTGGTAGTCCCCTAATCTGGTGTCCACTTGAGGATTAGAAGTATTGAGGTGGAGTCTAGCCTGTCCATCTGGAGACAGCCAAGGAGACCTCTGTGTGGGCCTGGCCTTCTCCTGAGGATTCTGGGAACTCCAGTATTCCTTCTTGGAGGCAGGAGACACTCTCTGTCTACTTCACACCCTGGGAGACACAGCAGCTGACAAGACACATGGACCCACCCTGATGCAGAGACCCCTGCCAGCGCTGAGATGCTTCCAATGACACTGGATCCAAAGACTTTCCACCCACTGGCCTGTGATCTTCTACATTTGGTGTCATTGCATGTGTTTCATGAGTCTGAAGAGAACTTTATAGATTGGTATCAGATATATGAGCTAATATCAGACTTATGGACTTTATCTGGACTGGGCTGGGATGTTTCCTCAATATTCAGTTGCTCTTGTATATGAATCTCTTTCTTATACACATATGTGTGTCTATGGATTTGTTTCTCGAGTCTACTCAGACAAAGGGGACTTCGGAATTTCTTGGAAACATTCATGATCTTCCAATTCCGCTTTTCAATGAACGTTTTAAAACTCCTTCAGCGATCCTATCATGGAGGTGTGCAGTCAAAGATATGATTTTTTTTGTCCTTTGATGCCTGATAACTGATCCCTTCGGGACCACTCGATCACACAGGCTGGTGTGTTCTTCCATGTGGACTTTGTTGCTTCTGAGCTAGATGGCCGCTTGTTTATCTTCAAGCATTGACTGCACACCACCATGATAGGATCGTTGAAGACAAATGGGTGCATAAGCAAATGTGGTGAAGAAAGCTGATGGTTCCCGGCTATCAAAAGAGATAGTGTCTGGGGTCTTAAAGGCTTGAAGGTGAACAAGCGGCCATCTAGCTCAGAAGCAAAAAAGCCCACATGGAAGAAGCACACCGGCCAGTGCGATCACGAGGTGCCAAGGGACCAGGTATAAGGCATCATGCAAAAAAAAGAAGATATATGTGTGTATATGTATAAATATGTGTGTATATATATGTATGTATGTGTATATGTATATATATAAATATATATACCATATTGAATGAAGAGGGAAGTGCAGAGTGGAGACCCAAGGCCCAAGTGTCGGCCAATGGAGATCCCCTCACAGAGGGGTTCAGGAGAGGAGATGGGTCAATGAGGGTGCGAGGTAGCACCGATGAAGAACACAGCTTTCCCCCAGATCCTGGATGCTTCCTCCCCCCAACTACCATGATCCAAATTCTACCTTGCAGGGCTGGATAGGGCAGAGGTTGTACACTGGTACATATGAGGGCTGGAGGCACAGGGAATCCAGGGTGGAGGATACCTTCAGGACCAAGGGTGTGAGGGGCGATGCTGGGAGAGTGGAGGGCGAGTGGGTTGGAAAGGGGGAACTGATTACAAGGATCCACATGTGACATCCTCCCTGGGAGAGGGACGGCAGAGAAGTGGGGGGGAGGGAGACTCCGGATAGGGCAAGGTATGACAAAATAACGATGTGTAAATTACCAAGGGCACATTAGGGAGAGGGGAGCGGGGAGGGAGGGGAAAAAAAAAGAGGACCTGATGCAAAGGGCTTAAGTGGAGAGCAAATGCCTTGAGAATGATTGGGGCAGGGAATGTACAGATGTGCTTTATACAATTGATGTATGTATATGTATGGATTGTGATAAGAGTTGTATGAGTCCCTAATAAAATGTAAAAAAAGAAAAGAGGAGAAAAAAAAGAAAATGACTAGGGCAAAGAATGTACAGATGTGCTTTATACAATTGATGTATGTATGTGTATGGACTGTGATAAGAGCTGTATGAGCCCCTAATAAATTGTTTAAAAAACAAACAAACAAAAAACTCCTTCTCGTGTAGAGAAAAGCAAACAAATCGACTGACTGCTCTTGGGTCCAATCTGATCATAGCTACCCTATGTGGGGTTTCCGAGGCCCCACATCCTATGGGAGCAGACAGCCTCGTCTTTCTCCCAAGGAGGGGCTGGAGGGTTTGAACCACCAACCTTATCGGTAAGCAGCCAAATGCTGGCCTGACTACAGCACCAGGGCTCCATGTGTATATTAGCCCATAGATAGTATATGCATATCTACTCTATCTATATATCTTCACTTGTTTTATATATATATATATTCCCACTGTCACTGGGTCTATTCTGACTCATAGCCATAGCCACCCTACAGGAAAGGGTAGATCTGCCCGTGGGGGTTTCTGAGAGTGACAATTTTTATGGAAGCAGACAGACACATCTTTCCCCTTAGAGCTGCTGGTGGATTCAAGCTGCTGACCTTGCCATTAGCAGGCCAACATGCCACCCACTGCACCCACGGTCCTAAACACAAAGAGAGTGTGTATCTGTGCATGGACATAAAATACATTATGTGCACACATCACGCTGTACATAGACTGAGCAATATGTATAAATGCATGTGACATGTGTACACCATCAATACATAGACTCCCCACCACATTGGAAAAAAAGTCTGCAGGGAGAGGAAGCAGGGACCCAAAGGACCCCCGCTCACCAGCAGCTGCCCTGAGGAAACCTCCGAGACCTTCCTGGTCGGC
Organism: Tenrec ecaudatus; assembly: GCF_050624435.1. Lineage (NCBI taxonomy): Eukaryota > Metazoa > Chordata > Mammalia > Afrosoricida > Tenrecidae > Tenrec > Tenrec ecaudatus. The sequence continues at coordinate 216,325,685 of NC_134532.1, read as the reverse complement.
TGAGTGTTCGACGCTCCCGAACATGCAGAATGGAAAGGAGAACGAGTGACGAGGGCAGTCTCATCACGCACACCCAGACACACTCACCCCGCCCAGCCCGCCATGGAGGAAAGAGAGGCTCTCCTGCTGCAGCAACAGGCAGAGGTGCAGCCTGGGACACACAGAGACATGCACAGGGAACTTCCCGGGGGTGAGGGAAGAGAGCAAGACTGTCGGACATGGTCAGAGGGTGATGTCCCCCAGGGAGAAGCAACTCCCAGAAGGAAAAACATAGCAGAGAGAGGTCCTGGTCTGTGCAAACTAAACATTTCTAGGAAGCCGTGAAAAGGCATGTGGAAAAAGAAATGGAAGGCAATTGCCAACTCCAGGAAAAAGAAAGGGCTGGCAGGACAGGAAAACTCATGAGAGTTGGTTTTGCTAAGAAGAAGGTGACTGAGAGCAGGAGATCGTCATAAGAGTAGCACTGGAGACGGACGTAATGAAGATGCTGTCAGCACTAGAACAAGCAAAAGAAAGCAAACAGGTTACTGTCCAGTCAATTCTGACTCACCAGTGACCCACGGGCTTCAGAGTCAAGCTCAGCTCCACGGGCTGGCTCCCTTAGAACCACCTTCTGTTCTGCCCTTGGTCAAGTCCACGCAGCGGATCTGAGCCCCCGTTTGGCAACATGCAGGACCATTAGTCCGGTCTCCCACGGCGCATCCCCGTTATCTTTCCCCGGGTCCTGGTTGTTCCATTCAGAAGAAGGTCCATAGAACGAATGAGGAGAGGGTCATTTAAAAGGGTTTGTCTTCATCTCTGTGGGAGGAAGCCCATGATGCTGTCAACTGTCCGCATTCACGGCAGCCCCATGCCCAGCGTAAGAACATGCTGCCCAGTCCTGTGGCATCCCTGTGCTCACATGTGGGTGAGAAGTCTACCAGGAGATCCCCTCCTAGTCCATCTGAGTCTGGAAGCTCCTCTACAACCCGTTCAGCATCCTGGTAACGTGCAAACCTCCCACTGACACGTGGGTGGCAGAGGCTGTGTATGAGGTGTTCTGGCTGGGAATCAAACCTGGCAATCTCCCCTGGCCCCAGAGAGAGGTTTAGTCATGTCGAATGCAGAAACCCCCAAAAGTTACCAGCATAGAGATGCCCTTTAGAACAAGTGTCTGGAGGAATAACTAAGAATGGCGGCATCTGGGGTGAGAGCCAGCGGAGCAGGAACCGGCGGAGAGCCGCTCTTTTCCAGGCTAAGCCTTGTGGAATGAGTTGACCTTTCAAATGAGGAACACGTCCTTCTTTAAGAAGAAAGACTTCAAAATTAATTTCTCAAACTTGTGAGAACCAAGGACCCCCTGGAAGAGGAATAGAAACGTGGTCTTGACTCTTATGCGGGAGTCCCTGGGAGAGGCCAGCACACAGCCCAAAGGTGGGAGAGTCAAGTCCGCCCAGAGGTGCCTCAGAAGAAAGGCCTGGTGATCTGCTGCCCAAAAGCAGGCATGGGAAACCCCATGGGACATATGTCAATGCTGACATGCACGAGGTCACCATGAATCAAAGATGACTTGGTGGCAACTGTCATTTGTTTTTGTTTTTTAATTCTTACTTGACCCTGATTTGAAGGAGAAAGACTGGGCTTTCTACTCCCGCAAACAGTGACAGTCTCAGAAACTCACCAGAGGTCAGTCACCATGCGTCAACATTGAATCTATGGCAGCGAGTTTGGTTTCTTTGGGTTATCCCTTATTTTAATACATCATCCGTGCCCATGGAAGCAGCAGTCAAGAGATGCAACAATGTATCGTATGGGGCAAATCTATGGCACCTCTTGAATGTGTCACAGAGCCAAGATGTCACTTCAACGACAAAGGCACACCTGCACCAGGGTGTGGTGCTTTCAATCTCCTCCTCTGCAGGTGAAAGTTGAACAACGAGTAAGGAAGAATTGATGCATCTGAATGATGGTGTTGGGGAGGAAGGTTGAAAGGACCACAGGTGGTCAGAAGAGCTGACAAATCTGTCTTGGAGGAAGTACAGCCAGGATGCTCCTTCGAAGAGAGGATGGTAAGACTTCATCCCATGTACTTTAAATATGTTATCAGGACAGACCAGTCCCCGGAAAATGGCATCATTCTTGGTGGAGCGCAGGGTCAAGAAAATAGAATAAGAACCTCAACAAGCTAGGTTGACTCAGTGGCTGCAACAATGGGCTCAAACATCTTAACAGTGTCCAGCATAACTAAACGTCTCCTGAATTCAGAGCACCACCTCTAGGGGAAGGATTTCTCTGTGTGTCAGCTCTAGGGGAAGGTTCTTCTCATCTTCCCCTGGTTCTTCCCCTGGGTCTAGAAGGGTCTCCGCACGGGGACTCCAGGCCCAAAGGATGTACTCTAATTTTCTTTCTTGGTGGTACTGGCGTCCCTCTCATCTTTGCTTGATGGCTTGTTCTCCCTTACGTCTCAGAAGAGACTGACTCAAGATACAATGTATTCCTGCAGACTCCATCCAGCCTCATTCACATCATAGAGGTTAGGATTTGGAGCACAGAGGATAATTACATCATATCACAAAAAATGAGAATTCTAGTCTAGCCAAGTTGACACACAATGTGAAGGTACACAATTCAATCCGTAGCCACACCAAATAACAATGGTCCCTCATCTGCTTCGTAGTGGAAATATATTTAAGCAAGGCTTCTAGTAAAGAGAAGTCTAGTTTTCTGGATGACTGAAGGGGGTGGATTTGAACTTGGGACTCTGCCAGTCTGTCAGAATAGGACTAGACGCTGAGGACACAGTGAAGAGGAAAGCATGCACCAACGGGACATGAGGGATTTGGCATCCCTGAGAGAAGGGAGAGGGGGAAATTCCCGGTTGGGAAAAGACTCAGAAGGTTTGGCTCACATCTAGAAACCCACACAGAGATTTGGGTTTGAAGCTCTGGAAACATTTGTTTTTGTGCCTCGTAAAAAAACGGATGACGAACGGAATTATTTGAAATTAGACTTTAACAGGAAAAAAACTAATAACATTTTATTAACATTCTCTTAGCAGCCCGTCATTAACAAGTCGGGGGTTGGTTTTAGGAGTTTCTGGATCTTTATGGTCCTCGGTGCAAGCCATCAACACCAGGGGGAGGGCTGGGGGCATGGGGGGAGTGTTGCCTTCTTTTCACATCCTTTCTTCTCCCTGTAAGTGTTTTTCTTAGTTTATATTTTTGCAAACACTTTCCGACGCTTTCAGAGCTCATTAAAGCGCTGAAAAGTCACTTAAAACAAGCCTGGGCCCCTTTGTGTGGGCGGGCCAAAGCGACAACCCATTAGAGTCATCGGGAGTTCCTTTGAAGTTCGGATACCTAACTGTGTGACCTTGAGCTCATATGCCATGCCCATCCCAAAGGACAGCAAGAAACACGTAAGAGGACCCTGTGAACTTCCCCACCCCTAAACATACACATATAGATATAGAGATATAGATATCAAAGACCATTGACTGTCAAAAGGGTTCCAACTCAAGTCAATTCCAACTTTTGACCACCACGTGGGGTACAGCGCAGACCTGCCCCAGGGGGTGGGGTGGGGGTGGGGTGCTGTGGGTGCCACCTTTCTGGAAACACATCACCAGGCCTTTCTTCTGCAGTGCGCTGGGTGAGTTGAGACCGCCAACCTTTGTTGCTGCTGTTGTTAGGTGTCCTCACAGCGGGGCAATAAAAGACTACCCATCCCCGCTCCGTCCTCACACTGGTTCTTCCTTGGAGCCCATGGTGGCCGCCACTGTGTCCGTCCAGCCCCTGCAGGGCCTTCCTCCTTTCCGCTGCCCCTCCACGTTACCCAACACGATGCCCTTCTCCAGAGACTAGCCTCTCCTGACCACGTGTCCAAAGTATGTGAGACAACGTCTCGCCATCCTCCCTTCTAAGGAGTATCCTGCCTGTACTTCTTGCAAAATGGGTTTGTTTACACTTTTGGCAGCCCACGGTGCTTTCTTTCGACAGTCTTCCCCAGCACCACCCTTCAGACGTGTCGATTCTTCTTTGAGCTTCCTTATTCGATGCCTGACAATCAAAACAAACAACCTCAAACTCCCTGCCACTGAGGCAACACTGGCTCATAGCCACCCTGTAGACCTGCCGCCGTGGGTTTCTGACAGTCACTCTTGAGAGGAGTCGAAAGCCTCACCATTCAGAGTGATCAGCTGACAGCTAGCAGCCCAACGCAGAACCACGACTGTCAAACATCAGCTGTTTCCTCCACGCAGGAACTGAGTAGGTCCTCAGCAACCTTCTAAGGCTCTTCCTTCTCCCTAAGCACACTAAACCCACAGCTGTCCTTTGACTGCCACTCCTAGCGACCCGGAGGGCACAGTGCAACTGCTCCGTGGTATTTGCAAGACTCTAAATCTGTCTCACGGCAGACAGCCACGTCTCCCCCTCCCTCCCCCAGAGAGCGGCCAATGGGACTGAACCATCGACCTTCTGGATAACAGCTGAGTCCTCAACCACTGCTGTGCCACCAGGCCATCGGTCACTTACTGCCACCGGGTTCACTCCGACTCATGGAGACCCACTAGGGGAGGGGAGGACACCACAGTGGGTTAACAAGGCTGGGGTCATCAGAGAAGTGGAGTCATATGAAGAAGAGTTGCGGCATCGGGTTTGGAGGAAGGCTTATTAACAACCTGCCGTGTGCAGATGACACAACCTTGCCTGCTGCAAGTGAGGAGGACGTGAAGCCCTTGCTGAGGAAGATCAAGGTCTGCTGTCTTTCAGTGTGGATGACGACTCAATGTCAGGAAGACCAGAGTTTCCACAGCTGGACCATAATAGGTCACATCATGACAAATGGAGAAGAGATGGAAGTTGTCAGGGATGTCGTCTCGCCTGGACCCACAGTCCATGCTCGTGGAAGCAGCAGTCAAGAGATCCGAAGACATGCTGCGTTAGGTCCATCTGCTGCACAAGCCCTCCTTAGAGCACCGAAAGCAAGGCTGTCACTTTGAGGACTAAAGTGGCCCTGACACAAGCCACGGTGTTTTCAATCACCTCCTGTGCATGTGAGAGTTGGGCATTGAATAAGGAAGACAGAAGAAGAATCAGTGCGTTCGACTGGTGGTGCTAGACAGGAATACTGGAAGTGCCACGGGCTGCTAAAAGGACAAGCTGCTCTATCTTGGAAGAAGTACGGCTGGAGGGCTCCTTAGAGGCACCGATCCAAGGCATCATCTTGTATGCTTTGGACAGGTTGTCAGAAGAGACCAGTCTCCGGAGAAGGATCTCATGCTTGGTAAAGTGGAGGGGCGGTGAGAAAGAGGAAGGTTCTGACGATGGATTGACACAGTGGCTGTATCAATGGTTAAACGCAGGAGCAATTGTGAGGAGGCTGGGGCAGGAGCAGGCGCTGTCTCGTTCGTTCTATAGTACATGCGGCCCCTGGGCATCTGAGCACCACCACCACCACCACCTCATCCTCTCTAGGAAGGGGGCTCCAGCTGGGAGACTCTGGGTTGGCTTCCAGAATTCTTCCCAGCTGGCAGATGCCTGGTTCCCTTGACAACTCAGCAAGAATGGTGCTGGAAATCCTTCTCTGCATAGAAAGGGCATTGAGGGCCCAGCTCTCTGGGCGCCACTTCCCTACATGACCCTGGGACTGCCACACTCTCTGGGAGCCTCGGTCTCCCCCTGGCCCCCAGGAAGTCGGATCCCCAGCCCCTGCCAGCCCTCTGACTCCGGCACTTCTCACTGGAGCGCAGCCAGCACAGGCTCCTAGTAAAGTGGGGCCTGCAGGGCAGGGCCTTCTCTTTTATGGAGACTTGTTTATGAACCAAGCTGTGGTCCCTGCCTGAGCCCAGACCGCTAGTGGCCCCGCCCTGCTGACCTGGTCAGCGATGCCGGAGTGTCCAGGAAGAAATGCCCATGAGTGGCCCAGCACAGGGGGCATTGGGGAGCCAGGCCAGGCCACTCACTTCTCAGGGTCCCTTGTTCTAAAGCGACTCCACACCGTGGGGCTTTTGCTCCTTGGGTGGGTTGCTTCGCTGTAGAGTTGCAGAGACAACCCCTGGCCATCAATCTGTGCGGTCCACATCGTCGTAGCATCTCCCCCACCCCACCCCCCTGGGACAGAGGAGAGCTGTCATAGGATTATCTTGGCTGATAGCTTTACAGGAGCACATCGACAGGCCTTTGTCCCGTGGGGCTGCTGGGTGGCCTGGAACCTCAATAAACAACACCTCCCTGCTGGCTCCAGGGGACCCTCTCTCAGTACAAGATTGTGCTCCGCCCACATGGCTAAAATATGCCTCTAGACCATGTCTCCAAAAGCTGTGTGGGAAAAGCTTGGCCCCGATCTGCTTCTGAAGGGCCCCTGCCTTGAAGATCCCACGGAGCAGAGTTCCTGGAGGTGCACGGGGTCACCCAGAGAGGGAATCGGCTCAGATGGCAACCATGAGCAGCGACTCACCTGTTTGGACCTGGGTCTAGGTGTATCAGGCAGCTGGCCCCAAGTAGGATGGTTTCCAAACATAATCACTTCTGAGTCACCAAGAGCTGAGCAGATAGATACACACACACACACACACACACACACACACACACACACACACACACACACACGGGAACCGAGGCAGGCAGACCCAGACAGCCCCGCAGACCTCCCCGAGAGGTGCTCTGTGACTCGGGCATCTCAGCCTCCACGATGGGGAGACTGTGTGATCCTGTTCACTAAGGCCACCTTTGGTGGCATTTGCATCATGAAGCACTGCTGTGGTGGCTAGGTGACCCACAGGGACCCCATGCACAGCAGGAGGAAACACTGCCCGGTCCTGCGCCATCCTCACCACGGTCCCCATTCCTGAGCCCACGGATGCCGCTGATGTGTCCGTCCATCTCCTTGAAGGCCTTCCTCTTTCCGCTGCCCCTCCACTTTACCAAGCATGACGTCTTCTCCAGGGACTGGTGCAAAGTATGTGCAAAGTATGCAAAATGAAGTCTTGCCATCCTTGCCTGTAAGGAGCACTCTGGCCGTACTTCTTCCAACACAGACTGTGTGTCCTGGCAGAAGTCCCGAGTACCTTCAACGTTCTTCTCCAGCGCCCCTCCCCCTTCAGTCTTCCTGATTCCGTGACCGACTTGCACAGGCAGGTGAGAGCGCCCTGGCATGGGTTAGCCACAATCTAGTCCCCTAAGTAACATCCTTGCTCTTCAATCGTTTAAAGAGGTCTGTGCAGCAGACTGAGCCAGTCCGGTGCATCTTTCTGCTGTCTGGCTGATCCTGAAGGTCTACTGGATGGATTCTCGCAGCCCCAGGGAACTGGTGCCTCACCCTTGGCCCTCTCTCCTCCCTGAGTGCCTTACTTCATATACATCCTCTAACACAGTGTGTGAGTGAGGGGGTGTTGTGCGGGGAGCTTCTGACTGATCCTGGGGAAATTCCCACAGTCCGGTCCCTTCTTGCCCATGTTCCCATGAGAAGGCTGCTGCCCAAGCCCTCTTGAAAGAGTCAAAAAGCAAGGATGTCCCTTCGAGGTCTAAGGTGTGTCTGGTCCAAGCCATGAGAACTGCAACCACCCCATATGCATGTGAACAGTGGACACTGAATCAGGGACAAAAGAGAAGAGCGGGTGTGTGTGAATGGTGGTGCTGGGCACGGTGTGGAGAGGACCACAGGTCGCTGAAAGGACAAACACGTCAGTCCTGCAGCATCACGTCAGTCCTGCAGCATGGGCAGAATGTGCCTCAAAGCAAGGATGGAAAGACCTTTGTCTCCCGTACTCTGGGGGAGGTAGGTAGCCAGGCCTTTTTTCTGAGATGCCTCTAGGTGAATTTGAACCACTAGTCTGGCTTTGTAGCCCCAAGGGACTCCTCCATATAGACAGCCATGATTGTTGGATGGCATCAAGTCGGTGGTGACTCGAAGTGACCCAGTAGGACAGCATAGGCCTGCCCTTATAGTGTTCTCTGGGTTGTCATGCAATCCCTGATGGCCTCGCTGGCTGCAAGGTTTGTGGTTCCAAGCCCCCAGCCACTCTGAGGGAAAGAGAGAAGGCAGGCAGCCCCCATAAACACTGAGTCTTAGAAACTTTAAGGAGCAGCTATGAGTCAGGATCAACTTAAGTGGGAGGCTTTGGCTTTCTGGAGCAGAATTGGCGTTGTGCACAACTGCAAGGCGCACCCTCCATCGCCAGAGGCAGGGTAGGGGGTCAACATGGCTGAGACCCTGGTCTCAGCTGGCAGCAGTGTGGGACTGTCTGTGGGACGTCCTTTCTGCAGCCAGCCCAGGAGGTTAAGCCAAACCGTCCCAGCCATACACTCCTTACCCACTCGCTTACAGGGGACTCTGCCCTGGTGGCATAGTGGTTCTGTGTCAGGTTGCTAACCGTAAGGTCACCAGTTCAAAACCAGCAGCTACTCTTGGGGAGAAGGTGAGCCTTTCTACTCCAGGAAAAAGTGACAGTCTTGGAAAGGCCCAGGGGAACAGTTCTACCCTGTGCTGTAGGGTTGATCTGCATTGGATTCAACTCACTGGCAGTCAGTTGTGTTGTGTTGTTTCTTAGTGCCTGTGGGCCCCTTGTCTGCACGCCCCTGTCTTTAACTCACTCCCCTCATGAGCTCTCGCTGCCCTGGTTAGCCCCCCTCCGACCAGAACTTGCAGGATCTATATCTCTGCTTTTCTTTCTGCCTCTCCATCCTCCGCCTGCCCTGACCCCTAGATGGGGACTTGTGCTGGTCATGGTACTGCCCCAGCACCTCACACAGCCCACCCGGCACATAGCACTTGATAAGTATCCCTCCAACAAACCGTGTCTTGGGAACCATGGTTCCCACTGTGGGCACTTTCTCCTGGGTCGTGACATGAATCACATTACATGTGAGAGATGAGAAAGGTCTTAGAAGTGGGGAGGAAGGAGCAGCAAGAAGAAATTGGGGAGAAGGGGTCCACTTTTCTGCTCTTTCCTCTGCAAACCCATTTGTGGAGGATGTTTTGGGTGAGACTCCTGAAATCAGAGCCATGGGCAATTCTTTAGCCCAGGGTGCACCTGTTCCAACTCCCACCCGTGATGTCTGGCAGTTTATTGCCCCTTCCCTGGCTGCACAGACCCAGCACAGCGATTCCAGTCCTGAAGCATGTGAATTACCTGGGGGCCATCAAGTGGGTCTCCCTAGCCTCCAATGCTGGCCACTTCAGAGAAGGCTCATCACAGGGAAGCCAAGTTCTCCACCCAGAGCCTCCAAGGGCAACAGCAAAAGCCAGGATCCCAGTTCCTGAGGGCTTACCTGGAATCAGCCGGGTGACTTTAGGCAAATCATTTGGCACCTTTGAGAGTGTGTTAGGCCGGAATGACTAGAGAAACAAATCCAGGGACGTTCATAGATGTATAAGAAAGAGCTTTGTGTTAGGCAGGGTTCTCTAGAGAAATGAAACCAGGACACTTTTGATATTTTATATATATGAGGAAAGGTCTATACAGTGAGAAGGAACAGATCAGCTAATTAGTCCAGTTCAACTCACTTCCATGGAACAGTTAATATACTAGAAGTCCTTCAACTCATGTAGGCTGCTGGGTCCAAGGCCAAAGAAGCAGACAGCACAGTCCTCCCTGGGGCAAGGCAAGCAGAGTCTGCCCACAGGCATCAAGCAGCAGGGTGGGTCACCAACAGTCAGTAGCTCGGGAGCTTAGGGAAGCAGGCCTGGATGGGATATTGAATGCAAGCATTGCAAGGTGACAGGATACATCAGCCTCCAGCTCTAGTAATGTGTAGGCACCAGCAGTATGGTGAGCAGGTTTCACAGGAGCCTCAAGCTCTAGCAACACGATCCAGTGGTTTGCTTGGCCCACAGGTAGTGCAGCTCACAGGTTGAGGCAGAGAACAAGCTAAAGCAGCAGCACACATGCTCCAGCATGCTCTGATCACCAGAGAGCAAAAGAGAGTGGGACGGGCCTTTCAGAGCCATTTATCTCTTTGCCCTCCAATCAAACTGAGACCTGATTAATCCCACATGCCCTATTGGCCAGGTTGGCACAATAAACCTACCTATCACAAGCTTGTTATCTAAGGGTGATTGTATATAAAGAAAAAAATCCCAGCCCAGTCTAGATCAAGTCCATAAGTCTGATATTAGTCAATATATCCGATATCAATCTATAAATGTCTCTTCAGACTCATGTAGCCAAACGCAGGAAGATGACAGGCCAGTAAGTGGAAAGTCTTATGGATCCAGTGGCGGTGGAAGCATCTCAGTGCTGGTGTGATGCTCCTCCAGCTCCCTGAGTGTGACACCTCAACTCTGGAAGGTGAAGCAGAGGGGGGGGGAGGGGGCGTAGCCCACCTCTTCTGATGGCAGGATCAAGAGTAAGAGTGAGAAGTTCTGAGGATCCTCATGAGAAGACAAAGCCCACAAGGAAAATCATCAGGCTGTGACCTGATTGACAGGCTACACTTCACCCCTTCATCCTTTTCTCAAGTTGACATGAAATTGTGTAATACCACAGAGGGAGACTTGACCCATCTGTGATCAAGGTCTAACACTGATATGTCCCTTTCAGAGTCAAAGATACGGTGACATGAGTTTCCACCCCTGTGAGCTGGTGGCTGGCACAGTCTCCAGCTCAGGCTGGGCTCCTTTGGAGATGGGAGTGCTGGTCGAGGGATGGCCAGAGGGACAGGCTGACAGATGTCCCAGTGCCAGCGCTGAGAAGCGGGGTAACCGGGGAGCCGGTGAGGAACACAAAAGCAGGGAATGTTTCTCAGAAGGATTGGAAAAGAGACGCTCAGACATTTGAGGAGGCAGTGCCTTCTGCTTGGCCTTCCCCTCCCCCATGCCCATCCTATGCTCACTCAAGGCGAGATGGAGCGCATCCATAAATATTGGGTCCCGAAGGGGGTGGGGTGGGGGAGGCGGGGCCTGGGTGACCTGCCTGCATTGTATCTTCCTTTAGCTGTGTGACCTGGCAAGTCCCTTCACCTCTCTGATCCACGGCGCTCCTCTCTGAAAGCTGCCTCGGGTGGGGACTGAATGGGGCTGTGCACACCCTGTAGGAGCCCTGGTGGCAGAGTGGCTACTCACTGGGCTGCTAACCTGGCAAGTTCAGCAGTTTGAAACCAGCAACTGCTCCTCATTTTCTCAGGAGAAAAATGAGGCTTTCGGCTCCCATAGAGAGTTACAGTAGCCTGTGTCACTAACCAGGTTGGACACTAAGGTCGCTCTGGGGGTGTCCGAGAGGGGCTCTGCCCCACAGCTGAGGACCAGCTGGCCCTGGAACTGGCACTGCATGTCCTTCAGGCACTTAAGGGCCAGAGTTGAGGGCTGGGGGTGGGGTGGGGGGGTAGAATGGGGGTTCAAATCCAGGTGAAGGAGAAACAAAGGTGCTGCCTCGCATCACACCAAGGGGCCACACAGCTGCTCAAGGCCCGTTCCGACCTATAGGCCTGTGGACCGGAAGGCCCTGGCCTCGGTTCTACCCGCCCCCCCCCCTCCCCCGCTTTTGAAGCTCAGCTCCCTGGGAAAAGATAAGGCCCTGCATTACTTCTCCGGAGCTCTCTCATCCCATGTGTTTGATGGTGGGGGTGGGGTGGAGGTTGCAGGGAGCAGATTCTGGAAGGAAGGAGAGCATGCTGGAAGCAGAGGCAGGGCGGCAGCCTTCTTTCAACTCAGTGGCTGTCCCACTAGAGCTCTTTGTAGGCTAGAAGAGACACCTCTTTCTTGTGGGTCCTTGCTTCTCCCAGGATGGCCCAAGGACACCCCAGCTCCACATTCCGGGTGCCATCCCTGTTAGAAGCCTGGGAACTCCAGCATCAGAGGGTGCCTGCTCCCCAAAGCTACAGCCCTGGTGCTCAGCAACCCTGCGCCTCCCTCCACACCCACCTGGGCTGGATCCCCTCAGTCGCCAGGACGCACAGACTCAGTGCGTGTGGTATGGCGAGGGGTCAGCACGTTGGGTGCCCCAGTGGTTTGGTTCTCAGCCTGGGTTTGCTGGTGGGAGAGTGGTTTGGAGGAGTTGTTCTAAGGATGGGGCCACTCAGGTGAGTGAAGACAGGCATGGAGCCATGCCCTGCCTCTGTAAGAGACCAGAGTCTTCTCCAAGCCCACTCTCCAACGTGGCCCACTTCAAATATGGCCACATCGGCTTCCCTTTGGCCACACCGGCCGGGGTCGCTTCTGCGAGATAGAAGGCCCCACTGCCACTGGGGCGGAGGGGAGTGCTTGAGGAGCACAGGTTTTTGATTGATTGGTTGATTGATTGATTGATTGATTGCTGTGGTGAGCCTAAGGGAGGTGGTGCACCCAAGTGCCCCAAGTCCAGCGTCCACTGGGCAGCCTGTTTGTCTGTGTGAGATGGGCAGAGGCCAGATGATGACGGGGAAAGGGCTGGGAGGTGGCCCAGAGTACACATCCTTTAGGGTAGTGCCAACTCTCCCAGCCCCAAGGCTCTCCAGAGATACCCAGTGCCCGCTTTCCTGTGTGTGTGAAAGAGAGAGAGAGAGATCTCGACCCCAGGAAGAGAGAGCTCCTGCCCACTGGGTATGTGAGTGGCTAGATGGGAAGGAGGAGGCCCTGCAGTCCCACAGTTCCCAGCTCCCACCCTACCTGAGCTCAGACCCACCTCCAGCTAGCCTGGGTGTCCTTGCCAGACAATGGACAATGGTCTGTGTGCCTGCATCTGTCAAACCCCATGAGAAACAGGCCTGAGTATTCGCTCATAGGGACACAGAAGGGAGGCAGCTCCTGAGATGCACTGGACCAGTTCCAGGGCAAGGTACAGGTACCATGACTTGACGGATTGACCTACACTCCAGTCTTCAGCCAGAGGCGTGGGGTAACTACGGAGGCCCAGACACTGATGCCTTCCTTCAAAAGAACTCACAACGAGGCCCATTGATTGTAGTGTCAAGCGCCTCACTGGCAGGGTGGTCGCTGGACTCAAAGCGAACCAGCACTTCATAGCTGGCGACAGTCAGTGAGGTTCGGAGAGGCTAAGTAACCAGCCCAGGTCACGGGGCTTTACATTCCCAAACCAGGATTCACAGGCAGATGGAGGAACCCTGCCAGGCCACCCCAGGTCCCACCGCCCCCCTCCCCCACCTCATCCTCAAAGCACGGCATTCTCCTCCTAGGCTGGGGTGGGGTTCGGGGGGGGGGGGGGCAGCTCCAGAGAGGCATTTGTGATTTTAGGCTGGGGTTTATAGAAAAGCAGGGTGTCCTGTGTAACCCGAAGAAAACACCCCGAGACTCTCAGACTATCAGGAGAGTAGGAGGGAACCGGACACAGACCACAACTGCAGGAGCTGAGGATGGCAGGAGTTCCCCTTGGCGCAGGCAGTCTCGCTCCCTCCACAGAACAGCAAGGGCTTTACATGTCAGCACTGACCTGGCATCACCCCTTGCCTTGCCTCCCGCCTGGTGGTCTCTTTGGAGCAGGCAGCTGCCCCCCCCCCCCCCCACACACACACCCTGGGCTTCACTTCGGCTTCAGGCGCATCCTGCTCTGAGTATTAGGGCCTTAGAGGCCTGGCAGGGGTGGCTCTCCAGGGGACATTGCTCTGCTTCTCTCTGGGGTCTTTGTCTTATTCAGGGTCTCCAAGTCTCCCAGCTTCCTCTCCCCAACCTTGTCTCCCTCAGCACACCCCCACCCACACCCACATCCCAATTCGGTGTGTCACCAAGTCCAAGTGCGCTGAATTCTTGTTGGGATGCTGGTAGGTGGGTTTGCGGAGGTTTTGCTGGGTGGGGTAGGGGTGGCTGTGTGCTTGCCAGGATGTGTGTGTTGGCTGCGATGTTGAGAGGTTGCTGGTGAGTGGTTGCATTCGCATGTAAGCTGTGTCATGTGCCATGTGTCCATGTGGTGTGCGGCTAGGGGTCTGTTGATGGGTCCACCGACTGTGTTTGGGGGGTTGGTTGAGTGTGGGGGGGGTGGTGTTCTGCTTGTGAGTGGCACGTGTTGGTGGGGTACGTGTGTTGGCTGCGTGTATGTTACTGGGTTGGTTTCCTGTGTATGTTTGGTCTTTGTCGATCTCTCTGTGTTATAAATGTGTTTGTATATTATGTTGGTGATGGCCGTGTGTGTGTGTGTGTGTGTGTGTTTGCACGCTTGCAAGAGTTGTGTTGTGCTTCAGTTCTTCACCAGGAGGGGACCTCCAGTCCAGCTTGAGTGAGAATAGTTGGAATGGAGGGCCGGGCGATGAGGAGGGGGCGGGCTCAGATAAAGAGAGGGTCCTGGGGGAAGGGGGAGTCTGGGTCCCGCAGCAGTGCAGGTCTAGATTCAAATCAACCATCCAAACAACGCAACTCCGAGGTGGGGGCAGCAATTGTACAATTGAGCTTGATCTAATTGAATGGTGGATTTTTTTTAATCAGCAAAACCTCCAAATACAATGATTTAAAAAAAACCCAAAAAACTCTGCCATTCCATGGACTCCCTCTCACGGAGAGGAAGGAATTTCTTCTCCCCAGGATGGGGACTGCAGGGCTGGGCAGAGGTCAGGTGGTTCCCTGGGCACCAGGCGTCCAGCTCTAGGGGCTGTCCTGGTCTTCAGGCAGGAGGGCCCTGGCAAGAATGGATTGGAGAGGCTGTCCAGAGCCCCAGGGGACCCGGTCAGGCAGGCGCCAGCCACCAAGTTGAAAGAAGAAGGCTGCAGTCCTGCCTCTCTGCGTCCCACTGCGCCCCAGGGCACACGCAGGCCAGCTGGCCTGCAGCTCACCTCAAGACACCCCCCCGCCCCCCCCCAAGGAAGGGCCACTAAGCTGATGGGGGTTGGTGGGGGTGGGAGACAGGACATTTGGACAGAGGTTGAATTCTCATCAACAGCCCCCAGCCCATGAGTAATTGTCTTCATCTGCCTTCAGTGGACATCCTGCTGGACCTGAGCCTGCAGTCCTCTGTCCCTTGTCCCCCGCCACCCGCTCCCCCCCAACCCAGCGGCCAGCAGAGAAAAGAGCCCTAAAATTAGAGGCTCTTAGTGCGGGCTTGCCTACCCCGACCAGGAGACCTCCGAGCACCCCAGATCTCTTTCCCCTTCTTGAGACCTGGGTACCCCTGGACCTCAGTCGTTGCGTCGCCCCATTCTGACCCAGGCACTAGCACCACAGTCCGGCCAGTGTGGGCAGAAACTCCTTCCCAAACTAAACGAAATGCCTTCCCCAACAGCAGGGCTGAATGGGGAGACGCTTGACTAGTTCGTCTCTCCCCTTGCTCCACCCCAGCCAGGCCCGAAGGAGTTAAATTCGGAGCTGCGCCCCAGGGTGACTCACCTCCCAGAGACCTGTGCCCTCCCCTGGCCCTTCCCAACAAAAAAGAGCCTGTGGCGCATAAACTAGGCAGGGCTCGGCAGCTTGGTGAGGGTCCCCGTGGCAGGCGGATATTTGTTCGAATCCAGACTCCAACCCTTATTAGCTATGTGACTTGGAGAAAACCATGACACCTCTCAGTCTTCTCCGTAAAAATGTGCCGTGTGGTTGGGAGATGGGGCTGAGCGAGGCGTCCTAGGTTCCTGCAGATACCACGTCTGTGTGACTCCGTGACGTCCCTGGAGGTCGGTTTCCAGAAAGGAATGAGTCCACTAAGGCCCAGGCCCGCCCCGCCCCCGGTGGGACTAGGAACTGGATTCAAAGGGCAGGGGTGGGGTTAGAGGGGTCCCCAACCCCAGCTAGAATTCAGGATGGAACCGGTTGCGTGGGGCAGAGCGCCTTGCCACACCAGCGCGCCACCCCCTCCAAAGGACAATTACCGTGCGCCTTCTGTGTACACAGAACTTGGGGTGTACAGAGGAATTCGAAAACAAACTGGCATGGGGTGGGGGTGCAGGTAGGGGCCAAAGGAAAGGATGGGAGAAAGGAACAAACCAGGAAAGGAATGGGAGGAAATCCGGACGCAGGGCGCACAGCCAGAGATGGAGGCGGGCAGGGGTCCCCAGGCGGCGAGCGGGGTCTACCCAGGCTGCAGCGCAGGGAGGTGGGTGGGTGGGGGGGGGGGGGATAGGAGCGCCCGCCTTGCCTGCAGCTACCGCCTCGCCGGAGCCGGGCGGGTCTAGGGCGCGCGAGCCGTTGCTCATTACGGCAATTATGTTGCTCTGCATTTGCCTCGACCCTAAATTGCCAAGTGCCCAGGAGCCAGGAGGCTCCGGAGTTGTGGCGGAGGGAAGACATCCGATCCAACCCCGCCATTCTGGAGCCCTGGGGAAAGCGCTCCAGCGTGGAGAGGAACGCGCTGAGGGTTGGGGGTGGAGGGGAGGTTGGTTTCTCAGGCGCCCTCCCTTGGGGGGATTCGCCGACCCCTTCTCAAAGTTCTGGAGGTGAACCCCAAGCCCATTGCGCAGATGAGAAAACCGAGGTTTGGGACGCTGGCCAGATCTGAACTATCCAAGGTCCAACAGCCTTTAAATGCAAGAGAGGCGCAAGATCAATAGGATCCCCGGACTGGGGGGTCGCCAGGGGGCTTCCTGGAAGGAATCTGGGACTTTTGTGAAAACCAGAGGTCCTGCATGCTGTCACTATCACTGTCACCCAAGGGCCCCTTAATTTATCTAGAAGCATAAAAAGAAGGAAAGAGAGGGGAGCCCCAAACATCCCCAGGCTGCAAGAAGCGGTGACACCCATCATCCGTTTTCAAAGCTGTGGGCGTCTCAGCCGTTTCTGGGTCTGTCCGGCTCAAGGGGCACTCAGATGCCCACTGAGGCTGGATTCTGCTTCCCCAAGTCCGCCTAGAACAGCCAGCGCCCCGAGGCTGCCCAGAGCGTCCCGTGCCCAGGGAATTGCGGTCCGTCCAGTAAGTTTTCTTTTCGCCTCTTCCGAAAGAGGCTTGCACGCAGGCCCAGCCCGGGGAGATCAAGTTTGGGCCCAGCCCTGGAGCCTGGGAGAAGGCTCTGGGTACCGGGTGTAGCAGGGAGTCAGCTGAATCCGCTCAGGATGTCCGCAAAGCAAGATTGTCCCGGACTCTCTAGCCTGGCGTCTCGACTGGAGGGTTAGAACCACCTCACACGGCGTCCCCGGAGCACCCCAGCCTCGGTTTCCCCCCTGCGCTTCGGGTTCTAATTTGGGAAAGGACTACCGCAGTCCTAAGTCCAACAGGGTGTAGACAGTGGGTTCTATTGGTAGGCGCCGGTTTATGCTGGGGCAGAGGCGGTGGCGGATACAGGAGACCATAGGCAAGATAAGCGAGCTGCCTGTCACAGGCTGCCTAAGTCGCAGCCTTCTCTAAGAGATCATTTTTCCATCTTCAACACGCCCCACCCCGAAAAAAGGCTAAATTTGAGCTTAATATTAATTAATAATTTTATATTCACCCATAATCCTGAACTTCAATGAACTCTGAGAAAGTAAAAATCGGCCCGTGAAGGTTTGGACAAACGCCTGCCCAAAGCCCTCCGGACCCGGGAACATGTGCTTTGTGTGTGTGTGTTTGGGGCGGGGGCCTCTGGAACTTTCTCAGGAGTTCACACTTTGAAGGCAGCCACTCTGACATCACAAAATTAGTTCCACAAACGCGACCGGACCGCAGGCCGTCTACAAGGTCCTCATGGATGATTTAAAGAAGCGGAGGAATCGCCTGAATTCCGGGTCTCCGGTCCCAGCCCCTAACGGGGCCTCTGGTGGGAAAAATAGGTTTGCGGGGGTGGGAGCTGTCTGCGTGAGCTGTCTGCAGTCATTAACCCATTTGGGCGATTCACTTTGTTTTCGGAGACAGGTTAAAAGGGGAGAGAAAAAAAGAGCAAGCCGGTTCAGGGTCGCCTGAGCAAGTGTGCATTTCAGCTTAAAGTGAATTGGAAAATTGAGCCTAATTATCCTGGGTAATTGCTTCAATTCTCCACTTGACTTTGCGAATGGAGATCTGTCCTCAGAAGACATTCCTAGCCATGCCCACCTCCCTTTCCGTCTTTGAAAGGTGCCATCCTTTTCCTAGAAAAAGCAACTCTCCCTGAGGCGCGACCCCGCGGGGGTGGGGGGTGGGGGTTAAAAAATAGCAAATTCCGTCCAGTAAGCATTTCTTTGTAGCTTAAAATTAATTTATTTAACAAATATAGCTATGATATAAATGATAATAAAATTTCAAATGTACAGTATATTACATAGTACACAGTCCCTTCCAAAGGGGTCTTTCAAAGCCACACAAATGTACTATTAAATAGAAGTTGGGTATGCCCGGTTTTGTTCCATGTTTTCTTTTTTCCTTCTCCCCCCTCTTCTTCCTGTTGTTGCTGAGGGAAGATGTCCTCCCAATCTTTGATATATTTGGGTGTCCCCTCCCCCTCCCCCCAAAAAACAAGTATGTCACTGGCGAAATTCCCATACAAGTTGAGAGCTGGCATCACCCCCCAGCAAATTCTCTTTCTATCTGCCCTCCTTTCCAACATTGTCACACATATATTTCTCCGGGAGGGCTTGGGGGCAAAGGGACAGGGATGCCCCAACAAGCAAGGTCTCTAATCCTGGTTCAGCCATGCCTCCTCGGGGGAGCCCGGGATAAACTCCTCAGCCCCTGTGGCCTTAGTCCCTCCAGGTGTAAAACGGGATTGGACGAATCCACCAGAACATGAGGGATGCCAGTCATTTGGAGGTGGGCAGAGAATCTGAGCTGCAAGAGAGGAACAGGAGGGCAGCCGCCATGGAGAACCCCGGTCAGTGTGGGGTTCGAAGGTAGGGCTGAGAAGGTGCTGAGCCAGGAGCGCGCTGGCAAGGCCAGGCTGGCACTCTGGAGACCTTCTATGTCAGGTGGTACATGCTGTAGCCGACATGGGCCGTGTAGAGTCCCACTGGAGCCACGGGCAGCGTGGCACGCTGGAAGGGACCAGACGCTCCGTAGAGGGAGGCGCCAGCCGCTGCCGCGACGGCTGCGGGACCACCGAGCGGGAAAGACAGGCCAAAGGCCGCAGGTGGCAGCATGGGTTTGGCGGCCATCTTCAGCTTCTCTAGCTCGGCCTCCTGCAGTCTCTTGGCCTTGGCACGGCGGTTCTGGAACCAAATCTTCACCTGTGTCTCCGTGAGGCTGAGCGAGCTAGAGAACTCGGCGCGCTCCGCGATTGAGAGATACTGCTTCTGGCGGAACTTGCGCTCCAGCGCCAGCAGCTGCGCGGTGGTGAAGGGGGTCCGCGGCTTGCGGTTGGTCTTGTGCTTGCGCAGGGTGCAGGCCGGGGGGCTCAGCCGCCCTAGAGGGCCAAGAGAGAAGAGGCAGGGGGGTTAAGAGCGCTCTGGAGTCAGATCTGCCTAGAAAGTAACAATACCAGCCACCATGTCCCCAGCGCCTACACGCCAGGCTCTGGGCTAGGCAGGTAGAAATTGGTGCCGATTTTTGTAAGGGAACAAACTGAGCTTCCAGGTGAGAGGTGACCCATGACCCAGACTCGGTGGCCTAGAACGGGAGACGGATGTTAACAAGGTAAGAGTCTGGCGGCCAAGTGTCCAGGCACATTTAATTGAATGCTTTGAGGAAATGTTCATGTTGGCCTCCCAGTGCTCGGAGCTGAGCTATGCCCCTGTGGCGGAATCCAGAGATTGGACTCCCAGCAGTTCCGGGAATACCGCTCCACAGGTCGAGGTGCCTGTCCCAGCCAGCTCCCACGGTCACCGGGTTTGAAATTAGAGCTCTCTCTGGGCAGGAGGAAACCTTAATTTCGAATGGTGCTTCTTCCCCAGACACGCTCTCTGTTCACACTGGAGTGGCCGACTAAGGGCAGTGGCTCTTGGCCTGGGGCTGAGCCATAAGGATCCTGCAGGGGGGGCCCCCAAGATTTTCCCTTGATTGCAAAAGCAATCTCGGAGCTTGCTCCTGAGTGTGGCCAGACGGACGGTGCTTCACTAGCCAGGCAGATGGGCTCCCCAAGTTACACAGTGGAGCCATCTTTTCCCAGGACAACTGCCCAAGGCCCTGCCTGGAAGCCCAAGTTGTTGTTTGGGGAAGCCGGGAAAGAGGTCTGGAGCGGGAGAGGGCAAGACCCTCTGCCTGCCCTGCCTGTCCTTCCCTCCCAGAAAGGAAATTCGAAAGAAAGGAAATTCGAAAGGAGGCAGTTTCCCCAAGCGGGTTTTTTTCCAACCTCTACATTTTTCATTCTTGCGTGTCTAAACAAAACAAAACCAACCCTCCACCACCCCATCACCCGCGGCAACCAGCTACAGATCCTAGATGGTCAGTCACATGAAATTTCTGTTCAGTCTTCTTCCCCTTTCTAGTCCGGGAAGCTATTAGCTCTGGACAGACGGGTTGCCCCAGGGGCAGGCGGCAACTGCCAACACTCACCCCCTTTGGCAGGACAGCCAAGCACCAGGCTACCTTCTGGGGACATTCAGCCCAGGGAGGGGCTGCCCATTCAAAGGCGTTTACTCCCCAGATAAAAATCACTCTTCAGCAGCACACCATTGATTCCAGCGGCTATTATGCCCAGCCGAATAATCGGAGGAAACGAGGAAAACTTGGGAATTTCCCGTGGTTCAGAAATATCTCCGAACAGGGCTCTCCGCGCGGCGGAGCCCGGCGCCAGGCCTCCGTACGACCCGACCCCAGGACTCGCTTGGGTGGCAGGAGTTTGCTTTACCATCTGATCCAAGATGTTGGGGAAGCTTCAGGCAGAACTGGAGGTGGTGCAGCCCAACAGATGACCCCCGCCACTGGAGGTCAGGAGCCCCCATTCATCTATTCGCCCCCAGCACCAAACTTCAGCCCCAAACTTGAAGGCGGTGAGGGGACGATTTACAAAAGCTTGAGTACCTCGTGGGAAAGAGATACTCTACAAGAGGGGAGGGAGAGTGGAGCTCCGAGAAAGCGAAACTTGCAACAGGGCAGAGACCCGCGCCCCTAGGCCAAGTTACAGGGCCTGGGGTCATATAGGGGAGCAGAGAGTCAGAGACAGTGCCTTTCCAAGAGCTTAGCGTCGCCCGGCTAGGAAGGCTTGGGTCCCTCTTCCTGAGGGGGGGGGGGGATAGACGTGCCAACCGGGCCTTCCCGCTCCATTCGCAGCGGGCTCCAGGGTGCTGCCTCAGGTAGCCCAACCTGGCGACAGTCAGGCGCCGGCGCCCGGCCCCCGCAGCCCGCCCTCCCTCCCGTCCTCCCGCCTGCGGAGACTACTCACGGGCCGGGGGCGGGGAGAATCGGGGACTCTGCATCCACGGGGTCCTTTCTGGCTTCTCTGGGCTCTCGGCTTTGACCAGGGCCTCCTCTGGCAGTTTGAGGAGTCCTCCCACCGAGAAGGGCCCGAGCGGCCGCGGCGAGGAGGGCGCATCCGGGGTGCCCAGGGGGCCCGCACGGGCACCCAGGGACTGCGCCGAGCCACCCGCCGCCGCCGCACCCTCGGGCGCAGCCAGGGCGCTCTCCTTGGCCCCGGGCTTCCGGTGGTCGGCCATGAGCGCCTCCACGCTGAAGGGCAGCAGCGAAGGGGCGGCTTTGGGCTTGCCCCCCTCCTCGTCGGCGCCCATGACGGCGCTGGAGGCCGGGCCCCCGCCTGCCCCCGCCGACGGGCCGAAGGCGGAATCCTCCACTTTGACACCGAGTGGCAAAGAAGTCATGTCAGCAGCCGGGGCCATGCAGAGCCGGCCGCCCCCTGCAGCCGCCGGGCATGGGCTTCGGGCGGGCTGCGAGCGCCGCCGGCCTCCGCGCGCCGGGGCCCCGGCCGGCTCGGCCCTGCCGCGCGCTCCCGCCCCTCCCCCGCAGGCCCGCGAGCGCCGCCCGGCCTGGTCCCGCCGCCGCCGCCGCCGCCGCGCTGGCCGAGCTCCTGGGCGCACTCCCCGGCTCCGGTCCGGCCGCCGTTCCCCAGAGAACTTGTTAATAAGGCGAGGCCGGAGCAGCGGCGGCCAATCGGCGAGTGAGGGGGCGGGACCGGCGCCGGCCATTGGGCCGCGCTCCTGGACTGGCCAGGGGGGCGCGTCGGGCCTCTGGGCGCGCCGGGCTGGGCTGGGCCGGGATGGCAAGAGAAGGGACAGGGGGGTGCGGGGGGAAACGTCCCTCCCAGCTCCAGCCTAGGCCTCCCTCTCAATGAGAGACCCCTGGGTCTCTATCTTCCCGTGCTACCGGAGGTGGTGGGGAGGAGGTCTCCATAATTTTTGTTCCTCTATACCTTATCATTCCCTCTTTCCCTCTTCTCCCTTCCTCCCCAGCTTGCTTTTATCCTCCCCTGGACTGCTTTCACCAGAGGCTCCGCGGGAGAAAGACCTGGCGGTGTGCTCCTAAGAAACCCCATGGGGACAATCCTATAGGGTACATCACCATCACAACCGTTTGAAGACCTTAGCTCTTCACACCATTGTTAGCTCCTTTCTCTCTGCCACTCCCCCCGCCCTTCCTAGTCTACTCTTCGCCCATTTCTTAAGGTCAACAGTTGGTGTTGAGGTCAATCCTTGCCACCCCTTGTATGGTTTCAATGTCCGCATATTTGTTTTTCCAAGACGAAAGAAGTTCGTTTCTTTTCTTTTGCCTTTATGTTTTTCAAACACCTTCCTCTTTCAACCTCGGTTAAACCATCTTCAAAACCTTACCTCCTTTGCCTCTCCCCCCAAGCTGGAAGTGGGCCAGAAGGAGACAGCTAAGGATGGAAAAAATAGTCTGCACTATCCCTGAGCAGGAGGTCTCACTTTGGTTTTCTTCTTCAGGACTCCCATCTCCAACCAGCGGGGAGGGGAAGGGGGAAAGGATCCGTCGGCTCCCTTTAGATAGAAAGCTTCTCAAAATAAAACCAGGAGAAACCCCCCACAAACCACAAATCTGGCTTTAAGGTGACCTCAGAGCACAACTCTTGAGAAGCAAAATCTCTGGGTTGCTGATTTGGGAGAGGCGGAGAGAAACCCATTGAAAGGAGGAAGCCAGTGGAGAAGAGATGGTTTCTGGCTGCAGATCATCCTGTGGCTTTGGGGAACTTTTTTGTGTGTGTGCCAATTTCGGAGGAAACGTGATTTGGTTTTCACTGTGAAAAAATATATATAGTGGAACAATGAACTGGGGCGGGATGGGGGCGATATGGAGAAAGCGGACTGGCGGCAAAGGGGAACCTGGTGTCTATGCAAACTCGGGTTCAGGCTTGGCCATTCCGGTGCCGCCGCTTTATGGTCTCTTATCCCAGGGTCCAGGCTTGGGGGACGCCCAGGGAGTGATTGGCGGCTCACCAGGCCGGCCATTGATGGCTGCAGGGTTCTAATCTCCAGGAAACACAAGGGGTTGCAGCGGCCATTTAGGGGTAATTATCCCAGCGCAGAGGGACAGCGAATTCCCTCGCCTTTTAACTGGGCGCAATAAAAGCTTTAGATTAGGGACGTCCAGATTAAGGAAAATGAATTACTGGAGCGGGAATTTTATTACCCGGACGGCGGCCGGGGTCTGGCAGGGAGGGGTCGAGCTGCGG
This sequence comes from Tenrec ecaudatus, assembly GCF_050624435.1. Classification (NCBI taxonomy): domain Eukaryota; kingdom Metazoa; phylum Chordata; class Mammalia; order Afrosoricida; family Tenrecidae; genus Tenrec; species Tenrec ecaudatus. Next base: position 216,302,394 of record NC_134532.1, on the reverse strand, counting down.
ACACAGGGCAAGGATGTGCCGCAGGCCCCGGAGGTGCCTTAAACCCTTGGACACGGATCGGGAATGCGTCCTCGGCGTTTCCGGGTTTCTTTGGGTCCCGGACTCGGGCGCTGGCCAAGGTTTAAGGCCAAACTCCGGACCCGCCCAGCTTGGAGCTTGGAGCCCGGTTCGGGACGTGGCGAAGCGCTACTGGGAGTGAGGTTAGATTAGAGAACCGGTCTTTGAGGGGCAAAGCTGTGGAACCCCATTTTACAGATGAGCGAGCTGAGGCCCGGCCAGGCGAGACACAGGAGCAGCGCACCGCAGACACAAACTCTCCGGTGCCAACCGGAATTGGAGCCTGCCCTGGGGCTAAAACGGGGAAGCGGCACATCTATCTGCTTTCCCGTCTATGTGACAAGCCGAACAGTGAATGTTTAGGACCTGCCGTCTTTGCCTGGCAGACCGGGGAAGGCGTTCCGACCTCCCCACCAGCTCTCCCAAGCAGTCCGAAGCTTGCAAAATGCCCGACTCCCCACACTTCAGAGATCTAATCTAACTAATGGCTTTTCTCCCTAGAAAGGTGCACATCCGGGAAAATGCACTTCTAAAAACCCAACTACGCAGATAGCCTGCAGGGTTCTGCAGGCTGGCGACGAACGCGCTCTGCTTTGGGAAGGGGAATGGACTCGAACCCCCCAAGAGCTGAACGCGCAGCGGCAAGGGGCCTCGCGCGGAGCCCGGGCCGTCGGGGGCGAAGGGCACTGCTAGGCCTGGCCTGGGGGCCGCGCGGCCGGAGCAGACCTGCATCGCTAATTGCGAGAATAAACATTCTGTCAGGATTCCTCAGCGCGCCTAATAGGCAGACGGGGATGTTGTTTTTAGGCGCCACCGCGGCCGGATCAAAGGCTGCAGCCGACGCAGGGGCCCTTGAAGTCGCGCCCCCGCCTCCAGGGAGCCAACCGCCTGCGCTCGTCCTCCCCTGGCCCCTGCCGCCTGGTCTTTGGCGGCTAGAGCCGGTTCCGAAACCCGCGGCATCTTGAGTTTTAGGATTCGGGCTGGGCTGGGGCTGCTTTGGGCCCGCGCGGCCGGCTAGTGCCGGGGACGCGTAGCTAGGCGAGAACACTTCGTCTGTTGGAGGAGAAAGGACTTGGACTGGGTTCCACGTGAACTTCTTGCCCCAAAGAGCGAGGGGTTCTTGTCCCGTGCGCCGCTGGGTCGCGGGGCAAAGGTCTCTGAGTTGCAGAAAAGAAGTCAGGCGCCTGTCTGTCTTCGGAGAACCTGTGGTTCTCGCCCAAGGAGAGGCGCACGGTTTGGGGGGCCGGGCAGAGGCAGCCTTCCCTACGCTTATTTTTGTCCGGGCCTTTTCGGGTTTCCCGACTGGGGGGCTGCGGAGAGGTGACGGGCGTGGGGACTGGGTCTGTTATCTCGCCGCCAGCACTAACCCCGAGGCGCTTCTGTGCATCGTTTCTGCGCGCCGCCGCCGCCGCCGCAGCGCAGGAAGCCAGGCAGTAATTCATCGCCTGGCAGGGCAGGGCTGGCCCGCAGCAGATAAAGCTCCGGTGCTGGCGCTGCGGCGTCCCTCCTCGCCCAAAGCCCTCCCCGGCTCCCTCGCCTTCATTCCGGGACGTCCTCGGCGCCCCCCCCCCCCAAGCCCAACAAAGCGCCTTTGCATATTTCAGAACCGCTATACGAATTGTCCTGCGTCCCTTCTCACCGATCAACTAGATTGGTGTCTTTCCCTGGGTTCCTATTTTATCAGTCTGCAGGGCGACTGGCAAAGAACGGCGATGTTGGATTTTATTTCTGTTTTATTTTGCCCCGAGCGGAGACGACTTTGAAAGGAACTCCCAGTTTAAAAACGACCTCTCTCCACACGTCGCTGCTGCCCTTGGAAACTTGCGTGCTGGACACTCTTCTTCGGCGTGCGACTTTGCCTCCTCATGGTGCTTGCCGTCCACCCCACCCCATCCCCGCCCCCAATGCATTTTGTGGCGTCGACCCAGGAATCCTGCGTGCATTTTTTAAAATGTGCAACCCAGTGGGACCCCCGGCAATTAGCGAGCCCCAAACAGCCCTCTTTAATAGAATGAATGTGCTATGAAAACCGATTACCCGGAACGATTTATTTTGGTGGGAATTCACCAATCGCCCGGAGGGCGGCAGGGGAGGGGGTGGGAGGGAGGTATTTTGTCCTGAGGGTAGAATGGGGTGGGGTGAAGGGTAGACAGCTCGGCCGCCAATTCCCCCAACGGAGCCTTCTGATCCCAAGTTCTGGAGCCCTTTGGTGCGGGTCCCTTGGAAGTGAAAAGCTGAGTGGGGGTCCCAGACCAGATCCACTGGGGTTGGGGGAGTGGGTGCCGATTTCACAGCCTCCCTCCCGAAAGAAAGACTTTATAGACACCTTCCCCCAGCCCGCCCGCCCCCTCCTCGCCCCCTGAGACTTGGGCTCCTGATTAAGCCCACAGCAAAGATCCGAAGGAAAGCGCTTTTTTGGAGAACAGGGTAGAACTTGTGCCTTTTTTTTTTAAAGTTTCGGGACCCTTCTTTAACGCGAATTTTAAAACAAAACAAACTTTTCAAAAAGTGTTTTCGCCTTTCTGGTTAGTTCCTGGGCATACGTGGCCTCGCCCAGCGCTGCTGAGTTCCTTTGGCGCCTGGAGAAACTGACGGGCTAGACGCGCGGCTTCTTCAGACCCCCGCCCGCCCTTCCCCCACCCGCTCTTCCCACTCCCGCCAGGCTCCAGATTCCTTGTGTCTTTAAATTCGGAGTTGGGGGTGGGGGGGATAGGAGGAGGCCTGGGATCCGCAGGGGAGAGAGAAGGGGCCTCCTTTCAAATGGCCCAAATTAATGTGATCGCGACATGAGGGTGCACTTGGGGAAGATGAAAGCGGGGGCCGACCGGCTCCTCCTAGCGCTCTATAATTATAGATAATATATCCCATTTCAAAGCAATTAGACCAATCAGGCGTAACGAACCACTTTGCTGCCGACGAATAACAAAGGCGCACGGTTATTTAAGCCCGGAGACGCCAGGCAGACCCCGAGGCCCCAGGGCCGGCTGAACGCCTTCCACCCCGGCTCGGCCCGCTCCGGCCCGCGGAAGGCGCACCCTCCGCCCCGGGGGCTGTGCACAGCCCGCTGAAGACCCCTTCGCACGGTTCCTGCGCGGGCCTCCAGGAGTGGGGGGAATGGTGGGGCTGGGGGTGCGGGCTTGAGGGGGCTGGGTGTCAAGTTCTCATAGACTTAAAAACTTTCTCTGATATCGTCCTCCAGAATGTCGCTGGGAGTCGGAATGGGCTGGAAGGCAGTGGGTTGTTGTCCCTTTTCATTCTGGGAGGTAGGGATTTTGATCGCTCCCCCGCCCTCCTCCACAACTATGCCGCCCCCTCCAGATGAGAGAACTGAATCAGAGAGGTTAAGTATCTTGCCCGGGGTCACACAGCTCGTTAGTGGTGGCGCCAGGATTTCGAGGCAGGTGGGTCTGCGCCCCTCAATCCCTGAAATCCACACGCATCGCTTCCTCCGGGCTCTTTCCAAAGAAGAGCTTCGGGTTCACATACGGCGGTCGCGGACCTGGAGCGCCTTCCCATCCCGCCCCCCACCCATCTGCGAAAAGAAAAGAAAAAAGATTTTTTTTGGTTCAGCTCCAGCTGGACCCTCCCGCCCGCGCCCTCCTCTTGAGATCAGGAAAAGATCCCGTTTTCCCAAGAATTTATCAAATGCCGAGATTCTCCGCACTGCCCGGAGGAGGGCGAGGACCTGAGCCTCGAAGTCGAATCCCCCAGCGAGATCTGAGGTCCGCGACCCCCCAGCACAGCGGCCAGGGCGAGCCTTTGTCATCCCATGGCTCCCGAATTCGAGGAGTTTGGGCCCTTGCTCGGATTTGGTTCAGTATTCTATTTCCGCAGGAGGCCCTGCTCCAAGACTACAGCCCGCAAACAACCCAGAGACCTGGAGGCCCGGCAGACATTGGACAGCAGCTGCAGCGGTGGAGAGGCCTGTGGAGGCCCCGAAAGAGAACTAGAGAACGCGGAGCTTCGGAGAGATGGGCCCGGTCCTGTGGTGGATACAGGATCTCGCAAAACCCGCCCTGAGATCGGTCTAGAGGTTCCTGGGGAACCTGGTGGATGGAAATGGAAGGCGAGTTTGCGCGGCTGAGAAGGCGAGAGCTGAGGTTGGGAAAGAGAGTGGCTGGGCGGAGGGGATCCATGGGCCACCACGTTGTGGGAATGTGCGAGCGCTCCAGCTGCCCTACCCCTTCCGCCACAGGCGGTCTCTGGAAGGCTGGATGGGGTGCCACAGGGATCTTTGGAGCGCCCCCTCTCGCCATCTCTCTTTCCAACGTCTCTCTTCATTCCTCCCCTCTGATGTCTCCTCTCCATGGCCAGTGGCTCTGTAGCCACCTCCTTACCCCTCCGACTCCCTCTTCTCTACTGTTCTGGTCTCTGGTGGCCTCTTAGGCTCTCCCCTCCTTCCCCCCTGCATTGGTCTCCCACCTCTTCAGGAAGCCAAAGCGACTTCAATGAGTTCTGCCTCCTCACTCTTGGCAGTTCTGGGTTTGAGGAGCCCTGCGTGTGTCTCGGGTGCAGCAGGGACCACCCCTTCCAGAAATTTCTCCTCTGAGCCTCAGTTTCTATTTTGCCCCAGGCACAGCCTGCCCTTCAGGAGACACTGTTGAGCTTCCAGGGGGTACTTAGAGCTTTGGGTCTTCAAAGCCTAGGACCTTGACCTTGAGCTTGCAGGCCAGTCATTAGGGAGGCTTTGGCCCCACCTGATCTGAGGGCTGACTGGGCAAGAACCCTAACACACACACACACACACACACACACCACTGCTGATACCCTCCCAGGACTTCAGATGGGGCTGCTGGGTGGGGGGGGCACCCCTGCATGAAGCCTAGTATCCCTGTCCCACTGGGGAAGTGAGCGAGGGGTGCTCAGCTCACTTGTGGCTCACTTTCTTCATGAGCAGCACAGAGGGACATGGAGGTGGTGCCCCCTAGATGTACTAATATGTGGGTGTCAGGGGAGGGAGCTTGAATGAATTCCAGTGGCAGGAAGGATCTTATGCCCACCGCCTGAATGTAGACTCTGCCTTACAGTGACCCTATAGGGCAGGGAAACAGCGTCTGTGGTTTCCTAGACTCACCTCCTCTTTCACCGAGGGGCAAATGGTGGTTTCAAAACACTGCCCTTGCTGTTGCCGCCCACTCACAAACATTGGATCACACCCACCCACACTCCATCACACACCCACTCACATTGGATCACACCATCACACACCCACTCACATTGGATCACACCCACCCACACTCCATCACACACCCACTCACATTGGATCACACCCAGGCACGCACACTCCATCACATCCGCTGATACATACTTTGATAAACACACACTCCCATGAGCACACACGCATGCACATACTCTCACACATTGACACACTCACAGACTGGTACACATGTCTACAGTCTTGGATCTGTGATGGATGAAATGGGAAGTCCAGATGTGAGGGTCATGCTGTGTGACCCCGTGTAGCCTCACCTTGTTCTGAGCTCTGGGCAGCTCCACAGGCAGAAAGCCGCTAAGGCCACTCGGTGGGACTGGTTGAGGGTTGGCTGGGGTGGGAGTGATGCCAACCCTTCTTGCTCAACCCCACAAACTCTTTGGGGGCCCAGAATTCTAGCCCTGCAAGGACCTTTAGAAAGGTAGTAAGTCCCACACCCAGGTGGAGAAACTGAGGCCCAAAGGGAAGAAGCAGACCTGACAGCACTGGTACTGAATGCAGGTGGTAGACTCCTAATTCAGTGCTCAACCTTCCCCCAACTCCAGGAAGTGGGAGACCCAGGAGTCGGGTGGCCGCTAATTCGATGATGTCACCAGCAACCTTGCTAAGTCCCAGACACCAAGCCCACTGGAGATCTTGGGTACAAGACTGCACCCTCTGGTGCACCAGAGTGGCCCAGCCCTGGATTCTGGCAGTCTGCCCAGCCTCTGTACGGGTTGGGTTGGCACTGTGGGATAGATTGGGCTCTTGGAGTTAGAGGGGCCAAAGCACCTATTGCAGGTGAGGCACTTCGGATGCAGTATCAACAGAGATTCTCACGCCACTTGGGAACCAGCATCCCACTTTCCAGATGAGAAAATGCTCCAGGGTGCCACCCCCTTACTATCCCCTTTCCCCACCCCCACCCCAACCCTTCAGACATCCTCAGGCATGTGTGTGCATATAGCCCCAGGTGCTTGTAGATGGACAGGGCTGGGCCAGGACTTCTGCCAAGCCCTGCCCCATCCAGGGAGTACAGGACTTGAGCTACTTGAACCCCCAGCCTGGACCTCTGTGGTTGTATCTGTGCTGAGACCTGCTCCCTCTTCTCTGAGCCCCGCGAGATTCGAAAACAGTTGGCCAGGGTGGGCGGCAATAGTTTTGCTCTTTGACCCAGCGACCCCAGCCCTGGGTGTCCGCTCAGACACAGAAACCTGCCCATCTGGGTTTGCTGTAGTGCTGCTCGCCAGCACTAAATGCTTGCCAGCTGATGCATGGCTATGCAGCACGCGCCGTGCGGACACGAGGGAACGGTACGCAGGGCTATGTGGATGAACCTTGGAAATAGGACTGACGGAAGCCAATGACAAACGGACAAGTACTGCCAGATCTCAATGAAATCAAGTAAACAAATACAGGCATTCCCAAGGGTTACCAAGGAGCTGTGTTCACAGAGGTCTGGTGAAGCCTGATTTGTGTGTCAGTTGGAACAGGTGATAATGTTCTCTCACTTAGCGGGACTTTTATAACATGGCGCTGAGTTGGATTTGACCCTAGGGCAGTGAGTCTCTTTTGGGTTTACTGCAAGAATTCTAGGCATGTCAAAGCTGCAGGGGATTGTGATGAAGAATCTATTGCAAGCAGGGGTCGTTTTGATCTTTTCAAAATGAGGGCGAATTTACATGATGCGGAAGCAGCATTCTGAACCAGCATGGCCCTGCTGAAAGATGGCAGCCAACTTCCTGCTTTGAATGGGTCCAAGAACCTGCTCTCTGTGCTTCAGGGTCCTGGAAGGGTTCACTGTTTCTCTTCCAGCTTCCCCATTCCAGGGCTTTCCTGGTCCAGTAACCTGGGCAAAACATTAAAAAGGTTTGAGAGCGCCAAAAGATGACCTTGAGGATGTTGTTGTTGTTGGGTCCCATGGTTTTGGTTCTGACCCATAATTATCCAACACACGACAGACAGAAACACTGCAGTCGTCAGCCATCCTCACCATTGTTCCTCTGCCTGTGCCCAGTGTTGCAGCCATGGTGTCCATCCATGTCCTGGAGGGTCTTTCTCTTTGTCACTACCCCTCCACTTTACCAAGGATGCCCTTCTCCAGGGACTGGTCTCTCCTGACAACATGTCCAAAGTAATTGAGATGAAGTCTCGCCATCCTTGCTTCTAAGGAGCATTCTGGCTGTACTTCTTCCCAGAAAAAAACTTGTTTGTCCTTTCAGCAGTCCATGGTGCTGTCAATACTGGTTACCAGGGACCTTGAGTAAATCCCACCTGAAATAAGAGACCATTGCATCACAGGTTGAAGGGCAAAGGGCCAGGCAATTTGTGGGACAACATCTACAACATCAAAACATGAAGAAAGCAAAAGGGTCGTCAAAAAGACTGAAAGAGCCAGCGTGGACGTCGGAAGAGACTCTGAGACCTGCTCTGAATGGAAGAAGTGAAGTCAGAGAGCTGAACAGAGCATTCCAAAGGGCATCTTGAGAAATTGAAGCATGGTAAGGAATGCACAATGTCTTGGAGGTAGAAAACCAAAAAGGACATGCTCAGCAAATCTCAAACCGAAGGAAAAAATACAAGCCTCGAGTCGTCATGTTGAAGGATCCCAATGGTGAAATATTGAATAATAGCCATCCAAACCAACCTCACTGCAATGGGATCAATTCAGACTCAGCAACCCAAACGCAAGCCTGCCCCTGTGCGGTTTTGAGTCTGTAACTCTTTTGTTTTGTTTTTAAAAAACACTTTATTAGGGGCTCATACAACTCTTATCACAATCCATACATACATCAATTGTGGAAAGCACATCTATACATTGATTGCCCTCATCATTTTCAAAGCATTTGCTCTCCACTTAACCCCTTTGCATCAGGTCCTCTTCCCCCCCCTCCCTCTTTGCTCCCCCCTCCCTCATGAGCCCTTGATAATTTATAAATTATTATTTTGTCATATCTTGCCCTGTGCGACGTCTCCCTTCACGCCCTTTTCTGTTGTCCATCCCCCAGGGAGGAGGTCACATGTAGATCCTTGTAATTGGTTCCCTCTTTCCAACCCCCTTTCCCTCTATCCTCCCAGTATCACCACTCACACCCCTGGTCCTGAAGTTATCATCCGCCCTGGATTCCCTGTGCCTCCAGCTCCTATCTGCGCCAGTGTACATCCTCTGCTCTATCCAGACTTGCAAGGTAAAATTCAGATCATGATGGGGCCTGGAGAAGCATTTAGGAATTAGAGGAAAGCTATATTCTTCATCGGTGCTGCATCGCACCCGGACTGACTCATCTCCTCCCCTAGACCCCTCTGCAAGGAGATCTCCAGTGGCCGACAAATGGGCTTTGGGTCTCCACTCTGCACTTCCCCCTTCATTAACTATGGTAAGAATTTTTTGTTCTGATGATGCCTGATACCTGATCCCTTCTACACCTCATGATCGCACAGGCTGGTGTGCTTCTTCCATGTGGGCTTTGTTGCTTCTGAGCTAGATGGCTGCTTGTTTACCTTCAAGCCTTCAAGACCCCAGACACTATCTCTTCTGATAGCCAGGCACCATCAGCTTTCTTCCCCACATTTGCTTATGCACCAGTTTGTCCTCAGCGATCCTATCATGGAGGTGTGCACCCAATGATATGATTTTTTGTTCTTTGATGCCTGATAACTGATCCTTTCAGAACCACATGATCACACTGGCTGGTGTATTCTTCCATGTGGGCTTTGTTGTTTCTGAACTAGATGGCGGCTTGTTTATTTTCAAGCCTTTAAGACCGCAAATTCTATATCTTTTGATAGCCGGGCACCATCAGCTTTCTTCACTACATTTGCTTATTCACCCGCTTTGTCTTCAGCGGTTGTTTCGGGAGGGTGAGCATTATAAAATGCCAATTTAATAGAAGAAAGTATTCTTGCATTGAGGGAGTACTTGAGTAGGGACCCAATGTCCTTCTGCCACCTTAATACTAAACCTATAAATATAGGCACATAGATCTATTTCCTCATCCTCATATATATATTTACATATGTACATGTCTTAGTCTAGACCTCTATAAATGCTCTTTGCCTCTCAACTCTTTCCTCTATTTCCCTTGACTTTCCTCCTGTCCCACTATCATGTTCCGTCCCCACCTGGGTTTCAGCAATACCTCTTCGTTACATTACCCCTGATCATGCCCTACCAGGCCTGCCACAGCCACCTCACCACCAATTTGGATCACTTGTTGTTCCCTTGTCCCTGGGTTTGTTAACACCACTTCCTTACCCCTCCACCTCTCTCTATCCCATTCCCCCCCCCCAGAACTGTCAGTCCCATTGTTTTTCCTTCAGTTTGTTCATTTTGTTCTTTGTCATTGGTTTATTGTTGTTGTTTCGTTGTCTATTGTTTGGTTTTGCTCTGTCTTGTTTTTGTGCATGTTATTATCTCCGCAGGTCTTTCTAAATAAGATAGGCTGGATGAACAAGCTGGAGTCTGTAACTCTTTATAGGAGTAGAAAACCTTATCTTTCTCCTTATTGGGTGATTACCAGAAGCATTGAAAGAAGATAGAAGGAACATTCAATCACTGTACCAAAAAGCATTGGTCCACATTCAGCCCCTTCAAGCCACATGATCAAGAATGGATGTAGGGAAGGAAGAAGTCCAAGCTAAACTGAAAGCATGATCACACACCCAAGAGTACCTGTTGAGATGCTTCAGTCAACTGATGCAGCACTGCAAACTCACTCGTCCATGCCAAGAAATTTGCAAGATTGCTACCTGGGCGACCAACTGGAAGAGATTCACATTTGTATCCATTCCAAAGAAAGGTCACCTCGCAGAATGCAGAAATGATCAAACAGTATCACTAATTAATTTCGTTTGCAAGTAAGAATTCTGCAGAAGATGGCTGTAGTCGCACCTCCGCAGGGAGCCATCTCCACAGCGTGCAACCATCAGGCGACGTAGCAAATGCTGATGCCCAAGTGGCGGGCTATTCCGATGATCTGGCTAAGATAAGTCATCAGCCAGTGTGGCAGTTACATGATCTCATGTCAATTTGAGGGGAGTATGAGCGAAGGAGTAGAGTCTAGCCTGTCAATTAGGTCACAGCCCTATGATGCCTCCTTGTGGGCATGGCCTTCTCAGGAGGATTCTGGGAACTTTCTCACTTTCTTCCGGGATGTGGGTCACCCTCTTTCTCTGATTCACCTCCCTGTTGAGAAGCCAGGCTCAGAACTGGAGGAGCCGTGTGGAGACCCGCACCAGCGCTGAGGTGCTTCCACCATCACTGGATCCACAAGACTTTCCACCCACCGGCCTGTGATCTTCCTGTGTTTGGCATCATTGCATGTCCTGCCTGAGGCTGAAGAGGAATTTATGGACTGGTATCGGACATATGGGCTCATATGGGACTTGATCTAAACTGGCTGGCATGCTTTTACAATATACAATTGCTCTTTGATAGAAAAGTCTCTCTTACACACATATGAATGTCTCTGTGTTTGTTTCTCTAGTCAACTCTGCATAACACAACCAATACTTTTCTTCATTATTGTCATTGGGTATCGTCAAGTTGGTTTTGACGTGTAGCACAACCTCATGTACAGCAGAATGAAACACTGCCCTGCCCGGTGCCATCTGCATGGTAATTGCAATGTCTTAGCCTATTGTGGCAGCCTTTGTATCAATCCATCTCATTGAGTGTTGTTGTCAATTTGAGGGGATTAAGAATGAAGGGGTGGAGTTCAACCTGTCAATCAGGACACAGCTTGATGACCTCATTTGGAGGCGCTACGGAGATAAATATCTCGCTGGAGGAGGGACCCAAGCTCATTCCCTGGGGGACATTGCAGCTGACAAGACACAGGAACTACGTTAGTGCCCTGAGCAGATGGAGCCACGTGGAGATGCCTGCCAGAGCTGAGATGCTTACAGCGCCACTGAATCCACAAGACTTCCAACCCACGACCTGTGATCTTCCTGCATCTGCGTCATTGCATGTGTTTTGTGAGTTTGAAGAGGACTTTATAGATTGATATCAGACGTAAGGCTAATATTAGACTTATGGACTTGATCTGGACTGGGATGTTTCCTTAATGTACAATTACTCTTGATATAAAGGGTTTTCTTATACACATATGAGTGTCTCTGAATTTGTTTCTCTAGTCAACCCAGACTCACAAAAGTATCTTGCTTTTTTCCTGTGCCCTCTCCTTTACCAAGGATGATGTCCTTCTCTGGGGGCTGGTCCCTCTTGATGGCATGTCCAAAGTATGTGAGATGAAGTCTCCACACCTTGTCTACACCAAGCATTTGACTCTCCCTCTAAGACACACGTGTTTGTTCTGTGGCAATTTGTGGCATATTCAATATGCTGTGCCAATGCCACCGTGCAAAGACATCTACTCTGCAGGCCTCCTTAGTTATGCCCCAGCATAGAAGGTGATTGAAAGCACTAGGGCTGGTGTCAGGTGCACTTAGTTCTAAAAGTGACTTTTTCATGTGTACCAGGAAACCAAGACGTGTGTGTCTTGCTTTATTGCTGTGGTCTGGAACGAAGCCACAACATCCCTGAGGTCTGCTTCTACTTCCCAGTCACTCGGAACACTTCCCATATGCAGATTCACTTCATTCTGACAACCCTGTTTTTATTTTGTATCCTGAGTTACATTTGTAGAAACTGAAGTTGAATAGCCGATTCTTGCAAAATCAAAGGAGACTCCAGGATGGGTAAATCTACAGAGACAGTCATTGGATTAATGCTTCCTTGGGAGTATAGCAGGAGGTTGGGGGTGGAGGGTGGGGAGAGGTGGGATGGAGAGTTAATAATGATGAGTACAAGAATACAAAGAATGTTCTAGAACGGATTGTGGCAATGATTGTACAACACTCCTTGATGTAATTGAACTATTGAATTGCATTTGTGAGTAATATGCCAATAAAAATCTATTATTTTAAAACCCATCTATTGTAATTAATTAATTTAAGGTAAATTAATTAATTAAATTGAAAATCAATCCATTAGTTATTTTTTAAAAAAAAGAAAACAAAAGGTTCTAGGATCTAGTGTCCCCCTCTGCCTGCCTGCACCCCACTTTGGAGCCCTGCTCTGGACTCCCGTGTGTGTGTGTGTGTGTGTGTGTGTGTTTGTCCAGAGGAAGATAGAAAGCTTTGTCCATACCCTAATGCTGTAGCCCCAGGCCTGATCCTTGTGTACCGTCATTGGGGACCCCTGTGCGCTGGGGCCCAGGACAAGGCCTGACCTAGAGAGGGCACTCTTGAGAGGAGGAGATGAAATTACTAACTGGCGTGGTGATCCACATCTGGTGATATCTGGGCCTGTGCCCGAGCCTCCACCATTCCACTAGCCCGGCAATGGGGTCACTACCACTGACTTAATGCCCACTCAGAGAGACCCTACAGGATAGGCAGAACTGCCCCTGTGAATTTCCAAGACGGTAGCTCTTTCAGTAAGTAGAAAGCCCGGTCTTTCTACCACAGAGGACTGGTGGTTTCGAACTGCTGACCTGGGTCACAGCCCAGCGTGTCACCCCCTAAACCACCAGAACCATTACCGAGTGTTCCTCCAGCGGCCTTTGAACAAGAAAACCAAAGTCCTGCGTCTCAGTTGCTTGGGTTTACACCTCTTGTTATTTATTTGTTTGTTTGTTTAGAAAAAAATAATTCCCCACCCGCCAATCTCCTTCAAGTTTGCTCCATGCACAGAGATAAGGAAACTGAGGCTCTGAGAGGTCAGATAACAGACTCAATCTGATTCCCCATCTCCTGCCTAGCTTTATCTGAACCTGAGGCTGGAGACTTGCACTTGAACCCCAGCCCCCCCTTACCTGCCCCTCCCAAGAGATGCAGCCTTCCACTGCAGGGCCTTCCTCCGAGGGGGGAGAATATGGCAAGGGGCGGGTTGTGAGCATGTGACCTTAGAATGGTCCTCTAGTGGCCCTGCCCCTCCCGAAAGCTGACTTTCTCTCCCAGCGTATTTTGGAGGAGAGAGAATTGCTCCCCAGCAACCCCCACCTCCTCCCCATCATTTCCCACAGCCCTTCCAGCCCTTCGTCCCTCAATCTAGGGTGCCCAGCTCCCTCTGACCTCTCCTTGTCAGGACTGCAGACCCGGCCTGCCTGACGCTGACCTGATGGGTCCCTGGGGACACCCTATCTGATCAAACAGCGAGTCAGCCGCAGTCCAATTAAGTGAAAAAAGGCCCTGCGTGTTCAGGTTCAGGGGTGGACCCTGCGGTGGTCCCCTAGGCGACCCTGATGCGTCCCCATCTGTTTGATTTTTCTGCTCAGACACACATGTTTAAACAAATCCCAGGGGGCCTTGGTAACCTGAGCCCGCGGAGCCTGGTTGCCAGGTATGGAAGCTCCATGGAGATGCTGAGCGAGCAGGAATGAGGAGGAGAAGCCAAGCCAGCTTGATAACGCAAAGCCCTCTCCCGAGTCCAAGTGGGTGAGTTCCCATCCTGGCTGCACCCTGGGCCTGCTTCGTGGCCTCTGACAAGTTACTGAGGCTCAGGGAAGTGCAGGAACTGGGACACCCAACCAGATGGATGCTGTTGAGCCTATCTCCCGGCCCCCACCTGTCGGTGGGATTATGGGAGCCCCTGCATTGCTGCGATGCTGGCCGCGATGTTGCTGGCATTTGAACTGTCAGCAGGGTCACCCAAGGTGAGCAGATTTCAGAGCTGCTTTCAAAACAGATTTTGGCGTTTCCACTAAGAACAGACAACGACGCAGAAGGAGTGGACTGTCCGCCTCTGAGGGATTAGCCACTGAAAGCCTTATGGAGCGCAGCAGCACACGGCCAGACCTACTGGAACCTTACGGATAAGCAGTAGATCATTGTCTGTAGATGCACTATCTGGGGGATGAGCACCCCAGATCGGAAGGCACTCCAAATGCAGCTGGGGGAGCGCTGCCCCTCAAAGTAGAGCCTACTGTCAGGGTGAAGATGCAGCAGCACTTTCAGGACCCCCTCTGCTGATGGGGCATGGCGCACCATGAGAAGAAACAGCTGCAAGCGCCCTGTTGTAATCGGAACTTGAACTTGTGCCAAGTATGAATCTGGGAAAATTGGAAGTTGTCAAAAATGAAGTGGAACGCACAAAGATCAATAGCCTAGGCATGAGTAAGCTGGCTTGGACTCGTATTGGCCATTTAAAATCAATCACATGGTTTCCTATGGCGGGAATGGACAAATTCACGAGGAATGGCGATGCGTTCACCATCAAAGACAGCATTTCACATCTGTCTTGAAGTACAATCCTGCTTAGGAGAGAAGATTGCCTTTATGCATACAGGAAAGCCCGTTCATGTAACTCCTGTACAGAGTCACCCGCCACCCACTAAAGCTAGTGATGAAGAAGTTGACGAGCTCTACCACCATCTTCCATCTGAAATCGATCAAACACGCAGTCAAGGTGCGTCGGTAATCATTAGCGGTTGACATTCGAAAGAAGCGAAGAGGCGGGAACAGTGATTGGAAACGATGATGTTGGTGATGGAAACGAAGCTGATCACATGACAGACATTCTGCAGACCCCTCAACCTCTCCATTGCAGACATCTTCTTATAGTCACAAACAGCGGTTAACACGTGGACTCCTCCAGACGAAGTACGCAGAAATCAAACAGATGACAGCTGTGGGAGGAGACGACGGGGAAGCTCGGGATCAGCAGCCAAAGCCAGGCCAGGGTCCACCGTGGAACAGACCATCCACGGATCCCAGGGAAGGTCGAGTGGAAGCTGCAGAAAACGAAACCGAATTCACAAGATGCGAAATAAGAAAGGTGTGACAGTGCTCTGCCTTTGTCCAGACGACAGCCTTGCACATCCGGGGTGTGTGTGTGTGTGTGTGTGTGTGTGTGTGTGTGTGTGTGTGTGTGTGGCAGAGGTGGGGGAGTTCTATGCTGTCCCCTAGAGTCTCTGGTCGGGAACCAACCACAGGAACTTCTCCTTCACAATCACAGCTAGTCCTCGACTGACAGCTGGGTCTCCTTCTGACAGCTCTTGACTCTTGCAAATCGGTCCCGACATAAGTTGAATCCCTCTGCTTTGCCTTTTTGTTTGTTTGTTTGTTTTTTAGCTTTTGTTATTATTGTCAGGAGAGACCACTTCCTGGAGAAGGACGGCATGCTTGGTACAGTCCAGGGTCAGCGTAAGAGAGGAAGACCCTCAATGAGATGGATGGACACAGCGGCCATAGCGATAGGCTCAGGAGCAAAAATGATGGTGAGGAAGGTGCAGGACCGGATGGTGTTCCCTCCTGTGCTCCATCAGACCACTGTGAGTCAGAAGTGACTGGTCAGAACCTAACAACAACTGGTGCCAGGAGTCCCCCTTCAGGGGTGCACCGGGCAGCTGGCCTGGAGGAACCGGAGGGCCAGGATGCACCACTGAGTGGAAGAGGAGGAGGGGCTGATGGTCAGGAGGAAGGCACGGCTGGACAGGGGTGGAGCCTTGGGGTGCAGAGGCCTCTCAGCCCTCCAGTAGCCCGGCCTGCCGTCAGCATCCTCAAACCTTATGAGCTGAGTCAGGAGAGGACCTGGGACCGTTTGGGGCTTCCTTGGGCCCCATTGTCTCAGCAATCATAGTGTTTAAAGTTGCTCTCCACGCTCTCATTATCCCGTGTTTATAACTCTTCCAGAAAAACAACAGTGAGCCCGCTGCTCCCTCCCCTACTCCCACCCCTTACCCCAAGGTCATGGGAGGAGCATGAGTGGCAGGATGCTCAGCCGGCTGCCGCCTGTGGCCTGGCAGCGCTCTGTCTTGTCTGCAGGGTGTGTTGTGGCTCTTCCACCTTGAGACACATGTGGCCCACTGCTTTGGGCTCACGTGCGACCTTCACTGCGGTTGCTGGTGGAATTGCCTTGCTGCTGCTGTTGTGATCGCCATTGCCGTGATCGGTGCTATCGTGTTCCTTCCCACACACCAGGCACAACAGAACGAAGCATCCCCGGTCCTGCGACATCCTCACCGTGGTTCCTGTGCTTGAGCTCCCTGTGGCAGCCACTGTGTCTGTCCATCTCGTGAGGGGGGTGGCTGACAACACAGTGGCCAAAGTACGGGAGAGGAAGTCTCCCCATCCTGGCCTCGAAGAAGCACTCTGGCCACACTTGTTCCAAGACGGACGTGTGTGTCCTTCCAGGTGTCTGGGATGCTTTCAGTCTCCTTCAGGGGCACCGCCAATCAGAGGCGCTCATTTTCCTTTGGTCTTCCTTCGTTCACAGGCCTGGTGGGCAAGGGGATCTACCTGCTGAACCAGGAGGAGCTAAGGCCCTGCTATGTGGGGCCAGTCACGTGCGGCGTCCGTGACAATATCAGCAAGACACGCACGGGATAGCCAGATGGCAGTGAGATCAGAAGACGGCAGGGGGGAGCCGGGGGTGGGGGTGTGGGGGTGCCGGCCCTGTGTGGAAGGCTCTAGTTCGTTTACTGATTGCCGTCACGACTCCTTAGAGCCAGTCCCTCCAGCCCATGGATCATGAGCACATGGGGCCACCAGGAGGCTGCCCTCTGCAGGGAAGGGCCAAGTGGGCTGTATTTGTCCCTCCCAACCTCAGGCACATGGAGAAAGTGAACAAAGCAGTCACCCCCGCCATGAGAATTGCTCAGAACCTGCTCCCGTCCCTCTGCAGGGGACCCTGCATCACGCCCCGCCTTGGAGTTCACGGAGGGGCGTGTGGTGCGGCGACGCGGAAGCAGCGAGACTGTCAACCAAAAAGGTCAGATGAGGCCGTCTGCTTCGGTAAAGATTTGCTGCTGTTTTTAGGTGCCATCGAATCGGCTCCAGCCCATAGCAACTGTGGCAGTGACATCATCTCCGGTCAACTTGAGCGAAGGGGTAGGGAGTCTAGCCTGTCAACAAGGTCATAGCCAATCATGATTCTGCGGGCATAGCCTTCTCCTGAGGATTCTGGGAATTCCTGTCTTCCTCCGTGGAGGCAGGACATACACTCTCTGTGCTACACATTCTTGTTGACAAGCCACATGAAGCTCTGTTGATGGGGCCAGAGCCCTGGAGCTGGAGGAGCCACGTGGAGACCCACACCAGCACTGAGATGCTTGCACCACCCTTGGATCCACAAGATCTTCTACCCACCGGCCTGGGATCTTCCTGCATTCAACGTCACTGCATGTGTTGGGTGAGTCTGAAGAGAATTCTTAGACTGGTATGGGACATACGGGCTAATGTCAAACTTATGGACTTGATCGGGACTGGGCTGGGATGTTTTCTTAATATACATTTACTCTTTGATATAAAGTTCTCTCTTATATGATTTTCCCCGGATTTGTTTCTCTAGTCCACCCAGACTAACACTGCGATCCTGTGTACAGGAGATGGAAACACTGTCTGGTTCTGTGCCATCCTCACAGTCGTCCCTGCGCTTGGGCCCACTGTTGCCGCCACTGTGTCTGTCCACCTAGTTGAGGGCCTTCCTCTTTTTGGGGTGCCCCTCCACTTTACCAAGCATGGTGTCCTTCTCCAGGGGCTGGTCTCTCCTGGCATCATGCCCAAAGTACATGAGATGAAGTCTCGCCATCCTTGCCTCTAAGGAGCAGTCTGGCTGTACTTCTTCCAAGACAGGTTTACCCTTTTAGCGGTCCATCTGTGTGGATGAAAACCTTGGGGACCCCCCCACCCCCACCCCCCACCACGGGGCAGTTCTACTCTGTCCTACAGGGTGCTGTGAACTGGGATGGACTTGGCGGCAGTGCATTTGGCTGTGGGTGGGGTTTGCCCTGTGGTCCCCATGTCACAGGTGGAGAAACGGATGAGGGCAGTCAGCATGACCCCCTCCCGCTCCCCCCTTCCCCCAGGTCTCTCACCGGAGGTCAGGGAAAGTTCTAAGCCTTCACAGAGAGAGACCCCCGAGGCTGGGGAAATCCAAGCCAAAGCTAACACGCGCTTTGCATTGCCTCTTTCCTGGGCAGGAAGAGCCCCCTGGTTGCCCCCTCCCCACATGTGCCTGCACATCAAAGGTGGGGGCTGCGGGGCCAGGTCATCTGCTCAGCTGGCAGGGCCTGGACAGAGGCAGCCGGAGGCTGGGTCTCAGCGAGAGGGGAAGCCCACATGAAAGGGACTGATGGCAAAGAGGAAATGAAGACACCCCCAGGGGCCCTCGGCGCCCCGCCCAGGTTTGCTCACGCAGAGCCTAACCTGGAGCTCAGCTCCCTTCTTACTGCCAGCCAGGACCCTGCCAGAGGAAGCCAGTCCCCCGCTCAAGGGGGACCCCGAAGAGATGGATGGTTGCTGGGCCTCTCCCGGTGCTCGGACTCGGAGGGTCTGCGGCAGGGCCCAGACTCGGTGTTTGTAACTCGTTCTCAGGAGGTGCTCAGCTGGACTCATTAGCAAAGAGGGGGGTGAACTGCCACCCAGCGTTCGAAACCCCCCTGCCAAATGCTTAGAATGTTCCAACAATAGTCTAAGAACTGAGACTTCACCGCCATCGCCATCCAGTCGATGCCACCTCACAGCGACCCTACGGACGGGGCAGAGCTGTCCCTGTAGGCTCTCCGAGTCTGTAACTCCTTATGGGAGTAGAAAGTCTTTCTCCTGCAGAGCAGCTGGTGGTTTCGAACCTCTGACCTTGTGGGTCACAGCCTAACGCGGAACCACGCCGCCACGAGGGCTCCTTCCTATTTTTATCATCATAACCAAAATGACCCCGAGCTCCGCAATCACGAGATCATCCCATCAGTGCTGGGATCGGGCCTTCACAGGCTCAAGGTCACTGGTTAATGCTCAGCTGCTGACCCAGAGGTTGGCAGTTCCAGCCCCTCCGGTGAGGGTCCTTTGATCTGGTGATCTACTCCTGGGAAGAGCAGCGCCAAGAACCCCCACTGGGGGCAGTTCTACTTTGACAACTGGAGACCCTCCAACGGAACCATCATTCTTCCCAGGCCACCCTGGAGGTGGGCTCTGTGGTCCCTGTGCTGGTCCAGGGGGAGGGAGAGGGGAAGCTCAAGTGATTTGCTGAAGGCCACTACTCGGCAAAGAGGGAGCTCCCAAGTGCATCCGGGTCTGTGCAGTCCCACAGGAAGGGCCCTGGCCTTAGAAAACAACAAGCAAACCAACTCACTGCCCTCGAGCTGATTCTGACCCAGAGGGTTGCAACGCGGCTTTTGACATGGCCCATGTGGGAGCTCTGGTCTGCATGCTGGGGCTGCTAACTGCAAGGCCAGCAGTTCAAACCCAGCAGCCACTCAGAGCTAGATAGATTGGGCTCTCTCCTCCTGGAGAGGTCGCCACTTCAGAGACCCTGTGTAAGATCACTGTGAGTCAGAGTCAACTGGGCATAAGGTCCATAAGAAGCCCTGGCAGTGCTTACAGGTCCGGATTGGCTGCTAACTGCAAGGTGGACAGTTCAAACCCACCAGCTGCTCCTAGGGAGATAGGTGAGGTTGTCTGATGTCAGAAGCTAAAAGGAGTGCTCTACTCGATCTTAGAGGGTTGCTGAGTCAGAACCACCCGGACGGCCCTGCATGTTGTCTGCTTTTCTTCTGGGACGATGCCTTGAGACGCAGAGTCCAGAAATCAAAGAACACCTCCGGCAATCTGCAAAAGGACAGCAGCGAAGCTGTCACTGGGGTGACCCAGCTACGCCTGACCCGAGCCGTGCTCTTGGCAATCGCCTCAGATCCGTGCCACAGCTGGACGCTGGAAAAGGCAGACCAAGAAGAGCGGGTGCTCTTCAGGTGCTGATGGAGAACCTCGAGTCTACTGGGCACCTCCAGAGGGGGAACGGAGCTGCCTTAGAAGAAATCAACATGATGGTGACACTTTGCTCACTTGCTTTGGACACGCCATGAGGAGAGACCAGTTGCTAGAAGGGGACCTGGCGGCCGGGTGGGCAAGTAGAGGGTCAGTCAAAACGAAAGAGACCCTCAACGAGCTGGACTGACCAATAACTGCTCCACTTCATGCAAACATCATGACCATGACGGTGCCGCGGGATCTGCCAGTGCTGTGCTCTGTTACCCACAAGGCCGCCCTGAGTCGATGACTGGGGAGCAACAATTGGGAGGATGCAGTCTCCTCCGTCCTAGGGAGTCCTGTGATGTGACTGGGTGCCCAGGCTGAGCAGCAGACTCACTGAGGATGGATGGTGTGGTCATGACATCATCGGGTGTCAACTTGAGACTATAAAGAGTGAAGGGGGTAGTGTTTAGCCCGTCAATCAGACCGCAGCTTGATGACCTCATTTGGAGACTCTCAATCCCATATTAGGTAACTAGCTCACTGGATGCCAGACCCATGCTCTCTGCCACACGTTCCTGCCGACAAGTCACACGGAGCTACACTGATAGAGGCAGAGCCCTGGAGCTGGAGGAGCCACATGGAGACCCGCGTCAGCACTGAGATGCTTCCACCACCACTGGAGCCACAAGACTTTCTACCCACTGACCTGCGATCTTCTATCGCATCTGTTGTGTGAGTCTGAAGAGGAATTTACAGATTGGTATCGGACATATGGGCTAATATTGGACTTCTGGACTTGATCTGGACTGGGCTGGGATGTTTACTCAATATATAATTGCTCTTTGATCTAAAGTTCTTTCCTATACATATATCAGTCTCCCTGGATGAGCTTCTCTAGTCTACCTGGACTAACACAGATGGCAAGAAGCACTTCCCAGGGCTCCCAGTCCTTCTGTGGCTGAATGCGCCTCACTTTCTACAAAGCATACATAGCATTCTGTTCTGTCCCTGTCCCCATGTTCACGCTACAGACAAGGAAGTGGACACTTAGAAAGGTTTAATGGGAAGCGCTTGGGCCTGAGACTGGCTCTGTGGGATTCCAAACTCAAACTGTGTGTCCCCACTCCTTGCCCTACCAGGGTTGGGGTGGGCAGGCAAGGGTTAACGTTGTGGTGGGAAGAAGCCTTGGGTCCAAGCTCTGCTGACTCAGGCCTGTCAGTTGCCTGGGAGCTGATTAAGATGTCACAGAGGATTATGATGTCAGGTGCAAGAATTGCTCCCAGGGGGGTGGGGGGAGCTGCTGGGCTAGGAGGTTATCCTAGCAACAGAGGCAGGACATCTGTGCCAGCAGTGGCTCATCCTGGTGGGAAGAGTGTGGGTATTGGGGTCACTCTGTCCTGGGTGCCAGGCCTGGTCCCTTGACTCTGCAGCTGGGTACCCTTGGGTGAAATATTTCCCTTTGCTGAGCCTCCTGATTTTCCTCTGCAAGATGGCAACGTCATTCCAGCCCTGCAGGGACCAGATGGAATTGCCTCTACCAGCCACCACCAAGTGAGGGTCCTCAGGGGACCCCAGGTGGCCATGAGCTCCAGAGCTGAGACTCAGGCGTGGGTGGGCTTGCCCAGAGAAGGCAAAGAAAGGGTGCCAGGCCACTGGCTACCACTTGCTGAGTTGACTCAGAATATGGCATTCCTGGCACCAGGAGCTCTCCTGAGCAACCCTCTTTGGAATGGTGGTTGGGAATGGGGAATGCTGGAATTCCTTCTGCTGTTCCCTAAACTGCTCAGCTCATGTTGACCATGACACCTGGTCACCACTGGGCATTTGCTGTTGTGTTCATTTGCCTGGTGCTCTGTCCCTTAATCCCCTAGCACCCAGCACTGTGTCTAGCACAAAATAGATGTTTGAGGAAAGAGAAGAAAGACGGTCTTTTTCAATGTCCCTCTCTGTGGCTCCTATGGAATCTCTCTTGTCTTTGAAGAAGAAATAGCCCCTCTCCTCTTCAAGGCCACCCTCCCGTAGGCTCTTGTTCGACTTCTCATTTTCCCAGGACATGGCTTTGTTCATTCCCCTCCCCACTCACAATCCATCTACCCAACATTTACCCTCATGATACACTATCCACACTTACTTCTATGTAGTCACCATCCATTCATCTCCAGCCTCCCATCCACCCACCCAATCATCTCTCTATCAATGCACCCACCTGATCACTCACCCATCTATTTATCCAGCCACCCACCCACCCATCCATCTACCTATGCATCCATCCATCCATCCATCCACCTATCCATCCATCCATCCATCCATCCACCCATCCATCCATCCATCTGTCATCATTTATCCAGTCAGCCAGCCATTCACCCCATTGAACCATCCATTAATGCAGCCAACCATCTATCTATCCATGCCCTCATTTACCACTCATCCATCCATTCACTCACCTATCCTTCCATCCATCTATCCATCCCCCATCCTCACGTCTACTTATCCATGTGCCCACCTATTCATCTAGTCATCTATCCATGCATCCACCTAACCATCCATCTATCCAGCCACCCACCCATCCTCCCACCCATCTCAGCAGTAGATAGTGGCTAGGCATCTCTTGTGCATGAGGAGCTCACAGGGTCAAACCAGCCTGTGATTCCGGCCCTCACAAGTTTCCACGCAATCTCTTAGGAGAATGTGAAGGGCATCTTGGAGAGGGAAAGTGGATTTCTGAGAGTCTGTAGGAGAAAGCCAAAGGGAACCAAAGAAAACACCAGGGGGAACCAAAACAGAACAGGATTGCTCTTGCAAGGTGAGAATGTGGGCACCAGGGATGAGGCAGGAGGCCACTGGCAAGTGCCTTACTCTTTCACAGCTCCTACCATCTACTGATACTGCCTTCCCTTTGTGGAGCCTCCCATCGACAGCGTAAGTAACTTGCTTCAAGTCACTCAGATTGTAAGTGGTGGGTTAGGTCTGAGAAGCTCCAGTTTGGTTCACTTCTTCATGGTTCTACTGGTCCTATTTGTACTATTGCCTCTCTTTGCTCTGGAGATTCCAAATGCTTCATTAGGGTCCTGTCTGTCCCTAGTGGAATACCAGCTTCAGGAGACTCTCTCTGTCCCTGCTGGACTGCTAGTCCCATGGGATCCCATCCCTCTCGCAGTACTATCTGTTTTTACCTGGGTTCTATCATTCATTGCAATGGCCGCACGAAATTCATACTCATTGCTCACGACTGCAGGGTTTATTGGGGAGTCAGCCATCACGATTCAGGAGAGAAATGCTCAGTCAGGACAATTTTGTTCTGCTGTATCCATGGGAAGGTCTCTCTGGCCCCCAGCCTCTTGGCCTGGCCTCTGCCCTGTTTAGGCCATGTTGCAGAGCCATTTCAGGGCTGCCAATGAGTTCCCAAAGGGTGAGCCACTCCGCTATAAACCTCAACCCTAAAGGCCCACAGCTCATGTTCTATGGGTCAACAGACCCAGCTCACCAATTAAGTGCCCAGAGGTATCCCACTCTATAAGCCAGTCTCCTTCTCCCAAAGCATCCTGCTTTAGTTGCTCTGTGGGCTGGGAAGTCCACCCCTTTGTCTCCTGTCTGGCTCTTGATTATGCCGATGCTTCTGCTCATCTGGTATCAAAACTATCTCCTGGACCTAGGAGGTTCGATGTGCAGGGATCCCAGGGTCCAAAAGACTCACTCCACTCCTGGCTCCCACTTCCTGTGGCTCAGATGACTCTTTATACCGAGTAGGGTGACTGTCACGGTGAATCCTCTTCACAATCACTCATGGTTGAATCATATAATCCAATCAGTGTCTTCCCCTTTTCTTTCTTCCCCAGGCCCATCAGAAGAAAAGGTTGAGGGAATAGCAAGGACCAGAGGAGCCATGTAAAATAATTCACTGTGATACATGTCCCCTCTGTCCACACTGAAATACCAGCTCCGTGGGGGCCGTCCCTGTCCCCACAGGAGTTCCAGTCCCCCGTGTTTGCAGCTCCTTGGTGGTCCTTCCTGTCCCCCGTGGAGTGCCAGCTCCGTGGGGGTCATCCTTGCCCCCATTGGAATACCAGATTCATGAGAGTTCTCTATGTCCCCCCACTAGAGCTCCAGTCACATGGGCTCATCTCTGTCCTTACTGGAGTTACAGCTCCGTGGGGGTCATCCCTGTGTCCACCAGAATGCCAAGTCATGGACCCGTCTCTGTCCCCAGTGGAGTGTGCTAGTTCCATGGTGGTCAGCACCCTCCTCACTAAGTGCCAGCTTGATGTGCCTGCTGTCCCCTGTTGTGACCGGGCAGGAGCAGCAGCAGTTTGGAGATACCTTCTCGGGGGTGTCGTGGTGACTCCACCTCCGCACAGAGCCTTCTCTGGAATCCTTAGCATTCCGAGCTGACGGGCCTGGTCCTGGAGGTGCAGCAAGCAGTGGTGAGCCTTGGTTGTGTCCTGGCCTCCCGTTTCTGATCATCCTACCACACACACACACACACACACACACACACACACACACACACACACAGATACACTGTGCAGGCAGATAATTGAAAAGATTACTCTAAGCTGGGTCCTCGGGAAGGCTGATTTATCGCACGTCATCCTCACTTCAGGGTTTTTATTAGAAAGTGACAAATGACTCTCCAACTTGAGCCTTGTGGCTGCGTGTCACCTCTGCCAGCCACACAAACGAGCACCAGCTCCCAGGGTCTCCGCAAAGTCACAGCACATCCCCCGACTCACGCCCAAGAGGCCTCACTCCCATCTCCAGCCCGCCCTCCTTCCATCTCTCCCTGCCTCCGGTCCGGCTCGCCCTCTGCACAAGAGCGTCGTGAGGACACTCGGAGCAGAGAGACTGGGGCTGGGATCTGCAGGTGAGGCAGGTGTGATGTCCACACAGATGAGGAGCGTTCCGTTCATGACCAGGTTGTCTCTGCCACCCACTTGTCAGTGTGTGGCACTGTGGTGGACAGGCGTGGTGCTGTGATGTTGGAATCTCTGCTGGCCGCCTGTGTTTTAAATACCAGCAGGGCCACCTCTGGCGAGCAGGCTTCAGACTAACACAGAACATCAGTCCATGAAAACTCGATGGGTCCCAACAGCAGGTGTGGGTATTGTCAAAGCCACAACAGTGAGGCTGGCCTAAGCACACCAAGAGTCTTCACAGTGGTGCAGGACTGGACAATGTTTCTTTCTGTTGCATAGAGCGGGGGTGGCATATGAGTTAGAGTTGACTTGACAGTAGCCTTGAGACCTTAGCCATTCTCCAGGGCCCCTCTCAGGCTGCCTCTTACCCCACAGCCCTCCATGATCGTGAACACTGGGCCAGGATTCCCACTGGTTTGGCAGTTAAGACCGCTATCCTCCAGAATGAAATCTCTTAGAACTGGATGAGCAGCCAACCAAACCGGAAAGGAGGTTTCTTCGGGGGTGTGGTCTGCTTCCCACACAAGTGGATGCCGTGGAGACACTGGATAGCATTCCATTGGCTCTGAATCCTGCATCTGGCTCATCTCTTGACCTCCAGTGGCCTGCCACATTGCCTGCCGGTCCTTGGATTGGTTAGTAGACTGCCATCTGCTGGCCTTGATTTCATTTGTCTCTGCAGCCAGCAGCCTGATGTCTCACCTGTCAATCTTGGGTCTATCAGCCTGCAGCTACTTGAGTCAGGGAAGCTTCCCCTTAGATACCTATAAGCTTCACTGGCTGGGTTTCTCTAGAGAACCCAGCCGGTGCCAGTCCCCTTCATCTCTAGCCCTCTTCCCCAAGTGTTTTTATAACGCTTGGTTGGTCTCTCTCTCTGCAGCACCACACCTTCCCCACCTGACCCTGGCCTTGCTGGCGCCATGCTAGTTTCCCTGTTCTCCTGAAGAGCTCACATTGTGGGAGGAGGTTTGCAGAGTGTGGGAGCAACACAGAGAACGCTGGGGCCTGGGCTGGGGGACAAGGAGAGCCTTGGAGGCACTGGCAAGAGGAGCAGGGATGGGATCAAGCACCCAGGGGCTTGGGGCTCGGGGCTCGGGTGAGGATCCTCGTTCAACACCTAGTGGCTGTATGGTGCTGGTCAAGTCCCTTAACCTCTCTGAACATCTCATATATTACCAACACATACTTGCTGATCAGCTGACCCCCGGCTCCTAGGGAGCACCAGTGGGGGAGCTGATAAGACCACAGCTGACACCACCATCACCAGTGTTCTCTTAGAGCCTCGAGTACCCCCTCCGTGCAGTGCAGTACCCCCTCCATGCCCCCCAGATACAGCAGGGAGAGTAGCACCTTTTGCCTGTTCATACCTGTGCGTCTTGCCCGTCTGCCTGTGCGTCCACATGTTGGTTACTGTTCGTCACTGCTGATACTGCACTGGTCATTTATGTGACAGTGTTACCTTTGCCGTCTGCAGCTCCTGTGGCTCTCCCGTCCCCATTTTCCTAAGTGACATCATGGCGGCCACCTCCTTCACTGTGTGATGCTTTTCCCTCTGCCCGAGGGAACACTCAATTCAAAGGACAAACTCCCTGCCATCGGGCGATCCCGGCGCCGAGCCGTCACATAGAACAGGGTAGAACTGCCTGGGGATTTCCGAGGCTGTAACCCCATGGAGGTAGAAAGCCTTCCCTTTCTCCTGCAGAGTGACGGGTGGGCTGGAACTGCCGACCTTGCAGTTTACAGAGGGGATGGAGCTCAGAGTTGGGACTTGGTACTAGCGACCCCAGTCCCCCAGATTGAGTGACCCAACTCACGCAAGCCCTGGATATGGGTGTGGAGGGTCTCACGGACGACCCTCTGGGGACCCTCAAAGACACTGATAGCTGCCCCAAAGCGAACCAGTGGTCACAGAGTCAGTTCCAACTCCTGTGTGCTGTCGTAGAAACACTTCCCACTGGGTGCTTTTTAGGGAAGGGGGCGAGTGAGGTGGGGTGAGGGACTCCAGCTCCATTTATTGTGTAGTTCTCTTCATTTTAGAGAAAGCGCCCCGGAATTTCCATTCAAAATTGTGCCCTCACATGATTTCATCATCAAATAAACACATCGATGGGGAAAAAAACGTAGATCATTTAAGGAGCGTGGGATAAATCGAGGCGCATGAGAAGCGAATAACAATATGCTATGTCAAGCCTAAACCCACGGCCACTGAATGGAGTCTCGTTCACAGTGACCCTGCATGGGCTTCCGGGGCTGTAGGCCTCTGCAGGGGCAGACAGCCACGTCTTTCTCCCCAGGAGAGGTTGGTGGCCTAGCAGCAGCCTGACCCTTCCTTAACAATGTCCCCAGGGCCACTCGGGGGTCATTTATTTGGCTGGCATCTGAAGGAGCCACCTGGAAGAAGGCTGAGCTCAGAGGTGGTTATCCGTGGGGTGGCGACAGGCAGCCCCAGGTGATAGCTAGAAGCGTCATGGAGGACAGCAGCTGGAGATGGACTGCAGAGACCAGCCATGGGGAGATGCCGGTGGACGCTAGACTCAGCTTGTATGCCCGTTGTCCCATCTCTCGGCATCCTGGGGCCTCCTTGTGGCTGCTGCTGTTCGGCGAGATCAGACTCATTGTGACGCTCCCCCCCCCCCCATGGACAACAGGAGGACGCACTGCCCCGTCCGTCACCTCCTCACGACCGTGGCTGCTGCAGCCCAGAGTGAGTTGCAGCCGCTCTTTAAATCCATCTCCTTGAGGGTCTCTGGTGCCGACCCATGACTCCACCAGGGAAGACGTTCCTACTGCTGATAAACTCAAAGCCCGAGAGCTGAAGGCTGGCGACCCTCGCTTCCGAGGAGCACACGGACGCCACTTCTTCCAGGACAGACTGCTCGGCTCTTCTGGAAGTCCTTCGTGTTTCCCGGAGTCTGCTCCTGCACCATCATCCCGTGCGCCCACTCGTCATCGGCCTCCCCGATTCCTTGTCCACTTTTCACCTGCACGCGAGGTCGTTGGAGATGCCACGGCTTGGATCCGACCCGCCCTGGTCCTCAAAGGGCCACTCACAGAACACTCAGCAAGGCTCGGGCTGCAGCTGTGCCCAATGCAGCGCACCCTCTGCTCTCGGGAGCACGGATTGAGGGTCCGAGCGAAATGACATCTTGGACACCGTCCATCTTTTCTCTGTTATCTGTGTATCGGTCGGTTGTGAGGATGGGGTTCCCTTTGCTGCAGTCCATCGTGAAGGCTGGCTCTCACTGATGGTCAGCAGCCTGTGTCTCAAGCCCCCCTCGCTTTCATTCAGCCCGACTGTGCCCCCTGCGAAGCAAACGTTATGAACGGGCCTTTCTCCGATCCGCCACCACGTCGTCCTTCCTAGTCCGCTTTCCCCTATGACTCAACACAGAGACTGCGGAAGTGCGGTGGAAGGATACAAACTTGACGCCCACCAATCGACCTTGACAGTTCCTCTCATTGTCCTTACACACCGGCTGGGTGATTCCTGCCTTTTGCACTTGTTCTCTTTTCTGTACACTTACCAGGAACAAGACAGATCGGTTTGCTCTCGGCAGTTCATGGTACTTACAGCCTCTCGCTAGCCCCAGAGTTCACAGGGGTCCATTCTCTTTGCGTCTTCTCTTTCCGACGGCCAACTCTCACGTGCCTATGAGGTGACTGACCATACCGGGGGTTGGGGCAGGTGCACCATGGTCCTCAGAGAAACCTCGCTTTTCAGTACTCTAACCTCTCATGCTGCAGATGTGTCTGACTCCCAACAACATGACGCACAACGTGCATCTGCCGCGAGGTGCACGAGGGAACGGAGGGTCGCAAGGGGAACGCCTGCTCACGCTCTTCCTAGAAACACCAGCCCCATTCCCTGAGAGCATCGGGGCATCCAGAACCTTCCACCAAGGAGCTATTCAGACGACCGACAAAATACCCCTGCTGCCCAGCTCTTCCCTGTCACAGGAGCGCTCTTGATGACTTGGGCGTATTTTCCAATGTACTGATACAAGTACTAAAAGATAGTAAATATTTCTGTAATGTTTCCAACCTCCAAGACAACTAAGATGCTGATGATAAAAAGGCACACTGAAAACTTTTTAAAAAAATCTAAAATTTATCAAGGGTTCGCGAGGGAAGACGGTCAGGGGAGGGAGGGGGAAGAAATGGGGAGCTGATATCAGGGGCTCAAGTGGGAAGAGAATGTTTTGAAAATGATGATGGCGCCATTGTGCAAATGTGCTTGACACATTGGAGGAATTTGTGGATTGCGATAAGAGATGTAAGAGCCCCAATAACAGTATTTGAAAACAAGAAGAAAATATAGAGGCACATTAAAACTACTCTTTTAGCATTGTTGAGCCAGTGAAGATTATAAGGGGGAAAACAGTGTGTGTGTGTGTGTGTGTGTGTGTGTGTGTGTGTGTGTGTGTGTGTGTGTGTGATGGAACAGTTTTGTATGGAGTTTAGGCCAGTATCTGGCATGTAGTAAGTGCTTAATAAATGACCTCTAATTCGGACAGTTAAAAAACATAAACTAAACTAAACAAAAAATGCAAAACAAATGTCAACTTAGGTCAGGGCTGTCTGGTTCACAGATTTGTCAGCAGGAAACCCCGTTGTACGTTGGGGACTAGCTGTGATTGGAAATCAGAAGATCTTGTGGTGAGCCAAGGGGTTGATTCCAACCCACCGGGACCCTATGGGACAGAGTAGAACTGCCCCCTAGGATTTTTGAGGCAGTCCCTCCACTTTACCAAGCATGCTGTTCTTCTCCAGAGACTGCTCCCCCTGAGGACATGTCCAAATATCACGAGAGGAGTCTCACCGCCCTTGCCTCCAAAGAGTATCCTGGCTGCACTTCTTCCAAGACAGATTTGTTCTTGGCTCACCACAAGAACTTCTGACTTCCAATCACGTACAACATACAACGGGGCTTCCTGCTGATGAATCTGAACCAGTCATCCTGATCTAAGTTGACATTTGTTTTGCCTTTTTAAAAAGAAGTTTTCAATGTGCCTTTTTATGAGTGGCATCTTGTCTTTCTGACAGGCGTGGTACTCTCAATAATCTTAACCACTGAGATGCCTACCCAAACCCCATGTCCCTTGAGTTGAGGGCAAGCCCTTCAGGACAGAGGAGAACTGCTCCGTGGAGTGTCTGTGACTGCCTCACTTTTCTCCCACCAGAGAGACCAGTGGTTTCAAACCACCGACCTTTCGGTTAGCAGCTGCACTACTGGGGATTCAGAATTAGAAGGAGCCCTAGGAAACTCATTGCACGGGGCTGAGAGAGCAGAGCCCGTCTGGGCAGGTGTTATTGAAGGTGACTGGTGGATGTGGAAAGGGAGATGAGAAGTGAGTGGCTGTGGATATCTCTTGGTGCTTCCTGGGCCTCTGCTTCCACACCTGTAAAATAGGCATCGTCATGGGTGCCTGGAGCGCTTTAGTTAGGCATGTGTCCCAACCTTGCGTTTCCTGCCCGCTCCCCCTTCCTCCCTGCTTCCCCTCTTTCATCTTTGGTCTGTTCTCCAGGTTTAGACAACATGGTGCCTGTGGGGCCCCAAGGGGTGGCTCTGAAGGTGTGTCCAGGGACTGTGGGGAGGCGGGGAGCTGTAGAACAGGGAGACCACGCTCTTGGCTTGGTGACAGTGGACCTGTGTCTCCTTTCCGTGTCCTTGGAAAGACTGGAAGAGTGGGGAATTTGCAAAGACAGGGAGGGAGAGCGGGGGAGGGAAATCGGAGAACCTTGATGGAGGGGGAGAATGAGGAGGATGTTTAGGAAGAGGGAGGATGGACGGGGGAGAGAGAGGGAGGGAGGAGGGGAGAGAGAGAGAAGGGGAAAGACAAGAGAAAGAGGGGTGAAGGGGAGGGGTACTGGGGGTAAGGTAGGAGGGAGAGGGAGGGAGAGGGTGGGAGGGAGAGGGAGGAGTGAGGAGGGGGTGGGGTAGGAGAGAGGGAGAGGGAGAGGGATGGGAGTGAAGAGAAGGAGCAGTAGGAGGCAGGAGAGCGAGGCAGGAGGGGGAGAGAGAGCAGAGGGAGGTGGGGGAGAGAGAGCAGAGGGAGGTGGGGGAGAGAGAGCAGAGGGAGGTGGGGGAGAGAGAGCAGAGGGAGGTGGGGGAGAGACAGGTGGAAGACCTCATTAGCATATTGCAGAGTAGGGATGTCACTTTGAGGACCAAGGTGCACCTGAGCCGAGCCAGGGTCGCATCCTCTGCCTGTGAAAGTTGGACATCAAATCAGGAAGACCGAAGAAAAATTGGTTTATCTGGATGGCGCTGGAGAAGGGTATTATTGAAAGTAGCAGGGCTGCCAGAAGGACAGACAGAGCTGTCTTGCAGGAAGAAAGGCCAGAGTGCTCCTTAGAGGCAAAGATGTTGAGACTTCAAGTCACATGCTTTGGAGAGAGCAGTCTCGGGAGAAGGACGTCATGCTTGGGAACCTGGAGGGGAGGCGTCAAAAGAGAACGGCCGGCCTTCAGCAAGATGGACCGATGCCGTGGGAGCCACCACGGGCTCAAACAGCATCACAATGGCCAGGACAGTGCAGGACCGGGCGGTGGGTGGTCCTGTGCACACAGGCTGCTATGGCTTGTAACCAGCTCCATGACACCTGGCAACACCAGGAAGGAGGAGGGGCGTAGGGCAGGGAGGGGAGAGGGAGAGAAGGCAGAAAAGGAGAGGGAGGGAGGAGGGGAAAGGAGAAAGAAGGGGAGGTGCTGGTTCCTCATTAGTGGGTGGGGGTGCCAGTGAGCTGCTCACCCCCTCTCCCCGAGTCTGGAGCCTCTTCGTGTGCCCTTGGGCGACCTTCCCAGCCCTCAGAGGTCCTGCCAGCCTTAATAAGGGCCTGCACGGCTCCCAGACTCTCAATTACCAAGATGAGTTTATTTTGAAGTCCTAGATAGGGACGGCTGTCTCCACCAGGTACGTATTTACACCTCCGGGTCGGCAGGGCCCAAAGTAAACACTGGGAGCCGAGCCCCCACCCTGGGAGGGGCCCCCCACCAGCTCTGCCCTCCAGACTCTGGGTCACAGGGGCCATTTCTGGGCACCCACTGCAGGGCAGGGACAAAAAGAGGAAGGCCCTCGGTGAGTTGGACGGCCATAGTGGCTACATCGATGGGCTCAATGTAGGCACCAGGTTGAGGATGGCGCAGGACCGGGCCCTGCTTTGTTTGGTTGTGCACAGGGTTATTATGGGTTGGAACTGACCCAATGGCACCTAACAACCACTGTGGGTGAAGCCATGTTAGGCTCCTGGAGTCAGCGGGCACTGCTGAGCTGGGGAAGACCCCAAGGGCCTGGGCCCTGGAGAACAATTCCCAGTGGGGCAAGGTCCCTGGGAAGGCTTGGAAGAGATCAGTCTGTTAGGTGAAGGCAGGGACATAGCTCCATCTGAGATGCACTGGGGGCGGGGTGGGAGGCAGAGGCCGTGCCCCCTCACCCATGGGAAGCTCTTTGGACCCTGATTACAAACTTCTGTCTGGGATCAGGCAAGATATCTCAGAGACTCGGGCTGATGTGTCCACACAGGACCCCGCTGGAATAACAGAGAGGGGACATCAGACTTTGATCTTGGAGCAGGAGAGGGGGGCATCCCGGTGGGCAGGGCCTTGACAGGTGTCCACTGGGTCCCTGCTGACAGCTAGCATGTCCACAACCTGACCCTTAATGATCAATACACAAGAGAATTAAACCCTGCCAGGCCGTTCCTGCGCCCGGCAGACGCATTCTGCTGAAGCAATTCAGGCCACATAACGTGGCCAGGCCAGCCACAGCAGTTCTTCCTGGGTCTGTGATGGTTCTTCCATACCTGTGGTCACTGGGTATCTTGCTTATCACCATTTTGCATTCGGCGAATCTACAGCACAAGAAGGCTTTCCAGTGCTGAGAAGCAAGGACGTTTACTTGGAAGACTAAGGAGTTTGCCACGGCTTCATAGGCACGGCATGGAATGAGGAAGACCAAAGAAGGATCGATGGGCATGGAATGAGGAAGTTGGGCATGGAATGAGGAAGACCAAAGAAGGATCGATGCATTTGTATTGTGGCCCTGGTGAGGAATATTGGAAGCATTCTTCCAATGCTTACAGGACAAACAGCTCTGTCTTGGAAGCAGTACAAGCAGAGCGCTCCTCAGAGGCGAGGATGGGGAGGCACCCTCTTACATCATGCTTGGGGCAGGTTGTCAGGAGAGAGCAGTCCCTGGAGACGGACATCATGCTGGGTAAAGTGGCGGGGCCGTGAAAAAGGGGGAGACCCTCCAGGAGATGCATGAACACAGCATGCTCCCACATCTCACTGGAGAGGCTGGCGCAGAGCCGATGGCTACGCCTGTACCTGTAGGGACCACGGTGAGTTGGAACCAACTCAGCCGCAGCCAGCACCGACACGGACAAGCCAGATGAAGGAGCAAATCCATCCTAGAAGAAATACAGCCAGAGTGTTCCACGGGAGGGGGGCGGGTGAGTGTTCGCCCGGCTTCCTCCAGACGTGTCAGGAGCAAAGACCTGTGTTTGGCCGCAGTGAGGGTCAC
This sequence comes from Tenrec ecaudatus, assembly GCF_050624435.1. Lineage (NCBI taxonomy): Eukaryota > Metazoa > Chordata > Mammalia > Afrosoricida > Tenrecidae > Tenrec > Tenrec ecaudatus. The sequence goes on along the minus strand of NC_134532.1, from coordinate 216,269,015 downwards.
CCAAAGTGATATGACCCTTCCACGAAGTGGAGGGACCCTGAGTCCCAACCATGGGCTCCGCCTCCCATGAGCATGGAGATGGAGCTGTTTCCCTGGGCGCTCCGAAGTGTGCCATGTGTCCAAGCCAACTGGACAAGAAAACACTCCCAGGAAACGTGGGCTGGCTGACAACATTCTCCAGGTCTGTGCTGATCCCAAAAGACCAAACTCACAGACATAGAGTGGATGCGGACACAGACTGACCCTATCAGACAGTGGAGAACCGCCCCGTGGGTTTCTGAGACTGTAACTCCCAGGGATCTGCTGGTGGTATTGAACAGCTGATCTTGTGGTTACCGCCCAACATAGTTCACATCACCACCAGGGATCCTTGGTAGCCAAGAAAAGAGCTCCCAATAGTGAATAAATGGATGGATGGATGGATGGATGGATGGATGGATGGATGGATGGATGGGAAAGTCAAGCAGGCAGGTAGCAAGGGAGAGAGGGAGGAAGGTAGGCAGGGAGGGAGGGAGGCAGGCAGGCAGGGTTTGGTCGCGAACTTTGCAGATACATTCAGGAAGAACCCAGATAGGAACCGTCCACACAGCCTGCTCTACCTGCCGGCCCACATCTTGCTATTGAGCCTGTAGCTCAGAGTTGGGAGAGCAAATTGCATTTCCTTCCATTAACTGAGCACCAGGAAGATCCTTCAGGCAGGAGCAGCTAGTGGTCAATTCCTTCCTGCCCAGATCCGTAGCCAAGACATGCTAGGGGAGGGCGGTGTCTCAGGGGGCGCTTTTCTGCCCCACCCCAGCCCCGTTGTAATCCACAACCTTCACAGGCTTCTAATTTTAGCAGCCATGCATAGTCTATGGTGGTAGCCGTGTTTGTGTGTGTGGTGTGTGATTGTGTGGGGGCAGTATGTGTTTGTGGTGACTGGTGTGTGATATGTGTTGTGTGTTCTGTATGTGGTGTGTGTGTCACATGTGGTGTGTGTCACGTGTGTGGTATATGTGTTATGTGTGTTGTGTATGGTGCGTGCGTGTGGTATATGATATGTGTTATGTGTGTTGTGCATGGTATGTGTGTGGTGTGTGGTGTGTGTCTGTGTGGTGTTTGTGGTGTGTGGGGTATGTGTGTTTTGTGTGTCTGTGTGCTGTGTGTATGTGGTGTGTGAGGTGTGTGTGGGGGTGTGGTGTGTAGTGTGTGTCTGTGTACTGTGTGTGGTGTGGTGTGAAGTGTGTTTGTGTGCGTGTGGTGTAAGTGGTGTGTGAGTGGTGTGTGGTATTTGTGTGTGTGCGTGGTGGCCCCTGTGGCGCCCATCCTGTTCCACAGGGTGACTCGCACGCTGGGGTGGGATTCCCGTCATGGGACCAGCAGCCCCCTCTGGGAGCCCAAGATTGCTGGGTGCTGTGGGGTCTGAGCCTGTGTGGGCATGTCAGAGTGGCACGGGCTCCCTCTCGGTTCCAGCAGAACACTGCCAGGCCTTTTCCAAAGGCATTGGTGGGTAGAAACCCAACTCTCCCACCCCCACACCCCACAAAAACCTCACCACACCATTGCCAGCGAGCCAGCGAGTGGGTTCCAACTCCTTGTAAGCTGGTCGGACAGAGTGGAACTGCCTCCTTGGATTTCTGAGACTTTACGGGAGCTGCAGCCTCATTCTTCTCCATCAGAGACACCAAGGGGTTTGAACTGCTGACCTTGCAGTTCATAGCTTGATGCTTACCCACATCACCACCAGGGCTCTTTGCGCAATGATCAGACCCAACTTACTGCCCTTGAGTCAATTCTGACTCACGGGGCCCTACATAGGTCCCCAGACGGCAGGTCTTGATGAGAGTAGGCAGCCCTGTCTTTCTCCCGCAGAGGCTCGTGGTTTTGAACACCTCACCCTGTAGCCACCATTGAGTCGATGCTGACTCATAGTGACCCTATAGGACAGGGAGGACTGGCCCCGAGGGGTTCTGAGGCTGTAACTCTTCATGGAAGCAGGCAGCCTCATCTTTTGCCTTCAGATGGGTCAGTGGATTTGAACCTCTGATCAGAGATGTCAAGAAATGCTACTGAGCTGGCTTTGGAGATGTTCCTTAAGAGTCCAGTTTGCTTGAGGAGGAGCTTGGGGAGGAGCCAGGGTGGCGGAGTGGTGATACACTGGACAGTGATCCAAAAGGTCAGTAGTTCGAAACCATCCAGGGAGGAAGATGGAGCTTTCTACTCCTGCCAAGAGTTACAGTCTCAGAAACCCACTTAGGCAGTACTACTGCCCTATGAGTTGGCATTGACTTGATGCAATGAGTTTGGTTTTTTGCTTTTCACTTGAGGGCTGTTGGGGAAGTGGGAGGTGGGCAGGTGGGCAGGTAAGGTGCTGTAAAGGGAACCTGTCCCAGAGTAGCTGCACCACCTCCCCCCACCAAGTGTATTATCTCCAGTCTAGCCCCAGTGCCCTGAGCCTGTCCCCAGGCTGTCCCCAGCCAGCAGCAGGCTGCCCTCCCTCTGCCCCTCCACCCTGGGGAGTTGTCGGGGCAACCAATTGAGCATCTCTGAGGCGTCCCTTTCAATAATCTGGGCCTCTGATCTCTAGCTGGGCTGTAATGAAGGGACAGTCTGCCCCAGCTGCCATGAACACTGGGAGACAGGAGCGGTCTTATTTCATGTCCCTTAGCGAGCTTGCCGCCCAGCCGGGGAGAGCGGCGCAGGCTGCGAAGGTATTTATTTACCCAGCCTTTCTCTGGTGAAAAACCAGTGTTTAGGAGGCCAGTGTCTTTCTTGCCTTTCTTTCTTGTTGTAGTTGCTGATTTTTTAGGTGAAGAAGGATTCCCTCAGAAGGATCCTTGTTCTTTGTGGTGCCCTCTTTGGACCAGCCTGGGGCTAAGGAGAGAGGGGTAGCTGGGTCTGGTGGGAACTCAGGAGAACACATCTGCACCAGCACCTGTGTCCGGCAGCAGGTCCCCTTGGGCATCAGTCTAGGGCCACGGTACATCTGGTCTTAGGGGAAGGCAGGCCATCAACCCTTGTCTATTATGTGCAGATGAGGAGAAGGAAAGCAGAGAGGTTGTGTGCCGTGCCCAAGGTCACACAGCAAATGGACTTGAACCCAACCTAGGCTTTTGCTAAGGCACCCACGAAGATGAGTCCTTTCCATTGCCCAGCTTTGTGGGGTCTGCTCTCGAAGTGGACAGACCTGGGTGCATCAAACCCCAACGTTCCCAAAGCGGTGTAGATCGTGGGTGCAGGGTGAGCTCTGGCCCACTCCCCCCCCCCACCCCGCCCCTTGCTGATGGAGATCAAGGCTGGCAGCCTTCTGTGTGCATCACAACTTCGTGGAAAGAAGACCCAAGTCCTCACAATTGCACAGAGAGGCAACATCGGACAGACGAAGATGTCGAGCTTGTCAAGAACTTTGTGTTTGCTTGGATCCCCCGTCAATGCTCATGGGTGCAGCAGTCAGGAGATCAAGCAGCACACTGCGTGGGGTGAATCCGCTGCGCAAGACCTTGAAAAGCAACGATGCCTCTTTGAGGACAGAGGTGCGCCGGACCCAGGCCACGTGTTCTCCATGGCCCCACCTGCCTGTGAGAGTTGGACACTGAGTAAGGAAGGCGGAAGAAGAATGGATGCCTGTGAACGGCGGTACCAGAGAAGAATGTTGAAATTACCACAGACTGCCGAAAGACCAAACCCATCTGTCTTAGAAGAAGTATGGCCAGAATGCTCCTTAGACGCAAGGATGGCATCTTACATATTTTGAACGTGCTATCAGGAGAGCCCGGTCCCTGGAGAAGGACCATGCCTGGTCAAGTGGAGGGCCAGTGGAACGAGGCAGGCCTTGCTGAGCTGGATGGACACAGTGGCTGCAGCCATGGGCCGAAACACAAGAGCAACGTGAGGACGGGGCAGGCGGGGTGGTACTTCATGTCATTGGACACACAGCAACAGCTAGTGATTTTCTGAGAGCAGACGCACATGCGCACACATGCTTACACACTTAAAAAAAAACTGTTGGCTTTCAATGCGAGGGCTTCAAGAAGTTCATGGGGAAGCAAAATAGGTGCCAAAAACCTATGAGACCTCTTCCCCTCTTTTCTTTCAATTCCATTTTCCCAGCAACTCTTGGACACCCACTCCTCTTTGTTCTTAGCAGGTGGCCCTCCATCTGGGGATGATTCCGGATTCCAGGAGCGCAGCAGCGCTGGCCAGTCCTCAGGGAAAACCACGTGGGCAGAAGTCCCCGGCTCACCATCAGTCAGTCCTTGGCATGAAGCGTCCGGTCCAGTCTTACCTGGACGTGCCGTGGGCACGTGGCCGACCCTCTCTGAAACACAGTCTTCTCACTCATAACGCGGAGGGGATGCGCCTCAACTTTGTCGCAAGTGCTTGCGTGAGTCTGGGGCCTCAGCTGTCCTCTCTGGACCCCTGTCCTTTCAGAGCACCCAACGCAGTGATTCCACCCGTATCTACACTGAGTGTGACGTCCCTTCCATTCCCACAACTCTGTTCCCATGAGGAGTCCAGTCTGAGAGGAAGAGGTCACCTGGCAGGGTGACGGCCCGCCCGGGGGCTCCAGAGGCAGGCCTGGGATGGGGACCTGAGCATGTCTGACCACAGAAACAACAAGGGACTGAGAAAAGGGGTAACATGCAGACTCATTTTTCTCCCCTGCTCCCACCACCTCTACCCACTTGGGGGCTCCTGTACCCTCATTCGACCTGTCCCATCCCCTCTGAGTGGGGTCTCCTGCACCCCAATTAGACCTATTCAGCTCCTCTGAGTGGGGGGCCCCTGTACCTCCCTCTACTGCCAGACAGAGCAGAGCCACCATCCCCGGGGAGGAGCGGCCTCCTGTGCTCATGTCCTCCACTGTCCCCGCTGGGGCAGCAGGGGTGAGGCCAGGCCAGGCTGCCCTCATTGGAGAGGGTCCCTTAACTGTCCCCAGGGGTCAGATCCATCATGCCATTGGTGCACTCCGTCCTTCGGTGTGCTTGCGGGGGTCAAGTGGCCCGTCCCACGGCAGGGTGCTGGGAGCCGGTCACAGCCATATTTAATTTAATTAAGCCTGTCAGCACTATTGATTTTGGCAGTTTCAATTACTAGGCTGTTATGGCTTCCGGATCAACTGATCTGTGAGGGGTCCCTATCAGCAAAGATGCACATGGAGGCGAGGCCCCTCCATCTCCCTTACAGCCTGACGCCGGCTGCCAGCAGCCGTAAGTTATGACTTTTATCCAGCCCCATGCCCCTTCCCTTCCTCGTAATTAATTTCTCATTAGACAGCTCTTTATTGTTTAATTTGTGCAGTTTATAATCAAATTGGGCACATTAATTGTCACTGAATTTAAGGCTAATGAAAAATAAAGGTTTTCAATGGCTTCATCTTCCATTACTCCCGACAAGATAAAATAAAGCCCGTGGAGAAGTGTCAGCTTTCTGAATTATAAATTAGTTTTGTAAAGAGCACGAGCATTTAAGGAGCAGTCATCGCACATTTAGTAATTATAAATCCCGTGCTGCAGAACTATTATTAGGATATAATTACGCCCAGCCCCGGCGCTGGGTAAAGGCCGGATCCTCCCTGGTGGGTGGGTGGGGGCTTCTGCGGGGCTTTGGGGGGGAAACACAGACCCCGTAGGGAGTGAGGTGGGCAGTGTGGTACACAAGGGACAGTCTGGTGGGGGCTGTAGGCTAGAGTCTCCTCCCTCATGGCCTCTTATCTCTTAGCTGAGAGGGCTATGCCAAGTCCTGCAGTCCAGCTGGCAGACATATGTACAAATGGATGCACAGGTGGACACGGGAGCCAATGAGGGACCGTCAGGTCCACAGGTGCCCTTGTGGGGCGTGGCCAGGTCGTCTGTGGGCATGGTGACATTGTGTCGATGCAGGGTCCAGATTCGGTAGTAGCAGTGAGCTAGCTGCCATGAAAGGTCAACTTCAGCATACACATGTGCTTGACACAATGGATGGATGGATGGATGGATGGATGGATGGATGGATGGATGGATGGATGGATGGATGGATGGTGATAAGAGTTTTACAATAAAATGATTGTAAAAATAAATTTTTAAAAAAGTAAAATAAAAGGTGAACTTCTACCGATAGCGGACCACACCTTGAGGGAGACTTCCTTCAGTTTCGTCAGGCCTGTGACGGGATTAGGTATGTGTGGTAGTTACATACAGGAATTTGGTGTCAACTTGGGAAGAGGTGGAGTCTAGCTTGTCGATCAGGTCGCAGCTTGATGACCTCATTTGGAGGCCCTGTGGAGAGAGATAGCTCACCGGAGGCCAGGTACACACAGACACTCTTCTTGCTCTTCCTGCTGACAGGCCACATGGAGCTATGCGAGAGCCCTGGAGCTGGAGGAGTCAAATAGAGACCCACACCAGTGCTGAGCCACTTCCACTGACACTGGACCCACAAGACTTCCCACCCACGGGCCTGTGGTCTTCCTGCATTCAGCACCATTGCATGTGTTGTGTGAGTCTGAAGAGGAATTTATAGATTGGTATGGGACATTTGGGTTACTATCAGACTTATGGACTTGATCTAGACTGGGCTGGATGTTTCCTTAATATACAAGTACTCTTATATAAAGCTCTTTCTTATAGACAAACATGAGTGTCTCTGAATTTGTTTCTGTAGTCTGCCCAGACTAGCACAGTATGCCTGCCCACCTCATGGTATTTTTAAGAGCCTCGTGTACATGTGAAAGTTGGGCCTGGAAAAGGGAGGATTGAAGAAGCACCTGTGTGTTTAAATTGCAGCGCTGAAGAAGTATTGAAAGTACCACTGACTGCCAGGAGAACAAAGACATTTGTCGTGGAAAGAGTCCAGCCTTGGGTTTATCATTAGACTGAAAGTTGAGCCAAGAGGGTGATTTTTCTTACCTAGGAGCCTGAACTCAGGGCACTGGCTGAACTCAGGGGAAGGCTCTCTCTGCGGGCTCTGGGAGAGACGCCTGGTCTCTGAGTTCCTCGGGTTCTTAGCTTCCGAGCCCTGGTGGTGCAGTGGTCACACGTTGGACTGCTAACTGCCTGGGTCAGCAGGTCGAAACCACCAGTCTCTCCTTGGGAGAAAGATGAGGCTTTCTGCTCCTGTACAGAGTTACAGTCTCACAAGGAGTGAGCCAAGAGAGGGTCTCCCACCTCTAAGGAGGAAGACAGGAGTCTGCAGTCGGTGCAGGGCACAGAGGAGCTCTCTCAGTCACGCACTTGTCTTAAACGCACTGACATCCAGTTAATTCCAACTCATAGTGACCAGACAGCACAGGGCAGAGGAATGTTGACACGCACCTCTTCTGGTTAGGTGCCACCAAGTTGGTCCAGCTTCGTAGAGACCCCAAGCAGCACAGGAGGACACACTGGCCAGGCACACCCTCACAATTGTTCTTATGTCTGAGCTCTGTCGCAGCCGCTGTGTCGAGGTCTTCTGCCCTTTCTCTGCCCCTCGACTTTACCAAATGTGATGTCCTTCTCCGGGGACTGGCCTCTCCTGACAGCGTGTGGGGGGGGATGAAGGAATGTTTGGGGAGTGTTTTAGGCTGTGCTCTCAGGAGACGGCCACTGCTTCCTACAAGGCGCCTCTTTGTACAGCCCAGCAATGGACAGAACAACCGTGGGAGAAGTTTCTTTTGCTGCAAATCGAACCCAACTCCTGATGATGATCCTGCAGCTCAGAGGAGAACTCTGCTCCGGAGGGGTTTCAAGGTGGCCGCAGCCTAACCTTTTCCCAAGGGGCCTCGGCCTTGTTTTCTCGGGGGTTGAGGAGACAGAGCAAAAGCCCCCATCTGGTGGAAATGGTTTGTATCAGTAAACATTGGGCCGAGACCAAACAATCAAGCCCATGGCTGATGAGTTGATTTTGACTCAGGTGTTGTGTTGTTGTTATTGTTGTTAGGTGCTGTTGAGTTAGTTTTGACCCACAACCACCCAGGCTCAACAGAATGAAACTCCTCCCAGCCCTGCACTCTCCGCACAATTGCTCCTGTGCTGGAGCCCCGTGTTACAGTCCCTGTGTCCATCCTCCTCGTGCAGGGCCTTCCTCTGAGCCCCATGCTAGAGTCCCTGTGTCCATCCTCCTCGTGCAGGACCTTCCCCTGAGCCCCGTGCTAGAGTCCCTGTGCCCATCCTCCTCGTGCAGGACCTTCCCCTGAGCCCCGTGCTAGAGTCCCTGTGTCCATCCTCCTCGTGCAGGGCCTTCCTCTGAGCCCCGTGCTAGAGTCCCTGTGCCCATCCTCCTCGTGCAGGACCTTCCCCTGAGCCCCGTGCTAGAGTCCCTGTGTCCATCCTCCTCGTGCAGGACCTTCCCCTGAGCCCCGTGCTAGAGTCCCTGTGCCCATCCTCCTCGTGCAGGACCTTCCCCTGAGCCCCGTGTTACAGTCCCTGTGCCCATCCTCCTCGTGCAGGACCTTCCTCTGAGCCCCGTGCTAGAATCCCTGTGCCCATCCTCCTCGTGCAGGACCTTCCCCTGAGCCCCGTGCTAGAGTCCCTGTGCCCATCCTCCTCGTGCAGGACCTTCCCCTGAGCCCCGTGCTAGAGTCCCTGTGTCCATCCTCCTCGTGCAGGGCCTTCCTCTGAACCCCATGCTAGAGTCCCTGTGTCCATCCTCCTCGTGCAGGACCTTCCCCTGAGCCCCGTGCTAGAGTCCCTGTGTCCATCCTCCTCGTGCAGGACCTTCCCCTGAGCCCCGTGCTAGAGTCCCTGTGTCCATCCTCCTCGTGCAGGGCCTTCCTCTGAGCCCCATGCTAGAGTCCCTGTGTCCATCCTCCTCGTGCAGGACCTTCCCCTGAGCCCCGTGTTAGAGTCCCTGTGCCCATCCTCCTCGTGCAGGACCTTCCCCTGAGCCCCGTGCTAGAGTCCCTGTGTCCATCCTCCTCGTGCAGGACCTTCCTCTGAGCCCGTGCTAGAGTCCCTGTGCCCATCCTCCTCGTGCAGGACCTTCCCCTGAGCCCCGTGCTAGAGTCCCTGTGCCCATCCTCCTCGTGCAGGACCTTCCCCTGAGCCCCGTGCTAGAGTCCCTGTGTCCATCCTCCTCGTGCAGGACCTTCCCCTGAGCCCCGTGCTAGAGTCCCTGTGTCCATCCTCCTCGTGCAGGGCCTTCCTCTGAGCCCCATGCTAGAGTCCCTGTGTCCATCCTCCTCGTGCAGGACCTTCCCCTGAGCCCCGTGCTAGAGTCCCTGTGTCCATCCTCCTCGTGCAGGACCTTCCTCTGAGCCCGTGCTAGAGTCCCTGTGCCCATCCTCCTCGTGCAGGACCTTCCCCTGAGCCCCGTGCTAGAGTCCCTGTGCCCATCCTCCTCGTGCAGGACCTTCCCCTGAGCCCCGTGCTAGAGTCCCTGTGTCCATCCTCCTTGTGCAGGGCCTACCTCTGAGCCCCATGCTAGAGTCCCTGTGTCCATCCTCCTCGTGCAGGACCTTCCCCTGAGCCCCGTGCTAGAGTCCCTGTGTCCATCCTCCTCGTGCAGGACCTTCCCCTGAGCCCCGTGCTAGAGTCCCTGTGTCCATCCTCCTCGTGCAGGGCCTTCCTCTGAGCCCCATGCTAGAGTCCCTGTGTCCATCCTCCTCGTGCAGGACCTTCCCCTGAGCCCCGTGCTAGAGTCCCTGTGCCCATCCTCCTCTTGCAGGACCTTCCCCTGAGCCCCATGCTAGAGTCCCTGTGTCCATCCTCCTCGTGCAGGACCTTCCCCTGAGCCCCGTGCTAGAGTCCCTGTGCCCATCCTCCTCGTGCAGGACCTTCCTCTGAGCCCGTGCTAGAGTCCCTGTGCCCATCCTCCTCGTGCAGGACCTTCCTCTGAGCCCCGTGCTAGAGTCCCTGTGTCCATCCTCCTCGTGCAGGACCTTCCCCTGAGCCCCGTGCTAGAGTCCCTGTGCCCATCCTCCTCGTGCAGGACCTTCCCCTGAGCCCCGTGCTAGAGTCCCTGTGTCCATCCTCCTCGTGCAGGGCCTTCCTCTGAGCCCCATGCTAGAGTCCCTGTGTCCATCCTCCTCGTGCAGGACCTTCCCCTGAGCCCCATGCTAGAGTCCCTGTGTCCATCCTCCTCGTGCAGGACCTTCCCCTGAGCCCCGTGCTAGAGTCCCTGTGTCCATCCTCCTCGTGCAGGGCCTTCCTCTGAGCCCCATGCTAGAGTCCCTGTGTCCATCCTCCTCGTGCAGGACCTTCCCCTGAGCCCCGTGCTAGAGTCCCTGTGCCCATCCTCCTCGTGCAGGACCTTCCCCTGAGCCCCGTGCTAGAGTCCCTGTGCCCATCCTCCTCGTGCAGGACCTTCCCCTGAGCCCCGTGCTAGAGTCCCTGTGCCCATCCTCCTCGTGCAGGACCTTCCCCTGAGCCCCGTGCTAGAGTCCCTGTGCCCATCCTCCTCGTGCAGGACCTTCCCCTGAGCCCCATGCTAGAGTCCCTGTGTCCATCCTCCTCGTGCAGGACCTTCCCCTGAGCCCCGTGCTAGAGTCCCTGTGCCCATCCTCCTCGTGCAGGACCTTCCTCTGAGCCCGTGCTAGAGTCCCTGTGCCCATCCTCCTCGTGCAGGACCTTCCTCTGAGCCCGTGCTAGAGTCCCTGTGCCCATCCTCCTCGTGCAGGACCTTCCTCTGAGCCCCGTGCTAGAGTCCCTGTGTCCATCCTCCTCGTGCAGGACCTTCCCCTGAGCCCCGTGCTAGAGTCCCTGTGCCCATCCTCCTCGTGCAGGGCCTTCCTCTGAGCCCCATGCTAGAGTCCCTGTGTCCATCCTCCTCGTGCAGGACCTTCCCCTGAGCCCCATGCTAGAGTCCCTGTGTCCATCCTCCTCGTGCAGGACCTTCCCCTGAGCCCCGTGCTAGAGTCCCTGTGTCCATCCTCCTCGTGCAGGGCCTTCCTCTGAGCCCCATGCTAGAGTCCCTGTGTCCATCCTCCTCGTGCAGGACCTTCCCCTGAGCCCCGTGCTAGAGTCCCTGTGCCCATCCTCCTCGTGCAGGACCTTCCCCTGAGCCCCGTGCTAGAGTCCCTGTGCCCATCCTCCTCGTGCAGGACCTTCCCCTGAGCCCCGTGCTAGAGTCCCTGTGCCCATCCTCCTCGTGCAGGACCTTCCCCTGAGCCCCATGCTAGAGTCCCTGTGTCCATCCTCCTCGTGCAGGACCTTCCCCTGAGCCCCGTGCTAGAGTCCCTGTGCCCATCCTCCTCGTGTAGGACCTTCCTCTGAGCCCGTGCTAGAGTCCCTGTGCCCATCCTCCTCATGCAGGACCTTCCTTTTTTTTTTCCTGCTGCTCTGCTTTACCCAGCACAACGTCCTTCTCCAGGGACCGGGCTCTGCTGGACACGTCCAAAGTACACGAGACAAAGTCTCGCCATTCTGGCCTCTAAGGAGCAGTCTGGCTGTACTTCTTCCACGACAGATCTGTTTGGCCTGTTGGCCGTCCATGGCACTTTCGATGTTCTTCTCCAGCGCGCCATAAACCAAATGTGTCGATTTGCCCTCAGTGTTCCTTACTCGATGTCCAGCTTTCACACTCTGTGTTAGTGAGATGATTTTGTCAACTAGACCCTCTGGGCTGGTGGTGGAGGACGACCCATCAATCAAGACGTAGCCAGATGACTCCTTGATGGTATGAGTGTGAGACACTGGGGGCTGCTCTCTCTGCGTCCCCTCGCCTTCCTGCCTGCTGGGATTCAACCACTGACCCTGAGAGCTGCCGGAGTCCGGCCACATTTCCACCCACCTTGCAGTCACACCACTCTGCACCCACCGGCCTGCGATCTTCCTGCATTCTGCCTCACTGCGTGTGGCTGTGAGAGCCTGAAGAGGGACTTTATGGACTAGTTCTGGCCTTATGGACTTGAGTTGGACTGGGCTGGGGCGTGTTCTTGGAATATAATTACTTCTTGATATATAGCTCTTTCTTGTGCCCATGTGGGTGTCACTGGATTTGTTTCTCTAGACAATTAGGCCGAACACACACACACACACACACACACACACGGCAGGCAAGTGGGTTCCCAAGACTGCGTAGGTTTACACAGCTTGGTCTTTCTATCGAGGAGCTGCTGGAGAGGGTAAGACTCTGACCACGTGGTTAGCCCGAGAGTACCCCCTCACTTGCCCCATGCCTTACCCGGCGCCTCCAAATCACAAGGCACAGGAAGCTGCTTCCAGATGAACGACTGTCCCCTCCTCTGGGCATTTCAATCAGAGAGCTGCACAACTCCTACAGGCCGGATTCAAACCACCTAGAGTTTGATCCAGAGTCCCCGGCTGGTGCCAACGGTTCAGCATAGGACCATTAGCCGAGAGGCCAGTGGTTTGACTCCACCCAGAGGCAATCTAGAAGAAAGGCCTGGTGGTTGGCAGTGGAAAGGTCACAGCCTGGAGCAGCTGGGCCCTGCACACAGGGCGTCACCCGAGTCACAGTCGACTCCATAGATGCCAACAAGGTTCGGTGGCGTGAGCAGAGCTGCTATCAGACAGAGAGGGGTCCCGGTGGGAAAAATGATCATGCATTCTGCTGCTAGGGGGAAGGCTGGCAGTCCAAACCCACGCAGTGCCTTGAGGAGAGAAAGGCCACAGCACAGGAGATCCGGGAGTGGGGAAGGGGTGTCCTGTGCCAAGTGGGGTTGCCAAGTCTGAACCGATTCGACAGCACCCAACCCAACAGTGAGCAAACAGGCATCCTGCCATGCAGAGCTGCTTCTCTTTAACGCTGGGGTTCTTGTCGCTTGGGAGCTGAGCAACGGCAGGTCTCGGTGTCTCTGCAGAGGAATGAGGGAGAATCGTGCCCCCTCCAGGAGACGGACCCTTAGGTCCTCCCGGTCCCCAGTCCTGGACGCACGGACCCTTGCTGCCTGTGCTCAGCCGGAGCCTGCAGACTGATTCTGCAGCTGGGGCGCTGCCCCTCACTAACAGAGGAGCCAATGGAGATTCGTGGGGGCGGGGCTGGCGGCTGAGGGTAGCAGGAGGCAGGGCTGGGACGGAGCCCACCTATGTCTGATGCCAAGGCCACCCTCTTCCTGCCGTCACCCCAAATCTCTCTGTCCAACATCACCCTGCACCCCTACACAGGAGGAACACCAAAGTCGCGCTCCTTTTGAGACTGTCCCCATCTCCCTCTCCCTCCCTGCCTCCTCCCTACACACAGGTGTGTGGCAACCCCCATCCCGTGACAATCCCAATCTCCCTCTTCAATGTCACCCTTCCCACGCACACACAGACTCGCACCCACCCCAGTATGAGGAGTAACTGGAGAAAACCTCTCATCCCATGTGGATTTACAGAAAACCTCTGGTCCCATGTGGAATTCCAGGGAATAGCTCCATGTAGGTGGCAGCTGATCCCCCCAGGGATGAAGAGCCCGTGTTCACACACACACACACACACACACGCACGCACGCGCGCCCACGTGCGCACACACACACACACACACACACACACTTCTGTAGAGATCCACTGTCTCGGCTGGTTCTCAGACACAGCTCCCCAGGCCTTGGTTCCCAGTCTTGGGCTGGAACTCCTGCTGAAGTGTGTCTACCTTGGCAGCCTTGGGGGTGTTTGCTCCCCCAGGGCAGAGCTTCCAGCACCACAGCCACACATGAGCCACTACCGCACAGCGCCCGGACACACATGGTTTGTCTCAACGGATAGTGGGTGGGAGACCAGGTTGGGAAGCGCATGGACCCCCCCTACAGTCTGTGACTGTTGTGAATCAATGGCTCATGGCCAGCACATGGAGGACAGAATGGAAGGGTGCCCTGTTCCGTGTCATCTGCACATGGCTGCAGGCACTGTGCCGACCCATCTCGTCTCCTCTTTCTGGTTGATCCTCTCCTCGACCAAGCATAGGGTCTGATCCCAAGTAGGTGGGACAAAGTCTCACCCCCTCGCTTCTAAGGAGCCTCTGGCTGGACTTCCTCCAAGACGCAGTTGTTCAGGAGGAACCCATCTGTCATGGAGGTAACCCAAAGGAGCAGGCGTGGAGGTGGGTGGATGGGCGAGTCTGGAGCTGGAGAGAGAGGTGTGGCCTGGGGGCTGCAGATGAAGGAGAGGTCATCCAGAGATGGAGAGACCTCCAGGGCACCTCCACCAGGAGGAGGTTGGGCTTGAAACCAACCACACCCCCACACCACCACCCCCCAAAAAGGCCCTGGGCACTGCCCGGTGTGGACCAGGGATCAGGAAGGCCCGTGCTGGGTCAGGCATTTCTCTTTGTTTCCGGATTACAGGGCGGTCCACGGATTCCTAGGCAAAGATCCCTGGGAGGCGAGACCTCCAGGAGCTTGGGGAGGCGATGTACCCTCTGGTCGACAAGCGATCAAATACCCAAACACCCAGAACCATTGTACTGCTGCCCCGTGAACCTCGCACACATTCCAAAGTCCCTTGGCAGGGGTGACCCAAGCTCCCCCAGGCCCCTTGCAGCCTCATCCCAGCTGGGAAAGTGGCTTGGTTGCCAACCGGTCCCTGCTTCCAGCTCCTGACTTGTCATTAAAGTCCTGGGCACCTCCCCAGAGCTCAAAGGCGTCCCGATTAATTACGGCAAGTGTTGGCTCTCCCCCCGGAAGCCTGTCGCCCAGCCTGGCTCCGGCCGCTATGATTTTATTAAAATCCACCTTGGCAGCCCGGGCCCCAAGATTTACGGCCACAGCTAATAGGCTGCCTCCCCAGGAGACATAAATCTGAGGCCTGCCTGGGGAGCTGATCGCTGCTAAGGGGTCGGTTAATTGTCCCTTCCAGAAGGTTCCATGGAAGAATGTTCAATTAGTCCTCACAGAAAACTTGGAACATTAATGAAGGTGAGCAGGGGGTGGGTGCTGTTATTCCAGGGGTGAGAAGGCCCAGTCTTTCATGCAGCCGCTGCCCCCTGGCCCGCAGCAGGCCTTTCTCGGGGGCAGGAGGGAGCCCCGAAGGTCGTGGAATGGGGATCCGAGTCAGCCGGATTCCAGACAGCATGGACCAAGATTTATCATCCACAAAAAAGCCCTTGAAACTTTCTCACCCAAAGGCAACTACAGATGGGCCTGTGTCCCTGTGGGGCAGCTGCTTCAGTTCTAAGAGACTCAATTTCCCTGCTGTGGGAGGGATCAGTACTACCCATTCCAGCAGCAAAGCAGGGAGGGTCAATCCATCCATCCATCCACCCATTCATCCATCCATCCATCCAGCCATCCAGCCAGCCAGCCAGCCATCCACCCATCCATCCATCCATCCATCCATCCATCCATCCATCCATCCATCCATCCATCATCTACTTATTGAGTGGGGCAGGCCAGGAAGTGTGCTAATCCTGTGGTCCTCTTTCCAGCTGCTGTCCAGTGGACCCTAACTTTCAACCATCCCGCCTTCATAGGGCAAAACTGCTGCCCAGGATTCTGGGTGAGGGACTTTTCAGAAGTAAAACATCAGGTCTTTCTTCCCAGGTGTCTCTGGGTGGTCTCGAACCTCCCTCCTGCTGGTCAGCGACCAGGGGGTTGTGATGGTTGGCGTTGGTGTCGAGGCGATGATTCGTAGTGGTGTGGCAGTTGTTGTTGTTAGATGCCATAGGGTCAGTTCCAACCCATAGTGATCCCATGCCCAACCGAAAGGACCACTGCCGGGTCCTGCACCTGCACCATCTCACAATCGCTGTTATGTTTGAGTCCGTGGCTGTAAGCCACAGTGTCAGTCTATCTCCCAGGGAATTCTCCTCTTTTTTACAGCCCCTGTGTTTTACCAAGTTTGTAAGATGAAGTCATGCCATCCTTTTTCCCAAGGAGCATTTTGGTTGTATTTCTCCTAAGATAGATCTGTTCTTTTGCCGGTCCATGGTCCTTTTGACATTCTTCACTAACACCATGATTCAAACTCATGGCTTCTTCTTCAGTCTTTTTTTATTCAATATCCAACTTCCACATGCCTGTGAGGCAAAGTGACATCCTCCTTGCTTTTCAATACTCTAGAGGTCTTGTGCAGCAGGCTTACCCAGTGCAATGCATCTTTTGATCTCTTGACTGCTGCTTCCATGAGCATTCATTGTGGATCCAAGCCAGACAAAATCCTTGGCAACTTCAACCTTTTGTCTGTGTATCATGAGGTAACCTATTGGCCCAGTTGTGAGGATCTTGGTCTTCCTGACACTGAGTTGTCATCCACACTGAAGGCTGCCATCCTTGATCTCCATCAGCAAGGGGTTCAAGTCCTCCTCACTGTCAGCGAGCAAGGCTGTGTCACCTGCATATCACAGGTTGGTAATGAGCCTTCCTCCCATCCTGATGCCATGTTCTTCTGCATATTATCTAGCTTCTTGGATTATTTGTTCAGCATACAGATTGAACAAGCATGGTTAGTGGTTACAACTCTGACCCCACGGCAGTACATCAAACTCACAGTGCATCAAACTCAAGTGGTGGGGGTTGGCAGTTGAAACCAAGTAACCCCCCATAATGTGAGCCAACACATTGGCATCAGTTCCATAATGGGACCGGCTAGGAGCAGTTCTAAAGCAGTCTGGGTGGAGTGCAATCCCCTTAGGTCACAGCGCTGATTCAGTTAAAAGGAACTTACTTCGGAGAATGAGCCTCCTTCCTATATAATTGGATGCTGTGGGAAGACTCGTTTGCTCCCTGCTGGGTTTGAACCCTGCGTCTCACTCATTGATCTCTGCTTCTGTGAACTTGAGCCAACAGTCCACACCATTTCTTGTTGATCTCGAGAGGTAGTGGGGGCCTGTCATCTGACTAGCTGTCCTGGGTGCCCACATTCCCATTTGTTGGTCCTCTGTGCTTCGGTTTCCCCTTCTGTTCCCAGGAACACACTCACCAAGGATGGCGGTGGGAAATCTCTTTTAAAATGTGGTCAGCAACATTCCAGTTCAGCTTGTGGCCAAAATATGGACAGCCATGAAGCCACCATCTCCCAGGTGTGCCACAGCTGTCACCCTGAGCTGCTACAGCCCCACTTCTGAGCCCCACACACAGAGCCCCAAAACTGACACATTGCAAAGTACCTGGAGAACAGTGGGCTCACTGGGTGCTCTGCATTCACATTTTTAACCTGCGTGGAATTCTAGAGTCACCTCACTGCCAAGAAATGCTAAGCTGGACTGGCAGCTCTGTGGGCAAGGGGGTTTATTTTAAGAGGGAAATTGTATGGTGGGCAACTTACTGATTCGGGAAACAGAGACTGCTCCAGGAGAGCCCCAGTCATCTGAATCTCTGCCCGGCATCTCCGCCTGGCACAAGCCAGTGGGCTGTGTGTTGGCGGGTAAGGCCCTTCCAGATCCTCCGAGCAGGACAGCTTTTGTCCCTAGTGGTTACTGCCCCTCCCTGTCATCTCTCAGGGTCTGGGTTGGGCATCCTGCCCTGACGGGACTGGGGATGCTGGAGTCATTGGCATGACAGGGGTGAATGATGAATCACCTCCCCCACCCCCATCCTGGACCAGGCATCATCTCCCAGCTGCTGGGTGCATTGTGGGCTGGTCCTCTGTAGAACTGACCGTCAGCTAAAGAGGACCATTTTGTCCCAGGAGAACAGGGAGCAGCCTCAATCCAGTGCCTGGTCGGTGTAAGGAGGATGCATAACGGCCCTGCCCCTGCCTTCGAGGAGGGGTACTGCTGTCTGAAGGTCTCTACTCATTCAGCCACCATCTGCTGACTGTGCTCTGGTGACTTCTGTGTTGCTCTTGTGCTGAAAACTCTGTCCCCTGTATATCAAATATCACCCATGGTGGGAAGCTTTCAGCCGAGCTTCCCAATTAAGGTCACGGAGAAAGGCCCGAGAATTTACTCCTGAAAATTAGACCAGGACAACCCTATGCATGACAACAGAGATCTGTCTGGTGTTGTGCTGGAAGATGAGCTCAAGGATGGCTGGGACCCAGAGTCCATAGAGGTCACCGCAGCGATTCAGGCAGACCCAGGATGGTGAAGATCGTGCCAGACCCAGCAGTGCTCCATTCTACATAAGGTCTTCCTGAGTGACAGCCAGCTCAGTGACGACAGCAGCAGCAACGACAGGACCAACTGCAACAAGATCAGTAATAACATCGGCAACTTCAACAATCATTTGAACAACATCAGAAACCATGACAAGATCAACACAGTCAATAACACCATCGTCAACAGCATTATCAAAAGTCAACAGCCGCAGCAACCACAACAAGATCAGCCTTGTCAACAACAGTAACAAGTAACTGTAACAACAACAGTAACAACATAATAAATAACAATATCAACAACAACAGATGCATCAATATCATCAATAGCATCTACTACATCAACATAATGAACAACACTATTGTCAATAGCAGCAGCATCAATATCAACAACTGCAAATCAGCAATCACAACAAGATCAACGTCATTGTGGTAGATACACAATTTCATGTCAACGTGATAAATGAGAATGAAGGCGTGGAGTCTAGCCTGTCAATCAGGTAACATGGCTTTCTCATGAGGATTCTGGGACTTCCTCTCTTCCTTCCTGGAGGTGGGACACACACACACACACTCTCTCTCTGCTACACCTTCCTGTTGACAAGCCACATGGATCCACTTTGATGGCAGCAAGAGCCTTGAAGATGCTTCTGCTGGCACTGGATCCACAAGACTTTTCACCCACTGGCCTGTGATCTTCCTGTATTTGGCATCATTGCATGTGCTGTGTGAGCGTGAAGAGGAATTTTTGAACCAGTATTGGACAGATGGGCTAATATCAGACTTATGGACTTGATCTGGACTGGGCTGGGTTTTACTGATGCATAATTACTTCTTGATATAAAATTCCCTCTTGCACATAAATGAGTGTCAATGAACTTGTTTCTTTAGTCAACCTGAACTAAAACAATCATCAACAACAGCATCAACAACACTATCATCAACAGCAGCTTTGTCAATATCAACATCCTCTTCCACATTAGCAACCACAAGGTCAACATCATCAACCACAAGGTCAACATCATCAACATCAATAACAGCATCCACAACAGCAGCATCAATAGCAACAGCAACAGCATCAACATCAACAATAGGACCAACATTAACAACAGCTTGCACCCATGGGGCTAATCAGCTTCCCCCTCTCGACCTTGTCCTGCCGCCCTCCCACCCCTGCCGCCGGCCCTTCCAGTAAGCCTCTTGCACCAAACGAAGGGCACTGCAGTCGGTTTCCCAGAAACCTGACCCGAGCCAAACTCTGAGCAGTTGTTCCCATTCCAGAGATAAGGAATCCAAGGCACAGCTGGTCCGCGATGGGACTGGGACCTGAACTGAGGAAGCGTACCAAGCTCCTGTGTTCTCTGGGGTCAATTTTCAGTTGCTATGTGGCCACTCCCCTCAGGTATCGGACTAGGTTTCCCCTGGCTGAGCTTCTACAGGCCTTCCTTCCGAGGCGCCCCAGGGTGAACTCAGATGGCCCACTTAACCACTCACATCCCCAGGGTGCCCTGGCTTTCTAGTCATCTTTGCTGAGTGAGGCATGCTGTCTTAGTTGAGTCCTGGCAGTGCCCCCACCCCCTGGCCGTGCCTTTCACACTGCACCTGCCCATTGCACTTCCGGATCTCTTCTCCCACAATGCCCTGGCTGTGGAGTCATTGTCAGCACCGTACTGCACATGCCGCACCGTGGAGCTGCTCCTTCAGGTCTTCCTGGCTGCCGCGTGCAGGAAAGCAGCTCTCTCGTGGAGTCTCCGGGCGGGTTCAAGCCACTGGCCTTCAGGTTCGTGAGATTGGCATGGTTAGATACTGTGGAATCGGTTCCAACCCATAGTAACGCCACATGCAACAGACCGCAAACACCGCACTTCCTACACCATCCTCAAAGTTACTCTACAGGTTAATAGTTGATCACACACCCCCCTCCAGGGACCTTGCTCCAAAAGAAAGCTTATTTTTCTCTCCAGGGCCCCTTCCTCCTGCTAAACATCCTTCCATGGCTCCCAGGAGCCAATGGTCAAGTCTAGATTCTCCCAGAAACATGCAGTTTTTATTATTCAGTACCATAATCCGTTCAGACCCAGAGCAACTCTATCTATGCCCAACAGAACAAAACACTGCCCACTCCTGCACCATCCTCACCACCGTTCCTGAGCCTGAGCCCCCAGATTCAGCCTCAGTGTCCGTCCATCTCCCTGAGTCTGTTTCAACAAGTCCATCCGTTTCATCCGTCCATCGTTCTGGGCACTGTGTTTCCAGGACCCGGGTTGGCTCTCTAAGCCAAACCTCGCCTCCTCTCACCGCCAATCCCTCCTGATGACGTGTCCTTCTCAAGCAGGACGACCAATGACCAGTGCCTGGAGAAGGACATCGTGCTTGGTAAAAGCAGAGGGGCAGGTTTTCTTGGCTTTTGTGTATTTTTGTGGGAGCAGATGGCCAGGCACGCTCTGCAGTGGAGCCGATGCAGTTGCTGTTCGAGGCTGTGTTGTCCTAGCGAGCTCAGGCAGCAGAACGGACGCTGCCGGTCCTGCACCCTGCTCACAGTGTGCTTATCCGGGAGCTCATGGGTGCAGCCACTGTGCCAGCCCATCTCCTTGAGGGCCGTCCTCTTGTTCACTGCCCCTCCACTTGACCAAGCATGATGTCCTTCCCTAGGGACTGGTCTCTCCCAACAACCCAAAGTATCTCAGATGAAGTCTCGCCCTCCTTGCCTCCAAGAAGCCCCCTGGCTGTGCTTCCTCTAAGACAGATTTCTTGGTCCCTTTAGGCATTCCTGGCACCATCCGGTACTGTGGGACCCGCAGAGCCCCTCTTATCTCAGACCCTGCATGCCCAGCCCCATCAGCTGGTTGCCTCCAGCTGCTGAACTCTGTCGACCCACCCCACTAGGCCTTACCTCTGTGGGGATGCAGCTTCTTCTACTTGGAATGTGTCTTCCAGGGCAGACTCCTACTTGAGCTTCAAAGCTCTGTGCCCATGTCCCCCTCAGGGTTCACCTCTCAAATGATGCATTCAGTCCCCTGACTGGCCTTCCTCTCCAGATGGTCAGCTCTTAGATGCCAGAAACTGGGGTCTCCACCATCTGTGAGTCTGAAGAGCCCACGCCTGACCCCAAAAGGACTGGATGAATTGGTGGGTGGATGGGTATGCAGGAAACCTTCCAAGAACAGCCAGTAATCCTAAGAAGTGAATATGTGGCCTTTAAGGCATGATTCTGGAATGGCTGTACCACAGATCCCTAACCGGAACCTCACCCGTGGCCCGCTAAGGAAGCCAGTGTCCACCAGTGTCCACTAGTGTCCACTAGGATATTCAAGGGCTGTTTTATTTCAGAGGTGGGTCACCAGGCCTTTCTTCGGAGGCACCTGTGGGTGGTTTGGACCTCCAACCTACTGGGGAACAACCCACTGCATTAACCATTCATGCCCCGGAGGTTCTGGGAAGTCTGGTGTGGACAGCTAGTCACCCCCACTTTATAGGCAAAGAAACTGAGGCTGGGAGGAGTCTAAACAACACAACTGTAGTCACTGGGCTGAAATCAGCCCCTGCTGCCACTCCCCACCTCCCACTTCACCCCTGAGGGCGGTGAAGTGCAGTCATTAAGACTTCACCAGGGTACAAATGAAACAGCCCTTTCTGCTCTGAGGCAATTAACCAGGAGACACCAGGGGACAGCGGCCCATGCGTGGGTGACAAGGGGGCACTATTATCTGGTGCCGCGTCGCCTGCCGGCCCCACCCAGACCTCAGCCTGGCTGGTGCCCAGCAGAGTTGTGGGTGGGGGGTGGGGGGTGTCCCTAGGGGTAGCAGGAGCTGGATCAAGCAGCATCCGCCCACAAGGGTGCATAGTGATGTGGTGCAGGCCCTGGAGCTGAGGCCCTGGAGCTGGAGAGGAGGCACCCAGAAGCCTGACTCACGCTGCATCTCCCCTGCCCTTCACAAAAGTCCACTCAGACTCCCCTCTGTATCTGCAGCCTCTACCCCAGCCCCCACTCTCGGCTCTATAGCCTATTGCCAAGGACCCACCCTGCGCCCCATCCAGAGCCGGGTTTGGGGTCCAGGATGATTTGTGGAATGAGGGTGTGAAAGGAATGAGTGAATCTTGGGTGTCACTCACAATTGGCATCACTTGGAGCCGTCCCCTCGCCTGGCTCAGGCCTCCGTGTTTCCACCTGTAAACAGGAGGTCCAGGCGTGTGTGCCACTGGCCTTCAGCAGAACCTCAACACTTGTTCTTGCCCTTCTGACCTGATGGGGCCTCCCCCCAGTGTGATTCCATGACTCTGAGGCTGGGGTAGGATGGGGTGGGGTGGGACAGGGGCAGCTCCATCCAAAAGACCCCAACTTCATGGCTAGAAACAATTGATTTTTCAGTGGCAAGATTTGGGGTTCGGGCAGCAGTCACCAAGGTGATTCTTGTGCCCCTATGCAGTGGGCTGAGGAGTCCCATGAGCGGAGGACTGGCGACAGGAGTCTGCACGGAGGCACCTTGGAAGAAAGACGTGGCCTTCAACTTCCAGAAAAACAGCAGAAGAAGCACTCTGTCTCCGTGCTTTGTGGGGCCCAGACTCAGTAGCAACTGGAAAATGCACCACATTCAGAAATAAAGGGGGCCAGAAGGCCTCTGGGGCATGGGTACTCTGGGTCACACAGGGGAGCCAGCAGCTGGGATCGACAGTAGGAGACTATTGTTCTTATTATTTTGTCACTGGCTGGGGTCCCTGTGATCCCCATGGTCAGCTGTTTGAAACCACCAGCAGCTCTGAGGGAGAAAGTCCGGACTTTCTACTCCCATAAACAGTCTCAGAAATCTACAGGGGGTCGCTGCGAGTCAGCATTGACTTGATATCAATGAGAGGAGAGGTGGTACTGGGCTGACCTGAAGGAGTTACTGAACCCACATGGAAATCCCAAGTTCAGGGGAGTCCCCTTTCTTCCTGAGATGCAGAAGGAAAGGAAAACTTCAAGAGAAAAGACTCCCTCATGCTACGAGCATCCTGCTCAACTGAGAAAGGATCTAAATTATCAAGGATTTCATCTTGCTTGGATCCACAGTCAATGCCTGTGGCAGTTACATCATCCTCTGTCAACTTGTGGAGGGGTGGGGCCTAGCCTGTCAATGATGCCTCTGTGTGGGCGTGGCCTTCTCCTGAGGATTCTGGGAACTCCTGTCTTCCTCTCTAGAGGTGGGACACACACTCTCTACTTCCTCTTCCTGCTGACAAGACATATGGAGCTGCACCAATGCATCCAGACCCTTGGAGCTGGAGAAGCCACGTGGAGACCCACACCAGCTCAAAGATGCTTCCATCACCACTGGATCCACCAGACTTTCTCCCCACTGGCCTGTCATCTTCCTGCACTCAGTGTCATTGTATGTGTTTTGTGAGTCTGAAGAGGAATTTCATGCCTGGTGTAGGACATATAGGCTAATATCGGACTTGTGGATTTCATTTGGACTGGGCTGGTGTGTTTTCTTAATGTAAAATTACTCTTTATATAAAACTCTTTCTTATGCATAGATGAGTGTCTATGAATGTGTTTCCCTAGTCTACTCGGACTGACACAACGCCCATGGAAGCAGCCAGGAGATCAAACAAGCACAGTGCATTGGACAAATCCATTGCATAAGACCTCATGAGAGTGTTGAACAGCAAGGAGGTTACTT
Source organism: Tenrec ecaudatus (assembly GCF_050624435.1). Lineage (NCBI taxonomy): Eukaryota > Metazoa > Chordata > Mammalia > Afrosoricida > Tenrecidae > Tenrec > Tenrec ecaudatus. Next base: position 216,245,506 of record NC_134532.1, on the reverse strand, counting down.
TGAGGACTAAGGCACCTGCCCCAAGTCTTGGTATTTTGTAGCAGGAAGCATCAAAAGTAGATGGAAAGAATACACAGAGTCATCGTGCCAAAAATAACCAGCTGACAGCCCACCACTTCAGGAGGTGGCCTATGAGCAAGAACCAAAGGGACTGAAGGAAGCGTCCAAGCTGCCCTGATGAAGCATCGAGCAAATGCGTTTGTCTATGTGAAGAAATTTGGAGCACAGGTACTTGGCCAAGTGACTGGAAAGATGCACAGCTGTACCCGCTGCAAAGAAAGGGGGCCCCACAGAATGTGCAAATTGCAGGGTAACAGTCACCACCTGCAATAAAATTTTGCCGATCGTCCAGCAGGACACAGACAGGGAGTTGTCTGGAATTCAGGCCGGATTCTGAAGAGGACATGGAACATGGCTAAGGTCAAATGGATCCTGGCTCAAAGCAGAGAACACCAGAGATGTTTCCTTGTGTTATTGATTGTGCCAAGGCATTCGACTGTGTGGATCATCACAAACTACAGGTCACCTTGAGAAGAATGGGAATTCCAGAACATTCATTGTGCTCACGCAGAACCTGTGCACGGATCAAGCAAGAGGCAGGTGTGCAAACAGAACAAGGGAACACTGGCTAGTTTACAATCGGGAAAGGTGTACAAGAGGGTTGTGTCCCCTCCATATTTATTCCATCTGTGCTGAGCCAGTGATCAGAGATGCTGGCTGCTCATAGCTGCACACAAAGTCAGCCTCACAGCCCCTCCATCATCCTTACCATCACCATCCGCAGCGTGATCGCCACCATCTCCAGGGCCCCTCTGCCATGGCTGATTAGAAAATCCCTTCTTGTGATGTCATGGTCATGCATTGGGCTGCAATCCATGTGGTCAGCAGTTCAAACCACCAGCAGCTCCTCTGGGGAAAGACTGGGCTCTCTACTCCCGTAAACTCTGGAAAACCCACAGGGGTCGCTATGAGTCGGCATGGACTCAATGGCAGTGAGGGTTGTTGTTTTCCTGTGGGAGTGAGGACACTCGGGCAAGGACTGGGTGCATTGATGGGCATGGAGGTTCTCTGGGTCTGAGGAGCTGGTTTTGAAGTGCCGACCTTTCAGATCACAGCCCAGCACGTTACCACTAACCCACCAGGGCTCCCACCAAGGGTGACCAGCCAAATCGCTCTGGACAGCAGTTTCCCCTCGGTAACTCCAGGATAATGGGAGTGCCTGCCTGGAAGAATTAGGGGATTCGAAGAGATGAGGATGATGAAAGGGGCTCAGGATGCTATGCCTTTGGCTCTGTGCCAGAGCACGGAGTTCACTCTCTCATGGGGATGTTTAATCCTGCTATTTGCCTGGAGGGAAGGTGCTAACTATCTGCCGTGCCTTCTTGTGTTTAAGTCCCTATGGCTTCTCAGGAAGGTCTTCCTGTTTTAGCTCATGTCACTCTTCACAATACTCCTGCCAGCCTGGGATTATGACTTCCCTCCCATTGTTGTTTTTCCCTCGATGAGGAAACTGCTCCCAGAGTGAAAGCCACTGACCCGGAGTCATGCAGCTGGTCAGTTGCCAGGGGCTTTGTGACTCTCCCACAATGGGGCCCTCGTCTAGAAGGACTGGCCTTGCTGCTTTGTGAGAGAAGACCAGTCTGAACAAAACGTGGTTCAGCATCAGAAGATGCGCAACGTGTAAGTGTTCCAGAATGCAGATGGGGGTAAACGGGGACGTGTCGTTGCTGGAGGATCCAGGAAGGGGTAGGGGAGGAGGAAGAAGAGGAGGAAGGCATTCCAGTCAGGAGGATCTGGAGGACCAAGAGCCAGAGATGAAATTAGCCCAGGGAATTAAGGGTTGTAGGAGAGATGGGACTGAGGAACCAAAGCACCTGAATATTGAACGTCCTGGAAGCATGAACAAGAACTTGAAGAATTTAGCTAAACTAATCCAGAATGTTCCTTAGAGGCAAGGATGGCGAGATTTCACCTTATATACTTAGAACATGCTGGCAGGAGAGACCAGTCTCTGGAGAAGGACACCATGCTTGGTGACAGAGGGAGAGCAAGCCAAAACAAAGAGGAAGCCCCTTGATGAGACGGATTGACACGGTGGCTGCAGCCATGGACTCCGGCACAGGAACAGTGGTGAGGAGGCGCAACCAGGCAGCGTTTTGTTCTGTTGTGCACAGGGTTGCTATGGGTTGGAACCGACTGGCTGGCACTTCACCACCGCAGCAGCAGCAGCAGCAACAGGAGCCTGTGGGAGCCACTGGGGGTTTCGAGCAACCGAACTTTGGGATCAGTACAGATGGCTTGTAGAAAATCGCTGGCAGTGCGGGCACATGGACCACACGGGGGAGTGGTAGTTAGTGGGGATCTCAGAGAAAGAGCGAGCACACACACAGGAAACTGAAGCGATGGCGTGAGGCTGAGGGAGGGGGAGGGAGGGCACTGGCAAACAAATCAGGAATTCCGGAGATCTTTGCTGTGGCAGGGCCGGCTTCCCGTCTTATACACACAGTGGAGAGTTTGGGGGACATCTGAAGGCTAGTTCGTCCTGAAGCAGGTGGTAGAAGGAAGTGTGTGGTACATATCTCAAGAGGGGGCGGGGGTGGGGTCCGGCTTGGGATTGGGAGCTGAGGAGGGATGTGGCTTGGGATTAGGAGCTGATTCTGCTGGCTACCAGCTACGTGACCGTGGTCAAGGGCCTGGAGATGTCGGTTTCCTCATCGGTAAGTTAGGAAAGCTGAAACTAGCTCCTGGCTCATAGGTCTGATGTGGGAATTTAAAAAGAGAACATTTGTAGAAGAGACATCAAAGGGTACGGTAGGATAGGCTATTGAGGGGGTTGATATATGGCTTAAATTGCTGAATACACCATTGATCTGAAATGCTACCCACCCCCCATCTAATTCATGATTTTAAAAAAAACTGTTTAAAGCAATAAAGAGTCGTTGTAAGTTGCTTAGCACAACACTTAGACGCATGGTAAGAGCTCAGTGATGAACATAACTATTCTCATCTTCATCTCAACTGCTATTGTCACATCATCCCCATTGCCAACATCACCATCCTCATTCTGTCATTATCACTCCTAGCACCACCACCATCCCCGTCCCCACTGCCATCCTGATCGTAGCTGCCATTGTCACCATCACCACCAACACCATCAACCATCTCACTACCACCACCAACAGTACCACCACCACCATCAATACAACCATCACCACCAGCACCATTATCACCGTCACCACCATCATCACCATCCCTACTGTCATAATGGTCTTTGTCGTCATCACGACCAACAGTACCACCGCCACCATCAACATGGCCATCACCACTATCATCATCGCTGTCACCACCACCATCGTCACCTTCATCACCATCCCCACGGTCATCATCTCAGCTGTCACCATGGTCACCGCCACCACCACCACCATTTTCACCATCATCATCAACACCACTGTCAACACCGCCACCATCATTACCACAATCATGACCTCCATCGTCTTTACAACCATCACCTTTGCCTTTAGCTCCCTAGAACTGAAATCCCACCGAGGGGTCGCTTTAAGGAACAGACAGCATTTTCTCACAGTGGAGTCTAAAGTCAGGGTGCCAGCTCTCTGTTTGCTGAGCTTTTCTTGTGTTCGCTCAGAGGCCCTTGGAGATCGCCGCATGGCAGCTACCCTTCCCCGTGTGTGCTTGCTTCTCTGGGCCAACTCTCCTCTTTCTGTACCTCAAACTTGAGTGGCTTTAGACACACCCCACACTAATAGGGTCTCATTTGAGCTAAAAAATAAAACTCTCTGCCCAGAGGGAACTGCATCCTCAGGTACTGCGGAGTTAGAACATATGGTCTCCATGGTGTCTCCCTCAGCCGAAGGTCACACACTGGAGTTCTGACGCGTCGTCGGAAGGCCGGGCTAGAACCGTAGCAGCTGCTCCAGAAAAGTCTGAGTTGGATGCTTTAACATCCTTACCCCATTCTCAAGGCTCACTGGGCATCTCTGGACCACGTCCGCGGCATTTACATGTGGAGTATTTCATGAGCTCCCTGGGAAGTCCGGCAGCCCTGTGTTGGGCTGCTCCCGGCTCTTTCCATGTAACTTGTGTCTCCTTCTCACGGAACCCCTTCCCCGGTCATCAGGGGTGCTCAGGGAAGGCCTGGGGACTGCTTGATGCGTTTTCATGGGCCTCTCCTCCCACGGGAGCGGCCATGTGATTATTGACCCATTCTCACGGAGTCATCCTGGAATTCTTCTGTGGAGCCCTCCTCGAACTTCTACGGGATTCTTAGCTGGGCTCTGATGACTTCCCATGAGATGCTCACAGAATCTGCATTATCTTAGCTTCGAAACCTCCTGGAACTGCCCGAGAAGTTTTGAAGAGTCCCTGGACGCAAACGCCGGACCGGAGAGCAATGCTCCGAAGCCATCACAGATAAGATAGATCCAGTCCGATGGGGTCACGTTATCAAAAGGTGCTTTGAACGGGGGAAGGAGCCAAAGTGTCTTTCCCTACTATCGTGGGCACGCAGGTAGCAGGCCGCTTCTGTTCCGTTGCTTTCCCTGAGGTTTTCAGTGGCTCGGCCCTCAACTTAGTCTCAGAAACCCACAGGGCAGCCCTCCTCGGAGCTGCAGCGTCGCTGTGTGCTGGAATTGACTCGATGGAATCGACGCGACGGCGGGGACTCGGGTGGGTTTGGGGGAATCTCTCAGACATGGGCAGCCCCTTCCTTCTCCCTGAAATGTCAGGGAGCAAAGGCATCACTCTCAGGACTAACACGCCATGATCTTAAGCCACGGTCACGTCGGTCGCCTCCTTTGAGCATGAACGCTGAGCAGCAAGTAAGGAAGACCGGAGAAGGACGACTGCTTTTGGCTGACGGTGTTGGTGGGGAACATGGAGCACCACGGCCAAATCCACCCTCAATCTGGCTCAGGCAAGGGAGCCCGCGAGACTTGGTCCCGAGGACTTTGGATAGGTTACCAGAGAAGGACCTCGTGCCTCTGAATTCCGAGGCAGGAAGAAGAAGTGACTATGCTTGCAAGATGGGAAGCACCTCTGAATTATCCACCCCACCCCCTCAGGCACCCCCCCCCCCGGGCACACGTCACAGGCATGCCCATGCTGGACCAAGTGGCAGCTGCACAGCCATCTCCATAGAGCCCTTTATCCCATGAACCGCTCCCGCCCCCTGCTCTGGGAGCCTCGGCGTGGCCGTGGACATCGTCCAGCTCATTAATTAAGCCCAAGTTAATTAAGAGCCATGATGTTGACACATCATGGCGACCATCTATTGAGGGAACTTCATTCTTTCCCGTTGGCACGATGGCGGCTTGCAGCCAAGATCTGCTCCAGCCCTCCCCAGAGCCTGCTGTCACGGACAATACCCTGGGTTTTGTGAGTCAGCCGCCCCAGAAACTGGATCCCCAGAGGCTCGGCATGGGGGACATGGCTGTCACACAAAGGGAAGTCCAGGGAACCTGAGGAGGCAGCCAGGCAGTGGCCCTCTGGCAGGAACATCTGCCAATGCCTGGCCCCCGCGGAGCCAGCCGGGCCCCATCCCAGGCCCGAGGCCCAGCGAGCTGGCTCGCACAGTCTGGGACGGGGCGTTGTGACCATTCACACAACCGGTTCACTAAGCGGTCTGGGATGCTTCTGAGCCCAGGGCCTCTGAGCAGGCCGACCTTGCTTGTTCCTCAGATCTCAGCCGGGGACAGTGGCTCCCCAGGAGATCCCAGTCTCGCCTCCGTGTCCCTGCCTGTGTCTCTGTCGCACTTGGCACGAAGCCCAGTTCTCAGTGAAGAAGCCCTCGATGAAGTCTCCAGGGCCTGGAGCCAGACTCGGACTGGCTCATGGACGCTCCACGGTGCTTGGAGGAAGCCTGGCACACGCGGGAGCTCCGTGGCAGTGCATCGAATGAGAGACCCGAGTGAGGCAATGAGTGGCCGGCCTAATAATGCAACAACAACCACAGTGTTGTTGTTAGTCGCCATCCGACGCCGTGTGTGGGCGACATGACATAGGTGATATTACATTACAGAAAGTCATGCCATCACCCTCACATGACATCACAGCACATTGCATGACATATTGCAGAAAGTCATGCCATCACCCTCACATGACATCACAGCACATTGCATGACATATTGCAGAAAGTCATGCCATCACCCTCACAGGACATCACACATTACACTGCATGCTACCGTCTCAAAGACATGACGCGGGTGACATTACATGACAGAAAGTCATTTCATTGCATTACAGGAAATCACTGCGTTACATCTTATTGTGGAAAGTCGTGGCGTCCCATCACATGTCATCGCATTTGGAAAGATCACATGTTATCTTACATTAGTGCACTGCATTGCATTAGATTACAACACGGAAGACTGCGCTCCGTAACATTAGCGTGTATCGCGTTGCATCGTGGGGCGTGGTTATATTGTACTACGTTCCGGATAGACACGACGTTACGTGTGGAAGATAATTACATGGCAAAACAGCCCTAGTGCTAGACTAGCGGCTGGCCAAACCACTAGGCACCAGAGCCTGCCAAGCAGACCCATCAAGTTAGCCCTCCAGTGTGTGAGGCCATCCGTTGGCCTTCTGTAGAGCAGATTACCCTCCATAATGTGGGGGAGTCTCATCCCCTAAACGCAGAAAGGAAGCGTTCCTGAGGGGTGTTCTGCCCCAAACTATGATTACCTATCCTGCCTGAGCCCTGAGCCTCTTCCCACCGTCGGACGTATAGGCCTGGAGACAGACACTCGTCTGGAAACTCCTCGGAAAGCTGACCGGCGGTGGGGCATGGGCTGGGCTTGGAAGCAGGTCGTCCGTGGAACCCTAATCCCACAGGGGGCCGCACGGAGCAGGGAGTGATGGCAGTCATAGTGGGAGCCCAGGCCTGAAGGCAGTGGGATGCGTCTCACCCCAGCTCCCCCTCTTCCTCTGCAGGCTGCAGATGCCTCCCTGTGGCTGCGTTGAAGCACACCTCCGCTGGGTTAGAAGCAGCGACAGCTGGTGGCAGGGGCCCTTCTTCCGGCACCAACATGGGCTCTTTCCATCGGCCCCTCCCAGAGCTTCCATTCAACAAGAGAACCAAGCAGATGCTGGACGGCAGGTGCTCCTGCTCTGGCTGGCCATCGCAGAGGCCACCGCTGTCCTCGGGATCTCAAACAAGCTATTGGACTTGTGTGCCTCAGTTTCCACATCTGCAAAATGGGGGCGGCACCATGAGGAGCCTCTGAACTGTGCCTGACTTATACCGAATGGCTGCACGTGTCAGCAGCGCCCTCGAATCGGCATGGGTGTCATGAGCGGAAGTTCTCCTCTACCCACATCTGCTCCACAGCTGCAGTGGACAAGCAGAGGTGGCCCGCAGCACCGACGTGGATGAGATGGACAGCTAGAGGCATTAGGATTAGGAGAGCGAGGTGCTGAGAGCAGGGTGGGAGCTGAGTCTGTTTGGGGTGTATCTCACACACTCACACACCCCAGCTGCTCCCCTCTGTCCCGCCCATACTCCAGCCTCCCCAGATGAGAGGCTGCTGGGCCCCCAGTCACCCCACATCCCCTCATCCCAGCGGGAGCGTCAGAAGTCAGTGGCTCAGACAATTGCTCTTGCTTAGCGCTTTTCAAAGACGGATCAGCCCCGGGCCCCCTTGAAAAGGCTGCGATGACATCTTCATTTGTGGGTAATGGGATTAGCACAGCCGATGGCAGGCACAGACTGCTCTGGGCACGGCACTGGGGCGGGGGTTCCCCAGGACTGGGAATGGAATTAGCCCATCCCACTGCACAGAGAGCTGGCCGCCCCAGGGAGGCTCCCTAGTGGCTCTGAGGGTCCCCAGGCCCTGCTTCTCCAGCGGCGATGACAAGGGGTGAAGGCCTCCCATGGGTGTCAGTTGGTGGTAGCTGGAGCCAACCTCAGCTCATAAGAACTCCCTCTGACACAGGGGGACTGACCCAGGGGGCTTTCTAAAGGGTAGTCCTTTTTCTTTCTTTCTTTCTTTTTTTTTAACTTCCTGTGATGATCTGGGCGAAGGTTGAGAGAGTACGTTGGTTCTCCACTCCACAGTTGGAACTTGTTTTGTTTGCTCCTGCCATTTGCAAACCCCAATTTGGAACAGCCTCCTACTTTCCTCACTACGCCCCATGTCCCTTCTCTCTCCTTCCTGTCTCTTCCGGCCCTCTGAGCGTCTTTCCTGGGCAACTGCTGCCATATGGACCTAGTAGGTGGATTTGGTCCGAGGAAACTTTTAAAGGTTGCTCAGCTTGCTGGCCTGTCTGTCCTTCGGCTGGAAGCTGGGCCACAGGCGACAGTGTAGTCTGTAAGAAAGCAAAGCCGCAGCCCCTTTTCCCACAGAGCCGTGGGCTAGAGTCGAACCACAAGCCTTTGAAGTCGGCATCACAGGACAAAGCATCACCAGGTCCCGCACCATCCTCACAATTGCTCCAGTGCCCGTCCTTACGGCCACTGTGTCCCTCCAGCTCCTGGAGGCCCTTCCTCTCTCTCGCTGCCCCTCCTCTGTACCAAGCACGATGCCCTTCTCCAGGGACTGCACATATCCTGACAACGTGTCCAAAGTATGTGAGACAAAGTCTCACCATCCTGGCCTCTTAAAAGCATTCTGGCCATACTTCTTGCAAGACATGTTTTGTTTGTTTGTTTGTTTGTTTGTTTGTTTGGCAGTCCACCGTCGTTTCAATATTCTTCACCAACACCATGGTTCAAATGCATTGATTATTCCTCAGTCTTCCTTATTCAGTGTCCAACTTTCACAAGCACAGGGGGCCATTGAACATGCCACGTCGTGGGACCAGCACGCTCAGGCCTCCATGTGGTCCTATGGAATTGCTAGGTTGTGCAGCGGTCCTATGCTCAACTATTTGAGGACTTAGGGTTAGCACACTGGCTGCACCATTGCACATCCCTTCTCGCAGTGGAGGAGGTTCCAACATCTAGCTCCACGTCCTCTCCACTGCTGGTCATTTCTCATCATCTTTTTTGTTTTGTTTTTCACCTCCTAGCCCCCCGGTGGAGGTGGTGTGGTATCCATCTCCTTGTAGTTTCCATTTGCGATTTTCCTAACAGCTGATGATGGTGAGCATCTTTCCAGATGTTTGTTGGCCACGGGCATGTCTTCTTTGGTGAAACATCTTCTAAATGCTGTGTTAGTCTGGGTGGACTAGAGAAACAAATTCATAGACACTCATATGTGTATAAGAAAGAGCTTTACATAAAAGAGAAATTGTATATTGAGAAAACACTCCAGCCCAGTCCAGATCAAGTCCATAAGTCTGATATTAGCTCATATGTCCAACATCAAGCTATAAAGTCCTCTTCAGGCTCACACAACACCTGCAATGGCACAAATACAGGAAGATCATGGGCCAGTGAGTAGTCGATGGAAAGTCTTGTGGATCCAGTGACAGTGGAAGCATCTCAACACTGTCAGGAGTGTCCACATGGCTCCTCCAGCTCCAGGGCTACAGCTCCATCAGCATGGCTCCATGTGTCTTGTCAGCAGGAAGATGAAGCAGAGAGAGTGTGTGTCCCACCTCCAGGGAGGAAGACAGGAGTTCCCAGAATCCAGAGAAGGTCATGCCCACACAGAGGCATTATTAGCTATGGCTTGATTGACAGGCTAGACTCCACCCCTTCACAAGTTGACCGGGGATTATGTAACTGCCACAGATCCTTTGCCCACTTTTTGGTGGGTCGAGTTTTCTTTGGGGGTTTATAGGAGGTCTTTATAAATTTGATTAAAGGAGTGCTGATGGTGTTGCGGGTTGCTCCTAGGACTATTAACCACAAGGTCAGCAGTAGGAAACCAGCAACTACTCCAAGGGAGAAAGATGAGGCTTTCTACTCCCATGAAGATTTCCATTCTCAGAAACCCACCAGGGAAGTTCTGCTTCGACTGTAGGGTCCCTCCGAGTCTGCATTGCCTCAATGGCAGTGAGTTTTAAGTGCCCTGGTGGTGCAGTGGTTACACTTTGGGCTGCTAACCTTGAGGTCAGTGGTTCAAAGCCCCCAGTCACTCTGTAGGAAAAATATTGGGGGGGTAGTTTCTAATGCCATAAAGAGTCTTAGAAACTCACAGGGGCAGTTCTACCCTGTCCTCTGGGGTCACTATGAGTCGGTATCAACTTGATGGCAGTGAGTTTGGGTTACATCAATAAGGGCTTCCGATCTCAAATATAGGTAAAATTAAACAAAACTAAACCCAAACTCACTGCCGCCAAGCGGGTGCCATTGGACAGGGTAGAACTGCCCCTGTGCGTTTCTGAGATGCTAAGTCTTTATGGGAGGAGAGAGCCCCATCCTTCTCCCTCGGAGTGTCTCGTGGTTTCAGATCACTGACCTTGCGGATCATGGCCCAACACGCATAACCACTACGCCACCAGGGCTCCTTTACAGGTGCATGCTTCCCACGTATGTTCTCCCATTGCCAAGGGGGTCTCTTCACGCTGTAGGCAAAGCTCACAGACACATTCATCTTCAATCAAGTCCTAGGGATCTATCATGCTTCTGGTACCGTATCTAAGACTCCGTTGACACAAACGAGGTCTGGCAGCCTCACCTCTGTCTTCCTCGAAGAGCGTTATGACTTCGGGTTATGCATTTAGGTCACTGATTACCGAGTGATAGATTTTCTAATTTTCAAGCACACTTGCAGCGTTGCTGGGGTACAGTCTAGCTGGGTGTGATGCGCCTGTGGTGGGTGATTAGAATTCCATCCGGCTGGAGAACTTGGAGTTGTTACAACCTGGGGATGAGATAACTGGGTGTTAATCCATCAGCTCTCAGCAGTCCATCGAGGGCTGCTCCTGGGTAGTGCTACTTCACTGGCCCTCTAACCAGCTCGGGGGCCCAGGGAGACCTCAGTGCAGAGCCACAAGGACCAGCAGCTGTAAGTGAAGGTCATGGGCAATCCAGCCACTTTCCCGTGTAACTGAGTAGTACCTTCAGGTCCGCTCTAGCCCGGTCGCAAGTACACCGCTTCCACTGAAGGATGGGGCGCTGTGGGACCCGTCCAACGCTATGACTCTGTAGGTCAGACAACCCCCAGAGCAGGCTGCAGAGTGACCTGGTGAGGCATTCAGTCTCCACTAAGGCCCAGTAACAGGCCAAAAGTTATTTGTCAAAAGAGAAGTTGTTGTCTGCCGAGGGTGGCAGGATGTTCCCCCCAAAGCCCAAGGGTCTGTGCTGTGATTCCCCAAAGACTCCACACTGCATCTCTCTGCTGCTGACACCCGGAAAACCGCTGTACCCGGAAAACCGTTGGGCCAGCTGGATCCAAGGAGATACGGAGTGGGGGAGGGGCACAAGTGGAGTCCTGTGGAATCACCATTCCATTTTGGAAGCTGATGATGGAGAGGGAGAAAAAGGCAAAAAGGGGGCACCCTTCTCCTCTCCACCACCCCCCTCCCAAAAAAGGCCAAAAAACAAATCATGGTTTTGGTTTCAGAAAAGCAAATCTTGCCGTGTGGCCTTGGGGACGTACCCTGCTCCCTCCTGACAGGCCGTGAGCGCTCTGTGGCCAGGGCCCTGCGTGCTGGGGAGCAGGTGCATTGCTCAGGAGCAGCTGAGACGTCAGGTAAGTCCAGGTTTTACCCAACCTTTCCCTTGACCGGTCTTGTGCTTCCACCTTGAGCCAGCAGCGTGGCCTGCAGATAACGCCCCCTTCGTTCCCCCCCCCCCTGAGCCTTAGAGGCACACTGGCTCACCCACAGGGTAGCCCTCTTGGGTGGGCTGGGACTGGCAACCTCACTTGCCCCGGGCGTCACAGAACCGGGCTCACCTCGCCGTTCTGTTCCGGAGCCGTCCATCACCTGAGACGCGAGTGATTCACAGAGAGGTTACAGCCCTACGATGCTCCAGAGGAGAAGCGAGGTGGGGGTGGGGGGAGACTGCTTACGACTGTTTTTGGCAATGTGTTTTTGATTCTGACCTCTTTTATCAGATACATAAATGGGCCTATCTGGAGAAGGCTGGCTTGGTCATGCATTATCACGCAATAACCTTGGCTTTTAACTTCTCGGAGCCTAATGGGATTACTAAACAGAGTGAGGTCTGGCTCTTCCTGGCACCGGGCACACTCGCCTATTTACCATCCCCTTTCTTCTCTGAGAGGAGCCCCAGGTCGTGGTTGGTTAGCACGGGGCTGTTAACTGCACTAGCTGCTCCATGGGAGAAAGACTTGCTTTCTACTCCCAGAAAGAGTGACTGTCTCAGAAACCCACGGGGACAGTTCTACCCTGTCCTGTCGCATTGCCGGGAGTCAGACCTGGCGCCTCGATGGCAGTGAGTTTGGTTTTTTTTGAGTTTTCTTCTTTATGGACAGAAGGAACCTTCAGAAACCAAGAGCAGTCTCGTCCTTGTTAGAAGCTGTTGAGTCCGGCAGCCTCTACTCATAGCGGCTCTGTGCTCAACGGGAGGATACACTCTGTACCCAGAGGCCATCTCTTCACACCTGTCCTGTCTGAGCCCACCGCTGCAGCCATCAAGCCGGTCCATCTTGAGAAAGACCTGCCTCTCCTTCGCTGCCCCTCTCTTCTAGCAAACAGCATGTGCTTCTGCAGGGACTGGCCTCTCCTGAACTCAAAAACTGCCCCCCATGGAGTTCATGAGGACTCGCAGCGACCCTGCAGGACAGGGAGAACTTCCCTGTGAGTTTCTAAGATGCTCACTCTTCACAGGAGTAGAAATCTCTAGCCTTCTCCCAAGGCGTGATTGGTGGTTTCAAACTGCTAACCTGGGGGTCACCACCCAACTTGTAAATAGTTTGCCAGCAGGGCTCCTCATGGTCTCTCCTGAAAACATGTCCAAATACACTAGCGGTGCTCTGGCCGCTAGGGAGTGTGCCGCTGTGCTTCTTCCCAGACACGTCTGTGTGTTCTTTTGGCGGTCCGTGGTCCGGTCAACCCTCTTCGCCAGCCAGCGCCACAGTGTAAACGCACCAGCCCCTCTTCTTTGGTCTTCCCTACTCGGCGTCCAACGTCCGCGTGGACACGGTGTGATTGACGAGAGGCCAGCTTGGGGCAGGAGCGCCTGAGTCTCAAAGGGACGGTTTTGCTCCTTCCGCACGTTAATGGACGTCTTGTACAGCACATGTGTCCAGTGCAGTGCAATGTTGGGCTTCCTCAGGACTGCCTCCGTGGGACTGGGAGCCCAGGTGGCGTCGTGGTTACACACTGGGCTGCTAGCCTTACGGTCAGCAGTTCGAAACCACCAGCCGCCCCGCAGGAGAAGGATGAGGCTTTTTACTCCTGTAAAGATGTACAGCCCCAGAAACCCACTGGGGAAGTCCTACTCTGTCCTCTCTGGTCACGAGGAGCCAGAATGGACTGGACAGCACTGAGCTCAGGGCTTGTTTGAGTTGGCTTCCACGGGCGTGTTGATTGTTGATGCCAGTAAATGGAGACCCTAGACCACTTCAGTCTGCTCTCTGTTGCTTATGATGTGGCTTGTGGGCCAACATGACCCTCCCTGGTTACAGAAGAGCAGGCCGAGCTTGAGGATGTTTCTGGAATGCCCCCTCCTGGCTGGGCCCTGTCTCAGGCGACTTCCGTCCATCCTTACTCGAGTCCATTTCAACAAGGAGGTGCCAGAATCCCACTTCACAGATGGAGAGACTGAGGCCGAGACGAGCGCTGCCCTCCCTCCAGCATACACAGCCGCCAGGGCTGCACGGGACGGTGACTGTGACATCTGTGTGCCGGCCTGACCATGAGCTCAGGAGCCAGGCCAGCGCTGTACGCCGGCCCAGTACTCAGAGCCTGGTACTAATAAAACAAACTAAAACCCACTGCATCGAGCTGATTGTGACTCCCAGCAGCAATACAGAATGGAGCAGAGCAGCCCCTGTGGGTTTCCCAGACGGCAACTATTTACAGGAGTAGAAAGCCTCGTCTTGCTCTCATGGGCAGCGGGTGGTTTCCAACTGCCTACCTTGTGGTTAGCAGCCCAATGTGTAACCACCACGCCTAATAAAAGCATGGGGAGGGGTTGAGCTGATGGGAGTTGAATAGCCACCGGCCCACCCAGGACATCCGGCTTTCCAGGGAAGAAGTGGCTAAGGGCCTTGGAGTGGTTTGCCTGAGCTGAAGATCAGGCACAGGGCAGATGGGGAGAGGAGATTTCCACATGAGGGGAGCCCAGAAGCCCAAGCGGAAGCCACACGCCAGAGGCCAGCTGTCACTGTGGGGCTGGATGTGCCTCCACCGGGGGAGAGGGGGACTCACCCCACTTCCAGGGGCTCAGGTTAACCAAAGCCTGGGCTGCTTCTGCAAACAAGGTGCAGGGGACTGCCGAAGTGAGCAGAGAGCTCCCAGGACAACCCTCAGGACCTCAATGTCCCCCGACAAGAGATAAAAACCCCACTCATGGCCCCCCCTGCCAGTGTGTCCTGAGATCAGGCCACACCCGATGAAACGTCCCTCCGTTCTTTCAAGGCTCAGACCAGGTGAAGGGGTCTCTTCCCCCCACATCTGGTTGGCTGCTTCAGAGAGGATGCTATCACGGAACTGACTGCCCGGCGTCAGGTCTTCTCGTGGGAGAGTCCTGGCCCAGCATGAAACCTCAGTGATCACAGCCCCTCAGAAAACCGATGTTGGTGCTGGGGAAGGGGTGAGGGGGACAGGACAAGTCCTCTCTGACCCACAGTGACCCCGTGCACGACAGAACAGCACGCAGCCCGGGCCTGCGCCATCCCCACAGTGGCTCCTGTGCTAGGGCGCGGCTGCAGACACCGAGTCAATCCTCCCCGTGAAGGCCTCCCTCTTTCGTGTTGGCCGCCGGCTTTGCCCAGCTGATGTCCTTCTGCAGAGACTGGCCCAATGTCTCCCCATCCTCGTGTCTGAGCCCGGGCCAAGCCTGGCTTGACAGGCAGGAGCCTTTGAAAGGGACGCTCTGCGTCCTGTTGGAGAGACCAGGAGACGGAGCCTCAGAGAGGCCATCAGCGCCATCAGCTGCGCCCCGAGAGGAGAGAGGTCATGAATGCCCCTGCCAGGAGTCCCTTCACCCCAAACTCCAGGCTGGGAGCCTAACCCCCAGGACGCCCGGACTCCTCCCATCCCTGCTTCCCTCCCCGCTGGCAAGCTTGGCTCACAGGTACTGCTCCTAGTAGCCATCCAGACAGGCCCCTGGCTCACGGCAACCTGGTGACTTCAGAAAACACACGCACGCACACACACACGTAGGTCCTGAGGGTGGTCATTGGCTGACCTTCAGAAGTGGATCGCCAGGCCTTTCTTCCTGGTCTGTTGTATTATGGAGGCTCTACCAAAATCTGGTCAGCATCCTAGCAACATGGGACTGTCCACTGATGGACAGGTGCCCCTGTCCGTCCTTCGAATCCTCAGGAGTTCCACCTGGGCAGTGAGCGTCCTGCGGCTGTGTTCAGTGAGCGTCTAGTCCTGGCTCATAGGCGGTGCTTACTAAGTGCTTCTTGGACAGGTGAGTCACCTGCCCGCCTGTGTCAGACTGGCTCACTGCTCACCAAACCCTAGTCTTCACCAGCAGCTGGATTCCATTCTCCAGCCTCCTTGGCAGTTCTGCCCAAGGGTTTAGGGGCAACTCACCTGCACTTAAGAGCCCCAGTCACATAGTGTGTTGCATGTTGAACTGCCAACCACAAGGTCAGCAGTTTGAAACCACCAGTCGTTCCACAGGTGGAAAAGGAGGCTTTCTGCACTCGTAAAGAGTTAGAGTCTCAGAAACCCACCAGGCCAGTTCTACCCTCTCCAACAGGGTCTATCGCTATTGGCATCGACTCAATGACAGAATTTGGTTTGGGTTTACCAGTGCTTAAACCGTGGTACCACCAGGGAGAGTGGTAGAGTAGGGTTCAAGTCCAGGGGTGACTCTTACCCCGTGGGGAGCTGAAAAGCCATGTCCTTGCCCCCTAGCCGAGTCACAGAGCGACACTCACAAAGGGCGGGCCGAACCGTCCAACCTCACATAGTATGGGCTTGGACACAGGAACAAGTGACCAGGCTGGTCCATTTTGTCTCTTTCTGTTCAATTTGTAGGCCTGGGCCTGTCCTGGGTAGGCTGCCACCCCTGTCCAGGTACCTGGGAAGTCCTGTGGGCCTGGCCTCCTGTCTCAGTCAGTTCAGGATAGCCCGTGTCTGGCAGGATCAGTGGCTGAGCAGCCCTCTGCTGACCGAAATGTTGATGATGTGTGTCTCTAACTCGGACCGTGAGTGCTCAGCTGGGCGCTGGGATGATGCAGGTTCCCAGGGCTGCTGAGCTAGGATGGCAGGATTCCCCCCCCCCTTACTGGTCCTGGGTCCCCCCTCACTAATACTAGGACCCCTTACTGGTACTGAAGCACTCTTACTAATACTGTGTGATAGCTGGGTTCATGGTGCCAACTGGCCAATAGGAACATGTGGGATTAATCAGGTTGCAGTTTCACTGGAGGCCAAAGAGATAAATGGCCCAGCCCCTCTCTCTTGCTTTCTGGAGATGGGACCAGTGTGCTGCTGCTGTAGCTAGTTCTCTGCTTCAACCTGTGTGCTACACTACCTGTGGGCCAAGCCAGCCCATGGATTGTGTTGCTAGAGCTTGAGGCTCCTTTGATACCTGCTTCGCCACGCTGTTGGTGCGTACATCACTTGAGCGTGAGGGTGGTGGATCCTTTCTCTTTGCATTCCCCAGCTACTGCCTGTTGCTGACCCACCCTGCTGCTTGCTGTCTGTGGGCAGACTCTGCTTGCCTTGTCCCAGGGAGGACTCTGCTGTCTGCTTCCTTGACCATGGACCCAGAAGCCCACGTGACTTGAAGGACTTCCAGTACATGAACTGTTCCACAGAAGTGAGTTGAACTGAGCCCTCTGTACTGCTGCGTGGACTAATTAGCTGTTACAGTCCTTCTGGCCATAGAAACCTATCCTCTCCTCTATATAGAATCATAAGTATCCTGGTTTTGTTTTTCCCGAGAACCCCAACACATTGGTACTGGGTGGTTCTAGAGAAACAAATCATAAATATGGGCTTCTCTGATTGGTTCACCAGCATGATTAGGCCTAGCAGCACTGATAACGCTGTCTCTCTACCCCTAAAGGCATGGCCACGTCTGCCGCTCTTACTAATCCAGGGTGTGAAGTAGCAGAGCGAATATCCACAGCACCACCAACAGATGAAGCGCTGCTGAGAGGAGAGGCCCTGGGTGACCGTGTGTTTGAGAATGTCCAGCACTGTCAGGATGAGAAGTTCAGGGAAGCTGGTTGGCTGGTCCTCCTTACAATAGAAAATGTGATCAAGGAGGGGGATAATCTCAGAACCTCAAAAGCACCCCTCAAATGCCGAATAACAGACCAAAAAACTTCTGATTGTGCTACAAAGGAGAACCTTCTTTCCCTAGTCATAGAGCTGACATTGGCCTAAACCAAATCCAGAGTCTCATACAACATGAGCTGAATCACAGAACTGTGTCTGAGATAAAAGGGCATTGATTAGAAAAATTGGGACCCAGAGCATGGGATGGGAACATATGGGCTGATGATCCAGAAGAGGAGGATATTGCGCCCCTAGAGTTGATTGAGCTGCCCCAGTCAATAGATCCACCCCTCCCCCCTGAGGCCAATCCACTATCAGTAAAACAACTCACATTTGAGCAGATTAACCAAACTGTTCAAGCTGAAATGCCAGGTGGGGCTGCATCTGGAGCATTGCCCTGGGAGGAGGGGGCGAGATGCCTTACAAGATATTGCTGATAAACCTAGCCGTCACATACTGGGGCCCCCCTTGCTGGTACTGAAGCCTCCTTACTGATAATGGGGTCGCCTTGTTGTACTGAGACTCCCTCACTGATCCTGGGACCCCTGACTGGCCCTGGAGCCCGCTGCATATGCCAGGAACTTCTGAACGGAGTTGCATTTCATCTTCATAGCGGGCAGAGAGGTGGGGAGGGGAGAATACTGCGTCCACTGTCTAGATGAGGAAAGCGAAGCTGGGGCTGTGCAGGCTGCGGTCTTCTGCTCGGGAGATGTCTACATGCAGGACCGGCTGTGGCTGGTTGTCATGGCGGCCCTAGGCCTCTACTAGCTCCCAGTTCATGCACACAGGGAGTGTTCCAAACCGAACACTTTTCAACGTCTCTGCGACATGTGGGTGGCTGCACACACACTCTCTCGGTCACAAACCCATCTCAGTCTCCACAGGGCGTCTTCCAAGAAAACGTCCCATCAAAGCAGGGGCTTCCGAGGGGATCTGCTGGGCCAGGTCATTCCAGGTCAGCTCCGAAGGTGTGGGGACTGCATTTGGGGGCAGGGGGACATTCAACACGGTGATCTCGAGAGATTTTTCTCAAAGGATGCAAGGTGGTGACAAGGGCGGGGGGGGTGTACTGTGAAGATGTTTAAGACAATGGAAAGCCACACTGGGGACAAAAGGTCAGGAAAGCTGTGCAGGGGATTTTTTTTTTCTTTCATCACAACGATGCACCTGCTCCTTCTAGGAGGGTAGAAAGAGATGTCTGTCCTCAGAGACTTTCACTGGGAAGCCTTAATCCCCATCCACCCGACAGCCCTGCTCTCCCCACTTCACGCTTCCTTTTGTTCCCCAAACTCAAAGAACGTTGATAAGGAGCTTGTGTCTGATACTGAGAGGCCAGTCTCCGGAGAAGGACATCACGCTTGGTGAAGTAGAAGGGCAGCGAAAGAGAGGAAGGTCCTCAGGAGATGGACGGACACCGTGGCTGTCACAACAGTCTGGAATATCACAGCGATCGTGAGGAGGGGCAGGACCAATGCACGTGGGGTTGCCCTGAGTCGGAACTTACTCAAAAGCACCTAACAACAAGTAGAACTGATACCGAGACATTAACACTGAAAAAAATGAAAATGAAAGAAATATTTTTAATCCATTAAAAAGTTAGTGTTACCTCTACGAACCATTGCCCCCTCTGACGTGAGACCAGAAGAACTGGATGGTGCCCGGGTGCAAGGACTGAACATTTTTACCACAGGGTCCATAGACGGATTCTAAACAAAAAGGGGATGATGCAGCACAGGGTCTCAAATTCTCATGGAATCCAGACTTTCTGGATCCATGAAAGCTGAGCAAACCCCTGAAATGATTGCCCTGAGACCACCTTTAAACTTAAAACCCAAACTCTCCCCTGAAATCTTCTTAGAACCAAACAAGAGTTTAGTTCAATAAGTCAAAGTTAAAAAGTGTCTGCCATGAGTATTATCTGTGTTGAAGAACTGTCTAGATGGGCTCAAAGTGACGATAGCAACCCCCAAGATTAGATAGGAACCTTAGGGGCCAGTGAGTTTCTGTTAATGGCAGAGGGACACTGGTCATGGTTGCTGCGGTAGTTACATCATCTGTTGTCAATTTGAGACTATTAAAAGCGAAGGGATGGAGCTTAGCCTTTCAATCAGGTCGCAGCTTGATGACCTCATTTGGAGGCACTAAGGAGATAAAGAGCTCACTGGAGGCAGAGCACATGCTATCTCTTTGCCAGACATGCCTGTTGACAAAATGCATGGAGCTATGCTAGAGGCCTAGAGCTGGAGGAGCCACATGGAGACCCCTGCCAGCGCTGAGATGCTTCCACCGCCACTGGATCCACAAGACTTTCCACCCGCTGGCCTGTGATCTTTCTGCATTCGGTATCATTGCATGTGTTTCATAAGTCTGAAGAGGACTTTGTAGACTGCTATCAGACATATGGGTTAATATCGGACTTAACTTGATCTGGACTGGGCTGGGAGGTTTTCTTAATGTACAATTACTCTTTATATAAAGCTCTTTCTTATACACATATCTATGAATTTGTTTCTCTCATCAACTCAGACTAACACAGCTGCACATCTCAAAGAATATCATCAATATCACTGAATTTCAGAGATTACTGCACTATGTTTTGTTGAGTATATTCTCAACAAGAATGAACCTCTCACTTGGTCACTGAAGTACCACCGTTTTCCCAAACAACAACAATAAACTAATGAGATGATAGGCATGGATTGGCATGGACAGACAAAGACAGTCTCAGGTCTACATCTACATTCTCTCTGTTGCAAAAGGGAATCTGGCTGAAGCGTCCAAAGAAACTCTGGCCCGGGAGGTCTGCTGTTGGAAAAGGGAGGAGAGATTTGATCTGCTGTCCAGATCATCTCTTGGTACGGAACCAGCAGTTTTTCTAACAGTTTGCTGCAACGTGAGATGATGAAACTCTTGTTCTCAGTTACACTCGATCCCACCGGCCTCTCCTAGACTTTTTGAATGGGCCTCTCACCCATGTGTGATTTCGAAACATCATGCATTAGTCACTTGGAAAATATGGGTTTATGGAGTGGTGAGGTCTTCCAACTGTTGACACATTTCATTATTGCTTTTGTTCGCGGCTGCTGGGCCAGGTTCGGCCTCCTGGTAACCTTATGTATAACAGAATGAAATCCTGCCCGGTCCTCTGCCATCTTCCCTGGTCCCTGGTGACGAGGTGTCAGCCCTTCTCCATGAGTGTTTCCTTCACTTTTTTGACCTCCATTTCACCAACCATGATGTCCCTGTCCAGTGATTGCTTTCTCTTGATAGACATGCCCAAATTAAGCAAGCTGAAGTCTCTCTCTCTTGCTTCTAAGGAGCCTTCTGGCTGTGTGTCCCCTCAGACCGATTTGTTTGCTCTTCTGGCCATCCAGGACATGCTCAATAGTCTTCGCCAGCACCACACTCATCCTCATGAATATCGTCGCTGACCTCATCCAAAAAAGTAATGGGAACCAGCTCACATCGTGGAGGCAAGCTTGCCAAACTTCCAGATCTTCTCAAAAGCTCAGGTTTTCTGCTTGGGAACACACGCAGTTCGTGGCTTACCTTGAATTGACAGGCTCCCGTGGTTTGCTTCCAAAGAATGCCTTCTGACTTCAAAACCTGGGCCACCACAGCGAGCCTGGCCGTGTGACTCCACAGTCAAGCGGTCCCCGGAAAACACGCCAGGCCGCTCAGCTCACAGCTCCAACAGTGCACATGCGTCCTCAAGACTGCCGCCATCTGCAGCCTGCTGCAGACTTCCAGGGCTCACACTGAAGACGGGGGACGTCTGAGGGCTGATAGAACGAATGATTCTGACGGTGTCTTCAGTGGTTGACTCAAGTGTGTATTTATTCTTTACCGGTGCAACTGGGGCCCATTGTCTTGATTTCTGCTTCTATGCCATCAGGACAAATGTTAGCACAATGAAACACAATGCTAACTCTACTACTCATACGAATACTAACCCTACTACTCATACGAATACTAACCCTACTACTCATATGAATACTAACCCTAATCATACAACACTAACCCTAATATCCATAATAATACTAACCCTACTATTCATATGAATGCTAAATAACCCTTGTATAACTACGTGGTGATGCAGAGTGCTGGGCGGCTGGCTGCTAACTGAGAAGTTGGCCCCCAGAGTGCACTTTGGGTCTCTGGGAGGAAGAGACCCAGTGGTGAGCCCGTCAAGCGCAGCCTAGGACAGCATCCCGGGAGGCAGTGCTGCTGACCCAGAGGCTGTACCAGTGGAAATGGAACTGACAGCACGGCCACGGCTTTTCTTCCTCAGACCTCCTGAAAGACCCACGAGGGCTCCACAGGTCCTACTCCAAGAGCCACTGATACAAATGTGCGCTCTCCTATTTGAAGCCAGATAGTGCTGGGCTCCGATCCAGGTCGTACTAGCTGTGTGCTATTGAGCTACTTGCTTAGCCTTTCTGAGTCTCGGTTTCCTCATTCACACACTGGGGGATGTGCTCGCTCTTTTAAAGGGTAGTGGTGATGGTCAGGGATTCTGTCAACTCCATACTCCTGGGTAAGGATAGGGGTGGAGCCCAACCTATCTATCAGTCATGCCCAGCCTGATGCCAGCTCCTTGGGTGAGGCCTTTGCATGAGAGAGAGCTACTGAGGAGAGCTGAATCCTCTTTGAGTCTTTTGCCTCTAACTAGAGCTGGATCTCGTGTCCGGTTCCTTGACCTGGTGTATTGCCTGCCAATCCCAGGAACGTCCAGCTGGCTGCTGACAGTAGATTCATTCCGTCAACTTTGGATTCATTTATCTCTGCATCCACCAACCTGTGCCCCCAACCACCTCTGCTTCCTGTTTTTCAGCTTTCACAAATCAGAAGCCTGACTGGACTCACCTACTTCTACAACCGTGGATGCTACTTCTTAATGTAGATATCTTTCTTCATACAAACACAATCAAGCGTCCTGGTTTTGTTTCTCTGGGAAAATCTACCTAACCCAGTCATCATAAGAATCTGATGATAAGATATAAGTGAAACCATACTTGGGACAATTCCCACCACACAGTAGGTGCTTTATAAATATGTCCAGGCCTGCCTTCTCCCAGGACACTTGCGCGGTTGGGCTTGTGTGATGGGAAAGGCACTTCTCTGCTGGAAACTCAGCCCTTGGGCAAAGGCTCCGGGTTCCAGGATGTCATGCCTTCAGGGTCATTTCTGTTGGGAACCTTCCCAGAAGCCAGTGGAAAGCCCTGCTGCTGGGCTAGACATACTTATGAACCATGTTGGGGAGAAAGCAATTTTCTAGTTGATTTTCTGAAACAATAAACAGTGGGAAGAATGCCAGGGTGGTCGCTTTTACTACCACAAACCAAAGAAAATCAGCTTCCAGTCCCTTAACACTGTCAGGCAGCCTCACCGAGGCAGGTCTGTCCCGTGGGATATCGGGAGTTCATCTGCTGGGGGTGGGGGTCAAGGAAATGGTGATGGTAGTGATGATGGTGGTGGTGACAGTGGAGGGTAAAAGATTGATGGTGGTCACATTGAGATGGAAATAGTGGCGGTGGTGATGGCAGTGATGGACACGATCATGGTGGTGGTGACGGTGGCCATGATGGTGGTGGTAAGTGATGTTGAGATGCTAAGATGAAAACAATGGTGACGACAGTGCTGATGGTGGTGGTGGTGGTTGTGGTGGTGCCTTGTATCCTGAAAACTGTCAGTTCCCACCCCCATTAGGGCGGGTGTGTCTTGTGTATTCTTGAATCCTCGATGCTGTGCCTGGCACACAGGAGGGAACCTAGTACCATTCATCCAATGGAGTCTTTGAGATTGCGTCCATTCGTTGCCCCCATTTTACAGACCAAGAGACTAAGGTTCAAGCACAGCAGTAAGTAGCGGCGACTGTCCCAGCTTGCCAGGACTTGCCCAATTTTAGCAATAAAATTCTATATCCTAGAAATCTCCTTGGGCTCCACCAAATGGGGATGCCTGGACTCTGCCCTGCCAGGTCGACTCTGCTTGCTGGACAGTCCCTCCCCAGGTAGTCTGCTGCGAAGCAAGGCTGGGAAAGTGAGGTATAGTACACCTGACTGCTCAGGGTCTAATGAGAGAGAGAAAAAAGATATCAATAAAGGCCCAGCCCCCACCACCATCACCATTCCCACCACCATCATGGTTACCACCATCAACATCACTGTCACGGTCATCACCATCACCACTGTCACTATCACCACCACCATCACCACTGTCACTGTCACTGTCACCACCACCACCACCATCACCACTGTCACTGTCACTATCACCACCACCATCACCATCATCATTGTCATCACCACCACGATCACTCTCATCACGCTCCCATTACCATGACTCTCGCCGTCATCACTTAGCAACAGCTAAGACTCCTCCCCATCACTACATGTGCCCACTTGGCTCAGCCACACCTCTTTCCCTCACCTTATATCTACAGACACTTCGGTCTTGTCCTCCACTGGCACTTAGAGGCTCACAGACACCAAGGAATTGGCTTCATGGTCTAGAAGTTATGTAGCTCTCACGGGAGGGCAGCCAAGACCTGGAGCAGGACCTCTTACCACTGGGCTTGGCGTTGGTCCCACATGCACACCTCCCTCGTGCACACGTCCATCTCCACATGCTTTGGGTCCCCATCTGTAACACAGGAAGATACTGCAAACAGTAAGCAAAGCTGCAGCACAGGGTCAATTTGAGATAAGATATCACATCAAGGGCTGAGAACAGCCCCTGTCACACAGGGAGTGTTCCCACGTCACAGCAAAGGTGGGAAGACCGCCCAGGATCACAGTTTCTTTGACTTCTGCTGATTCAGAAAACACACTCATGTGAAATTGGTTGTGAAATTAGTCTGGGTGAACTAGAGAAACAAATTCATAGACACTCATATGTGTATAAGAAAGAGCTTTATAGAAAATAGCAATTGAATATTGGGAAAAGAGTCCAGCCCTATCCAGACCAAGTCCATAAGTCTGTTATTAGCCTAATACCAGTCTATAAATTCCTCTTCAGACTGATGCAACACATGCAATGACACTGAATGCAGGAACATGGCAGGCTAGTGGGTGGAAAGTCATATGGATCCAGCGGTGGTGGAAGTATCTCAGTGCTGCCGTGGGTCTCCATGTGGCTGCTCCAGCTCCATCAACATGGCTCCATTTGTCTTGTCAGCAGGAAGATGAAGCAGAGAGAGCATGTGTGTCCAGCCTCCAGGGAGGAAGACAGGAGTTCCCAGAATCCTCAGGAGAAACCTATGCCCATTGGTTATGACCTGATTGACAGGCTAGACTCCACCCCTTCACAAGTTGACAGGAGAGTATACTGACACATTGGTCAAGCTTGTTTTTAACGTTTTATTCTAAATCATTTTCAACTCATGGGGAAAGTAGGTAATGACTCAAAAAACTCACCTCTAGCGTCTTCATAACAAACTATGGATCACCTTGAATAGAATGACCATTCCAGAACACTTCGTTGTGCTCCTGAGGACCTTGCACACGGCTCAGGAGGCAGCTGTGTAAACGGAACAAGGGGATGCTACCTGGTTTAAAATCAGGATAGGTGTGTGTCAGGGTTGTATCCTCTCACCATACTTCTCCAATTTGTTTCCTGAGTAAATCATCGGAGGAGCTGACTCATATCAAGAAATGCGCAGCATCAGACTTGAAGGCAGGCTTGTGAACAACCTGCGCTGTGCAGGTGACACAGCCTCGCTGGCTGACAGGGAGGAGGACTTGCAGCCCTTGCTGATGGAGATCAAGGACCGCAGCCTGCAGTGTGGATGATGACTCCGTGTAAAGAAGACCCCAACTGCTTTCACAGAAAGAGGAGCACCTGGTTACGTGACTCTTGAATGCTGAGACTTTCAAATACTATTGAGCGCGAACTCAACTCTACACGTATACTCGCAAGGAGGAAAGTAAGGGCCTCTCTTCTAGTTTGGCATTTGTTTTTTCATCTTTAATTGAGTCAAATGCTAATTAAACATCAAAAATTTAAATTCCACACTACAGGTAATCACCTAAAATATTAAGAGATGGAATTCTTTTCATTGCTTAATCTTTTGGCTCCCTTTCCCCCATGAACTTACTGACTGTCCCTCTTATTATAAAATAAAAGATGATGTTTTTTAAAAAGAAGACTAAAGTTTTCACAATTGGGCCAATAAGTAACATCATGCTAAATGGAGAAAAGGTGGAAGTTGTCAAGGATTTTGAATTGCTTGGATCCACAGTTGATGCTCATGGGAGCAGCAGTCAAGAGATCAAAAGAAGTGTTGCAGTAGGTAAATCTGTTGCACAAGACCACTTTAGAGCCTTAAAGAGCAAGGATGTTACTTTGAGGACTGAGTTGCACCTGAACCAAGCCATGGTATTTTCAATTGCTTCATATACATGTGAATGTTGGACACTGAATAGAGAAGATGAAGGTAGAATGGGCGCATTTGAATTGTGATGCTGGAGAAGAATATTGAAAATATAATAGACTGCTAAAAGGTCAAACCAATCTGTCTTGGAAGAAGTACCACCAAAGTGCTCCTTTGAGGCAAGGACGGCAGGACATTGTCTTGCATACTCTGGACATTTCAGGAGAGACAGTGAGGTAGAGCGCGAGCAAAGGAGAGGAAGGCCTCCGAGGAGATAGATTCACACCATGGCTGCAACAGTGGCATCAAAAATCGTAACAGTTGTGAGGGCAACAACAGGGAAAACGGTGTTGTGTTGTGTTCTGTTCTGTTGTGCGTGGGGTCGCTGTGGGTCGCAACTGGCTTGATGGCACCCAATGAGAGCAACCCTCTTCAGCCAGCTGTGATTTTTAGCACCTTGTCTCGTTTTTCAACTAGGGACCATTTTCCAGACAATTTGAAGGTCAGTTACAGGCATCTGCCCCTCACTTGTTGGCCCTGACAGACTGCCTACCAGGATAACGGCCAGGAAGTGGCCCAGCCTTTCTCACCTCTGCCTCAGATGAGGAGTCAGCTTCTTGCCCCTTAGTTTGCTTTGATCAATAGGATGCAGCAGAAGTGGCACTGGGACCAGGCCTTACAAAAGCCTGGCAACTTTGTTTATACATTCCTGGGTCCCAGTCCCCATGCAACAAAGTTCAGGTGAGACTACTGGTCAGTAAGCCGCCATATGAGGAAAGAGGAGGCCAATCCATCGCCAGTCATTCTCGGCATCCCAGCCGAGGTGCTCAACACGTACAGGAAGCCATCTCGAACAGACCAGCCGCAGCTAAGCCCCCAGCTGAAGGCAGCCCCATAGGCAACCCCAGCTAACTCCCCCTGAGCAGAAGAGGTGCCTGCTGAGCCCAGCCAACTCACGGGATCATGAGTTCTCATGAACTGCTGCTGTTTTAAGCCACTTTGGTTTGGGGGCAGGAGGCATTTGTCTGTCCATCTGCTGAACTATAGTAGCTGAAAGGTTGCAGTGAAGGTCTGTCCATCTGTCAGCAGGGTCGCCCATGGCCAGCAGGTTTCATCAGAGCTTCCATTTTAAGGCAAAGGAGAAAAAGAAGGCCTGTCCATTTACTTTTGAAAAGTGAACAATGGAAAGTCCCGTGGACTGTATCATGACCCCACATCTCCTCTCTTATTGGCTGGAAGATGAGCCACCAGGGTGGAAAGGCACTCAACATACTCAGAAGCCACAACAATGTTGCTGGGCATAGCAACGCCTGTCAACAAGGCGCAGAACCAGCCTGCCGAGTGTGGGGATGTCATGACTCTGAGCCGGCTGGCGGCAACCAACAGGAAGTCGTGGGGGTGGAGCTGTCACGCCGTCACAATGTTATCAAACCACACATGTGATCAAACCACACATGTGCCCGCTTGCTCCCACAATGCCCTTCGCAGTATTTTTCTTTCTCTCTCTCCCTCTTCCAGACTGGGACTCTTTAAAACCAATTGGCCAGGGTACCCACCTTCATCACCACCCATCTGTCACTGTGACGTACTCTGGTGTGCTACTGCTGTACTGCTGGAAGCTGGGCCACCTGCCCGTGGCAGACAGGTGTCAGCAGAAGGCCCGGACTAAGACATACTAGGAAGAAACGCTTGGTGATCAACTTCTGAAAATTAGCCAGTGAAAAATCCAGACTATCACCCGATGGATCACAATGGACTCTAGCAATCCAGAGATCATGAAGAGAGCGAGGGGCCAGATATACTTTGTGCTGTTGCCCATGGGGTTAGTGTACTTGGGGCTAGAGCCAACCCACAAGAACTGACAACCACCCCCCACGTAGAACTGAGAAGCAGGCTGTCCGTTGAGGAACACGTTACTGTCTGTAAGCGAACCACCTGAGGCAGCCTCTGGCTTCCTCCGGCTTCATAAACTCAACTTCAACCCCAGGCCAAGGCTGGAAGGCCGGCCTCAGACCTGCCCTTTCCCAATTCTGAAACCAGCCGTCCCTCTCACGGCACTCCCTATGCCTCCGTGGGCTCGATAATTCACTGCGACAGCCACACAGAACCCACAGACGATACTCCCCATTGTGGGCTTCATTAGGGAACTTGATAGGTTACCATTTGGGGGATCCGAAACACGCAGGATCCAGTTCTTTGATCAAGGCAGTCTCTTCTCAGCTGTGCCCACAGGCAGGCCTCGCTCTCGTCCTATCAGACCTTTGGCCTCTGCCCTGCCCTGGCATGTTATAAAGTTCCTTTAGCACTGCCAATAAATGCCCAAAGGGCTCTCTACTCCGCTGTAAGTCTCAGCTCGAAGGTGCTCCGTTCTAGCTCCATGGTTCAGCTAACCTGCCTCTCCCAACTACATACCTGAAGATGCCGCGCTTCGCCAGCAAACCTCCTGCCCAGACACAATCGCTCTCTTGCTCTGTGGGCTGGGAAGCCCCCTACCCCACCTTGTGTCCTGTCTCTTGGTTCTGCTGTCTCCACTGCTGCCCTTCTCTCATGTCCCAGCTCTGTTTCCTGGATCGAGGAGGCTCGGTGCATGTGGATCTCGGGGTCCAAAGGACAAGCTCGGCTGCTGGCTCTCCTCTCTTGATGGCCGTGAGAGCCCCTTCCTCCTGCTTCTGTGTTGGCTCGTGTTTTACCCAGCAGGGCGGCAACACTGTCCCAGCCCCATGTTAGAGCGCCAGGTTTTCACAACCACAGTGAACCCTGTGAAAAACTACTCACAGCCAAACCATGTAATTCTACGGGCCTCTTCGCCCACCTTCTCCTACCCAGACGCAGGAGGAAAGAAGACACATGTAGGGCTGTCCTAGGGCTGCTGGCCGGGCAGCTCCCTGCGGCTAGCTGCCGTCGGCAGGGTGGCCCTGGTGCTGCAGAGGAAACTCACTCCTGTGACTCACAGAATAGGGTCTCTTTCCTGCTGTCCCCGTGGCTCTTAAGGGTGACCCTGCACACGAGACCCCCTCCTTGCAGAAGCCTCAGTCTCCCACTTGCTAAAGCAACCCTGTCCCAGTTTCCGCACTCCCCAAACCTTCCAGAACAGAGACATTTCTTGGACGAGTTGCCTGCCTTCTTTGCCTCCAGAGAGTCTCCATGCCCACAAGCTGGGTAAACAAACTTCATTTTAAGGGGGAAAAAATGTGCGTTCCGGGAACCACACCGACTTTTCTGTGGAAATGCACAACACAAGCTTCCCCCCTCCGTCCCTCCCCACAAACGCTGACTGACCTAAATGCAAGCCCTGCCTGGGGCCAAAGCAGTTAATGGGACGGACGTTCCCAGCCTGGCATCTCGGAGGGTCCCGAGGGTATGCTGCATTCTCCCTGTGTCCCACCGGGACCCAATCTCTGCTGTGAGTCCACATTGGGACCTGACCTATCTGTTCTTCTCCTGCACAGGCCCTGGTCGGATGCAGAAGGGCATTCACAGGCTGCTGCACACCACCCAATGAGGGCCAAGGCAGGTGGTAGAGGAGCCAGCTGTCCATCAAGTTGATCATCCTGACCCTCCCTGCCATTGAGCCCATTCTGACTCATCACTCTACGGTCCAGAGCAGAACGGCCCCTGTGGGTTTATGAGACTGTACCTCTTTACGGGAGTAGACAGCCTCGTCTTTTTCTCAGAGAGCGGCTGGTGGTTTTGAACTGCTGACCCTGTGGTTAACAGCTCAATGCAAAGCACACTACGCCACCAGAGCTCTCCAAGGAAAACTCCTGACGAGACAGATGGCCACGGCGGCTGCAATGGAACAATTGCGTGGACGGTGCAGGGCCGGTGGTGCTTCCCTCTGCTGGATGCAGGGTCGCCATGAGTCAGAATCAACTCCGCAGCGCCTGCTAACAACTGCACAACAGCCCTGGGCCTGCAGGGATGGGCAGCGCCAAAGCCTCCAGATGCTGTCCCCAGGCACACAGAACCCCGGGAAGGCACCGCCTCCGACAGCCCCAATGCCCTCACCCAGCACCTCTCGTCCTCACTCCCCAACCCCCCAGCAGTGTCTTGAGGCTCAGATCAGAAGGACGCTTGCCGAGGAGTGCCCAGCTCAGACTCGGGCCTGCCTGTCACTCAGGCTAGGACATAGACCTGGGAGCCGGGTGGCTTCTTAACTTGGGGCCACCGGAGCCGGACTGACGTGCCACTTGTTGGGAGCTGCCACTTGCAACCAAACAAAGCCTGGCCCAGTCCCACGCCCACATCGCCTCCCCTGTTCCCACACCCCAGCTGTGGGTGTGTTCAAGCCCACTGTCACAGCCACCCTGCTGACCCCTGGCCTGGAGGGTCTTCCTCTTCTTTCCCTGGGACCCTCTACCCCACCGCCCGCACTGTCCTGCTGTCCTGACAACTCCCTCCTGGAGACCCTCGTGTCTACAGTGTGTCTGTGTCTCTTCCCGCTGTGAACATGGGCCACCTCTTCCTCCAACAGTCCACACGTCAAATCCCTTGCACAGTTTCACCACATGGGCCTCAGTTTGCCCACCTGTAAAGTGGTCAGACCAGTAAGAGCTTGGTGATGGGCTGTTGGGGGCACGGCAAGCAAGTAGAAGGGGGAGGGGCTCACTGCCGGACGATTTTACCGGCATCCTCCAGACAGATGTTTAGACTTCATTCAGAAAACCCCCAACACCAACCACCACCTGCCATTAGGTCCAACTGGACTCAAAGCGGTAACCCCTCTGTCGGGTGCCTGAGGCTGCTGTGGATCATTGCAAGGCACACAGCCTCATCTTCCTCCTGCGGAGAGGCTGGTGGGTTTGAACCACCAACCGTGGGATTAGCAGTCCAGGCTACCCAGCAGCGGCTCTTGGTCAAAAGTGAATGGGCAGCATGGCTTATCAGTGTGGTTTCTGTGAGGTGCCACCGTGTCGGTTCTGACCCATAGGGACCCTACGTACAATGGAGGAAAACACTACCTGGTCCTGCACCATCCCCACACTGGTCCCTGGGCCTGAGCCCATTGTGTAGGCCACGGCCTCACTTCTTCTTCCTGAGGGCCTGCCTCTTGCTCATTGGCCCCCCACTTTACCAAACTTAGTGTCCGTCTCTGGGGAATGGTCTCTCCTGACATCATGTCCAAAGTACGTGAGATGAGGTCTTCCAGCCTGGCCTCTAAGGAGCCCTCTGGATGGACTTCTCCCAAGACAGACGGTTTGTCCTTTGAGCAGTCCGTGGTACCTTCGATGTTCTGCTCCGGCCCCACAACACACACAGCCCTTCCTCCGCGGTCTTCCTCATTCAGCGTCCACCCCTCATGTGCACGCGAGGCGATGGAGAGTGCCATGGCTGGGGTCCGGTGCACCTTAGCCCTCAGAGGAGCATCCTGGCGCCTCAGTACTCTGTACAGGTCTGTGCGGCAGCTTCACCTGATGCAAGACGTCCTTTGCTCTCGTGGCTGCTGCTTCCTTGAGCATGGACTATTGATACAAGCAAAGCGAAATCCTTAGCAACTCCAACCTCTTCTCCGTGATCGTGATGTGCCCCACTGGTCCGATTTTGGACACTTTGTCCTTCACATGGCAGGCTGCCATCCTTGACCTTCATCAGCAAGGGCTTCAAGTCCTCCTCACTGTCAGCAAACACGGCCGTGTCGTCTGCCGACCGCAGGTTGTTCGGCAGCCTTTCTCAGTCCTGATGCCGCAAGCTTCTTCATAGAATCCAGCTTCTCGGCTGATGCGCTTGCTGTACAGACGGAGCAAGAATGGTCAGAGGACCCAGCCGTCAAGCGCAGGAACAATGACGAAGACGGTGTGAGCCTGCGCGGTGCTCTCTCATGTTCCGCACAGGGTCCTTCCAAGTGGAAATGAACTCAGGGGCACCTAGCAACAGCAACCGTTTCCGCCATCCCCCCACACCCAAGCCACCCCTGAGGACACACGGACAGTGGGGGACGAGCAGGACAAGCTGGAAGGGGGATCTAAATGGCTAAGGAGGATCCCCAAAGAAAGGAAAACATTCATAATCCAGGAAACAGACGTTGAAAAAAACCCAAACAAACAAGGCACCACTTTGGACTTAGCATGAGAAAGACAAAAGTTAAATCAGTGGATGGACAGACTCCCATTGGCTCAGGCCTCGGTGAGCTGGCGCTCTGGGCTCTACGGCCAGGACTGCCTTTCCAGGTACAACGGGCCTGCGAGTCAGTGGCGGGCGCCTTGGGGTCGGAGCACATGCAGGGATGCCTTGGGGGAGATGCCTGGCAGTCTACACCCAAAATATCAGCCCTCAGAGACCAGATGGAGCCTAGCTCACCGTGAATCAGCATGGCCTTGCTGTGAGTTAGAAGGGACGTCAGGGCACCTGGGCTTAGGTCTCCTGGGGACAAGCACCTCCCACCAGCACCAGGGTTAGGGATGGGCAGAGCATGGAGCAGCAGCTGTGACAAGGCACCCACGTGCCAGTACCAGGGCACGGCAAGTGCTTCCTGGCCCCACCCTGGCCAAGGGACAGACCCTGAGCCTCCACCTCCTTATCCTATGACAGGGGAACAGCAGCCCCCCTTGTAGGGAAGCCCAGGCATTACGTGGGCCCTAGGGGAGTAAGGCACTCAGTGCCTGGTCCCCAGCACCAACCCAGACCCAACCCACTGGCAGCCAGGCCATTCGAACTCCCAGCGGCCCCAGAGGGCCCAGCAGAACCGCTCCATGGGCTCGGCAAGGCGACCAGTCTTTGAGAAGGAGACCACCACATGTCTCCCCCTCCAAGCCGCTGCCGGGTTTGCACTGTGAGCCTGTCAGCTAGCAGCTCTTGACTGAGCCCACTGCACCACGAGGCGCCTTTCAGCTCCTGGTCATGCCCAGTAGCGTCCAGCAAAGGACCTCCGACTCTTACCAGTATGGCGTGCGCAGCCAGGCAGGGCCCGGGCGCAGGAAACTGCCACCTTGATTCTCTGGGACCCCTTCCTCCCCCCGCCCCCCGCTGATCCCCCCAGTGCCCAGCCCATGTCCCAGAAGATGCAGGGACAGGAGGCTGTCCCTTCCTTCCTCTCTGGCGGTGCCGCCTGTCCTGCCTCCCTCCCCGGTGTGTTGGAAGTTGCTCTGACCCCCCAGAGTCCAGCCACAGGAAATGCCAGGAGGCAGATCCTGGGGTCAGAGAGGCCCTCTCCTCGGTTCCTTCCTGCCTACCGCCCCTGGTGGGGGCCATGATTAGCCTGGGTATTGGGTGACCCCAGCTCTTCTTCCCGGGCCTGGAAAGGGTTAAGCGGCCTTCCTGCCGGGCGGGCGGCTGGGTGGTGGGGCAGGCAGGCATGGGGCGGGGAGGGGCAGCAGGCTTTCATTTACCTTGATGGGATCCATGTGCAGGCCTTTATCTCCGGGCCCCTCTCCCCAACTCCGCGCTTGAACCTCTCAGCTGTCGGCCAATCTGCAGACAATTGCTCCGAGTAATACTATCCGGAAAAAGCTGATAAAACGCAGATGTGGCCAGGCCCCTGAAACTTGCGGTTTGCTAAGTGGTTGGCTGCCATGCTCGCCCCGTGGCCAGGGCCGCTTCCCCGCGAGCCCCTGGACGGGAGGGGGGACCGTGGAGGGGGTGCGAGTCTAGCCGGGTTTGGTTTGGGTCAAAGTTGGAGGACGGAGAGTGACCAGAGAATTCCACCCCCCAGCACCCCTCCCCTTGGATAAAGGAAGATGGCACGGGGTGGGGTATCTCAAGGACTGGGTCCCCTAAGTGCCCTGGGTCTAAGTCCCCAAGGTGGTATGATCTTGCTAAAGTCACGTACCTTCACTCCTGCTCGGCCGACTCAGAATCGAATCCGGAGGACCGGAGAAGAATCAATGCGTTTGAATCATGGCGCTGACGAAGAATATTGAACATGGAACGTAACGCGACGGCTAAAAGAACAAACAGGTCTGTCTTGGAAGAAGTAAGGCCAGAGTGCTCCTTCGAGGCATGGACAGGGAGGCTTCCGCTCACGTACAGAGGGCATGTTGTCAGGGGAGACCCATGCTTGGCAAAGCGGAGGGGCATCGAAGAAGAGGAAGGCCCTGAAGGAGATGGGTGGGCACAGTGGCTGCAACCGTGGCTCTGGCACAGGCACCATTGCGAGGCTGGCACAGGACCGGGCGGTGTTTCGTTCTGTGGTGCATGGGTCGCTATGGGTCAGACCTGACTGGATGACGCCTGAAGGCAACAGCTGCCAACTCAGCTGGAAGAACCGACCAGAAAGACCCTCCAGTACTTCGCCATGATTCCTAGCACCCAGTAGGGCTCAGTGAATGACAGTCCCCACCCCCACCCCCAGGAGCCACTGAGCTCACTCACGGTGACCTTGACTCTGATGCTGAGTCACCATGCCTTTCTTCCTAGCTATGTCCAGGTGGACTCCCAGCTGCCAGCCTTTCAGATGGATGCCCAGCCCCTGAGCCATGTGCACCACTCCGGGGCTGGATGAGCGGCCTGTGGCTGCTCTCAGGGCGAGCGAGTCTGCTCCAAGTCGCAGCAACCTGATGCCCCACAACACCTCATGGTCCCCAGTCCTGTCCCGTCCTCACCGTGATGCCTCTGTTGGAGCCGGCTGTGTGAGCCCACCTCCTCAAGGACCACCCTCTTCTTCGCAGCCCCTCCACTTTACCGAGCACGACGCCCCTCTCCAGGGACTGGTTCCCTCCTGATAACATGTCTGAAGCAGGGGAGATGACGTCTCCCCACGCTGGCTTCCAAGGAGCTTTCTGGCTGTCCTTTCTTCCCAGACAAACGTGCTGGCTCTTCTGGCAGGCTGAATATAGTCCACGTCAGGGATCCTCAAACTTTTTAAACAGGGGGTCAGTTCACTGTACCTCAGACCCGTTGGAGGGCCGGACCATAGTTTTGAAAAAAAAAAAAACTATGAACAAATTCCTATGCACACTGCAAATACCTTATTTTGAAGTAAAAAATCAAACGGGGCTAAAACACCCCAGCAGGCCAGATGAATGTCCTCAGCGGGCCGCATGGGCCGTAGTTTGAGGACGCCTGGTCCACATGCTTCCGCAGCCTCCCTCACCCCACGGCATCAAGTTCTCCTGTATGGCCCGACTTGCACAGGTAGATGAGGTGACTGAAAGATGATCGATGGAGAGCCAGATTTGAACTTGCTCTCTTGTGGTCCGGGTCAGAACTCAGCAGGATCATGAGTACTGGCAGGACCAGCGCCGAGACGCAGCAGCCATGGTGGACGGTGCCGGAAAACTTTCTGAATCCGCTGGTGTTTTACGTGGACGAGGAGGTGGAGGAGCTTATCTTTGGCTCCTCAGATGCTGACCTTCGCCGTCTAGAGGAACACAGCAGCACCTTCATCCAGCTGGACCGGGGCTTCACCCCTTCTGGACAGACGCGAGTCACTGTCGTGGGGCCCAGTCGTGGAAGGTGGTGGCTGAGAGGCTTGGCCCTGTGGATGGGACCACCTGTCATGAAGTTCCAAGTGCACGGTGTCCAGATGCTGCAGGATTTCCCGAGACAGACCTTCTTTATTTATGTCCAGTTTTCGTGAGAAGTCATGAGATGGCCCTCAGCATCCACGTTCAGGAGCCTCGTTTCAGCCCCCATCTTTAAAAGACCTGATTGTGGGAGGTCTCTCCTGGAGTCAATGGAGAGCACCTTCACCGTTTGGTCCTCCCAAGTCCCTGAAATGTGTCTGTACTGACAAAGATCAGCAATAAAATAAGCAATCCCTGAAAAAGAAAAAGATGATCGATGAGTCAGACACACTGTAGCCTTCAAAGTCTTTGTGTTGCGCCGCATCTGGGGGTGAGGGAGCACCTGATGGGGGTCTTGTGCGCTGCTTGGCTCAGTGCAATGCGTGGTTGGAGCTCTTGACTGTTGCTTCCGTGAGCACCGGCTGTGGCTCCAGGCTCAATGAAGTCCTCGACAGCTTCCATCTTTTCTCTCTGCGTCGCGATGGTGTGCACTGGTCCAGTCGTGAGCAGTTCTGTCCTCTTGATGTCGGGGTACCATCCAGTCTGAAGGTCGTCGTATCTGATTGGCATCGGCAAGGGCTTCAAATCCTCTCCCCTTTCGGCAAGCCAGGGGGTGCCATCTGCATGCCACGGGTTGCCAGCCCGCCGGTGATCTCCTTCGTCTAGGCCAGCTTCTCGGCTGACTCGCTCAGTGCACCGACCGGGTCAGTAGGGTGAGAGGAGGCCACCCAGTGGCCACCTTTCCTGGCCTGAACACGCCGCAGCCCCGTTCTATTCCATGGCCTGCTGCCTGGGCTTTGAGAGGAGCTTCATTTTTCTCATGTGCATTCACTTGGTCCCCGTGTGACCCCACACAGCAAAGGTAACAGGTGATGACTGCCGATGGCTCGGGACCCCAGTAGGTGGTAGGCCAGGAGCCAAACTGCTGCTCTAGGCATGGCTGGTGTTGACCTGAAGAACGGAGCCAGAGCCAGGCTAAGGGTGGCTTCCCCCACAATGCCTCTGCTGACGGGTCTTTCCCACAATGCATCTGGTGGCCAACTTTTCCCACAATGCCTCTGCTGACAGGTCTTTCCCACAATGCATCTGCTGACGGGTCTTTCCCACAATGCCTCTGGTGGCTGGCCACCCACAACTGGCAAAGACTCATCTTCAGACAGGTGGAGCTTCCAGCGAGAGTCTTCTTGTAGACACTTGTGGTAGTTACATAATCTGTTGTCAACTTGAGACTATTAAAAATTGAAGGGGTGGAGTTTAGCCGGACGATCAGATGACCTCATTTGGAGGCGCTAAGAAGATACATAGCTCGTGCTGGAGGCAGGACACATGTTCATTCCCAGCGAGACATTGCCGTTGACAAAGCACATGGAGCTACGCTAGAGCCCTGGAGCCGAGGAGCCACATGGAGAGGAGACCCCTGCCAGCACTGAGATGCCTCCACCGCCACTGGATCCACAAGACTTTCCACCCCACTGTCCTTGATCTTCCTGCATTCAGTGCCATTGCACGTGTGGTGTGAGTCTGAAGAGGAATTTACAGACTGGTATCGGACATATGGGCTAATATCAGACATGGACTTGATCTGGGCTGGGATGTTTCCTCAATATACAGTTGCTCTTGTCTATAAAGCCCTTTCTTATAAACATCTGAGTGTCCATGAATTTGTTTCTCTAGGCAACCTGCACTGACACAGTGCCCTTTCTCAAACTCTTCCACCGCCAAAGAAACCCCACAAGTCGGTAGTACCACCGTGTGTGTGCTGTCCTACGGCTCTCTAGACAGTGACCAGTCTGGCTCAGCAGGTGGGGGGGTACATGTGGCTGCCCGCCCTGCCCCACCCCACCCCACGTAGATGGACACTGGAGCTGGAGACAGGGGCATCCTATGTGGGGTGCGCCCCAGCCCTCCTTTTTGTCTGTGCTCAGGCAAGATAGCGAGCAGTCCTGGAATCCAGGGTCAAATCGCCGCGTGCTTGCACAGAACAACCCACAGCCCTTGAGGCGATTCCACCTGACACCCCACCCCTGCAGGACAGGCTCGAGCTGCTGCCCGGGGTCACCGAGGTGAGGCACTGGCACCTTTACTGACACGCCTTTCGTCCGCATGATGGCTGGTGGATGTGATCGGCCCTCCGTTCGGTGAGCAGCCTGTAGCTTCACCCACTGCGTCTCAGCCCAGGGCTCCTCCGTGCACAGCCGGAAGCCTGTAATTTGCCAAGTGGCCTGGCCGCGAGCCCACCCCCTGCTCAGTCACAAACGGGACAAGTATCATCCACCTGGTTTCCGCTGGCTGATGGCGATGGATCCCACCTGTGAAGTGGATCACCAGCCCTTTCTTCCTACTCTGTCTTCGTATGGAAGCTCCCCTGAAACCTGCCCAGCATCCTGGCACCCACAAGCCTCTACAAACAGCTGAGCACATGGGAGCATCAAGCACCCCACCCGGGGATTTGACACAGGTTCTCCTCCACCCACAGTGACCTCCTGTGCCACACAACGCAACACTGCCCACCCGGCACCGTGCTCACACCATTCCTGGGCCTGAGCCCATTGTTGCAGCCCCTGTGTCCATCTATTTCCTCCAGGGTCTCCCTCTGCTTCGCCGCCCCTCCACTCTACCAAGCATGATGTCCTTCTCCAGGGACCAGTCTCTCCTGACAACGTGCCCAAAGTATGTGAGATGAAGTCTGCCATCCTTACCTCTAGGAGCACTCTGGCCGTACTTCTTACAAAACAGATCTGTTTGTCCTTCGAGCAGTCCTTGGTACTTTCGCTGTTCCTCCCCAGCACTGCCATTCAAAGGCATCGATTCGTCTTCAGTCTTCTTTGTTCAAAATAAAAAAATAACAGCTGGCCCCTTGGAGCCCTTCCCCTTACCTCGACCTCTTTGCCCTTTAAAATAGCATGAGGTCAGATGAGTGGATCACACCCAGAGGAGGAAAACTGAGGCTCCGAAGAGTGACGTCACTAGGGCCACACCGTTGTGTCAGGAGGGACAGAACTGGGATACAAAGCAAAGTATGTTTAGAAATGTCCACTCCAAAGTCTTGTGTCTATCCATCTACCCAATGGGACTCCGGAGGAGTGGCAGAGGCTGTGTGTGCACAGACTGGGCCGGAGCTGTTTGTGTGGAAGGGCCATTGTGCAGTGCACCATGGGAGCTAAGCACGGGAAGCTATGAAGCCTCCCACCCACAGGTGAACAGAGAAACAAAATACAAGGTGCACTGTGCTCTGCGGTCATGCAGCAGTCTCTCCTATCCCTCTCCGTTCAGTCCTCCCTGGCTGTGGCCACAGAGAGCCCCCATCAAGGCTCACACCGGAGGGTTGATGAAGGAAGCTAAAGGGCACAAGGCAGCGGAGGGATGCTCAGGACAAGGCTGTTCTCGAGGACATGCTACAAAGTTACTTCTGGGCTGCTAACAGCGACCCAAAGGGCATGCCACTCCACCGGAAGCCTCCACCCGCAGCCTTTCAGCTCAAGCTCTTTGGGTCAATGAGCCCAGCTCCCTGAATTCAGTGCCCAGAGGCACCCACTCCAGTAAGCTTCTGCCCCAAGACACGCAGCCCCCTCTGCAGGCCAGCCTCCTGCACAGCCACACTCAGGTTTGTTTGCTCCGTGGGCTGGCACGCCCACCACTCCGGCTCTGGCTCTGGCTCATGGTTCTGCTGCTGCGCCTCTGATGTTACAGCTGGCTCCCAGAGGTTCACTGGGGGCGGGGGGCGGGGTGGGATCTCATTTCCAGCAAGAGCCAGGAGTGGCACCGACTCATGGGATTTCTTTGGCCGTGAAAAGAGTTTGGGAAAGGGCGACTACAAGAGGACTCTCATTGGAAGCTCCCAACTAGATCCACCACCCGTCTGAAGTGGAGTCTTTGGCAGTTGTGGGTGGCCAGCCACCAGAGGCATTTTTTCACACAGCAGGTGGGCACGCCTCAGAATCTTGTTCACAGGTGAATGACTCACAGGTGAATACAATCAGGATCTCCCCAACCCTTCCCCCTCCACCCTTCCTAGACCCACGCAGGATGAGGTCCTTTAGTGGGAGTGACAGAGACCATGACTAGACAAGCAACTTGACATAAGTCACCGCCCTGCACGTATACACAATGGAATGTTCTAGCATTTGCAGGCTCCCAAGTACATTCCAGTGAGGAGCAACCCACAGGGGTTGCTCGGCTGTTGTCTTTACAGAGGGAGGCCTGGTGGCACGGCGCTCAGAGTCTCAATCAGCAGTGGCGTGGGTCTGGGATCTCTGAGATCGCCAAGTTGTTTCTGGTACAGAGCCCCTGGTGGGCTAGAACTGCCCACCTTACAGTTCTCAGCCCAGTGCTTCACCACGGTTGCACCAGCAGCCTTGCTTCATGGAATACGGTTGTCCGGTGCCGTCTAGTTGGCTCTGACCCATAGCGACCCCGTGCACAACAGAACAAAGCAGAACACTGGCCTGGGCTGTGCCATCCTGACGACGGTTCTTATGCCCGAACCCACGGTGGCAGCCACCGTGTCTGTCCATCTCACTGAGGGCCTTCCTGTCCTTTGCTGCCCCTCCACTTTACCAAGCATGATGTCCTTCTCCACGGACTGGTCTCTCCTGACAACACGCCCAAAGTATGTCAGACGAAGTCTCACCAGCCTTGCCTCTAAGGAGAACTCTGGCTGTACTTCTGCCAAGACAGATTTATTTGTCCTTTTGGCAGTCCCTGGTCCTTTGAGTATCCTTTACCAGCACCACAATCCAAATCCATCCATTCTTCTTCGGTCTTCCTTATTCAGTGTCCAAGTTCACCTGCATATGAGGCAGTGGACAATGCCATGCCTTGGGTCAGGTGCACCTTAATCCTTAAAGTACCTTTCCTTGCCTTTCAACACTCTAAAGAGGTCTTGTGCAGCAGATTTACCCAGTGCAATGTCATTTGATCTCTTGACTGCTGCTTCCATGAGCATTGATTGTGGATCCAAGTAGGACAAGATCCTTGACAAGTTCAATGTTTCTAACATGTATCACGATGTTCCCTATTGTGAGGGTCTGGGGCTTCTTTACCTGCGAGGAAATTTGGAAGACAGCTACATAGCCAACTGACTCAAAGAGATCCATGCTTGTACACATTCCCCCAAAAAGGTAACCCAGCAGGATGCTCAAACTATAGGACAAGATCATTGGAATCACACACAAGTGAAAAGTTGCTGAAGACCATCCAACAATGGCTGCAGCAGCACATCGACAGGGAGGCCGGGTTCAGAAGAGGATGTGGAAGACAGACATCACTGCTGGTGTCTTGGCTCCAAGCAGAGAATACCAGGAAGATGCTTGCTTGTCTTTTACTGCGTCGGCGAAGGCATCGGACTGTGTGCATCATAATAACTGTGAAGAGCCTTGGAAAGAATGGGATTTCCCAACATTCCATTGTGCTCCTGCAGAGCTCGTACACGGACCAAAGGGGAATTGTGCAAACAGAGCAAGGGAACACGGCGCAATTTAAAATCAGGGAAAATGTGCGCCAAGGTTGTATCCTCTCACCTCACTCATTCGATCTGTATGCTGGGCAGCTCCTCAGAGAAGTTGACTTCTAACAACCTGCTCTATGCAGATAACACAGCCTTGCTTGCTGAAAGGGAGGGGGGCTAGAAGCCCTTGCTGATGAAGAGTAGAGATTGCAAGCTTCGGTGTGGCTTACAAGACCGTGTAACGCAGACCAAAACGCTCACTTACAACAGTCAAGGCTGTGTCCGCTGCATGTCACGGGTTGTTCATGAGCCTTCCTCCGATCCCGATGCCACCTCCTTCTTCCTATCACCCAGCTTCTCCGATGACGAGCTCAGCAGGGGGACTGACTGAGTTTGGTGAGAGGACACAACGCTGATGCACACCTCTCCGGATTGTAAACCGCGCAGGATTCCTGTGTTCTCTCTGCACAACTGCCTCTTGGTCCATGTGCACATTCTCCAGGAGTATTATTGGGCAGGAATGATGATGGATGGAATCCTGATGTCTGCCCCAAGGGGGGTGAACTTCATGCTGGGGTAAGCCAACCTCAGAAGTGCAACCACCTTACCATGGGAGATAAGCAAATGCTTAGAATCCAAGGGTGATTCGTGGCTGATCAGATGGGGGGGTCGTTCCTTTGGGCGATGTGGGCTGTAGGAGGGGCTCTTCAGAAAGGTTCATGGCAAACGGAATTGAAAGATAATGGACTTCCTCCTCCCCCACCCCCACCCCAGTGAACTTTCTGAATGTTCCTACAGGGCCCTACGGGGTCCTGGTGGGCCTGTGGGTTAGGCACTGAGCTGCTAGCCACAAGGCCAGTGGTTCAAACCCACAAGCTGCTCCTAGGGAGAAAGAGGAGGCTTTCTACTCGGTAAAGACTTCCAAACTCAGAAATTCACAGGGGCAGTTCCACCCTGTCCGACCAGGTGGCTCTCGGTCGGAATCCACTCGATGACAGTTAGCAAGTCCCTTCCAAAAGAGCAAACTCACAGTCAGCAGCTCAGCTCATTGTCACCGTGCGCTCCCTGGGCAAGGCCCTGGGCTGGCCATCATACTGGGTATTCTGCCTGTCTCGGCGCTAAGCTATTCCCGCAGCAAGGTCTGTGTGGGTGCCCGCTGTACAAAGAAGGGAATGGAGGTTCAGAGAGGTGGATGGTTCAAACCCACCAGCCACTCTGCAGGAGACAGATGAGGCAGTCTGTCCCCCGTCAAGATGGAGTCTTGGATGCGCCCCAGTAAAGTCGCTACCAATCCAAGGGGATGGGTGAGCCAGGGATGCGGTTGGGGCTGGTGGATCTCTGAGGCTGGGTTCATTGGGAAGACAAACCTGAGCGCGGGGACCCGGCCGGAGGATGGAGCCAGTGTCACCGACCTGCTGTGTGTCGCTCATGTCCGCCGGCAACACAAGAGCCCGCTCCAGGGGCCCATCGAGGGGCACCTTGCAAGGGAAGGGGGGTGCTCCCCTACGGGTGGTGGGTGGACTGAGCTGGTAGCAATTTCCTCACCATGTGTAAATTAATTAGTCCATCTCCCAGTCTGTAAACGGGGGGCTTTGAAGGCACCTTAATGAAGCCCTCCATTAGGGTTAATGAAGGCTGGCCCGGCGGCCGGGAGAGGGACCCAGCTCACTTTTGATGTCGTGGGGCCTCGGGGTGGGGGCTAGGCTGATCTAAATGCCCTGGGAAGCTTTGAACAAGAAAAAGGCCGAAAGCTTTCCTTAGAGAAGTTTGAAAATTTTTTAATAAAAAAAAGAAAGGAAAGAAAGCCGGTGCTGGCTTTTGACTGATGTTGGGACTTCAAAGGCTGGGCGGACTAAATTGCTGTCTACTGCTTAATTCAAAAGTGTTCCCTCGAGGGTGACAGTGTGATGGTGACAAAAGTCCTCTGGCAGCAGGAGCCGGGCAAGATCAAAGGCTGCCTATTATACCCGCTCTGTTCCATGAAGAATTGTTCATTGTCGGGAGTTTGGGAGCCGTGGTCTCGTGTGAGTGTGCGCGCGCGTGCGTCTGCGGGGCCCTGTGCTGGCTCCAGCGGCATCCCGAGGTACTCTCGCTCCAAATCCCTGGACATAAATACTTGCCATGACATCTTTGTGAGTGCCCTTTCACGTGCAGAGGCTGGGACTGCCTGGCATGTCCCTAGAGACTCCCGGTGGGGGGTCAGGGAGCAGGGAAAGGGGCAAAGGGGAGAGTGGTTGGATTGTAAAATCATTTTCTGTATTTTTTTTCTGTTGGAAAAAAAAAGTTCCTGGAGACACCCGGAGGGTCAGTGAGACAGGGCTTCTCTGTTTGTCTGTCTGTCTGTCTGAGGGACTGTGTGGGGATTCGAGGGCAGGCAGGTGAGGGCAGTGGCAGGCTCAGCTTAGAGGTCCTGGCTAGTGTCCCTCGTCACCTGTGACCATTCTGGTCAAGCCACCTGGGCTCAGCTGGCCTCCCTTTGCCCAACCCTAAGATGCTCTTGAGAGGGGAGGGTGGTGAGACTTCGTCGCACGAACTCTGGACATGTTTTCGGGAGCGAGCCGACCCCGGGGGAGGACCTCGAGCTTGGTAAAGTGGAGGGGCAGTGCAGAGGAGCAAGGGCTTCGACAAGATGGGTGGAGATCACGGTGTGACCCGGGGTTCAGAGTTAAAAGCAATTGTGAGGATGGCGCCGAACCGGCAGTGGTTTGTTCTGTTGAGCACCAGTTGGGACTGACTCCACCTACCGACCGCCGACCCTCGGCCCGCGCCCATGTACGGCAGAGCAGCACGAATGGCCCTGCAGGATGTTCCCTGCTGTCCCCTGTCCAGGGGCAGCAGGGTACCAGGCCTCTCCTCCGCTGTCCGGTGGCATTGAGAACCACGCACCTTCAGGTTCATGGCGGAGTGAAACTCCTGCTGCGACCCGGGCCCTGAGTTATCCGGTCTGCATCCTGCCCTGGCCGAGGACAGGACTCCCGGTCACTCAACACCCTTGGGCTGACTCTGACGCCTGGTGACCGGGTGCGTGTCAGCGTGGACCTGGCTCCCGGGGGTGGGGGTTTCCAGCGTGGGTATGCAGACACAGAGCACCTTGCCTCTGAGCTGCCCCTGAATGCAATACACCCTCCGCCTTCTTGACTCTCTGAGTCCCCCAAGGACTCCAGGAGGGAACAGAGTAATTTGGCATTTTTTCCTCCTCCTCCTCCTTCCTTGGGAGGGTCTATTGCCAGTTGTGTGGGTCTGGGTACTTTAAAGAAACAAATTCACAGAAATTTGTGTATAAGAGAGATTTTTTTTAATAAAAGGTAAGCGCACATCAAGAAAACATCCCAACCGAGTGCTGCCCAAGTCCACAAGTCCAACATTAGCCCATATGACCAACACCAATCCACAAAATCCTCCTCCATCTCACAAAACACACACAATGATGCCCACTGCAGGAGGAAAGCCGAGTCAGTGAATGTGTAAGCATCTCAGCGCTGACAGGGGTCTCCACACGGCTGCTCCAGCACCCAGGGCTGCATCAGGATAGGTCCATGTGGCTTCTCCTCAGGGATGTCTTGCAGGAAGTGAGCCTTGCCAGCTGAAGCAGGGGACTGGCTAAGGCAGCTGCACCTAGGTCAGACCATCAGAAAGCAAGAGACCCAAGAACTCGAAAAGCGAGGCTCACTGAGCCATTTATCCCTCCGCCCTTCAATTAACCCCACATGTGTTTATCGTCCAGGTTGGCACAATAATCTTTAACTATCTCACCAGTCTTAGTGGTGGTGTCATGGTGGAGCATTGGGCTGTGAGCCTCAAGGTCAGCAGTTCAAAGCCACCAGCTGCTCCATGGGAGAAAGACAGAGGTTTCTACTCTCACAAAGAGAAGTATGGTCTCGTAAACTCATGGGGGCAGTTCTACCCTGCCCTATAAGGTTGGCCATCAAACCAATGAGTCGGCTTGACGGCAGTGGGGTGGATTCCCAGTCTTCATCTCACAGCCACCCTGTAGGACAGGGTAGAACTGCCCTGTGAGTTTCTCAGGTTGTACATCTTTCCTAGGGGGCATCCAACTTCATCTTTCTCCCGAGGAGCTTGGGAATCAGCCCCACTTCCCAAACTTCCCGGAGCCCGTGGCCAGCCTGCTTCTCCAGAAGCACAGATCCTAGAAGGCTGCCTCAGTCCGTGAAGGGAAAGCCTGCTCCTCCGTGGGGCTTTTAGGCTTCAGTATTAGTCCCCAGGAAGCAGGAGAGGCCTCATATCTTGAATCAATTAAGGTGACTTATTAGGGGACAATTCGGGTAAACTGAGGGTGAAGACATCTCCTCGGGACCCACTGGGCTTCTGAGCCTCCTGGTCCACCTC
This sequence comes from Tenrec ecaudatus, assembly GCF_050624435.1. Taxonomy (NCBI): domain Eukaryota; kingdom Metazoa; phylum Chordata; class Mammalia; order Afrosoricida; family Tenrecidae; genus Tenrec; species Tenrec ecaudatus. Next base: position 216,200,619 of record NC_134532.1, on the reverse strand, counting down.
ACATGGCCCGGTGGTGGCAGGTGTGCAGGTACCCTGATCAAGTCTCCCGCTGATGTCCTGGTCCCCTGCTGTCCTGGGAGTCGCTGTTGTTGGCGCAGTGGCGGCGGTGGTTTTCGTTGTCGTGGCTGCTGTTACAGCGCCAGTCTAGGTGTTGTGGTCTGGTTTTCAGAAGTTGATGTCCGGGCCGTTCTTCCTAGGCCTCCGTCTGGACTCTCTATAGAAACCCACACAGCACACAGGTAGGTGGCTGGCAGCTGTGTGTGTGGTGGGCGGCCAAGGACAGATTAGGGCAGAACTGGCCTCAAACTGCGTAACCCTTTATTGGAATAGAAAGCCCTGTCTTTCTCCCAAGGAGCAGCTTGCGGTTTCGAACTACGGACCTTTCGGCTGGCAGCCCGGCATGTAAACACAGCCCTGCTGGACCAGGCCTCCCTCCCAGCTCCCCGGGCACACACAATCCCTGTGTCCCAAATATCCTGGGGTGACACAGCTACACAGACCAACACGCCCAAAGCCCCAACTTTCCAGGGCTCCCGCCAACATGCCTGCAGTCAGGAGACAGTCCACGGTGACTCTGGCTGGGTCCTGCCAACTGGGCAGGGTGACCCTGGGAGCCCGGGGCCCCGCCCGCTCGCCATAATCCCTCGCAAGTATGCCTCAACCCAGCTGAGCAATTATGAATAATTAAATCAATTAGAGACAGTCTAGCACCAGGGATTACGGCTGCTCGCTGCGGGCCCCTGTCAGCGTTTAACAGGCGACGCAGGTGCCCCTGAGAGAGCCGGCGGGCAGGCGGGAACAAAAGACAGCCAAATGCCTGCCATGTTGCCGGGTGACCTCCCTCCATGGCGCGGGCAGCCTTCCCGGGAAAAACAATGGCCTTGAAATGCCAATAAAATATCTGTGGGTGTGGGGGTGGGGGCGCGGGTATGAAAGGTCCGAAACGAGTTAATTAAAAACGGATAAAACACGAGTCTCCCAAAGCATGCTGGGTACATGGAGGGCTGGAAACTGGGCCAAAGGAAGAGGTTTCCAGGAGCAACTTGGGGACGTGGACGGGCTGGGCCACCAGGTCCTTTCAGCCTCCCCGGAGGAACCTCTGACCTCCAGCTGTTTGGAGCCTTTGAGAGAGTGCTGGGGGTGGGGAAAGGGGCCCGGGCCTCTGTAGATGAGCCCCGGAATCAAGGGTTTGAGGAGTCACCTCAGAGCTGGCCTGTGGGCCCTGTCTGCACTGACCCAGGGTGTGGTGGTTAGGTGCCATAGCGGCGTCCCGACCCATAGTGACCTCATGCTCCACTGCCCGGTCCTGCATCACACTCACAACTGGTCCCCTGCCTGAACCCATGGCAAAGCTACACATCCATCCATCTTCCTCTTCAACGCCGCCCCTCCACTGGACCGAGCTTGGTGTCCGTCTCCAGGGACTGGTCTCTCCCGAGTGCATGGCCACAGTCCATGTGTGGCGCAGCATCGTGACTGCACTGGCCCTGGCTGAGGACAGGTCGGGGTTGGCAGAGGGCAGCGAAGGCCAGAGGACAGTGCGAGAGATGGGTGGACAAGAACCGCCCACCCCCACAATGAACTCACACTGACCCACGACCAAGCCCTGCCTCCTTTCCCCTCCATCGGAGGCCACCTGAGGGGACCCTGGAAGCAGAGTGGTTACACCCTGAGCTGCTAACTGCAAGATCAGCAGTTTGAAACCACCCGCTGCTCCGTGGGGGAAAGAAGAGGCTTTCTACACCCAAGAAGATGGACCATGTGGAAAAACCGCAGGGGCGGCTCTAGCCTGTCCTACAGGGTTGCTAACGAGTCAGTGTCGACTTCACGGCAGGGAGTGTGTGAGAGAGCAATGGCCAAGTCCCTGGTGACACACTGGTTAAGTGCTCAGCTGCTCACCGAAAGGTTGACTGTTCGAACTCGCCCTGGATCCCCGGTGTTTGCCGGACACCCGGGAGCCAAGGAGCAGAAGCTGGACAGAGAAGGCCCCTTTCCCGACAGAGCAGACAGAGAGACAAAACCCACCCCTAGAGCCGGGGATTGCATTTCTGACTTCTAGCTTCCCAGACTGTGAGAAAATCCCTTCTGTTTGTCAAAGCCACCCCCTTGTAGTCGTCCTATTAGCGCAGCTGGAGAGAACCGAGACAGGACCCCATGGGGTCAGAGTAGAATAGGGCTCCAGTGGGCAGTCTGTGGCTGATTATTTAAGACGCTTTCTTCCCACCGAGGTGCCTCTGGGTGGACTCGAACCGCCAGTCTTGTAACTGTTAGCAAACTGTGGGTGTCCCTGCTTCATGTTAGGTGTGCCATCAGACCACCCCCGTGGTCCTGTCACTGTAAAGCCCCAGCGATGCTCTTTGGGAGCAAGAGTGGCATCCAGTGGGAGTGAGTCAAGGTGAGTGGGCCCAGCTGCACCTTGAACAGCAGGTGTAAACTCAGAGCGCCCTCTAGTCAGCTGTCTGCCCCCAGGTAAACCTGCAGGAAGCTATGCCAGCAGCCACTGTCACAGGGCAGGGGGCTGCTGAGATCCTGGATCCGCAGGCAGATCCTCGTCCACATTCACACACAATCAGGAGGACAGAGGTGGCGGGGGAGGGGGCCCAGCTCCCGACTTTCCAGAGTGGACCCTGGAATCCCAAGTGGCTCTGAAAGCAGGAGGAGGCCCCCGTGGGGCAAGGTCACCCACCTCTGGTCTTGCTGGGCTATTCCTTGACACTCAGCGCCTTAGTTGGGGACTTGAACCCCGGGGAGCTCCTGGGGAGGGGCTTGGCAGAAGGTGAGGGGCCGTGGCCACTGAGGTGGCAGGCTTGTGTGTCAGAGATGCGACAGCACCCTTGGGAGCGTGATCATCCGGCCTCTCGCCTCGGGCTGCCCTCGTCCTTGCAGACCTGGGAGAGCGAGGAGAGACCAGCCTCCTCCGGTTGCGAAGACCTCTAAGAACAACTTGAACTGACATCCCCTGGCTGCCTATCTCAGCATGTCCCTGCTGTTCATGGATAGCCAGAACCTACACATGCCTCCCTATGCCGTCAGAAAGCAGGGGTGAGCTTCCCTACTACTCCCAAGCCCCCACTTTCCCAACCATGATGTGGGGACCCCCTAATGGGGGACCTGGCTGTCCCTGGAAAGTAGGAAGAGAAGGTCAGCTCTGGAGTCCCCAGTGACCTGTGGCCGGTAAGGTGACCCATCCATCAGAGGCCAGTGGGGCCAGAGGGTTTAAGCCAACCAGCCTCTGTTAACCTCACCCCCACATGACATCCCTGGGGGACCAAACCCAAAGTCTGTCTTCTTCCAAACAAGACAGGCAGCCTACCCCACTCCTAGGAGCCTGAGGGGCCAGGAGACATCCCTTCAGGGACCCTAGCTCAAGAGGGGAGGTCCATGATCCTGTCAGCTGTCCAGCCATGTGATTTCAGGACAAGAGAGTGTTCTGGGCCTTTCCTGAAGCTGCAATTCGAGGGACACAGGCCCCGGGATAACTCAGCCATGGTGGGCAGGCCTGTCTTGGAGGGATCGGCAGGGTCCTGAGCTCTTTGCTCAAGAAGGGAGCAAAACCCCAGAGTCCCAAGCAACGACGCTGTCACACTGGAGAGAGAGAAGCATTCTGTCCTGATGTGCTTGGCCAGACCCCCCCGAGCACTCTGCTGTCCTGCCTCTGGCCTTCCCCGGGGTGACCCCAGCCAGTTGCATGCCCTCTCGGTGCCTGCATCCAGAGACGACACCCTGCCATCCTGATTCGCCCAGCCCCTCTCTCGGCCCCCTCTGTGTCCCCCCTCTCTTGCCTCCTTACTCACCATCCAAGGCTTCTCCCTGGCCCAGACATACCCCAACAGAAGGCAATCCCTTAGACCTCAAGCCCCCTGTTTTCAGTTACCCCATTAGCTCGCCGTGCCGACAGAGGCCCAAGCAGGAATCTGGGCTGTAGAACTTTTCCTTTAAAGGAATTAGGTGAAACCAGATCGGCCGAGCCCACATTCCTGTGGGCCTTGTGTCCAGCCTGGTACCAGCCTCTGTAAGCAGAACCCCATGCTTCTGGGAGCCAACCCACCCCCACCCCCGAGGGTCGGCTCCTGGGGTGCAAAGTCCCTTCCTTTCGGGTTACCCGGCTAGCTGGCGAGTCTCATGCCCATTGTCAGCTCCGCTTGGGGGTCTCCAATCAGACTCTCCGTTCCACCTGCTGAGGGTCTGGGCTAAGGCTGGGGTCTGAGGAGGACCTTCTGCCAAGTCTTTGCACCTCAACTTGCCAGGAGAATGAGGCAAACTCACAGTGGCTTGAGCCACGGAGGCTCCCAGGCAGCCCACCTGTTTTGACTGATCCCAGAGACGATTCTGCAGGTGGTCGGTTGCTCATCTCTCCTTTGCAGCTCAGCACCAGAGAGGCTCTATATGCTGCCCAGGAACACACAGCAGTGAGTACATGCATGGGGCTCGAGAAGTGGGACTCAGAGCCAAGCCAGCCAAATACAAACTCATTGCCATGGATAAGACAGGGTAGAACTGCCCGTGTGAGATTCCAAGACTAAACTCTTCGTGGGAGTAGACAGCCCTGCCGTTCTCCTGCAGAGCAGGTGCAGGACTTTGAGCTGCTGCCAACCCACCCACCCCCCTGCCTGTGTCAGCAGTCCAGCCCATAATCACTATGCCAACAGGGAATCGTAAAAAGGAAATAGAACCATCTTCAGCAGCAGTCAAGAGATCAAACGGGCATGGCACTAGGTAAATCGATGCGCAAGATCTCTCTAGAGTGTTGAAAAGGAGGCTACTTTGAGGGCTGAGGTGCACCTGACCCAAGCCCTGGTGTCCTCCGTCGCCTCCTGTGCATGTGAAAGTTGGACACTGAGTGAGGAAGCCCGAAGAAGACTCGATGCAGGTGAATGGTGATGTTGGCAAAGACTATTGAAAGGACCATGACCTGCCACGAGGGATAGACACGCCTGTCTTGGAAGAAGTTCAGACCCCTGGTGCTCCCCGCAGACCAGGAGAGTGAGGCTTTATCTCACATGCTTTGGGCATCCTTGAGAAGGACCTCACGCTGGTAAAGTGGGGGACAGTGAGAGAGGGGAAGGCCCTCCAGGAGATGGGCGGACATCGCGCTGCGTCCTGGGCTGGAGCATAGCAACAGTGGGGAGGACAGGTCGCTTCTGTTATGCACGGGTTGCTGTGGGTCAGAGCCGCCTTGCGGGCACCTGACCATGACCAGGAGCCCTAGTGGTGCTGGGGGTAAGGCGTTTAACCGATAATCAGCCGAATGGGTTGAGTGTGGGTCCCCATGGGGTGCTCATTGCTGTTTGGGGTGTCATGGGGTACATTTCCACTCCTAGGGCCCCCCAAGGACAGAGCAGAACTGCCCACAAGGTTCCCCGTGGTCTGATCCCTGCAGGAGCAGCTTGACCGGGGCTTTTCTCCCGAGCAGCGGCAGGCAGGTTCAAACTGTCAGCCGGCCTTTTTCGGTGAGGAGCGAAGGGAAGGTGGAGCAGCCAGCCAGGGGCCCTCTGTGTGACCAACTTACAAAAAGCCCCGAGGCATGTACGTGATGTCATGCTAAGCCATGGAACGGGTTGAAGAGGTGGTCCCTCCCTCTGGACCCTGCAAGGGGAGTGGGGGAAGGTAGCTGCTGCCCCCACCCACGAGATGACAAGTCTGTAGAGCAGGTCCACTCTGAGGAGGGACGGGAGGGGACATTAGACTTTGGCTTTCCTTGGGCACGGGGTTCGGGTCCAGTGTAACTGGAGATGCCCCCAGCATGTCGTTGTCCCCCAGAGGGAAATGACGCCCTTCCTTGCTGCTTCTGCAGGGCGCACCCAGCATCCGGAGCTGCGGCTCCAGGTAGCTGAGAGTGGTCCCACCGCCTTAGCTGCCTCCTGGCCCGGTGCAGGCAGACCACAGCTGCCAGAGCATGGGGAGGCGGGGACTTGGAGGAGTGGGGGGGCGCTAGGGGGAGGGGTGCACTGCCATCATCTGCCCACCTAGAGCGAGGGCAAGGTGGGACCTGTCAGGGCTTGTGGGGAAATTCAAGGAGCCTGGGCATCTGACTCCCATGCTGCAGAGGCACGAGTGGGGGACAGGGCAGGCAGTGCTGGGGAACTGCTACCCCCACCCCATGCCGCTGATACTTCTGTGGCACTGCCACCTGGGTGGGCTGCAGCCACACCTCGAGGTGGGCTTGGGATCACTCTGGGTCAGCAGGGCCCTCAGTCTGGGCAATGATCTGGGCACAGTGTGTAGGCCAGCGTGTTGGTCCAGGTGGACCAGAGAAACAAATTCGTAGACACTCAGATGTGTATAAGAAAGAGCTTTCTATACAAGAGCAACTGAATAATGAGAAAACATTCCAGTCCAGTCCAGATCAAGTCCATAAGTCCAATATGCACATGTACATGTAACTGGAAGCAGAGTTTTCTTGTGTGTGTGTGTGTGTATGTTTATGTGTATGCGTATATGTATATGTAGGGACTGGAAGCAGAGGTTGTTGTATGTGTCTGTGTATCTGCGACGTATATGTGTGTGTGGAGGGACTGACAGCAGGGCTTGTGTATGTACATATATACATGCATAAGTGTATGTAGGCACTGTAAGCAGATCTGTGTAGATGTGTGTGTGTATGCATGTGTACATGTAAGGACTGGAAGCAGAGTTTATGTGCATGTATAGCTGTGCTTTCTCTGAACCAAACCACAAGCAGACGCTGGCTTCCTTGTCATTTCTGATGATCTCCGCAGTGTTTTAAGGCGCCTGGCGGTGATGCCGGTTAGGTGGTGGGGACAGCTCACTGCAAGGTTGGGGGTTCAAACCCTCAGGGGCTGTGTGGGAGAAAGATAAGGCTCTCTGCTCCTGTACAGACTTAGAGTCTTGGAAACCCCGGGTTGGAATATTACTTGATGGCAGTGGAGGTCAGGGTTATGCAGTGTTTTTGTCTTAGGGATGACCTGAGAGCTCTTTTGTCCTATGGTCAATTGAAGGATGGGGGTGGAGGAACGAAGAGGGAACTGAGACTGATTATTGCACAAGTGGGTTCCCCCTATTTCTGAGGAGAGACCCTGTGAAATTGGTAAACGGACCCAAGTCATAAATGGACAGGTTGGAGGTTCAATTCCACCCAGAGCTTCTGGGAAGAACAGTCTATCTGTTTCTCAGAGGTCGCTGCATGAAAATCCACTGGAGTGGGGAGCGGAAAGGGGGGGGGGAATGAGGAGCAGATGCCAAGGGCTCAAAGAGAAAGAAAATGTTTTGAGAACAATGATGGCAACAAATGTACAAATGTGCTTTTATGTATGGATTATGGTAAGAGTTGTAGGAGCCGCCAATAAAAGGATTAAAAAGAAAGAGAAAATCCACTGGAGCAGGTTCTGCTCTGCCCAGGTGGGATCATTGCGGCAGTGACATCAGCTCCTGTCAACTCGCAAAGAAGCGGAGTCTAGCCTGTCAATCAGGTCGCAGCCAATGAGGCCTCTGTATGGGCATGACCTTCTCCTGAGGATTCTGGGACCTCCTGTCTTCCTCCCTGGAGGTGGGAGACATTCTCTGCTTTGGATTCCTGATGACAAGACACGTGGAGCTACACTAGAGCCCTGGAGCTGGAAGAGCCACTTGGAGACCCACACCAGTGCTGAGATGCTTCCACCGCCACTGGATCCACAAAGAGTTTGCACCCACTGGCCTGTGATGTTTCTACATTCGGTGTCATTGCATGTGTTTCGAGTGTCTGGAGAGGGCTTTATAGATTGGTATTGGACATATGGGCTAATATCAGACTTATGGACTTGTTCTGGACTGGGCTGGGATGTTTTCTCAATATTCAATTGCTCTTGTATATAATCTTCTTTCTTATACACATATGAGTGTCTCTGGGTTTGTTTCGGTAGTGGACCCAGACTAACGCAATCATCATGAATTGGAATCAACTGGTTTGTTTGCAGACTGGGAAGGTAGGCACCAGGGTGTTGTCCCTGGGGAGCTAGCAAGATCCACATCCACCAGGTGGCCTGTGAGGGCCCAGAGATATGCTGAGCTCACACACTCGCACGCACACTTGCACGCACACAGCAGCACGTAATTGATCCAAAGTTTTACTCAAGCCCCGGCTCACATCAAAAGAAATGAAGCAGGATAAGATGCTGACAGGGCGAAGGGGGCCCTCCAGTCAAGCTGAGGATGTTACCTAGGGAAGGGGTTCTAATTTTAAAACTGCATTTTCAAAGGGGACTGGGTGGCAGCTCTGCAGCTAGTCACGGAAATGTCTCATTAGTTAGTCCACCCTTGGGTCTCACGTCTATTTTCTCTCGATTTTATCTTGGCTCAGGCTCTAGGCCAGCATGTTTTAGATTGACCTCAAGGTACAGGTCTTTCTGTCTTATTGACCTTGCCAAGGCGTTCAGCTGCGTGAATCATAACGAACGATGGCTAGCCGTGAGGAGAATGGGGATTCCAGAACACCTCCTTGTGCTCCTGAGGAACTTGTACGTGGATCGAGTGGCAGTTGTGTAAACAGAATCGGGGAATACTGCATGGTTTAAGATCAGGAAAGGCGTGCGACAGGGTTACACCCCCTCATGGTGCCTATTCAGTCTGTCTGCTGAGCATCTCATCCGAGAAGCTGGAGTCTATGAAGGAGAATGAGGCATCCGAACTGGAGGAAGGGCTGGAAGGCATATCAACGACCTGTAATATGCCTCTTAGCTGTGATCCCCGTACTCATGCACCCCCACCCCCGAGCACTCTCCAAACGCTCCCCGGACAAGGCATCTTAAACAGTTAGAGCCCCGCAGGAAGTCAGTTTGACCCAGTTTCCGGTCAAGAAATCCTGGAGGAGAGCCCTGATTGGCGTGGCCTGGCCGGAGCTCACCTGTGGACCAATCAGCAATGAGTGAAGGGGCGGGATCAGGTGGGGAAATGGCTGCCTCCTGGAAACCACATTCTAAAGCGGGGAAGGAACATCTGTTGAAGAGCGGCCCGCAGCTGCCCACGAATGATCCTTTATGCAGGACAGCAGCCTGTCACGTGCGGAAAACTCGCCATCTTGCCTGTGAGCGTGCTAGGCAAGTGACAGGGTGATTCACTGATAACCGTTGGGGTTTTTTCTCATTTTCTAGATGAGTGGGGTCAGGGCGCAACTGCGACTGCTCCCACACTCTCCACCCACCCTGTCATACCATCACGGCTGCATCCTTTCTCTCTGAGATAGCCAACTGGGAAGGCTGGGAAGACATGCTGGGAAGACTGGCAGGTGGCTTTTACTCAAGTCCCGGCCATCCAAGGACTTGAATATCTTCTAGTGTTCACAGACACCTTTGCCGGGTGAGTTGAAGCGTATTCCACCTGCACTGCGAAGGCTCGTGAACTGACTAAATGGTTACTACATGAAATAATTCCTTGACTTGGGCTTCCCGAAACACTCCCAAGTGATAACGGGTCTCCTTTCATTTCTCGAATCTCAGCATTTAGGGAATCATTTACCGTCTCCATGGCGCCCAGAGACAACGCTCCTTAGAGCAAGTAGCGAGAATTAACCAGTACTTAAAACCAACCCTCGGGAAACTGACACAAGAGACTCAGGCGAACTGCAGAGACACACTGCCCGTAGCTCTGTTACATCTCAGAAGTGCCCTGACATCACCCTATGGATTTAAGCCTCTAGGAAGTTTTATATGGGCGGCCTTTCCTCGTGACAGAGCCAGCAGTCGACTCTGAAGTGTCCTCAGTACAGCAATGGTCCATAGGAGTCTCCCAGTGCCAAGAGGCAGTCCATCAATTTGGGTTTATTCTGGCCCACAGGGAAGAAAAACTGTCCCCTTGTGCCTTCTTGGAGAACTAGCTCTTATAAAAACTTGGAAGGACGGTCCCCCAGTTCCCAGCTCCAGCCAGTCGGGAAAGGTCCTTTCCCAGTAATTCTCTCTACCCCGACTGTGGCTGCAGTCCCAGGACAGACTGCGTGGGTCCACCATTCACGGGTCAAGCTGTGCAAGCCAGTGGAACTGGTTCCCCAGCTGCAGATCAAATAGAGCCAGATACAGTAAGTACACATGTGAACCATCCGGAGGCCTTACGATGGTGTTTCGTCAGCACCCTGAGACAGATCAGTGCTCTGCAGAAACCCTGACCTCCGACCCACAGGTGTTTAAGTTTGCAACTGCGTTCCCACATTCCCTGTGCTGAAAGTGAGCTTGTAGTGTTAAGAATGCCTCCTGAGATTTCCTTTGGAATCTTCCAGCGTGAGACTATCCCACACTTCCATGGGCATTGCCATCCCATGGCTCTTCCCCTAGCCTTACCTAAACCGTTCACCTGTTTCGTCTCTTCTAGAAGCTGTCGGCTTACCCAAGACACTGAGTGAAAATTGTCACCCCCAGGATCACCGGTGTCTAGATAACCTCAGCCCCATTCACCACGGCCCCTAAGTGGATGACAGCTGCTCCCAAGGGAGCAGGAAGAATGTGGGCCCCTAACCCCAATTCATGCCCATTTGTCAGCAGGAAGTAGCCAGAGGACTGTCTCTGTCCAGTGCCCCCAATGATTTGGAGCCATACTCCTTTCAGTGAGGAATGAAAGATAGAAAGATTAGGGATACAGGGAGGGGCAGGGGGCGGCTTGTCTCCACCAAATGTCTGATGCTACAGGAAAATTAGCTGGCCATGGCACAATCTTGGGGTTGGAAAGAGATGGGGCACACACCAGACACCCATGGGGACAATCCAAAGCAGGGCATCCTCACACCAAGGTCACCTGGGCTCAGGTGAAGGTCAACCTGGGCACACACACTGGGGACCAGCGACATTTCATCACACATGTGTCTGAACTCAGTCACTAAGATGGGCTGATACCCTCAGCCACGCCACGCCCCATGGTGATAGGAGGGGAGAAGAAGCAGAGAGTGGGGGCACTCACTTTCAGGTATTCTCTTTCAGGTAGAAGGGCAGGATTTCTCCTGGGTGCACAGCGTGAACCAAAAGGGCTTGTGCCGTCTCTCTCTGTTGCTCTTTCTTTTTTTTTTCTGTTCTGGGACTCCACTTTTCATCCATTTTCCACGTGGTTTTTTAGTTCCATTGAGAACTTTCCCAGGCCCCTGCCAGGTGGCCTTGTGTACTTTCCAGAGATGGCGTGCACTTCCCAGAGACTGTCCTCCCCCAGACTTCCCTTCCCCTCAGAACAGTTACTTGGATTTACAAAAGTGCTTCTGCCGCATGAATTCTTTCAGGGTTGAGAGGGAGACCCGAAGTAAATTGCCCCAGATACCTAAGTGAGCCACAATCCCAACCCTTGGAAACCTGGCCAAGGAGGGTCTCCCCACCAACCCGGGGCCACTGCGGAGAATCAGCGCAGGCCAGTGGCCAGGGCAGGGTCCTGAGGTCTGCTGGTGGGTTGAAGCGCCAGCCTTGCCCCAACTCACAAGGGGAGGCTGGCCAGTGGTACCTCCACTTTCGCATCTGTGAAATGGGCACCCTGGGCTGGTGTGCCGACAGACTGTGCACCCAGGCCTGCCCCACAAAACATTGCTTGCCACTCCGGTGCACCCCCTCTTCTGGGAAGGGTGGATTCCTTCCAGGAGCCGCAGCTGAGGACCCGCATGAGTCCTTCTGCTGCACCAGAGGCTCGGCCGTCTCCATGACAGCCAGCTCCTCCTCGCTGTTCCTGGGCGGCTGGCCCCCGCCCTGTAGTGTCCCCCAGAGTCTCCCTCGATGGTGGTGGGGTTCCCTGAGCCCCCCTCCTCTTGAGAATGACATCTGCGTGTGGCAGAAAAAGCACCGCCTCCATGGTACCGCCCACCCCCCAACCCCAAGGGGACAGGGGGTGGGGGGCTTGGCTTGCGGGATTCAGAACTGATTGCAGCGTTCTTCTCAGTATTCGACTGTCCCAGACACAGTTCCCATCCTGCCTCGCTGTCCCCGGCTCCTCTGCTGTTTATGCTCCTGGAGCCTCTGGGTCTGCACCCCCTCAACTCCCAGGCCTCTGGCCTGCCCAATGCTGCACCCCACCACCACCCCACCCCAGCCGGTGCTCTTTCATTAAACTTGGGCTGGGGTAGCAGAAAAAAAAACCGAAAAGGCGCTCACCACTCATGTTCAAACCCTCCGCAGACTCAGCAGAGCCCAGACACCACGCCATCGTCATGCTCCCCCTAGTCACGGGCTGGGCAGAGCCAAGTCTCTGAAAGAGACAGACAGACAGACAGAGCCAGTCCCACTAGATCAGACTCTCAGAAAGCCCTCAGAAAGTCGCAGAGATGGAGTAGCAAGGGTGGTGGTGGTGGTGGTTGGTGGTGGTGGTGGTGGTGGTGTGTGTGTGTGTGTAACAGCCCAGCCTCTGTCTTCCCATCTGTGAAGTGGGTACATTGAAGATCTCTGAGCAGGGTCCGCGCTCCCTGAGGGATGGCCAGAAACCAGCACACACACACACACACACACACACCACTATCCTCTCACGCACAAAATCACAAACTCTGAAATCGGCACCACACCCAGCAGCGCAGGCTGCTGCTCTGGCTGGTCTGGGGGGCGAGGTGGATTCTGCTTCTGAGGAGACCCGCAGCTTGGGGAGGGGTGCAGGGGGGGGGGGCGGGGTGTGTGCCGCAAATTCAATAAATGGCTTCTCTCCTCAGGGCCATCTGGCGATTTGATAAAAGTATTGGGTTTCTCAAGGCGATGGGGCGTGCTCCCCGGGCACCACCGTTTATGGCTTAAATCCGCCTGGCTGTGGAGCCGGCATTGCAAATGGGAAACAGCAGCTCCTCAGCTGGTTCCCTAATGGGGACCTTTCATCACCCAGTTACCCTTAAGCGTCTCCTTCCCTATTGTAATTGGCCCTAAATGAAAAGCATTAGTCCCGTCAATAAAAACTAATGGTTCTACTTACTCCGAAGAAGAGGTGGGGACAAAGAGTGGTCTCTTTAAATAGGCAGGAAGGGACTGGTGTCACCTCTCTTCCGGGACCGGGGTGGGGGTGGGGAGACGGTGTTGGGGTGCAGAGGGCCACAGGGGGGGGAGTCCTCATTCTGCGGTGTCTCGCTGTGTGATGCTGACCAGTAGCTTTCCCCCTCCGATGTGGCAAGTGGCTGCTGGTCCATTGGGAAGCCACCACATCTGTGGGGACCCCCGTACAACAGGGAGGGGGCCCTGGATCCGGGGCTGCCCCGAGTCAATTGCCAGGTCTTGCTCCCTCAGCATTGGCTGGTGGGTTCAGACCAATGGCCTCCTGGACCGCAGCTGAGTGCTTCACGATTCAGGGGTTCCAACACAAATCTTGGGGAACGCGGTCCTATCCATAGCAGTGTCACAGAGGAGGAAGAGGGCTGGAGCCGGAGTCAGGCTGAGGGGCCCGGGACATGCAGCCATCCCGGGATGGGTTTGAACCATCAACCTCTCGGTCAGCATAGGAGCACGTAGGCCTTCATCTGGTCATGCTGGAGACAACCCCACTCAGCAGGCTCCCAGGGCCACAGAGGGGGCTGGACAAGAAATGATTTCAATGCAGCAAGGGTGCTGGTTGTGCAGTGCTTACAGGTTGGGCTGCTCACCACAAGGTCAGCAGTTTGAGCCCACCAGCCACACCATGGAAGACAAATGAGGCTCTCTGCTCCTGCAGAGAGTTACCGTACACCCACAGGTCATCATGAGTGGGAATTGAGAAATGCTCTAAGCAGTTTCCAATGTTTGTGGGAGTAGAAAGCCTGTGGCTGGTGGTTTCAAACTGTTGACCTTGTAGGTTCCAGCCCAATGTGTAACAACTATGCCACCAGGGATCCATAACGCTTAACGGAGCAGAAAGCCTCATCTTTCTCTCAAGAAGAAACCCACCAGGGCTCCTAAGAGGAGACTGGGGCAGCCAGGAGTCCAGGAGTCTGCTCAATTCACCCACACGAAACCCACCAGGAGGAACATCAGCCAATTGCCTAACCATGTGCGTGACCAGGGCCTCCGAGGCTGCTCCACCCAAACCCTGCATCTTTATCTGCTCACCCATTGAAGGGCAGTTTGGCTGTTCCCAGGTTTGGACAATCACCGAAGCCCAGTGAGAAGCAGCCAACCACACACACACAGAGAACATTTCCTGGGGAGCAAACAGGCCCTCGGAAAGGTCCAAAATTAGAACTGAGAAACTCACCTCTTGGGGGAAGCCCTGAACTAGATTTGTAACAACCATGAAACAGGTTTGTGGGACTTCACAACCCAGTGGCACCAACAGGAAAGACCACGAAGATTCGCATCGAACGGAACCCTTTGGGTTCCCAAAAGAACAATCACAAAACTCCCGGCCATAGAGTCTGTGCTAATGAGTCCAAATGGCCACTATCCTTTGCTTTGCATTGATTAGAAGTGGGATCCTTCCAGAATGGCGCCAACATGCTATGTCCTTCGGTGATGTTCACCTGGGGGATACACCTGAGAACATGCATTGCACATGACTGCCTCAGATGTGTGTGCTGTGGACTGGACACTGGACTGCTAACCACAAGGGCAGCAGTTCAGGCCCACCAATGAAGGTGAAGGGCCAAGGAGGATTTGACCCTGCTCAGTCTCTTTCTCTTATACAAAAGGTCACCGCCAAGGAGATGTCCTCAGGCTGTGACCCGCTTGGTGGGTTGACCTTCTCCTACCCTTACCCAGGAGTGTCTAGTTGACATGATCCCTACCCATCACTCTCAAGATGGACAGGTGTTATCAGAGCATCCAGATTAAGACAGGCTAGGAAGAAATGCCTGGTGGTCTGTTTACCCAAGCTGGCCAATAAAACTCCTACAGATCACAACAGGATATTGTCCCATCCGGTTCTGGAAGATGAGCCTCCTGGGGCGGAAGGCACTGGGATCAGGATAAGATACAGTACTTCCGTCAGCATGGCTTCTTAGCCATGCCTACAAGCAGGCCTCTTTCTAGGCTCTTGGTCCTAGTCATGGTCCCGCCCTTTAGTGTCGCAGATAAGTGTCTAGGGGCATTCCACGCGGCCAGGAAACGCCTGCCTGAAGGCACCCAGCGCTCTCTCTCCAGGGGCCAGCATGCCCACTGTGGCCACCTGGACCTATGGGCTGGGAAGCCCACTGCGCTGCCTCTTACCAGTCCCCCTGTCCCCATCCTGCTGGTGCTGCCCTTTCTCTCTCCTGGACTCTGCTGTCCTGGGTGTAGCAGCCCCCCATTGGGTCCAGGAGGTCCTCAGCGCAGGGACCCAGGATCCGAAGGACACCCAATTTCAGCTCTTCTCTTCTCCGTGGTAGTGAAGTCTTCACGTCTGCTCCTGAGATTGGCTCCCTTGAAGCCTCGTGGGATGGCAAAACCTACCAATCCCCTTGTCAAGCTTCCAAGTGCCTTCTTTGCATATCTGCCCCCCCCCCGCCACACAGGGGTTCCAGGCACCTGGTTTGCCTGTGAGCAGGCTGTCTCATCACCTTGTCTCTGTGGTTCGGTGCCCACGATTCAGCTCCCACCCACAGACACCCAGCCCCACCCCTGCCACGCACTAGACGGAGCACGGCCCAGGCCCGCACCTTCCTCACAATGGTGGTTATATTTGAATCCGTGGTTGCAGCCACTAGGTCAGTCCCTCTTGTTACGTCTGCTTTGCTGACCATCTACCGGGCATGATGTCTGTTTCCAGGGACGTCCCTTCTGATCCCACGTCCAAAGGACATGACAGGACGTCTCCGCATGTGCTCTTCTAAGGAGCGTTCTCGCAGTACTTCTACCCGCCCGGCTCTGCTCGCTCCTCTGGCCGTCCAGGGCACTCCCCCTTTCCTTGGCATCACTTCTTTCCCAGGCTCTCTCACCCAGTGCCCAACTTCCACGCGCCTGGGAGCTCAAGGCCACCGAGTCGAGGCTGCCTCCTAGTGGCCCTAGAGGACAGGGTAGAACTGCCCCTGTGGGTGTCCAAGACTGTACCTCTTGATGGGAATAGAAAGCCTCTCTTTCTCCCATGGAACAGCTGGCGGGTTCAAACTGTTGACCTCAGGGTTAGCAGCCAAAAGCATAACCGCATGCGTAGGAGGTGAATGAAGACACCACGCCTTGGGTCAGGGGCACCTCAGTGCCGAAAGTGACCTCTTGGCTCGTTAACACGTTAAAGAGGTCTTGTGCAGCGGGTCTGCCCAATGCATCGAGTTGTTTGGTTGGTTGGCTTATTTGGCCCACTCTTTCCACACGCATCGGGCTGTCCTCCATGTTGGTGATTCATTGGTGTCTGTCTGCTGGCCCCTCTGAGAATGGTTCTCAAACAGATGCCCAGGAGTATCCTCCGTGGATGATGCCCACAAAGGCAAGTTCACTGCCATCGAGTGAAGGCTGACACGTAAGGACCATTAGAGGACGGGGCAGCATGGCCTCTGTGAGTGTCAGAAACTGTAACCCTGTCTTTTTCCCGCGGAGTGGCTACAGGTTTCAAACTGTTAACCTCGCAGCTAGCAGCCCAAGGCTTAACCACTGTGCCCCCCGGGCGTCAGTAACTCCGAGCCCCGAGATGACTCCCATGAACACCCTGGCTGAGAACCACACTCCACGCCTCCCCTAGCACCACGCCATCTCCTATTGGTGTCTGTCCCCCAGTCTTTTATCACGAGGGTTCCCTAGAGGTGAGCGGAGCCCAGGGACAGAAACAGTCGGAGCAGATGGAGCCGTGTGTCCGGTGGGGGGCACACTGGAAGCTCGGCCGCATTGGCGGAGCACTTTCCCGGGGAGAAGGAGGACGGGGCGAGTCACAGCATCTCGCAGAAGCTTGTCTGCCCGTACCCTCTGTGGCAGGTTGCTCGCAACCCACCCATCGTTGGATTTCCTGCCAGCTGCTGCCACGGGGGCTGGCGTGTGGATCCACGTGAGGCTGACTCGTGGCGCCTCGTCTTCATGGTGCCATTGTCCAGATGGAAGGCTGCCGTCCTTGACCTTCAGTCAGTGTGTCCCGCCCTCCTCCCCCCTTGGATCACTTCCATAGGTGCTGGGTCTCCTTTCTTTGCAATGGGGGAAAACAGAGAGCTCTTCCGGTTGGTTGGCCAGGTAGCTGCCTTCCAAATGTCTTGCCTTCGGCCAGCGAGAGCTTCTAGCCCCGCATCAGTTTATTGAAACATAGCAATAGGTCTTCCATCGATCCCCGGAGGCTGGTTTATTGATTGCTCACGCTTCGAAAGGCCAGAGTTTGGGTTTCTTCTGTCAGTACCGCTGTTTCTTGATCGCACGCTACATCTTGCAGGTGAGATTCATGGTCACGCGCGCTGCCACCGAGTCGATGCCAACTCACGGTGACCCCGCAGGACAGAGGAGAACTGCTCCTGTGGGGTTCTGGGACTGTCGCTCTTTGCGGGAGAAGCAAGGCCTGCCTTTCTCCCAAGGAGCCACTGGTGGTTTCAAACTGTTGGCCTTGAGGCTCTTAGCCCAACATGTAACCACGAAGCCATCAGGACTCTGAGTTTCATGATACCCATTGTCGAATGCCCTTGCTGTCGAGTCGACTCCAACCCAGAGGGAGCGATGTAGGGTTCTCACAAGGCTGTGACACCCTCTATGGGAGCACAGCGCCTCGCTTTCTCCTGAGACACTGCCTGGCTTTGAACATCCGACCTTGCAGTCAGTATTCCAGTGCTTACCGGATGGTGCCTCTAGAGTTCTCTCAACAAGAACAATACTGTTGAATCATTTCTTCACACACCCCTTATGTGCACAGCCCCTGGTGGGAATGTCGTAAGACCGGTCAACATGTCGTCCCGGGACGCATGGGTCCCATCAGTCGGATGGACGGATGGCATGCAGCAGGAACAACAAGCTCTATGGGCTGGGAAAATGGCAGCTATATTCCCACACGGTCCAACCCTTTGCCATCTACAACGACCTCCCATCCCCACAAACACACACCGTCTCGGCGAAGAGGATACGGAGGTTCTGAGAGCAGCTGCCCAGCATCGCCCAGTGGACACTCATCTGTGCCTGCCCTCCAAAGCCTACACAGGCATTGTCTCCTGAGAATAAGATGGTCTTGGTTGGAGGGCACGTTATCTTTTTCTCTTTTTTAAAAGAAAAGATGATATGCTTCTAGGAAGCAGCTTGGTACTTTTCATGGAGGGTGGGGCCCTTCCCCAGACAGGATGGCAATGGGCTTGCTCTCTTGGTACCAGTCTGTGTCCTGGTGCCCGATGCACATTCCACTGGGGCCTCTGTGACACGGGCAGGGGGTGAGGGAGGGCAACGGGGGGCTGGGGAGCGGAGGGTGAAGCTCTCTCTGGGCAGCTAAGCCCTCGTGCAGAGAGATGTAAATGATTTGCTGAGACTTCACCACAGAACCAGGGCTACATTCCCACCACCCTGCCCTGGCAGCTTGCTGGGGAACCGAGCCGGGGGAAACCATCAGATGCCTGTCCCTGGCCTAGCCTGGCCTCGGTGGGAGGGACAATCCTGAGAGCAAATTGCTGTGGTGGAAACAACACCCCAGTGTCTGCATACCAAGGTGCTCTGCGGTGGGGCCGTTTCCACGCTTCCTAAGGAAGTGCCCATGGAATCTTTCCCAGTGGTGGGCTGGGGGTCAACACCTCCTTGGGGTCTTCCAACTGGTGAGGTGTGTGACCCTGCATAAGTTACCCATGCCATAGTTTACCAGCGTGTCACATAACACGCCGACCTGGTGTTGGGAGCGAGGCCACAGGGGCTTCCAGACTCGGGGAGAGTAGGAAGGAAGGCCTGGTGATCTAATTCCCCCCAAATAAGCTTATGAAGACCTAGTGTTCTGTGTCAGCAGAACACTGTCAGACCTGGCTATGTCATCGGGAGGGATCTGGCGTGGGAGGGGGCACGGGATGTTTGAGGGAGTCAGAACCACCGAGGATGGGAGAACCCACAATGAGATGGATTGGCACCGTAGCAACCATGGTGGACCACATTCCATTCTGTTGTGTGGCCCGAGCTTGAGTCAACGTCATGTCGGGTGTCTAGCCATCTAGACCTTCCTCCTAAAGCGGTGAGAAGATGCAGAGACTGGGAGCTATGTCCTTGGTGTGGCAAACGCCAGCAGGGTCACCCAAAGCAAACAGACTTCAGCGGAGCTTCCAGACCAAGAACGCACGAAGCAGAGGAGCCGGCTGCCCGTGCCGGAGGAAGTAGCTGCTGTGCACCTTATGCTCAGCATGGAAACACTGTCCGGCACTGAAGGCCTCAGGGACGGAAGCAGGAGACTGTCGAAGACAGTGCCAGAGGATGGACCCCTAAGGTCAGGTTCACCCGGTGACCCGAGAGGAGTAGAGACTGTGGGAGTGGAACCTTCTGGATCTTCGTTTGCTGAGGGGGCACAGCCCAAGGTGGGAAGACACAGCTGCCAAAGTCTACTCATCGTTGGAACTTGGAATGCACAAAGTTGAGACCTAGGACAATTGGCAGTCATTAAAAAAGAAATGAACCGGATAGCCTAGGGGTTAGTGGTATTGGCCATTTAGACTCAGAAAATCCTGTGATGTCCTATGCCGGGGATACCACCATCAAGGAAGGATCTTGCGAACTGCACCGCGACACACAAGGCTGTCTGTGATCATGTTGCCTCTCTCCACCACTAGGAACTCCAAGCAATGCAACTATTACTCAGATTTGCACACAACCACCAAAGCTAGTGGTGAAGAAACTGAAGGATTTGACCAATGCCTTCGGCTGTGAGTTGATCAAACACGCTATCGAGAAGCACTGATAGGAAGTGGGAGAGAATCCCAAATTGTAGGAGTACTGTAATAGGCAAAAGTACAGAAGCTGAAATATACATATGCATATGCTTATACACACACATACAGTGTTAGTCCGGGTGGACGAGAGAACCAGCTCTGTAGACACTCAGACGTGTATAAGAAAGAGCTTTCTATACAAGAGCAACTGAATATTGAGAAAACATCCTAGTCCAGGCCAGATCAAGTCCAGAAGTCCAAGATTAGCCCTTATGTCTGATAACAATCCATAAAGTCCTCTTCAGACTCACGCAGCACATGCAATGATGTCAGATGCGGGATGATCACAGGCCAGTGGGTGCAAAGTCTTGTAGATCAAATGGTGGTTGAGGCATCTCGGCGCTGGCAGGGGTCTCCACGTGGCTCCTTCAGCTCTGGAACTGACTGCCATCAGCCTGCCTCCATGTGTCTTGTCAGCTACACTGTGTCCCAGGGAATGAGCAGAGAGAGAGTGCGTCTCCCGCCTCCAGGGAGGAAGACAGGAGTTCCCAGAATCCTCAGGAGAAGGCCACGCCCACACAATTGGCAGACTAGACTCCACCCCTTCACTCTGAATCCTCAATTTGACACCAGACTATGTAACTATATGTATATGGTAAAAAAATAAAACGGCCTTGTGGCATGTACTTGGGACATGTTGTCAGGCGAGGCCAGAAGGACATCATGCTTGGTAAAGTGGAGGGGCAGCGGGAGAGAGGATGGACTGCAATGAGATGGACAGACATGGTGGCTTCAACCACGAGCTCAAGCACAGGAACCACGGTGAGGATGGCACAGGGCTGGGCAGTGCTTTGTTTTGCGGTAGACAGGGTCGCCAATTCAATACCACCCAGCCACAACAAGACATATAAATTGGAAATAAATAAATCATAAAGGCTTACTGTGATGAGGAGGAAGAGGTGGGCAGCACGGCCTTTTTGCGGGTACAATCAGGACCATACTTGTACAAGTTTTGGATCATCTGGGTGGCCCCGGGCCTGGGGATGGCGCTGCTCATCAGAAAGTCAGCGGGTGTCGTCCATCCGTATGGCCCTCTCCTTGTTGTCTTTCTGTGTTTGGTGTTGCTGACATCTCCCTGCTGACCAAATTGCCCGTCCACGTCAGCAAAGGGATCAGCATGTGGGCCCATGGTTTCAAGCCACGGAGGGCCCTGGCCTGGCTTAGGAAGCCAAGCTGGCACAGCTGTGTTTTCAGCAGTCCATCTTAGCATCGCACATCTGTGAGTTAATGTCTGAGATGGGGACACTCCCAAATCACAAGCCACAATGCCGAGGGTCGACCAGGTGACTCACACTACGATGCACAACAGAAGCAAACGTCTGGAAGGCTGCATAGCCCTACCCACGGCTCCTCATAACTTGGGTACGTCATCAGTCGAGGATGGCCTGTGTTGGCAAACGAAGAACAGCTTCTCAAAGGGTTCTTTCCTGGACAAAAAAGAATCTACCCCAAGCGGGATGGCTCAGACCCTGCCTCAGATTCAGTGCTGTCCAGTCAGTCTGACCCATAGTGGCCCTGCACACAATAAAGCAAAATAACACCGGTCCTGCGCCACCCTCGCAGTGGTGCCTAAGCTGGAGCCCAACGATGCAACCAGTGTCTCCCTGCTCCTCATCCAGGCCGTCCGTGTTTCACTGCCCTGCCACTTGACCAAGCCTGACGCTCTTCTCCAGGGACTGGTCTCTCTTGACAACTTGTCCAGAGGATGTGAGGCCAAGTCTCGCCATCCTGGCCTCTAAGGGGTTCTCTGCTCATACTTCTTCCCAGACAGACTTGTCTTCTTTCTCTCTTTCTTCCAGAAGGCAGTCTATGGCACTTTCAATATTCTTCTCCAGCATCACCACCCAAATATATTCATTCTTCACTCTTCCTGATTCCGTGTCCAAGTTTCATCTGCACATGGGAATTGTGTCCTCCCCAAAATATGAGGATATTGGAATTCTGACCCTTGTGGATAAGCTCCTGTTTGGAAGTAGGATCTCTTTTGGGGGGTGGGGGGGTGGGTTAGGTTCGTGAGTCCAAATCAGTGTAGGGTGGGTCCTAAACCTCATCACTTCTGTGTTAAGGGAAGAGCAGATGTCTCTCTCTCTCTCTCTCTCTCTCTCTCTCTCTCTCTCTCTCTCTCTCTCTCTCTCTCTCTCTCTCTCACACACACACACACACACACACACACACACGAGACAGCGTGCCAGTGATGAGCATCCCTCTAAAGAACATCACTCAAGAGGTAC
Organism: Tenrec ecaudatus; assembly: GCF_050624435.1. NCBI lineage: Eukaryota > Metazoa > Chordata > Mammalia > Afrosoricida > Tenrecidae > Tenrec > Tenrec ecaudatus. The sequence goes on along the minus strand of NC_134532.1, from coordinate 216,178,725 downwards.
CAAGAAGGAAGCACTGAACTTGCCCAAGACCCGGATTTGAACTTTTGCTTCAAAACTGAGAAAACCAAGCTCTGCTCTTCAGAGTCACCCACTTGGGCGTCTTTGCTCGACTGACAACAGCCCTGAGAGGGAAAGACCGTCCTAATCACCAGGCTTCCTCCCAATGGAAAAGGCAACCGCTTCCCTCTGCTCGGCCTTGCTGGAACCTGGATCCCAGGCCAGCTCCTAGAAACCTGGCAGGACCACGCATGGACCTACTAGGTGCATGTTCTGAGCGTTTTTGTTTTCTTACCTGCGTGACTTCTCCGTGAATGCCGGTAGGTGGGCGAGAGAACACCGAGGCGTGTGGTCACGCGCATGAGTGGCTAAGCAGATTAGACTCTTTAGAATCAGTCCATGAGGATGTTTTAATCATTTCAACAAAATGTTATCTTACATGGGAGGATGCACTTGGACTTGAGCCTCCTTCGAGGCTTCCCTGGGGTGTGGCTAGACTCCAAACACGGAGGGGTTCTTAGTGTCCATGTTGGATGGCTAGCCAAGAACCAGACAACTTCTAGGGGGTGAGTTCAGCAAGGCCCAGCAATCAGTCAGCAAAAGCCGCCCAGGATCCTGAAAGGAGAGTTTGATAATATCTATTGCTTGTCATAATTCTCCCTCATCGTCCTTGGATGAAACATGGACAGAGGCCCAGAATTCCTAATTGCCTTGTTGTTGCCAGATGGGGATAAAAGAGTAATTTTCTCTGCTCCGTCTGCCTTGAGTTCAAAGAACGTTTCCTGCGAACTATGAGTTTCTTCTGGCTGGTTGTTACGGGAATGCAGAAGGAGTTGACTGTCTTCCTCCAGACCCCTGGGACCCGTCGTCTCAGGGAACTGAATAGGTGACATGGGGAAAGTCACGTTGCCCTCTGACCGCTGGGCAGAAATGAGGGACATCATTGTCCCTCCCATCTTCTCCAGCCCCTTGCAAGGTGCGGGGTCCCTCGGCCCTTGGTTCTGAAAAGGCCCGGGGAAGCTCCACCAGGTGCAGAGACCACTGTGAGACACAGGGCCCCCGCCTCCCCCCCTTAGCCCCGCCCCCATCCCGGACAGAGTTCAACGCTGCTAACCCCTTCATGGCCGCAGCGTTTACAAGGCCCAGTTGCCACCCCTGGCTCTAGCCCCATTGGCCATGAAATCTTGGATGCACTGTTGACCATCTTGGCCTCTCCTTATCTGCAGTTTCCACATTGGTAAGGGAAGGGTGATAAGGCCGGGCCAAAACCTACCATAAAAAAAAACACATGAAACAGCTCCTTTTAAAGTGCTGTAAAGCTACAGATAAGAGCACCTCACCGGGAGAGCCTCTGCACAGTGCGAAGCTGAGCACCTCCTTTCCCTCCCACCCCCAGGTTCACGGCCACTGCAAGGCCTCCTCCCGTGCCAGCCCCTTGCCGCAGCGGGCGGCCTCCCATGAGAGTCCACAGTATCTCTGTTTGCCAGGAAAAATAAAAAAAATAAATCCGTGTCCCCCACACACCTTACAAGTCCGGGGGAAGACACAAGGAAGAACAGCATGACGGGTAGTGGTGGGTTGGGGACAGCGGTTGTCCAGCGCATGTGTTGTGGTCAGGGGCCAGCTGGTCAGTTACGACCCCAGGTAACCCCATGCATGACTGAAGGAAACACTGCCCGGTCCTGCGCTGTCCTGATGACCCTTCCTGGGCCTGAGCCCATTGAGTCGGCCACTGCCTCATGCCTTCTCCTTGGGGGCCTCCCTCTCACTTGCTGACCCCCCCCCCACTTTACCAAACGCAGTGTCCGTCTCCGGGGAATGGTCTCTCCCGACATGTCCAAAGTACGTGAGAAGCAGTCTTTACGGAGCACTCTGGCTGTGCTTCTACCAGGACAGATTTGCTGTGCTTTGGGCCGTCCACGGTACTTTCAAGGTTCTTCCTGGGCACCATAATTCAACGCGTCGATTCTCCTTTGATCTTCCTCATTCAGTGCCCACCGCTGGTCTCTCAGTTTGTCACACTGGGGTGGCTCGTGTGTCGCCGAGATGCTGGGAACGATGATGGTATGTCCGATGCCAGCAAGGCCACCCAAAGTGGAGCTTCTGGACAGAGACCAGGCTCTGAAGGAGGAATGGACTGTCCACTGCGGAGGCCGCAGCTGCTGAGAACCATATATACTTAGCAGCCCATCGACCCTGGCTTTCTGAATGTCTGTCCCTCTGTAGAGACGGCCACCCACCCGTCTGTCTGCCATGTTGCCCGTTGCTGGGATGCCAGTACTTCTGTCCCCAGGATTGCAAATGCCAGCAAAGTGGTGACTTCAACAGAGAGCAAGTAGGAAGAAAGGTCAGGCCGCCTACTTGCAGAAATGAGCCAGTGAGAACCTTCCGGATCCCAGACAGGGCACACTGTCTGACTCACTTGCTTTGGATCATGCCACGGGGTGGGAGGGGCTGATGGAAGACACCTGTGTGGTGAAGGGGAGGGTCAGCAAGGGAGAGGGAGACCCCTGGGGAGACAGGTTGGCACAATCGCTGCCAGCAGTGCCCTCGGCCATAGTAGTGGTCATGAGGACAGAGCAAGTCCAGGCAACATTTCAGTGTGCTGGGCGTAAGGTCAGTGCTGTGACACGGAGTCTACTTGACAGCCCGTCTGTCCTCCGGGCAGAGAAGCGAGGAGGAAGCAGCGCAGTGGGTGCTCCTGTGTGTCTGGAGCATCTCCCCGAGTTGTGGTAAACAGAGCCTGCGGCTTCAAAGGGGGGAGAAAGGACATCTTTAAAACGGGACAAAGGTGCTGGAAGAATCAGCTAGTGCTCCTCCCGCATGCCTGCTGCCCTCCATGGGAGCGGCCGAGGGAAGCCCGTGGGGCTCACCTGCCCCCCAAGGAAGCCCAGACTTGGGATGGATGACCTCATGACCAGATCTTCAAAAAGTGACAGTGTCCGGTCTGCATCAGCAACCATCCCTTGTGGCACAAACGGATGAGAACTTGGCTGCTAACTGAAAGGTCACAGGTTCTAAGCCACCCAGCCCAGGCTCTTGACATCTGTCTGGTGGTATAGTAGTTGGATGCACATCGGGCTATTAACCGCGAGGCCAGCAGTTTGAGACGACCAGCCGCTCTGCAGGCGAAAGACGAGGCTCTCGGTTCCCATCAAGAGTTCCGGTCTCTGGGAAGGGAGGGAGCGTGCGAGCTCATTGTGACGATGTGTGCACACTCTTTCCAGAAGCAATTTAAGTCGGGACATGTACGATGTGTGAATATTGTGTCAAGAAAACTACTCAAACAGAGAAGATGCCAAGTTTGCCCTGTGGCTGAAGGAGGCACGTTTCCACGTAGGAGCAGGGAGTTCATCTTAATGACGGTGGAACAGTTTCGAGAGGGGGTATCAGTAATGGCTGTACAACACAAAGAGTACCACCAGTGAATGAATTACACACGTAGAATTTGTTGAGTTGGTGAATGTTTCGTTGTGCATATTTTGGCCAAAATGGGGGGGGGGGAATTATATGAATAACAATGAGTAGGGGGGCAAAGAAAATGTTCTAAAACTGATTGTGGTAAAGATTGTATAACTCCTCTTGAGATGGCTGGACTGTTGAATTGTATGACATGTGGGTGAAGTGACAATAAAACAGAAAAAGGGGGGTTGCTGTTTCAGAAACCCACGGGAACTGTTCCACCCTGTCCCACGGGGTCACTATGAGTCAGAATCACGGCAGTGAGTACGTGAATTAGTAACCCAAGCTGTTGCCACCGGTCTCCGTCCCCCGATTCTCCAGTAGCTCTGCCTGTCTGGGCATGGACCAATCTCTCTGATCATGCCTCCAGAGACCGCCGTGGCCTAGAAACCAGGGTGAGGCTGGCAGCTCCAGGATGGTGGTTTAGGAGTGTGCAAAGGGGCTTACCGACAACTGGTGGCATAGTGCTTACTAGCTGGCCTGCGAGCCAAAAGGTCAGTAGTTCAAAACCACCAGCCAGTCATCAGGAGAAAAATGGGACTTTCTACCTCTGGAAAAAGTTGTCTTGGAAACTCCCCAGGGCAGTTCTACCCTGTCCTATCGGGTCACTGTAGGTCTGCATCGACTTCGTGGCCGTGAGTTTAAGCTTTTTATATAATCATGGGGGACACTCAACCCGACGGATTGACATACTGGCTACAACAATGAGCCAAACACAGCAACACCTGTGGGGACGGCAAGACTGGGTGGTGTTGTGTTCTGTTGGACATTGAGTGGTATGAGTCGATCGACTCTTTGGCACCCAATAACGACAGCCTATCGTAGTGGGGAGTTGATTCCTTTATCATTGGTAGCGTGTCTTTGGTTTACGCAGATGCCTCGCCTTAGTTCAAGCTGGCTTTACCTGGGACTCACGGGACTGTCTTAGTCGCCTCCTGCTTAGTGCTCCATGGCCCGTCGCCTCCAGCTTTGGCAACTCAAGCCTTCTTTGCCTTTGCACGTAATATGTGCCTCTTGGAAACGACCTGTCATATGTTCATTTTTGACCTAACAATCTATGCTATTACTTGGCATGTGCAGTTAATTATCATGGAATACTACTATTAATAAAGGAGCCCTGGTGCCATGATGGGCTGCTAATCGCAAGGTCGGCAGTTCAAAACTACCAGCCACTCCACAAGAGAAAGATGAGGCATTCTACTCTGGTAGGTACCAAGTCAGGATCTCAGAAACCCACAGGGCGGCTCTACTCCATCCTGAACAGGTGCTGAGTCAGAACCAACTGGATGGCAGTAAGTAATTTTTTTTAACATTGATAGAGTGTTTTTAGATCAAGTATGTTACTATCTGTCTCCCATTCTTATTCCTCTTAGTCTGTGTTTGATGGTCCTGGTGGCAGACTGGTTAAGTGTCTGCCTGCTCACTGAAAGGCCAGCTGTTCAAATCCACCAGAGGTGGCATGGGAGCGAGATTTAACTTTCTAGTTCTGCATACATGACAGCCTTGGAAATCTTAAGGGAGTGGTTCTACTCTGACCCGTAGAAGTCAGAGTCAACTGGACGGCAGTGTAGGTGATGGTCAAGTTTTGTGTCAACTTGGCTGGGCCAGGACCCTCCGTAGTCTGACCCTAACCTTGTGTCAACAATTCCAGGCTGCCTTGTGTAGCAAAGCAACTCCTACTCAGGCCGCAGCTTGATGACGGCTACTTTGGGGTGTGGCCTATTGGACATCTAGGAGAGGCACTGGGGAGAACTGGCTCTACCTCTTCTTCTTCTTGCTGGACCGCCTCCCGTGTCTGGCTTCTTGGGACAGTGGCCATCATGTGGCCTGCTGACCCTGGGAGCTGTTGGTGGCCTGCCAGTTTGCCTGTCAACTTTGGATCCCGTCACCTCAGCATCCACTGGCCTGGGGTCTTCCTGTTTCCTGGTCCACCGTGCTGGCAGCTGCAGGGGTTGAGACGGGTCTCCAGTTTACTGTATGATTCACAGAGTTGAGTCCCATGGCTGTGGGGGCTGCTTTCTTGATGATATAGATGTCTTTCTGCATAGAAAGTTCTTTCTTGTCCAGACATCACTGCCATTGCTTCTGCTTCTCTGGAAACCCAGCCTACCACAATGAGTTTGGTTCCAGTGGCCTCGTCTCTATTTGGTTTCTTTCCCTTCCCCTTGACTTTCTTTTGATTAATCGAATATTTCATTATTCATTCCCCCTCTTGTAAATCTGTTTATTGAACATTCTTTTACTATATTTTTGTGGTTGTTCTAGACATTACAGCATGCATCTTTGATTTATTAGAGTCGAATATAAATTTGTATTTTTACTACTTTCTGGTTTATAAAAGGAACATAGAGCCCCCTAGATCCCCTAGTTTCCTCCCACCTTCCACATATTTTAACACTTTGTGCATGTTAAATCCCACAGACACTTTATTCTATCTGACACGATAGCGCCAGTCTGCTGAGCATAGGCAACATGCATGAACATTGGCTCACATACCTGTCTTACCCTTCCCTCTGCATTCCATCCTGAAGTTCAATGCTCTCATCTGGAATCCTGTTTATTCCGCCTGGGGAAACTCTTTAAGGATGCATTTTTGTATAGGTTTACAGGTCATTACTACCCTAAGAAAATTATGATTTTTTTCCTCTAGAGAGGTCATTTTTTGTCCCCAAGTATTATCTAACTTAATTTGACTATTAAAATGTTTTCACTTTCCAGAACAGTATCTCATAAAGCACTCAAGATCCAAAGGTTTCTGTTGCAATTGCATGTGGTTATCATGTGAGTTGGGGACGACGCATGCATTGGAATTTTATGGGACGTAAATTTACACACACGAGAATGAGAATTCGTGTGTGCACCGTTCCATGGTGAGTGCACATGGTTGTGCGACCGGCTAATGATTGTGTAAGAACATCTTCCTCACTCTGGAGAGTTCCCACGCCTCTCTTTGCTGTCCATCACTTTCCACGCCCACAGCCCTCGTCACCACTGTCGCTGTCCACTGTCGGGAATTCCACATAGCAGTGTGGAGGGTTGTTCTTTGTGCGGCCCACGGCCCTTCCAGTCCTCTTTACCAGCAGCATGGCTCCAGGGCACCCGCTCTTCTTTGATCTTCCTTCTTCCAACATGCGCATCCCGTGATTGAAAATGCCATAGTTCTCCGACCAAAATCCCTGCTCCTCCACACTTGAAAAAGAACAAACAAACCTGTCTTGGAAGAAGCACCACCAGCAAGCTCCTTAGAAACGAGGACGGCGAGAGAGACCTTGTCTCGTATCCTTTGGACCCGTTACCCAAAGAGACTGGTCCCTGGGAAAGGACATCCTGCTAGATGCAGGGCAGTGACAATGAGGATGACCTTCAAGGAGATGGATGGACACAGTGGTTGTCGCAATGGGCTCCAGCACAGGGGTGAATGTGAGGACGGTGCGTGACCAGTGATTCATTCTGTTGCGCAAGCTCACTGTGTGTCGGAACTGACCCAAGGCATCGGCCGACAGCTGTCTGTATGTAAAACTCACACAGGTAGACAGGTGGGCAGGGGCTGTGACAATTCCATAGTACACGGTATTTTGTGTATGGATTCTTATGTTTTACTTGATGTTTTGGGGATTAAACCATATTTTTGTGTGTGCCAACAGTTCATTCCTTGCTACTTCTAAATAGCAGTATAGGGGTAGACAAGCTACCTATTATCTACCCACCAGTTGATAGACATTTTCTCTGTTTCCAATTTTGCTTTTGTTTTCTATAAGAGATTTTTGGTAGACATAATTCAAGGCTGGCACTTACATTCTTACAGTGCTTCTAAGGGTACTCCTGGTTAGAACCGCATTCTACTAAAAGAAATATGCAAAACCCAAAGTCAGTACTTGCTCTGACACACACACGGGGAGATGAGAGGGCAGAGAACCACACAGGCAACAAGAGGAACGCAAACAAAATGAATACAGACCCATCATTAAAATCGCAGTGAATGTCACCAGGCCACGGGTGTGACAAGTGTCAAACGGAAGCCTAACACGCTGTGTAAATTTTTGCCAAAAGCACAATAAAAGAGATATTTATTAAACACCATCGTCGGCTGGCTTTCATTATTTATACTGAGGTGTCCGCTGTTATCCTCGTTGGCGCTCTTAAAATCCGTGTGTTCTCACTCTCTGACAGAGCTGAAGAGTTTTCTATTTGCTATTTGTTTTCAGAAGGTTTGTGATGAGGGGCTTAAATATGTTTTCCCTTTCCTTGATTGTGCTTGGGCTTCATCGAACTCTTTAACATGAGCTGATGGCTCCCCAGATTTAGTAGATTCTCAGGCATTATCACATTAGCGGTTGCGTCTGCCCGATGCTCTCCTTCCTCTCTGGGGCTCCCATCATGCATGTGTGAAACATCTGCTCCCCACATGGTCCACAAGTCCTTTCCTCCCTGCTGTTGGCGTTAGGTGCCGTGAATCTGGTTCTGACTAGAGAAGACCTGTGCACAGCAGAACAAAATGCTGCCCGGTCCTGCACCAACCTCATAGTTACTGGTGTGTCTGAGCCCATTGTTGAAGCCGCCGTGTCCACCCATCTCTTTAAGGGCCTTCCTGTGTGTTACTGACCCTCGCTTTACCAAGTGTGCTAGGCCGGGTCGACTAGAGAAACGAAATCCAGTAATATGTATTAGCGAGAGAGAGAGAGCACGCGCTTAATATCAAGAAGGCATCCCAACCCAGTCCAACTCAAGTCCGTAAGTCTGATCGGAGCCCGTAAGTCCCTCTTCAGACTCAGGCCGCCACGTGCAATGCTGCAGCATGCGGGGAGACCGCGGGCTGGCGAGCGCCCGGTCCCACGGATCCAAGGAACACCCATGGGTTCTCAGGGTCGCCAGCAAGCAGGAAGGGGAAGACCAGACAGCGAAGGCGGTTCCCAGGGTCCTGTCTATGAGAAGGCCACGCCCACAAGCAGACACCTTCCGGCTGTGACCTGACAGGTTGGATCCCACCTCTACACTTTCATATCTCTTCAAGTGGATGTAAATCTGTCTCACCACCACACCAAGCACGCTATCCTCTGGGGACTGACCCCTCTGGGTAACACGTTCGAAGGACGGGAGACTCCCCGTCTTTGCTTCTGAAGCGTGTTCTAAGCATACTCCTCAACAACACAAACGTGTTTGTCATTCGGCAAGTCCGTGTATATTCCACATTCTTCGCCATAATGCAAACACGTTGACTCTCCAGTCGACCCCATGACGCAAGCAAACACATCCACTCTCCTGTGTCTTCCTTATTCTTTGTCTAACTCTCACTCGTTTGTGACCTGATTGAAGAGACCACGGCTGGGTCCGGCACACCTTAATCTACAAGTGTAATCTTCGCTGTTAGCGCTTTAAAGAGGTCTTCGAGGGCACATTTGCCCAGCACAATGCTTCCTTTGACTTCCTGACTACAGCGTCCATGGGCGTTGACTGCGGAAACCCCTCACAACTTCAAGCTGGCTCCCTTTATTGCCCTGGTGCTTATTGGCCCAGTCGTGAGAATGTTTGTTTCTTTATGCTGCGGTGCATCCGTGTGAAAGGTCGTTTACAAAGCAACAAAGCCAAGGATGGCCTGGAACCGGCAGCATTTTGTTCTGCAATACACATGGTCACGAGGCGTTAGCTCTATGTGGTGTCCTGCCTCTTAGTAGGTGTCATCTGCTCAGTCTCTCTACTTCTCACTCGTCACTGCTGACTTATAGGGTCCTCCAGGGGGGTTCCAAGACTCTCACTGTTGACCGGAGGTGAAACCCCAGTCTTTGAACGGCTGACCCTGAGGGTCACAGCCCAATGCGTAACCACTACACCACCATGGCTCCGCTCTCTACTTCTAGTTCTTAAGCATAGGCAGATGCCTCGGTAGGATAGGTATCGCGGACGTCGGGGGTTCATTTCTCCGCTGTGTTGGTGGCCTGGATGCCAATTTATTGTCTTTGCAGCTTCACGGAGTTTCCAGAATGCAGATCAGCTTCTTTGGCTTTCTCGAACGCTTTGTCTGGGCTGTGGGTGCCACCACCAGCGCCTGCACAGAGTCCCCGAAGACATGCTGTTCATGTCTCCTCCGAAAGACGCCTCTCCGTGGGATGCTGGCCCCTCACCCCCTTGGGGTCTGCGCGGTCACTCTCGGCGGGAGTGTTTTCTGCTCCGGCGAGCCGTCTATCGTAGTCCAAAGCTGAAGTCTGGAATTGATTTTGATCATTTATGGTGATGTAGAAAATTGTTTCTGTTTTCATACGTGATTTATGGCTTCTCCTGTTCTGCTTTTTAAATTCTCTAACGCAGCTCGAGGGGTGTTCTCCTTAGCATTCCCGTGATACTCTTGTAACCTGGTAGAATCAGTTTTCCCTTACTGGCACCACTGAGGTATCATTTGTTTGCATTAAGACTCCCCTGTCTAGGAGGAGTGGAGACATAAAGAGAATAGTGGATACAAGGGGATACAGGCAATACAGGGGTGGGGGCCGAGGAGCGGGAGAGAAAGGGGATTTCGGGAGTAATTAATGAAGACAGGCGAGGGGAGGGAGCCCTAGAAAGGACTGTGATTCATGACTCATCTGAAAGGCGATTTCTAAAATTGATGTGGGGGTGATGGTACAATTGTCCTGGATATGATTGAATGATTGAGCTACGGAATTATATGGTATGTAAATTACTCGCAAATAAAACTGTTGGGGTGGGGGAAACGTCACCCTGTTAAATGGACAGCTAAATGGATCTTAGAAATAGTATGCTGGGAGCCCCAGGGGTTATGAGTTGGGCTGCGAACTGCAAGGTCAGCAGTTTGAAACCACCAGCTGCTCTGAGGGAGAAAGACTGAGCTTTCTACTCTGGTAAAGAGCGGCAGTTTCGGCATTCCACGGGGGCAGCTCTACCAGCGCTGTAGGGTCGTGTAGTCTCAGCATCGACTCGGGGGCAGTGAGTTTGAAGTATGCAGTTAGGTCAAGGGCATTTTCGTCAGCCCCCACCCCCAAAATTCCATCGCTGCTCTTGCTCACCTTCCCTGAGCCCCAGTCCAAGAAGGCCACCAAGGAGCTTGGTGCCGCAATGGGATTGCCATTGGTATATTTAATACACATGGAATGTTTTCTCCATGGTCTCTTGTACATGACTTTTCACTCTCGGTGTCATGCTTTCGAGACGCACGCACGTTCTTGCATAAATCAATGCTCCATCCCTGGTGGCTGCCGAGCGGAACCCCGTCCTATTAATGGGGTCTTCCAAGATGCATGATCCCGTATCAGTTAATGGACATTTGAGTCTCGCAGTGTTGCCGCTGTAAGTTGCCAGAGAGTCCGCCCCAACTCTGGGCGACCGCGCGTTTCATCGGATGGCTTCTTAAAGCTGTGATGCTGCAGAAGCTGGCGGCGGTGTCAGGTGGCCAGCCTACCTCCCAGTGGGCTCCAACTGCCAAGCTCTCACCACATAGCCACGCACTTAACTGCTGGTCCCACCCAGGACTCCGCGGCGGGCTTCACACTGGTGTCATCAGGGGCCATCACGTAGATTCCGACCCCCAGCGACCCCCGGTGCACAACTGAAAAAAAACACTGCTGAGCCCACTGTTGAAGCCCGTGTCATGCCATTTCATCGATGGCCTTCCTCGCTCACTGCCCCTCCACTTCAAGCACGATGCGCTTCGCCAGGGATGCGCTTCGCTCTCTCCGACGACACATCCCAAGTGCGTGAGACCAAGTCTCGCCGCCCTTGCCTCTAAGGAGCTCTCTGGCCGTACTTCTTCCAGCACAGATTGGTTTGTTCTTTTGGAAGTCCGGTGTTTCACACAGGTTTTTGCTATTATGAAGCATGATGCTTTGAGCGTGGAGACAGGTCGTTAGATCACTGAGTGTTTGCATTTCTTTTTGGCGAGTGTCTAAGAGCGGAGTGGCGGCTCAGCAGGGTAAATGTGCGTTTCTAATGAAAATAGATTGCGATACTGTTTTCCAGGACATGGAAAACATTGTTATGAGTCCAAATCTGCAGCCCACTCTGCCCGCAAGTGAAGCATCAGGAGGTGAGTTAACTTGCCCAAGGCTGCCAGACAAGAGCTACAGAACAGGGACTTGAACCCAAGAACCCCTGTCCTGGAATATACATCATTGACCACCATGCTGCAGTCCCTTGAGGCAAGCCAGGGATATTGCAATATGTAGACATCTACCCACACACTTATACGTACAGGCTTTTGAGATTCACATATATATTTACGTCTTGGGAAATTCATAGCGTGGCTCAAAAAATATTATTTTCTTTTCCATCCTGTTTCCCATGGAGTTTGCCCCAACACAACATTCCCTCTGGCCCATTTAATTTGGCATCAAGTGTTTTATTGGTCAGACATTCACTTTGTTAACATTTCAGCTTATGAAAGTTCAGTGTAATTACAGTGGTTACATTTCTCTCACAGAGCTATTTTCACAGTAAAAAAGAAAAAAGGCAACTTGCTAGAACCGTTGTACTTAAAACCAGAAGGGAGTAAAGGTGAAACACAGCAGTCTGTCCCTCACAAAGCGTGCTGCATCTTTTCTGGCCAGAGAAGGGGCCGTTGGAAGGTTCCCAATGGGATGCTGAGCACAGTGTGAAGTGTTAAGAGACACCAAGGACGATCCACTGCCCTTCCGCCGACACTGCAAAAACAGGCACAGGCACCTTCATTCACCCAATGCCGGGTCTGGAGATGCTTTGGGAACCATCAGCCAAGCCCTCCTCCAGAAACAGCGCTTTGTCCTGCCCAGCTCCATGCCCACAGTCTGAGCCTAGGTTTTCCACTTTCTGATCAAGGGACCTTCCCACTCTTCCATTCCAAGGAGAGAAGAAATAAAGCAAAGAAAAATTTAAATTGTCGTTGTTGTTGTTGTTGTTGTTGTTAGGTGCTGTCCCCCCGTTCTGACTCATAGCGACGCTGTAAATAACAGAATGAAACAGCGCCCGGCCCTGTGCCTTCCTCGCCGTGGTCTTTGTGTTGGACCCAATGGTGGCAGCCGCTGTGCCGACCCATTTCCTGGATGGTCTACCTCTGCTGACTCCCCTTCTACACGGCCAGGCACGATGTCCTTCTCCAGGGACAGGTCGCTCGACTTGTCCACAGTACATGAGACCAAGTCTTGCCATGCTGGCTTCTAAGGAGCATTCTGGCTGTACTTCTTCCCAGACGGATCTGTCTGTGCTTTTGGCGGGCTGAGGTCCTTTCGATCTCCTTCACTGGCACCGTAATTCTAATGTATCCATTCTTCTTCAGTCTTCCTTCCTCGGTGACCGACTTGACGTGATCGTCTTCAAAGTGGACGAATTGAAAGGGGTCCGCAAGTGTCTGCTTACCCAGAGAAAGAAGGTCCCAGACAGAGCAGGAGAAAAAAGAAATACAGAACAAAGTTCAAAATCATTGTTTCAAAAAGACCAGACTTACTGGTTTGGTAGAGACTGGCGGGACCCTCAAGGAAAGGGTCCTAAGACACTCTTCAAACTTGACACTAAGCCACCCCTGGGTCCCCTTTCAACTCAATGGTGGCAGGCCTTTAAATGAATACTAACACCCTTCTCTGAACAAGCAACCAGATGAGACCCCAAAAAAGGCAGCATCTTCCCCACCGCATCCCACCCCCCACCCCCCACCCCCGCCCAAAAAAGCCAAGAAGACCGGAAGGATAGCTGAATGGATACAGGAAGTCCACTGGGATATTTAGTATCACCTTGGGCTCTAGAGTAGCCCAAGGGAACAGCGTCATTACATTGAGGAGATTGTAATGGTCAGGACACAAAATGTACGTAAACCGTGGGTTGAAAAAACCAACATGCTCTGTAAACTCACGCTCAAACTACAGTGAAAAGCAACAGCAAAACAAATCATATTTCCCAGCATCTCATAAAAATAAGAGATGGCAGGAGAGTATAGTCAGAGGACAGAATTGTGGACAAGCAGACCTGCAAGAACCACACACACACACACACACACACACACACACGCTGCATCACCACTACCTTCTCCACCAATACACACACACACACACCAGCCCCCAGCCACAGAAAAGTGCCAGCAGACTCCCCTGGTCAGCTTCCAAAAGACCCTAATTTCCAGAAAAGGCGATCTGGAATCCTGGGAATAGCCTTCAATTCTGGCTTGGCAAATACACAAAGGCTTCCAAAAGGCAGTGTGGCCATTCATTAAGACCTTCTAGACAGCCTGTGATCTCAGCTCAAAGGAAATTAATATTCTCTTAAGCAAACCCAGGCTCCTGCCGTGCTGGGGGAGACATTGCTGGTTTATTAAAAAGTATATGGAAAGAAGGCAGGAGGCCAAGGCCGATGGTCCTGAAGGGCCATGAGCAACTCCCTTTGGCCTGGCACGGGAGCCTGGGAGGCTTTGCTCCTATGTGTGCACAAGGGATTGCTGTTTCGGGAGGAGGCTTGGGCTTTAAGGGGAAAAATGGGTGCTCCTGGTCAGCAGGTCTGGGCACGAGCCCTGGCAGGGCCACTTAGCAGTGTCTATCTGCAAGGCGGCTTGTCCCCAGGGGAATCCCCTGGGTGGGTCAACAGACAGCATGGTGGGCCAAAAAGTTAAGTCAGCATCCAATTCCTTGCTTGGCTACTGTGGTGGTTGCATACTCTGTTGTCAACTTGAGACTATTAAAAGTGAAGGGGTGGAGGTTAGCCTGTCAATCAGGTTGAAGCCTGATGAGCTCATTTGGAGATGCTAAGGAGCGAGATAGCTCACTGGAGGTGGGACACTCACTCACTCTCTGCGACACACCCCTGTTGACAAGCCACATGGAGCTATGCTGATGGTAGCCAGAGCCTTGGAGCTGGAGGAGCCACGTGGAGACCCACGCCAGCACTGAGATGCTTACACTGCCACTGGGCCCACAAGACTTTGCACCCACTGGCCTGTGATCTTTCTTCCTGCATTCAGCATCATTGCATGGGGTGTGTGAGTCTGAAAAAGAATGTATAGACTGGTAAGAGACGTATGGGCTAACATTGGATTTGAGGAGCTAACCTGGACTGGGCTGGGATGTTTTCTTAATGTACAATTATTCTTTGATATAAAGTTCTCTTTAGCACACGCATACGAGTTTCCATGAATTTGTTTCTCTGCCAGAACTAACACAGCTACTTATCACACTGTGTCCTCTCGGGTCTGTCACGTCCCCTGTCTGACCCTCTGCTTCTTCCCCTGGAGGAAGAGCACGCGGATGTGTCTGTGGGCACAATATGAGATTTCAATCATCTCTTTGAACCAAGGAGAGCTTCACTGTCATGGGTTGCAATGGATCGTATGAGCCCTCGTAATTGCCTCATGTTTTTGAGATCTACCAAGGTGACCTCCTGGAATTCCCTCACCCCCCAAAACAGTCATCATGCTCCCCTACCAGCTACATGGACAACTGCCCCTCACCCCAGAAGAATTTACTTGAGAGGACGGTGCTGAAGCTGCAGCTAGGGGAGAGGGGCATGTCTGATCAGAGCAAATGGGAGCAAATGAAGGGGGAGGAAGAGAGAGTGAAGCACATCCTGGCCCATCAGGCCTGGAGGACAATATCCCAGCTCTGAACAGCCAATGCAGAGTGGACAATATGGCTGATCCCACTATGAGACACACCGTCCCTTGATGGCCCAGGGCCCTAAGGGGGACAACAGGGCCAGGACTGGCCCATACTGACCCTGTGACACTGAGGCAAACCACTAAAGGTGTGTGGCAGAGCAACCATGGGAGCAGAGCAGGGCGCCCCCGAGGTAATACAAGGACAGACTCTGGGGCCAGAGCATGATACCCCATCGGACCTGATTGAAGGACATGCCTAGAGATAAAATATCAGAACTTGATCTATTTACAGGTTTTCTTTCTTTCTAAATATTTTTCTTTTAATTAATTTATTCTTCTACGGATAATTGGTTTCCTTTTTTGTTGTTGTCATAGCTGTGTTCTCACTCATCGCCTATTCTTGCTATGAGTTCATTTTTAGTGCATATTATTATCTCTACAGATCTATCTAAATAAGATGGACTGGATGAATAGTCTGGAGGAGAAAACAACAGGACCAATGGTTCTGGGGGACACGGGAGAGGGAGGAGAGAGGGCAAGGAGGTGGTGCTGACCAACCCAGGGACAGGGGAGCAACAAGTGATCCAAAATCAGTGGCAAGGAGGGTGTCAGAGGCCTAGTAGGGATTCAGCAAGGGCAAGGTAACCGAAAGAAATTACTGAAACCTAAATGAGTGCTGAGCATGATAGTGGAACAAGAGGAAAGTATAAGGAAATAGAGGAAAGAACTGGGTGACAAAGAGTATTTACAGGGGTCTAAAGACTAGAATGTACATATGTAAATATATTTATATGAGTGTGGGAAAACAGATTTATGCACATATATTTATAGGTTTAGTATTAAGGCAGCAGATGGACATTGGGCCTCCACTCAAGCACTCCCTCAATGCAAGAATACTTTGTTTTATTAAATTGGCATTCCAGGCTGCACACCTTCCCGACACTATTGCTGAAGAAAAATGTGTGCATAAGCAACTGTGGTGAAGAAAGCTGATAGTGCCTGGCTATCAAAAGATATAGCATCTGGGGCCTTAAGGGTTTAAATATAAACAAGCGGCCATCTAGCTAAGAAGCATCAAAGCCCACGTGGAAGAAGCACACCAGTCTGTCTGGCCACGAGGTATAGAAGGGACCCGTTATCAGACATCAAAGAACTAAAAATCATACCAATGGGTGCCCACCTTCCTGGTACGATCAATGAAGATAAATGTGTGTATAAGCAAATGTGGTGAAGAAAGCTGATGGTTCTCGGCTATCAAAAGATATAGCATCTGGGGTCTTGGAGGCTGAAAGATAAACAAGTGGCCATCTAGTTCAGAAGCAACAAAGCCCACATGGAAGAAACACACCAGCCTGTGTGACCACGAGCTGTCGAAGGGACCAGGTATCAAGCATCAAGGAACAAAAAAGTCATATCACTGTAAATGTGTGAGTGCAGAGTAGAGACTCAAAGCCCATCGGCAGCCAACCGGACACCCCCTTACTGAAGGGTTGTGGGGAGGAGATGAGCCAGTCAGGGTTCAGGGTAGCAACAATGAAACGTATAACTTTCCTCTAGTTCTTAAATGCTTCCTTCCCCCCACTATCATGATCCCAATTCTATCTTACAAATCTGGCTAGACCAGAGGATGTACACTGGTACAGATAGCAACTGGAAACGCAGGGAATTCAGGACAGATGACCCCCTCAGGACCAGTGGTGAGAGTGGCGATGCCTGGAGTGTGGAGGGAATGTGGGGTAGAAAGGGAGAACTGACTACAAGAATCTACGTATAGCATCCTCCCTGGGGGAGGGACAGCAGAGAAGAGGGCAGCGGGGGACGTCAGACAGTGTAACATATGACAAAATAATAATAATTTATGAATTATGAAGGGTTCATGAGGTAGGGGGGAGTGGGGAGGAGGGGGAAAACAAGCAGCTGATATTAAGGGCTCAAGTGGAAGGCAAATATTTTGAGAATGATGATGGCAACAAATGTACATATGCACTTGACACAATGTATGTATGGATAATGATAAGAATTGTACGAGCCCCCAATAAAATGATTTTTTTAAAAAAAAACAGTCGTCATATCCTTCTGAGCTTTCTGTTCTGAATTGAACTGACCTACCAGATGGCATAGTAGTTCACATATTTGGGCTGCCAACCACAAGGTCAGCAGTTCGAAACCACCAGCAGCTCTGTGGGAGAAAGATGAGGCCTTCTACTTCCATAATGAGTTGCAGTCCTGGACCCGCATAGGGGGCGGGGCTACCTTGTCCTGTAGGGTCACTGAGAGTCGGAATGGACTCAATGACAGGGAGCATTTTCTCTGGGGAGTCGATTCCATAAGAAGCTACTGTTTCTCTCTCTCTCTCTCTCTCTCTCTCTCTCTCTCTCTCTCTCTCTCTCTCTCTCTCTCTCTCTCTCTCTTCCCACTCCTCCTCTCTTTAAGGCACGCTGATGGAGCTCTGGTGGAACAGTGGTTACACATTGGGCTTCTAACCATAAGGTCAGCAGTTTGAAACCACCAGCCGCTCTGTAGGAAAAAGATGAGGTTTTCTACTTCCATAAAAAGTTACAGTCTCAGACAGTAACTCAGTAACTCTCAGACAGGGCCAGTTCTACCCTGTCCTGTAGGGTCTCTGTGAGTCAGAATCTACTCGATGGCATTGGAGTTTGGTTTGTTCTTAGTAATGAGACTAAGACAAGAGTATTACTGAGAGAACTTGGCTACAGCCATCCCCCACTGAGTGCAGGGACATGTTCAACATGTTCTTTCCTCCGTTGTTTGTGTTTACTAAACCCATGCATGTGTGAGCTGAAACTCCAGTTTGACTTGCCTTTGGACATGGCACAGACAGGGGCACTGGTGCTACAAGTGGTTCATGTGCTTAGCTGCTCACTGAAAGGTTGGTGGTTCCAGTCCACCCAGAGGCACCTCAGAAGAAAGTCCTGGCACTCTATTTCCCAATAATGGCCCATGGAAACCCTAGGGGCCCAGCTCTACTTTGACACACACACACAGTCACCATGACTTGGAATTGGCTCTGTGACGGCTGGTTCATTTATCTATAATTTACTCTACTGTTGTTGTTGTGCCCTGGAGTGGGTTCCGACCCATAGCGACCCCGTGTACAATGGGATGAAACCCTGCCCAGTCCACACCGTCCTCACACCTGTTGTTCTGCTTGGGCCCATTGTTGCAACCCCTGTGTCCACGCATCTCCTTGAAGATCTTCCTCCTTCTGCTGACCCTCTGCTTTCCGAAGAATGATCTCCTTCTCCGGGGACTGGTCTCCCCTGATAACACGTCCAAAGTCCGTGAGATGAAGTCTCACCATCCTTTCCTCTCAGGCGCGCTCTGCTCAGACATCTTCCAAGACAGATTGCTTGCTCTTCTGGCAGTCTGTGGGTCTTTAGACATTCTTCCCAACACCAGAGTTCAAATGCATCCAGTTCTTCTTCGGTCTTCCTTAGTCAATGTCTGACTGAAATGACCATCGCTTGGGTCAGGAGCCCTTTGTGTGATATATATATGTATATGTTATAGTACTGTTATTACTCTTCTGGGTCCCTGGGTGATACGACCAGTTTGCTCTAGACAGCTCATCTGAAGGCTCTAGTCTGTGACACAGGAGGTCGACATGAGTTCAAATCTCCTCAGTGGCAGTGGGTTGTTCTTTCTATTACTGTGACTATTGCCACCAAATGTCCAACCCTGACCAGACAAAAAAAGTCTCCTTGTTCCAAGGACAGGAGAGGTCATGCTTACCCTGAGTAGGTGTATAACGCTGGATTCTCCAGAAAAGCAAAATCAGTGGATCGTGTATGCATTCATCTCTAGAAAGAGATTTCTACCAGGAAATGGCCTTCCCAGTTGTAGAAATGGGTCAATCCAGTGCAATTCAAGTCAGGCTTCTCCTGACTCAGAAGTTGATGGGCAGGAAGCAAAATGAGGAAGCAGAGAGAGCAAGGGGCACAGGCTGGTGGATGCTGAAGTCCCAAGTTTGGCTGAATGAATCCACCACCATTGGTCGCCTGCTGACAGTTCCTAGGATTGGCAGGGGACACAACAGGAGATGGAGGAGCCAGACCCAAGATCCAGCTCCAGCAGAAGACAGAGGGCCAAAGAGGACTCGACTCTTAAACAAACATGCTGATAGCACCAAGGAGGTGAGGCTGCCACCCGATTGATAGGTGGGGCTGCACCCTACCCTTACCCAGGAGTGTCTAGTTGACGTAATCCCTAACCACCTCCGTAGGTAAGGCCAGAGCTTTAAAATGTTTAGAAAACAGAATAAAAGAGAGGCAGTTCTTAGGTCTCACGGTATAAGGACACAGAGAGGCTATGAAAGAAAGCGCTTCACCAGCGCAGTGGCCCAGGCACCTGAGAAGGGCCGGTTTGTGATAAGAGTTGTACGAGCCCCCAATAAAATGATTTAATTAAAAAAAGCAAAATTAGCACTGAAAAAAAAAAGACTGATAGCAAACCTGTTGGCGTCCACCACCTGTGGCTAGAGGAAATGGGCTCGGACAGCTTTACTATCAGACAGAGATGTAAACTTGATCACGGGGAATCAACCCACGTTGTAATGTGACACTTGGTCAGTTGGCCCCTCTCTTGACCCAATCTGAGTTTTCTCTAAGCGCAAATCGTTCCCAATGGTTCCAAGAAAGAAATTTCTTTGCTGGCTTTTAAATTTTGTTGGTGGTCGGTGGGGGTGGGGGTGGGGGTGGGGGTGGGGGTGGGGTGGGGGGTGGGGGGTGTTCTTTGTCCTTTCTTACTCTTTATCTTATTTTTATCTTTATATTATTGCTGTTTTCGGCTTCCTGTTTCATCCTCATCATTGTTGTGGTTTCTGTTAGGTCTCCCAGTTTAGGCAGCACAGGAGGAGTGGATGCACCGAGACAATAACTGACAACAGTGGTTAATCAGGAAGGCAGGGAGTGGGGGGACGGGGACCTGGGGAGCGATCAGAGCATCAGGGCTGATTGTGATCCTGGATCTGCAGCTCTTTTTAGACGTGTTTAGGAAATGTATGCTACGTAACGATTGGATCAAGAAACCTACTGAAAGAAGGAGAGAAAGAAACCAAGCTTGACCTATGGTCGCCGTAGGTGAAGCGGGGAGAGTTTTTGCCTCGGGGCATTGAGTTCATTTTAATGGCAGTGGAACAATTAAGAGTAGGCTAACAATCACGACTGCACAACTCGAAGAATATAATTAATGGTCATAAAGTTTACATGTAGAAGTTGTTAAATTGGTGGATTTTTTTGTTGTGTATATTTTTGCCAAAATTGCATGAATGAACAATGGGGACGGGAAAAGAGAAGATGTTCTAAGATCGGTTGTGCTGAAAATTGAACACCTCTTCTTGATATAGTTGAACTATTGAACTCTATGACATGTGAATGAAGTGCCAATAAAACTGTTTTGCTTTTTAAAGACAAAACACTTGCAATACAAGTGATGGATAACACCATCTCTAAATCGTGACCCTGGGAGCTGGTGGAGTCTGAAGTCACCCTAGGACCACGATGTGGGTGTTCATTGCTGTGGGGTTCATGGCCTCCATTGGACTCAGCCTCAGATAAGAGCTCTCTCCTCAACCACCTCTCTCATGCCCAGCTCATGAGAACTGGTCTGCTCTTGACACCAAGGAAGGACTTGGGCTTAGGCCAGACCAATAAGAGCGCCATCCCATTCCCCCAAGAGACAGCAATTAACTGAGGAACTCGCACATGATGAAGGCAGACCGACCGTTGCTAATGAGATTCAATGCTGGGATTTGGGTTTGACCTATCCGGACAGCCCACCAGCTGTCAGCGTCTTAAACGGTGGTTGCTTGTGAAGGTAGAATGAGGATATCCCCAGAAGTGCAAGGCCTTTTGACAATCCTCTCCCGTGCACTTTTCTCAGAAGATTACACAAGGATGCACACCAAGAAGGAAGAGAGGGAAGGAGGTAGGGAGGTGAGGCTGGATGGAGGGATGGAAGGGAGGAAGAAGAAATAAAAAGAGGTACATGCTGCCTGTGAAAAGACCTGATGCAGGAGAGAGACCCAGGATGGTGGTGGAGCGTGAAGTCACACTGTAGATCTACACTTGAGCGGACCAGAGACCTCAGGTGGAACGTCTTCAGCATCAAAAATGAATAAAGTACTTAAGTCTTATTGTGGATTTGAGGAGCTCTGGCGGAGTAGTGGTTATGGGCTGGGCTGCAATCCTAAAGACCAGCAGGTCAAAACCACCAGCCACTCAACAGGAGAAAGACAGGGCTTTCTACTCCTCCGAAGCTTTGCAGTCTTGGAAGCCCACTGGGGGCAGTTTGACCCTGTCCTGCACAGTTGCTATGAATCAGCATCAAGTCAATGGCAGTGAGTTTGGTTGTGTGTGTCTGGTTCTTTGCTGCATATGATTTCATGGTGTGATGTAATCATTTGGCCCTGGGTGGACTCAGATGGTGTTGTTGGTGTTGGGTGTTGTTGAGTTGATTCTAACTCATAGCAACTCAACGTGACCGAGTGGAAGTGCCTCAGGGGGTGCTCCAGGCTCTCATCCTTACAGGAACGTATTGCTAAGTTTTCCTCCTGTGAACCCACTGGGTGGGTTAGAACTGCTAACCCTTTGTTGAACGATTGCCCCAGCCGGGGCTCCTTAGACCAGGTTACTTATTCTAAACCGAACCACTTCTGAGTTAAAAGAAGCCCTCACCACCCACAGGATTCCTAACAAAGTCAAGGCCACCCCAGGAGCACCAGGGTGAGTGACCAGGAGAGACTCCACAAGGCTACCCCCTTAGATGAGCTGTGAGACCATGAAGGTCTGGCGTTTGGCGTCACTGACCTTTGGAAGGTATTCTCTTTGGGAATACTGTCATATCATATTTAAAGGCAATGCTTACTATCAAATCAGGTTTCCGTTGAGCGATTTCTACACAATCCAGGTCCAGGATAGCGATCACACTTGTCACCCAGCGTCATCAATCTCAGCTGCTCCATCCAGCCGTGCCAGCCCCGGGACTCTGGCGTCTCTGCCCGCTGACCTCCTCATCTCCCGCTTTACAGTAATCTGGGGCTCGTGGCCTCGTGTAGCTGTGTTTTGGTTGTTTCCAGGAGCTCTGGACAGGCAGTGTTTGGTTTTGTGGTGCATGGCATCGCGGTGAGACAGAGCCCACCCAACACCAACGACAACATGAGTCCTGTTGACAGGAGGGACCGGTCCCCGGAGGAGGGCATCGTGCTTGGCAGAGTAGCGGGCTAGCTACAAAGAGCAAGGCCCTCGACAAGGTGGATGGACACGGGGGCTGGAACCACGGGCGCAGGCGTAAGAGCCATCGTGCGTGAGAACGGCCCAGGGCCAGCCGTGTTTCCTTCTGTTGTGCACGGGTGGCTCTGGGTCAGAACCATCTCGCTGGCACCTGGCAACAACAAAAGCATCGCTCTGTTATTTAGCTAAAAGGTGACTTCAGGGCATAACTTGGTTTAGATTGATGGAGTCTCTCTAAGAGATAGCCGAGGAGCCTTCTGGTCTCAAGCGGTCCAGGAAATCTGGATTTTTTTTTTTTTTAAAGAATTGGAGTTCTGTTCCACATTTCTCTCCTGTTCTGTGAGGATCCATCCATCAGGCTCCTGATCTGAACAGTCAGTACCAGTAGCGGGGCACCATCTAGGTCTGCTGGTCCCAGAGCAGTTGCGACCCTGGTTAGTGTGGCTTATTCGTCCTGTAGACTACTGTTTGCTCTGAGCCTTTGGTTCCCTGTTGTTCTGGAAGGGTAGGGACCAAGAGTGGTACATTAGAGGGTCACTTACAGGTACAGCCCCAGCTCCTGGTGTGTATGGCATAGCAGCACTGGGAAATGAAGGCATTTCTGAAGAACAGAGAGTACCGACCGGTGCTGCTGAGAAGCAAGGGTTGAAACACTTTGTCTTGCACAGTTTGGGCAGCGAACCACCAGGTCCACAGTTCGGAACCACTAGCTGCTCCACGGGGTGAAAATGAGGCTTTCTATTCCTCTATAGAGTTACGGTGTTGGAAACCCACAGGAGCAGTTCTACTCTGTCCTGCAGGGTCACCACGACTCATAATGGCAGCGAGTGGTTGTTTTCATCAGGAGAGACCTGTCCCGAGCAAGACCATTGCTCTTGGTAAAGTGGGCGGGCATCGAAAAGGAGGAAGGCCCTGAACAAGATGGGTGGACACAGGGCTATGTCCGTGGGCTCCGGCATGAGAACAATTGCGAGGATGGGCCAGGGTTGATGTGGGTCTTTCCATCTGTGGTACATCGGGTTCCTGTGCGTCAGAACGGACTGGATAGCACCCAACAACCGCAAGAGTGTAGCCGAGGGCAGACGAAGGTTACTCTAGCCCAGCGGTTCTCAACCTTCCTAACGCCATGGCCCTTTCAGACAGCTCCTCATGTGGTGGTGACCCCCCCAACCCTAAAATTATTTTTGTTGCTACTTCATCACTGTCATTTTGCTACTGTGATGAATCGTCATGTAAATATCTGATTGGCAGGATGTAGTCTCATTGTTACAAATGGAACGTCATGAAAGCATAGTGATGAATCACAAACACAGTATGTCATTATACTTTGTGAAATATTGATTTCTAATGACAAATCAATGGAATTTGACCTTGAGGCATGGTGTAGCATGGGTAAGTCTTCATGCCGGGTACTCGTATGTGGGTGTATCTGCATGTGGGCGGACCCACCTGGAGACGGCTAGAGGAGCGGTGTCTCGGTTCCTAAGACCATCAAAAACATGTTTTCCAATGGTCTTAGGCAACCCCTGTGAAAGGGTCGTTCGACCCCACCCCCCAAAGGGGTCATGACCCACAGGTTGAGAACCACTGCTCTAAGTCAAGCCAAGCCGTGAATCTATCGGGAAACCGGGTGAACACAGGTTCATCGGGGCATAAAAGGGAACAAAGAAACAAGCAAACCCTAATTTCTGTCCTGTTAATTAAAACACGAAGATCAAGGAGTCTCAGCCTGAGCCCCTTCTCACACACCATGGAGGTCATGACTCACCCCCTCCCTCACCTTGCAAAATAAACCGGTCACAGACTTGCCAGTCCCATGCGCTCTGGCTTCCGCTGGGGAAGGCCTCGCTGCTGGTTTTCACCGCCAGCGTGGGAACGCTAGTGGACCCTGGAGGCGGGGCGCATGTTGACCACGGGATGGAAATAAACGGTAAAATGAGGAAAGGGCGACCCGTCGCTAACTTGGAAACACAAACAGACCAAAGAAACGTCTTTCCCGCCTCGGGGGAGAGCACAGGACCAAGCAACACACCTTTGGGGAGACGTGGCAAAGCGTGGTTTGCTCAACAACAAAACCCACCACACTGGACGCCAACTCACAGTGACCCTATAGGACAGGGCAGAACTGCCCGTGTGGGTTGCTGAGGCTGCAACTCTTTATAGGAGTAGAAAGCCCTGTCCTTCTCCACGTGGAGCGGCTGGTGGTTTTGAACTGCTGACCTTGCTGTTAGCCATGCCACACATAACCACTCTGGCACCGGGCGTGCTAGACATTCAAAACTATGGAACTTGACTCCGATGAGAGTTCACCTTCAGAATCGATGCCTGAGGTCTTCCAATGACAAGGCCATTCCCTCCTCAGGTGAGGTGGGGGGTCTCCAGACATCACAGTGAGACAGACAACTGCAAAGGCTGTGCCCTCCCTGTGTGAGAGCGAGCTCAGGGGCTGCAGTTGGATAGAATGAACCAGGCAATCTGCAAGACTGCCCTGCTAACTAGGCAATTGCCATTGGCTTATGCATTGAGTGTGCCTCCCCCAGAATACATTGCAGTCCTAACCTTGTAGCTGTCACCGTGACCCTGTTTGAGAATTCTTCTGAGCTGCTGTTGACTTGGACCCAACACATCACCATGGTCTGGTGCCATCCTCATGATCGGTTGGGGGTCACATAGCTCTGATCCAGATGATTTTCATTGGCTGACTCTCAGACGTGAATCACCAGCCTTTTCTTCCTAGTACCTCTGCATCTGGAAGCTCCACTGAGATGTGTTTCACATCATAGCAAGCCTCCGTGGACAGACACGTGGGGACTGTGTGGGAGATGCTTTGGCTGGGACTCAAACCCACGTCTCCAACATGGAAGGCCAGAATTCTACCACTGGACCACTGTTCTCTTTTGTCTGACAGTGAGATGATAATGGGGTAGTAGCAGTAATGGTTGATGTTTTTGTTAGGTGCCATTGAATCAGCTCTGAGTCAAAGTGACTGAGTTAAAGCTTATTGTGCCAACCTGGTCGATAAACATATGTGGGTTTAATTGAAAGGCAGAGAGATAATGGCTCAGTGAGCCTCGCCTTTCTAGTTCTCGGGTCTCTTGCTCTCTTTGACAGTTCCCTGCTTCAGCTGGCAAGGCTCACTTCCTGCAAGACATCCCCAAGGAGAAGCCACATGGACCTACCCCAATGCAGCCCTGGATGCTGGAGCACCCGGTAGTGACCCCTGCCAGCACTGAGATGATTACATGTTCACTGATTCAGCTTTCCTCTTGCATTTGGCACCATAGTGTAGGTTTTTGGAGATGGAGGAGAACTTTGTGGATTGGTGTTGGACATATGGCTTAATGTTGGACTTGTGGGCTTGAGCAGCACTGGGTTGGGATGTTTTCTTGATGTGCACTTAACCTTTATATAAAACTCTCTTATACATGAGTTTCTGTGGATTTGTTTCTCTAAAGTACCCAGACTAACACAGTGACCCTAAGTACAAATGAATGCAACACTGGCCGGACCTGAACAGCATCCTCACTGCACCTATGGGTGAGCCCACTACTGTAGCCACGGAGTCAGGGTCTTCCTCTTCTTGCTGACCCTCTACCCACATGATGTCCTTCTGCAGGGAGTGGTCTCTCTGAAGGCCATGTCTGGAGGATGGGACAATGAAGTCTCTCCATCCTAGCTTCTAAGAAGCATTCTGGCTGTGCTTCTTCCGAGATAGATTTGGCCATTCTCCTAACCATCCCCATCCTTGGGGCAGGCCCCCCTGGAAGCTCATTCGATGGTGTGTCCAGTTCAGGGGGATAGTGCTTTTCATTGGCTCTCTGTTCCCTGTTACTGCTCTGCTGGAAGGCTCTCCCCCACTCTCCAGGGCTGTGTGGTGAGAGGCCCTTTGGACAGTGCGGGGCAGATGGCCACAGAGGTCCGAAGGCCCTCACCCAGCATAGCGGATGTCCCTGAGGTTGCAGTCAGCTCAGCAGAGGCTGCTCTCGCAAACAGAGATGCTAACACATTGGATTGGTTGTCGGCTCCCGTTGAGTTGATTCCAACTCATCGCAGTCTGTGCAACCGAGTCCCGTCATGTTTTCAGTCACCTCTTATGCTCGTGACAGTTGGACCCTGAGTAAAGAAGACTGAATGATGGCTTTGGCGAAGAATATAGAAAGTGCCACAAACTGCCAAGAGAACAACCCTATCTGTCTTGGAAGACGTCCAGCCAGAGTGCTCCTTAGAGGCAAAGATGGCGAGACTTGGGCTCACGTGCTTTGGACATGTTGTCAGTAGACATCAGTTGCTGGAGATGGACATCATGCTTGGTAACGTAGCGGGTCGTGCATGGTCCAGAAGAAGAGGATGACCCTTGGCGAGACGGATGGACACAGTGGCTGCGACAAGGGCTCAGGCCTGAGGACACTTGTGAA
This sequence comes from Tenrec ecaudatus, assembly GCF_050624435.1. Taxonomy (NCBI): domain Eukaryota; kingdom Metazoa; phylum Chordata; class Mammalia; order Afrosoricida; family Tenrecidae; genus Tenrec; species Tenrec ecaudatus. Next base: position 216,152,044 of record NC_134532.1, on the reverse strand, counting down.
GACAGTGCAGGACGGGGAGGTGCTTTGTTCTGTGGGACAGGGGGTTGTGCATGGGGGAACCCACTCAACAGCAACTAACAACAACAAGCCTCTATGAGACCAGCTCCCACGGAGCCACCGGCGGGCTCCATTCCAACCACCCAGCCACCTACCTGCCTGCGAGCACAGAGCACTTCACCCCTGAGCCACGGCAACTGTGGGCTCGCTCCCTAAGACAGAGAAAACCATCTGTGATCAATTCAAATGAAGCACCGAGGCTGGCTGTGAGTGACTTGCTGAGAATCACAGCGTGTGAGGAGCCCTGGAGAGCCTACAGTCTGCAGACTGGGGCCAGCCCCTCCCCGTTAAGAATCTATAGTCTAGGCAGTGCCGCCACTGCCTCTGTGGGAAGGCAGCCCGTGAGCACAAAACCAGCAGCTAGGCATCCCCTTTAAGCAGGGCACTAGGACGTCCCGAGGCTTATTCTCAATCATGAGCCCAGATCTTTTCTGGGAGGAGGAAAATGTTCACTCAGCAAAGGAATTCTGGTGTGGACTTGAGCGTGGAAGCAATACTGGCAGGGGGTGAAAATGGTCCTCCTCCTCTTCCTCTTCCACCTTCTCCCCTCCCCATCCCCTTCTCCTCTTCCCTCATCTAAAACTTCTCCATTCCTCCAATAAAATAAAAGCAAACTAAAACCCTAGTGAACATCCAGGCAATCCAATTCAAGTGCTTCTCTGGTAATCAGTAGAATAACCAACCTTGTCCTCCATGCCCCACCCCACCCCCATGTTTTCTGGGTACAACATGAAGCTCCTGCTTGGTGTGGGGACAGATGAGGCTGGGAGGGGGGAGCAGGAAGGAAGCCTTAGACGGACTTGGTCCCCCAGGAGAACCTCTAAGGCAGATTGTTCACCAACCTGACTGTTGGGGGTTCGAGGGCAGTGGACACTTAGTGGGAGAACTCAACGCCCGAGACCTGGGCTGGATTCTCGGCTACCGCACTGCCCGCACAGCTGTTGCTCGCCTGACCATGAGGCTTGTGGTGGCTGGGGTGCTGACTGGTTTCAGTAGAGCTTCCAGAGGCGACATCTGGGCATCAACGTCTGGAAGTCAGTCCTTGGAAACCCCATGGAGCACAGCGTCAGATGCTGCAGTGCACTGGTCCCTGGTGCTCAGCTCTGGGCACTCCATCACCTTCCAGCTGGCTCCCCTCCTCCTCCCCCACTTCCCCCTGAGCACAGTCCTTTCAACTGTCCTGCCTGATAACCAGTCTAATGCCCCTGGATTTCCAAAAGCACAAACAAGTCTGTCCTGGAGTGGTCCTTCAAGGCACGGAGGATGAGATGTTTGCCTCGCTGTGTTGGACGTGTGCCCAGTAGAGACCAGTCCCTGGGCATCCTGCTTGGCAAAGAGGAAGGTCCTCGAGGAGATGGACTGACACAGTGGCCACAAGCATGGACTCAGACATGAGAACAATTGTGAGGATGGCGCAGGACCGACCGGGTGGTGCTTCATTCTGTTGTCAGAACCGGCTTAATGGCACCTAACAACAACAATTCCGCAATTCCCAACAGATCCCAATGCAGTTATCTGTGCATTGGGAGGAAAGGGACACCCATTCACTCTCCATGGGGGTCCCAACATCAGTCCCCTTAGTCGTGAGAGCTTTCAATCCCGGTTCTGATGGTTCTGATCCCCTGGGGGAGACAGTCTCCAAGGGCTTTCCATGAGAGTGTGCATCATAAGACACTGATTACCATTTGTTATGGAAGCTAAAGGTTGTGGAACAAAGAGGTAGTTTCTCTTCCGGGTCAAAGGACAGGATTGCTTACAGGCTTGATGATAGAAGCTGGGTTTTCTGTGGGGCAAAGGAGAGGTGAGGTGACTGCTATCTGCCAGGGGTCTCACTTGGACCCCTGACTCACCTTCACCCAAAGGTGGCAACAGTCTGCCAGCAGGCGAATGGGTACACAAAATGTGGCCGATGCAGGTCATCCCAACCTTACAGCCGATCTGTGTTACGATGAACCGAACTTACGACCAACAGCCTGGCCTTGTTTCATTGTTGCACAACCTACTGTTAGTAACATCCTAATAAATGAAGAAGAGGTGGACGTTGTCAAGGATTTCATCTGACTTGGATTCGCAATCAAGGCTCAAGGAACCAACCGTCAAGAGATGAAACAAGTTGCAGTGGGTAAATCTACTGCCCCAAACTTCTAAGAGTGTTGAAAACGGGGATGTTCCTTTGAGGATGAAGGTGCGCCTGGCCCGAGCCACGGTGTTGTCCATTGCCTCCTGTGCACGTGAACGTTGGACACGGAATAAGGAAGACCGAGGAAGAATCGATACCTTCGAATTGTGGTGTGGCAAAGGATCTTGAATGGACCACAGACTGCTAAGAGGACAAACAAACCTTGTCTTGGAAGAAATAGGGCCAGGATGTCCCTTAGAGGCAAGGGCAGCAAATCACATGCTTTGGACATGCCGTGAGGAGAGGCCAGTCATGCTTGGTAAAGTGGAGGAGAAGCGAAAAGGAGGAAGACCCTCAAGGAGATGGGTGGGCACCGTGGCTCCGGCAGGGAGCGATGGTGAGCGTGGTGTGGTCCTCGTAGTGTTAGACACGCTCGGAGACGGAGCTGATCCACAGCTCCCAACAATGACGATAACGGCTGGGTGATGGGCGCAGGACATGGCTCACGTGATTGGAAGCACTAATTGCAAACCTGGAAAATGTGGACTTGGTCGGGATCCTGGGGGCATCGTGGGTTTCACGTTGGACTGCTCTCACCACCAGATCGGCGGTTCAAAGCCACAGAGGTGTTCTGCTCTCAGGAAGAATTGCAGCCTCAGAAACCCACAGGGGCCATTCTACCCTGTCCCATAGGGTCTCGGGGAGTCGGCATTGACTCAATGGCAGCGAGCGATAGGAGGAGGCATTAAAAGTTGGGGGAGGGGAACCCCATTATCTTTTCATCCCGTTTTCCCATGAACTTTTCCAAGCCCCCTCGTCTATGCTAACTGCCACGTACGCACCCTGCAGCAAAAACACGTGAACCCCGGAACCGGCGTAAGGAAACCCTGTCGGAAAAGGACATCATGGGCACTTCCCCTTAGAGACTGAGAGACCAACAGGGAGCCCATGCTCCGCCAGAACTGAGAAACTGGCCAGACAAGGCTGCTCCCGCTCCCACGGGCTCTCCCCGGCTCCCACCTTCTTCACAACGGTGAGGGGCTGTGTTCGCGAGGCGCCTCCCCGTCGGCTTTGATAGGCAGTGACCTCAGATGGCAGAGTCTGACTGTCCCCTGGAGTCTTTTTATGTGGCCATCTGTACGAGAGCAGACTGCCAGCTCTTTCTCCCGTGGAGCAGCCAGGTAGGTCTGAGTGACCAGCCTGTCTATTAGCAGATAGGTGATGCCCCTGTTGAGCCTCTAGCAGCTGAATTGGCAGCCAGATGCTCTGAGTCCCCGGCCTAGCCTTGTCACTGCTGCCTGTGTGGCCTTCGACAGTCACGCGGCCCTCTTGGGATACCCACACCAGCTGACGGGGCTCTGGGGGGAACTGAGGAAATGGTGCTTGTGGACACTGGACTCCCACACCGTATCCACCTGCCACCTTTCCCTGATGAAGAGGTCGGCCGGAGGGAGACATGGCTCTGAGCATCAGCCCCTCTCCTCTTGCTGGAGGGGGTTCTTCTTGGAATTGAACCTAGGGAAGGGGTCTTCACACCACTCAAGCCCGAAGCTGCTGGACCTCTTGAAGGACCTCAGGCAAAAAACCTTCCATTTCCTTCCAGGGAGAAAGGAGGGCCCAAGAACTCCCTTTTGGACCACAGATGGGTAATTGTACTCACTGCTTCCAAATGTGGAAATGCCAGTCGGCCAGCTTTGCGCCGAGATCAAACGGGCAACCTGGGCCTCTTCCTAGTGACGTGGGTGTGCGCTTTGCCAGGGTGGGAAAGCTGCTCTTGGAGAAGCGGGCCTGGCAGACTGAGCCGTGCACACAGCTCACAGAAGAGAGACACCGCCCTCCTCCCCCGCTGAGCCAGCCCCTGATGAGGCAGCCCCAGCTTGAGAAACCCCTGCAGCTCCCCAAAGTGCCCGGTGTTGAGACACACACCCACCAAGGCAGGCGAGGTTTTCCAGGCGAGGTTTCTGGCCGTGTGCTGGAGGAGGGAGGCCAGGCTGACGCTCCTCGTGAATCGATGGCTGTTGGTTTCAGAAATGAAACCAGTAGCAGGAGCAGGAGAAAGGAAGTGTGAGGAGGAAGTGGTGCCTTTGGGTGAGGGTGTGGGGTTGACTGTCCTTGGACACATCTGTCTTGGGGGAATTGCAGCCGGAACGATCCTTAGACGTGCGGGTGGTAAGAGGTCCTTTGGACATGTCATCAGGAGATGGACATCAGTCCCTGGAGATGGACATCAGGGTTGGTGAAGGTCTTTGAGAAAGAGGAAGACCGGTAGGAGATGATGACCCCGTGGTTGTCACAAACATGCCTCCTAGTGTTAAGCTGGCACGGGGTCTTTCTGCTCATTGGGGGCTGTTATGAGATAGAATCAACCGAACAGCTTCTGTGGATGACAGTCTGGGGAACGGGCCCTCTGGTGCAACTCTCCTGGGTGTGCAATGAGAGTGTGCTCCCAAAGCCAATGCCATTATCAGCAAGTCACCCAGTCATGGCTTGACGGTGACAGTGATACGGGAAGTACTTCGAATCCCAGCAGGGTCAGTCGTCATGGTGGGCAGATTCAGCAGAGCTTCCAGACAAGAGGGGAGCATGAAGAAGACTCCCCGCCCACAGGGATGTCGTGCAATTTCTTCCACAAGCAGAGAAGCGTGTTGGGGATTTGCCGATGATGGGAATTAGCTGGCACCACAGGGGCACCTGGGGGCTGGCAGTGGTGTCCTGGAAAGCCAGCAGTAGGGAAATGAGATGACAAATGTTCTGCCTGCTCACGTCTCAACAGGTTAATGGGGTCCAAGGCCCTGGTGCTGGGTAGTAGGGAAATTAATTGGCTCCAGCGCCTGCCTCTCATAAGAAGGCACTTCAGATACACAGTGAGATTCTGCTCTAAGCATACTGGTTTTGGGGGGTGGAAGGATTTCTCCTTCCCTCTGCCCCTCCATCCATCCACCAACTCATCCATCAATCCATCCATCCAACCACCCATCCAATCATCTATCAACTCACCTATCCACTCATCCACCCACCAACACACTCATCCATCCATCCATCTGTCCAATCACCCACCCACCAACACATCCATCCATCCTGAGAGGTGTAAACAGTGTACCCACCCATGTATCAGAGGCCAGGGACTGGAGACTTCCTAGACCAGAGGAGGAATACATTCTCTCTCTCTCTCTCTCTCTCTCTCTCTCTCTCTCTCTCTCTCTTTCTCTCTCTCTCTCTCTCTCTCTCTCTCTCTCTCTCTCTCTCTCTCTCTCTCTCTCTCTCCGCCCCTGCCCACCGCCCCTCCACCCCCCAACCCCAGGGATCAGACTTTTGTTCAGCGTCAAGCTCCAAATTTGTTATCCCAAATATGGGTCCATGTCGTGGAGCGATTGAGCAGCTGGGGGATTTGAACCACTGGCTTTACAGTTAGCAGCTCAACAGGTGCCCACTGTGCCATGCTACAGGGCTGCCACTAGGCGCTTGACTTTAAGGTCACCTTGCCACTGCTTCCATCCTGAACTTGGGACACTGAAGGAAATTCAAGTGTCCCAGGTGTCCTAAACACATGAGCTGACATCTAGAGAGGGGGCCGTGGAAAGATGACAGCTGAAGAACTCATGTTGGCCAAACTCTGTTCCTTAGTTGCCCCTATCACAGGGGGCGGAAATCCATATTATTGTCCTACTAAGTGGTATCCAGCAACCCTTGGAAGTCTGGGAAATGCAGTTTTTAGCCTTCCATGACTCTGATTCCAAGACAGCAGGGGGTGGGGCTCAAGGGAGGCAGTGAGGAGAGACCCCAAGTGTCTGTTGACAGTGTCCAGGGCAATGGCACAGAGTGGGGGCTGTGTTCGTCAGCTGTTGCTGTGTAACATGTTGTCCTCCAGTGCCATCCAGTCAGCTCCGACTCTTGCTGACCCCATGCATGACGGAACAAGACGTTTCTCGGTCCTGCACCATCCCGCGATTGTTCCTATGCTTGACCCCTTTGCTGCAGCCATGATGCCCATCCACCTCCTTGAGGGCCTTCCTCTTCCCCTGCCCCTCGACTTCCCTGAGCATGAGGTTTCCCCAGGTCTCTCCTGACAACACGTCCGAAGTATGTAAGCCAAAGTCTCCCAGCCTTGCCTCCAGGGAGCACTCTATCCATACTTCTTCCAAGACAGGTCTGTTGGTTGTTTGGGAGTTCAGGTACTTTCAATATTCCTCTCCAGCACCACACTCCAAATGCATGGATTCTTCTCCGGTCTTCTCCAGTCAGTTTCCAACGCTCACAAGCATTTGAGACTTTTGAGAACGCCATGGCTTGGGTCAGGCACACCCCAGTCCTTGCTTGTGCAGCAGCTTTGCCTAATGCAACTCTGCTTTGAGCTCCCTATTTTAGGGTTTTTGCCATTTTCTTCTTTTCTAACATTTTATTAGGAGCTCTTACAAATATTTTTGCAACCCATAGTTCCCTTAGATCAAGCAAAGTGGTACCATTGCCATCATCCTCGTTTTCAGTACATTTTCTTTCTTCGTGAACTCTTGAATGTCAGCTCTCCTTTATCCCTTCCCTCCTCCACCCTACCACCCCCATGGACCCTTAATATATTATTATTACTATTTTATTTTTATTTTTGCCATGTCTTACACCATTCAATGTATCCATTCACCTACAATTCTGTTGTCCATTCCCCTAAGTGGGGTTATACATTCATCATTGCTATAAGTCCCCCCACCCCCTCTTCCCAGGCCCTCAGGGAATCATTACTCCCATTACTGTTTCTGGGGGGTTATCTATCTTGGATGGCATACATTGAAAGATCTTGATTGTGCAAGTGAACATATGCAGGTCTAGCAAGATTAGTGAGGCAAAACTAAGGCCATAGTTAGTTTCCTCCCTGGGAGGAGGAAATACTAAAGAAGTAAAGGATAGTCATGTGTTTCAACAGTGCTGTGCCGCACCCTGGATACATCACCCCTTCCGGGTGTCCCTTGTGGTCTCTTCACTGCTGCTTCCACGGCAACTGATTGTGGATCCAAGAAGGATAAAAATCCTTGATCACGTCAATCTTTTCTCCACTTGTCACGATTTGCGTACTGGTCCAGTTGTGAGGAATTGGGTTTTCTTTACGTTGAGTCGCAATCCATTCCACAGGCTGAAATCCTCGATCTTCATCAGCACGTGCTTCAAGTCCTCCTCACAGTCGGCAAGCAGGGTTGTGTCATCTGTATACCGAAGATTGTTAATAAGCCTTCCTCCCATCGTGATGCCAGACTGCTCTTCATGGCATCCAGCATCTCTGTTGATTTTGCTGAAGATCATACAGCCAAGGTCGCAGCAGGACATCGACAGAGCTTCGGGCGGGGTTCAGAAGAGGACTCAGAACAAGAGCTATCATAGCTGTGTAACACGGGACCCCCCAAATTGGTGGCTTGAAGCATCTCAGGGTTTTAGGGATTGAATGGGGTCCCCCAAATACATGTGTTGTAAATCCTAGCCCAAAATACCTGAGGATGTAACCCCCTTGGGAATAGGATGTTCTTGTGAGGTTCATAGATCTTATCAGTGTAGGCTGTGACATACAAGCAGTCCTCAACCTGTAGCAGGGCTCCCTTCTGACAGCTCCATTGGAAACAGGTTCGGACATAAAGTCAAGTACCTCTTTTATTTTCCCCTTGAGTTTTCATCATGACAGAGTTTTATTAACAATGTCTTTATTTTTAACAAGAAAGCCCCGGTGGGGCTGCGGGTCAGTCCTGGAGTTGCTAACTGAGAGTGGTGGTTTAAACCCACCAGCCGCTCTGAGGGAAAAAGATGAAGCTCTCTCTCAACACCTGAACCCATGAGCCAATCTCAGGAAGAAGATGTGGCATGTGGCTTTCCTGAAAATGGTATTTTCAATGGCCTCATGTGCATGTGAAAATTGGACATTGAATAAGGAAGACCAAAGAAGGATGGAAGCATTTGCTTTGTGGTGCTGGTGAAGAATGTAGAAAGTACCTTGAGCTGCCAAAACAACCAACAAGTCTGTCCTGGAAGAAGTACAGCCAGTATGTTCCTTAGTGGCAAGGATGGAGAGGCTTCCGTGTTACGTGTTTTGGACATGTTGTCAAGAGAGGCCAAACCCTGGAGAAGAACACCATGCTTGGTAAGTAGAGAAAGACCTTCCATATGGTGGACTGACACGGTGGCTACACCGACGGGCTCACGCATAAGAACAACTGTTAGGGTGATGTAGAATCAGGTCATATTTTGCTCTGTTGTGCATAAGGTCACTATGAGTCCAAACCGACCCAATAGCACCTAGCAACAACCACAACAAAGATGTAAAGTCCATAAACCCTGAGGTCGGTAGGACTCAAATTTGACTCTGGCAATGGGTTTACTTCGTTTGAGTATCTTTATAGATCAGATCCACATTCGTCATTGGCGGTGGGAACATCCTGTATAAACTCATAGATATGTTTGAATACATTCACAAATCGTAAAAATATCCCTCCAACGTTGCAGAGGAGTACAGTGGCCTTTGTCGGTTGCGGCCATAGTTCTATGTGCGGAAGGTTCTGGATCCTCCAGATTACCCCTGGGAGTCGAGGTGGTGTTTCTATCAGAAAGTGAGTGACAACCTCTGTGTGTTCCTTCTCCTCATTTCTCCAAGTACCTTACTGCTTCTCGACTCCGCCTGTTGACTGGGGCAAAGCGGTCAGCACTTAGGGCCTGTTTTCAAGCTGTGAAACTCCCTGCTTTAATTTAGAGCGATCTCCAACTACCTCTCAATGAAATAACGACACCTTCTCTCCTTGAACAAAGCACTGCCTGCTCCTGCTCCATCCCACAATTGTTCCTACGCTTGATCCCTCTGTCACAGCCGCGTCCATCCATCTCCTTGAGGATCTTCCTCTTTTTTGCTGCCCCTCCACTTGACCAAGCACGATGTTCTCCAGAGACTAGTCTCTCCTGACGACACGTCCAAAGTAGGTGAAGACCAAGTCTCATCATCCTTGCCTGTCAGGAGCACTCTGGCCGTACTTCTTCCGAGATGGATTGATTTGTCCTTTGAGCAGTCCGTGGTGCTTTCCTTGGAGTACAATTCAAATGCATCGATTCTTCTTCGGCCTTCCTTATTTGATGTCCACTTTCACGTGCATATGAGGCTACTGAAAATACCCTGGCTTGGGTCAGGTGCACCTCAGTCCTCAAAGCAACACTCTTGCTTTTCAACACGTGTGGTGTGCAGCAGGTTGATCCAATGCAGTGTGTCATTCGATCTCTTGGAACTGCAGAACAGGGGCTGGAAGGAGCAAAGAGCTTCCCCCCGGAGCAGACAGGGTGGGCTTTCCTCTAGAGCTGGGGTTCTGAAATGTGGGGACATGGATTCCTGTTTGTTGAAGACGCCTGCTTGTGGCTCCTGTGTCGCAGCCGCTCCAGACAACTAAGACGTCTGGGATGTGTCCCTGCTTGGAAATGGGGCTGTCTTTGCTAAGTTCAGTTGACCACATCTGAGTAGGCTGGTGCGAGTTGTAGGACAACTTGTCTGGGCCAGGATTCTCGGTGGTTTGGCCTCCGAATCCCCCACGATATGATCTAACATCATGTCAGCAACTGCAAAATGGACCCGCCGTGGGCAGCCAAGCAGTTGTGGGAGGACTGGGGTGATGTGCACCCACCTTACCCAGGTCGCAGCCCCAGTGCCATTTCCTCTGGGTGTGGCCTACTTCCTATCTAAGTAGACTCCGTGGAGCTTGTTTGCTTCTTACTGGTCCGGACCCTGCATCTGGCTCATTGACTCCCGGTTCTTGGGATTTGAGCCAATGGTCTGCCATATTGCCTGCCGACCCTGGGAGCCATCAGCGGCCTGCCATCATCTTACCTGCCGACCTTGGGTTCCTGGGACTCTGGAGCCACACACCTGACTTGCAGGCATTGAATTCCTCCACCTCTGCATCCAGCAACCTGTGGTCTTCCTGCCTCCTGGTTCGTCAGCAGCCACAGCCATGTGAGTCAGGAGAAGCCTCCAGGTTAACATCTAACCCATGGGCTTGAACCAGATGGGACTTACCCACTGCTATAATTGTGTGTGCCATTTTACACACACACACACACACACACACACACACACACACACACACACAGGTTTTGCTTCTTTAGCGAACCCAGCCTAACACAGGCAAGTGCTAAACCTAATTAACTCTGAGTTACAGATGGACACAGAGACAAGGGTCCACTTGAAAATTCCCTCTTGGTTGTGGGCAGCACTCGGGCCCTCGGGCCTGGTGGACAGCAAGTCCTTGCCTTTCAGTTCTTGGCCTCCTCTCCGCGGGACTCAGAGGGTGTGAGCTGATGACACCGCGACAGAAAGAATCCGCTAGCAAAACGGAAAGCTCCGTCACTAATAGCCTAACCACTGTCTCGCCTTCCTTCTCCCTAAACTCCAGATTCCTCCTCCTGCCCACGGTGCACCTCAGGCCTGCAGTTGGGGAGGGCTCGCCTTCCTGAGGGCGTGGAAGAGTAGCTTCATGATTGTCAGCCTGGGTCACCAACCCCCAGAAACGAATTTACAACCACCTCCTCTCCCTCCCCCCACCCCCTGAATGTTCAGAATGCCTAAACTCAAAACTCACTGCCTCAAGTCAGTGCCAGCTCATAGCAACCCCCATGGGTTTCTGAAACTGTAACTGCTACTGGGAGTACAAAGCCCTATCTCTCTCCGGAGGAGTGGCTGGTGGTTCCTTTAGCGCCCAGCCCAACATGTGAGCACTTCCGCCGTTTTAATTGCGGCAGATGCACTCGGGGGAGACACAAAAGTCTGAGTCCGTTCTGACCCACTGCAACCCTCGGCACCACAGAGCGAGCAAGACTGGGTCGTGTACCATGCTCACAACAGTCCCTACGCTGAGCCCATCCTTGCAGCCGCTGCGTCCGTCCATCTCCTCGACGGCCTTCCTCCTGTTCACCGCCCTCTACTTGACCAAGCAGGACATCCTTGTCCAGGGACTGGTCTCTCCTGACAACATGTCTAACGTACATGAGACGAAGGCTTGCCATCCTTGCCTCCAAGGAGCGTTCTGGCCATCCTTCTTCCAAGACAGATGGATTTGTCCTTTAGCAGTCCATGGTACTTGTCCCCTGTAGACAACAGAGCACAATGCTGCCCGGTCCTGCATCCTCCTCATGACTGCTCTGTGTGAGCCCATGTTGAACTCACTGTGTCCATCCATCCCACGGAGGGTCTCCCACGAGGGTCCTTCTTCAGGGACGGGTTTTTCCTGACAACACGTCCAAAGTGTGTGGGACCAAGTCTAGCCATGCTGGCTTCAGAGGAGCATTCGGGCTGTACTCCCACCGAGACAGATTTGTTTGCTCTCTGGCAGTCTGTGGTACTGTTAATAATCCTCCAAGGAGAGCCGATGCGTTTGAATTATGGTGCTGACAAAGAACACCGCACACCGTTGAAGTCAATAAATGTTTCCTGAGTGCATTATTGAAAAATGGCTTTTCCAAGGTTATTTGATGGTCAGATCTTGAGTCTGAACCCCTCTCTATTCATTACAAAACCTTGTATCCATATCTCCATACCAACAGTCACTTCATCAGTCTGAACACCACATGCTACAAAGTCTTTTTTTTTTTTAGTGAATCGTGCAATTTTTTTCAACTTTTATTTTTATTTTTTGGTTTGTTTTGTTTTTTATCATTTTATGGCGGGCTCATACAACGCTTATCACAATCCATCCATCAGTTGAATCCGGCATGTTTATACATATGTTGCCTTCCTTCTTCTCTAGACCTTTACTTTCTATTGCGCCCTTGGTGTCAGCTCCTTGGTTGCGCTGTTCTCTTCGGTACCACGGAGTTCAGTTTGTTGTGTTCTCAAATCTGAACGGGTTAAGGTAGGACTAGAGGGATTCACTCCCATCTTAGTGGGAATTCATTTCGTCAGATTCACTTGGGGTTGTTTTGGGAAATTCTCTCTCTCTCTCTCTCTCTCTCTCTCTCACACACACACACACACACACACACACACACACGCTGCTCTCACTTTCTCAGAACTTGGCTTGGCTCTACTCCGAATTTGAATCTGGGGCTTGGGGAAGGAATAGATCATGCTTTGAATGATTGAATGATGAAGGGTGGGGGGAGATGAGGCTGCCTGGAAGATTTACAAACTCAGAAACCCAACGGGTGGGGGTGGGGGTGTTGAGTTGCATCAGAATGGACTGTCTGGCCGTGAGTTTGGACGGGAGTTGTTTAAGGATGGAGAACCAGAGTGGTGTGCGGCTTCTCTTGTTGCAGGCTATGCATTGAGCTACTAACCACAGGTTCCTCGGTTCGAACCCACCAGCTGCTCGGTGGCAGAAAGACGAGGCTGTCTACTCCTGTAAAGATTCCCGGCCTCAGGAAACCTGTGAAAGCAGTCCTCCCCTGGCATCAAATCGGGATCTGCTCGATGGCGGTGGCTTTGGATTTTGTCAGGGTGAGACAGGATGACTACCTCAGAAACAGGGGAGACAGGAGGACTTTTGAAGGACAGTCCTCCTTACCTCCCCCCTCCCGGAGCGAACCCCAGCTGTGCACGACACAACCCCTGTTCCACAACAATCACCCCTTTCTCCCAAAGCACTCTTGAGCAACAACTAGGTCACATGACCACAGGCTCCTGCAAAAGTCTACAGGAGGAGTTTGTGAGCCTGAAAAAGACCAACATGTCAGAACCAAAAGTTTTGAACAAGAACTATCCACGGGACTTGGGTCCCTCGAAGATCCCCAAGTGCAGCTACCCAAGGACCAGCAGGATGTGGTGTGTCTGAGGGCCCCCTTTACCATGGAGTGTAAGAGGCTCAGAGAGTTCATCTATGAGGGCGCCAAGTTCAACACGTGGGCAAAGAGATGGTGCAGAGCGAGGTCTCCTGGGGCCTGCCCATCTTCCCCTTCTACATCAAGTGCAAGAACTGCTGGGTGGAGATCACCTTCAAGACAGACCCCAGGAAGCAACAAAGCCCACGTGGAAGAAGCACACCAGCCAGTGTGATTATGAGGTGTCGACGGGAATAGGTATCTTGAAGTTCAAAAACAAGTAATCAAATTGACGTGAAGGCACATAGACAAAGTGGAGACCCAGACCTACCTGTGAGATAATTAGACAGTCCCTATCCTCTAGTTCTTTCATATTACCTCATCAATCTTGTTAGACCTGTGTATGTTCATTTGTATAATTAAGATAATTTGATGCATGAAATCCACGAAAGACACAACCTTCAGAAATAGTAATGGGAGTAATGATTCCCTGAGAGTACGGGAAGAGTGGGGGGTCAGGGGGAGCCAATAGCAGTGATGACTCCATCACCCCACTCGGGGGGAAGGATAACAGAATTGTAGGGAACGGATACATTGGAAGGTATGAGATGTGGCAAAATAATAATAATAATTATTATTATATATTATAATAAGGGTTCCTGGGGGATAGGGTGGGGGAGAGAGGAGATAAAGGGGAGCCACTATCAAAGAGTTCAAGAAAAAATAAAATGCTTTGGAAATGATGGTGGCAGCAATTGTACAATTATGCTTGATCTAATTGAATAATGGGTTGTTATAATATCTGTAAGAGCTCCCAATAAAATTTTAAAGAGAGAGCGATCCCAGGAACAGAGACTGCACGGTGGAGCGTGGAGCCACGTGGAACTTCCAGGCCTACTGACTGGGATTTTGTGGACCCCATGCTAGTGGTCCCCCACCTCTGAACCAGTGTGTCTGCGTGCCTGCCTGCCTGTATCTCCTGGTCCCCTGCACCCCGCCCATTGAACACTTAATAAATAGTTATCTATATATATATTTTTAAGTCTACAGGAGGAAGGCTCCACACAAGGGGAACATTCCTGCGTCTTAACTGACTGGAGGTCGTTTTCGTTCATCTCACCAAGCCCTCGTGCAAAATGATTCTTTGGAAGCTTCCTCCGGCCAGTCGCCCTCAGGGCCCTCGACAGTGGGGTGCTAAAGCACCCTCTGGTGTAGAACCGGGGAATTACAACGAATCGCTCCGCAAACTGCCAGGGGCGCAGAGTTCCCTTCTGGTGCAGGGAAGTGCGCGCTTTACAAAGTACCTTTCCCCACCCCACCCCCAAGGCTCCTCCTTCTCCCGCCTTACCCCAAAGGCAGCAACATCCCAATAGCAGTGAAGGGGAAGGGACCCCTGGCGTCCTGAATGCTCAGGATGGCGGGAGCAGCGGGAAGTGGCTATAAAGTGGTCTCTCCCATGCTATCAGCAGGGCAAGCCAGCCTTCCTGGTCCACCTGCGGCTCCCGCTGCTCCCGCGGGCTGAGGAATTGGGAGAGAAGACTCTGTAGGAATAGTAGGTGGGGCTGGGGCACAAGGGAGGAGCCTGAATGGAGCAGACATTTTTGCTTTGAGAATCTAAGGAATTCATTCGGTGGAGAAACTTTTTTGGGGGGGGGAGTGGGGGGAGTCCACATATTTTAAAGGGACTGGAGATTTGGCAGGCTTCGCTACTGCAGTTGAGAAGTACTGGTGGCTACAGCGCACGAAAGACCCCCACCCCCACCCTCGTGTCCCCAAAGGCACTTTTCCTGGCTCATCCTTGCGGTGTTCATCGGTGACTCAGGATGACCCTGTGTGTGGCGGAGAGCCCCACTCCCTAAGGCTTCATGGCTGTGACTTTCAGAAGCCAATCTCCAGGCCTTTGCTGTGAGGTGCCTCCGGGTGGGCTTAAACTACCCACCTTTCAACTTGCAATCAAAGGGCGAGCCAACGGTTAATGGGGGGAGCCGAAGATTCCCTTGTGGAATGACATGGGAAATAAGTCTCCAGAGCACTCCCTCTGTCCACAGCTGAGGATGGAAGGAAAGTGGCTACCAGAGAGCTTTGGAGAGATGAGTATCTAAGGTCAAAGGCGTGAGTCTGACTTGAGCCGTTGAAACGTTGACAGTAGATCCCTCTCCCTATGATGCAGGCTGGTCCTGATCTCGTGTCTTAAGTTGTCTGTATCTTTGGTTTGTATTGTCCTGTGTGGCTGTGGCTGGTCCATATTAGGGTGTATCCCAGAGGTGCCATGTCATTGGAGGTCACCCTCTTGCAGTTGTGTTCTGTGTTTTTTTCCGTTTTTTTGATATGTGAAACCCAGGATCAATGAACCTATAGAGACAGCAAGTAGAAAAGGGTTTGGGGCGTAGGAGGGAGGATTCCGTGGTAGAGGGGAGAGAGGGTGACGAGGAGACAATGTCAAGGGGTCCATGCAGAAAACGAATGTTTGGAAACTGATTGCGGTAGCCATTGTACAATGTTGTTTGCTGTGATTGAACTATGGAATGATATATCTATTAATTTAAAAACATAAGTTAAAATAAAAGTGATAAAATAAAACCAAGGGACAAATGAGCCATTTGCATCACCAGGGCCGTGGTCATGGGCTCCGGGGAAAATGCTTGAACCCCCCACCCCCACAGGATAGAAGGCTCTCTCCTGCCAACTGGGTCGCTCAGTGAGGAGCCCCAGCTTAGGATGAGAAGCAAGGAATTTCCTATCAACTCAGCTTCTTACCACAGAGGCAAGGACACTGAGACTGTGTGTTAGTCAGGGTGGACTCGAGAAAAATTCATAGACACGCATATGTGTATAAGAAAGAGCTTTATATCAAAGAGTAGTTGTATAAGGACTATGGCAAAGAATCTCAAGCCAAGGATGTTATTGAAGAATACTTTAAATGCAAAAAATGAGCAAATAAAACTTTGCTAATTGTTAAAAAGAAAACATCCCAGCCCAGTCCAGATCAAGTCCATAAGTCCGATATTAGCCCGTATGTCTGATTCGAACCTATAAATTCCTCTTGCAACACATGCATTGACGGTGAATGCAGGAAGATCACAGGCCAGTGGGTGGAAAATCTTGTGGATCCAGTGGCTGTGGAAGCATCTCAGTGCTGGCAGGGGTCTCCACGTGGCTCCTCCAGCTCCAGGGCTGTGGCTCCATCAGCGTCGCTCCAGGTAGCATGTCAAGAGGAGTGTCTCCCAGTGAGAGAGAGTGTGTCCCGCCTCCAGGGAGGAAGATAGGAGTTCCCAGGATCCTCAGGAGAAGGCCACGCCCACACAGAGGCCTTATTGGCTGTGGCCTGATTGACAGACTAGACTCCATGGCTTCCCACGTTGACAGGAGATGATGTAACTGCCACAGACTGTTAGCAAGACTTAAGAACAGCCCTTGGTGTTTTGATTGGCTTTGTTTTTGTATGTGTTTCTCTACATGAAATCGAGAATAGGTACATCTTTGGAGGCAGTAACTAGATTCATAGTATCTTAGCGGTGTGGCAGTGGGTGTTGGGGGGCAGGGGGAGCTCACAGTAATGAGTACAAGAAAGAATGAATGAAGAAAGGTGGATGGTGGTGGTAAATGAACAACTTGGTAAAATGCCATTAGACCCTCGAACTGTTGCTGTCGCTGTCTCTCCCACCGAGTCAGTTCCGACTCATAGCAACGCTCTCTTTGTGCATCCGAACGAAACACGGCCCAGCCCTCCACCATCCTCACAATGGTTCCCAGGTTTGAGTCCATCCAGGTCGGCAGTCGCCTTGTCAACCCAAATTGTCAAAGGCCTTCCTCTTTGTCACTGCCCGGCTACTTTACAGAGCACGACGTCCTCTTCCCAGGACTGGACATTGTACACTATGGGAATTTTCTGCCCTAAGAACCGTGCACATGAAAGGAAAACAGAGAAAAGATGTAGTCACCAGGAATGTGGCTGCTGACTTAAGAACAGGGAGGGAGGGAGAGAGAGAATCAGAGAGGCAGGGTGGGGGTGGGGGTGGGTGGGAGATGGAAATGGTCACGAATTGCCATTGAAATGGGTCCGACTTGGGGTGTGACCCACAAGCACCACCGTGCAACAGGACAAAACACTGTCCCAGTGCCTGGCTGTTGTTGTTGCCTTCACCGCTGTGTTTGACTCCATTGTCCAGGCTCTCCAGGACCTTCCACCTCCACAGGACCTCTCCATTTCCTTATTGCCCCTGACGTTTGAGTCTGTTCCAACCCAGAATATGGGGTGCTCACGGCCATACCCCGGGCGGGTGGCACAGGGCCAGGCAGCGTCTCTTGCTGCGGAATTGAATCGTTGGCACCTCCCAGCCATCCTTAGGGAAGCAGGCATCCAGCCCTTTCTTCCGTGGTGCCTGTGGGTGGACCCCGTGAACCGGAGGCGTGGAAGAGGCGCGAGAACCATGTGGAACGAAGCGAACCGTCCGTAAAGCATCACCACCTGCCCCCTCCTCATCGCCAGGCCACCGTGCCTGACGCCCAGTGCGAGGGAGGATGGCTGGCACGGCACGCTGACTCCCACCGGAGGGTGCCCCCCCCCCCACTACTTCCTGCTTGGCAGCTCTGGGAGAGCAGCAGCTGTGACAACCCTCTGGGAATGTCCCCGGGAGTGGGCGGACACTGATGCTCTGGACTTTTCTGGTGAAGCTATTTTCTCCAGCCACACCCCACCCTACCCTACCCATGCGACCAGGGTGCCCGCCATTGCGCTCCTGCCTCTGTAAGCGGCACCTGTGAGAAGGAATTTCTGACGGCCCTTTGTCTGTTTTGTGTGTTGTTAATTGTTGTGCTTGTTTGGGTGTTTTGTTTTGTTTTTCAGTCAGAAGGTAGGGCAGGCCTGAGGCAGCCTCAGGCAACCCCACCAGTATGGAAGAAGCACTCTGGAAGTGGGGGCTCCACGGCTTCAGGACACAGGCTGATGGGTCGTCACCCTGCTGCGGCGGTTCCCCGCCCCCTCCTGCGCTCCCTCTTACAGAGGCCTTCTCTCTAAAGCGCCTGCCCGCTGGACTGACCCCAAAATTGCCCGCAAACAATTGGTGGGCTCCAAGCCTCGTCTTCCTCCCAAGGAGCGGCTGGTGGCTTGGAAGGGCTGACCTGGAAGTTACCCACCCGCCCCCAAATGTGCAGAATGCCCTTCCTGGCGGCTGGACACTGGACTTGAGCCTAAAGCAAGCGGAATAGTGGCCGGGCGATCGGCGCGTGCGCACGCGCGCACGGTATGGGGTGGCACTGTGTGCTGTGGGGTTTGCAGGTCCCTCTTGCTGAGCGGTTTCCTGGCCTTTTTTCCAAAGTACGTCTGCGCACTTGGCTTGTCCATCTCTGTGCTGAGCACACCACGCAGGGCAGGCATCTGAAGGCCGGGATGAGAAAACCATGGAGTCCATCAGGGTCTTCCAGGTCGTCTACTTCTCTTTTCTTTCTTAACATGGGCATTGACTCTCCCTTAAAAAAAAAAATCTTTGGCTGCTGGCAGAGAAACAAGATCTGAAAAAGCATCAAATCAGATCATTTCACTAATCCTACCTTGGGGCACTTACTCATGCTATTTTTTTCTCCTAACAGTTTTATTGGCACATAAGGCACATATATATCTCAACAGTTCAATCACATCAAGAAGAGTTTTACAGTCATCACCACACGCTGTTCCACAGCACGTTCTTCAACAATGTTCGCATCGTTATGAGCTCCCCATCTCCCTCCAACCTCCCCTGCCGTACCCCCATGGAGCGGGTAACTGGCCATTCATCCAGTAAGTGTCTCTATAGATTTACCTATCCTGGATTTCATAGACAGGAAAACAGTAAAAATCAAACAGGCAAAAAAATAAACTAGAATAACAAAGTAAAACATAAAAGCCGCAATCAGAAAGAAGCAGAAAATATTAAAAACTAAAATAAATGTAAATGAGCCATAAGGGAGATCAGAGGATAGGGTGCTAAATCCTAACCTCACTGCATCTGCACAACCCACTTTCCAACCAGTCAGCACGGTAGCAAGGCTATATTACTATTCACTTCCCTGGTCCATGATCGGGGGGGGGGGGTCGTTCCCCAGGGGCTTCATCTGTGTTTATTGCCCCTTCTCGATTGTTTTTAACTGAAGTTGTTTTCAAATGGGACACAGGGGCTGCAACAGTGGGCTCAAACATAGGAACAACTGTGAGGGTGGTGCCGGACTCGGTGGTGTGTAGTTCTGTTGTTCATGGAGTTGCTCCACAGCACCTAACAACAACAACACACACGTGCGCGGATCCCTGGTGACACTGTGGGATAGGCAATGGGCTATTAACCACACGATTGGACATTCAAACCATGAGCCATTCCACAGGAGAAAAGGAGGTTGGCTGCTCCTGTAATGATTTATAGCCTCGGAAACCCCATACAGAGTAGCAATGTATCAGAATCAACTCAATGGTAGTGGTTATATCTAAACAAGGGGATACTCCCCCCCCCCACAAAAAAAACAGAATTGCACTGGGCAGAGTGGGGCTCTCAGAGTATACATCCCCCCACTAGGTGAGCATTGAGCAACTTGCTCTGAGTGAGGGCACCCAGTGGCATCACCTGGGAAGGTTCTCTGTGGTCACAGTGAATGTTTTCATAAAAGCAGTTTCGCTCAAACCTTGTTTTTTTTTGTGATGGCCAGTTTAAGAGAATGCTGTGTGATTGTGAAATTTTGTTTCCTGCTCAGGAAAATGCCACAGGAACTGTTGTGATGTTGAACACAGCTTACAAGGACAGTGCTATGGGAAAAACTCAAGTGGACAAGTGTTTTTTCTCGTTTCCAAAAAGGTGAAATGTTGATTGATGACAAACCTTGTTCTGGACGATGATCAACTTCCCGAACAGATAAAAACATCCACTCCTAGTGCATTTGGAGTCCGTTCCACCAGGTAGAACTGTTCATCAGCTTTCTATTTAGAGGTTCTGAAAAGATTGCATAACAGTGTGCAAAAAAAAAAAAGACCTGATTTGTGGCAGACGGGGGACAGGTTTTGCTACCATGACAATGCACCTGCTCATGCAGCCATCTCAGTGTGTCAGTTTTGGGCAAAATCCAGGATGCCTCTCTTGCCCCATGCACGTTACTCACCTGACCTCACTCTGCGCAACTTCTTTTTGTTTCCATGAAATCAGAGGGACATGAAAGGACAGCAATTTGACGACATACAAGT
Organism: Tenrec ecaudatus; assembly: GCF_050624435.1. Lineage (NCBI taxonomy): Eukaryota > Metazoa > Chordata > Mammalia > Afrosoricida > Tenrecidae > Tenrec > Tenrec ecaudatus. The sequence continues at coordinate 216,131,906 of NC_134532.1, read as the reverse complement.
GGTGAAGAAAAAAACGAGGGAGGTGCTGTCAGCCATCCAAACAGATGAGTTTGAAAAATGTTCCCAAGAATGGAATCACAGATTTGACAAATATGTTAAGTGTCATGGAGAGTACTTTGAAGATAATAAGGTTGTTTTGTTTAAAATTTTAAAAATACATAGCTTTGAAAAAAACTGGTTTTTTGGGGGGTGCCCCCTCATATATATACCCTCTGACCGCTTAAAGTGAATTTGATCCTTCTCAATCCCCAGAGAACTAGCTTTAATCATAGCAACAAATACCTTCAAGAAATCAAGAACACACACGAAGACATATGACACCTTATCGTTACTGCAGGAATTTCCTTAATAGCAACCCAGTGAAACAACCAGAAACCCCAGTAGTAGAGAAACGGGTCAACAAGCTCTGGCGCATTCACCCCGTGGAATACGAAGCATCGGAAGACACGGACACAGCTGGAGCACATGACCCTTCGCAAACTCAGTCCACGTCACAAAGCACTTGACATCGCCATTGTTGGAAGGAAACACAGAGGAAGAATGTGGTTTGTACATCGACAGACAAGACTCGGAGAACTACAGGAGCCATCCCACAGGGAGCGAGGAGGGGTGGGCTATGGAGGGGGGAGAGGGAAGGAACAGGGAAAGAGAAAGAACTACATGTACAGAGGGCTTAACAGGATTTTGTTGTTGATGTCATTTCTTGAGACAGGCTGTGTAAACAGATATATGTTCCTTTAAAACAACAACAAAAACAAATCTCCCCCAGACTCCTTCTCCCTGAAATTTAAACAGTGGCCTGAATGACTTTTAAGACAAAAAAAAAACAAAACAAAAAGGAGGAAACGTAAAATCGAAATGGATTTGGAGTCTTGAGTGACAGACAAGTTCATCTCAAACAAAAATAAATAAATAAGAGTCACAATCGGAATTAATAAATAAATAAGAGTGGCAATGGGAATTAAGCACCCTCATTTAGCTGTCTTTCACCTTTTTACCCACACTTTCTTTAAATCTGTATTATTTATATGCTCTGGTTCAGTCACCTTAACAATGAGCAAGATGATCATAAAGTAGGCAGCCTGTACAAATGTTACATATATATGAGTGTGTGTGTGTGTGTGTGTGTGTGTGTGTGTGTGTGTGTGTGTGTGTGTAAAATCTGATCACAGCGTTCCTTCTTCAACATGAACACATCTTGCATTTGTCAAATGCCCACCGAGCGCTGAACATCGGGCGCTGCTCGTGGGCCCATATGTTGGTATCATTTTTCTGGATAGTAAACTTTTGCCAAGAGCCTTTAAGAGATCAGTGCCCTGGAGTGAGAGTGAGTAAGCGATCCTTCGGAATACGTCATCGTGCAGACAGAATTGCTCAATCATCCAGCGGGTGACTGGGAAAGTCGGTAACTCGGCTGAGAAGTGCTGGGGCCCCCACCACAAAGATTATGCGAAACTATGATGCAACCAAAATGGGATTCGCAAATTGCTCGAGGATGTGGACACCGTCACGTCTGATGGTCAACCATGAAAACCAGACACAAACTTATACATGCAAAATCTTCACAGACTCATAAAGAAGGAGGTTAAAAAGCTGGGCAGACCATTGGCGAGGAGCTGGTTAAACATGATATCAGGTCCCCTGGACTAGGGGACTGAGAGCAGCTTATCAGCTGTTTATGTGTTTATGCTGTGGCTACTCGTTGGGTTGTGAACTGCATCATCCACAGTTCAAAGCCACCAGCCACTCCATGGGACAAAAACGGGGCTTTCTAATCCGGTAAACAGTTACAGCCTCAGAACCCCACCGGGGGTGGTCCCGATGAGTCAGCATTGATTCACAGCAGTAAGTTTGGTTTCGGATTTTCTAATGCTGCCTCCTATAAAGATCTATAGCCTTGGAAATCCACTGGGGCGGTTCTTCCCGGTCCTATAGGGTCGCCATGAGTCAGCATGGACTGGAGTGATGGTAGTGCGTTTGGCTTTTTGGAGACGCTGCCTGCAGACTCCTTCCATTGCGCCTGTGCGTCTTTGAAGGGCAGAGCTAACTGGACGTCGGGAAGAAGCTGCCATCTCCCTGAACAAAGTCCTTTTCAGATGAAGTATCTGGTGGAGCGGAAGACGACCATACTCCCTGCACCCAGGCAGAAAAACACTCACTGCCATTCAGTCGATGCTGTCTCTCAGCAACCCCATCCTGGATGGCTGTCACTAGGGACCATGAAGTCGGTTCCAATTCAAGGCCGGCAGTTCAAAACCACCACCTGCTCCTCGGGAGAAAAACGGGGCTTCCTATTCCCATAAAGAGTTCCAAATTGGGAAACAAACAATGCATACATGAGGGGAAGGAGGGGAGGATGCACGGTAACTGATTGTGATGATGTATCTACAGGTCTTTTTAAATACGACTGGACTATGCAAGTGTGTGATATGTGGATTATATCCCAATAAAACCACTGGGGGGAAATGTTTAAGAGCTACAGTCTGGGAATCTACAGGGGCAGTTTTACCTCCGTCTTACTGGGTTTCTGTGCTAGTCTGGGGAGACTAGAGAAAAAAATCCAGGGAGACTCATATGTGTATAAGAAAGAACTTTATATAAAAACTAATTGTACATTAAGAAACATCCCAGCCCAGTCCATATCAAGTCCATAAGTCCAGTATTAGCCCATATGTCTGATACCAGTCTATAAATTCCTCTTCAGACTCATTCAATACATACAATGACATCAAATGCAGGAGGATCACAGGCCAGTGGACGGGAAGTCTTGTAGATTCAGTGGTGTTGTAAGCATATCAGTGCTGGCAGGGGTCTCCACGTGGCTTTTCCGGCTCCAGAGGTCTGGCTCCATCAGCCTCTCTCCATGTGTCTTCTCCACAGGGTTGTCTGGCAAGGAGTAAGCAGGTGTCCCGCCTCCAGCCAGTGATTTATCTGCTTAGCATCTCCAAATGAGATCATCAAGCTACTACCTGATTGACAGGCTAGACTCCACCCCTTCACTCTGAATCCTCAAATGGACACCAGATTATGTAACTACCACTGTCGCTGTAAATCGGAATCAACTCAATGGCAGTTAGTTAGTTAGTGAGTTAGTGAGTGAGTGAGTGAGTGAGTGAGTGAGTGAGTGAGTGAGTTAGTGAGTTAGTGAGTTAGTTAGTTAGTTAGTTAGTTAGTTAGTTAGTTAGTTAGTTAGTTAGTTAGTTAGTTAGTTAAGTCACCCTTTGGGTTGGGTACTGAACTTACCCCCGAGGTTCATTCCACTGGATGGGTTTGTTGGTGGCTCTGTGCTTGATTCCCTCTCCTTCTGTGGTGGAGCCAGGAAGAAAGGCCTGACTCTCTGCTTTCAAAGATAAGCCACTGGCAATCTCATGGCTCAAGCAGACTCTTGCGTCTGATAAGACTGCTGGCAGAGGAGCCTCCAGCTGCAGGTTGGAAGCATTGGAAACACAGAGATCACAAGAGTGGGCACAAAAAAACCAATCAATTGTGGTGAGGACAGCTCAGGACTGGGGAGAATTTCCTCCCACTGTATCTGGGGTCAACTAACAACACACTACACATGTGATCTTGTGCCTGTCCTGATAAGGGTACATGTATGTATGTGCATCTCTATACAGGTTTGGAATCCCTGCAGAGGTTCTCTGGGATAGAAGGCAACAAGAGACAGTGAAAACCTATGGGCCGACACACGCCCCTGCAATCACAGGTAGATGGGAGGCATCACGCACTCAAGCACTGGAGCCATGGCGAGGATGGCACAGGACCAGACAGTGCTCCGTTCTGTTGTACAGAGGGGTGCTCTGCGCAGAACCGACTGTCAGTACCAGACGACAACAATCCAATCCATCACAGTAGGTTCAGAGAAGGGGGAGCAGTTGGACGTGGCCAAGGGTGGGTGGGGAGGCAGCCTGGCATTCTGTTGAACATCGATCGGGTCACTATCAGTTGGAACTGACTCAAAGGCACCTACCAACAGCAGTAGATCTGGGGAGAGACATGCAGCCTGAATGAGTGTGGGAAGGGGCATGGATCACAAATAGGTTAGACAGGATATTTGTATGTGGCCATGCACCTTGCCTGCAAGTATCTTCAGGAACACAGTGGAGCACGCGGGGCAGAATTATGAAAGCTTAGACAGGGTCAAACCCCTTTGGAGGATGGGGTGCTGGACCTGGACCCTTAGGATCGTGTTCTATCAGGACACCGAGGTCCACTGGAATAACATGGTGCCCAGAGAAGATGTTGTACAGTCTGCTTTAGCTATCGGGGTCTTCAGGGAGCAGTCATCTCTAAGGTACAACTTTGGCCTCACCCTGCCCTGAGGAAAGAAGGTGTTCAGATTGAAGACGCATAAAAACAACTAGTCCAAGGGACTAACAGACGACGCACACATCTGTTTGCTGGACTCTGAGATCAGAAGATCGAGACGGTGCCCCCCAGCCCCCACCCACCCCACTATCAAGTGCTCTGGAAGAGATCACATGGGAAGGGCCTGCATGAGGAATGTGGAACAAACCCCCAAACCATCCAAAAGACCAGGCTGACTGGTCGGATAGAGACTGGGGGGACCGCTGAAGACTGTGGCTCCAGTCAACGTTCAAGTCTGGAAATGAACTCGCCCCGTGGCTCAGTTTCGAGGCAAACAATAGACAAGGCTGCACGGAGAAGAGTGACAGAGGCGAGGTACACACACAGGAGACGAATCACCCATCTGAGATCCAGAGGGCAGCAGCGACCCAAGGACCACGTTCCGAAGGGGAATGAACGGAAACGGGAAACACAGGGTGGAAGGCGGGTAAGCAGTGTGGTGATTGCAACGAATGGCGTGAAACAAACCGGGTATGAACCGTGGATGGAAAACGGATCTACTCTGTAAACCTTCGCCCAACTCACAGATAACAATTAAGCACCCACAATAAGGGTCCAATGGGAAACTTCATGTTCCCTCGCACATGAGATGCCCATGAGGCGTTGTTTCCTGTCTTCGAATCTTGGGAGTGACGGCCACCAGCGCTGACTAGGTGCAACCAGACAAGGGGGTCCTGTACCGCGTCGTCCCCACCCCCACCGCCACGCTATCAGGAGAGGATTAGAGGTGCGGATGGTGGCCGGCTCTACAATGCCAGGAACGCCTCCAGTGCCCGGGGCCCAGCAGGTGTTTTTCAGATGAATTCATGATGGGCAGTGACCTACAGGCTGTGGGATAGAAGACAAGGCAGGAAACAGCCCTATCAGGGACGCCCCAGTGAGTCTCCCACCAGATCAGAGGACACTGGGGGACAGAGGAAGACAGTCCTCTGGACAGCCTGTGACGCCTCTCAGGCCTCCAGGAAGCAGCTCTTGGGCCCCCCACCACCACCCAGCAGGAAATCCTATGGAGTGAGCCCAGGCCTAGCAGCTGACCAACACAAGCCTGCTTTCCGAGCCTGGCCCTCAGCCCGCAGGCCGACACAGGCTGGGTGCTCCAGGCCACAGGCACAAACCCTTGGTGGGTGGCGCAGGCAGGGTGCATGCAGATACTGCCGTCAGGTGTGAAACGCCAGAACGTGGGAGGTTGTGAGTACAAACCCCGATTCCCAGGATGTTAGAGGTGACACCTGGCGAGCAGGTAGAAGAAGCTGCCTACGCTGGCCGGGCCACTGTCAATGGGAAGAATAATGATCTCTCCTGCTTTTGAATGACTATAAAAGAGATACACGTAGTTTATTACAGTTAACCAAATACATTATACATAATTAATATAATGACATAGGTGTATATAATTAATTCTCTATAATTAAATAAAACCCATCAGGATTTCTTTATTATATATAAATCAGCGAGTCAAAACTCACTGCCACCAACTGTATTCTGACTCACAGCGACCCTATAGGACAGGGTGCCCCTTTTGGCTGTCACAAAAAGCCCGATCTTTTTTCCCACGAAGAGGCCGGTGGTTTTGAACTGCTGACATTGCCGTTAGTAGCCCAATGGGGACAGACAAAAAACAGCATGGGCGTGGCCTGTGTCAGAGCCCCACCCCCTTGATAAACTAAGAAACCAAACGCCCTGCCTTCCAGCAGATTCCTGCGGCATCCTACAGGACAGGGGGGACTTCCGAGACTGTCGCTGTTTCTGGGAGGAGAAGGTCCGCCTTCCTCCTGGAGAGCCAGGGAATGACAGCTCCCAGCCCGACAGGGAGGGGTGGTCAAGAGTTACCTGGCCGAGCGTGTAATCAGTGGCACTGAGTTGTACACATAGAAGCTGTGGGGTTGGAGAATGTCTGGTTGTGTATATCTTTGCCGAAATGGAAAGAAACACACACACACACACTAATCACAATGAATACACGGAGAGAAGGTTGTGAAGTGTGTCCCTGGTGCAAACAGTGAGGACCTTTTCTAAAGACGTTTGGATTTATTTATTTATCTTTCACTGTGAGCGTTGGCAGCGCGCATGCCATTACAATCCCCTCAATGTACCTTGGCTTTCCCCACCTCCTCCCTGTTTCCTAACCCGCTCTGTGCGAACCTCCCTTTTGATCTTAAGTGATGTGATCGTGGTAAACAGAGGGGGGTTCAGTTCCAGACCAGGTAAGCAAGGGCCCCGGTTTGGGGGTCCCATCAGTTGGCCTGGTCTCCTTCATGGTTCTTATTGCTCTTCCACATGGTTCTACCTTCTCATTAGAAGTCGGGGGCCAGGGACAGTCTGTGCTTCTGCCACCCGCTCACAGTGTCACCTCAGGAAGAGGCAGAGCGACCACTCTGTGCCTCAGCTTCCCTGGAGGGCGGCGTTGGGTGAAGGACAGCGATTGTATAACCAGGGTGGGTCCCTATAGCAACGGCCTCAGCATCACCCTGGGACACTTCCTGATCCCTCCGCCCGCTGGACCAGCTGCCCCTCCACTTTACCAAGCATGAGGTCACTGGTGCAGATGTAAAGCTATGCATTTGGTTCTGGTATGCTTGGGCAGGGTGGGGGTGGGTGGGCCCCCCCTCCCCTGGGTGGGCCCCTCCCCGCCAGCTAGCTCACCCAGCTTTCAGAAAAGCATAGAGCACTCAACTCCATCTTTTCTTTCTCCCTACTAGCAAACTCCCAGGCCCCACCGCCTCCTTTGGAGGCCCTTTGATCTCTCCCCAGCTGTGATAGGGCCCAGGGCCCGGGTGGGGGTCCCTCCCCGCAGTAGGACCTGCCCAGCCCCTGCTGCCAGCTCAGGCCAAAGGAATGAAGCCTCCAGGAGCCTCTGGAATTGGGAAGGAATTCCTGGCAAACTCCGGGGCCATTCCCAGCCAGCGCCAGAGCGCCTGCCCGAGCCACCCGCCGCAAAGGACACGCGAGCCGAGCCCAAATCCAGCTCAAACCAATCCCAGTCGCCGGCATGTGTTTCCTATGAAGGCGGTGAGGGCGAAGAAGATTTGGTTTTCTTCTGTAAATAGAGGGTCGTCCAGCTCTCCCCGCTTATCTCCGGGGGAGAGATTAAAGGGTGTCTTGCCCCACCATCACCCCCAAAATACCCACCCCCCATGTCCCCCTGCAGCGCCGTCTGTGATGGGGGTGGGGGTGTTTCTGAGAGTCAAGTTCGTAGGGCTAAAAAACTCCTCCCCCCCACCGCCCCCGCCCCACTGGTCCTAGTGAGACCCAGTGAAATTAAGTCTGCTAGGGGGACAGGCGGCCATCCTGGTGGCGCCTGCTGTCCGCAGCTGCGAGTTCACATAAATCATGGTTGTCACAGTGGAATTCCAGGCCCTCCCCCAAAAAAATCACCTGCAGGAATCCCCACCCCCTCCACCCCCACCCCCCAGAGCAACAGGGGGAGAAGGAGGAAGAAGGAAAAAGAATGAGGTGGGGAGGGGGGGGCACCAAGGGGCGAGGGGGAGGGGAGGAGCAGGAGGCACCCCCCCCCCCCCGCCCTCTAATGTTAGGTCAACCCCAGAAATTAACGTCTCTGCTCTATTCCCTTGGAACCTGGAAGCGCGGGCCAATTTGTGATATTGGGGTTTCTAAAGCGAAAAGGGATGAACCGCTTGGAGATGTGGTTTCTACCTAGCCTCATCCAGAGCCCGCCCTTTTTTTTTTCTTCCTCCTCTTTCTTTTTTTTTAATTTTTCACTGCAAATTTAATAAATCCTAACAAGCCCAAACTTCCTGCGGCGCGCTGTCCACCGCGGGTATCTCTGGAAAATCCCAAGGCGGCTGGGGGCTGGCGCAGTCTGCCCGACTACCTGCTCACCGGGCCGGCTGTAATCCGGGATCAGGCGAATCAGCTTTCATCTATGAGCACTTAAGTTAATTACACGGCGGCCGCGGAGGCAGAGCGAGGCTCTGCGCAGCCTCCCGAGGCCAGACGTCATGGGATCCAGATGCCAGCCCTTGGCAGCCTGAGCCCAACAAATTTCCTTTGTCTAGAAAGGCAAACAGCCCGACCTGGAGGCCTGGCTACTTCAGGGAGCCGGCAGCCGCCTTCTGGGGCGCTGGGCCTGAGAGCGGAGCGGGGAGCCAGGCCAGATACTGCTCAGACTTGCCCCAGGGGGGCTGGCAGGGCCCAGGCAGGCCATGGGGGCTGGCTTCATAGGCCCGCAGCTGGGCTAACCAACCGATGCTGCTTCCCCTGGGGGGTGTCATCCCAGGGCGAACATACCCACACACCTGACACACACACCTCACTCATGCACACTCAGTCACACAAAACTCACCTGCGATACTCTCCCTTCAGTAGGCGCACACACGCACACGCACGGACTTACATCCGCACATATACGGCACTCACACACACCTTTCACACCCATGGCTCGTATTCTCACACACAGCCACACACCTGCACACTCACACTCACACATGTACCGCTCCCGCACACACTCACCCCACCCTGGCACACGCTCACAGATTCGTGGTACATACACACACAACTCACTCGTGCACCCTCATGCACATAAAGACACACATGTGCACGCTCACACAGGTGCACAGACATTCATGTGCTCACATGCACACACACACAGCCAAGCACACTCAGGGACTCATTCCCAAAACTCACACACACACACAAAGGTAGCTTCCCAGCAGACTTCTCCACAGCCCACCTCCCTGCCCCTCTCTCTCAGGCACTCTCCAGCCCTGCTCCCTTTCACAGCAGCTCACAGCTCCTGTCCTCTGCAACAGAGCTCAGCACTCAGCACGGCTCCCCCACCATCCTCCCACTTTTCATTTTCTTTTAATTTTTTAAAATCATTTGATGGGGGGCTGGCAAACTCTTATCACAATCCATCCATCTGGGGCTCGTACAACTCTTATCACAATCCATCCATCCACTGCGTCAAGCACATTTCTACATTTGTGGCTATCATTGTTTTCAAAACATTTTCTTTCTACTTGAGCCCTTGGGATCAACTTCTCATTTTTTCTCTCTCTCACTCATGAGCCCTTGATAATTTATAAATTATTATTATTATTTTTCATGCCTTACACTGACTGGTGCCCTACTTTGCTCCTATGTGTGAGCCCATCCTTGCAGCCATTGTGCCAGGCCATCCCATAGAGGATCACCTCGTTTTCACCCCATTTTACCTAGTGTGATGTCCTTCTGGTCAGGGCTGCAGTCTGGCCCCCAGAATCCCCACTTGCTCCCCACTCTGTGTCTCCTTGGCTGCTCTGCTCTGAATCTATTGGGCAAGGTTAGGGAACACCCCCCCAATACAGAATGGCTTCACTAACATGACAAAAGGGAACCCCTGAGGTTCTCAGAGTACCCCAACCTATTACTCCCCCGCCCCGCCCAGTCCCTTCAAACCCTGAAACAAAGCCATTGCCATGGGAGCAGTTCCTGCTATCAGCGACCCTCTGTCAGGGTGTGTGTGGGAGTAGGTACATTTGAACCACTTAACTTGTGACTAGCCGTCCAGCGCTTACCCAACAGCCTCACCAACTCATAGTGACCCCATAGGACAGCGTAGAACTGCGCCACAGGGTTTCCTAGGCTGTAAATCTTACTGAAGCAGGCAGAGAGAAGGGTCGATTCAAACTGAGGGCCAGCCCCCAGGCTCCTCCTCGTCCAGAGTACAAGGATCAGGAATCCCAGCTGCACCAAGTACCTGCCTGCCCAACTTGGGCGGATTTAGAGCTTTCGTTTGGGATTTGCATAAGACCTCTTTAAAAGTGTTGAGGACACAGGACATCACTTTGAAGGCTCAGGTGAACCTAACCCTACGCACCATATTCTCAATCACCTCCTGTGCCTGGGAGAGCCGGACCGTGAATAAGGAAGACTCATTGTCTTTGAATGATGTGCTGACGAAGGATATTGAAAGTACCGGTACCTGCAGAACAGCCAACAAACCTGTCTGGGGGCGGGGAGGGAGTGGGGGAGGGGGGAATGCACATCCACCCTCAGAGGCAAAGATGGCGAGACTTGATGTCACATGCTTTGGTCTTTGGTCATTATCATGAGCGAGATGTCCCTGGAGAAGGACCTCCTGCTTGGCAGCAGAACCACTGTGAGGAGGGTGCTGAACTGGGCAGCGTGTCTTTCCGCTATGCGTGGGGTCCCTAGGAGTCACCACGACCCGGCGGCACCTGGCAACAACATGAACATGGTAAATCCACATCCCATTGACCCGGCAACCGTGCCTTCTGTTGTGAACCACCATCCAACCAGCCCAACTCGTGGAGATTTTATGAAACATCTTTATCATTGAGATTTATCCTACACTTTATCTTGTGCTCGAAGCAAATTTCCTCTTAACACAGTGTGGTCCGACACTATTGCTTTCTTGCTGTCCATCACAGAACATGACGGGACGGAATCCAAGGTCCACTAAGAGATGGCTGTTGTGGGTAGTGTTGTTGAGTCCGCTCAGATTCATAACAACCCTGGGTACAAACACTGCCCAGTCCTGCGCCAGCCTCACCATGATGCCTATGCCAGAGCCCGTGGACGCAGCCACTGTGCCCATCGTCTCCTGGAGGGCCTCACTCTTGCTTGCTGCCCCTCCACTTATACCAAGCACGATGGCCTTCTCTGGGGACTGGTCTCTCCTGACAACATGTCCTAAGCATGTGAGACCAAGTCTGGGCATCCACGTTTCTGAGCAGCATTCTGACTCATCTTCCTCTGAGACATGTTGGTACTTCCTACAGGACGCGTGTGTTCTCCTGGAAGTCCAAGGCACTTCCAGCATCCTTCATTGGCCCCATCCTGAAAAGGTATCGAGTCTTCTATGTTCCGCATCGATAGTCCGTCTTTTGCACACACACTTTGGTCCTCGGACTGACATCTTTGCACGTTTGCACTTTGTAACAGCCTAGAGGTCTTTGGCAGCAGATGTGCCTGAGGCAATACGTCATCTGGTCTCCTGACTGTTGTTTCCAGGAACATCGTTCTTGGATCCCAGCAAGAGGCCATCTTGGGCAACTTCAATCATGTCTCCATTTATGGTGACATTACCTACTGGTCCAGTGTGAGGATTTGAGTCTTCGTTACATTCAAGCGGAATCTATATTGAAGGCTGCAATCCTTGATCTTCATCGGTAAGCACTCAAGTCCTAATTTTCTGCCAGCAAGTTTGTCTCATCTGCAAACTGCCGGTTGTTGGCGAGCCTTCCTCCCATCCTGATGCCAATTCTTCCTCATATCATCTAGCTTCTCTGACGACTTGCTCAGCATACAGATCGAATAAGTATGATACGACTTGGGCGCACAACTTCCCCGATTTCAAACCACACAGTATCCATCGTCTGCCCAAACAACTGCTTTGTAGTGTAGTCTGTGTACAAGTTCCTCACAAGCACAAGGCAGCGTCTGGAATTATCATTCTTCTCACGGTTATCCACAGCTTGTTGTGGTCCACACAGTCAATGCCTTTGCCTTGTCAAGGAGACACAAGTAAACATCTTTCTGGTAGTCTCTGTTTTCAGCCAAGAACCATCTGGCATCAGCAGTGATTTTCCTCGTTATAAGCCCTCTTCTGCATGCACCTTGAATTTCTGGCAGCTCCTTGTCAATGTACTTACTGTCACAGCCATTTTTAAATGGCCTTTGGCAAAAATTTACTTGCATGTGGTTGTTAATGATACAATTGGATAATTTATCCATTCTGTGAGGTCCCCTTACGTTGGAATGAGCACAAACAGGGATCTCTTCCGGGCGGTTGGCCAGGTAGCTTGTCTTCTAAAGTTCTTGGAATAGATGAGTGAGTGAGTGATTCCAGTGCTACATCAGCTTGTTGAAATATTTCAAATGGTATTTAATCGATTCCTGGAGCCTTGCTTTTGGCTCACGCTTTCTTTCAGTGAAGCTTACATGTCTTCCTTCAGCACCTTTGGTGGTTGATCAAATGCTGCTTCGTTGATCCGCTGGTGTTGTGCATGCCTTCCATCTTCGTTCGACGCGTCCTGCACTGTTCAATCCTTTTCCCATAGAGCCCTGCAATTTCCATGGAAGTTTTCCTGCAGTCCTTACAGCTTGATATGTGCCACGCGTGCACTTCCTTTCCCGTTTTCTAACTCCGGTCTTTGCAGTTACCATCGTCACACGTAACTTTGGCGTCTTGAACTTCCCTTTGGCTCTTTGACTTCAGCATTTCTTCCACCTGCGTCGGCTACTCTACGCTCAAGAGTAAGTTTCGAAGTCCTTTCCGACATCCACTTTAGTCTTTTTAAGTTTTCTTCCCATCTTTCTCATGACCTTTCGCTTTCACCATGTGTGATGCTGCCCCGCGGCTCATCGGACCTTCAGTCGTGAGTGTCCAGTGCATCACGTCTGTTCTTGGGATGGTCCGTAAATTCAGGTGGGATAGACTCAAGGTCGTATTTTGCCTCTCGTGGTCTTGTCTTCGTTTCCTTGCACTGAGCTTGCCGATGAACAACGGGTGGTCTGTCCCACGGTCCACTGCTGGCCTTGTTGGGCTTCACGAGGTGGAGCCCCTCCAATGTTCTTTCCACGCACGAGGTGGGTTGGATGCTGTGTGTCCGTCTGCTAAGGTCCAGGTGCATGGGTGCCATTTATGTTGTTGAAAGGGGGTATTTGCCATGACTCACTCATTGGCCTTGCAAAATTCCACTCTGCCAGGCCCCGGAAAGATCACCCAGGACCCAAGGAACAGTGGCCAGGAGGAGACAAGGGCCTACCCCAAAGAGACAGAGACTCGCAGGGGGAAGCAGAGGCCGTGGGAAGGGGCCGCAAAGAACCAACCCATAGGCTTCCCTGCTTCTGGACCGCATCTTCCCTTTTGTATCTCGCAGGTCATTGGTTTCAGACACACTCTACTGTGAGAAGGCTTCGTTGACAGAATGAAGGCCGTGAGATGATTCCCTTTGGGGCTCGCATCCACAGTCGCGAGAGAGGATGCTATTCCACAGCTTTCCAGAAAGAGTTCGTCTACTGTGTAGGCTGCTCTACTCTGTCCTTTAGAGGTGAGGTGAGTCGGAATCAACTTGATGGCGGTGACCTTTCGGAGCCTCCCACGTCCACTGTGGGATTCTGTCGGAGTTCTCTGGTGGGTGACTTTAAGCCACTGACATTTAGTCACTCGCTGTTCAAGAGGCTAGAAGTTTGGATGCAGGGCACCAGCTCCAGGGAAAGGTCTTCTTGCTATTTCACTCTCTTGCTCCTCTGGGGAGGGAGGAGGGTGAGGATGAGGTGGAACAAGGTTCTTCTTTCCTTCCATCTATGCCAGCGGTTCTCAACCTGTGTGTCATGACCCTTTTGGGGGGAGGCATCAAACAACCTTTTCACTGGGGTCAACCTGATTCATCACAGGAGCAAAATGACAGTGATGAAGTAGCAATGAAAATAATGTTATGGTTGGGGGGTCACCACCACATGAGGAACTGTACTTAAGGTCGCAGCATGAGGAAGGTTGAGAGTCCCTGGTCCATGCCTTCCTGGACACAGCCCTGGTGGCATAGTGGTTACATAGGGGTTACTGTTTGGGCTGTGATCCGCTCCTGGGGAGAAAGACTGGGCCTTCCACTTCCGTAAACAGTTCTGTCTCAGAAACCTGCAGGGGGTCACTGTGTGTCAACATTGCCTTGATGGCAGTGAGAGTGCTTCCTGGGGTGCCCTGTTGGTGTAATGGCTTCTTCAGCGTTGGGCTGGTAACCTCAAGGTCAGCAGTGCCAAACCACCAAGGAACCCAGAGAAAGAGACAAGGCTTTCTACTCCCATAAACCTGGGAGGCACGTAGGGGCAGGCCTACCCTGCCCCAGAGGGGCCTCTAGGAGTCAGAATCACCTCGACAGCGGTGGGTGAAGAAGCGAGTGTGCCAGCGCCGCTGCCTAACACAGCCTCTGTGGCCCGATCATGGCCCCAGTCCCACTTCTGGAGCCCCCACTATAGCTAGGATTTTCTGCCAACCATGTCTTTGGGACATTTTCCTTTGCCCTCCCAAGTCCTTTCCAAAACTCTGAATCTCAATAAGACCCTTGGACTCCGTTTGGACCCCGGGCTACTGGTCTCCCGCCTCTGGAAGGTATGACCGCAGTTGTCTTGTATTTGCCCCATCTAGGATTTCATAACTGTTGTCTTAAATAAAATAAAATAAAGCACTTCGTAACAAAGGCATTCAACGTAAAAAGCAAAGCAAAATCAATCACCGGAAGACACACCTGATGCTGGCATGACATCTAAGCATAACAAGGAAAACCCCGTTCCCAAGGGGGTTTCCACCCACAGGGATAGGTTTAGGATACAAAGCACCTATGTGGGAAGGACATGTCTCTAACACACACAGGCAAATGCCATGATCCGCCTTATATCACTTATCTCACTCACTGCCTTGAGTCCAGGCTGACTTGCAGCGGCCCCCGCGGGCGTTTGAGATGTTAACTGTTTACAGGCGTAGAAAGCTCAGCCTTGGTCCTCGGACCTGCTGGTGATTTTGAACTTCCAGCCGTGTGGGTCGCAGCCCAGGCCACTACACCACCAGGGCTCCATATCAAATATCTAGAATAGGCAAATGCATTGAGACAAAGGCAGGTTCATGGTTACCAGGAGATGTGGAGGGAGGCATCTGTGGAACAGCGGGGGTGGGGTGGGGGGATGCTGCGGTTGTCAGTAGTTACTGGGTGCAGGGTTTGTTTGGGGATAAGGCAGAATTTTTAAGACTAGACAGCGGTGACAGTTGTACGATGCAGTAAATATACGCTTTGAAATAGTCTAAATGGCCAATGTCTTATGTATACTAATATATATATATATATATATTTTTTTTTAATGAACCCTTCTCTCCAGACTCAACTGCCCTGGTTCCCAAAGGGGTGAGCCCTGCCCTGCCCCTGCCCCCCTCTACCCTCTTCAGAGCCATGTCTTGTTCTCTATAGACCATTCCGACGATTGAAGGCTCCGGGGAAACCTAAGAAGAGCTTCCTGCGATTGCTAAGTAATTGCTTTCAGCTATAAATGTAATTAAGAAGCGGCATCAATTTCCCTCCGAGCGATGTAATTAAATCCACTGGCGTGGAAGACCATCGAGATAAATGCCACAAGGAAAGATCCAGCCGTGGGGAGTGAGGGGACCATCTGGCAACAGGAGGGACAGCGTGTTCTTGAAGCCCTGGCCCTGGCAAAGGAGAGAGGATGGAGAAACAGGTACTGGACCAGCTGGGCCCAGCCCAGATTCCCCAGATGTTTGTTGCCACCTGGGTGTGTGCTGAGCGTGGAGCCACAGGATGCTGCGGGCTGGGAGGGACTCATGCCCCAAAGGACTGTGGTCAGACTGGCTGAGGGACCCCGCCGGGAAGCAGTTCTTTTCTGACCGCCATGGGTTCCAGTAAGTCACCAGAAGTGCATGTCCAGGATCCGTTGGCTTCCAGAAGCCGAGAGGGCCAGGCAGACACCTTTGCACAGTTTGCAGTTGCTGCCCATCTTTTCCAGGTGTGGTTGAGAAAGAACCAGCGTTTGAGTCAGGCAGGGAGATCTGGGTTCGAATCCCGGTCCCTCCCCTTGGTCATCTTGAGCGACTTGTTGATTCTTCCTGGGACCCAGTTTCCTTTTCCATAAAAGAGTAGCTTTAACTGCGGTGAGAGAGAGCCAGGGCTGTCTACTCCCATAAAGAGTTACAGTCTCAGAAACCCACAGGGGAAGTTCTAGCCTTTCCTGTGGGGTCGACATGAGTCAGAGTCAACTCTATGGCATTGAGTTAGTCAGCTATGTCCTTACAAGAGGAAGTGGGTGGTGCGCTTTATAAACCACAAAACCTCCTATCCCCACCCCCAGACATCCTGGGGTTATTGACAAGGGACCCCCCCCCCTCCTACTCCTCCTACATCCCATCATGTACTTCTTCTCTGGACCTCCCTCTCCCTCCCCCAGACATCTCCCTCCACTGCTCCTGGCTACTTGTGAGTCTGTTTCTCAAAAAAATAAAAAGAAGGGAACAGAAATCCCTTCTTCAAGGGGGCTTTGTGGCTATTAAAAGAGTGGCTAGCAGTGGTGGTGGCTCAGGGGTAGAAACATTGTTTCCCACGCAGGAGACTCGGGTTCGATTCCCAGATCATGACTTCATCCCAGATGGCCACCCGTATGTCCTGGAGACTAGCTGTTGCCAGGAAGCTGAGCAGTCCTGGGCAGAGCATCCAGACCCAGATGGACTAAGAAACTCGCCTAGCAACCAGGCAATGGGGTCACCAGGAGCAGCCAACAGATTTGTGTTGGAAGAAGCTCGGGGGAGAAGGGACAAAGAGGAAAGCCCTTGATGAGCTGGATGGGCACAGCGGCTGCTACAATGAGAACCAGGGTGAGGAAGGCGCAGGACGGAGCAAGGTGTCCTTCTGCTGTGGGTAGGGTCTCTATGAAGCAGAACCAACTCAATGACACCTGACAACAAGAACAGCGACACCCAGAGAGGGATGAAAACAGACACTGACGTAGTGCTGGGCTCAGGGGCGTCTGCTGGTTGTCTACTCATCGCAACTGTAGCAGCTACATCATCTCCTGTCAACTTGCAAAGGGGTGGAGTCTAGCCTGTCAATCAGGTCACAGCCAACAAGGTATCCGTGTGGGCATGGCCTGCTCCTGAGGATTCTGGGAACTCCTGTCTTCCTCTCTGGTGCTGGGACACACACTTGCTGTGACACATTCCTGTTGACAGCCACATGGAGCTATGCTGATGGCAGCCAGAGCCCTGGAGCTGGAGGAGCCACGTGGAGACCCACACCAGCACTGAGATGCTTCCACCACCACTGGATCCACAAGACTTTCCACCCACTGGCCTGCGGTCTTTTTGCACTCAATGTCATTGCATGTGTTGCATGGATCTGAAGAGGACTTTATAGACTGATATCGGACATCTGAGCTAATATCGGACTTATGGGCTTGATCTGGACTGGGCTGGGATGTTTTCTCAATACACAATTGCTCTTGTCTATAAAGCTCTTTCTTATACACATACGAATGTCTATGAATTTGTTTCTCTGGTCCACCCAGACGAGCATAGTGGCCTTACGTACAACAGAAAGACTGCCCGGCTCTGCACGGTCCTCGCAATTGCTATCGTGCCCGAGCCTGTTGTGGCGGCCACTGCATCAATTCATCTCGCTGAAGGCCTTTCTCGTGTTTGCTGACCATCTGCCTTACCACACAGGATGCCCTTTTCCAGGGACTGGTCCCTCCGTACAACACGTCCAAAGTACATGAGACAAAGTCTTGCCATCCTCACTTACTCTAGGAGCATTTGGGCTGCACTTCTCTCCAACGCAGATTTACTCATTCTTCTGGTCGCCGGCCATGCGTGGTAGAGGCCATCGTTTCCACCAGTGCTGTAGTTCAAAAAGCATCAGCTCTCCTCTGGTGGCCTTATTCATGGCCCAGCTTTCACTTGCCTCTGCGGCAGACCTTGGTCCCCAAGGGACAGCTTTGTCCTTTAATACACCAAAGAGGTGTTTCGCAGGAGATTTGCCCAAGGCAAACATTTTCTTGCCAGCTGCTTCCGTGAGCATTGGTTGTGGAACCAAGTAAAATGGAATCCTGGACAATGTTCACATTTTCTCCATTTATGATCATGTTTTCTATCCGTCCAGTCGTGAAGATTTGGGTTTTCTTTACCTGAATTTTCGTCAGCACGTGTTGCGATCCTCTTTGCCTTTGCAGCAAGCAAAATTGTGCCAGCTGCCTTCGGCAGGTTGTTAGTAAGCGTTCCTCTGATCCTGATACCACGCTCTTCTTCAGATAATCTAGCTTCTCTGATGCTTTGCTCAGCACACAGACTGAGTCTGGTGAGAGGATACAAACTTAATGCACACCTGTCCTGCTTTTAAACCAGCCAGTAAGCCCTTGTGTGGTTCTCACAGCAACCTTGCACAGGTTCTGCATGAGCGCAATGAAGCACTCTGGAATTCCCATTCTTCTCAAGGCTCTTCATCTTTTTGTAGGATCCGCATGGTTACATGCCTCTACATAGTCAATAAAACATAAGAACTATCTTCCTGGCATTTCCTGCCTTTCAGATAAGACCTGTATGATGTGGGCAATTATATCCCTGCTTCCACGTCCTCTTCTGACTCCAGTTTGAATTTCTGGCAGCTCCCTGTCGATGTTCCTCCACAATCATTATCCTTGCATGAGATTTTCATGCAATTGTTCTATCATTTCCACTTTCCGTTGGGTCACTTTTCTTTGGAAGGGGCCCAAATATGGTTCTCTTCCAGGCAGTTGGCCAATCGCTGTCTTCCAAATGTCTTAGCATAGACCAGGGCTGCATCAGCTTGTTGAAGTATTGCTATCTGCCGGTCTGAAATTCCTGGAGACTTCTTTTCTGCTGACTCTGTGGGTGCAAGTTCAACTTCCTTCAATACCATTGGTTCTTGGTCATATGCTGCCTCTTAAAATTGTTCACCATTGGTCAATTTTGGGGGGTACAATTTCTCTGTATATTCCGTCCATCTTCTTTTGGTGCTTCCAGTATCGTTCAATATTTTGCCTTCAGAATCCTCCAACACTGCAACTCAAGGCTTGATTTTTTTTCCCCCCTTCAGGTCTTTCAACTTGAGTAATGCTGAGTCTGTTCTTCCCTTTCAGTTTTCTAACTCTAGCCCTCTGCTTTCTTCATGCGTGACATTCTTCTGATCCTTGTCATTGGTGGCCAGTGAATCAAATCTATGTGAGATGGTCTATTCTAAAGTGGGATATGCTCGAGGTAGTATATTGGCTCTTGTAGACTTGTTTTACTTTTATTCAGCTGAAACTGGACTTGTCTACAAGCAATTCATAGTCTATTCCACCAGTCAGCTCCTGGTCTTGTTTTGACTGATGTTACTCAGCTTCTCCATTGTCTCTTTCCACATGGAGTCAACTTGACTTCTGTGTATTTCATCTGATGAAGTCCATGTGCCTAGTTGTCGTTTATGTTGTTGAAAAAGGCATTTGTCATGAAGAATTCGTTGGTCTTGCAAATTCTGTCATGTGATCTCCAGCATAATTTTTTTTCATCACCGAGGCCATCGCTTCCAACTACTGATCTTGCTTACTGGTTTCCAGCTTTTGCATTCCAATCCCCAACAATTATCAATGCATCTTGATTTTATGTTTGACCAGTTGTAGACTGCAAGAAATTGGTAACATTCTTCAACTTCTTCATATTTGGCATTAGTGACTAGTGAGTAGGTTTGAATCCTAGTTGTATTAACTGATCTCTCTTGTAGGCGTGCAAATATTATTCTATCACAGACAGCACTGGACTTTGGGATAGATCTTGAAACATTCCTTTTGGCAACGAATGGGATGCCGTTTCTCTTTAACTTGTAATACCCAGAGTTAAATATATGATGATCTGACTCAAAAAATGCCTACTACCGGTCTACTTTAGCTCACCAGTGCTAGGACATCCATCTTTAAGTGGTATATTTTGCTTTTTATGACCTCCCATTTTCCTCCACTCATACTTTGTACATTCTTTATTCCAAGTATCATGGATCCTTACAGCCGTCCTTTCCATTCGGGCTCATACCCTATGAAGGTCCTGAAAGCCTTGCTTGGTCAATGTCATCAAGGTTGGCCCCACTTTGGGGGAGGCAGCTCTTCCCCAGTCTTATCTTAAGTTCCTTGCAACCTGTGGGGCTCAAGGTCTGGCATGCATCAGACCATGTCCTGACGCAGTGACTAAGCCTCCTAACCCGACAGCCTGTTCTTTTTTATTTAATCATTTTATTAGAGGCTCACACAACTCTTATCACAATCCATACACACATCAATTGTGTAAAGCACATTCATACATTCATTGCCCTCATCATTCTCAAAACATTTGCTCTCCACCTAAGCCCCTGGCATCAGCTCCTCATTTTTCCCTTCCTCCCCACTCCCTCCTCCCCCTTAAGCCCTTGATAATTTACAAATTATTATTTTGTCATATCTTGCCATGTCTGACATCTCCCTTCACACACTTTTCTGTTGTCCGTCTCCCAGGGAGGAGGTCACATGTAGACCCTTGTAATCAGTTGCCCCTTTACAACCCACCCTTCCTCTACCCTCCCAGTATCGCCACTCACACAACTGGTCCTGAAGGGATCATCTGCCCTGGATTCCCTGTGTTTCTGGTTCCTATCTGTACCAGTGTACATCCTCTGGTCTAGCCAGACTTGTAAGGTAGGATTCGGATCATGATAGTGGGAGTGGGTAGGGGGGGGAGCGGGAAGCATTTAGGAACTAGAGGAAAGTTGTATTTTTCATTGTTGCTACATCGCACCCTGACTGGCTCATCTCCTCCCCAAAACCCCTTTGCAAGGGGATCTCCAGTGGCCTACAAATGGGCTTTGGGTCTCTACTCCACACTGCCCTCCTCATTCACTATGGTAAGATTTTTTGTTCTGATGATGCCTGATAGGTGATCCCTTTGACACCTCGTGATCACACAGGCTGGTGTGATTCTTCCATGTGGGCTTTGTTGCTTCTGAGCTAGATAGTCGCTTGTTTACCTTTAAGACCCCAGACGTTATATCTTTTGATCACCAGGCACCATCAGTTTTCTTCACCACATTTGTTTATGCACCCATTTGTCTTCAGCGATCCTATCATGGAGGTGAGCACACAATTATATAATTTTTTGTTCTTTGATGCCTGATAACTGGTCCCTTCGGCACCTCATGATCACACAGGCTGGTGTGCTTCTTCCATGTGGGCTTTGTTGCTTCTGAGCTAGATGGTCCCTTGTTTACCTTCAAGCCTTTAAGACCCAGATGCTATATCTTTTGATAGCTGGCACCATCAACTTTCTTCACCACATTTGCTTATTCACCCACTTTGTCTTCAGCGGTGTGTCAGGAGGGTGAACATCATAGAATGCCAATTTAATAGAAGAACGTATTATTGCAGTGAGGGAGTAGTTGAGTGGAGGCCCAATGTCCTTCTGCTACCTTAGTACTAAACCTATAAATATATGCACATTGATCTATTTCCCCATCCTCATATATAAATAAATATATTTACATATGTTCATGCCTTTATTTAGATCTATATAAATGCCCTTTGTCTCCTAGCTCTTTCCTCTATTTCCTTTGACTTTTCTCTTGTCCCATTATCATGCTCAGTCTTCATTTGGGTTTCAGCAATTCCTCTTTGTTACATTTCCCTTGAGCATGCCCTACCTGGCCTCCCACACCCACCAATTTGGATCACTTGTTGTTCCCTTGTCCCTGGGTTTGTTAACACCACTACCTTTTCCCCACCCCTCCTCTCTCCCATGTCCTCCCCGGAACTATCGATCCCATTGTTTTCTCCTCCAGATTGTACATCCACCCTATCTTATTTAGACAGACCTGCGGAGATAATAACATGCACAAAAACAAGACCGAAAAAGCCAAGCAACAATATACAACAAAGCAACAGCAACAATAAGCCAATGACAGAAAAACACACAACAAGAAAGAAAAGCTTGTAGTTAGTTCAAGGACCGTTCGTGGGCCTTTAGGAGTGTTTTCCAGTCCAGCCTGTTGGGGCACCATGCCCTGGCCCCATCATCCACCTTCAGCATTCCCTGGGGACCTTGCTGCTCCATTCCCTTGCTGTTCTGTTGCACCCCCTTAGTGTTTTGCCTCGGTGTAGCAGGATCAGTTCGGGTGCAATTCCCACACTGTATCTCCAGTGTTGTCTCCTGTAGGGTTATGGGTCAGTGAGAGACGTCATGTCTCATAGTGGGGCTGGCCATGTGGTCCTCTCTGCGGACTGGCTGCTCTAATTGGGAACAGTGTCCCCATGGCCTGATGGGCCAGGATGTGCTCCACTCTCTCTCCCTCCCCCGCTGGGTCCTAGGGTCCCGTTTGTTGGAGGGAAGCGCCAAAGCCGTTGTACAGCGTTAGAGCTACGAACAGCACATCCTAATAGGCTGTATGCGGCGCCCCCTTCCAGAATCCGATCCGTTGTCTGCGGGGATCCACTCCGGCTATCCCCCTGCACCCAGCTGAGCTCGTCCGGTGGCGACGATGTGGCGGGAATGATCCAGGAGCCACCCACGTATCTTCCTCCCCAAATTTTCCAGGCCTCGCCGGAAAGGCCGCGTTTGGTTTGAAAACAGAGTGGCTTATCACTGCCCGATACCCTGGAGGAAATAGCTCCCCCAGCGCCAGGCTCCGCTAGTCCCCCCCCCTCACCCCCCCCCCATGTATGTATCCACACCCCGCCCCGGATCCGCCTGCCCTCTTCCAGGAAGCGCTTCTTCCCGGTTGGAGGTGGCTAGGCTCACGCCTCCTCTGATCCGGAACCTCAGTCTCCGCATCTGCAGAGTGGGATGCTGCCGCCCGCCTCCCAGGCTCTGCCGGTGGCGTGGAACGCCCTGGCACGGAAGGGGTTCGCTCAAGACAGGGCGAGATGGCCGGCGGAGGATCCAGACTACGGCCTAGGGCAAAATCGCCATTGCCAACGCCATTGCCAGCGACTTGCCTGACCTCGGGCCAGTGAGCAGATGGTGGCCCCTACAAACTGCCAAGGAGTCCATTCCGACGGTACTCCATTCCGACTCTTACTCCATTCCGCTTTCTACTCGCTGCCCCTCCTACTGGAGCACAGAGAAGAAAAACTGTCTCAGTGGGTTTCCAGCCGGCTTCCAAATACAGGTGGACTAGGAGGAAAGGCCTGGCCACCTGCTTCTCATAGCGAACCTATAGGACAGGGTAGGACTGGCCCCATGGGCTTCTGCAACGGTAACTCTTCAGAGGAGTTGAAAGCCTAGTCTTCCCCCAAAGGGGTGACTGGTGGTTTTGAACTGCTGGCCTTCCAACGTTATTCCGAAGCTGTAAATCTTGATAGTTCTCCCTCTAAGTAGCTGGTGGGTTTGAACCGCAGACCTTGTGGTTATTGGGCCATCACTAAGCTCACAGCTAGGGCTCCTCTTGTTAAATGCAGACAGGTTGGCCCTTGATTCAGCCCAACCCTGAGCACAACTCCAAGAAACGCAGCCTGGTCCTGTGCCTGCCCCTTGCCAGGGCATTCCACACCACCTTCAGAACCCGGGGAGGCAGGCGACAGCATCCCACTCTGCAGATGCGGAGACTGAGGTTCCGGGTCAGAGACTAGCCACCTCCTCCTCCAACCGAGAAGAAGCTCTTTGTACTGCGGGCCTGCGAGCCCCCGGGACCGGCACTGGGTCCGGATTGGATCACCGTGACTCCCAAGGTTTCCGTGGGCTAATTTTCAGAAGCAAGTCCAAACCAAAAGCAAACTCACCACCATTGAGTGGATTGGTAAAGACAAGGTCAGCAGTTTGAAACCACCAGTTGCTCCTGGGGAGAACAATGAGGCTTTCTACTCCCCTAAAGGTGCATAGTCTCAGAAACCCACTGGGGCAGTTCAGCCCTGTCCTGCAGGGTCACAGGGAGTGGGCATTGACTCGAGGGCAGAGATTCGGTTACTGCCCGCGGTAAGAAATGAACTAAAAAGCCCACCCAAGTGTGTGGCTCTTCAGGGCCCAGGCATTGGACAGCGGGGAACTTGGCTGCTAACCACTTGATATCAGCTCCATGGTAAAAAGTTCTGGGGCTCTGATCATGGAAGACAGACAGCCAGGGAACTCCGGGGCCACTTTGACTGTCCCATGCGGGAATGTCAAGTTGGAATCGATCCATGATCAAAACACTAAACTCACTGCCATCAACTCGCTTCCGACTCAGAGAGATGCCCTGTGGGTTTCCTCCACTGTGGACTCTTGGCTACAGCTGACTGCTTCTTCTTTCACCCCCTGAGTTGCTGGTGGAGCCCAACTGCTGACCCTTGGTTAGCAGCTCAGCAGAGAGCCCTTTATGCCGCCGGGGCTCCTTGGTCCTGGACACCCAGCATAATGACGAATGGTAAGCCGGCTGCCCTTGCTCATTCCTGTCACTGTCTGCATGACTTTTCTCATTAAAATCACCATCAGGGCCCCTCAGCGCCTCGACGCTAGGCTGGTAAGGGGGACAGATACATGTTGAGTCACAATGTTGTCTGAGGGGTTTGTGGGACGTTGACGTGAACAGCGCCCGCCTCGGGCAGGCCTAGGTTTCTCGTCTGTCACGGAAACGTGCAGAGGGTTTGGGGTGGTGGTAGCCACCCTGCCTTGAGCAAGTCTCCAACTCAAAACCCAACTGCCAGCCTTCAAATCGGTTCCGACTAGAACTGCCCTTGTGGGTTTCCGAAACTGTAACTCTTTGGGGGGAGTAGAAAACTTCATCGTTTTCCTACCGAGTAACTGGTGGCTTTGAACTGCTCACCTTGTGCTTAGCAGCCTAGTGCATAACCAACCACACCACCTGGGCTCCTCCGAGCAAGCTCCCTCCTCTCCGCCTGCCCCCAACCAAGAGTGTTCATTCCCAGTCTCTGTGTCCCATGTCAGTCATCCTCACAGGATTGCAAACTTTGCACACTTTCAAAGTTATCACACACTTCCGTCTTGGAGGAAGAGCAGCCTGGGCTCCTTAGGGCCAAGGATGGTGAGACTTTGTCTCATGTACTTTGGACAGGTTGCCAGGCGAAACCAGTCCCTGGAGAAGGACATCCTACTGGGTCAGGTGGAGGGGCAGTGAAAGACAGGAATGCCCTCTGGGAGATGGACACAGCGGCTGCGACAATGGGCTCAGACACAGGGACCATCCTGAGGACAGCGCAAGACTGGCCATTGCTCTGTTCTGTTGTGCACGGGGGGGGGGGGTGTGCTATGAGTCCAAACCGACTCCGAGACAGCATTGCACACACCTCACAGATGACAGGTTAGGGTCGCCGTGACTTTCATAGGAAACCCAGAGAAACACGCATGACTCTGTTGAAAGGTGCACTTTGCTGCGCTCTCTCAGAGGGGGGCCTGGGCCCAGGCCTGGAGAGTTACAGGAGAGCCGTGTTCAGTTGGGTTTGCAGCGGTGGACTCTTCAGCAGTGCATTGCCACACCTTTCTCCCCACGGACGTGCCTCTGGGTCTATCCCAATCTCCCACCTCGAGGTTAGAGGTGGAGTCGGTTCACTGTGTGTCCAACCCTAGGTGTCCATCCACACTGACCCACTGCCTAAAGTCCAGTCAATTCCAACGGATATTTACCCTACCTCCCTCCGCTCCCCTCCCCTCCCCCAGCACAGAGCAGAACTGTCCCCAGGGACCTCCAAGGAGGCCATTACAGCCACATCTGACCCCACAGAGCAACTGGTGGGTTTGGACCACAGATGGCCATGTGCTTTAACCCCCAAGACACACACACACCCCATCAGCACTCAAGAAGACCTGGAGCCACGGAGCCAGCCCATTCCCCTAACCCAGCGGTTCTCAACCTGTGGGTCATGACCCCTTTGGAGATCAAAGGACCCTTTTGTAGGGGTCGCCTGAGACCATCAGAAAACACATATTTCTGATGGTTTTAGGAACCGAGACACCGCTCCTCTATCTGTCTCCAGGTGGGTCAGCCCACATGCAGATACACCCACCTACGAGTACCCAGCGTGAAGACTGCGACCCACGCTACACCATGTTTCAAGACAAAATTTCATTGATCTGTCATCAGAAATCAATATTTCACAATATAGAATTACATATTGCTTTTGTGATTCATCACTATGCTTTCATGATGTTCAATTTGTAACAATGAAAAGACATACTGCCAATCAGATATTTACATAACAAATCATAACAGTAGCAAAATGACAGTTATGAAGTAGCAACGAAAATAATGTTATGGTTGGGGGGTCTCCACAAGAGGAACTGTATTGAGGAAGGTTGAGAACCACTGCCCCCACCCCTAACGCCTCCCAGTCTCTGGGAGCAGGGATTAGCCTGGGGGTGGGGGGGCTCCAAGCCCTCCCCCTCCCCTGGAGCCTGTTGGTCAAATGTCATTTCCCAACAAACACAGGTTGCCGCCTTTTCTTCTTCCCCTCTTTTTTCCCCCTTCTCCAAGATCAAAGGAGGCATTTGGGCCTTTAAGATAACATTCATTTGGAGAGCAAGGGTAATATACAAGATTAATGAAAATTAACATAATCCCTCTGAGCCCAAGAGAAGCTTTTGTTCAGCCGTTTGTCCTGCTGGTAATTATGGGTTCCTGGGTGATAAAAACTCTAAATCAAGCCAGGCCTTGAAAACCGTTTAAATGATTTTTACCTAATTAGGTCCCTGGCCTTGTGCTAAAGGGAGATCCCTCCCTGGCGGAGCCCCACACCCACCCCCTCTCCTTTTGATATGTACTGGGTCTGGGAGAATCCAGGAGCCCCAAAGACCAGAGGGAAACTGCCTGGCTACTGCAGACCCGCCTTCTGTCCCCCCAGGGGGCCCTTCTTGAGATTTCTCCTCCCCCCCCCCTCTCCAGTTCTGAGATGAAAGGCAGATTTATCAGTCTGTCTCCGTCCCCCAGCCAGCTCCAGGCGGACTGTGTGACCAGGCGGCCCTATCAGCTACCAGGAGGGCCAGGGAGGGGGTGGCCGAGTCGGAGGGGCTCTGGCACTCTGCAGTCAGATCAGGGGCGGAAATTGCGGCCGGCCCCCAGCTGGCCTTTGAAGGGAGGTGGCCGAGGCTGGAGCTGGGACGGACGCGGTTCTGTGTAACTCAAAGATCAGGGGTCACAGATCCAAAAAGGACCCCGCCTCGGCCGCCCCCTTGAAGATGAAATGCCATCCGCTCGTCTTGAACCGGTTAAGGTGACCGGGAGGCGGGGGCGGTGCCCCGGAGGGGCAGGGGCGGGGATACCGGCGGGAGCTTCCCAGAGAACAGGAGTCTTAACTGGAGACACGTGTGGAATCAGGCCGAGCGCTCCTCCCGGGCCCCCAGGCTGGGAATCCAGGCCCCTGCCACTCCAGGGGGGGACTCGCCCGTGCCCCCACCCACTGCCACTGCCCTGGTCTTGCCGGGAAAGGAAGACACCGGAAGACAAATAAGTGCGGCTGAGGTTGTGGACAAGGGCCCTAGTGGTGTCTCGGGTTACCTACGAGGAGGGCTGCTGACGCAAGGTCAGCCGTTCAAACCGACCAGCCACTCAGAGGGAGAAAGCTGAGGCTGTCTGCTCCCCGGGGAGCTCTTCTGCTCCGTCCTATAGGGTCTCTGTGAGTCGGCACGGACTCCAGGGGGCCGTGGAGGTGACTGATAGAGCTCCTGCCTTCCATGTGGTTTGATTCTCAGCTGAGGGGTGAGCTATGGGCAGCCACCCACTGTGGGCCATAGAGGCTCGCCTGTGGCTATGAGACTGATCCAGGTGCTGGAGAAGAATATTGAAGGTGCCCGGGACTGCTTAAAGGACAACCCGATCCATCTTGCAGGAAGTATGGCCAGAGTGCCCTTAGAGGCAAGGAAGGCAAGACTTGGTCTTCTGCACCTTGTCAGGAGCAAGCAGTCCCTGGAGAAGGACATCCTGTGTGGTGGTACAGTGGAGGGGGATAAAAAAGAGGATGGCCCTGGACAAGAAGGAGGGACACTGCGGCTGCAGCCATGGGCTCAGGCCCAGGCACCATTGTGAGGAGGGCACAGGGCCAGGCAGTGTTTCCTTCCATTGTGCACGGAGTTGCTACACGTCAGAGCCACCTGGACGGCCCCTAACAACACCAACATGCTGCCGAGCAGGTGTCGGAGCACTTTCTCCTTACGGTACCATCGGAGAAGCATGGGACTGCTGACCTCAAGGTCGGTGGTTCAGAGGCAGCAGCGGCTCCAAGGTAGAAAGTGGAGACTATGTGCTCTCAGATGCCCTGTACCATGTCGCTTTGAGCCATAATGCACTCAATGGCAGTGGGTTCCCTTAGGGGGCTTTCCAGGTGAAGGTAGACTAGGAAGAAAGGCCTGGTGATCTACTTTCTGAAAATCAGCCCAGGAAACGTCGACGGATCACAGTGGTCAGATCCCCTTTCAGTTCTGTTGTGGGGGGGGGGGGGGGGCTCACGCGGGCCAGGCGCTGACCGGAGGACACCGTACCACCACAGCCAACCCCGTGGCACACGGAGAAGCGACCGGCGTTGTTGGGGATTTCATGACGCTTGGCTGCACAACCAACACCCGTGGAAGCAGCGATTGAGACATCGCCTCCAGCACATCCACACAAGACGTCTGGAAAGCGTCCCGGAGCAAGATGTCACTTTGAAGATGGCTTTCATGAGCCTCAAATGCCTGTGAGCGGGGTCTGTGTGTCAGGCAGACCACGAAAGAGCTGACGCGGTTGAGCTCTGATGCTGACAAAGAATCCAAACGAATATAAAAGTCCCCCCAAAGAACCAACAAGTTCGTCCTGCAAGAGTTTGCAGCCAGCACGCTCCCTGGAGGCAAGGAGGGCGAGCCTTGTTGTCAGGAGTGGCCAGTCCCTGGGAAAGGGCATCATGCTGCGTGACGACAAGAACAAAACCCCAACTCACTGCCTTGGACTCACTGCCGACTCAGAGACGGTAACTCCTTCTCAGGAGTGGAAAGCCCCATCTCTCGCCTGGGGAGCGGCTTGATGGTTGGAACTGCCAACCCTATGGATCCTGACCCACTCAAAAACAGGCTGCTACTTGGGCTCCTGGTAAAAGAGAGGGGCAGTGAAGAAGAGGAAGGCCCTTGGGGAGACAGACTCACCACAACGGGGGTTGTGAGCAGAATGCAGGGCGGGCACAACAACAACAACAGGGCAGCAGGGTACCCGGACCGGGCCTGGGGGTGGGGGGTGGGGTGTCACTGCCGTAAAACACAGTGCTCCCTTTCACCTCTCACCAACTCTGATTCAAGCGGGAAGTCCAAATCCTGGTCCAGGACCCCGAGGTGGCACGGCGCCGTGTCCTGGCTGCAGGCTCTTTCCAGGGCAGCCTGGCCCTCTGCAGTCGGACCTCCCACACCCCCCATGGAAGCCAGCAGATCCAAGGAGGGAAGGGAACTAAATGGACACCTCTTCTTGCTTAAAAAGGAGGGGGGAGGAGGAGGAGGAGGAAGGGAGGGGAAGGGGGAGAAGGAGATCACATTGGTGTCCGACCTTGTGTCCCTCCCTTTCACTCCAAACCACCCACCTATTTACAATGGGGAGGCTGCAGGAACGCACCCCCACGCCCAGTGGCCATTCTCTGGACATTTTTGGAAGGCGTCTGTTAATGATTTGTGATCCTAAGGACTTCTTTTGAATTCATTCCTCACTTAAAGGGCAGTTTGGATTTCCCATTCAGGGAAGACCCCGCACCACCACCGTGGCCTGTGTGCTAAATGAATTCTTTAGAGGTTCCAGATGCTGGCCGGCAGCGGGATGCAGGGAAGCCAGCCAGAAGGGTCAACAGGCAGACTTTCCAACTCGCTCATCTGCAAAAGAGCAGACTGCCGGCCCTTTCCTCTGCGTGACCGAATCACACACTTCCTCACGGCGGTGGCGGTAGTGTCCTGCGTTGTGGGTTCACCCCCCATTTCATCTTCCCGGACACACCTTGGTCTCTACATTGCCCGGTCCCCTTTGCCATCAGACCAGATGACTGCATTCTGGCCAATGGAATATGGGCAGAGGCGACATCACCTTTGGTTGGCCCTGGTCTTTACAAAGCATGCTGGGTGATCCTCCTGCCTTCCCTCCTCCTTCTGAGGTGAAACTTGGAAGCCCCAGGTTAAAGGTATAGGTGTCACCAACAGAAGAAATCTGAATTCCTGAGCCATGACTTATGGGAGCGTGCTGGGCCCTTACATCAATGAGAAAGGAAGTGTCGTGTCCCATCTCTGAGATGTCCAGTGGTTTTGCCTCCTCGGTGTGGCCCCTGCTGGCTCCCAGCCCAGGGCTCTTTGTGCAAGACCCTGCTATGTGCTACTGGTTTAATGGGGAGCGTATGGAAGCTGGACAGTGACTAAGGAAGGCCAGAGATGCTGGCCTGGCGGAGAACGGCGAAAGCTTCATGAGCTGCAGAAGAACCCTCAGCCCTGTCTTAGCGGAAGTACAGCTCCTTAGACGCCAGGACGGCGAGACTTCCTCTCACCTACGTTGGACATGTTGTCAGGAGAGACCAGTCCCTGGAGAAGGACATCATGCTTGCTCAAGTAGAGGGGCAGCTGTAGCAGTTACATCATCTCCTGTCAACTTGAGCAAAGGGGTGGAGTCTAGCCTGTCAATCAAGTCAGCGTCCATGAGGCCTCTGTGTGGGCATGGCCTTCTCTTGAGGATTCTGAGAACTTCCTGCCTGGAGGTGGAACACACACTCTCTGTCTGACATTCCCGTTGACCAGCCACATGGAGCTACACTGATGGAGCCAGAGCCCTGGAGCTGGGGGAGCCATGTGGAGACCCATGCCAGTGCTGAGATGCTTCCACAAGACTTTCCACCCACTGGCCTGGGATCTTCCTGCTTTCAGCATCATTGCATGTGCTGCATGAGTCTGTAGAAGAATTCATGGCCTAGCATCAGACATAAAGGCTAATATCAGGCTTATGAACCTGATCTGGACCGGGCTGGGCTGTTTTCTGAATATACAGTTACTCTTTCTATAAAGTGCTTTCTTATACACATGAGTGTCTGTGAATTTGTTTTTCTAGTCTACCCGGACTCCCACAGCAGCAAAAGAGAGGAAGCCCCTTGACAAGATGGATTGACACAGTGGCCGCGACCCTGGGGCTCCAACCTCAGAACAAGTGTGAGGCTGGCGCAGGACCAGGCAGGGTTTTGCTCTGTTGTGCATGAAGGTCACTCTGAGTTGGAACCAACTCACTGCACCTCCCACCAACAGGGACTCCAGACACACAGTAGCTGCTCATGAAACACGCTTTGGATGAACCATGGATGTGGCTGAGTGGGTGGAATGAAGAGCGAGTGAGCCATGCGAGAAAGACTCGTAATTAGCCTGGTTCCTAGTTGCCTTCCAGTGAGGAGCAAGGAGACGGATTGACTCCCAGGGAGTGTTAAGGATCCTCAAGTTACCAGCAGGATGCTTGGGAACTGGGAAGTGTTTGCCATCCTCAAATGCTCCAGTCCCAAGTTCAGCCAATGAAATTCCGACCTGGCTTCTTTTCATTTGGGCGAAGTCCCCTCCAAGTGTGGCCTCTGACTTTCTATACTGGCCTCTGGGAAGAGCATGCCCATGAGCCTTAAGACGTGGGAGGTAAACCAGCCCAGGTGAGGCTCGGTCGGCAGCCACGCTGATAGGAAGGCTTCCCTTCCCTGATGATCACAGTTGCCTGCATTCTTTCGGGTCCTTATGAATGACCCAGCATGCTCTCCTGTCCTGCAATCTCACACACAAAAGATGAACCAGGAGTAGGCAGCCCCACCCGTTTGGCCATTATCCATTCAATTAGACTAATAACTAATGAACCTGCACACAGGAACCTGGGTTGCATATGGGGTTACGTGTTGGCTCGCTAACTATGAGGTCAGCAATCCGAAACCACCAGTCATTTTGTAGCAAAATGACGGGGCTTCCTACACCTGTAAAGAATTACTGTCTCGGAAACCCATGGGGGCAGTTCTGCCCTGTCCTAAAGGGTCGCCGGCCATGAGTCAGAATTGACTCGATGGCAGTGAGTTTGGAGTCTGAGCTCCTTCTGCTGGTGCCAGGGGTCTGCCTCAAAGATCTCAAAGCGCTGTCTGAGAGGAAATAGGTCAACAGCCAATGATCACTTGGCCCAGAAAATTCAACAAACCAACTCACCGCCCTGTGGGTTTCTGAAGCTAGAAATATTCCAGGAGCAGACAGCCTCATGTGTCTCCTTTAGAGCGGCTGGTGGTTTTGAACTGCTGACCATACAGTTAACAGGCCAACTCGTCAGCCACTAGGCCACCATGGCTCCTAAGACTAAGGGGAGAAGAGCCATCCCCCAGTTCACTTCGCTGTACCTGCCCCAGCCACCATCTGTCTGTCAGTGGGGAATTGTGTGTTGCTAAGGTCTCAGCAGAGCATCCAGACTGTGGGAGATCAGGAAGAATGGCCAGTGAAAGCATGGCAGAGCCCTGGTGGCATAGCGGTTGTGTGTTGGGTTACAATCCACAAGGTGAGCAGTTTGAAACCACTAGCAGCTCCATAGAAGAAAGATGAGGCTTTCTACTCCCATAAAGAGTCCCAGTCCCGGAAGCCCGCAGAGGCAGTTCTACCCTGTCCTACAGGGTTGCTGTAAATCAGAATGTATCCGATGGCAGTGAGTTCAGATCACACTCAAGCTAAAACAACTAAGGACAAAGTGCAAGCCTGATTGAAGGATTCCATGAGCAAATGTGGAATGACCCGGGAAGGCGGTGGAAGGAATATGCAGACTTGTTACATGGGAAAGAATTGGTCGGCAGGTTGCATGTGAGCAAGGACAGGTGATGTCAAAGGAGAGACTCCAGGCTACACTGAAGGCATTGGGGAAAAGCAAGGTTCCACAGATTGATGGAATTCCATTTGAGATATTTCTACGAACAATGCCATGCTGGGCATGCTCACTCATCTCTGCTGTGAAATTAGGGAGACAGCTGCAAGAGATCCACATGGGTGCCCACTTCAAAGAAAGGTGACCCAATAGAATCCGGTCGTTATCTAGCAATGTTATTAACCTCACCTACAAGCACAATTTCGTTGGCGATAATTCAGCCACAGCTGCAGCATTACACTGACAAGAACTGCCACAGATTGCAGCCAGATCCAGGAGCGGATGGGGAATGAGGGATATCGTGGCTGCAGTCGGCTGGGTCCCAACTGAAAGTGCAGAATACCCCGAGGATGTGTACTTGGATTTTATTGACTACATTTAGGCATTGGATGGTGTGGATCATAACACACGACGGACAACCTTGAGAAGAAAGGGAATTCCAGGACCCCTCCTTGAGCTCCTAGAGCTCCAAGAGATGGATGTTCAAACAGAAGCAGGGATTTAAAATCAGGAAGGTGTTGGGTCTGTAACCGCTCCCCATAGCTAGTCAGGCTGCAGGCTGAGTCAGCAATCCGAGAAACTGGGCTTCATCACGGAAATCATGGCATCAGAATGGGAGGAAGACTCATGAACAACCGTGACGTGAAGATGAGACACAGCTCTGCTTGTGGGACGCTGAGAGGACTTGAAGCCCATCCTGACGAAGTTCCAAGACTACAGCTTGCAGGATGGATTACACAATTACATAAGGAAATAAAAAATCCTCACAACCGGAACAAGAGGCAACAATGTGATCAATGGAGAAAAGATTGATGTTGTCAAGGATTTCCGTTTTGCCATCAACGCCCAGGAAAACGGGTCCAAAAAAATCACACGTCTTACCCAGGGTAAATTTGCTGCAAGATACCTTTTATAAAGTGCTGAAAATTGTTACCCATCACCACAAAAGGTTTACAAAATAAACAACGTGGTAAAAAGAAAAAAAGAAGAAGTCACTTTGAGGACTAAGATTCTCCTAACCCCAAGTCACAGTGGTCTGTGGGCAATGGGTAAGAAAGACAAAAGCATCAGCACATTTGAACGGCAGCGTTGGTGAGGAAAATTGACATTACACAGACGGCGAGCAGAATGAACACCTTTGTGTTGGAAGAAACCGGAATGCTCCTTAAAACCATATGCTCGCTGAAGATAAATGTTTGCATAAGCAAATGTGGTGAAGAAAGCTGATGGTGCCCGGCTGTCAAGACATAGTGCCTGGGGTCTTAAAGGCTTGATGATAAACAAATGGCCATCTAGATGAGAAGCAACCAAGCCCACATGGAAGAAGTACTATGTGATCACGAGGTGTCGACGGGATCAGTCATCAGGCATCATCAGAACAAAAAATCATATTGTTGTGAATGAGAAGGTGTGTGGAGTAGGAACCCAAAGCCTATCTGTAGGCAACTGGACATCCCTTGATGGAAGAGTCGCAGGGAGGAGACAAGCTAGTCGGTGCAGTGTAGCAACGATGAAACATATAACTTTCCTCTAGTTCCTAAATGCTTTCAGCTACTTCCTCCCCCCCACCCCCCCAACTATCATGATCCCAATTCTACCTTACAAATCTGGCTATATCAGAGGATGGACACTGGTACAGATAGGAACTGGAAAAACGGTGAATCCAGGATGGATGATCCCTTCAGGACCAGTGGTGAGAGTGGTGATACCAGGAAGGTGGCAGGAAGGTGGGGTAGAAAGGGGATCCGATTACAAGAATCTACATGTGACCTCCTCCCTGGGGGACGGACAACAGAAAAGTGAGTGAAGAGAAACGTCAGACAGGGAATGATATGACAAAATCATAATTTATAAATTATCAAGGATTCATTGGGGAGTGGGGAGGAAGGGGGAAAAATGAGGAGCTGATGCCAAGGGTTTTAGGTAGAGAGCAAATGTTTTGAGAATGATGAAAGCAATGAATGTACAAATGTGCTTGACACAATTGATGTATGTATGGATTGTCATAAGAGTTGTATGAGCCCCAATAAAATGATTTTAAAAAGAAGTGAGGGTGGCAAGCCTTCTTCTCACATACCTTGGCCGTGATCTCAGGAGCGACTAGTCCCTGGAGAGCGACATTATACTTGGGAAAAGTCAGTGAAAGGGTTGGGAGAGTCAGGGAAAAAGAGGAAGACTCTCAATGAGACGGAAGGACACAGTGGCTCCAACCGTGAGGTCAAAGGACAACGAGTAGGAGTTTGGAGCAGGGCCAGGCAGTGTTTCTTGCTGTTGTCCGTAAGGTTGCCGGAGTCAGGACTTCTTGGGTGGTGCCTCGCTGGGCGATCATGTTGCTGTGATGCTGGAAGCGATGCCATCGATGTTTCCAATACCAGCAAGTCATCCACGGCGGGCAGCATTCAGCCCACCTTCCCAGAGGACCTGGAAATTAGCCAGTAACAACATTATAGGTCACTCCCGAACATCAATAGGACTCTGAAAGCAAGATTTCTAGACTCACCTGTGTATTTCTCCAGCAGTCAGAGGTTTCGGGAAAGAGGGTGTCGACCCTCACTCTCAACGAGGGGAGGAGCAAAGAGCATAGGGCCATCTTTCACCTGCCAGCCCCCATGAGCAGAGCTGGTCAGAGATTCCCGGGAAAGCTTAGGCGTGCCTCCTGACGACTGCTTCCCTTTTCGTCCTATGCCCGGAGCGTGATTGGATGTTGTGACCATGTCAGTGAATGGAGTGCACTAAGATTTATGGTGCAGAAAGAGATGGATTGAGTCCCTGGGGAATCACTGGCCTGCTACACCAGCCCCACGCACCCTGTCTCTTCATCTCGTCACCAACCCTGGCTTGGTGGGTGTCTCCCTGTGTGCTGCAGACAGGGAAGCACTCAGCCACCAGCTGAAAAAGTGGGAGGCTCAAGGTCACCCAGAGATGCCTCTGAAGAAAGGCCTGGAGATATAACTCTGAACTACCAGCCTTTGAAAACCCCCAGCGCGGGTCTGCTCTGACTCACTCCGGCTACTGAGCAGCCAGCCCTGGCTCTCCTGAGTGAAGCCGCTCTCCAGGTGACTCTGTGGGTGAGGCTTTGAGCTGCTAACAGCACAGTCGGAAGTTCAAGCCTATCAACTGCTCCGAGGGAGAACGATGAGGCTGCCTGCTCCTTTCAAGATGTTTCCAGTCTCAGTGCACACCTAGGCTCATTGTCACAATTTCCATAAGAGCAAAAAACTGGGAAACAACCAAGAGTCCGATTATAGAGGAATGGACGGACAAACTGTGGTTCGTTCATACAATGGGGTATTGTGCACCAGTAAAACACAGTGACACCTCAATTGAGGGTGGTAATGATTGTAGAACCCCTCTGGATAAGGTTGAGCTGCTGAATTATATGATGTGCGGATTATATCCCAATAAAACTGTTTAAGAAGAAATAAAAACGACAACTCTCTCGAACACCTCAAGACATGGACAAAACTAGAGAACGTTATGCTGAGCGAAGTTAGTCAATCTTATAAAGAAATATTCAGTGACACAATTATTATAAAGAAAAATAAGTCTTTTTTTTTTTTCACCAAAAAATAAGACTTTGAAGACTATGGGTCGGCCAGGGCCTGGAGTGGGGGCAGGGAGAGGGGAGGAAATACTAGAGGGTAAGAGGGAGGCTCTCTCTTTCACTGCCATGGAGTTGATTCTGACCCATCGAGACACCTCTAGGACAGGTAGAACTACCTCTGCAGGCATCTGAAATTCTGACTCTAGTGGAATAGACAGCCTCATCTTTCTCCCAAGGAGCAGCTGGTGATTTTGAACTGCTGACCTTGCCGCTAGTGGTCAAACCTGTAACTTACCATATCCCCAGGGCTCCTTCAGGAAAAAGCCTGGGAGGGAAATAAAATCACAGGGAACCACGTTTAGACGGAGTTTAGTGGGTTATTCTTATTGATTTCATTTGTTGGGACGGGCTGTGCAACTATATAGAAAATATATATCTTTAAAATAAAAAGTAAAAGATTTAAAAAATAACATTAAAACCCCTATGTCTATCTCTGTAAGATAGGCAGGATGAACAATTCTGAGGAGAAAACAACAGGACTGACAGTTCCGGGGCACATGGGAGAAGAAGGAGCAGGAAGGGGGCGTTGGGAGCCAACAAACTCAGGGATAAGGGAACAACAAGAGATCTAAAATTGATGGCGTATACTGCCCGGTGGGGTTTGATCAAGTGCAATGTATCTGAGACGAATTACTGAGAGCCAAATGGAGGAGGGTGAGCATGACAGTGGGACAGGAGGAAGGTGAAAGGAAATAGAGGAAAGAAGTAGGAGGCAGAAGCTGTTTATAGAGGTACCGCTATAGGCATGCATATGTGAAAATATATCAGTTTATAATGACAGGATAGAGGCCAACATGCATATATTTATATGTTAAGTATTAAAATAGCAGACAAACTTTGGCCTCTACTCTAAGCCTCCCTAACCTTTGTTCTAATAACGTGGCACTCTTCGGTACTCACCTTCCTGACATGATCACTGAAGACTTATGGGTGCATAAGCAACTGTGGTGAAGAAAGCTAATGGTGCCCGCTATCAAAGATATAGCATCTAGGGTCTTAAAGCCATGAAGTTAAGCAAGCAGCCATCTAGCAGGGAAGCAACAAAGCCCACATGGAAGAAGCACACCAGCCTGCGTGATCATGAGGAGTCGACGGGATCAGGTATGAGGTGTCAAAAGAGCCAAAACAATTATACTCATGTGAAAGAGGGGGGTTGGAGTAGAGACCCAAAGCCCATATGTAGACAATTGGACATCCCCCCACAGAAGGGTTACAAGGAAGAGGTGATTCAACCAGGGTGCAGTATAGCACCAACACAACACACATCATTCCTTTAGGTCCTGAATGCTTCCTAAGCCTGTCCCCCATGACCCAGTTCTACCTTATAAATCCAGTTAGACTGGAGTACACACATCGGTACAGATGAGAGCTCTCGACACATGGAATTCAGGACAGATAAACCCCTCAGGAACAGTAGAGGAGGTGGCAATATGATGAGGGGAGGGGGTAAGGGGAAGAGGGAACCCATCACAAGGTTGGATATATAGCACACTCCCAGAGGGACAAATTAACAGAAAGGTGAGTGAAGGGAGACCACAGTGTAGGACACAAAAGAACAATCATAACATATCATTGATCAAGGTTTCACGGGGGCGGGAGGAGGGAGAGGGGGAAAGAGGAGATGATGCCAAGGGCTCAAGTAGAAAGAAATTGCTTTGGAAAAGTTGATGGCAACATATGACCAAGTGTG
Organism: Tenrec ecaudatus; assembly: GCF_050624435.1. Taxonomy (NCBI): domain Eukaryota; kingdom Metazoa; phylum Chordata; class Mammalia; order Afrosoricida; family Tenrecidae; genus Tenrec; species Tenrec ecaudatus. Next base: position 216,093,940 of record NC_134532.1, on the reverse strand, counting down.
TTTGATACCATTGAATGATGGATTGTAAAAAGATAAATAAATGAAATAACATTTAAAAGAGCGAGACGGGGGGGGGCACAGCCTCACGACCCCTCCAGAATCCCTCCCCCTGGGATGGGAACATTGGTCTGAGTGGCTGAAACAGGAGGAACAGTCACACAGAGGCTGACCTGGAGGGAGACCTGGCAGCCTCAGCAGCCCCTCTCGGCGACGTCGGTCCCCACTTCACAGGAGCAAAGGGAGCTGAGGCAGCCAGCAAGGGCCACTGCCACCACCGGTCAATTCTGCCTCCGGGGGACCCTGTGGTATCTGCCAGTGTAGGACGGTGCTCCTGAGAGCATTCGGGGGCCTGAGAGTTCAGCAGATTGTCAGGCCCTTCTTTGGATGGCTCTGGGTGGCTCGAACTTCCCATCTTTCAATTAGCAGCTGAGTCAAATCACGATTTGTACCCAGTTCAGACTTGCCCGTGTCCCTTGAAAGCCTGTGTCCATCCCAGTCTACTCTCAGGAGCCCCAGAATCAACTCCCAGACCGGACAACCAGCTCTCCATTCCCTGAACGATGTATGCTGCTCCTCTGGGCCTCCGTTTGCCCATCCCGATGACAGTGGGGCTCTGAAGGCTGACTAGGAGCTCTCAGTGAGGCCTTCCTCTCTCTGTACCCTTTGATCTTCAGCAACCTCGGATAACATCGCGGTTTATAAACACGAACATCATCAAACGAGTCTGTAATGAAATTCCAAAGCAATATGTAGCAGGGGGCGGGGAGGGGGGAGAGGGAAGGCTGTAAATCCGCAGGATGTCGATTCCAAGTCGAATGCCATTTACAAGAATATGGTTCAAATATCACAAGGTCAAAACCATTTTGAGCTTTCCAGTATTTACAAACAGACCTCGCTCCGTAAGCCTTTCCAACTCAGGCTTCATAATGTACACAGGAGGGCCCATTTTAAAACAACCTCCTTTAATTCGATTTGCTTTAAGTGAGGTCTGTTAGAAATATGCTACTAATTTTGAACTTTCGTGTTTAGGAGAAAATGCGATTGAAGCTTAATCCAATTTTCTAACACCCCAAGACAGCTATACGGGAATTCACAGACATGAAGGACAACGGCAGGCTTGCCTTGGGGAACAAAAACCTGCGTGGTGAGGCGGGGTTGAGTTGAATCGGACTCAGTGACCGTACATGATCATCACAACCCCAACACCGCCTCGGCCCGCACCATCCTCACCACCGCTGCTACGGGTGAGGCCATCGCGGCAACCCTGGCCAGCCCATCTCGTAGCGGACCTTCCTCTTTGATTGACCCTCTGCTTTACCAAGCACGATGTCCTTCTCCGGGGACTGCCCCCTCCTGGGAACATGAGCCAACTTTGAGAGAGGAAGTCTCGCCACCCTTGGTTCTCAACAGACTTGGTAGAGTTTGTGCCGCCGAGCGAAGTCCTGCCTCGGCCACCCTTTGTGCCACAGGACAAAGCGCTGCCCGGTCCTCACAAGTGTTGCTCCGTTGGAGCCCCTTGTTGCCGCCACTGCATCAATCCTCTGTGCTGAGGGTCTCCCTCTTTTTACTGACCCTTCGCCTCACCCTGTATTAGGTAAGAGCCCTGATCCAGTAGAGGTGACGCGATCCAATAGACCAGCCGTTGGAGACCCCCAGCAGCTCCCCAGGAGGAAGACGGAGCTCTCTACTCCCGCCAACCGTGACAGTCTCAGAAACCCACGGGGTAGTTCCACCCTGTCCTCGAGGGTCACTGAGAGTTGGCATCCGCCTGACGGCAGTCAGAGTATGTTAGGCTGGGTTGTCTAGAGAAATAAAACCAGCGGCGAAAAGAACTTATTTTATATCAGGAAAGCATCGCAGCCCAGTCCAACTCAAGTCCACAGAGGCGACGCTAGTCAGAGCCCTCTTTAGACGCACGGGAGCTCCCAGGCCAATGGCGCAGGGTCTCATGGAACCAAGGTTGGTGGGAGCATGGCAGGACATGACAACGTCCCAGGGTCAGCAGCCCACATGGGGCACCCCTGGGGCAGATACTGAACAAGCCAGGAGAAAGGGGGGTGAGAGAGATTCCCAGTGTGTCTTATAAAGAGGCCACAGCCCCAAGGAGGCATCATCAGGCTGTGACCTGACTGACAGGTTGGACTCCACCCTGAACACCACGCAAGTACCATCCAGTTGACATAAAATCTAACCACCACACCTAGCAGGGTGTCCTTCAGCAGGGTGTCCTTCTCCAGGGACTGGTCTCTCCTGACAATGCGTCCAAAGGACGTGAGATGAAGTCTCGCCACCCTGGCTCCTAAGGAGCCATTGGGTCGTCCTTCTTCCACTGCAGGTGTGTGTTCTTCTGATAGCCAAGGGTGCTCTCAGTGATCTTCACCGGCACCGCAGTTGGAGTCGAGCTGCCCCTCTGGTTTCCCAGACGTAAATCTTTCTGGGAGCAGAGATTCGCAATCTCTGCCCCTCAAGGTGACTGGTGGATTCAAACAACTGACCTTGCTGCCCACTGTGCCACCAGGTTCCTTCAAGTCCACAAAGTGAACAACCGTGGGGGGCGTCCTCAGAGTGACCAACCAGACAAGACCCAGCGGGCCGGGTTTGCCCCCAGACAATGCTCAGAAGACCCAGAGAGGCAGAAAAGAAGGGTGGATGGAGAGAGGGGCCCGGGGAGGAAGCAGAAAGAACGCGGTGACCTAGAGGCAGTTGCAAACAAAGTCACGAAGGAAAATGTATGTAATTTGTTGAACGGAGAAGGAGTCCTGGTGGTGTCGTGGTTAAGCCCTGGGCTGGGATCTGCTCAGTCAGCCGTTCGAAACCACCAGCAGCTCTTCAGGCGAAAGACTGGATTTTCTACTCCCGTAAACAGTTACAGTCTCAGAACCCCACAGGGGTCGCTCTGAAGCCGCGTAGGCTTGATGGCAGTGCATGTTGAACAGGGACATGATGTGCTCTGTGGACTTTCCCCCAAACCACACACACAAATATCCCAACACGTGGAAAGGGGTGGGTTTAAGACATACTGATGTGGCCTCGAGAGCGTAACAGAAAAAAGGCTTATCCCAAATGGACTCATCTACATGTCTACAGGTTGGGAGCCTTGGTGACACCGAGGATTAAGCAGTAGGCCGCTAACTGCAAGCTCGACAGTTCAATGCCATCATCCGTTCCTTGGGATACAGATGGGTCCATCTACCCCTGTAAAGACTGATTGTCTCGGAAACCCTAACGAGAAGTCATCCTGCCCTCCGGGGTCTCTCTGCGTTGGAATCAGCTCGATGGCAGTGGGTTGAGTTGGGTTTGGTATAAGGTGTAGGATGCCAACATACACTTTGTGGGCACACAGTGCAACCCGTAATGAATCTACTTCTGAATCAGAGGGTGCCCAGCTATCAGAAAGAATAGTATCTGGGGTCTTGAAGGTTTATCTTAAAACAAGCCACCATCTAAGTGAAGTGTCAGTTAAACCCCCACGGAGGAAAAACCACTAGCTGCTGGGAGCAAAGGATCGTTAATAATAAAATTCATGATCAGAGGGAGGGGGCTGTGTTAAAGCGTAAATTCCGAGCACCCAATGTGCGGAACTCTGCAGTTGAGAGAGAAGCCCAACATCCACTGACACCGATCCCACCAGGATTAGGCCTCCATCTAATTCCCTCAGTCCATTGGCCAGGGATATGAATAGTCTTATCTTCAGATGGAGTGCATTGGAAAGTGGATCACTGCAGACAGAGTTAGGGTAAAATGCAACATCTTACCATTTGTTTGCCCTCTGACCCAGGTTTAATTTGAGTTTTTATTAGCTTCAGCTTGCAGTTTTTCTGTCTTATGTTGTTGTGGTTGGGTCGTTGGTTTTGTTGTTGTTCTTTGTGTCTGGCTGTTGTTGTTGGAGTATGATTTTCTTTACTTGAGACACGGGATAGGTAAGTCTACAGAGACAATAGGGTTATTTCAGGGCAGGCCAGAGGGAATGAAGAGCTAGCATTAATGGATGCAAGAATGAAGGAAATGTTCTAAAATTGATGTCATGATCGCACAACTCTAATGTGTTTACACCATTGAATTGCATGGTGCATGAAGTATATGTCAATGAAACCGATTTCAAAGAAAGAGAGAAATCAGCTTATTGTGGCTGCTGCTGCTGCTGCTTGCTGACAAGTCCATTCCAACTCACGGAAACCAAACTCCCTTCCACGGAGTCGATTCTGACTCACAACAACCCTCTAGGACAGAGCAGAACTGCCCCTGTGAGTTATCGAGGCTCGAACTCTTCCTGTGAACAGTCTCCTCTTTCTCCGGTGGATTCAAACTGCTGACCTTGTGGTTAGCAACTGTAGCAGTTACATAATCTCCTCTCAACTTGAGCAAAGGGGAGGGGGGGTGTCTAACCTGTCAATCAGGTCATAGCCAATGAGGCTTCTGTGTGGGCGTGGCCTTTTCCTGAGGATTCTAGGAACTCCTGTCTTCCTCTCTGCAGGCGGGATATACTCTCTCTCTGCTACACTTTCCTGTTGACAAGCCACATGGAGCTACACTGATGGAGCCAGAGCCCTGGAGCCAGAGGAGCCACGTGGAGACCCACGCCAGTGTTGAGATGCTTCCACCACCATCAGATCCACAAGACTTTCCACCCACTGGCCTGTGATCTTCTTGCATTCGGCATCATTGCACGTGTTGCGTGAGTCCGAAGAGGAATTTACAGACTGGCATCAGACACATGGGCTAATATCGTACTTGATCTGGACTGGGCTAGGGTGCTTTCTTAATGTGCAATTACTCTTTGATATACGTATCTTTCCAATACATATATGCGTCTCCCTGAATTTGCTTCTCTAGGTTACCCAGTCTAACACAGCACTCCAACATGTAACCCCTGTGTCACCTGACAACGCACATGCAAACCCTTCCTTCCAGCCCAGGTAGCCGACCAGGCCCGAGGCAGCAGCAGGCAACGAGAGGAGATGAAGACGGTGCCTTGAAGGAGCCAACCGGAATGTGGCGTGAGTCCCTGCTCCCAGCCATCGGACCTCGCATGACCCACTTCACCCCTCCAGGCCTCAGTTTCCCCAGCAGCAGCACATGGCTAAGGGGTCGGCCATCATGGGAGGTGCTGGGATGCGGCTGGCACGTCTCACCCCTGGCTGGCATTGGGAGGAGAGCCCCAGCTGTCGTCTGTTATCTGCTCCAACCAATTCGTTATCATTAGGGAGCGCGTCGGTAATGGATTTCTCCCCCCATTAAGTCTGATTTACAGGGGCCGTAATCGCCACTGGAAGTGCACGCTTGAACCCTTTAATTAATAACCCCCGCTTATCAGCCAGTGTAATGATTCTGGGTGCACGGGCCGGGGAGAGGGGCTCCAGGCCCCAGTCCGGGCTGGTCCACCATTCCTTGGGGGTGGGGAGCAGGGGGCAGGTCCTGTGTCCATCTCGGGGGGCATTTGTGGTAGACTCTCCACGTCCTTTGGGAATGAGCCCTCGTGGCAGTGTGATTCCTTGTGGGGCTGCTCCCATCGGGATCAGCAGCTCGGAACCGCCCGCTGCCCTGAGTCACATCTGGGTACTTCCTACTCCTGCAAAGAGTGAGCAGCCTGGGAAACCCACAGGCCACTTCTTCCCTGTCCCACAGGGAGCGCCGTGAGTGGGACTCCACCGGAAGGCAGAGAGCATCTTCAGAGCATGGATTGCCAAGACCCGTTCCCGTTGGAGGGGAGGCAGACTGCCAAGCTTTCTGTTAGCACGTGTTTACCCATTGTGCAGCTCGGGCAGCTGGTGAGGGCAGCGACGGGCCCTCATCCTCTACCCCAACACCCCCAAGGGAAACCGATGCTTGTGGTCTCAGACCCCCGGCAGACCACCGGTCAGAGGCAGCCGTACTCCTCTTCCATTCCTCCTTCCACCCGGGAGAACTCCCAGTTTTCAGCCTCCAAACTCACCCACCTGGAGGCATGGCCTCCTGCAGCCAGATGGCTTGCCGCACTGCTGCTGGTGGTGGTGGTGGTGGTGATGATGATGTCCCCCAGGCATGATTTGGGCAGCCCCAGGAGTGCAAAGGAGAACCCGTTCAGTAGGGTTTCCAGGCTCTGGCCTTTGGGGGCAGATCCCCAGACCCGTCAGAAGGGACCGTCTGAGAAGAGGGCTGCTCTGAGCAGACTGCTGAAAGCACAGTCTCCGTTCACGTGACGCGTGTCGTGCCGTGTTGTTCCTGTGACTCGTCGGGCGTTGGTAGTTGCTAAGCTCCTCCCACTCAGGCCAGCTCCATGCACGGGCGGAAGGCAACCCCGCCCGGCCCGGCCCCATCCGCGCAGGGGTTCTTCCTTCTGAACCCGTCGTTCTCATTGTCGTCATTGCCGTTGTGGTTGTGAGCTGCCATGGACTTGATTCCCATTTGAGGCGAGCCTGTTTGCATCATTGGGAAGCATTCCCTGGGGTCTCCCCCCTGGATCCCTCATCAGTGCTCCTGGAAGCAGCAGTCAAGATCAAACCATACTGGGTGAATCTGCTGCCCGAGGCCTCTCTTAAAGGGCCGACGAGCAAGGATGCCATCCTGAGGACTAAGGAGCCCCAGCCAGGGTGTTCTCCGTGGCCTCCCAGGCATGTGCCAGCTGGGAGGAATTGCGCATTTGAGGTGCGGTGCTGGTGAGGAAAGAGCAACAACTGGGAGAGCAACACCTCTGTTTGGCAAGGAATACGGCCAGAGCGCTCCTGAGAGGCAGGATGGCGAGACTTGGTCTGACTGACTGTGCTGGTCTGGGTAGACGAGAGAAACAAATCCACAGACGCTTACATGTGTATAAAAAAGAGCTTTATATAACGAGTTATCGTATATTAAGAAAACATCCCAGCCCAGTCCAGATCAAGTCCATAGTCCGATATTAGCCCAGATGTCTGATAGCAGTCCATAAATTCCTCTTCAGACTCACGCAACACCTGCAACGGAAGATCGCAGGCCAGAGGGTGGGAAGTCTTGTGGATCCAGTGGTGGTGGAAGCATCTCAGCAATGGCATGGGTCTCCCCATGGCTCCTCCAGCTCCAGGGCTCTGGCTCCATCAGTGTAGCTCCATGTGGCTTGTCAGCAGGAAGACAAAGCGAAGAGTCTGTGTGTCCCACCTCCAGGGAGGAAGAAAGGAGTTCCCAGAATCCTCAGGAGAAGGCCACGACCTGATGGACAGGCTAGACTCCACCCCTCCGCAAGTTGACAGGAGATGATGCGACGGCCACGCTTGCTTTGGATGTGTCAGGAGCGAACAGTCCCTGGAGAACGACATCAGGCTTGCTAACGTGGAGGAGCATCCAAGAAGAGGGAGGTGCTCAAAGAGACGGATGGACACGGGGTCTGCAGCCATGGTCTCAGGCACAGGAGCCATTGTGAGGACGACGCAGAGCCGGGCAGTGTTTCGTTCTAATTGTGCGTGGGGGTCCCTGGGAGCTTAAACTGCTTTCCCTGCACCTGACCGCAGCAGTGGCCTCAGGGCCCCATGTGAACTTCCCAGCAATACCATTATCATCGGGGTGGGGGGACGGGGGAGAAGATTGAGGTCAGCCCAGGCAACTCAGCGCCCGCCCAAGAGTGGCAGAGCGAGAACCCACGCACCCCCCGGCCCCTTAGGCTGCGTCCTAAGCAGGACACAGCGAGGCCTGCCTGGGTCTTGCCGGTTCCCAAATAGGATGAGACTTCAAGAAGCCGGAGAGTCGGGGACACATGGAACTGAGAGAGCAGGCTCGGCCTTTCCCCCTCGCACACGTGTCAAAGGGGAGGGTGTGTGGGGCCCTCCACAGAGCCCGAGTCCAGCAAGAAGCAACAATCTGGCCCCTACCCCCACCCCCGGGGGCTGTTGGGCTCAGTATCCACTCACTGGTAACAGCCCACCCCCACCCAGAGCAGTGGGCTTTCTCTGTGGGGGGGGGGGGGACTCCCATCAGGTGCAGCATGACAAAGCCATCCACCAGGTTCAAGGCCTGGGTCCACACCCGTGCTGTGAGATGATGGGGGGAATCCCCGGACCTCAGAGCTTAGCAGCCCCGCTGGTGTGAACATGCTCGGCTGCCAGCTGGAAGGTTGCCGGTTCAAACCCACCCAGCCCAGGGGCTGCTGGAGAGAAGAGAGCCGGCAGTCCGGCTTCCTTAAGGGGGACCATCCATGGTCATACTCTGTCACCAGCATCATTCCGAGGGCAGGGCACCTCGATGGCTCCCCAGAGTCTGGACGAGGGCCACATGGCTGGACACCTGGGGAGTGTGTGCTGCAGTGTTTGGTGTGGAAGAAGGGCCGGAAGTGCTCAGCAGAGATGAAGATTCATAGGTTGCCGCTGCAAGGTGGCCTCTGCAGGAACATGTTTGTCAGCGAGAACACTAAGGCCATGGGCGACTTGGAGAGTGTGACCTCTGAGTCGTTTTCCTCTTGGGGGTTCCCTCCTCCCACCCCCTTTCACCCCCACCGCCCCCTCTCACCGCCACCCCCGCTCTCACCCCCACCACCCCCTCTCACCCCCACCTCCCTCTCACCCCCACCGCCCCCTCTTACCGCCAACCCCGCTCTCACCCCCACCGCCCCCTCTCACCCCCACCGCTCCCTCTCACCCCCACCACCCCCTCTCACTCCCACAGCCCCCTCTCATCCCCAAGAACCCCTCTCTCCCCCACCACCCCTCTCACCCCCACCACCCCTCTCACCCCCACCACCCCTCTCACCCCCACCACCCCCTCTCACTCCCACAGCCACCTCTCACCCTCACCATCCCTCTCACCCCCACCGCCCCCTCTCACCCTCACCATCCCCTCTCACTCCCACCACCAGCCAGGCAGCATCTCCCTGCTGGAGACCTGATAGACAGGCTGGTGTGAACCGAGAGAGGAAGGTAGCTCAGGGACCCCGGGCTGCTCAGGCTGCTCCTGGTGCCTCCTCTCTGATGTCACTGTCCACACGGCCCCACAAATAATCAGGACACCGCAAAATGCCCAAATGACTGAACACACACACATGACCTCACACACATGCACACATCACAGGAGCCCATGTGGGTTATAGGCCATGAAAACACGCATGTGCATGTACATGCTATATGAACACACACACAGGTGGACACATACCAAGTGAGCACACACATGCATGCATGTACCAGGTGGACACATGGGTGTGTACACACCCTTGCTGCCCACACACATCCCTGCACACGCCACATCCACACTCACTGGTGCACATATTATCTGAGCACACACGTGCATGCACACAGCAGAGGAGGACACATGGGGGCACGTACCTGGCTCACACACACGTGCATGCACAGACCAGGAGGACACATGGGGGCACGTACCTGGCTCATACACCCGTGCATGAACCCACCTTATAACCACCCACTCATCTACGTACACACCACACAGACACACCCGTGTGATACATGCTGTGTGAGCATTCACACCCATTCACACACCACGTGTGTTCACCATCACCACCACCCCTACCCTGTTTCTAACTGCAGGGACTGTACCGGCTCATCCCTTAACCCCTTCACCAGCCCTGACCCCAAGGCCCTATAAGGACCCCACTCCAGTAGCCTTCCCTGACACTCCCAGAGTGCTGCGGGGCTCCTCCTGAGGGTGTTGTCATGCCACTGAGCTCACTCGCCACCCCAAAGAAAGCTCTGTGGAAGCCCTAGTCCCGTTCCCACAAAAGTGGCCTTGTCCGGAAATGGGGAAATGGACACAGAGGCGGAGTCCCACGGGAGGGAGGGAGGGGACACATGACAACAGGCACAGACCCCAGGAAAGAAGCTCGGCCCAGCATCACCACAAAAGTCTCCAAGAAACAACAGAGCCCACAGACACCGTGATCCAGCCCTCCAGCCCTGAGACTGCATTTCTGCCCTCTGCAGCCACGCAGGATGTAGTTGCTGGGGCCCTAAGACACACGCCCAAGACACAGACCTTTCTGGTGAGGGCACCTGGGCAGCGATGACCAGAGTGGGCTCAGGTTCAGGCCTGGTTCTGGCTGTCTAGTGCTGGCTGTAGTCTTGTGGGCAAACGCTTTTACCTCTCTCTGTCAATGGCGATTGGAGACCGTGAGCTCCCCCGCCGTCAGTGGGGACCTAGGCTGCTGTTAGGGTCCCATGACTTAACACCCATAAAGCACAGAGAGCACAGTCAAGTGCTTGTCCACCCCAGGCCTCATGGCTTCCTACAAGCCCGCCCGAGCCCCCACTAACTGCCCCTTGTCCTCTCACCCCGACTCCACCCGGTGGCCTGCCGTCGGCACTGGGTGTGGGCTTGCTGAGCTGAATTTTCCCACAACATGGAAACAGAGCTTGGCTCCCGGGGAGAGCCTGCCTTCACTCAAATTACATCTTAGGCGATTTTTCCAGCGTGCGCTGTGCCAGACATTGTACATTCTTTATTATAGCGGGAGCAGCGATCTTCATTAAAGGGGAGCGCCGTTTCATTAGGAACCCTTATTTTCAGAATGTTATAATTCAGCCACAAAAATTCACTCCGGGCAAAACACGAACGGTCGTCTGGAAGCAAATGGACTTATTTTATATGCATTTTTATGCATTTTCCACACACACACATACACGCACACATGGGGCCAGATAAACCAATCTTTAATGGAAGGATTGAAAGAGGAAAACGATATTCTGGAACAGAGCATGTAGAAGACTCCAAGTGTGTGTGTGTGTGTGTGTGTGTGTGTGTGTGTGTGTGTGTGTGTGTGTGTGGTGGGGCGGGAGAGGTGGGGGCAAAGGGGGCCGGTGGGACGGGCTTGGACATCGTATGCGTCTTGGGCCATTTCTACATAATCGTATCTCTGCACGCGTTTGAATGTCCCTCACATCAAAATGACCTCTACTCAGGGAAGTGTTCATCGGACCGTTTGCTGTTGTGTTTTGTGTGAACCCACCTGTCGGCTGTAGATCCGCTTGAGTAGGTGTCTGCAGAAGACGTCTGCCCATGTCTGATGTTGTGGTTGGGAGGTTGCCTGCCGTCAAGTGACCTGTGCAACCCCTGTGCAATAGAACCAAACACTGCCCGGTCTTGTGCCGGCCTCACAATTGTTCTTACGTTTGGGCCCAAAGGTGCAGCCACGGCGCCAGTCCCTCTCCTTGAGGGCCTTCCTCTCCTACGCCGCCCCTCTACTTGACCAAGCACGATGTCCTGCTCCAGGGACTGGTCTCTCCTGACAACATGTCCAAACCATACGAGACAAACTCTCCCCGTCCTTGCCTGCAAGGAGCATCCTTGTACTTCTTTCAAGACATAGCTGTTTGTTCTTTTGGCCGACCATGCTACTTGTACCAGAGATCAAATGCATCGATTCTTCTTCAGTCTTCCCTATTGAATGCCCAACTTTCACATGCATACGAGGCAACTGAACATACCATGGCATGCTTATCAACACGTGTGATAGTCGGGTTTTATGCCAACGTGGTGGGCCAGGACTCTCCCAGCATAGGATCTAACATAGCATGGTCAACTCCATGATGGGATCTTCTGTGAAACAGTCAAGCAGTTTGGGGAAGAATGGGGTAGCGTATCACCTACTTCCACCACTTGTCTGTCAGTTAGTCGTACTGTGGCGGCGTGTGGGTTGCTTTGATGCTGAAAGCTATGTCCCAGGAATACCCAATACCAGCAAGAGCAGACTTCAGCAGAGCTTGCAAATGGAAAACCGACTGCCAGGAAGGAATGGGCTGTCCACTTCCAAGGAATTAGCCCCTGAGAACCTTACAGATAGCAGCGAGGCATTGTCAGATACCAAAGACCCAATGACCAGAAGCAGAACATTGTCCGAGAGCGCGCCCGAAGATGAGCCCCTCAGGACTGAGGAGGGGCGACCCTCTTAAAGTAGCATTGACCGTGGCCTGGATGGAATAAAGCATTCGGCACCTCGCCTGCTGATGGCACAGGACTCCACACGGGAAGACCCCTTCAGAAACTGAATAATCGGCACTTGCAATGTACACAGTATGAATCTAGGAAGATTGGAGCCATCAAAAATGAAATGGAACGCATCAAGAGCAATACCCCAGACACTAGTGAGCTGAATGGACTCATTGGTCATTTTTAATCAGAAAGAATGGCATGGTTGACAGAATGGCGTGGTTGACTCTGCCGGGATGACAGAGTCAAGGGGACAGTGTCACACTCAGCCTCACAAGGACATTTCAGGATCTCTCTTGATGCACAAAGCCATCTGGATAGGATGATGCCATCTGGGATAGAATGATGCCGTCTGGGATAGGATGATGCCGTCTGGGATAGGATGATGCCGTCTGGGATAGGGTGATGCCGTCTGGGATAGGATGGTGCCGTCTGGGATAGGATGATGCCGTCTGGGATAGGAGAATATCTATCCACACACGAGGAAACCCAGTCCAATGGCATTCAAATGTATGCACCAAGTGCTAAAGCTAGTGATGCAGAAATGGAGGGATTCTACCAACATCTTCAGTTCAGAAATTGATCCAACATGCAATCAAGATGCTTTATAATTATTCATAGACAGAGTCAGTCGATCAGTGTTTCGGATTTGAGCAGAGCATTGTTTTGCTAATGTACACCATTTTCCACTCTGCAAAGCAGCTCGCCAAGTAGAGGGGCCCTGGTTGTGAATGGGGCTTACACTGAGTACTATTTTGAAGACTGGTTCATCGATTCTGCACTAGCACTGAATTATATCGTGAAAGTGTAAGAAAAATTAATTTTCACCTTCAACGCGGAAAAGAGAAGAGCCGTGAAACCAACCATTTAGGAGCAGAAGTACATTACAAAGAACAGATTTCCTTCCATAGATTTCCATAAATCTAAGGTTAATTACATTTGTTGGAATATTGTTTGCTAACATTGAGTTTATTGTAAGGTAAAAATATACGTTTTCTACTCAGTAAGTGATTGATCCCAAAATGAAAGAATAAATACCTCTCCCATGATTTCCAGGGGCTGCTGTGTGCACTACATATGTAAAGTGTGTAGCAAATATTAAATCCTGCTAAATACTCAATAAAAGGTAGCCGTTAAAACAAGAGATGCATTGGTAATTGTTGAAATTGGAAGGCAAAAATCGGGAACAAAGAGGAAGCAACAGTAGTTGGAAAATATGGTGTTGGTGATAGAAACAATGCTGGAGATCGCATGATGGGATTTTGCAACGCCAATTATTTCTCCATGGCAACGTTGTTTCTATCACCAACACCATATTTTCCAACTACTATTACTTAAAAAAAAAACTTTCTCCAATAACACAAATGGGAACTAAACACACTGGATTTCTCCAGATGGAACACACAGAAATCAAATGGACCACATCTGTGGCAAGAGACAATGTGGAAGCCCAAGATCCACAGTTAAAACCAGGCCAGGGGCTGACTGTGGAACAGACCATTAATTACTCATATGTAAGTTCATATATAAGCTGAAGAAATGTAAAACAAGCCCACGAGAGCCAAAATACAACCTTGAGTCCAACGCACCTGTGTTTCAAGAACATCTCAAGAACGGATTTGACGCATTGAACATTAATGACAGGAGACCTGATGAGATGTGGGAGGAAGTCATGAATGATTTGTGAAGAAAGCAAAAAGTCATTAAAAGTTCAGGAAAGAAAGAAAAGATCTAAGTGGACGTCAAAAGAGACTTTGAAGCTTGCTGTTCTTGGACAGCAGCTTAGGCAAATGGAAGAAACGATGACATCATGTACCAATCAGAACCTTGGACCGAAGGAGGTATGTCTGGAAAGGAGGATAAGCAGACATGTGTCCCCATGGAATGGAGTCTAGGAGAGTACAGCGTGGTCTGGGGAGTCCCCTGAGGGGACGGACGTGGTTCAGGGGGTCTGATAAGCCTATAACCCAAAGATTCCTCACCCAAGGAAATCCTCCCTCCAGACCTAAAGGGACAGGAGCCTGTTGGAAGCACCATGTGTGTCAGCATGTGCTGAATGCACTTGACACCTACCATGGAGCCCCTGGGCTGCCGAATGAACAGACTAGACATCAGGGGCCAGAGAAACTAGAGTCCCAGAAACAGAACCACCAGAAGGCAAGGTTGCCACACTGTGGCAAATGCAGCGGATGTCACTGAACACATTGTGTAGAAATTGTCTGACGGGAATCTAATTTGTTGTGCAAACTTTCACAGAGAACACAGTGAAATATTATTGGGAGAGAGAGAAAGAAAAGCTACAGAGCAAATTGGAATGTCCAATAGTCACCAGAAAAAATAAACTCCGTGAGCTGACATGATATATTTCCCAAGTATGCGTATCTTACCAAAAAAACAAACTCACTGCCATAGGGTTGATGGTGACTCATAGCAATCGTCTAGGACAGGGTAGAACTGCCCCCCTGTGAGTTTCCGAGACGAACTCTGTGGAAACAGACAGTCCCATCTTTCCCCTGTAGAGGGCTGCTGGCTTATTTCAAACTGCTGGCCTTGCACCATGCCTTTAAGAGGAAGGAGACACAGGGAGGGTTTTACAGTGACTGCTGTGACCACCATGAGGACAAAGGCGCGTCTTCAAGTCCCGGGTGTCCTGGGAATGCCCGAGCAAACACCACAGAAAGCGGGCTTTGAAGAGCAGAAGTTTACCATCTTGCAATTGTGCAGCATCCGGGTGTCCGTCCTGTTGAATCTTCGGAGGCTCTATGTATGGGAGGAAGTGCTCCCCATCTTGGCCATTCCTGGTGATCCCCGGGGATCCTTGGCTTGTCCATGGATCTCTGTTGTCACTGCGGCGACTCGCTGACCCTGTCTGCCCTCTTATCTCTTACAAGACAGCACTAAGATGGAATCAGTATCAATCCTACTTCCAAAGGCACGTTCGCAGGCACCAGCAGGGCTCGAACTCACAGTGACCGTGTGAGCCATGTCCCAAGCCACTTTTGAGTCACCTGGGGCCCTGTGTCCACTGTGCACTGTGAGAGCCTTACTACCTCAGGGACTCCTCTTCCCGCACCACAGCCAACAACACCAGGTTTGGGCTAGCAGGTTTTCACAGGCTGCTTTCCAGAATTGGACTTCCCAGCCTTGCTTAGTCTACCTGGAAACTGCTCCGAAACCCAGCCCCCCGGGAGTGGCTGTGCTAGTTAGATGATCTTTTTTTTTTAATTTTAACAATTTATTGGGGCTCATACAATTCTTATCACAGTTCATACATATACATACATCAATTGTATAAAGCACATCTGTACAGTCTTTGCCCCAATCATTTTTTTCTCCTCTTTTCTTTTTTTACATTTTATTAGGGACTCATACAACTCTTATCACCATCCATACATATACATACATCAATTGTATAAAGCATATCCATACATTCCCTGCCCCAATCATTCTCAAGGCATTTGCTCTCCACTTAAGCCCCTTGCATCAGGTCCTCTTTTTTTTCCCCCTCCCTCCCCTTTCCCCCCTCCCTCATGTGCCCTTGGTAATTTATACCTCGTTATTTTGTCATATCTTGCCCTATCCGGAGTCTCCCTTCCCCCCTTCTCTGTTGTCCCTCTCCCAGGGAAGAGGTCACATGTGGATCCTTGTAATCAGTTCCCCCTTTCCAACCCACTCACCCTCCACTCTCCCAGCATCACCCCTCACACCCTTGGTCCTGAAGGTATCATCCACCCTTAGTTAGATGATCTTATGTCAACCTGAATATCTCTAAAAGTGTAAGGGTGGAGTTCAGCCTGTCAGCCAGCTCAAAACCCGATGCTGCCTGCCTGGGGGTGCGGCCTTCTTAAAAGGAGAACCCTAGGACCGCCCCACCCCTTTCTTCCTTGGTCTTCCTGCTGCCTGGTCACCCTCTGAGACAGCTCTCAGAGCCTGGTCATGTTCCCATGACCTTGTCCCCATGATTCTGTGTCCACCAGTCTGAGAGCCCGTGAGAACGCGGCCCATGCATCCTGCATCACTGCACGTGCGGCGTGCGTCTGAAGCGGGACTGAGGACTAGTATCAGACTGAGGGACTTGAGTTGAACTGGGCTGGGATGTTTTCTTGATATAGAATTGCTTCTTGATATAAAGCTTTCTTACCTACACATGTTTGAAATACCTGTGGCATAGCTTCTCCGATTAAAACAGCATGCCAGCCACCGGCGTAGGCCAAGTTCACAGAGGAGTGGTAGACCGAGGGACTGCAACATGTCTTTGGGCGGTGGGTGGGGCTCACAATTCAATCCATCAGAATGTGCGAGTGTGGAACGGAGATTCACAAGAGAACAAATACACAAAGCAAGGAAGGAGCCTGGCTTAGCAAATGTGTTCGTTAGATATCATGTCAACAAAGCACTCTGGGAAATGGGCAGAGTTCAACCTGTCAATCAAATGGTAGCTTGCTGACACCTCCTTAGGGGTGTGGCCTTTTGTAGAATAGCAAGATTGAACAGAGATGATTGCTCTCTGCTACTTCACCTTCCTCCGCACTGGGACTTCAGCGGGACTCTGTCTGCCTCGAGGCGTGGGCCTCCGGACCCTGAGAGCTATCCGCGCCCTGCCAGGCCTCCACCCACCTTGGATCCAGGTGACTCTGCACCCACCGGCCTGGGATCTCCCTGCTTCCCCTTCTGCATCGTTCCCCCTTCTACACCACCGGCCTGCGGCTATGTGAGTCTAAAGAAGGCCCGGCCAGCGGCAGACCTGTGGGCTTGAGTTGGACAGGGCCAGGCACCTTCTAGATGTCAAGGGTGCTTCTTGATGTCCAGTTCTTCCTTGTCCAGGGACGAGTGCCACTGGTTTGTTTCCATAGACACCCCAGGCAGATACAGCAGCGATAAATGTGCAGAATGGATCGAAAAAATAAATGCTCAGTGTTTGCTGTCAGAGATAAATGTGGAGGAGGGGCAGTTCTGTACACTCCTGGAAAGTTGGGGTCTAACCTGTCGCGTTAGGTGCTGTTGAGTCGGTTCCGACCCACAGTGCCCCGATGCACCACAGAATGAAACACTGCCCCGTCCTGAGCCATCCCCACAATTGTTCCTGTGTTTGAGCCCATAGCTGCAGCCACTGTGTCCATCCATCCTGTGGAGGGTCTTGCTCTTTTTTTTAAATGCGCTTCCACTTCACCAAAACTTAATGCCATTTTCTGGAGAGTGGTCTCCTGCTAACCTGAGACAAAACCTCATTACCCTTGCTGCTAAGGAACGTTCTGGCTGAACTTCTTCCAGAACTCTTTGGGCAGTCCAAGGTACTTCCAGTATTCCTCACTAGCACATAATTCATATGCAGCCTGATCTGTGGCCATGGGTGACGTTGGCAACTCTCTTCCCAACACCCTCACAAATCCCGGAGAGCATGCTGGGTTCTTGCAGGCATCTACTTCCTAGATGGTCCCAGTTGGTCCATGGCTGCCAATGCCCATCTCTGTGTGGCTCCCTTCCATATCAAAGAGGAGCCAACCTCTATATGGCAAAAGTGGAAAAGTATGATATCACAGGTCATATCTAAGTCCTTAGGACTCCTATCAGGACCACTCATCCTAGAGGTCACCTGCTAGGCCTTGAGGATGCTCAAGCTGTCCTGCTGGAAGGCCTATGTGGGGGAGGTGCTAAGGCTCCCATCCAATAGCAACAAGGGCAGCCATGTGATGAGCCACCTGGGCAGTGAATCCCAGTCAGGCTTTCAGATGGCAGTAGCCCCAGCTGACCTCTGTGTGCAACCTCATGAAAGACTTCGATGGAGACCCACCTGCCCACAGCCTTCCTGAATGTCGGACCCATAGAAACCATGAGCCCCAGCAAAGGCTATGCACACGCCTGAGTCATGGGGAAATTTGGTACACAGCAATGGATAGCTTATAGGACTGTCTGTTTACACCAGGTTATTTACCCACTTTGATCTCAACGTACTTACTCCCTTGTGGTTCTCCTGTCTATACAGCTATATATTGGGGGATTGTAGGACATCCAGGGGTGAAGGATTTGGCTCGGTGTCATAGATCAGAGATTTTCAGGTTCAGCAGAGCCTTCCTGGCATCTCCAGCAGTGGGAAGCATCAGCAAGCAAGAATTCCAGAGGAAATAGGACACAGGCAGGGACCATGTGGCCAGCCATCCCTGACCTCTCGGTGACAACCTGGGAAGTTTTTGGTTTTATTTCCTGAAGAGGTCTTCCAGGTGTCTCCAGGCTTGATGTGACACAGATGCCACGGGGCTTGGGGGCTCCCCTCCAGGGAGAGAGTGCTTCCTGTGATCAGAACCAGGCGAGGCTGAAGCCCCCAGAGCAGACACCATCAAAAGTCAAGTCTGAAGAGAAACCAGGGAGCGAAGGGGGAGTAGAGAAATGCTGATTGCTGAGGGAAGATCCGGGACAGAAGAAGGTCCCAGAAGTGAACGGGAAAGAGAGTTTTCACCACCATCTAAAGGCACAACTGTTGGTCTCTCTCCATCCAGAGCAAAGGAAAGGCACATCGAAGAGTTTGGGAAATGCTGGATCCCATGGACTAATGGGACGCATGAGCCTCTGTCGTCATGACCCTCAGACCAGAGAAACTAGATGCTTCCCGATACCAATGCCAACTTCTCTGAAAGGGATCACAATAGAAGGGCCTGGATACAGGGAAAGGATAATGTGGAACAAAATCCCACATCCTAGAAGAGACCAGACTCGCTGGTCTGATAGAGACTGGTGAGACCCCCAAGACAATGACCTTCAATCACCCTTCAGGCCTGGGGCTGAACTACTCCTTCCGCTCAAGTTTCAGCCAGATCCAAGGCAGGCCTACAAGGTAAACAATAGAACCTCCCCAGACTTAGAGGGCTACTCTCTGAGCTGCCCTCTACAAGGTCAACAGTTCGACTCCACCAACAGCTCCTTGGGAGAAAGGTGAGACTCTCTGCTCCCATGAAATGTTATAGCCTCACAAACACACAGGGACCATTCTGCTCTGTTCTGTGGGGTCCCACGTGAGTCAGAATGGGCTCGATGGCTATGAGGTGATATTTGCCCAAGGCAAAAGGTGGGGAGGCAGGAATGGTCAAGAAAGAAGGAGGCAGGGAAATGGGAAACCCAGGGAGGATGTGGGGAGAGCACTGAGACACCATGGCGACTGCAATCAGTGTCACCGACAAAATGTGCACAGGAGATTGGATGCTCTGGAGACTCCCACCCAAGCTTTTATGTTCTCCGACAGTTTAATTAGCATCTAATTTACATATTGCACAATCCAACGGATCAATCACACCAAGAAGAGTTGAACAGTCATCCCGGCAACATCCCAATCACACCATCATTCTGTACTCATCAGGATTAGTTCCTCGTTTCTCCTCAAGCTCCCCAGCCGCACCCTCAATGAATCATTAATCCAGTCACTGTCTCTATAGATTTGCTTATCTGGGACTTCATATACCAAAGATATTAAAAATAATCCACTTCCCAAGGCATTCTGAATGTTAGCAAGGAGATTCACATCCCTGGCCCATGGTCAGAGGGGATTCATCATGGGCTTAATCCATGTGTGTTTCCCATTCACTTTTTAAAAACTGAAACAGTTTTAAAATGGGTCAAAAGAGAGATCAAGTGATGATACATTTTTGCCTAACAACATCTGCCATCATCAGCTTTACAACACGCTCTCTGTCTGATAACAGGGCTCTTCACATTGTTCATTGAGATAGTTAGTTTATTGTGCCAGCCTGGCCGATCAATACAAGTGGGATTAATTGAAGGATGGAGAGATAAATGGCTCAGTGAGCCTTGCCTTTCTTGTCTCTTGCTCTTTGATCATCGGACCAGTGTGTGGCTGCCTTGCTTGTTCTGTGCCTCAATTTAGAGGCTACACGACCTGTGGGATGCCTAGCCGGTAGACTGTGTCACTGTAAGTTGAGGTCCCTTTAAGACCACACGATTGGAGTGTACATCTCTTGAGCTGGGGACTGATGGTTGGTGACCTGGCTGACAGTTGGTGACCTGCCTTGCTGTTTGCTGCCTGTGCTGGGATAGCCTAGCTCTCTCTGCAGAGGACTACCTGACGGCCCTCAAGACTTGAAGGACTGCCAGTGTCTCACAACTCTCTCATGGGAATGAGTAGCTCCGAGCCATTTGTACTGCTTTATAATTTAATGGTTTGTTTCTTGTATTATATATCAATCTGTTTATAAGTTAACTGTTCATTTTTTGTGTTATTTATCTATCTTTATATATATATATATATACATATATATATTAACTAGCAATCTGGTTTTGTCTTTCCAGAGAACCCTGTCTAACACATATGGTCAGAGGGGATTCACCGGCAGCTTACTCCACGTGTGGACCCTGTAACCATCAAAGGGGGTGTTAGTCAAGTGCACAGGGAAGGAGCATAGCAGCTCATGTGATCCCAGGATTGTAAATAATAAAATCCAAGATCAGAGGAGGGAAATTGTATTGGAGCTTAAACTCTGAGCACCCAGTTAGCAGATGGCTACGGATGACAGCGAAAGCCGATCAACCATTTGCAGAGTCCCCAGGCAGATTAAGCCGCCATTGGACTCCCTCGGACTAGTGACAGGGATCTGTAGTCTTGCCCGCAGACAGAGTGCATTGGAAAGTGTGTGCGTTCAGGTGTGCTGTTATTAGGAGTCACCAAGTCAGTTCAAGCCCATAATAAACACTACTGGATCTTGCACCATCCTCACAACAGCTCCACCGATACCTCTGTATATAAAGCTATTTCTAACTGCAGGTATTGTTAGGTTGACATTGAACATGTTTTCATTTGTTTTATCTTTTGATCCCTTTAAAAAATGTTCTTGTTCCCATTATCTCCCGGTTTCTCTTGGATTGAGGTTTTTCTGTGTTATACTTTATTGTCATTATTGGCTTTGTTTTTGTTTTGCCAAGATTTTCTTTATATGAAATCTGGGATAGGTAGATCCATAGGTATAGTAAATAGATTACTAATCCCTTAGGGTGATGACAGGGAAGGTTGGAGGGAGCTCGTAGACAGTGGGTACAAGAATGAAGAAAATGCTCTGAAACGGACTGTGGTGGCGGCTTCACGAGTCTTTTTAATCTATTTAAACCATTGGGTTGTACGGCACATGAGCTCTATGCCAATACAACTGTCTAAAAAGAAGAACGAAGCATTCCCGAGGAAAGGGGGATGGGGACAGGAGTACTGGGTGCTAGGTGGCATCAAGTCGACTCCAGCCCATAGCCACCCTCTGCACAACAGAAGGAGACACTGGCCCTGTGATGCCCTCACCTGAGCCCATTATTGCAGCCACTGTGTCCCTCCATCCCCTCGAGGGCCTTCCTCTGTTTCCCCGCCCCTCCACTTTACCAAGCACGATGTCCTTCTCAGGGACTGCCTCTCCTGACAACGTGTCCAAAGTACGTAAGAAGAATTCTCCCCATCCTTGCCTCTAAGGAGCACTCTGGTCATACTTTTTCCAAGACAGATGGGTTTGTCCTTTTGGCAGCCCAGGGTATTTTCAATAGTCTTCTCCAGACCCACGACTCAACTGCATCGATTCTTCCATCTTCCTTTTTCAAAGTCCAACTTCCACAGGCATGGGAGGCCGTGCAGAACAGCACGGCTCGGGTCAGGCGCACCTTGGTCCTCAAAGTAACCTTCTTGCTCTTCCACACCCCCAAGAGATCTTGTGCAGCAGATGGACCGAACGTACTGCCTCTTCATGGGTTTGCCTGTGGTTGACTTTTTTTTTTAAGTGTGGGGAGAATTCTGTGTCCAATGATCTATTTATTCCCCAGTATGCTTAACCACATCGAGAGATGGGCGGAGCACTGTGCACAGCGTCAAGGCTTCAGCCTACTGAAAAAATCAAGAACAACAACAAACATCACCTACAATTTTAAAAAGAAGGCATTTTCCCTGTTCCTGCTCCTCTTCAGACAAATCACCACCCTGGAGATGGGGGAAGATTGACTTAGCAGAAAGATGGGCTCTTGCCTTCGGCCCGGGACTCTTCACCCACCCAACCCATTCTGCTCCCAGGAGAACACTGGGCTCTGCTTGAAGGTCCCCAAGGAGGGACAGCACCGGCCCACCCCCTGGGTACGGGAACGAGCAAGGAGGGGGGCGGCCGGGAGGTGTCGTCTTACATCACCAGGAGACCATGTCTCTTCTACGCAGCCTCGTTCCCTTCTTACGCTGAATTAATCTTCCTGAGCATCTGCTTCGAGTAAAGGAGGGTTTGTGATGATTCAACCGTGACCCTGCGAAAGCCCAGTGATTTCACTGATGCCCGGCCGCGGCGTCTCCTGTGGGCAGCGGCGCTCTTTATTTCCATGATCATCAGCATGTTAACATGAGCTGATTAATCCCATCAACCGAGCTACACGGATCGGACACAGCCCAGGGCTAGGACCTCATTAGCGCTGGGAGGCCGGCACGCAGGCTCTGTGGCTCGGCCGGTCAGCTGGTCGCCCAGGCCTCTTTGGTGGCTGGGAATTGAAAGCAGATTCACCCATGGGCTGCTGCGCTGGCTCCCAGGCCCAGGTGATATGTCCCCGCTACGGCGCTGCCGGGACCTGCCCACAGGAAGGCTTGGGACCAGGCCACCCTGGGCTCAGAACCCACCAGTTCCTGGGGTGCAGTGGCCCCTGCCATGTCTGCTGAGGGAAAAAATGAGCCCGCCCACTGTGGTCCATTTGCTTCCTATGCCTCGCAACCCCGCACTTCAGAGCACAGCTGGCTGCTCCTCCATGAGTCGTGCTCTTCATGGACCGCCAGCCCTTTCTTCTGCAGCACTGCTGTGTACAGTTGCACCAACGACCCTTCTGTTCATGGTTGCGCCCCCTTGAGTCAGGGTCTACTTGTAGCTTAACTGCTGTGCCACCAGAGCTATCTCTGAGCACAGAGCGCTAACTGCTGGGTCAGCAAGGCTCTAGACGCAGAGTGCTCAATCGCTGCACCACCAGGGCTGTAAGCACTGGACACTTGACTGCCGCGCCACCAGGAGCATGGAGTGCTTAACTGCTGGACTACCAGAGCCCTGAGCACAAGCCTCCCCTGTTTCTAACTTTCTTGGGATACCCGCTTCTCCAGGGCAGGACCCCAGGCATGAGGTTCATTTGAGTCCCCGGCTGTCTCCTGGCGTCTGCATCCCAGGGACCTGCCTCCAGATAGAGGCTGCAGGAGAAAATGCAGAGGGTCTGTTTGCTCAAATCTGGACTCCGTATTTGGAAGAAATGAGTGTTCCTGGCCCCACCCCGCTCGTGTAAGGCTGCGTTTCCACAGCCCTCCACACACACACACAGGCGCACCTCGTTTTACTGAGCTACCAGGTAGGCATTTTTGTTTTTGTTATTTTATGGGCGCCATTTTTTCAACACCTTGTGCACACTACGTATTATGTCTGTGTTCCCTGTGGTCGCTCATGCCAGGCTTGAAGCTCTTCCATCCCACAGTTGCCCCGGGTCTCATAGAGACCCTAAAGGACAGGGTAGAACTGTCCCTGTGAATTTCCAAGACTAGCTGCTTACGGGAGTCGAAAGCCCTGTCTTCCTCCCACAGAGCACCTGGTGGTTTCAAACTGCCGAGCTTTCAGATTGCAACCCCGTGCAGAACCATTGTGCCACCATGGCTCCCTGTGGGTCGGCAATGAGTTTGTGTATTGGTTTGGTTACGCAAGATGAACTGACACAGTGGCTGCACCAATGGGCTCAAACATAGGAGCAAGGGCCAGAACCTACGCAAGGACACTTAACAACAATCGCACACTTAACAGGCAACAGCCAAGTGTCAACATACGTTATAGGCAGTAAGCGAAAGGGCTTTCTACTCCCCTAACGAGGTAGGTACAGTCTCAGAAACTCACAGGGGCAGTGTGTTAGGCTGGGTTGACCAACAAAACAAATCCAGAGACACTCGCATATGTGTAAGAAAGAGTTTTAGACCAAGAAGGCATTATATACCAAGAAAACATCCCAGCCCGGTCCTACTCCAGTCCACACGTCCGATTCTAGTCCCTAAGTCCCTCTTCAGACTCACGCAGTCAATGCAATGGTGCCCGATGCAGGAAGAGCACAGGCTGGCGGGTGGAGAGTCCTGTGGATCCACTGGCAGTGATGACATCACAGGGCTCCGGCTTCCATCAGGGTCGGCCAGCAGGAAGGTGAAGGCAGAGAGAGAGAGAGAAAGAGAGAGAGGTTCCCAGGACCCTCCTGATGAGAAGGCCACGCCCACAAGGAGGCGCCATCAGGCCCGGACCTGATGGACAGGTTGAACCTCAGCCCTGTAGGTCTATATAGCTTCAAGTGGACATGAAACTATGGAACGACCACGGGCAGTTCTACCTTGTCCTATAGGGTCACTGTGATTTGGCATGGCCTCGGTGGCAGTGAGCTTAGTTTGGGTTTTTGCAGATAGCCCACAAGGACTTGCTTTATTGCAATATTCTCTTTATTGTGGTGACCTCGACCTGCACCCCCGAGGTGTGGTCTGTGTGCCATTGTGGGAGTTGGTCATGGAAGCAACATTACTGCGTGGACTACTGGGGCCATCAAGGCAATGGCCCTCCTTGTGTGTGTGTGCTCATGTGCGCACACACACACACACACACACACACACACGTTTTAATCTCCAGAAGCTGACTAGGTCACCTCAGGGGGCAACAGGGACTTAACGGAGGTGATTAAGTGAAGGATTGTGAGGTGGGGAGGCTGGTCCAGGTGGGCCCCATGCCGTCATGTGGGTCCTCCGAAGAGGCAGGATGAGAGTCAGGGGGAGCAGGTGGAAGGATGCAAGCAGAGACCAGAGAAGACACTGTACTGCCGGCTCTGAGGCAGGAGGAAGAGGCCAAGGAATGCGAGGGGAAAAGTCCAGAGCTCCCAGAAAGAGCACAGCACGGCCAGAGCCAGTGTCGGACTTCTAATTTCCATGGCTCTTGATGACAACGCGAATGCTCATGGAAGCAGCCGTCCAGAAACCGAGTGTCAGGGGGAGGGGAAAAGAAATCAAATGACTGGATCACATTGGGAAAATCTGCTCCCCAGACCTCTTCAATGTGCTGAAGAGCAACGAGGTCACTTCGAGCCGAACCTGTGCTGGCCAAACCCGTGGTATTTTCAATGACCTCAGAGGCTCGTGAGAGCTGGGTAACGAATCAGGAAGGCCGGAGAAGGATTGATCCGTGTGAAGACCACTGAGAGTCCCACGGACTGCCAAGCGAACAAACTAATCTGTGTTGGAAGAAAGACAGCCAGACAGCTCCTAAGAGGCCAGGGATGGAGAGACTTGGTCTCACCTACTTGGGACATGTTGTCAGGAGAGACCAATCCCTGGAGAAGGACATCATGCTTGGTGAAGTAGGGGGGCAGCGGAAAAGAGGGAGATCCTTAACAGGGTGGAGTGACACGGCGGCTGCTACCGTGGGCTCAAACATCAGAACAACTGGGAGGAAGCTCAGGACCGGGTGGTGTTCTGGGACTGCACGTGGGGTCAGTGTGACCCCATGGCACCAAACCAAGTGATTGATGTGTGACTTTGTCACCGACGAGATTCATGCCAGTTGGTAACTGTTGTTGTCGTTGTCGTTAGGTGCATCAAGTCGGCTCCAACCCATGACTACCACAACAGAACAAAAGGCCGCCCGGTCCTGCCCCAGCCTCACCGTGGTTCCTGTGCCTGAGCCCATGGGTGCAGCCGCCGTGTCCGTCCATCTCCTTGAGGGTCTTCCTCTCATCTACCGCCCCTCCGCTGGACCATCTTGATGTCCTTCTCCAGGGACCAGTCTCTCCTGACAACATGCCCAAAATATGTAAGACAACGTCTTGCCATCCTTGCCACGAAGGAGCGCTCTGGCCGTACTTCTTTCAAGACAGATCTGCCTGTCCTTCTGGCCGTCCTCTTTGGGGGCACAAGTCCACAGGAGCACACGGCCTCTCCTTTCCTCTCCTGGACTGCGGTCTTCAGCAGAGATGCAACTAGGAAATCGGAGCGGTCCCCTACTCGCGCACCACCAGCCGTGAGTGCTGGCAACCTGCCTCCCCCAGGCACTCGGCTCCCGAGAGCGCCGAGGCCCACTCCTCCGTCTTTCCGTCCCTTCGGAGAGCTCCAGACGTTCACTGTTTTCTGCCCAAGAGCTGCCCCGGCCTCTTCCAAAGTGCAAGTTTAGAGGAAGCAGGGCAGCAGCACTGAGTTCTGTGGGGCCTCCTGCCCCACACGACAGGGGACACTGGTATCTTCCCCTTTGCAGACAAGGAAACTGAGGCACGGAGTGGTCAGGGGCTTGCCAGCTGCCCTTACACAAAGGAGTACGGAGATCACTCTGCAGCCAGGGGGTTGTTCTTGGGCCTCTTGGGGGGGGGCGGGGGATCAGGTGGGGGACATCGGCAGGGTGGGGACAAAGACAACATGCCACGGTACGTGTGGAAGCATCGCCAGGGTCCCAACCACGGTGGACAACCCAGGCAGAGGACGGCCCCAAGGCCCCAGGAGGGGAGGGCCTGTCGAGTCAGTCTCCCGCCCCACAGCCAGAAGGTTCTAGAAGCCTCCTGGGCAGCCCTTCCATGGAAAGTTGTTAGCGTGGGAGGTGGTATTGTTTGTGCTTTTTTGCCTCACATTTCAGGAACATTGCACTTCCATTTTTAATTTTAAATTATGACTTGGACGTGAACACTGAACTAATTTGGCCTTCCTTTCATCTAGGATTCCGGGCTAGAGAAGCAGAGTCCCAGCCCAATTCTTTCAAGTTTCTGGTACCCACCCACACAGACCACACGCACGCACATAGACCACACATGTATGAAAACATCCCACTCACACACACCACATATCACACACAGACCACCATGCACAATACATTTGCACACATGCACGCCCACACAGACCACACATGCATGCATATATACCACTCACACAGCACACATCACACACATAGGCACCCCCAAAGACCACACATATATGCCATTCACACCTCACACACACGCGCAAAACACTCACACACCACACACCACATACACAGACCACACAGAACATAACATATATACACCATGTCACACACATACATGTCCACACAATCTACATAAACTGCACACACCATACATACACTACACATACCACATACACATGCACACACGGTACACCACACCTATCACACATGCTAACATAAAGCCACATATACACACACTGCATACCCTCACACACCACACACGGACACATATACCACATAGACACCTGCATCATAGCACACAGGTATCACACACACACACCAACATCATACCATGCACATCACACACACATGCACAGAGCACACAGAGCATACACATGTACACCAAACACACCACACACTGAAACCGCACGCGCACACACATCCCACATGCACATAGTCTCACACCACACATGCACCACTTAACACAGGCCTTGTCATCATAGCACACACCTTACATGCATGTGCCATGTTCCCACATCACATGGACACAGCAACATCCTAGTACACACATTCCATGCTCACCACACGTACAGACACACACCCTACGTCATACCACACACATTGCACGCACTCACACCACACACACTCCAGTGTCACACTGCACATGTACACACTAGGAGCACACCACATGTACACACACACGCAGCGGCATACCACACCACATGCACACACATTCACAAACTGTACATCACACACCTCACACAGACTGCATGTGCCCACCACAGACACACCAGCATTATGCCTCACCACACCACACACACACATAACATACACACACCACAGCTCACACAGACTACATGTGCCCACCACAAACAGACACACCATCCTTACACCACACCATACACGGCACACACACGCACCTCACACACATACCACACACCTCACACACTCTCTATACGCCCACCACAAACACCAGCACCATGCCGCACAATTCATGCAAGCAACATACGTACCACACACCTTGCATACACTGCACACACCTGTGACACACACATCACACATATACCGCACACTTCACACACACTGCATATGCCCACCACAAACGGACACACCAGCTTCACACCACACAGGACACAGCGTCCCACAGTGATGTGGGGACAGGGAAGGACAGTCGGACAGCAGGAGAGCGGGCCTCCCCGTGGGAGCCCGTCTCACAGCCCCACCCCTCCAGTCCCCAGCCCTTCCAAGCACCGTGAGCACTTCGATTTCTCGACCTCGGCCTGGTGCAGAGATTGAAACACAAATATCCTGTCAGCGGAAATGAGTCTCCCAGGCCCGCTCCTTCGCTCTGGTTTCCCTGGCGACGGTGGAGGAGTAGAGGCGCCTGCCCTCCAGGGGTGGGGAGGCCAGCCCTGGACTCAGAGCCAGGAGAGCTGCCCCTGAGTCCCTGTGTCACCGTGGGCCACGCCTTCACCCTCTCTGGATCCCGCTGTCCACATGGGAGGAAGGGCAAACCCCACGTTGAACTGAGAAGGGATCCCAGCCAGCGCTCCTGACAGCATCACATCGTTCTGAGCCCAGAGGTCACAGGTCAGAGAAGAGGCCACCTTCTGGTGAGAGGGCCATTGATGGACGCAAGGTGGCCCCCGGTGGGTCTCCCCACCACCTTTGTTCTGTCACTGACGGGGACTGGGGTAGCTCTCTCTGCTCTGGCTGCCTCAGTTCCTTGGACGACGCCAATGGTCCTTAGCCAGTCTGTCTCAAAGCCCCCCAGGAATCAGAGGAGCCCACAGAGGCCAGTTCAGAGCCCCCCCACCACCGCCCATCTCTCAGGGTGTCATGCGAGGTGGCTTGGGTGCTGCTACCCTGCTGCTAACTAAAGAGTCAGCAGCCCGAACCCGCCCAGCCGCTCCGTGAGGGTAAGGCCTACCGAGCGGCTGCGGTCCAGGTGACAGGCAAGAAAGTCCTAAGGTGCCGATTGCCTCCATCGCGCCGGGTCGCCATGGGTCGGAGACCACGAGACACCCACGGACGACATGCGCTGGTATTTCAGTGCCCAGGTTTCACAGGCTTCTGGAGGAAGACCGACGAGGAAAAGAGACCAGGTGATCTACTTGCAAAATACAAACTAACCAGGCAATGAGAACCCTGAGGAATAAACGCACACACACATACACATATATACACATGCACATGCATACACATACATACACACACGCATACACACATACATGCACACGCATGCACACACAATACACACACACGCACATGCACACACATATACTTACACACATACATGCACACAAGCACACACGCATACACACACATACACACACACAAGCCAGGTTTAGTGGTCCGACAGAGACTGGCGGTACCCCCCAAGACTAGGGCCCTCATCATCCCTCAGGTCTGGAAATGAGCTCACCCTCAAGACTCCATTTTCGGCCAAACAGAGAGAGGACTATACGGGGAGCAGTGTGCTGGGGAGGTACACACACCTGCAAAGCATCGGCCATTTGAGCTGAAGGAGCAGCATGGACGTGAGGACGGAGCTCAGAGGGGTTAGGAAAGAAGGAGGGATGGAAACAGGAAGCGCAGGGAGGAAGGGAACGGGGTGGGTGATGTCACCCTGCAGGGACTGCAATGAAAGACGTGAGCCAACTTGAGAATGGATCGTTGAACGGGAAACGCGTCTGCTCGGCACATCGTCACCCAAGTCACAACAGAGAGCTCAGAAAGCCCTGGGGATGACTGCTGAATGAAGAGGGGGTAACACCCCCCGAAAAAAAGTGGGTCTTTCTCCCCCAAAAAACTATGTACTTAAACAGCACAACGCTGTGTACTTAATTTTTTTTATATAAAGCAGCCTTATCACCTTCAAAGTACTCCACGCCATGACACTTGATACAGTCAAATCTGCAAATCCACTCTTGGAAACATTTCTCAAACTCATCTGCCTGGATGGTTGACGGCACCTCCCTCGGTTTCCCTCACCTCTTCTATGTCGTCAGTCGCCGTCCTTTCATGCCCCTCTGTATTCACGAAAACAAAGTCGCACAGAGCAAGGTCAGGGGAGTCAGGTGCGTGGGGCAAGAGAGGCGTGCTGATTTTTACCAAACACTTGCTCACTGAGGTGGCTGCGTGAGCAGGTGCGTTGTCGTGGTGGCAAAACCAGCCCTCCATCTGCCACAAACCAGGCTCTTTTTTGCCGCACACTGTTATGTGTGCAGTCTTTTGATAACCTCTAAATAGAAAGCTTGATTAAGAGTCTGACCTGGTGGAACGAACTCCAAACAAACTCTGCATCACATCCCCTCGTACACAGTGCCCTGCAGGAAGGGGAGCGTCCTAGGCCAGAGTATGATAGGCATTCATGGCAACGATGGATTTCAGCATCACAGTGACAATGAGAATGGCACAGCAAGGGGCACATGACATCACCTGGATTTGTAGCCCGTGACAGCAATGACCCACCAACGCGCCTCCTGGGAAGATCCCTGGGCCTCAGTTGATCTGCCTCATGCCTGATGCCCCCAGGTTCCCCATCCTAGTGTCTGGTCCTGTGCTGGGCACACCACCCAAGCATGACACCAGGAGACCCTCCCCCATCCCGGTCTCTGATGTGCGCTTCAGTGCAGGGCAATTAGAGCAACTGAGGTCGCAAATACAAAGTACGTCGGGGTCTCTCCAGAACCATCCATTCCATGAGCCAGGTTCCTCCAGGGAGGAGAACCCACGCCCACGGTACAGCAGACATTCTCTGTGCACCAAATCTCCCGGTGAACGTCATTCGGCTCCTGCTCCCAGCACTGGCTGGTCTCAGATTAAACCTCCCGTGGAGAAGAACTATCAACAGTGAATTTGAAAACCAAGAAGTCTCTGAAGGCAGCAGAAATACCACAGCAGGGGTGGGGGCCCAGAGTAAGAGGAACAAGAGCCCAGGGGGACACATTGATTGGAGCTCTGGATTCCCTGCTGGTTTCACTCCCTGGGGATTTTCTCACTGAGTGGGTCTCAGAGGCCAAACCCAACCAGTGGTCTGAGCTCCGAGCAGCTTTGCTGGGAGGGGAGGGGTAAGGGAGCATGATTTAGAGTTCAGGGGACACCGGCAGCCAGGTCTCTGGGGACAAGGGTAGAAGAGGCCATGGGGAAGTGAGCCCCACAGTCTGCACTCAGTTAACCCACAAGACACCCCAGCAGGTACACGCTGGGTCAGCTGTACGATCCTTGATGTCCATGCAAGAACCCACCACATGTCTGTCATTGTCCTACTGTATGGGTGTGTGTGGCTGTGGGGGCTGTGTGTGGCAGGAAGCTATACCACGGTGACCCCAGTACCACAAGGGTGGCCCATGGTGGACAGGTTTCAGTGGAGCTTCCAGACGGTAGACTGGAGATACAAATCCAGGGAGACTCCTCATATGTGTATAAGAAAGAGCTTTCTATACAACAGCAGTTGAATGCTGAGAAAATGCCCCAACCCAGGCCAGATCAAGTCCATAAGTCTGATATTAGCCTCTATGTCTGATACTAATCTATAACGTCCTCTTCAGACTCACACAACACATGCAATGACGCCAAATGCAGGAAGACCACAGGTCAGTGGTGGGAAGTCTTGTGGATCCAGTGGCAGTGTAAGCATCTCAGTGCTGGCAGGGGTCTCCACATGGCTTCTCCAGCTCCCAGGGCTGCATCAGGGTAGGTCCATGTGGCTTCTCCTCAGAGATGTCTCACAGGGAGTCAGCCTTGTCCATAGAGAGTCTCCAAGGAGTGAATCAAGAGAGAGTGCCTCCCACCCCCAGGGAGTAAATATAGCAATTCCCAGAATCCTCAGGAGAAGGCCATGCTCACGCAGAGGCTTCAGTGACTATATCCCGATTGACAGGCTAGACTCCACCCTTTTATCCTTAATCCTCAAATTGACACCAGATTATGTAACTACCACGCAGACTAAGAACAGACTCGTAAGAAGGAATGTACGCTTCACTTCTGAGGGATTCACCTCTGGAAACCTTACCAGTAGCAGCAGCACTTTGTCAGACAGAGAGCCCCTCAGGTTGAGGAAGCGCTGCCTCACCGACGTGAAGTTGACCTTGATGACGTGGATGGAGCAGGGCTTTGGAGACCTTCCTCTGCTGGTGGGGCACGGCTTAAAATAAGAAGCAACGGCCACAAACATCCGTTGACAACTGGAATGTGGAATGCACTGACCATGAATCTGGGGAAAACTGGAAGTGAGTTCAAATAAAACGGGACTCCTAAAGATCAATATCCAAGGCATCCTGAGCTAAATGGACTGGGATTGATCAGAAAATCATACAGGATACTGTACTGGGAAAGAAAAGTTCAAGAGGACTGGTGTCGAAGTCATCATCCCGAAGGACATCTTAAGATCAACCTCGAAGACCAGCACTGTCCATAAGGAGATAATAGTATCCATATGCCTACAAAGTGGTCAACTATTATTCCAATCTACACACCAACAACCGGTGCTCACTCGGTGCTGTCCAGTCAACTCCAGCTCATGGGGACCTCCTAGGTCAGGGGAGAACTGCCCGTAGGTTTCTTTCAGGGAGCAGAAGGCTACCTCGTCCTCCCGCAGAGTGGCTGGAGATTTCAAACTGCTGCCTTTGCCCATCGCAGCCTGACAAGGACCCACTACACCACCAGCAAACATATCATTCAAATGTATGCACCCACCACTGAAGCTAGTGAGGAAGTAATTGAAGATTACCAACTTCTTCATACTGAAATTGGTCAGAAGGTTCCTAGGTAATTATTCGGTGATTGGAATTTGAAAGTCGGAAACAGAGGAAGGATCGGTAGTTGGAAAACACGGTATTCATGATAAAAAGAATAAAAACTGGAGATGGCATAATAGAATTTTGCAAGACCAAAGACTTCCTCACCATAAGTACCTTTTTTCAACAACCAGAACAGCAACTACACACAGGAGTCTCACCGGATGGAACACACAGAAATCCAATGGACGACATCTGTGGGGAGAGATGATGGAGAAGCTCAATATCAGCAGCCAAAACAAGGCCGGGGTCCAGCTGTGGAACAGGCCATCAATTTCTCCCTAGTTCCTGGGAAGGTTGAAGACAATGAAAGCAAGTCCACTAGAGCCAAAATACAACCTGGAGTCTGTTGCACCTGACTTCCCAGAACTGACGCAGGAGACCTGATGAGCTGTGGATGGCATCAAGAAGAGCGTACACGAAGAAAGCAAACGGCGTGGGGCCAAAGGGGGATGATGTCGAGGAGTCCAGGGAGAAAAAGAAAGCTTGGAAACGGACTGTGGCAGCAATTGCACAATTCTACATGCCAGGATTGAACTATGGAATGATATGTCATCTATTAAAAAAAATCCCACCGCATCGTAAGTCTTTTTAAAGACAGGAAAGACGGAAAAGATCAGGCTGGTTGCCAGAAAAGACTGACACTTGCTCTGGAATGTAGAGCGGCTGAGGCAAATGGGATCCAAATAGAACATTTCAAAGGGCAGCCCAGTGAACAAGGAAATGCGCAAAGACCTGGAGTTAAAAAGGAAAAAACAACAAAAAAATCCGCTCAGCATTTCTCAAACAGATAGAACTAAAATAAGTAAATAAATCAAGCTTCGGAGAGCAAATGTTTTGAAAATGATGAGGGCAAAGAATGTGCGGATGTGCTTTATACAATTGATGTATGTATATGTATGGATTGTGATAAGAGTTGTATGAGCCCCTAATAAAATGTTTAAAAAATCAAGCTTCAAGTTGCAATATTGAAGATTCTGTGGTAAAAATATTGAACGATGCAGCAAGCGTCAAAAGATGATGGAAAGAAAACAAAGTCACTGTACCAAGAAGAACTAGTCAAGGAGCTGATACCAAGGGTTCAAGTAGAAAGAAAATGTTTTGAAAATGACGATGGCAACAAATGTGCTTCACACAGTGCATGGATGGATGGATGGATGGATGGATGGATGGATGGATGGATGGATGGATGGATGGATGGATGGTGATGAGTTGTACGAGCCCCCAATAAAATGATTTTTTTTTTAAAAAAGAACTAGTCGACCTTCAACCATTTCAAGAGGGAGCATATGAACAAGAACCAACGGTGCCGAATGGGGACAAAAGCCCAGCTTCGCCAAAGGCATTAGCCCAAATCAAGCCTCCAACCAGTGACAGAATATCAGTTGAGATGTTTCAACAAGTTGATGCAGCACTGGAGGCTCCTACTCGATGAAAGACAATGGCTTGGCCACGGTGATGGAGAGAAGTCTCTTAATATGGCTCTTCGATCCATTTCTCTGTAACGCCCACCGAACGATTGGGTAGGGTCATACCAATAAGGTGCAGACGACTCTGACTCGGCTCTGGGTTCGTTTTGTCAATCCTCTAGGTATCAGAGGGCCATCTCACAAACAGAAACAGAGAGAATCTGAGACTCTCGGGAAGGATATGGCGGGAGTTCCCTGTCTGAAGTGCTAAGGGTAAAAGAGGCCTCAGCACGGAGGCCAGGAGACAGGGCAGAGGAGCCACACCAAGACGGAGCAGAGACAGCACCACTGAGATCGGAGGCAGTGAGGCTGAGTGGCAGTCAGGCGTCCTGGACTCTGGGGCCAGAGGCCAAGAGACCAAGTGGCCGTGCAGTTGAGAACCTAGATAGAGACATGGCTCCTGGTGGAAAAGGGGTGTTGCTTTGCACCAATGCCTCATCCTTAATGTTTTATGATCCTGACTGTGGTAACCAGCTAACTTTTCTACTAAACCCGAGAGTCGTGAGCATTGTCTGAGAGTTCTGTGTGGCCAATTGCAGCCGATTATCCAATCCAGCCGGAGCAGTAGAGTGGAGGCCTGGATGGTGTCAGAGTGGGGGAAGGAAGACCGGAGGGTGGAGGCATGTCTGAACGCTGCCTTGTGGCGACAGGCCATAGGCTGCTGTGGAATCAGACCCACCTGCTGCTCGAGGGAGCCAGAGGCGCTCAGACACGGGCCCCGCACCTTGCTCGCCGGCCGACGAGGAGAGGGCCACACTGGCACTCCTCCTAAGAACGGCAGCCCGACAGGTCCCAGCATGTATAGAACAAAGTCACTGACGTCACATGCAGGTGAGAGCTTGCTGAAGAGGACTTTTAAATGGCCGCAGCAGTCCGTGGATGGGTATCTTCCAGCAATCCGAGCAGAATCCACAAGAGGACGTGATCTACACCAGCCACTGCTTGGGTCACGTGGACCTCGGCTGAAAGCAAAGAGTGCCGGGCAGATGCATGTTCGTGTTTTATTGGCTGTGCCAGGGTATAGTCGATGAATGATTGACGATCAATGATTCGATTGCGCGAATCATCATAATACATAGAACTGTGGATAACATTGACGAGATGGGAAATCCCAGAATGCTTCACTGTGCTAAAGGGGAAGGCCAAGATCAGAGGCAGGAGATGCTGCGTGGTTTAAGATCAGGAAAGATGTGCCTGAGGGCTGTAGGCTCTCTCCAAACTTGTTATGCGCATTCCGTCTGTATGCTGCGCAAACACTGACAAGATGGACCGTGGGAAGAAGGGAGCGGAGGAGGCCGGCTGACAACCTGCAGGATTCAGGTGACACAACCTCGCCGCTTGCTGAAAGCGAGGAGGACTTGAAGCGCTTGCGGAGGAAGATCAAAGACTACAGCCTTCAGTGTGGATGACAACTCAATGTCAGGAAGACCAAGATCCTCACAACTAGACCAATAGGCAACATTCATGATCCATGGAGAAACGGCTGAAGTTGCCCAGGGTTCCGTCTTGCTTGGATCCACAGTCAATGCTCGTGGAAGCAGCAGTCGAGATCAAAAGACGCCTTTGCGGCAATCACGGATTTGAATGATGCACAAGACCCCTTTAGTTTGTTAAAGAGAAGAGCGATCATTTTGAAGACCAAGGTGCGCTTGAACAAAGCCATGGGATTCAATTACCTCACGTGCACGTGGAAACTGGACAACGAATAAGGAAGGCCAGAGAATAAAATGATGTGTTTCAATGATTTGTGTTAGCAATGGTAACACTGAAAGTACCACGGGCTGTCAAAAGAACAAACCAGCTGATATTGGGGGAAGTACCGCCAGAATGCTTCTTAGACGTGACAGTGATGAGAAACCCGTCGCTGGGAAATGACAGCGTTCGTGGTAGAAGGACAGGATCAGTGAAAAAGAGGGGAAAGACCCTCTGCAGGCTGGATTGGCCCAGTAGCTGCAGCAAGGGTCTCAAACAGAATAACGCTTGTGAAGATGGCCCAGGACCGGGCAGTGTTTGCTTCTGTGGTGTACAGGGTCACTGTGGTACGTGGTTTGGGGTCAACTTAGCTGGACCTAGATTCTCAGTAATTTGGCCTCCCCCATGATATGGTCTAATATATAATCAACTCGGCCCCCATGAGATGGTCTAAGACCGTATGATCATCTCCATGATGAGACCTGCTGTGAGCAGCCAAGCAGAAGTGGGAAGATGATGACCCCACTCAGGTCACAGCCCCTGACGATGTTTCCTCAGAGGCATGGCCTCCTTCACATAGAACCAGATGCTGTGGAGAGCTGCTTGCTCCTTGCCAATCCGGATCCTGCATCTGGCTCATAGAACTCTGATTCTTTGAATTGGAGCCAGTGGTCCAGCCATGTTGCCTGCCGACTCTGGGAGCCAGCAGCAGCCTGCTTGTCTGACCTGCTCACCTTGGATTCATGGGACTCTGCAGCCACGAGCCTGAGCGGCTGACCTGGGACTCATCCACCTCGACAATCCACCAGGCTGTGTTCCCTTTGTTTTTGTCTTCCTGCTTCCGGGTTTGTCAGCCTCCGAATGCCAGTCAGGAGAAACCTCCAGCCAGCTTCTAACACACAGACTTGATCCAGGATGGACTTAGCCACTTCTAAAACTGTGTGAGCCTTTTAAAAAGTGGAAATGTATCTCTTTCTTTCTTTTTTTCTTTCTCTTTCTTTCTTCCCCTCTCCTTCGCTCTCTCTTTCTGTTTTTGCTTCTCTAGAGGATCCAGCTTCGCACAGTCACTATGAGCCAGAGGTGACTCAGCGTCCCCCAACAACAGACAGCATCTGTGCTAAAGTGGCACAGAATTAAACACACACCAGTGAGGATGCGTGAAAGAGGAAATCTGAACAAAATGGTCAGATTGTCTCCATGGAAACATCCCGCTTGTGAGGGTGAACCACAGTTTTTGCAAGATGTCTCTGCCAGGGGAAGCTGCGCCAAGGATACAAGGGGCCCAACCGTGACTTCGCCCGGCTGCACGTGAACCCACGGCGATCTCAAACTTACATCTTGAATCAAACGAAGCAGAGACTTTGATGCCCAAATCTCAGCTCCCTCCCTTGCCGGCTGAGCAGCCATGGTCAAGAAACTCTTGAACATCTCATGGAGAAGGGCTATCATTCCCACTGGCTGGCTGTTAGGTTGTGTGTTTCTCGTTGTTAGCTGCCCTCAAGGCAACCTCTGATGAGTCAGGCGTTGGGATCTAATGACTGTGATGCACCCAGAGGGTTCTTGTTTTGTATTGAAAGCTGTTTGTTTTGGGTGGGTGAAGGTTTACAGAGCCAGTCCTCGGTCTTACACTCAACGATTCTTATACACCTGTTTCAGGACATCCATTGCCATCCCTTCTATGTCCCGTCACGTATCCTACTTCCTCCCTAGGTTTCCTGTTTCTGCTCCTCCTCCTTGCTGATCTCGCTGACCTCTGTCCACAGGTGCATGTTGTACTTCTGATCTTAAATGGTTGATTATTCTCGCACAGGGATGGGGTCAGTTCCAGACCCGCATGGTGATGGAGGGCTATCATCTCGGGGTCCCATCTGTCTCTCTCAGATCATTAAGCACAGGCTCTTTTATGATTGTGAGGTTCTGCCTACCCTGCCCCCCACTTTCCTCCCATTCTATCCAGGACCTTCTAATACAATCCTTTTTGGAGCAGTTGGTGCTGGTGGTTGGTCACCAGCTAGTCCTGCTGATCTCAGGATGGTGGAGGTCATCACACACACACACACACACACACACACACACACTTTGGCAGGGTTATCCCTTCGTATCACAGCTCTTTTTTTAAGGTATATGAGTTGGTTTTTGTTTTGTTATTGAATACTTTTATTGGGAGCTCTTACGTCTCATCACAATCCATACATTCATCCATTGTGTCAAGCACATTTGCACATATGCTCCATCATCATTTTCAAAGCATTCTCTTGCCACTTGAGCCCCTGATATCAAGTCCCCGTTTCTTCCCCCTCCTTTCCCCGCCCTCCTGCCTTCACAAACCCTTGATAAGTTATAGATTATTATTTTCATATCTTACATCGTCCTTCGTTGCCTCTCACCCAATTTTCCATTATTTGTCCCCCTGCGAAGGGGTTCTAGTTTGATCCTTGTGATCAGTTACCCTTTCAACTCCCACCCCCCTCCCTAATCCTCTTAGCATCTCTACTCTCATTGTTGGCCTCCAGGGGTTTATCTATCCTGGGTTCCCTGCTGTGGGCTCTTACCTATAGCAGTGTGCATGTTCAGGTCTAATCTGATTTGTAAGGTAGAATTGAGGTCATGAAAGTGGAGGGAAGGAAGCACCAAAGAACTAGAGGAAAGTTGTGTGTTTCTTCGGTGCTATGCTGCACCCTGACTGGCTCATGTCTTACCTGTGAGCCCTCTATGAGGGGATGTTCAATTGTCTACAGATGGGCATTGGTCTCCACTCCACCCCCATCCCCATGCACATTGGGTAGGATTTTGTTCTGGGTCTTAGATGCCTTAGATCCCATCCACACCTCATGATCACACAGCCTGGTGAGCTTCTTCCATGTGGGCTTTGCTGCTTCTCAGCTAGATGGCCACTTGTTTACCTTCAAGCCTTTAAGATCCCAGACGCTATGTCTTTTGATAGCCGGGCACCATCAGCTTTCTTTACCACATTTGCTTATGCACCCATTGTGTCTTCAGCGATCATGTCGGGAAGGCGAGCGTCATAGAGTGCCAGGTCATTAGAACAAAGTGTTCTTGTGCTGAGGGAGGACCTGTCATCTCACAGCTCTTGGTCCCCAGGGCATATACCAAGGGTTGGGATTGGCGGGTCATCTGGCAGTTCTACTCCCAACTTTTTGAGGCGGTGAGATAGCTCTTTGCACAGTGGGGTGCCACCAGCCATGTATGAAGGCTCCCATCTCCCCAAACCCTCGCCAATATGGACTGCTATCTGCTTTGTAGCTTTGTTAACTTTGCTGTTGGTGCAGAGATGGCATGGCCTCTCTTTGCTTGGACTGGCATCTCTGGAATGGCTTACCACCACAAGCATTTCTTCACACGCGTGTGGGCCACTTGAATGTCCGCAATGGCAAAGTGTCTGTTCATGTCCTCTGCCCATTTTTAACTAGATTATTTATCATTCTCTGTGAAGTCTTGAAGTTCTCTCTGAATTTCAGAGTTGAGTCCCTTGTCCGACATGCCGTTGACAAAATGGTATTCCCTGTCCGTGTGCCCTCTTTTCGTTCTTTGAGTGAAGTCTCAGATGAAGGCCGTGGTCATCGATCTTGTCTTCTGCAGCCTGCGTGTTTTCCATTCTGTTTGGTAGTGCATTTATGCCATGGACCAGGACACATAAGTTTGTTCCTGTTTTGTTTTTGT
Source organism: Tenrec ecaudatus (assembly GCF_050624435.1). NCBI lineage: Eukaryota > Metazoa > Chordata > Mammalia > Afrosoricida > Tenrecidae > Tenrec > Tenrec ecaudatus. The sequence goes on along the minus strand of NC_134532.1, from coordinate 216,054,505 downwards.
TTTAATTGATGATCTTTATTGTTCTGGTGTTTGATTCATCTAGAGTTCATTTCTGTATCCAAACTCAGCTGATGTTGGGTCCATTCTGATTCACAGAGAGCCTGTAGAACAGGGTAGAACTGCCCCTGTGAGTTTCTGAGACTGTGCACCTCTATGGGAGAAGAAAGACCCATCTTTCTCCCGCAGAACTGGTGGGTTTGAACTGCTAACCTTGTGGTTAGCAGCCCAGTCCACCAGGGATTCTCGTTTCCTTCCCGAGTCGTTTCATTCGTCTGCATCTAGATCTTCAGTTTTGTCGACACCGTTTGTTAAGAGACTGTCTCATCTCTTCTGTAGTCTCTGTGTTTTACTCCTTTATCAAAGATCAGCTGCCTGCAGGTAGATGGATTTGCCTCTGGGTTCTCAATTCGATTCCACTGGTCTACGCATCTGTTTGGATTGTAGCACTCACAATACGATACGATACAACACAATGCTATATTGTGTGGTATTGGAAGAAGTAAGACCAGAGAGCTCCCTAGAAGCAAGCATGGCGGGACTTCATCTTACCGACTTTGGACATGTTGTCAGGAGAGACCAGTCCCTGGAGAAGGACATCATGTTTGGTAAAGTGGACGGGCGGCGAGAAAGAGGAAGGCCCTTGACAGGTGGGTTGACGCAGTGGCTGCATCAATAGGTCCGGGCACAGGAGCAATGGTGAGGATGGCGCAGGATGGCGCAGGGCTTAGTTGTGTTGTGCATGCATGGGGTCACTATGGGTTGGGGCTGACCCGATGGCACCGAACACAACAAGACAACATCTATCTTTTGTTGTGTCAGTAGCAGACTGTTCTGACCACCCCGGCTGTGTGGTTGACTCGGAGCAGGAAGTAAGAGGCCCCCAGCTTGGTTCTTTTTAAGTCATGCTTTGCTTGTCCGGTGCCTCTTTCTTTCCCTATAAAGTTGGTGATTCGTCTTTCCCTCTCTTTACAGACGATGCTGGAGTCTGGATTGGGATGGCGTCATATGATGCCTAGGGTTTTCATCGGTTAGCTTAAATTACAGTATTGCCAAAAGATACTGAACGTGCTATGGCTTGCTAGAAGAACAACGACAACAAACACAAAGTCTGTCTTGGAGGAAGGGCGGCCAGACTGTTCCTTAAAAGCAAGCGTAGATTTTGTCTCACGTCCTTTGGACAGGTTGTCAGGGATCACTGAATCCTAGAACAAAATCCCTAGAGAAACACACCATGCTTGGTAAAGCGGCAGGTCAGTGAAAAAGGAAAAGACCTTCAACGAGATGGACGGACCCAGCGGCTGCAAAAATGGACTTGGACCTAACTCCTGGTCGGATGGTGCAGGACTGGGCAGGGACCCTTCCTGTTGTACACGGGGGCACGAGGGGCCAGACCAACCTGACAGCACCTGGTGACAGCAATTTTTTTTAAGTGGATCACCGGGAATTTCTGCCTGGTCCTTCTAAATTTGGAAGCTCTGCTGAAACCCATTCGGCCTCATAGCAAGACGAGAGCTTCCCATGGCAAATGCCTGAGGTGTCTGGGCTGGGAATCGAACCCAGGTATCCTGCATGGAAACAAGAGGCTTCACGGGACACAAGTATTGCTCCCATCACATAGTTGCTGCTGTGCTTATAAACTCTAAACCCAAACGCACCGCCAACTAGTCCATCCTGACTCTTAACAACCCTAAAGGACAGGGTAGAACTGCCCCTGTGTGTTTCTGAGACTGTGACTCTTTACGGGAGTAGAAAGCCTCGTTTTTCCCAGGCAGGGCGGCTGGTGGTTTTGAAGTGCTGTTCTTGCCCATAGCAGCCCAACTTGTAACCGCTGTGCCACCAGGGCTGGTGTTCTTAGGTGCTGTCAAATCAGCCCAGACTCATAGCAACTGTGGCAGTGACATCATCTCCTGTCAACTCGCAAAGGGGTGGCGTCTAGTCTGTCAATCAGGCCATAGTCAGTGAGGCCTCCGTGTGGGCATGGCCTTCTTCTGAGGATTCTGGGAACTCATGTCTTCCTCCCTGGAGGTGGGACACACACTCTCTGCTAGACATTCCTATTGACAAGTCACTGGGAGACACACTGATGGAACCAGAACCCTGGAGCTGGAGGAGCCACGGGTAGACCCACGCCAGTACTGAGATGCTTCCACCGCCACTGGATCCACAAGACTTTCCACCCACTGGCCTGTGACGTTCCTGCATTCGGTATCATTGCATGGCTGTGTGGGTCTAAAGAGGAATTTATGGATGAGTATCGGCATATGGGCTAAAATAGGACGTATGGACTTGATCTGGGGGGGCCGGGATGTTTTCTCGATGTACAACTGCTCTTAGTTAGAAGTTCCCTCTTACACACAGGAGTGTCTCTGGAGTTGTTTCTCTGGTCTGCCCGGACTCACACAGCAGCCGTGGGCACAGCAGGAGGGAGGACAGCCTGGCCCTGCACCATCCTCTCAATCATAGTGACAGTCCATCTCCTGGAGGGCCTTCCCCTCTTTGCTCGCCGCCCTCCACTTTACCCCGCACGGTGTCCCTCTCCAGGCGCCACCTCTCCCTGCAATATGTCCAGGGGAGTTCTGGGCTGCGTCTTGTGAGACAGATTCATTCGGACTTTCCACACCCTCCACCAGCGCCACATTCTCGTGCACTGATCCGTCGTCTTGTGTGTGGCTCATTCGTGCCCCACGTCCCAAGGAGGCTTCATTTCATGTGTATTCAAGCTACCGTGGCTCGCGCCGGGCGCACCTGAGTCCTCAAAGTGACCGCTGGGGCGAGCGTGACATGGCTAAGCACGGTGCCCGGACCATGTAAATCCTCAGGCACTGCCACCTGACGGATAACCGCCATTGTTAGAAGCCCGCGGAATCGGGCACAAGGAGATAATCCAGTGATTTGCCCCGGTCCCGTCCCGGTGTAGGAGGCCGGCCTGGGGGCTCTGTTTAGTCCTCAGAGGTGGGAGGGACAGGATCAAAGTGGGAAATCTGGGGGTGGCACGCCGTCCTCTCATGGTGACATTGTGTGTGTGTGCCTGGGGGAGGGTGGCGGGAGGGGGCGTCTGGGACACAAAGGAGGCAGGGGTCAGAGAGCAGGCAGCCACAGCCCACTAAGGGAATCAAAGGGCCACAGGAAACCAGCCAGCGGGCCTATTGTGCCCTGGCTCTGAGCCTGTCCCTCCTCGCCCGCAGGGGGCCTGCAGGGGTCAGCTGGTTCAAGGATGCGACAGCTGCTTGAGCCAGCCCCGCCCACGCCCTCGGGGAGCATGGCGATGGTGACCACGGGACGACAGCTGGACGGCCTCTGTGAACCAGGGTGGACTGCGCGCCCTGGGCTGTTGCCACGCTGCGTCGACTCGGAGCAGTCCCGGGGGACGCAGTAGGAGTGCCCCCCCGAGCCTCTCCTAGCTGTAGTGGCCCTTTACAAGAGCCCAGGCCTGGCTCTTCCTCCCCTAGAGCCACTGGTGGGTGTGAACTGCTGACCTTTGGACCCCTGAGCGCTTTGCCGCTGCTGCACCGGGCTCCTCCTCCGTGCCCAGGCTGGCCAGAATCGAAAGCCCTCACTGGCCCTTTGTCACCCTCTCTGTGCCCACTGCCTGGCCCCGCAGAGCCAGCCTCATGCCGTCACCAGCTGCCATTGCACAGCTCCGCGGAGGAGGCCCCGGACTCACCGTGGTCTCCTGTAGAAGTTTCCAGAGCAGGGCGAGGGGAGGGTTGTGCACGGGAGGGGCACCTGGCAGAACGCAGGGCCGAACAGGCTCTGGTTGGTGATTTCATTTCCTGAGAAGGCTGTAGAATCTATATCAAGACTGTGTGTCTTGAAAAGAAAAAAAGACGCAAAAACTGTTTAAATTCCTCCGGAGTCGCTCTCCCTGTCTGCGTGGCTTGAATAAAAATATTTTTTAAAAGAGGAGGGACCATAAGTGGAGACAGACTGGGAGTCTTCAGTAAGATCCCAGCGGGGAGGCACAAGGAGGCTTCAGAGAGTGTGTGGCGAAGTTGCAGAGGCCCTGGGGCCTTCCGTGGCTTTGTGGAAGCCCCTCCTCATGCGCTGGGCACATCGTCAACAACACGCACAAGGTTGGCCGCATGAGCCCACCGGTTCTGCGCGAGAACGGTGAGGCACCTGCTCTGTAAACATGGCGGCCTGGGAGACCCTGCGGGGCAGCTCTCCTCTGTCCACCTCTGGTGGGCGGGGGATATTTTTATGGAAGCAGACTGCCAGACCTTTCTTCTCTGCTACCCCTGGGTGGGACTGAACCTACAACTCCAAGGTCAGTGGTTGAGTGTGCACAGGGAGCAGACCGTCCAGGGTGGTGGCCATGCAGTGCTGTTGAGTTGACTCAGATGGTGAGAGTCCAATTGCCCTTCCAGCTTTCCTGGGCCTGAACCAACAAGAGCCGCCTGCCCAGCTTTGCTCTCAAGCACGACGGCGGGTGGGTTCCCACGGGCGGCCTTTCCGTCGACAACTGAGAGCTTGCCCGTAGTAGCATCTGGGTTCCTTACAATAAAGGAAAGTCCTGGCGCAAGAGCCTCCGAGTCCCTGCCCCCTGGTACAGAACATGCTCTGCGACTCTGTGCGCCCTCCTCTCCCCTGCAGGAACTCCAGATGCAAGAGTAGAGTGGGGGGATCGAACTGCAAGGTCAGCAGGTGGAGTCCCCCAACTGCTCACTCAGAGGGAGAGAGATGAGCCTATCCCCACCTGGGAAGCCCGGGAAAACCCAGGGAGCATTCTGCTCGGTCCTGTGGGCTCCCGTGGAGTCAAAGTAGACTTGATGGCAGTGTTTGGGGGGCCAGATGTGGGGGCGAATGGCCCCCTCCTGCCAGGCAGCAGAAAGAACATCATGCTTCACTCTTTCAGAACACGTCACAACACCCAGGCATCCAGATAAGCCGCATGGGGTGCTGTCGTTGTGAGGTGCCATGGAGTTGTGGGTTCTAGCCCACAGTGACCCGGTGTGCAACAGAACCAAACACTGCCGGGTCCATTGCTGCCCTCATGTTGAAGCCCACTGTGATCGCTACGGTGTCCGTCCGTCTCCTGGAGGCCCTTCCTCTCTTTCGCCGCCCCTCCACTTCACCAAGCATGACGTCCTTCTCCAGGGGCTGGTCTCTCCTGACAACACGCCAAGGCGCGTTAGACCGAGTCTCCCCACCCTTGCCTCCAAGGAGCGCTCCGGCTGCACTGCTTCCAGGTTAGATCTGTTTGTTCTTTGGGCAGTTCGTGGTGCCTTCTGCGCTGGCGCCTAGTTCTTCCTGGGCCTTCCTGATTCAAGATCCAGCTTTCCGAGCAGTATTTTAGGACAGTCATTTTACAATGTCTTAACATGTAAACCGATGCCCCGTGTGCGAAACAGCAAGACACAGAACGTAGACGGGATCTGTGGGGGACTGCGACCAGCCAGTCTGCCGTCTCTACTTCTAGCCCGGAGATCGGAGGTTCCAACCATGCCTCCGTTTCTTTCTCTGAACAGTGGGGCTGATAACTCCACCTCTCCACCGCGTCATCCAGGAAAGCGAGAGAGACAAAGCTAAAGACGCTCTGTATTGTCAGTGGTTCTCAACCTGGGGCTCGAACGACTCTTTCACAGGGGTCGCCTAGGGCCATATTCCCAATGGTCTTAGGAACCGAGACACGGCTCCTCCATCCGTCTCCAGGCAGGTCCGCCCACATGCAGATACGCCCACATACGGGGTCACCACAACATGAGGAACTGCATTAAAGGGTCACGGCATTGGGAAGGTTGGGAACCACTGTATTAAGTCATTATCATGGTGCAAGGCGGGAGAAAAATGGAGCTTCCTACTTCCATTAAGAGTTACGGCCTTAGAAACCCACAGGGGCAGCTCCACCTGTCCTATAGTCGGCATGGACGATGTGTCGGCATGGACTCCTTGGCCGTGAGTTGAATTGAGTTCAGTGAGTTCAGCTGAATGGTGTAAGGAGGCCGGATGGATTCCAGTCAGCCGTAGACGCATCTGAAGATCTACTTTAGAACAATCAGCCACTGAAAACACACAGCTCTCGAACCACAGGGAGTCGTCCAGAATTGCAGTCCAGGCTGCAGCAGCCCAGCTTCTCCAGGGCACGTCCGCCTTTCCACTGCCGGCCCCCCATCCCGAGAGAGCCTGTCTCCGCTATCATGTGCGCCCCTAGACCCAGAGCCCTTTGTCTGCGAGGCGGCTTCTGGAACGCTAACAATACCCCCACCAGCAAGCCCCTCCTTAGGCCCGGCTGCATATCACAGTGTACGGGGTCTCCAAAGGCCACCAGGGAGGGACATGCTGGCAGTGGCTGGACCTCGTGGCTGAAGAGGACGTGGCAGGCGGCCATACCTGCACACCAAGGGGCATGGACAGGCATGGGCAGGCCAGTTAATATCAGCAACTTTGGGGGTCCCCCTCTAGGGGGCACATAATGAAACCTTTCTTCCAATTCGGCCGCCAGCCAACTGTCATTACCTCCATCGTTACCAATGCATTGTCTGGGAAGTAAATGAAAATGGACGCCCTTTGGCTTTCCCCAAGACCAAGGGTGTCCTCCCGTCCTGCCCCGAGCAGAGGCACCCATCCCTAGGAGTCAGAGGGTAGTACTAACATCTGGTCGTGTGTTGCCCGTTGGGCTGCAAATCATGAGCTCATCAGTTCAAAACCACCAGCCGCTCTCCAGAAGAAGAATGAGGCTTTCTTCTCCCATAAAGAGTCAAGAGTCTTGGAACCCCACAAGGGTAGCTCTACCCTACCCTACAGAGCAATGGTCCTCAACCTTCCTGATGCCTCGACCCTTTAATACAGTGCTGCATGTTGTGGTGACCCCCAGCCACAAGATTATTTCGTTGCTACTGTTATGAATCAGGTGACCCCTGTGAAAGGGTCGTTCGGCCCCCAAAGGAGTCGCGACCCACAGGTTGAGAACCGCAGGAGTCCAGTTGGCCGGATGGCGGGGAGTCTGATTTATTTTTTTCGGAGGGGGGGTTGTTTGATACTAAATAAACAGGCTATGTGCAAAGCCGTGAGCCACAGGTCAGCAGTTTGAGGCCACCAATGGCACCTCAGCAGACAGATGAGACTTTCTACTCCGGTAAAGAGACCCACCAGGCAGCCCTGCTCTGTTCTGTTGGGTCACAATGGGTCGGCATCCACTCAGTGACCACAGATGTTTTTGGTTTGGTTTGGTTTGGATCTGCAGGTACTCCACATTTTAGGAAGAATGTGTGTATGTGGTGGGGGGGGGGGTGGTGACGGTGGTTAGTTGTCCAGCCTGCCCGACTCTCAGCGACCAGTTGTACCAGAGAAGGCACTGCCTGACACCGTGTCATCTTGCAGGAGACCTGGTGGCCTAGTGGGTCATGAGCCGGGCTGGTCACCACAGGTCACCATTTGAGACCACGAGCCACCCTGCAGGACACAGGCGGGCCTTTCTGCTCCAGTAGAGTCCCAGTCTTGGAAACCCACAGGGGCAGGTCCACCCTGTCCTGCAGGGTCCCCATGAGTCGGCATCAAGGTGATGGCAGTGAGTTATCATCACAGCGAGTGGGTCAGTTCCATCTCATGGAGAGCGCCCTTCGCTCTCACTGACTTTAACCAACGGTGTGGCTGTCTAGCGTGGTCATTCCTGATGGCTCTCCTGCAGTCTCTGCACCTGGCTTCCGGCTGTTGTTTACTAAGAATGGTTTCCCCGTTTTTCTGGCGGTCCATTCCCTGTTCTCCATGACCCTACAATTCAAACACGTCCGTTCTCCTTCAATCTGCCTTTTAGAATTAGCGTTCCTAGCTTCTGTCTTCGTTGCTTTCTTTCTTCTGTGGCAGAGGGCAAGAATTCTGCAGTCAGACTTGGCCACCTCAGCTCCCAGACGGACCACACACACCTGTCAGCAAGGTGGGAGAGTGGCGAAACACCAAAAACTCCCTGCCACGGAGTCGATTCTGACTCCCAGCCGGCCCACAGCATGGAGTGCACTTGCCCTTGTGGATTTCCACGACTGGACATCAGGAACAAAAAGCCTCATCTCTCTCCCTCAGAGCAGCTGGTAGCTTTGAACTGTTGACCTTGAGGTTAGGAGCCCAATGCGTAATCCCCTATGCAACCAGAGTTCCTTAGGGGGAAGCTCTGAAAAAAACAGAAACACAAATTCTCTGCCAAAGAGTTGGTTCTGACTCATGACGAGTCTTACAGGGTAGAACTGCGCCTGTCCCATAAGCCTCTGGGCCCGTGTTTCTCCCTGGCAGTGGCTGGTGGTTTTGAACTGCTGACCTTGCACCAGGGCTGACAGACCTGGTGACAGTTTAACAAGGGCAGGTGTGGGACTCAGCATATTGTCTCACACTGCCTGCACAGGGGAGGGTGGGAGAGATAGGGGCAGCAAGTGTGGAAAGGGGGCTCCCACCCGAGGCCTCAATCTTGAGAGCCAGTTTCCCAGAACCGTCAGTAACATCTGAAGCAGGTGGGGCAACAGCAGAGTCTCCAGGCTGGAGGCCCAGGAGTCCCCGGCGGGTCTGCAGGAGTCAGGCCACACAGGAAGGCCCGGCTCCTGTCTGGGGCGTGTTCTCTAAGGAAAGAGGACAATAGTGGGCACAGACCATGTGCGCCCATGCTCCTCTCCGCACTGGTCACAGTGTGAGCGCGTGAGGGCCCTGCACCAGCCCAGGGGTGGGACAGCAGGTGAAGGAGCTCTCCTCCATGCACACCACAGATTACTCAACTCCTGCACGCAGAGCGACCCTGCGGGACTGCGGGGAACCGTCCCTGGGAGTTTCCAAGACTCTGATTTTTCACGGGAGTAGAAAGCCCCCCTTGTCTCCCACAGAGTGGCTGGTGGTTTCAAACTGCTGGCCTGTGGTTAGCAGCCCAACGGGGGCTTAGGAAGCTGTTCTAGAAGGGATTCGAGCATCCAAGAGAGGCCAAGAAGAGCAGAAAACCGAACAAGCTCATTGCCCTCAAGTCCATTCCAATTCCCAGAGTCCCCACAGGGGGTCTCTCAGTTCGGGGTGGGACACTGGCCCTTTGGAGGTGGAACTCTGGCCGTCTGCGGGGCCGGGGGCCGTTGCTGTCCAGTGCAGCATGTCAGGCACAGCCAATGGCCGTCTGTCAGCAGGGGGTTGCTGTGTTGCTAAAATGCTGAGCAAGCTGCAGCTGCGCTTCCGATGAACCAGGGAAAGAAGCCTGATGAGGTCAGAAACCACCATCATTGGACCCCCAGCCAGGCATGGCCTGGGCACACGGGGTTGCTGTGAGGTCAGGGCCAAGTTCATGCCAGTCTTGAGATTTGAATCCTGTGGCCCTAGGTCTGAAAGCCCCACTGTGTCTGCCTCTCAAACAATCGGATCTGTCTGGAAGATGTACAGACAGAATGCTCCCTAGCAGCAAGGATGGCGAGACTTCCTCTCCTTTCCTTCGGAGGGACCGATCTCTGGAGAAGGCCGACGTGCTTGGCCTCAGCAGGATGAATGGACACAGGGAGCTCCCACACAGCAACGGCACCTGGGGTGGCCGTGACTCAGAACGCAGTGGTCCCTGGGCAGGGCGTTTGCTTCTCTTCCTGGTTGTTGTTAGGTGATGTGATCGTCGCATCATCTGCTGTCCATTTGAGAGTGGAGGGGTGGAGTTTAGCCTGTCCACCAGGTCGCAGCTTGATGACCTCATTTGGAGGCGCGAAGGAGATAAGTAGCTCATTAGAGGCGGGACACACGCTGGCTCCTGGCGAGACATTCCTGTTGAGGAGACACATGGGGCTACACTAGAGCCCTGGAGCCACATGGAGACCCCAGCCAGCACTGAGATGCTTCCACCACCACTGGATCCACAAGACTTTCCACCCACTGGCCTGTGATCTTCCTGCACTCAGTGTCATTGCATGGGGTGCATGAGTCTGTAGAGCAATTTATGGACTGGTATCGGACACATGGGCTAATATCAGACTTATGGACTTGATCTGGACTGGGCGGGGATGTTGTCTCAATGTACAGTTACTCTCGTGTATAACACTTTTTCTTGCACACGTGTAAGTGTCTATGAATTTGCTTCTCTTGTCCACCTGGACTAGCACAGGGGCCACTGTGTCGGTTCCAGCCCATAGCGACCTTACTGACAACAGACCAAAATACCGCCTGTGCCTGCGCCAGCCTCACAATGGTTCTTGGGCTGGAGGCCACGGTCACAGCCAATGCGCCAGTCCTTCTCTCTGAAGGCCTGCCTCTCTTTTGCTGCCCGCTGCTCTCCCAAGCATGATGTCCTTCTCCAGGGACTGGCCTCTCCTGACAACACGTCCAGAATATGTAAGATGAAGTCTCACCATCCATGCCTCTAAGGAGCACTCTGGCTGAACTCTTTCCGAGACAGACCCGTTTGTCTCTTTTATTCGTGGTTTCCAAAGAAACGGAAGAAACTCACCAACTGTGATGGTGTGTGTGACAGCTTCTCCGTCCTGAGCCCCATGTCTGTGTGTCCCTAATACTCACACCAGAAACCATTCATCACGTGGGTTCTGCCTCATGGTGACACGTGGTGGGCAGAGAACTGGGCTCCCAGGGTCTTCTGAGGAGGATTTCTCCGTAGATCGCCAGGCCTTTCTTCCCAAGTGCCTCTGGGCAGACTTGAACCTCCAACTTTTCAGTCAACAGCTGGGCACAGTCATCATTGTTTGCTCCACTCAGAGCCTCCAACACTTATACCCTGCTTCGGTGCGCAGACTCTGATGGTGCACACTGGAATGAATGAGTGAGTAAGTGAATGTAGGAGTGAGTGAATGAATGAATGAGTGAAGGGTGAGTCTGTGAATGAGTGAATGAATGAAGTGGATAATTGGTGAGTATGTGAATAAATGAGTGAGTGAATGAATGAAGGAGGGGAATAATAAATGAGGGAGTGAATGAATGAAGGAGTGAGTGGATAAATGAGTGAGTGAATGAATGAAAAGGGTGAGTGAGCAAATGAGTGCATAATTTAGTTGAGTGTGTGACCACTGTGAGCCTTGTGCTCTGTACATGTTGCTGCTCTCACTGCCATCGAGTCGATGCCGATTCTTAATGACCCTACAGGACAGGGTAGAACTGCCCCTGTGGGTTTCTGAGACTGTGACTCTTCATGGGAGTAGCAAGCCCCATCTATCTCTGAGGAGCGGCTGGTGGTTTTGAACAGCCGGCCATGTGTATCGCAGCCTATCTTGTGACCACTCTGCCGCCAGGGATCCTCGTTTTGTTGTGAGACGGTGTTTCCTAGGCGGGCACGTCTCTCACCCTGACCTCTTGGGCAGAGCTCGTGTCTCTTGTTCCACTGCAGGAAGAAGGACGCCGGGCAGTGAGGGGGGGAGGGGAGGGGAATAAAGGCATTCTAGGGACGTCCAAGCCATCCTCTGTGGCTTTTGGAAAATGTCTGGGCCGTTCTGCCTGAAGCTGAGAGATCAGGCCATGCTGCTTCTGCTTCTCTGTACACAGTGGTGGCTGTCCTAAGCCCCAGACAGTGAACGTCTAGAGCTCGCGGGGCATTGAATTGGCCAGGCTCCATCTTCCCTGGCCAGCAGTTATGAAGACATGCGGTCATCGGTCGCAGGGGCGCCATGTCTGGACACTTGCTTGGACCCGCTTAGCTTGCCCGAGGGCGGGGAGACCCAACGTGGACTGGCACTGTGCTTCTCTTGAGCATTCCGGACGACCTGCGCTGTCCCTTCTTGCCTTGGTCATTCTCGGGTCCAGTTTCCTGGCTGCCGACTTCAAATGGCTGGGAGAAGAGGCAGCAGCCTTAAACGCATGGATGGATGGTGAGAAAGAGAAATGGCAGGTGAATGAGCCAGAGAACCCAAACCCCCACCCCCCCACCCCCCGTGGACCGATTAGCACTGCCCTGTGGGCTTCCAAGACAGAGTAGACAGCCTCGTCTTTCTCCTTCGGAGCAGCTGGTGGGTTCGAACCACTGGCCTTGAGGTTGCCAGCTCTATGCACAGTCATCAAGGCGACCCTGGCTCAGAGTGACACTGCATGAAGTTTCTGATGCTGTCAATCTTGGTGGGTGCAGAGAGCCTCTTTCTCTGGCTGGCTGACTTGCACTGCCTTCCAGTTGCAATCATCCAATACTTAACTACTGTGGTCGTTACATCATCTGTCGCCAGTTTGAGGCTTAAGAGTGAAGGGGTGGAGTTTAGCTTGTCCATCGGATCACAGCTTGATGACCTCATTTGAAGGTGCTAAGGAGATAGCTGGTTGGAGGCAGGACACACGCTCACTCCCTGGGAGACATTGCAGCTGACAAGACACATGGAACGATTCTAGTGCCCTGAGCTGGAGGTACCACGTGGAGACCCCTGCCAGCACTGAGATGCTTACAACGCCACTGGATCCACAAGACTTCCCACCCACTGGCCTGTGATCTTTCTGCATTCAGCGTCATTGCATGTGTTTCATGAGTCTGAAGAGAACTTTATAGACTGTTATCGCACATATAGGCTAATTTCAGACTTATGGACTTGATCTGGACTGGGCTGTTTTCTTAATGTACAATTACTCTTTATATAAACCTCTTTCTTGTACGCTTATGAGTGTCTCTATGAATTTGTTTCTCTAATCAACCTAGACTAACACAACTGCCATCCAATACCTAACCGTCAGTGCTACTAGGTGGGTGGCAGGCAGTAACATGGGGAGAGAGGTTGCCAGGGAGAGGCTCAGTGTCAAGCCCGTCCACTCCTCAGGTCTTGTCCTGCTCACGAGAAAGATTGCAGATAAAGGATGAAATTCAGACAAGAGTCAGAGAAGAAGTTTGAATAGAAAGGTCAGTTTATCCAAGAGGGATACTTTGGAATGGAAATCCAACGGGGTCTTCGCTGGTCTAAATGACCTGGCAAAGCATGAAGCTGGACCTTCTAGTTTGCTAATGTCGGCCCTCCCTCCATGGCCTGCCATTCTTCTGCTCCTCTGTGGGTCCCTCCTTCTTCCAGGTGTATGCCCTCTGGCACCCCAGCACCCCAGACTTCGTGCTGTGCTCTTGTCTCAGACCCAGAACTCCATAGTCTATTCACTCATTGGGGGGGGGTGTGACTCCCTGCTTCTCTGCCCAGGCCATTTCCTTAACCCCAATATCTCGGGTCTCTTCCACTGATAAGGAAATTCGGTTCAGTGGCTTAGGCGGTACACATTGGGCTGCCAACACAGAGGTCAGCAGTTTGAAACCACCAGCCGCTCCCTGGGAGAAAGATGGGGCTTTCTAGTCCCATAAAGAGTCATAGTCTCTGGAACACACAGAAGCAGTTCCTGTCCTGTAGGGTCCTGTCCTGTAGGGACAGTTCCTGTCCTGTCCTGGTGAGTGGGCATAGACACTATAGTGGTGAATTTGGGGTTTTATGACTCACCTTCCTTTGTGCTGGGGGGCGGGGCTATGTGAGGAAGCCTGTTTCCACGTCTCTTGTGTTTAAGCCTCCTGCCCGCTTCCTCCCACTATCACCTCTTCTCCTCTTGCTGGTCCGTGACTTGCTAACAGACGTCCCAACAGGCTCCCTGCCCTGTCTGTGCCACATGATGAGCCTGCTGCTTTCAGCTTGCCAACCAAAGCCACATCCACTCAGACTCCTGTGAGCCCTGGTGGCCCTGTGCTTACAAGTTTGGCTGCCAACCTCAAGGTCAGCAGTTCGAAGCCACTCTCTGGAAGAAAGGGCTTTCTAGTCCCATAAAGAGCCACAGCCGTGGGCAGTTCTACCCTGTTTTACAGACTCACGATGAGTCAGCATTGCCTCCACGGCATAGTCTGGGTTGGGGTCTGGGTGCTGAATACATGGGCTGTGAGCCGCAAGGTCAGCAGTTTGAACCCGCCTGCCCCTCCATGAGAACGAAGGTGAGGCCCTCAACTCCCGTGAAGATTCACAGTCTCAGGCTCTCACAGGGACAGTTCTACCCAGTCCTGTGAGGACACTGAGTCCACCCTGACCCCATGGCAGGGAGAGTTGAAGGGTGATCCTGCGGTTCAAAACAGAACAGCCCCAGAAAGGGCTGCACGGTGGTCAAACCAGGGTCTTCTGGCTGGCAGCTGAGCCCCTAACCTCTGTTCCAACCCCGCACTCAGGCCCCTTTCTGCTTTCCAGCTCCCTGCCCGCCCCACAGCACGGCAAACGGCCTGGAGTCTGGAAAGCGGAGCACACTTTTGCACTCGGTTTTGCTCAGACCTCATTAATTCAGGAAGATGATACTGCCGCCAGAGGCCAGAGATCGCATGCATCCCCCAACTCCCTAATTGTGGCGCTCCTGGCTCGGTCTGCTCTCTTAATAAATTTGGAAACTTTTATGTAAATGATATGCTGGGAAGGGGGGCTGTGGCATTTTCCTGCTCCTCAGGGCTGGGGCCGGGATGGGACAGGGCAGCAGGGACAAAAACAAACCAGGTGTCCCTGCCCAGGAGACGGCCAGGGCAATAGCTTCTGTCCTTCGAGATGGCTTATGTGCATAAGAAGGAACCTTGCTGGTGCAGTGGTTACAAGATGGGCTACTAACTGCAAGATCAGCAGTTTGAAACCAGCAGCCACTCTTTTGGAGAAAGACGGGGTTTCTTCTGTAAAGAGTTATGGCCGCAGAAACTCACAAGGTCAGTCCTACAGGGTCCCTATGAGTCGGCATTGACTCGATGGCAGTGAGTTTGTTTTTTGAGTTTATGTGAGAGGACTTTGGGGGAATAAGGAGCTAAAGTAAGCCTGGGGGGAGTGGGACTGGGCCACATGATAATAACCTACTAGTGCTGAAGACAAACGTGTGCATAAACAAATGTGGCGAAGAAAGCTGATGGTGCCTGATGATCAAAAGATATAGCGTCTGGAGTCTTAAAGGCCTGAAGGTAAACAAACGGCCATGTAGCTCAGAGGCAACAAAGCCCACATGGAAGAAGCACACCAGCCTGTGCGATCACGAGGTGTCGAAGGGATCAGTCATCAGGCATCATCAGAACAAAAATCATAACATTGTGAATGAGGGGGAGTACAGGGTGGGGACTCAAAGCCTATCTGTGGGCAATTGGACATTCCCTTTATGGAAGGGTCGCGGGGAGGAGAAGAGCCAGTCAAGATGCAGTGTAGCAACGATGAAAAATACAACCTTCCTCTAGTTCCTAAATGCTTCCTCCCCCCGCCCCACTATCATGATCCCAATTCTACCTTACAAATCTGGCTAGACCAGAGGATGTACACTGGTACAGATAGGAACTGGAAACACAGGAAATCAGGACGGATGATCCCTTCAGGACCAGTGGTGAGAGTGGCAATACCAGGAGGGTGGGGTGGAAAGGGGGAACCGATTAGAGGTACCTACATATAACCCCCTCCCTGGGGGACGGACAACAGAAAAGTGGGTGAAGGAAGACTTTGGACAGTGTAAGACATGACAAAATAATAATTTATAAATTATCAAGGGTTCATGAGGGAGTGGGTAGCGGGGAAGGAGGGGAAAAATGAGGAGCTGATACCAAGGCCTTAAGTGGAGAGCAAATGTTCTGAGAATGACGAGGGTAACGAATGTACAATTGTGTTTTACACAACTGATGTATGTATGGTTTGTGATAAGAGTTGTATGAGCTCCCAATAAAATGATTTAAAAATAATAATAACCAACTTCTTCCAGGTCCTACTGGTATGCGCATTGGACTACCGACTGCAAGGTCAGCAGTTCCAAGCCACAAGCTGCTCCAAAGGGGAAAGAAGAGGCCTTCTATTCCTGTAAACAATTAAGTCTCACAAACTCACAGGGACAGTTCTACTCTGCTCCGTAGGGTCTCCGTGGCAGGTACATAATCTGTCAACCTGAGCAAAGGGGTGGAGTCTGGACTGCCAATCAGGTCACAGCCAATGAGGCCTCTGTGTGGGCATGGCCTTCCCCTGAGGATTCTGGGAACTCCTGTCTTCCTCCCTGAAGTGGAGAGGACACGAACACACAACTCACGGGATCGCACGGATTCACCGTCTGCAGGACGCTTGGACAAGGCGGTGGTGGTTCACAGGCAGCGTTCTCACCGACCATATGGGAGCCCAGGGCTGATCCCCAGCCAATTCGCCTTTTGCTATGATAGGTGACGGTGACACGGTGACATGTAGTGGCTGCATTCAAAGCCTTCCAACTCCAGCAACTAGAGACGGGGCCTTTCCCAGGAGGGCTGGAGAGAAGGTGGCACATGGCCAATGGCTGGCCACTGATCAGGTTTCAGATGCCTGCTATGCTGGCCCGCCAGTGTGCCTACCAATCAAAGAAAGGCGAAGACAAGTGAGAAGACAAAATGGGTGGCGAGGAAATGGCAAGCTTCATTAAAGGCACTCTGGGGGAGAGAAGGCCTTCAGGTAATTTCTTATTACATCAAAAGAAGAGAAGGGGGTTGGTCGCCAAAGCAGCCTCCGTAAGCAAAAGATGTGTGGATGGGATGTGAACCTGTAGATTGCCCCGTGTGGTGTAATCATCGGCTAACACCGACATCCTTCCCTTCGACAGGCCAAGGTCCCGTGTTTGTTGGTGAGTTTGTTGGTGTTTTCGAGTTCTTGGGTTAGAAGATTCTGCTAGTCTTGGGTTACCCATGTGGGCAAGAGCTTGAGGGGGCAGCCAAGCCTATGTCAGGTCATGCGTTAGCACTTAACGTCCCATTTCCAGAAGACATAGCATTGTGGACACCTTTCTAGCCCCAGTTTGTCATCTCAAAGTCCCCATGTACTCCTACTCAAGGAAGTCTTCATGTGTAGCTCAAGTTCCTCATGCTTCCCCGTAAGTTCAGCAACTCTCATTCGGCCCAACACAGACATGGGGAACGCTCTCCACTGGGCCATACTCTCAAGGACCTTAATTTTGTCCATGCTCCATGACTTCTCTCCAGGGTAACACCTCCAACTTCCCACGGCACTCTCTGAGACTCATCCAAACCACCGCGAGTCCTTGCTTTCTGTGATAATTAGGTTTATTGTGCCAACTAGGCCTCCGTAGGAACATGTGGGCAAAGTGTGATCAGGTTGCAGCTTGATGGGAGGGCGACCGAGATCAATCCTTTGTGCAGCCGGCATCCTGTCCCTGGCGACCAGACAGACCAGCATGCCGCTGCCGAGTTAGTTCTTTGCCTGTGGGCCGAGGTGAAGCATGGATCGTGTAGCTAGAGCTTGAGGCTCTTGTGAGACCTGCTTCGTTGCACTAAAGGTGCGTACATCGTGGCTGGTGGGTCTTGCCGCTGTGTGTACATCGCTTGAGTTGCAGACCCCATGGGGCCTGCTTCTCTAAGCTCCCAGCACTGCTGGCTGTTGCTGCCCCAAACTGTTGTTTGCTGCCTTTGGGGCCAACTCTGCCTGTCTTGCCTGAGGGCAGACTCCAGTTCTGCTTCCATGACCTTGGAATGGCAGCCGAGTCAGTGAACGTGTAAGCTGCTCAGCGCTGTCAGGGGTCTCCACACAGCTGCTCCAGCACCCAGGGCTGTATCCGGGTAGATCTCCTCAGGGATGTCTTGCAGGAAGTGAGCCTGGCCAGCTGAGGCAGAGAACTAACTCAGGCAGTCACACAAAGTCTGACCAGCAAAGAATAAGAGACGAGACAGGGGAGAGGTTCACTGAGCCATTTATCCCTCTGTCCTTCAATTAACCCCACATGTGTTTATAGGCCAGGTTGGCGCAATAAACCACCTTAATCCACCCCCTGCCAACCTGACACCTGTACATCAGTCTTTAGCTTCATGATTGAAATTAAGTAACACCTACACCTTGCACTTGAAGGACCTTCAGTTTATTCACTGTTCTTCCAAAGTGAGTTGAACTGAGCCCTCTGTACTGCTGTGTGGACTACTTGGCCATTATATTCCTTCTTGCTGTATAAACTTATCCGTGTGTGTGTGTGTGTGTGTGTGTGTGAGTTTTGTTTATCTAGGGAACCCTGCCAAACACACTCTCTAAGCACTCCTTTCCATACTAAAAATGGGGCCAGGGTACCGTTCAGCTTCCACTCTTGAACGTACACTTGTTGGTAACTCGGAGGTGTGAAAGTAAACCGAATCACCTTCAGATGTGAGAACGCTCCCCTGTCAGTACATCAAGCTTGGTAATGTGTCGGGGCAGGGAAAAAGATGGAGACTCTGGACAAAATGGATGGACACGGTGGCTGCCACGACGGGCACAAGGAGAAGAGCCATTGTGAGGACGGAGCAGGACCGGGCGAGGCGGTGCTCTGTTCGCTTCTGTTGTTCCCAGGGTCACTGCGAGCTGGAACCAACAACGACATGGGTCGAAGTGACCTGATGGCAGTCCGTTTTCCGGAGGCATGGACTTTGACAAAAGCAAAGACTCCAACTTAGGTTTAAATGCTTAGCACCCAGCACAGGGCTCACTCCTTAGGGCGACTAGAAACATGCTTTGCATTTTATAACAATGAAGCAATAAACCCCACACTTACCACTCCCTGCTGTGCAGTTAATCTGGATGCACACTGACCCTGTAAGCACAGGATGCCTCTGGTGGCATAGTGGTGATGCTTTAGGCTGCTATCTGCAAGGCCAGTGGTTCGAAACCACCAGCGACTCCTCAGGAGGAAGATAGGGCTTTCTACTCCCCAAAGTTAGTCTCGTAAACTCACAGGGCAGCTCTACGCTGTCCTTACAGGGTTGCTGTAAGTCAGCATCAACTCAATGCTTTCTTGAGAAGGGTAGCGTAGGACTGCCCCGCAGGGTTGGTTTCCCAGGCTATCATAGAGGTTAAGAATTAATTGGGCTGCAAACCTTAAGGTCGGCCCTTTGAAAGGTGAGGCTCTCTATTCCTCTAATGAATGACTGCCACGTCTTTCTCTTGTGAAGCAGTGGGAAGGAGGTGGTTTCCAACCACCGATCTTCTGGTTAGCAGCTGAGCCCTCTCACTACCAGGGCTCCTCCATATTTCCTAATCTCCTCCCTCCCCCAGCCAGTTCTCAAATGCAAAACGTTCTCAGAGATGCCCTTGTATAAATTCCTGTCTCTCCCTCCACAATGCTCCCACCCCCACCCCACTCCCTGCCTCCCACATCGAACCAGCAGGAGATAAAGAATCCCATCTCATTTCTCTCCCTAACCCAGTGTGTCCTCTTGGACACGTCTCTGATTTTCTCATCTGAAAGATGAGAAGGGCTGGCCCTGGCATGTTCTTGATTCTCCGTCTATCTCCCTCTCCTAATCAGACTTATCTAAATAAGTACACACACACACACACACACACACACACACGAAAAGAAAAACAACCACCACTTCACTCCATGCTGGAGAAACAAGTCATAATGAACTAAGCAAAACCAAATGCCCTTCAATATCCTGTTGTGAGCTATAAAATGTCCCCTAAAATCACATTTTCCCCCTTCAAACAGGATGTGTGTGTGTGTGTGTGTGTGTGTGTGTGTGTTAGGGGGCAGGAGACGGGGTTTTGTCAGAGTACTTTCCTAGTAAATCTTTTTCAAGCGCCAGAGAAAGCCTCTATTCCGTCCAACTCAAAGACTAGGGGAGCGCAGGGCCATGGTACTCAGGGAAGAGGGGGGATGTCACCTCCTTAGAAACTCTGTGGCTTGCCAGCAGACCACGTCCAGGCTTTCTGGAAAGGGGTATTTTGAGGGGGTGTTAGCAGTTGACGTGGGCCATTCAGTTCCTTAGACTCCTGGGGCAGGCAGTGGGAGCCCTGGGATGGAACTGTCCCAATGTGGAACCTGGGAAGTCAAACGAGAGGGAGGGGGCTTGGGCTTTGGTGGCTGTTGACTGCATTGGAGGTGAACTGGGTTCTCTCAGGTAGGCTGTTCTTGTGTGTGTGTGTGGGGGGGGCGCATTGAGTTGGGTGTTGAACTCATAGCAACCTCAGATCAGAATGGCCCCAAGGGCTTCCTCCTGGGCTGTTGTCTTTAAGGAAGCAGGCTGCCAGCCTCTGAGTCCCATGGGGGTGGGGGAGGGGGTTGAACTGTCAACTACTCTGTTGGCAGTTGACTGCTAAAAGTGTTTGACTTCAGGGCACCTTAAAACGAGGCACCCAAACCCACTGCCATGACTTGACTCCGACCCTATAAGGCGGAGAGGACTGTCTCCTTGGATTTCAAGATCGGCTATCTTTATGGGAGCAGACAGCCTCATCTCCCTCCCTTGGAGCAAATGGCGGATTTGAACTGCTTGCCGGAATCAAACAAACATAATTTTGACCTGGCAAACAATTGGCCCAATTTGAACAAACTGTGAGGCTGGCACAGGACCAGGTAGTGCTTCATGCCGTTTTATGGGGGTTGACCCGACTCGATGGCACCCCACAAGAGATTTCTGCACTTGATCCCGCGGGAGTACACTCCCATGTCTGGGTGCTTCCTTGGTATCTGCGTGCCTTCTCATCTTGGTGGGGTTTCAGAGTGCTGGCGGAGGCCCCATGGTTAAGAAGTGCTAATGGAGGGTCAGTGGCTCGCACAGGGCTGCTGCTCCGTGCGAGGACGTCGTGGTGGTCAGTCCCTGTAAGGGTTATAGCCATTGTCGCCCTGCTTGTCATATGGAGTCGCTGGGAGAGGAAAAGCACAGGACATCATCATGTAGTTATCTGCCCACTGTCCCTAGGTGCCCTTGCCCTTTGAGATTAAATGGTGTAAAAAGGAAATCCACAGAGCTCAATCCCTCATCCATGGTCTTTGGGAAGTCACTGGTCTCCTGAAGATGTACCCAACTTACCCAAGACCTGATGTCGCTCCGGAGCCCTGGTGGGGTTCATGGTTAGGAGTTGGGCTGAGATCCACACGGTCGGGTCGGCAGTTCCAAACCACCACGAGCTCCTCGGGAGAAAGACTGGACTTTCTACTCCCATAAGCAGTCACTGTCTCAGACACGCATGCCGGCCAGCCTTAACTAGATGGCAGTGAGTCTATTGGCCTTGACCCATTAGGGATTAAGGGGGCTGGCCCCCCAATGGCTGCACGCAACGAAGATTAGCTGGCCATGCCACAATTACAGAAGGATCCCAAATGGAGCAGGCTCAGACCCAGGTCACCTAGGCCCATGGGAGATCAACCAGGCACAGCCACAGGGAACCAGAGGCATGACATCACACTCGTGCACCTAAACTCAGCCAATCAGATTGGCCGATCCTCTCAACACCCACCCCCCACTTCACCCCCGCGCCTGTGGGAACAGGGATGATAAATAGCAGACTGGAGGCAGGCTACAGGTTGCTCTTGCAGGGATCTCTACTGTGCGCGTGCGTGCGTGCGTGCGTGCGTCATTTCCGGCCCTCAGCTCGCTATCCCAGCTTGTCTTCCTTGTTTGGTTCTGGCACTGTGGACTGCTCTTAACGGCCATTTCCCATGTGAGCCATCTTCAGTCCCGAACTTTCCCCCGGCTCCCGCCGTGCGCCTTGCGTGCTTTCCAGGCAGTGTGCCGGGTGGGTCTGAGACTGGGGCGGCCCCAAACGTTCCTTTCCCGCATAACAGTTACTTCGATTAACAAAAGTGCTTTTGCCCCATGAATTCTTTCAGTGCGGAGAAACAAGAACAGAAAACCCTCCCAGAAACCTAGCAGGATAGGCCTGGTGGCGTAGTGGTTATGTGCTGGGCTGGGCTTGGTAAGGTCGGCAGTTGGAAACCAGTTGCAGCTCCGTGGGAGAAAGATGGGCTTTCCACTCCACTCCTGTCAGGAGTTACAGCCTCAGAGACCCACAGTAGTTCTCTTTTTCGATAGGCTCACTATGAGTTGGCATCGGCTCGGTGGCAGTGAGGGTCAAGGGTCAAGAGTAGAGAGTCCTGGTGGCACTGAGTTGGTGGCAGGCTTGACAGGTAGGTAGATTAGAGATCAAGGGGGCTTGTCTCCCAATCGGCTGGCAGGGCCACAGACCACAATTTGCAAAGAAATCAGACATACTAATCATACACCGATGGGACAGTCCAGAACTGCGCATGCTCAGACCCAAGTCACCTAGCCCCAGGTGCGAGGTACACCTGGGGTGACA
Source organism: Tenrec ecaudatus (assembly GCF_050624435.1). Classification (NCBI taxonomy): domain Eukaryota; kingdom Metazoa; phylum Chordata; class Mammalia; order Afrosoricida; family Tenrecidae; genus Tenrec; species Tenrec ecaudatus. The sequence goes on along the minus strand of NC_134532.1, from coordinate 216,032,606 downwards.
GACTAGGCACCGGCGCAGGTGTATCTAAATTCAGCCAATAAGGGCCCCCATTACCCTTAACCACGCCTCCCCAGCCAGTGGGTATAGGAGGAGGGGAAAAGCAGGCTGTAGGAAGGTCTTGATTTCCCTAGTTCAGGTGTGCCCTGCAAGCGGAGAGGGAATCTCTCCTGAGTGCACTGCAAGGCAGGAAAGCACCTGCTCTCCTTAAGTGGCCACCTTTTGGGTCTCCATCTCCCTCCAGGTCTCTGCGCGGCCTTGAACGCTTCCCAGAAATAGCATGTACTATCTGACACTGTAATACCTGAAACTTCTTCCCTTTCCCTCATAAAGGTAACAGATTGACAAAAGTGCTTCTGCCGCGTGAATTCTTTCAGCACTGAAAAGCAAGAACTGAACCAGCGGCTAACTGCAAGGTCAGCGGTTCAAATCCACCAGTGAGGGTTTGCCTGCTCCAGAGATGGGGTCGCCAGAGTCAGTCAGGATGGGTGCCTTGGCCGTGGTTTACATCTTTGGGTCCTTCTTGGGCTCCCTCTCCACCAGATCCACATCAAACTCTTCAATTGAGTCCTCACCCTCCTCCCCAAACCAAGCTGACTGGCAGTTCAAGTTCCCTCTCAAAAGACCCTCCCACATCCCTACTTTCCCAACTCTAGCGGGGAGCAGTATCTCCTCCACCACCCTTCTCTTTCCTCCCCTTTCTCCTAATTCAGTCTTTACAATGCAGAGCCATTTAACTGCTCTTCTGCCCCAGGCTTACCTTTGCAAAGCCAAACTCTCATTAATGTCCCTGATAAAACAAAGGGCTATTGAGGGGAGAAGGCTAAACTGGCACAGTCAGTAATTTCTCCCTCTCTCTCCCCCTCCCTTCCTCCGCAGGCGGGAGGGAGGGGGAGAGAGAAATCTATGGAAATTTATTTTTCCCAAATATGGCTACGTATTAAATAACCGTCTCCTTCCCCCTTTCAGATACAAATGTACTTTTTACAGATAGTTTTGATACATTTGATTATGTAAGCCAGTGGTTCTCAAACTTCTTTGGCTCAGAACTTTTTTAACCATCCCAAACCCAACCCCAAACCCACCTACCATCAATTATGACTCACAGTGACCCACTAGCACACAGTGGTACTGTCCCTTTTGGGTGCAAAATTGTAATTCCTTTTCCCTCATCTTTCTCCCTGGGGGCGGCTGGTAGATTGGAACCGCTGACCTTGAAGTTAACAGTCCAAATCCTAGCCCACAAAGGCTCCTTGGCCTAATAGAGGAGAGCTGAGTTTAACCTTTCTGCCTTTGGTCGCTTGCCGTATCTTAGAGCCTGCAGCCTCTGGAGAATTCCATTGTATACAGTTCATCTGAGATTGAGTGAAAGGGGAATCATGCTTTAGGATTCTTGGGAAGGATCTGGTGGTGCAGAGATTAAGAACAACACTGTTAAGGGAAGGTCGGTGGAGGCTCAAATGTACCAGCCGAGCCTTGAGAAAAAGACAAGATATGAATTTTTTTACTTTGTTGATGTCAGAGAGAATAATTAATAACAGACATCTTACTTTAATTTTAAGATTTTCTTACCCACAAAACCAAAAATTCCATAAAGAAATTCCTGACTAGCAGTAATCCTGCCAGCGGCTTTTCCTCCACCCCAAAATGCTAATCTTTCCTTTCCTGTGTGAAGCCCTGTTTATCACATTTGAATTTCAAAAGGTCTGGCTGCAGGTGGGGAAAGGGGAAGGTCAGAGTCCACCTTGTAACCTGATATTTTGTGATGTCGCTGCTAGGCACGACTGAAGTGCATTAAGATTAGCCATTGGTGGATCTTCTCTTTATAAGCCTTATTGTAACTTGGCAAGAGCCCTCCCCTGGTGGTGTAGTGCTTACTTGTTGGGATGCTAACCAGTGAAACCACCAGCGGATCTTTGGGAGAAAGACAGGACTTCATCCTCCCTCGAAGAATTACAGTCTCTGTAACCCACAGGGTTAGTTCTACCCTGTCCTATACCACGTCCAAAACCAACTCACGGCCAGAGAGTCAATGCTGGCTCATAGTGACCTCCTTGTGCGTTTCTAAGACTAACTGTTCACAGAAGGAGAAAGCCGTCTTTCTCCTGAGGAGCTGGTTTCAAACAGCCGACCATTCGGGTCACAGCCTGACACCTAACCACTATGCCACCTAGGCTCCCACCCTGCCCCATGGGGTCGCTGTATGTTGCCATTGACTCGGTGGCAGTGAGTTTCAGAGAGAATCTGGTTTTCCGATATGCACACAGAACAACTCAGAATAAACCTCATGTTTCAATAAATGGAATGTTGGGGGGGGGCTGTTTTTCAACAATAACCACGCTTTGTGGCATAAACAAATCTGATTCAGAATGTAGGGGTGGAGTCTAGCTTGTCAATTAGGATATAGCCAATGAGGCCTCTGTGTCATACTGTGTCCTGAGGATTCTGGGAACTCCTGTATTTCCTCCTTGAAAGCAGGAGACACTCTCTCTATGCTCACTCCCTACAAGACATCCTTGTGGAGAAGACACATGGAGAGAGGCTGATGGAGCCAGACCTCTGGAGCTGGAGGCGCCACCGTGGAGATCCTTGCCAGTACTGAGATGCTTACAATGCCACTGGACCCACAATATTTTCCACTACTGGCCTGTGATTTTCCTGCATTCAAAGTCATGTATTTTGTGAGTCTGAAGAGGAATTTATAGATTGATATCGGGCATATGGGCTAATATCAGACTTGACCAGATCTGAACTGGGCTGGGATGTTTTTTCAATATTCAACTGCTCTTGTGGATAAAGCTCTTTCTTATACACATGAGCTGCTATGAATTTGTTTCTCTAGTCAACCCCGGACTAACACAAGTTGGAAGCAACTCCATTTCACAACAAGGAGAACCATGTTTAAATAAACATACTCAGTATGTGTCACAGTTAAATGCCACACTAAAACAACAAAACCTGTTCCAATTTGCTTTATGTGGGTTTCCAAGACTGTAACTTTTCATGGGTGTACAAATCCTCATCCCTCTCCCAAGGAGTGTCTGGTGGTTTTGAACTGATGGCCTTGAGATTAGCAAGCTCAATGTGCAATCGCTTTGCAAATGCTAGATTCACTGCCTAGTCAATTCCGACTCATCGTGAACCTATCGGGCAGAGTAGAACTGCCCTCTGTGGCCAAGGCTGTCACTCTAAAGGAGTAGAAAGCCCTTTCTCCCCAGGAGCGGCTGGTTTTGAACTGCTGTTCTTGCGGCTAGCAGCCAAACTCATAACCACAACACCACCAGGGCTTATTTCAATGCGAGGTTGGCATTAGTCGAGACAATTGGTTGGAGGGCCACAGGAAGGAAGGCCTGGCGATCTGTGGCCAAGAAATCAGAGCCTTGAAAACCCTAAGGAGCAGTTCAACTCTGACATATGTGGTGGCCAGCAGCCAGAATCAACTCCATGCCAACTGTCCCAGGACAAGCCAGAATCTCCTCTCCGTCCCCTGAGATCGGCCGGGCCGCATGCTACCAGGCAAGGAACATATCCTTCCAGGCTTTCCGACCCTACAGTCCGGGACCCAAACTCCCTAAACCAGCACACGGGGATCCGGGGCCATTCGAAGCTGCCAAGGACGCAGGGGGTTGCAGGGAGAAGAAAGAGGCGCGAGCTGCCGGGCCGGGAAGTCGCCGAGATGCGCTGGCCGGAGGCCGGAACCTTTCTCCTCGCGCCGCGGTTGCTGGCCGGAAGCCGGAACCCTTCTTCTCAGGCCGCGGTTGCTGGCCGGAAGCGCAGCGGTTGCTGGCCGGAGGCCGGAACCTTTCTCCTCGCGCCGCGGCTGCCGGACGGAGGCGTGCGAGGGCAACAGTCCTCCCACCCCCGGGCTCCCGTCGCTGTCGCCGGTTGCTGATGTGGGCGGACCCGGTGGGGGCCGCGGGTGTGGGTCTCCATGGCGGTCGACATTACGTTGTTGTTCCGGGCGAGCGTCAAGACCGTGAAGACGCGCAACAAGGCTCTGGGAGTGGCGGTGGGCGGCGGAGCCGATGGCAGCCGCGACGAGCTGTTCCGCCGGAGCCTTCGGCCCAAGGGCGACTTCTCCAGCCGGGCGCGTGAAGTGGTGAGTTGGTTGCTAGGGAAACGGCGGGGGGGGTGGGAGAGTGGGACGGACCCGCACCCTCGGACTCTGTCGGGGAGCCTTTGTGTGACGCGAACGCTTGGGGAAAGAGACTTGCCGCGGGAACCGGAGCGGTGGCTTCTCTGAGACCTGACAGCTGTTTGGGGGAAGAAACTCCCTCTCTTTGGCAAGTGGGGGTCCATAGCTGGAGATCGAGATCGAGGGAGCCGATTTCTCTCGGGCGGAAGGAGGCACTCGGTGACCTCGGGCGCGTTGTGTAGTAATGAGCACGCCGTCACTGCAGACTTGAACCCCCAGACCTTTGCTTCCTCAGCCTCACCCCCTCCCCTGTCTGTGCGTCTGACCCAAGACCAGGCGCTAATGCAGCCGCCCCTTCGTCTCCCCTCCCCTCCAGGCACTCACTGACGTTCCCCAAACCCAAAGCGAACATGCTGCCATCCTGTCGATGCGGCCTCGTAGCGACCCGATAGGACAGGATAGAACTACGCATGCGCGTTTCCGAGGCCAGCTGTTTGCAGGAGCATAAAGCCTCGCCTTTCTCCCGTTCTTGAGATTAGGTTAGTGTAATCTTTCGGGTTCCGGGCTTCTCAAGGGCTCTCTATGTACCGAATACAGCAAGCCTTTCCCATTTCTGAGAGCAGGGACCTCTTTGGGGGCTGGGGCGGCCTTGGCTTTCTCTCAGAACACCCGAGGCAGGACTGGCAGCCGTTCATAGTCAATGTTTGTGGAGTGAATGAATGAACAAATGCGCCACAGCTTCCCCCACTAAACAGGCAGCCTCGTAAGAGGCGAGAGAATGCCTCCCTTGTTCCTTTCGTGTATCCTTGGCACCAGAAGTGAATCGGGTGTTTATGGGGCCTGCAGGGTACACAAAGCTTTGTCTGCTTCTTTAAGAGCTGTGGAAGTATGGAGGTCAGACCAAACCAGGTTTAGCGCTTTGGCAAGTCTAAATGAGAGGCCCTGAAGTTGAAGGTGGCCTCATTTCCCAGTCAGCCACTTGAGCATGTGGCCCACAGTCCAGTGCCCCTCGGATCTGTAGACACCCAGGTGTGCGGGTGTTTGTGAGTGAGCGTGTGCATGCCTGAACTGATGAGCAGCAGTTTACGGAGGATGTTAATGCGTTCAAAGGAGTTCCACAGCTCAAACAAACTCTGCCACCCTGTGCATTTCCGAGACTGTAAATCTTCATGGGACTAGAAAGCTTCTTCTGTCTCTCAAGGAGCCGTTGGTGGTTTTGAACTGCTGATCTGGCTGTTAGCAGCCCAACTCGCAACCCAGTGTACCACCAGGACCCTGAGAAGGGGATTAGACTAAATGAGTATGTTGAGTCCATTAGCAAGCACCTTTCACTGTTCTTTACCATCCTCATAATTCATGTGCATCGATTCTTTGGTCTTTTTTATTCTTTGTCCAACTTTTGCATACATATGAAGGGATCAAATGGATGATTGAGTGGACTGCCAGGAGAACGAACCCATCTGTCTTGGAAGAAGTACAGCCAGAGTGTTCCTTTAGAGGCAAGGATGGCGAGACTTCATCTCGTGTACTTTGGACATGATGTCAGGAGAGACCAGTCCCTGGAGAGGGACATCATGGCTGGTAAGAACAATTGTGAGGATGGCTCAGGACCGGGCAGTGTTTCATTCTGTTGTGCTTGTGGGTCGCTATGGGTGGGAACCCTCTCCATGATGAGACCTAACAACAATTAAGCACCTAGCTTCTGGTAACGTGGTATAAAAGGCGAGGCAAAGGAGACATATGAACGACATAGAGCTATGTAGGTGCTGGGACAGAAAAGTGGGGGAGGTGGGGAGTGTGGGTTTCAGAGGAGAGGGTGGCTGAGGCCACTTGAAGGCCAGGAAGGGCTTGCTAGAGGAGATAATGCCGGAAACATTGAATGTTTTGGTTCTGGTCCAGACAGGGTGGGGAAGGGCATCTCGGGCTCACAGAACAGTGTGTGCACATATAGTTGGGGACAAACTGACATGAATTGGGTCAATGAGTGTGTGAATGTGGCTAGAGCAGGAGGCCCCAGGAAAATAAGGCTGGGTGGGGCTGGCGGGCAGCTGGTGCGGAGCACAGCTCCTGCAGGTGGCCCTGTGCGGGAAGGTCCTCCAGAAGGAGCCCAGAGTCCAGGCTGCTGTCTCCACCTGCCACTGCTGAGCTTTTGTGCCCTGTTTATTTGCCTGTAAATGGAACCTTCCTGTTTCCTAATTAAAAGCAGCATTGACCTCCTATAAGGGACAGCGGGAAAGGAGGCTTCTGGGGTTGAAGTGAGAGGAAGGAAGTCAGCCCCAGGTTCCTTGGCCTCTCCCCAGTTTGGTCAGGCACCTCAGATGGAGGTGTCTGCTAGGGAGCTGTGTGTGTGGAGGGCCCTTTCAGGCTGAAGGAGGGAGGCATGGGTGGTTCAGTAAAGGAGTCCCGCCTCAGGTGCAGCTATCTGCCCAGGAAGACGTATAGGTGACCGTGCTGCTGGGTGGATTTCAGGGAAGCTTCCAGACTAAATACACTAGGAAGAAAGGCCTGGCGATCCACTTCTGGAAATGTGACCATGAGAAGCCAGTGAATTCAAGCAAGAGAGAAACTGTGGATCTTGCTAGAGCATTGTTGGTCCTGCCCTGCTCAGGATAATGAGGCCAGGCCACGATCCTTTCTGTGCAGTATGGAATATCCCCGGGTTGGAGCCCAGCAGCGAAGCCGGAGAGCACTCTGGCTCTAGTCACTGCTCGGTTAACAGTGCTCATCTTGAGGCCTGCTCTGGTGAAGGCACTCTGGTGTGCCAGACGTTGGGTTCAGTAACCCCGCACTGGATGTTCCAACCACCAGCTGCTCCGGGGACGGAGATGAGGCTGCCTGCTTCTCTGAAGATCCCCCCCGTCAGGACCCTATTGGCCTCTCTGTGAGGTAGAATTGGCTTGATAGTAGCTCGGCTTGGTTTTGAATCTCAGGAAGAGGGGATCTGAGAGTGATAGAGCAGGGAAATCCCTCGGGTGGTTCTACTTCGTCCTGCTGGGTGGTGAGGAGTCAGAATGGCAGCAGGTCTGTCTGTCTGTTTGTTGCAGGGGCAAGCAACACAGTTGAGTGGGCAAGTCCAGTGGAGAACTGGGCGGGCACTCAGACCTCACGCTGCCTCCCTCAAAGAGAATCTTCCAAGGTGAGCATTTGCTCTAGGTCCTTGCCCAAGGGCCTGTGGGCGCTGAGTCCCCTGTCACTGGAGGTGTGTAAACAGGATGATTGTGAGAGATGTTTGAGACGAGGGTGTATTTGTCAGGGGTTGGACAGCATGCCATGAAAAGCTCAGTTCTGACGTTTAGTGACATCATGTCTAGGTGTTGAGGCTTACAGGGTCTATGGCAGCGGTTCTCAGTCTTTGGGTCGCAACCCCTTTGCGGGTCAAACGACTTTCACAGGGGTCGCCCAATTCCTAACAGTAGCAAAATGACAGTGATGAAGTAGCCATGAAAATAATGTTATGGTTGGAGTCACCATCACATGAGGAACTGTATGGAAGGGTGGCGGCTGAGGAAGGCTGAGCCCCGCTGCTCTGTGGAGTCAGGGCAGGAGCTGTGTCTTTCAGAGACACATGGAGAAAGCCTGTGTCTTGGGAGCTTTTGTGTTTACATTGCACCTGCTCCAAATGACCTCCCATTCTTCCCAGCATCCTTTTCTTTTGGTCCGTCTCCCTCGTAGCAGACAAGGACGAGAAGAGAGCCAGTTTCTGGATGTCCTGTGCTCTGACCCCAAGAAGACAGTTACAAATCTGTCGGCTGCTTTGTGTGGTCGGCGTTGCTGACCCTCTGAGTTGCCCAGAGGAGGACCATGTGCTCTAGTGCAGGTTCAGAGCCGAGCCCGGGTGCCGGAGTTTAGGACCCGTCCTCAGGTGCAGTGGCGCATTTATTCATTGCCTTCAGTGAGCCATCTGCCCTCGCAGAGTACGTTTGTTGTTGTTGTTAGGTGCCCTCCAGTCTATTCCAACTCAGGGTGACCAGCGACCCGATGGACAACTGAAGGACATCTGCCCGGTCCTGAGGTCCTCACAGCGCCACCCTCAGCGATTTCCATGCTTGAGCCCGTTGCATTTCATTGAGGACCTTCCTCTTTTTACTGACCTTCGAGTTTACTAATTTGATGTCCTCCTGATAACACGGTACAGTTGCTGAGACAGCGTGTCTCCATCCTCGCTCCTAAGGAACACTCAGGGTGGACTTGTAGGTGGATTTGCCCCGTTCTCCTGGCAGTCTGTGGTGTGTTCCATGTTCCTCACCAGGCCCGTAATTCAAATGCAGCCGCTCTGTGGTGTTCCGTATTCAGCCTCCGCCCACCCCTTGCATGCGTGATTGCAAGGACCATGGTTGGGCCAGGTGCACCTAGTCCTCAAAGGCATGTCTTTGCTGTTCAGCAGGAGGTCTAGTGCAGCCACGCTGCTCACTGCACTATAACGCCCGCGCTTCCTTTCCCCCTGGCAGACAGAATGTCTGCCGCTGTCAGAATGCTGTCTCGAAGGAGTTATTGCCAAGATTGGAAGGTTTATGGTGAGCTGAAAAGCATTGTGCTGAAACTAGATATCCCCACCAACACACAGACTGGTGAAGGTTTTTAAAAACATGGGGCTTCAATGCTCAGGTCCCCAAATTTGCATCTACTGAATGCCTGTCGCCATTAAACTGTAGACAGATTCATCAGGACGTATGTACCTGGTGTGCATATCCCTGTCCCTATCTGCAGGGGGCGCTGGGTGAGTGATGGCCAGTGTGGTGCACCTGTTGAAAGGAGAACAGGGATTCTGGCATAGAAGAAAAGCAAACCAAACTCTGGTGCCGTCGAGCCAATGCCAGCTGGCAGCAACTCTGTAGGCCAGGGTAGAACTACTGCCGTGTGTGCATGGGTTTCCCTCAGAGCATCTGGTGGTTTTGAACTGCCGGCCTTGTGGTTAGCAACCAGTGCATAACCTCCATCCCACCAGGGCCCCTGGGGACTGGCATTCAGGTTGCCATCACTTGACAGCCTCTCTGTCGGCATAAATGCAGACTGCCTGGCTACTGTTGAACCTTGGTGTTTCCGTTGAAAAGCTTGGTTTTATGCCTTCTCCACCTGCATCCTCCTCCCTAAAATGTCAAGGATTTGTTTTTTAAAAATCAGAAATCCTTTGACTCTTCGATGCCTGTGAGTATCTTCTTGAGTTGCTATTGGGTCCTTAGCTGGGTAGTGAATGACACTTGGACCAGGAAGGCCTGGATTTGAACACCTCTCACCTGCTGTGTGACCGTGGATGAGTTGCATAACCACGGTGACCTCATCTCCAAAACAGGTGAAGTAAAAAGCCCGATAGTTGCTATTGAGGCGATTACCACTCGGGGCTGCCTGGGGTTCCAGCGTAGAGCTGTGCTCCGCAGTTTTTCGGGGGCTGTGATCTCGCCAGGCCTTTCTTCCTAGGTACTAGATGGGGAAGTAACCAGGTGTCCTTAGAGCAGTCAGAGGAAGAGGATCCCGGACTTGCAAAACTGCCCTTGAAGGGGACCAGCTGGCAGTGCCCTCGGCTCCCCAGGTGCGGGAACACAGCATCTCTTGTCACCCAGAGTTCCTCTCATGAGTGATTCCAAAACAAAAATCAAAGCAACACAAGACCTGCTTGCCGGGGAGCTTCGATCTGTGGTGGGAATGGGGTGAGCTCCTGGATGAGCAGCATGTCCGAGTAGATGGTGTCTAATGGCACAGGAAACTCACAAAGGAGGCAACGGTGTGGCCTCGGCGGCGAGTCATTTGCCTATAATTCAGCTGAACTCAAAGTTCAGGCTCCCGCAGCCTACAGGAAAATGGCCCACAAATGCTGCCTTGAAGTCTCCGCTCTCGGCCCGTCAGTCTGAAAACACAATCAGCGTGCATAATCGCTACCATTTGCCGAGTGTCTGTTCTACGCAGCACCGGGCTGACACCGTGAGCATTTGTTTGGACATGCTGGCGAGTCAGGTACTGCCAGGACTTCCCCTGTAAAGAAGCCGGGGTACGATGAAGTGATGTGACCCAGGTGGTGTCCCTGGCACTGCCATTTGAGACGGGGCCGGCCAGGGCCCAGCATTGCATTCTCCCGTGCTGTGCTCTGTCCCAGGTGCAGCCAGCACCCCCCAGACAGGTGACTCTCTCCCTCATAGACTGTCACTGCGTCTGGATTGTGGTACAAAACTCCAAACCCACTGCCATCAAGTCAGTTCCGACTCACAGCGACCCAATAGGACAGGGTGTTCTGTACAGGAGCAGAAAACTTCACACTCCTCCTGAGAACAGCTAGTGGTTTTGAACTGCTGACGTTGTCAGCCCCAAACATAACCCATACTAGACCACCGAGTTCCTTTAGACATCTGTTAGAGGGTGCAATTGAGAGGGAGGCTACTTGGAAGAGGTGACGTAGGTGGATCTCTAACATCCCCCACAGGAGTACTGGTGGTACAGTGGTTGAGAGCTTGGTGCTAGCCCCAAGGCTAGTGGTTTGAGATCTACCAGCTGCTCTGTGGGGAAACAGTGAGTGCCTGACCCTGTGAAGGTGGACAGTCCCAGACGCTGTGGGGCAGGCCTCCTCTGTCCAAAGGAGTCGCTGGGAGTGGGCTTGGTTTGGGTTTCTGAAGACCCTGAAGTGCCCCACCCCATGGAAATCAGAGCTTGAACAGCAGGTGTGGTATGTACAGTAGGCCCCGGCAGGGAGCCCTGCAGTGACTCACCCATGGGGACTGACAGCAGCATGTGCATGAGGGGGGGTCACGGTGTGCCAACGCCATCCACCTCCACTGCCTGTGCCAGCCCACTTTGCCCCAGGGACTGGCTTTAAGAACGCCTTGCATTTTGGCATCTGCTGGGGTGGGGGTTGGAGCTCCTGCAGGAGGTAGGAGGGCTGGAAGTGGGGGTGTCATAGGGTCTGGGGGAGCACTCATCTTTAATGTTGCCCTCCTACCTTGGAACCTCCCCTGGAAGCATGACACAGTCCCTGGGCTAGAAGGAGGTTCACTGTAGGTTGGTACCTGCAGCAGTGACAGCTGTATCAAGGCTGGTGCTGATGGCCAGTGACAGGGACATGGTTCCTAATTAGGGTGAGGACTTCGGGCCCGTCACCTCTCTTACTTGTTTCCCCACAAATACTCGCTGCCATCTAGTCGATAGTGACCCTAATACAGGCTTTCCTAGACTGTCAATCTTTACGGTAGCAGATAGCCAAGCCTCCTCTTTCTCCAGTGGAGTGGTTGGTGGATTTGAACTGCCAGCCCAGCGCTTCCCCACCAGGACTTGCCTGCTTTGTTTCCAGTGGCTTCTGTATGAGATCTCACCCTCTCTGGCTCAGTGTTGCAGCAGGGAGAAGTCAGATACTGGGCTCACACTCACATGGTGCAGTGCTTCACATGTTGCTCCCAGGCCAAGTGGAGAGGTGTTTGATTGTCGGTCTGCCCAGCTCTGGGTCTGTAACACATTACCAGGCTCTCCGTCAAGCCTGTCCTCCTCCTGTTTTTGTTTCAGGGGAAACGTGTGTTTTCATGCCGTCAGTGGACAGTCTCTGTGCGATATTGGAAGGGAATTCCATAATGCAGACTTGATGTGAAGGGACTGGTTAAATGCTGCCCGTGCCGAGGGACGCCATTAGAGCAATAAGGAAATCACCCCCTACCTCCAGTGGGGACAGGCTGTCTTGATGCTGTTGTCATGCAAGCAAAGCCCCACAGGGTCTGAGGAGGGCTGGCCCCGCTGAGAGCGGGTGTGGGTTGAGTGGGGCATTTGGAGCAATAGGGCTAAGAGCTCAGCCTTCTGACAGATGACAGTCTATGTACGAGGGTTCCCAGATGAGGGCGGGCTGGGGAGCACCAGCACCCTAATTGACTCCAGACTGCGAGGCAGCGATTGGTAAGCAGGCAGCGCCAAGAGGAAGTGAACCCCAAATTAAATTAAAGGGGAGGAAGGAAAAGCGGGAGATAGCAGGGAGAGGTGATGAATTCTCTGGAAGTGGCCAAGTACCTTTCTGTGGGGAGGTGGGCCCTGGGCCTCTGTCTCCCTTGTCAAAGGCGCAAGGCTGGAAACATTTCAGCCACACACAAAAACACAACTGCCCAAGAACCTGCTTTCTCCCTCTCTCCCTCCCTCCCTCCCTCCCTCTCCAGTCCTGCTTTTCAGGTCTTGGTGCCTCAAGCGCACCGCCTACTGTAGGCTTTTCCCACGGCCTCAGCTGGCACTCAGGCCAGTGCTCGCCCATGACCCCCTGGACTGATGTTCTGGGAGGACTGGGCTCTCGCTTATAGGCTGACGCCTGTGCTGTTGTCCCAGCCTTGTGACTACTGCTCTGGGGATCAGCTGACCCATGTGGGCCTTCACTTTCATCATCGTCGTCTGTCTTTCATTCACTCTCCTACAGCTTGTTCTTGAACCCAGTGGCCAGGGCCTTTGTTCCGAGCCTCACTCCCAGCCAGGAGCACAGTATGCCCTTCAGCCCGAGTTTGTGAGCCTAGTGCTGGAACCCATGTGTTGAGTCACCCCCTCCCCTCCCCAGCAGCCCCCTCAGTCACCGCATGAGCCCCATCGCTGTCCCGAGGCCTGCCACCCAGAGGAAACATGCTCATCATGCAGCTTTGCTCACACATGCGCACGACTGCTCGTTCCCCACGAGACAAGTCACAGCGATCTGGCTGCGTCCCGAGCTCTCGCTGAGGATGCGATAACTCAGGCCCTGCGGCAGTGGTTAAAGAGCCCGGCTGCTAGAGTTTGAGGCCAGCAGCCGCTCCGAGGAGAAAGATGAGCCAGCATCTTGAAAGACACTCCTTTGAAGATCCAGGCTTTGGAAACCTGTTGGATCAATTCGGATGTGTCCTGGAGGATCCCTAGGAATTGAAATGGACTCACTCTGCAGCAGGGGCTTGCTGTGGGTTTTGTTAAAGGCACGTTCTAGTCCACCCAAGGGTCCCTGCCCTGAGTGTAAAGCGTGTGCAGTTGACAGCAGTCTCACGGTGACTGGACTCCACTGAACGGAACTCACAGAGGGAGGAGCCTCCCGGTAGGCAGGGCCTCTGGAGAATGCTTTAGAGGAGAGCCCATGCGTGTCCCAGTAGCCAGCCACCTTGTTCAGTGCCAGGTTTTTCATTAGTAGATTACCAGGCCTTTATTCTGAGGCGCCTTAGAGTGGGCCAGCGCTCAGCCTCTGGGTTCATCGGTGTTGTCCGTGGTGCCCGGCCAAGGCTTGTGAGTCACTGTTCCCACTGGCTCCTTGGCATCTACTGTCTGTGTATAAACATGAGGCTAAACCAAAAAGGATAGCTACCAAATTATAGCCCAACATAGCAAGCTCCAAGTGATGCTCTCTCCATACCTGCTTCCTCTGGGTCCACATGTCTGAAGGCGGCGGTTTTCTGCTGTCTCTGAGCCCTCCCACAAGGATCGAGAGCTCCTTGGGTCACACTCTTCAAAAGGGCCACGTGAGCATCCTCCAGGGACTCCAGGCATGGCTCTCGGAAATGACCTTCCAGTCTAGTGAGTGCAGTCTGCAGGGGCAAGATCAGAACTGTAGGGTGGATGGGGGTAAGGCTTCCCAAAGAAAGTCCCCCATAGGACAGCCTCAGGTGCCTCGTCCCACCAGCACACCCTCGGCTCAGCCTCTCTGGCCTCCCCCTCACTGAGGCTGTGTTCAAGTTTCTGCGTACACCCTCTGCATGACTGCCCTGGCCCTGTGAGAAGGTCTACCAGACGACCATGCCCTTCTGTGCTGAGCTCTGCCCTGAACTGAAGTGGCTCCGCAGCAGCTCCACCCTCTGAAGCCACTGTCGTGATTGGACATTGGTGGGGGTGGGGGGGCGGCTAACATTTGACCAAGAGGATTTGTCAGCAGCCTGCCGATCACCGAGACACACAGAAGCTTGTGTGGACTGGAATAAATGGACGGACCGGAGCCCTAGTGGCAAGTTGCTGTTGCATACCTTGTCCTTGGCCCTGTCCCGAGGGAGAGAGCACACTGCATCTGTAGCAGGAGCCAGCACTGAGCAGGGGAAGGGTGGGTTCCGAAGGGCTCTGGGAGAGGGGTGGTGAGGGTTGATGGGCAGCAGTACCTGCACAGTGCACTCACAGTGGTGCCCCTGCCCTGGGCTCTTGAGAGCCAACCAACTCCACTGTGCACTGAGGGTGTCATTGAGAGGCAGCGGACGTGCGGGAGCATCCACTGTGCACCAGGCATGTACTGGAGAGAGGGAGACAAGCCCAACTTCGAGAAACATCTTGTTATACGTCCTGCTCACAGTGGCCCCGAGTGCCATAGAGAGGGGACCCTGTGCTAGCCTGCACCAGCTGCGGTGCGGTGCCTGCTGGCCTGGAGCCCACCCTGCAGCCACTGTGTCAGTCCAGTTCCTTAAGGACCCTCTTCTCTGTGCCGACCCTTCCTCAGGAACTGGCCCCTCCTCATCACGTCCAAAGTACGCCCCCCTTGCTAAGGCGCCTGCTGGCTGTACTGGCAGTAAGTCAAGTGGTTAAAGGATCTCGGCATTAGGAAGGTAGAGAAAGAAGCACACTGAGGCAAGGAAGGGAGATGGACTGACAGTAATGGGCTCAGACATAGGACCGACCTTTGTGAAGACAGTGCAGGACCGCACTGTGGTACATCAGGTCACTCTGGGTCGGAACCGGCTCTCAGACACCTGGCAACCGCGATCAGTGCTGTCACCAGCATTTCTCGGGAGGGGGGGTGCAGGAAGGTCCCCTGAAGAGCTCAGTGGCAGGGCCTCACAGCAGCCTGGTTTTGAGCAGAGCCTGGAAGCAGGCAGGGATTTCCCGGGAGTGGGCTTGTCATGGCCAAGGAGAGCTGTCAGGCATTTTCAGCAGGGTGACGACCAGGTCAGATCCATGGTCTGGAGGGGAGGCTGTGGCTGAGGAAGTCGTGTGCAGCCTGGGAAGGCAGTGGGCCCGCGGCAGCACTGAGCCGAGTCATGGGGCAGCAAGGGGGCGGAGTCCAGCAGCCAGTGCTGTGGGGATAGAGGGCAGGCTTTGGAGCTGGTCGGCGGGGGCAGGAGATGGAAATCAGTGGTTCTGGATGACTAAGGTTTCAGTTGGTGGCCTAGTGGGTGGTCAAGATGAGCCGAGGCCCCCAGTGAGGTGAGGGCTTGTGGAACACCCAGCCTGCCGGCCGTCGCTCCGGGAGTGGCTGGTGACACGCTAACACTGTGAGGGGAGAGCCAGCCCGATGCTGTTCACTGGTGATTTAAGGATAGGAGACAAGGCCCCAGAAACCTTTCTGGGGAGTGACAACACCCAAAGGAGCCAGGGGCGGGCGTGAGCACCTGGTGCCGCTGGTGTCAGGGGGTGGCATGAGGAGCAGGGCCTCGGAGGCTTTCCCATCCAGTGGTGAGTTGACTTGTGGGCAGGTGACCCTCTGGTTTCCTGATCATAGCGCAAGAAGTGCGGCCAGCCTGCCCTCGTGTGTATCCCGTGTCCCTGGGGCTCTGTCTGTCTGGTGTGCTTCTCCCCGTCTCCTGTACCTGCCCCAAATCAGTGTGTGTGCGGCTCAGTACACGCCCTCCTGACAACCCGAGTGGTATGCAGGCTGGGCAGAAGAGGCCTGGGGAAGCCTGTTCCTTCTCTCTGAAGCCCCTCCCATGTGCTCTTGGAAGCCGCCTCACCAGTGGCTTCTGAAGGCTTCCTAGAGGTTTGGTTTTGCCTGTACTTCCATCCAGTTTTGCTTCTTTGACATTTCACTTGCTTTAAATTGCTCCCAATACCTCCACATACAGCCGCACCCACCCCCACCCCCTTTCCTTTCCTGAGAAGACTCCTTGCAGGCTTCTGGGTGCTCTGCCTGGGAGTCCCTGGCATTCAGAGCCACCACTGGGCATGCCTTTTAACCGAGTGACTGTCCCCAGCGCTCTTACTGCTCTCCCGAGTATAGTACCTCCAGCCTTTTACTGCCCCTGCCAGGAGACCTGAGCCTGCAAGGCACTCCCTCCTCTTCCTCTCTCCCCTCTCAGAGCTGTGTGCCCACAGCCAGCGAACCACTAGCTCTGCCAGGCAGTTGTGTTTGAAGGGGCACAGAGTTCAATGAAATTCTGGTGGCCCCAGGGCTGTGGTGTCAATGGTTCAAACCCCCCATCTACCCCCATGGGAGAAAGAGGAGGCTGTGCCCCCATGGGAGAAAGAGGAGGCCGGCTGCCCCCATGGGAGAATGAGGAGGCCGACTGCCCCCATGGGAGAAAGAGGAGGCTGTGCCCCCATGGGAGAAAGAGGAGGCTGTGCCCCCATGGGAGAAAGAGGAGGCCGGCTGCCCCCATGGGAGAAAGAGGAGGCTGTGCCCCCATGGGAGAAAGAGGAGGCCGGCTGCCCCATGGGAGCCTCAGCCTCTGGAGGTCTAGAGGTTAAAGCACTGGGCTGTCAGTGTGGGGGTGAAGGTCTGCTCCTCTGAAGACGCCCCCCCAGGCGGGACTCCCTGCTGGGGGTTGGATCCTGCGGGGGGGCTGGGACAGACAGGGAAATGGCATCTTTGAGACTCTAGGTCACAGGAGTGGGGGCAACCAGCTGCTCTGGGTGTGCATTTTTTCCCAGTCCTTGGGGTGGGTCCCTGGTTCGAGTCTGGAACCCCAGCCTTGCCGGTCTGCCTGCCTGCCACGTGAAGGGCGCATGGGCAATGGTGCTGGCGATGAAAACCACTGAATGATTAGTGCGGAAACAAATATTGTTTAATGAAAAGAGAAACCATGTCGAAAGGGCCCAGTGCTGACTCTGGGCAATCCAGGCCGGCTGCGGTCTCCCGCTGCCCGCTGCCCTGCGAAGGAGGCCGTGTTTAACTTGCCGGGGAGCTGGAGCCGGCAATTGTGCGCCTGGAATGCCCTGCAGATCATTAAGTTGTGGTCAGGCTCTGGAAAAATAAAAAGTTCTCGAACTATGATTTTATAAACATGCTACAATAACATTTCTTTATATTTAACAGTTTCTTATAGAAAGCTGATACTCTCATGAGGCATTGATTAAAGGTAAAACATCAAGAAAGAGAAAATATTAAATTAAAACTTCACTTAGGATGTTGACAGTTGGCTTGTAATATTAAACAGATGTGCATGTTCCTGGGGATGGTCTGAACTGAATGGCTGTGTGTGTGTGTGTGTGTGTGTGTGTGTGTGTGTGTGTGTGTGTGTGTGAGACAACTACAAATTTTTGATCAGTTAATAATTTTAAAGACCCTTTCCACAGTCTCCTGTGTTCCAGCTGCTCCCTGGTGTGGCAATGGGCCACGCCCCTCCCTGCTGCCCCTTTGAAAGTTTCTCATTTTCTTTCCTCCCACCCCCCAGCTTCACTGGGCCCTCTGATTTCATGATGCATTCTTGGAGACGGATTCCTTGAAATAATTTTAGGATCATTGGGTGGAATTCTACCCTCGCAAGAATTATGCCTACAGTTTGCCCCCACATAAGCATCTCAGTGGCATTTGAGTGGAAAAGTCGGCCTGCACTGCGAGATGACTGGGTTTGTGTAGCCGTTTGCAAAAGCTCCATCGTGGGAAAGTCGGAGCCATCCATGCAGGCTGCCCCCAAATGCCTGCCCAGGAGGGGAACTTTCCTGACGCTGCCTGGGGGCTGGGGGTTGGGGTGTCAGCCTTGGGCAGCCCCTGTAGATGCTGTTGGGAGAGGTGGTGGAAGCTGGAGGGAGTGGGGTGGCGAAGGCGAGGGGAGGGCAGTCCACGGCTGCCTTTGAGGTGCTTCACCCACCTGGCAGGCCAGGTCCTGATGTCGGTGCTGACGTGTGCTGTTTGGGCTGAGGACTTGCTCTCCTTTTCGAGGCATGTCTGACTTGTGGCCCTCCTCTGTCCCTGAGAGCTGTGTCCCCAGCACAGGTCTTCCCAGCAAGCCTGCGAGAAGCATTGTCCTTGGAACGTCTCAGGATGTCATTTGGGAAAGTTGGGTTTAGGGCCTGAGTGGGTTGAAGACATTTCCAACAAACACAGTCGAGCTCAGCGTCTGCATGTTCACCCTGAGAGGGTTCCCGGCCTCCAGAGCCCTGAGCTCGCAGTTTAAGAAGGACACTGTCTTCATCCTCCCTAATTCATGGTGCAGTTGCTCAGTGCCCTGCTCCCAAACTTGGTTTTCCTGTGCAAGAATGCGATGGGAACGGAAGTCGAGCCATCAGCCCTGGACGCTAGCCCACAGTGTTGGGGTTACTGTTACTGTGTGGAGGTGGGGGTGGATGGAAGGAGAGGGATGTTCTGTGTCGGATGTCTTAGCAGATTTAGTTGAATGCCAGCCATGCTCTCGGGGAATTTGGGAATGTGAATTACCAGAGCCCCCGTTTGAGGGGTTGGGGAACTTTGACCTCTGCACAGGGCAGCCCCTTCTCTCTCACAGAAGGCTCTGGAAAGCGGTCTGCTCTGTTCCATCCTCAAGGGCTGGGAACCATTCCCTGTTACAGGGCTGCAGCTAGATGACAGGCGTGTTGTGAATGTTTTCAGCAGGCCCCAGCTCCCGTGCTCACCACACCGGGGGATGCAGAGGGCTGTGTGATCCGTCGGAGGACCCCGGGGCTCCTGGCTGGGCTCACCGCTCCTAATTCCAGCATTATGCCTGACTTGGCGGGAAGCTACTGGGAGTCGTGCAGGGAATTGTATTAGGCAGGCTTGATTTTCCGTATCAGGGAGGGGCTGCAGCCTTTCCTCCGCTACCTCTCGGCCTTAGAAAAAGCAGGGTATGAGAACAGTTATTTAAAAGTAAGCATAGAAGAGGGAGGTGGCCTGGATACCCCCTACCCTGCAGGCAGCAGCGGGGGTGGGTGGGCATCTCTTATGGCTTAGGAGCAGGGGCTCTTCTCACTGGGATTGACTTGGGAAATGAAGGCTCTCACGGGTCCCGAGTGGTGTGAAATGGGACACACGTCACCCAACAGTGCCCTTGGCACCTTCAGGAAGGCACAGCGTTGGATGCCAAGCAGAAAGGCTAGCTTACCTTAGTCGGCTAATGGGGGGATGGGCTTCTTGCAAGGCCGCCTCCCCTCCACAAGAAAGGTGCTGCATGGGGCAGCGGGGCTGCTCAACCTGTGGCCGCACCCCCAGCCACTTAGGGCATGCAGGGAAAGGCTGTGAGTGTGAGCAGGAGTCCTGGTGGCGCAGGGGTTAAAGTGCTTGCTGCTGCCTGAAAGGTTGTCAGTTCAAACCAACCAGCCTCCACACAAGAGAAAGATGGCGGCAGTGAGCTTCAGGGCGATGTCCAGGTTCGGAAATCGACGGGCAGCCCTCTGCTGCCCTGGAGGGCCATTCTGAGTTGGCAGAGGGGTCGGGGTGGGGCTGAGCAGGCTGAGGAGAGCCCACGAGGACCCTCACATGCCCTATGCACTCGCCTTTCCTGCTGGGTTCTCGGGACACCACCAAGGCTGGGCTCGCTGCTCCGTTTGCCCTGCTGCTGCTGTCTCTGCACTGACTTCTGTGTGAGCTTTTATTGTCCCTGCCTGTGAAAGTGACAGCCTGTGGGTTCACACAACCCACCCTGAGCACAGTGCCCCATTTCCTATAACTCTCTGCTCCAGGGACCATAAAACACCATGTAACTTGTTTTCAAAAGGTAAGGGCCTTTCTGGAGCAAGGCGCGCACGGACGGACGGATGCCTCTCCAGGCCTCCTTTTCTTCTCCCAGCGGGTTTCACCACTTCAAACACATCAGTCATGGGAGGAGGTGTGAGCTAGGGGTCCTAGGGGTCGGCTAGCACTCTTGCCTGGCCTGCCTTTGCCGATATTGGCATGGATGGCGTTAGGGAAGGAGCCAGAGGGGGAGGGGAGGAATCAGTGTTCAGCACAGCTGTCTCTTTAGGAAAAAGCACTGTTTGTTCTCCTAAGTAGCCGGAAGTTTCTGGGCTACATTAAGGCTTTGTTTGGGGCGCCCTCGCTTATGAAACTCAGGCTGAAATTGCCCAGGAGATGCTCTGTGGGACCCCCTGGGGCCTCAGGAGTAAGGCCAGCACCTAGCCAGCTCCTGGCAGGGGCCTTGTACCGGTACCGGCTTGGTTCTGCGTGCCAGCCTTCTGAGAACGTGTGAGTCCACACCCTCAGCATGCCTCTGGGCCCCTGCCCCTTGCCACGCAGCACAGGAGCAAGGTGGCAGAAGGAATGTGTGCAGCAGGGAAATAGAAAAGAGGAACCGGTTTCATGATCCAGCAGTGTGTCATGGATTTCACTTTGAGAGCCATGCCCTCCCTGCCAACGGTCTCTTGCTGACAGTCCTGTCCATAGTGGTGTGGCTTTGCTGGCCAGTCTTCTGCTCAGATGAATGCGGTCTCCTCTGGTCTGTGTGGTATGGGACCTGCTGGGTGGGTCTGCATCCATGAACTGTGTGCGGGGCGGACTGTGCTCAGCGGGTGTTTGAGTCTGTGAGCAAGGTCGGTGTAGGTGCCGCCGCCATGGCGGGGCACGTCCCTTTCCCCTTGTACGTAACCACTACAAACGGACTCGCTAAACCCTACAGCCACCACCTCGGGGGTCTATGCCTCTTTTTTCCTGACAGACCATCCGATGGGGCGTGGGGCTGCTCCTCACAGACAACTTGGGGATAAGATTGACGTTGTAATTGCGAAGGACATTTTTAAAAGATGGCGAGATCTTGCTGTCCCTCCCTGGAAGATGAGCAGGATGGAGCCTGGACTGAGGATGGAGCCCGCTCCACTTTCCCTCCCCTCCCCTCCCGGAAGGCCCAGGCGACGCGTTTCTACGGACTCTGTCCTTAGCCGTGAGAACCTCATCCCTGTGGTCAGTATCCACGCAAAGCTGACCTTTCCTGGCATTTTGA
The DNA here is from genome assembly GCF_050624435.1 of Tenrec ecaudatus. Classification (NCBI taxonomy): domain Eukaryota; kingdom Metazoa; phylum Chordata; class Mammalia; order Afrosoricida; family Tenrecidae; genus Tenrec; species Tenrec ecaudatus. Next base: position 216,011,732 of record NC_134532.1, on the reverse strand, counting down.
AAGCCACTGGTTTCCATAATTAAACATTTGGTGGACGGCTCCGTGAACTAAATTGCTTCAGCATGGGCCTTGCAGAGGCAGGCTCAAGACCGAGCATGGGCATCTCCATGCTAGCGAGTGGTGATTGTCCCGGGTGCCGCATGGCTTTGGCGTCTCGGCCAGCCACAGGGAGCCTCGGGCCAGAGATCTGGTGCCATCAGGGACACGCCCTCCTCGCTCTACTGTAGTGATCGAGTAAAAGCGTGTAGGGATTCCCTCACGAATACACACCACCGTTTTCACAGATGCTCTCGGTGTGCACAAAGCTACACATGAGTTTCGGGCAGCTTTCACGCCCAGAGCGCCGATGTCGCCTTGTTTCTGTTTTTGACTTCTCTGGGAAATGCTCCCAGTGGGCTTCGGATGGCATGGAATCATTTGTTACTAAATGACTGACTTCCCCACCCCCACCTGTGAAAGGTTTTGTCAGAATGACCCTTCTCCATCAGAAAGGGGCACCTTTTTTATTCCTTAGTTCTCTTCCCCCCAAAACTTCAACTTCAGAAAATATGTAAGAGGTGTAGCAATTAACCTACATGCACATTCATAACTAGAAAATGGGCAGCTAGTTACCCTCACAGACAGGATCTGATAGGCCCAAATTGCTGAAAACACCACAGTTATTGAAGCTAGACCCCAGGGAATTTGAGAAACCATTTAACAGATGAAAGTACATTTTGAAAAGTCTGACCTTACAGGCAATCATAAAATGAATCAAAACAGTGCTTTTCCCCCCTGAAATGTACAGAGCCCATCTGTGTCTAATCCAGTAATTACAGACTGTGTTCAATTACCTTTTCAAACTTGGAGCCGACTACAGACTCGGCAGCGAGCAAACCTCGGGTTTTGTCTAGACCGCAATTGACCACAGTCTAAAGCTTGAATTTATATCTAATTTTGTTTTTTTGTTGGGCTTGATCGTTCTTAAAGGGTCCCTTTCTGCTACTTGGGTGTCGCAGCCCCTTGGATGGGACCGCTTGCCTCTCCCATCACAAAAGCTTTTGCATCAGCCCCAGCGCTAGCGGTCACCAGACTTCACCCTCTGAATGCTCACTTTTGTCTGAAAATCAATAATTTTGCGCTGCCAGAGAGCAAGCGGCCTGGGAGGAAGGGCCAGGAAGCCAGGCCAGCGAGGAGGGGGTGGGTTTTGTTTTGAACGGTTTTCCGAGTGTTGCGGTTGCCGTCAGCTCCTTTGCGTGTGCGTGGAAACAAAAAGAGAATTTCCTTTCTGCCTAGATTTAGAAAAGGGCCTTCGGTCCTTCGGCAGCTTTGTTATCTCTCTTGGTTGCGCTAAGAAAGGCCGCCCTGCTTTCTAAGGCTGCTTGCCCTTTGCTGTCAAATAACTCTGTCTCATTTTTCCTTCAATTTTTGTTCTCCTTTCCCCGTTTTTATTGCATTTGCTGGTTGCGCGGCTCCGCACGGTGGTACCATGCAGCGTGGCTCCCTGTCCTAACTCTCCCTGGAAGCCCGCCCGCTGAGGCCCATGGACAATCCCATTTGTCTGCCTGCCCTGTTCACGACGCCCAACTCCGGTACCGGGACATTAGCGGCGAGTTAAAGCAGACAAGCAGAAGATGGCCCCGAGCCCCCGTGTCTCCTGCACAGCAGCCAGCGAGCTGCCTTCCACGAGCTCCTCTTCCCATTCGCAGCCAGCCACATTCCGGTTAGCATTGGAAACAAATGTTCTTGGGCATTTACTGGAAGTAATCCCTGCTTATCAGAGCAGGGGGGGGGGGTTCTAGAAACCGTAGCCACTACGAGCTTGCTAGACTGTTTTCACAGCCTTGTCCCGTAGCCCCGCCACCCCTGGGAGGCCGAGGGGCTGGGCGACGCTGCCCCGGGAGAGGGAAGACGATGTGTTGGATTGCCTGAGGGTCCGTCCGGTGTGAGGATGTCTTGGGGGCTGGCAGGGCACTTGGGCAGTGAGATTTCTCCACCCGCTTCCTGCCTCCGTGTCTTGGGGATTGTGTTGTGGACTGCCTGCTGTTGGATGCTTCTCCGGATGAGGACAGGAAGTGAAAGACGAGTCCTGACTGCAACCTGGGAGACACTTCCTGGTCTCCTTCATGCCCATGCCCTCCTACGGAGCCCCCTGCGGGGTCAGGTTCTTTCCTCATCTCTTCACGAACCTGGATGCACTCCCCGGCCACACCACCATGACGTGGGGCCACCTCCTTCTTGGCACTTACCACACTCTTGTCTATTCACCTGCTAGTTAGTTGTCTGCCCCTCCGCCTGGACTGCCAGCTCCTACAGACCCCGAGTCAGAGCTGGGTGGGCTTTGGGGGTGCACACCATCTTACAGATCTTTCCACCTCGCCCTGAAATACCTTCCGTCGTTCCCCCACGGCAGGCCCAGCCTTTCACTCTGCCGTTAGAAAGGTGATGCACTCACCCTTGGAAGCCTGCTTGTCCGGCTACATCCTCTCTTTCCAGACCTGTGCCGGTGTGAGGTGCCGGGGAGCCAGTACCGACGCAGTGACCCCACGTGCACCAGAACAAAACACCGCCGGGGACCCGCCATCCTCACAGGAATGACGTGGGAGCCCGCTGTGGCAGCCACGGAGTCAGTCCGTCTCGCTGAGGACCTTCCCCCTCTGCTCTGCCTCCACCTTACCAAGCTTGGTGTCCTTCTCCAGGGCAGGCCCTCCTCATCACACCCCCAGTTTGGGAGCCGGTGGCTCGCCGCCCTTGGCTGGCCTCTGCATTTGTTTGAGCGTGGTTGAGAAGGCATGTTTCCTGTAGCGGAGGACATGGTTTTGGGCTTGCCGGAGGTCAGCACTGACTCGGTAGCAGCTGGTTTGTTTTGATTTTTTTCAGTTTTGTGGGCTGTTGTCCCGGGGCTTCTGTAAAGTTTTAAGTCTGTGAGCAATAACCAGCCTTTCTGCACAGCCTTCCAGCTCACTGGTCCTTTCCACCCAATCTGCGGCACGCCTTTGGGATGGCCCCCCTAATTTAGGATCAGGTGCCGTGAGATGACCTGGCTGAGTCACCCACCCGTGCAGCCAGCCAGGGATCCGGGTCTTGTCACTCCAGCACCCGTGTTCTTCCAAGGTCCTTCTTAAGCTGTGTTGTTTTAAGTTGGTTTACCCCCGCTAGGCTGAGTTAGTGCACCCAGTGGTGTTGCCTGGGAGATTCTCTCTGGCCACAGTGAATATTTTCATAAAAGAAATTTTGCTTAAATCTTGTGTTTTGTGATGGCCAATTTAAGAGAACAGCATGTAGCTATGAAATTTTGTTTCCTGCTTGGGGAAAATGCTGCACAAACTTACAAGGACAGGGCTATTGGAAAAACTAAGCTGTATACAAGTGGTTGTCTCATTTTCAAAAAAGGTGACATGTCGATTGATGACAAACCTCGTTCCAGAGCAGATGAACATGTCCACTTGCAGTGCATTTGCGTCCATCCCACCAGGTCAGACTATTTGTCAAGCTTTCTATTGAGAGGTTCTGAAAAGATGGCATAACAGTGTGCGACCAAAAAAGCCCATTTTGTGACAGACAGGGCACTGGTTTTGCCACCACGACAATGCACCTGCTCACACAGCCATCTGGTGTGCCAGTTTTGGGCAGAATCATCATGCCTCCCTCTCTTGCCACCCACACCTTTCTCACCTGGCCTCGCTGCGGCGATTCTTTTTGTTTCCTCACATGCAAAGGGACACCAGCTTGACGACTTAGCAGAGGGGAAGAAAAATGAGGGAAGTGCTGTGCTGACAGCCAGCTCACCAGCCTGTGCAGACCACGAGGTGTCGAAGGAGTCAGCTATCAGGCATCATCAGAACAAAACCTCATATCATTGTGAATGAGAGGACGTGCAGCGTGGAGACCCAAAGCCCATCTGTAGGCAATTGGACATCCCCTTTATGGAAGGGTCTCGGGGAGGAGACGAGCCAGTGAGGGTGCAGTGTAGCACTGAGGAAACATACCACTTTCCTCTAGTTCCTAAGGGTTTCTCTCCGCCCGCCGCTTCCCACCCCCGCCCCCCACTATCATGATCCCAGTTCTACCTTGCAAGTCTGGCTAGACCAGAGGATATACACTGGTACAGAGAGGAGCTAGAAACAGGGAATCCAGGGCGGATGATCTCTTCAGGACCAGTGGTGAGAGTGGCGATACTGGGAGGGTGGGGGAAGGGTGGGTTGGAAAGGGGGAACCGATTACAAGGATCTACATATAACCTCCTCTCTGGGGGACAGACAACAGAAAAGTGGGAGAAGGGAGATGTTGGACAGTGCAAGACATGACAAAATAATAATTTACAAATTATCAAGGGTTCATGAGGAAGGGGCGAGCGGGGAGGGAGGGGAAAACTGAGCTGATGCCAGGGGCTTAAGTGGAGAGCAAATGTTTTGATATTGATGAGGGCAATGAATGTACAAATGTGCTTGACACAATTGATGTATGTATGGATTGTGATGAGTTGTATGAGCCCCTAATAAAACGATTTAAAAAAATGTTTCCGAGAATGGATTAGCAGATTTGACAAATGTATTGATTGGAAACAGAGAGTACTTTGAAGGTGATAAGGTTGTTTTGTAAATAAAAAAACAAAAACTTAAATGCATAGCTTTGAAAAAACATTGCTGGGGTTTTTTGGGTTCCCCTTTGTATCCTTCACATATTGTCGCCACAGTTTCAGAGCACTTTCTTCTCGTGCTTGTTGGTGCTAGCCCCCACCCCCAGTCACCCCAGTCCTGCCCCTAGGCAACTGTCTATCTGTCTATCCAGTCTCTGCCTTTCTAGATCTCCCTGCCCTGCAGACCCTAGAGAGAGAATCGTAGGAAACACAAGCAGGAAGCAAGCTAGCAAGCAGATGCACAAAAAGCCCTCAGCAGCAGTGACTAGACAAAGCACAGAAAACCTTAAATCAAAAGGAAGTAGAAAATAACTACAAATGGAAAAACTTTCCAAACGGGTCCAAAGGAAGATCATTTTGACCCTAATTGCCTCTGCCATAACCGACTAAGGTGCCCTCTGACCCACAGCAAGACTAGTCACGCCCCTCGGCTGTGGTCTGAGGGGGTGATGCCCTGGGGGACCCTGAGTTGTACTTTCCTTTGTATACAGTGACTGAAGTGCGGCTGGTCGCCATGCCTGCTTGACAGTGTCCCTACCCTGCAGCGACTGCCTCGCATCTCTCCAGCCTCGCATCTCCCCAGCGCCACTGCCACGCCCTTTCCAGTACCAGTAACTGGTCATGGTTGGTGTGAAAGAACACCGCCAAGCTCACTGCCCTCTAACGGGTTCTGACTCAGGGCGACTCTAGAACAGGGTAGAACTGCCCCCGTGGGTATTGGAGACTGGAACTCTTCACAGGAGTGGCGGCCTCTTTCCCCTGTAGGTGTGAATTGCTGACCTTCCAGGTAGCAGCCCACACATAACCACTGCCCCCAGGGCTCCTCTGTGGGTCTACCTTAACTGCTGTAGAGACACGTGCTTGCTTCTGCACCCGCACTGCCCCAGGTCCTCTGCTCCAAATCAGCTCACTGCCCGGAGGCCATTCCCCTTCAATGACCCTGCACCCTGGTAAATCTCCACTGGAGCCAAAAGCCTCCTCTTTCTTCCACTGGTTGGCTGGTGGGTTCAAACCGCTGATGTAGTGGTTAGCTGCCCAAAGCCTAACCTGCTACACCACCAAGAGTCTGCATTGACTCTACCATCTGCAAGGGAAGGGGTTGGGAGCTCACCAGTCCCTCTGCAGGAGAAAGAGCTGGGACTAAGCAGAGGAGGAGTGGAGGGAGAGGATTTGTACCTGGTGAGCATATCGTCCGCTGGCGAAGTGGGCGGACACACACGCCAGAGCCCACCGGTGGCCTGCTCTGCACCTCCACGCTCCGTTTGATAACCAGCGGAGCTTGTGGCAGCGCCTTCCTCGGGGCTCAGTGGGTTCAAGGATGAGGAGCCCTCCAAAGCGTGTGGGGACATGGGATGAAAAGGTGACAGGAGAGAGGCAGGAGGGGGAGAAAAAAGAAAAGGTGACAGGATTTCTCGGTGAACTTTGTGGAGTGCCCTCATGGGCAGCTCAGGCAGTAAACCGGAGGCCATCCGACTGGAATGATGGGCGCCCACCAGTGAGTAAGCACCTGACAGGGAGCACAGGAGCTGACACCAGTGACCTTGTCCTTCTCTCCCCCCTTCTCCTGGGCCCCCCTGCGACTGGTGGGGTCGAACCATCAACCTCTCACAGTGCAGCCCGTGGTACACCACCATCTGCCACTGCCCAGTGACTTCATTTTATTGTCTCTACCCTATGCTGCTGTCACATCAAGCCTGACTCACTGTGACCCCGTAGGTCAGAGTAGGGCTTCCCCAGACGGTGACCCAAGGTTGTCCCATCACAGAAGCAGGTGGCCCATCCTTCCGCAGACTGCCTGCTGGGCTGGAGTGCTGACCTTCCTGGGAGCAGCTGGGCGCTTGATGCAGTGAGGCCCCAGACCTAGGGGCCCCCTCTGGCTGGACCCCCTCATGTAGCAGTGGGCCGCCACGCAGTGTCCCCTCCCTGCTGAAGTAGGCTCCTGCACGGTGTCCCCAGATCCCCAAGTGGGCCAGAAAGAAGCTGTGTTGGCCAAGAGAGCAATACCTAACAGCAGCTGTCACCCAAATGAGCAGACACGTATGATTGCCTGATGGCAGCCCCCGGGGCCCCTCCTCGAGATGGGCCAGGCCAGGCAGTGTGAGTGGGCACAGGCTCCCCAAATGTTTGCCTTGCAACTTTCCAACTGATCTCTCCAGAGGTTCACAACTTGGGGCGTAAGACTAAGTGGTCAGGTGTTGGAGCCTGTCTCTCTCCCAGTAGATCACAGCCAAGTAGGTGACCCTTTATGGTCTGGGCTCACTTGAGGCACAGTAGAGGTTGGAGATGCAGGCCAGCTTCCACCTTCTTTCTAATCTCCCCAACCCAGAGGAAGGTGCAGACACCTCTGATGGAAGGAAAGCGTAGGTTCTGAGTGTGCTAATGAGAGGACCAAGAAGGCCGCCTTAGCGCCTCTGGGCCTCTAGGAGCGTCCCGTCATTTCCAGCTAGACCACTTCTGTCTCCGAACCGGATACATTCATGTTTGATGTGTCTATTGCTGTGCTCTTGCATTTTATTCTTGAACCCAGTTGGAAAGTTGCAAGGCAAACATTTGGTTTTCTGTTAGCCCACAAATGGGCCATGGCTGTTCACTTACGGTCTGCAGTTGTCTTAGGCAGCAGCACATGTTACAATTATATTTTGCTAGTGGTCCACAAAGCATACCAACTGTCAGCCCGTTGTCATGTCTGTCGGAGCGCAGTGGGCAGTAATAGCAGTCGTTGCAGGTTTTGCCTAAGGGTCACTTAAACCGGTCATCAGTGGAAAGTCCCCTTGTGTAGATGTTGTGCACTCTGCTTACCCGCTAGTCCTCCTGTGGGCACAAGCATCCCCCAGGCTGTTGGGCACCCCAGTGTGCTGCTGGGGCACCGGCAGACCAGAACTCTGAATTTGAAAGATCTGGGAGCACCCTGGCTGCTGACTGCCCGTCTGTCGGGATTTCTCTATCTCTGTCCCCAGTAGACCCTCTTCAGCGCCGCTCCCCCCTCCCCCGTGAACCCACCATCACCATTTACTATATTACCAGGCAACAGCCTGGCCAGCCATAAGCCCAGGATTTGTTAGGACTTGGAAGCAGGAGAAGGTGGCATCCCCCTCCAGGGATCTGGATTTTAAATGTCAAATCTAAGAGCTGAGAGTTGTGACAGCTCTGGAATGGGGATGCTACTGGCACCTAGACAGGGATGCGGCTAAAGACCCTACTGTGTGCACCGGCCAGCTCCCCAGACCCCAACCCCCTGTGGACTGTTCAGCCCACAGTGTCCACAATTCAGCATGACCTGTCATCTCTTTAAGAGAACCCTAACTCGGTGACGGACTGTGGCATGGCGCTGCCCTTGGCCATCTGCTCGGCCACCTGTTGTCGTCATGGTTAAGTGCATTGCTGTGCCTGGTGTCAGCACACTTTACCCAGAGCCCCTCGTTCTCCTGACTAACACCACATCCTCTTCTGACCCTTGGCCTTTCCTGAGCACAATGTGCCCAAAGACAGCAGGTGGAAGTCCTGCCCCCCTCACTACAAAGGAATGTTTAGCTGTATTTCTTCTCAGACTAGCTTCTCTCTTCTCTTGGCGGTGCACAGAATATTGAAGATGTGTTTAACCTAGGTATAGATGAACCAACCATTGTCCTTGGCGATTAGCGTCCATGTCAGTCTCATATTTAAAGAAAAACACACAGCTGACCTGCAATACAGATATTCCATCATCCGCGTGATGGTGTCGTTAGGTGCCATCGGGTCGGTTCTGACTCACAGTGCCCTGGTGTACGACAGAACAGAACATCGCCCGGTCGTGCGTCATCCTCACGGCCCTTAGTTATATTTGAGCCCATTGTGGTAGCCACGGTGCCCATCTGTCTTGCCAAGGACGTGAGATGCGGTCTTGCCTTCCTTGCCTCTGAGGAGCCCTCTGGGGGTGGCCTTGGTAGTCCGTGGTGCTAGCAATATTCTGGGCCAGCCCTGTCCCTCAGAGGCTCCAGTCGTGTCGTCCTCCCCTTGCATTCTCATGTCTGTGTGTTGGTCTGGCACCCCAGTGTAGAGGGACTGTTGGTTCCCCCGAAGCAGCCCTGGTGATGCAGTGGGTTGGGCGTTGGGCTGCTAGCCACAGGTCCGTTCTTCATCTAAAGCTGGAGCCCCGAGGCTTGCTATGGGTTGGAACTGACTCGGGAGAGGTGGTTTGAGCCCGGGCCATTGATTCATCTAGCACAGGGTTAGGAAAGAAAGGAACTGACGGACGAACCTCAGCACAGATTTAGACCGGCAGGCTGGCCTTTCTCACGCCACAGCTCTGAATTCTAGAAGCCTTGGTGGCCCGGTGCTTAGGGCTTGGCTTCTAGCTGCAGGGCTGGCAGTTCAAACCACCAGCCTCATGGTGGGAGGATGAGAATGACCGTCTGTTTACGGAAGGATTTCAGCTTCGGAACCTGCTGGGACAGTACTTCTGTGTTGCAGGCTCACTGGATCAGGAGTGGTGTTAGGAGTTACTGTGTGTATCTAGTACTGCCAATCAGGCCTTGAAATATTTCTATCAGCCCAGTGCTCCACCCACATTGCCCTCAGCTACGAGCCTATCATCCTGTTGCTGTGATTACAGTCATGTGTGAGGGCCTTCTAGAAGGGGGCCTTCCTGCCGGCTGGCTGATTGGAACACTCTGAGCCGTGATCTGTGAGGCCTCTGGTAGGAGTCAGACAGCCGGACAGCAGTGTCATGGCCCAACCTGCTCAGGCGGGCTTAGCCGGCAGACGCTCACACCAGCAGGCCTGATGCCCGCAGGCAAATTCAGGTGCACCTATCTGGGGAATGCGATGCAGCCATGAAAGGGATCGATGTGGTTTTCCTGTTTGCAGTTTTCATGGTGGGGAGGGCTTGTTAGTGGCACGGAGGCTGTTGCAGCGTTCTGTGGTTTGTATGTTTCCACCCCGCTCCATACAGGGCACGTTAGCTGAGACAGCAGTGCCTTTGCTAGCACAGGGTGGTGGGGGGCCGCGCCTTAGGGACCCCGGTGCTGGTATAGCCTACATTCTTCATCGCGCCCCCCTTCCACTGCCACCCCCAGGACTCGGAGCCCCTCACTGGGACAGTAGCTCATCCGGAGGACTATACGTGCAAGGAAAGGGGCTTTCATTTGGGGGCCATTGTACTTAGAAAACAGGTCCTTTCCTACTTCCTCAGGCCAGCGCTGCTGAGCGTCCACTGGTCTGTGCCACTGGCTCCTGAGGAGGCCCCTGTGCCGGCCTTTGTCACGACGGGGCGTGCGTCCACCGGCCTTCCTTTCCTGCCGGCTCAGGTATAATCATTACACAGGGTCAGCTTGCCCGGGGTGAGTGCTAGACCAGTGTGACACAGTGAGCCGGGGATGGGGGCGGCGATGCCAAGCCAGGCTGGGCTCATGGCTTCTGTGCAGGTGCTGCTGCTGGGAGCCGGGGCCTGGCCAGGCAGCTGTGGCAGTCCGGTACTGTGTGTCTGTCTGGTCAGCCTGGGCTTTGCAATCCGGATTCTTTGAAATAAGCAATGCCTAGTTTGAAGTTTTCCATTCCACTTAGTAATTTCCAATTGATAGCTTCTTGCTACCGCGATGTCACATGTGTGCCACGCACACAGCAGTAGTGTTTACTCACTTGCAGTTTCCTGTATTGATGTACTTGGTCTCATGCCCTGCGACAGTTACGGTCCTTGGAGCTGCTTTTCCCAAGTGAGACGGGGGTGCATTCAGAAAGCTACTGTTTTTAATTTGAGAGACAAGAGCCTCTAAGGAAAGCCTGCCAGGCGTCAGGGTCCATGTTGGAACGGTTTGTCGTGGGTAAATTCACGGTGGCCTCCGGTGGCTGGAGAATTGGCACCTGGAACTTGGCTGTGTGTCTGCTCCATGCGCTGGGACCCCGGACTGCGGAGCTGGACCCTCCTGCTGGGGTGAGCTTCTTGCCTTCGAGCAACGTCCCCCCGTCCCCAGCCGAGGAGCTGAGGCCTGGCCTGCTTACCCTTCGAGGCCTCCGGAGAAGGGAATCCCAGAGTGTCCCCCTCACTCGCCCTCACCAGCTCATGTGGCCGCGGAGCTTTTTCTATGAGTGGAGACTGCTCACTGTTTGTTGAATGTGGAGGGCGGGTGTAGTGTTACTTCAGCTGTTCTTATTGTACCGTGTTCTCTGCCTGTATTATGTTAGCTGACTTGCGCTCTAACACATGGGTTCCCGTACTTATTTGGCTTGCCACCTTCTTTTCAGAAAAAAAAAAAAATTAGCCAGAAGTCCTCCCGACCCACTCCCCACCCCACCCCCACCCGCAATTAAAAGCATCAACACTGTAGCCCATTCCCCTCCCGCATGCAATCACTCACTTTGGGAAGCACCCTTCTGAGGGTCTTGTCAAGTGCTAGTGTGTCAGCATCGCTGGCCGAGTGCCCTCTGAGGGGTTACAGGCTGCTCTCTGATAGAGCCAGTGATGGGGTGGTCCCAGCATCACCCACTGATAGGCTCAGTGAATGCAGATGGCGGCCTCCCATGGCTGGCCCTGGTGCAGAGCATTGGCGGGACGTGGCGCACCTTTCCATTAGGCGTTGACCCGATGTGCCACCCAGGGCTGTGGTACCGGGATGAGAGCCACCACTGGCACATTTGCCTGGCTTTGCCTCCTGCTGGGTGCCTTGCCCAGGGATCAAAGACAATAAACACCCAACAGACTGACAACCAGCAGGGAAAGGCAGGGAGATCACCCACCAGCATGAAACCCGGACGCTGGGAATGTACGAGGGACAGGAGGGCTTCCATTCCCGTTGCTCGGGCCATACTGTTCTTGAACTTGCTCATTCGTAGCAGAACAGTCTATCCATCGTGTAGCATCCTCACTACCACTGGGCACTTTCAGAGCCAAAGCACCACACGAGGAGAGCCTGGCCCTGCTCACTTGCCCAGCTCAGTGTGGGGGAGGCCCCCGGAGACTGACTGAGGCAGCTGGAGCTGTGGGGTGTGTAGGCGGATCATTGCCAGGAGCCCCATCACCAGGCTTTGTGTCCTGTAGGTGACGCCAGCACCACGGTGGCCCTTGGTGTCTCTGAGAATTGGGGGGGTTTGTAGGATGGGGTGCCCAGCAGGATGCTTGGTCAGTTAATGGTAGTCTCAGTGTCCATCACAGCCAAGTGCCAGGACCAGGTCAGTCAGCTAAGCGAGGACTTGTTCTCCACTGATGACCTCCTGCAAACGTCATAGTGGATGCTGGGCCTCTGAGGGCCAGGTCAGGGGGCCCTAAGTTCACACTCCGGAGGCCTTCACAGCGACCCCGGCTCTGGGGGAGCTGGGTGGGATGTCTGATGGTCATTATCCTGCAGGGTTCTGATCATCTGTCCTCAGTTTGGGTTGGTGAGCCCACCTACACCCTCAGGAGATGCGTCAGCCGGGTGTTCCCCAGCCAGTCCTTCCCCAGACTGGGCCCTCTCTGAGGACACAGGCCACTCTGTCCCCTTGGCAGGAGGTGAGGCACTCCACCCCCTCAACAGAGCAGACAGGCCCCTTTGCACATGTCACGGCAGCTGTTCCCAGCAGCGGGCGGACACCTGGCCTACTGAGAAAAGAGTGGTGCCTGTCGAGGTGGCGAGGGGTGGGGGGCGGGAAGGGGTGAATTCCTCAAATTTGGGGTGCAAGGATCCAGGGTGAGCTGTCAGTTTCCCTGCCCACAGTTATTTGGGGGCCTGAGTATAGAGTTGCAGGCACCCCAGGCCTAGCTTGGTGGGTGTGGTGGATGGAGGGGGAGCCTGCCACGGCAGGGGCACTGAAGAGGATCCAGGGCCAAGGTGGAGGGGCAATGCAGAGACTTTGTGGTGGCAGAGAGGCCGAGCAGCAAGGAGCTGAGGCCAGGCCTTAGCCTGAGGAGGCTGTGATGTTCCCAGGACCATTGAGGCTGACTCACGCTGGTGCAGCTCCAGAGTTGTGCTCTCAGACGGGGCTGCCCTTGCTTGCTGCCTTCCCTCCTCTCCGTCACCCGGGAGACTGGAGACATCTGCATTCCCCAGCCCCTACTCAGCGTCAGTTTCCCCTGAGGGCGCAGGGCATACCACTGGCTTCGCCTTGTCTAGGGGTGGCCACGGCCTCTAGTATGTGGCAGCGCACATAGCAAGGACCTCTTGGTGAAGGGACAGTGAATGCGTCGGGCCCCAGTGACGTGGTGGGTTATGTGTCAGGCTGCAAACCACAAAGTCAGTGGTTCGAAATCATCAGCTGCTCCACTGGGGTTTCCCCCTCTCCTAAAGCTACAATCTCAGAAACCCCTTTACAGCTGTGGGGGCGAGGCTCCTGTGAGCCAGTGGCTGACTGGCTAGTAACAGGGACAGGCAGTCTGACTGACCGCTCCTTGCCCCAGCCATGCTAAGCTCTGGCTCTGTACCTGGGAGGCTCCTGGGGAACTTGGGGTGGTGATTAAAGACATTTTCTTGGGGTCCCTGAGATCAGCCATGCCTCTCTTCTCCAGCGTTTACCCCAAGGTCAGAGGCCACTCCACCTCCCCAACCCCGACCCACTTCATGGCCTATCAGTGTTTGTCAGGAGCCCTGGTGGTGCCATGGGTTGAGCATTGGACTGCTAACTGAGAGGTCTGTGGTTCAAACCCACCAGCCACTCCACAGGAGAAAGATGAGGCAGTCTACTCCCATGGGGAGAAACCACAGGGGCCAATTCTTCTCCACCCTCAGTAGTCACCTTGAGTCAGACTTGACTCTTTGACAGCTAGTCTCGAGGTGTGGACACTGAGGCTGGCGCCTCAGTGCATGCTTGTAACCTGTAAAATGGGAGCAGGTAGAAGGCAAGAGGTGGCCGCCATGGCTAGGGGCTCCCTTCGTCCAGACGCCCCTCTGGCGGGCCCGCAGACAAGCAGGCCAGCCATACAGTTCTGTGTCTTTGTATGTCAAAGTGTGCATGCACACAACCCCCCCAGCGGGCTCCGTGAGGAGTCCCAGGCCTGGGAGAGAAAACCTGAAGGACCCACCCTGGGGAGGTGGGTGCTGGGGGTACAGCAGGAGAAGAGTTAAAACCACAGACCAGCTGTCATTGGAGAGCCGGCCCCATGGCTCTTGTCTGGGGAAGGGGCGTCGACCGTCTTTAATCGATTTTTGTGCTTCTAAGACTCAAAGCCGAGCAGGGCGGAGGTATTCCAAGTATTCTTGTGGAATTCGGCCTTCCCGGCAGCATGCTCCACGCCCCGAGTGCCAGGCCCAGCTGCAGCCTCAGCCCGACCTGGCCATTGGAGGGCTCTTTAGGTGACAGCCATCTGAATTAAAAGGGAGAGGCAGTTTGGGAAAGCAGAATAGGGATTGTGGGTTTGGAGACTTGTTGCCATGGAAACACACCACCTGAAATGCAGATAGGACGTTGAGTCCTTTAGAATACCTGAGTTAAGAATTTTGGTACCCCAGGTGACAGAGTCAACCAGCTGTGGGATCAGTGAAATGCTGATGTCTGGGGTTCCTCAGCTACCACCTCTGGGTACCTTCTGACTCACACCACCATGGCCCGTCCCTCCAAGGCTCGGCCATCCAGCCTTTGTCCTTCTGTGAGTTGAGCCAACAAGGACAGATGGTAGGGGAGGAGGCCACGCCCGGCGGGAATGGTGGCTCCACAGTCTGGCAGTGACCACCCCTGACCACCTACAGGGTACCCAAGTATGTGCGTGTGTGTGCGCGTGCGCCCTCTCAGGATCCCGCCAGCCTCCTCCTCTCTGTCCTGGCCTCTTCCCAGTCCTGTCCTAAAAAACCCAAGTGGGGGCGTTTTAAAAAGCACAGCCCTGGGCAGCAGCGCCTGGGGGGCTTTGCAGTATCATGGTCCAGCCCATTGCCTAAAAGTGGCCATGTGTGCAGGGTCATCAGAGGCTGTGTGCCCATGCCGTGCTGGGGGACCACAGAGCCCCAGGTCAGGAGGCCCGATGGGCCAGAATGAGACCAGAGTCACTGTAGGTTGGGGCTGTATCCTGCCCAGGCCCCTGAAGGACAGTCTGTTAATCAAACCCAGAGTCACCCTCCTATGAAGGTTAGTCCTCGCCTCTCCCGGCCTTTCTGCCCCCACGGGCGGGATGGGTCAGTCCCCTCTGTCTGCACACCCGTCCCTCTCATCCTTCACCCAACAAGGAAACGTGTGGGACTCATTGGTCACAAAAAGGACTGCCTGCGGCAACCCCGCTCTCCATGCCATGGGGTGGGGGTGGAAGTCTTCCAGGCCCACAGACCGGTCCTTATTTCTAAGAGCAGCAGAGCTCTGATTTTAATTAAATAAAGAGCAGTTTATGCCACCACCACCACCCCCCACACACAAAAGCTTCAGCTTAATTTCTATGGTTACTAGGGATATGAATCTCTCAATGGCTTTAAAAACAGATTTTTGTTCAGGAGCGGGTTGACAGCTCCCTTTAAGAGACGTTATTACTTAATTTTACTTTCCTCAGTTTAAACACATAAAAATATTTGTAATGATACCCCAAAGGCATCATAAAAATGTAAAATAATTATACTCTAAAATATCCAAAATTACAGGAAATAGACCTCATTTTGGAAAATGAACTGGGGACCTGGTGTGTGACATACTTCAAAACCAGGACCTCTGCTCAGGAGGCGTTTTTTGGTGTGTGTCCCCCATCCCACCCCACCCCTTTAATGCCGAAAGGCTTTCTCACCTATACTTTAAAATGCGTTCATTCGGTTAGAAAACGTTTCCTTCCCTCACTTTGGCGGGTCATGGACGCCTCCGGTTCCCTTCAAGAGACTCCAGTGGCCTCACTTGGGCTGTGGCCACAGCACCGGAGAGCGCCAGCAGCCTTAGCTCTGTCACGGTCATTTCTAACGGGGCCTCTTGCTTCCTCTGTCAGGAGATAGCCTTAGCTGGTCAGCTGCTCCCGGTTACAGGCCGCCCCGTTTGTTTCAGTAAGTGCAGCGCAGAATCATAGTCGGACAGGCGGTGATGTGGAGAGTAAAAGCCCAACTTTCTTTGTATGTGAAACGGGGACATCTGCAGTATTAGGGCGCGGTTTCTGCCCTATCCTCGCTTGCTGAGAAGACCCGCGGGACTCCAGTCTCCCAGGAAAGGGCATGTGGACTTACGGAGGAAATCCTCAGGCTGAGGTTGCAGGAGAGGCGGCACACTGAGTGAACCTCACTGGTGAATGGGGATATTTAAGAGCGCGTCCGACCCGGGAGTGCTATGCGCCCGCCCGGGAACTGGCAGTTAGAGAAGAACTACAGCCCCTCCCCCCGCCTTTTTACATTTTTTAAGAGAAAACAAACCGAAGTTGAGTACAGGTCTGTGCGCCGAGAGTCAATGCCGATTATTACAACCCTGCATTTTGGGCCGACCTGCTTTTATCCAGGGCGCGGCACGTTTCCCACTGTTTCCACAAGCTTGTGTTTGGGTTGGGGAGACTGGGGACGTTTGTGTGAAAGTGTGAGTCCGTTTGGGAGACCCATGGTTAGAGTTAGGTAATCTACAGACTGAAGGCACATTGAGAAAGTGTCTTCCAGTCAGATGCGACTGGTCCATAAGGTTGCGTCTTGGTGTTTTTCCCAAAGGAGAACCGTGGTAAGATGTACGGAGGTTTGAAACAGAAGCACTGCCATCCCTTAGACGCAGTCTTAGAGGAAGGCCTGAAGGGTTAACTATGAATTCCTCCACTTGGACGAACCCCACCCCCACCCCCAATTATGCAATTTTTGTGTGTGGGGGCTCCTCGAAAATGTCCCTTTCCTATTTGAGGCACAGAAATTACATATTTATTTATAGATCCAACTTTTACAAATGCTTAATTATTTTACATTGTCTACAAAATAAGCAGTCCGTTTCATAGGCACAGAGAGTCTGTCTTCTGAGGATCAAGCCAGCAAACAGAGCTGTTGGTTGAATTTCTAAGGGAGCGCACACACGAGCACAGTCATGGCAACACCGTCGGCCGCCCCAGGGCAGCTCAGCACTGTAAGCTGGCGTGCCTTTTCCGCCCCTGTCGCCTGGGTGTCCACTGAGGGCCACTGCAGTGGCACACCAAGGGGACAAGGCACAGCCCTGAGCTGGGAGCCGATGGGGCACACTGTCACAGTGAGTGCGAGGGGCCCTTGCCCAGGGCGGCACGCTCTTCTCGTGTGGCTCGGTGTAGCTCTTACTGCAGGCGCCCCTCCACAGGCTGTGTCACGGGGCGGGGTGGCTCCCTTAGCAATGCCATGTTTCCATGGTGGCAAGTGGAATGGGAGGCGCTGGTAATGACTTCACCAGGGCCTTTGGATCCCGATACCACCTCGTGGACAGGCTTCAGGCGGAGCTGTCACACTCCCCCTGGGGCCTGTAAAGCAGCAGCTCTGCCTTCCACAATGGAGAGGTAAATGGAGCCATGGAACCAACCCTGGCTCCATGGAGCTGCAGAGAACAAAATGCGATGGCCCGCCTGCTGCTTCCAGGGTTTCTGCCTTGTTGCCCGAGGTTGTGGGGAGGGCCCCACATCCCTCTCAGAAGGGCTTCTCCACGGACACCGCTCAGGATCTGGCCGATGTTCTAGGTGTCTGTGACCAGGTGTTCTCTAGGAAATGCAGGGGTTATGCTATTTCACATCTTCAACTATTCATTTTTAGCAGCGAGTCCTTCTGTAAAGCGTAGCAGGCCAGCAATCGGCTATTTCTTCAACGCCTGGGAACCACTAAATTACACATTCTTGTTTTTCAAGCAAAGGAATGTCAAATGTCTTGTCATTATTTTTGCATATGTACTTTTAAGTTTCATGCCATGTTTGCTTTGAAAAGAAGGCCTGAGGAACGATGGAATCTTTGTAAGTGTGTGTGTGCGTGTGCATCCGTTCGTGGGACTTGGCTGGTGTGGAACGAGCACATTCCTTGGTCGAGGCCAAGACCTGCTCCCACCCCGTCCCCGCTTCTCTCCCGTTGGTGGGGTTGAAGGATGAAGGGAGGTGGCTCTGTCCCTTGGTGGCAGGAGGCCCCTGGCCCTGTTCCTGGTGCCACGGCGGGCTGCATGCAGGCACATAGCTTTGCTTTCCATTTTACAGTGTCCTTTGTGGGGCAGGCTTGTCTGTTGGTCTGTTGTGTGCCTGTGGGAGGTCGCCAGCCCTTCTCCCTTTGTCCTGGGCCGCGCCCCTCCCACCCCCCGCTGATGGGAAGCAGAAGCGGGCCCAGGTACAGGCTGATGGTGAGATTAGAGGCTGCCCGGCTGCCTGTCTCCTGCCTGCCTGCCTGCCTGCCTGCCTGCCTGCCCAGGGAGGCCTGGGACCACCCCTTCCCGCTTTGGGTATTACTTGCTCTTTTGAGTTTCAGATTACAGGAGCAATTGATCTGCATAACCTACCTTAAGAACTTTAACTCTGCAGTGGAAACCTAAACCAAATGTATATTCTCCAGAGACAGATCATCCAGGACCAGGCGGTGTCCTGAGGGTGGACTGCACGCCTCGCCCCCACCTGGCGGTGCAGGGCGCCACCTCGTGGCCGCGAGCCGTACTTGCTGTGCTGGTCCCACTGGACACCTTCTTCCTCGCCCACCCGGGCTTCCAGTGAGCCAGCCACGCCAGTGAGGCTTGTCTGCTGCTCCTGATCCTGAAGGCCAAGAGGGACAGCTGTGACGTGCCACGTTTAGAGGCAGTTTTCTCATTCTTCTAGTGGACTGTGCTAGTCCTTGCCAGCTTCATAAGCATTTTCTCGTCGCGGATACTGCCCTACAGTCCCACTACTGTACTGCACCACGCCTCGGGGTGCTAGACTGAGGTACCTTACTGCATCACGGCACCCTAGCTCGCCCTGTGCTGTGTGTATCACACTGTACTGCACCACGCCTCGGGGTGCTGCCCACCCCGTCGTCTGTGCCACATGGTACTGCACCACCCTAGTTGCTAGCCTGTTCCATACTGTCGTGTAGTGTGCTGTGTTACAGAGAGATAGCACATACACTGCTGTACTTGTGCTTTAGGGTACTGTACTCTCCCATACTAGAGGGTGCTGCTGGCCCATATGTACATACCATACTATACAGTAGTGTGCTAGCCTATGCTGTACTGTACTCTCCCATACTAGAGGGTGCTGCTGGCCCATATGTATATACCATACTAGAGGGTACTGGCCCAGCCCAAACTGTGCCGTTTTGTACTGTGCCAGCCTGCCCTGTACATACACAATGTAGTTACCATGCTGTGCTATAGTGTACATCATACTAGAGGGCACTGTCCTAGACTGCAGGGTGCTGCACTCCCCCCCCCCCCCACACACAGACGTTGCAGTGTGCCTCGCTGTGTTACAGGTGCTGGCCCAGTCCAGGAGGGGCCTTGGTGGTGCAGGGGGTGCTGTGCTGGGCTGCTTGCTTGCTCTCTGTCTCACTGTGCTTACTGGCTTTCTTTGTTGTTGTGAGGAGTCAACACTCTATGCCAAGCATCTGTGAGCACTGAACGGTGAGAGTAACGCCGTGTTGCTAGGTGCTATCAAGTTGGTTCTGGCTCATAGCAATCCCAGGGGGCAGGTAAAACTGCCCTTGTGAATGTCTTGAGACTAACTGATGATGGAAGCAGACAGCCCTATCTTTCTCCCTTGGTGCAGCTTGTGGTTTTCCAAGTGTATAACCCCTGACAGCCCCAGGTCAGCACCACCACTCGGCTTTATCACGGGCTAGTAGGAGTGCTTACCAAGGAGCCCTGGTGGCATGGTGGGTATGCATTGGGCTGCTAACCACAAGGCCAGCACTTCGGAACCACCAGCAGCTCCTCAGGAGACAGACAGGGCTTTCTATTCCCATAAAGAGTGACAGTTGGAAACTCACAAGGGAGGCCATTCCTGCCCCTGCCTGTAGGGTCACTAGGTGCTGACATCGACTCGATGGCAGTTTTTTGGTTATCTTTCCCCAGAGGTCGATTCCCTCTCTTTTTTTCTATGTGTTGCTCTTGTCTGATGCCCTTTGCCCACCTCACTCACCAACTGTGGGCCTCAGAGCCCCTCCTGTTTGCCCCAACTCAGCCTCTGCTGGTCCAGTTCTTGCTCAAGGCAGTAACTGCAGGGCTAGCTTCTTGTTGTCCCCCCAAAACCTACCCACTGCATGACCTGATAGGACAGGCTAGGGCTTCTTAGAGCACTCCGTCAGTGCAGGAGCAGCCAGCCTCATCTTTCTCCCTCGGAGGGGCTGGCATCAGCAGCCCAGTGCTTAACCCTCTCCACCACCAGGTCTCTCCACCCCCTCTGTCAACGTGTGTTGTAAGCCCTGACCCGTGTCCTGAAGTTGTAATCCTGTTTGGGAGTGTGTTGTCTTTGCTGTGTTGAAACAGGATTAGTGCAGGCTGTGTCTGGAGTCTCTCTTTTCAAATGGAAGAGATTGAAGGATAGCCAGGCTGCCAGCTCAGGCTGGAAAGAGGCAGACGTGCCAGGCCAAGAGGAGCCCAGCTCTCAGGCCTCCGGAGGAACCAGGACCGTGTCCTCCAGAAGCCAGGCAGAGGAAGGGCTGCTGTCCTCCCCTCCCTCCCCCACCCCCAGCACATCTGTTTCTGAATGTCTGTGAAAGACCCACCCCTGGATTGTTTGGGCTGCAGCTGCCGGCGCTCAGTGACTAAGCCACTGCAGTGGAACACGCCCCCACCCGCTCACACCTGGAAGGTTCAGTGCAGATCAGAGCTGCGCTTTTTTTTAAGATAGAAAAGCATTTAAGGAGAGAAGTGATGTTAGTTGGAGGAACTCTAGTATAAAAGGGGAGACAGATTGTGTGTCCGCTCGCTCGCTCGCCACTGTTGGCCCAGTTCTGAAAGGTGACTGGGTAAGGAAGGGTAGTGAGCGCAAGCACTGGGGTGGGGTCTGAAATTTGTACTTCATCTGTAAAATGGGAGTATAACTGCCTCGCCTGGTAGGGACGGAGGACTGCATGGAGTCGCATATTAAACACCCGTGTAAGTGGAACCCGACGCCCTGAGCGATTTCCTGGGGGATCTCACCAGGAAGCCCCCTGCCTGAGTCCACGCCTGCTCCTAGCGACTGTGCAGGCTCTTCCTCCGGACCCACAGCACCACCAAGGTTTCTTCTCAAGCCAAATGGTCTCAAGTTCACGGTCTTGCAGGCCTTGGGTGCAAGGAAGCCGGTGGGGGTGCTGGCTGGGAGTTGGCAGTGAACAGCTCTGCCAGAGGCCTGGGAGAGTCCTGGAATCCAGAGAGCAGGATGCTTCCAGAACAGGGCTGGCGTGGACTCAGGCAGGGGCTTCATGGTGAGAGCCCCCAGGAAATTTCTCAGGACATCCGTTCCACTGACACATGATGAGTGAGAATGAACATACTGAGTGTGGTTGGGTTTTAAAGAAAGAGACCAGAGAAAGGCCATCTTCCTGCCTCTGGACTGTTCTCACTGGCCGGGTGCCCTGGAGAGTGTCTCGCCCTTGGAACTGGGACTCAGACAGCCCGCCCCCCAGGGAGTGAGTGTGAGATCTAGTTTGCCGGGCTCCAAGTGAAACTCAGGAAGGTGGTCCTGTGGAAAACCATTTTGGCCCATCAGTAGGTGGCCAGCCTTCCCAGCAAGGCCATGGATCTAGCCGGTGGCCAACAGTCCCTGACACAGTGAGGAAAGCAGCCCTGGAGTATGATCCAGGCACAGTCCACATCCTGGCCAGGGACAGCCCACAGCGTGGCTGGGTAGGACCCACAGCCTGGCCAGGGGATGCCTCACAGCATAACTGGGGACAACCCCGCCCACAGCCCGGCCAGGGACAGCAGGGCCTCCTGGATCTGGCACCCTGCATGCTTCCGGCGGAGGCCAGTGCTGCAGGTGACCTGGGTGCTTCATCGTCAGTCAGGCCTTTGTTGGAGGTGGGGCGACTGCCAGCAGCACAGAAGCCCGGGAGGGGCTGCTCTGGACCCTTTGAAGAGAGTGCCACTGGTCAGTGTTCTGTGCAGCTGTGCATCTGACTCTGGGGAGTTGACCGCAGGCTGCTGCATGGTGACACGCACCCACTGAGCAGCGGAGCAGGCTGCACCCGGGCGCCAGATGGCAGCTGTGCCTGAGTCCCCTTTGTGCCTAGGAACCCACGGCGCCACATTCCACCAGCTGACCGGCTCTCCAAGGACAAGCACGCTGCCTCAGACGACAAGCCACCTTCATCCATCCTTTGACTGTACGTCACCGAGAAAGGAGACACGGACTGTTGGCCTACTTTTGAGTGGCTGCTCTTGCTGCTGCGGCGTCCTGCTGCGCCATCTAGTGGGGCGGGTGGGAGGTGGCCACCCATGGCTCAGTGGACAGGTTTATTTTACTGCCCTGCTGGCGGGGTGGGCTGTGATATGCTGTGGCAGCACTTCAAACCAGCAGCCTTTTCTTGGGAGGAAAAAGACAGGGCTAGCCACACCGCTAAACTGTTACGGTCCCAGGGGCTTTTCTACCTGGCCTGTTGGGTCGCTATGAGTCCAGCATCACCGCAGTGGATGGAGTGAGTGATACTGAATGCATGGGCCATGAGGTTAGCAGGTGGAACTCAGCACCCCCTCCCCGGGACAAGGATGAGGCTCCCTGCTCCTTCACAGCCTCAGAAACCCACAGAGGCAGTTCTCCTGGGTCCTGTGGGGTCACTGCAAGTCACGATTGATTGACGTGGTGGCAGCTAGTTTGGGCTTTTTTGAGGTGGTGGGAGGGAAATACCCGAATATGAAGGCGTCCAGGTGGCACATTGCACTGCTAACTGAAGGGTTCACAGTTCAAACCCACCAGCCACTCCAGGGAAGAGAGGTGAGGCAGTCTGCCCCCAGTAAGATGTACAAGGCTTGGGACCCCTACGTAGGGCTGGTTACTCTGAGCTGGGGTCCATTTGCTGGCAGGGGCTTGGCTTTAGGGGTACATGGAACTTAACAAGCCTGGGTGGTTAATCCTGGGCCAGTAACGGAAAGAAAGGTGGGCGAGTTGGAGCTACGAGCGCCTCCCCGGCAGTGGGCTGGTCTTGCTTTGCTTTTGGGTGTGATGAGATTTTGTCTCACTTACTTTGGATACGTCGTCAGGAAGGGCCGCTCACTCCATGCTTGGTGAAGCAGAGGACTGCCAGGAAAGGCGAGAGAAACCACCCATGAGATGGACTGTCGCAAAAGCCCACCGATCGTGAGGAGGTGCACGACTGGACAGCACTTCCTCTGGTACATACCGGCAGCTGCCGTGCAGTGGAGACGCCGCTGCCCCAGGAAAGCGCATCAGTTCAGTTCAGAGAGTGAAGTGGTTGCTGAGGAAGCCGCCCTGGCCAGGAGGAGCTCATGTCGATGGACAGGGAAGCGTTTCCAGTCAAAAGGGCTGGAAGCCACAGAGATGACCTCTAACGGGCAGAGCACCTGAGCTGAGATGGCATTGCTCAGAGGACCTGGATTGTAGGGTGGAGGTGGGCTTTGAGCCTGGAGACATTCGTGAGTACATCACGAGGAGCCAACCCACAGTCTTAGACTATGTAGCAAAGCCGGCCTTTCTGTCGTTTCACCAGTGGCTTTTACAGCACAGAATCGCAGATTCTGCTGATGAGTTGTGAGACCTTTGAGAAGAACCAAGTAGTATGAGGAAAGCAAAATCCCCAGAGCCGCCCACCCGCAGAGCTGCAGGGGGTGCTGTTGAGTGTCATGGAGCCCGTTCTGACCCATCAAGACCCCACACACAGCAGAAGAAAACACTGCCCGGCCTTGCACCAGCCTCACAAGCGTTCCTGTGCCTGAGCCGATTGCTGCGGCCGCCGTTTGAGTCCATCTCACTGAGGGCCTGCCTCTCTTTAGCTGCCCCTCCACTGCACCAAGCATGATGCTTACAGAGCTAGCCGTCAGTGTTTTGAGTAGTGGTCATTGTGGACCCTCAGGAACATGTGATCACAGCGAGGGGTGTGCATTACATCGTGGGCCACACCGGATGTGCTCTGTGCAGCCTCGTTCGTGTCCCCCCACCCCCAGCCCCCAGCGGTGTGCTCCAAGAGTGCCACTGTGGCCTGCTACCCTCCCCTCCAGGGTGTTCTTGTTGCTCTCTCCCAAAGAGTCCTGGTGGTCCAATGCGGTAAGTACTGGTTTGCTAACTTCTGGGTTGGTGGTTCAAGCTCTTCAATCAACCATCCATCAATCGGGAGAAAGATGAGATTTTCTGCTTTAGGAATTCTACAGTTGCTCTAACTGCAAACAGTGTGTTGCATTGGGTAAATCTGCCGCACAGGACCTCTTGAGAGTGGCGAAGAGCAAAGATATGAATTACTCTGAGGTTAAGATGGGTCTGACCCAAGCCATGGTGTTGTCAGTTGCTCTGGAAGTGAGCATGTGGAAGTTAGACATTGAGTAAGAAGACTGAAGGAGAACTGGAGTGCTGGAATTGTGGTGCTCGTGAATAATGCTGAAAGTCTCATGCACTGCTACAAGGACAAACCAACCTGTTGCGTTACTCCAGGCCGACTAAAGAGATACTCACATACATGTTAGACAGCTTTATATCAGCCCAGTCCAGATCAAGTCCGTAAGTCTGATATTATCCCATATGTCTGACACCAGTCTATAAAGTCCTCTTCAGACTCATGCAATACATGTACTGATGGTGAGTGCAGGAAGATTGAGTGGGAAGTTTTGTGGATTCAGTGGCTGGCATGGCTCTCCACGTGGCTCCTCCAGCTCCAGGACTCTGGCTCCATCAGCATAGCTCCATATGGCTTGTCAACAGGAAGGTGTCGCTTGAGAGAGTATGTGTGTCCTGCTTCCAGGGAGGAAGACAGGAGTTCCCAGAATCCTCAGGAGAAGGCCATGCCCCCACAGAGCCATGCCATCTCATTGGCTGTGACCTGGTTGACAGACTAGACTCCGCCCCTTCACAAGTTGACAGGAAATTATGGAACTGCCACACCTGTCTTGGAAGGCATCTGGCCCGAGTGCTCCTTAGAGGCAAGGGTGTTGAGACTTTGTCTCACGTACTTCGGACATGGCCAGAGAGACAGCTCCCTTGAGAAGGCCATCATGCTGAAGTGGAGGGGCAGCGGACGAGAGGAGGGCCCTCAACGAGATGGATGGACAGAGGGGCTGCAGCCTAAGAACACCTGTGTGAGGATACTTGTGCAAGACTGGGCACTGTTTGGTTCTGTGGTGCACCAGGTCACTGTGGGTCTGAGCCTAACAGGAGAGTTGCTGAAACCCTAAGGAGCAGGTCTGCCCTGTCCCTTGTGGGCTCGCTCTGAGTTGAAATTGACTGTGGCCGTGGCTTTTTTAGTAAATCATGAATTACCACATATACTCGTGTATAAGACGAGTTTTTTCAGCACATTTTTAATGCCGTTTCTGTGATAAAATTAGGTGCCTTGGCTGATATTCGGGTAGGTTTATACTCGAGTATATACGGTACTTTAATCTTCTGCGTACTTTATAGGATCCTTTAGAAAAACAAGTTAGAAGAAATTGCTCTTTTTCAGGGCATTTCTCAACTGTACCAATTTATATTGAGGCTTCTCAAAATAGCTACTAGAAGCCTAGCCTTAATAAGGCATTTCCCACCTAAGAATTAAAAGACTGCTTCACAAGAAAAAACTAATAACTGCAGGTCACAGCTTCTTGAGGCACAACTGAAAAAGAATTTAGACAACGCCAGATAGAAAACTTAGTAAACTCACCAGTCTGTAAGATACTGATCACACAATGTGGGGCATTCCTTGGAACTTACTTTAATTTTGACGATAGAGACCCAGACTCTTATTTCAAATAGGTTTGTTTAACTGATTAGAAAAATGGCTACTGACTTAACAAACGGTTGTTAAAGAGTTTGTATAAACAATCAAATGTAGCCACTTAACTGTGGTGGTTTCATTTAGAGGTCCTTCCAGAGACTAATTCACTGCAGAGAGTCAGATCAGCCCAGGCAGAAACTACCGTAGGTCAGCCATCCAGTGGCCGAGGGACTCCTGAAAACACGTGCCAGCCTGTCGCCGTGTGAAACAGCACTGGAACTGTATTGCTCATCTGTGCAAGCCACCGAGGGGATGGTCCAGCTCCCCGTCTCACCAAGCAGCAGCACCTATGCACTCCGTTAATGAGTCGCATCTAAAGCCAGAAAGTCCAGATTGGGCTGCTAACATAAGGCCAGCAGTTGGAACCCACCAGTGCTCCCAGGGAGAAGGATGAGGTTTTCTCGTCCCATACAGATTGACACCCTGGGAACCTCAGTATGTGGTTGCTTTGAGTCAGAATAAACTTGATGTCAGTGGATGGGCTGGGTGTCAGTACATTTGAGCCTTGGCATTGAGGTGGTGCCAGCACATGCGCTGCCCATGGAAGCAGACAGAAAGGGACTTCACAAGACACCGTAGCCTAGAACTGCAGTGACATGAAAGTACTTGCTCTGGCTGGTCAGTCCATAGACTTTGCAACTCAGAGTGGAAGCATGCAAATGAGGTATATAGAACTCTGACTGGAGGGTTGGTTGGTTTTCCCGTTGCACTGGGGATAAACGTGAGCCGTCTCGGGAGAGGAAACAGGCGTCTGACGACTCAGAAAACAGAGCCACGACCGAGTGCATTTGAGAGCCTTGCCAGAGGCCGCAGCCTGAGACCGTGGGACAGAGCAGAGCAACAGAGAGAGGTGAGAGGTCATGGGAACAACGGAGCAGAGCCAAGACCATGAGGTGGAGAGACAGGCCTCCCGGCCCACAGAACAAGTAGAGCCGAGGGCCTTCGGGCAGGAGGCTGGCTTACAGAGGGGGAGCCCTTTGGACATGTGTCTGCACTCAGCTTTGTAACTGAGCAGGGCACAGGTCAAGGGGCCTGCGGCTGAGGGCTGAGGACCAGAGAGGCACGAAGTTGATGTGAACAAAGGACTCTCTCTCTGATGTTTTCTGGTCCTGACTTGTGGCAACCTGCTAACTTCCTCAATGTTGTTGTTAGGTGCCATCATGTCGGTTCCGACCCACAGTAGCCCTGTGTACAACAAAACTAAACAGCCCCTGGTCCTGTGCCATCCTCACCGTTGTTCCTATACTGGAGCCATTTTGCAACTACGGTGTGGATCCGTCTTGTGGCTGGCCTTGCCTCATAAACCCCCCATAAGTGTGAGTATTGTGTGTGCGTTCTCTGTGGCCACTGCAGTGGGTGACCGAACCCAGCAGAGATGTAGAGAGTTGTGGGAAGGATGGCCGGTGTCAGAGTAAGGGTAAGAAGGTTGGAGAGTGGGGACATACCTGATCTCTGGATCATTGGCATCATCTTGGAGCAGAATTGGAGGCACGGTGTCCTTCCCCTTCTGTGGCTGGAGAAGGTCAGGAGCCGTTTCTCAAGAACCACAACAACTTGAACAAACAGACAGATCCTCAGTCAGAGTCACAGGGCTCTGTGCAGGACCTTGCTGTTGAGAGGCTACCCCAGGAAACCCTTGGGAATCTGGAAAGTTGATGAGCCATGTGTTAGCCTGGGCTGACTAGAGAAACAAATCCAGAGACACTCATGTGTGTGTGTGAGAGAGAACATTCTATCAAAGAGCAGTTGTACATTCAGAAAACATAACCAGCCCAGTCCAGATCAAGTCCCTAAGTTCCTCATCAGACTCGTACAACACATGCAGTGACACCAAATGCAGGAAGATCACAGGCCAGTGGGTGGAAAGTTGTGGATCCAGTGGCGGTGGAAGCATCTCAGCGCTAGCAAGGGTCTCCACGTGGCTTCTCTAGCTCCAGGGCTCTGGCTCCATCAGTGTAGTTCCTGGTGACTTGTCAGCAGGAAGACAAAGTGGAGAGTGTCTCACCTCCAGAGAGGAAGACAGGAGTTCCCAGAATCCTCAGGAGAAGGCCATGCCCACACAGAGGCCTCACTGGCTATGACCTGATTGACAGACTAGACTCCACCCCTTCGCAAGTTGACAGGAGATTATGTAACTGCCACAAGTTAAAAGGTTCTGTTAGCCAGGCCTACACTCTCTCTATGTCCTGGAGTTGTGGGAGGTAGAAGGGCTTTGAAATCCCACTTCTGACACCAAATGAAGGTATGGGTCAAAGTCACAAAACTTTGTTAAAAACCAAAAGGGTTTTGTTGTGGTGAGCGAGGCAGCTGCCTCTGGAGAAGCACTTTACAAAGTGTGGAGTGCTCCCAGGTTCCGCAGGCATCAGGTAAGCCAGGAGCTAACCTCGTACTCTTCTGACTGGCTTCGTTCCCGTCACTAAGCCCACTTAAAGGTGGGGCAGCGAGGAGCATGGCTTTTTAATGATCTGGGGCATAGTAGTACTGGACTCAGTGGAGTGGACAGAAGACATCATGGCGGGTTGAGGCTTCGCGACCGCTCACACATCCATGATGGGCTGGAGATTTTCAGGGCCATGATGCGGAAGCTCCCCTTTCCGAGTGCCCAGATCAAGAGAGATCTGGAACAAGAGTTCCATGAGGTGCTGGTTGTCGATGGCACATTCTCAACCTGCCTGCCAAGAAGAGCATGCCTTCATTGGGTCCTAAGCAGCAGGATGTGTGCCTGTGCGGAGTTTGCCTGGAACCTTTGGTTCTCGCGCAGATCAGACTGGATGCATCTCACTCCTGTGCGTCCCATGTCATTGCCCCGTGCTGTCTCATGGCTCAGTGTGAGGGCGCAGCGTGGCTCCGTCTATGCCACTGATGAACACGAGAGCCGTGCTGCCCAGATAGGGACTTGTGCAGACGGGAGGCACACAGGGACTGGGTCGGGGAGTTGGCAGCCTGGATCTGAGCCTTTACACTTAGTGTGTTACCCCAGCGGGTTCTGGAGCCTCGGTGTGGTCTCATCTGTGACATGGGACCATGCCCTGTAGGGGATACATGAGGCCACGCCTGCCGCATAGTATGTGCTCCAAGCCTGCCTTTGACTTCTGCTGCGGTATTCACAGGCATAGAGCTCTGCGTGTGTGTGTGTGTGTGTGTGTGTGCGCGTATACACATACACACACACACACATTGTTTTTCTTCTGAATAACTTCTACCCTTCCCTTCGTAGTCCAACCCAGGGAGGTTAAGCAACTTGTCGGTTGACAAGGGTTAAGAGTCCAGGGGAGCTTATAAATCGCACACTCCTCACTTCCTTGCCCCATTTTGGAAGCACCTGACAGGGAGATGCAGGCGTCAGAACAAGAGAAAGCCAAATGGAGAGGCTGCCTTTAGATTTGTGGCCAATGATGGGGTCAGCGCTCGTCCAAATGGGCCCTCTGTGCTGGCTGGCAGGTCGCCAGAGAGGAGAGGACAGAGCTGAGCATGCCCAGTCCAGTTCCATATCCTAGCCCAGGGCAGCCTCTCTTCCTCCTCCCTCGGGGAGAGTAGGGATGGGACAGGAGACGCAGGAGACGGGCTAGAACAGGATGGTCCAGGTGCCACCAAGCAGAAGACCCAGGAATGAGGATTTCCTCCAGCAGGGGCAGAGCGGGGACAACGTGCAGGCTCTGTGAATTCACGGACAGCTCCTTGATGGAATCTTTGCCCACCTCCCTTCCGTCTGTTACCCCACCCCCCAGTGCAGCGTCTTGCCTCAGCATCTCCCCATCCCAAGCAGAGGGGGGTTGAGAAGAACTCAAAGCAGAGAGACCAGCCCTGGACACCGGAGCCATGGGGCTTGTTCACCGTTGGAGTGGTTTGTGAAGGGTGGTTACGTCACGGCCACTGTCCTGGTGCCTTGCCTGCATTTGTGGCCCTGCTGGCCCACTGCCACAGAACAGGCAGGGGAGCCACTGGTCTGGAAAAGACCTCTTCCACCCTGAAAACATGCCTTGCCTGCAGACCTACCTGTGTTCAGTGCAGTCTAGACGTTTCTTTCTACATTTAAACAACGAAACTAATATAAATAATGAAGTGTGATAGATCTTTGGTAGAGTCAGTACCCAGCCATTGTGATCTGATCCCAGCCTGCCACTCACTGGCTTGCCTGGGGACTGTGCTCAGACCTCATCTGCATGTTTATGAGGTTGTCTGTGTGTTTGTGTCTGTGTTTGTATGTAACTGAGTGTGTATGTGTGTTTGTGTGTGTGTGTGTGTGTGTGTGTGTGTCTAGGAGGGTGTCCCATCCAATTCAGAGGATTATGCAGCAGAGGCCTGGCACCCACATGGTTGGCACCAAGTGATGCCTCCACAGTTGGGTAGAACCAAGCACGGTCTCACGGCCAAAGCTAAATTCAGTAAGAGTACAGCTTAGGCTGCGTCTGTCTGTTCCCAACCACCACAGGGAAGCTAACCGTGACCTGCCAGGGGTCAGGCTGGCCTCAGCCCGGTGCCACCTCTTCCAGGGGTGCGTCCAGCAAATGGCTTATCCCCTCAGACGCAGTTTCCTCATCTCTGAAACAGCTGTGCCAGCTTTGCTACCTCCTGGGGGCTGCTGGGAAACTGTGCCCACAGCACCCCCTCCATGTGAGGTCCTCAGCACCACTGCATAGTAGACCCTGAAAGTCAAGGTCGCAGGCCTCCCCAAATGAAGCAATGACGTGGCGAGGGGTGGGGCGTGGGGGTTGGTTGGTGATCCCGCTGTGGGTTTTCCTGCTTTGATTACCAAGGTCTGTCCCTGCGAACGCTAGGGGAAAGTGCTCAGCGTGAGACTTGCAGTTTCCTACTATCGCTAACATTGACAGAAGTGTAAGGACCCACAGACCCTTCCTGAGCTGTCCGTGTGGACAGGTGGGAACTCCCGGCATTCCGAGCGCCCGCTAACCTGCAGATGCGGGGAGCATGGCAGAGCTGGGTGACATGTGCTGGCGCAGCACAGCCCGTCCATGGCGACTCAGAGACCGAGTGAGCAGGACAAGTGGCACTGGCCCGCAGGACATCCAAGGCTGGGGTCCTCACTGAGGCAGATTGCATCCCCCCACACACAGCTGGTGGGTCCCAACCGGCCACCTTTCAGTTAGCAGCCGAGCGAGTACTTAACCACTGCACCGCCTGGGCCCCTCGGTGCTTTGGCAGTAGGCGCAGCAGCAGGAAAGCAGGACGGATCCTAGCGCAGGACACAGGTCAGGTTGATGGGTGGTGGTCATGTGACGTTTGTGGCACAGCTCACTGCTAGCTGGTCGACCTGGGTCTGACCTGGGCTGATGCACCCACGAATGCGCCGTCGCTCGGTAGAGAGTAGTGGCCACAGTTACTGTCCGGTGTCGCATGTCTCTGAACAAAAAGGTCTCTGAGTTGTACAAGGCCAGAGGGCATACAAAGGGGCGGGGCGGCTGTGTCTCACCAGGGGTGTAAGCCCACAGAAATGAGGGGCCGGTGACGCCTTGTGACAAATCTCGCCAGTCCCCGATAGCTGTTCAGGAGCTGTGGGCTTGGAGTGGGGGTGTTAAAGGGGATGACCCTCAACAAGTGGTCATTGACTCTCAACCTCCATAGCGGTGTACCCCAAAGCACACTCCCCTTGCCTTGGTTCAGCCGCAGTGACCCTAAGGGCAGAGCCCTGCCTGCGGGGTTTCCACGACTCCACATCTCCCTGTAAGCAGGTCTCCCCTTTCTCCCGGGGAGTGACTGGTGGGTCTGAACCAGCCCCTTGCAGTTAGCAGCACAGCGCCTCAGGGCACCCAGCCAATGGCTGAGCCAGGGTCAGAGTTCCCGGGCGTGTGCCAGCTGTCAGAGTCTCCATGGCGCTATCGTCGTCCTCTGTCCATTTAAAATGCGTCTGTGTGACTGTCCATCTGCCCAACCCTCCCTATGACCTGTTGGCTTCCTCCCTTGCAGATCTCACACATTGGCAAGCTGCGGGATTTCCTCCTGGAGCACAGGAAGGATTACATCAATGCCTGCAGGTGAGTGCACGGGCCAGCCAGCAGTTCCCGTTCTGTCACACACCCACAGTCCTGGGAGCCTCGTGCTGTTCCCGTTGTGGACTTGGTGACACAGAGCTGGGAGGGGGGCGGGGGTCTGCCTGCTACCCTCGCTCACCCGGCATGCAGAGCAGAGCTGGGAACATGTGTGCTGTGTGCCAGCGGCACCTCAGGAGGGCCATTTCTCCCCACTCTGTCCACCGGCCCCTCCTGTGACCCCAGGCCCTACTGCCTCTCCGTCCTCGCCTGCTCCCACCCAGTCCTCAGGCCTCTGGTCCTCCTGGCCTCCTCTGGCACTTGACTGGCGAGAAATAAGCATGTGGGGGAGCCCTGGTGGCACAGAGGGCTAAGTGTTGGGATGGCTAACCAAAGGGTCAGAGGTTGGAAGCTGCCAGCTGCTGTGGGCAACACCCTAAAGATGTCTGTCACGGTGCCCTCCCTGTGCTCAGGACAGACCTGTGACGGTGGGTTAGTTCTGGGAGAGAGCTCGTGGGGCCAGTGTAGATGCTCCCTCTTGTTCTCCCTTAGTGGCTTCCGTCCGGATGTCCTCCCCAAAGTACAGGTGTCCACGTCAGGCCATCCTCATGTCTAAGAAGCATGCCTACCGTACTTCTTCCAAGACAGATGTGCTGCTGCTCCCGGCAGTCCACGGCATGGGCCACGTTCTCTGGCGGCACCACAGTTCAGCAGCCGGGAGCCCTCCTCTGGCCCACCCTCCCTGCCCAGCATAAGCGCTCATTCAACGTCACTGGGGCTTGGGTCCAGTGCATCATAGTCCTCAGTGACAGAGTCGCTCTCTCCAGGTTGCTGGGAGCAGGGCAGCCCAGGGCAGCATGTGGCCCCATCTTCTGGCTGTTTCCGTGGGTGCTGACTGTGGGCACCAGTGAGGGGCAGCCATCAGCCGCCTGGATATTTTCTCAGCTTATCAGGAAGCTGCCGATTGGTCCAGTGGTGAGCCTTGTTTCCTAGAGAGGGCGGGGTGGTCCCTACTGAGTGCACTCATGTCTTCACCAGCCACAAAGTTCGCACCACTGTGCCGTGGGCAGCTTTGTGTTCTGCAGAGAGAGGACAGGCGCTGGCAAGGGTGGCGTGTCCCTGGGTGCCCGGCAGCCCTGGAAGAGGAGCATGAGCTGGTGCACGCCCGGGGAAGCCGCCACTGGAGGGTTCACGGCCTGCTAAGAGAGTTCAGAAGCAGAGGAGCCCTTGGTAACTGTCAGGAAGGACTGATGGCCCCTCCCTCTCACCACACACTCACTCACTCACTCACTCACTCACTCACTCACTCACTCACTCACTCACTCACTCACTGTCTGCGTAAGGGACATGCTGGCAGCTCCATACTTGTAAACTCCCTCCTTTCTGTGTTATGGTGGAATCTGCTGGGGGCTCCTGAGAAGGCCAAGCAGTAAGAGAGCTGTCATTTTACTGACCATCACTAGGTGACAGTAGAGCCATGGTTCTCTGGAGCCCGGGACTGGGCAGCTCAGGGACGTACCTTGTTGTTCAACTCTCCTCTTGGCACCTGCATGCCCGCTTGCGGGTGCAGGGCTGGGCAGTGCTGCCTTCTGTTGGCCTAGGGTTGCCATGGGCCAGAGCCCACTTGGTGGCACTCACGGCAGTGGGGACATGAGGGCAGGGTAAGTTTCATGCCCACTCCTCCCACGAGTCCTCCCCCCAAGAACCCTGGACTCTTGCAAGCCTTTTGTTTTCCAGCATGCTGACTTGGACCTGTGCCAGGTGTACTTGACTGGGAGTCAGGGCCTGCTGAGATGCCACCAGCTGGACCCCACCCCCACCCCACCTCCTGGGGAATTTCCTTTGAGGATGAGATTGTAGTAGGCCCGCCCTCCCAGGCTGCCCCGCAGGCCTGCCTGCTCCTACTTCAATCTGCTCTCTTCAAGATGGTCAGAAATAGCCCGCAGCCATCTGCCCTGGTTTCTTTTTCCAAAACCAGTTGTTGGTTTTGGAGCATTCAGTCCCAAGCACTTCCCCACCCTGGGGAGTGCAGTAGGAGGACCGGTATTAATCGTGGTGTTTGTCCTCCGAGGGAGCGCCAGGGTCCTGTCGTCTGCTCCCCTCGTGACCCTCAACCTCCAACCCTGGCCCAGCCACCCCTTTCCAGTCCTTTGTCACCACCCACACGCTGCCGTGACCCCTGCCTTAAGATTCACCACGACAGACGTTTACCGAGCACCTAACTCAAGGCTCTGGGCAAGTGCCCGGCCTGGTTCCACTAGCCCAGTACTCATCCATTCCTGATATTTCAGCCAGCCTGGCCAGCACTCCCAGCCAAGCCCCTGCCCACCAGCCCCCAAGGACACAGCCACTGTCCCTCTGCTTGCCCCACACCCCAGCCACACCAGGCAGCCACACCTCCTCCTGCATCCCCTCCCTTACACATGGTATCTGTCCCCGGGCCCTCCGCCGCCTCCCGGGGATCCCCTCTGTGCTGCTGCCAGGAAAGGGGCATGAAAAGGGGTGGGGTCTGCCCTCTCAGGGGTTGAAGGCCCCTGTGTAACAGCAGATGAGGAAATCGTTTGGAATGATTTGCCCAATGGCTCATCTATTCAAAGCAGTCATCAGAGTGTGACTGCAGGCCTTAATTTGTGGCCATGCCCACTGCTTACCTTGACCCTCAGTCTGAGCTCTTCTTGTCCTCGGTGGTGCCCAGACACGGGCTCATCCTGGGCGCCTCACTCAGCACCCACCTGCTGGACCACATCACTGTAACCGATGTGCCCTCCCCCTGGAATCCACCTGAAGTCATTTGCAGACGATGCCGGGGCTGGTCAGAAACACTGCGACTTCCGCAGTGGCGGGTGTGGGCTCCGACGCCCAGAGTCAGGCTCTGGGCCTGCATGGGACAGACAGCTTTCTCACACACACCCTGTCTGCCAGACTGAAGAGCCTCCATCCGTGGGGGCTGGGGCTGGGGGGGTCGGCAGACCGCTAGGGGGCTGCCCGGGCCCGAGTGGAGTGGTGTTCTTATGCCTTCTCCATGTGCCCTTCCTGGATGAGGGCCCCGTGCCCACAAGAGAAATGGAAGCTGTTTCTGAAAGGTCCACAGGGGGGTCTGAGGGCTGTCACTCCCACTCTGCCAGGCAGACTCTTCCATCGCAGCCTTGGGGCACCCCTCTCCACTGTCAAGTACCAGACCCCCCTGCTCATGCCCCGCAGCAGGCAGTCCTGAGGCCAGTGCTCGGTCTGGCCGTGCCCCACAGCCTCAGTCCCAGCCTACTTGTTGGGGCTAAGGGGAAGCACTTTCTCCCCCTTCAGCCCCACCCCGCCGACCTCTGAGTCTTCCTTCCAGCCATGCCATGACCGAGTGCGGGCGCATGACCGATGCCGAACGAGACCAGATTGACCAGGACGCGCAGCTGTTCATGAGGACCTGTGCCGAGGCCATCCAGCAGCTGAGGACAGAAGGTACCAGATGGGGGCTCACGGGGACTGGCCACCGCCCAGACCAGCCGCAGCTCCAAGCCCCCTTCTAGTCTGCCCTGCTCACATTCTAGCCTCAGCTTCTCAAGGGGACGACAGAGACCTACAAGGGGCTTCCACAAGTGCCTGGGGATCCCACTGTCCTGAGAAGTGTGTGCATGTGATACGAAAATGTGTCTGTGCATGTCAAATGATCGATGGACAGGGCCTCTCCGCCCACATCACTCAGTGCAGATTTGCACTCGGTGGGGCCCCTTGCACACAATCCTCTGAGCCCTGTGTGTGCCATGCATGCAAGCGCGAGCCATGGCAGGTGCTGTGGGACAGCACGAGGACAGCTGTGTGGGGCCACGTGTGTGCTGGCCCGAGCAGAACTGCAGCTGGTGGTGGAGAGAGGGCTGGCAGAGGGAGGCCAGGCACGTTGTTCCCGGCATGGTGGCAAGTGTGGCAATGGGTGCAGTGAGTGCCTGGCTTGTGGTTCGGTGGGGAGAGGAGCCACGGCGACTGGTGTGGTGGTGGTGCTAGGAGTTAGTGTGGGGCTGCCAGTTCAAACCCACCAGCCCCTCCTCAGGAGAAGGAGCAGGCCATTGGCTCCCAGGAAGACTGACAACATCTGGTGTCCTCTACGGGGTTCCGTGCATCATGTGAAGGATGGCCTGAGCACTGGGCCCCCTTGGTGCCCGCGGGGTCTGCTCTGCAGTGGTGTCACAGCCACACAGCTCCCCTGTCTGCCGCTCCCCACCCCCACCCCAGGCATGTCAGTGAAGTGTGGTCTCCTCTGCTCAGCCCTCAGGGCAGCATCCTCCCCGCAGGTGAAGGAGCACCGAGGTGTCGTCCTGGACTTCATCCAAGACTACCTGAAAAGTACGTCCTGCTTTCTTGCGGGGCGGGCTGAGCAAGCTGTCTGAGGGTGCTCATGGGGGCCATCGTTGTAACCCATGCTATCCTGCCCTCCCCCAACAGGAGTGTGCAAACTCTACTCGGAGCAGAGAGCCGTGCGCGTCAAGCGCCTGGTGGACAAGAAGAGGCTGTGAGTCTTCCTCAGGCACTGGGCCCCACAATGCCTGTGGCGGCTGTGTGCTGGGCCAGGCAGGAGCATGGCAACCCTTTGGGGGGTGGGGGAGGGCAACCCCAGGAAGCAGGTCATGCGCTGTGCTTGATGCCCACGTCGGGCCCACCTGCTCTGCTTCCGGTTGGTGCCAGCTTGCCCGGGTTACCAGGACCTCTGACTCTGAGGGAGGAGCTGGCACATGGCCCATGCATGGCCCCTGGAGGGCTTCCCCAGAGCACCCGAGTCTCCACTGCTACTGCAGGGCAGAGCATCCAATGCAGTGCTCTGTGCAGGCCGAGCCCCCAGCCAAGGCAGGAGCTCTGGGTGGCAGAAGGCCACACAGGTTAAACAACTGGCCCAAGGCCACCGGCCAGACCTTAGCCAGGAAGCCAGGCAGAGTCACTTCTGGGCTTGCCTGCCCCCACCCCCACCCCCCAATTTTGCTACAAACTGAAAAGCCTGGTGGGCAGTGCTCCCTGGGCTGGCAGGGTCGCTCGGAGTTGGGGTTGGTCAACTTGACACAGCCTGGGCAGTAGGAAGGAAGAAACCGCAGTTCAGCCCAGTAGCACGTTCCCCCCCTCCCAGGGGTCTGTTGTTGACTGTGCCACCACCCCGCTACACCTGGGCTGGCTCCATGCTCAGGGTCACCCAGCTGAGCTTGGCGGTGAACCCAGGGCAGCCGTGGTGCATCACCCAAACCTGTGTTGGGTGAGTGGATCGGAGACAGGCACCAGCACAGGCTCGGGTGGAGAGATCTGGCGTGCCCACTGCCCTCATTCCCTGGAGCTGCTATCGCAGGGCCAGCCCCCCACTCGGCTGACAAGCTAAGAGGACGCTCACCCTGCAGGAGGGCTTGCTTCAGGGAAGGCTCCCGGGAAAGGGCTGGTCCTCTGAGCCTCTCGCCAGCATTCCCTGGAGAGCACGGAGGGCACAGCCTCAGTCTTTCCCGGGGCTGGGTGCTAGGGGCCCAGGGCCAAGGAACAAACGCCGCTCCCAGCTCCTCTTTCCTAAGTCCCTTCTCCTTTCATGCTTGTAAGATACATGGTGAGGCAGGCCTCCCGCCCCAACCCACCCCCCGCCCCCTTTGCTGGTTTATCTCAACGGATGCTATCACATGGCTCCCAGGCCAGCAAGCAGCCCAGCCATTTGGGCACATGCTCAATCCATGACAGAGGGGTTAGCTCTGAAGATGCGGGTCCTCTGTCGGGATTGTGGTGGCCTGGGGCAGAAGTGCAAGTCCTGCATTTGCCACAGGTGGACCCGGGCACTTGGGGCCCTGCATCAAGTAAAACCCGGTTCTCAGCAGGTAAAATCCATCCGTCAGGCTCACTGTAACTGAGACAGGGACGAGCAGGCTTTGTCGGCTGGCTGGCAGCCCGGCCAGTGTGAGCAGCCGCCTGAGGGCAGTCGGTCCTGATGCTCTCTGATGCTCACGCAGGTGGTGATGGTTTTGTTTGGTGCCCTTCCATCTGCGAGGGTCTCCCTCCCCCTCCCAGACCTTCTGCTTCACCAAGCGTGATGCCCCCTCCAGCCATCGAGGCCTCCTGAGGACACACACGTCCAAAGCCAGTGACAGACGATGGTTGCCCAGCCCTGCCTGCTAGCCCTCCATCGGAGGCCCCGTGCAGACGGCAGCAGATACTGTGAACTGTGGAAAGGAGTACAGGAGGGGCCACTCCCCGGGGCACTGTTGACTCAGCTGCCTGGGGTCCGGTTTCTGTGGTGCCTGAGCTGCAGCACCACTATGTAAACACAGAAGGCAGAGGGGGCCCTGGGGGGCTGGACTAGAGTGACAGCTGCTGCTGGGGCGTACGGCCAGGCCCAGAGACAGGGCTGGGAGAGAGTTTGTGGGTGTACACACTTGCGGGTCCTAGCTCTGCCCCTGGAGGCAGTGGGCTCCCAGGAGCAGTCAGCAGGTTTGGGGCCCAACTTCAGCCCCAAGGATCCAGGAACTGGGGCTCCACTTGGCTCCTGGGAGCAGGCGTGTTGACAGGGCGTCTGGACCCCATATTGTTCCAGAAGTCAAGGCAGGCCTCAAGGAGGGTGGAGGGCCAATCTGCAGGGGCTCACCCAGCGGGGCTCCAGGGCCCTCCCTCAGTCAGCATTCCAGCCTTTAGGCCCGCTGCCACCCTTGTGGCTCTGACCACCATGAGAGTGCATGCCGCACCCTCTCCTCCCCTCAGGGTGGCTTCCGGGCTTGAACCTTTGGCCCAGCAGGGCTCCTCTCGGTGTTAGCTGCCATTAGCAGTCCTTCCCTTACTTGTGTCTCTGGCCCTCTCAGTGGTAGCACTGGCCGCAGCCACTGGACACTTGGTCTTCTTCGTCTGAGGTCTGCCTGCACTTTCCACAGTGACCCCACAGGATGGAGGAGGGTGGCCCCCGGGGTGTCCAGGGCTGTCATTCTGTATGGAAGCCAGTAGCCATCTCTTTCTGCCGCCCAGCGGCCGGTGTGTTCCAACCATGTCCTTCCAGCTAGCAGCCATGGGCTCTCCCCACCCATACCAGCAGGGTGCCCGGCCATCACAGGGACACTCGGTGTGGAGTGGTCGGCATTAGTGCACGGCCGTGAGCCTCCTGGGCTGGAGCTAGGAGGAACCAGAGCTGCTGGCACAGCCTCCCTGGGGCACATAGGCTGGCACGCTCCTCTGCAGACGCCCGGCCCCCAGAGGACAAGGATGATTCTTCCCTTTGTAGGTCTAAGCTGGAGCCGGAGCCCAGCACGAAGCCCCGAGAGCCCCCGTCCCCCGAGGCAGTGTCCCAGGACCCTTCCAGAGACTCGGAGGAGAAGCCCGCCCCTGAGGACTCTCCAGGTGTGTGTCAGTGTGGCCCAGCCAGCAAGGCCTTGTCACTCAGGTGGGATGAACTCATGAGGGAAGGCACTCCAGCCCTGCTTGTCACTTCTTTATGTGGTCTGCTGTGACAGCGCCTTCGGTGACCAGAGCAGCCCTCCGCCCCAACCCTCAGCGGATCTGTGGGGCAGGCTCTGTCCAGCCCGCCCCACCTGGGGCCAGACTCCAGTGGACTCCCACCCAGCAGCCTGAGGGTGTAGGGGTCTCACGGCTGCCGTCTTCACAGGAGCGGAGGGGAGACTGCACAGGGGCAGTCCCATGGGGCCTGTCCTGTAGGGTGGCAGTGAGTCTGGCTTGTTCCTCTGCACACATGCAGACTGCCCCATCTCTTCCACCCTGAGAGCCACTGGTGCCTTCAAACCTCCCACGCCTTCCCTTCCCCGAGAGGTCCCCTCAGAGGCTCCCTCCTGCCTGTGGGCGGTCATAGTCTCAGGACCAGGCTCTGCCTCGAGCAGAGGGCATAAGTTAGGGTGTGGGGGGGCAGGGAGAGGTGCCATGGACTTAGAATGTTCTAGAGGACACACAGGAGCCAATGCTGGGAGCTAAGGGGTGAGGTGGACCACAGGGGGTACATGGCTGTGGGGCGGACTGGCCAGCCTGGCTTGGGACGATAGGATTTCTCACTCTGACTCAGGGTCTGTGTGTGCTTGGTTCCCAGGACCAAAATGTCTGTGTGTCTAAATCTGGTGTCTTGTACTTAGAGAGCTAGGGGCTCCAGTGGCATGGTGGTCATGTCTGGAGAGATGGGCTGGAATATCCACCCACCTCAGCTAAGTCAGGGTAAACCTGAACCTGGGCCCCAGCCTGTTCCCCATCTCACTCACTCACTCAGTCAGTCTCTCTCACACATACACACACACAGCTAGGAACGTGCATACGTGGACAGTGTCAACTCCAAACCAGGAGGACACCTCCATTGGGTGGGTGGGTGGGTGTTGGGGTGGGGTGTGTCCTCTGGTCCCATGTGGGTCACTGCCTGTCTACTTTTCTTTCTTTCCAGTGGAAAAGCACTCGCCCGACGCCCGGCCAGAACTGGGGAGCTGGGGGGAAGGGAGAGGCGAGGACGAGTTGTCCCCCGAGGAGATCCAGATGGTAAGGCGCCTGCCTGTCAGTGACGAGGAGGAGGCTACCACGTGCTGGCCCCCAGCATCCACAGCCTAAGGGGCTCTGCATGGTGGTCAGGCTGGCCACAGTTCAGTGTGCCCGGGGCTCGTGGTAAGGTTAGGACTGCATCCATCACACCGCAGCATCGGCCACCATCCGGGGCTGGCTCCTCAGTGGTGGGAATTTACTGGAGCTGTGGTCATTTGAGGCCAGTGTAAGACCACCGTCACCCTTGTTGGCGCTCCGTTTAGTGAGGCGGCTTCTGCTCCCTGGTTGTCAAGTGCAATTCCAGTGGGTTTACAGAGAAGCCCGGGGTCTGAGTGCAGCTCGGCTGGGCTTCGACAGGGACAGGACTGGAGGAAGCCCTGCCCGGGGCCCTACGCTGCTGTGTCCACCCAGCATGCCAGCCAGCAGCTGTCTCTGCTGCTGCTGCTGCTGCTGCTGCTGCTGCTGCTGCTGCTTGGTGCCGAGTCAGTTCCTTCTCGGAGCAGCCCGACCCGGCCCTCCACCTGCATGACCCTCCATCCCGAGGAAATGCAGAGATGGCATAGCAGTACCGACACTGTCACACACACATAAGACTGCTGGCAGCAGTCCAGACCTGGTGCGCCGGTGCATTGACAGGAAACTGCCAGGACTCAGAGCGAGAGGTGGCAGGAGTGATGGCAGGCGGATCTTGGCTGGCAGCAGAGTACCAGAAAGACGGGTACTTGTGTTTTGTTAGCCTGGAGAAGAATAGGGGTTCCAAACACTGCCTCGTGTTTCTGCGGAGCCTGGGCAGAGCTCAGGAGTCAGTCCTTCAAACAAAGGGAGCTGCCGCATGGGTCCTCTCAGCATACGTATTCACTGTGTCCCAAGCACGCAGAGGAACACGCGTGAGCGTGGGAGGAAGACTTCCTAAGCATGTGGGTGACATGGCCTCGCTTGTTAACAGAGAGGAGGACACAGAACTGGTTTATGGGCTCACACACGGGCCTTCAGGACAGATTGCTGCTCAACGTCTAGAAAGGACAGCCTCACTCGGACCAGTGGACAGCAATGTGACAACCATCCTGGCCTGCAGAAGCAGCGAGCTGGAAACCAGAGGATACATTGCATGGGGCACACTTGAATCCTGGCAGAACAAAGATGTTCATCCATCCGTCTCCTCGAGGGCCTGCCTTCTTTTTCGATGTCTTTGTTCAGGGACCGGTCTCTCCTGACAAGATGCCCAAGTATAGGAGATGAACTCTCACTGTGCTTGCCTCTCAGAAGCACTGGCCACACTGCTCCCCAGACTGGCCAGTTTGTCCTGTGGGCAGTCCGTCGGGGTTCTTTCAGTGTTCTTCCCCAGCACCACCATTCAAATGCACCAATTCTCCTCCAGTCGTCCACAGTCGGCGTCCAACACCCACCTGCATGGGAGGCCAGGGGCCACCACACCGAGCTCAAGCAGCCACAGTGGCAAGGCAGGACTGGGCGGCGTTTCCTTGTGCTAGCTGTGGGCTCGCTGTGACGGGGAAGCGACTGCGGGTGGGAGGCACAAGTCGCCGTTGATTCAGGACCCTCTTGCAGGCCCTCAATTGCCCAGTCCTGTCTCTCCATTGGGAATAGTAGCCGAGAGTCTGACCTCCTGGCTCAACCCAGAGCACGAAGGGAAGG
This sequence comes from Tenrec ecaudatus, assembly GCF_050624435.1. Classification (NCBI taxonomy): domain Eukaryota; kingdom Metazoa; phylum Chordata; class Mammalia; order Afrosoricida; family Tenrecidae; genus Tenrec; species Tenrec ecaudatus. The sequence continues at coordinate 215,970,339 of NC_134532.1, read as the reverse complement.
AAGGACTGTGTGTGGGCGGGTCTGCAGCACATGTGGCCATCATTCATAACCGTCATCTCTTGAGGGCCGTCGGCCCCCACCCGGGGGAAAACACTCAATTGAGCCCAACAACAGCGATTTGATTTGGGATTTCACCTAGAGGAGCGGCTGCCAGCTGTCCCCAGAACAGGGAGGAGGTGTGGGCTCAGTGGGCTGGTTCTGCTGCCCCCCTCCCTGCTCTCGGGTGGAACCACCTGCCTGTATGGAGCGTGTCCCGGGCCGGTATAAAGAAACAAGGCTGGCTTCTGGGTCTTCCGTCCCCCAACCCTGGCCCTTTGTCCTCCGAGGCCTCTCATTATCAGGATGCTCACAGAAGTACCAACGAGGGACGTTAGGCCCAGAGGGACAGCTGCGCAGGGACTGCTGGCCCCGGGCCCAGGCCCCTTCCCCGTGGCCTCCACGTCCCATCAGCAGGCTTCACCAGCCTCGGGCGAGCCCGAGCCCGTGAGAGGGGTACTTGTCCTGTGTAGGCAGTACAGGTGCAGAGAGGTGGGAGCAGGGTCCAAGGGAGTTTGCCACGGAGTCACGGCTTGACCAGCCTAGAACCCATGTAGCAGGGCTGGGCTCTGGTGGCATCCTTGTTAAGCACTTGGCTGCTTTCCAGAGCTCCCTGGTTCCAGCCACCAGGTGCAGAGAAGGCAGTGGCAGTGGACGGGCTTCCCCCAGAGGCAGGCAGCATGGGAACCCCGTGGAGCGTCACTGGGTGTCATCCGGGGCAGTCAGCTCGTCATCGCCGACAAGCACAGAGAACAGAGAAGGAGGTGCCCTGCCCAAGGCTAAAGGTCAGGGAGCTGCATTTGAGGCTGTGTCCTCAGGCCGTCAGCATGGCTGCTCACAGGGTCCCTGACAAGCCTCGGGGGAGGCCTTGGGTTGCTTCCTGCCTCACTGCCCAGACGAGAGGGGAGGTACACCGGTCATTCTGTAAAGGGGGGCCCAGCACTGAGGACCCCTCCTCAGAGCCCCACAGTCACGGGAGGTACCCATCAGCAGATGGGATGGGCATTGTGCATCTGACAGGTGAGGGCATGGAAGGCATTTGAGGGCCTGTAGGGTAGAAGAGGCTGCCAGACCGCACCTGGAGTGGTGACGGGGCTGGGTGTTCGAGAAGGGGAGGGAGCACCAGGAGGTACCCAGGGGGGCAGTGCTGGAGAGGGGGTGGGAGGCAGCAGGGAGGGAGAGACTGAGGTAGCACCCAGCACCATCCTGGACGCCGACTGTGGACGACTGGAGGAGAATTGGTGCATTTGAATGGTGGTGCTGGGGAAGAACACTGAAAGAACACCGACGGACTGCCCACAGGACAAAGCCACTTTGTTCTTCCATTCCTGCTCTGAGGGCAAGTGGAGTAAAGCAGGCTGCAGGCTCCAGCCTCAGTGAGCACAGTCGCCCAGGGGGGACACAGTGTACCCCCAGCAGAGGCAGAGGGTGAGCAGGGAGGCGCAGCTAGAAAACTGAGAAGCCGCCTTCCACTCCTGTCATGTGGGGAGAAGGTGACGGGGGGTGGAGGTAGGGGGAGGGGAAGCTAAGCCGGTACCTGTCTCGTGGGAAAGGGTGACGGGACTTGCATCTGAGGTGGCTTTTCTGCATCAGCCAGGGAGGGACTGCAGGTCCCCAGAAGGTGTGGCTGAGGATACGGTGTGGTGGCCAGCCTGTCCTGTCCTCACAGCAACCAACCTCATGGTGACAGGCGCTCTTCTGACCCACCCCCCAGCACAGCCCCTCGTCTGCCGAGGAAACTGCAGGCCAAGCCCGGGACAGACCGGGGTGACAGGCTGGTGTGTGGGAGGACACGGGTCAGGAGCGAAGGCCACACAGTTGTGACAGCCCCGCAGCCTTAATGCAGAGCCCAGAGTAACGTGGCTCTGTGGGCCTGTCCCTTCACAGTTTGAGCAAGAGAACCAGCGGCTCGTCGGCGAAATGAACAGCCTGTTTGAAGAAGTGAGGTATGTGCAGCAGTCACGCGAGGACCATTCCAGAGGGCCCAGCATGTGCTGTCCACACTGATACACAGCCAGGCCTCCTTGTGGACAGTGGATGTGCTTGCCAGAGACCCTGGTGGCGGCGCAGTGTGGCCTGTTGGGGTCTTTCCTGAGGGGGAAGCCCCTGCTGCATTGTGGTCTCTTCCCAAAGGTGGTGGTCACAGGGCCTTGGGGCCTCCCAGGGCAGTTGTGTATCCCATAGGTCCTTCCTGAGCATTATGTCCCTGAGCTCACACGGCCGCAGCTGCCGCTCCGTCTGCCTTCCTGCTCTGTCCCCCACCTCACTCTGTCCACTGAGACCTCAGCTCAGAACAGCCCTGCCTCCTGGGTCTGCCTCTCGCCCCCACCCCTTAGCTGCTGCTGCAGGCATGAGATGTCCCTGTAGCACCCCAGCCACCCTGGGCACAGCAGGCTGGTCAGAGAGGGGGCCAGTGAAGTCTGACATCCCTAGGACCCCCTCCATTCTGGGGTGGCACTGGCCCCCCATTTGAGAAACGGGCACAGCTGGGTGCCACACTCCAGGGCCCACCTGGTTCAGAATTGGAGGCCATGCGGCACCCCCAGGTGTCAGTGCCTGCTTACTTGATGGTTGCTGAGGGAACCGGAGGTGCAGGCCCTGGCAGACGGGACCCCTCAGCTGGCTGCCCTCCCTGTGGGTGGCCTACCTCGGACACGACCCGCTTGTTCTTGTTTTCGTGCAGGCAGATAGAAGGTAAAGTGGTTGAAATCTCCAGACTCCAAGAGATGTTCACAGAGAAGGTCTTACAACAGGTACGGGGAGAGGCGGTGGGGTTGTAAGTTTAGCTCAGAAGGATCCGGGACTCTGCGCGTGTGGATCCCAGGGACACTGGGGGTCATGAGGTCACCCAGAGCCCTGGAGACATGCTGGGCAGTGCAGTTGGCTGATGAGGGAGGCCTGGCTGCCTCCCGAGGTGAGCTGGGTCACCCCTTCTGAACCCCATGGCAAGAGGGAGGTAGCTGTGACCCTGCAGGACTGCTGGGAAGTTTGCCAGCACCTGGCTGGAGGCAACCCCAGTCTCGCATGGGAGTGTGTGTGTCCATCTGAGGGCTCCTCCAAGTGAGGCAGGTTCTCATAGGAAACAGTCCCGCCACACCACACTTACTTCGGACAACAAATTCATGGGGAAATGGGATTAACAGAGAATGGCATTTCCCCAGAACTTTCTGAAGCCCCTCACAGTCCTCATGGCACACCCACCTGAAGTTTTCAGCCACTACCTGGCACAGTGTGTAGTGTTGAGGCCGACCTATAGCCCCCCAATGTACAGCAGAGAGGGACACTGTGGCCCTGCACTCACTGCCGTCCTATGCCCTGCACAGCAGCCACCAGGTCAGTCCATCTCCTGCAGGCAGAGCCCAGCCATGGAGCCCCCTGACTCCCAGCCAGACAGCCGTCTTTCTCTCCTGAGTGGCTTCCCCAGAGGGCCAGAGGAGGACGAGCCTTTGTCTGAGGGCCCCCGCCTGCCGGGAGCATCCTTCCTTGGGCCAGAGGAGCAGGAGTGGCTCACCTGTAGGCCCTGTTCTCCCGCAGGAAGCTGAGATCGACAACATCCACCAGCTGGTGGTTGGCGCCACAGAGAACATCAAGGAGGGCAATGAAGACATCCGAGAGGTGGGTGCTGTGCCCGAGAAGCCGGCCCACTGTGGCCCGTGGTCCCAGGCCCATTGGTACTTTCAGATTCCCCCACTGCAGTACCCATGGCCAGACCTGTGTGGTGTGCCTGTGTGTGTGTGTGTCAGTGCAGACACGGGTCTCAGAGGGCACAGAGGAGCATATCCTATGCAGTAGGACCCCAGAGCAGCCCCATGGGGTAGCAGTGGGGGTATCTGACCACTGTGATCCGTGCTTGCCCCAGGCCATCAAGAACAACGCCGGCTTCCGCGTGTGGATCCTCTTCTTCCTCGTCATGTGCTCCTTCTCCTTGCTCTTCCTCGACTGGTACGACAGCTAGAGCCTCCGAGCCGCGCCTGCTGCGGCCGCGCACCGCCCGGCGCAGGTGAACCATGGAACTGTCCGGGTGAGACGGCTTCCGGGGTTCCTACTGCCAACGCGCCACGCCCGAGTGGCTGCTAATGGGAGTCGCGGGCACCAGGGCGCTGCAGGCCCCGGCTTGTCTCAGGTCCTTGCTGCCCGTCCGGCCCCGAGAGCCTCTCCTTTCAATAAAGGCAGGAAACTGCGGCGGCGCCCTGTGCCTTCTCTGAGTCGGGAGCACCCACTCTGGGGGCGCACAAAAGTGACTGGTGGTCTGGCTGGCGCTTTGTTCACGTGGCCGTGGCCGCCACCCCTCCCTTCCCCTCCCCTCGCCCAGAGCTGAGACAGGACCTGCGGGAGGAAGGCCTGCACCCCAAGGAAGAGCAGGTGGATCCGCACATGTGCGTGACGCACAGCAGGGGCGGCGCCGGACAGATGCAGTGAACACGCCCATCCGCGCTGGGCGCCGTGGGGTAGGGCAGGGGCGTGGTGTTTTGGACCGGGCGAGGGGAGCTGGGGTTCAGCGGGTGCACGGATGCTTGTGGCAGCGTGCCAGCAGTAGTGGGGCGGCGCAGTTGCCCTCTGGGTCGTGGTGTAGTTATGCACCGGGCTGCGATGTGCATGGTCGGCGCGTCCGCAGGAAAGCCTCAGAAACCCACCCAGGTCTCTATGAAGCAGCACTGACTGGACAGTGAGTGTGGCCAGTCCGACACCCCTGCAGCTGCACTGTGCACACCCATTTGTGGGTTGGGGCCCTTGTCACCCCTGTCGGGAGCCGCCGTGGGCGCCGTCCCCCCGCGTGGGCTCACAAACAGCCCCCACGCGCGTGCCTGCGGCCTCGTCCTGACCTACCTGGCAACAGGCAGGCTCCTGAACCGCGCCCCCTGGCCCAGCCCCCACCACGCGGTCCCACCACGCGGAGACGGCAGGGAAGGCCTTTTGTTCTGTTTAATGTGCCACACGAGTAAGTTTATCTAACTGGCAATTTGTAAACATATACTTGGATGTCAGAATTCGGATCGGAACGTCATTTCTTTACAAAGATTGTGGACGGGCATTTCCTAACTGGGTGTGCATGTTCCCCGCCTCCCACCCGCCTCCCAGCCCCCCATCGGCCTCCCTCACGGAGGCCCTGGGGAGGTGCCCCGGCCCAGCCCCCATGTCGCCCCCCCCCTCCCCTGCTGGGTTTCCCAACAGCCTTGCTAAAGGGGTGGGCTTCAGCCCTGCCCACCGGCTGAGGGCAGAGACCCCTCTGCCACACTCACCCACCTTCAACGACACTTGTGAACGTGCAAGTCGGCACAGGGGCCTGGGTACCCTTCCCCTCCCCTCCCCTCCCTGACCCGATGGCCGGCAGGAGCCGGGCTGGGGACAGCTCTGTTCAGCTAAGCAGGAGCTCTTCCTGGGGGCCAGCAGCAGTTGTGGGGGTGGCTCCCCTCTCCTAAATGCGAACTCACCCAAGGGGCCGGCAGAGGGAGAGTGGGGAAAGCTGCCCTCAGCCACAGGAGAGCTCACCCTAAGGGTGTCTATTGAGCAGGGTTTGCAAACAGCAAGGTGGGTTAAGGAAAAAAAAAAAATCCCACAAGAATGCGAGTTTTTCGGTAGTCCAGCCCCTGACCATCCCGGGGAAAGGTGTTCTCGGGCAGCTCCCGGCTCCCCTGGGGGCAGGGCCTGTGTGGCCGCAGCACTGGAGGCCGGGCCGAGGTCCTGGCTGCACCTGCCCGGCGTCTGCAGCAGGCACATTTGCAAAGCAGCATTATTGGACAGAAGCAATTGCACCGGAAATGAGTAACCTCTAAAGGATCGGTAATTACACAGAATGAAATGTCCCTCCAGGTCCCTCGGTTACCTCCTCCGGGAGAGCCCCGGTGGGGGCAGGGGCGGGGGCACGGGCTGCCCCGCTAGGCTGACTTCTCTGCGGCCTCGGTCTCCTGCTCGGACAGCTTCTCCTCCGACAGCACGGACATCCAGGGAGAGGCGGCCCGTGCGCTGCCCTGCCTGGCCAGGCTGTAGTGGTTGATGACCGTGTAGAACTTCTCCCGGGCGCTCGAGTCCTGCTCCGCATAGTAGCTCTCCAGGCCCTCGGGCACGCACTGCGTGTTCTGGGGAGAGAGGGCCGCAAAGGCGCCAGCGTCAGCCTCGACCTACCTGCAGCTACTTCCTGGAGGGAAGGCGGAGGGGGCAGGGCCTCGGCCCTCACTGCCAGGGCCCCCCCCCCCCGATCCCCAAGAGGCCTCATACCTCACCCCAACCCAGGGCCACCTCCCACGACCCAGAACTGCCCACGGGATCTGCGAGGCCACCATCTTCATGGGGACAGCCAGCCAGGCCTCTCTCCCTCGCAGACAGCCGGGGACTAGAACACGGGCCTCTGGGCTCGCCGGGAGCACTTGGCCACCGCACCGCCAGACCCAGAGCCACTCAAACAGATGAGTTGCATCAGGGAGAGGAGGAAAGGGAGGCACCCAGCAGGTGCAGATGGCAGCCCCAGAACAGGCCAGTGCTCAGAGAGCAGAGCTGAGGAGTAATTACCACACAGAATAAAATGCTGGGGGGGGGGGGGAGCTCCTGCCCAACAGCATGAGTGATGGCCATACCCAGAGTCGTGGTTGTCACCTACTGTCCAGGACCTAAGGAAGTCACTGGCCAGGCTGGCGGGACCCTGCCACCTCAGGAAGCAGTGCTAGACCTACAGGCCAGAACCCGCGAAGCCCTGGGTGGGGGCTCCCTCTGATGGCTGAGACCCCAGTGATGCCAGAAGGTTATACTGGAGAGAAGCCCTGCCCCATTTGTCGATGCAAGGGGTGGGGCATCAGTGGGAGGAGCCAGCCCCCTGCTCCCCTTGGGTCAGGCTGGTCAAGAGCCAGATGAGCTCAGGGCAGGTCACAGGCCTGCTGGCCCATGTGACACCTTGTCACCTCTCCAAGGCTAAGCTGCCTTGTCCTTTCAATGTGTGCTGATTCATCTGGCACTGCCGGGCAGCTCAGCTGGGGATGGGGAAGAGGCCATGCCTAGTGTCTCCCACGGGGATCAGTCCTGGTCCTAGCAGAGTCTGACCATGACCAGATTTTCCATCTCCACACCTGGGTGACTCCCACCTGGGACACCTGTATCTATGAACAGGGTGAGAGGGTACCATACCAGTTCTTCCTTTTATCCTCAGCACCTCTGCCACACACACCCCATACCCCACTTCCTAGGGCACCTCCTGCATCAGGGTACGGTCAGCTGGAGCATCTCCTGCAGGTGGGCTGCCTACTAATGGGGAAGCCAGCTCCCCCCGGTCAACTAGTGCCAGCAGCCGCACTCAGGGCCTGCCTCGCTCGCAGAGCTGCTGCTTTGTCATTACTGGCTCTGGGAAGATGGGGGTATGGGGAACAGCAAACAATGCACTGGACTAAAGATTAGGTGTACTGAGCCTGCCCAACCGACCTTTGAAGAAAGGCCTGGTGATCCTGTTCCGTTACGCCCAAAACCCCTCCCTGCAGAGCACAGCCCTCCCTGTAACCCATAGGCTCACCATTAGTCTGAACCACATCACTGAGTGATGAAAGGGGACATAGGCAAGGGTGACCTGGTGAGCTTTCAGGGGCCCTGGTGGTGCAGCAGCTAAGCGCTCAACTGCCAACCCAAGGCACAGCAGTTGGAACCTCCATATGAGAAGAGACCTGGCAGTTGGCCCCCAAACAGGAAACGCTGTGGGGTAGTTCTCTGCGCCAAGGCAGTGGCTGTGAGGCAGTCAGCAGGCGGAGGCCCACAAGGCGAGTGGGTGTTTGCCACATGAGTGCTGATGGCAGCAGGGCCTCTGGAGGGCTTGGGGGTCATGTGCACTCTCTCAGGGAGACAGAGCTGGGTGTCAGCTATGGGCAGGTCAGGGACCTCTGGTCCTCACAGGATCACAGACCTGCCTCAGGGACGGCTGCAGGTCTCCAGACCACCTACCACTCTAGACAGGCTAGGGACACTGACCCACATTCATTTCCCAGGCCAAAACGGCTCAGGAAGAAAGGCCTAGTGATCGGCTACTGCAAACCAGCCAGGGGGGGGGCCCTGTGGGCCACACCAAGTCCTGAGGGGGGAGGGCAAGCACGGGACAGTGAGGAGAGCTGGTGAGACCCCGGACCTTCCAGAGCGTGCTGGGATCTGGGAAGTGGAGGGGTGCCGAGCGCTGGAGAGGTAGTGTTGCTGTACTCTGCTATGGCCCAAAGGTTGCAGCTTCAAACCCACCCAGGGGTGCACAGGAGAAAAGCCTAGCAATAGTGTCAAGATCGCAGCTGAGAGAACTAATGGGGTTGTGTTCCACCCTTCACGAGCCAGTCTCCGCTAACAACCACAGCAAGCTCCCACGCACGCTCTCTGTCACACACACACACACACGCTGAGGATGCCCTGGGAGGCATGCTGCCTCACCTCTTGGGAGTTAACCATTTCCCACAAGCATCTGCTGGGGTAGCCTTGCTGGGGCGAGCGGCTGTGAGAGCCCCGTGTTCAGCTGCCCTAGGCCAAAGCTTGAGGGCCCCCATCCCCACCTGCCTGCACATTTCTGGGTGGGGCACGCAGGCGGTTCTGGGCTATAGCCCCCTGCCTCTTTTAAGACCTGGGTTCCAGCCCTGGCCAGTGCCTGCCACACACCCCCTCGAGGCCTCCCCAGGATCAGCCGGCCCCCTCCCATGGGCCCATAGTCCTCTCCTCCAGGCCTCCCAGACTCGGGCTTAGTCAGCCCACCCCCATGTGCTTTAGAAGACAAGCCTGTCAGTCTCGGCCTCTGGAAAGCACAGCCCCAAACCAGGTGTGAGGCACACCTGGCAGTAGCTTTCTCCAGGCGCAGCCTAGGACAGCTGTAAACATGGTTGCTTCACCTGCCCAGTCCTGGTGGGCAGATGCACTGGATACCCACACAGCTCTCTCACCCACATCATGTGACCTCCTCTCTTACCCTCTTCCTTGGAGCCCCTGCCCTCTGGCCCACTACCTCTACTCAGCCTCAGATCCTGGTCATCTCATCTCGGGACCCAGACAGACCCGAGACGTCGCCCAGCACCCTGCTAAGGGAGTCAGGACAGGCCTCCCCTGCCTGCGGGTCCGCCTCCAGCTGGCTTCCCATCAGCCCATGCATCAACGGGCAGCCCAACTTCCTGTCTCCTGACCCCAGACACTCCCTGGGGAGCCTGGTGTCCGAGCTGCTGAGGTCAGGTTGGCTGTGTGTACCCACCCTACAGCTCTGCGGGAGAAAGGCCTGGCACTCACCCACCGCCACCTACCCCAGTTCAACTGGCAGTGTAGAACTGCCCCTGGAGGTTCCCGAGGTGGTCACTCTGGAGCTCACTGTCCCTGAGTCCACTCAGACTCACGGTAACCCACTGCCTCTGTGGGCTGCCACGGCTGTAACTTCCCGGGAATAGAGGCATCTCCTCGTTCTCCTACAGGGTGGCTGGCGGTTGTGAACTGCTGACCTTGCGGTTAACAGCCTGACACAAAACCTGCTGTGCCACCAGGGCTCATGGTCTAGAAAACCCTAGGGGCCAGTTCTGTCACCACAGAGGTCACAGGAGTCACTGTAATTAATGACCCCTCAGCAACAACGATGTCTTGTAAACCAACAAAAACCAAACCTGTCTCTCTCAGGCCGATTCCTAGTCCAGGGGACCCCTGAGCCAAGAGCCTTGACAACGTCTGCTTATCCAGAGCAGAATGAGGCTGTCTGCTCTTAGAGAAGGTGGCTCAAGTCAGCATCCACTGGACAACCACGGGGGCGCCTAACCACGTAAGTGCTCGCCAGTGCAGGGGCCTGAATTCAGGGTCCCAGGGCCCGAGTCCAATGGGACATGGAAGGACATTGGACGGGTGGGAACCGGGAATTCTGAGGCTCCCCAGGCCTGTGCATCGATGGCGGGGAAAGAGCAGGGCTGGGAGTGTTCCGTCCTTTCGTACGTCGAGTAGGACAGACTGACCACTGCCACCTAACTACACTTGCTGCTACTGTTAAAAACGGTTCTCAGGGCTGCAGGAGAGGTGGAGTCCCCACCTCCCGGTCTCGGTCCTCCCGGCAAAGCCACAGAGGAGCTCCATGCTTCTGGCAGGGAGGGCAGAGCCTGCCGCGTCTTCTCGGTGGTCATGTCCCAGCCCTGCACTGGCACGTGTCTCCCTCCACATGGTTCTGGAAGGCCCACAGCCAGCTGGTGGGTGAGAAAGGCCGCCTTCCCTTCCCAGCCCTCACCCCAGCCACGGCCTTGCCCGGCCTGTGTGACTGTGACCATGCCCCCTGCAGGCTGTGGGACAAGGCGTTCTGGGCCCAACAGGCATGTCCACACGGCCGGCTGACTCCGACTCGTAGGCTGGAGCCTGGCCGCAGTAACCCCGTTTCCCATACCTTGAAGACTTCAGTCTCCCACCTGCAGTGAGCACCTTTGTTGTGGGGTGAGAGCAGGTCCAGCTGTCTTCTCTCCCAGGCAGGCCTCCCTGTGGCCACCCATCACCCCCCACCCCAACAGCCCGGGGGACCACTGTGTGCAAACCCAGGTCCATGGAGCAAGTGTTACCTTGAGGACGAAGCCATCGGGGCAGGCCCGGTCATACTTGTACACCTTGTAGACGACCAGGAAGACGACGCAGGTGAGGAAGGCCAGGGCGAAGAGGACCAGCACGGAGACCTGTGGGTAGGAGGGGTGCCGTCAGCCGGGGGCGGGGGGCAGAGTGGCCGCCTGGACAGACGGACGGACACAGACACAGGAGGTAGGCAGACACAGATGAACGGACTCAGGTGCAGACAGACAGATAGGTGCAGGCAGAGACCACCCCTGAGAAGGATGCACAGATCAGAATCCAGAAAACACAATGTCTGCAGTGACGGTACCCCCTCCCATGTGGGTGGGGCCTCCCTCCCAGGGTGGACAGCCCCTCTTTGGCTCGGCCCCCAACACTGCGTGACCACAACCTGCCAGGGCTCTGGTCATAATTACGCCCTGAGGAAAGGCCCAGAGCAGCTGGCCTCACCGTCCACCCAGGATAAGGTGGGAGGTTGGCAGGAAGTGGTGCCACCCCATGAGGGAGGGGCACCCACGAGAGGCTGGCCATAATGCCCGCCTCGCTGGCCAGTCATGCCCGGTGCTCAGCAGCTCGGCCATGGCTTTGGGTCAATCCCCTCATCCACTTTGCCCCGGTGAGCAGTTCTGGCCCGGGAGCCAGGCAGACCACACCAGCCCGAGGCACCGGAATTGGTCGGCCTGGCCTCTTGGTCTCTGCCAGCCTTTCCGTTGGCAGCTGCGTGCTTAACCCTGGTGCCACCAGGGGTCCTGGGCAGACGGACGGTGGTGGTTTCCATCCTGAGCGAGCCCCGGTCAGCGGAATCTTGAGTCCCAGAGAGCAGGAGTCTGCCAGTCCCACTGCACATCGTGTGGCTCAAGACACCCCATCTGCTTCAGGTTAAAAAGAGCCCCGTTCTCGCAGAACGTCACAGGGGACTCTTGCCCCAGCTCCCCACCCCTGCCCCATGGCTGAGGCTCTCAGAGCAGGAAATGAGAACTCTGCTATCCTGGTGGGGGATGGAGCAGAGGGTGGCCAAACAGGGGAGTGAGTCCTTGTCCCTGGACCCCAGAGGGGCCAGGTCACCTGCTCAAGGTCATGCAGTTGGCAGGGGACAGAAAAAGCCCACTCTAGACAGGGTGAGGCATCTTTCTGTAAAGTTTCCTGGCTCTCACATAAGCCCGCAGGCTCTGGTAGCCACAACGGGGATGCTGTGGCCTGTAGCAGGGGAATCTGGCTTCCCTGAACTGGACAAGGACGGACCTGGGCCCGTGTCGCACTGAGGGGAACTGCACCCACTCCAGTGGGGTGCCCTTGGCTGCCACGTTTCCAGAAGCCTGCCCTGGGGCCTTTCTTCCACTCCGATACTCGGTGGGTTCCTGGTGCCGGCCTCTGGGTCAGCGGCTGGTTGCAAACTCAGGTCACTAGGCTCCTTGGGCCCTGGACACGGGCACAGCTCCTCTCGCTGGGCTCTGCAGAGCCCGTGTCCTCTACCGGCTGGGGTGGCTGAGCCTGCTGCCAGGAAGCCTGTCTTCCTAAAAAGCCATGCTGGTCTAAGCCACCCTCGACCACCTTAACCCCGTGGACTGCTTGTCCTCCTCACACAGAAGCTGTCACTCAGGTGCCATCAGGTGACTCCCGGGCACAACAGACTGAAACACCGCCCGGTCCTGCACCGCCCTCGCAATGTCCTCTGCCTGAGCCCACGGATGCAGCCACTGTGTCTGGACACCTCGCCTGAAGCCTCCCTCTTTTTATCTCCCCCGCCGCTCTACCGAGCACGATGTCCTTCTGACACTTGCTCTTCAACACCTTAAAGAGGTCTGAGGCAGGAGATGTGCCTGATGCAACTAAAGCAACGTGTCTCTCGATCTCTTGACTGCTGCTTCCTTGAGCATGATGAAACCCGGACAGCTTCCAAACCTTTCTCATGGGTCATGTTCTCTATTGGTCCAGTTGTAAGGATGCTGGTTTTTACATTGAGTTGTGATCTGTACGGAAGGCTGCCATCCTTGATCTCCATCAGCAAGCACTTCGAGTTCCCCTCGCTGCCAGCAGGCAAGGCTGTGTCAACTGCGCACCGCAGGTGGTTTGTTAACCAGCCTCCCTCCGATCCTGGTGCCACGTCCTTCATCATTTGATCGAGTTTCTGTGCTGATCTGCTCAGCAAACTGGGGTGATGAGAGGGTGCAGCGCTACTGCACGCCTTTCCTGATGGCACTCCACTCCTCTTCCCTTGTTCTGTTCGGATGATTGCCTCTTGGTCCATGTGCAGGTTCCGTTTGAGCGCCATGAAGTATTCTGGAACTCCGTTCTCCTCAACAAGGCTCTCCACACTCGCTTAGGAGCCACCCCGCCGAGGGCCTGGGCACAGTCCATAAAACACAAGTAAACATCGTTCTGGCCTTTGGACTTTCAGCCAAGATCCATCTGAGACTAACAATGACACCCCTCCTTCCACTTCCTCTTCTGCATGCAGGTTGAATTTCGGGCAGCTCCCTGGTGAGGTCCTGCTGCGACCACTGAGGAATAAACTTCAGTGCTTGATGCTCATGGCCTCTGCCACAGAGTACACTGCAGCTCATGGAGGGTGACCCTGCAGGACGGGGGAGAGCTGCCCCTGTGGGTTCAGACAGGCTGCCAGTCTTGAAGGGAGCTGTGTTCTATAATTGTCTGGTGTTAGGGGTGGGAAATCCAGGGTTGGTCGGAGTTTCCATTCTTCCTGGGATTGCTCCCAAATAGCCACTGCACCCCACAGCTTGTCCATGCTTTTCCTGGGGAGAACCCCAATCAAGATGGGTGACTAGCCGCGTCTCTGAGGTTGGCTGGAGCTGAGTGGCCACAGAGGACCAGGAGAGAGCCAGGCTGGGCCAGCGTAGACAGAGATATGCGGGGGGGCGGGGCTGGAGAGGCTATGGGCCCTGAGGAAGTTGGAGCTGGGCAACAGGAGAGAAGATGGGCCCCCAGCACGGGCCCTTGTGGGGTTCCTGAGGAGGGGGGTCAGGCGAGGAGCCCCTAGCCACCCTGCCCAAGGTATCAAGGAGCAGAAGGCAGCTCAATGACAAGAGCTCCCAAACATGGAACTAACGGGCAGCAAACTGGACCTGCCATTTCTGAGCTGTCTACACACAGGGGCCACGTGTCTGAAAGCAGGGACTGGACAGGCTGATGCTTCCGACCTAGGTGCCCTGACGGGTCACTACCCCCGGCCTTCATGACCGTCCCACTGGGTGTGGGTGTGTGGTGTGTGTGCACATATGTGTGAATGGTTCTCAAAGGTGGCACAGGTTGGTGGTTCAAAGCCCGCAGTGCACCGTGGAAGAAAGGTCTGTCCATCGGTCTCCAGAGGTGATGCCAAGAACACCCCACGGAGCCGTCTCTGTGACACGGGCCATCATGCGTCAGCCCAGGCTCATTGGCAGCCAGGGCAGCCTGCCAGTGGCTGGCCCAGGTCCTGAACAGTCAAAGGCTCACCTTCCCCGCCTCTCCTGCCAGCGGGTGGATTCAGACTGAGGGCAGAGCAGGTCTGCCCAGGCCTGGACCAACTGTCAATCTCCACAGAAACAGCGGCCTCGCCTCTCTCCCAGGTGGGACCACCGGCCATGGGGTTAGCAGCCAGTGCTGCATCTCCAGGGCTCCTGGGCCACTCTCAGGTGGAGGGTGCTCACCATGGCCCGGCGTACCCACTAGGCAATGCATCTTCCACAGGGGACTCCCAGAGAGACATGCCCAGCTGGAGTGGGAACTGGTCACCCCCTGCACCCCCCAGGGGTGCAGAGCTGAGTGGGCTGTGGCTTGTCCTCACCAATGGTGGGTCCCATCCCATCCCTGCTCTGGGGTTGTGTCATCCTGGCCTGACTCCTCTCTGCAGCACCAGGACAAGGTCAATTTAAGAGCCCATCCAGAAGCAAGATCCCAGGAGGGCGGGGCCCTGGGGCGTCCACACAGCTTGGATGGATGGCAGCTCCCAGGGGGGAGGGTCAGGAATGTGCCTTTCTGCACAGTAACGCAGCAAAGCCCATCCCCCAAAAAACCCTCTCTTGGAAAAGGTGGGTGGACCCTGGCATCTCCCAGCCTCGGGAGACAAATACTTCTGGGACCCCACACAGTGGTGAGCGCAGACAGATGGTGAGGGGTTGGTGGGAGCCTGTGCTGGGTGTGACGCGCACAGCCCACTCTGAGCCCTGCAGGATGCTCAGCACAGAGGAGGGAGCAAAACCAGGGGGCAGGCAGCCCAGGAAGGTCACCGCTTGCCCAGTCTGCGTGTCTAAATGGTTAGTAAATGCAGCTTATATACACTGGGGGTGGAGGGTTAGTAGAGATGGTGGCCAACAGTGAGGCAGGTGGGCGGTGTGCAGGGAGCTCAAGGTCATGGAAGACGGAGCCCTGAGCACAGGGACCAGCCCACGGCAGCACCGCAGGCCTGCCAGATCCTTCAAGAACATCCCCCAGCTCAAGTGCTGACTGCAGGAGTCAGGGTGCCAAGCTGACCTTGGAGTCATCGCTGACAACTCAGGAAGGCGACCCAGTATCCGAGGACGCCCCAGGCTAAGAGGGGATGGGGTCTCAGTAAAGATCAAGGGGTTCTTTCATCTACATAATGAGGAGTCCTGAGGGAGGTGGGGGGGGAGGGGTGATGCACGGTGGAGAGGTCAGCTGCAAACTGGAAGGTGAGCAGTTCGAATGTACCCAGCTTCTCCGGGGGAGAAAGACCTGTCCATCTACAGGACGCCAGGCATGAACAGCCATTGAGCAGCAACCTGCTGAGCAAGAGTGTGGAGAGGCAGCCCCCAGCCTACCTGCTACACCTCAGCAGCTGGGAGGGGGGCCCTGCTCTGGGACAATCTCCCTTCATTTGGGAACCAGCTCGGTCTTTGTTCTCTGCACACACAGGCCGGGGTGATAAAAAGGCCGCCTCCTGCCTCAGACTGGAACCTCTGCGGAAGCCAAGACTCCCCGCCTGCCCTCCCTGGGTGACTCACCGAGCAATCCCTGCATGGCGAGCAATCCCTGCATGGCGGGGCAGCAATTGCATCTTACAAAAACCCTTGTCCCTATCAGCCCGCTGCCTAGCAACCAGCCCAGCAACCTGGAAGCCAGGAGATTCGGCTGCCAGCTAGCTTCCTCTCAAGGGCACCGTCCAAGACACACGGACAGAGCATGGAGCTCCTGGTGCGCACGGTGAGAAATAGAAGGCCGTGCTGTGGACCGCAGGCCACACGTCAGACCAGCAGGTACCACTGTATCATTCCCTGGGTCACACCCAGAGGGAAAAGGGGCTAGGCAGCCAGCTGGCTGGACAGAGGAGCCTCCGGAACCTGCCCTCACTCAGCTCTCTGCCCCACAACGGTCCCCGTCTCAACCTTCAGAGCTAGAAGGTCTGACCCTCAACAGATGGACTCCTCCAGAGGCATCAAGGACATACGCACATTCAGAGACATGCAGCTCAGCCCGGAGAAAAAGAGGCCCAGAGAATATTTCAGAACATTCCAGAACATCTCGAGGGAAGGCAGTCACCACCCTCTGCATTTTCCAGGAGGCAGCAGCCCTCCTGAAAACCCCTTGCTGTCCTGTTAGGGTTCGCCCCACCTCTACCCCCAACAGAACTCCAAACACCACCACCGAGTCAATGCCAACTCAGCACGACCCTGTAGACCTGGGTAGAAGTGCCCCCATGGGCGTCCCAGCCTGTCACTCTGTACTGGAGTGGAAAGCCCATCTGGGGGTTTCAAACTGCCGGCCTTGTGGATCACAGCCCAATGCGCAGCCACTAGGCCCTAAGAGGTCCAGCCCAGAGGTCAGGTCAGAGGTCAGGGAACTGTGTACATGAAGACCGGCCCCAACTCACAGACAATGCCTACCTGCTCTTTAAAACCCACCCACAGCTCTCAGGTGATCTACAGTGTAGGTAAATGTCCCTCCCTTGGAAACGACAGGACCAGCCCAGACCGGGCACAGGCACATCATCATCATCATCTTCCCCGTGCATGTGCAGCATTTCCATCCTTGCCCTGATGGGACCCTGACACGCGGGAGGCTCAGGGCCATCCCGCGCACCTGTCCAAACTCGGCTTGCACGCACACCTGGGTACGCGTGTCACTCGTGACCCTACGAAACGGAACCAGCCGCTACTGAATCTGCTCCAGCTCCTGGGGACCCCACATGGGTCAGCACATAACTGCGCTCTGTGGGCTCTGCAGTGGCTGCTTTGGGGGGAGACGTCCAGCCCCAGGCCTTTCTTCCAAGCACCTCTGGGTGGACTCCAACCGCGGACCTTTTGGTCATGAGCCAAGGTGTACATTACTGCCACCGCCCCCGAACCGAGGTGCCGACTCAGTGACACCCCTGCCCCCTAGGACAAGGGAGAGCTGCCAATGGGTTTCCGTGGCTGCAAACCCTTCCTTACGCAAACAGGATACCTGCTCTGCCCTCCTCAGAGCAGCTGGTGGGCTCGAACCGCTGGTCTTGAGCCCACGTTCCAAAGTCACATTCGGGGCCCCACCCTGGCAGGTCCATTGGGCATGCCTAGTGGGGCCCAGGCTCCCCAAGATAAACCGAACTGCGGCTGATTCCAATATACAGGGCCCATCTTCAGGGGTGCCCTCCCCTCCCCCCAGTTCAGTAGGGGGCCAGGAGCCCGCAGGGTACAGGCAGTCCAGTTCCCAAGTCCAGTCTGCAAATGTTCAGATGGGGCAGCCATAGTGACCTAGGGCAGGCCACCCCTTACACCACAGAGCCAAACACTGCCCAGGCGCCTAGCGCGTCCCCTCATCCGCCAGGGGCCAGGCCGCTGGTGATCCTTCCAGTTTGGCTGGTTTTCAGAAGGTCACCAGACCTTTCTTCCTAGTCCACCCAGGTCTGGGTGTTCTGCTGAAACTGCACAGCATCATAGGAAACACGGGAGGCTCCGGTGACAGTGGAAACTGCATTAAGAGGTGCCGGGGCCGGAGTAGAACACTGGAAGGGGAGGAGACAGGCCACGCCCCCTGAGTGAGCCCCGCCCCCGCGCTCCGCCCACAGGCTTGTGTGGGTGCGCCCCTCCCAGCAGGGGCGTGGACGTTGTTAGTGGTCTTTTATGTCCACACTGCCGATGCCAAGTAGCTCTCCAGGCCTGTCTGGTGGCACACCTCTGGGTGGTTCCGAACCTCCATCCTCGAGTCCAGCGCTTAACCCTTGGTGCCATGCAGAGGGCCTAAATGTACGTTCAAGTCGTTGCCAACGCACAGCCGGTCCAGTGCGTGCTGGGGCGTCGGCTCTTGAGCTTCACGGGAGACAATGGCAGAGCCCCGAGGCCGCCGCTGGGACAGGCAAGCTGCTGCGCAGGTCCGGGGAGGCCTCGGTCCTGGGCAACGGGCGCCAGGTAACTACCCCACGGCCCCACGCGACTGCAGGGCTAGTGACTAACGTGGTCCCCGAGGCCTGGAGCAAGGGGTCTGGGGACTGCATCCGCGGAGCCAGCAAGCGCTGAGAAGCCCCAAGGGTGCAGGGGAATGGGTAGAGAGGCAGAGTTCAAACCCAGGGTGCCCATAGCCCTGTTCGTGGCCTCAGCCCTGCAACCAGCCTTGGACTGGAGGCCAGCCGTGGGAGGGGAGGGGCAACTCTGTCTGGTCCTCGTTATGAAGTCCCCTGGTGTGTGAGCCACCGTGCCAGGTACCCCGGGGAGGGCAGAGAATGCCATGAGCCCCCAGCAGCAGGAAGCAGGGGCCCTGCCTTCCGGGACACCTGGGCTTCCCAGTCTGTGTGCAGTGGGCTGCACTGCCAGCGTCTACCGTTGGGGCCGGTCCATGGGAGGGTCAGAGAAGCCAACGCCAAGGCAGGAGCTCCCTGCGGGATCGGGCCCCAGGGCCAGGCAGGCCCTTCCACCCCAGCTGCTCCCTGCCCCAGAGGCAGTGTGGAGTGGCGGGCAGGAGGAGGGGCTGACGTCAGCTAGCACCCCAGTGTCCCCAGGGACTCCCCCATCCCAGGCTGTGCCCAGGTCAGCCTCCTGTGAGCCACCGGGCTGTAGCAGGGATCAAGCACGGATGACAAACAGAAAGGGCGCTGGACGACGTTGGTGCCCGTGCCCCGGAACAAACATCACAAAACCTGGGTGTATGTGAGGGGTGGGGTGGGGGCTGGTGATTCTCTGAGACTGGAGAACCACAATGTCTACCAAAGGCCCCCTGAGTCTGCAAGGAGGGCCCCATTTTTACCTTCTCTAGGGAGACACACATAAAGGTTCCAGAACATGGGCCTTGGTCCTCCCTCAACCAACCCTTGCTCCCACCTTCCTGCCCTTCCTCCCAGCAGCCAGCCCTCTCCAGAGAAGTATCCAGAACAAGGCAGGCCCTTCCAGCACCACCACCCCCAGTGCCCAGCCACAGGAGGCACAGGGTGGAGGGGAGGCGCAAGGGCTCTGGGACCAGGCTACTGATTTTGCATCTGGCCTGACGCTGGGCCTCAACCTGTCCATCTGTGACCTGGGCTGTTCGCGGGCAGAGCCCAGGGCTGGTGTGTGCAGAGCGCACAATCTCATTCTCTGCCCCATCTGCTTCTTCCTGGGACGGTAACCCAGAGACTGTCATGCTCGCTAAGTGCCTCTGCAGGTGCATATAACCCGCGTGTCTCACACAAAGCTGGTGGAGCACCTTCCCGGCTATGTAAGCAAGTCACCCGAAAGCATCTTGGAAGGTAAGCCGAGGAAGACGATTCGCAAGGTCAAGAGTATCCGGTGAGCCTTGCACCAGCGTTCAGCCCAACAACCCCCACCCCTGTTTGTGGCCAGAGGATGAGATGGTGGGGACCACACACAGACTGCCTATCCAGCCCCGGGGCTCACGTGGAAGCCTCCACCTTGCCCACCCACAGAGCAGTCCACTAGAACGCACGCCACGGGATTCCCGCCATAGGACACTGCTTGGCCACAGAGAGAGTCCATGCTCAGACACGCGGCCACCTCCATGAACTTGGCCGATGCCAGGCTGGTGAGACTAGTCGGTTGCAAAGCGATGGATGCTGGCTGATCACGCTTGCACCCAGTAACAAACTGGCAGAAACCGCAGGTTCTTAGTGGTGGGGAAAGGTGCTTTGTCTCTCTGGTTGACACTGGGCTGGCCTTCATGGTGATGGTATATCTGGGGACAGGACTGGGGCAAGGACGGGGCAGAGCACCGGCACCACAGTCAGAACAGAAACCTCCACAACCCCTACATGTCCGCCTGCCGCCGGACACTGCCAGGGTCACCAGGTGGAAGGTGTCGCCACCGCAGAGACTGGTGCTCCACAGCACACACCCCCCCCACACACACACACACACAGCTCGGCAGGCCCCATGCAGCAGGGGCAGAAGCAGCAGCCCAGGCCCTCCGGCCACTTACCTTAAACCTCTCGGTGGCACCCTCGGTGATGCTGACCGTGAACTCGGCTATCTTGGGAGGGCGTCCCTTGCTCTTCTTGCGGTCCGGCTCATACTCGGTCTTGGTTTTCACCACCACCTTGCCCAGAAATCAGAGAAGCCAGCCATCAGGAGTGCGGCCTGAGACCTGGAGCCGAGACCCCACCCCCGGCCCCGCCCACAATGCTGCAGGGTCTTGGAGCCTTTTCATCAGGAAGTTACAAACCAAACGGGAACAGGGAACCGCCAACACTTACTGGCAAGCTCCTCTGTGCGGCCCAAGTTCCCCCAGGGCCCTCCCGGCAGCTCCAGCAGGGAACCCTTATACCCATTATGGCAGAGGGGGCCAGCTCAGGGGCCTAGCCTGACCACTGACTCCTGCCCCATCTCCTGCCACCACCCAGAGCGGAGTCCCAGGGGGTTGGATGAATGCCTTGGGCGGTCCCACTGGTCTTCCTGCCCCCACTGGCGCCTGGTGGGGTGCACGGTCCACTTCACGCAGGATGAGGGAGTAGAGCAGCGGTTCTCAACCTGTGGGTCGAGACCCCTTTAGGGGTCGAAGGATCATATTTCTGGTGGAGAAGATACATCTCCAGGCGGTCTGCCCACATGCAGATACGCCCACATACAGGGTCACCACAACATGAGGAACTGCCTTAAAGGGTCTCACGGCATTAGGAAGGTTGAGAACCCCTGCTGTAGAGGGATTGGATGAGCAAACTGTGGTGCTGTTCAAAGGTTCTATAGCAGAACTTTGATCAAAAGGGGGGAAACTGTCAAAGATAATTTCAATTCTCAAAGAAATCTGGAATTCCTGGAGCCCCAGAGGCTAAATGGCATTCCTGAAATGATTGCCCTGAGGTCACTTTTAAACTTTACACCAAAAATATCTTCTAAGTTCTTCTTAAAACCAAACAGTACATAAAGGGGCCAGGGGACTAAACAAATTCACTTCCATCAAGTCGATCCCAACTCAGCCTGACCCTGTGGACCAGGGTAGAACGTACGTCCCCTCTGGGTCTTCCAAGCTGCAGCTCTGTGAGCAGAACGCCTCATCTTTCTCCCTCAAAGAAGCTGGTGGTTTCAAACTGCTGACTTGGTGCTTGGCAGCCCATCTCATAACCTGCTGTACCACCAGGGCTGCTGAAACGGAACAGGAGTTTAGCTCAGGGGTTCTCAACCTTCCTGATGCCGCGACCCTTTAAGACAGCTCCTCAGGTTGCAGTGACCCGCCCCCAACCATAACATTATTTTCCTTGCTACTTCATCACTGTCGTTTTGCTACTGTTACGAATGTATGTGGGCGTATCTGCATGTGGGCAGCCACCCGCTGGAGAGACGAAGTTTTCTACTCCCATAGAGTTAGTCTTGGAACTCTCCGGGGCAGCTCTACCCTGTCCTGTAGGGTCGTGATGAGTCAGAATCAACTCGAGGGCAGTGAGGTTGGTTTTTTTGAGTGGGGAAGTGGGCAGGAATTTTGGGTAGAAAATGCCTGTCTTGAGCACTGGGCTCTTTGGAAAACTACCTGTGCGCTCGACAGCAGTCACAAGAGAGGTTTCATCAGGACCTTAGCGGGGAGCAGGCAAACTGCTGCTCATGAGGATGGGCCAACTCAGGGAGGGGTGGGGACAGGGGTCCAACCCCCAGAACGTCATCAGGTGCCACTGAACTGAACGTGCACTGACGCCTTGAATCGACGTATGTTTAGACTGGGGACGGTCTAGAAACCACCAATGTTGTCGTTATGAATACGTGACGGTGTTGTGCCCAGTGTCGGGGAGGGTGCTGGTGGAGGGGGGACTGAGTTCAACCGTAGAACAGGACTGCCGGGACGCTAGTCTTTTATGGGGGAGGCTACCAGGTTACGGGGAAGATCACCGGGTCTTTTCCACCAGGGCCAGGTCCTGACGCAGCCACGGGGCTGAGCCTTGAAAACCCGGTGCTGAGTAAAGTCAGACACGACTGGCCATGTACGGTCTGACTTCAGATGAATTAAGCAAATACAAACCAAGCTCATTCCTGAAGACTGTGGAGGGGGTGTGTGTGTGATGGAGGCCCTGGTGGGACTGCCCGCGAGGCACCGCATGCAGGGCGGGAGGTTCAAACCCACCAAGCACTCCACAGCAGACAAACGAGGCTGCCTGCTCCCATAAAGCGCCATAGCCTCAGAACCCCCGTATAGGGTGTTGGGAACCCCAATAGGGTGTGCTTTGAGTCTGCAGGGGGTGGGAGAGAGGGAGGGGGCTGGTCTTCGTTAGGGGGATGCTCGGGAACAGGACAGGACAGTGTCCTAGCATTACGAACACCATCAAGGTCATTGACCTGTGGCGTGGGAGCGGGGTGGGTATTTCCACAGGAAGAAAGAGGAAGAATTGCTTTCCATGGAGGGCCAGCAGTAAATGATGAGCGGAGTCCTGACAGGCAGGGCCCCAGCCCCCCTAGGGTGCCGACTTCTTCTCCCACCACTTCAGCTGCAAAGGGGGAGTGGTCTGCTCCTCCCCCTGTGGGTGCTCCCCCACCCACATCCCTCCCCCTGTAACCCACTACCTTCAGATACAGCCCCCCTACCACTAGTCCCCGAGACCAGCAGGCTCACAGCCCCTCCCCGTGGGCACCGCCTGAATCCTACAGGTTGCCAGCCCCTATTTATTCTCAGGCTCCCATGGTGGAGGAGGGGACAGTGTCAAGGGGTGGCATGTGCGGCTTCCTGAGTCCCCACGGGCGGGCGCTGAGAAGGCAGGCTGAGGAGACGCCTGCCTGAGACTGCCTAACCTCAGAGAGGCCGGGGAGTCGGGCCAGCAGGCACTTCGGGCTGCCCACTGGGGCTGCCACCACTCTTGTCTTCTCAGGTGCTTCACCGAGAAGCTTCCAGAAGATCAGGATCTTACCTTGTTCCTCCATTACACCTTCCTCCCCACCCAGCTCTGGCCTCCCAGCGACCAGCCCTCACCAGGGAACCATTCAGAACGTGGCAGGCCCTTCCAACACCACCATTCATAGTGGGCATTACCCACTCCCACCCCCAGTCCTTGTCTCAGGATCCACCAGCAAGCAGGAGGCACAGGGGGGATGGAAATGGGACTCCAGGGCCACTGGGTTTGGCTCCTGTTACATGGGCTGCAGAGACAGACCCCAGCTCTCCTGGGAGATGCTGGGAAGAGTAGAGTAGCACATGGGCAGAGCCCAGGTCTGGGAAGCAGTGGAGGTCCATGCCCAGTGTCCCTGAAAAAAATGCCCTTGGCCTCCCTCACTGGATTTCTCACACATGCCCTCCATGGCAGGGAGGGGGTGCTGAGTGCCCCCCGTCAGGAGGGGCAGTGCTGCAGCATCACCCTACCATCCTCAACCTAAGCTGTGCCAGTCTCTCCTTCTGGGGTGCCCTGAGCTGGCACTTGGTCACGTTGAGAGAGAGGGGCTGTCCTCGCCCAAGAAAGGGAGAACATTGGGACCTGTCTCACGGGGCGGCTGAGGACAAGGAAGCTCCCAGACTCAGCTCACATCTACATCCAGCGCCCTGGATTCTAACCCCCGGCAGGCTGGGTGACCTTGGGTAGGTCCCTTAAGCTCTGTGCTCAGCTGCCATCCCATCAGACCCGCTGCAGAACAGAACGACGCCTGGTCCTGGACCCTGCTCCCAATGCCGTGACGGCTGTGACTTTGGCCTGTGCGGATCCCTTGAATTTTCACTGGCCGATTTCCAGGAGGACATCTCCAGGCCTTTCTTCCTAGCCTATCTGAGTCGGGAAGCCAGTTCAGCTACACGGCATGTGTCCACTGACAGGCAGTGGCTGGCCCAGAGGGGTTCACTGACCAGAAACCAAACCCCAGTCTTCTGAATGCAAGGTGCAAATCCATCCTAACCCACCATGACCTCCATGCTCGGGAAGCAGTTAGACTTTTGGGGGCCCCAAATTGACTCAATTCACTGCCATCCGGTGACATTATAGACAGGGTAGAAGTGCCCCCCAGGAGTTTACGAGACTATCAATCTTCATGGGAGCAGCTGGTGGTTTCAAACTGCCGACCTTGGGGTTAGCAGCCCGACGTGTAACCCACTACTACAACAAAAAAACCCCACTGCCATCGAGTCAATCCCAACTCATAAACAAGTCTGTGGAAGACAAGCGAACTGCCCCTGTGACTCTATAAGAATAGAAAACCTCATCGAACTGCCAGCTTTGCCCTCAGTAGCTCGACTCATAACCATTACGCCCTCAGAGTTCCTCGAGACAATAGCGGGGCCTTCTCCCACGTAAGCCTGCCGCTCACGCCGCTGCTGGCACCGAGGTGCCACCAGCTGCCGGATGCTGTGCTCGGAATGTATTCTGATCACCTCCCGGGCTGCCCCTTCGGCCCTGGGAAGCCACATAGCCCAGGGCAGCTGGCATCCCCTCCCAGAGCCCCGGTGGTGAGCTGCAGCTTGGAGAGGTCTGGAGAAGACCTGGCTAGCTCAAAGGAGGGGGCTGCAGAGGCATTTGGGAAACCAAGTGACCTTGGGCATATCCTGGAAACTCGTGGGGGTTCCATGTCCTCATCCACTCCTCAACCCTTCCAGCCCCACCACCCACCCCTGCACAACAACCCCTTCCCCTTCCACCGCCCCCCCCCCCCCGGCACCATAGTTAAAGGCCTGGCTACTAACAGAAAGATTGGCAGTTCGAATCCATCAGTGGGAGAACAGGCCTGGGGCTCTACCCCAGTCACAACTTCGTCCTACGCTGTCACCCAGGGTCCCCACAACTGGGAAAAGGACTCCTCGGGACACAACAGCAACACATCCCTGCCGGGGAGCCACCCTGCGTTTGAATGCCTCCAGGGACAGGAGGCTCAGCCCTTCTCAGGGATAAGGTACCCGTGGGCAGCCGGGTGGGTTCTCCAGGGCATCCTATCTGCCTAGCATCCTCCTGCCTGTATAAACCAGCTCTGTGCCAGGCTGGGACAGGAACAGGCAGAGGGCAAAAGGAGGAAGCCATGGCTTAGAAAGGAGGCACATTCCTGGCCCCAGAGTAGCTGGGAATGGGGCAGTGGGGGAGGGGGGAGGGGGCAGTGGGGCAAGGGGCACAGGTGCAACCAGCTCATGCGGTCTCCCTGCACTGCCATCCCTGCCCCCACCCCCACCCCAAATCCAACAGAGTAGAGGATAGAACCTTGAAGGGCGGGGTGAGGGGGGTGAGGGGGTGTTGAGGAGCCTTTGCAAGGGCCCATGAAGAACAGTCAATAACTGCCCCAAACCCACACGAAGGGCCCCTAACCATCCTTCCCCCACCTCCCCTGGGTCCCATCTTGTACCAGGTCCCTGGGGGACAGGGTGGGCGGGGCAGTTTACAAGGAGTTGCTGGTGACCATCAAGGATGCGGGGTGGGGGTGCCGGGGACAAACGTCTCTTCTGACACAGACCCTACCTGTTTGGAGGCGCGGACAAAGGCAGCGGTTTCGGGATTCTGCCTGTGTATCCCAAACACGCTGAGGGGTGGGGCTTGGAGGTGGGGGAATGGTGGACAGAGAGCTTGTGGTGGCATTCACCGTGTCACTGCCGCTCAGGTGAGGGCGGGGCTCCTTTGGGCATCGTACCCCAGGAACAAAGGGAGGAGGGGCTCCACGAGGAAGGGGCCCCGCGCGCGCGCGCGCGCGCGCGCGCACACACACACACACACACACACACAGCACCACCACCACCAGTTCCCGGTGAGCCGGAACGGGGAGAGGGGGGAGAGGCAGGCCCTCAAGGAGGGGCCAAGTGGCCAAGGAGGGGCCTGACCCTACGCCCCAGCATAGACTGGGCGGCTGGACAGCCCCCCGCAACCCCCAGCCGAGCCGGACCAGGAAGGAGGGGAATGGGTTGCTCGCTGAGGGGCAGGGTCTGGGCTCCGACAAGCACCCCCACCCCGCGACCCGCTCCCCGCGACCACCAAGGACAGCTCTCCCAAGAGCTAGCTCCTTCGTCGTCGGGAGGCGGCGGTCCCCTGGGGGAGGGGCCCAGCCGCCCAATCCCGCGCCCCGGCCTCGGAGCACGCACGCGGCGCCTTTCCTTTGTTGCCGCCGCCGCGGCCGCCCGAGATTTGGGGGTGCGCACGGCGCCGCAGGGGGGCTGCGGCGGGGCGCCGGGGAGCCCCTTACCTTGTCCGGGGGCGGGAACTGCAGTTGGTTGACGTCCAGGGGCGTCATCAGGGGGATGGTGTCGAAGCCATCCTCCAACAGCGCCGGCTTGGTGCCCTTCTCCGCGAAATTGTGCCCCAACTTAACCATCGTGCCAGGGACCGAGGCCGTCGCCTGCAGAGCGCAGGGCGCGGGCGTCAGCGGGGCTGGAGAGGGGTTGGCCGGCCCCACCTCGCCCTTGGGGGATCTGCGGACGCGGGGGTCGCGGCCCGATGGGGGATGGGTGCACTGACCCCCACCGCGGCACGGGGAGGGGACGCCGCCCCACGTAGACGCGCCCGCCCCCCCGGGACCCTCGGCCCAGCCCCCCGACCCCGGACCCGGGCCTCCCAGCCCCGCAGGCGCTCACCCTCGCTGTCTGGCAGCTCTGCTCGGCGCTCCCAGCTCCTCGGCGCCCGCTCTGCGCGCAGCAATGGCGGAGGCGGTGCCGGGCGGCGGGCGCGCTGAGCGATTGGGCCCCGCGCGCCCCTCCCCGCATTCCCCCCCCCGGGGTTCACGGGGCGCGGGCGGGGGGACGCGGGGCGCGGCGGCTCGCCTTGACGCAACGCGCCCGCCCGGCGCACAAAGGAACGGGGGTCCCCAGGGACCTCACTGCGTCCCCAGTAAGCTAAGTGGACGGGAGTGCTCCCCGGGGACCACCCTCACCTGCGGTGGACTGGAGCGCGGTGGGAGAAAGGGGGAAGAGTGGAGAGCACCCCAGGCCGCACGCGGGGTGCGGGCTACGGGCTGCGCCACTCTGGGATGGGGGTGGAAGTAGGGATAGCTGGGTGATACAGAGATTGAAAACAGGTCCTAGATTGTAGAGACCCTCAAAGGTGGGGGAAGGTACCACCCACCGGCCCCAGCCACTCTGATGCAGGAGTGGGGGCGGGGGGAATGTTGAAGATGGGTGATGGGTTTGGGGAGGTCCCCAGGAGGCGGAAGGCTCTGGCAGAGAATGAAGGATCCCAGCGTGTGGGACCCACACAAAGGGCGTGCAGGTGGGATTGGAGGGCGGATGCACGGTGGGGGCGTGGACTCCAGGGAGCCCTGGGGGTATCACCTAGCAGAGACCATATCCAGGGCACAATCCTGGGGTTGAAGGAAAGGGTCTGGCCTGGTCAAAGAGGGATGGGGGCCCTCCATCTGCAGCCCCTACCCCCTAGGGAAGGAACCACCCCATGACCTGGAATGACTTGGGGGTGCTGTCTCAGCTGCCCAGGTGACCGGCAGTCAGCTGTCCGCGGGCCTGTGAGCCTCCACAGATGCAAAACCGTGAGAGGACAAGGGAAGGCGAGTGGGCTGGTGGCTGGCTGACACCCCCCACCCCAAATCCATCACCTTCCCACCAGACCAAGAACCCCTCTGCGGGGCCAAGTTCAGGCCTTTCCGAGCAGGAGTAAAGCATCCCCTGGTGAACAGCAGAGCCCTCCTCCCCCCACCCCACCCCCCACACGCAGGTACCTCTCTGGTCTCAGGTGGGAGTTTCCAGACATCTACAAGGATCCCTCTCCTCTTAGAGGCCCCTCCCAAATTGCCCAAGTGGGATGCAGGGGGTGGGGGTGGGAACCGAGGCTTTGACCGTGAGAACCAGATGAGGCCCAGGTTTGGACTAGAGGGTTACATGTCCTCCCTCCCCACCCCAGCGACTAAGGAAGGGCAGGGGCTGCACCCCTTAGCTTCCATCGCTCCCCCACCCTACTTATCCTGGACACTAGCATCCTGATGACCCAGGTGCCCACAGAGCTGACCCCATGGAAGCCTCCACCCCGCCCCCCTGTGGCTCACGTTTCTTCCCCAGCACCTCACCTTGGCCACCTCCCTGCAACCTTAGTCCCTGGCTGCACCCTGGCTGTTCAGGTGGCCGCCTGGGCTCTGACCACCTGTCAGGAGAGAGCCTGTCGTGTGCCTTCTCAGGCCCACGCTTTCTGCAAAGCCCACCACAGACACACAATGAGGCTCGAATCCCCCCAGGTGCCAAAAAAGGGGAGGGGGACTCTAAAACACCCTCTCTCAGAAAGAAAAAGAAACTAACCAAAAGAAACCTGCTAACCATTTGTATGTCCCAGAGGATTCTCCTCTCTCTTTTTTCCCTCTCTCCCTCCTCCCTTCCCCCACCCCTTTCCCAAGAAGATACTTAGATGACACACAGATCAAAACCAGACTCACTGACATGGAGTCAATTTGACTCGTAGCGACCCTATAGGACAGGGCAGAACTGCCCCTGTGGGTTTTGGAGACTAACCCTTTTGGCGTGAGGCATTGAGTCGGTGCTGACCCACACTGACCCCATGCACACCAGCGGGAGACAATGGCCCATCCCTCACAACTGTCCTATCTATACTAGCTTCCGGAAGTTCTCGAGCCCTTCCTGCAGCATCTGCCACTGTCTCCATGCTGCCTATGCGGTTTCCAGAGGCTGTGTGCTCTGGAAGCCAGCCCCTCTTTCCTTGTCTGTTCTTAATCTGGAACCTGTTCAAGTTAGGTGACCTTGCTGGCTTTTGAAAGACCAGTGAGTGACATCGCTTCTGGCCTTACAGCAACATGCAAGCCACCACAGTATGACAGACTGACAGATCAATGGTGGGTGACAGTCTTTGGACTCAGAACTCTGCGAGTGTAGAAAGCCTCGTCTTTCCTCCAGGAAGCGGCTGTTGGTTTCAAACTGCCGAGCTTCCAGTTAGCAGCCCAATGCATGACTGCTACACCAGCAGGGATCTTCAGACAGATAGGCAGATGCCATCAAGTCAACTAAGGCGCGGTGGAAAGATCTGGTGGTTTGTTTCCGGAAATCAGCCAATGGAAAAGACCCAGTCCTCAAATGATCATGGGCTAGATTGTGTTTCGTCGTCCTCTTGGACATGGGTGGATGGGGTCCCCAAGAGTTCAGTCACCCCAGGTAACAATCACCCCAGGACCACACTAAAGACAGGGTGGCCCGTGACATCAGGAAGGAATCGTCTCTCCTCAGTTTAACTGCAACGTGCTTTTTCCAGAAAGCGCTATACCTTATTTTAAGACACATCCTGTCTAGGCAAAAATCTTAAGTACAATGAGCTTTTGCTAGATGACCCCTGCGGGTACCTGAAAGGGACTGGGAATGAAGATGGGCAAGAGACAAGGAGAATGGAGACAAGACAGGAATCTGACCAAGTCTCATTTATTGAGCTGAGAGCAGAGGCTTAAATAGCCAGCGAAGGGTGGGCACCATTACATCATATGGAAATAAGGTATAGCTGGGGTAGCCAATAGTCACGCACCTACCAAATGGCGGGCGATTGTGCTCAAACAGGTCCGCATGCTAATGAGGCATACCGGGCGCCTGACAGAAGTGCCGCCAGGTGTGTGTTGTCCAATGAGCGTAGCGGCTGCTAGCAATTGAGCACCAGTCCTAGCAAAGGTCAAGTAACTAATGACCGCAGGGGAAACAAGGGCAGGAAGACCACTGGGCACAATTTATGTGACAGAAAACCACGAGTAAATACATGAAGGTTGTATATGGCTTTGATCCAGGGTTGAGGGACATGCAGTTCCCTACAGCTAGATGCCCCTGAGACAGTCCCATAGCAACCCTATGCACAACAGAACACAGCACTGCCTGGTCCTGTGCCATCCTCACAATTGTTTCTATGTTTGAGCCCATGGTTGCAGCCACTGTGCCAATCCAGTTCCTCGAGGGCCTGCCTCTCTTTCCCCGCCCCTCCACTTTACCAAGCATGACGTCCTTCTCCAGGGACTGGTCTCTCCTGACAACATGGCCAAGTGTGCAAGGCCAAGTCTGGCCACCCTTACTTGTAAGGGGCTCTCTGGCTGCACTTCTTCCAAGACAGACTTGTTTGTCCTTTCGGCAGTCCATGGTCTGTTCAATATTCTTCTCCAGCCCCACCGTTCACATGCATCAATTCTATGTCAGTCTTCCTGATTCAGTGTCCAACTTTCACGTGCTTATGGGGCCATGGAGAATGCGCTGGCTTGGGTCAGGTGTACCTTAGTCCTCAAAATAACAGCCTTGCTTTTCGACACTCTAAAGCGATCTTGTGCAGCAGATTGACCCTATGCAGCTGTCTTTTGGTCTCTTGACTGCTGCTTCCAAGAGCACTGATTGTGGAGCCAAGCGAGACAAGGTCCTTGACAACTTCCATTTTGACCATGATGGCACCTGTGAGAAGTGGTTTCCAATGTTGGTTGTGTTTGGATTTTACTCTCGGGGCTCCCAGCACCCACCCCGATGGGCCCCCACCAGTCTCCAGAATGACCAGAGCACAGACATCTGGTCTGTCGATGCCATAGACCAGCGGTTCTCAACCTTCCTCATGCTGTGACCCTGTCATCCAGTCCCTCATGTGGTGGGGACCCCACACCATAAAGTTATTTGTGTTGCTACTTCATAACTGTCATTTTGCTACTGTTATGAATCGTCATGTAAATATCTGATAGGCAAGATGTATTTTCATTGTTACAAATGGAACATAAACAGAATTAAAGCATAGTGATGTGATAGGATCGCTGAAGACAAACAGGTGCATAAGCAAATGTGATGAAGAAAGCTGATGGTGCCCGGCTATCAAAAGAGATAGTGTCTGGGGTCTTAAAGGCTTGAAGGTGAACAAGCGGCCATCTAGCTCAGAAGCAAAAAAGCCCACATGGAAGAAGCACACCAGCCGGTGCGATCACGAGGTGTCAAGGGACCAGGTATAAGGCATCATTGCAAAAAAAAAAACTATATAAGTGTGTGTATGTATGTGTATATGTGTGTATATGTATATATGTATATGTATATATATATACCATATTAAATGAAGGGGGAAGTGCAGAGTGGATACCCAAGGCCCAAGTGTCGGCCAATGGAGATCCCCTCATAGAGGGGTTTAGGAGAGGAGATGGGTTAATTAGGGTGCGAGGTAGTACCGATGAAGAACACAGCTTTCCCCCAGATCCTGGATGCTTCCTCCCCCCAACTACCATGATCCGAATTCTACCTTGCAGGCCTGGATAGGACAGAGGCTGTACACTGGTACATATGAGGGCTGGAGGCACAGGTAATCCAGGGTGGATGATACCTTCAGGACCAAGGGTGTGAGGGGTGATGCTGGGAGAGTGGAGGCTGAGTGGGTTGGAAAGTGGGAACTGATTACAAGGATCCACATGTGACCTCTTCCCTGGGAGAGGGACAGCAGTGAAGGCGGGAAGGGAGACTCCGGATAGGGCAAGATATGACAAAATAACAATGTATAAATTACCAAGGGCACATGAGGGAGGGGGGAAAATGGAGGGAGGGAAAAAAAAAGAGGACCTGATGCAAGGGGCTTAAGTGGAGAGCAAATGCCTTGAGAATGATTGGGGCAGGGAATGTATGGATGTGCTTTATACAATTGATGTATGTATATGTATGGATGGTGATAAGAGTTGTATGAGTCCCTAATAAAATGTAAAAAAAGAAAAGAGAAAAAAAAGAAAATGATTAGGGCAAAGACTGTACAGATGTGCTTTATACAATTGATGTATATATATGTATGAACTGTGATAAGAATTGTATGAGCCCCAATAAATTGTTAAAAAAAAAAAACAAAAAAAAAGCATAGTGAAGAATCACAAAACAATATGTAATTATATGTTATGAAATATGTGGGCAAAGAATGTACAGATGTGCTTTACACAATAGATGTGTGTATGGATTGTGATAAGAGTTGTATAAGCCCCTAATAAAATGTTTTAAAAAAGAAAGAAAGAAGTATGTATGTGCTTTCTGATGGCCTTGGGCGACCCCTGTGAAAGGGTTGACACCCAAAGGGGTCACGACCCACAGGTCGAGAACCGCTGCCATAGAAGGAGCCCTGGTGATGTAGTGGTAGTGCTCAGCAGTTTAACACCAGCAGCTGCTCCTCAGGAGAAAGAGGAGACTAGCTACTCCCATAGTTACAGGCTCGGAAACCCAGAGGGGCAGTTCTACTCTGCCCTAGAGGGTCGCTATGTGTTGGAATCAACTGGACGGCAGTGAGTTTGGTTTGGGCTTAGAGTGTTGGGTTTATAGTGTCGACGCAGACAGCTCATGAGGCTGTGGGACTGGGAGTCATGAGACCACGGGCTGGGGCTGTGACCTGGACTGTGACCAGGTGGGCATGGTCTTGGTCTGTTAGGTCAGTATCCTCGTAAGGGGCCCTGTGGCAACTCTTCATTTTCCCACAGGGAGCCCCGGTTTCACAGCAGTTACACATTAGGCTGCGCTCCACAAGGCCAGCCATTCGAAACCACTAGCCGCTCTCGCGAGAGAAAGGCAGGGACTTTCCAGTGATATATTTATGCTAAAAACATTTGATTGTGACTCGGGGGAGAGCTGACTGTCTCAAAGAGTAATTGTATATTATGAAAACATCCCGGCCCCGTCTAGACCAAGTCCATAAGTCTGATATTAGCCCATATGTCCGATACCAGTCTATAATTTCCTCTTCAGACTCACGCAACACATGCAATGATGCCCAATGCAGGAAGATCACAGGCCAGTGAGTGGAAAGTCTTGTGGATCCAGTGGCGGTGGAAGCATCTCCAGGGCTCTGACTGCCATCAGTGTGGTTCCACGTGGCTTGTCAACCCAATGTGAAACAGAGAGAGAGTGTGACCCACCTCCAGGGAGGAAGACAGGCATGCCCAGAATCCCCAGGAGGCCACGCCCACACAGAAGCATCATTGGCTATGACCCGATGGACAGGCTAGACCCACCCCTTCACCCAAGATTGACAGAAGATGATGTAATTGCCACAATGGACCCCTGGTGTAATAAAACTGCAAGTGAGGGCGCCAACCAAGAAGCAACGTGGAAACTTCTTAACAGTTTTATTGGTTTTTGCCAGGTATTATTTGATATCTTCATGAATATTTTCAAACTCTTATGACCTAGTTTTGTGTACTTCTTGTTGTTCTTCTTAGAGTACCAGCTGTGTGAACTAATGAGCTACCTTTCGGTGTGTCTTTTTTCATACTTAACACGGCCATGAGGGCAGTGAGCTGGTTGTCAAATTGTTTGAATCTCCCCACTGTGCTTGACCTTGGGAAGAGGAGAACAAGGAAAGAGATAGGTGCAGGGTTCCGGACAGTGGTCCTCTCTGGACCT
This sequence comes from Tenrec ecaudatus, assembly GCF_050624435.1. Lineage (NCBI taxonomy): Eukaryota > Metazoa > Chordata > Mammalia > Afrosoricida > Tenrecidae > Tenrec > Tenrec ecaudatus. Next base: position 215,937,189 of record NC_134532.1, on the reverse strand, counting down.
GTGTGTCTTCTATGAAGCGATGGGAGTGGGCACAAAGGTCTCCTTTCATTTCCAGCCCCCTAAGAGATGGGAAATGGCAGAAAAGGGGCTTTTGGAAACACCGCTGGTGGAACCCGAGATCACGGTCAACCCTGGAAGTGAACCTCTACCCGCAGCCCCGGGGACCTCCCTGCAGACCCACATCGTGAACAGCGACACCCATGAGACCACGTGCTCAGTCCCGTCAACCCGAGGAGGCCAGCGGGCAGCCTGAAGGCAGGAGGGCAGGGAAGGAGGGCGGATGGACGCCGGAGCTTGAGAAGAAACAGGAAGAGCATAGAGACATGGACGTTGGGGGATCCGTGTCCAAAGTGGCAATCGATGTCCGAAACCAAAAGGATACCAGGGGTTGACCAGGAGGCGAGTCTGTTCTGTCAGCGGTCAGTCGACCCCAAACTGAAAACGCAGTTCATCACCCTGAGGTTTGGGTTCTGGGTCAGGGCAACCCCATCTGAAGGGGAGCGGATGTCCAGCTTGGACACGGGCCCCTCTTGAGGGTGGTTCGCTGTGAATCCCAGAGTCTGCCCCTCCCTCCCCCACTGCCATCGAGTGGATCCGACAGCAGAGTGAAGCTGCCTGGCTGGTTTGTTAGGCTGTGATAAGCAGGAGCAGAAAGCCTCCTCTGTTTCCCTCGGACCAGCTGGTGGATTTGAACCACTGGCCTCATGGTGAGAAGCCCAAGTTGTAACTCACTGCACCACCCCGGCTCCCTCGTGAAGGTGGAGCCAGAGTGTAAAACCCCATTCAGGGACAAGGGCTTTCCCGAACCGGAGGAATCCCCTGTTTCCACATCCCACTTCATAGCTGGGGAAACTGAGACCCGGAAGGAACAGGGTCCATGGGAGTCAACCCTGGACCTGGGCTTCCAGCCCCAGGTGGCAGAAGGTGCCGGAGCACCCCACCACACCTGCGAGGGGCGGAACAGAAGGCAGGTTAGTATTCTCACGTCCAGCACCCGTGACCGTGACCCTGACCCCATGCTTAGAAATGGGCTCTCTGAAGAGGCTTTCAACCAATGTGAGGTCATACTTGGAGTAAGGCGGGTCCTACTGATACAGGGGACATTACAAATTCGTGGAGAAATGAGATGAAAGCATCATGGAATTTCCCACAGATATTTCAGTGTTCCCCTCCCCCCACTGCCCCCGTCATGTGGCTGTGGGTCCCTGACTTATGACAAGGGTACAAAATGCGGTCCACCCCTGAGCCTCCCCGTAACCCATAGGGGTTTCATGGCCTGATTTCCACAAGTAGACAGCCAGGGGGTCTTTCTTCCTCGTCTTTCCTCATCCAAGAACTACCCCCAAAGCCGGTTCAGCACCCCGGCAACAAGCCAGCCAGTCTCCACTGACGGATGGGCCACCCATGAGCGATACAGACCTGGGTCTCCCGCATAAACCCCAAAACCAAACTCATATCTACCAGGTCAGCCCCGACTCCGAGTGACCCACAGGACAGGGTAAAGCTGCCCCTGTGGGCTTCCGAGACGGTAAGCCCTTATGGGACTAGGAAGCCTCTCTCCCTCACAACAGCCGGTGGCTTGCAGCGGTGGGTCTTGCAGTTAGTAGTCCGCCACACTGAAAAATTCCCACCCCTGAGCTACCCCTGGCAGCCTCTTCATCCTGGGTGCCCGTGGGCCTTGCAAGAGGAAGGTGGCTGGGCTTCAGCCTTCGTCGCAGCCACTGGCCACCATGAAACCGTTCAGGCCTCCTGGGTGCCGCTGTCCACCTGGCCCCCAAATAGAAGGTGTTGTGAGCAGGCCCTGAGCCACCCCTAGTCCTGGACCATGGCCTGGGGAAGGGGCCCAAAGGACGGGCATGACGTGGGCCGTTCACCCCACGTAGCTCTCCCATCGGTCTGTGTCCAAAGCCAGGCTTTGTCTCCTGGGGTGGCAAGACCCTTGGACGGTCACGGGTTCTCTGCCCTCCTCCTGAGGCTGGTCTCAGAACCCAGTCTGTGAACCTAGAGGTTACGAGCCCTCATGCCCTGTGAGGTTGGGTGATGGGCCTAGGTGGGGAAATGCCAGGACTCAGAATGCTGTACCCAGGGCCCAGCAGAAAAGCACATGTGCGTGCATGTGTGTGTGTGTGTGTGTGTATGTGTGTGTGTGTTTCCTACTGATGAAGAAGCAGGTGGGAGAGGTGGGGTCCCCTCAAAGCCCCAATGATCTACTTGATCTATCTCAGCGAGATCATCACTTCCCCTTCCTTCCCCATCCTGCCTGCATCAGCTGGAAACCTCGGTTCTGGTTCTGGTTCTGGGCGGGGTGTGGAATAAACCAAGGTTCAGCCCCTTTCCAAACTGAAAATAGAAAGCAAGAGGAGGGAGGCGGAGACTGGAGCAGTGGGGGCTGCTGGGTGAGGGACGTGGGGGTCCCATCCCCCACCAGAAAATAGGCTTAGGTTAGGGAGGGGGGCCCTCCTCCCCCTCCCACAAAGCTCTGCCCCCGCCATGACCCACAGCCGGAGCCGCCAGGCCCCCGAGAGTCAGCTGCTGGTTATGGGGTGGCCTGGAGCTCCATTACACAACACAGGCCACAGCTGCGGCCCAGCACCCTCCTGGCCTCAGGTGCCTCATCTGAGCAATGCGGGCATTGAAGAGCCAGCCCCAGAAAGAGGCCGTGGTGTTGGAAGGACCCTGGTACCCACACACCTGCCCTCCTGCACTTCTGGGGCCACCACAGCCTCCAGGACCACTCCCACCATCGCTCCTTTACTCGGCCGGCACCGACCCACAGAAACAAGGTCGGTCCATTCTGCGGGGCCCAGGTCCCGCTCCGTGGTGGCTTACTCCTCTGGCTCACAGCAGAGCTGACAGTGTCCCTGCTCTCTGCCCGGGGGGCCTCAGCTTGTCCAGGACACCAGCCATCTCTCCCTCCTCGCCTCCCCTCTAGTCCGAGGATGGGACAGGCTCTCCACTGGAAAGCCAGGAGACCGGGACTACCCCCACCCAGCCTCCTCAGCCGATCCCTTCTTAGGAGGTCATCCGCATCCCCTGGGGACCTTGAGTGGCCCAGATAAGGAAGCACCTGCTCTCCTGCCCTCTAGCTGGAGCAGCCTCCGCTGCTGCAGCACTTGCAACGCTGCCCTTCCCAGAATCCACCACTCTTCCCATGTGGGGGCCACTGGGAGCCACTGACTCCTAGAGGCCCCTTGCCCAGCGCACGAGAACTGTGAAGGCAGAGGCGTGAGTATCGCTGTACTCCCTTGGAAGCGGCCTTGTCAATAGCAGCCATCATGTATCCTGGGCGGTGGTGGTCCATTAGCAGAACTCTCCCCTGCCACGCTGGAGACCCAGGTTCGAGCCCCGGCAGATGCGCCTCATGTGCAGCTACCAGCCTATCAACGGAAGTGGTGATGCCGGGCAGGTTTCGGCAGAGCGTAAGATGGAACTAGGAAGAAAGACCAGGCAAGCGCCTTCCAGTGTTTGTCCCACTGTCCGTGCGGCACTGACTCCCCAGCATGCCCAATAACACACACAGGGGTGCTGGGGGGGGGAGCGCTCCAGCTCTTTCAAAGTCTCCCACACCCTCTGGGGTTGGTCCTTTAATTCTCCCACCTCTCAGATGAGACCACTGAGGCTGGAGACACAGGGGCTGCTACGGACTGAGCCATGTGACCAAAAAGGAAACCTCTGTCCCTGTGCACATGACCCTGTTTGCATCCCGCCACTCCCCACCCAACCCAAAAAGAAAAATTCAAATGCACTGCCTTAGAGTCGATGCCAAACCATAACGACCCTACAGGACAGGGTTGAACTGCCCCTGTGAGATTCCAGACTGTAACTCTATGCAAGTAGAAGGCCTTTCTCGAGCAGAACAGCGGCTGGTTTTGAACTGCCTACCTCTCAGGGGCTCCCCCTCTGGCTGTATCCTTACAACAGAGAAGACGCACAGAGACATGATGCTGCAGCTGCCAATGCAGCAACGGAGGCTCCTTCCTGCCGGAGAGAGGCAGGTGGGGGACCTCTGCAGAAATCAGCACCCTGGTCTCGGGCCGCAGCCTGCAGAACTCAGAGCAGGTCCTGGAGAGGGCGGGAGAAAAACGTGGATCAGAAGTCAAAGTCATAAAAAAAGAGACCAGGTTTTCAGGTTGAATAGACCCCCAAGACTGGCGCTCAGACACCCTGCAGGTCTGTAACTAAACTCCCCCCTGCCTCAATTTTCAGCCAATCGACATGTCCACAGGGTGAACATTAACCTTAGTGAGGTACTATCTGAGATCAAAAAAAGCAGCCCAGGTAGCATCGTGGTTATGCATTGAGCTGCCAATCACAAGGTCAGCAGTTCGAAAACCACAAGCCACTCTACTCCTCTAAAAATTAGTCTCTGTGAGTGCTTTGGAACCTGGGCTGTTGCAGAGGCAGTCAGGGTTAAATTTAGGACCCTGTCATTAGAACTCCCTGTGGCAGTTACATAATCTGGTGTCAACTTGCAAAGGGGTGGAGCCTAGGCTGTCAATCAGGTCGCAGCTTGATGACATCATTTGGAGGCTCCACGGAGATAAATAGCTCACTGGAGGCCAGACACACACAGACTCTCTGCTTCCTCTTCCTGCCGACAAGACACATGGAGTTACACTAGAGCCCTGGAGCTGGAGGAGTCACGTGGAGACCCCTGCCAGCATTGAGATGCTTCCACTGCCACTGGACCCACAAGACTTTCCACCCACTGGCCTGTGATCTTCCTGCACTCAGTGTCATTGCATGTGGTGTGTGAGTCTGAAGAGGAATTCACACATTAGTATGGAACATATGGGCTAATATCGGACTTATGGACTTGATCTGGGCTGGGATGTTTTCTCAATATTCAATAGCTTCTTTATATCAAGCTCTCTCTTATACACGTGAGTGTCTGAGTTTGTTTCTCTAGTCTACCCGGACCAACACACTCCCTCACAACCCATCCCTCACAACCCATGTACATTTAAGTTTTGGAATCTTCTGCTTGCTTTTCGATGGAAGATTTCATCTGTTTTACTCTGTTGATCTTGTTTGTTTGTTTATAATGATTTCCTGCCTATGAGATCCAGGATAGCTCAGTCTATAGAGACAGTAACTGGATGAACGGTTGTTTGGGGGAACGGCGGGGGGGGGGGATGGTGGAGATGGGGTTGCTCTTCACGATGAGTACAAGATTGAAGGAGATGTTCTAACGGATTGTGGCGACAGTTGTGCCGCTCTTCTTGGTGTGATTGCACAATTGAATTGTATGATATGCGAAGTGTATGCCAAAGAAACGGGTGGGAAATAAGAAGAATTTTTTTTTTTAATGACAGTCTCAGAAACCCACGGGGAAGTCCTACTCTGTGCTACTGGGTCGCTGTGAGTCGGCGGCAGCTGGAGGGCAGAGTTGGGTTTGAGAGCGAAAGGGCAGCACTGACCCAAAGGCAAAGTTGCGCAGAGCTAAGGGACTGGGGGAGGGGAAACAGGACACCCGGGGAGGGAGGGGCGGGCGCTGTTACTGGGCGGGTTCCACAGTCCGCGAGAGGACATACAGTGTGTGCAACGTGCTCATGTTCAATGCACGAAGCTGCTGTGATTTTTTGTTTTGAGTGTTTTTTAAGCATTTTAAAAGCAGCTGTGCGAGGATTCGTTTTTAAATGGCCCAGTTTGTGGGCTGTGATATGGCAGCCCCCCCACCCCCCGCCCCAGGGACCAGTACAGCCATGCGAAGCTGGAGGGCCGTGTTGGCGAATTAAAGGAGGAGAAGCCGGCTCCATGGAGAACTCGGTCCAAGCGTGCCCTATTTGGAGACTCCGACCCAAGGAGGCCTGGTGGTGCCACAGTCTAATTCCAGTTCTAATTAATTAGAAATTAATTAATTCCAAAGGTTGTGGGTCTGTAAACTGGCTCAGGTCTGGGAATTGGTTGAGCGTTCGTGACTGTCTAGTCTGCTGTTCACCTGATCTACCATTCTTCCGCCTGTGTAGAGCACGTAAATATTTAGTAGGCTTCCCATCTATTTCATTCCTGGGGACACCGTGGCTAAGTAGCCAATGCCATAATTCCACACGAGACAGGTTGCTTTGATTACTATTGAAACCTATTATAACCAGGTCCACCCTGTCTCTGTTAATTCAGTGCTGACACCTGCCCTCTACCATCACGGGGACCAATCAGCCCCATTGTGGACAAATGTCGGAGTTCGCTTAGGGCAGTGCCCACTGTTAATCCTGGTGCACATAGAATAGCAATTACAGGAGTCTTAAGAGATGCTGGGGCCCACTTCACGAACTTCAGGACACCCCCTTTTGGGGTCTATGGGCGTATCCTGATAGATCCTTTCCAACACACCAATTTCTCTAAGCTTTTGGATGCTTCCTCTACAGTGCACCAAGGTAGGCCAGGTACTTCAAGTTGGTCTAATCCAGGCCATCTGGCAGCCCATGCTTCGTTGAACCAACCAAATAAAGAATTAGATCCTCTCTTTTGCAATTGATCATGTGGTCGTAATTGATAGGTAGAACTACCTTCTTCTACTACCCATTCTGAATTACTATTGCCCTCAGCACGCACCTCAGCTGGCTGTGGTTCTTTGCCTGGAGGGGTGACCCAGACCTTCATTCCTGAGGGGTCTGGGTCATTATAAGTCCTGTCAGGATTGGGTTGCTGTAACTTACCATTTACTTTAACCACAGGGCATGGTAACACTAAGAGTCGGCCTATGGGATCTCCTGGATTCCAGACATATTCTTCTTTGCCTCCATTAGGTAACACCAGTCCAATTTCCCCTTGGTAATCAGGATCAATCACACCAGTCAGTACAGTGACACCCCTTCCTGATCTGTTGATTCAAAGGCATGAGAAGCCCAAAGTGGCCAGGGGGCATTCTCAGCTGCAGTTCAGTGGAATCCGTGCTGTGTTTCCAGGTGGGAGAGTTCCTTCCTTCGGGACCAGGACTTCCAGGCCTGAGGAGCACAGGGTTGCTGGGACAGGAAGCAAAAATGCTGCATGGGGATCACTAGGAGTAATAGTGAGTGGTGCCACTCCAGCTTCCACCCCTTGGTTCCTAGACCCATGAATTCTGGCTATTGGAGACACAGCACCATATATTGGCCGCTGGTTTAGAGCGTATACAGCTTCCTGGAGAACATTGTCACAGCCCCGCAACTTGTTGCCACCTAGTTGGTGCCGTAATTGTGTCTTTAGGAGCCCATTCCATCGTTCTATCAAGCCGGCAGCTTCAGGATGATGAGGAACATGAAACGACCAGTGGATTCCATGGGAATGGGCCCATTGCCGCACTGCATTTGCTGTGTAGTGAGCTCCTTGATCTGAAGCAATGCTATGTGGGATGCCATGCTGGTGGATGAGGCATTCTGTAAGTCCACGAATAGTAGTTTTGGCAGAAGCATCACGTGCAGGGAAGGCAAATCCATATCCAGAGTAGGTGTCCATTCCAGTAAGAACAAAACGCTGTCCCCTCCATGATGGAAGTGGTCCTATGTAATCAACCTGCCACCAAGTTGCTGCTTTATCTCCCAGAGGCTGCTCATAAAAGGTCTGAATCCACCCAGCTGATCCGTGGCAGAAAGGCCTGGCAATCGCCTCCCTAAGGAGGCCGGCCTGGAAAATGCTATGGGGCAGCGCTGCCATGAATGGACCCCCCAGCACCTAATCCTCTGTCCTTTTTCGTGGCGAGCCTTAGGGCGGGGTAGAACTGCCCCTGGGGGTTTCAGAAGCTGTCACTTTTGACGGGGGTTGAAAGTCTCATCTTTCTCCTGCAGAGTAGCTGGGGGCTTCGAACTTCTCACCTTGAGGATGCCAGCCCAAAGTGTAACCCCTATAACCATCGGGGCTCTTACCTAACTAATAGCAACCAATCAGTTTGCAGCCAAATTGGTTGGGCCCAGGAACAGCCCCACCCCATGCTCCTGACGTCAGGGGGGCGGGGAAGACTTAGCTCCGCCTTCTGATTTTCCTTTCCCTTCCATGCTGGAAGGAGTCCTGAAGGTGGCAGAGGGGGTTGCATGTGGAGCTGCTAACAGTGTATCTACTCCCGTGAAGCGTTACCGGCTCTGGCTCAGAAACTCGCGGGCACAGCTCTCCCTCGCCTACAGGTTCCCAATGCGTATCCAGCCTCGACGGAACTCTTGCGGCACCTTGAGTTAAGAAGTGGACCGGTTCAAACCCACCAGCCATTCTGCTGGGGGGATGTGGGGAGGGAGGAAGGTGAGGCCGTCTGCACCCGGTAAGACTGACAGCCTCAGAAGCCCCATCTAGGTCAGTATGAGGAGCCCAGGGACTCTGGAAGGACAAACCAGGCACTGCTAAAAGGACAACCTGATCTGTCTTGGAAGTAGTACTGCCAGCGTGCTCCTTAGAGGCAAGGCTGGAGAGGTTTCATCTGGCTGTGATCTTCAAGGTCAGTCCTTCGAAACCACCAGCAGCTCCTCCAGAGAAAGATGGGCTCTCTACTCCCTTAAGAGTTACAGTCTGGGAAACCCACAGGGCCAGTCCTGCCTGCTCTAGAGGGTTGCTATGATTCGGCATCAACTCAACGGCCATGAGGTCTTATTTGGGGCCGGGGGATGAGTCAGAATCCACAGATGGTGGGTGTTCCGGCCCAAGTCCCTTAGACACCTAGACTCTTATTGCCTGGACCTCCCCAACCACCGTTTATTCCGCAGTCTCGCGGTCCTCACTGGTGCAAGAACTAGTTAAGGGTGTGGTTTTGGACAGAGCAGCTCCTTGATGGGCCTCAGTGCCCCTTCAGTAAGACGTGGGGGGTTGGGCTACACCATTCGCCGACTCCCCTGCAGCTCACAGGTCCCCATCACCACAGCACGAACAGCCCAAGAGACATCTGATGTGTAGCCATGGAGGCTTGGTTAAGATCAGGCCCAGACAATAAATGACAAAAACCGAAAAGGAAGTCCCTGCCATCCATTGGATCCAGATTCACAGTGACCCTACGGGGATGGGGTAGAACTGTCCCTGTGGGTTTCTGGGTGTGTGACTCTTTACCTGGCTAGAAAGCCTCATCCTTCTCCCCCAGAGCGGCTGGTGGTTTGGAACTGCTGACCTTATGATTCACAGTACTTAACCCACCATGCCACCAGGGCTCCTGGAGTAAATGATAAAGCCAAACTCACTGCCATGGAGTCAATGCCGACTCACAGCACCCCTCTAGAGTGAGGTAGAACTGCCCCTGTGGGTTTCTGAGGGCGACTCTTTACAGGCGTGGAAAGCCTCGTCTTTCTCCTGTGGAGTGGCTGGTGGTTTGGAACTCCTGACCTGGCAGTTAGCAGCCTAACGTGAAACCCACTGCACTGCCAGGGCTCGTGGAATGAAGGACAAGGGCCAGATAATACCACCCCCTGCCCCTTCCCCAACCCTTGCCTTTTTCATAAAGATTCTGTAGCGACCCCACGTTTCCAGCTCATAGCCCTGCCCCGCATGGGATGATTTCGCTGGTAAAGGATTCTTATAAAAGCACGTTGCCAACATAAAGAACCGCAGCAGGGCCACCGCCCAGGGATGGCTGCAGCGCCCTGTGCTTGTGTGCATCCCAGGATCTCTCATAGGCCAGCAGATCGGCTCTACGGAGCCGGGGTCCCTGGGAGAGGGCGGAGAAGGCCTGGCTGGGGCCACCCTGCCCGTGACCAGTGCTTGGTCGGCCCCGGAAGCCCCCAGCCGGGACGCTGGGGCCAGTGTGCGGCCGTTGCAGTACGAGCAGAGGCCGCCGAGCCCGCTCTGGTACAGGGCCCCTGAGCTGTCCTGGAATTGAGGGCAGGACGCAATTTTCTTTTGTAACTCTCCTCACTTATGCCCGTCTCTGTGCTGGCCAGCTGCCCGGGCGTCTCTGACCTACTGGGAACCGAAGCCAGGGTCCCCAAAGATGAGTCGTTCCACGCGGCCTCTGCAGACAGCCCCTTCCCGGATTGGAGGCCACTTGTTCCAGCATGCCGGGCACGTTTCCCTGGCGCCGGGAACAGGCCACTGGAAGGCAGGCTGGGCTCTGCTTCTGCAGCATCCTTCAGCTTCCTGCCACCCCCTGCTGGCCGGCGGCTGGAGTCACGCTGGGCCTGGTGTGGATGGGACCCAGCTGGGCTTACTACGGAAAGAGCCGTCCGGCCAATCAGTGAATTCTGACGCTGGCCCCCGTGGGTTTCTGAGATGGTGACTCTTACGGCAGCGGTACAGTCAGAAATGCTCCTTCGAGGCAAGGAGGGTGAGACTTTGTCACACGCACGTTGGACGTGTCCTCAGGAGCGACCCGTCCCTGGAGAAGGCCATCGTACTTGGTGACGCAGAGGGGCAGCGGAAAAGAGCAAGGCCCTGGGCGAGATGGACAGATGCTGCAGCCGTGGGCTCAAAGGTCACAGCTGTGAGGACGGGCAGTGCTCTGTCCTGTGGGACTTCGGGACTTGGGGTCGCTATGAGATGGGCGACTAATAGCCACCACCGTTCGTTCAGGGAGCAAAAAGCCTCATCTTTCTGCTGAGTGAGGAGCAGCTGAGGATTTCCAACCGCCGACGGGGCCCCAGGGCACCAGCTGGGTGCAATAGGTGAGACTGGGCTGGCTGCAGAGGATGGGGCCAGGTGGGCTGGGGGTGCGCAGGAGGAGATCTGGCGGGCAGGTGGGGGCGGGAAGCAGGGTGGGCCTACTGTGCGTGGAGCTGGGCTGGGGCTACTTTAGTGGGCAGGGCCAGTGCCCTAGGCGGAGGACCCACACTGAGCTCCTGTGGCTGGCAGCATCTGGTCTGCTCCCCGTGTTTGACCCGCACCCCTTAGTCCCTGTGGAGGGGCTGCAGTGGGGCTCAGCAGCCCCTCCGCCACCCGCCAGTTGCTCTCTGGTCCTCTGTGCAGGCCGTAGTGAGTGCCCTGGCCCCCTCCGCCTCCCCGTTCCTGAGGCGTCCTGCCCCGCACACACTACATCCTCTGTCATTTCTTGATTTCAGGGAAGCATCCACAAGGACACTTGTCATTCTGCTGGAATTGCCACCTTGTACCAGCATCCCCGCTCTGTCTTCCAGAGGGTCTCTTCGCCCCAGGCAGGAGCCCCGGTGGCGTGGTGGTTTCACATTGGGCTGCTGCCTGCAGCGTCAGCAGTTCGAAACCACCAGCAGCAACCCGGGAGAAAGATGAGGCTTGCCACGATAAAGAGTGACAGAGTCAGAAACCCACAGGGGCGGTTGGACCCTGTCCTGTAGGCTTACTGTAAGACGGCATCAACTTGATGGCAATGAGTTGTTTGTATTGTTTTGGGGTTTTTTGTTTGTTTGTTTTAATTATCCAGAGATGTTTGCTTCCTATTCTCCAGCCCTGGTGGTCGTGGTTGTTGCTGTCAGGTGCTCACAAGTCAGTTCTGACCCATAGCACCCCTCTGTACAGCAGGATGAAACAGCACCCGGCCCTTCCTGCACCCTCTGCACCGTGGTTCTCGTGTCTGAGCCCACTGCGGCAGCCACTCTGTCCGTCCATCGTGCCTTCCTCTTTTGTGCTTCCCCTCTTCACCTTTACCAAACGTGGCCTCCTTCTCCAGGCACTGGCCTCTCATGGTGACATGTCCGAAGTGCCCGAGGCGAAGTCTCCCCATCCCCAATCCTAAGGAGCATTCTGGTGGCACTTCTTCAAAGACATTCTGTAAGGGAATAGAGAGCCGCATCTGTCTCCTGAAGGATGGCCCTTGGTTTTGAACGGTCGAACTCCCGGTTAGCAGCCTAACACCTTACACCACCAAGGTGACTCCCATTCTTCTATGATCTTCTTTAGTCGGTGTCCAGCTTTCACATGAATAGGAGGTGATTGAAAATACCATGGCTCTTCTGCACGGTGCAGGATCCCTGATGGCACTGTCAGGTCAGGGGGTAGGACTGCCAGCTGCCACGTTCACGGTTTGAAACCACCAGCAACTCCTCAGGAGGAAAATGAGGCTGTCTGCTCCCTTAAAGAGTTACAGTCTCGGGGCTCTGCTTGCTTCTCACCCTCATGAAGAGATCTCTGAAGATATGGGTGCTGTAGCCAAGTACGGTGACGAAACTAGGTAGCAGAATGGATGGCATCTGGGGTCTTCAAGGCTTGTCTTCAAGCAGCAGCCGACTAAGTGAGGCATCTACTCATCCACATGGAAGAAGCGCACCAGCCTGTGTGACCCAAGGATTGCAAATAATAAAATCCAAATCCAAAGGAGGGAAAGGTGTCAGATCTTCAATTGAAAACACCTGGGTTGCAGAAGGCTATGGATGACGGTGGCAGTCCCAGGTCCATTTGCAGGGTCCACCCATGGATTAAGCCTCTGTTGAATCCCTTCTGACCATAGCTGAGGGTGTGAACAGCATTATTGTCTGACAGAAGCATTGCAAAGTCAATTATGGCGGATGCATTTAGGTTAAATACATCTTATCACTTGATCTGTTTGACCCATTTTAAATTTGTTCTGGTTTTTAATAGTTTCTGCTTTTCGGTGAAGGATATTTTCTCTTATTGTTGTTCGTATTTTTTTTAACTAAATGCTTTTCCGTATATGAAGTCCAGACTAGGTAAATCTATAGAGACAGGAACTGGATTGATGGGTGCTTGGGGTGGAGGTGGGCGGGGGGATCGGGAGGTAATAAGGATGATTACAAGAATAAACAAAGTTCCCTAAAATTGATGCGGCGATGACTGTCCAGCTCTTCTTAATATGACTGGACTATTGAAGAATTATAGGCCGGAACTGACTCAGTGGCCGTGGGTTAAGGCTTGTTGGGTCTCCTGCAGCAGCTTTGCCTAGTAGGCCCCAGCCACTATCAGGAGAGACCAGTCCCTAGAGAAGGCCGTCGTGCTTGGTAAGGTAGAGGGACAGCAAACCCAGGAAGAACTTTGACAAGAAGGACTGACACAGTGGGCTCGCACATATAAGCCACTGTGAGGACGGCATGGGACCAGGTGGTGTTCATTCCGTGCTAGCAGAGAGAGTGACTATGAGTCTACAGCACCTAACAAGGACAGCCCTTGGTAACCTCGGCTCTGTGTCCTGTGAACGCGTGTCTTACAGGTATCTCACAGGCACGGCATGCACAATATGTGTGCTTTTCCGTCTGGTGTCTTTCACCTTGCCGAATGCTTCCACGGTGCGTCCCCGGTGTGGCATGGCTCAGACTCCATTCCTTTGAATAGCAGCATCTCCTACTCTTTGTATCCGTCGGTCCTCCACGGATGGACAGATGGGTGATGTGGATGTTCCTGTGGAGTGGGACCCAGCTCCCGGAGGCTCCATAGGCACAGCAGACTGCCACACTGCTCAGACCCTCACCGTCCCCACAGTGGGTCACAGATTGGAGCACTGGAGCCAAAGGGTTTTCGCCTGCTGATTTTCCGAAGGGGCCGGTCAGGTCTTTCTTCCTGGTCTTCAGTGGAAGCCCATGCCGAAGCCCGTTCAGCATCAAGGCCGCACACAAGTCTCCATTGACAGGTGGGGATGCCTGTGGATGAGGTGCGTGGGCTGCAGCTGGAACCCGTCGGAAAGGCAAGAACCCTCCCACAGAACCACGGAGGCCTCATTCGCGGGTTGAAGTGGATTATGTATTGTACTTCCATACGCATTTTTAAACATAGCCTTTCAGAGCTTTCAAGGCATTTGCACCCGCGTGAACGCCCACAATCAGCTCAGAAAGGGATGGGTGAGAGCTAGGTTTTATGTCGACTTGGCTGGGGCAGGATTCTCAGGAGTTTGACACTTGAGCACCCCTGCCCCTCTTCCCCATGTCGTGAGCAGCTACGCAGGGGTGGGAAGACTAGGGTGGAGGGCAGCCCCTTGTTCAGGTCGCAGTCCGCAGGTGGACTCCTTCGTATGAGCAGGTGCTGTGGAGGGCTTATCTCTTTCTTGTCTACGTTCTGCATCCCGCACACTGACCTCCGGTTCTTTGGATGTGAACAAACGGCTTGCCATATTGCCTGCCGTGAGGAAGCCTCGAGGAACCAGAGGAATACTGTGTGTTTCATCAGTGCTTCACTGCACCCTGGTTGACTCATCCCTTCCCTGTGACCCCTCTGTGGGGGGTGTTCCATTGTCTACAGATGGGCTTTGGGTCTCTGCTCCAACCCCCTCCTTCTGAACTATATGGTTTGCCACTCGGTCTGACAACCTGGGAGTCACTCACCAGCCGGGTCTTCCTGCGTCCGTCATCTTTCTGCCAACTGCTTTGCTTGTCCCAGCAGCTGTTCAAACCAGGAAAGGCCGCCCGCTTAACACCTGACCCATAGAGTTGAACGGAACTGGTGGGCTTGCCTGCGTCTACACGTGTGTACACCACTTCCTTGATAGAGATTTCTTTCTTTCTGTACACAACAGTCTCTGGCTTTGCTTCTCTACAGAACCCAGCCCATCAGGGAGGCACCTGCTCACTATTGCTGCCCTCACTTCCCAGGGCCAGGTGGGAAGGGGGTCTACTGACTCCTGTCCAGAGCCGTGGTGTGGGCACTGAATGCCTATGGGATGGGGAGAACTGGCCCGTCGGTTTTCCAGGTTGTCATGGGAGGCAGACTGTCACGTTTTCCTCCTGAGGAACAATTGGGGCGTTTGAACCCTGGCATTTACTTAGCAGATCGAGGTCTGACCATTGTGCCACCCGGCTCCCGACCTTGAAGTCCCAAATACAGACCAGAACAACTGTGCAGATGGCACATGAGCTGCCCTTTCTCCGGGGGGCCTCTGGGTGGATCTGAATCTTGAACCGTTCACAGAGCCTCCGGGTGCCTGAGCCGTTTGCACTCCTGCGGGAAGCTGGTTCTCCATCCGAGGGCCCTCCGGAGTTTAGAAGCCCCTCGGAAGAGAGGAGAGACTGGAGATGAAAAGGAGGGGGAGGCGTGCTGCTCCTTCCGCTCTCGGGGCCCCTTGTCCTCTGACGATGCCTGTGGGTCTCTGCCGATGACCCTTGCGTGTGAACTGGAAACACCTTCCCAGGACAAGGTGCGCCCACCCGTCCACGGGAAAAGCGAGGCTGTTCTGTGAATGGCTGGTGCCCGTGCCCTCTGGGCACCGTGGGTGAGGCAACAAGGTTCATACGTGATACTCTGTGGTCCCATTACCCGCGCCTGCTGAAGTCATCCAGGGGTGGGCTATGTCTTCACTTGCATCTCCGAGGCGTTTGTTAATAATTAGGTCACCTTTCTAGGCAGCAATCCTGGCTGCCCCGGGGCAGGAACCCCCACCTGGAACAGATACCAGGGTCTGTAAGAGCACCCACATCACCATCCCGCTTCAGGGCAGAAGGGCGCTCCCTCCAATGATCCGAGGATGTTGTAAAAGCAAAACAAAAAACCCACGGACGTCTAGTCATTCTGCCTCATAGCATTCCCTGAGGACAGAGTGAACCTTCACCTCTGGGTTTCCAGGACTGTACATCCTGTGGGAGCAGAAAGTCTCATCCTCCTCCCTCGGAGCGGCTGGTGGCTTTGAACTGCCAACCTTGCAGCCCAGATGGTCACCATCAAGTCACTTCTGATTCATAGCAATCGTACAGACAACAGAAGGGCCTGCACCATGCCTTTCATGTCCCTCTTCTTTTCCAAGCATGGTGTCCTTTTCAGGGACTGGTCTCTCCTGATGACATATCCGAAGCATGTCACCTTGCCATCCTCGCTTCTAAGGAACTTTCTGGCTATCCTTCTTCCAAGACAGATCTGTTTGTTCTTGTGGCAGGCCACGATATTTTCAACATTCTTCATCTGACCCATTGTTGAAATACATCAATTCTTCCTCAGTGTCCTTTATTCATTGTTCAACTTCCATGTGCATAGGAGGCAATTGAAAGCACGATGGCTTGGGTCAGCTGTTCGAAACCAGCAGCCACTGGGAGAAAGAGAAGGCTTTCTGTCGCCATAAGGCGTTACAGGGGCAGTTTTGCCTTGTCCTGTGGGGTCTCTGTGGTGAGAATTGACTCGGCGGCATTCGGTCCTCCAAGTGGCATCCTACCCTTCAACGCTTTACGGAGGTCGTGTGTGGCAGATTGGCCCAGTGGCATGCATTCTTTTGATTTCTTGACTGCTGCTTCCATGAGCATTAACTGTGGATCCAAGCAAGAACAAATCCTTGACAACTTCAATTTTTTCTCCATTTATCTTGATGTGACCTACTGATCTGCTTACGAGGACTTTGGTCTTCTTCATCCTGAGCTGTCATCCACACTGAAGACTGCAGTCCTGGAGCTTCAGCAGCAAGTGCGTCAAGTCCTCCTCACTGTCAGCGAGCAAGGCTGTGCCGTCTGCGTATCACAGGTTGTTCATAAGCCTTCCTCCGATCCCGGTGCCCCGTCTTCTTCATGGAATCCGACTTCTCTGATGATTTGCTCAGCATCCTGATTGAATAAGTATGGCGAGAGGATCCACCCCTGATGTAAACCATTTACGATTCCCTTGTTCTGTTTGAATGATGGAGTGCCTCTTGGCTGGAATGCAGGTTCAGTATGAGCACAATAAGCTGTTCTGGAATCCCTCTTCTTCTCAAGGTTATCCATAGTTTAGTACGGTCCGCACAGTTGGATGCCTTAGCATCGTAAGCCAAAATCCATCTGACATTAGCAATGATGTGCATCCCTTATATCCCACATCCTCAGAAGGGACCGGGTTTGGTGAAGTGGAGGGCCAGTGAAGGAGAGGAAGGCCCTCCAGGAGACGGACACAGCGGCTGCAACCACAGGCTCAGGCACAGGGACCATTGTGAGGATGGTGCAGGACCAGGCAGTGTTTTCTTCTGTTGTGCACGGGGTCGCTCTGGGTCAGAACCAACTCATTGGCCCCTGACCATAACCACTGTGGCAGTTACATAATCTGGTGTCAATTTGGGACTTGAGAGGATTCAGAGTGAAGGGGTGGAGTCTAGCCTGTCAATCAGGTCATAGCCAATGAGGCCTCTGTGTGGGCATGGCCTTCTCCTGAGGATTCTGAGAACTCCTGTATTTTTCCTCCTTGGAGGCAGGAGACACCTCTCTCAGCTCACTCCCAGAGAGAGCTGGCAAGACACATGGAACTACACTGGTGCCCTGAGCTGGAGGAACCACATGGAGACCCCATGGAGATGGGCTGATGGCAGTCAGAGCCTCGGAGCTGAAGAAACCACGTGGAGACAATTTCCAGCACTGAGCTGTCTCTACCGACACTGGATCCACAAGACTTCCCACCCACTGGCCTGTGATCTTCCTGCATTCTGAATCATTGCATGTGTTTTGTGAGTCTGAAGAGGACTTTATAGATTGGTGTTGGGCATATGGGCTAATATCAGACTTATGGGCTTGATCTGGACTGGGCTGGGATGTTTTCTCAATATTCAACTGCTCTTGTGTATAAAGCTCTCTCTTATGTACAGATGGATGTCTACGGATTTGTTTCTATAGTCTACCCAGACTAACACAACCGCAATCCCCAGGAGACATCATCAAGATCGAAAGATTGGAGTCCACCCATCTCTTCTGTGTGAGGCCGGGTTGCGTAGAGAAACAAATCCAGTGACACTCATATATGTGTAAGAAAGAGCTTTATATCGAGAAGTAGTTATATCTTGAGAAACCATCTCAGCCCAATCCAACTCAAGTCTGTAGGACTGGAACTAGTCCATAAGTCCTTCTGAAGACTCACGCAGCCACATGCAATGATGCAAACTGCAGGGAGATCACCAGTGGTGAGTGCACAGTCTTGTGGATCCAGTGGCAGTCTACACATCTCCAGGGTCCAGGGTGGCTCACCGGCATGAAGGTGAAGGCGGAAGGGGGGGGATTCCGGCCTCCAGAGAGCCATTATCCTAGGTGTACCTCCACAAGAAGTCATCAAGCTGCGACCTGGTTGACAGGCTAACCTCCGCCATAGTTTCTTACAGGTGTCCCGTTGGCACCCCCAAACCTTCTTACATGTGCAGCCAAGTTGACACCCAACCTCACTGGAAATCTTGAGCCTAACCCACGTGAATTTAGAGGACATCTCCAGAACACGTTTGATGTTAGCGACTGGAGACCAGAGAAGATATAAGATGACATCAGGACCGTGCCACGTGAAGGAAATACAAGGCCCTGTAAACAGACAGGGAAGAAAGGAAAGACCAGCGTGATGTCAGAAGAGACCCGGAACCTTGTTCTCGAGCAGAACGATGCTTCAGCTGGTGATGGAAAGGCTGAAGCCACGTGGCTGAAGAGAAGCTTTCGAAGGGGTACCTCCAGAAGACAGTGCAAAGGCCCAGAGTCAGAAAGCTGAAAGGAGAGCGCGCTTAGCGTTACTCAAGCTGAAAATAGCCAGTCTGGAGTTGCCACCTTGAAGGGATCTATGGGCAACACACCGAGCAAAAGAGGCAGCTTCTGAGGAACTTGGAAAGAATCAACAGAGTTGCAAAAAGAATCAGGCCATGTTCACCATCTCGGGACACCGCACAGGAGCCAGGACGGTTGCCACGAGGAAAGAGATCCGCACTGCACTGAGGGCCCGGCTGGTGGGAAACAAGGCCCAGGAATAGCTAGAATACCAAATGACACGTTTCAACAGATCGGTGTTCTGGGAGCAGTCACCAGTCTACAGCAAGACGTTTGCAGGACAGTTACGTGGCCAGCCATGTGGGAGAGAGCATGTCTTTGCGAGAGAGGTGACCCAGCAGAGCACAGAAAGGATCGGGGGTTACTGTGACAGGCAGGTAAGATTTTGCTGAAGGCAGTTTTAAAAGATTTGGGGCGGTATGGAGTCAGGGAGCTGTGAACAATTCAAGCCGGAGTCAGAAGAGGATGCGGAAGGAAGAGAGGTGCTTGGTGGTATCCGCTGGGTTTGACTGAGAGCAGGGAACACCGGACAGGTGTGTGACGGCGTTTTATCGAGTGTGCAACAGCAGCACCGCGTGGATATGACACGGAGGAGAGCGGGCATTCCAGAAGCGCTCCTTGTGCTCACCCAAGTAGGAACCTGTCCTGGGATCTAGAGGCAACCGTCTGAACAGAACAAGGGCACGGACACCCCGAAGAGGTGTGCGCAGGGTAGAATCGGAACCGGCGGTCTGAAGCAGCATGCGGCATCAGCATGGGAGGGAGGGGGCTCGGGAACAACTTGTGTCACGCAGGCGACATGCCCTTGCTGGAGAAACGAGGGGGACGTGGAGCACGTAGCGAGAGTCCAGCCGACCGCCTTCCCTGTGGATGGACGCTCAGGGCTGGACCAGGGGACCACATGACGACAAGGGAGAAGCCTGAGGGTGACGTGGTTCCCCTTTGCTTGGATACACCATCATCGCTGGGGGCTATAGCAGTCACGTCATCAAGGGACATGTTGCCTGGGGCAAATTGCTTGCACGGGACTTCTTAAAAGGATGCAGGGCAAGCATGTCCCTCGGGCGAGCCGCTGCCAAGCCACCGTGTTGTCAATCATCGTAAGCGTGCCGAAGCCGGACGGTGAACCCGGAAGAGTTGCTGCGTGTGGAGGACGGTGTGGACCCAGAGTCCTGAGCACACGGACCGGCAGAGGGATAAGCACGTCCTTCGGAAGAAGCACAGCCAACAGGCTCCTTGGAGAAGAGGGAGGCGAGGCTGCCCCTCAAGTTCTCAAGACAGGCCCTCCTCTGGCTACACCGAGACCATAACTGGTGCAGTGGTTTACCGGGATGTGCGTGGGGGTGGGGGAGGTGAGAGGACTGGGGAAGCGAGCCGTGAATGTGGAAGGGGGAGGGAGCATCAGAACTGACGGCGATGATGTATGTGCGCCTCTTTCTAAAAGCAATTTGACTATGGAAGTGTGTGCTAGGTGAACATTAGATCAAGAAAGCGGCGACTTAGAAAAGGAAGCGAGCAGCCAAACTTGGCCCTTGGTCACCGTGGGCGAAGGAGGAAGGGTTGTCGCTTAGGGGGCTGAGTTCATGTTCATCGTGGGGCATCATTTGGAAAAGGGTCTCGGTCACGGCCGCACACGTGAAGAGTATGATCTACAGCCCGGTGGAACGAGCAGAAGTTGCTGGATTGGCGGGTGCTTTGTCGGGTATATTTTGGCCCCAACTGAAACAAAAACATGGACCTGCATAAGAACAAGAACACGGAAGGGGGTCTCTAAGACGGGTTGTGCGACTCTTCTTGATGTGATTGAGCTGTGGAATCGTATGCCCTGTGGATGAAGTGCCAATGAATGTGTTAAGAAAGAGAGAGAGCGCCACGGCCAATTACCTCCATCCCTCACCCCCTTTACCATCTCCTGACACCAGCCATTCCTCCCGGGACGCTCGGCGCCCCCGCTGGGCTCAAGCATCCATCACCCGTTGCAGTGACCCCACAGGCCTCACAGGCAATACTCGTGGTTGGTGGGGTGGGTGGGGTGTTAGGGAAGTTCACAGGCTACCACAAATCAGGATCAAAGAAAACATTAAGGACGCAGCCTCGTGTCCACAGGAGAGCTCTTCTCAGCCATGCCTCCCTGGTCCTGCGGTGGCCCCCGACCTCTGCCTTGTTCTGTGTGCCGGGAAGCATGCTGCTCTGCCTCCCCATCTCAGTGCCGTCCCTCCGCCTGACCTCATGGTCTCCCTGCTTCTGCTGCCGCTGCCTCCTCTCTCGGTGGAACACACGCTATCTTCATGGGCCCACCCAACATTTGGTGGAAGTGGATAAAGGGGCCATGCGGTACATGATTTCACCTCAGCACACCGGGAGCGGCCAGTCCCGGGGAGGAGAATCTCAGGCTCAGCAGAGTAGAAAGGGCAGTGAAAAGGAGGACGCTCCTTGCTGAGACAGATGGACGCCGTGGCTGCAACGTTGGCCTCGGGCATGACAATCGTGAGGCTGGTGCGGGACCAGGTCGTGATTGATGCTGTCGTGCACCCGATCACACCTAACCGCCACCACAGCAATGCAGACACACGTACACAGCACACAGGACCCTGGGACAGCGGCTGTGCCTGGAGCACGTGAAACAGGACCTGCCTCTCCCGGCACCTGACTCCGTCTGTGGCTTGGCCTGCAGCCAGGGAGGATTCCCCATCAACTGTGTCTCTGGAATGGATACAAGTAACAACTACTGAGAAGGAGGCAACATCCTAACACCGCAGAGCTGCTGCAAATGTAACGTGATCGTTACAACCTCTGCTGTCAACTTGAGAGGATTCAGAGGGAAGGGGTGGAGTTTAGCCTGTCAATCAGGTCGCACCTTAATGATCTCATTTGGAGGCAGGTAGGGAGATAAATAGATGGCTAGAAGTGGGACACAGGCTGAATTCCTGGGAGACATTCCTTCTGGCAAGACACATGGAGAAACGCTAGAGCCCTGGAGCTGGACAAGGCACCTGAAGACCCATGCCAGTGCTGAGGTGCTTCCACCGCCACTGGATCCACAAGACTTCCCACCCACTGGCCTGTGATCTTCCTGCATTTGGCATCATTGCATGTGTTGCGTGAGTCTGAAGAGGAATTTATAGACTGGTGTAGGACATCTGGGCTAATATCAGACTTATGGACTCCATCTGGACTGGGCTGGGATGTTTTCTCAATATTCAACTGCTCTTGGGCATAAAGCTCTTTCTTATACATGTGAGTGTCCATGGATTTGTTTCTCTGGTCTACCAGGACTAACACATGTAATCACTGCTGTCAAAATTGTCAAGGATTTCATCTACTTGGACCCACCATCAAGCTCATGAAGACAGCAGTCAATGACTGCAATGGCGAGCTGCATGGAGCAGGTCTTCTGCAAAAGACCTCTCGAGAGCGCTAAGAAGTAGAACGGTCATTCCGATGACTCACGTGATGGTCCAGGTCTCCTCGGCAGCTGGATTGTTGATTGTGGGAAGAGGAAGATGGATCCAGGCATTGCCCTGTGTGGGTAAGGAGTATGGAATGCACCAGGGGCTGCCAGAAGAACCGGGCACCCTGGTGGGGCAGTGGGTATTCGTTCGGCCCTTAGTGGAAAGGTTGACAGTCAGAGCCACAGCTGCCCAGCAGGAGAACAGACCCGCTGACCTCCTATCAAGATGACACTTTGGGAAACTGCATGGGGCTGTTTTTCAAAAGTCACCACAACTGATGGCAGTGGCTTTGGCTCGGCAGGGCAGAAGAACAAACCATGTAGTCTTGGTGGAAGTACAGCCTGAATGCTCATCAGAAAGCAAAATGAAGGGGCTCAGGCTCCATAACTTGAGACCCGTCGTCAGGAAAGAGCAGTTCTGTTAGAACGAGACAACAGTTGCTCAGGTGGAGGGTCAGAGAAAACGAGAGAAACGGTCTTTGTTAGGCCGATGTTGTCTCGAAACCAATGCAGGAACTCATCTCTGTATAAGAAAGAGCTTTAGATCATGTAGTAATCGTGTATCAAGTCTGTACCTCTCAGACCCCTGGCGCCACAGGGAGTCAGAAGGGCCATCCGGGAAGCTGAAAGACCACAGTTTGGTGTGTGTGTGTGTGTGTGTGTGTGTGTGTGTGTGTGTGTGTGTGTGTGTGTTATCACTCCTAGGTCGGTGGGACATGGTGGGGCACTGACAGCTCTCAGGGTTGGGTGGTCCACATGGGGCCACCTCTCGAGGCAGGCAGAGCTTCCGCAGGCAGGAAGGCAGAGGGGCAGAGAGGAGCCGACCGCAGAGTCGCTCGGTCTTATACACAAGGCTATGACATCCAGGAGGTGTCCTCAGGCTGTCACTTGATTGACAGGCTTGACTCCGCCCCCAGCCAGGAGTGTCGAGTTGACACCATCCCTAACCTACCGCCTGGCCCATGAGATGCACGGACACGTCAGCCAACACAACGGACTCACGTACACCGATGACCGAGAGGATGGCCCAGGGCCAGGCAACGAAGGCTTCATTCTGTTATGCCTGAGGCACCACGACTCGGCCCCCCACAGCAGCAGAGACGGCTGTTCCCACTCGGGCTCCTTCTCTGTGCTGTGCCATTGTGTGGGTTTTCACAAACGCCCCGTGTCACATGTACACTGTGACAGTGCCATGCCGGGTGGTTCCACAGAGGTCATGGGTGGGTCTGGGCGTTGCTTTTTGCCGCGAGTTGGCTGAGAGTGGACAAAGCAGGTCATCGATTTGCCTTCCCATGGACAGTCTGTAGCCGGGACACATGCTGTTTCCTCTCCTCCATTGCAATCCCGCCCGGCCCTCACGGCTCCCACTTCCTCCCCGTGTCTCCTGTTTCCTTCCCTAACCCGCCGAGCTTCATCCAAACGCTGCCCTTTGGATCTCTTGGCGGGGTTGATGGTTCTAAGGCAGGGTGGGCAGCCTCTTTGTGTGTCAAGGGTCATTTAGATACATAGGACATCATTTGCATGCCACACTGGCCCGGTCTTTTTTTTTCTTTACTTTTATTTCTTTATTTTTAATCCTTTTATTAGGGCCTCATACAACTCTTATCACAATCCATACATATATCAGTTGTGTAAAGCACATTTGTACATTCGTTGCCCTCATCATTCTCTAAACATTTGCTCTCCACTTAAGCCCCTGGTATCAGCTCCTCATTTTACCCCTCCCTCCCTCACCCCCTCCCTCATGAACCCTTGATAATTTATAAATTATTATATCATATTTTACACTGTACTATGTCTCCCTTCACCCACTTTCCTGATGTCCTTCCCCCAGGGAGGAGGAGGTTATATGTAGATCCCTGTAATCGGTTCCCGCTTTCTACCACACCTTCTCTCCATCCTCCTGGTATCGCCACTCTCAGCACTGATCCTGAAGGGATCATCCGCCCTGGATTCCCTGTGTTTCCAGTTGCTATCTGTACCAGTGTACATCCTCTGGTCTAGCCAAATTTGTAAGGTAGAATTGGGATCATGATAGTGGAGGTGGGGGGCAAGGAAGCATTTAGGAACTAGAGGAAAGTTAGTTGTTTCGTCGCTGCTACACTGCACCCTGACTGGCTTGTCTCCTCCCACGACCCTTCTGTAAGGGGATGTCCAGTGGCCTACAAATGGGCTTTGGCTTTGGGTCCCCACTCTGCACTCCCCCTCATTCACAATGGTATGATTTTCTGTTCTTTGATGCCTGTCGCCTCATCCCTTCAACGCCTCATGGCCACACAGGCAGGTGTGCTGCTTATGTGGGCTTTGTGGCTTCTGGGCCTTATCCCTAATGTGACAGCAGGAGCACTGGCAGTCTAGTGGTTACACGTTATGCTGCGATTCATACAGTCTGAAGTTCAAAACCACCAGCTGCTCCGGGGGGCGGGAGAGACGAGGCTTCTTACCCCGGTCAAGAGTGACTGCCTTGGAAACTCACGGGGCAGTTCTATCCTCTCCTGCAGGACCGCTGTGAGGCACATGGACTCGATGGCAGTGAGTTCACTGCTTGGTGCCTGGCTGGTGTGGAACAAAGGACCAGAAGCGCGGTGGCGTAACTGAGTGGCACAGGGGGTGAGGGGTCTGGGCTTCGCTGTAGCCTGCATGCTTCCAGTGAGGACGTGAGTCTAGGGCACAGGACTAGCAGATGAGGAAGTATCTTTTTTAGTCTTTTCTTTTTTTTTCAGTTTTATAGGTTTATTTTTTTTTAATTTGATTAATCCATATATACATCAATTGTGTAAAGCACATTTGTACATTCATTGCCCTCATCATTTTCAAAGCATTTGCTCTCCACTTAAGCCCTTGGCATCAGGTCCTAATTTTTCCCCTCCCTCCCTCCTCACCCCTCCCTCATGAGCCCTTGATAATTTATAAATCTTTATTTTGTCATATCTTTCCCTGTCGACATCTCCCTTCACCCCCTTTTCTGTTGTCCGTCTCCCAGGGAGGAGGTCACATGTAGATCCTTGTAATTGGTTCTCTCTTTCCAACCCACTCTCCCTCTACGCTCCCAGTATCGCCCCTCACACCCCTGGTCCTGAAGGGATCATCTGACCTGGATTCCCTGTGCCTCCAGCTTCTATCTGCACCAGTGTACAACCTCTGCTCTATCCAGACTTGCAAGGCAGAATCCGGATCATGATGGTTGGGGGGGGGGCGGGGGGGAGGGGAGGAAGCATTTAGGAACTGGAGGAAAACTGTATTCTTCATCGTTGCTACATCACACCCTGACTGACTCATCTCCTCCCCTAGCCCCCTCTGTGAGGGGATCTCCAGCGGCTGACAAATGGCTTTGGGTGAGGAAGTGTCTTTCCTCTCGGCTTCTACCCTCTTCCTCCATCTGTCAACTGGAGAAGGAAAAGGTGCCAGGCACCCACCCAGCATGGACCGCAGGGTTGAACCACAGAGCCCCATTATCCACAGGTCCCTGGGGCTGCTCCCCAGGGTGGGGTACAGGGTGTGAACGTGGAACCAGGCCGGTGGAGCAGGCCCCTTCTGGAGGGCACCTGGCTGGATCTATTCTGGATGCTTGCACTGCCATCTGGTGGCGGCGAGACAACCTGGTCTCAAACAGCCAGTGCGTGCACTGTGTGTATGTGTTGTGTGTTGTGCACGTGTGTGTTGTGCGTGTGGTGTGTGTTGTGTGTTGTGTGTTGTGCGTGTGTGTGTGTTGTGTGTTGTGTGTGTGCGTGTGTTGTGTGCGTGCGTGTGTTGTGTTTGTGTTGTGTGTGTTGTGTGTGTTGTGTGTGTGCGTGTGTGCGGTGTGTGTGGTGTGTGTGTGTTGTGTGTGTGGTGTGTGTTGTGTGTGTTGTGTGTGTAGTGTGGGTTGTGTATATGTGTTGTGTGTTGTGTGTGTGCGTGTGTGTGTGCGTGCGTGTGTTGTGTGTGTGTTGTGTGTGTGTGCGTGTGTGTGTTGTGTGTGTTGTGTGTGTGGTGTGTGTTGTGTGTGTGTTGTGTGTTGTGTGTGTGTTGTGTGTGTGGGTTGTGTATGTGTGTTGTGTGTGTGTGCGTGTGTGTGTTGTGTGTGTGTTGTGTGTGTGTGTGCGTGTGTGGGTTGTGTGTGTAGGGGTGGGGTGGGGCCCACAGGGGTTTGGGCTACTCGCTGAGCTGCTAGGGAGGAGCCCTGGGGGCGTGGTGTGTGAAGGGTTGTGCTAACACAACTGGGCGGCTTGGAACCACTAGCCACCTGAAGGAGAAAACGAGGGGCTCTATTAGGAGACCCCCCAGCCCCCGGGGCAGCTCTACCCGGTCCTGTAGGGTCCCTATGCATCGGCATTGACTCGCTGGCAAAGGGTTTGGTTCTGGGTTTTGAACTACGAACTGCAAGGTCAAGGTCAGGGATGGAAGCCACCAGGGCCCTGTAAAGACCAAGGAGCACTTGGAACGAGCCCTTGGGAAGGGAGCACAGAGGAGGCGGTGCCATAGCAACATGTGGAGGAGAAGTTTTAGATGGTGCCCGGCTCTCAGATAAAATAGCGTCTGGGATCTTCCAGCATGTCTCCAAACAAGCAGCCATCTAAGTGAGATGTCAGCTCAGGCCACAGGGAAGACACACACCAGCAACAGCCACCGAAGGACTGGGATGCGTATGATCCGAAGTTGAAGGAAGGATCGTATCAGAGCCTAGATCGTGAGACTGTGTGCTGAGGGTGATGGAGCCCAAGATTTATTGGTGGAACTACTCAGGAAATAAGCCTGGCAACACCCCCCCACCCATCTAAACGTAAGGGATGGGAGGAACACGGTCACTAAACAGAGTGCTTGGGAGAGAGGGGTACAGATCAAAAGTCTGAACAGTCGAAACTTGGTCAGCAGATCCCCCTACGATGCAGGTTAGTACATTTTCCGTATATTTGGTTTGTATTATTCTGTTTGGCTTTTGTTTGTTCGTATTAGAGTGTCTCTTGGAAGTCACCCTCTTGAAGCTGATGTTAGATGCTTTTCCTTTTTTTGGGGGGGTAGATGAACCCCAAGCGTGATGAACCAATAGGGACATCAGGAGAACAAGGGCTTGGGGGATAGTGAGGTAGAAGGCAGGCATGTCAAGGAGACCATGTGGAAAAGAATGTTTGGAAACCGATTGTGGCAATTGTACAATTGGACCCGACGTGACTGAACTGTGGAATGGCATGTGTGCTAACTCCCACGTGATGCTCATGGTAATAACAGCATCTGGGGGGGTGCTCAGTAAAGTGCAGGGTCAGTGAAAAGGGGGAAGGGTCTAGGTGAGGCAGGCTGGCAGAGGCTGCCACCGTGGGGCCCAGCCCACCGTGGGGCCCAGCCCACCGTGGGGCCCAGCCCACCGTGGGGCCCAGCCCACCGTGGGGCCCAGCCCACCGTGGGGCCCAGCCCACCGTGGGGCCCAGCCCACCGTGGGGCCCAGCCCACCGTGGGGCCCAGCCCACCGTGGGGCCCAGCCCACCGTGGGGCCCAGCCCACCGTGGGGCCCCAGCATGAGGGTGGAGAGGGTGGCACAGGGCAGGGTGGTGTCATCATGCTGGCTCCCTGAGGGTGAGAAGTGACTCCATAGCTCTCCACAACCACACGGGAGTGGTGCTGCTGGGAAATGGAATCCCATGGGAAGGGTGTTGTACCAGCCGGTCAGAGACCTCCCACTGAGCGAGACTCCCCCACAGTATGTCGGCAGCAAAGGGTCTCCCAGCAGCATGTGGACGTGGCCCTCGGGTCCGTCAGTCTGGGCTGAGACCCTGGTCTGGATTCTGCTCCAGGGGGGGAGGAGATCAAGACCTGCTTGGGGCATCTCCTCAGTCACTGTCCCGCCCAGCCGATGAAAGGACCCTGGTAGGGAGGCCGGCAGGGACTCCAGGGATGGACCAAGGCAGAGACGGACGCCTGGAGAGATGAGTGGGGTACCAGGAGGAGCTGGAAGGGGACAGTGAGGGCTTTCCCTGGGGACCCTCTGGCCAGAGTAGGCCAGCCTGGCAGCATTGCCCTGCAGTGGCGGGCACAAGGGCAAGCCTGAGCGTGAGCTGTGTGATCCCTGAGCAGGGTTGCTTTGCCCAGTGTGGTGGGCAGCGCTGTGGAGGGTGTGTGGGTGCTGCCCAGGGAAGCACCACCTGTGGTCTGCACTGAGCAGGTGAAGACACAACACACACACACCATACATACATCACACATACTGTCCACACAACACCCACACACACCTAAATACACACATCACACCCATGGTACACACAACACCCACACACCATACATACAGTACACATACACACCATACATACATCACACATACTGTCCACACAACACCCACATACCACACCTAAATACACACACCACACACACGGTACATACAACACCCACACACACACCATGCTTCAGTGGAAGTGGGCTGGCCTGGACCCTGGGGATCGCTGGCAGGGTTCAGGACATTTAACTCAGGGCACAGCAGGCTCCCCACAAGTTCCTTCTGCCCTCTCCATCTGACCCCACCCGACGGCTGAGCCCAGGGGCAGCAGCACCGCCCAGGGGCGGAGACTCCAGCCACACCTTGACAGGGTCTCAGAGCGCAGGTTTGGTCGGATTCAGTCTAGCCACAGGCGGGACGGCCTGGAGGTCTCCTGCTCTGGAGGTCCCATGGATCTGTCTATGTGCACACGTGGGGCACAGCGTTGGCACAGACTCGGGCCACTGGCTAGGGCCGGTCTTTATGGTCATAAACACGAAGGAGACTCAGTTTGGGATAAAAAGCAGGTTTCATTTATTCAAATTAAATTACTTTCTGAGTTTCATATACAAATAGAACCTTTGTGTAAATCTTTAAAAAGTACAAAATGCTACAAATCTGTTCTGCAAAGATAACATCGGTATGGTACATAACTGGCCTCCGCTTTTCAGACGGGGCAGGGCCAGCAGTGGCGGCCCACGGGTGCCCTCCACCACGCTGGCCACTTACAGGAGCTGCTCAGGCCTTTGAGGCCTGTGGTCTGAGGGCCCTGCCTCGGCCCCCTGCCCAGGGGCGACCCCAGGCCGTTCTTCCACACTGAGCTCACGCCACTCCTGCTGTGGGCTTCCGGCTGGAAGAGGCCCTCACTGGTCCAGCTCGCCCTCGTTCTGCAGCGTCTTCATGGCGAGGCCCCAGAGGGTCATGCTGGAGAAGAACTGCCCCTCGGAGGCCCGGGCGCCCAGGGAGTCTCCGCAGTGGCTGTCGGGCGCGGCCAGCGAGGAGCGGGTGATGGACGCGCCGTCGGCAGGCACGGGCTGGGCGGCCTCCATGTCCGCGTAGGCGTGCGCCGGCGGCATCTGAGACTTGGCCAGCTTGCCAGTGCCCACACTGGACTCCTGGGTATGGCCGGCACCCGTGGGCGGCACCGAGGCGCGGAGCTTACAGTGGGAACCCGCTGCCGGGCGACCAAACTCGGCGGCGGCGGGGGCTTCGGCGCAGGGTGGCGGTGGCTTGGCTGTGGGCGCGGGCTGGCTGTCGCAGGTGCGGCTGTGCATCCTGCGGTGCCGCCGCAGCACGGCCGCGCGCGTGAAGCACTTGCTGCAGATCTCGCAGGTGTAGGGCTTCTCCCCCGTGTGCGTGCGCAGGTGCCTGCGCAGGTCCCCGGAGCCCCCGAAACTCTTCCCTGCACGAAGCAAGAGGTCCAGGTTAGAAGCCGGCAAGCCTGCAGCCCGTCTGCCTGCAGGGCCACACCCGCCCCTGGGGAGGGGAGGCTCTGTGTGAACGCAAGTGAGGGCCGGTATGCAGAGCGGCAGCAAAGCGGCCGGCGGTGCCTGTCAGCGAGGCCTGGCGCCCACCCAGTCCCCGTGCTCTCTAGAGGGCTGTTTTGGGGAAGTGGGTTTTGGGGAGGTGGGTGTCCCTGAGTAGGTGAGAGCATCAACTGCGGGCATCACACTGGATTCTGAGCCCCCCGATTTGAAGTCCCCGCCAGCCTCCCCCCTCCAAGCAACAGGTGGGCTTCGTTTGAAGAATCCACATGTTAAAATCCAAGCCCCCTTTTCACATGACACAACACGCCTGATGGTGCCGGCAGCCACTACCGACTCTCGGGAAGGGCCATCACGTTAGCATGTCCTGCATGGAAGGGGAGGAGAGCGTGGCTCAAAAGGCCAAGTCACAAAGGCAGCCAGGCTCGCGCGCTGGTCAGAGGGTGACTGGGACCCTCGGGACTAGGGCCTTTGTCACCCTAAGCAACACAGAGCACACAGGGAGTCTTGGCCGTGCTTGCCCCAGCCCCAGGTGCTGTTTGTGTGCTGGCTCCCACTTAGAACGGGAAGCAACACTGCCCGTCCTGTGCCATCC
Source organism: Tenrec ecaudatus (assembly GCF_050624435.1). Lineage (NCBI taxonomy): Eukaryota > Metazoa > Chordata > Mammalia > Afrosoricida > Tenrecidae > Tenrec > Tenrec ecaudatus. The sequence goes on along the minus strand of NC_134532.1, from coordinate 215,907,176 downwards.
TCACCACGGTTGTTTGAGCCCCACTGCGGCATCTCGCCGCAGGTCTTCTTCTGGCCCTCTGGTTACCACGTACGACGCCCCTATCCTGGGATCGGTGCCTCCTGGTGACAGGCCCATAGTAGGTGGCACCAGTGTGATGGTGTGAGGTTACGCCAACTAGACACTGCTGGCTCAGGATAGGGGTGGAGTTCCACCCATCAGTCGGGTCTGCAGCCTGAGACACCTCCTTGGCGTCATAAGCCTGTCTGTCTGAGAGCGTGACGGAGCAGAGTGGAAACCTCGACAGCCCTTGGCCTTCTGCTGGAGCTGACCTCACATCTGCCATGTCGGCTGCCAATCCCAGGAGCCCTCGGTGCACCACACAGTGGACTCCCTCAGCCTCTGCTGTCTCCGCCTTGGCTTCCTCCTACCTGCTTGCAGCTTCCACGAGCCAGGAGACGCCCGACTGGACCCCGACTGGACTTAGGCTGTTTCTAAGCTGTGTACGCCACCTCTGTGTACAATTCTCTTCCTACAGCACCGACGAGCGTCCCGGTTCTGCTTCTCCAGAGGACCCAGCCTCACGCGCCAGTCTCACCACCTCTGCTGCTAAGGAGCCTTCGGGATGCACTTCCTCCCAGAGGGGTAACATGGAATAACCTGTGCCCCTCTCTCCAGTTTTTAGGGGCCTTACCCACTGTACCATCTAAAGAGCCCTATGAAAGCTGAGCCACGACTCTGGCCACCCCAGCGTCTCTGCGGAAGAAAGGGCTGGCGCCCTGCGCCCTCAGACACAGTCTGCTCTCTGGCATGCGCTGGCCACGAGCCAGAGTCCCCTTCAAGGGCAATGGGGTGGGCTTTCAGTTTAATACGTATGAATTTTAGTTGTAGCGCCACTGTTTCTTACTGTCTTGATGAACTGATTTTACACGCAGTAGGAACTTTAGCAGGAGCCTGCTCGGCTGTCTGTTGACTTCCTAGGCCAGAGAAGTGCGTGGTGGAACGAGGGAAGGTCAGCCACATGGGGGAGCCGTGTGCTGGCAGAGAAGAAACATGGGCAGAGGCGGACAGACGTGGCCACGCTGGAGGTCTGTGACCTGTGTACCTCACCTCTGCTCCTCCCAAACCAAGGAGAGAACCGGGACACGTGGCCTGGAGACAGAGCAGGAGTGAACGTGGCCAGACTCGGGGTGGTGAAGGAGGGCAGGTGGAACAACAAGCAGCCCAGGAGGGCAGATCGAGCTGAAGCCGAGAGCCTCGGGAAATCTGGGGGACCCAGAGCAGCCCCGGGAGCACAGGAGGCTGTGCTGGGAGGAGCCCCAGGTGATTGCCCTGCTCCCTGTCCCCGACCAGGACAGGGAGCTCAAGAGCCAGGGAGCTGACTATATGGCAGGGACGCAGAGCTCCTGGAGAGCTGGGCACAAAAGGCCCCTTCTCACCCTCGCACCCAGAGGTTGGCGGCAAAGGGTGTTTTCTGGTGCGCACGCGCGTGCACACGGTTCTCAGCGGGCTGACTCAAGCGCCTGACCTGGTTCCAACACTGCAGGTGAACAGGCGACGTGACCCGTCAGCTCTGTCTGCTAACGACGTGCCCTGAAGCCTCACGTCGCATGGAACACGCAGGGAAACAGCCCAGAATGGGCCAGTGTGGGCCCCCAACGTTGCCCCCGGTGAAACCAGTCCGTTGCCCTCCACCAGGACTGAGGGTGGCCCCTCACGCCTCAGAGAGGCTGTGGTGTGTGCAAGGTGAGGGTACAGACAGACAGGAGACCCATCCGCCCGTCTGCGGCTGGCAGACAACGCACCGCAGGCCGCGCAGCTGTAGGGACGCTGGCCTGTGTGGCGGACGCGGTGCTTCACCAGCTTCCTCTGCATGTTGAACGACTTGCCACACTCATGGCACGTGAAGAGCTCGTCGGCCGTGTGCGTCTTCTTGTGTTCCTTCAGGTTGCTGAAGTTGCTGAAGCCTGCGGAGCAGAGCGGCATGGTCAGGCCGGGGCGTGCTGGGCGGCCCTACCCAGGAGGAAGCTAGGGCAGGCGCTACCTCGGCCACAGATGTCACACAGGTGCGGCTTCTCTCCGGAGTGGATGATGATGTGCCGCTGCACGTCCCCAGAGGCGGCGAACCTGAGGGGCGAGGGAGAACGTGGTCACGATGGGGGGGGGGGGGCGGGTGAGGAAGGGGGCTCACTGGAAGGAACCTTAGGAAGACCGATTCCTGGCAACCCGGCAGGGCAGGGCAGAACTGGCCCTGCTGGATCTGGAGTGCTGACCTCACAGTCAGCAGGCCTCCTCATGGGAGCTCTGGGCTCGGAGTCTGGAACCTGGCCGACTGGCCAGGGACTCTGTGCGGCCCCCTCTGAAGGGCTCTGGACAACCTGGCCCTCCCTGCAAGCACAGGCAGGTGGTGCTGCCCACCGACCTCTGGCCAAGGGTCCACCCTCCCCCAGCTCAGCTTTGGGACTCCGCCAGCAGCGGGGAAGCTGAGGGCAGCCTTCACTGCAAGCATGGGAGCCGTGACCCCTTGACCTGCTGCCCCGGAAGTGACGCACAGCGCAGGACTCCAGGGCTAACTGACATGGGGGGGGTTAGTATCCTGGAATTCCATGACATCAGAAGACGACGGCTGGACACCGCGGTTTGGCTGCCGCGCTCTCACCAGGGCCGCCCCAGGACACAGGCTGCTGTGAGGATGGTGGGCAGGGGCCACCAGGGGGTGACGCTCACACAGTGTGGGCAGGGGTGGGACACATGGGGTGGAGGGTTTCATTCCCCCACAGCCCACCCCGTCCCCAAAGCAAACCCCTCGGCCGTCAGCACACACTGCCCTGCCAGGCCTGGCACCAACCGTTTGCTCCGTGAAACCCAGTGTCCCCCCCAAATGTCCTTCCTCGGGATTGGCCCCACTGCGTCAGGCACTGGGCAGTGCCAGGCCGGATGTCCCCACAGACACGCCCCGGGGCACCACTGACCTCTTGCCACAGACCTCGCAGATGTACGGCTTCTCCCCGGAGTGCCGGCGGAGGTGCGTCTGCAAGTTCCCCGCCTGAAACAAGACGGAGATCGGGCTGTCACTAGAGTTCTGTCTGACTCACAACCCCCATGTCTGGGAAGCCAACTTCTAAGGCGAGCTCCCGTGCCAGGGACACCCTCTGCTCTGAGCCGCAGGCCCGTGGTGCTGGGCACAGCCCCTCTGCCAGTGGGTCCTGGAGCACTGGGGGGCGGGGAAGGGAGGGGTGGGGTATGGGGTGCTAAGCCTGCCCCTGCCCTGCAATGCCTTTTATGTCTTACAGGCGCTTTACCCTGAACCACAGATCAGCTCGCAAGAGGGATTTGGAAAATGCCCGTGTGCATGGCTAATGTTGCGTGTCTTTTGACACAGAGTGCTGCTGTCCAGCAGGGGCCCTGGCCTGACCCGTCTGCCCTTCCACGCAGGCCAGCTCCCTGTCAGCCTGGGGTGTCCCCGGAGGCTTGGCTGCGCCTGGCTGGACGGAGCACCTCTGATGAACACGGACGACCAACAAAGGGCAGGGAGCTTACAACTGATCCCTCGGCCATTCCCAAAGCTGCCGCAGCCTAACGACCGCCTCTGCTGGGCCAAGCACATCGTCTCCACCTGCCAGTTCCCTCTCGGGATGTCTGAGAGGCTCTGCTGCAAAACCAGACAGACGCCCCAGAAGCGGGCTCAGGTAGGCCAAGGGTGGAACTGGCACAGGGAGATGCCCGGAGGAGCCGGGACTGCACTCAGCAGTGCCCATCACAGTGCTGGCCCTGCCGCGCCATCGCAGAGGTGGGTCTGAGGCCCAGCCTGAGCAAGCGTTCATGAACGTTACAGCAAGGACCTGCGCAGTCACCGCACCCGGCAACCCTCCTGCGGGGCTGCCAAGGACCCAAGGAGGCTCAACAACCAAGGCGGGACTGCCCCCGCTGCCCTCTGGCTGTGCGCGGGAGAGGACTCGGGGCAGCACGGTCAGGTGTCACTTTGCAAAGCCGGGGTTCGGGGCCTCGAGGAGGCGGACTGACACAGTGGTTCCAACAACGGCCCGCGTGTGAGGACGGTGGTGAGGAGGGCGCAGGAACGGACTGGCTGTGAGTCTCGACGAGGACCCCTAGCAGCAGCAGCATCAAACAGGCTCGGAAAAGACCCCGAGTCACTGGGGATCACCAGACAGGGAGAGGGGTCGGCAAAGCTAGGGAAGATGCCGTTTGTCCTGGAACGACGCCCCATCCCCACGACACCTGCCCTGGCTGGTGAGCTCGCTTGGGCTGTGCACCCTGGGCCCCTGGAGGCTGGTCTTGCCAGCTCTACTTTCTAGTTGAAATATGGGGGTTCAGCAGAGAACATGTCAAGTCACCGTTGGGGGAAGAAGCCTGTGTGGGGTAGGTGAGGTCCAAACCCCTCCCAGGCACGATGGGAAGGTCCGAGGACCGGACACTTCCAGCTGAGTGATGGCTGGCCTCGCCCGCCCTTCAGCGTGTGCTCCAGGGCCCTCTGCAAAGGGCTCCTCTGAGCTCCGGCCGAGACACAGAAACCCCACCAGCAGCTCTCAGGAAGGCTGGCTGGGCAGCCCCTCAGCGGCTCCTGGTTCCCGCTTGGATAGGACGTACTGACTGAGAGCAGGCCAGGCTGCCTGCTCCCTCCTTTGAAACCTGAGCACCTTTTAAAGGTCTGCAAAGCCAGCACACTCAAGCAGACTGGCACGTGGACTGCAAACTCTGCCGTGGAGTCCGTGGCGACCTGCCAAGGTCCTCAGGACAGGGTAGGACTGCCCCGGTGGGTTTCTGGGGCACTGTCCATCCTCACACAGATGCACAAAGCCTCATCTTTCCCCTTCAGGGCGGCTGGTGGCTTCACACTGCTGACCATGCGGTGAGCAGCCCAACATGTGACCACGGGGGCTCCCGCGCATGCTTGGCATGGACATGCTCAGGGATGAGCTGTAAACATGCACAGGCCGCCTCTCAGGGGCCACCCAGACGCACAGCATGGCCGACCACTCGGTGCTTGCTGTGTGTGAAGCAGGGCGCCCCTTGCCAACGGCCACGGGGACGTTGGAGCATGCCCCTGTGCTGCGTGACGCACTTGCCAGCTACCACCAACAAATGGCCTCCTCTCACTCTGTCCCTGGGGGCACAGGTTACCCAGCTGCTGCCAACCAGCCAGAAGCAGCGGGAGTCCTCCAACCGGCCCCTCGGAAGAAAAGCCTGGTGTCAATGTCTACCAGGTCGGAGCCAAGCGAGCCTACAGCACACAGCTGGACACACCCTCGGCCAAGGCCCAGCTCCAGACCCTTCCCTGTCACATGGCGCTTGCTGCTGCTCCACACTTTGGGCTGGGCCCGTCCCTCCCTGGCTACTAGGCAAGTGAGCGAATCATCTCCTCCGCAGTGGCTCGTGGCCCCGGCCCAGCACAACACAGCCTGTTGACTGGAGGGTCAGCGGAGGTCAGCAAGGAGGGAAAAGGGTTTGGTCTTCTCCCTGACACCCCAAATCTACATGGCCGATGAAGTAAGACAGGTACGGTCCTGGCCCCAGCCCCAGCCCACCACAGTGGAGTCGATTCTGACTGGATACCGCAGAGGTGCCCGAGGGTCTGCCCGCTGTGCATCTCAGCACGGTGGGTTTGATCCTGCAGTTAGCAGCTCGGCCCTCTAACCACGGCACCCCTGGGCGCCCGTCTTGGATGGGCCCGGGATGATCTGGATGCCTGCGGGGTTTCACGGGACTCGATTCACCAAAGCAAGCCGTTCTTAAGGGCAGGCTCCACAGGGATTGAGAGTCCGCCCACACTCTCGCAGGCGCACGTCTGCATGCACACAGCCCCCTGCCACCCCAGTGAGCCAGAACTTTGTTCTCTGGAAAACGACTCGCTCCCGCCTGGGTCTGGGGTCTGTGGCCCCTGGAGCAGTCCTGCCAGGTACGTCACCCTGCAGGTGTCTTGGGCTGCAGTTGGGAACAGCCATCGCGCGGGCCCCCACCTGAGAGAAGTGCCTCCCACAGACGTGACATTCAAAGGGTTTCTCACCTAAAACAAACAGAACGAGACACAACTTGTAAAATCGTTAGCGACAGGCAGGGACACTGTTCTGGTGAGAGCTTCTCTCTCGGGGGTCTGACCTCTCCTGAGCAGCAGCCCCGTCCTGACCCTGGAGTCTGCTGCCTGCTCCTCCCGAGATGCTGGGCGGGGAGGAGGAAATCCAACCTCCATTTGCTTCTCTCTCAGAACTCCCACTGTTCCCTGAAACAGGAGCCTAGGGGAGCATTCCTAGGCCCACACGGGCTGGGGTTCTCCACCTGGACACAGCGCTCTGGCAGAAATGGGGGCCAGACCACACCAGCGTGCCCGCAGCACAGGTGGAGCAAGCCTGAGATCACTCATTAAGACCTGCCCTCCTCGCGGCCCCCACCTCCCCACCCCCCAGTTAGAGCGCTGGTCCAGGGAATGCTCACACAGCAAACTAGGTGTCCCTTTGACAACTTCCACTGACACGGTTGCTCAGCGGCACGTGGGCCAGCATGCCCTCACACGCGTCGCACTGCCTCTTCCAGTGCCCCAGCCCTGGCCCCGCCCGGGGCTCTGTCCCTGTGGGGGCACAGCCGCCCCGGCTCCCACAGGTGATTTCTACTGGGTGACATCCCATGTGGGTGCTATCTCCCTCAAAGGTGGCCCTCCTGGGACGGCTTCGTGGGGCCTGCAGCCTGAAGGAAGCTCGTCCGCCAGCTTCCTGGACTCTGTATCATGGGGGGGGGGGTGGTGTAATTTCTGAGCCCGAGCAGGTGTGCGGGAAGAGGGTGCAGACGGGGGAGAAACAGCGCTCAAGGGAGACCATACTCTCAGCGACTCAGTACCCCCACCCCCGTGAGGATGGAGCCCCAAAGTGCCTGCCTCTAGTGGGGTGCTCTCCCCACAGTGACATGCACACCAACCATGTGAGCACACATCTGGTGGGCCCTCAAAGGTGATGACGCATCACCCCACCTGGGGCTCTGGGGGCCCCACTCCACCTGTGCGAGCGGGCAGGCACCCCCACCCGCAGCCCCCACACATATACAGGGGCCGGAAGCTTCCCAGGGTGGCCCAGCCCTTTCCTGAGAAGCCATGCTCTCCCCAGTAGTGTGTGCAGTGCACACCCCTCTGCCATAGGACGGGCCAGTCAAAGGCTTCATGCCATCTCCTTTGTTTCCCAAGTCAAACCAGACGGGTCATTTAACAAACAAAAACAACCGGGAACCCCTGCCATCACCTCACCCAGGGGGCAAAGCGCCCCTCCTCCTCCTTGGAGCGGCTGGTGGGGTCCAGCGGCTGAGCAGCAGGCAGCCCAGCCCTAACCCTGCAGCCTCAGGGCGCCTTTTCGAGCCATCTCAAGCCTTGAGAGACCATCAGCTGAGATGAACATGGGCGTTAAAGTGCGTGCAGTCCAGCTTCCCACTCAGACCGTAGCCTCCTGATCCGGTGTGCTGGGACTCTGTCTGCTTCCTGGGCCGCCCACGTGAGCTGCTGACCCTGGGTGCCAACCTGCGCTGGCCATACCCTGCCACGGTCCTACCAACCTGGCACCCCCCCTCCCAAGAGCGACTGCGCCCACTGGCCTGTGATCTCCCTGCACCTCGCTGCACCTTTCTGTGCACCCACAGGCCTGCAGCTTTGTGCAGCTGGAGAGGGCTCTGGCTGGCATGGCCCAGCGACTTGAGCTGGACGGGGTGGGATGCCTTCTCCAGGGAAAGCTCTTTCTTTCTTACACACACGGCTGGTTTTGCTCCCTGACACCGTGACCTACACTGAGGTTCCTCCAGGCACAATCCGTGGGTGGTCCCCGCCCTCACAGGGCACCGTAAAAACAATGGCTGCAATCCCCACTCACGGGCTAACACACATCAAGGGCTTTCTCAAAATCCCCTGAGCAACCTGGGACCCCAAACAGAGAACAGGGCAGCCCGTGGGCCAAAAATTGGTAGCACAAGGCCTTTAAAGGCAGGCACTGTGGCTGTGACCTCAGGAAACTGCTGCTCACTGTAACGTCTCATTAAGCTCATTGCCATCAGCATCGGCATCGGGCAGGAGGGAACACCACACGTGTGAACACGAGCTGCTAACACCTGAGTTCAGCCCACTGCAACCCCCCAGGGAGGGAGGGCTGCCGAAGCCGCCGGCTTCCCTGGAGCAGACTGTGCACCTCTCTCCCGGGGAGGGAGCGGAGGGTGGGCTTGAACTGCCGTCCTCTTAGTCCACAGACAAGTGCTTAAGCACCGCGCCATCAGGGATCATCAACAACAATAGGAATAAGAAAGAGCCTTCTGGGGGAAAGGAGGAATGGGATTAAGGTACCAAGTCTTTGAAAACGGAATGCTCAAAATGTACAAATTTGCATTTGAAAAGAACAAATAAACATCTTCCTCCTTCCAAAATCGTTATTTGAAAAAAATATGATAAACTAAATTAGTGCTCAATGTTAGGACTCTGCTCAGAACCAATCAACATGTGGCTTCACAAAGAAATCCCCCACTGGGGTCATGGTTCATCTCTCCCAGGCCAAAGGACGGTGGTTCGAGCCCCCCACTCCGGCACCCACTCGGGGGCCAGCCCTAGCTATTTTAATTACTCATGTTCTCAAATGCAAACTCTGAACATTTGGAGCACTAAGTTTTCAAAGTTTTACTACCTTAATCCCATGCCTCCTCTTTCCAAAGAGCTTCTTCCAAACCGGCACAGACCTGGAAAAGCGGGCGGGCGGTCCCTGTGAGTTCCAATCCCCCGGTGGCTGCTGACCACCAGAACTCTCGCTAGGGACGTAAGCAGAAGCTAACGTGAAGGACACAGCAGAAGCTGCACATGGCTCCCTGCTCTCCAAGCCCTTCCCGGAAGGAAGGGGACCTCACAGGAGGAAGGGGAGGAAGCCCGTGGTCGTCCCCCTGGCGGCTGGCTCTACAGGCCGGTCCGAGGCCTTGACGCTGCGCCTTCTCAGGAGACAGTCAACAGAGCGCAGCTCAGTGTCCAGGCTGGTTCACACACCACGGGCACACAAGAGGCTCTCAGAAACGCAGCTGGCCGCGGCGCCCAGCCCTGGGCGGCCTGCTACCCGTCTGCGCGGGGGAACGGAATGGCTGTACCTGTGTGAGACCGCTTGTGAAGCTCCAGGTTGCTTGGGTGTTTAAACGGTTTCCTGCACAACTCGCAGGCATACTGTCTCTGCGGCTGCAGGGCCTGGGACGGGTCTTCCACATCAGCAGGGCCGTCGGGTCTCCCCGCTTCGTGCCCGCAGCCTGAATTCTCCGAGCTGGCCAGCTCCTCGCGCTCGTTCTCGAGGGGACTGGGGCTGCCCGCGTGGGGCTGTGTGCCTCCGTGCGCAGACGCTGTCCTCTGGGCCACGCGCCGCTCTGGCCCGGGCATGGAGGCGGGCTTGGAGGCGGGCAGCTCCGCGGGCTGCTGGGACTTGAGGAAGCTGAGTGCTTCCAGGTGCGCGGCCTTCTTGAGCCTCATGGGTTTGGGGGGCTCTGGGCCCAGGGCCGCAGGGCTCGGAGGCCGGGACACGAAGTGGGAGGGCGGGTGCTTGGGAATGTCCAGGCTGCACTCGGCCTGGCCGGGGGCTGGGGCCGCAGGGAGTGGGAGTGGGAGTGGAGGCTCCCCTGGGTGCTCGGGGTCGGGGCCCGAGGACTGCCTGCAGTGCTGCTTACTGTACAAGGTTCTGAGTTTGTAGCAGTAGCTCGGCTGCTTACGCGGCAGCTCAGCACTGCTGCTGCCGTCAAGGGAACCGGGGGCCTGTTTTGGGGCACCCCCCTCGGCGTTACGGGGCGTGTCGGGTGGGCCCTCCTGCAGCGGGTGAGGGGGGAAGCTCTCGCTGAGAACACACGGAGCTCCTGGAGTCAGCGTGCTCGGCGGGGAGGCCGCGCCTCTGCAGGGCAGGCTGGGGGCCGGCTCCTTGGCCACCGGCACGGCCGACTTTAAAAACGCCTGGCACAGACTCAGAGCGTTCTGCACCTGCAGGCACCGGGCGATGTCCACCATGACGTGCACGTTATCCCGGCTGAGGTCCAGCCGAGAGGTGTACATGAAGTCCAGGATCTGCCCGATGCCGTTGACATTCTTGAGATCCAGGTGGAAGACGTCACTCCTCTGGCCCGAGGCATTCTGAAAGAGGCTCCTGGCAACAGGAGGGGCGCTCGGTCACCCACTGGCCCCACTGGCCCAGTGACTGACCCACATGTTCATGGTGTGAAAATGTGCCCCCCACACACACACGTGCGCGCTCATTTTCAAAATTATGTTTCTCCTACGGACAGATGAACCAAGATTTTTTTTTATGACACCAAGATTTTAAGCGTCTTGTTAGTGTTCCTCTTTTCAAAGCAATCGAGAGCCAGCCAAGACAGCCTTTCGAACGCACAAGAGAAGTGATGCTGGACTCTTCCAACTGCGAACACATTCATCACATCCACATACGAAGAAAACCAGCCACACACAGTAACAACTCCTAATGTGACTCACATTTCTCTCAAAGCGTAGTTACCGGCAGATGTTCTTAACGAGATGCCAACAGTGGAGACAAGGCAAGGACACATGCTTTTCAATGGTCTGGTTCGGCTGGCTAGCAGATACATGTAACTAGTTCCCCACTGATGCGCCTGCACCGTGACCAGCAGCAGCAGCCTGACAGAGCAGCCCTGGCTGCAGACTGCTTCAGCAGGAAGGGTGCTGCCAGCTTTCCTAGAAGGCCGATGGTCTACGCAGCAGAGATGGGACCTGGGACCTAGTGCAGAGCTGGCGAGGGGAGGCCAGCAGGTTCCCAGCCAGGGGATCAGTATTGCGGGCACAGGGACAGGCCAAGTACAGTCAATTGTCTCACACTGGCTGAGGAAGGCGTTTGAGAAAGTGTACTGACCTGGATGGGGGTGGGGGTGGGCAGGAGCAGCCCTGGTGCCACAGTGGTTATGTGTTGGGCTGCTAACGGAAAGGTCGGCAGTTCAAAACCACCAGCTGCTGCTCAAGAGGATGATGGGCTTTCTGCTCCCCTAGAGTTAGTCTTGGCAGTTCTCCTCTGTGGTATAGGGTCACGAGGAGTGGCCATCGACTTGATGGTATGAACAAGGCACCCAGGATGCTGGCAGTTGTGGTCACCAGGTGTCATGGACAGCGCCTGCCTCCCATGGGGTCAGTCACCCCCAAGCAGCTTTCAGTGCAGAGGACACTGAACCCTGCCAATGAGCTGTGACCCAGACACCTAGCCAGCCTGAGAAGATGCAGGAGCCGAGCCCTGGGGCCCCTAGGCTTGAGGAGACCTTGCATGGGGGCAGGAATGCTGCCCTATTCGTAGACCTCATTTACACACACGCACGCACACACCATGGCGGGAGGGACCGCACACTCACTGGCATCAGGTCTGTGCTGACGGCCTCACAGCCCCTGTGGGTTCTGAGACTGTCACTGTTCACAGGACTAAGAAGTTCATCTTGCTCTTGGGGAGCTGCTCGTGGTTTTGAACTGCCAACCATGTGGATCGCAGCCCAACACATGACTACACCACACCAGGGCTCCACAGTACTGCGTATATATTATGTGATTTAGTAATGTGTTGCTACGAAAAATAAAGGTAGCGAAATCCAAGGAGGAAGCAAAATGGAGTCCAGATACTTCCATTCGAGAAGAACATCCCTGGCTACTCTGAGCAGGATCCCGAACCCAAACCCCTGCAAGGGAGTCAGCTTGACTCTCGTGGCCCCTGCAACAGAGGACAACTGCACTGCAGGGTTATGGGGAGCTGCCGGCTGGTGGATTTGAACCGCGGACCTTCCGGCGAGTGGGGCATGCCTAGCCACTGAGTCAGGCCCAGCCACCACAAGGTACCTGAAGTAGTGGCTGAAGGCTGCGAGCACGTTCTTGTGTGCTTTGAAGCAGACCCCTCGGACCACCAGCATGCAGTCGCAGAGCAGGCCCTGGACCCGCTGCTCCTGCAGCTGCTGGAGGAGGTGGCAGCCGTGAGCGGCCACGGGGTCCATGCTGGAACCTCAGGACACCTGCAGCAAAGAAGCAAACAACAGCAACGGATGAGGACATGACGGGACACCCGGCAAACCCGCGGTCCACCCCCAGGGGCCTGTGGCTCCTTGTACTGTGGCGGCAAGCACACCCCACTTCTGCTTCTCCAGGCTGGGCCCTGGCGGTGCCATAGGTAAGTAAGTGTCGGACTGCTGGCAGGAAGGTTAGTGGGTTCCGGACGCGTCTCGGGAGAAAGATGTGGCAGCTGGCTCCTGTACGGACTCCAGCCTGGGAAGCCCAGTGTGGCAGTTCCACCCTGCCCACAGGGTCGTGCTGAGTCGGGAGCGCCGCGAAGGCACAGAACAGACAGACAGGTAACAGTGCGGGTATCACGGGGCAGCAGTCCTGACAAGGTGCCAGCCAAGCAGAGGCCCGCATATCACCAGGGCAGCAGTCTCAAGGTGCCAGGGGAAGAGAGAGAGCAGGTCTGCTGTTTGTGAGGCAGGAGGCCGCTGGGCACTGGGAGGGCTACCTCCCACAGGGGGAAAAAGGCCTAAAGCCACGCAGATGTTGGAAAAAGAGAGCAGATGCTCTGAATCGACACGGGGCATTTGCTTGCTCTAAACAAGTGATGAAGAAATAGAAGCCTTCAGTGTCCAGATGACAAATGATGAACTTGTCTACAATTTGCTATAAACACCACCGTGCTTCCGCCTTAAGTTGTACAGTTCTCTAATTGTGTCCATCCTGGCCCCACCCAGTCAGAGGAAAGCAAACAAACTCTGGAAAAAGGACTTGTATTTGCTATTTCTTACACATGCTGCTGGTAGCAGCCGTGAGTAACGGCATCATCGTGGACCGTGACCAGCGTTTGTAAGATGCCCCGTGTGCTCGAGCACTGTGGTGTAGCGGTCACGTGGTGGCCTGCGTGCGGTCTGCGAGGTCCGCAGTCAGAAACCACCAGCTGCTCCACGGGAGAAAGACGGGCTTTCTCCTCCTGTGACTCCTCCAGTCACAGCCTGGGAAACTCAGACAACGAATCGGCATTGGCTGGACGGCAGCGAGTGAGTGATGGGGAAGAGACCATTCTAAGCCTCCAAGTATCAGCTATCCTATCTTCTGATGAAGGCAAAGGGGCACCTGGCAGGTCAGAGATGGACAGAGTCTCTGACCGGCCTTCTTAAACACGAACAGGCCCTGCCTTCTTCAGAGCACCGTGACGGAGGGGACAGCTTGGTGTCTGGGTTTTCAGAGCTGCCAGCGTCCACTGCCCATCTCTCAGGACACTCTGTCCGCAAGGCCTGAGGCACCGGTGAGAAGGCGTGCAGAGGAAGCAGGGCTCAGCCGGGGCCAGCTGTGGAACATAGCCCAAGAGAAGCAGGAGCAGGATTAATCTAGTTCTTGAAAAGAACTCGGGGGCAGGATGCAGGAATATGACAGTTGCTCAACCCTGAGAAGGTCTTGGGAAAAATGAGGAGGGAGGGTTAAAGAATCAGCTGACCACAAACAGGCCCTTGCAGAGGAAGGTGTGCTAGGCAGGGTTCTCCAGAGAGATGAAGCCAGGCTGCTGATAATTTTATTTATATATATATGTATATATATATAATATACATATATTTATAAAGATAGATATACAACACAAGAAACGGACAGTTAAATTATAAACAGATAGCTATATAATACAAGAAATGAACGGTTAAGTTATGAACAGATTGATATATAATACAATGAACAGTTAAATTATAAAGCAGTACAAATGGCTCAGTGCGACTCACTCCCGTGAGAGAGTTGTGAGACACTGGCAGTCCTTCAAGTCTTGAGGCCGTCTGTAGTCCTCTGTAGAGAGAGAGCTAGGCTGTCCCAGCACAAACAGCAAGGCAGGTCACCAACTGTCAGCCAGGTCACCAACTGTCAGTCCTCAGCTCCAGAGATGTAAATTCCAATCGAGTGGTCTTAAAGGGACCTCAACTTACAGCGACACAGTCCACAGGCGTCCCACAGGTAGTGTGCCCTTTAAGTTGAGGCACAGAACAAGCAAGGCAGCCGCACACTGGTCTGATGATTAAAGAGCGAGAGACAAGAAAGGCGAGGCTCGCCGAGCCACGTACCTCTCCGCCCTTCAATTAATCCCACTTGTGTGGATGGGCCAGGCTGGCACAATGAACTCTCTCAGAAGGGTTAAAGACTAAGCGGACCACAAACAGTCCCTTGCAGAAAGGTATGAAACAATGTTGCTCCGGTGGCCAGGAGAGCTGGTCCCTGCACAGGCATGCAGTGCACTTCCACTGCATCGACCTTGAGTTGCGTCGTTCCTGTCTCGCCAACGAACACCACAGCCTTCCAGCCAGTCCCCCCGAGGCCCCAGTGATGTCAGTGAAGCCACCTCAAGCCTCAGGACCGGCCTTGCCTCTGGATGAAGAGAGCACCCTGCGATCCCCGTCAGCTCCACATTTCATGCGGCCGAAGAACTGCCCGCTGAGCCCTGCCCGCATGCCTGAGCCACGAGCCCATGAGAGAAGACGCAATCTATCACACCAGACCACATTCAGAGAGGCCAGGACACTTTTCTGAAGTCGCACAACTAACACGGGCAGAGAGGGATTCAAAGGCAGGTAACACAACTGGAAGGGGGGGATCCACCCTCGTTACCACAACTGCACATCTGCATGTGGGCAAGGGTGGGGCAGGCGAGGTGCCTTGGAGCGGCGGAAGGAGCAAGGGCCCCTGCCCCTGGCACTAATCCCCCTCGGGGCAGGGAGCACTGGACTGTGATGAGGATGTTACATGAGCCTGGGTCTGAAATAAGAGAAGGATGTGACAGGATGTAACCGAGCGTGCACAAATGTCAGCCTTATTGCTTTCGTACACGGTAGCTTTTAGAAAAACCACACGCGGCTACAAGCAGCTTCTTGGAAAAACTGCAAACTAAAGATAGTGCAAAGTTTGCCTTTTTGAAAGAAGACAACTGTGCGTGTTATGCTATTAAAAGCTTGTCCCAGGGCAAAGCTCGGGACCCACACTCGGCACTCAGCAGTCTAGTGTGGCCCCTCAGCACTGAGTCGGGGTTTGACCCCAATAAACCTCTTTAAAGCTGTACTCCGTCTCTGCTCACTCATCAACCTGCTCACAACAGTCCCAGTGGCAGTGAGCACATGGCCTTGCAAATAGGAGGTGCTCCGCAGGTACCTTTTCGACAGATGAAGACTTTGGGTCCACTGTCTCATCTGTAAAAAGTAGAGGGGTTTCCACGGGCCCTGATGATCTTTAGGGTCTCTTCCTGTTCTAAACACTACACATCTCTACCAGGAATGGGATGGTGGGGAGAGGGGCGGGAAGGCATTAAACAGAACGGAACTATGGGAAGATTGGAAACCAGTCAAGGGCAGAAGCAGCTGGGGCAGGTGGGACACGGAGCTTCTGGAGGTACCAGGAGCCAAGTCCACAAACCCACTGCTGCCAAGGAGATTCCCACTCATCGGGACAGAGCAGAGCGCCCCACAGGAGTGCCGGGGCTATGGGTCCGCGTGGAAGCACACCGCCGCGTCGGTCTCCGGGTGAGTGCCTGGTGGCTTTGAACCACCAACCTCTTGGCCAGGTGCCGAGGATGTTAGTCACTGGGCCCACCCCACCCCTGGGGTTCTAAACAAGTCAGGAGGATTCAATCCAGTGTGTTTGTAACTTCAGGGGAAGGCACAGGGAGCACAGGCCACACCTCAAACGTATCACACACCTCGACACAGGATTTTGGACGTTTGCCCCGGGGAGCCTGCTCCACGGGGCCTCAGTTCGTGACCCTCCACATCGCCACACTTGCCTTCCACACCACATCCACACTCACTACCAGTGAGTCCGTTCTGACTCACAGTGACCCGATAGCGCAGGGCAGAGCTGCCCCCGTTTGTTTCCTAGACTGTGATTCTTTACAGGGGTGGAAAACAACATCTTTCATCCAAGGAGCAGCTGGTGGCTTTGAACTGCTGGCCTTGTGGTTAACAGCCCAACACGAGGGCACCCTGTGTACACGGAAGAAGACACTGCTCAGTCCTGCACCACTCTCACACTTGTTGCCCTGCCTGGGTCCACTGTTGCAGCCACTAGGTCGCTCTATCTCATCGAGGGCCTTCCACTTTTCACTGCCCTCCACTTTCGCACGCATCACAAACTATGGCTAGCCTTAACAAGACGGGAATCCCGGGACACTTCACTGTGCTCGTGTGGATCTTGTCCACGCATCAAGAGGCAGTTGTGAGGACAGAACAAGGGGACAGCGCACAGTTTAAAATCAGGACAGGTGTGTGTCAGAGTTGCATCCTCTCACTATACTTGTTTGATCTACATGCTGAGCACTTCATCAGAGAATCAGGCTTATCTGAAGAAGAGTGTGGCATCGGGATGGGAGGAAGGCTTACTAACAGCATGCAGCTCACACAACCGGGCCGGCCGAAAGTGAAGACTTGAGGCACTTGCTGATTAAAGATCAACAATGGCAGCCGTCAGTGTGGATTACAACTCAATGTAAGGATGACCAAAATCCTCACAAAGGGGCCAACATGTGGAACAGAAAAAAAGACGGGCCATTTTCAGGGATTTTTATCTTGCTTGGATCCACAATCAGTACTCAGGGGATCAAAGCAAGCATTGCATTGGGTAAATCTGCTGCAGAAAACCTCTTTGGGGAGTTGAAAAGCAAGGATGCTACTTTGAAGGCCCCACCTCCCGTAGGCTAAGAACACCATTATTTTGTATTTTAGGGGCACGTAAAGGTGCTCACACGCAAATAATGGATGAAAAGACCAAAGTGGATGCCGGGTGAGACTCTGACGGTCACAGAGTACCTAAAACTGAGTGGAATAAATAGCGAAGCAAGAGAAGGGGACAGAAAACCCCACAGGACAGCTCGAGCAGATGAAAAAGTAAAGTATTATAAAGAAATACGTGTGCAGACATGGGGATCAAAAAACCAAAAACAGAGCTCGCTCAGCATGGCTCAAACGACGAGAACTGGAGGAAAGACGCAAGCCCTGCATTGTGGAAGCAGCACGGTGGGTTACGCGTTGCTAACCACTAGGTCAGCAGTTTGAAACCACCAGGCTCTCTCCTTACGGTGAGGCTTTCTAGTCCCGGAAACAGCTGTGGTCTTGCAACCCCCCAGGGGCAGGTCTGCCTTGTCCTATAGGGAGTAGGAATTGCCCCAGTGGCGGTTGAGTGTGGTTTTTATGGGCGAAACGGGAGAAAGATGGGACTTTCTACTCCTGTAGCGTCTCGGGAAGGCACGGGGGCAGCTCTACCCTGTCCTGCAGGGTCCCGCCGCAGGGTCGCTACGAGTCGGAATGAGTGGGCGGCAGTGAGTGAAGGGAGATGGGTGAGACACAGACCGGGGCGCGGGTATCAGACGACTCACAGCGGCCCTAGGGGACCCCGCGGGGCTCCGGAGGGTTTGCAGATCGTTAACGGGCCTTCCCCGGTCCCCCAACTAGGGCCTGGTGGGCTAGACTCCCCAACCTGCTGGTTAACGGCAGCGAGCGCTCACCCCCCGGCGCCATCAGGCCGCCTTTGGAAGGGGCCCCTCACGTTCCGGGGGTCCTGCTGCGCGCCTCACGACCTCCCCCCACACATGGCCACGGCGGGGAGGGGCGCCGAGGCCGGGCGGGCGAGGCCGGCAAGCTTCAAGCTCCGCGAGGCTCCGGCTGCAGGGGCCCCGGCGTCCGTCCCGGGTCCCCTTCGGCTCACGGTGGCGGCCGACAGCCGGCCACTCACCCCGCAGCGCCCTAGGGTGCGGGGTTCCCGCGGCCACCTTACCCTTCGAGGTCGCGTCCTCCCCGCCGCCGCCGCCGCCGCCTCTACAGCGGCCGCCGGCTCCCTCCGCGCCGCCCGCCCGGCACTGTTGGTGGCGGAACCATCCCGACAGCGTCCCCGGATCCGCCGGGCCCGCCCCTCGGCTTCCGCTGCGTCACTTCCGCTGCGGCTTCCGCGCAGGCGCACTGGGGCGCTCGGCGGCGGCGGGAAGGTGCGTTCTTCGCTGGGGAGCCAGGCGGGAGGTGGCGGCTGCGCGGCTGGCGGCGGCGATCCCACGTGCTCCCGGCGGCCGGTTGAAACCGTTGGCGGGCGGCGGCCGAGAGGTAAGGGGACGAGAGCCCAGGGGCCGGCCGAGGCGGTTGAGGTTCAGGGGAGCGGAGTGTAGGCGCGGCACGGCTGTCGGCTGCCTTCCATTGATCAGGGGCGACCGCGCCGGGCGCTTGCACCCCTGGGAGCGCGGGGCACGCGATGCGTTCAGGTCTCACTCGTGCCGCAGAGCGAGCGTGGCTATTCGGAGCTTTCGCTGTTCGGCACATGGCGCTACAGGGCAGATCCCTTGTGCACCCACAAGCACTTCACTCCCGCTTTGGAGGCGGGATGCCGCGTTTTGAGGAGGCGCCCAGCGCAGGGCAGGCAGCTGGAGTGGGTTTGCTGCACGTGGGGGACCAGGCCCTGCTCCCCTCGGGGTCTTGGGAAACTTGGCCTCGAAGTAGCCTGGGGGAGCTTGCTGGCAGAGAGCACGGGGGTTGGAGGACAGCGAAGTAAGTGGATGTCCGACTTGGCGCCTGGTTTATTTCACCGCTTCCCTTGTTAGATTGGGAAATGGGATGCGAGCTCACCTTGCGCGCGCGGAATTACCACCAGTTGAGATGCAAAAACAGCAAAAGGATGTATTTTTGTAGCTCGAGCTAGGACTTCCCTCCCTCCACTGCCCAGCTCTGCGGGGACCCAGCGTCCAAAGGGAATCAGCCCCGAGTTCTTTGTTTTCCAGGCTTTTATAGGGCTAGCGGGCAAGGGGCAGTCCAGGGTTATTATTCTTTAAAGTTATTGGAGAATATTTCTGGTGCCAGTCTTTGCCAGCAGTGACTGGCCAGAAGGGTCGCGTGTGTCCTCCCGATTGGTCTGCCAACAGTGGGTGGTAGTCTGTTGGACAGTGTGTCCCATTGATCAACTCAGGTCAGGCTACATCAGGCAGTGGTTTACATCTGTTCCAGGAACCTTATGCCCTTTTCTAGAACTGAAACTTAGGCCCACCTCAAACTTTGGTTTTCCACAGCCTATTTTAGCCCTAACCCAGTTGAGCTATATTTGTGTCCCCACACCTGCTTCACTGAGCAGGGACTCAATCACAGGCCCTAACTCCCGGGATCAGTACTCAACCTGGGACAGCGCTTGGCACATAGGAGGTGTTTGCATTTTTGTTGGAGAAGGTTTGCCGCCGAAAGCAGTGCACGTGATGGAGGGGCACCACCCTTGTCCTTCAGTGTGCTAACTGGGGATCAGACACCTGTCCCCTAGAACTTCTGCAAGGAGGGGAAGGGGCTTCTGGGGATGCACACTGCAACCCTGTCTACCCCACATTCTGGGATGCAGGCAGGATGATGGGCTCGGCTGCCCTATCCTACAGCCAGAATTCTGCTCCGGGAAAGCTCTTGGGCTGGTCTGGGACCTGTCCCAGCGGGGAACACTCATACCTTAGCTTCGCACTGTCCTCGGAGGTGGAGGGATGACCCATCTTGCAGGTAGACGGGTGTTCTGGGGCATTTAAAAAGAACTCAAAACGGCCACGGAGTCGATGCTAACTCCAAGCGACTGCCCCTGTGAGGTTCAGAGACTGTCAGTCTTCAAGGGAGTAGAAAGCTGGTGGTTTTGAACTGCTGACTTTGCAGTCCTATGCACCCACAGCCCTAACAATAGCTTTAGTAAGGGCCGGAGCAGAATGGCGATATCCTGAAACAGCCACTTGGTGATGGTTCCATTCTGTGTAAATGCCCTGCAGGTTTCCAAAGCAGTGTGGCATCTGACTCATGCCTCCTTAATTTTCTTGAAGCAAGGCCTTTCCCCCTTAAAAAGCTGCTGCCGCCCAGCTGACTGTCCCTCGACACCCACAGAGGAGAGCTGCTCCCGTGGAAGCCATGCATCTCTACCAAAAAAGTAGACCACCTCCCCTTTCTCCCTTTGAGCCCGCTGTGTGGGGCTCGCACCTCCGACCTCCTGGCTGGCAGCTCCATGCTTAACCCAGGGTACCACCTAGACCAGTGGTTCTCAACCTTCCTAATACCGCAACCCTTTCATACAGTTCCTCATGTGCTGGTGACCCCCAGCCATTTCATTACTTTTCTTGCTACTTCATAACTAATTTAGCTGTTAGGAAATGTCTTGTAAATATTTGTTTTCATTGTTACAAATTGGGTGAATCACACAATATGTAATTATATATTGTGAGATATTTATTTCTAATGACAAGTAAAATTTTGTCTTGAAGCATGATGTAGCATGGATCACAGTCTTCACTCCGGGTACTTGTCTATGGAGGGTACTTGTCTGGACGGACCCACCCGGAGAATAGAGGACCGGTGTCTTGGTTCCTAAGACCATCGGAAATATGTGTTCCAATGGTCTTAAGCGACCCCTTTGAAAGGGTTGTTCGACCCCCAAAGGGGTTGAGACCCACAGGTTGAAAATTGCTGACTTTGGGCTTCTTGTCCTCAGATATAAACCCAAACCCAAGTTGGCTGACTCGTGGGGACGCTGTAGGAGAAATGGAACAACTTCATTTTTGCCCCACAGACTAGAGGGCCTGAGCCACTAACCTTGCTGTTTTCAGCCCAGGGCCCCTCGTCCTCATTAAGAGGCTCTGGTTACCTGTTGTGCTGTGACCCGAAAGGTCAACCGCCCAACCCATAACCACTCCATCACCAGGACTCCTGGTCCTGGTAGCTCCGACACTCGGGCATTATTACAGCTGGGCTCACCCTGTCTACGGAGCAGTGACTGGAGTTGAAGGCAGTGGAGAGCTTGAGCTTGCCCTCCTCCCAAGGGCCTGTGGGAGAATGCAGCCCTCGGGCTGGGGCATCCTCAGAGCCGGTTCCTCACAGGGTGACAAAACTCCTTACTGTCTGTCATTAGCCCACTGAGCAGGTACGGCAGCGTCCCATCCTCCCATCTCATGAAGTTGAGTGGAAAAACCCAGAGGAAGGCACCCGGCTGACTCCCTGTGCCCTTTCCCCATCTTGCTCTCAGACTCAAATATCTAACCGGGAACTCTTGCTACAAAGTGTTTTTTCCAAGTTCAAGTCCAAATCCTCTCTTGGGTCGATGTTTGCTCAGGGAGCAGCTCAGTCCCTGGGGGCGGCCTGTTTTGCAGCCACGTTGTCAACACGCCTGGCTTCCCTCAGTTGTTAAGCTCTGCTTGTCACCGTCCCTCTAGGCCAGCAGTTCTCAACCTTAATGCTGTGACCCTTTCATACAGTTCCTCGTGTTGTGGAGACCCCCAACCATAAAATTATTTTCATTGCTACTTCATCACTGTCATTTTGTGACGAATCAGGCGACCCTGTGAAAGGGTTGTTCGATCCCCAACACCTAACCCAGGATGCCATCAGGGCCTCCTGTAGTCCGTCTATAGCTCATGGTTATTAGTGAGAGAGGAGGAAGATGACGGGTAAGGCTTTCTACTCCCCATCGAGGTTTCCAGCCTTGGGAACCCAAAGGAGGTTCTTCTACTCTGTCCTGTCGGGTTGCTGTGAGTCACAATCAACTCAATGGCAGTTAGTTTTTTGGTTTGGGTTTTATTATTATTATTAGCAAAAATATGATAGTTTATGTCTGGTCTTGGCACAAGGAACTCCGGGCATTTTGAGTCCGGCGCCTCCATCTTTACTCTTAAAACTTACCCCTCACCGACCTCCCCTCCTTTTGCTTAACCCCAGGTTCCTGGAACCAGATGTTCGCGGAGTCAGGATGTACTTTGATGATATGCTTACTCAACCCGTCCCTGACCTTTAGATAAGTTTTAACAACTGGTTCTCTTCTGAAACCCCTGTGTGCGCACTCCCCCCAACCCCCAGCGGTGCCTGCCAGAAGGGGGTATAAAAACGCCGCCAGAATTTTCCACTGCACAGCTTCAATAGCTCAATACCCTGAGTTGCTGAACCCACCCGCAAGCTCCTCAATAAAACCTGCTTCTAAAACCTCGTTAATTGGGTCTTTGGTTCTGTTTCGCGTCCAAATAAACTTAATATTTGGTGCCGAAAGCCGGAGGAGGTGTGTGCCCCACCCCCTTCTTTGGGGGTCCCCTGAGAGCCCCCCTCTCTCCCCTAAATCTCCAGGACCTTTAGGCGCAGCGCTTACCTTCAGCGCTCAGGCGTGTTCAAAACCAATCTACAGTCACCCTGGTGAGTGTCTCTCTCTCTCTCTCTCTCTCTCTCTCTCTTTCTCTCTCTCTCTCTCTCTCTCTCTCTCTCTCTCTCTCCCCGGGCTTGGTTTTGGTTCCTCAAGCTCCACCAGAGTCTTCCCGCACGAGACACGGCCGCGCAGGGAATTCTCCTTCCATTGGCCCCAGGGGCCTTAGGGGAGTGATTGTTCTTGAGATGTCTTGCCAAACCCTCTCCCCGTCCTTCACTGCCGTCCCAGCCAGGACTCACTTGGGGACGCCTGGGTGCCTCCTGTCTGGTTTCGCTCACCCAGAAGCCAAAACCTTTCCTCTGCCCATCTTCCACCTCGAGTTCTCTTGTATGTATCCCCTGTCTCATGTGGCCTTTCAACTATTGCCTTAGCATTTATTTTCTGGGCTTCTTACTGCTAACGGGCATCCTAACATTAGGTCTAGCGGCGACTGCCCCCTCAGACTGGACTAATCCTCAAAGGACCAGCCTGGGTCTGTTCTACCTGTGGTTGTGTGTTTTCTGTTTGCGCTTCTTTAGTGCCTGTGAACCTCATTTCTTGAGGATCGAGTTTCTCTCTCTTTCACCATGGGCGCGGGACAATCCAAAATTGACGCATCAAGCCCCCTGGGTTATCTCCTAAAAAGTTTTTCTAGCCTGGGGTACACTCAGACCTTGCGAAAGAAAAAACTTGCTTTTCTTTCCCAAGTTGCCTGGCCCCAGTACCAGCTTGACAACCAGTCACATTGGCCTCCGACTGGCACTTTCGATTTCAACGTTCTACAGGACCTGGACAATTTCTGCAGGAGGACTAGTAAGGATTCTGAAGTCACATATGCGCAGGCTTTTTGGGACTTGCGTTCCCGCCCCGACCTCTGTAGCCATTGTTCCACCCGCCAGATACTGTTAGCGCAATCCTCTCAGCAGAAAAAAAGTCATTCAAACTCCTGAAGAGCCAACTGAGTTCCTCAGCGTGCCGCTCCCTCCTCCGCCCACTGCGCCGTCAGATAGCTCTCTCATACCCGCTCCCACAATCCTCCCACTGCTCTTTGTCCGTTAAGCGAGGTTGCAGGCGTAGAGGGACTCGTTCGAGTCCATGTCCCTTTTTCCTGTCAGAGATAGAGACCCGCCTAAGCTCCTTCTCAGCAGATCCCTCTAAGTTTATTAAAGAATTCACTTACCCAAACGTATGACTTAACCTGGCATGACATCCAAGTGATCCTTGCTTCCACCCTCACCCCCAAGGAACATGTGCGGGTATCTGATGCAAGCTGCCAGTTAGCAGACAAAGACTGCGCTATTGACCCAAATGTCCCCGTGGGGCGCATGCCATTCCACTAGAGGAACCTGGCCGAGGGTCTGACCTCCCCCACAGAAACCTCTTGCTCAGGCACCTCATTAGAGGTCTGGAAACAGTCTCCAACAAGGTTGTCAACTAAGACAAACTGAGAGAAGTTACTCAAAAGGCAGATGAGAACCCTGCTCTCTTTCTTAACCGCCTCCAGGAGGCGCTCACAAAGTACACTCGTTTAGACCCAGGGTCTAAAAGCGGGGCCTCTATTTTGGCCTCTCACTTAATCTCTCAGTCAGCCCCTGACATCAGAAAAAAGCTAACAAAGGCTGAGGAGGGCCCTGAAACCCTCTATATAGGATCTGGTAAAAATGGCATTAAGTTTTCAATGCCCGGGGAGAAACGGCTGAAGCCACTCGCCAGGCGAGGGTCCAACAGATGGTTAGCCTCCATTCCCAAGCCCTGGTAGCAGCCTTAAGACTGGCAGGTAATCCCATCCATTGCCACGCTCCCCAGGGGAGCCAGCGCCTACCACCAGAAGCCTGCTTCAGATGTGGCCGAGATGGCCACTGGGCAAAAGTCTGCTCCAACCCCAAGCCTCCTACCAAGTCCTGCCTGCAATGCAGACAACCGGGCCACTGGAAGTCGGACTGCCTGACCCTAGCTCTGCCCGTAGCCCCGCAAAGCGGAGGCGCCGAGATCCAGGAAACTCCAGACACCAGAGCTGTAAGGTATGGAGCTGCTGGGGTTTATGGACTGAAGAGGCCCTGGCTCCTCTCCGGTAACCCTCGCCGAGCCCAGGGTCACGCTCCAGGTAGCGGGTAAATCCATCTCCTTCTTGGTGGATACGGGGGCTACCTACTCTGTTAGCCCCTCTCACTCGGGCCCTACCTTTCCTTCCAAGATCTCTGTTGTGGGGATTGATGGGTCCCCCTCAATCCCCAGACAGACCCACCCCCTGTTTTGCACATTTGACAAAACTCCATTTTCACACTCCTTTTTGGTTATCCCCTCTTGCCCGGCCCTGTTACTAGGCAAGAGACCTTTTGTCTAAATTAAAAGCTACTATTTCCTTCTCTAACCCCCTAGCCTCCTCTAATCTCCATATGGTCTTGCTTAACAGTTTTAACAACCAGAGCCCCATTGTTTGCACTTCACCACCCCCTACTGCATCGCCAGAGGTATGGGACACCAGTGCCCCCTCTGTCGCCTCCCATCACACCCCGGTATTAATTAAGCTAAAAAATCCTGAAGTTTACGCCAACCCACCACAGTTTTCCAAGACCCACTGACTAGGCCTCAAGCCCATAACAGACACATTATTAGAGCAGGGTCTGCTCACCCCTGTAAATTCACCCTGTAACACCCCTATCTTACCAGTAAAACAACCTAATGGACAATACCGACTCATGCAGGACCTCCGCCTAATTAATGCTGCAGTAGTCCCCATCACCCCTGTAGTCCCTAACCCCTACCCTCTCCTTTCCCGGATCCCTGCACGCACTACCCACTTTACTGTCCTGGATCTCAAGGATGCTTTTTTTTTTTTTTTTTTTTTTACCATTCCTATACACCCAGACTCTCAGTTTCTGTTTGCATTCATGTGGCATGATCCTGTTACAGACTTAGCGCAACAACTGTCCTGGCCCGTCCTCCCACAGGGTTTCCGGGACTCCCCCCACCTTTTTGGACAGGCTCTCGCCAAAGATTTGTTAGAGTCCCTTGCTTCGGTCCGTCATATTACAATATGTAGATGGCTTACTGTTATGTTCCCCCTCTGAATGTGATAATGTGTCCTCCGCCACTACTCTTAAACGTCCTGAACTCCAAGGGCTACAAAGTCTCTCCCTCCAAGACTCAAATAGCGCTAACCGAAGTCACATACCTTGGCCTATCTATCACCCCTACCCACCGGGCAATCACATATGACAGGATCAAGGCCATACAAGCTCTCCCCGCTCCCTGGTCTGCATCGGAAATCTCGTCTTTTTTAGGTCTAGCAGGATTTTTCAGGCATTGGATCCCTAACTTTTTGCTTCTAGCCAAACCTTTGTACCAGGCAACCAAAGAGTCCCCCGTGGGTCCCCTTACCTCCCCTCAGACTGTACCCCGTGCTTTCCTTCTGTACGTGGATGAAACACAGCAGCTAGCACTGAGTCCTAGTGCAGCCTATAGGCTCCTCTCCCATCCCAGCCGCCTACCTCTCCAAACATTTAGACCCTACTGTTTGCGATGGCCACCGTGTCTTCGGGCTCTTGCAGCCGCTGTTGAATTAACCATTGAAGCTAGGAAAATCAATTTATTACAACCTCTCACCGTTTCTCCACCCATCGCCTCGCTGACCTTATGTCTCAACAGACTCTTCCCCATTTGGGACCCTCTCGTATTCAACTGTACCATTTACTTTTCCCAGAAGACCCCTCAATAACTCTATCTCATTGTGGATTGCTCAACCCAGCTACTCTCCTCCCTGCTCCAATACAGACCCCCACACACACACTCACTCATGTATGGAGGTTATTCACACTTTTCAGTCTCCCCTACCTGATCTCACAGATCAACCCCTGCTGGGCGCTGAAATCACCCTGGTTGTAGACGGAAGCTCTTTACCAAACAATTCTGGAAGCCGACGAGCAGTCTATGCAGTAGTAATGCTTTCCAAGGCGGTAGAGGCAGCCCGCTTCCCTCAGGCACCACCTCTCAACAGGCAGAATTAGTCGCTCTCACCCGGGCCCTCACCCTATCTAAGGGACGAGTTTACTTAACACACAAAAGGTCTTCCACGTCGAAAGCTAGCCTGGTTGTGCGCCCGTGTGACTTGACCTCTCTGGTCCTGGTTTGCCCTGTCTCGACTGGGCAGTCCAGCTGGTCCTCACAGTCGTGTTGAGAATAGGACCAGCTCAGACAAAGCAGACCTTCGGGCCAGCTGCCGCCCGTCCCTGCTGGGCTGAGCGCTGACTCACCTGGATGGCTCTCACCTGCTTCGCCTTTGCCAGGTGAAGTTGTCTTCAGGTGGAATTGGGTGTGGTTGCCAAGTTGGCTGTCGGGGTGGTGGATCCTGACAGGGTGGTGCAGCTGGCTGTGGCCATTGTCACAGTCTCGACCCCTCTTCTCCCTCAGGACAAGGCCGGAAGCCAGGGTTGGAGCGAGGCTGCAGAGCCCCCACCCAGCTCATCATGGTGTTTTTCACCTGCGACGCCTGCGGCGAGTCGGTGAAGAAGGGGCAGGTGGAGAAGCACGTGGGCATCTGCAGGAGCTGCCAGTGCCTGTCTTGCATGGACTGCGGCAAAGATTTCTGGTGAGCCAAAGGGGCACGGCAGGTGGCCCCCAGAGCCTACAAAGGCAGGGGTGTTTGAGGAGGTTGGTTAAAAAGGCCTTCTGTGGTCCTCTTGTTAAAATGGGTGTGACTCTTTAAAAGGCGCTTTAAAAAACGATTTCCTTTGTCTGGAAAACTTCAAGAGAAGAAAAGGGGGTGTAGAAGAGCCCCAGTGGCGCAGTGGCTAAAGCTCTCGGCTGCTAATGGCAAGGTCGGGGGCCTTCTGGCCTGCGTGCTCTGCAGGAGAAAGGACTTGGCCGTATGCCCGTCTTCCTAAGAGGACAGTTTTGGAAGCCCCTGGGGCAGTCCTGCTCGGTCACCTCGGGTGCCTGCGAGTTCAGTGGACTCCACAGCAGACAGGAGATGCTGTCCCAGTGGAAGCATTGACCAAAAGGGGAAACAGGCTCCAGGGAGACGGCTGTCTAGGCAAGCAGAGCATTTGATCAGTTGGGGCCTGCACAGCCCTCTGGTTGCCAAGGTTACCAAGCCCAGACATTAGAGTAAAAGAGGGCTACAGTGCTGAATAGGTGTTGTCCTTGCTCAAAGATAACAGACTCCTAAACCCAAAAACCTATCTGCTGTGCCCAACCAAACCCAGAGCCTGCGGGGGGCGGGGGGGGGGGGTCTGACAGTGACCCTGGGTAAGGTGGCAGAGAGGAGCACACGGCCCCACCTTTCTCCTGAAAAGCAGCGTGCTGATACTCCCCCACTGTTCTCGAGGCCATCCTGACTCAGCTGGGCCCTGCAGGACAGAGCAAAACTGCCTCTGAGGGTGCCCCGGGCCACCCAGCCTCATCCTGCTGCCACGTGGAGCAGGTGGTGGATGTGAACTGCTGTCTCTGCCCCCGCAGCCCGGCACCCCAACTGCAGCACCACCAGGGTGAGAGATTTCATGGAGAAGAGGTGCTGGGTCCTCCCAGGAAGGTGGAGGTGGACCTGGGAGTGAAGCGTCTGCACCCGGCCTGGCGAGGTGACTGACTGCTTCCACCGAGGGCACAGATGGGTCTGGGATCCCTTGCAGAGGGCTCACCTGCAAAGGAGCTCTGGGGGTGTGGCAGGCTCCACACTGAGCTGCTAACCACAGGTCAGCAGTTCCATCCCACCAGGGTGAGGCCGCCTCCTCCTGCAGTGAGTTTAGAGTCTCGGACCCTCTCCCACCCCCCACTGCTCTGTGGTTTCCTGTTACGCTGCTGCTCCCAGGGGCTGCATCGGGCCCCGTGTCGCCCTTTGGGGTTTGGGCGATGCCTGTGAGTGCTCATTTAAAGCCATTCCGGGCCCTTAGGTTTTCATTCTCGTGGCCAATGGCATTGTGGGTTAAGCATCGGGCTGCTAACTACTGGGTTGGCGGGTGAAACCCACCAGCCGCTCCATGGGATAAAGATGAGCCTGCTTGGACCCGTAAAGATTTACCACCCTGAGACCCTGTGCCCAGGCGTTAGTCAGAATTGCCTCCATGGCGGCCTGCGTCGTGCGGGCGAAAGCTTGGCCCCCGAGTGGGCTCAAAGAACAGCTGTGTGGACGGTGCCGGGCCGGCTGTGTTCCCTCCTGCTGCGCCGCGCGCTGGCCCCGGCAGCACACCAGCAAAGACGGGCAGCCGGTCTGGTTCCCCGAGGAGCCCAGAGACCCAGAAGCTTTCATGAGAGAGGGCGCCCTTTTTCTCAGAGCTCCCAGACTGGGGCCTTTGGGGCGGCCTGTCATGGGCTCTTCTGACTACTGCCTGGTGCACATCTTTGGAACGTAGAGCGTGACCGCCCGGCAACAGAATTCTCCCCTTCAGCACACCTTCCCTCACTGTGAGCACAAACAATGCTGAAGTAAACTGGAAGAAGTCTGTGTCTATCTGATTGGCGGCTGCCCATCTTTCCCGGAGCAGAAAGCCTCATCTTGCTCCCAAGGAGCTGCTGGTGGTTTCGAACTGCTGACCTGTCCACCAGGGGCTCCTGTGGTTGACGACATTCTATATTATAATATGGGTGGTGGGGTTTGCTGCTGATGGATGTCGAAGGAGGAGGTGGGTGGTTGTGATGAGAGGGTCTAAGCCCGGCCCATGGTTTCCGTGGGCAGCTCAGGCCTTGTGGGTCAGTGCTGCCCACTGGGCTCCCACTCCTGGGCCCCGAGGATGCACAACAGCGAAACTGCCTGGCCCTGCGCCAGCGTCACAATTGCCCTTCCGTGTGAACCAGGATGGCAGCCACTGTGTCAGTCCATCCCGTTGAGGGCCTTCCTCTGCACGCACCGCCCTCTACCCAGCATGGGGTCTCCAGGGACTGGTCTCTCCTGACAGTGTGTCCAAAGTACCCGAGACGAAGTCCTGCCATCCTCGCCTCGGGGGCACTCTAGCCGTACTTCTTCCAAGACAGTACCTGGCCCAGTCAGTCCCCTTTACCAGCACGTCATTCGAAAGCACTGATTTTTCTGTGGTCTTCCTTCATGTCCAGCTCTCACAGCCATAGGAGGCACCAGAGAATACCATGGCTTGTGTCAGGCGTACTGAGTCCTCACAGGAACATTCTGTGACAGATCTTGTTCAGAAAATGTCCCCAATGAAATGCCCTTGATCTCGACCACAGCTTCCATGAGCGATGACTGTGGTTCCACGCAGGCGGGATGCTTGCTCCTTCCTCCTCCGTAGAGCCGAGCCACGGGGGCTGGGGGAGCGGCCTGCTCGCTGGCAGTGGGCAGCGCCCGGGGCCTGTGTAACGTGTGCCTGCCTCTCCCTCCCCAGGGGCGACGACTATAAAGGCCACGTGAAGTGCATCAGCGAAGACCAGAAGTATGGGGGCCGAGGCTATGAAGGTAAAGCCCACAAAGGCGATATTAAGCAACAGGCGTGGATTCAGGTAAAGTCATCAGGTAGCTTCTGGCCCTGCCCCCCCACCCTGTCGGGAAGCCTCGGGGATGAAGTGTACAGGTGCGGAAAGGTCCGGGAGACCGCCCTTCTCGGCACAGACTGAGCCTGAGCAGTCGGGAAACAGGTCAGCAGCCAGTCTGGTGGGTGCCTGACACCCGGGCAGGCCGCATAGCCTCCCTTTGATCCGAGTGTTGCTGCTGGGGTCTGGAGACCCTGTCACTAGCTCTCCAGGGGCTGGGCAACAAGGGTGGGCC
This sequence comes from Tenrec ecaudatus, assembly GCF_050624435.1. Classification (NCBI taxonomy): domain Eukaryota; kingdom Metazoa; phylum Chordata; class Mammalia; order Afrosoricida; family Tenrecidae; genus Tenrec; species Tenrec ecaudatus. The sequence continues at coordinate 215,877,333 of NC_134532.1, read as the reverse complement.
CTCCTGACCTCCCTCTGCTTCTGGTGACAGTGGGGGTCAGGGTTGGGACCACATTGGTTATGCATCACACCTGTGTCTGGTTAAGGATGTCCACGTTCTCTGAGACCTGCTCTTACCAGAGCCGGGTCCGTGATGAAACTGGGCCAAATCTGAGTTTCAGGGACCAGCTGATCTACCTGACATGTGATCTCAATTGTTCCGGGATGCGATGGAATGTAGAGTAACTAGAACACGTGTGTGTGTGTGTGTGTGTGTGTGTGTGTGTGTGCTGCGATGGAATGTAGAGTAAATAGAACGTGTGTGTGGGGTCTGTCTCCAGTCATGCGCAATGTGTGTATGTGTGTCTATTGTCTGTCTGTCTCCAATCAGTCGTGCGCAATGATGAACAAGTTTTACCCTTGACCTTTATACTAACCATGAAGGTTCCTACACTTGACCTGAGCGCAAATACAAAACAGCCAAGACCATTCCGAAGTTCTGAGCCATTTTCTCTGGAGCGCAGTACACAAGATGAAACCCCAGCCCTGTTTGGATCTGTCCACGCAAACACAGACCGATCCAGCCACCTCTGGTGTGGCCTCCAGTGACGTTGCGGATGGACCTGGGCATGCCCACCCTTTCTGATCCGCTCCTCCCGCTGTCACAGCCTTGGCATCCCTGCCTAGGTCCCCCTCTGGTCTTTCTCGCTGCTTTGTCACTGGGTCCTCCTGCAACTTACCGCTCTGGCGGGGAACCTTTGCTGCCAGGGGGGCCATTGGGTATTTACATGGTCTGTGGGCCCCGGTGGCTTAGTGGGTTTAGCATAGAACTGCTCGTGGCAAGGCCAGCAGTTTGAAACCAGCAGCCACCCCAGGGGTGGTCTCCCCGGGCTGGTTGGGGAAGCTCCCATGAAGCGTGTTGGGACATTCTACACTGCCCTTGGGTCCCAATGAGACAATGGAATTGATGGCAGTGAGTTTGGAATTTGCGTTTTTCTAGGCTTGAAAAACCGAGCCTGCTGTGTTTGGTCACACATTTAAGGAACTCACCCCTCGTGGTGGGTGTAGATCTTGTGACCTTCCCCTCTCCCACCCTAGAGCTCGTGGTTTAGAAGAACATATGCTCAAAGCGGACTTTGTGTTCTGCTAAAGATGGTGGGTTTCAGGATAACTTCAGGAGTTTGGGGCTTCGGGTTGAAGACAGGGGGTTTTAGTGTTACTGCTTTTGTGTTCTGGGGCAGTCTTCACTCACCCTCCTACTCGATACCTTCTGCTTAAAGCAATTCTGACAGGCCTTTGTTTTATTGTGAACCTACGTATAGTTTTCCTCCATGTTAATTTGTGCCCTGGGTGGAGGCTTATGGAGCAGATCTGTTTCCATCATTCAGCAATGGCCGTCACCGACTCCACTTCCTCACCGTGCTTCCTGTTTCCAGTCCTCCTTTCCTTACCCTCCTGAGCGTTGTTCCAGGGTACACACTGCCCTTTGGCCTCAAGTGGTGATCCTTCTAAGGCAAGTGGCGGATTCCGCTCCAAGGGACTCCTCCCCACGGAGACCTACCTGTTGTTTGGCTGAAAACTTGGTCCTGGGGTGAGGCCATCTCCAGACCAGAAGGAGACAGGCGCAGAGTATCTGCCAGTGTCTGTCTAACCATGAAGGATTAGCTGATTTTTAAGAAAAACATGATTTGGGGTTTTATTCCACATTTTCCTCCCCTTCCATCCCAGGCCCTCCAGTGTGATCCCTCTCAGAGCCGGGCACCATCTAGTTCTTCCCGTCTCATAGCTGTGGAGACTGGAGTTGGCACTGCCGTGTGTCCCCTGGTCTCCATGTCTCTCCTTGCCTCCAGCTGTGGAGAGACCAGCTGTGGCACCTTAGATGGCCACACAGGAACTTCTAAGACTAGTCTCATCTAAGTAAGTCAAGCAGTGTCCTTGTGAGTTGGGCTATGCCAGTTGGTCCTGGTGTTCCCCGCGCCAGGCCCAGCCATCATTTGCTCAAGGTGTTTGGTTACATCTAAGAAATGCGTGTAAAATTTCCCTGTGTGCCTCATCCCTTTCAGGGATAGATAGATAGATAGACAGACACACGCTGTTATAGTTAGGTGCCATTAGGTCGGCTCTGACCCATAGCAGCCTGTGCACAACAGAAGAGAACACTGCCTGGTCCTGCACCATCCTCCCAACTGTGCCCATGGCCGAGCTCATTGCCGCAGCCATTGTGTCGATGCTTCCCGCTGCGGGCTTTCCTCTTTGTCTGGTCCCAGGGTGCACCCCGCTCTCCCTCCCAGGCCTCTGGGGCATGCTGTCTGTCCAGGCATCTACAGTAGATGCCCACCATGGCAGGATTACTACCACTTGCCTCTGCTGCCTTTGACTGGCAAACCTCCCTGTCCCTGTCCGTGGCCCGCCCGTGAACCCGGGGTTTTACGTTAAATGTGTCTCAGCTTTCACTTGCGTGTGATTCCCATCCTGGACAGTCGCGTAGTTGCGTCCTGGTAAGTAGAGCTGTATGGCCATCACCACAGTCCGTTTGAGAGCATGCTCTTCATCCTCGACCTCATCTGTATTTGCTCCCCGTGACCCCCACGCCCCAAGGAACCAGTGAGCCAGTTACTGGCTCCATAGATTGACCTACCCTGGACTTGATAGACAGGAAATCATAGCGATAGCAAAATAAAGCAAAACACCTTGATTGAAAAGAAAGCGGGAAACCGTGAAAACTCAAACATGTTTAAAGTGCATCGAAAGGGAGATGGCATGATGACTTGTTCAATTTGAATCAAACTGTGTCTGCAGTAATCCGCTTTCCAAAGCATTCTGTGTACGCTGTATCCCGCCCCCTCCTTGCGTGTTTTTAAGGACAAGACAGCATGCTAAAGTCTCGGCGTGAGACGTGGGCCACAGTGGCGCCCTGCTCCGCTGTTGGGCTCTTTGGACCTCCAGGGCCCGTCGTTTATCATTTGTGCTCTCTGCTTCTTTCTTCCTAGAAAGTTAATGAGTCGATGAAAAGACCCAGCGTCAGTCCCAAAGTGAGGGAGCTTCTCGGACAGATTAGTGGCTTTGATAACATCCCGAGGAAAAAGGCAAAATTTCAGGTGTGTGTGGTGCTCCCATCCCGGGTGGCAGATGAGTGGCTGGCTGGCTGTTAGTGACAGCTGCCCTTCCTGTGCCCTGGCAGAACTGGATGAAGAACAGCTTAAAGATTCACAACACCATGCTCCTGGAGCAGGTGTGGGATATCTTCGCCGAAGCATCCATGAACGTAAGTACAGCCTTAGCTGTGGTGGGGCCTAGTGTGCTGCCCGCCAGGATGGGGACACCTGGTTCTCGGAGGTCACCGTGCCCTCCTGGTGCCACGAGCCTCTCTCTGGCTCCAGGGACAGGATGGGCAGGTGGGAGGCACTCCTGAATTATTCCCTGCTGGGTTTGACACTCGGCCTTGCTGTCTGCAGCCCCAGTGCCCAACCACCGCTCCTGCAGGGCTCCTGCCATGAGCAGGCCATGCCAAGTGGACCTATGCTGTCCCTGCCAGGGTATCATTACACGCCCAGACCCTGTGCAGCCAGGGTGCCCTCAGGAACATGGGCTTGGTGCTTGATCCCCCAGTTCCTCAGTTCGTTTTCTTGGGGTGTGGGGAAGTGTGGGTAATGGCATTTATCTGTTTATTCAATATGCAGCCTGCTGGGTGGCTCAGCCCATTCACACACAACTACCTGCCTAAAGGGTTGGCATTTTGAATCCACCCACAGGCATCTGGCCATCTGCTTCCAAAGTCAGGCTTAACCCCGTCTGGAGCAGTTCTGCTCTGTGCACGTGGGGTCTCCGTGAGCCGCTCTCCCATCTTCCTTCCTGAGGAGCATCCTGGGTGTATTCCAGGGCAGCCATGGGGCTGGGCAGAACTGCCCCTGTGGGTTTCCTTGACTGCTTTTCCCAGGAATTGAAAGCCTCGTCGTTCTCCTATATAGCAGGCTAGTGGTTTCGAACTGCTGACCTTGCAGTTAGCACCGCTACACCACCAGGGCTCCTTGGCAGAGCATAGCACTGCAGTGTTCTTGGCCAGCACCTCACTGCAAATGCCTTGATTCTTCTGTGGCCATTCAGTGCCCAGCTCTCATGCATTTGAGGAGATTGAAACTCCATGACTGGTCAGGCGCCCCCGAGTCCTCAAAGGGACATCTTCGGTGTCCTTCGTAATCCCAGATTGGGGTTTTGACTGGCGGTCCGTTCTCATCCCGTTGGCAGGAGTTGATTGGCTGTCGAGGGAATCACTGGGGCGGCCACTTTGAGAATATCCCCGCTCGGGAACCTTGCCATCATTCACACTGCCCTTTACGGGACGCCTGCTTTGACAGGTTGTTTCCATGGTGTGACTGAGACCTGAAGGATGGAAATTGCTCCTAGTTCAACTGCAGGGTGTCTTTAAAAATGGAAGGTGAGGCGTGTCTTCCATTGCTCTGATCAGTGACCGAGGAAGAGTTAGCGCCATCAGCCAAGGTTGTGGGCCCGCTGAGCCCTGTGCGGGTGACCATCGACTGAGCACACTCGGCCCTCCGAGCTTAGGGTTGTCAGCTAAGTAAGTGCTTAAGCATCTGCAGTATCAAGATGCCTCACGCCCTTGCCGGTGACCTCCCATCTCCCTCTCCAGGGCACTGAGGCCTGATTGAGGGGCAGGCAGTTCAGCAGTTTCCTAGGTTGCTCTAAGTCTTCCCTTGGAAAGAACTGGCGTGAGGATACCAGGGGATTCCCAGGCAGGGAGTGGGGCTGGGCTCTGCAGGGGTGGGTTTCTGTGGGGTCTGGGAGCCTCTTAACAGACAGATGCCGAGAGGGAGAAAGCAGAGGTGGGTTCCTCTATTTCTAGCCGATTCGCAACTGACTTTCCTTCCTGTGGGGAGGCTTTGGGTCCCAGTGCCGCTGAGCCGGCTTGTGCGGACCTGACAGACTAGCAAGAAAGGCCTGGTGAGCTGCTTCTGCTCCCCCAGGTCAGTGGGGACGGTGCAGGGAGGCATCGCTTTCCTCCTTCACCCACCCCTGAGAGTGGCCGTTGCACCGTGGTGGCTGTGCAGGACCGCTAACAGGCCAGCTACGCCTGCGTCGGGCTCCCTGGACCTGAGCAGCCTCAGAAACCGGCTGGCCGGCTCGTGCCTGTCACGGTCACTGTTGTCAGAGCCAGCACGAGGGCAGTGAGTGATTAGGCACAAGGGGTGCAGGGGAACACGTAGTGGTGATCTCTGTGTTCTGCCCGGGACCGCCCCCCTGCCACCGAAGAGGGGGCTGTCCCATCGACACAGCCAAGAGAACACGCTGTGGGGCCGTGGCGGTCTCTACAGCCCTCCTGTCTGATTGGTGCACTGGGCACGCGCTGGGCAGGTGGGGGGTCAGAGGTGGGGGAGGGCGCTGGCGGGCTGGCAGGCAGTGAGTGGCCGTGGCGTGGCAGGACCCCACCCTGATGCGCGTGCTCGGCTCGCTTTGGAAACCAGGACCCCCCTGGCGCGCAGCCACCGAAGCAGCCCCTGAACCAGGTGGCCCAGCCGTGCGCCGAGGTCTCGGGCAGGTCGCCCCCCGAGAGCCCGGCAGAGCCGGCCGAGGCGGCGAAGAAGAACAAGCGGGAGAGGAAGGAGGAGCGGCAGAAGGGCCGGAAGAAGGAGAAGAAGGAGCTGAAAGTGGAGGCGCAGGAAAACGCCGGGCGCCGGAAGCCGAAGCGCGCGCAGGGGCAGGAGGACGGCGCCGGGGCCGAGGCGCCCGCCACCAACGGCGTGGCCCCCGGGAAGAAGGCCAAGAAGAAGCGGGAGCGAGCCCAGGGCCCCGGGGAGGGGGCCGCCAGCGGGGCCGGGGGGCCGCGCGAGCACTCGGCCGGGAAGCGGAAGCGGAAGCACTCGGAAGGTGTGTGGCTGGGCGGGCGGGGGAGGGGGCCTCCTGGCCTGGAGCCTCGGGAGGGCAGAGCGCGCACAGGCTCAGGCTCCGGGCCCGCAAGTGGCCCGTGCAGGGCAGGCAGGGGCTTCTCGGCACCCACTCCCCTCCCCACCCCACCCGCCGTGGTGCCCAAGGGGACCCTGGTGCGGGCTGGATGCCATCCTAACTGACTTAGAAACTTGTGCCCGACCGCTCAGGGGAAGCCGATTGTAAGAAGAAAAAGATGAAGCTGCCCGAGCCCCCGGAGCAAGAGGTCACCCCCGTGAAAGGTATGGCCCACCCTCCTGCGCGGCGGCGGGGCTCTGGGTCCGGTGCTGCTGTCACGGACCCTTTCCCGTGGAAGGTGGTCCCCGCGCCTACCGCCGGCCTTCGAATCTAGTTGCTCATCTTGGAGCAGCGCGCGCTTGTCTTGTCGATTTCTGAGCAGGTTTGGTGGCAATATGTGGGACACATATGTCCCAGGTGGACTGGTGGCGGAGTGAGTGGTACGTGGGGCTGTGCTGGCATCTTCAGGATCTAGCAATGACACAGGCCCCCACCGGGTGGCAGCAGGTGGTTTGGCTGCTTCCTGTAGGTGAAGAGGGTTCAGCGCTGTTGAACCAGCCTCTGAGATACCTGGAGGGGCAGGGCTGGGAACAGGGCTCTGACCCTATTACTACCTGTGTGGGTCAAGCTCCAACCCGAACTCACTGTCACTAAGTTGATGCCAACTCAGTGATGCCTACAGGACGGGGCATAACAGTCCCTGGGTTTCCAGACTGTAACTGCAGCTTCCAGGAGTAGAAAGGCCCATCTTTCTCCCTCGGAGCGGCTGGTGGTTTCAAACTGCTGACCTTGAGGATAGCCGCTCGACATGTAGCCTTTTAGCCCGCTGCCAGGGCTCCTGTGTGGGTGAGCACCTCCAGTTCTGCCAGGTTCTTCTGCCTCCGTTCTCCCTTAAAGCCTCTCGGGGGAGCCGGGGGCAGCCTGGGTGCTGGGGCTGCAGTGGAGCTATTTTTCTAGAAGAATCCTGCCTTGCCAGGTGAGCTGCTTCCCTTCCTGGTGGTTGGGCTTGGAGGAGCAGGCCATGCGAGCTCTCCACCTGTCTCACCAGCATTTCTGGATCGCTGACCCGCTCTGCCATGGCGTCAGCTCCGGCCCATCACGGCCCCCCTGCCATCCTCGCCTTTGCTGGGCTGCCAGGCTATCTCCGTGAGGGTCATCCTCTCTGGCTGGCCCCGACTTCACCTCGCCAGCGGACAGGCTTGGTGAACAGACATCCCAGGGAACCAGCACCGTGTTATTCTACTGTCCCAAGGTCTTGAGCCAGTCTTCTCTCCCCTAAGCTCTGTGCCCAGGAGGCCAGCGAGAGGCGCCTGCCAGCATTCTCCAGGGGCTGCTGCTTGTGCTCTGTAAGAGCTGGCGTCCTGGGACGGCGAGAAAGCTGGCGCACTCAGCAGTGAATGGAAAGGCTGGAGGCCCAGGTCCACACAGAGCGGCCCTGGTGGGGGGGTGGCGGCCTTTCCTGGTTTGGTCGTTATCTGTGGGTCCTCCGGCTCACTTCAGGTCAGGCTCTCTTCGGCTCCCCGCCCTGCTCCCTGCGTCGAAACGCCCCACGGCCTCGGTGAAGGTGCAGCACTTATGGGGGAGCACAGGTCTCTGGCAGGAGTTGGTCGCGTGCTGGGACTTGGGTGATTACTGATGCTTGATTCCAACTCCATAAGCAGTTACAGTCTCAGAAACCCGCAGGGGCAGTTCTGCCCTGTCCTACAGCGTTGCTACTGACTCACAGTATTGACTCGGTGGCAGCGGTTGGGTTTGGCGTGGCTCCTAGTAAGCGCTGGCACCCTCACCTGTGGCTGGCTCTCCTGGGCCACCCGCACTCCGAAGGGTGGTCCAGCAGCACGGAAGAGGGGCCACGTCCCTGGGCCATGTGCCTGGCCTGTTAGCGAGCTGGACCTCCAGGATGAGACCAGCAGGTCTGCTGCCGAGGCTGGCCTCGGTCGGTGTGTGGACCCCTGTGGACGGCCATGCAGAAGCAGAGTCATTAGGTGGGTGGATAGGACTGCATGTCCAAGCGCCTGACCTGCTTTCCTTGCTGTGGCAGGTAAATTCAACTGGAAGGGGACTATTAAAGCAGTTCTCAAACAAGCCCCAGACAATGAGATCGCCGTCAAGAAGCTCAAGAAGAAGGTATGGCGTCTGGACCTGCCCCCGCTCCCTCCTGGTGTTCAGATGCTTTAGTCGTACCTGACGCACTGGGTGGTGGCAGTGTGTGTGCGTGGAAGGGAATAAGTGTGTCTGAATGTGTGATGGGGATGTGCGAGTTGGGGGTCTGTGAATGAGTATAAGCAGGTGGATGAGAGTGTTGTGAGAATGTCGGGGTTGGTGAGCGAGTGGGAGTATGGACATGTGTGGATGAGTATGTTGTGTGTGTTGAGTATACGTGTGTCTTCCTTGGTGATTGTATATCTGCCCCCAGTAGCCCCTGGGGTTCCTGTGGGAAGAGCATTGCATAAAATCCCATCGTATTTGATCGACCAGGGGGCGGGTGGCTCCAACATTTTGGAGTGGCTTATAAATTTTGTTAAGAAAAGCCCACTGCCACAGTCATGGTGACTTTGCAGGACAGAGTAGATCTCCTCCTGAAGATTTCTGAGACGGCAAATCCTCACAGAAGCAGCCAGCCTCGTCTTTCTCACAGACCAGCTAGTGGGTTTGAACCACCGACCTTGTAGCCCAGTGCTCACCCACAGCGCCCTCAGGGCCCCTTTGTGTGAAGACTGGCTTCCATCTGACTTCCTCAGGCAGGAGTGTTGTCCATGCAAGGCTGTGTTGTGCTTAGCCTCGCACTCACGCAACTTTCCCAGCGCCCCATTTACCACCCCCCTCCCTCTCGTTTCTGTCTCTCCTCGTTTTTAAAGATGGGGACCCTGGTGGCACTGTTGGATAAGCATTGGACTGCTACCCACAAGGTCAGTAGTTCAAAACCACCAGTTGCTCTGGAAGAAAGATGAGGCTATCGGCTCCTGTTAAGATTCAAAGCCTGGGAAGCAGCAGTACATGACCAGACCCAGCCAGATGGCCGTGGGTCACCCGCGGCGGCGGCGTCCCCGAGTCCGTGCCCTGGGCCTCTCTGACGTCTGTCTTCTCTGGCAGGTGCTGGCCCAGTACTACAGCGTGGCGAGCGAGCAGCACAGGTCAGAAGAGGAGCTGCTGGTCATTTTCAACAAGAAAATCAGCAAGAACCCTGCCTTCAGGGTGCTGAAGGACAAGGTCAAGCTTCTGAAGTGAACACGTTCACATTCCAGAGAGGAGCCCTGCTGGTCGCCCTGCCTCCCTCACCAGTTAGGAGGCGTGATGGATTCTCATGGCCCACCATTTGCTTCCCCAAACTGTATTTTTTAAGTTAAAGAAGATATATATGTGTGTATATTTTTGGTAGAACTTTTATGAGAGAATAAAATATATTCTTGTCCACAGTGTGAGGGGCGTGCTGGTCAAACTTACTGTGAGCTGCCATCGTGTGGAATGAGCAGCCCCGTGGTGTAGCAGGTTGGCCGCGTCTGGGGCTGCTAAGTGCAGGGCCAGCAGCCGCCCACAGATGGGGCTTCCTCCCCTTGACGAGTGAGAGGCACAGAAGCCCACAAGGCGTTCCACTGTGCACCTGGAGGGTCGCTGGGGTCGGAACCAGCTCGGGAGCAGTGACTGTGGTTTAGTCTGGTTGGAGGTGTGACAGCACCGAAGTGGTGGTTCCTCCAAGTCCACCTGCTGGTGACCGTCGCTGTCACGTCAGATAAGAACCCAGTCGAGGATTACCTCAAGCTGGGAAGTGGCGGTCGTGCCGGGCAGCTGGCCCCAGCGGAAGGATGACGTCGTCTCGGGTACACAGCCACCGTCCTTGGGACTCAGCGCAACTCGATCTCTTCCGCTTCTGTCTGAGTTAGAAAGCAGTGAAGACACGGGGGGTTGGAGGGGTGGAGAACCCATGTGCTGGTGGAAAGGTTTCTTTGTGTTCTTTGGTCTTACCCGCTTACACAGGCTCGCTGTTAGATACACCCCTGCTTGACTGGTCCACCTTGTAATTGCCGAGGAAGTACATGCCTGTCAAGGTCGGCCGGCGCTCAGAGGGTCAGGCCATTGTGGGCCCACAGAGGTGGTATTGTGAGGCGCTGACACCCTAGCTTCCCCGAGGCTCAGGGGGCCCGGGGTCATCCTCAGGTTTCCCCACCGCCCGTCAAAGGAAGGTAATAAGGAATAAACGCTGGCTGCTTCCAGCATTGCTCTGGGCCCTGGGCATCGCACCGAGTGATGGTAACGATAATGCCAGGGGGGCGTCTCGGCCCATGATGAGCTATGCAGAGGTATCAGATGGCCAGTGGACGACGGCCTCCTCCCTCCTCCCACGTTTCAGAAACGAGTGAAGGTGCTGGCATTTTTCTCCATGGGCAGGTGTCTGTACATGATTCTGTCTCACGTGTGAGCTTGCGTTGGCTGAAGGCTCCCGAGCAGAGCATCAGCCTCACACTAAACATTTCACACACACACGTACTGCCGCCCTCCGCGTGCCCCCACTGCCGCGCCTCCTCTGTCTCTGTTCCTCTTTTCCTGGTGGTAAAACGCTGCCCTCTGGGCCTGGAAGGGCTGGTTATTCGAACAAGGGGGTGAGTTCAGGTCCTGGGCTGAAGGGTGACTGAGGGCCGTAGGCTGGCAGCACCCACATGCATTTCTGAAGCCCCTTGGTGCTTTTGAGTGGATTCTGACAGGCTGCTGGCTGTGTCAGAGCGGCGCAAGGTCAATGGGTCAAGTTCACTGGCTGCTTGGAGGGAGGCTGTGTGCTCTGGTAAAGGCTTCTCAACTCCAAGGCCTTTCTGACTCCTAGGGACCCTGTGGGACAGGGTAGCGCTGCTCTGTGGGTTTCCCAGACCCTGTCTTCTCAGGAGCAGCTGGTGGCTTCGGACTTTTGGCCTTGAGGGGAGCAACTCAATGTGCAACAACTGCACCCTCTGAAAGCATGTGTGTTTATCTAATTTTATTTGTATTTGATATATATGTATAGCGGGACAGTGCAAAAACAGGAAGACACTCAAGCAGGAGAGCCACAGGGGCTACAGCAATGAACTCAAATGTCCACAGTTGTGAGGGTCTTGCTCTGTTGTCCATCAGGTCTCCAGGAGTCAGCTGACTGGACAGCCCCTCAACCACAGGCCTATAGACCAGCAGTTCTCAACCTGTGGGTCTCGACCCCTTTGGGGGTCAAACGACCCTTTCACAGGAGCCGCCTAAGACCATCGGAAAACACATATTTCATAATATATAATTATATATTGTATTGTGATTAATCACCATGCTTTAATTATGTTCCATTTGTAACAATGAAAGTACATCCTGCAGATCAGATATTTACATGACGATTCATAACAGCAAAATGACAGAAGTAGCAGTGAAAATAATTTTGTGGTTGGGGGGGTCACCACAACATGAGGAACTGTATGCAAGGGTCATGGCATCGGGAAGGTTGAGAACCACTGCACTAGAGACTGAGTTGAAGTCAACTCCCTCCATGGCGGCAGGTTTTATAAGACAGTAGAACTGTTCACAGGACTTCCGCGGCCATCGTCTTCACGGGCACAGACGGACAGCCTCCTCTGCCGTGGAGGTTGAAATGGCCAACTGTTGAGTTAGCAACAGCATCTGCCCACTGCGCCTCCCGGGCTGTACTCCTGGCACTTAAGGGACTCAAGTTTGGCTGTGAACACATTGTGACAGCAGTTGGCTCTTGTTTTGTTTCGTTTGTCCATCTCCCATGATGCTCCACAAAGCGCCCGCTCCGCTCTGCGGAGCCAGGTTGGAGACCCACTGGCCTCCAGCCTGCCCACTGCTGGTCAGTGAAAAAGAGGAAGACCCTCACCAAGAGGCCTACAACAGTGGTGTCTGACCTGACAACAATTGTGAGGCCAGTGCAGTGCTTCTGTTGTCCACGGGATGGCTGTGGGTGGGAACTGATAACAGTACCTTGACAACAGCACCTAGAAAGAACAGTACAACCTAACAGAGGACGCCTGGCTCTCAGGAAGAATAACATCTGAGATCTTAGCGGCGTGTCTTGAGACATCAACTAAGTCCACATGGAAGACGCATGCCAGCCTGGGTGACCCAAGGATTGTAAATATTGAAATCCAAATCCAGGGATCCACATGTGACCGCCTCCCTGGGAGAGGGACGGCAGAGAAGGGGGCGAAGGGAGACTCCGGATAGAGCAAGATATGACAAAATAACGATGTATAAATTACCAAGGGTACATGAGGGAGGGGGGAATGGGGAGGGAGGGGAAAAAAAGAGGACCTGATGCAAAGGACTTAAGTGGAGAGCAAATGCTTTGAGAATGATTGGGGTGGGGAATGTATGGATGTGCTTTATACAACTGATGTATGTATATGTATGGATTGTGATAAGAGTTGTATGAGTCCCTAATAAAATGTAAAAAAAGAAAAGGGGGAAAAAAAAGAAAGAAAGAAAAGAAAATGATTAGGGCAAAGAATGTACAGATGTGCTTTACACAATTGATGTATGTATATGTATGGACTGTGATAAGAGTTGTATGAGCCCCTAATAAAACATTAAAAAAAAAAAAAAGAAATACAAATCCACCTGGTTTGCAGAAGGCTCTGGATGCCAGTGGAAACCCAAATCTACTTGCAGGGCCCCCACATATACTAAGCCTCCCGTGAACCCCCTCTGGCTGTAGTCGAGGGCTGTGAACAGCCTTGTTATCAGAGCACAGGGAAGTCAATATGGCAGATGTCGTTATGTGAGAATGTAATAGTCTATCGTTTGAGCTCCCTTTTTTAAGTTGTTTTCATTTTCAATATATCCTGTTTGCTTTTTGACTAGTGTTTCGTGTAGTCACTCTTCCTTTTTAAAAAAATTGTTTGCTTCCTCTTTGTGTTTTGTATGAGTTTCCATATATGAAAGCCAGGCTAGATAAATCTATAGGGACAAACCGGGTTAGTAATTACGTAAGGACATGGTGGGAGAGGATGGGGGTGGCGGGGGCGGATAGGGAGCTAACACTATGATGGTGGTGATTGCACACATGGTTATATGATTGAATGGTTACATTGTATATTAATGTGAAGTATAGCCCAATAACACTCTTAAAAGAGAGAGAAGGAAGTCAACTTGTGTCTGTTTAGGGGACATTGGGACAGACTCAACCACAGCTAACACCAATCCACTGCTGAACCTTAGAGCAATGGACCATTTGACATCGAAAGGCCGGCATCTGCCCACGGGCCAACTTCAGAAACAAGCTCACTGCCATCGTGTGACCCTCTAGGGCAGGGTAGAACTGCCCTCTTTAGGGCCGCAGAAAGCCTTCTCTGTCCCCGTGGAGCCGCTAGTGGTCTCAAACTGCTGACCTTGTGGTTAGTAGCCAAAGGTGTGACCCACTATGCCCCCAGGGCTCCTTAGGACAGGGTCAGGTCGTTAGAAAAGCAGGGATGGAAACAGGAAATGGGGGAAGGGATGTGACTTGGAGGGGATGCTATGGAGGAGCTGAAACAACGTGTCTGATCACTGACTGGAAAACAGATGGTCTGCTCCGCACACCTGCACAACGAGAAGTTGTGTTTTGTGCTTTGAATTACAACCAAAAGCACCACCCATCGTTGGTGGGGAGGAGAGTGGTACTTCCTTGGCCTTTCCAGAGCTTGTTTGCAGATTGCTATCAAGAGCCTTACAAAGGCCCAGCTTCCTGCATGGACAAAGGTCCAGAACGGAGAGACCATCCGGGTTCTGCAGGCAGGTGGACACTGATGACATCGCCTGGTCGCATCACGAGAGAGACTCTCTGCTTGGTTGCCAGCTCCCTTTGGGAATGACGGGCAGGAATCCAAGCCACATAGCCTGACATATCCCGAGCGATTCCCAGGGTTTTTTGTTTGGTTGGTTTTTGTTTTCTGATAAGGGCTTCTCTTCATTAATGTCCTCGCGGTCAGGGGCGGGTCCACGAGTCAGTCTGCAAACAGCATTGGCTCAGTAAACCAGACTCGTGGGTGTGGAGCTGTGTTGATCTACTAGTCTGTAGAGCATACTTTCACAAGGGTTGCACCCTGCCTTGGACTGCAGACTAGTAAGTAAACACAACCAAGCCCGTGCCCACCTCTCCTAAGTGGGTAAGCCAGCCCTGGGATTACCATGGCCCACTGCTCCCTCGAAGGTTAGCCTTGTCCTCCGTTTCAGCCTCCATCTGTTGACCAAGGATGTGAATAGGCTTGTCCTCGGACAGAATGCAGCGGCTTCCCCAAGTTGGTTCTGCCCCATGGCCCGACAGAACGAGACACTGCCCAGTCCTGGGCCATCCTCACAATGGTTCCTATGCCTGAGCCCGTGCTTGCAGCCTCTGGGTCAGTCTATCTTGTTGCGGCCTCCCTCTTTCTCACTGTCCTTCTGCCTCGTTCTCAACATGCCCAAGCAGGCTGTCCTTCTCCAGAGACTGCTCTCTCCTGGCAACACGTCCAAAGCATGCCCAGAGCACCCTCTAAGTAGCACCCTAGCTGCACTGCAGATCTCATTGGGTGAACACCTCACAGGGGCTCCTTGGTTTTCTCTTTGGACCCATTTTTTACCTTGCTCTAGTTTCAACTACTTTCTGCTATCTTTTGGATTGAGGGTTTTATTATTTTGTCGTTGTTGGATTGTCTTTTAAATCATTTTCTCTCTAGAAAAAGCAGGTTAGGTAAATCTATGGAGACAGCAGCTAAATTCATCTAGTTCTTTTTGGACAGTGGTTCTCAACCTTCCTAATGCTGCGACTCTTTCACAGTTCCTCATGTGGTGGTGACCCCCCAACCATAAAGTTATTTTCACTGCTACTTCATCACTGTGATGAATCGGGCAACTCCTGTGAAAGGGTTGTTCGACCCCCAAAGGGGTCGCGATCCACAGGTTGAGAACCGCTGCTTTAGGGTTCTGATGGTGTCATGGTTACACACGGCTGCGTACCTCAAAGTGTGCGGTTGAAAACGACCAGCTGCTCCAAGGGAGAGAGACTTGACTTTCTGCTCCCAGGAAGAGTTGCAGCCTCAGAAACTTCCCACAGGGGCAGTTCCACTCTGTCCCATAGGGTAGCTGTGAGCCGGACTAACTCGATGACTGGTGGTGCGTGGTCATAGCAGGAGAGGTTGGGGGAGGTGCGGAGCTAATCGACGGTCGCAAGGATGAGGCAAAGGTCTTAACGTTGATGGTGGTGATTGAAAACTTCCTTACTCTAGCTAAACCTTTAACTTGCACGTGAGTTATATGTCAATCAAACTGGTAAAGTGTGTTTGCATTTGTTAAAGATCTGGACTCACCTCACTCTCAGGGCCACCAAGTCAGTCCCAACTCCCAGAGACCCGATGAGACGGGGTGAAAACAGTGAGTTTTCCAGGCTGGGGCTCATACAACTCTTATCACAATCCATACATCCACCATGTCAAGCACATTTGTACATTTGTTGCCATCATCATTCTCAAAACATTTTCTTTCTACTTGAGCCCTTGGTATCAGCTCATTTTTCCCTTCCCTCCCTTCCTCCCTTATGAGCCCTTGATAATTTATAAATGATTATTTTTTTCATGTCTTACACTGACCAATGTCTCCCTTCACCCACTGGGAGGGGGTTACAGATAGATCATTGTGATCGGTTCCCCTTTCTCCCCCACCTTCCCCTTACCCTCTGGTATGGCTACTCTCAATATTGTTCCTGAGAGGTTTATGTGTCCTGTAGTCCCTGTGTTTCCGGCTCTTATCTGTACATGCTTTGGTCTAGCCAGATTTGTAAGGCAGAATGGAGGTCTTGAAAGTGGGGGAGCATGAAAGAACTAGAGGAAAGTTGTATATTTCATTGTTGCTACATTGCACTCTGACTGGCTCGTCTCCTCCCCGAGACACTTCTGTAAGGGGGTGTCCAGTTGCCTACAGATGGGCTTTGGGGTTCCACTCCTCACTCCCCCTCATTCACAATGATGAGTTTTTGTTCTTTATTGCCTCATCCCTTTGACATTTTGGGGTCACACAGCTGGTGTACTTTTTCCATGTTGGCTTTGTTGCTTCTCAGCTAGATGCTGTAACTCTTTACGTGGGTGGAAAGCCTCTTCTTTCTCCAGAGCAGGTGGGCTATTGGTTTCGAACTGCTGACGTTGGCAGTTAGCAGTCTAATTTGTAATCCATCATTGCAACCATCTGGACCAGCTCATGGGGAAGAACTGACCCTGCAGGGACTTCCGGCTGAAAACTTTATGGGAAAAGATGGCCAGGTCCCTGGGAGCTGTCGGTGGGCTCAAACCCTCTGACCGGGCAGTTACCCACTGTGCCTGCCACAGATGACAACCACTGCCCGGGAAGCCCCGTGTGGCAGTCACAGAGGGTCACTTCGAGTGGGCAGTGTGGAGCCACTACTAGCAGGAAGAGGTTAGGAAGCGTCTTGGGCTGAACCCAGCACAAGCGTGTTGCAGGGAAGACCAGCCAAGGTCAAGTCCAGAGACAAAGCCAGCCGCTCATGAGGCTGATCCGGAGGCGGAGGGCTTCCGGCTCCAGTTCAGGTGGCCAGCCCACACTCTTAAGTACTGTCTGATGGCCCCCTTGACGAAGATGTGCTCTCAGAGGAAAGACAGACTGCACTTGTTCAACCTCCTTTTAAGTCGCCTCAATAGGGCGCGTAAACAGAGCTCTTTAGAACCAATGGCAGAGGGCTGGGAAAGGCCCGAAACCAGCCCCCGGGAAACCCGACGACGTTTGGAAACTCTGGAAGGACCGCTGAGGCTCCGGGGGGAAATATTCAGTTACAGGGAAGACCCCGCACTGACCCTGCTGCGGAGACGGCCACCGGGGGGCCTGTCTTTCAGCCGAGGGACTCCCCTCCTGCCACCAAGGCTTGGGGCCCTGCCGGAGCCAGGGGGAGGGGGAGGGTAGGCTTTGAAGAGTGTCAGTCCCGGTCTTTAGGAAGCTGGAAAGAAAGGAATGAGAAACCAGAAAAGGGAGGCATTGTTTGGAAGGGCCCCTTGGTCCAACCAGCTGTGGGTCTTCTGTAGCAAAGGGTGGCAGACAGCCGGGGCTTAGCATTCTCCTCTTGTGCTACCTTCTTTTGAAGACCGGCCACGTCGCCATGGAGATGAGGCTGACTCCAGAGAACCTCTTGAGCACCACAGCATCACTTCCAATGGCTCATTTTTTTGGAAGATCACCAGGCCCTTTCTTCTGCCTTGCCTCTGGGCGGACTCAGGCCTCCAGCCTTGGAGGGTGTCAGCTGAGTCATTTGGCATTTGCACCATGCAGACTCCTCCACCACATGTGACCAAACCCAGGGCTAGTGGTTGACTGATGCATAGCGACCCTACCTGGTAGGGTGAATCTGCTCCCCAAGGCTCCGAGGCTGCACATCTTCATGGGAGCAGACTCCACCCCCTCACCTTTCTTCCAAGGAGCGGCTGATGTGTTCAGGTTACTGACCTTGCAGTGGGCAGGCTAATGTGTCACCTCCACAAAACGTAGAGGGCCAGGGCAGAGGGGGTCATGCACTGGGTTGCTAACAGCAAGGTCAGTGGTTTGGAACCACGGGCTGCCCTGCAGGAGAGACGAGGTTTTCACTCCCATAAAGAGTTACAGGTTTGGAAACCCACAGGGGCAGTTCAACCCTGTCCTATAGGGTTTTCATAGGCCAGAATCAACTGCATGCGTGTGTGTGTGTGTGTGTGTGTGTAACTCAACAGGAGAAAACATTCCCTGAAGAGCATCGTGTTTGGTAAAGTCAATGAAAAGGAGGAAAAGTCAGTCATGCAAAATAACAATTTATAAATGATCAAGGGTTCATGAGGAAGTGGGAGCGGGGAGGGGGGGAATGAGCTGATGCCAGGGGCTTAAGTGGAGAACAAATATTTTGAGAATGATGAGGGCAACGGATGTGCAAATGTGCTTGACACAATTGATGTATGCATGGATTGTGATGAATTATATGAGCCCCCAATCAAATGATTAAAAATAAAGAAATAAAATATAAGAAAGAAACGTCAGTCATCAAGGAGATGGATTGACACAGTGGCTGAGTAACGGCTCAAACTTAACAGGAGAGGGCAGGACGGGGAAGGACTGCATTCTGTTGAATGAGGTCGGTCGCCACGAGTAGGAACTGGATGGTGTCTGACTACCACACTCACCGATTCAAAGCACGCTTCCTTGTGCGGTTTTCTGGACAGTCCACCTTGCAGTCAGTCCTCTCCAGAGGTCTGCCCTGGTTTGCCAACACCTCTGGTTTTGTCTGTTTGTTGTATTTCCAAATATATGTCCTTTTATTTTTTCAATAAATCATTTTATTGGGACACGTCTGGTTTTAACCTGGTCCCCCACCCGTAACGCCCACATGTCAATGACGGTGCTGTATTGCAGTCATCTGCTCCCTGGAGTCTCCCTTACTCCTCTCCCCAACACTGTGGCACCCGGAGCTGCTCAGAAAATGATTGCTGACTGAATCAAAGAAGCGTTCCTGCATTTATAAATGCCGTACTATATCATTCTCTGAGGTCATGCTTGGACAAGCAGATCAAGTGCATGGCCAATCTCTCACTCATCTTTATCTTCATTGCTTAGCATGGTGCCTAACCCAAAGTTCAAACCCGAACTCACTCAATTCTGACTCATAGTGACTATATAGGGCCGTGGAGAACTGCCCCTTGGGGTTTGTGAGGCTGTAAAAAATATATACATATATACATTATTCTTTTTTTTTGAATCAGTTTATTCTTATAAAAATCATTGGGAACACGAGAAAAGATATTTGCAGTCAGGTGTCTGGTCAACATCCAGTGCAATTCACAAAGGGGTGGGGTGGTGGGCAGGGCATTGGAGACCCCTAATCCGCATGACACATTCTTCTGAACAGTTGATAAAGCTTTTAACCCAAAGGGTCTGCGTGTGCAAGCGCGTGGCAGAAGAGTGAGGCTCTAGAATCCACACTGGTTCCTTGTTTTGTCGCTGTCCGTACTGCTCTAAAGAGGCACATTGTAGAGGCAAATCATAGACTGAGCAGTCTTCATAGAGGCTGGCCATTTTCTAGGGAAGCTGAGTCTTGCCTTTCTCCAAAGGAGTGGCTGGTGGGTCAGAACTGCTGAACTTCTGGTTGGCAGCCCAACACATCATCACTATACCACCACAATCCACACCAAAGAGTTGCTCACCAGTGGAATTGGGTTGAGTCCACCTCTGGGCCATTCCAGGTGTCAACATTGAACTGTGCTCCATCGGATTTAGTCACCGGGACTTTCTCCCAAGACACCTCTGAGCTGATTAAAAAGACCCACACTCACTTCCGCTGAGGATTCCCACTGAGTGACCCTGTGCCAGTGGGATTCGGACTGTTAACGCCTGATAGAATTAGAAAGCTTACTCTTCTCCCTCAGGGCAGCTGCTTTCAAACTGCTCGCCTGTGGTGCAGTCGGACACTAGCTGCAGTGACACAAGGTTCCCACTTACTTTCCTCCTGCCCTGCGCCCACGCTCAGCCTTTATTTGGCTCTCAGTGATTTCTCTGCTACATTGCCCTTGACTGACCGACATTCGACACCCTCCTTGACATCGACTCTAGATCTCTTGTTCCCTTTCCCCTGGGTTTGCTGGCTCCCCCCCCCCCCCCCCGCCCCCTTTCCCATGTCCCCCTGGAACTGTCAGCCCCATTGTTTTCTTCTTGTGATTGTTTCTCTTGCATAGACAATGAAAAATAAAAGGGCCTAGTCCCAGGTCTGTCTGCCGACCCTTATTATGTATGGTTTCTAATTGAGTCTGATGAGGTGCCAAGCCCTGCCCTTGAGTCTATTTGGGGGATTCCTTGGGGACTTTGTTGCTTTGCTCTCGTGTTTCACTCCAGTGTGGGAGCAGGGCTGGGTTTTCATCATGTGTATTCTCTGCATGGTGAGCAAAGGAGGTGAGAACGCGGACGATGTGAAGAATGCAGCGTTAGGGCTAGAGGGGCAGTGTTTGTTAACGAGCTGTGATATCCAAGTGACAAGACCTTGGAGGATTGGAAGCACTTGCTGATGATCAGAGACTGCAGCCTTCAGTGGGGATTTGGATAAGTCATCAGGAGAGACCAATCACCCGAGAAGGACATCCTACTTGGTAATATGGAGGGACTGCAAAAATGAGGAAGATCCTTCAGGAGATGGATAGGCCCAGTGACTGTGCTAATGGGTTTGAACGCGACAATTGTGAAGGCACAGGGTGGGGCAGTGTTTCATTCTGTTGTACATAGGGTTGTTATGAGTTGGCATCTTCAGTTGGGAGGACCTATAAATAATAGTACATAATAATCCATACAAAATTTCTCAGCACATGACATTGGCATGGGGTGGAGTGGATAAACTGAATCGTTGATGGAGAGAACATTGTGAAGTAGTGTGTTGGACTGGGTTGACTATAGAAATAAATCCGAAGACACTCATCTGTATAAGAAAAACTTATATCAAAAGGTAATTGTATATTATGAAACATCCCAGCCCAGATCAAGTCTGATAATTAGCCTCTAAGTCTGATACTAGTCCATAGTCTCTTCAGACTCATGCAATGATACAGAATGCAGGAAGACCACAGGTTGATGGGTGAAGTCTTGTGGTTCCAACGGTGCTGGAAGCATCACAGGGTTGACTCAGGTCTCCACATAGCTCAGTAAGTCTACAAGGTGAAGCAGCAAGTGAGCAAGCAAGTTCCCAGAATCCTCATGAGAAGACCACACCCACAAGGAGGCACCATCAGGCTGTGGCCTGATAGGCTAGACTCCATGCCTGTACTTATTTATCAAGCTGACATGAAATTATATAACTACCACAGACCACCCCGGTCAACTTAACACCTTTATACCACTCTTCAGGCATACATCATTTAGTTGTACATATGTTGCCATCATTACTTTCTAAACATTTACTATAAGCCTTTGGTATCTTTTTCTCTCCCTCCCCGCACTTATGACCCCTTGATAAATTATATTTTCATATCTTACACAGACCACTGTCTACCTTCCCCCATGGTTTCTGTTGTTCACCCCCTGGGAGGTGGGGTGACTTTGTGTTGATCATTGCAACTGGTTCCCCCTACCCTCCTGGTATCACTACTCCCATTCCTGTATTCCATGTGTCGTATGCTCCTCTCTTATCTGTACCTGTGCACCTGTTCCGGTCTCAGTGAAAGGCAGGACTGGGGTCATGATAGTGGGGGGTCAGGAAGCCCGAAAGAAACAGAGGAATATTGTTTCATCAGTGCTATACTGTGCCCTGGTTGACTCATCCTTCTGTGACCCTGCTATGAGGGGATGTCCCACTGTCTACAGATGGGTTTGGGTTCTCTGCTCTGACACCCTCAATCTCAACAATAAGGTTTTCATGGGTTTTCTGATGCCTGTTACCAAATCCATCTATACCTCATAACTGCACAGGGTGGTGTGCTTCTTCCATGTGGGCTTGTTGCTTCTCTGCTATATAGCTGCTTGTTTAACATTAAGATCCCAAATGCTGTTATCTTTTGACAGCCAGGTACCATCCACTTTCTTCACATTTGCTTATGCACCCATTTTGTCTTCAGTGATCGTATCAGGAGGGTGAGGATCATAGAATGCCAGGTTGTGAGAACCAAGTGTTCTTGCATTGAGGCAGGGCTTGGACAGAGACCCAAAGTCCATCCACTACCGCAGTTTATTGCCATATAAATATATGTACATAAGCCAATACTTTTGTTAACATATTTACATAGGTACACACCTGTTTATACTTCTATCCAGGGCTTTGCTTCCTATCTTTCCTGTTTCATTTTACCTTCCTCCTGGCCCATCACATGTGCCCTTCTTCTCCCTTAGTACTTCCTCTCAGCTAGATTGCTGTTGTTCCAACACCCCCAGGATCGCTACATCCTCATTGATTTTAACCCTTAGTTGTTCCCCATTCTGTCAGTTTGCTCATCGCTCCCTTCCCCCACCTCCCTCCAGAGCCATTGGTTCCATTGCTTTCTCTGGTTTGCTTCCCATGCCTACCTTATATAGACAGGCAAAACCAACAAGGGAGACAAAACAAAAAGATTGAAGAGAAAAATAACTAGGAAAAAAAATTTTTTAAGCATACATAATTCCAGGTCTGTCCACTGCACTTCATGACTCTCCCCAATTGGTCCTGGGGGAATTCCAGGAACTGCCCCTCCTAGCCTGACATCTACTTTGGGGGCTCCTCAGGGGCTTTGCTCCCATTGCTGATCTGTCATGTTCCCTTCTTGGTTTGTCCTATGGGGGGATTCAGACCAGACTAACTCCCTGCCATGTCCCCAGTATTGTCCTGTCGCGGTATGCTCCAGTGAGGGGACATCATGTCTTGAACTACATTGTCAGCCCTAGTCTTCTCTGTGCCTTTGCAGGTCCGTCATCCTCCAGGCTTGGTGTGTCAACATGGGGTTTAGACTCTTTTTTTCTCGGTTTGTGTGGGCACGGCAGGCCTGCCCCTCCCCAATCTGCATGTTTAATGTTGTCCTCTGTAGCACACACTTCTAGGGAGGGTCATTTGACTCTGACTGGGGCTGCCCCTGTAGCCCACTCTGTTCATAGTTGCCCCATATAAGATTTGATGCACCATGGTGGGGTTTGCATGCACTCACATTTCTGTGGAGACATAACCAACACTCTCCCCTCCCAGTGCCATCGCCTTCCCCCACCACTTTCTCCCGCCATTTCCCTCTTCTCTGTTATAGTAACACGCAATTTTTTTTCATTTGACTTGGATTTTATTATTTATAATCTTTGGGTCACACAGGCTGTTTTTTAAAAAAGATAATTTTATTTGGGACTCATACAACTCAACACAATTCATACATACATCAATTGTATAAAGTACATCTGTATATTCATTGCCCTCATCATTCTCAAAACATTTGCTCTCCACATAAGCCCGTTATCAGCTCCTTTCCCCCCCTCCCTCCACGCCCATGAACTCTTGATAATTTATAAATTATTGTCTTATCTTACACTGTTCGATATCACCCTTCACCTACTTTTGTTTTCCATCCCCCAGGGAGGAGGTTATATGTAGATCCTTGTAATTGGTTCCCCCTACCCTCCTGGTATCGCCACTCTCACCACTCATCCTGGAAGAGATCATCTGTCCTGCACCGTTTCTAGTTCTTATCTGTACCAGTGTACATCTTCTGGTCTAGCCAGACTTTAAGGTAGAAATGGGATGATGATGGTGGAGGAAGCATTTAGGAACTACAGGAAAGTAGTGTTTCATCGTCGCTACACTGCACCCTGACTGGCTCATCTCCACCTCACGACCCTTCCATAACGTGATGTCCAGTTACCTACAGATGGCCTTTGGGTCCCCACTCAGCACTCCCCCTCATTCACGATCTTTTGTTCTTTGATGCCTCATCCCTTAGACACCTCGTAATCACAGGCTGGTGTGCTTCTTCCATGTGGGCTTTGTTGCTTCTGAGCTAGATGGCTGGCTTGTTTACCTTCAAGCCTTTAAGACCCCAGTCGCTATATCTTTTGATAGCCGGGCACCATCAGCTTTCTTCACCACATTTGCTTATGCACCCATTTGTCTTAAGCGATTATATCTGGGAGCTGAGCACACATTAAGATTTTTTGTTCTTTGATGCCTGATAACTGATCCCTTCAGCACCTTGTGATCACGCAGGCTGGTTTGCTTCTTTCATGTGGGCTTTGTTGCTTCTCAGCTAGATGGCCACTTGTTTACCTTTAAGTCTTTACGACCCTAGATGCTATATCTTTTGATAGCCAGGTTCCATCAGCTTTCTTCACTACATTTGCTTATGCACCTGCACTGTCTTCAGCTATTGTGTCAGGAAGATGAGCATCATGGAAAGCCAGTTGAATAGAACAAAGTGTTCTTGCATTGAGAGAGTACTTGAATGGAGGCCCAATGTCCATCTGCTTCCTTAATGTAAACCTATAAATACATGCACGTAAATCTATTTCCCCAACCACATATATATATTTACACACGTACATGCCTTTATTTAGACCTCTATAAATGGCCTTTGCCTCCTAGCTCTTTCCAGCACATATGTAATTTTAAAACAAAACAGTAATAAAATCTTATCTGTGCCTAACAGGATAAAATGAAATTGCATACAACTCAAAATGTGCCAGGCCCATTTAAGCATTCTATAAGCAAAATAAAAAAAAGTCTCTACTTAACAAGTGCAGTGTGTGAACACTTATACCACAATCCTATGAACATATTCCCCCAACCACGAAAGTTTGTAAGCCAGCCACCTCATGCCTTTGTCCCCCCAATTTTGGGTATCCAATGTTTATACTGCCCACTTATATCAACCCAGTGCTGAGGAGACAAGCACGTTCTTTGATGTGAAGAATCTTCATTCCAGTTGGAACCTGAGTCAGTATCCATAAGAAAAGTCAAATCAGGACAAAGTCTCCATAAAGTCAGCAGCAATATGCTCCAAATCAGGGGCTCAAAATTCTCATCTCCATCTGGTCGGGGTCTGGCCAACTCAATGTGGGATGCCGCCGCCTCAGCCTGACCAGGGTGCCCACTGGCTGTCTCCCTTTTTGACCATGGGGCCCATCACAAATTCTGAACAACCTGAGCCCCCTTGGGTTAGGTCATGACATAGGTCAAGGTTCTGCACAACTCATTGAACTTCAGATCAGGCAATCCACTCTTTGTCTTTGAACCAGGTCCACAGGAGTTAGTGGTCAGGCTTGTTTCTCTATTGCTGCCTTTCTCCCACTTCCACTCAGTGGATCCAGGTAGTCACTTAGCAAGCATTTCAGGGTGTCCGCAGGCTCCCTTTAACTGTTCAGTCTTAGAGAAGAGAGTTCCTTCAAGGCTCCATATTTTTCCAGCTTCAGGCACAAACCACTTGTTCAAAAGTTCCTTTTTTCCTTCAGTCTGTCAACAGCTCTCAGAAAGTCTTTACAAATGCCAATGTCCAGAGCACTCAAAGCACAGGGCAGGGCTTATCTTTTCAAAGAACTTCTTTGTAGGAGTCTTACACCCATTAAAGATCTAATTTAATGGCTGAAGGCAAGCAGACTTACAAACTCTATTTTTACTTCCCAATAATCATGTCACACATTTTATCAACAGTAGCCAGAACCTAAACTCAATTCTTAAGTCAAATTCAATCCCTATCTAAATTACCCGACTCATATGCAATATGGCCTTAGGCCTCTGACTGCATCTAGCCAGGGCCGGGCCTTCTGCTGGCCATTTTGACTAAGCACATGGTCTCAGAGAAGCTCAAGGGGTCATTCTGTTCCCCAGGCTCAAAATCTACATTTACCATTCATTTTCACCATTTCAGTCAGGAATAAGCAAAAACTTCTAGGAAGCAAAATCTTCACTTCCCACATCTTTTCCAGTACCCCCCTCCCCCCAGTAAATTGCTATAAAGCAGAGGGCGAGCGAGCATCCATTCTCCATCTTCATGTTTCTCTTGTACCCCACTCCCAAGGTACCATTATGATCTGGACTGGGTTGACTAGAGAACAAATCCAGAGACACTCATGCATGTTTAGGAACGAACTTTACATCAAAGGTTAATTGTGTATCAAGAAAACATCCCAGCCAGTCCAGATCAAGTCCTTAAGTCTGATAATTAGCCAGTAAGTCCAGATACTAGTCCATGTTTCTCTTCAGACTCACACAGCTACATGCAATGATGCAGAAGATCACAGGACGCTGGGTGACGTCTTGTGGATCCAATGGTGGTGGAAGTTTCACAGGGCTGGCTCAGGTCTCCACATAGCTCATTGTGTCTTGTCAACAAGGTGAAGCAGGCGAGAGCAAGTTCCCAGAATCAGGAAGGCCATGGCATCAGGCTGTGGCTTGGACAGGCTAGGCTCCACCCCTGCTCTTTTCAAGGTGACATGAAATAACTGCCACAAGTAGTGAAAGAGAAAAAGCATTTTGGATTGAGGTGGAGGGTCCCTGCACTGTTGGGTGTGGTATAGCTAACTGGAAGATGGGAGAAATACCCCCTAGGCAACAATTCTTGAGTTTTAGCCTAAAGAATGGTCCAGAGAAGCCTCTGAAGATGCTCCCAACCCCCCCGAAGAGCAAGTTTCAGTCCAAAGAATGGTCTAGAGAAGCTCAGGGCACAGGCCCCTAGACAACTGCAAGAGTTTCAGCCTGAAAAATGGCCTAGAAAAGCCTCTAAAGATGCCCCACTTCCTGGAGGGCAGCAAGTTTCTGCCCACAGAAGGCTCAGCAAACAGCTCCTCTAGGGGTCAGCAGAAGCCATGCTGTGAAAGAAGACCCAAAGAAACTGCAGCCTCAGGCGCAAAAGGCCAAGAAACCAAGTTAAAAAGGACTCAGAATCCCAGAATCAGAATGGATCCAGGCCAGCAGTCATCAGAACTGGAATTGACAGGGGTGCAGCGCCAGTAATTTTCCATGGCACAAAACCTGCTACAAATGCAAGAAAGCCAACCACAGGTGAGAATGACAACCTTGACCTAGGACAAACTCCTCATTGATTTCAGAAAGAGATGGCTCAGTGTTGGGGTCCCTGGGCTCCAGAAGCTGCACTTGTCCCATTAGAAGATCTGCCAGGAAGCTAAAGCAGTAACACCTTAACTCAGAGTGATGGCCCACAGCAAAAGAGATGCAGCTGAGACCAAAAAAGTCAGTTTTGGCATGTGGGGGGGAGGGGGGGAAAGGGGAGCAGCCAATAACTTTGTTACAATGCAATTTCTCAGCTGGAGCAAGAGATTTACTTGGAAGAGCTGTGGAGTGGTATTACATTCCATAGATGGCAGCATCTTTGAGCAATTTCCTTTTATTACTGTGTAGTAGTGGGTAGGAGTCCCTGAAGTAAGCACTCACCATCACTGATAAGCCTAAAGCTTGGCAGTTTCAAACAACCCTTCGAAGTCAGACCTCGAAAACCCCGTGGAGCAGCTCTATTCTGCACACACAGGTTCACCTGAGTGACTTCATGGCGAACAGTACCTAAGGAGAGTGTTTATACAACACCTTATGAACACATCATAACCCTTTTAAAAAATGAGTTTGGTTAGCTGCAGGCAGTCGCCTACTTTAACACCTGAAATATTTCAGGGGCACTTTTTTTGTGTGCCTTGCATGTAGTCTGACCTTGGCGTAAACAAAATTGAAGTAACATCCAGACCCCCTTTGTGAGACAAGACTTTCATGAAAGAACTGGAGTGAGCAGCGTCCCATTTCACTGGTTCCAGAGGAGACGTAGCCCTGTTTTGAAACTCTCTTCCTTTCTAATTCCCTTCCTAAGGAGGCTGTTATATTTCTGGTTGCCCATTGGCCAGGTAAAAGACCAGAGAGTTTTCCAGAAAGAAAACAATGCCCCGGGAGAGAGGTAGCCAGGAAGCCTCAGGCTTGGGCCACGCCCATCCTAACCTTTCTAGTCAACAGCAGTTGAACAAAATAAAGAACCCAAACACACTAAGTGCTATGGGGAAGCAATCCATTAAGAAATAGCCTCAGGACAAGCCCACTTGCAACTGCACCTGGCCCCCATTTCTGCCCTGGAGGGAACCAGGTGGGAGGGAGGAGCCCAGCCCATGGGTTAGGTTCCACTTCAGAATGAAGCAGCTAGCTTTTTAGCTCAACAAGAAAAACCTTTTTCTCTTCGGTTAAGCCATAACGACTAGGGTGCCATTAAGAAAAGAATGGCAGAAGAAAGAGGCTTTGTCAGCATTTCCGGCCTCGGACGAGTGGGATCCACTCCATGGCGGTGGCTTTGTTTGGGGGTGACCACGAGGGGCAGGAGGTGGCCCGCGTGCTGGGGGCGGGCTTCAGCGCCCCCATTCATACTCAATGTGATGCTTGCTGAAATCTCAGGAAGCGTCTGGGAGGCGGGATTATCCTCCCGGCGTGGCTGGTGGCAGGAGCCCCGGAACCGTCGGCGCTAACGGCAAGGCCAGCAGTTCAAACTCACCCGCTCCTTCCCGGACGGAGGTGAGGCGACCGACTCCCGTACGTTTAGTCTCGGAAGCCCACACGCGCGGTCTGACTGGGCCCGACGGGCGCGCTGCGCGTTCGAATCCGCTCGGCGGCCGCGAGTTGGGTTTTTCGTGGTGTGGGTCGAAGACTAGCGAGGCGCCGACTCTCTTCGTAGGCGCGGGTTACCCAGCGGTCGGCGTCCGGCTCCCGGACTGAGGGGGCCGCGTGGCGGGGCGGCTCTGGCTGAGGCCGAGGCCCGGCTGGCGGGTTTGTCCTGGGGCCGGGACGCCAGGGCAGGCCGAGGACGCGGGCCGGCCAGCATGGCGGCGAAGCGCGCCTTCCTCCTCGCGTGCGCGCGGCGGCAGCGGGCAGTTTGGTTCCTCTGGGCCGCCATCGCTCGCGGTTCTCCTGGAAACCCCCGTCTGCTCGCGGAACCGCGGCCGCACCGTGCGTCCGCTTGTGCTCGCTTCCCGGAGCGCCAGCGTCATCCGGGCTTTTTACGAAGCGGAAGGCGCGAAAAGCCCTCCAGTCTGGATCCGCCCCCGACCTTCCGGTCCGGAGAAGCCGGCGCCGGGCGTGCCCCGTGACGTCACTTCCGCCAGCGACATCGCGGCAGGGCCCCAGGATGGACGCTCGGCGATCCCGAGAGGCGCTCCGGCGGCGGTACCTGTTCTCGCCGGACGCCGAGGCTCCGCTGAGCGGGGAGGGCGACGCCGGGCCGGGTGAGGCGCCGTCCCCGCGCGCGCCGAGGCCCCGGGCTCCGGTGGCCGTGACCGAGCTCGGCGGTTTACCTTGCTCGCGCAAGTCGGCTGTTCGCTGCGGTGAAAGGCGCTTGAGCTTTCAGAGCCCCTGACTCGATCTCAGCCGCCTGCAGACTCCGCGGAGAGCTGGCTTACTAATCCCCGCCCCCCTCTTCTTTGCCTTACAAATCTTTATCCTTCCTGCGCGGGGTGGGGGGCGGTGCTGCTGCTGCTGCTGGTTGGGCGCGGCGGAGTCTGTACGACTCATAGCGACAGCTAAAAGCTGCCCGGCCCTGCGCCATCCGCACCAGTGCCCGTGTGCCTGAGCCCATGGTTGCGGCCAACGTGTCTTCTCATCTCTTTGAGGACCTTCCTCTCTTTCGCCGCCCCTCCACTTTCCCAAACATGATGCCCTTCTCTCGGGACTGGTCTCTCCTGTGACAACATGTCCAAAGGCCGGGAGATCAAGTCAGGCCCTCCGGACGTCTGTCTGTACGTCTCGGATGGATCTCTTTGGAAGCAGCCATTAAGATGACACATACCCACCCCTTCTCCTTCTCAGAGCTGGCATGCTCGTATGGGCACCGGAGATGTACGTGTCAAATGTTTCACCTTGTCATGACTTGTGACAGCAAGCGACCTTGTTAGACGCCACGGGTTTGTCTCCGACCCATAGCGACCCTATGCACAGCAGAGTGAAGCACTGCGTGGTCCTGCGCCATCCTCACAATTGTTCCAATGCCTTAGCCCATTCTTGCAGCCGCGATATCAATCCATCCCCCTGAGGGTCTTCCTTTTTTTTGGCTGCCCCTCCACTTTACCAAGCATGGTGTCCTTCTCCAGGGACTGGTCTCTCCTGACAACATGTCCAAAGTATGTAAGCTGAAGTCTCACCATCCTTGTCTCTAAGTAAGAACTCTGGTCTGTCTGCTTGCAAGACAGATCAGTGTGTCCTTTTGGCAGTTCGTGGGACTTTCAATATTCTCCAGCCCCACAATTCAAATGCATCCATTCTTTTACCGTCTTTTTTCACAAAGGACTGGGACTCTTAGTTGCTCGTCACCAGAGAGCTGGCTCAGTAAATTTGGATGTATTCCTTTTGGGGACAAAGGGCTATGGGTTTTGTTGTTGTTGTTGTTTGCACTAAGGTGGAAGATTATCAAGGGAGGCGTAGAGCTGCGTATGTCATACTCCCATTTGGATGGAAAACCTGACCTGGGCTGTGTGTTTGCCCGTAGATGCAGAGTCTACCTCTGGAAGACCTGCGTAGAATCGGGCCTTGGTGGTTGCGTCTTGGCTGGGGAAGTGTGAGTTCAGGGGGAGAGAATTTCACGTTAGACCCTTGATTTCTAGCGGGTAAACAAGGTGAATGGATGCCTTTTTCAAAATAATCAAAACCCACTATAGCCAGACATGGCAGGGGTTTATATTGAGGGCCTTCCTGGTATTGTTGACATCTCACCCACAGCGATTCTGACATGCAGTTAGGGGCCGAAAACCTCAGGAGTGATCTTACATCAGCTGAGAGTGAATGAGCCAGAGTCAGCAGGAGAGCTTGCCCTCAGCTGCCTCGTTCCTTCTGCCTGGAGCTCTAGTGGCCCAAGTGGACTCTCTGGCCACTATGCCCCTCCCACTTTCCTGCTGGCTCTAATGCTGTTGGAAATCGTGACAAGACGCGCCTTTCAGAGACTGGGAACCGCTTGTGTGCTCTGATAACTTTGCCTTTTGTGTTTTTTCTTTCTTTCTTGATTTACAAGCCCAATGGCTTTCTTCGGGGCCCTGCCTACTACAGGTTGAGCTGCTACTGCAACGTCAGCAGTTCGAACCTTCTGCTTCCAGAATGATCTAAGGCCTCAGGAACCCTATAGGGACAGTTCCGCTCTGCCTTGGAAGGTTACTATGAGCCAGAATGGAATTGACAGTGGGGGTGGGTGGGTGGGGTGCTGCTTTTTGGTGTTAAGGACCTTCTTTTTTTTTTTTCTTTGCTTTTTTTTAATTAAAAAACTTTTTTAAGGACTTACTTAAAATGCTTGGCTGTTAGTGCTTGGCCATTAACTAAAAGCATGGTGGTGCACATCTGCCCACATCTGCCAGCCGCTCTGGCTCCGCAGGAGAGCAGACCTGGCCATTGGCTGCCGCACAACTGACAGCCCAGGAAACCTGACAGGACCGTTCTACGCTGCCACAAGGGGTGTGATTGGGGAATGCATCAGGCTTGACCCAATGACAGCCTGCGACTTCCTCTCCGTGGAGGACATGTGAACTGTAACATTGAAATGTCTGCACTGCCAGGCGGCGGCACTGCTGCATCACTGTGGATGCGTCCACTGTTGTCAAGTGTAGTTGGAGGCAGTAGTGTGACCATTGAGTGGGTTTTATGGCTACTGCGTGGATCTAAAGAAGCCCATTGGCACAGTGGGTTATGGGCTGGTCTGTTAGTGGCAGGTCGGTGGTTCCAATCCAGCAGCCACTCCAATGGAGGAAGCTGAGGCTGGCTGCTCCCATAAAGTTCTTCAGCCTTGGGAACGCTCAGGAGCAGTTTGCCCTGTCCTTGGGTCCCTGTGAGTTGGAATGAGCTCAGTGGCAGTGGACGGTGGGTGGGGTGCAGTGTAGCTGCCAAGGTTTTGGTTAGTCTTGGGGTGCAAGTGGTTTGTGCCCCCCCCTCCCCAAGGGGCCTTCATGTTCTCTCTCCCACAGCCATCAAGTCCATGCTGACTCGGCGATCCTCTAGGACAGGGTAGAACTGCCCCTGTGGGATGCTGACACTGTTCACTCTTCATGGGAGTAGAAAGCCTCATCTTTCTCCCTCAAAGCAGCAGGTGGTTTAGAACTGCTGACCTTGCGGTTAGCAGCCTAATGTTCAATTCACTGCGCCATCAGGGCTCCACCGTATCAGGCTCCTATTGATGATTTCTGCACATGTCAGTCCTTCCTGATGGTGTAGCAGGAGAAATCAGTGGTGGGATGGGAGGGAATACAGCCATTAGGAAGCGCTAGAAAATTACTGAAACATGAAAATATTCCTTCTTTCCAGAAACTTCCGCAGCTGTTGAGACTAAGGATAAACCTCTTCCCAGACTTAATGTCCATTCTGGATTCTGGATTCTGGCGTCCATTGCTGTGACCTATTATGCTGACTTCTTCAGAACCGTGCGAGAGAACCTCCACACGAGTAGGTGAGCACGTCAGCCACGCCATCGTGCCTCGAGGCCAACGCTGCCGGCTGCTCTTTCATGCCCTGCCCTCTCAGTGGAGCCCTTCCCAGCCGTGGCCAGCGAGTGCCTCCCCTCTGCAGGCTCCGTGATGGAGAAGCTGCTGCGACCGGGTCAGTGCGGGGAGTGCGCTCTGGGCACTGAGAGCACGGTGGATGAGGCTGGGGGTCTTCAGTGCATCATGCCTGGGCCCATAGACGTGGGGTCACTCGTGGGGGAAGGTCAGAACGTTTGGAAGGGCCTCATCCAGTGGGGTGGGGGTGGGGGTGTGGAGAGCCTCTGAGTGCAGGCCTCTCTGAAGACACAGTGCTGGTGTGGTAGAGGGAGTGGAATGCGGTGACGTGGAAGGTGAGCCACGATAGCTGCCATGGCAGGCTGCTGTGGGACAGAAGGCCGTGTCGGCCGGCCCACTGCTGCTGTCTTTGCTGAGGATGCGCTCAGCGTGAGGTTGCTGTAGTCTCGCCGTCCTCACTGTACAGGGGCCTTCTGCCTGCATGTCTTCCTTGAGCTGCTGCGCTTGTTCTTGGGGCAGCTCAGGGCAGACTTGGTGTTGCCCCTTGGCTCCACCATTGAGATGGCGTCCTGACTCACTGTCTCACGCCCTGCCCCGTGACTGAAGAGCTGGTAAAGGGACCTGGGCTGGCGTCCGGCTAGCCTTGGCCGTGAGAGAGATCCACCGCCTTTGTCTCCACAGCTGGTTCCTCCTTGGAGGCGCCTTCCTGCTCGTCAGCCTGTCGATTGCCTTTTACTGCATCGTCTTCCTGGAGTGGTACCGCGGGGTCAGCGATTACGACACCCGGCACCCCACCCTGATTCCCATCACGACCGCGACGTTCATCGCAGCTGGCCTCTGGTGAGCAGACCCAGCCGCACGAACACAACAATCCGGGAGTGACGTGCACTCTGAACTCACTGCTGCCGAGACAGACAGTTCCGACCACGGCCACCCTGGGGGACAGAGTGGGCCTCCAGGCCTGTGACTCCTATGGAGCAGAAAGCCCCCGCTTTCTTCGACAGAGCGGCTGGTGGTTTCCAACTGCCGGGCCCAGCAGCCCAGCAAGGGCCCACTGCTCCCCGAGGGCCCCCGTGAAATGAAACGCAGTAGCACCTGCGTGTGCAGTCCTGTACGGCACAACCGGAGACGCGTTCTGCACACGTAGTCTGCACCGTCTCCTTAAGTGTCTCTCAGGATGTCGAGGTGTAGACAAAATGAACACCTCCGGCCGAGCACATGCCCACACAGGGAGCCGTGACATCAGCCCCACTCAGGCGCTCCCGAGCAGAGCATCACCCCGGCCTTCTTCCCACAGCAAACGCTCTCCCTCCCCTTGGTGGTGCTTGCCGGCTTCCCTGTGTCACTGGGCCCTCCAAGAAGGCGTCCTGGAAGCACTGCTGCTGTCTGTTTCTGGAGTCGACGAGAGAAATGCATTCACAAAGGAGATCCTCTTAGGTTTCGCTGCTAACATGCAGTGACGGAGCCCTGGGGGGTGGGGGCAGAGGCGCCGGGCTGCTAGCCACACTGCTCCAGCCCCCCAGCCGCGCCTGGGAAGAAATGGATGAGGCCATCAGCTCCTGTAAGGATGTAGTCGCAGGCACCCTGCTGAGGGTCCCTGTGATTGGGGATTGACGTGTGTGTGTGTGTGTGTGTGTGTGTGTGTGTGTGTGAGTGAAGTAGGTGCTGTCTGAAGTAGGTAGGATGGTGGTGACCTGGGCCTACCTGGGCACAGAGGTCTCCCACACCGGCCCCCTTGAGTAGGGAGCAGCTCGCGGCCAGCTGGGGACTTCTGACACAGCTCCTGGGGTGGCTTGCTGGCATGGGCCATGTCTGTGTGTCAGCTCTCCATGGTCGTTGTCCCTCCTTCCTTCCCAGCTTCAATGTGGCGCTGTGGCACGTGTGGTCCTTCTTCACTCCGTTGCTGCTGTTCACCCAGTTCATGGGCGTGGTGATGCTCATCTCCCTCCTTGGCTGAGTCCTGCAGGTAAGCTGTCTGCCCCGTCCTGCCCTGAGTGGGGCTGGAACCCACCGCCCGCTGGGGAATTGCTTCTGCTCAGGCTTCTGTCCCAGCGCTCCCGATCGTTCGGAGTGGCTGCTTTGAGGGCAGGCATCCTGCCCTTCAAAGACTTTCCTTAGGGAGGCGGTGGTTGCCTTCTCAGATGGAGAAAAGTCCACACACTAGAACATTCTATTTTTAATTAGGCTTTCAGCAACTTATTTGCACATCACACCTGTGGAGGAATGGGGAAAATGGGCAGTTTGACCCATCTAGGGAAGCAGTCCTGTCATCTCAGTGTGTCCCAGCTGCCCCTGACACCTCAGGACAGCTCACTGTCTCCCTCCAGACCACTGCTTCCCTGCACCTCAGCCTGCCACCCTGTGGCCTCTTGACCAGGGCTCACGTGTCTCAGTCATCACACCCACGGGGGTGCTCACCTGCATGCTCAGGGTCACAGCGAAGAAAGGCAGCCACTCCCTTGCTGTCACTGAGGTTAGCACTGGTAAGAGACCTGCTGAACGTGGCTGGGAGCCTGCGGTCACGATTAATCCGGCTCTCTTCTTGCGTGGTCCACGGCTCCACGAAGACGTGGACACCAGCTCTGAGAAGCGCAGGCTCATGCATGACCTCTCCCCCTGTCGTGGCACGCGCTCCACCTGCTGAGCCAAGTGGGCAGTCCTGTCACTGTGTCCACGGAACACCGGCATGGCTGCGGTTGGTGATGGGGCCAGGGTGTCGGCGTTTAAGCTGAACTCTGCCTTTCCACACGAAGATTCCGCAGCCAGGGGTGGAAGGGCCCTTTGGGACATAATGCCGCTTTTCTTTCAGATCTCAATGGAGGCAAATTGACAGTGACCATCCGACCCTCCCGGGCCCTGGTGCAGCGTGGACGGATAACGGGAAAGCGATACTGTGGGCAGTTCTTGTTTTCGCAGCTCACAGCGAGGGGAATCCTTGGGACCATGGTGGCTTCAGAGATTTCGGGCAGAATAAATGCTTTTCACTCACGCAGTCTGAAACACGGTGCCCGGGTGGTTTGTCACATGTCTGTGCCATAGCGTCAGTTTCAGCTCCTAGTGATCCTGTGGCCTATTGAGTTGGGCTGCTAACTGCAGGGTTAGCAGTTGGAAGCCACCAGCGGCTCCTTGGGAGAAAGGTGAGGCTTTTTAGTCCTGTACAGAGTGACGGGCAGTTCTGCCCTGTCCTACAGGGTCGCCGTGAGTCGGTGTCGACTGACAAGAGACGTGACTCTTCTGAAATGTGAATGTGTAAATCGTTGGGGAAGGAAGTGGTGCTTCAGAAGCAGCGGGGTTTGCTGGTAGGGGCGCATGCACCCGCCCTGCCCACAATGTCAACGAATTGCTCACTCTTCCACCTGAAGAGTGGCGGGAAGCCAGTTCATCACATGAAGTCTGCCGGGTGCCTTCGTCCCCATGTACTCCTTGCTGGGAACCTCATCCCGACCTCGCATGTGAGCCGTGAGGACCTGTCATCTGCTTCCCTGCATGTGACATCACTAGCATGTACTCAGCATGTCTGTGACCAGGGACTTTAGTGCTTGTTTAACGTACGGACTGTTCGTCAGTTTGAAATGTGTGCAAGTGTTTCCTTAACCTTGAATAAACTATTTTTACGACCTGGCAGTGGGTTTTGTGATGGCCATCCTGCTTAATAAGTTTGGGGTCAGCTGGAGAGGAGTGTGTGTCCTGAGAGGATACTGCCCCAATTCACACTTTCCCTGGTTCCAAACCTGTGAGTGTCCCTTCGGGACCATATTAAGTCTCCCCATAAATTACACTGTAACCAAGCCCCATACATCACGTGATCATTCTAAGAACGAGAACCTCATCAATCAGCCCGGGTCCCATGACACACTCGCTCCGTAGATGTTCTCCCCTGGGATACTCCCTCTTTACACCCAGACCCAGGGCTGGGAGAGGCCCAAGCCTCACAAAGAGCCCGTGCGCAGGTGCCCTTGTCAAGAGCCCCAGCATGTTGACAGCCCCATGGAAGGAGCCCCACCTTTGATCCGTCCTAGTCCAGGCCCTGCATGCGAGTGAGGGGACTCAGTTCCACCAGCTGTGTGAGTGACCCCAGGCATTGAGGTCCTCCCAGCTGAGTCCCTACCTGCTGCTCACGGCTGGCGAGTCAATGCCGACTGACCAACCCTGTAGGACAAGGTAGAATTAACTAACCCTGTCAGTTTCTGAGACTGCAATTCCATGGGAGTAGAAAGCCCAGTCTTTTCCCCCGAGGGGCGGCCGGTGGTTTCAAACTACTGACCTTGTGGACCACAGCCCAGTGCATAAATCACAGCAGCCTCACCACCACCATGGCCCTTGCTGCTGCAGAGCAGAGGAATCCCTTGCCGTGTCCTCTCCAGACCCTGACCCACAGCACACTGGGAGCAGGGTGGCCCTGTGGGAGACCTTGGTTCCGGGTGGGGACTATGGAGTGGTAAACATCCCCTCTGTGGGCAGTCCACTGACCGGATGCAGGAGCCCTGGGCATCAGTGTCCTACTGGTAGGCACTGCAGTGTGGCAGGAACGAAGTCTGTGTTTGAAGGACAGCCTCTATCTCGAGCCCAACCGTCAGGACTGTGACACCCCACAGGAAAACCCCACTCCATTGGACTCAACTGAGTTTTCAGAAATGGGTCACCTGACTTTTCTTCCAGGGCGCTGCCAAGAGGACTCAATGGACAACCTTCTCAGGTAGCAGCTGACCCCCTCCACCATTAGTCACCTCAGGGATGGCTTCCCAGGCCCCATCTGTGCTTCTGTACATTCATTTCCTCCTTGAACTGTTGGATGCTCTCCTCCTCAGTCCCCTGCCCCATCCCAAAGGGCTGCTTCACATTGTGTGTGTGTGTGTGTGTGTGTGTGTGTGTGTGTGTGAGAGAGAGAGAGAGAGAGAGAGAGAGAGAGAGATCCGGGTGCCTGCCCATCTGCTGGCAGCCCTGCCCTCTGGGCTCACCTGCTCTGTCTCCCCCACAGGGCTGACTTCCTTCAGGCCCAGGTGTAGGGGTTATTGTGGGATGCTAACAGCAAGGTCAGTCGTTTTGAAACTTCCAGGCGCTCCCAGGGAGAAAGATGAGGTTTCCTACTCTCCCAAAGTGAGTCTTGACTCAAGGGCAGGAAGTGTCCAAGTTGAATCTCTGGCACTTAGAACAGAGCCTAGTGCACTCGCCCGACTGGCTGCTCTGTGTTTGTCACAAGGAACTGCAGGAAGAAGATGCCCAGGCCCATGCCCCTGTGCCCTCCCCAACTCCCCCTCCCGCCCACCCCACAGCCAGCGAGGACTCTGCCAGACCGATGGGAGAACCGTGATGAGGGCCTTACGGCAGAGCACCGCATCCCGGGCCCAAGGGTATCTTCCAGGGGCAGCGCCCTGTGTGGGTGACAGGTGGCCCAGTGAGGCTGCCCCCTGCTGCGCCCGCCCCACCTCCGGCCTCAGCGGCTCCTCCGGGCCACACCTAACCCCGGGCAGACGCGCCAGACAAGGGCAGGCTGGACAGCCGGGCGGGCAGACAGACAGAAGGATAGAGAGGTGGACAGACCGCCCTGGGGCACAGGAGCCGCATACGCCCCGCCCCGCCCCGCGGACCCTGCGCCCCGCCCCGCGCCCTTATCGGCGGGCGGGTCTGGGAGACCCCGGGCGGGTTGGGAGAAAGGAGGCGGCGCCCCTCTGCCGTCGGGGGCGGGCGATCCCAGGGCGGGCAGCGCAGTCAGGCGAAGCCAGCGCTACGCAAGGCGGGCAGGGCAGCCTGGATCCCGGGTGGGACCAGGAGCGCACGGCGGGGGCATCAGAGTCGGGTCACCAAAGGGGCAGAGCGGGGTGGGGTCGGGCACCCCTCCGGGTGGCGAACACCTGCACCAGAACCGGCTCCCGGCCCCCGGGATGCCCGAGGGCCAGGGCGCGGAGCGGAGCCCGTCGGGGCGGGCCGAGTCCCCCGGGTCCACGGGGCCCCGACGGGGCAGCGTGCCGCAGAAGCTGGCCGAGGTGTTGAGCAGCCAGTACGGGCTGAACGTGTTCGCGGCGGGGCTGCTGCTGCTGCTGGCCTGGGCGGTGCACGCGGCGGGTGTGGGCAAGCGCGCCCTGCTGTGCGTGCTCACGGCGCTCATGGTGCTGCAGCTCTGCTGGATGCTCTGGTACGTGGGCCGCAGCGCCGCGCAGCGCAGCCTCATCCGGCCCAAGGACACGCACGCCGGCGCGCGCTGGCTCCGCGGTGAGTCTGCCCCGCGCGCCCCTGCGCCCTCCTCCCCAGACCGCTTTCTCCCAGACCCCTTCTCCTTCATGCCCTGCATGCTCGCCCTGGGCCGGCCACCGGGAGCACTGGCCACCGGAGCAGAGAAGACCCGCTCTGGGGGGAGTTTGAGCAGTAGGTTTCCTGCACTGTTTGTGGCCCACCCAGAAAACTCCAAACTCGCTGCCCTTGCGTCAGGGATAACTCCAAGAGACCCCCTGAGGGTCTCCTAGGCTGCCACTGCTTACAGGAATAGAAAGCCCAGTCTTTCTCCGAGGAGCTGCTGGTGGTTTCGAACTGCCGACCATGCGTATCACAATCTCTTGTGTAACCACTGCACACCACCAGGGCTCCCTGGCCCACTTTCCATTAGACCTGCAGTCTGTGAGCAATCGTTGTGAGGTGCCCACCGCTCGGTCTGGCCCATAGCCACCCCAGGTACCCCAGAAAGAAAACACGCCCTGTCCTGCGCCATCCTCACGACTAGCTACGGTGGCAGCCACTGTGTCCGTCGGGGCCTTCCTCTTGTTCCCAGCTGCTCGCTGGAGTTGGCCAGAGGTGATGTGCTTCTCCAGGGCAGGGGCTCTCTCTGATGCCATGTCCAAAGGAGCCCACTGAACTGTGGCTGCTCCTGTGCGCTGCTGTCCAGTCAGTTCCCACCGGTCGCGACCCTGTGCACAGTGGAAGGAAACACTGCCCAGTCCTGCACCAACCGCCAACCTCACGAGGGTTCTTCTGTTGGAGCCCATTGTGGAGGCCGCCCTGGCAGCAGCCCATCCCAGGGAGGGCCTTCCTCTGGGCTCTTTTGGCGGGCCATGGTCCTTTCTGTAGTCTTCGCCAGCGACATCATTCCAATGCATTGATTCCTTGTTGGTTTTCCTTCTTCACTGATCAACGTCCACACACACAGGAGGAGATGGGAAATACCCTGGCTTGAATTACAGATACGCAAACCCACTCACACCTTTCTGGGGCGTAACCCCCCCCCCAAACCCAGCACCGCTGACCTCAAGATGAACCCCAGGCTCAGCATCTTGGCATCCAAGGCCTGCTAAGATCTGGCCCCAGGGGCCTCTCTGGCTTTGTCCCCTGTCCTTTGTCCCCACTCTGGGCTCCTGTCATTTCTATCAAAGACTTTCTGTTTCCCTCACAGCCTTTCTTGCTGCCACCTCTTTGCCTAGGCTGGTCCTTTCTCTTGGGATGCCTTTCCTGCCCACCTGCCTATTGTGTTCTCAAGCCCCTTCAGCATCATCTCCCAGGAAAACCTTTCCCACCCCTCACCCCCTTGTGACACGGACAGCACCCCCCTCGCCCTTGTTCTTCTCCATGGCGCATCTGCCACCTCCACCAGCCTCCAGGAGCAGTGTGATTCTGGGGCCAGGGTGCATCTCGTAGTCGGAAGGCCCCTGGGGTCTGCGACAGGTGCCCACAGAATGCAGGGGGGACGGAGGGAGTAAGGAAGGGGTGAGAGCACGCTGGGGCAGGGCAGGTGTCAATCCTGGCTGGGTGCTCTAGCACAGTCACGGAAAGATTGTCACCGGGCTCACCTGCCTCCTCGATTCTTGGAAGGGAGACAGACTGGAAGCTGGTCAAAGAGGAGTTAGTTGGGCATCCAGGAAGAAGGGAGCTGTCTGGGAGCCTCCGTGCCAGATGCACCCCACATCGCTCTTGGGTTTGCACAGGTAACCCCAATGCAAATCTCAGACAGGCGTATTTTATCTTTTTCATCTTTGTTTTTATTACACAACCCTGGGGTTGTTATTACATCCACCACCATCTCAAACCCACGTATCAACCTCTTGGCAGGATCGAAGGAGAAACAGACAGCAGACAAGGTGTCGGGAGAGGTGGGAAGCTCAGGGGTATCTGCACGCAATCACTCTCCTCACCGTCCCTTCGAAGATCTGGTCCAGACACCCGCTTCTCCAGGCACCTGGCAGAAATGACTCCTCCCCTGGGTGACTCTCAGCTCTCTGAGTCCTTAGTTAGTTTCTGCCAGGTGGAGGGCCCCGTGTGTTAGGCTGGGTGGTCTAGAGAAACCATCCAGTGACACTCATAGACGTGTATGAAAGAGCTTTATATCCACAAGTCATCTTATAGCTAAAGAAGACACCCAAGCCCAGTCCAACTCAGGCCCATAAGTCCGATGTAAGCCAGGGGCAGGGTGGTGATGGAGAAAAGGGAGGCAGAAGCAGGAAGATCGCAGGCCAGTGGGCACAGAGCTGCATGGATCCCAGGTCTGTGGGAACATGCCAGGGTGCCGGCAGCTCCCAGGACCTGGGGCTACCCTCTGAGGCAGGCAGAGATCCCGCAGGCAGGAAGGAAGAGGGGCAGAGAGAGAAAGAGGGGAGGGGAGTCTCTAGACTTCATTAGGTTCAGCGACTGGGTCCAGGCCATCTCATCTCTGAGACAATTGGACCTACCTCCAGGATGACCCGATTCCGGTTCTGAACATTGTTGACTTAGGAAGGTGTATGGTTGATGCTTGCTAAAGTAGGTCAGTGAGCGCGAGGATGAACCTCGATAAGGTGGGTTGACACAAGGACTGCAGCCATGAGCTCCGACCTAACCCTGGTGCGGAGGGCATTGGACCAGGCAGTGTTTTGTTCTATTGTACACAGCACGGTTTGTTATGCATCAGGGCCCGGCCGGATGGCACCTATCAGCAGCCACAACCCTCGTAGAGGGCTGCTTTGAGTTCAATTCAACTCTGCTGCCACAGGTTCTGTTTTGTTGTGCGATGCCTATGGATGGCAGGGAACCTGTTTTTCGATGTTGCTGTGTCCGTTCATTCTGCGTACAACCGACTCAAACCCTGCCTGGTCCTGTGCCAGCCTGGCAATCGTTCTCATGGTTGAGACCACTGTTTCAGCCATGGTGCCCATCCATCTCCATCCCATCAGGGGCCTTCCTCTCTTTTGCTGCCCTTCGACGTCACCGAGGATGACGTCCTTCTCTGGAGACTGGTGAGGTGAAACCTCTAAGGAGCCCTCTGGCATAAATCCTCTCCACCCCCCCCTCTTCCCCTTCTTCTGGCTCTCATTCCCCTTTTAAAATTCCATAATCCCCCCCGGCACAGGAGCGCATCTTCTGGGCTCACACAGCTTCTGAATGCCATCAGTCACAGCCCCTCACTCGATGGCAGAATCTGAGATCTGTCCCCGATGAGAGAGTCTGAGAGCTTCTCAAGGGTAGGGACCAGATCTGGCTTCTCTGCCACCTCCTAGAAGGGCTGGCACCAAATAGCCAGAAGGTCCCTGGCTCTGCCTAGGGTCCCATTTTCCTGGGGCTTATAGCAAAATGTCACAGGGTTGGTGGCTTGGAATACAGGGAAGATACCGGCTCCATGTTCTGAGAGCCAATGGTCTGAGTTCTGGGGGTCCACTGGGCCACACCCCCTGTGAAATATCCAGGGGAAGATCCCTGAGTCCCTTCCTGCTTCTGCTCCAGGCATTCCTTGCCAGGGCGCCCCATCTCCACGTGGCCCTTCCCCTCTGAGCCTCTTCTCTGTATAAGGACACCAGCCAGGATCAGGACTCAGGGGAGTCCTGTCTGCACCGTGGGTCAGGCATTGCTCTGCGAAGTGGTTTCGGTTCACCGGCTGCTCCGTGGGAGAAGGGTGAGAACAGCGGCTCTGAGAGCCACAGTCCCAGCACCTCCTGGGGCTGTTCTGCTCTGTCCTGTAGGGTCGCCACACATTGGGATCCATTTCGGATGGCAGTGGGCTTTTGGGTGTTAGACACTCAAGTAGGATGGAATAAATAAAGACAGATAACATATAATCTTCACCCCCCCCCCAAACAACAACAACACAAAACAACCACTACCAAGAAGTCCATTCCAATTCCTAGTGACTCGATAGGACACAGTAGAACCGCCCCTTTGGATTCCAGAGACTGGGAATTTTCATAGGCGCAGGTAGCCTGATCTTTCTCCTTCGAGCTGCTGCTGGATTTGTACTCTGACTGCAGTCAGCACCCCAGCATGTGCCACCAGGCCTGCGGGGGACCTACTGGTAAGCCGGTGTTGGTCAAGTCCCTGTCCACGCCCATGACTGCGCCTGTCAGAGCAGAGCTGGGCTGCACAGGGCTTTCAGAGGTGGACTTCTTGGCAGTGGAATGCCAGCCTTCCATCTGAGGTGCCTCTGGGGTGGACTTGAGCTATGGGGGTGAGTTCCTTTCCAGACCTGAAGGATGATGACTAAGGCCCATGGTCTTGGGGGTTCTACCTACCTCTCGCTTATCTGACCAGTGAGCTCGGTCTCTGTTATGACTTGGCGTTTTCTTCCACATTTCCCTCCCACTCTATCTAGGATCTAAGGAGGTGCCTTTCAGAGCAGTTGGTAGTGGGAGTCAGGCACCATCTTGCTTTTCTGTACTCAGGGGCTCGGAAACTGATGTTCACTTGGGCCATTAGTCCATTGCATGGTTTCAATTCCCCCCCCACTCATTGTCTTCTCCTTTTTCTTCACCCCGACGGAGTGAAGACATTTTTCCTTTCAGACAGAGACAGACAGTCGTTCCACCTTCAATGGATGGCTGTTCATGA
Organism: Tenrec ecaudatus; assembly: GCF_050624435.1. NCBI lineage: Eukaryota > Metazoa > Chordata > Mammalia > Afrosoricida > Tenrecidae > Tenrec > Tenrec ecaudatus. Next base: position 215,834,746 of record NC_134532.1, on the reverse strand, counting down.
GTTTTTCAGACCCCAGTTGCTATATGGTGTTGCTTTCACTTTTTAAAGGAAGGACCCCAAACCCCCCCCCCAAAAAAAAGGAAGGACCCTCTATGTGACTATCCACCTGTCCACTCACCCACCCACCTACCCATCATCATATACCCTTCACACCTCCGATCTTTGCACAGGGTTCTAAAGTTAATGACTTCTGTATTTTCCTGTCCGCTTCCTCTTCCCAACTTTGAAAAGCCCTTAGTCTAATATCCGCAGGTGAGTTCTGCGGAGGATGCTCTCCCACATCCTTCGCTCTTTGCTCCCCTGTCCCCTCTCAGAGTCCTTTCCTGGCCACCGTCCACCTCAGCCTCTTTCCCTGCCGGAGAAGTTTGTATCTGTTCATCATTCTCTTTGTTTGCGTCTGGCTCCCCCGCCACGAGGTGAAACTCCCCATAGAAAGGAGACTTGCCCAGATTGACCTGGATCGCCTCAGTTCCCGGGAGAGCTCTTCATCTCGAGTTGATGGTGCGCCCTCAGCAGTTGTGGAGTAGATTGCAGATGGCACCTCTTCCGGCAGCTCCGCTGGAAATGGGATGTGGGGGCTGTGACCCCTCGTTCGCTCGCTCTCTTCTGACTTCCGGTGCTGCGGACGACAAGCAGGGTGGCAACTCATCACTCTCTTTCGTGCACACCTGACTGATGCAATCTTGTGCTGGTGCTTGCTTTTTTTTGTTTCGCCAACAGTCTTGCTTGTTCATCTCCGAGCCCCTGGCCCAATGTCTCGCACATAATAGGAGTCCCCAAAATATTTGTTGTATAAATAGGCGGATGGAGGAAGCGGTGAGTGGAGAGATGGGTGGGTGAAGGGTGGAGGGTCGTGCAGAGAATAAGAAGGCACGATGCTGCTGCTGTCCAGTTGGTTCTGCCCCATCAAAACCCCATGGACAACCGGACAGGACACTGCCCGCCCTGTGCCAGCCTCACAGTCGTAGCTACGTGTGAGCTTGTGTGGCAGGCACTGTGCCACTTCACCTCATCCAGGGGCTTCCTCTTTCCCTCCGACTGCCTCGCCAAGCATGGTGTCCTTCTCCAGGGACGTGCCAGGTAAGGGAGACAAACCTCTCACCATCCTTGCCTCTAAGGAGCACTCTGACGACCCTCCTTCCGAGACAGACTTGCTCATTGCTCTGCAAACGCATGGCGCAGTCAATGTTCTTCGCCAACGTCGTGATTCAAGGGCACCCGCTCCTCAGGTTTTGTCCTCCGGATTCACGGTTCAGCTTTGGCAGGTGATTGAAACACCACGGCTTGGGTCAGGGGCACTTGGTGCTCAAAGTGACATCTTGGCACAGCCAGGCCCCGCACTGCTCGTCAGGTCCCTTCAGCCCCCGGCGTGGGCTCTTCCCACGGAGTTTCCAAAGCTGGCATCCTCATGCACGCAGGCAGCCACGTCTTTCTTCCAAAGAGCAGCTGGCGGATGTCCTTCGCTGACCTTGAGGTGGGCAGTCCATGCTTTCATCACTGCACACTGGGCCCCATCACCAGGAAGATCACTAACCAAGGAACACCCCATCTCCAACAGGGCACATCGTTGGGACCTCCAAAGGCATGCAGGAAACCCCATTTGCATTCAGTTTCCTGTTTGCCAAGAATCTGCGAAGCCCCCTCATATTCCCGAGGCACAACCTGGCCCACACCAGCCCCGTGGGCACTCTCCTGTGTGCCACCGACTCCAGGCGGGCAGCTTTCGTCCGACCATCTCATGTCCCAGGCCAGGGGTGGACTGCCGCTCTCAGCTAGGCTCTGTGTCACCGGGGCCTTCCCAGGATGCACAGCGCGCCCTGACTTTGAGTGGTTTCCACAGGCTGTGAGCAGGAGAATGAGAGTGGGGGAGGGGAGGGGTGGGCTTCCCTTGGGGTAGCGCTCAGGGTGGGAGCCTGGCACCCACCATCCATTTCCCTCCTGCCCTTGAGGGCCAGCCCGAGAGTGGCCGGCTGAGTTAGGAGTTAGAGATGCAGACACCGGGCCCCGAGGAGGGACTTTTTCCCACTTGACATGTTCATCACAGTCCCTTTTAAAATTGATCTAGTGTTTATTTTAATTTTATTTATTTAAATGGTTCCGTTGGGACATCACCCACGTATCGTATAATCCAGTAGCTCGAGCACATCAAGGGAGGTGTACGATCATCGCACCGTCAGGTCTGGAACATTGTCTTATTTCTTGTACTCCTTGCTCCGAACTCCCCAGTTCCCACCAGCCTCCCCGGCAGTTCTCCCAGGAACCGATCATCCAGTTTCTGCCTCTAGACATTCGCCACTCCTGGATTCCTACTCCGAGAAACACACAGAAACCCCAAACACCGATCGCAAAATAAAAGCAAAGCAAAATAAAATTTCATTCGGAAAGGAAGCAGAAGACGTTAAACGTCGGAGTTATTAAACACGAGAGCGAGTATTAAAGCCAGAACTGTCAAATGGGCCCCAAGGGAGAGCATTTGATGAGGAGCTGCCTTCTGAAAGCCTGTGCGTTTCGCTCCACTTTGTCCACATTCTGTTGGCTTCCTTTCCCGCTCCGGTCAGAACCATAAGGAGAGACCCCCATAGTGCAGTGGCTTACACGCTGGGCTGCAAACCACAAGGTGGGCAGTTCAAACCCACCAGCCGCTCCTCTGAAGAAACTGAGGCTTTCCTTGTCCACAAAGGTTTCATAGTCTTGGAACCCCTAGGGAACGGGACTCGCCGTCCTGTGGGGCACAATGGGTCGGGATGGACGCGATGGCGGTGGGTGTGGTGAAAACCGTCAGGGCCGTGGTGGCAGAGGGGTTCAGTGTCAGTCTGTGAACTCCTCACCCGCTCAGAGGGAGGAAGAAGAGGCCATTTCCTTCTGTGGAGGGGACCGCCCGGGAAACGCTGTTCTCTGGGGTCACTGGGCTCGGCGCCAGTGGACGTGGGTGCCGATTGGTCAAAGCCAGGCTAGGGGTCAGTTCAAACGCTGGTCTCACCCACTTGATCTCAGCCGGGTCCTTTCTCCGGCCCACGGTTTGAGTCAGGAGCGTCCAGTTGGAAGGCCACACCACCCGCCCTGCGCCAGTCTCACCGTTGTTATGCCTGGCCCATTGCTGCGGCCACTGCATGTCCATCCATCTTGTCCAGGGTCTCCCTCTCTTTCGTGTCCCCTCGACTTTACCAGACGCGATGTCCTTCTCCAGGGGCTGGTCTCCCCCGACACCACATCCAAAGTCGGTGAGATGAAGTCTCCCCATCCTTGTCTCTAAGGAGCGCCCTGGCTGCACTTCTTCCCAGACAGACTCGTTTGTCCTCTGGCAGTCAGTCCATGGGGCTGTCAACATTCTTCTCTGGCACCACCATTCAAACGCACCCCTTCTTCTCCGGTCTTCCTCGCTCACTGTCCAACTTTCCCGTGCGTAAGAGGCGACAGGAAAGCCCCATGGCATGGGCCAGGCGCCCCTCGGTCCTCAGAGCATCGTCCCGGCTCTTCGATACCCTATAGAGGTCTCGTGCAGCAGAGAATTTGGGCAGGAGCTCGCGACTCTCAGTTCGGTTTACTCGGCACAAGTGCGCGTGGGGCTTCCCCGAGCCCTTGTGGCCTGTGTGTCGTGAGTCACATGAGTCAGACCCGGAGCTTGGCAGGATGGTGGGCACCTGCCGTCCGGGGTCCAGAGTCTCTGGGGGCCAGGAGTGTCATGCAGGGGTCGGTGACCCCACAGGGCCGCCGTTGCCTGTACCCCATGTGTGTGTCTCCCATGCAGGCAGCATCGCCCTGTTCGCCGTCATCACCATCGTCCTGGGATGCCTTAAGATGGGCTACTTCGTGGGATTCTCCGAGTGCTTGTCGGTCACCGAAGGGGTGTTCCCTGTCACCCACGCAGTGCACACCTTCCTGCAGGTAAAGCACACGCGCTTTCGTTCTGCTGCCCCTGTCGGTTCTGTCCGGTGCCCGCCGGGTGCAAACTCCTGCCCAAGGGTCGTGGCCATGGGAAACCCCGAGGGACGCTGCTCTACCCTGACGCTCTCTAGGGGTGTGGTGGGGCCCTGGGTTGACAGAGACTCCACGGCAGTGGGTTCGGTTCCTTTTTTTTCCAAACCCCAGAGGAAGCTCACCCCATGGGGTGGGTTTCAAATACTAGAGATTCTGTAGGATGGGGTGGAGCTGCCCCTGTGGACTTGTGAGCCTGTGAGTCCTTATGGGGCTAGAACTCACACACTCTCTCTCACTCACTGCCAGAGAGTCCTTCCTGACTCAGTCACCCTAGAGGACAGGGTAGAGCTGCGCCTGTGGGTTTCTGTAGCTGCCATTGTTTACACGAGTAGGAAGCCTCAACTTCCTCCTATGGAGCAGCTGGTGGTTTTGAACTGCTGACCTTGCAGTTCGCAGCCCAGCATATAACACACCATGCCAACTTGGCTCCTCTTTAGTTTCTGGTAGAAAGGGCCCTGTGTGGTACAGAGGGTTGGTGTGCTCGGCTGGTAACCAACAGCTACTCAGAGGTAGCTCGGAAGAAAGTCCGGGCCATCTGTGTCTGGGAAAGCAGCCACTGGAAAGGTGAGGGAGCATCCTCTTCTCTGACACACACATGCATGTGTGCGCGCACACACACACACACATACACGTGCACGCTCAAGTGAGTGGGAGCTGACCTGCCAGCAGCCGGTCGTCCCCGGGGAGTGGATCCCCGGGTGTGAGTATGCTGCTAGGACTCTGTCTTAAACTTGTAAGATCCTGCCACAGCAAGATATCTAGCAAGCAGGGGTGAACGAAAGTCCCTCTCTGAGGCCTGGCCCTGCCAGGCTTCCTTAAAAGCTTCTCCCAGTAGCAAAGGGGATGGAGACCCCCCCCCCTGGTGGCGGCTTAGATCCCAAGGCAGCACCAGGGTCCCCAGGAATGGCATAGGGGCGGGAACAGGATTCTGTAGGAAATTAAAAAGTACATAACCACAAAACAAAGTAGGTGCCTTTCACTCCCAGATCTCAAAACCTGTCCTGCAGCGTGGCGATCAGAACAGCTCGGTGTTGGGACAGCAATAGGTGTGGAGACCGATGGATCACGACGGAGAACCTGGGAATGCCAACAAGGACCTACAAACTCCTGATCTCTGACGAAGGACTGCAACACGTTAAGTCGGGAAGAGAGAGTGTTTCCATACACGGTGCCGGGACCTTGGCTGTCCACCTGCCAAAGAATGAGACGGGACCTTCACCTCCCACCACGTACAAAAACGAACTCGAGCCGGCCTGACGACCTAGCTATACACCCTAGGGCAGTGGTTCTCAACCTTCCTCATGCCGGGACCCTCTCACACAGTTCCTCATGTGGTGGTGACCCCCAAACCATAACATTATTTTTGTTGCTACTTCATCACTGTCATTTTGCTACTATTATGAATTGGGAGATCCATGTGAAAGGGTCGCTTGACCCCCAAAGGGGTCGTGACCCACAGTGTGAGAACTGGTGCCCTAGAACCTTAAAGATCAGCAATAAGCAAAACAAAAATGAGGGACAAATGTAAGGGTCCCGATACAAGGTCTGAGTATACTGCCAAATATAACAAAAAACGCCCACTCTCCAGAAGACAACCTAGAGGCCTGGGACCTACTAAAAATATGACATTTATGCTCGTCAAAAGACTTCATTAGAAGAGTAAAAAGAGAGCCCACAGCTTGGGAAAAGTTACTTACCAATGACAGATCAGATCAAGGACCAATTTCAAAGCCCTAGAGAAAACAACACTTTCATAAGAAAAACACAAATAACCCAACCCCAAAATGGGCACAAGACAGGGGTGAAAAATTTAGGAAAGGTGACATCCAGGGGCCAACAATCCTGTGAAGAGATGTTCACATTTAGTAGCCATAAGAGAAATACAAATTAAAACAACAATGAGATGCTACCTCACCCTGACACTCTTAGCAAAATTGAAAATGCTGGAGAGGATGTGGAGTGATTATGCTCACACATTGTTGGTGGGTTTGCAGAATTGTACAACCACAGTCTGGTGCTTCCTCAAACAAACACCAGTCTTACGATCCTGCACTCCCGCTACTTGCTACACACCCAGGAAACAGAGGATGAAACATGCACGGACACATGCACACCTATGCGTATCGCGACGATTTCTCTTTCCTTTGGCTCATTTTATTGGGGGCTCTGAAACTCTTGTTACGATGCAGACGTCCACTGTATCAGACGTATTTGTACGTATGCTGCCACAGTTCTCTTCCAGACAGTTACTTTCTATGGAGCCATTGGGATCAGCTCCTTGCCCCCAACCCGTGGCCCCTTGATAGATTATAGATGCTTATTATTTTCTTATCTCACACCGACCGCTGTCTCCCTTCCCCTCTGGTTTCTGTTGTTCTCCCCCCTGGAGGGCTTTGTGTGGTCATGTGCCACTCATTGCGATCGGCTCCCCCCTTCCTCATCTCCTCTCCCCCCCTCTCTGCTACCCTTTTGGTATTGCTATTCCCATTCCTGCTCCTGGGTTTCCTGGGTCGTGAGCTGTATCTCTTGCCTGTACCTGTGTACATGTTCTGGTCCAGTCCAGAGTGGGAAGCAGCACTGGGGTCATGATAGTGAGGGGTGTGGGCGGGGGTGAGGAAGCCTCAAGGGACCAGAGGAATAGTGCACGATCCACCGCTGCTCTACTGCACCCTGATGCAACAACTTCTACAACAGCAAAGGGTGGAAAGAATCTAGTATTCTGACAATAGAGGGATGGAGCAACAATCTCTGGTACCTTCATACAATGAAACGTTGCTGTCAGGTGCCGTCCAGTTGGTTCTGACCCATAGCGGTCCTGTGCACGAGAGAAGGAAACACTGCCGGTCCTGCCCGTCCCCACGATTGTCCCTGTGCCTGAGCCCGCTCTTGTAGCCACTGTGTTCATCGGTCTTCTCAAGGGACTCCCTCTTTTCGCTGCCCCGCGACTATTCCGGGCACGATGCCCTTGTCCAGGGACTGGTCTCTCCTACAACATGCCCAAAGTATGTAAGACGAAGTCTCCCCATCCTTGTCTCTAAGGACCACCCTGGCCGTACTTCTTCCTAGGCGGACTTGTTTGTCCTTTCGGCAGTCCACGGGCTTTCAACATTCTTCTCCGGCACCACCGTTCACATGCCTGGATCCTCCTGCAGTCTTCTCAGTCAACTTTCACACGCATATGAGGAAACGGGGAACACCAGGGCTTGGGCCAGGTGCGCCTTAGTCCTCAAAGTAACATTCTTGCTCTTCAGTACCCTAAAGAGGTCTTGTGCAGCAGATGGACCCAATGCAACACATCGTTTGATCTCTTGACTGCCGCTTCCATGAGCACTGATTGTGGATCCAAGCAAGACAACCCTTGACGACGTCAGCCTTTTCTCCAGTTCGCATGAAGCTACCTGACGGTCCGGTCGTGAGAGTCCAGTCGGCAGTCTTGGCATCGAGCTGTGATCCATACGGAAGGCTGCCATCTTCGATCTTGCGAGCGAATTTGACGCATTCTTAAAAGACTACGACGAGTCTGTCAACACCTCAGCCCTGGGCAAACGAGAGACCATTACACTTAGCCCAGTCAGCCAGTCTCGTCGAGTTAAATACTTAACAACACCACTGCTATAAATGATGACGAAAAAGGAAAAAAAGGGAAATGGTTTTCACCGCGAAGAATAAGGCTTTAAAGACATGACCAGGCCAGGATCTTGTTGTGGGGGTGGGGGGTAGGAGGGAATGAGGCAAGGGGCAGAAAGAGGCACAGGAGAGTAAAGGAGGAGGGAGGGTGGGAGAAGCACGTGTGGGGCAGGGTGATAGTAGGGCCCTGTCCCTGGTTTGATGAGCCGGCTGTACAGCCAGAGATAAGAAACGGTTTTTCTTGATATGTATTCTATCCCACAAACAAAAGGGGGAAATGTAAATGAAGAAAGTTAGAGAGAGAGAGAGAGAAATCGAGAGGTCACAGCCTTAAAAACCCTGCAGACTAAACAAACAACACCCATGGGGTTTAATGAGGAGCGAAACCCCCTCAGAGCTAAATGCGGCTGTAAAAGGAGGAAACTGAAATCAGCGGCACTGACTTGGGTCCTTTCAGTGCCGTGCAAACTGGCTTGGAAAAACAAAGAAAGAAAAGATCTGCCGTTTCAACTTTTTCCTTTTTCTCTTTTTTATGTGCATGCCCATGTTTGTGCAGGTTTACAGAGAGGGACCGGCTCTTCTCTTCCGAGTCCTGCAGTTCTCAGTGAGCCCCGAGCCTTGCAGTGGGTGCCAGGTCGTCTTTATGGAAAGCATTGCTTGCTTTTCTTGATATGGGATCCAGGCAGGACCCCGGGAGACAGCCACCCCCCCCCCCCCAGTGAATAGTTGGTAGGGTTATGACAGCGGACGTTGCAGGGCGGGAAGGGGAGCTAACCAGAGCAAGAATGAAGACAATGCTCTCCAATTTTTACAACTCTTTTTTTTAAAGACATCCAAAGATTGAATGGTGTGTGAGTCATATGCCAGTGAAAGTGCTTTAAAAAAGAAACTAGCAAAGCAAAGACACACAATTTGGCTTTCATCTTAAAAAAATGGTTACCAGTTGGATGGTTGTCTAATTTTGTATTCATCCAGAAATAGCAATCTGTTTAGCATTCTCCCCCCTGCAGTGGAGCTGAGGGTTGGTTCTTCCTAAGACGTGTGTCCCAGATCAGGGCAGTCAATCTTAATGAAACCAAACTCACGTCACTGAGTCAACTCTGACCCATCGCAACGCTAAAGGACAAGGCAGAGCTGCCCCTGTGGGATTCCCAGGCTGTAACTCTTTAATGGGGTAGAGAGCTTCCTCTTTCCCCCTCTATCTCCCGAGGAGCCGCTGGTGGTTTTGAACTGCTGACCTTGAGGTTAGTAGCTCACAAGGTAACCCCTCAGCCACCAGGGCCCCTTTCAGGGAAACAACACGGAAGAAATATGTGAAAGTCTACCTTTAAAACTGTGCCATCTGAACTTCTCCATACAGACCACATGGCAGCATGAGCTGACGTGAGGCAAATGTTCAAGGGTCCAATGGGGCTGGGCTCATAGTAGGTGCTCGTGATGTGTCTGTGTCTTAAAGGAGGCCCTAAAACATTGTAGCGAGTAGGACAATGCCAGGGACACAGCGGGTGCTCAATCAATGCCAGAGAATGAGTTGAGTCCGTGGGAGGCAACCCTGAGGGAGAATTTTAGCTGTGATCTGCCAGCTTGATCTCCTGGGGTTGACCCACAGCACTCTGTACGGTGGGTCTCATTTTCCGAACCATGTCACAGACCCAGAAAGCTTTCCTGCCGTCCCAAGGCCAGGACTCAGTGAGGACCCAGGAGGTGCTCTGTTCTGATGAGCACAGGGCCGCTATGGGTTGGAACCGACTTGATGCCACCCAACAACAGCAGCTATTTTTTATCATCTCCCTCTCAGCTGTTCTTCCCTCACTGTCAGAACCCTGCTGCTCCCGAAGTTCCCCATCTCCTCCCACAAGTTGCAGTTGTCCATGGATCTCACACCAGTGGTTTTTAAGAGCATCCTATGACCTCCCCCCACCCTCTGATCAGCTAATGTATTGGTTGATTTTTCAGGAGACTTCCTCCGAAGGAAAAGCGTGACATGAGACCAGCCTGGGTCAGCCCTGTTCTTCAGAATTGGGTTCCTCCACATTCGGTTTCTGGACAGGACACACGGCTCCCAGGCACAGCAGACAAAACACTCTGTGGTCCTTTACCATCCTCACAGGCGCTATGTTCCAGCCCATGGTGTCTCAGGCAGGCTGCCACCCCCCAAACCCGCACTCATTCCGCAGCAGACATCACCAATGGATTGCAGCACCGTTCCACCGCCCCACCCCCAGCCTTCCGAGGGCCCCTTCTGCACAGCTCCCGCCCGGGACGCCCCAGACCTGTGTTAGTGCTTCTCAGGTGTGCTGACATCAGGAGCATTTCCGAATGACGCGTCTCTCTTTCCGTCCTTTCTTTCCATCCAGGTTTATTTTCTCTGGGGACACGCAAAGGACATCATCCAGTCTTTCAAAACACTTGAGAGGTAAGAACAAGTGGGCTGTTGAATTTGGCCTTCGCGCCCAACCAACAACATGCCCCCGTCGTGCCGACATTCATCTTCGAGCGATGCCAACAGAGGCAGGCTCTCCCGCCTCTCCTGGCTCCTTCCTGGAGACACCGGTTCATTTCGGATGATGGGATTTGAACTCCCAGTCTGCTGTCTTAGACCCTTCTCCTTTGTGACCCGCCGTGCCCTCATCTGTGAAATGGTGACCCTAAGAAAGACCCCCCTCTGAGAACTGAGCCAGGGAATAAACACAAGCTCCTTGGGTGATGAGGCTGGTTTGCACTCAACTGCTAATGAGGTTGGAGGTTCGAATCCGTATGGGGCACCTTGGCAAAAAGGCCTGGGTTTGAGCCTCTGTGAGGATTACAGCCAAGAAAAACCCCGGGTCTAGTTCTGTGCTGCACCTTCGTGAGGGGCGGCCGGGGGTGGGAGGTCACCGAGGGTCTGAACCAACTTGCTGGCAACCAGTTTTGTTTGCATTTGTTGTCTGGCACACAGCAAGTTCCAATCAACGTGCTGGCTCTATTAATCCCTCCATCCACCTGTCCCTCCAGGTAATTGTGGGGCTCACAGAGGAGCATCTTCAGGATAATGGGGTGCGTGACATCAACACAGGCATTGTATTCATGTCAGAAAGCCTGCGTGCTCTTCTGCAGGTGGACCAAGCAGTCAGGATTAGCTGCATACAAAGGCCCCTCATCTGAATTGACAACTGGCATTGTCAAGGTGAACCTCGGTGCCACTGCTGAATACGGCATCTCAATAGGCTATTGACAGAGACGTAGATCCCACCAACCTTGTGTCGGCCTGCGTTCTCTAGAGAAGCAAGCTCAATGAAGCCTTCCTATGTATACGTAAAAGATGACACATCTTGCTTGCCGAAAGTGAGGAGGACTTGAAGCATTCACTCTGGAGATTAAGGGTTGCAGCCTTCGGTAGGGCTCGCAACTCAATGTCAAGAAAATAAAGTCTCACAAGGGGACTGATCATGATACACGGAGGAAAGGATCCGAGCAGTCAAGGATCTCATCTTGCTTGGGTCCACAATCAATAGCCAAGAAAGCAGCAGTCTAGCCAGGGTGTCGGGTAAATCTGGTGCACAGATCTCTTGTTAAATGTGGAAGAACAAGGCTGTCACCTTGGAGACTAAGGTGCACCTGACCCAAACCACAGTGTTTTCAATAGCCTCATGTGCGTGTGAAAGGTGGACACTGAATAAGGCAGACTGGAGGAAAATGGATGCCTCTGGATTACGGTGCTGGCAAACAGTGTTTCAAATACCACTGACTGCCCAAAGAAGCCACACCTCTGTCTGGGAAGAAGTACAGCTGGAATGCTCCTCAAGGTTGCCAAGACGTCATCTCACCTCCTTTGGGCATGTTCTCAGGAGACACTAGTCCCTGGAGAAGGGCATCATGCTTGGTAGAGGACCAGCGAACGAGAGGAAGGTCCTGGACAAGATGGATGGACACAATGGCTGCAACAGTGGATGCAAACATACAAGTGTGGTGATAGCATGGGACCAGGCGGTGTTTCAGTATGTTGTATACAGGGTGACTATGAGTCAGAACCACCACCACCAACAACAACTACAAAGTAAATTTCTATCAGGAAAGTGACTCGCACAGTTGCAGAAGTGGGTAAATCCAGTCTGGCTCACGTCCGTGGTTCAGATGTTAGAGCCATAGGTTTCTCCTGACTTGTGTAGCTGCTGAGGCTGATGAAGCGGGAAGATCACTGTGAGCACATACAGAGATGAATGAGTCTAAGAGAGGCGGGCCAGATGGCAGACTCTGATGGCTGCCAGCATGGACCAGCAATATGGTGCACTGTTGGCTTACATCCCCCGAAACAGAAGTGGATGAGCCAGATGCAGTATCCGGACCTGCAAGAAGAGAGGCGGCCACACCCCCAGGAAGCACCCCTTCAATCTCACCCTGCCCTAAGCTTCTTCCAACTGCTTGGCTGCTCACAGCAGATCCCACTGGGAGGACACCTCCTGGAGGATTACCAGGTCCTAAGTGCCTGGCAATCCTGGCTGAGCAACGTTGACATCCCACCACTGGGTAAAGCAGGCTCAGTTGCAAGGCACATTCAGATATCTACTGAGCTCCTGCTGTGTGGGGGCCTGCTGCCAGGCTCTTGGGGATCACTGTGGTGTCCTCGCTGGGTGAGGGGCCCCCCTGGAGCTCATGCAACCCTCTGTATAGCCTTAAGGAGTGGTCTCAGCGGGGACCTTTACCCCCAAGCTTGTCGGCGAGTGAAGCCTGCTTGGGGAGTGGCAGGCAGAAGCATGTGCCAGGCAGGGCCTCCCAGGGAAGGCAATGGACACACACTGAGCGACAAAAACAGTCCCGGACCCACAACGGAAACTCATCTGAGCTCTCTGGTGGCCTTCCTCGAAAAGGGGTCCCCACCACATGGACCCTGAGCTCCTTGGGAGCTAGAATGGAGGGGGGAGGGGACCTCATCGCACGTTCCTTGGACATGCCATCAGGAGGGGCCAGCCCTTGGAGAAGGGCATCGTGGTTGGTAAAGCAAGAAGGTCAGTGGGAAAGAGGAAGCCCTTCAAGGAGATGGATGGGCACAGAGGCTGCAGCCATGAGCTCAAGAGAACCATTGCAGGACGGCGCAGGACCGGCCAGCGCTTCCCTGTGCTGCGTCTGTGGTCAGTAGGAGTTCCAACCAATCGGACAGCATCTGAGAACAGCGGTCACCTTGCAGATTTTGACAAATTGCTGTAGGGAGATGGTACGCTTTGGCCATCCCCAAGGATTGTAGATAAGTCCAGATCGCTCCCTCTCCTGACAGCCGTAATCTCTCCCAGCTTGGTGCTCCCTGCCACCGAGTCGGTGCTGACTCATATTGACCCCCAGTGGGTTTCTGAGATGGTGGCTGTTAACAGGAGGAGAAAGCCCAGTCTTTCTCCCGAGGGAGGAGCTGCTGGTGGTTTCGAACTGCTGACCATGTGGATCACAGCCCAACGCCTAGCCACTCCACCAGCGGGCTCCACCATTGGTTAAGTCCTCACAATTTCCTATTGCTGGTTGCTCTTAGGGTGCAGCCGGGTCGGTTCTGAGTTCTGACCCGTAGCGGTCCTGCGGGCAGCAGCATGCAGTGCTGCGTGGTCCCGCGCCGTCCTCGCCATTTTTGGGGTCTGTTTGAGCCGATGGTTGCAGCCACACACCAGGCAGGCTGGGTGGCCGAGGGGCTCATCTGTTGGGTGCTGACACATAGCTCCGCTCTGGGGCAGAGTGTCACTGTCCCTGTCGGCTGGCCAAGGCGGTCATGTTCAGGAGGCAGACTGCCCCCTCCTCTGCTTCAGAAGAGCGGCAGAGTGGTCTTGAACTCCTGACCTTTTGGTTAGCGTCTGAGCGTGTATCCTGGGATCCTGCATCCCCTGGGATCCTCCACAGGCATAGTAGTTAGGATGGCAAGGTATGTTTTTTTTGGGGGGTGGGGGTAGGGGGGAGACACAATTCCACCCATCACACAGGAGTTTCAGTTCTGAGGGCCTCCTTGACTTGGTCAGGGGCTCTGTCTAATCCAGGGGGGCTGGTCATCTGCAGTAGGATGGGCAGACATGGACTACAGCCCCCCAGGGTCCAGGGTCTTTTTCCACTTGCCCCTGGACTTCAGGCAGCTGTGCCAGGAAACCCAAGGTGCCCACAGGTAACCGGATGCTGAGCAGCAACGGCGTGTCTTGGGGTGTTTCTGAGGCCCAAAGGGTCAGTACACATCGCCAGGCCTTTCTCCCTAGTTCTCTGACCTTGGGGTTACCAGCCAGGGGCTCCCCAGAGCATCAGCTGGGTGAGAACTAGAAGCCTTTAATGGCCAGGCAGAATACTAGCTAGAAAGTGAGGGAGGCTACTTCTTGGCCTCTCTGCTCAGTAAGTTGGTAAGGTTTGAAAGATTTAAGTTGAGGGGGTGTGGTGGTGAGGGAGTATCTCACCTAGACCGTCCTGGGTCAGGGTAGGGGTAGAGGGCAACTTATCAGTCAGGTCACAGCCTGCACACACCTGCTTGGTGGTGGCCATTTGTGAAAGAGAGAGACTGAGCAGAGACAAGCCCCTCTGGCCTTCTTCATTCTGTCCGAGCTGGATCTTGCATGTGGTTCCACCAGCTCCCATAGCAGGGCCTGCTCATTTTAGCAGCCGTCTGTGGATGACTCAGGACAGATTCATTTACCTCTGCATCCACCAGCCTGTGCCCCGCTCCGCTGTCTGCTTCACCCTCCTGCTTCCGGTTCCTCAGCTTCCACGAGTCAGGAGACACCTGACTCAAACTGGACCCATTTCTACCACACACAGTGAGTCAGCCATGTCTTGGTCTAAATCGCTCTACATAAAACAGGAAGGGTCACTGGTTTTGCATCTAGAGAATCCAAGCTAACACAGGCTGCTAACCAAGGTCAGCCGTACCAACCTACCAGCGGCTCGGTGGGAGAGATCTGAGGATTTCTGCTCTCGGGAACCCACGTGGGAAGTTCTATTCCACTCTACCCTTCCTTCCTCTCCCTTTTTTTCCCTCCCCTCTCCTCCCCTCCCCTCCGGATGATAGTGGGCATCCTTGGCTTCTCCCGAATCAACAGGCACTCACTTGCCCCTGCTACGTGCAAGGTACAGTTGTAAAAGCTTAGATGCATCGCTTAAACCGGTGGGCACGGGACAGCAGGGGGTGGGGGAGGGGTTACTCTGGAGGTTTGAAAGCAGCAGGTGGCCCCCTTGGAGCCACATTTCCCACGTCCTCTCCTCTCTTCCCCAGACCCAGGGGATATCCCCCACAAGACTGCCCACCCGCCTGCGAGCGATCCATTGCGGACCGACTGGGCGACTTCCTCACTCTCTGGGCTGGGCCATCAGCCCATGCTGGCTGCCTCACTGTCACCAGGTGGCTGCCACGGCTCCAGCCTTCGCCTTCACACCTGTGGCAGGGGAAAGGGTGGGGGCGGGAAAGTGAGTGGGCTCTTCTCACTGTTACCCCGTTTCCTCGGAGGACAAGTGCTTCTCAGTAATGCCCAGTCGATGTCCCCGTCGATACCACTGGCCACAGTGTCATGGCTCACTGGGCAGGAACCTGGGCGGCGACGTCCCTGCTGGTTACGTGGAAAGGTGGTTTATTCCGCTGGGACACAGATGTCTATAAGCTGCACCTTTCACCCCACCTCTCGTCTGTCGTTCTGTGGTGCCTGGACGCGGTGGCCCTGCTGTTTCCAGCACCAGCACGGCCGCCCACGGTGGTGAAGCTTTCAGTAGAGCTTTCAGACTAAGAGCCGACCTGGAAGGAGGACCAGGCTGCCCACTTCAGAGGGGTTAGCCCGCCGACAACCTTACGAATAGTTTATTTCCTTCCCCTGGATCCACCATCGATGCTCACGGAAGCAGCGCTCACGACGCCCAACACACGCCCTCTTGACTGGGTTGAGAGGCAGGGCTGTCCGTGGGAGGACACGCAGGAAAGCCAGGGGAGGGGGACGGAAGGAAGCACCCATGCGTTGGAGGGATGGTGTTGGATATTGAGAACTGCACGGACGGCCAGAAGCACAGACAGATCTGTCTCGGGAGAAGTGCAGCCAGGCGCTCCTCGGGAGCGGGGGTGGCGAGCCTTGGCTTCGCGTGCTTTGGACATGCTGTCAGGAGGGAGGACTCCATGCTCGGTCCAGCAGAGGGGCAGTGAGGAGGAGCAGGCCCTCGGTGCAATGGACTGACACCGTGGCTGCGATGTTGGGCTCAGACAGAACAGCAGGGGTGAGGGTGGCGGGACCAGGCGGCGTTCGTTCGTTCGATTGTGCGTAGGGTCGCCGTGAGCTAGAGCCGGCTGGGCGGCACCTAACGTGGCAACAGGAGGGAGAGGGGTAGGTGAAGATTGTTGGGCTGGACCCACTTCCCAGATTGCCAAGAGAGCCTTTTCAGACCTCCTCATTGTTCTGGTCTCTTTGGAAAACCTTGAAAGGGAAGGGTGAGGGTGGGGTGGGGTGGCACTGCTTGCTTCTGGTAAATCTCCAGGCCTGGAGCCTTGCTTCCAAGAGCCAGTTTCTTGGACACCTTGCAGACCATGGTTGGCTGCCGGTAGGTTCAAAGTTCAGGCGGATTGCCAACACTGTGGTTTTGGAAGTCCCATGGCATTGCCCTTCCCAGCCAGTCAGGGCGACCCACCCAGAGCCTCAGCTGCCAGCTGAAACCACAAGCATGGCCGAGAAGGGTGTGTGTGTGTGTGTGTGTGTGTGTATGTGCACATGTGGTTTCATCCCATTGAGATCTGGAGCTGTCCCTGGCCTCCCTCTGAATGGCTCAAAGGATCCCGAGTCCCTGTTTTGTGTTTTTTTAATTTATGTGATTTTTTTTTTGTGCTAGTCCAAACATTTTCACAGTTGCTGCTCAGTGATGTCGGAGCCCTGGTGGCAGTGGTTACTCTTTGGGTTGCTTACTGCAAGGTCAGCAGTTCAAAACCACCAGCCGCTCCTTGGGAGAAAGACAAGGTTTTCTATTCTTGTAAAGAGTTACAGTCTCGGAAACCCACAGGGACGGTTCTACCCTGTCCTATAGGGTGGCTGTGAGTCAGTATCGACACGACAGCAGGGAGTTTGCCATTGGTGTTCAGTGACGTCGATGGCATTCTTCTTGGTTCTTTGTCAGCACCGACCGACACACAGTCACTGTCACTGCTACTCATTGTCACCACAGACTTGGACTCATTCACTGTCACTAGTGACTTAAACTCAGTGGCCCCCAAGCCAACACTCCTTCTGCCCCCAGTAACCACCGGTACCTCTGGTTTCCATCTGTTTGCCCTTCTCACCCAAGGGAGAGCACAGAGCATCGGCCCATCGGCGACGGGCTCTGTTACTCAGCATGGTGCTTTCTCGGTCACCCGCAGTTGTGCGTAGGACTTGCGTTTCTCCCTGTGGCTGCGTGTGTTCTGTGGGTGGGCAGACCGCATCAGGCTTGTCCAGGCCTCTGCGGAAGGACGTCTCAGGGGTTCCCACTGTTGGCGTGGCTGCAGTGCACACCGGTGTGTTTTGCAGGTTTGGGGTGATCCACTCGGTGTTCACCAACCTTCTCCTCTGGGCCAACAGCGTCCTGAACGAGTCAAAGCACCAGTTGAATGAGCACAAGGAGCGGCTCATCACGCTGGGCTTTGGAAACATAACCATAGGTGAGTGGGTGCGACGTGTCCCTCCGCCATGTTGGGAACCTGCAGAGACAGGGACGCTCAGAGATGGGGGGCAGGTGCCCAAGGACTGCAGGGTTCAGCTAACCCCACATCACTCAGACAAGGCTCTGCTGTCAAAGTTCTTGCACACCCTCCCGAGTCTGCCCTCCAGCCTGAGTAGGGAGCACTGCGGCTAATGAAAGGTTGCTTCAGCGATTCAGGGACGTGCCAGGACCAGGGCTATCATTTCCACCGCCGGCTCTCGCGGCTGCGCTTGGGATGGAAACGAAGGCCTTTGTTTTCAGCTATGGAAGATTGGCAGTTGGTTTCACGTTTAATTAAGGCTCAAATTGCCAGTTCTTTCTGCTAAGCATATAACTTAAAGAAAAATCCATAGAAGCCTGATGGTAGGTTGTGGTTAATTGGTTTTAGTTCATCTGAAGTTTAAAACAATAGAATTGTCCTTGGTTTATCATTTTGAGAGCTTCCAGCACTCGGCTCTATGCCTCCTTCAAAAGTGCTTTAGCATTTTGGATCTTCTACTTCTACCTGACAGCATTTGGGTTAGGAGGGTGTGGGGGAGGGAAAGTGCGATGCACTGGGGGCTGGGATATCCCAGGGGTCCTGCCCCCATTCACTCCTTGGCTATGTGATGTTTGCAGCCACTTAATTTCCCTGAGCCTCCTAAGTCCCATTTGTCAAACGAGGGGGCATATGCACTATGTATGCTCAAAGGCTCTTTACAGATTTACAGATATGAGTTAGATGACAGACACAGGATATATGAGAGGTCAATGAGTGCTGGGTGATAACAAATGACTAGCTAGCTGATAGACGATAGGCAAGTAATATATGATAGATCGCCAGCTGATAGATGAATGTTAGGTAAGTAGGTGATAGGTAAATAGTTAAAAGCTAGCTAAATAGGTGACAGATCGATAGCAGGTAATAGATAATAGATAGGTATATAAATGATAGCTAGCTAGCTAGGTAAATGATAGGTGAGAGATAGATGATATACAAATCGATAGTTGAATGACAGATGATAGCTTACTGGTAAATAGATGATAGATAAATACATAATAGATATATTTTGGAAGAAGTAAGATCAGAGTGCTCCTTGGAGGCAATGATGGGGAGACTTGAGCTCCCATCCTTTGGACATGTTGTCAGGAGAGACTGGTGCCTGGAGAAGGATATTGTGTCAGTCTGGGTGGACCAGAGAAACAAATTCATAGACACTCATATGTGTATGAGAAAGAGCTTTATATACAAGAGCAATCGAACATTGAGAAAACGTCCCAGCCCAGTCCAGATCAGTCCATAAGTCCAATATTTGCCCATATGCCCAATACCAATCTACAAAGTCCTCTTCAGACTCATGAAATACATGTAATGATGCCGAATGCAGGAGGATCACAGGCCAGTGGGTGGGAAGTCTTCTGGATCCAGTGGTATTGTAAGTATCTCAGCACTGGCAGGGGTCTCTACGTGGCTTCTCCTGCTCCAGAGGTCTGGTTGCATCAGGGTAGGTCCACGTGGCTTCTCCAGCTCCCAGGGCATGGCGCCATGTGTCTTGTCAGTAGAGCATCATCTCAGGGAGCGAGCAGAGAGAGAAGTGTCTCTTGCCTCCAAGAGGAAATAAGAAATCCCCAGAATTCTCCAGAGAAGGCCATGCCCACACAGAGCCCTCATTGGCTACGACCCAATTGACAGACTGGACTCCGCTCCTTCACTCTTAATCCTCTCAAGTCCCAAATTAACACCAGATGATGTTACTACCACAGACATCCTGCTTGGTAAAGTGGAGGGGCAGCAAGAATGAGGAAGACCCTCATAGAGTGGGATTGACACGGGGACTGAGACGGTGGGCTCAGGCATAGGCACCCTTGTGAGGATGGCACGGGGCTGGCCGGTGTTTCCTTCTCTTGAGCTGGGATGGGTGGGAACTGACTCCTGGAAACCGAAAAACAACAGAGAGAGGATCAATACATAGATATGTGATAGCTAAGTGGACAGATAAATGATCAATGATACATAAATGATCACTAGCTAGCTGATAGATAAATGATAGAAACATTGATGGGATAGGAGCAAGCTAGCTGATAGATACATGGACGATAGATGACAGATCGGCAATAAGTAGATTGATAGGGGATAGATAGGTAATAGGTGGAGAGAGAGAGAGAGAGAATATTGAGGGTAGTTAAATGACAGACAGATAAGTGATAGATAGATGATCAGTAGATAGAGAGCTAATAGATGATCGGTTGATCAATGATATCTAGCCAGAGAGTTGACGCTGACTCATGCTCAATAGAACTAAACGCCGCCTGCTCCGTCTCGCCTCCACAACTTGTGACATGCTCCAGCTCACTGTCCTGGCTGTGGGGTCAGTCATCTCTGCTGGGGTCTTCCCTATTCTTCCTGGCCCTCTGCTTCCCTGGACCCTTCCTGATGGCCCACCAGTGGGAATGAGGCAGGCAGTGTTCTGACGTTTTCAGGGGCTGATGCTCAGACTCGATAGGACACTTTGGGCTCCTTGGGAAAACCCAAACGGGAATGACTGGACCGGGAGAGCGTTTCTCCTGCGTCCCTGCTGAGCCTGCCCTTTCTGCAGTTCTAGATGACCACACACCACAGTGTAACTGCACGCCGCCGGCCCTCTGCTCGGCCGTCTCCCACGGGATCTACTACCTGTACCCCTTCAACATCGAGTACCAAATCCTGGCCTCCACCATGTTCTACGTGCTGTGGATGAACATCGGCCGCCAGGTGGACGGCCAGCAGCACCCCAAGATGCGGTTCAAGGTCAACGGGGTCATGGCGGGCTTGGCCCTCGGCCTGGCCGCGCTGGTCGCCACCATCGGGGTGGTGGTGGTGTACCTGGTCTGGATAGGACGGTCCCAGACCAAGAGCGAGTCTGCCCTGATCATGTTCTACCTGCATGCCACGACTGTGCTCCTGCTCATGGGCGCCGCGGGCCTGCTGGGCATCTGGATCTACCGACTCCACGAGCGGGCGCTGGACCAGTCCAAGAACCCCGCCCGCAAGCTGGACGCCGACCTGCTGGTGGGCGCGGCCTCGGGTTCCTGGCTCATTTCCTGGGGCTCCATCTTGGCCTTCCTGTGCGCAGAGACCTGCCCGCCGTACACCTGGTACAACCTGCCCTACTCCGTGCTGGTCATCGTGGAGAAGTCCATCCAGAACGTCTTCATCATCGAGTCTGTCTACCGCGAGCCCCACAGGCGCTCAGACGACATCCGCACGCTCCGCGTGGTCACTGTCTGCAGCAGCAGCCCCTCCAGCCCGGCGGCGGCGCCCCACGGTGGGCAGGTGCCATCTGCCGTCAACGGGGCCTCGTGTCTGAGAGAAGTTCCCAGCAAGGAGGACGAGGAGGGCCGCGAGGAAGGGCCGGCCCGCCGCCGCCGCCGCCGCCGCCGCCGCCGCCGCTGCTGCCACCCCCACTGCCTGCGCGCCTGCACCGGGAGGAAGGTCCTGCGAAACATCAGCGCCTTTTTGTTTCTCTGCAACATTTCGGTAATGCCCGGCGGCAGCGCGGGCCAGCTTTGGGCTGCTCAGGCTGGTGTCTATGCTGGTCAGGAACAGGGCCACGGTACTCCCCTGCCTGGTCCCATTTGGCTGCGGGAGCCCAGAGACCTTCTCCTGGGGCTGGGGCGGAGCTCGGGCCAGGCAGGTGGTGGTGGCAGGGGGAATGGCAGAGGGCTCCTGCAGACCTGAGTTAAACTGATGGTGGGCTCTGGGGTTGGGGTTGGGCCTGACCCTCAGTGGGCATGTTGGTGTAAGCTTGAAAGGTCAGGGGTGTCAGAGCGGGACCTAGACAGCCACAACCCCCCTCACCCCCCCAACATGTTTTCTCCCCTGGCTGTGCATAGAGGGCCGAGAGCACTGGGTGGGGTCTCAGAGACACTCAGGGCTGCCTGCGTGGCTGCGGGTGATGATGCTCCCATGCCGAGCCCCAGGTTGCCCACCTGTGAGATGGGTAGCTCCCCGCTCCTTTCTCATCACGAGGCCTTTACTCTGTGCGGGGTCTACAGATATCACAGCAACCCCGAGATCCGGTAGCTGCCCGTGGAGGTCCGTGTTGCTGGAAATGAGGGACGGGAGAGGGGTGACCGTTGGGGCAGGAGTTCCCAATCTGACCCCCCCTAGATCAGGGAGGGTTTCCTGGCATGGTGGTGTCCAGGACAGGGAAGAAGTCTGAACTCCGTGGAATAAGGAAGGCGGGAATTCCCAACAGTGGAGCCCCAGGGTCTTGGAAGAGGCAGTCGTTTTGGTGGCTGGTAGCAGGTTGGGGTTTAGGAGCCCTAATGAAGTCGTGGTTATGAGTTGGACTGCTAACCAGAAGGTCAGCAGTTTGAAAGCGCCAGCCGCCCCAATTTCTACTCCCACAGAGAGTTCCCGTTTCGGAGACCCACAGGGGCTGCTGTACCTTATCCTATAGGGTCGCTGTGAGTTGGCAGGGCGTTTGAGCAGGTCGGGGAAGTTGGAGCCCAGGGTGTGAGGAGGGAGCTGGGCCAAGTGGGGAGGTAGAGTCAGGCCCCTGCTGGACTCGGCCTTTTGCCTGAAGGCCATGGGGAGCCCTGGTTGAGTTATGAGCAGGGGGATGATGAGACACTCACTCCGCCACGGTGGTGGGTGGGGTGCATCAGGGGCACCCCCTGGTGGCAGAGAGGTGGTTGGGGGCTGTGGGCACGGAGAGACCTGGGTGGGTTTGCCAGTATTCATTTGGGAAGGATACCATTCCGTGGTGGGTGTGGGAGAGGGGCCACTGCCTGCTTCTGCAGCTCGGTGTCCTGGGGTCAGACCCGGCCTCCTGGGTGGCCAGGTGCAGGGGGTGGTGGTGGAGAGGAGGTGACCGTGACGGGAATGTCCCTCTTCTCTTACAGCTTTGGATACCCCCTGCCTTTGGGTGTCGTCCGGAGTATGACAACGGCTTAGAGGAGATCGTCTTTGGCTTTGAACCTTGGATCATTGTGGTGAACCTGGCCATGCCCTTCTCTATTTTCTACCGCATGCATGCAGCCGCCTCCCTCTTTGAGGTCTATTGTAAGAGCTAGCCCGGCCCGGGAAAGAAAGACGGGGCTGCCACAGAGAGAGGGCTCCCTGGAGCCACCTGGGATGGCCAGGCTGGGCAAACACCGCCTTACAAAGACCAGAAGCACTGCCTTTGTCCCAGATGCCGGGCTGTCTGTCATTGGGATTATCCATGACCCTCGGTGACCTTGAACAAGCTTAGACCCATATCAAAGCTGTGGCAGAAACCCGTCCTCAGATCCCAGTGATTTTATCTGCTAAGAGCAAGCCCTCTTCTGGAAGGACTCCAGTCCAGCTCCGGTTTGGTTTTCCATCAAAAACCATTCTCTGTTGGCAATAGATCATCATCTACCTACAACACTTCCCTGGCCATCTGTGCGGCACCTCTATCCTCAGCGGCGCCTGCTGACCCCAAATAACTCCTGGTGGCCCCGTCACCATGGGAACAGACTGAGGTCCATGGCGCGTTCTGTGGCTGATTTTCTTAGATCGCCAGGCCTTTCTTCCCACTGTTTGCCTAAAAGCTTTGCTGACACCTGTTCAGGATCACAACCTCCCACAAAGCCCCTTCTTGCAGCTGGGTGGCTGGCTGGGTGTGGGGTGTGCTGGCCAGGAATCAAGCCCGGATGTCCCAGGTGGGAGACAAGAACCCTGCCATGGAATCTCCGCTAGACCAGCCATATCTGATATTTCTGATAGTCTCTGAACATGTTTGATTTTTGGACAATGTAATTTTTATTATCTGAAGGACCTGTGGGTCGGGATCAATTAAAAAGGTGTTTTCTTCCTGACCTGGGTTTTTTTGGGACGTCCTTTTATTCCTCATCATTTTGAAGAAAAATACTACCCCCCTCAGTAACCCCCCCCCCCAACTTCCTCTCTTTCTATAAATTAATGTTTACTGTCAGAAATTGGGAAATGTTTAAAGAGTCAAGGGAAAAAATTCCACTCAAAGTTCCACGGTTCCAGTAACCGTCACTTGTGAACATCTCATGGGGTTTCTTTTGCCCATTTTAACGCCTAAAATCCCAGCCCCACCCACTGCCAACCAGCCCATTCTGACTCGTCGCGGTCCTGTCTGGGTTCCCAAGGTTGTGATTCTGTAGGGGAGGAGCCTGCCTCCACTTGTTCCCAAAGAGCAGTTGGTGGGCTTGAACCACCAACGCTGCACTTTGCCGTCTACAACTAGCCTGGCAGCAGCCCCAGGCCGCCTTTGCTGTTGGCAGTTAGGAGCCCTGCGGTCGGTTCTGATTGACAGCAACCCTACCTGTGCACAACACAGGCCACACAGCCTGGTCCTGTGCCGCCTCTCGATGGCTCTTATGCCCGAGCCCGTGGTGCCAGCCCACCTCGTCCAGAGCCTGCCTTTTCCCCTGGTGGTGTCTTGGTGACGCATTGGGTTGCGTGCAGTCTGCATGGTGGGCAGTTCTAAACCACCAGCAGCTCCTCGTGCGAGAGACTGGGCTTTCTACTCTCATCAACAGTGACAGTCTTGGAAACCTGCGGGGGGTGCTGTGAGGCTGCACGGACCCCAGTGACTGTGAGTTTTGTGTGCTTATTTTCCCACTTGACCAAGCATGATGTCCTTCTCCAGGGACTGGTTTCTCCTGACCACACGTCCAGAGTTATTGCTAGAACCTTGGAGCCGGTTCTGACCCATAGTGACCCTGTACACAGCGGAGCAAAACACTGCCCGGTCCTGCCCCATCCTCCCAGTGTCAGAGCCCATTGTGGCCACTGCTGTGTCCGTCCATCTTGTCTAGGGTCTTTTTCGCTGTCCCTCCACTGTACCGTGGCTTGGGGCAGGCACACCTCCATCCTCGCAGTGACCACGGTGCGCTTTAACGCTGGTCAGAGGTTCTGGGCGGCAGATTTGTCCATTTAACGTCTTTCCGGCTGCTTTTGTGGGATTGGCCACACCAGTCTTTTCAGAGGGAGTTCAGAAAGGAAGGCTCTGGCGCTCCCTGCTGATCGCGCCAGCCCACAGCATCACTCATGCTTAAAATACAGTTTTACGGATACATCCGTCACGCACCATACAAGCTAACCGTTCAAGCATTTTGAGACTTGTGATTGATTGCCACAATCCATGTCAGAACAGCTTCTCCTACGCATTGTTGTCGGCTCCCCGTTGCCCCTCAGCTCCCCTTGCCCCGCCCCTAGGTAAGTATCAATGCAGTTACTGTCTCTATAGATTTTACCTCTCCTGGGTTTCATCTACAGAACAGCATACAAAGCACAAAGCAGGCAAAAGCCAACAACAACAGCAACTACACCAAACACAGGAAAACCTCCAGCAAAAATAAAGAGGATTATTGAAAATAGAAACAACTTAGAAATAGCCCCCGCGGGAGAGCACATGATACAATACGACACTTTAACCTCGCTGCCTCTGCCTCAGTTGACTTCGCAATGTTCTCTGGGCAAGGCTGTTCACATCCTTGACTGGGGTCGGGGGGAGGTGGGGTTCACTGGAGGCTGCGTGCCTGTGTGAACCCTGAAAATGGATCCGGGGCCTCCATTGTTACCCACAGCTGCCCGCAAACTGGGTGTTCTCAGTTTAAGCTCTGATGCCGTTCGCTCCTTCAGGTGTGGATCTCATGACGTACAATCCGTGGATCACATAGGCTGGTGCGTTTCTTCCATGGGCACTCGGTTGACGCCTCACTTGGATGGCTGCTCTTTGGAAGACAAGCCTTTCAGACCCCAGACACTGTTCTTTCTGACAGCAGGGCACCATCTGGTTTCTTTACCACACTGCGCTAGAGCACCCATATCTTCAGCCACCTGCTTTTCACACTAGCAACCTATATTACTTTATCTTGTGTTCAATTTGGGAACCCTGGCAGGTGCACCACGGCCACACCTGCTTGGAGAAATGCAGACAATTGCTGCCTGAAATAGATGTTCCCTGAAACAGCCCTGTGCAGTAGAAACGAGGGTAAGGCATAGATGCACTGTCTTTGAGCTGATGGGAGGCAGCCTCGTGGTTACTCACGAGGCTGCTAAGTGTATGGGCAGCCCTTTGATATTGCCAGCGGCTCCTTGGGAGAGAGACAGGGTTCTCTACTCCCATAAAGA
Source organism: Tenrec ecaudatus (assembly GCF_050624435.1). Lineage (NCBI taxonomy): Eukaryota > Metazoa > Chordata > Mammalia > Afrosoricida > Tenrecidae > Tenrec > Tenrec ecaudatus. The sequence continues at coordinate 215,809,410 of NC_134532.1, read as the reverse complement.
GTCAGTCTTGGAAACCCACAGTGGGAGTCGACTCAGTGGTGGAAGTTTGTGTGTGTTTGGAATCGATTCCAACTCTTTGCTACCCTACGAAACCAAGCAGGATGGCTGTAGATCTTTTCCGGAGCCGAGAGCCTCATCTTTCTCCAAAGGAGTGGCTGGTGGGTTTGAACTGCTGAGTTTTCGGTTAGCTCCCGGTGCTTAACTCAGCACCTTGCATTGCACACGCACAAAGTTAAACCTTTCCGGTAGCCCAGTACAAAAGAAAAAGGTAAAAAGAAATAGGCGGAATTCATCACAAGGACTTTTTTTGCTTTTTGGTTTAAACCAGCGTCCTACTCGACACTCACCTCGTGTCAGTAAGAGGGTTTTATTGGAACAGAAACCAAGCGTCCCCCGCGTCTGCACACGGCACTGTTCTGTGTTGTTAGGTGCTGGCGGGCCCTTTCCCACCCACAGCGACCCCATGCAGAACGGACGGGAAACACGGCCCTCCTCTATGTTGGCGCGCACCCGCGCAGCTGCACTGTCAGTCCCTGTGCACACCCCTCTCTCTGCCCTCTCCATGCTGAGGCGGGGCCTTCTGGGAAGCCGAGGCTCCTGCAGACGTTCAGGTTGGACCCCACGCTGCATGGCCAGCGGGCGGCAGAGCCCGGCTCCCCACTTCGTCTCTCCAGGGTTGCTCCAGGGCTGTTACGGCGCCGGCAGATCTGACACCAGCATTTCAAATACCAGTGGAAGCACCCACCGTGGCTGCATGGCAGGAGAGCTTCCAGTCAAAGATGGACTAGATCTGCGGTTCTCAACCTGTGGGTCTCGACCCCTTTGGGGGTGAACGACCCTTACTTACATAGGGGTCCCCCGATTCATGAGAGTAGCAAAATGACAGTGATGACGTAGCAACGAGAATAATTTTAGGTTGGGGGTCACCACCACCTGAGGAGCTAGATGAAAGGGTCGCGGCGTGAGGGAGGTTGAGAACCGCTGGACTCGATGGAAAGGCCGAGCGGTCTGTTCCCAAGAACTAGCCAGCCAAGGGCAGGCATCAAGGGGGGCGGAGTCTTCCTGGGTGGTCTCTTAGTGGGAAAAGCTTCTCTGAAACCTGCTCACATTGGGGGACCCTGCTGGCTTTTGAAATGCCAGGGACACACAGCCACTACAGTACAGCAGACTGACAGACCGCGGGAGGATGTCCTCGGAGAAGGCCACCGTGCTTGGTCAAGTGGAGGCGCAGCGAAAAAGAGGGAGGCCCTGGACGGGACGGAAGGACGCGGTGGCTGCGTCCACGGGCTCGGGCCCGGGCAGTGCTTCGTTCTACTGTGCGCCGGGTCGCTATTGGGTCGGGGCCTGACACCACCACCACCACAGGGTTCAGGGTTAGGAAGGCTTCTTAGTCACAACCGAGCACAGCGGTGTGTCCAGGGCTCAGGACCGTGGTCTTACAAGCCCCAAAGTCAGAATGGGAAAGAAGAGTTTAAATGACAGGTGTCCCGGTCGCTCCCCAAGAGGAAGACAAGGCAGCTGTTTCTACACAGCTCACGGCCTGGGAGACCCTCTGGGCCAGGTGTCTCTGCCAACTCAAGGGTTGCCCTGGGTCGGAACCTGTTTGGCGGCTGTGGGGTTGGTTTTAGCTGACTCTGTCGCTTTGGGAAGAAGACACAGGCTACTTGAAACCTGAGGTCGGTCCCGATCAGTGGGAATTGGTTCGATGGTGGTACGTTTTGTTGGGTTTTAACCGTGGTCTACTGGATCTGCAAGCTTCCTCCAGGCCTCCCCGCCCCCTACCCATCCTCCATTCCACCCAGCTCCCCATCCATTGCTGTGGCCTCATGCGTGTCTCCTTGTCCTTCCTTCTGGAGACCTGGGTGGTCGGCTCCATGAGGGTCTTGCTCCTGGGATTGTGCAGACGCTGTGCTGCCTTCAGGACCGTGACACCGGGGTCTGAGGCAGGACCAGCACACAGCACACGCAGGACTCTTTCCACGTCCTCAGCTGGGCGCATCCTCAGCCAGGCACGTCCTGCCCGTCTGGTGCCCATTCCAGACACCAGATGTCGCTCTAAACCTGGCAGGCTCAGGGCCACAGAGAGTCCATTCCACCCTGTGGTGTGACGTGCCCGCCTCTGCGGGCTCTGGGACCAAGGGCTGGCGGTCAAGTTCACACAGAGGGATCTTGAAGGATGGTTTTCGAAATCCGTTGTCATTAGGTGCTGCTGGGAGTTGCGGGGGGGTGGGGAGGGAACAGAGTGTGTGTGAATTATTGAATACGAAACCGAGGACCCGCTTTGAACACGTTCTCTGGACGCACCGTGAAGAGTTCAACAGCAGACACACACACACAACCCCCCCTGACCCCCGCCGTGTGGCTGCCATCGGCCGGTTCCGGGGTAGCCGGTGTGCTGGGTAAAGAGGAGGGCCAGCGAACACAAAGACAAGCAAAGCCTCAACCAGATGGGTGGAGCCATCGCTGCAGAACCATGAGCTCCAGCACAGCAGACGCCTGGAGAAGGGGCGGGCCGGGCCAACGCTCTTTCTGGTGGACAAGGGGGCTTCGTGGAAGAACGGAATGGAAAGATGATGGTGTTTGCCTTCGCACTAAACTGACAAACTGACAGTAATTCACGCATCCTTAATTCAATAGTCTAGTCACATCATGAATTGTTGCACAATCAGCTCCACGACCGGTTTTAGAACATGTCTTCTGTCCTGTGCTCATTGTTAGGAGCTCCCCATTTCCTGGCCTCCCCTGCCATCCCCGAGGAAAGTCTCATCCACTTACTGTCTGCAGATTTACCTATCCTGGATCTCAGAGACAGTGAGCATCCAAAAAACAAAGGAACAAGAATAAGAAAGTAAAACAGATGAAAACCTCAATGGAAAAGAAAGCAGAAAATATGAAAATCTAGAACACATTTAAGTGGCTCCTCAGGGACATCAAATGATGGGGTGCTATCATGTGACAGTGTTATTAAACTTTAACCTGGCTGCATCTGAAACATCATAGGATTTTCTTGACGGTAATAATTTTTAAATTTATGGATTTAAAATTCAAGTATCATACACTTCCGTAGTCAACTTGCTTTTAAGAAGTTGTATGTACCTTATCGCAATCAGGTCTAGTGCTGTCTCCCCATTCCCACATTCATTATTTGCTCCCCAATTCCCCTCACCCTCCCACCCAGATAAACCACGGTATCAGTTATTGGCTGTATTCCTCCACCCCTGCTCGCTTCGCACGCCAGCAGGATCCTAACAGAAACAATAAAACCAAAATGAAACAGAAAGAAGAAAATAATAATAATTAAAATAAAATGAAAGAAAGAAAAGGCCACGAGCAATATTTAAAAACCCAGAGAAGAAATTTCTGTCATGGAACCTGTGGGAAGTATCTAAGCCTAGAGCAAATTCAAGATGGGTCAAGAGAGAGGCCATCTGACCAGGTATCATGTTATCATGGAGTTTCATTCACCATAATCAAGTTTGCAATAAGCTCTGTCTGATAATAAACCTGTTCGAGTGCCTTGCCTGTGGCCAGAGGGCATCTGCCTGAGGCTTAATCAGACTGGACACTCGGCTGAGGGGTGTGGGCGCCCACTGTCCTCCACAGCCGTCTACAAACTGGGTGTTCACAATGGAAGCGCTGATATTTTCCCCCTCGCTTAGATGGCTGCTTGCTTGAATACAGCCTTTAAGACCCCGGGCACTGTTCCGATTGATAGCCAGGCACCCTCTGCTTCTTCACCACGCTTGGCTGTAGCACCCTTTCTTCAGTGGTTTCTTCACGAAGGCAGGTATCGAGCTGGGCCATGTTATCAGAACTAACTGTGCTTGGACTGGGGCTAGGATGAAGTGGGAGTAGAGACTCCATCTGCTTGTCCACCCAGGCGTCATGAACGACTCTGGTTTACTTTAATGGTCCTACCATTCCATGACAAAAACAAAGACAACAAAACCACCCCCCAAAAAGAAAGAAAAGGAAGACATAGTCCACCATCCCGTGGGGTGTGAGGCGACTGCACTGACAACATCAATAACTCACCCAGTGGCACAGGATTCCAGGAACTGCTGAGCTGAGGGGCTTGTGCCTTGGGCTGCCGTCCACGAGTAGCTGGGAAGCCCTCCTGAGAACATGTTACCACGTGTCAGGGTGGACAGGTGGCCAGGAGCCACAACCACGTCTTGTGAAGTCCACCTCCGGGTTGCCACTCTGGTCCTTTCTTCAAAGACCGATGTACCCTGTCTTGTGGCAGTCCCTGGTCTACTCGGTATTGTTGGCCAATGCCGCCATTCCACCACTACGGTTCCTCTGCCTTCCGTGCTCATCCCCCAAGTCCCATGTGCGCGGGTGGGGTGCCTGGACAACCGGGCTCCGGGTTGCCACTCTGCACCCAGCAAGCAACCTTCACGGAGGATCCTAGTCGATGACAATTACCGACCACTCCCATGAACTTCCTGGAAGTGCCTGCTTCCTGTTTCCTGTGTTCCCAAAGGGGAGGGCAGGGATGAATCTAGCTTTGAAGAGGAAGTCTTGGGGTGAGTATGGGAAGGGATCACCCCCACTTTCCTGCCTGAGGTCTATGTGAACACATGCATGTTGGAGGGGCTGGTGTCTGGTACGCTGGTAACCAAATGTTATGGATTGAATTCCCTTCACCGCCCCTCAGTAGGTGTCCACTGGGTCAGGTCACTTAATTATCCTCCAGATTATGTGATCTGATGTAATCCTCCCACGCGCTCTCAATCCCCGCCTCCATGATGTTAATGAGATGGGATTAGAGGCAGTTGTGCTAATGAGGCATGATATAGTCTACACATCTGTCTTGGAAGAAGTACGGCCAGAAGGCTCTTTAGAGGCCAGGATGGCGAGACTTCCTCTCACGTACTTTGGACATGTCAGGAGACACCAGTTCCTGGAGAAGGACATCGTGCTTAGTAACGTAGAAGGGTAGCGAAAGAGGGGAAGACTCCTGACAAGAAGGGTTGACTCAGCGGCTTCCATAATGAACTCACACACAGGGGCACCTGTGAGGACGGTGCAGGACTGGACAGTCTTCGTTCCACTGCACACAGAGTCCCTGCGAGTCGGAACCGACTTGAGGGCATGGAACAAGGACAAGGTCAAGGACGAGAGCCACCCCCACCATTGAGCCAAAGCTATCACTTGGGCATCGAGCACAGGGGGTTCCATTTAGCTGGTCCTCAATAAGCGCTTGTTGAAGGCATGCCTGGATCCAAGCAAGGGGCCCAGAACGTTGTGCAAACAAATACAAAGTGGTGCAGTGTGTGTGTGTGTGTGTGTGTGTGTGTGTGTGTCTGTTGATGGATTGTTGGCTCTTTCACCTCGCAGTGTTGGCCACAGAGTTCCCTGATAAACACCTCCCAAGCACCTACTCATGGTGTCAGTTTGGAGAATTCAAATCTGAACAAGACACAGTCTAGAGAGCCAGACAGCTATGCAAACAAATTGTCACAAGACAATGTCATAGTTGCTAAGATACACAGGGACACCCACTTGGACCAAATGTATCAAACAGGCTCTCAGGAGAGCTGATTAAAATAACCACCTAAAATAGCCCCAAATCTTTATTGTGTATTAGGTGGGAGGTTTACATTTCAAAGCATCAAATCTGCTTTCAACAATTCCAACCTCTCACCAACTCCCCATCTCGTAGTCTATTCCCTCCCCACCCCACCTCGATTTCTCTTCTCTCCTTTATGGGGCTCTCTCTTCCCTTCCACCCAAGTCCCTCTATCTGTCATCCTCCCAGTCCATTGTTTCATCTCTGCCCCCCCTCACCCTCCTTCTCCCGGAACCTCCAAACTCCGTTCCCCTTGATAGGCCTGTCTTTGTCGTGGTTTTTATCTTTATAGCTGCGATCTCTTACAATCATGATCCCTTTGTGATTGACTAACCTCAGCGAGTGTCATGTTCTCCAGGTCCACCCACACCATGAGGTGCTTAGTGGTTTCGTCATTGTTTTCCAGCGTTGGCGCGTATGGACCCAGGTTTCTTTCCCAGTCTTCTACTGATGGGCATTTGGTCCGTTTGTGACTTCTTGCTCTTGTGAACTGTGCTGCCATGAATACGGGAGTGTATCTCTCCATCCATGCTGTGACTCTTACTTGCTATGGTGTTTACCCAGCAGAGGGGCGTTTGCTGCTTCCTGTGGAATTTCTATCCCCAGTTGTGTGAGGTGGGGTCACATAGCTTCCCATAGGCTTCACCGAGCAGATCATCAGCTTCACCTTCAACAACTGGTCACACCTCCCATTGCCTTGTCCTGCCTCCATCATTCCCCCACCATCTCCCTCTTTTAGGATATAGTTTTCCCCCGCCACCCAAATAACATCTCTCTATCCTTCCTCTTCTACCCACTGTAACTATCGATGTCTGTTTCTTTTAGTGTGAAGATTTTTTTTAAGTAACAGTGGTTTCATACAAGATTTATCCATTTAATCGATTTTCCTAGCTCTGATCCAAGAACATTTAGTTCTTACGACACGGTCCTGCTCAATATGCACCTTCATGAAAGAAACATGGAAGATATGGGACTACAGCAAAGCATGGTAAAGAAAGTAGGTGGTGCCTGGCTATCAGAAAGAATAATGTCTGGGGTCTTAAAGGCTTGTTTTCAAAGAAGCAGTCATCTCAGTGAGACCTCAAAATCAGGGGTTATCTCAGCTTATTTTGTTATTGTTGATAATCTTCTTGACCATTTAGTTTTCTTTTTCTGTTTTCCAGCATATGAAACCCGGGTTGGGTGAATTTACAGAGGCAATAACTAGCATAGGGTTCCTGGGGGGGGGTATGTCAAGGAAGTGGGGGCAGTGATGGGGAGCTGATGTCAAGGAGAACAAGAAGGAAAAAATGTTTTGAAAATGATTTTGGAAGTGATTGTATAAAACAGCTTGATATGACTGAACTATCGAATGGTAGGGTGTCTGGATTATGTCTTAATAAAATAATTTGAAAAAAATGAAAGAGTTATGCTCTTATGTTGGACTGATATCACTCAGCATCATGTCGTCCAGGCTCATCCTTGTCATGAGGTGTTTCACAGGTACACAGCAATTCGCCCGTGTTTCCTAGTGTTCCATTGTGTTGATTTAGCCATTCTTCCACCGCGGGGCATTCAAGTGGTTTCTGCCCTTTGGCTCTGGTGCACAGTGCTGTGATGAATGTACGGATTACGGCTCTTCCTTCTTTAGGGTCTGTGTTAGTTTGGGTAGACTAGAGAAACAAGTCCATAGAAACTCATATGTGTATAGGACAGAGGTTTATATACAAAAGCAATTGAACATTAAGAGAACTTCCCAGTCCAGATCAAGCCCAAAGTCCAGTATTAGCCCATATGTCCGATACTAATATACAAAGTCCTCTTCAGACTCACGAACACATATGATGATGCCGAGTGCAGACGATCACAGGCCACTGGGTGGAAAGTCTTCGGATCCAGTGGCATTGTAAGCATCTCAGCGCTGGCAGGGGTCTCCACGTAACTTCTCCAACTTCCAGGGCTGCATCAGGGTGGGTCTGTGAGGCTTCTCCTCAGGGATGTCTTGCAGTGAGTCAGCAGAGTGAGAAAGTGTCTCCCGTCTCCAAGGAGGAACATCCAGATTTCCCAGAATTCTCAGGAGAAGGCCATGCCCACACAAAGGTCTCATTGGCTATGCTCCAATTGGCAGAGTAGACTCCACCCCTACACTCTTAATCCTCAAACTGATACATGATTACATAACTGCCATAGGGTCTATACCAAGTAGCAGGATTTCTGGGTTGTATGGTATTTCTAGTTACAATTTTTCGAGGACCTACCATGTCAATGTCCACAGCGGCTGTACGGAGGTGCAGTCCCACTAGCAATGTACGAGGGTCCCAGTCTGGAAAGGGGCTTTTGAATTAAATCCAGAAGGAACTTAGGAGGACGGAAAGCGACACACCAGCATTATTATGTGTTATAGACACCTTATAAAGCCAGGCGCCATGTAACCTGGCGTCAAAGTGGGATTGGTGCAAGTAGCACAGCCCAGCGCCAATCGCCAACCCCAAACACTTACATCTCCGAAATGCTGTGGACGTGTTTGCAAATCCTTCTGTAAAACCCCTCTTCCCACTCCTTCCCATTTCACCACAGAGCGCAGTTCCTTCGTCTTTTTCGCAAAGTCCCCGGAGAAACTGCCTCCTGTCTTAGTCCTTGCCCCCATTTCTCTCTGTCTGCTCTTTGCCGTCAAGACAAATCAGGACCTGGTTCTTTCCTGCCTCATTCATGGTCAACAGTGTGACATTGGGACTGAACCGATATTTTAAGATTTAGGAGGATTGGAACACTAACTAGAATGGGGGGTGGGGCACGCTAAGTGGATGCACCGCTAGAAACTTAACCTTCTCCTTAGACAGCAAAGGGCAGCTTGAGCGTTGCATAGCAACCAGAGCTCTTGCTGCACAGCGTCAGAAACAATGCCGTCCAGATTAAAGATGGTGAGAATATGCCCTCTTGTCTCCGGCGGGCTCCTGAAAGGGCTCACCCCATCTCTTCGGAGCTCCCATTCCAGGGCTGCAGCCCATCACATTTCCCAGTCTGGTTCATCTTCCATCATCCACATTTTAAAAAGTCAGGTCTCTTCTGGTTTTGCTTTGTGGGCCCTGACTAACAGCTGTGAAGGCCTGTGACAAAGGGGACCTCTCTCTTCTGGGCCCCTCCCTGCCCCTCCCCCCACAGCCTCCTAGGTCTCTGAGCCTCCATGAATGCCGGGGAGAGGCCTGCTGTCTAGCAGCCCAGGTGAGGCATTGCCCGCGCCCGGCCAGAGCGGGAAGGGAGCACAGAGCATTCCTCAGCGAGTTCCTCGGATCTCATCCCAATCCTCAAACCCAATGTATGAGGCAATCGCTATTATCCCCCCGTTTTGCAGATGAAGAAATGAAGCTCAGAGAGATGAAGATCCCACAGATGTGAGGCAGGGGGATTCGAAGTTCCCCTGTAGTGAATGCTGCCTCTCTCACCGGACAGGTCTCTCCCGTTGTCTGCTTTTTCTTTTGGTCTACTTAACTCTGATTTCAACCCCAAAGAAACATTTCAGCAAGTTTCCCCCGACCACCTCATCTTGTCCATTCCTAGCCATTGTCCCTTTCCACAGCAATGGCCACAGTGGTAACTATGCCTACCTTGGGGTAATTCTTAGGTCTACCACCAATACTAAACCGTGGTTCTTTGTGGGAAAAGATAATGCACAGTGTGTCCCCTAAAATAGACACCCTAGAAAGCAAGAGTCACCGCACCAACAGAAGTCGGTACCCCAGTGTTCATCGCAGCACACCATCGCACAGTGGGAAACAGGTCAAATGCCCATCCGTGGAAGAATGGATAAAAGACCGTTGGTCGAGTCAGTAATGCATAATACAATGCATTAAGGAATGCATAGTCGTCCACACAGGCATACTAAGCATTACTTAAAAAGCAATGATGAAAACACAAAGCTCCTCACGACATGGAGGGACCCATGCTGAGAAATTCATGCTGAGTGAAGTTAATCCATCACAAAAGGACTGCGTGAAAGGACAAATATGGTGTGGGACCGCAGGCACGTGAGAGTTGGACATTGAATAAGGAAGATCAAAGAAACATGAACGTATTTAAATGATGGTGCTGGGGAAGAAAATTGAAAGGACCTTGGACTGCCCAAAGAGTTACAAACCTGTCTGGGAAGAAGTCCAGCTAGAATGTTCTTTAGAAACAAAGATGGCCAAACTTCATCCTACGAATTTTAGACGTGTTGTCAGGAGAGACCTCGGAGAAAGACTTTATGCTTGGTCAAGTAGAAGGGGCATCGAAAAAGTGGAAGACCTTTAACAAGGTTAAAGGATTGACATAGGAACAATTGTGAGGGTGGCGCAGGACCGGCAGTATTTTGTCCTGTTGTGCACAGGCTCGCTATGAGTTGGATTGATTCTACGGCATCTAACAACCACCACTATTGTAAGGATAAAAAACCAAGACAGAGATTGCATATCAAAGGGAACTTCCCAAGAGAGGGAGAGAGAGGGTGGGATTATGAAAGGAGGTGACAGGTATTGCCCTGGGTGAGAGGGAAAATGCTAAGGGGGAGAAGAGAAATCAGGGGAGGGGCAGGGCTGGATAGAATATGGGAAGGGAGGAGTGAGAGGGTTGGTGAGTAAACTGTTGAATGCAGAGTTTATGGTCTGAGATGTAACCTCCCCCCACCTCATTCACGACAAAACATTAATAATAATAATAATAATAATAATAAAGATGTAGTGTGGTAGTTACATAATCTGGTGTCAACTTGAGACTATAAGAGTGAAGGGGTGGAGTTTAGCCTGTCAATCAGGCCGCAGCTGGTTGACTTCATTTGGAGGCGATAAGGAGATAAATAGCTCACTGGAGGCCCAATATACTCAGTCTGTGCTTCATCTTCCTGCTGACAGGCCACATGGAGCTATGCTAGAGCCCTGGAGCTGGAGGAGCCACGTGGAGACCCACACCGGCGCTGAGATGCTTCTACCATCACTGCATCCACGAGACTTTCCACCCACTGGGCTGTGAGCTTCCTGCATTTGTCATCATTGCATGCGTTGCTTGGGTCTGAAGAAGAATTTACAGACTGGTATTGGACATCTGGGCTAATATCGGACTTATGGACTTGAACTGGACTGGGTTGGGATGTTCTCTTAGTATACAATTAGTCTTTTATATAAAGCTCTTTCTTATGCACATATGAGTGTCTGTGAGTTTGCTTTTCTAGTCTACCCAGACTAACACAGATAGTATATTCAATCAGGATAGGAATCACACGGAACGGCTGAGGGCTTTCAACCGGGAGCTGAAGGATTACGCTGCGGTTGAAGGAAGATGGCCTTACCTGGCACCTGGCAGTGAGTGGAGAATGGCTAGATCAATAGGACAGGCCCTGGGGGGTAGGGTTTGTAGTTGTTTGCCATGGACTTGGCTGTGACTCCTGGAGATGGTTGTGTGTAAGAGAACTGGGCAGTGGCGCAGTCCTGTACATGCTTCATGATCATTGATACACTGGAGACTATTGTTGGGGCCATTGAATTAACCCAATCCACACAGGGGCTCCCTTGAGCTGCTCAGCTCTCTAGGTGGCCGAGCATGATGTCCTTTCCTAGCCGAGCAACTGGTCTCTCCTGATGACCTGTGTGAAGCCAGCCAGCCAAAGCCTTGCCTTCGCCACATCCAAGGAGCATCTTGGTTGTCATTGTGCAAAGACTGGAGGCTAGCATGGCGTCAACATAGTTGAGGTAAGACAGGACATGGTTCTGGATGGGAACTATGTGGGCGGTGGAGAGGAAACAGCAGAAAGAGTAGACTCAGCTCTTAGGAAGCAGGGAGGGGGAGAAGGAGAGGCATCTCCCCAGTTGGAGGCAGAAGGTCTTGCCATCCTTAGAGGCTAAGCAGATGGAGTCTGAGATGGTTGGGGACTTGCAGGTGTTGGAACAGCGTGCAGGTGGCCTGGATAGAGACAGAGACTAGCCAGGGGATAAGAAAGCACAGCCTTGTTTATAGATCTGACTGCAACTCATTGGGCTGCTAACCTTAAGGTCAGCTATTTAAAACCATGACCTGCTCCTTGGGAGGAAAAACAAGTCATGCTCCTCCCTTAAAGAGTTACAGTCTCAGAAATTCTCAGGGGCACTTCTACCTTGCTCTATAGGGTCCGCTCTGATGCACCGACGGAACACACAACATTCATCTAGCTCTTTAATGCTTCCTCTTCCCAACTAGCATGACTCCAGCTCTACCTTACAAATCCGGAGCATGTGCACTGGTGCAGAAAAGAGCTCTCGACACACGGAATCCAGGACAAATAACCCCTCAGGAATAGTAATAGAAGTAGCAATACCATCAGGGTAGGGGAAAGGTTGGGGGAGAAATGGGGAACCAACTATAATGATTGACAAATAACCCACCCCCCAGGGGGATGAACCACAGAAACATGGATGAAGGGTGACAGTGGATGGAGTAAGATACGAAATTAATAATCATTTATAATTTATCAGGAGTCCACAGGGGTGGGAGGGTTGGGGAGGGAGGGAAAAAAAAGAGGAGCTGATACCAGGGGCTCAAGCAGAAAGAAAATGCTTTGAAAATGATGATGGCAACATATGTACAAATGTGCTTGCTACGATTGATGTATGGATTGGAATAAGAGCTGTGAGAGGCCCCAATAACACGATTTAATTAAAAAAAAAGAAGAAGAGCCTGTCCCCGTGGCCCTGCATGGAGGAGGCTGTCAATGCACACCATCCTGAGGTATCCCCCCAAAGCTTCCCGTTCCTAGGGTCACTTTAAGTCTGACTGGGCTTGGCTGCACTTAGTCACAATGGTGTTGCTGCGTGCTTTAGAGAGAGAAGGAAACACTGCAGGTCCTGCACCAATCTGACAATTGTTCCTTTGCCTGAGCGGGGATGCAGCCACCGTGTCAATCATCTTGTCCAGGGCCGTCTGCTTTTTGCCACCTCCCTCTGCTGTACCAAACATGACTGCTTCTCCAGGGACTCGTCTCTGCTGACAGCAGGTCTAAAGTCTGTAAGAGGACATCTCCCCATCTTTGCCTCTCAGGAGCACTCTGGCCTTATGTGTTTCTTCCAAGACAGATTGGTTTGTCCTAGTAATAAATACTTCCTAGGAATTTGGCGTAGTGGTAGGGAAGGGGTCCATGGTGGTCTCTTAGGTTCGTCCTATCAGGAGGGAGTAGAGAGGCAACTGTTCTGGGCAACTGAACACCTTCTGTGTAACCCCCGCCCTGCCAGGGGGGCTCCTCCACGGTGGTCTCCAAATACTCATACCTGGATACGGAGAGCAAGTACCACAATCTGGCCTGCTGAAGTTCACGAGGGTGCTCAAAACCACCGAGCAAGTAATAAAGGGGTCCCAGAGAAAGGCAGGGCCTCCCAGGTTACCCTCCAATGCTGCTGCCACTCCTCCCGCTCGGCGGGGTCCCACTGCCCCTTTTCCAGTCCCCCAGGCCGGGCAGGGCATCTCTCCATCCTCCCAGGTGTCACCATGCTTGCTCCTGAGAGACAGTGGGTCGCCGGAGCCTCTCGGTTGTGGTGGTGTTGGTGGTGGTGGTGGTGTTTCAGGGAAGTGGGGGGCTGGGGGCGATGGTGAGGGGTAGATCTCCAGGACCGCGGAGCCCGGGCGCAGCCAGGGACCGAGGTCAGAGGAGGCAGCGCGCGCGGCACTCGCCGGGCTCCCCAGCTCCCCCCTCAGTGGCGGCGCGCTCTCTCTTCTCCGGCTCGGGACCAGACGCCGCCGCCGCCGCCGCCCACTCGGCGCTCTGCAGGCTCCGGGAACATCCCGGCCACCCGCGGACGCTGGCTGTTCGCTGTCTTAGTGACAGAACAGCAGGGACGCCGCAGGGACCGCGCCCACAGGTCGAGAGGTGCACGAGTAGACTGGGGGTCGCGGCGCAGCGCACGGTGAGCGCCCAGCAGGGCTAGGTGGGAGGGGGGTATTCTTTCGCCGTGGGTGGCTGCCACGCCCTCGGGGTGCCCGATGGGGCCGCCCTGGGGGCGCAAGGCCGAAGTTGGGAGGAAACATAGCTCACCCCTGCCGCCCAGCCAGACATGTTGCCGCCAGGGCGCAATGGCAGTGCAGACTGGGTGCAGTTTGGGCTGGAGCAGCGCCTGGCGCTAGGAGGCACCACGGGGGACTTGGCGGAGGCGGCGCCACTAGGGCCCGCGCAGGTGGTCACGGCTGGTCTCCAGACCCTGCTCATCCTCTGGACCCTGCTGGGCAACGTGCTGGTGTGCGTGGCCATCGCGCGCAGTCCTCACCTGCGCGCCAAGATGACGCATGTCTTCATCGTGTCCCTGGCTGTGTCCGACCTGTGCGTGGCGCTGCTGGTCATGCCCTGGAAGGCCGTCGCCGAGGTGGCCGGGTACTGGCCCTTTGGGGCGTTCTGCAACGTCTGGGTGGCCTTTGACATCATGTGCTCGACCGCTTCCATCCTCAACCTGTGCGTCATCAGCGTGGACCGCTACTGGGCCATCTCCAGGCCTTTCCGCTACCAGCGCAAGATGACCCAGCGCGTGGCCTTGGTCATGGTTGGCCTGGCCTGGACCTTGTCCCTCCTCATCTCCTTCATCCCTGTCCAGTTCAACTGGCACCGAGGTGAGGAGGGCTCCGGAGGTGGAGGGGCCCCCTCATCCACCCTGCCTAACGGGACGTCCTGGGAGGAGGCCGGGGAGTCGGAGGCTGGCACAGAGAACTGCGACTCTAGACTGAACCGCACTTATGCCATCTCCTCGTCGCTCGTCAGCTTCTATATCCCGGTGGTCATCATGGTCGTGACCTACACGCGCATCTACCGCATAGCGCAGGGCCAGATCCGCCGCATCTCCTCGCTGGAGAGGGCGGCGGAGCGAGCGCAGAGCTGCCGGAGCCACGAGGTCAGCGCGCCGGACGCCGGCCTGCGTGCCACGCTCAAGAAGGAGACCAAGGTCCTCAAGACGCTGTCGGTGATCGTGGGGGTCTTCGTGTGCTGCTGGCTGCCCTTCTTCATCCTCAACTGCGCCGTCCCCTTCTGCCCTCAGGCCGGCTTACCCTGCGTCAGCGAGACCACCTTCGACATCTTCGTCTGGTTCGGCTGGGCCAACTCTGCGCTCAACCCTGTCATCTACGCCTTCAACGCAGACTTCCGGAAGGTGTTCGCCCAGCTGTTGGGGTGCACCCGTCTCTGCTCGCGCACCCCCGTGGAGACCGTCAATATCAGCAACGAGCTCGTCTCTTATCATCAGGACACTGGCGGCCACAGGGAGCCGGCCACCACCTATATCCACAGGATGCCCAACGCGGTCAGCCCTGGGGCCGGGGACCAAGAGGACGCAGAGGAGGGACCTTTTGATCGCATGTCTCAGATCTCTCAGACGTCCGGGGACCCTGTCGCCGGATCGGTTGGGGAGCTGGACTGTGAGGGGGAGATCTCCTTAGGCAAAATCACCCCGTTCACCCCCAATGGCTTCCATTAAACGGGGTTAGAGAGAACTCCTGAGACTCTGAGTGTAAGGGACTGGCGAGACACTGGTGAGTGTGCATACATGCGTGCCCCCCCACAAGCACACACTACACACCCACAGCTGCTACTCCACTACCCACCGATGCCCTCGTGTCTCTGCAGTGGCCCACGCGCTTAGAAACAACCCCCCCCCTCCCCCAGTAAACTCCAGTACATGCCCGCCCCGCAGGCGGGTCCAGTTAAGGAATACAGTTTACTTTATTAAAACAGAAAAACATGTCCTCTGACAGTGCTCCTCTTTAAACGCATAGGTTGATTTCTGGACTGGCGTTTACCAGGGGAGGTGGTGGTGGGGTGGCCACGCTGGGGTGGGGTGGGGTTCCCTGCCTTGCTTCCTGTGTTCCTTGCTGCTGTGCCCTCGAGGCTGGCAGGTGTCCCTGCTGCAGCCCGGCGTCCTCCCTGCTCCTCTGTGCTAATAAACATGAAGGAAGTGGAAACGCGGGCTGAATCTCTCTGCTTGGCCGGGAGGTTTCCCAGTGCAGCTCCAGGAGAAAGAGGGGGTGGGGTGGGGAAGGGCATCCTCAAAGGCAGGGCAGCTAATTTCTGCGTCTGGAAGCCCAAGTTTACCTTCATATTGGTTCCCAAACCTATTTGGCCTACCACCCTCTTTTCTGAAAAAAAAAAAAAATTTTCTCAGCACCACCCTGGATGTGAAATACTAATGTTCTGAAGCCCATCCTCCAGGATAGCGTGCAGATATCTGCTGTGGCCAGGAACCCAGGCGGTGTAATGGCCATGCATCAGTCACCTAACCACAAGGTCAGCAGTTCAAAACCGAAACCCAGGCAGAAAGGTGAGGCTTTCTGCTCCTGTAAAGAGTTACAGCCTCAGAAGCTTATAGGGGTGATTCTACTCTGCCCTGTAGGGTTGCCGTGAGTTAGAATGGACTCAGTGACCTTGAGTGGTTTTTTTCTTAATGGAATCATTTGCTTTTGAACCCCCCCCCCACTCCCGAATCATTCCAGTCCCCAAACTCCCACCACCCCTGCCTGAGGGACAGTCACTGACTTTAGGAAACACTGTCCTAGAAGAATAATTTGGCCTTAAACTTTAAGGGTGGTGGGGAACCAAACCTATTGACATCCCATTCATAGGGCAGGTTGAACTGCTATATGGTGGACTTGAACCTCGATCTTTCAGTTAGCAGCTAATTATTTAATCATGAGAGTATCGGGACCGCTGCCTTGCAGACTCAGTGAGCCTATAGGCCAGAGCAGAATGGCCCCACAGGGTTGTTGAGCCTGTCAGTCTCCACAGAAGCAGGTTACCACCCAGTCTACCTTGGATCGGATGATGTGTTTGAACCTCTGACCTTGTGGTTAGCAGCCCAACACCTAAGCCACTGCACCTCTAGGAGTGACTAGGAGGAGCTGCCCGTTTCTCCCATTTTCTCTAGGACCTCCATGTATCAGCCCTAGTGATGCAGTGACTCCACATTGGGCTGCTCACCGCAAGGTCAGGGGTTCGAAACCACCAGCAGCTCCACAGAGGAGCCTTTCTACTGTAAAGAGTCTCAGCGTTGGAAACCCACAGGGACTGTTCTCCCCTGCCCCACAGGGTTTTCACAATGGATTTGTGGTGGGGGGACCCTGAATTTTTTGTTTTGTTTTGTTTTGCTTGGGGGCTGCAAAGCTGGCTCTGATGCCGAGGTGCCTGGTGGGAAATTCTCCCATCTGGGGTTCTAATTCCCTGTCTGTCTCTGTCGCTCATGCTTCATCTTTTTAAAGCCATGCCGTGTAAAACAGTTCTTCCCATTCCCAGACAGGCACTGCCAGCCCACGGAAAACCCCATTTAGCACGGTAATCGCGCCTCTGAGCTCCCGCGCTCCAAGCCTTTCGAGGGTTTCAGAGCCCGGGCCCGGGAGATAATGTGTGACTTTGGAAAGGGCTTTCAAACGTGTGGCCATGGGCTTTCGGCAATGAGATTAGGCATGATAGGTAGGCCCTGGGATGTGAGGCCACACATTTTCATGAAAAGGTGAACCCGTGGTGAACTTAAAAATGTGTTGGTGAGGGCGCCTAATGAAAAATCCCAAAGAGCTCCAATTTCTTTTGCTTGCTTCCCCTGGGCCCCCACCCCTCCACCAATCCTTTTGTTGGTCCTCTGTAATCTGCAAAGTGAGGGGCGCATTCTCTTACCAGACTCTCTCTTCTCCCAGACACCCATGGTGATCCTTTGATCTCCATGCGAAGAAGAACGTGAAGGGGAACCAATGGCGTCCCCGTTTGAGTCCCTGCTTTGAAGCTGTGGGATCAAGGACAGTCTAGTCAATTGGGGTCTCTGGTACTGTCACATTATTGTCAACTCCTGAACAACCGGGTCCAGTGGGCTGCAAGATCAGCAAGGCCCCCTGTCCCCGTGCCTTGCAACGCTAGGGAAGTATTGGTGGTAGACTATTCCCGGAGTGGGGAGACTGACAGCTAAGGACACTGAGTGCATTCATTTCCCTGAAGGATTTTCCCCGAGTTCCCGTGGAGGAAAGGCTTGGCAATCAGATTCCAAAGGATTACTAGCCTGCAGTGCTAGTCAGGCACAGTGCTAGTCAGGCACAGGTGCCGTGAGCTCAGATGGGTTGGATGACAACTGGTTTGGTTGATAACATTGCTTCTGGGATCCGAAGTCTGTCTTCAGTTCTTCTCTTTTTTACCAGCAGTTTATTTCCTTATAATTCACATATCATACAATGCCATAGTTCAATCACCTCACCTTCAGTTTTGACCTTATGTGAACTGATAGCTAACCGGCAGCACCGGCAGCAAGGGAGGACTTTGGTGTAGGGTTTGGGAGCTGGCTGTGGGAGCTTTCCTGGGTCAATGGACCTCTCTGGGCCTCTGATTCTGTCTGCCTCTTTCAATGGAAAAACTGACACTGGCCCATTGCTAGTGCGTCATGACGCATTAGGGACCTACAAGGTACTCATCAACGGAGTCTCTACAAGAGACCCGTGCCCGGAGAAGGACATCATGCACGGTAAAGTGGAGGGGCAGAACACAAGCAGGCCCACAGGGGCATGGATGGACACAGTGGCTGCAACCATGGGCGCAGGCAGAGGAGCCGTTGGGAGGGTGGCACAGGACCAGCCAGTGTTTGTTCTTTTGTGCATAGAGTCTCTATGGGCCAGAACCCACTTGATGGCAATGAGTTTGGCTTTTTTGGTTAATGATCAAATACGATGCCCAGGAGTGCTGTGGGTTATGCTTTGGAATGTGCAGGGTACCTGGTTCAAACTCACCAGCCACCGGGAGGGAGAAAACCAAGTCTTTCTGCTCCTGTAAAGATTTATAATCGTCAAGATGGATTAAAGACCCAAATAGAACCTTAGAACCATAAAGGCCTTCAGTGAAAAAATAGTGACAAACGTAAGACCCCTAATAACAAAATCAAACAAACAACCAAATCCCTGTCATGGCGTCGATGCTGATTTGTAGCAGGACAGGGAACTACCTCTGAGACTGTACCTGTTTGAGGAGAGGAAAGCCTGCGCGTTTTCCCGGGGGAGAGGCTGGTAGCTTCAAGCTGCCGAGCTTGCGGATGGCACCACAGTGGGCAATCACCGCCAGGCCCTCACACGAAGCATAAACTCCCTACCAAACATAATGGGAAATTCCCACACGACAGAAGACAAAACAGAGGGTGGGACCTTCTCAGTATGCACATCAAAACCCTCCATCAAGAGAGTGAAAAGAAAGCCCGCAGATTGGGAAAAAAATGTTCAGCAATGAGACATCAGATAAACAGGAACCCCGGTGGTGTAATGCTTACCTGTCAGGTTGCCATTCGCAAGGCCGGCAGTACAGAACCAGCAAGCAGCAACTTGGGAGAGAGACGGGGTTTTCTACTCTCATAAACAAAACCTTACAGTCTCCGAAACTTATAGGGGCAATTTTACCCTGTCTTGCAGCGTCGCTATGAGTCAGTAGTGACTTGATGGCAGTGAGTTTATCAGATAAAGGGCTAATTAAAAAATCTATAGAGAACTACAACACCTTTATAAGAAAAATGCAAATAACCTAATCAAAAATGAGTGCAAGGTATGAATGGACAAGTTAATAAAGATGACAGCCAGACAGCCAACGACCCGATACAGGAATGTCCCCAATCATTAGCCATAAGAGACATACAAACTGAAACAACAATCAGATACCACCTCACACTGACACGCTTAGCAAGACTTTTAAAAAGCCCAAATCACACAGAAAATAATAAGTGCTGAAGAGACTGGGGCACTCAGACATTCCCGGTGGGGCTGTAGGATGGCACCGCCACGGTGGCAATCAGTGTGGCAATTCCTTCAACAAATGCAAATGCCAATACTTTAGGGTTTACTTGGCAAAGACTCTAAAGAAATGAAGAACACCTCGCAGACAGAGATCTTCACACCTAGGCGATTGCAGCAACTTCTGTAACAGCAAAAAGCCTGGAAACAATGAGAAACCGATTATAGAGGAATGGATCAACAGATCCTGGCTCGTTCATACAATGGGATATTAGGCATCCTTAGAAAACAACGCTGAGTCTGCCAAAGACCTGTAAGACACGGGCAAAATTAGAGAACAGGGCGTTCACCCAAGACGGGCCACTGCATAAAGATAAGTAGTCTATGGTGGCAGGATTCTCAAGAGAATAACAGCTTCATCCTAAAGAAGAAGACGGTAACACTTTGATGAAGCCACGGGGCGGCGGGGGTGGGGTGGGGGGGCGGGGAAGAGGGAAGGTACAGGAATGTAAGGAAGGAGGGAGGATGGGGATGGGTGGAATGAGAAAGAAGCACATATGGGGGGGGGGGGTTTGAATGGGACGCTGGTCCTGGTTTGGTGGGACTGCGACACAGCGGTGGTTCTGAGGCTCAGGTGGCTTACATGAGGTCGCTTAAAGCCAGAAAAAAATATTTTTATTTACTCATTTGAGTTTTTGATGCACTTGTCTGTCACTAAAGACTCCAAGTCCAGTTCAATTTTACTTTTCCTCTTCTTTAAAAAAATGTTTTAGCTACTCAGACTAGTTAGGTTTGTGGGATAAGGAGATTGGAGGGATTGGTTTTATTTCTTTTTTAAAAAAGAGAAACAAACATACTGCAATATATATGTATGTATGTATATATTTCATTTCTTGAGATGGTCTCTGTAATTACAGAGAAATGAAATCAACAACAATATCCTGTTCAACCTTCCACATCCCCCCTCCCCCCCATACTCCCTCACCTCCCCCTGCTTCCACCCTCATCCCTGGCCTCCTCATAGTTATCAAGTCTTGTCGATCGGTGTAGAAACCATGTTTACACAGCTTTAAGAGGACTCTGAGCTTCTAGAAACCCAGTTCAGAAGCGATGATGGCCAGACTTCAAGTTGCTTACGCTGTGCCTGGAAAGACCATCCCTGGGCAAGGAAACCATGGTTGGTAAGGCGGCCCCGGATCCAGGGAGAGGAGGGAGCTCCTCAAAGCGATGGCTGTCACAAGAGTGGACTCAACATACGGATGACCACGAAGAGGGCAGGGCCCCATTCTGCTGCACACAAGGTTGCCCCGAGTCGCCGCCAACTCAATGGAAACGAACAAAGTGCGTAGACTTTGCCCCCGAGGTAGGACTCCCTGGGAGCTGAGTCTAGGCCTCTCCTGCCCATCATTGTCCTCTCAGCCTGGGACGGAGTCTGGCTCACACCTGGTACACACTTAACATCAATTGCCTTTCTTGCCTACTTACACACACACACACACACACACACACACACACACACACACACACACACACACACACTCCAGCCTCAGTGCTGTAATGGAGTGAGTAACTCATGGATGTTCAAAGTAGTCCCTAGGTCACGTTGTCCATCGGGGGCCGGTCATCCTCATGGTCCGGATGGATCAAGGATCTGTAGGGCGGAAAGCTCCCCGGAACTGCTGTTGACCTGGAACACACCTGAATGCTATTTCACGGCTTGCAAAGTGCCTCCCTTTTAACCCAGAAGCCACCGCCATGTGTGGATTGCAACTCCTGGGACCAGAGGATAAGTGCCCCAGGGGTCCACTGCGTGTCAGCAGCATTGACGGCCGAGCAGGTTTCACGTGGGCTGCTCAGTTTGAACCCCACAGCCGTGGTGCTGAGAGGGGAAGACGCAACGGTCTGCCCCCGCAGGGATTCACCGCCTGGGACAGCCTCCACGGGGCCACGAGGAGTGGATCCACCAGGGACACGTTTTAGTGTTTCTGCGGTTCTGTGCCCATTGAAGGAGCCCTGGTGGCATAGTGGTTACACATTGGGGGGTGCTAACCACCAGGTCAGCAGTTTGAAACCATCAGCCACTCCTCGGAAGAACAATTTGGCTATCTTTCTCTTTTTTTGTTTTTTTCTTTCCTTTAAAGAGTTATAGTCTTGGACCCCCCAAAATCATTCTATTCTGCCCTCTAGGGTCGCTGTGAGTCAGAACAGACCTGAGGGCAGTGAGTTTGGGTTGTTCGGCATATGCCCATTGGAGAGGGAGGGCAGCCAGAGGCGGGAGGAGGTCCAGGGACTCAAGTGACTGGCAGGCTGTTCATGAGGCCCCTCTCTCACCACTCCAGGCCTCGGAGGATCACCTGCCTCAGGTGAGTCCCCTTCAACATCACATCCCATGCCTCACCTCATCGTGGCGCTCAGGGTCACAGAAGTGACCTGTCCTTACCTGGGGGACGTCCCAGGGTCAGGTGAGATGGATACGGGCTGAGATAACGGGTGGTCTTGCCCTCTGGGCTCTGCAATGTGGGGGGTTGGCACATCTCACACGACAGCTTCAGGCTCCAAAGGTGGACGCCGATGATCACGTTGTTTCAGCTGCTCCAACGAACCGTAATCCTTCCATTGGAAGCCAGGCCTGTCACCCGGGCCAGCCTGTGGTCAAGGGGTAACGAGGACTGTCACATCTTTCTGGGAAGAATGTCAAAGCATTTGTAGAAAATAGTGTTTATACTTTATGTTTTATCTAAAAGTGTTTTATAAAATTTTGACATGATTTCAGACTTACACAAAAAGGTAGAAATCCCTAAATACATTAAATATTTAAAAAATTAAATAAAAAACATTTTATTGAGGGCTCTTACAACTCTTCTAATAAGCCAGACATCAATTGCATCAAGCACATTTGTATATACCATATATACTCGTGTATAAGCTGAGTTTTTCAGCACATTTTAATGCAGTTTTTGTGGTAAAATTAGATGCCTTCGCTGATATTCGGGCTGGCTTATCCTTGAGTACATATGGTATGTTGCCATCATTATTTTCTAGACATTTATTTTTCTATTGAGCCCTTGGTGTCAGCTCCTCTTTCTTCCCTGCATCCCCTCCCCCAAACTGTGTTTTAACCCAGATACTTCTGTTAATATTTTGCTACATTATGTCTATGTGTCAGTCTGTCTAGCTAACTAGCTAACATCTACCCACCTGTGCATCTATGAATTATTATTTTCAGTTTTTTAAATTGTAAATCAATTGGGGGTTACGTTTCAGATAATCAATTTTGTGTCCAACAGTATAAACTACTCATGAGACGCCCCTTCCACCAATAGTTTACCCTCCCCCACTCCTTGATGGCTCTTCTCCCTCTTGTGGCCGACCATCTTTCACTTCAGCCAAGTCAACCCCGTCAACAGGCCAGCCGGTTGCTTCAGCCTTCCTTCCTCTCCCTCCCCTCCTTGGCAGTCTCAGTCTGGTTCCTTTGATATGAAAGTCTTTCTCTTGTTTTGTCTCTGCACCCCCCCCCCTACTTATAACAGTGACCTCATAGGCTATTTGTCCTTTTGTGATTGGCTAACCTCACTCAACATGGTGTTTGCCAGATCCATCCACGTCACGGGGTGCTTCATGGTTTTGCCATGTTTCATAGTATTCCACTGTGAGTATGGACCAAAGTTCCTTTATGGATTGTTCTGCCGAGGGGCATTTATGTTGTTTCCTTCTCCTTCCCACGTGAACAGTGCTGCTCTGGACAGGGGTGTGCACATGTCTGGTTCTGCTTTGGATCGGACGTGCCCATCCATCTCATTGCCCCTCCACTTGACCAAGCATGATGCCCTTCTCCAGGGACTGGCCTCTCCTGACCACATGTCCAAAGTACATGAGATGAAGGCTCTCCATTCTGTGTCTCAGGGCATTCTGTTTGTCCTGTTGGCAGTCATGGCACTTTCACTTTTCTTCTCCAGCACCACAGTTCAAAAGCATCGATTCATCTTTGCTCTTTCTTATTCCATGTCCAACTGCCACAAGCACAGGAAGAGCTTGTGGAGACCACGGCTTGGGTCAGGCGCACCTTAGTCTTCAAAGCAACATCTCTGCTTTTCATTGCTATAGAGAGGTCAATATGACAGACTGACCGACGAGTGATGAGGATAAAGTGTAGCTATTTTCTTTTGCATTACCCTGGATCATACCAGTGCCCCCAGACATAGTATCACCCACTTTGGGAAACACTACTTATAACCATGTGTGCAAGATAGGTATCCAAATGAACCCATGGGTCTTAATATATGCACATAATTAGGCAAATCGAGACAGAGGCATTTATGGGGGTGAGTGCATGTGCGTATGTGAGTTTATGCATGGTTAGGAGGACCGAGTAGCAGCGGTCATCCAAGCTCCCACTTCTGAATGCCGTTGGAAATAAAGTTCCTTGGAAAACCACTTGATTCCAGGGCCTAAACAGGAAATAAACAAAGTGAGCCCCAAATATACCAAAGTGTGGCAAGTGGTTCATAGAATATTGACCAAGGACACAGAAGTCGGCTCGAAAGGGTTCCCACTGACCAGACCTGTGACAGCATGACCAGCATGGCAAATAGGCCAAGAGGCGGCTGTGGGCCACTGAAAAGCTAGACATCCACAGGTCTACCCAGGTACCAATCAATCAATCAGCCAGGCAAGAACAAGAGACGGCTCTTCCTTAAATAGAAAGTCAACACCCAGTTTAGGAAGATTATGGGATTTTATTAAAAATGGAAACATCCTGCAATCATCATACTAGGCGCTTCAGGCAGGTGTATTCCTAGACGCGATGACTAGTAGGTGACAGTGTGAGGGGTGGTGGAACATCTTCAGAGTCTCCAAGCATCTCTCCACAGGATCCTCTTTGATTGCAAAGGCTGACACGCTCACGTGACAGTGGGTACCATCATAACCAATGGTCAACGCAAACGTGGCTGGGCGTGGAACTGTGGGTAGCCAATGAAGATTGGCTTCATTAACCAGTTCCCTTCCTTATCAGTTTCATCAGTCTTTTGTTCTTGTGTTTTTTTCTTGCTGGGGAGGATATTGTTTCTAGCAGTTTTTCCCATTGAATGTTGACACTATTGGCTTTAGTTTTACCACTGTCGACTGGCGCTGTGTATCCATAGTATGGTAATGTAGGGGTTACCCGTGGATCTGCTAACCATAAGGTCAGAAGTTCGAAACTACCAGCCACTTTGCCAAAGAATGGCACAAAGATGTGCCAGAGAAAGATGGGCCTTTCTACTCCTGTGAAGAATTAGTCTCAGAAACCAACAGGGGCCACTGTTCTACCCCATGCTGTAGGGCCTCTATGAAATCAGCATTCACTCGATGACAGTGAGTTTGGGTTTATTTTGGGTTTTTATGCCAATAGTGCTTATTTATGAATTAGAGACTCATCATTTAAGATTCATCTTTTTGCTTCTTGAGAACTGTGTGAGCCAAGATTTCCAGACATTCCACGAAAGGGCTTTTGTCCTTGATGAGTTAACCTATCCTGCTAGGTCAACCCTTTCATATGGAAATTCTTTCAGGAGCTATTGTGTTGGATGCTACCCTTTCTTGTTGATTCCTGGCTGGGCTAAGTGAACAACAATGGGATGGAGTGAGTGGAGTTCAACTACTTGAAGCCAACATGGCAGGATTTCAAATACAAGGCTCATTTAGACTGAAGCGTTGGAAGAGAGCTTGTCTGGGTCTTCCAAGCAGTCCTCAGACAAACCCTGCAGATTCTCTGCCTGAAGCCTCATGGGCTGCACTGTGTCATGGCTCAGGGTTTTCTTTTTCAAGAAGATAGTGTGGACAGTTGAGTTATGACAGGGGCAACGAGTGAGTGATGGGTGTGTGTGTGGTGGAGAGGGGGTCCACAAAGCCAGGGCTACTGGATCTTCAGATGGAGAACCCAGGAAGTGGGTACTAAATATTGAGGGAATGGACACCCAAAGAGTTTGATTGCTGTGACAGGCTAACGAGGGAATCCTGAAGATGACCTTGGAAATGCCTGTGTGTCGCGTAGAGCCGTGCTCCATAAGGGCTTACAGTGGCTGTGCCCTGACCCCTTCTGCAACTACATTATCAAACCTTCTTTCTGGGCCATCTCTGGGTGGACTTAAACCTCCATCCGGTGAGCAGCCCAGCAGGTGAACTGTTTACACCACCCTGGGATTCCATGAGTCGGAATCCATTACGATAGCAATTGCTGTTTATTTTTAAAATGTTATCAAAGAGGTTCGCTTCGCCATTCCTAAGTCTTATGGATATCATGTATAAGGTTTTCGGTGACTACTGCCTCTGAAGTGGACAGCCAAGTCCTTCTTCATCCCCGGAGAAGGACAGCATGCTCGGCAAAGTGGAGGGGCAGCAAAGAAGAGGAGGGTCCTCAAGGAGATGGAAGAGACAGTGCCCTCAACAATGGACTCCAGAATAGGCATAACTTGAGGACAGCGCAGGACCAGGCAGTGCTTCATTCTGCTGTGCAAAGGGTCACTACGGGTCAGAACTGACTCGATGGCACTGAAGAACGGCAGAAGGCAACATCTACAATTAAGCAAAGGATCTTGAGGTGGGCAGATTGCCCCAGAGGATCCTGGGAGTGAGCAGAAGTAGGGACTGTCCCAGGAGGGAGAAGACCGCATCATGGCCTTGACATCCAAAGAGAACTTGGCTTTGAGGATGGAGCCAGGGAGCCGTGAGCCAGAGAACGATGCAGCCACCAGAAGCGGAAAGAAGCAAGGAATGGATTCTGGAAGAAGCTGGCAACTTGACTTGTGCCCAGCTGAATGGACGTCAGACTTCTGACCGCCAGAATTGAGAGCGCTTACCCCTCTCCTTCTGAGCCCAGGTGTTTTCGTGCCTGTTCATCACAGCGGTCACACTCACGATGCCAAGGAGCAGGAACACCTTGAGGGTGGAGCCGCTGTTACACTGTGGGGATGGCTGTGCCCGGTGCTCTCTTAGTGCATTGCCCGAACAGAGGAGAGGGTTGGGGTGAGATTGCTACAAACTTGGCTGCCATATGCCAGGGATACACTATGGAACTGGTGTCGGTGCTGGTGCTGCTGGTGATACTGATGAATGGTGGTGATGGTGGTAATGATGGTGAGGAGGATAATGGTGAAGGTATTGATAATGGTGAATGGCCAGGCTGGTGATGGTGATGATGGGGGTGGTGAGGATCGTGATGGTGAGGGTGCCCATGAAAACGATCAGCTCCTGTGCCTTGCACTTTCTACACTTTAACCAAACCAAATTCATTGCCATTGAACAGATTCTGACTCATGACACCCCTCTAGGACAGTGTAGAAGTACCCCGGTGGGGTTCTGAGACTGTAACTCTTTACGGGAGTAGAAAGTCTTGCCTTTTTCCCAAGCAGTGCTTGGTTGTTTCAAACTGTTGACCTTGTGGACTGCAGCCCAACCTGTAACCACGATGCCACCAGGGCTCCTGCTTCTACACATTAGTTCACATAATCTTACCCCCACCCCAGATGGGCTCGTGTAAGTGTGTAAGCGGAGGCAAGGAGTGTCGGCAGTGGCTCCACGCTGTGCCAGTGGCAGAGCAAGGACTTGCTGGCCAGCTCCTGTCTCTCTGAGCAGTGGTCACCCTGCTCCGGGCTGTATCTTTCATGTGACAGGGACAGCTTTGTGTGACTGGCTAGAGGACTCGTTTCCAGACCTCGCAGACTTAATCTCAAATCGTGCTCAGTCAGAGCACTTCAGAGTCTGCTGTTATAAATCAAGGTGCCCCCAAAATATAGGTGCCTCCCAAAGAATCACTATGAATCACTTCGATGAAGCTTGCCCCGACTCCCCCGATTGGCTCACTCAAATATGAACGTTTCTTTGGAAAAATGGTTTGTACCCCAAATAAGTGGCCTGGCTGCAAACTTAGCTGGGCAGCAGACAACTTCTTGAATTAAAAATAAAAGACCACAACCTTGCCATTGTGAAACGGGTGAAAGTTTTCAGAGCAATTCGGTTTTCCATTGAATGATTTGAACACTTGGTTCTGGGACACGGATGGCAGTTCTCCTATGTAATGGCATGTTTCCCACCTCCTCTCTGAGTTTCCCATGAACATCCCTCTTCTCTCCTGCCCTTTCTTGCCTGTTGGGCTTGATCCCTGGGCAAAGACTGCCCACTGGATGGTGTACAGTTGATTGCGCTAAGAGGTGCATACCTCCCTAGGGTTTTCATCCACCTTATATGTCTGCCAGTCGTTTGGCTGAAAGTTGAGCCTGGGGGTAGGAGGTGGGGTTGTTCTGAGTTTCTTTCCAGACATGCAGGGTGGCCAAGGGTCTTAGTGTCAGGAGTCCCGCCAATCTCTAGCAGAACAGTAAGTCTAGTCTTTTAAAAAATGATTTTGACAACGCATGCAATTGCTGATGGGCAACGAGGAAGCTGAGTGATGGGGCAGGGACGGGAGGGGTCTCAGATACTCAGTTGGGGAGTTTACCTCTTCACTGTGTGCATCCCTCTCCCCTTGCCTTCCTAACCCTTCCCGAATTGTGCCAGCATCTTAGAATAAATCTGCGAAGGACAGCTTTGCCTTCAATGCCCGTTCTGT
This sequence comes from Tenrec ecaudatus, assembly GCF_050624435.1. Taxonomy (NCBI): domain Eukaryota; kingdom Metazoa; phylum Chordata; class Mammalia; order Afrosoricida; family Tenrecidae; genus Tenrec; species Tenrec ecaudatus. The sequence goes on along the minus strand of NC_134532.1, from coordinate 215,781,556 downwards.
CTGTCCAGATATGCCCTTTAGCGGGAATGTTGCTCCCAGTCTCTTCCTTGTTCTTTTCTCTATACCTGGGTAGACAGGCTGCCCCAATACCTGCCAGCCACTCCCACCTCCCCAGCCCCCTGCCTGCCTCCCACAATTCCACACAAAACCTGGGAAATGCTTCACAGACATTTTATGTTAAAAAGAAAGGCTATTAAAAATTTTTTTAAAAGGAAGGCAATTAATAATTTTCCACAACTATTTTTGACTTTCATGGCTGGCCCTCTAGGTTTGCATCCAGAACACAAGTTCACTGCACAATTGGAAAGTACAGAACAGGCCCCCCCACAAAGAAAGACGACACATACCCTCAAAATGAATGACTGTTCATTTTTTATTTTTTATGCTTTCAGCCTTGCATTTCCAGGCACGGATATGTTCACACAGAGCTTTGTCTCGAAGGAAGTGCGGACGGCAAGATTTCATCCCACATACTTTGGACATGCTCTCAGCAAGGACCGGTCACTGGGAGAGGACATCACGCTTGGTAAAGCAGACTGGCATCGAAAAAAGAGGAGGACCCTCATGGAGATGGATGGCTGCAACAATGGGTTCAAGCCTAGCAATGCTTGCGAGGATGGCGCAGCATTGGGCGATGGTTAACTCTGTTGTATGTGGGATGGCTATGAACTGGAACCGTTTGATAGCGCCTCACAAGGACAACAGCAGCAACAGAGCTGTACTCTTTCACCCACCATAGTTCTCTTGAGAGCCATATGTGTATCAGATGTTCATTCTTTTTGTTGTTATTACTGGTAGGTACCATTACGATTTTCAAGATTTTATCTAATGATGAGTGACATGCAGGTGACAGAATGCTCAGATTGTAGAACAATATCATTGACATGCCTGCTGCAGATCTTCCAACAAAGGTTGCAGCAGGGCATCGACAGGGCGCTGCCAGTTTCTCAGGCTGGATTCAGAAGAGCACGTGGAGCAAGGGACGTCACTGCTGATGTCAGAGCTTGCCTCAACGTGGAGAATACCAGGGAGATGTGTGCTTGTGGTCCACTGTGTGGATCGTAACAAAGTATGGATAGCTTTGAGAAGAATGGGAACCTCAGAAGACTTCATTGCGCTCATGTAAAACTTGTACATGGATCAAGAGGTGAACAGAACAAGGGAATTCTGCATGGTTTAAAATCAGGAAAGGCATGCGTCCGGGTTGAATGTTCTCACCATACTTGTTCACTCTGGATGTTGAGCAAATCATCAGAGAAGTTGGATTATGTGAAGAAGAATGTGACATCAGGGCTGGAGGAAGGTTTATTAACAACTGTGATAGGCAGATGACACCACCTTGCTTTCTGACAGTGAGGAGGACTTGAAGCCCTTGCTGATGAAGATCAAGGACTGCAGCCCTCAGTGTGGATGACGACTCAAGACAAAGATGATCCAGACCCTCACCACCGGTCCAAATCAGCCATGCAGTCCGTCCAGATGGAGCACATCCTCACCCTGATGCACACGAGGTGGCCGGCAGCTGGGAGTCAGCTCGACAGCCACTGTTAGATAGTCCATTGTCTGAAAATTACTGTGTTTCTCTTCTTCTGTCGTGTTTGTAAACCGTTGAGCTGTGTGTTGCTTTGTGGCTGACATGTATAAAACTGAAGCTAAAGCACTGCTGTAAGAGTTCTTTTCTCTTAGCCTCTGACTGATTACTGAGAAGGAGCCCCTGACATGGAAATTTAGCAGTTCTAGAGACAGATGCAGAAAATGGGAGGGGTCAGATCGGTGACCAGTAACCCAACAGCTTCCTGTCAGGCGCTCTGAGACTCGGAAGCAGCCCCTCTTGAGGGTCAGTTGGCATTCAGGAACTCTGTCCATGGGAGATAAGAGCCCAGAGGGGCCCGGGCAGGGCTTCACAGGAAGCACGATCCAAAAAGACCAGTAGGTGGACAGGCTCGCACTCAGAATTCAAGGTAGAGCCCAGCCTGATTGAAAGATACGCTGACTGATTGGGGGAAGGACTCAGTCGTCGCCACGCGCTGTGCAATTGATCCCAACTCACAGCAGCCCTATGCAGAACAGAAGGGGACACTGCCCCGTCCTGCCCCGTCCTCACACGGTTATGTTGGAGCCTATTGTTGCAGCCACTGGGGCCAGCCACCTCGTCAAGGACCTCCCTCGTCTTGCTGCCCCTCTACTTTACCACGCATGGTGTCCTTCCCAGGAAGTGGTCTCTCAAAGCACGTGAGACGGAGTCTCCCCATCTTCCTTCTAAGGAGCACTCGGGCTGTGCTTTTCCCAAAACAGATTTGTTGGTCCTTTGAGCAGTCTGTGGTACTTGCAATGTTCCTCTCCAGCATCATCCAAACACACCAATCCTCCTCTGGTCTTCCTGATTCCATGTCCAACTTTCACATGCACACGAGGGAAAGGAGAAGATACCATGGCTTAAGTTAGGCGCACCTTAGTTCTCAACGTAAGATTCGTGCTTTTCAACGCGCTAAAGGGGTCTTGCGCAGCAGATTTTCCCAAGGCAACATGTCTTTTGATCTCTTGACTTCTGCTTCCATGATCGTTGATTGTGGATCAAGCAAGACAAAACTCTTGACAAGGTCACAATCTTTTCTCTATCATGCTGGTCCCATTGTGAAGATGTCGGTCTTCTTGACATGGAGTTGCCATCCATACTGAAGGTTCCAGTCCTGATCTTTATCAGCAAACGCCTCAACTCCTCCTCACTTTCAGCAGGCAAGGTTATGTCTTCTGCTTATCTCAGGTTGTTAATAAGCCTTCCTCCAACCCTGCTGCTGCCCTCTTCTTCATATTATCCAGCTTCTCTGATGATTTGATCAGCATACAGATTGAACAAGTATAGTGAAGGATACTGCATGGGTATTGAATTTTTAAAAAGTTGATCATACATCACTAAACATTGGTCTTGGAATGCCACTGCCCTTGGACTCCCTTCCTCCTTCGAAGTAACTCTTGGCTCCACATCCATATAGCTGGGTCCCATCACCGGGCTTCAACCATTAACCCAAATACTCAATTTATGCAGAGCTCCTTGCCTGCTGAATCACAAGTGCGCCTTCCTAATCAGGCTTGTGTTTACGAATGCACCGCATTCCAGCTGCCCCAACAATCAGGGTCTTTGGGCTATTTATAGCCACACCATGGTGGGGCTCATTATGCTGAGAGAGGGCGGTTGCTTTTCCCTTGTCAATCCAACCAGATCATTTCAGGCTTCTAAGTGTCTGTGATTAGCAGTGATGAGTGTGATGGGTCCTGGGAATTGAAAGGCACTGCATGCAAAGGCGGCTTCTTTCCCACAACCATAGAGACAAAGAGTCCCAAGGGAAAAGGGGGCCTGTGAGATTTTACAGATGGGGAAAACTCGAGAGCAAAGAAATGGAATGAACTAAGTCAGGTCATGTTATGAAAAGGGTAGGGATTTGGGAATCTGAGCCTCCAGTCAGGTTTAATCGTTTGCAGTGCCTGTTCTTGGGCAAGTTACTTTGTGGTGCTGAGCCTTGGTTTTCCTATCTGGAAAAGCAGGTAGTGAGGACAGAGGGCAGTTGGCTGTGGTTCAGAGGAAGATTTTTTGCCTTTCATGTGGGAGACCCAGGTTCGATTCCCGACTAATGCATGTGGTGCTGAGCTGCTGCGTCTGCCATGGGAGGTTTGCATGCACCCCACAGGGGCAGTTCTCTTCTGCAGGGTCTCTAAGAACCGAAACTGACTCGATGGCCATGATGGAGTTTACACTGAGTTGTAGTCTGTTCTGAAGGCTGTAGTCGTCGATCTCCATCAACGTGTGCTTCAGGTCCTCAGGGTGTTCAGCGAGCAAGGTTGTGTCATCTGCATGTTGCAGGCTGTTAATAAGCCTTCCTCTACTCCAGATGCCGTATGCAATCTGAGTGCAGAGAAAATAATTGGGGGGCTGGAGTACGGGAAGAAGAACACTGCAGTTTCAGAGGCTGGAACCAGAATTCAGGGGTGAGCTCCAGGGGAAGGCCCTCTCTGTCAGCCCTCGGCAAAAGTCTTTATCTCTTTTTGGCTTCTCTTCACGGATCCTGCTCCTTGGAGATCTCCATGTGGGGTGACATCTATCTCCCCAATCTCTGCTTGGATTTGGGTACCTAATCTGCTCCTTTTTGTATCTCAGTGGTTGTTGGCATAAGATACACTCTACTCTGTGGTGACTGAATTAACATACTACAGTCACACATTTAAACAAATTCACTCCACTACCATTAAGTAGCTTCTGACTCCACCCAGTAGGGCAGAAAAGAACTGCCCATCAGCTTTCCAAAGCTGTAATGTTTACAGAAGTGGACTGCCACCTCTTTCTCCCATGGAGCAGTGGGCGGATTTGAACCACTGACCTTTTGGTTATCAGGGCTTAAGGTTGGCCACACCTATTTGGGGGAACAGACTTCAATCCATAAACATAGATCAAATTATTGTGTGAGGAGTGGAGTTCTGACATAACAACAGCAACAACGACAAGCATCTAAAACATGTGGTATTGGAACCAGAGCCAGGTGGTGGAAACAAGAAAGCTTACTGAAGGTTGGAAGGATATTTCTAATCTGTGCAGTGGTGAAATATTTCGTGAAACTGTTGTCCAAGTCACTGGGAAGGCAGGTAATTTACTGAATGAGCTTTCACCTCGTGGTGAAAAGCATGGATGGGTTGCAACTGCAGGAAAAGATGAACTCAGACAGGGGTGGTGGTGGAGGAAAGAACTGGCTAATTTTCAGGGAGTCTGAAAAGGAACAGAGAGAGTCCAGGAATTCTGGGACTTGGAAAGGTACAAATACTTCCAAAGTGTGACGCCCAGAAGGCTTTTGACCACAAAGGTCAATTATCAGTGCCCAAAGTGGACAACTCAGAATACCATTAACAGATCTATGTGTGGATTTACTAGACCATTTTCAGATTGCATAGGCTAGCACCATAGAGCAGACTAATGCTACAGTTAATTAAGATTTTCAGAGTCATCATCAGAATTGATTTGACAACAGTGAATTGTTTGGTATTATATACAATTTATATCCAGAACTTCAAACAATTTTTTGCTGGTTGATAATTACAGGTATGTTCAATTACAAAAATCCCATCAGAAAGCAGTCTGTATTCAAAGGTTACAAAGTTGAAGTTGAAACTTTGCTAAGTACTTACAAGACCATCACGAGATCAGGGAGCCATGGTTATAAGACCTCTGGTCTCTTGGAAATAGAATAAGTTCATCGATCTTGACTATTTTCTGGAAGAGTCAGTTGTTACATGGAAGTTAATGAATGGTGGAATCAGCTCCTCTTGGGTGCCATGAATCCTTGATGTGATTATGTGGAAGACAAGCCAACCACATCTCCAGGGTGTGATAGTTCACAGTGTGGTTATCATCATGAAATATGATAGGTTTATCTACCACGAGACGCAAGTTCCTGGCATTTAACAAGATGCCATGTTATAGGCAAGAGAAACCTTTCTGCTTTCATAAAGCCACATTATAATGATATTTTTCAGAAATTGCTGCTGGGAACCAAGTGTCACGCTCTGAAGTAGGTCTTTGGCTCTGTGATGATGAGGTGATTCCAACTCATGGTGACCTCACAGGTGTCAGCAGAACTGTGCTCCTCAAGATTTTCAGGGCTGAATATCATGGCCTTTCCAAGGATTGTGGGAAAATTCTATCATCTTTAAATTCCATTTCCCCATCAACTTTTTGAAACTCCCTCGTATAGCTGAAGACGATCTCCAGGCATTTCTTTGCTGCTGCGTGGACTCCAGCTTCTGAGCTTTCGGTGAACAGGTGATCATGTTGACCATTTATATTGGGTTAGACCAGGTTGACTAGAGAAGCAAATCCAGTGACAGTCATATATGTGTAAGAAAGAGCTTTATACCAAGAAGTAATTATATATCAAGCAAGCATCTTCACCCAATCCAACTGAAGTCCATAAGTTTGATACTAGTTCCCACATCCCTCTTCAGACACATGTAGTCATATGCAATGATACAGAATGCAGGAAGATCACAGGTCGGTGGGTGTATCTCTCTGGGTGGCCAGCAAGCAGGAAGGTCAAGGCACACAGAGAGTAAGGCCAGTCTCCAGAGAGTGATATGTCTTGGTCTCACCTCCAAGGGAGGTCATCAGGCTGCAACCTGATTGACAGGCGAAACTCCACCCAAATCATTGTACAGGTGCCATGTTCCCATAGAAGGCCTATCACATGTTCCAGTCTAGAAAATTCTTCAGCTGGACAAAGTGCCTCAGGGGAGGTAAAAAATAAAGACAATGGCCGTCCCTTGGGATCCTGACAGATGAAGTATGCACTGTGAAGTCAAGATAGAAAGGCATTTCTCTGAAAAGTTTGTGGTTATTGCTGCTGGCAATAAAACCATAAAACAGTAATTATGCTTTTAAGAGAATTGTTCTGGCAAATGAACTCCCAGCTTTTGACTAGTCTGAACTAAAAGTGACCCTTGGTGGTGGTGGTGTGCGCTGTCGAGTCCATTCTGACTCAGTTACCCCAGACGACAGAATCAAACAGCCCCATGGGGTTTCCAAGCCTGAACGCTTGTAAAACATTAGTTTTGTTGTTGTTGAGAAACTGTCCAGCCCACAGACGCACATTCAACAGCTTCAACTTGGACAATTCAGAGATAGTGATCTCCTCCTTTGAGATGTTGATCCCCTTCTTTGAGATATTGATCCCCTCCTTTGAGATGTTGATCCCCTTCTTTGAGATATTGATCCCCTCCTTTGAGCTGTGCGTCCAGTCTCAGCCTCCATTTCCAAGTGGCCCTTCCTCCATTAACATAAACTCCCTGTCAATTAAGGTTCCTATCTCATCTGCTGAAGTACTATTGCTGGCTTGGTCCCATATAGATAGTACTTTTTTTTGTTGTCTTTTAAAATCATTTATTTTTATTTGTTTTTGTTGCTGAAAGTGCATAAAACCAAGGCAGACATTCTTCCTTAGTTAAGCTAAACTACTCTTTGGCTTTAAGACTTTAGGGGATGTTTTTGGTTTCAGATTTAAAGGGTTAATATTTCAGGGATTCATCCAGTCTCCATGACTTCAGAAATTCTGGAGTCCTTAGGAATTTGAATTTTAGTTCTATATCTTTGTTGGACTCGTTCTTCAAAGAGGAAGAAAATTAAAACAAGCCCAGAAGGGCCAAAATATGGCCTTGTACATCTTCCACCTAAATCTAGAGACCATCTCAAGAACAGATTTGATGTATGGAACACTAATGATGACTTTGAGAACATCATACAAGAAGAAAGCAAAAGATCATTAAAAAGACAGGGAAGAAAGGAAAGGCCAAAGTGGATGCCTGAAGTGACTCAGGAGCTTACTCTTGAACGTAAGAGGACTAACACAAGTGGACGAAATGGTGAAGTGAAAGAAGTGAGTGGAACATTTCAAAAGGAAGCCCATGAAGGGACAGGTACACATTGCAATGCAACGTGCAATGATCTAGGACAGAACCCCAAAGAGAAGAAGACACTCAGTAAACAAACGCTGTTCCCACACAATGCACAGGGTCGATAAGGGGCTCTGGTAGATTCATTATACCCCTCCCTCACTCCAACCACGGTCACCTCTAGAACCCGTCCCTCCACCTCAGCAGCACGTAACCTCCTTTAACGTACCAAGTAAAATCACATCTTCCATGACCCTCTTCTCCAACTCATTAAAAATGACTAAACCTGAAGGAAGACTTCCTGTGAGTTACACCACCACTTAAACCCTACTCCAGGGCACCTAATCATTGTTCTCGCCCAACTCATACTTCCTTCTCATGTGTGCACAATACGTTTTCCAGCACCGAGCTCAGTGGTTCTCAAGCTTCCTCATGCCGTGACCCTTTAACACAGTTCCTCATGTTGTGGTGACCCCCCAACCATCACATTATTTTTGTTGCTACTGCATCACTGTCATTTTGCTACTGTTATGAATCGGGTGACCCTGTGAAAGGGTCATTCGACCCCACAGGTTGAGAACCACTGACCTAGCTGATCCTTCCCTAACCTAAAGTTCCAGTCCCTCCACTCCTACACATACCAGAAGATTATGCTCCATCATCAGGTCACCCAAGACAAGAATTAGGCAACAGCCAACACCTGCAGCTGCCATAAAAAAAAATCTAGAGAAACTCTACCACAGACACACTTGTAACCTGAGGACTTAAGCTGGAGGAAGACACACAGTGTCTGAGGTAGAGGAATAGGTTGCCGAACAAACAAGGTCTGGGTACATCAACTCTCTGCATGCTGCATTAAGACACGTACTTTCCCGGCAACCCTGTGACGGCCGTTCTGTCACATTCTGCTCATGCTTGTTTACATTAGAGTGTCTCTCAGAGGTGCGTCGCCTCTTGAAGCTGTGTTGTTTGTTTGTTTACTTTTTGGTAAATGAAACCCAGGGGTGTTGAGCTACAGAGAAAGAGAATATAGTGAGGGTTTAGGGGAAGGGGAATAGAGAGGGAGGGGGAGATTAGAGGGCGGTGATGTCAATAAGTCCAGGAAGGAAAATATGTTTGGAAAACAGCTCATGGAAGAAATTGTACAATTACGTTTGACATGATTGAACTAAATCCTAGCTCCTGCCTGAGAACAACCAGTTTTTACATCATGGCCCCAATCAATACTCACCTTTCTGAAATAATCACTGAAGATAAGGGTGCTACAGCAAAGTGTGGGGAAGAAAGCAGATGGTGTCCCATGATCAATCAGAATAGTGTCTGGGGTCTTAAAGACTTGTATTCAAACAAGCGGCCATGGAAGCGAGGAGTCAACAAAGCCCACATGGAAGAAACACATCCTCTTCTGTGATCCAAAGATGACGATAGCAAAATTCGAATTTGGCGAGGAGAAAAGAATCAGAGCACCCAGTGTGCGGAGGGCTAAGGGGGCTGGTGGAGCCCCAAACCCATCTGCAGAGTATGTGTTCAGACTGAGCCCACTGGCAGATCTGCTCTAGCCTCAGGCAAGAGTCTCAGACGGCTGTCTGGTCACTTGGCCAGTTCACCCCCTAGAGATGCAACCTGAATCTGTTCTGGGTGCAAGCATCTCTCACTGGTTCCAGGGCAGAAATTTTTCCCCTGGCTTTTTTTTAAAACATTGTTGGGGGGGTCTTTGCCTTCTCATGCATTATTCGCATTTTGTCTGTGTACCATTGTGTTTTCCATCTTACCACCTTAGCATAATTTTGGTTGTTATTGTTTTCTGTTGAGGAGTGGATGCATAATGAGAATAACTGTCACACGGGGATATAGGGAAAACGGGAGGGGGAGGGTGGGTGCTAGGGAGGGAAAGGGGATTCGGGAGTAACGAATGAAGGCCGGGGTAGGTGGGGGGGAGTCCTGGAACGGATTGTGATCCTATAGCTCATTTTAAAGTCAATTTAACCATGGAGGAAGGGGGGCTTTAAAATTGATGTGGTGCTGATTGTCCCATTCTCCTTGATATGAATGGATGATTGAACTATTGAATTGTATGATATGTAAATTATGTGCCAATAAAACTGCTGGGGAAAAAATCAAATGAGTGTTGCACTGGGCAGATCTGCGGCACGAGGTCTATTTCCAGGGCTAAAGCATAAAGACGTCACTCTGAGGAATGAGGTGCACCTTGTAGGCACAGGGATTCTGGGCAACGAGTAAGGAAGATGGCGGAGGAATCGATGATGCATTTGAATATGATGTTGGGGAAGAATATTAAGGCACCACGGACGACTGCAAGAATGCATACATCTGTCTTAGAGAAGTACAGCCAGAATACTCCTTAGAAACCAGGACGACAACACTGCATCTCCAGTCCCTTTGGACACATCAGGAGACACCGTCCTGGGAAAGGACATGCTGCTTGGTAGAGTCAACAAAAAGAGGAACCCCTTCTATGGGGCGGATTGACCCAATGGGCCCAGACATCGCAAGGCTCGCGAGGATGGTGCAGGACTGGGCTCTGTTGTTTGCAGGGTCCCTCTGAACTGGAACGGACTTGACAATAATCCCCCCCCCTAAGAAAATGGGAGGTAAGGAGTGCTCTTTCATCCGCTCAACCCCTAATTCCCAACCAGCCCAGCATTCTTTTGGTCAGACCCTGAAGAGCTTCCTTGGGTGCCACGGTGAGCTTTACACGCCACCTTGGCGTGGCTAAGGTGTTGTCCAAATCATTGGTCACTACGAGTATAGCTGTTGTTAAAAAGCAGCTGGCTGCTTGCCATCAAGTTGCTTCTAACCCATGGCGACCCATGTGTTTCCGAGTAGAGAGGTGCTTGCTTGGGTTTCCCGTGGCTGTTTCCTTGGAAGGAGATCACCTGGGATTTCTCTCACAGCATTCTGTGTGGGATTGAACCGTTGGCCTTTCAGTAAGCAGTTGAGTGTGTTATAGTTCGAGCCATCCAGGGACTCCCTGGGGAAGGCAGCTTCTGGAATCTTTACCCCTTCTTATGTCGGCTGAGTGAATATTTACCTGGACAATGAATATTTCCACCCTCCCCTCTGCTCCGTAACCGTGAAGGTGTGGGGTGGGACGAGGAATACACATGGGGGTTGGGGTTCAGGATGGAGACGTCCCAGCTTCATGGTGACCTGGGGAAATGGGCTTCTGATGGCGTTTCAATGCTCGGCTTAAGAGCTGGAAGAACGATGTTTCTGCCTGGTGCTTGCAGCGGCGAGAGCCATTTAGGCGGACGCGTTTTGTCTCAAAATAGCTTTCAGGGAGACGCTTGAATTGTCCAGAGAAGCATATGATGGGCTCTTAGGGCTTTTAAAGGTTGGACGAAACCAAAGCCATCAATTTCTCCCTGCACCCCCTCCTTCTAGCAGATGGACAGCCTTCTGCCTGGCTTGTTCAGGAGCTAGAAGGTGGTGTGGGCCTTGGTGGTGGGTCCTGAGTATAGAGAATCGACAATATCTCTAATAATAGCCCGCGTGGCCGTCCAGCATGGTGGCTCATGGGTGGGGGGAGGACTCTTCCGTAGCTCCTTCACAAGGGACACCTTCAGAGAAGCTCCCCTGCCACACGCTCCCCCCTCAGCATCTCTCTGGCCTCCGTCAGGTCACCTACCGCTGCCTCCTCGCGCTTGGAGTTTCAGCAGCAGGCACCGTGCTGTTCCGGGTCGCTGCCCATTCTACGCCCTCTGGAATGCCCTTCCTCCATTTTCATCTTGCCACCCGTGCCTCCACCTACACTCCTATCCCTGTCCCTACACCCCCGTACTCCTGCTCTTGTTTGGATGCCCCTGCACCCCTCCTGCCTGTCTACCTACACTTCCGTACCTGCCCCTACACTTCTGTCTCTGTCCCTACATTCATCGATTCTGGTTTCTGTCCCTAAGCCCCTATGCTAATTATACCAGGTCTTATACCCTTACACGTCTAACCCTGTCACGACATTCCTGTCTGTCCTTACGTTCTTGTCCCTGTCCCTGTGCTCATTAAACCTGTCTCTATAGTCTACACTCCAACCCTGGCACTTATATCCCTCCACTTCTACCCCCTGTCCCCAAACCCCAACACTCTTACCCCTGCTCCTCTACTCCTGTGCTTCTCCCAGCACCTCTAGATTCCGGTGCCCGTCCCTACACCCCTACACTCTCGTATGCCTGTTCCTACACACTCACACGCCTGCCCCTGCTCCCACGCTCCTACGTTCCAGTCTGTCCCTACACTACTCTCCCTCTCCCTATACCCCAACACTCCCATTCCTGTATCTACAGCCCTACACTCCTGTCCCTACACCGCTCCACACCTTGTGTCTGCTCTACCCCCCTACACTCTTCTCCCTGACCCTACATCCCTCAGTTATCGTGCCTGTTCATACGCCTCCAAACTTCTTCTAAGTTCAGCGGTGGCATCACCTTCTCCAGGCATCCATTTCTGATCTTCACGATCTTCGATGCTAAGACTGAGCCAGGTGTGTCTCATGGAGCTTCTGAAGCCCACTGGTGACTTACCACAGGCTGTTCTGCTGATCCATCTGTCTCCCTAGTGTAGGACCCCACCATCTACTCCCTCGCACTCCCAGTACTACGCACCAGCATGGAATCCCTTGGCAGCACAAACAGCTATGTGCCTGCATGCTAACCCAAAAGTTGCCAGCTCAAGTCCTACCAGAGGCACCTCAGAAGGACTTGACTCATTTGTATTTGAAAAACCAGTGGTGGAAAACTTTGTGAGCCCCGTTCTACTCTGCCACACCTGGACTCGCTAGGAGTTGGGAATACTTTTATGGCAGCTGGTAGCATCAGTGTTACAATTACCTGCCAACCAAAGGGCATTGCTTAGAAGGCTGCGTATCCAGAGTAAGAGACCCCAGAAGATGAAATAGCCAGGCTTCATTTGCAAGCATCCCATGGTCCTTGTCAGGATTGGCTGGACGCAGCTGCCCCATGAAGATGCAAGCTCAATGGACTATTTGGCCCAAGTCCAGGATCCCCCAATCCTTGGCCCTCTCTGCGCTGTGGCTTTGAGTTTCTTTCATCAAGAGGGGGAGCCTATCTCCCTCCCCTTGAAAGAGACTGTGTGGTCGGATCAATATCAGGCTGGCTTCTAGCAGCGAGTGACCTTGAATCTCCCCCCCACACCTGCGGAGCTGACCAGCGCTGGCTAATGTAAAGCAGCTTTGAAAGTTTTTTTTCTTTCTTTTACTCATGGCCCGTTTTGTGCACGGCCTGTTTTGTGCACGGCCCGTATGGCTCAGTGCCCGCTTTGTTCTCGACCCGCAGCTCTGCACCCGGCACGAATACACCCGAAACCAGGAAGACACTTTACATTCCAGAACCCTGGGCATACTTGTATCTCCCAATCCCTGACTATTTTATCTTATATGGACTCAAGACAGCCCAGTCACATGTTCCCTGGCCATATAAGCACCACCCCCGTAGCCTGCGGCACGACTCCCTCGGCCTGGACACTGTGGACTGTGGGACTTCACCCAGGCGGGGCTTTTCTCCCCAATAAAGGCTGTTTGCTCTGATTCGACTGATTTGGTCTCTGGCGCCTCTCGACTACCTTACAGAGACCTTATGTGAGTTCTGAACCAGAAGAGCCCTGCAGATTCGGTCCTTCTCTCAGAGCACTGTTGTCTGGTGCAAGCCACACTGGACCTGCTTCGTGGTCTAGATACCTCATGCAAGGAGGGGCTGGACATCCAAGTTGTTCTGGCAGCCCCAGCTAAGGTTCCAGACATATCAATGAAGAAGTCTGTGACCAAACAACTCCCAGCGGGTGCCAGCTGACCACAGAAAGGATTGTGAGCTCAGAGGATGCCACGTGGAGTCACAGAACTGCCTACTCGGGCAGTTGTGTGGCCACAGGACCACACAAGATTTGGGGTGGATTTGCTACACAGCAGTGGATACCAGCTACACTGGGAGAGAGACCATCTCTCTCTCCCCTGGGGTTGGCAAAGTAAGGCCCAATGCTGGGGTTGTCATATTGCAGACAGACGGGAGGCTGTCATATTGAGGAAACCTTTCCAAAGACAAGCAGAACCAAAGATGAGAGAGACAAAGTCAGAACCTTCTTCTTTTAAGATGAGTTTGAGTTAGGATTCCGTGACCTGCCGCTGAAAGAACCCTAACTAATATACGTGCATTTGTTATAGGCAACTGGGTTCCCCCTGCAATTTTACTAGTGTGGGTGCCTTCCAGTTTCTTTCAGGCTACTTCTTGCATCTTTCAGTGATCATTGATTTTTATCTATTGATTTGCTCAAAATATTCACTTAGCAATGCTTCATAGAGCACTTCCTATGTTCAAGAAGAGGAGCACCCCGCCGGCTGCTCCTTGGGAGAAAGAGGAGGTTGGTTGCTCCTTGAAGTTGGGTGGTGGCTGTTAGGTGCCACCGAGTTGGTTCCAACCTGTAGTGACTCTGAACAATAGAAAGAAATACTGCCCAGCCCTGCGCCAGCCTCACGATGGCTCCCTGTGCTTCAGCCCATCCTGAGAGCCCACTGTGTCAATCCATCTGGCTGAGGGCCTTCCTCTTTCTCACTGCCCCTGCACTTTACCAAGCTCAATGTCCTCCTTCAAGGTCTGGTCTCTCCTGACATGTCTGTGTGAGTTTGTGTAGACCAGAGGCACAAATTCATGGAGACTCATATGTGTATAAGAGAGGGTTTTACATAAAGGGTAATTGCCCATTAAGAAAGCATCCCAACCCAGTCTAGTCCAAGTCCATAAGTCTGATATTATCCCATATGTCCAATCCTAATCTATAAAGTCCTCGTCAGACTCACGAAACACATGCAATGGACGCCGAGTATAGGACAATCACAGGCCAGTGGGTAGAAAGTTTTTGAATCCAGTGATATTAAAGCATCTCAGCGCTGGCAGGGGTCTCCATGTAGCTTCTCCAGTTCCCAGGGATCTGGTTGCATCAGGGCATGTCCATGTGGCTTCTTCTCAGGGATGTCTCGCAGGGAGTCAGCCTTCTTTGGAGAGAGTCTCCAAGGGAGTGAACAGAGAGAGAAAATGTCTCCCGTTTCCAAGGAGGAAAATACTGGAGTTCCCAGAACTCTCAGGAGAAGGCCACGCCCACATAGAGGCCTCATTGGCTATGATCCAATTGACAGACTAGACTCCACCCCTTCACTTTTAATCCTCTCAAGTCCCAAACTGACACCAGATTGTGTAACTACCATGATGTCCAAAGTCCATGAGACAAAAATCTCACCTTCCCTGCCTCCAAGGATCTCTCCAGCTAGATTTCTTCCCGGAGAGCTTCCATTGCCCTGTTGTCAGTCTGTGGTGCTTTCAATAACCTTCTCCAGCACCACGTTTCAAATGCATGGATTCTTCTGCAGTCTTCCTTACTCAGCATTCAACTTTCATATGCACTGAAAATCCAATGGCTTAAGTCAGGCGCACCTTCGTCCTCAAAGTAGCATCCTCTCAAGAGGTCTTGTGCAGCAGATCGACCCTATGCAATGCATCTTTTGATCTCTTGACTGTTTCTTGGAACTCTTGCTATGCGTCTGAATCCACTCGATTGCCGGGGGCGGGGGTGTGCTCAAAGATGGGGCACCAGTTGCTTAGTGGTTGAATTTGCACTTCGTGGGAGACCCAGGTTTGCTTCCCAGCTAATGTACCACATGGCAGCCACCACCTGTCCATCTATGGAGGCTTGTGAGTTGCTAGGATGCTGAAGAAATTTCAGTAGAGCGCCTAGTCGACATACTAAGATGAAAGGCCTGGCTATCTTTTCCCCCAAGTCAGCCAGGACCAGGCAGACCCCTTTTATTCCCGTGTCTCCATGAGTCCCCAGCAGGTATGAACCACAACCACGTGCTCAGAACTGTGGTAGACACGGGTGATTTAGTAAGTGACATGACATGCCCGGTTCCTCCAATCTCCACTGCAAGTTGGTGAGTTAAAACTGGGCTGAAGGCCAAGCGGGTCAAGGCATGGGGCATTTTGTAAGAGTGCCCAGCTCCTTCTTCAGGGTTGTCAGGAGAACTGAAAAGGGTCACACATTTGAAAGCACGTTAACCTGGTTCCAGAGCGAAAAATACTTTTCATTTTGTTCATGGGATAATTGTCGTTAGGTGTCATCAGGCCAGTCTGGCTCCTTGCAACCTCACGACATGTCCTGAGTCACCTTCACAACTGCTGCTGTGTTCGGGCCCTTCGTTGCAGCCACTGTGCCAATCCACCTTGCTGAGTGTCCTCCTCTTCTTCAGTGACCTCTCCCGTCTCCAGGGCTGTTCTCCTGACAACCTGTCTAAAGTAGGTGAGATGAAGGCTCACTATCCTTGCTTCCAAGGAGCCCTCTGGCTATCCTGCTTCCAGGACAAATTTGTCCATGCTTCCGGCAGCCCATGCTGTAGTCAGTGCTCAATGCCTACACCATCATTCAATGGCACCAGCTCTTCTGTTTTCCTTGTTTATTATCCTGGGATAAGGCAACAAGCCGAATGCACGACGCAGTTTCTCGCAGCACTGAGAATAGCTTCTTTGGGATGTTCTTTCCGATCTAGATCCTCCTATGGGATGTCTTCTCCATTCGCCAAATGTGAGGCCCTGAGTAGGTGAGAAGGGCTGGGTTGCATTTTCACTCCCGCCCTGAATCTCAGAGACACACAGTCTGCGCTTGATTCACTCTTCTGAAACACTGCCTCCTTCCTCACCCCCACATTTCCTGTAGGGAACCCAAGTTCTCTTTTGTGCTTTTGCCTCTGTGGCTTCCAAGCTGTGGCTCTTGGCCAAGACAAACTGCGCTCTCCAAATGCTGTGGTTTAATAAGGACATTTATTTGACTTGATGTACATGTTTGCCAGGGGAAGAGATTCTGATAAGGGATAACTGCATCCACATCGTTGTGTAAATTACAGTAAATGCGTCCGAAACGGTCTGTGAGCAGACGCTGGGTCTCTGTCACACAACGTGACCTCCCTTTCATCTTGGGGTTTTCACAACCAGCTAACGAATGTTCGATGGAAAAGAAGTGAGACGGTCGATCTCCCGCTTTCCTGGTCCCGCCCAACACACACACACACACACACACACACACACACACACACACGTTCTCAGACAATCTCTTTATTGATTTAACTAAGAGGCAGCATCTGTAGAGCCCTGGTCAGACTTTGTGGGAACGTGTAGTGGGCAGACTTGGTTCCAGGCATATTTAAGACGTGGTGTTGGCATGCGACTTGTGGTTTTCCATAGTTTGAGCCAATACCACCTATATTATGGATGAAATTGTATCGCCCCCCAAATATATGTGTGGCAAATTCTAAACCCTGTATCTGTGAAGGAGCCCTAGTGTTACTGTCAGGTAGGTGTAAGGACTGCTAACTGTAAGGTCGGTGGTTCAAGCCCATTAACTTCTCCAAGGGAGAAAGATGAGGCTGTCTGCTCCTGTTCAGAATTACAATGATAGGAACACGATCTAGGCTCACTGTGAGTCAGCACGGACTCCGTGGCAGGGGAATGCTGTGAATAAAGGAGGTGCTGCTGTACTGGGTTTAGCATTCGACTACGAACCCCAATAGCAGCAGTTCAAATGCACCGACACTGCAGGAGGATGAGGCTATCAGCTCTCGCAAAGACGTGAAGCCTTGGAAAGTCCAGGGAGCAGTTTGTGCGACAAAGCTCTCTATGGCTCAGAATAGATTACATGGGTGGTTGACAGGCAGTTGTGTTCGGCTTGGTCTCTAGAAAAGCAAACCCAGTGATGCTTATATGTATATATCAGGAAAGAAATTTACAGGAAGAAAGTGGCTCACACAGTTGTAGAAGTGGCTAAGTCTAGGCCAGTTCAAGTCCATGGGTCAGGTATTAAGCTGCAGGCTTTTCCTATCTTTTGTAGCTGCTGGGGATGATGAGCTAGAGGCAGGAGGTCACAGGCTGGTGGAAGCAGAGGTGAATGAATCCAGACTTGTGGCTGCAGAGTCCATGGAAGCCAAGGTCGGCAGGCAACATGGCAGATTACTGATGGCTCCCAGGGTCAGCAGGCAATATGAGAGGCCATTGATTCAAGTCCTTTGATGAGACGGATGCATAATCCAGATCAGCAAGAAGAGGCAAGTTTTCCCACCGAGTCTGCTTCAAGAGGAGCAAGCACACCCCAATGAAACTTCCCTCCAATTGCCTCAGATTGTGACCTGATTAAGGGGCAGCACCCACAACACCTTGGCTGCTCACAGCAGATCCCATCATGGAGTTGATTACATTATATTAGATCACATCATGGGGGAAGCCTCAACTGTCAAATTACTGAGAATCCTGGCCCAGCCAAGCTGACATACGAAGGGGTGAACCCCACCCCCAAACAGAAAAAAGCTCTGCTGAGTAGAGCTTTCATAGTATGCTTTTTTTTTTTTTCCTGCTAGGAGAGCAGTGAGCAACTCGCTCTGGTTTAGTGCACCCAGTGGTGTCATCTGGGAAGGTTCTCTCTGGTCACAGTAATTTTTTTTGTGAAAGCAGTTTTGCTTAAACCCCATTTTTTATGATGGCCACGTTAAGAGACTAGCATGCAGCTGTGAAATTTTGTTTCCAGCTCAGGAAAAATTCTGCAGAAACTGTTGTGATGTTGAATACAGCTTTCAGGGACAGCGCTATGGGAATACTCAAGAGTACAAGTGGTTTCCTCATTTCAAAAAAGGTGAAATGTCGGTTGATGACAAACTCATTGTAGACATCCATCGTCTTCCCAAATGGATGGAAATGTCAGCACATTCATGCACTTGTGCTCAAGGGTTGGTGATGGACACTGAAGAGATGAGGAAGTCATCTGTACTATCCGTTCAGCGAATTTTAACAGAAGATTTGGAAATGAGAAGGATCATTGAGAAATTTGTGCCTTGGGTTCTGACTGACCAGGAAAAAGTGTCGAGTGGAAACATGCCTTGCTTTGAAAGAACAGTTCCGGAGTGACCCAGACTTTGTTTCCAAGGTCATTACTGGTGATGAGACATGGCGCTATTCTTATGCCTCTGAAAACAATTATCTATGAAGCCATCATCACCTTGCCCCCAAAAGCTCGTCAAGTGAGCTCAGTGATCAAGACAGAGCTCATTTGTTTTTCTGATGTGAGGTGGGTAGTGCATTTGGAGTTTATTCCACTAGGTCAGACTGCTAATGAAGCTTTCGCTTTAGAGGTCCTGAACAGATTGTGTAACAATGTGCAACAAAAAAGCCCTGATTTGTGGCACACGGGGGACTAGTTTTGCTACCATGGCAATGCACCTGCTCACGCAGCCAGGTTAAAAAAAAACCCTCAAACAAACAAACAAACAAACAAAACAACATGCCTTTCTTGCCCCCACACACTTTACTCACCTGTCCTCACTCTGCGCGACTTCTTTTTGCTTCTGTGAATGAAGAGGGACATGAGAGGGCAGCAATTTGACAACGCAGAAGAGGTGAAGAAAAACAAGCAAACAAACAAACAAACGAGGGAGGTGCTGTCAGCTATACAAGCTGATGAGTTTGAAACACGTTTCCAAGAGTGGCATCGCAGATTTGACAAATGTATTGAGTGCCATGGCGAGTACTTTGAAGGTGATAAGGTTGTTTTGTTAAAAAAAATTAAATTAAATTCATAACTTTGAAAAAAGGTCCATTTGGGGTGGGGAGGGGGTACCCCTCGTAAAACGTAGTGGTCACCCGGGAATGTACTTGCATCTGGGAGCAGGGATTTGTTTGTTATGTTGGTGGGGCCATAGCTGTGTAGGGTGTGCATTAAGCCAATCATCGCTGAGAGAGTAAAGGAGCATAACTGACAGAGAAGGCGCGCGTAGGTCTCTGAGAAAGCGGGGACGAACAACAGGAAAGAGTGGGCAGAGTGAGCCTTCCCCGGAACCGGCAAGCGGAATCTGATCTTCCTTTTAAATGGCGAGGACATACATTTCTGTTTGTTAAATCCACCAGGCGAGGCATTGCTGTCACAGCAGGATTACTAATGACGACGACCTACCACCTTCATCTCCTTCCTGCATGTCCCCCATGATGCTGTCTGGTTAGATCCTTGACTCGTTCAGTCCCGTGTCTTTGACCTTTTTGTCCGGAGCTATCCCCGCCTCTCTTCTCGGTCTGTCTGAGGAAACATTGATTCTCCTTTGAGATGCAGCCTGCGTGTTCCTCGGCGGAGGTGCCTGTTCTAATTACTTCCAGCCACAGTCATTTCTTCTTTGGGGCTCCCGTCCCATCCTCTCTCTAGCTTTCTCATGACGCTCATCGGTTCACTAAATGTGTGATGAACACTAACCAGGTGCTGGGAACGTAGGGTCTGGAGATGAATCGGAACTGTTCTTGCAGTCCAGGAAGCTTCGAGACTAGCAGTGAAAGATAAGAAAACAACCCCCAACAATCCAGTGTGACGCGTCCCTCAGTAATGCCGAGCACAGGCTTCCTTGGGAGTCCAGAGGAAAGAATAATCACACACAGAGTCCAAGAGGCAGATGCCTTAGGATAGCCATTAAAGATGAATGAAAGAGATTCAAGCGAAGAGGCGGGAAGACGCGCCACACGGAAGGAGCAGCATACACACGCCAGCTGTCTCTGCTCTCTAGTGCTGCCATAACAGGCATCCCATGGGTGGGCGGCTTTGACAATCCATAATTATTCTGTCACCTTTTAGGAGGCGGTAAGTGTGAAATCCAGGCACTAGCTCTAGAGAAGGCTCTCTCTCTGCTGGCTCTGGGCGAGGGTCCTTGTCTCCTCTCAACACCATGGGCCCAGCTTTCCTTGGGAATTTCATGGGGTTGGCATCCACCTTCCTTGGGATCTAGGCTATCAGCACAAGGGCCTGGGTCCAAAGTATGTACCCCACGCCCAGCTCTTCTTTTTCCGTAGTACTGACGTCCTTTCCTCCCTCTGCTTCTTCTTCTGTCCTCTTTCCTCTTAAAAGTCAGTGCAGGTTTCTCACATCCGAGGGAAGCTCTCCTTACATCCGGATCGAGGCTGTGACCTGAGTAAGCATGCTCCATCCCGCCTTGACCCCCTTACAACTGATTGGCTAATCACATCAGACCACATCATAGGGATAGCTCCATTGTTATGTGTTGTTGCTAGGCACCATTGTGCCGGTTCTGACCCATAGCAACCATGCGCACAACAGAACGAAGCACTGCGTGGTCCTGCGTCATCCCCACGCTTTTGCTTTGCTCAAACCCCTTGTTGCAAGCACTGTGTCCGTCCATCTCATGGAAGGTCTTCCTCTTTGTCCCTGCCCTGCCCCGTTACTAAGCATGGTGTCCTTCTCCAGGGACTGACCTCTCCCGACAAGTCGAACGTGCGTGAGCTACAATCTTACCATCCTTGCTTCTAAGAAGCACCATGACACACTTCTGCCAAGACAGATTAGTTTGTCCTTTTCACAGGCTATGTACGGTCAGTGTTCTTCTCCAGTACAATTCAAACGCATGGATTCTTCTTCAGTCTTTCTTATTCCACGTCCAACTTTCACATGCAGACGAGGCCATTGAAAACACCATGGCTTGGGTCAGGCACACCTTAATCTGCAAAGTAATCTCCTTGCTTTCTAATACCTTAAAGAGGTCTTAAAAAAAAAAAAGAGGTCTTGTGCAGGAGAGTTACTCAAATGCAATGTGTCCTTCGATCACTTGGCTGATGCTTCCATGAGCACTGATTGTGGAGCCAAGCAAGGTGACATCCTTGCCCACTTTATTCTTTGCTCTGTGTATCACAACATTACCTCCTGGTCCTGTTGTGAGTATTTTGGTCTCCTTGTAAGAAAACAGAAATCCTGGTCTTAGTAGGTGCTGCGTTTTCACTCAAGAGCTCCGGGTTTTGACAGTCCTTGCTCACTGGAAGAAAGGCTCACTGGAAGAAAGGCAACTTTCTCAGCTTCCAGTGAGCACAACTGAAAAGAGTGGGCAGATGGAAATTACACACGGATTCTGAAAATCAAAGTATAGCAGGTAATGAAGATAGTAAATAAACACGCAGGAGCCCATGTGGCTATTTTACACTTTATTTGGTTCTCTTTGATCTCAGAAACTTTTATTTTCTGTCCATAATCCTATTTATTTATTGTTATTATTACTGGGAGATTCTACCAAACATTTATTAATTTTATTTGGGGGGCTGTGGATTAATTTTTCTTTTCCTAAACTATTTTATTAGGAGTGAATCTAGACACCATACCATCTCATAGTTCAATCATATCACTTAGTGATGTACCATTGCTACCAAAATTAGTTTCAGAAACTTGTCTTCCACCTTGAAGACTTTGATATCATTCCCCCTCCCCGCCCCCTGCCCTTGCCCTAACCCCTCCAGGAAAGTTTATTCTAGTTGTCACTATAGGTTCAGCTACCTTGGGTTTCATATAACAAAAAAAGTAGAAAACCACATAACAGAGAGCCAAGAAGGCTACCAACAATGATGCAATGCAACGGATATAAACCCCAATATGAAAAAAAACCCCACAGAAAATATTAAAAACCAGACCAAGCCCAAGGTGTGTTAGAAGGGAGACCATGTGACAAGGGGTTCCCTGATCTAGTCAGTGTATCATTTTAATCTACCTCAGTTGTCTCGCCCCTACTCCCGGTCAGGCACTTCTTGCACCCAACATCACGTTGGGTTGGATAGATGGAGAAACACTGTCCATGTTGGAGTTGACAGTGAAAGGGGAGGCCCAGTGATGAAAGAATGCTCAAAAGTTACAGATAATCAGAACCAAAGTGTTGCTTTCATTGTTGTTTTGTCACGAATGAGCATAGAGCTAGCTCTAGGACCTTTTCCCTCTGGCCCCACTCCTGTGTGATGTACTAAGTAACAATACACCGGTGATAGTTCAAGTGCGCTTTCATTTACTTGTGGGCACGTGGAGTTTGCTCTGTTCTGGAGGTCACATATTGGAATCTCCCAGACCACGCGGGATGAATCCATTACAGTGACAGGCTGCAAGTTCTTCCAACCCAAACCCAGGTAGTACGTGACCACTGACAGGGACCTTAATCATTGTGTCATCTAACTCTCTTCCTCAAAGTGAATGGTTGAGTTTCTTTACCAACAGTTACCACTGTTGATCATCCAGGCCTGGTCCTTTGAGGGATGGTTTACTCAGCAACTTAAAAGGCAGCTTGTTACATTTTCAGGCAAATCTCTTCCAGGTTTGGCAACCATGAGGTACATGGGTTGACACGCTCACTCCTGCACCTGTGGCAGACATGGCTAATCAATCACAGAGTCCATTCCAACCAAGCTTAGACTTGGCCTCAGAGTCATTCTTGAATTTGCTGTTGACTGAACAGCGTTCAGTTTGCAGCCCCTGTCCGAGTTACTAGAAAGTTCTACATATGCTTTTCTGGTTCTTCCGCCTATCGATACTTATGATGCTTCATGGGACCACACGGAAGTAGAATCCTCTTAGCTGGGGAAAGCTTAGGAGCTGGAAGACTTGAGTGCCATGGGACATAACCTGGACAAGGCATAACTTGGAGGATGGCGGGTTGGTATTGGGCTCTCCCACGGCAGAACAGAAGTTTGGTAACAGGCACTTGTTAGGAGGCACGGCGTCTTCCCACCAAATGCCATCATCTAGGACAAAAGCCGAGGCTCCACGGGGGCTTCGGGAGCCTGTTTGAGGGCAGCTTAAGGATGCTTGGTGGCAGATCCAGGGATGGAACCTCAGCTGTGAATCCCAGTCCACTGAGTCAACCAAGACAGGTCATTTTCCTTTGAGAAAGTACTCACATACTATTCGTCCAATTCCATTTGAAACTAGAGGTTCAGTCATGAAGCAAGCCAGCCATCAATCTATACAGAAGCATGGTCTCCTGAAAAATGGGGCACATCTAGCCAGTTCCCAGAAGCATTTGGGGGCACCAGCTATAAATAAAGGCCAACTAGTGATGATGTCGATTAGCATGTATACATTTATTTTTTTAAAAAAATACTGGATAATGCAAGATGTACACAGCTCTAATCAGTTCACACTTTCCACAAAGGGGGGCATGTTTGGCTTCCTGAACTGGCGAGAGAATCCATTTAGACAATCCTGTTTTTGGTATCATTGTCCAGTGTGCAGGTGGAGTCTGGTTCAGTTTTCCCGTTGGCTTTCTCGTCGGTCACAACCGAGTCAATTTTCTCCTCTGGTGGGGATGCCTTGTTCCTTTTGGCGAAGGCCTGGCTGATTTCTGCCTGGGTTCTGTTCTTGGTTTCAGGCAGGACAAAGTAGAAGTAGACCGCACCTGCGATGCAGATGGCAGCGAAGACCAGGAAGCAGTAGGTGTCCAGACTTTTCTGTGGAGAGGTAGAGACAAAGGGACATACATCACTGACCTGGCCAGACAGCCACCTCTGGAGAGTGCCCCATCTAGATATCAACCTTCCTGGGTAGAACATCAGGGGTGTCCATGCTGGTTCTTTAAGGCTCCTGGGGCTGGATTCTCACGGGAAGCATGAGTAAGCCAATACCAAAACCTCAGGGAAGAGGAAGAAACAGCCACCTCTATCTTGTGCAGATCCGGCATTTACAAATGAATCATCATGGATTCAAAATGTAAGGCTTATAGTTTACCGTTAATCGCCTTCTTCCTTCCCTCTTGTCCCCTCTCTCGACAGAAGAGAAACTTTCTAGTCAAAACCTAAATGATCTGCCCCAGCTTAGAGGAAAAATATGGTGTGTAGGCAAGGCGAGATAATATCATTTTCTTCAAAGTGCGCAAGGTCTAATTCCCTAAATAAGACTCTAAAACCAAAGTGTAGCACTGATGAAACATACAGCTTTCCTCTGGTTCTTCAATGCTTCCTCCCCTCCACTATCATGACCCCAATTCTACCTGACAAATCTGGCTAGACAAGAGCATGTACATGGGTGCAGATAAGAGCTGGAAACACAGGGAATTCAGGACAGATGAACCCCTCAGGATCAATATTGAGAGTGGCCATACCAGGAGGGTAAGGGGAATGTGGGGGGAGAAAGGAGGAACCGATCATAATGACCTACTTATAACCCCCTCCCAGGGGGATGGACAATAGACAAGGGGGTGGGGGGAGATATCAGACAGTGCAAGACATGAAAAAAGAATAATTTGTAAATTATCAAGGGTTCACGAAGGATGAAGGGAGCATGAAGGAGGGGAAAATGAGGAGCTGATACCAAGGGCTCAAGTAGAAAGAAAAATGCTTGAAAACGATGATGGCAACAAATGCACAAACGTACTTGAGACAATGGATGCATATATGGGCTGTGATATGAGTTGTACGGCCCCCAATATAATGATTAAAGAAATAAATAAACTCACTGCCATCAAGTTAGTACAGACTCAACGTCAACCTATAGGGCAGGGTGGGACTGCCCCGTGGGTTTCCAAGAGTAGCCACATATGGGAGTAGAAGGTCCCCCTATCTTTCTCCCCTGTTGTGGTTGGTGGTTTTGAACTGTGGACTTTGAGGATCACAGCCCAACTCGCAACCACTATGCCACCAGGGCTCCTGAGACTCTAAGGCAGCCTAGAACAACTAGAAGAGACAGACTCGTGCAAAGTGAATGCTGAGTGCAAATAACTTAGCGTTATAAGTAAGGGTGATGTGTGAAACGTACAACCCAGCAATGATAATCCTGGGAAGAGGGGTAGGAACTCATCTGTCAGTCTGTCATAGTGTGGTGGCTGGCATGTGGCCATGATGGTAGAAACTCTGGTACCAGTATTTCAAATACCAGCCACCCATGGGGGAGTCGTTTCAGCAAAGTTTTTAGATTAAGGTGGGAAGAAAGGCCTGGAGATCTTCTGAAAGTCAGTCAATGGAGACCTTAACATTGACCTTAACATTGCTTTCGACATGGCCTGGCTGTTGTTGTTGGGTGCCGTGGAGTTGGTTCTGACTCCCAGGGGCCCTGGGTACAATACAGCGAAACATCCCCGGGTTCCACACCGTCCTCACAACTGTTGTTTGAGTCCGTTTTTGCAGCCACTGTGTCAACACACCTCAGGGGTCTTCCTTTTTGTCTGGCCCTGTATTTTCCAGAGACTGGTCTCTCCTGATAACATGTCCCAAGCACGTGAGATGAAGTCTCACCATCCTCGCCTTCGAAGCGCAGTGCTCCTTCCAAGACAGATTTGCTTCTCCTTCGGGCAGGCTGTGGTACATGCGACATTCCTCACCAGCACCAGCACCCAAAGGCATCGACTCTTCTTTGGCCCTGCTCACTCGCTGTCCAACTTCCACAGGCATATGAGGTGATTGACAATGGTATGGTTTGGGTGAAGAGAAGAGGGTTTGCTGGAGAGGGGCATCGTTTGTGGTGATGGAGAAGGGCAGTGAGTGCGGGAGACCTTTGATGAGATGGATTGGCATAATTGTTGCAATGATGGACCAAACATGGTGGCAGACGTGAGGATGATACAGGATCAGCAACATTTTATTCTGAGATGCCCAAGGCCCCCATGGGTCAGTATCTATCTATCTATCTATCATCTATCATCAAAGCTAAAACTAAGCACTATTTCATGCACAGTGAATAAGTGTCAAGTGGAATGTTACCAATAAGAGACATATAAAGCCTGAGTTAGAGGTAAAAACTTTAATTAAAAAAATCACTAGGCAATCGAATGTGACCCCTGTGAATGCTGTGAATATGTTAGCCAGGGACCAGTCCTGAGGGTGGAGGCAGACTAGCCGTCTCATTGAGGTATTGCAGCTTTGGGGAGCCCAGAGATGACTGAGACTTGGTAGAGTCCCATCAGGTATAGATGCTTGGCCAGCTCATCCCGGTAAGAGCAATTGCCCCCTTGACCTCCTGGTCTCCAGTATAGATAAATGGTTGTTGTTAGGGGTTGTGGAGTGGGTTACGTGTCATCCAGCTATTAGCTGCAGTTACATCCCTTCTCTATTTAGAAATGATCACAAAGCCATCTATGTTCTCTGAATAAGTTCCTTTGTGAATATCCCAAACCACCAAATCATCAGCCCATTGTGGCAAAGGGCTACTTTTATGAAAAAGTGTAACTAGACCTTGATATTAAAGAGAAATCTAAAAAAAAAAATCCCCACTACATGTATAAGCATGATGTGACAATCCTCCCCTCTCTTGTCGGATCTTATCTTCCTGGTCGCCGCAGCCAACACCTGTCTACCCTCTAGCCTATTGATTCTCCTCTCCTCCCTCCCCCTAGTAACCATCTATTTCTTTTACCATGAGAGACCGTCATCATGATTTTTCTCTTGCATAACAGTGGTCTCATACAGTATTGTTCTTTTGTGACTGACTAACTTCATTCAGCATAATGTCCTCTAGATCCACCCGTGTCATGAGGTGTTTCACAGTTCCATCATTATTCTTTAGTGATGTATAGTCTTCCATTGAGTGTATGTACCAACGTCTATCTAGCCATTCTTCACCGATGGGCATTTAGGTTGTCTGCTATCAATGCCGGTGACAGGCGATAGGGCATTGCTGTGTGGATGTGCATCTCTTGGGTGGCGAGGGCAGCTCCTCAGATGTTTGCTGGGTACCTGGGTGGCTTCTTTGGTGAACTGTCTGTGGAACCTTTTTTGTTAAATTTTGTAGCGGGGTGTCTCTTTATTCTTCACTTGGCATACACCAAGGATTTGGCCAAGAGCAAAGATGACTTGGATGACACGGGGGCTCCAGACCCAAACCATGGTCTCTTTCAATGTATGTGAAAGCTGGACAATGAGAAAGGATGGGGCGGAAGAAGGCAGTGGAAGGAAGGAGGGAAGAAGAAGGATCGGGGTCTTTGAATCATGGCGCCGGCAAAGAAGAAGGCTTATATTGCATACCGCCGAAAGAACGAACGAAGCAACTTTAGAAGAAATAC
The DNA here is from genome assembly GCF_050624435.1 of Tenrec ecaudatus. Classification (NCBI taxonomy): domain Eukaryota; kingdom Metazoa; phylum Chordata; class Mammalia; order Afrosoricida; family Tenrecidae; genus Tenrec; species Tenrec ecaudatus. The sequence goes on along the minus strand of NC_134532.1, from coordinate 215,754,282 downwards.
AATCAGAGTTCCTTAGAAGCAAGGGTGGTGAGACTTCAGCGCTCCTACGTTGGACATCATCAGGTAGGGACATCATGGGTGGTCAAGCAGGTGGTCAGTGAAAGTGAGGGAAGCCTTCCATGAGCTGAATCGGCACAAAAGCCTCACTAATGGGCTCGAAGGAACCGATGATCAGGAAGACTGTGAAGGACTGAGCGATGCTTTGGTCTGGGCCTCCAGAAGGTTGCTACAAGTCAGAGCTCAGTCAATAGCTAATGCCACCACCACCACCACCACCACCACCAAGGATTTGTATTGGGCAGGGAAGGAGGAATGGTGTGCTCTGTTCAATAGACATTTCTGAGCTGAGTCTCAAAGGAGTGTGGCAGAGGGTGTAGCTGTTTGGGGGCTCCCATTGGTGGAGAAAGAAACACAGATAACAAGGGGCGGGACCCTGAACAGCCTGTGGGCCACTTGCCTCTTTGACAATCTGGTTAAAATCTAGGTCTCCCCTTCTCCGTACAAAGTTCACACGTGCGGCATTCCCAACCCTCTTTCTGGAATGAGCTATTTCCCGGTCTTGTTGAAACCCATCCACGGTCCATCTAGAGCTCACTAGACCAAACCTGTTGCCAGCAAATTGATTCTGAATCATGGTGACCCCACTTCAAAGTGGAACTGCTCTGTAGGGGTTGCTTGGCTCTCGTCGTTAGGGAAGCAGATCACCGGGCCTTTCCTTTGGGTCACTGCTGGGTGGACTTGAATTGCCCACCATTTGTACTGCCCAGGACTTGGCTTAGATGACAAGTTCAACACTGATCGGTCCCATGCCATTAGCCCTCCAAAATACACCAGCCTTCAGCAGCCCCGACTTACTGCAAGCACTCCTTAACAAGAGTCTGTTGAATGAATAGCTAAGTGAGTGAAATCAGAGGAGGTTTGTGGAGATGCCGGAAATTACAGACGGAGGTCCAAAGTAGATGATGACGGTGTAACAAAAACATGATTTTCCTCTTCCGTTTCCTCTGCACCCACGAAGCTGGAACGCTGGCTCATGGGCGATTGGCCACCAGCTCTTGGATGAGTCAGTCATGGGTACCATTTAAATAATGAAGGGAAGTTGGGAAACATACTTTCCTGCCTGTGACTCCCAGTCGGCAAAGAGACATAAGAGGCGGGGCTGCTTTATTTCAGGAACAGAGAAGAACTGGCATGCTGGGCTGTTTGTGGCAGAAGCTGTAGGGATCAGGGATCGCAGGGCTGGCTTTCACCTCTGGTGTGAGATTGCGCTTCAAGCTATTTTCATATGCACATGTGTGATCTCGTTGGGGCTGCCCAAGAACCTGGGAGGTACATACAGCCCTGCGGCTGCCTGGTGGCATTGTGACTCAACATACCTGCTGGAAGCCACATACCGAACAACCCTGTCTATACCGCCTCCCCTCCCCACTCCCTGGCAAGCTTGCTCTCCCTCCACCTTCTCATCTCCCGCTTGCCCACCGCAGACACCCGGAAACCACCTTGACGCGCTCCTCCCTCTCTGCCTGACTTTGCCGCCAAGCCCTGATCACGTTACCCTGCAAGATGTTTGCTTTTCAAGTTGTAAAAGGAAAGTCACGGTGTCGTCAGAACCTGTTCAGCTCCAGGAAGGATCAGCTCAAAGGGGATTCTCACGAGGCGGAGGGCAGACGGAGTTCCATCTGCCAACATGTTTGACCACTTCTCGCACCACCTGTCCTTCCTACAAACAGCGGACCTCCCTTCTGGGTTCACGAATGCGTAGTAGACATCTGTCGGAGCTCCTGATAAAAATCGTTGGTGGGGGGAAACAACCAATTCATGGGCACGGCCGCAGACGTGGTTGATAAAGGAAGCGGGTACAATTGAAATCAGGATCAACAGGCTTCGATGTGGGACCAGGATCGGAAAGCAAGACAGTTCTCTCAGCCCCTCTTGGCTGTGCAGGCCTCCTGTCAGCTCCCCAGGGACAGACTCCTCTTGGCCCTGCCATCGGTCGCTGCTGGCTCTGCCTGTTAAAACCCTTCTAGGAGGACTCTTGCCAATTTTCTAAAATTTTCCCCCTCTTCTTTCTTCCTTCTGCTTCTGTCTACTTCCCTCTGAGAAACCTCTGTGGGGTTGGCTGCATATCTACACAAATGCCTCGGAAACTTCATCACATGACCCTCCCACCAGGGCCACAAACCAACCAATCCTCTCTCAGAGGGCCATAGATACGTCATTTTCATAGCAGGCTACAGTCACGTCATTTGCATAGCGTGTTGACCGACCCCTATAAGTTGCATACTAACCACAGGGCAGGTTGCTGTCCGGGGTCAGACACAAGCTATGAAACCACACGCTGTTTACATTAGAACAGTGGTTCTCAACCCGTGGGTCGCGACCCCTTTGGGGGTCGAACAACCCTTTCACAGGGGTTGCCCGATTCATAACAAAATTACAGTTACGAAGTAGCAACGAAAATAATTTTATGGTTGAGGGGGGTCACCACGACATGAGGAGCTGTATTAAAGGGTGGCGGCATTAGGCAGGTTGAGAACCACTACATTAGAATAGCTACTGAACTGTCCACTCTGATCCACATGGGGTTGCCATGAGTCAGAATTGACCTGATGGCAGCCAGTCCTATTTAACATGCCCAAATCCTAAGTGTCTGGTTTAGTACCTTTGCCAAAAGCACCCTTCGGTATACGTGGCATTGTCATATATTTGTGAAAGTGAGACACTGAGTAAGGAAGATGAAAAGAGTCAGTGTGTTCACACTATGAGGTTGGCAGTGAGTCCTGCCGGAGTCATGGACTACCCAAAGAACAAACGTATCTGTCTCGCAAGAGGTACCTCCAGAATGGCCCTCAGGTGAGAATCTCACGTACTTCGGACGTGTTGTCAGGAGAGACCAGTCCCTGGAGAAGGACATCGTGTTTGGTGAGGTAGCGAGGCCACAAAAAAGAGGAAGGCCCTTGGCAAGAAGGACTGACCGCACAGTGGCTGCGAGGAATAACTGTGAGGAGGTCGTAGGAAGGACTGGGCACCGTTTCATTCTGCTGTGCAGAGGGTCTCTGTGGATCGGAACCAACCGACAGCAACATGCACCTGCATAACCAACACCTGTGTCAGAGTAAGAGCCGTCCCCACCACTCAGAATGCTCTTTGTGCCCTTGGTCTAGTCAAGCCACTCCTGCTGCTACTGTCGTGAAATCTAGACCTGGGGACGTAGTAGGTTATGCATTGGGCTGCTAATCACAAGGCCAGAAGTTCGAAACCACAGCTGCTCTGCAGGGAGAAAGATGAGAATTTCCATCCCCGTAAAGAATGACAGTCCCAGAAACCCATGGGTCCACTTCTGCCTGGTTGCTATGAGTCGGAATTGACTCAATGGCAGTGAGTTTGGGGGTGGCGGAAATGGTTACATACCACACTCCTAACTGAAAGTTGAACTGATTGGACCTACTCAGAGGTGCTTCAGAAGAAAGTCCTGGTCACCTGCTTCCGGAATGTCAGCCACAGAAAATCTGCTTCTACTCTAATACGTGTAAGATCCCCGGGAACCGAAGTTGCCAACTGGTTTCATTCTATTGACGCAGCCTCTGAACTTCCCCGTGTGTCAGAATCACCAGGAGTCTGCGTGCATCATGCTTGCCCTTACAAGATGAACCATGTCTTAAAAAAAAACTTCCAGTGGCTTCCCCAAATCCTGCAGAAACCCCTCTCATCCCTACCCTGCCCTCTGGACCTGGGAAGGTTTGATCTCTGTCCCGCTCGTCTCCCTGGCAGCCTCACCTGCATCTCTCTCGAGTCCTGGATGTGGCCGCTCTCCCTCCTCAGGTCGTCTCCCAGGGCGGCCTGTCTCCCTGCACGGCCTCCCTCTCTCCTCGCCTGCCCACTCAGGGCGCCAGTCTTAGGTTCAAAGCTCCCTGCATTGCTCCACTTTGTCACGGCCTAGCCGGTCCTGCGGGAGCCCCCTCCACGCCCCCCCCCACCCCGCACAGCAAGGTCACGTCTTCTGTGTCAGAGCAGAACTGTGCTCCGTTGGTTTCGAAAGACATGGATTTGTTGGCGTGTCCTCCACGGATCACCCAGTTGAATCCACCCATCCTCTCAGGAAGAGCTGCGCCGTCACCACCACCATCCATTTCAGAGCATTTTCTTTGCACGCTCGTGTGGTTAGCTGCTCGTGTCTCCCATCGGCCCCTGCCACGCCCCTGGGTCACGATGAATCTAATTCCTGTCTCTGCAGGTTTCCTTCTCCTGGATTTCACATACGGAGCGTCACACCACGCACAGACAGGTAGCAAAACCAAGCCAACCATGGCTCGACAGAACACAGAGAAAGCTCAAACAGAGAGCAGCCAATGGTAACCCGGGAACCCCTTTAGAAAGGGTCAAAAGGAACACCAAACGACAGGGTACCCAAGGCCAGCTCCTGCCATCGGCTTTACTGTGATCTCCGTCTGCCAGCAAGGCCGTTCACATCCCGACCCATGGTCAGAGGGAGTTCACCGGGGACTTCTCCCATGGGTGGATCCTGCAAGTGGATGTGGGGCTTCTACTGTTCCCAGTGTAGCCTCTGAGACCAGAGTCCCAGGGGGACGTCGTGGCTGTGACCTTTGGGGAAGGCAAAAACGGACCAGGTTTCACTTTGCTTTCAGCGCCCACAGTAGGAGTCAGCTCCCCACTTCACTCTGTGTAGGCCGTTGGGATTTGACCCAATAATTGCTTCCTCCCGGATTTTACCAGACTCAAACAGAATTGTAAAACTCTAGCAGAATTGGCAAGCATGCATTTGCATGTGATTTTCTCAGCACCAAAAATCATTGGTGCTAAGAGCAGGGGCATCTCATGGCTTTGCAACGCCAATGATGCTGACAGACAAACAACCGCCTCTGGCTAAGGACAGAAGGCGATGTGCCACTCATCAGGGGTCCAGGCGTAACCAAACCCCAAAGATGAACCCGTTGCTCACAGGGTGGCCCTGCGTGCAGCCGTGTGGAGCTGCTGTTCACAGGGCTTCCTTGTCATCTTTCTGGAAGTGAGTGCCAGGCCTTTAGGACAGTCGTCATGGAAACAGGCAGATGGGGGGGAAGCAGGTAGCAGGCAGATGGGAGAGAAGGTAAGGGAAGAAGGTGGAATGTTTCTGGACCACCTGGGAGACAGACTCAGAGAAGCAATACGCCCTGCAGGCCCAGCTTTAAGGGGAGGGAATGAGCACCCAGCACTTAAACTCTTTCCTGTCTCCTCTCTCCACGTGGCCCACGGTCACCTGCCAGGAAATGACTTGCAAGACTGATGACGAGCCAGCACCATTCGTCTGTCAGTTGGTTGCACTGTGGTGGCTTGCGTGTTGCTGTGACCCCGAAGGCCGTGTCACTGGTACTTCAGATACCAGCAGGTCACCCACGGCAAACAGGCTTCAATGGAGCTTCCACACTAAGAACAGACTAGGAAGGAGGAGTCAGCTGTCCACTTCTGGGGGATTAAGCCTCGCGAAAACCTTAGGACTAGCAGTAGGACATTGTCAGCTAGAGTGCCGGAAGATGAGTCTCTCTGGTTGGAAGGGACTCAAAATACTATTGGCGAAGAGTTGTCTACTCAAAGTAGAGTTGGCTTCAGAGACGTGGATGGAGCAAAGGGCTTAGGAGCCGCGTTTGCGGATCTGCATGGCTCAACGTGAGAAGAACCAGCTGCAAACATCCATCTGAGGCGGCGACAATAACAGCAACAATAATAGCCAGCACTGATGAGCATGTGCAGAGCCGTCTACCCAGGACTAAGCACACCAATGGTCCTGGAGATGGCGCGCGACCAGGTAACACTTCATTCTGTTGGATAGGGGCTGCCATGATTTGGGGTTCATTCAACGCTGTCTTGGAAGAAGTACAGCCAGAATGCTCTCTAGAGGCAAGGATGGCGTGACTTATCTCACGTACTCAGGAGAGACCAGTCCCTGGGGAAAGACATCATGCTTGGTAAAGCAGGGCAGCGACAAAGAAGACGCCTCGGACAAGATGGACTGACACAGCGGCTGCAAACAATGCGCTCCAATATAAGAACAAATGTGCGGATGGGATGGAGCAGGACAGGGCGGTGTTTAGTTCTGATGTGAGTCACGGGGTTGCTGTGAGTCAGAACTGACTTACTGACACTTAAAAACAGCAACAACAACAACAAAGCAACTACCACCATCACCACCACCACCACACATGTGGTGCTTAGTCCATGCCTACTACTGTCTTAGGGTCTTCTCCAGTGTTAACTTAGCTCCGGCACAAGCCATAATGAGTCTGAATCACTTGTCAGATGGGAAAAGGGGCCACTGCGAGGCCAGTCACTAGCCCAGAGCCACCAGGCTAGTAAGGGGCTGGGCTGGGATCCACATCCAACTCAGTTGACTCTTGAAGATGTGCACAACGACACATATATTGAAGACGAGGAGCATGATAATGGAGAGGGCCCTTCTGCTAGTAATTGGATTCTGTTAGTCAATGGGATGTCAGATAGGCTTCACCAATGCCATTGTCCATTGCCCTGTTGGCCCAGATTTTGATCCTCAGCCCCAAGTCCTGGTGGGGTTCTCTTTGAGGATCGGAATCATCTGTTACTGAGACGTCTTTCTGCAATACGAGCAGCATCCAGATGCATGAGCCATTGTCCTGGGCGGCCTTGGGTTAGGACCGAGAATGCTTTCTGAGGTGTGGGCTAGAGATGGGTCACCTGGAGTCTGTATCAACTACACGTTGGGTAGCGGGGAAAGGATGTCAACCAGAACTTTGGGGGCTTGTAATTTCTGTTCATGCGTTCATCATGGCCAGTGAGCCTGGCCCTCTGACTTGGCAGCCTCTTTTCCAGAAAGGGAAGTCCCCATGGCAGCAGTCTCTGGCTTGGTGAAATGGTTGACATTTACAAAATACCAGGTGCAGCCTGACTCCTGACGACCATTTCTCAACAGTCATACTCTGATGGTTCATCACAGTCCTGGATAACCCAGGGGTCTTGGAGGATGCTTCAGGGAGGGAGCCCCACTGCTAGATGGGACCGCTTTTAAAATGCTCTCAAGCATCTGCTTTCAATAGCACATTAAGGAAATCCTCATACCATCGATCATAGGGTAGCCAGCTAGGTGAGAAAAGCCAATAACTAAATTAATGTGATTGTGATTTTTTAGAAACATTACAAAATTCCATACGTTTAGATGCCAGGATGGAAGCCTATCATCTTGTGGAATGGGTCATGGCTCATGAGATAGTTAAGGCTTATTATGCCAACCTGGCCAATGAACACATGTGGGCTTAATTGAAGGGCGGAGAGATAAATGGCTTGGCGAGTCTAGCCTTTCTAGTTCTTGGGTCTCTTGCTTTCTGATGGTCGTACCAGGGTGCAGCTGCCCTAGCCAGTTCCCTGCTTCAACTGGCAAGACTCACTTCCTGCAAGACATCCTTAAGGAGAAGCCACATGACCTACCCCGATGCAGCCCTGGGTGCTGGAGCAGCCCTGTGGAGACCACTGTCAGTGCTGAGATGCTTACACGTTCACTGATTTGACTTTCCTCCTGCAGTCAGTCATTGCATGTGTTTTGGGGATTGAGGACTTCTTTGTAGATCGGTGTCAGACAATTGGGCTAATGTTGAACTTAGGGGCTTGGACAGCACTGGATTGGGATGCATTCTTAAGGTACGCTTACCCTTTACATAAAACTCTCTGATACAGATAAGTTTCCCTAGTTTATTCAGCCCAACACCCTTCATTCCCCATGCTCCTTTGTGTTAGTCCTGGTGTCCACAGTGGGTCTGAATCATTGATCACCAGAGCTCCCTCATAGCTTCCATCTGCGGGTTGCTCTTGAGCTGATTTGGATACATCGTGACCTTATAGGACAAAGTAGACCGCCCAGTGAGGTGCTCAAGGCTGTAATAGTTGCGGGAGCAGTCGGCTGAGAGACTGGTGGGTGCAAACACCAACCTTCTGGCTGGCAGCTGTGTGCGTTGACCACTGTGCTGCTATGGCATGCCCTCATCACTTTACATGGAAGACAGGAGAATGGGGAGGAGCAAGAGGAGAAAGACAAGAAGCAAAGGAAAGAGGAAGAAGAAGAGGAAGAGGAGGAGGAGGAAGAACAAGGGGAGAGGGAAGAGGCAAAGACCAGTTCTTTGGATGGAACCCACGCAGCCACGAACCTTACCAGAACTATTGGGCTCTGTGAAATAATGTGACATAAAACACCTGGGGTGGGACTTGGTACATGTACGTGCCTTCAAGTCGGTTCCAACCCATAACAACCCCACGGACAACAGAATGGAACTCGGCCTGGTCCTGCTCCACCCTCACAATTGTTCTTATGTTTGAGCCCATTGTTGAGGCCACTGTGGCAGAGCAGGCTGCCAAGGGTGTTCCTCTTTTTTGATGCCTCTCTCCTTTACCAAGCGGGGCATCTTTTTCCAGGGACTGGTCCCTCCTGATAATATGCCCAAAATACGGGAGACAAAGTCTTACCATCCTTATTTCTAGCGGCATTCTGGCTGCACTTCTTCCAAGCCAGATTTGTTAGTTCTGTTGGCATGTGTTTGGTACTTTCAGTATCCTTTGCCAGGGCCATAATTCAAAGGCATCGGTTCTTCTCCAGCCTTCCTCATTCACTGTCCAACCTTCACATGCATATGAAGCAATGGAAGCTACCATGGCTCGGGTCAGATGCATCTAGGTCTTCAAAGCAGCGTCTTCACTCTACAACACTCCAAAGAGGCCTTGTGCAGCAGATGTACCCAATGCATTGCACCATTGGCTCTCTGCACTGCTGATTCCATGATCACTGATTGTGGATCCAAGCAAGATGACATCCTTGGCAATGCAGCCTGAGTAGCCCTGCATTAACATGATCCGCCTTTTAGAGATGAGGACGCTGAGGCTTCTGGGTGGGTTTGAACCACCAGGAGAGCCTACGAAAGGGTCCGTCTGACCCAGGACGCTGGGGTCTTCCCCAAGGGCAGGAGCCTTGTCTGATCCACACCTTTGCTAGTTAGGTTTGTGTCAACTTGGCTGGGATAGGAGTCTCCATCGTTTGGCAGTGGAGCCCTGCCACCCCATGCCCATGATGTGACCTAACCTGATGCAGACAACCCAAGCAGATGTGGGCAGGCTTGGGTGGAGTACAACCACCGCACTTGGGTCATGTTTCCCGAGAACTGTGTCCCACTTGGCAGATAAGTAGATTCGGTGGAGAATTCCTTCACCTCTTCAGCAAATGGTCTGGATCCTGCATCTGGCTCATCCACTTCTGGTTCTTGGGATGTGAGCCAAGAGCCTGCCGTGTTGCTTGCCGACCCTAGTAGCCATCAGAGCCTAACATCTGAACTGCTGTTCTGGGATTCTTCTGCCTCTGCATCTACCTCCAGCCATCGTCTTTCTGTTTCATCTTCCTATTTCTTGGTTCATTTGCCCTGGAAACTACATAAGTCAGGAAAAACCTTCAACTAAACATCTGAACCATGGACTTGAACCAGATCTATACCTATATTATCTATCTATCTATCTATCTATCTATCTATCTATCTATCTATCTCCTATCTATCATCCACTCTACCCTGTGCGTAGCTTTGTGCTTGCTTTAAGGTAGTAACTACTGAGCACGTGTGAGTGGTTTGTCTTACTGCTCCGCTCTGTTGGCACTGATTTTGAATCTGAAAAATTCTCAGCATGGCGTGGAGAGGATAAATCACATTGCCTGCTGTTCTGAGGACACGGGTAGTCTTCAGGGAGTGGGAAGGGGTGGGAAGGCCTGGAACAGGACCTTGAGACCAGGTGGCTTTGTTGTTTCCCAGGGGAATGACTCCAGGAAGTCCCTGCATCTCTGAGCACCAATCTCTGAGTCTGCAAAAACAACAGCCCTTCCTCCTGGCATGGACAGCAGGTAAATAGTGCCCTGCACACAGTAGGTTCTCAATAAGTACTGGCCTTACAGTGCCATGTCCACAGTACGGGTGGACTTGTATGCTCCCACATATGTGTTCGTAAATCCTAACTCCAACAGCTGTGGATGCCATCCCATTTGGGCAGGGGTAGAGTCCTGTTTTCTATGCTAGTGAGGCCAGAAGCCTCAGAGGGTAGGGCGTATCTTCATCCAGTTATGTTTGCTGTGTAAAAGGTGAAGATTTGGTTGGTGCCGATAGAAGCAAGCACAAATGTAAGGAGACAGATGCCATATCACATGAGGGTCACCAAGGAACTAAGGGACAGAACTGAAAAAGAGATGAAGACTTTTGCCTAGAGCTGATGGGAGGTGGGGGGAGGGGAGGGAGAGATAGAGATAGATAGACAGATAGATAGGAGAACATCTTCCCCTAGAGTAAGGGCCCTGAATTCAAACTTCTACCTTCCTAAACAGTGAGAACATCAGTCCCTGATTGTTGAAGCCACCCATTGGGGTACTGCTGATCGGGGAGCACTGGATGACTCAAACATCCATCAACACTGTCAGCCCCGCATCTGCGGTGAAGAGATAGGATGGCGTTGTTGGTCTGCAGCCACAGGAGGGTCTTTCTGACCTCTCAGGGGACAGTGGACCCTGTTTGAGGGACACAGCAAGCTTAGCTGTGGGCAGTGTGTGGCTGCCCCGCATAGCTCATCAGAGCAGTGGGGAGATCCGAGGTGACAGGAGCAAGGATTTGAAGATAATTTCCCCCATACTGACGAATGTTTGACTGGCCCCTGGCTCTGCTGGATTGGGAGCCAAGCCATTTACGATCTGAAGTCAACTGAAATGACAACTTGCGATGCGGCGACTTCAACTGGGCCCAGGTGCCCGAGGTTGGGAGTGAGGGATGCTGAGGCTTTCAGTAGTTGTCTCTTAGCCCGTGGTGCCCTCCCCACTGCCCTCCCGTGGAACTCGGGGTGCAGAGATGAGTGGTTCATGTATCTCACGTGTATTCTAAGATGCCGTATAAGAGGCCTGACCTGTCATCCTTCTAACTCTGAGATTGAGGACCGAGAAATGAGAGGCAGACAGTGTGTAGGAGGGGGAGAGAGGTGGGCCAGAGGAGCTGGGTTTGATACTGAAGCTGGGATGTTGGGCAATGATTTCTACTTGGTGAGCCAGTTTGTTCAATTGTAAAAAGTGAAGATGAGAAATGCCACCAGGGCATTTTGTGAGGGGTTACTGGCCACCTGACTGCTAACCCAAAGGTTAGAGGTTCAAGCCTACCTGGAGGAGTCTTGGAAGAAAAGCTTGGAGCTCTACTTCCAGAAAGTAAGCCGTTGAAAGTCCTCAGAAAACAGTTCTACTGGGAGATAGTTAAGATTTTGTGTCAATTTTGCTGGGCAAGGATTCTCAGTGACACCATTATTGGGTGAGCATTGGGTTGTTAACTGAAAGGTTGACAGTTCAAATCCACTAGTCCTCCCAAGGGATAAAGAGGAGGCTATCCGTTCCCGTAATTATTTGCAGTTTGGGGCTAGACCAGAGCATGGGCACAGGTACAGATAAGAGCTAAGAGCTCACGACACACGGACTCCTTAGTAATGGGAGTAGCGATACCAGAGAGTGGGGAAAGGAGGGGAGGAAGGGGGAACTGATGGACACAATGATGGACACAACCCCCATCTTAAGGGGGACGAACAACAGAAACCATGGAGGAAGGGAGACAGCGGTCAGTGTGAGATAATAATAATTTATAATCTATCAAGGGGTTACGAAGGGGGAGGGTGCAGGAAGGGGAAAGAAAGGAGCTGATACCAAGGGCTCAACTAGAAAGTGAATGTTGAGAAAAGAATGATGGCAGCCTATGTACAAATGTGCCTGATACAAGCGATGTATGGATTGTAATAAGAGCTGTCAGAGCCCCCAACAAAATGATCTTTCAATAAAAATACATATATTTATCAAAATTAAAAAACAAGCAAGTACGATTTGCAGTTTTGGAAACCTTACGTGCAGTTACTTTGAATCAGCGTGGACTTGATGCCAGTGGATGATCCCCCAGGATGAGAAGAACACAGGATTTAGTTCTCTGTGCACCCCCTCCCCCCCGCCTAAAATGGTACTTGGCACACATTTAAAAAAACAACCCCCCCACCCCCCGTTGTCTAAAGCAAGCAAGGAGTCCCCTTCTGACTTAGGCTGATTTCTGGAAGGTGATCACTAGCCCTTCTTCCGAGGCCACTCTGGGTGGACTCTGATCTCCAGCCCTGTGGTTAGTATCTGAGCGAGTGAGCCATGTGTACCACCTGGGGATTCACCAGCTCATAGTGACCCCACTGTCACTGAGTTGTCCCTAAAGAGCCACCCCATAGGGTTCTGTGGCTGCCAATCTTTACGGAAGGAGACTGCTCCCATGGGGCAGACAGCCCAATTGCTAACTCCTGGACCACCAGGGCTTCTGTAGCACATAGTGAGGGCTCAGTAAATGTGTTAACGGGTGTGCATATGAGTAGCTTCTTTGCTGCGCACACAAAACGTGCACCTTTTTTCCTGAGCCTGTTGGCCTTTTCCTGTCCATCACTGTTACCCCGGGGACCATCACCCCATAATGTCGAGGATGAGGGTGTTGGGTGCCTGGCAGCAGCATGCAAGCGTCCACTGACAGAGGGGCTGCACATGAGGTGCCGTGACTCGGAGTCCAACCCCAGTTTTCCATGTGGAAAGCGAGCACACTGCCATGGACTCCCCAGTGATGAGCACTTTGCGAAAATGAGAAGTAGCCACCAGATTGGAATTCTGATCTTGCCACCTTGCATGTGCTCAGGGATGGGCAGCCAGTCCCTTCCTTTAGGGGCAGCATTTGGGGGTACCTATGGCTGGCAGAGGAACTGAAAAGGAATTAAGGGCCTCAAGCAAAGGGGAGTGTTTTCTTTCCTTAGGAAGACAGCATGATCCCTGTGAAGAGACAGTGAACCTCGGCTTCATGAATCACACTCCAGAAGGTGCTGAGTCAAAGGGGGCCCTTGGGAAGGAGACCCCTGGTCAGTCCTACCCCTGGCCAGTCCTACCTGAATGAACGGGAAGAGGAGCCCAACGGCGAAGTTGGAGAGCCAGTTGACCGTGCCCGCGATGATGAAGGCGGCCGGCCGCTGTGACTGCTGGAAGAACTCGCCAGTCAGGATGAAAGGGATGCCACCTGCAGTGTCAGAGCCCAGACCTGGATTAATCACCCCCTGAGGCTATGTTACCAGCTTCCCTCCCCACGTACCAGCCTTTGAAGGCCAGCCATATGGGCATGCCCTTCTCATGAGAGCCAGCTCGCCGGGGTTGAGCAATGGCATTGATAATGCCCGCTGGAGTTGGACAGCTTGTAACTCCTCCCTGCATTCCAACCACTGTCACACCAGCCAGCGAGAGTGTGTTGGTTTGGGATCATGTCAACCAGGCACTCCTGGGTCAGGGCAGGGCCCTACCTGTCAATTGGCTTGCAACCTGATGACACTTCCATGACGTCATAAATCTTTTTGTCTAAGAGTGAGAGACACTGGGAGCTGCCTTGCTGCCTCGTTGCCTTCTTGCTTGCTGGGACTCTGCCTGACTCTAGGGGCAGTCTCACAACTGCCCACCCTGAGAGCTGTCAGTGCCCTGCCCTGTTTCCACCAGCCTTGGATCCATGTGCCTCTGCACCCACAGGCCTGTAATCTTCCGCACCCTGTCTCACCTTTCTGGGTCAGTGGCCAGAAACTATGTCAGTCCAAAGAGGGCCCTGGCTTGCCTCAGACTTGGGCACTTGAGTTGGGCTTGGCTGGGCTGTGTTCTTGATACAAAGCTCTTTCCTATACATACATAAGTCACACTGGATTTGTTTCTCTAGACAACCCCACCCAACACAGAGATTCATTGTCCTCGTCATGCCCCACATGCCCTCTGAATCCCACTCTGAGCCACTAGAAATTGGGTACAATAAAGGTACATTTGATTGATAAGGCAACGGACATTTATGATATTTTTGCCTATGCCACACCCATAGAAACAACACACATATCACATAACTCTTAGAGCATGCCTAGGAAATAAACTCAAGTGGGCAACCGGATAAAGCTAGCATGATTGGTGTGAAAATATGATGTTGACTGTACTCAGCGTCAGGTCTGTTCACCCTTTTGTTGCTGCTGTTGAGCTAGCTGTCCATGTGCAGTAACGCCACACACAACGGAAGACAACATATCCCAATCCTGAGCCAGTCCCAAGACGGGTTGAGGATCAGCCCATTGGGTTCTCACTGGCTGATTTTTGGAAGAAGATGGACACGCTGTTCTTTCCAGTCCACCTTAGTTTAGAAGCTTCACAGGAACTTGTTCTGTATCATAGCACCATTCCAGTCTTCGTTGCTGCACATAAGGGACATTGGCTGGGAATCAAACCTGCCTGCGTCCCACATGGGCGGTGGTGATTCTACCACCGAACCAACCACTGCCCTGTTCACAATGGAATCTGCAGAAGAACAGAGCCAGGCAGGTGTTGGCTACCCCATTCCCTGTGTGAGAAAATCGAGGCCCAGAGACTTGACCAAGGTTGGTGAGCAGTAGATTCAGAACTCAGGCTCAGGACTCTGACCCCGAATCATCTGTTAATCCTTGTTTGTGGGCGTGTGGGCGTCCCCGCCTAAATCACTCTCTCTTTGTGTTTCATAATTGCCTTGGTTGATATGCAGTGGGTCTCACCCCTGAGTCCTCCCTGGGAGCTGAGCACTTCGGTGGAGCAATCATCTACTTTGTGAGACCGCGAAAATGCGCGATGTCCATTGCTCCTGGCCTCCTGATGCTGGGATCGAAGTGACTGAAAGCCTCACCCAGGCGCGTGGCGAAGTGAAATTTCTTACACTGGCGCTTCTGTCCATCATCCCTTTGGTGATGTATTATGAATTCTAGCTTCTATGGCTGTGGTTACAACCCTATTTAGGAGAGAGTCCTGTTATGCTAACGGACAGGATGACGGTAGGATGGGTTCTGAGTCTCTACCCTACTTGTTGTGGCTAGGTGTCATCCAGTGGATTCTGACTCGTAGTGATCCAATGCACAACAGAACAAAACACTGTCCGGTCCTGCACCATCCGCACAATGGTTCTTATGTCTGAGCACATTGTTGCAGCCACTGTCCATCCATCTCATCTAGGGACTTTCTCTTCTTTCGCTGCACCTCTATTTTACCGAGCATGATGTCCTTCCCCAGGGGCTGGTCTCTCCTGACAACATGTCTAAAGTCTGTGAGACGAAGCCTCCCCATCTTGCCTTATAAAGAGTATTTTGTCTGAACTTCTTCCAAGACAGATCTGTTTGTTCTTTCAGTCCATGGTACTTTCAGTATTCTTCACCAGCACCATCATTCAAATATACTAATTTTTCTTTTCTTCATCTTTTTACTGCCACCTAGTCTATGCTGGCTCACAGCAACCCCACAGGACAGGGTAGAACTGTCCCCCTCAGCGTTTCTCTTCACGGGAGTAGAAAGCTCTTTCTTTATCCTGAGGAACGGCTAGTGGTTTTGAACTGCTGACCAATGTCCACCTTACACACGCAAAGGAGGTGATAGAAAATACCATGGCTTATGTCAAGTGACCTCAAGCCTCAAAGTTACATCCTTGCTTTTTGACACTTCGAACAGCTTTTGTGCAGAGAAAACACCTAACGCCATGCTTAGAGGGTATGAACCATGTAACCACCGATTTGTTTCCTTGGGGGTATGGCCTGCTGCAAGACCCAAGCCACATTTCCATCAAAGCTTGGAAGCACACAGCATCCCCGGGACAATCAAGGAAGAAGAGCCACCAATGACTTAAGATATCTGTCTGAAATTGTGGGGACTGAGACCAGCCACCCAGAGGCTACCCCATGGAGAACCTCTGACGAGGCAAAGGAGCCCTGCCAAGATCAGAGGCGGAGGCAGAGCAGAGGAGCAGCCAGGAGAAGCTGCGGCTGAGGTAGAGTTTCGGACAAGCTCCCTGGCCCATGCATGTAAGGCCGCGGGAGTCACTGATGGCAGAGGATCGAGGAACTCGGCTGTTGGCTGAGGGGAGGTGCTTATGTAGACCAACAATTGTATCCTTAATGTTTTCGGATCCTGGTCTGCATGTAGTAACTTAGTGACTGCCCTGCGAAGCCCTCTTGACAATAGTAAACAATCGTGAGATTTTCCTGTGAGTTTGGCGTGGCCGTTTCCAGGCAATATCGAACCCAGCAGAAAAGTAGAGTGTTACGAACAGTATCAGAATAAGATAAAGAAAGACGGAGGGTGGAGGCGAGTTTGACCTGTGCTTCATGGCCATAGCCAGTGGGGTGTGTAGCCAGAGGAAGTCCGACGTGGCTACCATGGAGTTTTACTCAGGAGTGGAGAAGAACAAGAAGATGAGGAGGCAAAGTGAGCAGGCCCATGAAGCAGCCTCTTCTTTACTGAGAGAGGAGGTTTGCTAGTGCAGGAAGCCACCAAGGGGTGCTAAGAACACCAGAGGCTCTAATCCAATCCATCTTCGTTTGCTCAAGATCATGGCTGTGTGGAGAAAAGACTGCAGGGTGGTATGAGGCGATGGAGGTAGCCCTTGGGGAAATACAGGAAGGAGCGGGTGACTGTCCGGGATAGGATGAGAGCAATGGAAATGGAAGGAAGGGGGAGAATGCGGAAACTGTCCACTCCATGAGGATCCCAGTATGACCGTTATAGGTAACCACAACCACCAAGCGTTAAGACATTGGCCAAGACAATGCCACCAAGCAGCCTAGCATCCCAGGTCTGGAGAACCAGGCCGGTCACCCTTATCAGCACACGATGCGGCAAGCAAGCCTTCCACTCCACAGACTCACCAGCGATGCAGAAAGAGCCATCTTTCCACACTCCGCTCGACGGTGAGCCCGTGGGGCAGGCGCCTTCTGCATTTGCCAGTGCTACTCGACTGAGAGCCGTGGTCACAAAGTGCCGTCCTGCCAGTCCTGCCCCACGGCGACCCCCCTTTCCTCCCTCGCCCGTCTTAGCCTGGAAGCTCTACTGAAACGGGTTCAGCATCCTAGCAATACAATAGCCCCTGGGGACAGGTGAGCGGTGGCCGAGTGGGAATCGAACCCGGGCCTCCCGCCCGGAGGACCGAACCAACAATGGCCCTTTGACAAAGAGAATTGGCTTAACAGAACGAAAAGCTCAAGATGTTCATTTGGAGAAGATTCTCTGCGCCGCTTGCTACCAAGGACGTGGAGTCTCCACACCTGAGGCGTCAATCAAACTCTGTGAGAGCAACTGGAACCCAGTGGAATGGTCGCACCAGTCTCCAGGGTCACCGGGGACAGAACGTGCTCCTGCAGTGGATGCCACGGGACCGTGTTGCTCTCCCAGGGGGTCAGGTCAAAGCTCTTCTGCAGCCTGGACTTCCACTTCCCCGAGCTCCTTAGCCGTGCTTCCGGATAGATCAGTTCACACGCTCAGTGCTAGTGTAAGCAGCTCCGCTGCAGCGGACAGTGGCGAGCCCGCCTCTCCTCCTGGAAGAGCCAGGGCAGTCCCCTCCCCCTCCCAGCGGTTGTTGCTGCTGTCTTTCAATTAGTTCCTACCCGTGGTGGCCCCTTGAGACAGAGAAGCACTGCCCACGGGGCCTCCCAGGCTCTCCTCTCTCCCACAATAGCTCGCCAGCTCTCTCCTCCTGCGGAGCCTCTAGTGTGTTCCAATGCCGCTAGGGTTACGGGTGGTAGTGTCTTGGGATCCAGCTAGTTGGACGCATCCCCAGTCTCCTGCGGCCGGACATGCGGGGTGAAGCTCTCCACACGTCAGGGGAGTGGAAGCCGCCGGGCACTTCTAAATTTCCCAACCCGCCTGTGCATTTCCCTCAACGTTCTCTTTGGGAATTTCTGGCTCCTGCCCACACTTGAAGCTTGCTGAGAGGGATGATGGATTCCAACTTATTGTCATGACACCCAGCGCCCTCACAGTGGACAGGCAGCCGCATGATAACAGGGAAAAGACGGGCTGTGGTCAAAGATTTGCTGGACCCACAGTCGATGCTTGTTTGGAAAGAGGCTCCTTGCTGGTGAAACCCATTAGCAGGCGGTCAGAACAGAGGAGGTGGCTCTTTAGGCAGGGGCAGCGGGTAAGAGGCACAGCGAGACACAAACGGCCCCCTGGGAGGGAGGAGGCATGCCAAGGAAATATTGGGAGAGAAGCAAGGAAGAGATGCTTCCCAGAACCTCGGGAGCAGCCGGCACGCAGGCCGCCTGGTCTTGGGATCCCATCTGCAAAACCCCAAGACAGCCCGTTTCTGCTCTTCACGCCCCACACTTGGGGGGCCTCTGTCACCCGCACCCCCGACAGCTTTCTGGAGCTCCTCGTCTTGGCAGGTGTGCCGATCCATTTCAGTGGGGGGCTCCCCCGCCATCCTCGTCAGCCCTGCCCTTCAACCAACGCGGTGTCCTGCTTCAGTCATTAACCCCTCCTGGGGCCACGGCCAAAGACAAATTGTAGGTTAGTGTTCTCGTGGAATCCGCAAGCTTTGTGGAAGTAGACCACAAGTCTGTCTTGATCCAGAAGATCCACTGAAACCCCTCCGCCACGGGTGGCCCTGCTGGTATTTTCCATACTGTGGCATGGCTTCCAGCGTCACAGCTACGCCTGAGTCCATGAAGGGAGAGCAGCCAATTGCAGAAAGGACTCAGCGGGAGAGGCGGCCGGATGTGTGGCTCGGCCCAGCCGTCCGTGCTGCAGAGAGGAGCCCGAGTCAGCTGAGGGGGTGTGTGGGGACAAGGAGGCTGGCTAAGAGACAGCAAGCCTCAGAGCACTGTCAGGACGATGCCCCTGAGCGAGTGCCCCTGGCCTCTGCGAGTCTTGGCATCATTGAAGTCTTATGTGGGGATTCTAACTTGAATTTACATGGGAGGCAAGTTAGCTTCTTTCTTGCTGTCTGGGCCACTGGACTCTCAAGCAATCCTCTCCCCCGACTGCCAATTAGTATGTCTTGAAGCTAGTGGAATGTCTTTAATCTATGCCTTTCAGTCAGATTCCTAGGCCTGAGCGGCCCCATCCTGGGGTTGGGGGGGGGGTGGCGTCTGGGGATGCTTTTGAAGAGGCTTGGGAACGAATGGGCCACGGAAGGTCAAATCGAGGGTGCTAATTCTAATGAAAAAAATAAGGCGCCGTCACATCCCAATGACCGTGGACAGCTAATTAGTAGGTGGGAAAACAGAATTAAAATCCAGTGGAGCAAATCCACAGTGATGGGTCCTGTTGGGGGGGTGGGGGCGGGGGTGTTAACCACATGCAGACATCCCGTGACAAAGCTTGGCTGAGACATTTGTGTTTCCATAAACACAAAGGTCAGGGGTCTTGGTTCTGAGTACAGGCTGTCAAGTCAGTCCTGACTTATCATGACGGTGGGTTCAACAGAAGGAAACACGGCCCTTTCCTGTATCAGGCACCTTTCATCCCTCTGTGGCCATCCTGTGCCAAGCCACCTCATGGAAGGTCTGCCTCCCCCCTCCACTTTTTTTTGATGACCCTCTACTTTACCAAGCATGGTGTCTTTGTCCAGGGACCCATGACTCTCCAGTAGCCTTCATTGGTTTCCACGAGCACCGTGGGGGGTGCGGATGGACAATGGAGGACAGCCATCAGGGAGGGTCTTGTGCATGAGCGCTACTGTTACACGGACCAGGCTTTGGGAGACCTGCATCGGCGTTCCAGGGCTGCCAGAAGAAACTACCACCCCCAGGGAGAGAAATGACTTACCTCAGTTCTGGAGCAGATGGGGTGGCTCTGAAGGGTGCCTTCCCCCACAACAAAACCCCCAAACAATTCAGCGCTGGTTGCCCACAGCGGTAACTTGCCTAGTGATGCACCTTTGTGGGCAGCAAAGGTCTAGTGGCAGAATTCTTAGCTTCCATGCAGAAGACCTGGCAGCCTTAGACCTACACCCTGAGCTCCAAGCTACACTGTTAACTGGCACAGAATGTGGTAGACCCCACTCTAAGCTTCTTCCACCTGCTCAATCCTGGCGTCTAGGCAGTGCATCTACGAATAAGCTATCATTGTGATCATGCCTTATCAACAGACCCGTGACACAGAGAGATGAAGGAAACTGCTTAAGGTTGGAAACTGGCTAGTTGGAAACAGAGCGGGGGTTGGAAGATGGGTAGTGCGGTCCCACAGTCCCTGCTGTCACCATTTTTACATGGGTCTGTCTTAGGTAGGAGGAGCCCTGGTGGGGGAGTGGTTACTGGGTACTGGGCTACAATCTGTATAGTTGGCAGTTTGAAACCACCAGCCACTCCTCAGGAGAAAGACTGGGCTTTCTAGTCCCATAAATAGTTACAGCCTCGGAAATCCACAGGGGGTCACGACGAGTCAGCCTTGACTCAGTGGCAGTAAGTCTGGTCTTAGGTAGAACCCAGAAGTATTGCCTTCCATGTGGAAGACCCAAACTCAGTCCTTGGCCGATATATCTCAAGCATAGCCACTGTCTGTCTGTCAGCAGAGGTTTCCATGGTGCTATAATGCTGAATGCCTCTCAGTCTGTGTCTGAGAAGCTGGACTAGATGAAGAAGAAAGTGGCATGAGGATTGGAGGAAGGCTTGTTAACAACCTGCGATATGCAAATGAAGTAACCTTGCACGCTGAAAGCAAGAACATGAAGCACTTGCTGATGAAGATCAAGGGGTGCAGCCCTAAGTATAGGTTGCAACTCAACGCAAAGAAAGCAAACCTTCTCACACCTGGACCAATAAGCAACATCATGATACACCTGGACCAATAAGCAACATCATGATAAACGGAGAAAAGATTGACGTTGTCAAGGATTTCCTCTTACTAGGGAACAGCACCAATGCGCCCAGAAGACTCAGCCAAGAAACCAAATGATGCTTTGCATTGGGCCTATTTGCTGCCCAAGGTCTCTTTTAAGCAAGGATGTCACCTTGAAGACCAAGGTGGGCGAGGCCGAAGCCAGGGTATTTCCATAGCCTCATAGACACGCGAAAGCTGGAGACAGAATAAGGAGGAGCTCAGAAGAGCTGGTGCACGTGAGCTACAGCGCTGACGAACAACACTGGGGACAAACAGGCTGGTTTGGGAAGAAGCGCAGCCAGAATGCTCCTTAGAGGTGAAGCTGGCGAGACCTTGTCTCACGACGCACTGTGGACCTCTTATCAGGGGACACTAGTTCTTGGAAAAGGGCACCATGCTTGGTAAAGTGGAAGGTCAGAGAAAAAGAGGAAGACCACCCAGGAGGTGGACGGGCACCGTGCCTGCAACAATGGGTTCAAACATATCAGGTACAGGACCTAGCACTGTTTCATTCTGCTGCACAGAAGGTCCCCAGGAGTCAGAAGGAACTCGAGGGCACCTACCAAGGCCAACCCCCCACCCTAGTGTCACGGTCTCCTTCGTGCGGCACCGTGCTTGTCTCAGATCACTTGCTCGGCGCACAGATCGAGTACGTGTGGTGAAAGGACACAGGCCTTTCCTGATTCGCACCACCCAGCATTCCCTCCTTCTGTTTGAATGACAGCCTCTAGGTCCAGACAGGACCCACGGGAGCACAAGGTAGGGTCCCGGAATCCCCCTTCATTTAGATATTACGACAAGGTTGGGAGGCAGAATGGAAGGAGGAGACAGAGACAGAGGATGGAAAAGAGAGAGGAGCGGGTGAGAGGGGAGTGGAGGGGGCAAGGGAGGAGAGGGTCAAACCCAACCCAAACCCCCCAGCATTGAGTCCATTCTGACCCACCGCCACCCTACAGGACAGCGTGGAACTGCCCCTGTGTGTCTCCAAGACTGCAACTCTCTACGGCTGATGGTTTTGAACCGCCGATCTTGCAGTTAGCAGCCAGGTGTCCCCCAGAAGACCGCGTGCACACATGCGTGCATGTGTGTGTGTGTGTGTGTGTAGAACTGTGCTCCTCCGGACTCTCCAGGGTAGATTTTTTTCAAAGGAGGTTGCCAGGCCTTGCCTTTGCAGCACATCTGGATGGATTTGAACCAATCACCTTTTGGTTAGGAGCAAAATGCTCAACCAGCTCTACCCCTTTGAGGCTCCGACCATCAGCTCTCCTAGAGCCAGTGGGGGGCTTCGCATGGCTGATGTAAAGCAGCAGGTACTGTCGTTAGGAGCCAGATGACACATTCATGACCAATGCTTGCCTGGCTGGCTGGCTCTTGACATTAACATGTTCTGCTTTGTTTCCGATGGAGGTTGTCTCTGTGTGGGGTTTGTCATGGTGGTTGGTTTTGTTGCTGCTGCTGTGCGGGCTTTGTAGGATTTCCTGCACATGAAATCCAGGAGAGGTAAAGCTATAGACACAGAGACTGGATTACTCACATCCTGGGGACACGGCAGGGGAGGGTGGGGGTCATGGGGTGCCAACAACTATGAGTGCGAGAAGACACTATTCTGAAATTGGTTGTGGTGATGACAGCATAAACCTTCTTAACAGGACGGAACGATTACATGGCATGTTATTTGAATTCTATGTCAATAAAACGGGTAAAATAAAAATTTAAAAGCGGCAGGCGAATGAGGCCTTTGCCCTCAGAATTCTGTTTGCTATGCTGATAGGGCCGTGCAAAACCACCGGCTGCTCGGCGCCCGAAAGACCAAGTTTTCTACTCCAGGAAGAGTTACAGTCTCAGAGAGCCACAGGGGCGGATCGACCCTGGCCTTGGAAGGGGCTGTGAGTGGCCCTGACTCGATGGCAATGAGGTTGTGGTTGTTGTTTATGCTCACGGGGAGATTCAAGCACCTCTCTACAATGGCATCGCCTAACCAGGAAGCTTCTAGAGTCTCCCCAACCCAGCTGACACCAAGTGAGCAAACCAAACAAAACAAACGCACTGCCCTGTCCCTGTGAGTGTCTGTGTCTGCGAGTCTTCATAGGAGTAGAAAGCCCCGTCTCTCTCCTGTGGAGTCACTGGTGGTGTTGATCTGCTGACTTTGTGGTTACCAGATCACCGTGTAACCCACTAAGCCACGCTGCAGAGCCCCGTGTGACCACTACACCGCCAAGGGACGGAACCACGGATATTAGCAGCCAATCTGTTGGTGGGACACCGGTGTTCCTGTCCTCCCTGTCCCCCCAGGACCTGTAGGGGACCCCAGGTGCTCAACAAGCCCCTTGCACACTTTCTGGTTCTCCCGCGCTAGTCAGGACAGATGCAGAAGGATCAGGGAACGAGACTGTTTCCCGTTTAGCGATAATGATCATGAAGCCCCTCGTGGATCTCCCGATGTCTGTCCGAAGGTCCCAAGTTCAAGGCGAGTGGAGGCTGGGGGTTGGAGTGAGCAGCCACGGCTCTACGTCACCCCAGGGGTGAGCCTACCTCCTGATAGAATAGGGCGAGGAGAGGCTGTTACCTGCTGTCCCAGGCAGGTGTGAACATGCACATTCTGGAAGGGAGATGAGGTACCTACTGGCTTTGACTCCAGTGCGTATTGAGCGTAGCGGTAGGAAGAACCAGCCGACATCTGGACATTGAGAAGCCAGGGCAGAAAGCAAGCTGCTTCTAAGGCTGCCCACCTATCTCACTGGATCCTCACCGTCTTTCTCGGAGGGACGGAGGGAGAGGCTAAGGGCATATCTGGACGAGGCCAGCGAGGGGGTAGTAGCTGAGGGGTGTCGTCCCCCAGGTCAGG
Organism: Tenrec ecaudatus; assembly: GCF_050624435.1. Classification (NCBI taxonomy): domain Eukaryota; kingdom Metazoa; phylum Chordata; class Mammalia; order Afrosoricida; family Tenrecidae; genus Tenrec; species Tenrec ecaudatus. The sequence goes on along the minus strand of NC_134532.1, from coordinate 215,730,724 downwards.
CCTCAGGGTCTTCTCTTGTCTCCAGAATCAGCCACGTAAGTCAGGCCATTCGATGTCTGCTCGGACTTGCAGGAGCTCCCCACGGACATCAGGGAACCTCCCAGGGCCGGGGTCTTCCTGCCTGAGTGCTGACTGCCCGTGCCATGTGCTGTTGTTGTCCTGAGGTGCCATCGAGTCCGTAACGACCCAGTAGTGACCCCTGCCCAGCAGAACAAACCGCACCCGGTCCTTCATCATCCTCACCATGGTCCCCAGGCCCGAGCCCATCGAGGCAGCCACTGTGTCCGTCGTCTCCTTGAGGCCCTCCTCTTGTTGGCCGCCCTCCGCTTTCCCAAGCACGGCGTCCTTCTCCAGGGACTGGCCACTCTGGACTACATGTCCCCAGTATGTGAGACGAAGTCTCTCCATCCTGGCCTCTGAGAGCACTCTGGCTGTATTTCTTCCAAGACAGGGGTGGGGAGCTCTTTCTCTTCCAAGAGCCATTGGATCTTAGAGCGTCATTCTCAGGCCACAGTGGTAAAAGAGTTCATTAACTCTCCGTGGACCACTTGTCTGCCCGTTTGTCTTGCTGCGATGCTGGAAGCTCTGTCAGTGGTATGTCAAATCCCAGCAGGGTCACCCAAAATGAACAGGTTTCCGCAGAGCTTCCAGACTCGGAACAGATGACAAAGAAGGCTGTGCACTTCAGAGGACTCAGCCACTGAACGCCCCCCCCCCCCCCCCCGCCGGGTAGCACTGAGGCACCGTCAGCTACTGACCACCGCACGGGTCGAACCAGCGTCTTGCCAGCGTTCGTGCCAGGAGATGAGCCCCCAGGTTGCAAGCACTCAAGATAAAGAGGAAGGCCCTCAAGGACATGGACGGAGGCCCGAGAACCACGTGAGGATGGCGCAGGACCGGGCGGCGTTGCCTTCTGTTGTACATCGGTCGACTTGATGGGACCTGACAGCAGGATGATGGCTGGAGCTGCATCTCTTTGGAGAGACACGTGAGCTTAGCTGGTGGCTCTGGTACAGGAAGCCCTGGGTGGCGTCGTGGTTAAGAGTTGGGTGCTAACTGGAAGGTCAGGAGTTCAAATCTACCAGCGAGTTCACAGAAGAAAGATGAGGCTTTCCACTCCCGTAAAGAGCTAGAGTCTCAGAAACTCACGAGTCAGTTCTACCTGGTCCTAACGGGTTGCTAGGGGTCAGAATAGACTCAGTGGCAGTGAACTTGGTTTTGAGCATATGGCCTGTGGCCTGATGTTCCCCACCCATCAGCAGCCCCTGCTCCCACCTCCCACAGACAGACGGACAAAACAAACAGACAAACACTAGTCACTGTTGAGTTGGCTTCCACTCCTGCCACCCGCTTCCTCCAACTTTGGTATCAGACTAGAACTGTGCTCTGTATGGGCTCCATTGGCTGGATCTTTTTGGGGAAAGGGTCACCAGACTGACCAGGTCTGAGGTACCTCTGGGTCCACTTGAACCTCTAACCTTTCCATTTGCAGAGAGTTTGTTAACCACTCTGCCAGGGACACTTGTTCACAGGCAGATGCCTAGGCAGACCGGGCACACAGAGGAGAAGGCTCTGTGAACCCAGAGGCCGAGAACAGAGTGATGTGGACACAAGCCAAGGACTGTGGCCAGCTCCCAGAAGGCAGGGAGTGGATTCTCCTCCTGAGCCTGCAGAGGGAGTGTGGCCCTGCGGACACTTGGGCTTGGAACTCGTGGCCCCAGCACCGTGAGGGTCCATGCCTGTTCTTCCCAACCAGCCCGTCTGTGCTTCTGTGTGACAGTATCCCCAGGACACCCCCATGTCCACCCAGGGACTCTCCTGTTCACCTTCTCAGAGGCTGCCAGGAATGAGTCAGTGACCGCTCAGTAGGGCAGGATCCCAGGGACTGCCTGCCCGAAGCCCAGCTGGGGGAAGGCAGCAGGTGAGAGAAACCGCCGCAGGGACACGCCAGAACCCAGCTGCCCCAGAACCAGAGTTTTGGAAACTGTCAGAAGTTCCGTTACGGGGTCAGGCTTATGCATGGAAACCCAGGGCTTCTTCCTCAACAGGACGCGCTCTCGGGTTTGGCAGAAATTCACAAAGCACACAGCCAGCCCTTTCTTACTCAGTTTGTGGGAGGCACGCTCACTAGTTAACGTTACCTTTGGCTGGGTGCAGAAAGATTCTGGAGGCAGAAATGGTTACAGCCTGGCTGCTCACCGCAAGGTTGATGATTCAAACCCTGCAGCCGCTCCCTGGGAGGAAGATGTCTGCTCATCTATAAGGATTGTTGCTCTTCTCACAGCCACTGAGTCAATGCTGACTCCCGGGGCCCTCGTGGGTCTCCAGGACTGTAACGGTTCACGGGAGGAAAAAACCCAGCCTTTCTCCCGCGGAATTGCTGGTGGTTTTGAACCGCCAACCATGCGGATCGCAGCCCAACGCACAACCACTGCCCCACCAGGGCTCCATCTTGTTCGGTTAGCAGCCCGATGTTTAAGAGCTGGGACGAGGTCAGGACTCAGGGTGCAGAGAAGTGAGCAAGGACAGATCAGATGGTCAGCTTGCTGTTCCCGCTGGTCATGGATTCCGTTCTGATTCACGGCGACCCTGCGGACAACAGAAGGAAGCGCTGCCCGGCCCGGTGTCGTCCTCACGATGGTCACGTTGGATCCCGTTGCTGTCATTTCTTCAGTCCCTCTTGCTGAGGGGCTCCCTCTTTTACGAAGCATGATGTCCTTCGCTGGGGACCGATCCATCCCTTCTGATAACATGTCCAAAGTGGGGGAGACAGAGTCTCGCCATCCTGGAGTCTAAGGAGAATTCTAACTCTGCCCCTTCCAAACAGATTTGTGCTCGAGAATGACAGCTTGAAGGTCACTATGAGTTGGGATTGACTAGCTGGCGGTGAGTTTAGGGGTTTGAATGGAGCAAATGGATGGCATTGGATTACCAGCTGAGAGGTTGGCAGTTCAAAACCACCCAGAGATGCCTCGGAAGACAGGCTTCACAATTCATACCTGAAGCGTCAGGGCCTTGCAGAGGATGGAACAGTCTATGCACACACGGGTTGACCTGGGTCAGAATGAACGTGAACATCAACAAACATGAGTACAAACAGTGGGAATTCAGAGGGGTTGGGGTTAGACATGGCTCAAATCCTGGTGGGCCACCTATGGGCCATGGGACTTGGTCAGGACAGGGCAGCCCTGGGTGTTAGGTGTGTCCTCCTTAGGGATATAGTTTTCACAGGGGTCGCCTAATACACCCTGCTGGTATCTGAAACCTTGGGGGTGTGGCTACCAGCACCATAGCACACGCATGCCACCACAGTGTGGCAGAGGGGCCGAGGAGGCCACCTGCTCATGTACAGATTTGCATCCTGGGACACTCTCTGCAGGGCTGCTATGGTCCGAGGCGACTTGACAGCAGGGGCCTCTACTTGATCCGTGGCCTGCATGAGAGGTGGAGGCAGCCCGGGTGCAGAAGGTGGGGAGGGTGCATCTGGCAATAGAAAGGACATTCGCAAGGTCAGCTGCCCAGCCGGAGGCCCCTCATCTGGCTCCTCTCCTCATTCACTGATGGGGGAACTGAGACCCCGAGGGAAGGACTCAGCTAGATGACTGTCGTTTTTGGCAATGTTGGAGTGAGATTCTAGGAGCTCCTGCAGATGGTCTCTTCTGAGCCTGACCACCGTGCTCTCTGTGAGTGACATTAGGAAGCACTTGTCTGTGTGTGGTTGGTGTGTTCATCATTGTGTCCCTCAAACCCAAACCTAAACTCACTGCTATCAAGTTGATTCAAGTCGCAGCGACCCTATGGGAAAAGGTAGAACTGCCCCTGCGGGTTTCTGAGACGTAATTCTTTGCAAGAGTAGAGAGTTTTGCCTTTCTTCTTGGGCGGGTGGGGCTCTGGGTAGTGGTTTTGAACTGCTGACCTTTTGGTTAGCAGCCGAAACTATAAGAGAGGTGAAGAGGCCAGGACGTAGGGCTCAGAGAAGTGAGTGAGACAGTACAGATGGTCAGCTTGAAGTCAATTCACCCAAAGCCAAATCTGTGCAATCCATTTCTGAGTCAGAGTGAATGCGTTAATGCGACAGAAACCCAAGCTATGCACAGGCAGGTCTCCCTGGAGGCCCGCACTCCGGGCACGCGAGATTCTCACTTTCCAAACCTCCGAGTGGAATAAATGAAGATGAATGTGCTGACAGATCCCCGGATACCCAAAGCTTGCCACTTGCTCCATGCTTGGAGCTCTCTGGAGCCAAATGAACTGGCCAGCGAAGAAGAGCTGCTGCCTCTCTGTGAATAAGAAGATGGTGCAGGAAACTCAGCCAGGCTTTCTCTCTCCCTTTGGCTGTATGCACAGGGAACAGGCAGTTTTTGAAAAAGGAACTGTATGGAAAACTCGCTCCTGCAGACAACACGAAGACCTTCACAGAAATCAATACGTGTTATTAAAACCATTCTGTCTGGCACATGCTATTCTGCACATTCTTGGCAAGCAGTTCAAAGAACGAAGGTAGATTCAGCAAAAGGCAGCACACAGAATGGTCAAGTTGACAAATAGTAAGTCAGAGACAAATTAGCATCGGCAAATTGCTTTGCTTCCTGCAGAACTGATGGGTGGAGGGGCAGAGTCTGGGAAGCTGGGGCAGGGGGTGGTGGTGTCACCAACCAAGAGCCCCCAAACAGCAACGCGTTTCTGCAAAGAGGTCGCACACACAAACAAGAGGTGCCCCCTCAGGCCACATGGGCAGGAGACACTCATCTCATGCACCCCTTCTTTGTGCGACACAAAGGTCAGCGAGGTCTGGATATTTTCTTCTGTCTCCAGCTCAACAACTCAGTGCTATCTGGTCGATCCCGACTCACAGTGGCCCTATAAGGACAGGGTAGAACCGGCTCGGTGGGTTTCTGAGGCTGTAACTTTTTTTTACAGGAGTAGAAAGCCTCATCTTCCTCCCTTGGAGCGGCTGGTGGTTTCGAACTGCTGACCTTGTGGTTGGCAGCCCACCAAGCAACCTACTATGCCACCAGGCTCCTTTTCTGTAATTTGCCCCCTCCTCTTTTTTTTGGCCCCCTTTTCAAACACTCCTTAAAGTATCCTATTTTAAGCCCTGGTGTCATGGTTATATGTCGGGCTGATAACCAACAGGTCAGCAGTTTGAAACCACCAGCCCCCGGAAGGGAGAAAGTTGAGGCTTTCTACTCCAATAAGGAGTCACAGTCTCCGAAACACACAGGGGCTGTTCTACCCCATCCTATAGGACCGTTAAGATGTCCTACGGCATCGGCTCGGCGGCGAGAGTTATTCAAACGCATATATATATATAGCTTTCTTCTACCCAATCATTCCTGCAGGAAGTGAGGAGGTGAAATGGAGCAGTCATCATCCTGCACATGATTTTATAGATGCCCGTCTGACTCCTAGGGAGGGGCCAGAGGTGGTTTCAGTGGTGAAATTCGCGCCTTCTATGACAGAGACCAGAGTTTGAGTCTCAGCCAATGTACCTCATGCAGTCACCACCCACCTGGCCTAGTGGCCTGCATGTTTCTGTGACCCTGAAGAGTATTTAGCGGCGCTTCCAGACTATGACAGACTAGGAAGAAAGGCCAGGCAGTCAGCTCCCAAGAACCAATAGACGGAAACCCAATGGAGCACCAGGTCTGATCCACAGCCGGTTGTGGGGCTTCGGCGGACAGAGCCGAGTTTCCTCCCGCTGTGCGTGGTGGGCTCTGAACAACACCAGGAGGGACACAACCCGGGTGCTCTACACTCAGACAGCATTGCGCTCTGGGACCTGAACCCAGTCCATACTGCCATCACCGAGTCGGAGGCCTGCAGTGTTGTTGTTGATGTTGCTGTCTGTTTGGATTTCACACAGAAGCCTGGAGTGAGGCTGAGGAGCAAGCAGGTCCATTCCATCGTCACCAGACAACTTGAAACCGGTCCGACGAGCACAGGTCCACGGAAGGGATAAAATAACAACCCCTGGAAACCCACGGGGATTAACAACCCCGCCCCGGGGAATCTCCTCCGGCCTGGACCAGGGGTGTGAATCGCCTGGCTACCACGCAGAATGCCTTGGAAAGTGGAATCTTGCAGATGCAGCTAGATGAAAGCTTAGCACCCTGTCGTGGGACCTGCCTATCATCCCTTTACATTTGTTCTAGTTTTTAACACTTTCTGCTTTCTTTTCGACTGAGTGTTTTATCTGTTTTACTTTGTTTTTTCTTGTTAGGTTGGCTTGTTTTTGTTTCCAGTGGGCGAATCTATAGAGACAGTGACTGGATGCAGGGCTCCTTTGGGGTCAGGCAGGGGAGCTTGGGGGGAGAGGGGGAGCTAATAATGCTAAGTACCAGAATGAAGACAGTGTTCTGAAACAGACGGTGGTGATGACTGTACTATTCTTCCTGGTGTGAGGGCCCTATTGAATTGAGTGATAGGTTAATTAGAGATCAATCAAATTGTGTGTGGGGTGGCGGGGTGGGGCGGAAACAAAACCAAATAACAGCCACTCGCGGCCTGCCAACCGCTTGTCTGGCTCGGCATTTGGCGTGTGGGGAAGCAGAGCATGGAAGTACAGTCCCTGCCCGCAAGGCACCCCGAGACCAGATGCCCAGGCATGTCCATCACGTGCACTGCATCCGGGCTGAGGAAGGCCACTCTAGTGATAAGGCCAGGGGCCTGCAGGAGCGCCGACGACAGGCTGCCTGGTTCCACAAAGCATCCGACTCCTGACCTTTGAAAGATGAGCAGCCGTGGCGTAAGCGGAGGTAGAGGGCAGGAGCGATGTTTTGGGGGAGGCCTCGCTCGCTCTCTGCTCTCAGTGCCGACTCGGAGGCTCTCTCTGAGCACATCTACACCCACCCAGCGCCAGTCCATCTGGACAACGGTGAGGTCCCCGTTGTGGCTACTGTGTCCGCCCAACACGCTGAGGAGTCGCCTGATTTCTGCTCACCCTCTACCAGGCTCAAAGGCAATGCGTCCACGTAGGTTTCTAAACGCAACTGGCATGCTTTGGGGTTGATCAGGTGGGGCTTCCTTGGGCCTGTGTGTCTCTGTGGTTTTCCCCGTCACCTCATTTCACCTCCCTGGCAGGTCTCTCTTCATTTATCTGCTCCCCACGCCACAGCAGCTGCCTCAGGCAAGCTCTTAGCTTTGCGCTGCTCATTCCACCTCCCAGAGTCGCCTCTCCTCTGCGCCCCTCCTTCAGAGACTCCCCCTCCGTGCCCAGGGGAAGATCCTGCAATCCCAATGGCAGCCTCCCTTCGGCAGGGGATATTCCTGGGGTCCCACACTGCGCAGCTGGGCAGCAGGAGGATCAGTGGTGCTCCAAAGCCCCCACGTCCAGCTGCTGCACCCCTGCCCACTCCTGTGACTCCGAGCAGCCCCCTCACTGGGGGTCCTGGCTGATGGATGAACTCGGAGGTTTAGAAAGCCAGGAGCTGAGGCCCATGGAGGCTTTGGGCTTGATGAGGGTGGACAGCCTTCTCAGGGAGTCTTCCAGACACGATGAAGTCCTTGGCACCCCAAATCCTGGAGCAACCACGAGGAAGCCGGGGTTGGTTCCTCTCAGTCCCCTATATCTGATGCATTTCAAAGGGGCTCGAACCTAAGAACGATTGTGAGGGTGACGCAGGACCCAGTCGTGCTTTGTCCTATTGTGCACAACCTTGTTATGAAATGGAACCAACTCTACGGCAACCAACAGCAGCAGCAGCAGCAGCAGCAGGAGGAGTGGGGGTGGGGAACCCATCTCCGATTCAGGCCTGGGCCTGCATGCAGGAGGGAGCGTCCCACAAGCCCCAGTGACCAGCGGTGAGGGAAGGGCGGCGCCTTACCCGGCCCACTGCAGAAGGAGGCGATGATGGCCAGGATGCACACGATGCTCAGGTAAGGGATCCAGGGGGCGCGGTCCTGCAGGAGAACAGCGTGGTGAGCAGGTGAGGAAGTGGCACCACCTCCACCCGTCGTTGGGATCTCGGACAGGTCACTCCACACCTCGGAGCCCCCCTTGCTGCTGCCATGGAACAGGGAATTTGATGATCCCCTGAGTCATTCCACCTGCTCGCTGGCCCTGCGAACCCTTCGGGGCAGTTCTACTCTGTCCTGTAGGGTCACGTCTGTCCTCACAGGTGGGAGCATGCACTGCCAGGGCCGCTCAAAACATGCAGCACGGCGCCCTGCTCACAGCAGGTGTGGCTGGGCAAATCCCACACGTTGGCAGAGGGCAATAGAAGTCCTTTCGAGGCGAATGTTGTTTTTATTTACTGGGGAAACTCCCACATTCCCAGCTCTGCCCTTCTGACAGGGCACGTGTGAAGTGAATCCACTTCAGTGAGCAGTTTGGGGAGGGGCTGCCCCTTGTCTTGGCCCAATAGGTGACATGATTCATGGAGAAAAGATCAAAGAGGTGAAGGACAAACGGTCAGGAGATCAAACGGTCTGTTGCTCTCGGTAAATCGGCTGCTTTAAAGTGTTGAAAGGCAAGGAGGTTACTTTGAGGACTAAGGTGAACCTGACTCCAGCCATGGTATTTCCCCGGGGTCTCATCCACATGTGAAACTTGGACTTTAAATCAGAAAGGCTGCCAAAGAATTGATGTGTTTGCACTCTGGTGCTGGGGAAGAATCTGGAATGTACCACAGGCTTCCAAAAGCACAAACAGATCTGTCTTGGGAGACGTATAGGCAGAATGCTCCTTAGAGGCAAGGCTGGTCAGATGATGCCTCAAATACTTTGGGCGTGTTGTCAGGAGAGACCAGTCCCGGGAGAAGGACATCGTGCTTAGTAAAGTGGAGGGCAGCAAAGGCGAGGAAGGCCCTTGGGGAGATGGATGGATACAGCGGCTTCAAAATGGGCTTGGGCAGAGGAAGCATGGTGAGGATGGGGCTGGACGGGCAGTGCTTCGTTCTCTTGTGCACTGGGTTGCTATGGGTTGCAATCGACTGACCAGTAGCTGAGAGCAACCACTACAAGCCCCTGTCTCAGGCTTACACTGGTGGCTCAGAAGTAGAATCCACCTTCCATGAGGGGAGATCCGCATTCGAAACCAGCCAGTGTAACTCATTCACGGGCACCACTGCCTGGCCCTGGAGGCTTTGCCTGCGGCGATGCTGCTGCTGACCAGGTTCCAGCAGAGCCTCCAATGAAGACAGACGGGGAGAAAAGGCTGGGGGTCTCTTTCTAAAACCCGCCCTCGAAGACCCCCTGGTCTGGTCCCAATGATCTGACCTGCAGCCCCGCGTGGGGCCGGCACAGGCCTGGGCAGCATTTTGTTCCTTTTTGCTGTGAGTCGGGGCGGATGCGATGACCCCGGACCACACAAGGCCACTTGTCTGGTGGGAGGGCAGGTGGCTCTCTGCTGAGCACGGAGGATGGTTAGCAGGCGAACTCCCATGTGACGAGTCGGGAGCGTGTTTGTTTCTAGCTCTGCCTCGGGGACCTCAACTTCACAGAAGGAAATCAATGCCCTTGTCTGAAGGGGTCATGCTCCAGGGGCTCCCCAATTTACAGACTCACTCACTCACTCACTCACTCACTCACTCACTCACTCACTCACTCACTCACTCAGCATTTGCTACAAGGCAGGGAAGCCCTAATGTTGCCATTGCGTCCCACCAGACCATCCTCCCAGGACCTCGTGCTACAGGGACGATTATGCCCCATTTAGAGGCGTGGCCTCGAGGAACTCAACAGATTGGGTGAGTTGCCAACAGTTTCACAGTGAGCACATGGTAAACCCGGGGCTCGGGCCCACGTAAGGCAGTCACAAATGTAACCAGGCCCACTGGGGCAGAACTAAGCCCCCGCTGCCTCCTGAGACCACAGCACCCTGGGCTGGCATGTGGGTGCAGAACAGGATGCCTTGGGGTCACCTGGAGCAAGCTCCTTGACTCCCACAGAGGCTCTGAGGGGGACCTGCTCATTAGTGGCGGGGACAAAATCAGAAGGCAAGTCTCTTGTCTCCTAGTCCAAGAACCCATTTCCAAAATCCTCTTCCCTGAAGACACCAGTGGACCTCAAGCTGAGACGCCCTTGGGAAACCCCATCAATGTGGGGGATCTGTAGACCGCAGGAGCTCCCTCACCCAAGGGGCCCCAACCGGGAAGCCAGCTACTGGCTGCCAGCACAGCTCCTCACCTGCAACGTCAGCGTGACGGTGACAATCCCGAAGAAGAGGGCCATGAGGCCGAAGCCTCCAATGAGGAGGGGTCTCCGTCCGAGGCGCTCAATGACCAGGCCCTGGATTGGGAGGGGGGCGGGGGGAAGAGAGAGAGCGTTATTCCACTGCTGGGAGCAAGCTGAAGGAGCATGGTGCTGGGGGTCGGTCAGCAATGGTCACAAAGGGAGGCCCCCTGGTGCAATGGGTTCTGTGCCGGGCTGCTAACTGAAAAGTCAGCTGTTTGAACCCACCAGTCACATCTGGGAAGAAAGACGAGGCTCATCTATGGGCTTGGACACGGCATGAGACAGTTCTACGCTGTGGCACAGGGTGCCTATGAGCCCGAATGGAGTTGACGGCACTGGGTCTGGTTTTGTTCACTAGTCAAGGTCAGCTGGGGCTTTGAGTCAGCCCAGCTTCTTATCCCACAGCTGCGGTCAGAGCAGCAATGGTACCAGGGAGAAAGCAAGAGAGAGAGGAGGAAGGATTGTTTGCGTTCCCCCGAGGCTCCAGCCTCGGGATCTGTAGATGAGAGAGGGGTGAGGCTCCGACTCACATCGGACACCTCATCAGGAAAGACCCAGCGCAAGGAGAGGGCATCACGGTTGGTGAAGCGGACAGTTGGCAAAGCCCAGGGAAATAAATCACCGACGAGATGTGTTGACACCTCTCATAACCACAATGGTGGACTCAATTATACTAACGACCGTCGGACGTTGCAGGACAGGGCCACGTTTGCTTCTGTTATATATAAGTTCACCGTGAGTTGGTGCCAACACACCTGTGTGTCAAGAGACTCACCTTTCCTCCACTCTCCCTTGTTAGGAGAGGACTTTCTATGATAGGGAGTATGGAAGAAGGAAGTGAGCAAGACTCTGTAGGCCCCGTCCCTCTCCACACCGCTGCATCAGAGCCAGCCTGCCGGTGGAAGGCCGGCGCTCTCCACTCTTCTAAGCCCCGTGCTGTCGACTTTACCTGGCAAGACCCCAGGGTAGGGGAGCAAGGGAAAGAAGGTTCTGTCACCTCCCCCTCCAGTGTGGCTGGGCGGGTTGCCACTGTATCAACTCATCTTGTCTATAGCCATCCTCTTTTTGCTGCCCCTCTATTTTACCAAGCATCATGGCCCTCTCTAGGGACTGGTCTTTCCTGACAACAGGAAAGTGAGACAGTGTCCTCATCCTTGCCTCTAAGAAGCATTCTGGCTTCTTACAACACATATTCTTTCTTTTGATAGTCTGTGGTATTTCCAATATTCCTCTCCAGCAGCTTAATTCAAATCCATGGATTCTTCTTTGGTCTTGCTTATTCAATGTCCAACTTTCACATACATACGAGGCAATCGACCGTATTGTGACTTCGCCCTCAAAGTAATCTCCTTGCTTTCCAACACTTTAAAGAGGTCTAATGCAATGACTTCTGATGCAAAGAGGTCGAACGCAATGCATCCTTTGATATCTTGACTGCTGCTTCTATGAGCACTAGTTGTGGGTCCACCCAAGACAAAATCCTTCATAAGTTCCACATTTTCTCCATTTTTCATGTTACCCAACGTCCCAGCTATGAGAATTCTGCTTTTCTTTATATTGACTTGTAATCCACACTAAAGACTGCAATCTTTGATCTCCTTGAGCAAGTACTTCAAGTCCTCCTCACTTTCAGCGAACAAGGTTGTGTCATCTGCATACCACCGATTGTTTATAAAGCTTCCTCCAATCCAGACACCACACTCTTTTTCATATAATCCAGCTTCTTTGATGATTTGGTAGAGATGGAATACAACCTTGAGCACACCTTTCCTGATTCTCTTGTTCTGTTCCCACATCTGCCTCTGCACCCATGTCAAAGTTCTGCAGGAGCACAGTGGAGTGTTCTGGATGTCCCATTCTTCTCCAGGCTGTGCATCGTTTGTTCTGGTCCACAGAGTTCAGTGCCTTAGCATAGTTAATAAGACCCAAGTAAACATCTCTCTGGTGGTCTCTGCTTTTCAACCAGGTTGGAAAGCATATATTAACAATGATGCTCCAGGCGCCACATCCTCCTCTGGATTCAGCTTGAGTTCTGGCAGCTCTCTGTTGCTGTACTGCTACAACTGACGATGGATGACCTTCACCAAAATTTTACCAGCATATAACGCGAACGATATTGTTTGATAATTTGCACATTCGATTGGGTCACTTTTGTTTAGAATGGGTCATGGTTGGGAATTTTGTCAACTAGGCACTCCCAGGCAAGGGTAGGAGTGGAGTCTAGCCCATCAATTGGGTCATAGCCTGATGACACCCCCTTGGTGTCATAATCTTTTTTGTGTGACAGTGAGAGAAACCGGGAACTGCCTCTTTGACTCGTTGCCTTCCTGCTTGCTGAGGCTCTGCATCTTCTAGGGGCAGCTCCATGTGGGCTGCCGGACCCCGAGAGCTGCTGGCACCCTGCTGTGTTTCCACCAACTTTGGGTCCACAGGACTCTGTGCCCACCGGCCTGTGATCTTCCTGCATCTCCCCTTGTCTGCCTGTGTCATCGGTCTGCAGCTGCGTGCGTCGAAGAGGGCCCGGCTTGCATCAGGCTATGGACTTGGATTGGGCTGGCTTAGGATGCCCTCTTGATATAAAATGACTTCTTGGTGTCCAGCTCCTTCCTTCCATGCATGCACGAGTGTCACTGGACTTGTGTCTAGACAACCCAGCCTAACAGGTATAAATGTGGTTCTCTTCCAATTGGTTGGCCAGGTAACAGTCTTTCAAATATCTCTGCTGATCCCGGCCTGGGGTCACAAGGTTCCACAGGCACCGGGCTGGCCTTAGTCTGAGGTGACTGTCACATTCCTGCACTTTGGTGGGCTTTCCTGACCTAGGCAAAGGCCCAGAGGGGCCCATTCCATGGCAAATACGAGTCTGCAGGGCCTCCTAGTGACCAGGAGAGGCATTTCTAGGCAGCACCTCCTCCAGCCCTGGTGTTTCTCCTCTTCAAACTGTCCTGTGTCCTGACCTCTCTCTGATCTCAGGCCTAGTCAGGCTCACAAATCCCTCCTTTATTACCTCGACAGAGAGCATGGCACTCCTCACATCTGGCTATCAGGGGACCAGTGCACAGGCAGCACCTGGAACTACCGACAGCCACGGCGCAGCGAGCCATGCTCTGCTTCCAACTGCCTGGCAAGCAAAGTACAAGGCGCAGGCTCAGAACATCCACCTGACGTCCCCGGGCTACCATCAGTGAGCCGAGAATAAAGACGCTTCATGTCCGTCAGCAGCACCCATGGTGGAGCCTCTCGGGCCCTGAATGTCTCTGCAGAGGAAGGCCATTCCCATGTGGGATTACGGAGACCTCAAGGAGCAAGTGGACAGGCACTTGGAAACAGTCCCCCAGGCCCTGTGGTTTCAGTTGCTCTCTGGGTTCCCGGGTCATAGGCAGGGCTGCATGGAGCCAACCCTGAGCTAGGATGCAGTCTGAACCAAGGAAGGGGAGTCACCAGAGGGGAGGGGCCCTAGAATGGAGAGTCACCATGACCTCAGAGGACTCCATTGTGACCTGCCCACCTAGGAGCGAAGTGGGTACAAAAGGCGGGTGCCAGAGCCTGACGTCTCACGGAGAAGGTGAACAGGTGCCCACGCTGCTGGCACTCCTGCTCCTTGCCCCTCCAATCTCCTTTTGGGGGAGGCTCCCCTCAGACACACATCAGATCTGTTCTGTGCCTCTGGCACAGCTCTGCAGTCGACACGCATGCGCCCCTCTCTGTGGCAAGGGAGGTTCTTCTGACACCCCCTTTGGGACTTCCTTCCTTTCCTGTCGTCTTAATGAAGTTTTGCTTTCTTCCATCGAGTCATCGGTCATCAGTGTTCAAGGTGTCAACTTTGTTCTTGAGATGGTCACTGCATTTAGGTAGGTGAGATATGTTTAAAGTCCAATTCTGGCTGTCGTCTGTCAGTCTGTCTCACCGGGGTGGCTTGCGGGTTGCTGTGATGGTGGAAGCCAGGTCACTGGTGTTTCAAATACCAGCCGGGTCACCCCCGGTGGACAGGTTTCAGCTGAGCTTCCAGACACAGAAGAAGGAGTCGGCTGCCCACCGTGAGGCATTCGCCCCTGAAAACCTCTGACAGACGGCGAGACATCGTCAGATGTAGTGCCAGGAAACGAGCCCCTCAGGCGGGAAGACAGCGTGCAAGCAGGGACGAGCTGCCTCCTCAAATTAGACTTGGCCATCATATGAACAGAGAGGAATATTGGAAGTACCACTGACTGCTAACAGGCCAACCAAGTCTGTCTTGGAGGAAGCATGGCCACGGGGCTCCTTAGAGGCAAGGCTGGTGAGACTTCATCTGACATACTTTGGACGTGTTGTCAGGAGAGACCAGTCCCCGGACATCGGACGTCGTGCTTGGTAAATAGAGGGGCGGCCAAGCAGAGGAAGGCCCTCAGCGAGATGGACTGACACCATGGCTGCAACAATGGGTTCAAGCATAGGAACAGCTGTGAGCCTTGCGCAGGGCATGCGTGTTGTGTGCTGTTGCTCGCAGCGCCGCTCTGCTTCGGAACCGGCTGTTGGCAGGAGCAGAGCGTCTCATCTTTTTCCTGTGGAGCAACTAGGGCTTTCAAACCCCTGTCCTTGTGGTCAGTATTCTAACATGTAACCCACTGCAACACCAGGGTGTACACCCGGGGGCGCGATGGCTGGCTCTCATGGTAATTCTATCCCCAGTCATTGGAGGGGAGGCCATGCCCGTTTCCATGGCGGCTGGACTGTTTACAGTGTACGTGAGTTCCAACATATCTGCACCCTCCCCAGCATGCGCTGCTTTCGGCTTCTCTGAACTGTAAGAGCATCAGTTCTGGGATGAGGCGGTACCTCATCGTCGTCTTGATTTACATCTCTCAGATGCCCAGTGACGGAGAACGTTTCTTCACCGGCTTTTCGGCCACCCATGCCATATCTTTGGGCACAGTGTTCGGCACTGTTTGGCTGCGATTCATGGCGTTTTCTGTGGATAATGCTTCAGACTGCCTCGCATACTTTAGACATGTCAACAGAGACCAGTCCCCAGAGAGGGACATCATGCTTGGTAAAGTAGAGGGGCGGCCCAAAAGAGGAAGGACTTCCACAAGGTGGATGGACACAGGGCCTGCAACAAATGGGCTCAAACCTAACGACCAGGGTGAGCAGGTTGCAGGGCAGGGCAGTGTTCCCTCTGTGGTAGGTGGGGTTCCCGTGAGTGAGAACCAACTCCCCAGCACCCAACCACACTCAGGAGCATCCCTCCCTCGTAAGTGGACAGGTGAGTGGGGAGACCACAGATGTATGCCTATGTGGCCACGCACACTTATTTACACGTTAGAACAACTCTATAAGGCTTCCCACCCGTAGCAGTGGTCCAAGTGCCTGAGCGCTGCAGGGGGAGTGGAGACACTGGATCGAGATGCAGCCCAGCCTGGTCAGTACGCTGGCCTCCCATAGCTGTCCCATGCTGGCACTCGGTGCTGTACCAGGGGCGAGGGGGCCCTGCGAGACTCAGGGTAGTGACCGTCCACAAAGACATTGGAGGATTGCCAAAGCTTTCATGCACGGGGGGAAAGGAGGAAGAAACGGTGCTCTGGATTCTCACTGACTCAGCTCTCTGTGTCGCAAAGAAAATGGCAGAGCACCAGGGAAGGTCCAGATTTCCCTATTCAAACTGCTAGTGACTGCATCCTCGGTCCTCCTCTTCTTCCTCTTCCTCATCCTCTTCTTGAATTGAGAGAAGCCTTCCAGAGCAGATGCCTAGTTTTATAGTCAGAAATCCATACACATTTTGTTTCACCTCAATCATTGCAGTCCCCATCTCTGCTTTCATGAACTCCCCCAACTTCCCCCAAAAAGGCGCTGGGGTCACCATGATCAGAGCAGACTTGACAACAACAACAAATCTCCCTACTTCTCCTCTGGTGGTGGCAGTGGGCACCCTGCAGGCTTCCAGGGGCACCCTCCGTCCCAGACAGCAGCAGACTGTTGCTAGGCTGAATAATCTGTGAGCCTGACTCCCATTCGCCTGGATCGGCACAAGCAGTGAACCTACTCTTCTCAATGGCCTCGTGTCCCACAGAGCATCCCCCCCCCCACACACACACACATGTGATGTGGCCTTTCATGCTCAGCCCGAGTCGAAAGGCCCTCCCTGGATACTCTCTCACCAGAAAATTAATGCGCAAAAAAAAAAAATCAATCGATTTGGACCACCGGCTGTTTCCACAAGATGTAATTACTTACAGCAGCCCACGCTGATGAGGGTACCCAGACATCAAATGAACAAAGATCTCTTTCCCAGGTCAATTTTATTAAGCCCCATAGGCATTTTAATAGACTGTCAAAAATCTCATAAAGAAAGAAGAAGAAAAAAAGGAAGTCCTGTTGATAGGCAATTACCTCAAGGGATTGATGAATGAGTATAAGGGCAATAAAAATGTTGGGAAGGGCAAAAGATTTACTGAATGGTGACTCTGTCTACACTTTGAGTTTCGCTTCCACCACAAGCATTATCAGGTGGCGGATGTCTCTCTGGAAGCTGCTGTCACAATTTTTTACAGACTTGGTGCTTTGAAAGAAAACAAATTGATCATCTTAGACGGCTGCAAGTCAGATGTCAAAATTTTCTCCTGGGGGGAGAATCCAGGTGCAGGCAGAGCTGGTTTCCTTCGGGAGGCTTTGGGAAGAATCCATTCCCTTGTCCTTTCTCCTCAGGAGAAAGCCTGCGCTGCTTGGAAAACCCACAGGCGTCGCTGTGAGTCAGCATTGACTCGACGGCGGTGGGCGAGAGCCTCCATTCCTTGGCTGGGAGCCTCTTCCTCCAACAACGGCATCACTGCCTCCTGATCTGATCATCACATTCCCTTCTCTGACTCGGACCACACTGTCTCCCTCTCTGACTCATAAACTCCCTTGCGATTCTCTCCCTCTCACACAATCTGCCTATCTCGAGATCCTTAACGGAATCCCATCTACAAACCTCCCCTTTGCAACATGTGGTCGTTTCTTTTATGTGCCAACTTGGATAAGCTCTTGTGGTAGCTACATAATCTGTTGTCAAATGGAGACGATTAAGAGTGAAGGAGTGGAGTTTATCCTGTCAATCAGGTCACAGCTGATGACCTCATGTGAAGGCACCAAGGAAATAAATAGCTTGCTGGAGGTGGGATGTACACTCACTTCCCTTTGAGACATTACGGACAATGAGCCACAAGGAGGCACACTGATGGCAGCCAGGGCCCTGGAGATGGAGGAGCCACATGGAGACCCCTGTCAGTGCCGAGATGCTTACACCATCATTGGATCCACAGGACTTTCCACCCACTGGCCTGTGATCTTCCTGCATTTGGCATCATTGCATGTGTTGTGTGAGTCTGAAGAGGAATTCAAGGATTGGTGTCAGACATATGGGTTAATATCAGACTTATGGATTTGATCTGGGCTGGAATGCTTTCTCAATATTCAATTGCTCTTGTCTATAAATGTATTATATACATATGAGTGTCTATGAGTTTGTTTCTCTAGTCTACTCAGACTAACACAGCTATATCCACCACCATTGAGTCAATTCTGACTCAAAGTTACCCTATAGGGCAGAGGAGAGCTGCCCCTAGGGTATCCCAGACTGCAAAAAATTATGGGGCCTGTCAACCTCATCTTTCTCCTGACTATTGGCTGGTGGTTTGAACCACTAACCTCGTGGATAGCAGTCCAAAGCTTACTCAACACCATCAGCATGTGTATTAGGGTATAGGAAATAGGGATGGGCTAATGAATCCAGTTATTGCACTGAATTATACATGTAGAAATTGATTTTGAGCATGCTTGTGTATAATTTTGCCACAATTTAAAAAAGTAATTTTATGCATAACAATAAGGAAGAATAAAATGTTCTAAAATTGATTGTGGTGATGATTGTGCAACCCTTCTTGTGATGATTGAACTATTGAATTGCATGATATGTGGATGAAGTGTCAATAAAACTGTTAAAAAGAAAAGAATCCAGTTACTCAACCAAATCCTAATCCAAGTGTTTCTGTGAAGATAGTTGTAGATGTGAACATGCCCAGTCAACTGACCGTAAACAAGATATTTGTTAGGTACCATCGAGTCACTTACAACTCATAGTGATTTTGCCAGCTTGGGTCATCTAGAGAAGCAAAACCAGTGGCACGTGTATGTGTGTGTGTGTGTGTGTGTGTGTGTGTATCAAGATATTTATACCAAGAAACAGATTACATATTTGTAGAAGTAGGTAAGTTCATCAGTTCAAGTCCCCTGGCCAAATGGAGCTGAAGCCTCCTTTGATGCATGCAGCTGCAGAAGGTGACCAACAGGAAGCAGGGAGATGAAAGAGGAGAGCCATAGGCTGGCGGAGGCAGAGGGAAATGGATCCGAATTTGGCAGAAGGAAGCCAAGGTTTGCAGTCTGCTGAAGGCTCCTGTGAGAGTTTGGCTCTTCTTAGGCTCTCTCTCTCAGACAAAAACTCACACGTCCATGGAGGAGTCATCAGACCTGATTGATAGGTTGTCTAGTTGACATGAATGCTAACCATCCCAGTGATCCTCTGTACAACAGAACATAACACTGTTCATTCCTGGGCCGTTCCACCATCTCTGCTACATTTGAGCCACAGAGTCAATTCACCTATTAGAGGTCTTCTTCTTGTTCGATGACCCTCTACTTTATTGATCATAGCTTCCTTCCCCAGGGACCAGTCACTCTTGATAACATGCCCCAAGGATGTGAGATGGACTCTTGCCATCCTCACTTCTCAGGAACATCAGGCTGTATATATATATATATATATATATATATATATATATATATATATATATATATATATATATATATATATATATATATATATTCCAAGACGGATGTATTTGTTCTGGCAGTCCATGGTACATTCATAATTCAGATGTATCAGCCCTTCTCTGGTCCTGTTTACTCACCATCCAGTTTCCACGTGTATATGAAATGATTGAAAATGTCATGCCTCAGGCCAAGCCCCATCTCCTACAGACTCAAAATATGACACCATTTATTTAGCTAGGCATCTCCCCAATTTGGTCACAATAACCATGTCCTATAGGGCCCTAATTCCCTTGTACTTACTGAGAACATAGATTTTCAATAAATGGCTGAACAACAAAATGAGATAGACAAGACCCAGAACCAGGCAGCACGATCATAAAGATGGTATAGAACCCAGCAATGTTTTGTTCTGTTAGACATTGGGCCTGGATTAGTTTTTTTTAAGTTATGGCACGGGAGGTTGGGCGCTATTAATAATGAGGACAAGAAAGAAGATGTTCCGAAAGGGATTGTAGCAATGATTGCACAACTCTTTTAATGTTTAAATTATTAAATGTGTGATATGAATTATCTGTCAAAACAACTGTTAGAATGAAAAAGAACTTAACAGAAAAAGAAGGGGGAACCGAAGCTCAGAGAGAGGGCGTGCTGGCAAACAGCGAAGACACAGCAGAGCCAGGATTCAAGCCCAGTTTGGTCTTGCTACAGAAACTGGGACTAAGCCCACCAGGTTCTAGAGAGCGCCACCTCTGTCCTGCAGGATGTCTGGTGGGCTTCAAAAGCCAACTTGTTGGTTAACAGCTGAGTTCTCAACTACTGGGCCACCAGGGCTCCATGAAATGACACTTGTTGCCCTTGCTGTTAGTTTCCACAGAGTTGGCTCTTACTCATTCTACGTGCAGTAGCACAAAGCACTGCCTTGTGCTGCACCATGCACCAAGACTGGTGTGTGAGCCCGTTGCTGCGGCCAATGCGTCCCATGCTCATCGGGAAGAAGAACATAGAAGTGATTCACCTCTAGACGGGAAAGTGGTCAGCGATACACTGCGTGCTGAGCCCCAAAGACTTAGGTGGTTTGGACTAACTAATGGGCCTTCCAAGACATGCCTGTTCTTCGCCCAGGTCCCGGAAGTTCACTTACAGAGAAGATGGCCGCCAACGTCTCAATGCCGCCTGTGCTCAGGGTGATGTACGGAATCTTTCCTGGAGGGATCCCAGCCGTTTGGAAGATGCTGTTGGTGTAGAACCAAATCTGTATTACAGGGGGGAAAAGGAAAGGCAGGGTCAACGGGAGGCATCTATTTCCTAAAAGAAATGTAGGTAGCAGGTGGTCTCTGAAATTCATGACTAAATCCAGAATCACAGGATGGAGCTGTACTGGCGTAGACAAATACTCGGCCCCCACCTCGTTACTCCCAATAAAGCAGCAGTGTGCCTAGCAGGAGGCTTTATTTCCCAGCTTCCCTTGCAGCAAGGAGTGACAGTGAGGTAAGAAGGAGAATGGTGGTAGGACTTCCGGGAAGTCTCCATAGTTTCATCCCTTTTGCCCCCTTTTCTGTGTGGGTCAGGATGCTGAATGTAGTGGTTGGAGTTCCAGGAGCTCTCCTGCATCCCTCGAGGCCCTTCCACAAGTCAGTTCACTGCCATCTGCCGTGAAAGAGCCGTCCCAAACCTACAACGGGGAGAATGTCAATGATGGGCCCTGGCATCGCAGTGTGCAGCCTGCACCACCGTGTGCAGTGCCCCTGCCTCAGGGTGGAAGCAAGGCATCTGCTTCGATGGTGGAGCAGAAGTTGGAAATTAGAAGTTGTGTACCGAAGTTATAGGGTGATTCCATAACTACTTATACAACCTAGGAGATGTGGGGGAGTTTTGAAGACTGGGGTGTACCTGACCCCACCCATGGTCTTTTCAATGGCCGTTGAATAAGGAAGCTAGAGGAAGAATGGATGCATGTGAATTAGGAGAGGCCAGTCCTGGAGAGGGGCATCTTGCTTGGTAAAGTAGAGGGGCAGCAAACAAGGAGGACGGCCCTCGGCAGGATGGATTGACACAGTGACTGCCACTGTAGGCTCCAACAGAAGAGCCCTGGGAGGCCGTTTCATTCTGCTGTACATGGGTCTCGGCGAGTCAGAACCGACTCAACGGCATTTAACGTTAATGATGCCAAGGAGAGCAACGGGCATGTATTGGGTTTGTCCTGAGTAAACCAAGAAGCATGGTGCCTCCCGGTAATGTCCATGGGGCTGCTGTCTCAGCCCTTCCCACTTAGGTGGAAACGTCCCATCTTCTGGTTGACGATGGGGATTTCTAACCCACCAGGCCAAGTTTAACGCCATGGTCATCGGTACCAGCTGATGACTGAGTAGGAATTTGGAAACTGGCTCCGTCTAAAACCAGCTGTGTGACCGACCTCGGGTCATCCGCTCCACCCTCCTGAGAGACGCCGCCTCTCCAGACCAAGGAGCAATCTCTTCGACTCTTCTTATCTCACGAGATGCCGGTAACCAGGTAACCAAGGTCGAGGCGTTGCAATTGAGGTTTGGGCTCATACATTACTGAGGAATGATTTCTGCCATCTCCCCTGTCCCAGTCATTTCCTTAACCTGAAGTGTGTGCCCCAAAGTCATGCCAGTTGGTCCCTGTTTACCTGGAGTAACAGGAAGCAGGGAAAGTGGGAACTCTCTTCTTTAATTTAATAATGTGGTTGATCTTATTTGTGGTTGAGGTTGGAGATTACACGAAGTAGCACGTCTACTAATCAACAGTCCCTCATGGAGCACATTCTTTGAGTTGTGTGGTCGTCCTCAGCCGCCTCTTCCACATTGTCCTGCTCCTACGAGCACAAACTCCTTGTCCCTCAAGGCTCCTGTTGAATTGTCTCTGTGAGCAACCCCTCTCTTTGACATGGGAACAGAAGAACCAGAAGGTGTCCAGCGGAGACCACGAGAGAGCGTTTTGATCAAAGATTCTGTAGAAGAATCCTGCTCAAAAAGGGGCAAATGTAGAAGGGAACTTCAGATGCTCACAGAATCCAGATTTTTCAGGAGTCCCTGAGGCTATGGAAGGCCCCCAATCCTTACCCTGGGATAACTGGGAAATCCCCACAATTGTTCCTATGGCTGAGTCCATTGTTGTAGCTACTGTCAATTCATCTAGTCAAGGGCCTTTTTCTCCTCCGCCCCTCGACTTCACCAAGCATGACGTCCTTCTCCAGGGACTGGTCTCTCCTGACAACACACCCAAAGTATGTGAGATGAAGTCTCACTGTCCTTGCCTCTAAGGAACACTTTGGACATACTTCTTCCCAAACAGATGTGCTTGTTCTCTTGGCAGTCCATGTACTTTCCGTGTTCTTCTCCGGCACCACCGTTCAATGCATCCATTCTTCTTCCGTCTTCCTTATTCAATGTCCAATATTCGCACGCACAGGAGGTGATTGAAAGTGCCATGGCGTGGGCCAGGCACACTTAATGGGGGAAGAATCACTTGGACGAGGAGGAGGAGGATGATGGCACAACTCAGAGCATGCAATTAATGCCGCTGACTTCTACATGCAGGGAGTGTTGACTTGGTGTATGATCTGCTGCGTATAATCTCAGCAACATATACACTAATAAATCACTCAGTATAAAACAGAGCTTACTGAATGACAAAACAGTGTTTTACTCATTCTGAATAATGTTTCCAAGGTTCATTTATGCTGTGGCAAGTATCAGGATTTTATATTTCCTCACCCCAAACTAAAACCAAACTCCTGGCTGTCAAGCAAATGTCTAGGACAGAGTAGAGTCGATCCCAGGGCCGCTAAGGCTGCGATCTCTATGGAAGCAGATTGCCACGTCTTTCTTCAGGGGAGCTGCTGGTAGATTCGGAGTCCTTAGCCACTGCACTATCGGGCGCCATCAGTATTGTTTATAGCTGTGTAATATTCCATTGTATGCAGATGACTCTGCGTGTTTTTCTGCTCATATGTTGATGGAAATTAGGCTGTTTCCACCTTTTGGCTGTTGTAAATAATTGCAATGGACATTGGTGTATAAACATCTGCTCGCATTCCTGCCACGAATTCTTTTGGATATACCTAGGTGTGCAATAATAGGGTTCCTGGTGCCTTAGTGGTTCCCAGTTCGGCTGTAATCTGTAAGGTCAGCAGTTCGAAACTACCATCTGCTCCATGGCAAAAAGATGGGGGTTTCAACTGCTAAACAGTTACAGCTTCGGTAACTCACAGGGCCATCTCTGCCCTGCCCTCTACATTTGCCGTGAGTCGCCATCGACGAGATGACAGTGAGTTTGCTTGTTCGCTTTGGGTGGCAGAGGGGTTATGCGTTGGGCTGCTAATCTCAAGGTCAGCAATTTGAAACCACCAGCTGCACCTCAGGACAAAGACGGGGCTTTCTCTTCCCCTAAAGAGTTATCGTCTTGGAAACTCCATAGGGGCAGTTTTGCCCTGTCCTATAGGGTCCCTATGAGTCAGCGCGAACTTGATGGCAGTGAAGGAGGAGCAGAGGTGCTGGCTCCTGTGGCAGTTTTATGTTCAACTTCTTCAGAAACCCCCCAATTGTTTTCCACAGTAGTTGCACCGTGTCACGCTCCCACTAGCAATAGATGGTGGTTACAGTTTCCCCACACCCTCTTGTTTTGAAGAGAACTTTGGGAAGTGGAGTCTGTCTTAATCCTCACCCAAATGTATCCGTGTAAATAGCCAAGGGTCTCCCAGCCCCTTTCATACCATCCCTGCCCTGGTGCCTCCAGGTAAACCTTCAAGGTGGGCCTTTGACCTCTGGGGCTGCGCACGGCCTTGCCGCAGTATCACCTGCCCTGCCCACTCAAGGCCCAGAACAGAGCCTTCCAGCCGCGGGGGCCTCTCAGGGAGAGTGTTCCGTGGATGCTGCGTTCCGGCCTCATGATTCTCAGAATAACCGGAAAGTCTCTTCACACACGACTCCCCCTCCTCCTGTTCCAATTCTTGGAGCAATGCTGCCTTGGGCCTTCCTGGAGGGCTTAGATTTGCGTGAAGAGAGTCATCTGGCATAAAATGACATTCCCACTGAGTGACAGCCGTACTTGTAAATGAATGCTTCCATGGGCAGAACGACATCAGCTCTCACACCATCCCCCAGCCCACCTTCTCCAGGGAAGTTCTTCCTGGGCCGGCCCTGATCTGAGGGAAGGGCAGACGTCACACGGATGACCAGTCTTTTCTTGATTAGATGAAGGAAGCTATTTTTGCCCCTGAATCGTTTTAAAGAGCAGGGCTGTGACAGGCAGTGCCATGAATCAGCGGAGGTCATGCCGATGCAGGATGGATCAGAAACCTCATCATTTCTGAGTTCTGCAAGGAGCAACATCGAGACCGGGTGGTACTCTCTCACCACCCTTAGTCCATCTGTATGCTGAGACATTCATCCGTGAAGCCTTCCTCAGGACTGGAGGAAGGCTCATGACCATCGCGTGACCCACAGGTGACACAACCTTGCTGACTTGCTGTAGGGAGCAGCTTTCCTGATGGGGTGCAAAGACTCCAGCCTGCAGAGTGGATCCCATCTCAACAGACAGAAAGTGAAACTTCACACAACTGGATCAATGAGCAGCACCAAGCTGCCTGGAGGAAAGGCTGACATTCGCCAGCATTTCATTTTGCTTGGCTTCCCCGTCAATACCCATGAGAGCAGCAGTCAGGAAGTGAAGTGACACATTGCGCCGGGCGAATGTGCTGCACAGACCTCTTCAAAGGGCCGAAGAGCCAAGACCCCACGTGGTGGACTAAGGGACTCCACACTCAACCCGTGGTATTTCCTTTGCCGCATATGCACGCAAAGGCTGCACAGCAAACAGGGAAGGCTGGAGAAGAATGGGGTTCCCAACAACATATGAAAGTTACTCCAACTGCTAGGAGAATACACAAATCTGCCTTGCAAGAAGTACGGCCGGAGGGCTCTTTGGAAAGGAGGATGGTGAGATTTCATCTCACATCCTTTGGGCCTGTTATCAGGAGGGGTCGGTCCCTGGAGAAGGACCCCGTGCTTGATGAAGTGGAGGGTCAATGAAGGAGAGAAGACCCTCAATGAGATGGACCGGCTCAGTGGCTGCGACAGTGGGTTCCAAGGTGGCAGCCATTGTGAGGATGCTGCAAGCCGAGGTGGTGTTCTGTCCTGTGGTACATACGGTCCCCAAACAGCAATGCAGTGTAGAGTGCTGGCAGTGCAGTGGTTACACGTTGGCAGTTCAAAGCCACCAGCAGCTCCATAGGAGAAAGACTGGGCTTTCTACGCCTATAAACAGTTACACTCTCAGAAACCCACAAGGGGTTGCTATGAGTCAACCTTGACTCGATGCCAGTGAGTTGTTTGGGGTTTTTGAGAAGGCCAACAATAAATAGACAGGTGTGTGTCTGCGGGGACACAAACACGGGAAGACAGACACCATGTGAGGATCATCTAAGCCAGGGGTTCTCAACCTTCCTAATGCCGTGACCCTTTAATTCAGTTCCTCATGTTGTGGTGACCCCAACCATAAAATTATTCTCACTACTGCTACTTCACTGTAAGTTTGCTACTGTTATGAATCGGGAAACCCCAATGAAAGGGCCGTGAGATCCCCAAAGGGGTCGCGGCCCACAGGTTGATGGGAGTAGAAAGTCACCAGGTCCTGGTCCTCAACTTCTGCTGGGGATGGCCCAGCGTGTCATTCCATTCTGCATGGGGCTGTCATGAGTTTGGAGCAGCTAATGCCATGACAAGTAGGTGTTGGGAACACACGGTTCATGGAATGGGGCCCCACCCTTGAGGATGGAGCCCGGGGATTATCACAGAGAAGGCAAAAGTCACTGTTACTTTCCACTGGTGAGAGATGGAGCACACTTGAAGCCTGCCGTCGGGACAAAACACAGGCAGCTCGGGTGGCGGGCGGCTGCAGTAAGAAGTAATTTCAAGTGACAGGTGTGATTTTAGAGAAGGGAACTATTGGGCGAGGGAGGAGGAAAAATAACAACTTGAACCTGAAAAGAAATTCAGAAATAACAAAATACTGTTTAAGTCTGCTTTCTTTTTCTGCCTAAAGCAATTCATTTTCTCTTTAGTAAAAAAAAAAAATAAATAAAATGGTACAGAGGGCAGAAGGGGGAACTGATCAATTGACATATAACCACCACCACCACCACTACCAGAGGGATGAACGAAAGAAATGTGAGTGAAGGGAGATAGCAGTCAGTGTAAGATATGAAAATCACAATTTATAAATTATCAAGGGTTTATGGAATGAGGGGAAAATGAAAAGGCGGATGATGGCAACATGTACAAATGTGCTGGACACACTGGATGTATGGATTGTTATAAGAGCTGTAAGGGCCCCCAATAAGATGATTTCCAAAGAAAAGAGTACAACACCACTCACTGAATCAGCTAGAATGTCTGGATAAGACTGCGGGCTCAGGCAGGTAGATTTGGCTCCTTAGGTGACCTCTGACAATGTCGGAGGATCATGGTGGTTCTTAACACCGGTGGAGTTGATTGCTCCTGGTATCTGAGCCCAAGCCCTCAAATCCATTGTCATTGCCAGTTCTGACTCACGCTGACCCCATGTGGTCAAGGGATGTTGCTGACAGAGGATGAGCATGGGCGTCGCCGGCCAAGTGACCAGCCAGGTCCCTGATTTCAGGCAAGCTCATGGCCCTCTTGAGACTGGAAGCCTGCCCTTCTGGTTCTTGGACCAGAGTTAACTTGGCTGGATGCCAAGACACGTGTGTCAAGTTGGAAGTATAATTATCTACTTAACACAGACCTGAGGCTCTGAGAGCTGGTTTTGTAAGCGGAGGGGCCAAGGCTTTCCCCCACGAGGTATGTGCAGAATTTATAGTTATATGAGATATGCAAATCAGGAAATGATATCCCAGAGGAGGAAAAACTTCTGTTTAGAAATGTCATGCTTCTCAATCTAAATGCCTCATTAAACAGATTCCATATGCGGTGCTCAAGATGGCAAGTGTGAGCTTTCAGACATAAATTCTCCCTTCCTCAGTGTTTTCTTAAAACGAGGGACGGAGGCTTGAAGACAGTTGAGTCAAGCCTTGGTCTTATCCAGGGGCAGGGCCCAAGGTCAGTCTGCAAGTGAAGGCAGAGCCCTTAGCCTGGGAGCACAGAGCTTGTGGAGACGGTGGCCTGGGCTTTAGAGTGGACACTCAGGACCCACATTGGAGTCCTTCACCTACTGCCTCCCCAGGTCCCTGCATCGGTGGGGCGCCCGAGTGGCACCCCCTCGCGTACCGCATTGAGGCCGCAGAGCTGGTAGCAGGCCATGGTGATGATGACGGTGAGGACCTGCCAGCGGACAGAGGGGCTCCTCAGCAGCTCCAGCACGGATGCCAGGCGGATGTTCCGCTGCACTCGGCTCTCCGCCCGCACCTCCTCCACCTCTCGAGAAACGTCCTCTTTGCCCAGGAACGTCTGGAAGGCTGCAGACAGGGACAAGATAGACACACAGTGGGGCTTTGGATGTTGGCTGTGTCTAGTGGGGAGCTTGCAGGAACAGGTCTACCTCATGGGCAGAGTTGACAGGGAGCCTGCGGACCACCCAAAGCCTTTGCTTGACAAATGGGGAAACAGGCCCAGCGAGAAGTTGGACACTGCTCTCCGAGCTGGCTGGGGCAAGGGCCAGGTCAAGGCTGGCTTAGCACAGGACTGGGCAATATTTTGTTCTGTTGTACATAGGGTTGCTTTGAGTTGGAACCAACTGGGTGGCACCTAACAGCACCAACCATCTCTAAATTACTGGCTCTACTTCTCTAGGGAACCTTAAGACAAGCCTCCAGTGTCCCTGGCCCTGTGTGGTCACCCTCATTCTAAGTGCCCAGTCAACAATCAGGCCATCCCTTGCCAAGGATACCTGGGAGTCAGTTCTCTCCCTTGGAAGAAAGATTCAACCAGATGACCTTTGAAGTCCCTTCCACAGGACCCTCTGAAGTACAGAATCTGGAAAGATGAGGCAGTCTCAATCTGTAAAGACGGCGGCCTGGGAAGCCCCATGCAACAGTTCGGTTCAGTCCTATAGGGTCGCTATGCATCGGAATTGAATTGGGGATAGTTGGCTCGGGCATTTTGGTGAGTGTAAAGACACTCATATTAAGGTGGCCACAATACAAATGTCACCCCAGTGAGTGATGTAGGGCTTTTCCAGGGTGAGCTCTGAACTCTTTCCACGCTGGAAAATCTGCTGTCATCTTTCTTTTTAAAAAAAAACAAACAATTCCTTCATTGTGCGCACCTCGGCAGATGTATGTCCGGAGGTGGGCTGACTGATTATACCCCGAGGATTATAATTATCCATCTGCTCGAGGGAGGTCCATTTGGAACAAGCATTTACTCGGTGCTCTGACATCCATCCTCCACCCAGGGAAGGTGGCCATCATGAAAGCTCCCCTGGACGGACCATCCCAGACACAGTGGGCACCATCGTGAAAACGCCGCTCTGCGCTGTGGGGTGGGTGACATTGCTCTTTGAAGCGGCAGGAAACCTATTAGGCTTGTTCCAGGTCGCCCAGGAAGCAAGTACCTGGAGGCGCCGGTTGTAATTTCCAGCAGTGCAACCAGAAAGAGACTTCATAAAGCCTCTTGTGAGCTATGCACTCCTGCTTCTCTCAGCCTTCAGTGAGAGGAGAAGCATCACGAGGTGTGTGTGTGTGTGTGAGAAATCCTGCCTCCCGGCAACCCTATACAGTCTCTCAGGTTGTCATTTCTATGGAAGCTGACTGCTGCATCTTTCTCCCAGGGAGCAGCTGGTGGAGTCAAACCACTGACCTTTTGGTTAGCAGGCCAGCTCTTCACCAAGGTGCCACCAAGGCTCAGCGGCTGACCGAAAAGTCGGGGATGGGGATCCACCAGCTGCTTCCACTTCCCAGGACAACATCCAAGCCACCCAGTCACCCTAGAGTTCAAGGGCAAGACGATGTTTCTCTTTCCTCCTCCACTTGTCCTGGGTCCTTCCAACCGCCCCCACCCCGCCCCCTGCGAGTGACGCCTCTGGTAAGGACTCCTCAATGGTTCTTTAAAATAAGCAGGAACAGTGTGGAAGCCATTGTGGGGTGTCCATGGGGGGCTTTTCAGGTGTCCCAGCAGGGGATGACACTTGAGAAAGTCATCACACACATGCTAACACACTAGGGAAAAGAAGAAACATGGCTATAGCTGGCCTTCTCCTCGTTGGCATGTTCTTCTGACCTCTCTGTATTTGGCTGCTTCTCTTCATGCTTTGAGCCACAGACACCTGCTATTCTAGGAAGCCTTCCTGGACGCTCCCCTGGCTGGGAGTCTTGGCAGTAGAGGCCCAGAGAAGGCCCACGAGGAGATGAAGCTCCCACTTACAAGGGCCATGCAGTGTCTCTGAGAGCCCGGAAATGCCAGGCCCGGGGGTGGGTGCAGGTCTGCAGCAGTTAAACCTGCTCAGATAGGCCTCAGCCCCTGAGAGCAAGAAGACACAAGTGAGCCTATTCTTCCTGACTTCCTGTAGCTACATCTGTGTCATGGAGGCTGGGATCCTGTAACAGGGTGTAACCCCTGACACCTTCAGAGAGCTCCCCTCTGCCCGTGCCTGTATACCTCTCCCTGGCTGCAGAGGTGCCTCATTTCCCGCCCTGTCCCTGCCCCCTCAGCTAATGACAGAGCCAGGGAATTGACGATGCTACAGAAGATGAGCCGCTCAGATTGGAAGACTTCAGAATAGGACTGAGGAAGACCTGCCTTCTCAGAGTGGAGTCAACCATGAGAGGACGGTGTCAAGCCTGGGGGAGCAAAGTCTTTGGGACCTTCAGTTGCTGATGGACACAACTCGAAATGAGAAGAAATAGCTGCGAACATCAATTAACAATCAGAACGAGGATGTGCGGAGCAAAAGGCTAGGGGAAATTTGAGTCATTAAACATTCAATGGAATGCATAGACATCTAATTAAATGGCGGATTATTATAGCTGTGCGAAATCCCATTGAAATGCCTTCAAACATCTATATTCTGGGCATTCGTGAGCTGAAATGGATTGGTACTGGCCATTCTGAATGAGAAAAGCACATGGCTTACAATCCTAGGAATGGCCCAACCAAGAAGAATGGTGTGATAGGTGTTTTTGTTGTTGTTGTTGTTGTTGTTCCAACATGACCCCGGTAAGATGCTGCAGATGGAGTTTAGCCTGTCAATCAGGTCACAGCCTGATGGCCATGGTTGGAGGAGTCACTGAGATATATAGCTCTCTGGAGCCCATCCCCTCTCTCTCTGCCTTCACCTTCCTGCATGTTGGCCACCTTGAGAGCTGCCAGAGCCCCACCATGTCTCCACCAACATTGGATCCACACAACTTTGACTTTGCATCCACTGGCCCATGACATTCCTGCATTCTGCATCATTCCATATGATGGTGTGAGTCTGAAGAGGACTTATGGACTAGTACCAGACTTATGGACTTGAGTTGGACTGCGCTGGGATGTTGGGTACTAGGAAAACAAATCATGAAGATGGAGAGTGGAAGCCTTCCTGACCTCTGCCTTAGGATCTATTCCAACAACACTAAAGGTTACCATACACATGGAATTCTCCAGATGGAATGCACAGACACCACAATGACAACATCTGTGGGAAGAGGTGATGGGGAAGCTCAACATCAGCAGCTAAAGGCAGACCAGGGACGAACTGCAGAGCAGGCCATCAATTGCTTATTGATGCAATTGCTCCGGTTGATGCTGGAGAAAGTTAAACCCAGTCCACGAGAGCAGAAATACAGCCCTGAGTGTATCCCACTTGAATTTCTAGAACATCTCAAGAACATATTTGATGCATTAAACGCTAATGACAATAAACACTTTATTGGGAGCTCTTACTAAGGACAGGAAACCTGATGAGCCGTGGAATGACATCAAGAACAGCATCCACAAAGAAGCAAAGTGTCATTAAAAAGGCAAAAGCAGAGCACACTCAGCGGGTCTGAAACGGAAGGAACTCAAGACAAAATCCAAGCCTCGAGTTGCAATCTGGAAAGATCCCCTGAGCGAACTAGTGCAGGACGCAACCAAAGAAGATGCGAAGAATAGCACCAAAAAGAACTAGTTTATACTCCACCAGTTTGAGACGTAGCTGATGAGCAAGAATCAGTGGTGCTGAAGAAGCCCCAGCTGCATTGAATGCATGAGCCAAAAAAACAAGGCTCAGAGAATGTGTGGAATACCAATTGGAATGTTTCAATAAGCCGATGAAACACTGGAAGAACTCAATTTTATGTGCCATGAAATTTGGAAGACAGCTACTCTCCAACCGACTAGAAGAGATTCGTGTTTGTACCCATTACAGAGAAAAGTGATCCAACAGAATGCTCAAACTATAGAACAGTATCACTGATATCAACTGCTACTAAAATTTTGCTGAAGATCATCCAACAAGAGTTATAGCAGAACCCTGACAGGGAGCTGCCAGAGAGGTTGAGGGCAGATTCAGAAGAGGGAGTGGAACAAGGGATATCATTGCTGATGTTAGATGGCTCTTGGCTGAAAGTAGAGAATACTGGAAAGATGGTTACTTGTGTTTCATTGACTAGACAAAGGCATTCAACTGTGTGCATCATAAAAGATCATGGATCGCCTTGAGAAGAATGGGAGTTCCAGAACACGTCATTGTGATATGCAGAGTCTGTCCATGGATCAAGAGGCGGTTGTGTGAACAGAACAAGGGAATCCCACATGGTTTTAAATCAGACAATGTGTGTGTCAGGGTTGTATCCTCTCTCCATGCTTATTCAATCTCTATGCTGAGTAAATCATCAGAGAAGTTGGCCTATATGAAGAAGAATGTGGCATTAAGACTGGAGGAATTCTTCCTAACAACCTGTGATGTGTATATGACACAACCCTGCTTGCTGAGAGAGAGGAGGATTGAAACACTTGCTGATGAAGATCAAGGCTTGCAGCTTTTAATACAGATTACAGTTTAATGTAATGGAGATTAAAACCCTCACAACTGGACCAATAGGTAGCATCATGATAAATGGAGAAAAGATCGAAGAAGTCATTGATTTTGTCTTGCTTGGGTCCACAACCAATGCTCGTGGAAGCAAAAATCAAGAGATCAAATGATTTTCAATCACCTTACATGCATGTGAAAGTTGGACGTTATATAAAGAAGACTGGAGAAAAGTCGATGCATTTGAATTATGGTGCTGGGGAAGAAAGTACAGTGGACTTCCAATAGAACAAACAAATCTATTATGGAAGAAGTACAGCCAGAATGCTCCTTCGAGGCAAGGATGGTGAGACTTTGCTTTAGATACTTTGGTTATGTTGTTAGGAGAGACCAGTCCCTGGAGAAGGACATCATTCTTGGGAAAGTAGAGGGGTAGCCAAAAAGAGGAAGACCTTCCATGAGATGGATGGACACAGTGGCCGAAACCGTGGACTCAGGCACGGGAACTATTGTGCGGATGGCTCAGGACTGAACAGTGCTTTGTTCTGTTGGACATAGGGTTGCTATGGGTTGGAACTGACCCAATGACACCTAACGACAACATCATCATCACCAACATCAATCATTTACCTCTGTCTGTCTGTCTGTGTCCCTATGCACTTATCTACACATCTTCTGTAAGCCTCAGACCCTCTCTGTCTCCTCTAAGGCTTGACCTGGGTCCAGGGAGCCTCTTCCCTCTCCACATCTTTGCTTCGTTCATTTCCTTGATAAGAACCTACTTAATATACAGAAATTTTTAGTTGGTTATTCAATTCAGGTTGCAGGATTATATCACCAAGTCTCAAGTTGCTACAATGCTTTTGCACACAGCAAAGCTTTCCTACATTCACAACATTATTGGGCCATCTTTCCAATCTGTTGAAGTTTGTGGCTTGCTATCCCCAAGTTACTGATGGGAAAAGCGAAGTCTGTCTGAGGCTACAGAGGAAGAGGAGGAGGAGGAGGAGGAGGAGGAGGAGGAGGAGGAGGAGGAGGAGGAGGAGGAGATTGAAACCCAACTCCTTTCATATATAATCCATCCTGGGTCCATGCATCCGCCAGGGCACAGAGCTGGCACAGAGGCAGGGAGCGACAGACCTGGCATAGAGAGGAAAGAAAGGTGCAGAAATTAACGGCTGGCACCAGACTCTCCCTTAAGGAACGAACTATCTTGGCTGAGAAAGTGTTTGGATAAATGCTTGGCGTCAGAGGTGTTTGCTGAACTTTGTATGTCAGCTGGCTCCGTGGCGAAGTGGGAGGAAGGTGCTCAGTACAGCAGAGGCACTCTGGGGGCCGTGGGAGGAGATGGCCGAGGGAGCCGAAGGCAGACCGGAGAGAGGACGAGGAGGCTGTGGGGCCATGCACCATGTGAAACCACCAGCAGTGATCAACGTATTGTCTTAAGTCAGTGAGTTCTGAGGTCATGCTTCCTACGTGCTGTCTAACCCCAGAGGGTCCATCTCCAAGCCAGAGGTGAAGGAAGTGGAGCTTGTTAAGAAGGTACCGTGGGGATGCCAACCAACCTCTAAGCATGGCACAAACAGCAAGGACCACAGGAAGAAGAAAGTGTTCTGAGATTGAGGGCGGTGAGGATGGCACAGCGCTACTCGATACGATGGAACTACCGGGTTGTCTGATATGTGGATGAGGGGCCAATAAAACCGTTACAAGACATCCTACGGGGCAGTTCTACTCTGTCCTTCTGGGTCGAGGTGAGTGCAGTCCACAGCAACAACGGGTCGAGGTGAGTGCAGTCCACAGCAACAACGGGCTCTACAAGCTGGCAGTTGCGGGTTCAAATCCCAGCGCTGCCTTTTGTTAGCTTCCGGCTCTAACAGGAAGGCTGTTCCAGCCCGTGTCTCACCCTGAAGTGGGAGTCACCATGTGCCCACAGATGCCTCAGGGGTCTAAGGAGGTGGTGCCTGTGGAGTGCTTCCAACGAGGTATCAGTCCCTGAGCTGGCTGCTCGCCCCTCTCAGCCTGGGGTGGGCCTACCCGCCTCCTCCCCTCTCTCCCGTGTCTGACAGGATGCCCAGCTCCATGGACATTCACCATTGGCTGAACAGTGAACCCGAATCAGAATTTCATTCTGGAGGGAAACGAGCGCTTTTATTAGCTGACTCAAAGTTCAATATGCTGTTTCCGCCTCAGCCCAATACTGCCTTCTTTCTCTAAAGCCCACCGGCCATAGTTAGTGTGTCTTGCAACTGTATGCCCCTTCCCCCTTCCTCCTGTGCAATGGGGTGGAATTACTAAGCTCTCATCACTGTCAGACTGTGTTTACATTTCCCATCCTTCCCAAGAGGTCCCTAATAGGAGCATCTCCACGCTTGTGCAGAGAAGGGACAGGGCATCCTCCCATGCCCCATGGGGTGGGGGGGAGTAAAACAGGAGGGTCACCACCTGCCAACAAGCCAAAGCTGGTCGCTTCCAGGAATCAGACCCGTTGCTGCCCAACAGTCAGCCTCTTGCTTTCCTTGAAGCTGAACTTGGAGTGCGCCTGCCTCCGCTGGCCCCATGGGACCTCACCCTAGAATTCCACCCGCCCATCCTCCTTTCCTGGTGTCGCCGGGCTGCGAACCACAAGTTTGGCTTACTGAAGTGGGGTGACTTTGGGCACTTAACTGGGGAAGCTGGGCTTGCTGACTCAGGGATGTGGAGCTGAGTGCCTTCAGATTGAAGCTCACTGGAGTGGGGTGCCTCTGGGTGCTGAATTGGGGAAGCTGGGTTCGCTGACCCACAAGAGCTTGAGCAGAAACACCTTCGGGTGGAGGCTTCCAGTGGAGGGGCATGCCCTTTGGGCATTTATTTATTTGTATTTAATTTTAAAAAATCATTTTATTAGGGTCTCATACAACTCTTATCACAATCCATACATACATCAATTGTGTAAAGCACCTCTGTACATTCATTGCCCTCATCATTCTCAAAACATTTGCTCTCCATTTGAGCCCCTGGCATCAGCTCCTCATTTTCCTCCTCCATCCCTCCTCCCCACTCCCTCATGAACCCTTGATAATTTATAAATTATTATTTTGTCATATCTTGCACCATTTGATATCTCCCTTCACACACTTTTATGTTGTCTGCCCCCCAGGGAGGAGGTTATATTTAGATCCTTGTAATCGGTTCCCCCTTTCCACCCCACCTTCACTCCACCCTCCCAGTATCGCCACTCTCACCACTGGTCCTGAAGGGATCATCCGCCTTGTATTCCCTGCATTTCCAGTTCCTATCTGTACCAGTGTACATCCTCTGGTCTAGCCAGATTTGTAAGGTAGAATTGGGATCATGATAGTGGGGGTGGGGGTGGGAGGGAGCATTTAGGAACTAGAGAAAAGTTGTATGTTTCATCGTTGCTACACCACACCTTGACTGGCTCGTCTCCTCCCGGCAACCCTTTCGTAAGGGGCTGTCCACTTGCCTACAGATGGGCTTTGGGTCTCCACTCCACACTTCCCCTCATTCACAATGATACAATTTTTTGTTCTGATGATATCTGATACCTCATCCCTTCGACACCTCGTGGTCGCACCAGCTGGTGTGCTTCTTCCACATGGGCTTTGTTGCTTCTGAGCTAGATGGCTGCTCGTTTACCTTCAAGCCTTTAAGACCCTTTGGGCATTTATTGTCGGACAGGAGAGAGCATTGTAGCATGTCCTGATGGAACAGCAGGACCCTGAGTGTGTCTCACTGCATTGTGACCTGTTAAGTCCCTCCATAGACCCCTGAATCATGACCATTGTCTCTGCGTTCTGCGTGGCCATTGTAGTGGAGGAGCGGGTCTAGATGGAAAAGTAGAGCAGGTCATTAGAGCTAGAGTAAGCATCCCAGCACCACAGACAGCTTAGTGTGGCTGTACACAGGTGGGGGGCTTGAGATAGAACCCGGGTCTTGTGCATGGTGGGCATCAATCACTGGACCACCAAACCAAACTCCCTCCATTCCAACTCATAGTGACCCTGTGGCACAGGGCAGAACTGCCCCATGGGTTTCCGAGATGAACTCTGTACGGGAGTAGAGAGTCTCATCTTTCTCCCTTAGAGTGCCTGGTGGTTTCGAAATGCTGACCTTGTAGTTAGCAGTCCAATGTGTATCCACCATGCCTACTGATGCACCAACACAAAACAAAACAAAAACCACCAATCTCACTGCCATTGACTCTATCCTGACTCACAGTGACTCTGGAGGACAGGGTAGAACTGCTATTGGGGGTTTCTGGGGCTGACACTTTTTATGGGAGTAGAAGTCTCACCTTTCTTCCTTGGATGGTTTTGAACTGTTGACCTGGTCGTTAGTAGCCCAACACCAAGGCACCAGTGTTCCCTAAATGCACCATATATCACACCTTGAAGACTTAGGATGGCCCCCATGAGCAAGGCTCATATCGTTTCCTTTAGAGAGAAGAGGGCTCTGCGTTTCAGGGAGGTTAAGGGACTTGCGTGCGGTCAGACAGCAGACTGGAAGGCAGCTGCTGGCCAGCTCCGGCCCCTCAAGCTCTTCACCATCAGCCTGTCCTCAAGCTTCACTGTGCCACACTGGGAGACAGACAAGGAAAACCGCTGTCCCTCCTGCACCTTCCCCCTCTGGGTAAAAATGTTCCCTCCTCAGCGGTCTACGGAAGACTGACTCTGCAAGCTGTGCTTGGGACCCAACAAGCAGTTTGCCACTTAGGAAACGCAAGGGAATCCCCCCTGTAATGAGACCCCCAAGTTCCACTGTGAACCTCAGTTTCTCTTCTGTAAAACGAGTCTACTCTGGCTCCCTCACAAGGTCCCTGGGAACATTCCAGAAGGCCATCTCTCAGAATTACCTGCCTGTGCCTGGCTGGATATTGGCGTGAATCTTAAGCTTGTATGTTTGTCTTTCCTTGCCCGAAAAAGGAAGAACTGGAGAAGGGCGAGGGCGGAGGTAGGTGGGGGGGGGGATGGAGTGTGGTTAGCCTGATGTCCACCTAAACCAGAGGAAACCTGAGCTTGCTTCTCTCTGCTGTGGGGGCCAGTCAGTGAGGCAATGATGGAGAGAGAGAATTCTGCAAGGAATCAAAGATTGAAAAAAAAAAAAAAAGAGACTCAACAGAACAAGATATAATAATAATCCAAACTGAAGACTGCTGGAGTCGATTCTAACAACAGCCCCAGGTGCCTCTGAACCAATTATGCTCTGTGAGTTTTCAACAGTGAAACCTTACAGAATCAGTTCACCAGGACTTTCTCCTGAGGGGCCTCCTGGTAGATTTGAACCATCAACCTTCTGGTTGGTAACCAAGTGCCTAAGCACATATGCCACCCAGAGACTCCATGAAGTGAAGCTACATGGGACTCGGGTTGACCGCCTGTTGCCCGTGACCCCTCTTTGAGCCACCTGAAACAGGGCGCTAGGGAAGAGCACATGAGATAGTGTCTTCCAGTGCCCAGCAGGGAGGATTGGTGACAACCCTTCCCCCTTCCCACGGGCCCTGGTCCCAGCATACCCAGGTAGGGGCTTGGGGGAGGGGGCCAGGGAGGGAGAGGACACCCACCTTTCACAGCTCCTGCCTCATCGTGCTTCTCAAAGAGCAGGTAGCGAGGACTCTCGGGCAGAAAGGGCAGGCTCACCAGCTGGACCAGGGCAGGGACCACAATCACTCCAAAAAGGTATGGCCAGGTGCTCTCCTGTAGGGAGAAGATGATGCTGCTGAATGCAGGGGGCCTTTGGGTTGGGGGCCACCACAACACGAGGGGCTGCATTAAAGGGTCTCGGAAATAGGAAGGCTGAGAACCACCGCTCTAGGGAAAGTCTTTAATTCTGGTCAGCTCCAGGGCAAGGACTTTGTCCCCTCTCAGCATGGGTGGGCCTGGCATTCCTTGGGGACTTCTGTGTGTCTTGTCATCAATCTTCCTTGAGGTGTAGGAGGTTTCCATCACAGGGACACTGAGTTCAAAGGACATGTTCCACTTCCGGTTCTTCTTTCTTGATGGCTCAGAGTCCCTCTGACCTCTGCTCACTTGTTGAATCCCTTTTGTATCTCAAAGTCATGAGATACAGCCTCGTCCTTTGTCTTATGACCATTAATGGCCACGAATCCTGCCTCGATATCATCATAGACGTTCGGATTCACAACACATGAGCTAATTACATCTGGTCACAAAATGGAGGATAATTCTACAGTACTGAGAATCATGGCGGGTTGACACATATTTTGGGGGGAACACATCCAATCTATAAGAGACACGGAGGACTTTCATTTTCCAGCAGGCTCTAAAGCATACAGGATCCACGAGACCCTTTCGGCCACTGTAGGCAGAACATTTGTACATAGCGCTGCTTAGATGCAACCCAAGTGGCTTTACTAGGCAGATGAAGGCAGCATCCTGTCTGGTTGTCTTGATTCACACAGTTTACAAATAAACCCTCCGTAACTGGAAGGAGAAAGCATCTCTTTGGGCAGGTCTGATGGGAGAAAGCGTTCAGCTCCCTGTCGATGCCCCCATGGTTGGATGACCCCCAGCAAGAATTTACTTGCATGTGATATTAATGATATTAATGTTCTGTGATCTGCGCATTTCCACTGCCTCCTTCGCAAGTGAAAGTTGGACACTGGATAAGGAAGGCCAAAGAGGAATTGATGTCTTTGACTTATGGGGCTGGTAAAGAATACTGGCAGTACCACAGACACTCAAAAGAACGAACAAATCTGTCTCGGAAGAAGTACAATCAGGATGCTCCACAGAGGCAACGTTGGCGAGACTTTGAACATGTTATCCGGAAAAGGATATCGTGCTTAGTAAAGTGGAGGGGCAGCAAAAAAGGGTCAGGACCTCGACGAGATGGATTGACACCGTGGCTGCAACAATGGGCTGAGGATGGTGCAGGACTGGCAGTGTTTCTAGTTCCTGCACATGGGGTCCTTCTGAGTTAGAACAAAACCCAATGACATCAGGCATAGTGCTCAGTGTTACATTCTTCCCGTGCTTTTGTTTCTTGAGAACATTTAAA
Source organism: Tenrec ecaudatus (assembly GCF_050624435.1). Classification (NCBI taxonomy): domain Eukaryota; kingdom Metazoa; phylum Chordata; class Mammalia; order Afrosoricida; family Tenrecidae; genus Tenrec; species Tenrec ecaudatus. The sequence goes on along the minus strand of NC_134532.1, from coordinate 215,691,808 downwards.
GACAGTCTAGGAAAAGATACAGCACGTGCACACCCGGAAAGACTCCCCACGGGAGGTGAACGTTTGGATGACTTTGGGTGAGATCCTATGGACTCTGTCCGCAATGAGTGGACAATCAACCTTACTGCTCAGCCTCCATCTCTTTCATGGTGGCTCTCCTGAAGGCAAATGTCCTGATGTCTTTTTCCAAGGCCCACTCCCTATTTAGGTCCTGAATGATGACAAAGGCCCCCTATAAGTTCTAGACAACATTGTGTGGAACAGACAGGACTCTTGAAGCTCAGAGCAAGGAAATGCTTGGGCCAAAGGCCCATAGCCAGTGCTTGCTCTAGGCCTTGGTTTTCAGGCTGCTGTGACTCTGCTTCCCTTTCTGCGCCTTGTCCCCGAGCAGCGCCAATGGCAAACACACACAGTGGCTAGCGGAAACGTTGGACGGTTGAGTCCATCCAGATGAGCCTCGAAGTTAAGAGCTGGTGATCTTCCAAAAACCCAGCCATTGAAAACCCTCTGGAGGCCAGTTCTGTTCCACTGCTCTTAGGTTTGCTACGAATTGAGGTCGACTTGACGCCAACTGAGTGCACTGGCTTTCAATTCGTAGTAACAATGTATGTTTACAAAACGCCTCTGACTTCACCAGTCAGCGCTGCCCATCCACAGCCCTTTGAAGAGCTGCCAAGGCCCCTGCCAGCTGTTGGGTTTGGTGGAGAGAGCAGCTCATAGAAAAGAAGGCCGCGGTGCAGAGGCTCCATTCTTGGATGCTCACCAGCCAGCCCTTGAAACCCACTGAACTGTTTCCGAGGAGAAAGATGTGGCAGTCTGCTTCCGCCAGGACTGCGTCTCAGAAACCCCATGGAAGCTTTACTCTGCCCTCCAGGGCTGCGCTGAGTCGGAATCGACTTGATTACAGTGAGGTTTGGAGGGTTCTCTTAGATTTTGTTCTAAGGAGCCCTGAGGCACAGTGGGTAAGTGCTCAGCTGCTCATTCAAAGGTTGGCAGTTAGAATCCATCAGCTGCTTCCAAGGAGAAAGATGAGCTAGTGTGCTCATGTGAACATGTACAGCCCCAGAAAGCTAAGCGGCAGTGCTGCTCTGTCCTAGAGGGTCACTATGAGTCGGAATCCACTCCACAATGACAAAGGGTTAGTATCTGCAAGACCATGAGATAGTGGTTGGCAGGTGCTTGGGGGAAGGCGGGTGAGGAGAGGAATGGGGTGTGACTGTTAATGGTATGAACTGTTCTTTGATCATGATAAATTTGTTCTGGGATTAGATGGGGGTGGAGGGTGGTTGTGCCACTTTGTGAATATACTGAAGACCACTAACTTGTTTGCTTTAAATAGGTGAAAGTTATGGTATGTGAACTCTCTCTCTCTCTCTCTCTCTATCTCAGAGTAAACGAGAGGGGAACAGATGACAAGTAGCAGAGAGTTTCTTCTGTACTTCTTTGTATATGTTGTTGTCTTTTGCTTTCTCTTCTCTCAGACTGTGACTGTTGCCCTGAGCGCTATGCATTGAACTGTGTGCTCCAAAAAATGTAAGTTCAGCTTCCTAACCGTTGGTACCTGGGAATGTGACCTTGTTCAGAAAGAGGCCTTTGAAAGTGTCATCAGTCAAGGTGAGGTCATGGCAGAGTAGGATGGGTTCTCCATCCATCCAAGGGGCGTGCTTATGAATGAGGAGAAGAAGTACAGAGAGGGAAGAGGGTCATGTGAGGATGGAGTGGTGCAGCCAGTGGACATGCGGGGCTTCCAGAAGCTGGGCAGACAAAGGAAGGTCTCCCATAGAGCCCGAGGAGAAAGCATGACCCTGCCATCTCCCTGATGTCAGACTCCTCACCCCCAGAAATGCGGGACAATACATTTCTGTCCTCAGAAGTGCCAATTTTGGGCACTTGTTACAGCAGACCTGGGAAATGAAGACAGACACACTCTTGTTCTTCTAGTGTACAAATCTCTGGAATCTCACGGTCAGCAAGCACCTTGAATGTCAGTTGGCCCTTGTCCCCAAGTGGCTGTCATCACGTCTGAGGTACAACGCCCCATTGGTGGTGTTGTCAACTCAGGGAAGTGCAGTCTGCCTTAAGGTGGCTGTGGTCTGGGCTCTGACACTGACTCTAGGGCGGGTGACCCACAGCCTGGGACTGATGGCAGGACAACGGACCTGGCTCTCTTCCTGGTTTTACACAAGGAGTTTACTCATGTTTATTCAAGAGGGACTCAGCTAAGCCAAAAAGCAATCAGTAAACATAGCTCTCTCTAGTGCGTGCTGGAGAGTTCTTGGAAGCAACGGCCAACCACAGGGCGATGTGCCATATTTGAGTGGTCACCCCTCTCACCTTCTGTCTCGCAAAAGAGTCATGGGTTGGCCAGCGTGAAAACCTTATGGTTTTCCATCGTTGGACCATCTTACTTTTGACATATCATTGGGAAGGATTAGTCCTTAGAAGACATCATCTTTGGTGGGGCAGAGGTGCCAGCAAGAATCTGGGAAACCTTCCACAACAAGATGGATCGACTCCACCGCCACAATGATGGACTTAACCATGTTGGTAGTTGGGAGGACGCCGTGAGACCAGATGGCAGTTTGCTGTGCTGTATACAGGCTGCCAGGAATGGGAGTCAACTCAATGGCATGTAAGAATGACAACCACCACGTCTAACCACGACAACCAGGTGCATAGCCTGGCACTGCACACCTAGTGAGTGTTGGAAGCATCCAAAGTAAAGAGTGGTTCCAGGTGTCCCGTGTGCCTCTAGAATGATGTCCTCTCATCCCCCCAACAGCTCTTGAAATCAACTCCCTTGTCCCCCCATTTCACCAAAATATGGACAGTAGGACCTTTCATCTTGAAAGGCATCACTGCGACCACGATCCCATCGTGGAGCAGGATCAGACAGTCAGCCTTGGGTCCCAGAAGCTGAGTTCTGATCCTCGAGGCCTGCTGGGAGGGGTCTCCATGATCAAGGAGCAGTGGCTCGACCCAGGGGTGTGATCATGTGAACCCTGGCTAGGCCAGAGCTGTCTGACCTCCCACCGAGCCCTGTGCTCCCCGGCTGGGGACTCAGTAGGTCACTATCTAATTTGAACTCCGAGTTTCCTGCGGTGGACAGCATGCCTGGCTCACACTAGCTGCCCAGTAAATGAGAGCTGAAGTGAAAGACTTCACACTGAAGGGAGCAGACGTTGGGGTTTGCTGTGGGTGGGGGAGGGTGGGGGTTAGGTAAAGCCACGGGTCAGACTGGTGAGGGGTGTTAAGGTGGGTGAAATGGCGGGTGGTAGCCCACAAGAGGGAGAAGAGGAATCAGGGACCGGCTGAGGAGTAATCCCGGGAGGGGGGTGGATGAGTGGCTTAAACTGCTGAGTACAAAGTGGACCGTCTGAAATGGGAACCCCCACCTAATTTACAACCGTCCCAATACAGAGGCGGAACTGGAGGCACAAACTGCACTGTGGGAAGGGACCTCCTCACACACACAATCTCCTTGACAACCCCCCACCCCCTTTCCCTTTTGCAGAGGGAAGTCTGAGGCGCTCCTTCAGGAAGTGCTTCCAGAAGAGGGCATGCTTCAAAGGTGGCATCATTCGTCTCCCAGGATGAGGTGATGCCCAACAGCCCCAGGTAGAGCCCCCTTCCCCACCACCCCCACCCCAACGCCGGTCTCTGTGAGGCCCACACAACCTTCTTACACTTGCTGTGTCTGCTCAGTGGGGCAAACACACGGGATAGTCTCACCGGCTGAATCTAGTTCCCAACTCCCAATCCAGCGAGGGGAGGCGGCTGCCATAGCTTCCACTTACAACGAGACTTCCAGGTCACCTTTCCTCCCTCCCACGAGACAGGTGAGTTCAGACCTGGCCATAAATGCAGGCGTCTAGGGCCACGATGAGAGAGCGAAAGATAGAAAAAGATCTCCCAGTATGGCTGGGATCATGGATCTTGTGCCAAGTTCTCATGAAAGGACACGACAGTGTGCCTGAGGCCACAGGGAGTGGGTGATAGGTGGAGGTGACCCTCGTTGGGCCACTGAGAGGACATGGATTCCTCCTTTTGAAAAGAATATATTTTACTTATTTTTTAATGGTGATGTGATGGAAATTGGAGAGAATTGGTTTTCCACTCAAAAATCTGCACCCATTTTGTTTCTTGACATGACTGGCGGTGCTCACAATGGGACAGCCTTGTCCCCACTGTCTCTCAGAGCTTCCTGTCTCCACTTGTCCTCCTTCCGTCTCCTATCCTGCAACCTGAGCTGTATTGCTGGGGGAATGCTGCCCCATTGCACAGGGTAAATCTGCTGCACGAGACCTTGGTAAAGCATTGAAAAGGAAGGAGGTGGCTTTGAGGACTCAGGTACACCTGACCCAAATGATGGTATTTTCCATGGCCTCATATGCATGTGAAAGTTGGACACTGAATAAGGAAGATCGAAGAAGAATCGATGCATTTGAATTGTGGTGCTGGAGAAGAATATTGAAAGTACCATGGACTGCTAAAATAACAAGCCATTCTGTCTTGAAGAAGTACAGCCAGAATGCTCCTTAGAGGCAAGGATGGTGAGACTTCATCTTACATTCTTTGGACATGTTGTGTCCATTCTATTGTGTACAGGGTCACTATGGGTCAGAGCCAACTATGGCACCTAACAACAATAACAACAAAGGGTGGAAACAACTCAGGTGTCCATCAGCAAATGAATGGGTAGACTACTTACTTCAAACAATGGGCATGTCCCTCAGCCACAAAGAGGAAGGAGGACATGGTGCGTGCCACAACACGGACCACCCTGGACAACCTGCTGGATGCAATCAGTTGGATGCAAAATGGCAAATGCTGCATGCGCCCACTGATGTGCAGTACGTAGGGCAGGTGAATGCTTTCAGACCCAAGCTTATCAGTAGCTCCCAGGACCCGGAATGGAAGGGGAGATGAAGGGTCTTGATTAAGAGGTGTAAGGGTTTGGGGAGGTCCTGGAGGCTGCTGTCTGCTGCCAAAGATTGACAACCTCGGAAACCCGTGGGGGGTGGGGGGTGTCGCTATGAGTCAGATCAATGGCAGTAGAGTTTGGGTTTCTGTCCCCCCCCCCACCACCACATTGTCCTGCTTCCCAAAGGGTTTGGGGGTCCTCTACTCACTGATTCTCAAGAAAGCAAGGTCTCATGGGACCATGTCCATTTTACCCATCAGGAAACAGGCTGTGAAAGTGGAGTGACCAGCTGAAAGTTCCACATGAAAACAATCCCGGAAATCAAGATCGTCCCATCTGCATTTGAGAGAGAGAGTGGGAGACAGAGATGGAGATGTACAGAAAGAGAGACACGGATACAGAGACATACTAACCCACGGAGAGAGGGTGTAACGGAGAGACAGATTGATAAGGAAGCAGAGAAAGAGGGAGACCAAAATAGAGAGACAGATTGACATACAGAGAGAGAGAGGGGGGACAGAGAGGGGAGAGATCCACAAGACTTCCCACCCACTGTCCTGTGATCTTTCTGCATTCGGCATCACTGCATGTGTTTCATGAGTCTGAATAGGACTTTTTTGATTGGCATGAGACATGGGCTAATATTGGACTTATGGTCTCAATCTGGACTGGGTTGGGATGTTTTCTTAATAGTCAACTGCTCTCGTTTAGAAACCTCTTTCTTATTCACATATGCATGTCTATGAATTTGTTTCTCTAGCCAACCCAGACTAACACACAGTGGTAGATGACTAAGAAGTGGCTTTGACCAAATCGCTTATTATTTCTAGAATTTCAGTTTTCTCAGCTAGGAAATTAGGTCAGTCAGTAATTAAAGCCCATTCTGAAGATTTGCATGAGGATGATGGATATCAAGTATCAGCATGAGTCTGCCACACATTTGGGAGCCCATGAATGTCCGTTAATTTATCCTCTGCTTTTGTCCCAGTCCCAAGCCAACCTAAAGGACCCATTGCAACCGGAGTGGTCTGGGGTTAGGTGCTGCCTATGAGCTTGGTAGCCGTAATGTCTGGGTAAGAACTTGGACCTGAGCAGGAAGCCTGGGGATTTAAGAACAGTGTTTTCGTTATCTAGCGCTGCTATAACAGGTCCCACCAGTGGATGACCTTCATAAAGAGATATTTGTTCTCTCGCAGGTTAGGAAGCGACAAGTCTAACCTCAGGATGCTAGCTCTACAGGAAGGCTTTGCCTCTCTGCCACCTTCAGGGGAAGGCTTCTGTCTCTTTTCAAAACCTTTGGACTTGGCGTCTCTTGGATTGCTCCCTGTGTCTTGGCAATCTCTCCCTGAATCTGGAAGGTTCTCTCTGGGACCAAAGGATGCTCTCAGCTCTTTTTCTTGGTGGTTGTGAGCTTCTTCTGATAACCGCTCCCTTGTTTAATCTCTTTTTTATCTCACAAGAGATGGCTCCAGGTACATTCAGTCTTGTAGCGTGCATCCTGCCTCATTCACGCAGCAGCTGTTTTCCAGCCTCTTCAACGCCACAGAGGTGAGGATTTACAACACATGGGTAATGCTATCCAACCACAATGACAAATGCTGGGAATCACAGCCCAGCCAAGTTGACACAACTCGTGTGTGTGTGTGTGGTGGATATAATTCAATCCATGAGGAAAAGCCATACTCACTCTCGGATTTCCCATGGGCAATTTCATTAGCCGTTGCTTGTCCTTCCTTCGATACTCTTTTTCCACTGGGACTTTCTTCCCCCTTTGGAGATTCTGCCCGGCTATCTGGTCCCCTGGCCTGGAACCCTTCACCACGATGCAGTGCCTTTGATGGAGAAACTTGTCCCCCTCCTTGCATGTGCTCACCAGATTTCATCACTTCCGGAAGGACTTCAAAAGAGCATCTGCCCCAGTTTCTATGCTAAACCAGGTGTATTTCTTAGCACTGCGTTGCTGTCATCTCAACAGCACGGGGAAGCTGGACTTTGCATAAGGAAGGTCTCGAATCCGTGCATTTGAAGTACGGTGCTGGTGAAGAAGATTGAAAGTACCACGGACTGCCAGAAGAACAAACAAATCTGTCGCTGAAGAAGTTCATCCAGAATGCTCCTTAGAGGACGGGATGATGAAACTTCATCTCACATACATTGGACTCATCATCAGGAGAGACCAGTGCTTGTAGAAGGGCATCATGCTTGGAAAAACAGATTGTAAGACAAAAAAGAGAACCACCTTAAGGAGATAGATTGGCACAGTGGCTGCAACAGTGGGGTCAACCATAACAATATTGAAGATGGTGCAGGACCAAAAAGCGTTTTGTTGTTGTTTGTTTTTAACTCATTGAACACCATGCCACTAGCATCAGAGCTGACTCGACAATACCTAACAACAGCAACAACTATCCCAGGAGCGAGAGACTATGTTTTGTCAAGTTCAAGGGTCGGTAACAGTGAGGAAGGCCTTCATGAGCTTCCCTGCCCAGTGGGTGCCACAATGGGTTCTGACCTAGCAGACACCACGAGGGAGGTGCACGGCCAGGCAGTGTTTTGTTCTGGGGCACGTAGAACCACTATGACTCAGAACTGACTCGACAGCACCTAACAGCTAACAACACCCTTCTCAAGTTCAAGTCCACGACACCTTGTCTTGACTGCTTCCTTGCCGAGACCTTCCCTACTGCAGCCGTTTGCTTGGCTCTCAGATAAAAATCTTTGGTACAACTGAGCTCCAGAAGTTGCCATTCACACCCTAAGATAAGAGGCTGTCTCCTCATCCCATTCCTCTCTGCATGCCCTCGGTTCTTGGGAGAGGTCAGGGTTCAGGCTTGATTTTCAGAGTGCTGGGTCTCTCCTGTCTTCTAGCTCGGTCCCTCTGTCATGCCTCCAGTCCTTGGCATTCAAGGGCCGGGCACAGCTGAGGGAGGACAGGCCCAGCACGAGCAGAGCCAGCTGCTGGGGAAATGATCACGGTGCTCTGTCCTTTGCTCTAACTTCGCCCACGAAATGTGCATCAGCATTCATAGTGAAATGGGCCCAGCATCCGTAAAGGCCAGGGTGGGCAGTGGCTACCTGCCTGGGCTCTGGGGAGGAAGCAGGCTCTTCAATGGGCACCGCTGCTTTTCAAAGAGAGGGCTGTGTCACAGCCTCGCCTTCCTCTTTTCATTGAAACACCTCGTACGTGGCAGGTCACTGACACCCATGACACAACAGAGACTTTACACCGAGAGTCCCTTCCTGGCACTGCTGCTTGTTGCCCACCGCCGAGCCAATGGGCAGTCTTCCGTCCAAGACTCCAACATGTGCGGCTCAGCTGAGTAGCCGCGTGGGGGCAACCCAGGGTGGGAGGGAGGAGAGACTGACCCCCAGGGTAGCCTGTGACAGTGGGTCCAATGCAGGCCTTCCTCCGGAATTCACATCCACTTGGAATCTCAGGATGTTGCCTTATTCAGAAATTAGGTCTTGGCAGATGTGGTTACATAAGAATGGCCGTCACATTGAAGAACAATGTGGAGTTCTGGTGGATTCGTGCGGGCTTACATTTAAACGTCCACCTTTGGGGCAGCTTGGTGTTAGAGATAGGCCTTTGTAATATTTATCCATGGCGCAGAGCAATGGTCAACATCACTGTGTAACCAATGGGGGAAGCGAGTTTTAATAATTTTACACACCATGGACGGATAGCAAAAAGGCATATTTCTTTAAAACCAAGCAGTACCAATGTGGACCTTTAAATTGAGGAAAAATGGGATGGTGCTCTTGGTTAAGCATTGGACTTCTAACCATAAGGTTAGTGGTTCAAATCCACCAGCTACTCCATGGGAAAAGATTGAGGCTATGTGCTCCCTAAAAGATGTAATCTCTCAGAACCCCTACGCACCATCTTTAGGATTCTGAATCAACTCAATGGTGGTAGAGCTCACACACACACGCACACACACACACACACACACACATACACACAACTCATGGGACAATTCTACGACCTTTTAATTCCATGTTTCCATAATGACACGTTTTAAATCCCCCTTACATGCCACATGTACTTTGAACCTGGTATCGGGAAGGACCGATCCTGGGAGAAGGACAGCATGCGGGGTAAAGAGTCAGCACGTTCATCGAGACAGATGGACACAGTGGCTGCAATGGTTGTGAAGCCGTCCTTGTCTGAGCTACTGTTGAACTCATTCCATGTGCTTTTCACACTCAAACGCACTGCCTTTGATCGACTCAGAGCATCATCGGGACCCTCTCGGCAGGTAGTCCTGCCCCATGGCTTTCCAAGCGCACACATCTTGTGGGAGCAGAAAGCCGCGTCTTTCCCCCTCATAGTGGTGGGTGGATTTGAACTGCCCACCTCAGAACACGCGCTCCCTCCACCCCAGGGCTCTTTTTCTTTCTTTCTTTCATAGTCGGTACTGTAGCTTTCGTTTCTGAAAGCTTGACTTGGATCTTATTTTCCTATCTTCCTTTCTGCTCATCACAGTCATAATGTCTCTACCTTCTAGTCAATATTGAAGGACGTGTCCAGCAGCAGTTTAGCATTCTAGCCTTCCAGTTTTGTGGTCTCTGTCATACCTGGTTCTACTTGCTGGTATTCCTCAGAACGATCAGTGGGATTCCCTTCTTTTTTGTATGTTGTAATTTTTTAGCATTGTGCTGGAAAACCACATAGAAAACACATGCCACCTCAACAGTTCAACACGTGCAACTCAGTGACACTGCCATCTGGTCTCTTTTGTCTTGGATATCTGGCACCGTGGATTTACATAGCTGTCTGTGGCTGTTGTTCTATCATGTGAAACAAATATTGCTTGGCATTACATTTGGTCTTAGATGTGGTTAATGTGAAATCAGTTTGCTTGATTTCCAGTTTTGTTACAAGACATCCTGAGCTTCCTTTATTCTAGTTGAATTTGACTCTCTGTTATGGAGAGGGTTTGAAGCCCCTGCTGATGAACATTAAGGATGGCAGCGTTCAGTATGGAGGACAACTCATTGTAAGGAAGACCCCAATCGGCACAACCAGACCAATAGGTCACACCATATTGACTGGAGGTAAGGTTGACATTGTCAGGGATTTTGTCTTGCTTGGATCCATAATTGGGGAAGCAGCAGCCCAGACATGAAAAGACACATTGCACGGGGCCAATCTGCTGAACAAGACCTTCTCAGAGTATTGAAATGCCTCAATACCTCTTAGAGTGTCGAAAAGCAAGGTTAGTACTTTGAGGATTGAGGTGCACTTGAGCCAAGCCATGGTATTTTCCACTGCTCCCCATGTATGTGGAAATTGAACATTGAACAAAGATGACAGAATAGATGCATTTGAATGGTGGTGCTGGTGAAGAATTTTGAAAGTGCCAAGGGCTGTTAAAAGGACAAACTGATCCACACTGGAAGAAGAAAGGCCAGAGTGCTCCTTAGAGGCAAAGATGGCAAGACTGCATCTTACTTACTTTGTACCTGTCAGGAGAGACCAGTCTCTGGAGGAGGGCATCATGCTGAGTAAGACGGAGGGGCAGTGAAGAAGAAGAAGGCACTCAAGATGGATGGACACAGTAGCTGTAATAGTGGGCTCAAGCACAGTGTGCTGGTTACGTAATTTCATGTCGGCTTGATAGATACAAGTGTAAGGATGGAGCCTAACCTGGCAATCAGGTCACAGCATGATGGTACCTTCAGGTTGGTGTGGCCCTTTCATAAGGAGGGGCCTGGGAACCTCCCCTGTCTCTCTGCCGTCACCTTCCTTCTAGCAAGCCACATGGGGCCTGCCAGAGCCCTGGAGATGCGTCCCCTGCCATTGGATCCACAGGACTTTGCACCCACCGGTCTGTGATGTTTCTGCCTTCTTCATCATTGCCTGTGGATGTGTCAGTCTGTAGAGGGACTATGAACTAGTACGGGACTTATGGACTTGAGTTGGACTGGGCTGGGATGTTTTCCTGACATATAAAGCTTCCTGATATGAAGCTCTCTCGGATACATATCTGCATATTTCTGGATTTGTGTCTTTAGCCCACGTGGCCTAACACACATGGGAACAGCCCTGAGGACGGCACAGGGCTAGACCGTGTTTTGTTCTATTGTGCTTAGGGTCACTATGGATCAGAACTGACTCCATGACGCCTAATAACAACAAGAAACAACTTGTGGTCATCAGGGCAGCCCCTCACCCACGGCATTACCAACAACACCCAGGAAACACCGAGGAGCTCTCGCGGCACAGCGGTTACGCGCTCAACTACTAAGAGTGAGGAGGTCGTTGGGACCCACCAGACACGCTGGCAATCTCCTCCCCTAATGACTGTCGTTGTGGATAGATGTCATTCCATCTGTTGCTACATAAGGCCACCCCGTGCACATCAGAACAAACCCCTACCCAGCCCTTCGCCATCCTCACAATTGCAGTTCTTTTGTAGCCATCATATCAACCACTTTCCTAGAGGGCCTTCCTCTTTTTCTCCCACCCTCGACCTCCCCAAGCAGGACGTTCTTCTACGAGGGACTGGGCCCTCCGGCTGACTTGTCCAAAACACGGCAAGATGAAGTCTTGCCATCCTCGCTTCAGCTATACTTCTTACGGGGAAAAAAATTCCTTGCTGTATTTCCAGCTTGAAACCCCGATGGGGTCACTATGGGTTGGGATCAATGCCACTGAGCCCATCACTCCCCGAGGTCTCTATTCGTTGTCCGTGCCTAAGCCCATCTTTCCAGTCTGGCTGGTTGGAATAGGAACTGCTTCCAGCCCTGTTTGAACCCAGATGTTGTTTTATTTCTTTCTGAATTCCCCCCATTTCAAGCCACCTCGTCTGATGCATGTGAAGATGATTCTTCAACAAAAGGTGCAATGAGTCCTCTTGCCCATCGCCATAGTGCATTCTGTGTGTGTGTCTGAGTAATTTTTTCCTCTTGAGAGTTTCCCCCAGAAAGTCCAATTTCCTTGGCCTCCCTCACTCAGAATTCTGCCTCCTCCACTCAGCATACTTGCCAGGGTCTGCTTGACGTCTCCCGTCTGGTACTTAGGCCTGAACACCTGCTGCGAGCAGCAAGCTGAGGGTTTAAGGACTTGGTTCATCTGGGTTCCCTTTTCCCAGGGGCCTGGTCCTGCACTGCTTATTGTCTGGGGTCTGGAAACTGTCGCCTCACATATTTTGTCCATCCCCTGCTCTTTGGGGTAGGAGAGTACACCACGGATAGAAGCAGAAGCCCCTACACCATTTCAACATTGGTTTTCTGGGCTGCTCGCCCCAAGGTCAGTGGTTCAAACCCACCAGTCCCTCTAAGGCCAAAAGATGAGGCTCTCTGCTCTCAGAAAGAGTTGTAACCCTGACAACCCGCAAGGCAGTTCTATTTTGTCTTATAGGGTGTCTATGAGTTGAAATCAACAGCAGTGACTTGGTTTTGGGGGGTCTATTACATTGGCCTGCATCTCATGGCACACTGTTTCTAGTTCCTGCCAGTAACCAAGAGTTATGACCTTCCACTCCTTGAATATTCCATGTTCAGCCTGGCTTTTGTTGATCCCTCGGCCTAGAACTCTCTTTCCACACATCTGAAGGCTTACTCCTTTGAACTCTCAGGTCAGAAAGGTCACCCTCTTATAGCTGTCTTTCCAATCAAGAGGCTGTTTCCTGGAGTAGAAAGTCCCAGGTAGAAAGTGGCGGGCAGGTTCAAACTGTCCACCTTGTAGATCAGAGTCCAACATGTAACCACTAAGTCTCTGGGGCTCCTCTTTGCCATGGTAGCCACGGCTAATTAATGACCACCCAATCATATCTCTGCTGGTGGGCGTTCCTTATCTCAGCGCCCCCACAAAGCATGGAGCAGTGCTCCGAGTTGTGTTGTGGAGACACCCGAGTTTCCTTTCAGCTCTGGAACAACACTGCCATTACAATAGTTTTACATGTGTGCCACCCATCTCTCCCTTTGATGTCTTCTGCTGTGGTGACCACTGGGTTTTAAGGGGGGGGGGTGCAGCGGGGATGGGGTGGGGACAAAGTCAGGTGTGGCTTTATCTCCAACAACCAGTACCTGCATGCACTTTTGGCAAATTAGTGACAGGTTACTGGGACAATTCTTAGTCGACACAGACAGTCCAGAGAGTGCGTTTAAAGGGAGGTGGACAGGGCTCATTAAGAAGTTACTGTACCAGGATAAGAAAGCACAACTAGAATCGAAATTTCCTACTTCCAAGAAATTTATCTTTCATTTTCGATATAGACATGCTTAACATTTTTTAACAACCAAAATTGTTAGTTCGTGTGTGTGCGCGCACGCGTGGTTCAGGGTCTAAACTTTAAACCATAGATTCTCAAACCTATTTGGCATACTACCCTCTTTTCAGAACAAAACAATTACGCAGCATGGCCATGGAAACGAAAGGCTGTGGATAACATCCACAATCCAGGATGGGATGTAGGATCTGCTTTTGCAGATCCCCCTGGGTCATTCCAGTGTCCCACCCCCAGCCCCTGTGGGTGGTATCGCCCATGTGCTACGCAGGATTCTCTAGCGAGAAACAAAACCAGTACCCTTATGGATGTATATATATACGTGTTTATACAGCGAGAAGAAATGTAACAGCTAATTAGTCCACACAGAAGTACAGAGGGCTCAGTTCAACTCAATTTGTGGAACAGTTAATATACTAGAAGTCCTTCAACTCACATGGGCTGCAGGTCCAAGGTCAAGGAAGCAGACAGCAGAGCACGGCAGACAGAGTCTGTCTGCAGGCAGTAAACATCAGGGTGGGTCAGAAACAGTAGCTCAGGAGCTTAGCAAACAGGCCTGGATGGAATATGGAACTCAAGCAATGCAAGGTGACAGAATCCACCAGCCTCAAGCTGAAACAATGTACGCATCAGCAGCATGGCAAAGCAGGTCTTGAAGGAGCCTCAAGCTCTAGCAACAGGATCCAGGGGTTGGCTTGACCCATAGGTAGTGTAGCTCACAGGTGGAGGCAGAGAACTAGCTACAGCAGCAGATCACCAGGCAGCAAGAGAGAATGGGGTTGGGCCTGGCTGAGCCATTTATCTCTTTGCTCTCCAACCAAACTTCAACCTGATTAACCCCAGTTCACAAGACTTCCTCTTGATCTATATACAGGTTCCTCACGAGCACAGCAAAGTGTCATGAAACCCCCATTCTTCGTAGTGCTGTCTGCATCTTGTTATGATCCACACAGGCAAATGCCTTAATGAAGATTCTAAGACACAGATCAACATCTTTCTAGTGCTATCTGATTTCAGTCAAGACCCATCTGAATCAAGAATAACATCCCAACCTCTTTTAAATTTAGCTTGAACTTTGGGCAGTTGTTGCATGTTCTATTGTCTGAATTCATTGCTAGGTGTGGGGGGGAGAAGGGGGGGGAGGGGATGGCTTCTTACAAGGCATTGTCCAAGTTCATCACCAAGCTTTCCTGGGTGAGAACCAAGCCCTCTTGAGCAGGAATCCAGTCTAACTGGTTGACAGTCTCACTCGTGTCAAAAGCTTGCAGAGAAAGTGTAATCCATGGGTGTTGTTTGAGAGGCTCAGAGAACAAAACAGGTTCGTGTGAGAGGGCTCTTCCTGCTCCAAATATTAAATCTTGGAACCAGCCTTGTGATTTCAACATCTGCCGCCTCCCGTAATGGAAGCGCAGCATTGGGCCTCATGCCTCCCCGGGGTCAGGCACCTATGGAAGTCATGCAGCTCCACTACAATGGCTCAGACTTGGCACTGGAGAAACCAACTGCGCACTTCACCTTGAAAACAAGCTGCCCTGCACTCGCCCCAGTGACCCCCTCTGTCTAGGAAAAGGGGCTGCTGGGTCATCTCTCTGAGATACTTCATCCATCTGTTAGTTAATGACACCCACAGAAGCCCTCCACGCGCCAGGCTGAGCAGGGAGCCCAAGGTGGGAGGCTTCCAGACAATGTGAAGGCAGAGGGAGCAGAAGAGAATGAGTCACCCTAGTGGACCCCACCAGCCAACGACTCCCATGACACTCACGATGAGAACGCTGCAGTGAGAGAAACTTGCAGTCAGAGAGGCCCATTGTGCAAGGCTTCCCACTTCTATCATTCAGAAGGGGTTTTGGAATCGTACTCCTTGTCCAGAGATCAGAATTGTGATAACTGAGCCTTCCTTGCTGGCGAGAAAGGGACAGTGCAGGCACACGGGTTTAAGACATGATTGGTGCTATAGGGGATAATGGGCTCTGATCTGAGATTAGATGCTAATCCAGGGCCCTTGAATGCCAGGTCATATCTGTGGAGCTCAGTCAAGTGAAGGGAGACGGAACGAAGCTGGGGTGTCTGGGCGCAGGTCTGAGCACAGGGCCCGGGTCTGAGGCTGCCTCGGCTCTGCCCTCTGCCCGATCCTTCCTGACACCGAGCGCTCCTTCTTCCCACAAGGCCTGGGTCTGTCCATGTCGCCTAGCATCTCTGGTTTTTTCCACCAGGAGGCTCAGGGCAGGGCAATCTCCCTTCCCTCCAACACCCACGCCCAGCCACCCTCTTCCAAGGTTGCCTCTCTAGTCACCTTCCCCCGGGCGAGTTCGGACAAGCATCAAGACTTTCTCAGCAATTCCAGATGGCATGGCTTCACGAGCAATTGCATTTATCGTTGCTCCCTTGCTTACAGAGAGAGGAACCAGCAGAGCTGACTGCGGGCTGAAGTGGCCTCTGCCCAAGGGCCCACACAGCGACAGCGCTAAGCTGAAAGCTCACCTACACAGCAGGCTCGGGGCTATGCTAGTGACCCCTCAGGGCGCCCTTGACAGTGAAGCTGGAGGAGTGCCAGCACTCTGAGTTCGGGTGGCCTGGGGGCTGTCTACGCAGGTCCGAGCTCTAGAGCAGTGGTTCTCAGCCTTCCGAATACCGTGACCCTTCAGTTCCGTTCTTTAGGTGGTGGTGAGCCCCTGGCCATAAAATTATTTTTGTTGCTACTGTTATGGACCGGGTGACCCCTGTGAAAGGGTCGTTCGACCCCCAAAGGGGTCGAGACCCACAGGTTGAGAACCGCTGTTTTAGAAGCTGCTGCGCTGGACTCGGACTCCCGGCCCCAACCGTTCCTTCTCCTCTGCAGTCTTAGCTTCACCGAAAGTCATTCTCTTTAGCCTCCCAATGGGGATTAACCGCTCTCACCCTGGACAGGGACCTAACAGGAACGACAGAGGCCAGGCTGGCATCGTGCCTGGTAAAGAGATGCTACCACAAACCACCCAGTGGGCATCAGGCTGGGCTGACTCAGTGTGCCCGCAGGTGTGTGGGGGTGGAAGTGTTCCAGGGAGTAGCTGTAACCTTTGGGAAGGAGCCCTGGGGGTGGAAAGATTACATGCTCAGCTGCGAGGGGAAAGGCTGGTCCTTTGAACCACCAGCCTGTTCATGGAGAAAGATGTGGCAGCCTGCTTCCATAAAGATTGATTCCCTTACAGGCCCTATGTGGAAGTCCTACGTGTCCTATGAGGTCACTATCAGTTCCACTCTACTTAAAGTTCACAGTGTTTTTTTGAACTTTTTGGAAGTAGATCATTCATGAAGACTTTCTTCCAAGATGCCTCTGGGTGAGGTCGAAACATCAACCCTTAGGTTGGCAGCTGAGCAGCTGTTTATGCCACAGAAGAACTCCAGCGTGATGGCGTTGGTGTTGGTGGTAAGTGCAGTCGGTTCAAACTCACAGCTACCCCACGTACAGCAGAACGGAACTTCGCCCGGTCCTGTGACACGCTCACGGTTGCTCTTATTTCAGCCTCCTCTAGGGCCTTCCTCTCTCTCACCATCCCTCCCCTTTACCAAGCATGATGGCCTTCTCCAGGGACTGGTCTCTCCCGACACCACGTCCAATGTACCCGAGCCCTTGCTCCTAAGGAGCAATTCTGGCTGAATTTCTTCCAAGACAGAGTCAATTGCTCTTTTGGCTGTCCCTGGCGCCTCTGATGATCTTCACCGACACCATAGTTCAAAAGCATCGATTTCTCTTTGGTCTTCCTTATTCAACGCCCACCTTTCATATGTATGTGAGACCACTGAAAATACCATGGCTTGGGTCAGGCGCACCTTAGTCCTCAAAGTAGCATCCTTGCTTTTGAACATTTTCAACAGGTCTTGTGCAGCAGATTTACCTAAGGCAGCTCATCTTTGGCTGTCTAGACTGCTGCTTCCACGAGTCTTGAATGTGGATCCAAGCAAGATTCACTTCTTGATGTCAGTCTTTTCTGTTTATCATGATGGTACCCGTTGCTCCAGTTGTGAGAATTTCATGGGAGAATGATGGCAGTGAGAGCTGAGGGTAGTAGGTAATATCTACCAACTGGGCACACACCCCACTGTCAAGTTGATTCCAACTCATACGAACCCAGGAGGACAGAGCAGCCCACGGAGACCCCAAGCTGTCATCTTTACAGAGGTGAGCGTCAGCTTTTCCCATCTGGTGGGTTTGAACCACCGACTCTCCAGTTAGCAGCCAAGCCCTTTGCCTCTGTGCTTATCAGGGCTCCTTAATTCCATAACAAGTCTTTGTCAACCTAGACATGCATAGTCCAATCTGTGGGGGCCGCCTCTGCCAAAGGGTAGCATTACACGTCGCTTGTACATCCCTATTCCCGTCTTCCAAGCGTTCTCAGCTTGAGTGTGAAGCGCTCCACCATTGGGGCAAAATGGATGCAAATCACAGGGCAGCTCTCTCCCCATTAGAACAAGGACCAACGTCAAGCTCCCACGGGTCTTTCCTGGGTCTGACACCTCGCTCCCCCAGCATTGAGACTCCTGTAGCTAGGGCTTCAACTTGTTCCCATGTGTCTCTTCCCACTCTTCGGCCTCCATCCAAGCGCCTTGCTTCTCTATCTCTGAGGAGAAGTAGCCATTGAATCTGTTTCCAAAGCCTTCTGAGGCCTAGAGTTGGTTTTCCAGCCCCTCGGTTATGTCTGATGTGTCTTTGAGGAAACTCACAACCCGGCGTCAATTCTTCCATCTCCCTCCCGTGCCATCGGAGTCAAAGAGCCACCTCCTCCTGCTTCCTCCGGCCCCCGCCTTTCAAAGCCATCACCCGCCTCTAGACAGATGCTTCTCTAAGGTTTTTTAGAAGCTCAGAGTGTCTCCGACTTTGAAAATAAATGAGAAATATGATTAAAATAGAGAAGATGAAATGGTGACGCCTCAAGGGAATAACTGACTTCTCACTTGGCAGGAACATCACACGTCTCAAAAAGGAACAAACAAACATGAATGAGAGGACCTCATGTAACCTTCTTTTCTTGGACCAGAAGCACAGTGTTCGCCTTCCCCAAACAAGGATTTAAAACACGCACACGCACAAACACATGATGATCAGTCAAAAAATATCGCTACCCCCAAATCGTCAAAACACTTCTTAAAACAGAAATAACCAAACAGGAAGCTGTTGTTTCTTGGCACATACTCCCTCTCGGGGCTGTACACTTCTAAAGGTGGTCTTTCATCTCCCTGCCCCCGCCCCTGGTGGTGGCGTGGTGACAGGTTGGGCAGGTAGCCGTATGGCCGGTGGTTTGAAACCAGTAGCCACTCTGAGGGAGAGCGATTACGTCCATCTTGGGAAGCCATTGGGGGCAGTTCTGCTCCATGCTCTAGGGTCGCTATGAGTCGGGATTGACTTGATGCTCGTCGGTCCGTGTGTGAGTGAACTCTTCTCACGAAGAGGGGATATGTTGTTGACTTTGGGGGATTAGCCGCTGAGCGTCTTATGGATAGAGGCAGAGTGTGGTCAGAGAGGGTGCCAGAAGATGACACACATACACACACCCGCCCCCTGTGGATTGGAAGGCACTCAAAATGTGACGGAGAAAGATCTGCCACCTCAAAGTAGAATTTATCATAATGACCTGGATGGAGTCGAGCCTGCTGGGACCTTCATTTGGTGGTGGTGCGCGACTCGAAATGAGAAAGGGCTGCAAACATGTACCAATCACTGGAACTTAGAATGCACGGAGTATGGCCTGACACAGCGCACAGGGGTGGGCCATGTTTTGTTCCCATGCACACGGGGTGTCTATGAGTCAGAACTTGACAACACTTAGCATCATCAACCCTCCCAGAAGGATCCCGAGGGGTCAGTGGGCTAAGTTTCAGGTTATTAACAGAATGGCCAGTGGCTCACAGGCACCAGCCACTACAGTAGAGAGAGCTGAGAAACGCTGCTTCTATAAAGATGTGTTGTTGGAGCCAGCCCCAACTCATAGCAACGCTCATGAACCAGAAGGAAACACTGCTCCTATGCCACTCTCACAACGACTGCAGAGTTTGATTGTTGAAGCTACTGTGTCAATCCATTTCATCGAGGGTCTTATTTCCTCTGACTCTCTATTTTACCAACCTTGATATGCAAAGGATCATGGACTACCAAACGAGCAAACAAATCTGTGCTGAAAGAAGTATGTCCAGATTGCTCCTGAGTGGTGAGAACGGTGAGACTTCCTCTCGTGTACTTTGGACATGTTGTCAGGAGAGACCAGTCCCTGGAGAAGGGCCTCGTGCTTGGTGATGTGGAGGGGCGGGGAAATAAAAGGAAGGCCCTCAGCAAGATGGACTGCCATGCTGGCTGCAGCACTGGGCTCCCGGATGACAACCTTGTGAGGATGTCTCAGGAGCAGGCAGTGTTCTGTTCGGTTGTGCATCAGGTCTCTGTGAGTTGGAACCAGCAACACTACCGGGCTCTGCACCACCGCGTCTCTCTGGCTCGAGTGTGCAGAGTAAGATTGGAGTTCCCAGAATCCACGTGGTCTCTGTGTTTGCCAGAAACAGAGACAGGCCCACCCAGATCTTTGTTCCCAGCAACAGAACCACAAAAATGGCAGATCGGGGCTGCCTGCTGCAGCAGTCTTCAGCAACTTCAAGGTAGGCGTGTGGTTGACTAGGCAAAAAATGTAATATATGTGGGTACTCAAGAGTCAGCGAGAATTGTGTATTCGCCAAACACCGCCTCACCTCGGGCAGTGGAAGGGGCTTTGAACAGAGTGTTCTGGGACAAGGAGATGGGTTTGGCCTTGGAGACGTTAATGGTTCGCTCTATAGATTCTCTTATTTCCAGTCACCTTTCTTTCATCGATTACTTTGGACACGTTGCTTTTTAACACAGACACCGTCTTGCTTCGCTGACAGTTAGCTTGCTATTGCGGAGGTTGTCACTCACTTCCAAGGAGCCCTGGAGGCGTAGTGGGTATGTGTTGGGCTGCGATCCACAAGGTCCGCAGTTTGAAACCACCATGCGCTCCACAGGAGACAGACGGGCTTTCTACCCCCGTGAAGAGTTCCACTCTCTGGAACCCACACGGGCAGTTGTACCCTCGAGTGTGGCCGTCAGTCCAAATGGACTCAATGGGAGTGAGTTTGAGTTTAGTGTGTTGATGCTGACTCACAGAGACCGCATAGGACAGGGTAGAACAGTCCTCAGACTGTGACTCTTTATAGGAGTAGAAAGCCCCATTTCTCTCTCACAGAGGGGCTGGTGGTTTTGAATCGCTGAACTTGAGGATTGGCACCGAATGTGTACCCCTACACCACCAGGGTTCCGTATAGCGGATTTACTGGTTTCGTCATCATGCAAGCATTACGGGAGACATAGAGTTGTCTCTCCCTAGCGTAGCAATAGCCTTTGAAGGTGGAATGAGCTGCAAACTACTCCAGAGGAGAGAGCGGATGGTGTCTCAGGGGACACGGGGCTGTTTTGCACAAATTCAGCAATAAAGGCAGGAGCTAGCATTCTTACAAAACAGAGTCGTCTCACCTTCTCATCTACATCATAAGAGCCACACAGAACTCCAGAGCCTACTCATAGTTCTGTGGGTGACTCCGGAAGTAGCAGGCTAAGCACAAGGTCAGGGTTAACCCAGACATCACAGGAACAACCTGGCATCAGGCTTAGAACGTTCACAGCAAATTCTGCAAAGACTTTCAATCTGGTGAGCACAACCTGCCCTTCTGTACAGCAAGACAGGCTTCCAAACAGGATGACCGCGCTCTCAGCCTCTCTCCACCCTTGGGTCTCTGCTTCCCACCCCCTTCCAACTAAGACTGCTCTCTCTCAGCTGCTCTTGGGCCTCCCTGTAGCAGCCTCTCCACCACTGACTGGCCCAGCTCAGAGCCACGGTGGCAGCTCATTTTCAGGTCTCTGAGGTGCAGCTTACCTCTGCCAGGCTCTCCTCCACTAGTCCTGCTAACCAGCAGCTAACCAGCAGTCACTGTCGGACTCTCTGCCTTTGGCCTCTCCCCTGCTAACTGGCCTGGCTCTCAGCCAAGGCTGTCGATTCAGGGTGATGCGGCTTCCACATGGCTCCACTTCTCTCCCTTCCCAGTGCTTGCCGAGCCGACATCTCTCTCAACCTCTGCATTTCAGCCACTATGTAGCCTGCTCCTCGTCAGTTACCAGGCAGAGCCTCCGTCTCCAGACCAGCACCTACCCAGTCCTCAGTGACCCGTGAGTCTTCAACCAATGCAGGTCTTGTGTATTAGCAGCCCCAAAACATCAGGTCATCAAGTTGTTGACAGTTTACCCAGGAAATGTCCATCGAACTGTCCGGTGTAGAGAACCATCCGGGAGCCACCCTCCTCCCCAGGTGCTTCTCCAATGAATGAGGGCAAAGATAACAGCTCCTCGGGGCTGAAGGGTAAAATAATCTCCCAACCTGCTCTTCCAAAGAACAAAGGCCAAGGCCCCAGTGTAGCAGGAACTCAGTGTCCCACAGTGTGGTCATTGATTCATGTCAACATGATACAAGAATGAAGGGTGGAGTCTAGCCAGTCAGTCAGGTCACAGCTTGATGATCCCTCCTTGTGGGCATGGCCTAATCAGGAGGATTCTGGGAACTCCTTTTCTTCCTCCCTCCCGCTCTCTTTCTGCTTGATATTGCTGTTGACAAGCCACATGGAGTAGATGCATCCACTGACATTGGATCCACGGGATTTTCCACCCACCAGCCTGTGATCTTCCTGCATTCAGCAGCATTGCATATGCTGCGTGAGTCTGAAGAGAAATTCATGAGCTAATGTTGGAGTTATGGGCCAATATTGAACTTATGAACTTGATCTGGGCTAGACTGGAGTGTTTTATTAATTCATAATTCTTGATATAAAATTCTCTCTTGCACATATATGAGCGTCAATTATTTTTGTTTCTCCTGTCTACCCGGACTAACACAGAGAGCTAATAAATGTTTGAACTGGGATTTAAATGCAAGTCTCCCTGTTTCCAAGGCAGAAAGCCCAGAGCAGAAGATAGTACAGAATCACACCCAAATGTATCACTCTGACAACTTTTCCCCAACAATAAGTCAAAAACTTGAATGGTCGAGAATGGGACCCAGACATGGGGCAACTCTTGGAAGAAGGCTCGTCCCTTTTAGAGAATACATGTGGGTGGCCCAGAAGTCGCACTTACCCTTCCCAGGAGCTCAGGCAAACCCAGCAGCTGCCCAGTGAACACCCCAATGCAGATGAAGATGGCAGTCACCTGTCCCAGAGAGCCTCGGATCTCCTTGGGTGAGATCTCGCTCAGATACATGGGGAGTGCGCTGAGGGCAATGCCTGTGGAACAAGCAAGGCAATGGTGAGCAATGTGTCGCCCTCGGTGTGAGTGAGATCTGACTTCTTTAAGGCTCATGGCGCCTCCCTTAGCGCTGCTTTGTCTGTGACCATAACTTTCACCTGTAGCCACAGCGCCACTCCCAACACTCGGCACAAGTTGCCAGCATAC
Organism: Tenrec ecaudatus; assembly: GCF_050624435.1. Classification (NCBI taxonomy): domain Eukaryota; kingdom Metazoa; phylum Chordata; class Mammalia; order Afrosoricida; family Tenrecidae; genus Tenrec; species Tenrec ecaudatus. The sequence continues at coordinate 215,669,172 of NC_134532.1, read as the reverse complement.
TAACGTACTCTATCATTTAATCCATAAAGTGTGGTTGAGGAGTGGAATTCTTAGGAAATGATATGCCAGTGGTGGTGGTGGTGGTGGTGGTGGTGGTGGTGGTGGTGGTGGTGGTGGTGAGTGTGTTAATGATGTCGGTAATGGTGATAGTGGTAGCAGCGATGGTGGTGAGGATGGCGGTGGTGGTGATGGTGCTGGCGGTGGTGGTGATGGTGCTGGTGCTGGTGGTGCTGGTATTGGTGGTAGTGTTGCTGCTGGTGCCAGTGATGGCATTGGTGTTGGGTGGTGGTGGTGTTGATGCTGATATGGTGATGGCGATAGTCGTGGTGGGGATGCTGCTGATGGCGGTGGTGATGGTATTGACATTGGTGGTGGTGGTGGTGGTGGTAATATCAGTGTGAGTGGAAATGATGGTGGCTTCACTGATGGTGGTGAGTGTGGTGTTTGTGTTGGTGTCACTGATAGTGGTGACAGTAGTGATGATGGGTATAGTGATGGTGACAGTAATAATAGCCAACACACAGTGCTTACCAAGTACCAACCATCTTTCTCATCGTTTAATGCGCTTAGTTTTACCGTAACTCTCTCAAGTGAATATACTATCGAGATGTTCTTTATAAATATGAGGAAACTGAAGCTCAGAGAAGTGGGTTAAGTCCCCAAATCACCAAGTAACATCTGGAGATGCCAAATGGGTACTTTTTGTCAAAAGAACCCCCGAGGTCTTCTATGCTAGGTCTTGAGTCTTTCCCACCAGCAAACATGTTCCGTCTTGACTAGACCAAGGGCCCAGCTCTGGCTGAGCCTGTCATGCACCTTTGACGGATGGTGTCATCCACAGGTGACTTCCAACCATCGGGTACATTTACATCTTCAGAGACTAGACCCGACTTTCAGGATTAGTGATAGTTCCAACTTTAGGTCATTATAGAGTTTTACATAATTATAACTTTATTAAGTTATTAAGATGTCTTGCAAAGCACAACACTGCACTCTCAGAGGGTCTTAGCAGCAAAATAATCTGAGGCCTTGTCTATTTCCTTTCACCGATACCTGTCGGGGTATTGCTTAGGCCTTTTGTAGGTCTCCCAATGTCTAGTCAATGCCCTTATCCCAGGTAGAGCTTCCTTCTGCAGAGCAGAGCTGACGTGCCCTGCACCCCGCGGCCCCCGAGGTTGACTCCCTGCAGTTTGCAAGCTGTGAGGCCTTGGGCTTCTTTTCATCTGGTTCTTCCTCCACAGGATGGGAGCAGGCATGGAGCCTAACTTTATGAGACCGCTTTGAGAGTTAAATAACATGTGCTCAGCGTCGCACAGGTGGCGAAACTGGAACAAATAAATCACCATTATGCGTGATTACATACCCCCCTTGTCTAATTTTCCATCAAACTGTGACGGCATAAAGTGTTAGTTGCATAAAAAAACAAACAAAGAATCAGTATTAAAAGGAAAAAAAACCCCAAAGATATTGTCTCTTGCCCCATTTCCCCAGTGTCTTGGGCACATTTACTGGCACACATAAAACACCCAGTTGAACGGCATTCCCCCTCCCTGCTGTTGCATTCAGGGATCACCGCTCCCTGCCATTGAGTCATAGGCATCGACTCAGGGAGCCGAGAGCACAGGGTAGAACTGCCCCATGAGTTTTGAGGGGGCAGCTCTTTACAGGAGTAGAAAACCTCGTCTTTCTCCCGAACGCAGGGATATTCTTCCCCAAAGAAATTAGTGAGGGGGAGATTTAACCCCATTTTAATTCTTAGAATCACATTCACTACGTGTCAGCCCAGAGTCACTATTTTCTGGTTCACCGCTCGAGACAACCGTACTCGAGAAGCAAATAGAAGGAAATCATCCGGATGTCACAACACAAGCCAGATGATATTTAAATTTTGAACCAAAACACATATTTGGGAGCATCTGTCTTCAAGGAAAAGTGGGCTGGCTCCCCATAATTTAGCACATTGTTGCTTCAAAGGCATACCAATTGAGAGAAACTTGAACTGCAGTGGGATTTAATTTAAATCCATCATTGCCTCATGAGATGGCCTTGATCAAGTTACTCAGTCTCTGTTAACTCATCTGTAATGTAGGGGTAATAATTACTGCCCATTGCTGTCACTTGGAGGACTAAGGTGTGCCTGATCCACCCACGATGCTTTTAATCATCCCACATGCACATAAACGTTGGACAATGAAAAAGGAAGACCAAAGAAGAATTGGTGCATATAAATCAAGGCGTTTGGTGAAGAATATTGACTAGGACACGGACTGCCCGAAAAATGCACAAATCCGTCTTTGGAGAATCAGCCAGAATGCTCCTTAGAAGCAGAGATGGTGAGAATGCATCTAGTTGAATGTGGACAGATCATCAGCAAAGTGATGACTGAAAAGGGACTTTCATGCTTGGTCAAGTAGAGAATCAGCAAAGCGAGCGAGGCCCTCAATGAGATAAGCTGAATGGACATCATGTGCACAACGCTGGATGCCATTGTACAAGTTATGATGGAGATCCACGAGGCCAGACAACATTGCCTTCCATTAGACAGCAATTTCCACAAGTAGGATCCAACTCAACCACAACCTTCCACGTTCATCAACACTCCACAGCAATGAGCAGCAGCATTTATGAGGTGGCGGGGATTCAATCACCAAGGGCCAGACTCCTGGCTCCTGTGTGGTCCACGTTAGTGTGTTTTTTCCCTGACACTCTTCCCACTCAGTGGTAGCTAATGGTCACCATTTCACACAAGACTAATAAGGATTCAAGGGTAGAACTGGCAGGTGAGAGGCAGCATTCGCAGCGCTGAAGAACACAGCACCAACTGCCCTAGCCTGTAGCGGGTAATGTTTGGGATAGTAATAAAACTTCCCTTGTATGATGCTCTGCACATCTTGCACACAGGTAATATGTTTAACCAGTTGCTATCACTAACTGGTGATCGTTGTGAAATTACATGGAAAGCCAGATGCTAGTTACTAATCTATAAATAAGTCAAGAGGACCTCAGTATGACAGGTCCACTATAGGCTCATTAACCCATCCAGGTTTGCCTGGGCCTGTCCTGGTTCAAAGGAAGCCCGTGCATCATGTGATAACCAAAGGGGGGTTGTCATCTTAGATCACAGAACTGTACATCAGAGAAACTTCTTCCATCCTCTGACCTGTCTTCTGCTACATCCCCCCCACCCACCCCCCCACACACAGGTGCTGAACAGAACATTTCAAAGGGCAGCTCCAGGAAACAAAGTGGAATATTACAATGAGATATGCAAGGACGTAGAGTTAGAAAACCAAGAAGGAAGAAGACACTCAGTGTATCTTAAGCTGAAAGGACTCAAGAAAAAAATCCAAGCCTCAAGTTGTATGATTGAAAGATTCTCTGGGCAAAATGCTGAATGATGCAGGAGTCATAGAAAGACGATGGAAAAAATACAGTCTTTGTGCCAAAAGAACTCGTTGACATTCAGCCATGTCAAGAGATAGCACACAAGCATCTCCTGTGTTCAAGAACCAGTAATGCTGAAGGAAGAAGTTCAAGCTGCACTGAAAATATGAACCAGAGCAAGGCTCTCCGAACTGATGCAATGCCAATTGAAATACCGAAGCACCCATATGTCTATGGAAAGAAATTTGAGATGCAGCTACTTGGCCAAAAGAGACCCATATTTGTACTCATTCTAAAGAAGGTGGCCCAACAGAATATGCAAATTACAGAACAAATCATTGATAGCTCATGCAAGTACAATTTAGCGGAAACTCTCCCAATGTACGATTGCGGCAGTACATTGATGGTTCAGACCAGATTCGGAAAAGAATGTGAACCAGGGACAGTGGTACAGATGTCCTGCATCTTGGCTGACAGCAGAGTGTGCCAGGAAGATGTTTACTTGTGTTTCATTGACTTTGGCCAAGGCATTCGACCGTCCTTGGAGCTGTGAAGGCATTTGTCTGAGGTCACCCATGGCAGGCGTAAGATTAGAATCCACTTCTGAACGCCTGGTTCTTTCTGCCCAGTCTGTTACCCTCCAAACCATGAGAACACAACTTGAACAGCAAGGCGTTCTACCTTCTGAAACATGCACCCCCCTCCCACCCCCAGGCTTAATCTTTTGAGCTTATATTATTTACGACCAACCAGTCAGGCCATTCCGCTCTGACCAGTGATTGTCCTTTGTGTTTCACCCACAGTGCACCCGCCCGCTCTGCTTGGAGAGGGCTCTGGGCAGGCAAATGGCACAAACTCCCTGCTTCTTGGAGCTGCTCCAGGAGACCACGCTCCAGGGATCAGAAGGAGTCCGCTCCCTCCTCCCTCGTGCTTTCTTTCTTTTCACTTCCCTCTGCTCCATTGTGCAGCGCAGGACTCTAGGACAAAGGCCTGGGCATTCATTCTGAGCTCATGGCTTTGCAGAATGGGCATCTGCCTCTGAATGCAGTGTCTTTGTAAGTAAGTGAATTCAGGTACAACATTAGTGGTGCTCAGAAAGTGCCGCCTCCCCTGGAATAGCCAGGCAGGCAAAGGGAAGGGAAAGAGGCTCCGAAGATAAAATATAAAACCTGAGAAAGACAGAATCCCAGTGGCTTCCGCAAAGAAAGGACTTTCAAGGTCATATGGGTGAACTGCGTGTACCCTTGAACTGAAGTAGGGAGGGTCTTTGAAATCAGACTGGAAAACAATAACAACAAACACAACACAACCCATTGCTCCTGAGTCAAGTCCAACTCATAGTGACCCTACAGGACAGAGTAGAACTGTCCCACAGGCTTGTTGGCATAGCGGTCATGCACTAAGCTGCTAAGTTCAAGGTCAGCAGACCAAACCACCAGCCCTTCTGTGGGAGAAAGATGAGGCTTCTACTCCTGCAGAGAGTTGCAGTCTGGGAAACCATAGGAGGGATAGTTCCACCCTCTCCTACAAGGCTGCTGGGAGTTGGAATCGACTAGATGGCAGCAGCGAGTTTGAGTTTGGAATAACTCTTGAAGTTCAATCAGAGTATACCTTAGACGGGCGGATGCTAAGACTTTGTCTGGAAATACTTTGGATGTCATATCAGGGGCGATGAGTCCCTGGCAAAGGACATCGGTTCCTTGGTAAAGTAGCCACAAAAGAGGAAGCTGCTCACCAGATGGACCGGCACAGTGCTGTAACAACGAGCTCAAACGTGGCAATAGTGAGGACGGCACAGGACCAGGCAGTGCTCTGTTGTACACAGGGTCACGGTGAGTTGGAACCAGCTCAAGGGCACCTGACAGCAACAATAACAACAACATCCTGCTGTCCTGCTGGGTTGTATTCTTGGGACGCAACACTAAGACTTGGGTGCCTTGTTAACCATTAGACTCCAGTCTGTACCAGAATTGAGGAGCCCTGGTGGTTCAGTGGTTAGCATTGGACCTAGCCACCTGCAAGGTCAGCAGTTTGAAGCCATCAGTCGCTCCACGGAAGAAAGACTAGGCTTTCTACATCTTTAAAGAGTTACAGCCTCGGAGGCCCACAGGGGCAGTTCTACCCTGTCTGTGAGGGTCTTTAGGAGCTGGAATAGATTCCATGGCAGTGAGAGTTTCCGTACAAGGATCCCTGGTGGCACACTGGGTTAGGTGCTGAACTGCTAACGGAAAGGTTTGAATCCAGCAACTGTTCCATGCAGGAAGGATGAGGCAGTCTGCTTCCCTGGAGATTCCCAGCCTTGGGAACCCTCAATCACGGAGCTACTCTGTCCTACTGGGATGCTATGAGTCAGAACCGACTCGGCAGCAGTCGATTTGTCTGGAATGATTGGGTGAGAAAATGCCAGGCAGAGCAGGGGCTTGCAATGCCTGATTAGCAAACAGAAGAACAAGCGATTCAGAGACCTGACAGGCAGCCCGTCTCTGGCAAGGACTCACTGTTCACTGTGATGACTTTGAAAGAAGAATTTAGTGGTGTGGGTGACAAAATCGATGGAGTTTAATAGCTGACGACCACTGGCCTCTGGGATGGACTTGGGGTTTCTCAGCCAGGGTGCTAGAACAGTGTGATAGGAGTGGTTCATGCAGCAACCTTGTCCCCGCACCATCACTTGCCAGCAGGGATGATTCTGACAGCCCCCATGCTGTTCAAATGGCCCTCCCCTCCCAGCAGTCTCACCTCCATCCACGCCCATGATGAAGCGGCCCACGATGAGCATTTCAAGGGCTCCTGCCCGGAGAGAGCAGGCCATCAGTAAGGCAGCAGCAATTGCAAACCCATTGTTGACCAGCAGTGTGTACTTCCTGGGAAACAAGAAGGTGGGGGGGGTGATGAGGAGGCCCCGCATAAGATGGGTCACTGGCCTGCCCACCCCAGGAGCAGGGGGCCTGGCACTTCAGGAGGGTCAGCAGTGTGAGACACAGGCCCAAGTAGAAAGAACCTCTGCCTAGGAGTCAGGTGAGTTCTGGCCCTTGCTGCCACCTTCTGGCCATGTGACCTTGACCATGACAAGGTCAGTCCTCCCTCGAAGCTCCCAGGGGAGCTTAGACTAGGCCGTCTGCATCCATCCTTGGACAGACGATGGATTCCTAGGACTTCCTGCTGCTGCATTTAGTCCACCCACTCTCAGACCACCACTTAACATTTCTGAGACCAGGCCCTTCTTACGAATTCATGAGTCTGAGCCAAGAGAACTTAATCTGGCTGTTTTCATGGAAATCACTTACTTTAAGGAATTGGTTAAGCAGTTGTGGGAGGTCTATAATATAAAAAAGGGGTCTTCTGAGGAGATATGCTGCCCCAAGTTTGCTAATACCTCAGGGGGCTGGGGTAGGGGGCCTTGGAGAGTTGCTTAGGTGTGGGGGGTAGGGCATTGCCCACCTTCTTCTGCCAGGGGCTCCATGAGTCTGGTTTGGGATGTGGACGAAATCTGGTCCTGGATCCAGTTGCCACTGTCACATTATTGTTGGGACAAACCAGCAAGAAGCAGATCCTTCCCCCTTTCTGCCCCCAGACTCCTGCTGGTGCGCCTGCTGGTAGGTTCTAGCGGGAACCGGGACGGGGTGTAGTGATTCAGTGAAAGGATTTTTTCTTCCTTGCATTTGACTCCTGGCCACCGTACCTCATGCACAGCCCCCACTTGTGCATCCTTGTGTGGAAGCTTGTGTGCTGCTCAGATGTGAAGCAGGTTTTGGTGGAACTTCTAGACTAAGATTGAATAGGAAGCAAGCCCTGTCAGTCTATGTCCCCTGAACCAGCCACTGAAGACTGAATGGAGCAAGAACAATGGTATAATCCCCAACCAATCATGGAGGAGGGTCAAGAGTTCTGTCCTCTGGTACATGGGGGCCACCGGGCGTCAGAGGCTGACTTGACAGAAGCCAACAACAACAACCGCAACAAGCAGCAGTTGTAAAGGACAAGTGAGGCCAACAGGTCCCAGACTCGGTGTCAGAGAATAAAGCACCGAGGGGACAATTGGGGCTGCGAAGGGACAGCTGGGTCACTGGCACAGCATCCTACAGCTTCAGTAGGCAGGTTACTAGTTCCTTCATGCCTTCACTGCTTCCTTCCTCCTGTGTTCTTGTCCTTTGTTACTGCTGCTTCTGTCTCTCTCTCTCTCTCTCTGTCTGTCTCTAGTTCAGAAACTAACTGTGCTTCTTCATGGACCCAGAAGTGTCGTCGATGAATTGCAGTACTGGGCAAATTCCCATGACAATAATTACGATTGACTGCTGAGTGCCAGGATAACCGTCAGCATTGGATGAGTTGCGATTCACAGCATCTTTGGAGGCCTGGGGGCCTAGGTGCCTCTGTCAAGGCTACGGTGGTTGTTGGTTTTTTTTTTTTTGGGGGGGTGGTGTCAGATGACTTTGCGATTCATCACTCCCTTTTCCTTTTGTCATCTGCCAAACAAAATATATCATCGCTCATCTTTACTGAGCCCCTGCGAGGTGGCAAACCCCACTCTAAGCACTCTGGGTGAGTCCTACGTGAAACCCTCACATGCCTCCATGAGGTGGTACTACCATTATCACCACGTTATGGAGATGTTCATTAGGACACGTTGTTGGGTGCCATCCAGCCAGTTCCCAAAGCGACCCGATGCACAAGAGAGCAAAACACTGCCTGGTCCAGCACCATCCTCACAACGGTCCCTGCGCCTGAGCCCGTTGTTGCCGCCGCTGTGTCCGTCCATCTCCTTGAGGATCTTGCTCTCTTCTCCCACCCCACCCCTCTGCTTTACTAAGTGTGATGTCCTTCTCCAGGGACTGACCTCTCCTGACAACACACCCAAAGTATGACGATTAGGATGTGAACTTTGCTTTAGTTCAGACAACTCGTGGACCCAGGAGTTCATGAGTTCTCCTCCTGCTTCCTTCAGCCTCGATGAGTTAACAGACAGTAAGTATGTTGTTCGGTAAATTGTGAGTCGCTAGGGGTCTGAAGGGGGAATTTATCATTACTTTTAAGCGTGAGATGACTTGCCTTCGAGGCCAGACCTCTTTCCACTATGTCTAACTTGTCTGAAGTGTTCGATTCCTTTCCAGGGTCCCTTTTAGAAGTCAGTGGCCATGGTATAAAAATAGCTCCTTGTAACATCCCGTATCATAAAAAACAATAACCTATTGAAATAGCCCATGTGTCCATTCATAGGGGACTGTGGATGTTATAGGTGCTGCTGAGTCCGCTCCACCTCACTGGGACCCCTTATGCTACAGAAGACAAGAAGCACTGCTGGTGGGTGTGACGTCTTGTGGATCCAGTGACTGTAGAAGCATCTTAGAGCTGGTGTGGGTCTCCATGTGGCTCCTCCAGCTCTCTGAGTGTGGCTCTTCAACAGGAAGGTGAAGCACAGAGAGAGGCTCCCGCAGGTCTCAACAAGTCTTCAGTGTGGTTTGCCAACAGGAAGACCAAGGCAGAAGGAGCGTGCGGCCCACCTCCAGGGAGAAAGAGAGGAAGTTCGCAGAATCCTCATGAGAAGGCCATGCCCACAGGGAGGCATCATCAGGCTGCGGCCTGATTGACAGGCAACACTCCACCCCTGCACTTATTTATCAAGTTGACATGAAATTATGACCACAATGCTCCTATCCTGACTCCATCTCCCTATCCATCTCCATCTCCACTTGCACAGCCCAACCAGATAGTGACGAAATAACTTTTAAGCAGATTTCTCTCTGAGCATCTGCAAAATGTCTATTTGTTTGGTGCTTATGTGAAGCCTGGAAGCCCTGGTGACGTAATGGTTATGAGCTTGGCTGCAATCCACGAGGTCATCAGTTCGAAACCACCAGCTCCTCCTCAGAAGAAAGACGGGGCTTTCAACGTCTATAAACAGTTACAGTCTCAGAAACTCACAGAGGCGGGTCTACCCTGCTCTAGAAGGGTCACTATGAGTCAGCATTGACTCGATGGCGTGAGGTTGGTTTGGGGTTTATGTGAAGAATGTGAGGGTACTATATAGAATGTATTTGGAATCTCAAGGAATGAAAATAAAATAAAACCCATGAGTGCCCACTCTGTGGCGGGCATGTTCCATGTTGTTGAGTCTTTGCCAGTCTCCATGAATAAGGTAAGCTGTTTGTTGCGTTTCACCATTGAAGTTACGGGACTTTGTCGAGGGCACAGCTATTTAAATGAGGTTCTAGCGCTCCAAGAACCACGATACTAAGCTGTCCGCAATGTTAGCCGCCACATTCGCTCCTGTTGGTGGTGGTGGTGTTAGGAGCCTCCAGTCAGAACAAAACACTGCCCAGTCCTGCGCCGTCCTCACAATTGTTCCTACGCTTCCACCCATTGTTCTAGCCACTGTGTCAGTCCATCTCAGGGAGAGTCATCCTCTTTTCCACTGCCCCTCTTCTCTTCCAAGCATGATGGCCTTCCCTAGAAACTTCTCTCTGTCTACATGTCCGAAGCACGTCAGACGCTGTCCCTCCGTCCTGGCCTCCAAGGAGCAAGTGTGGTGGTGATTTGGGCCCGGAGGGTCACAGCAGAGGTAGCGAGAACTCGCCAGATCCCGGGATATTTTGAAGCTAGGGCTTTGGTTGAGCTCCTGCGCTGGATGGGATCCGGTATTTTCTTTTGTTATGCACAGGCGATGTTAAAATCCTATTAAAGTCTGACTTGAAACATTTCCAACCAGGGCTTTACACTCTCTGAGCAAGGTCATCACATTAATATGGTCCTTCCCAAAATAACTCTCAGCCTGACAGTGCCCCAGTGAGGCTGGGATACCTTATTGTAAATAATTCATGAAGCTGACTCACTGGAGTCCAAAGATAGGGATTTTAAATCACCGTGCTCCCTGTTTTATTCCCTGGGCTACAGACACAGCTAAGGAAGGGAGGGACCACAGGGCCTTGCCGTATCCGGGAGCCCAGCTCCAGCTCCCTCTTGGCGCTGAATTCATGATGCTGGGCTTCCGCAATACACTCTTCCTTATGAAGCCAGGGGGTCCTCGGTTCTCAGATAGAAGGTACCAGGAGTGGGTGAGAGGTGTGGCGAGGAGATGGGAACATGCCCCTTGAGAACACGTCACAGGAACGACTCACTTAGCCTGGGAAGGAGAGGGCTCCGAGAAAGCGTGAGCATCGCTTTCTTCGATGGCAGGGTTTGGCTTGATGCACAGGACGATGGCCGACTGGTGGAAGATGCCAGGTATACTACTTCACGTTGAATCTAGAGCAGTGGTTCTCAACCTTCCTAATGCCACGGCTCTTTAATAAAGTTCCTTTAATAAAGTGACCCCCCCAACCATAGTTATTTTTGTTGCTAGTTCATCACTGTCATTTTGCCACTGTTATAAATTGGGTGACCCCTGTGAAAGGATCGTTCGACCCCTCAAAGGGGTCACGACCCACAGGTTGAGAACCCCTGGTCTACAGAGTACATTTCATGGTTGTTGCTCGTTTCAGCAAATCCCTCTGCCTGGCTGCATGTGGGTTGAAGGTTGTGACCTTTCAGCAGCGGGTCACAAAGCCTGTCCTCTGAGGGCCCCGGCTGGGTTACAACTGCCACCCTTCAGGTTCGTAGCCAAGCACTGACCCAGGTGCGATGAACTCAGGGCCGCCTGCTTTTCATTGCACGCTAGTGAAATGAGGTCCTTCCTGAAGCAGTGGGCCAATAGGTAACATCATGATAAAAAGAATGAAGATTGAAGTTGTCAAAGGTGTGACGCTGGGATCCATGGTCAACGCTCATGGAACCAGCAGCCAGGAAGAGACCAAAGGGCTCATTGCATTGGGCCATCTGCTGAATATTCAGAGCATTGGAGGGCGCCTGGGCTCATTCCACTTCTGTTCACCTACCTGCACTTTGAAACAACTGTGAGAAAATAGGCTTCTTTTCTCCATTTTCCCCAGTGTGTATGTTTCTCAGGGCTGCCATAACAAAGTATCACAAACGAGGCCGTTAATCAGAACAGAAATCCTGTCCTATCCTCTCACCATTCTGGAAGCTGGACCTCCCAATGCCAGCTGTCAGCAAAGGTGCGCTCCCTCTGAAGTCTCAGGGGGAAGGTGCTTGCCTCTCCTTTCCGTTTTGCAAGTGCCAACAATGCTTCACACTTCTTAGCTTGTCGCTGGACCTCTACCGCTGCCACCTCCATCTTCACGTGGCCCGCTGCCCTCTGTGTCCATCTCCTTTATATCAGTGCCTTTTCTATTTCTCTTATAGAACTACCAGCTCACTCCAATCCAGAATGATGTCATCTTAACTAGTTACATCTTCCAAGACCTTCGTTCCAGGAAGTCACATTCTGAGGCTCTGGGTGGACATGAACTTGTAGGGACATGCTATTCAACTGGTGAGTCCCAAAGTGAGAAGAACGTCAAGTACTTGCTGATGAAAGTCAAGGACTGTGGCCTACATTACTTGTCCATGTAAATCTTCACAACAGAACCAAATAGACATTATGATAAATGGAGAAAAGATCAAAGCTGTCAGGGACTTCATTTTGATTGGCTCTACAAGCAGCACTCATGAAGGCAGTCATCAAGAAATCAAAGGATTCACTGCCTTGGGCACGTCTGCTGCACAAGACCTCCTTCAAGTATTTAAGCAGCAAAAATGTCACTTGGAAGACTAAGTAGAGCTGACCAAAGCCATGGCATTTCCAATCACCTCCTAAGTATGTCTTCATGCTGGATGATGAATAAGGAAGACCATGGAAGAACTGATGTTTTGGAATTATCATGTTGATGAAAGATATTGAAGTTAGCATAGACTGCCACAAGAACAAACCCATCTGCCTTGGAAGAAGTGCAGCCGGAAAGCTTCTGAGAAGCTAGGATGGCAAGACTCCATCTCACACACTTTGGACAAGTTGTTAGAAGACGCCAGTCCCTGGAGAAGGACTTTGTACGTGGTAAAGCACCATCATGCGAGGGTACATGAACAAGAAAGCACTTCGCTGTAACAGTGAGCTCAAACATAGCATTTGAGGGGACAGTGCAGGGCTGAGTGTTGATTCGCTATGAATTGGAACCAACAACGATTCAACCAGGGAGTCAAGCAACACTCAAAGAGCACAAGTGGCTTAGAAACAACTCTGAATTATCAGGAAGCATCAGATCTCATTCTTGAAACTGGGTTTGTAGCCAAGGTCTCAACTTCCAGCATTGTATCAAACAAAGCTCCATTGCAGCGGTTCTCAACCTGTGGGTCACGACCTCTTTGGGAGTCAAACGACTCTTTGACAGGGGTCACCTGATTCATAACAGAAGCAAAATTACAGTTATGAGGTAGCAACGAAAATAATTTTATGGGTGGGAGGGTGGCCACTACCACATGAGGAACTGTATTAAAGGGCCACGGCACTATGAAGGTTGAGAACCAAGGCAGTCTATTGTGATCTGTAGGTTTTCATTGGAAGTAGACCGTCAGGTTTTACTTCCTGGTCCCTTGGAGTCTGGAAACCCCACTGAAGTGTGCCCCAATACACTAATGAACATGTAGAGAGAATCGACATTTGGTGCTCTTGTTCATGAGGTCTCCCTGAATCAGTGCTCCTGGATGGCCAAGTGCTTAGATGGAACAGTCTCCCAGACACTGTGTCCACTCTTCTTTATGTGCCCCGAAACCCAAGCCATTCCCTGCCCTCGCTGTTCTGCTTTGTGCCCCAGGAGGCATGACTACGTGGAGAAGGCGCCCTGGTTTTCGGGCTTCTACTTGGATTTGATCAGTGGAGAGACCAGCGGGAGATTGGAGGGCAGGACGAGAGACCCAGCTATTTCTTTCCTGCTCACTCCCAACGTGGGTGTTCTGGTTCTGACATGGCCCACCCCCTCCCCACCCCTCAGCTCATCTGCTCATGCCTTCAGCTCTTCCTGGATTCTGCTGCTCTGTCACCTCTGTTTGTCTTCCTGAAAGCAGATTGCTCATCAAAATCTCTCCTGTTGAGCATGTTGAACTCTCTAGGGTTTCCGTTTCCTCCCCAAACTAGCGTTCCGTAGAAGGAGCCCCAAAGAGAGACGGCCTCCACTGACCTCCCAAGAACCTTTCCAATCAGCTTCACCATCAGGGTCCCCACGAGTCCACCGATGGCGAAAATGGACACAGTCATAGACCAGAGCAGCGTCAGTGTATCCGGGTCTATTGGCTGCCCGTGTCTTCTTGCCCAGGATTCGTTGTAAAAGGCCTTGATGTACTGAAAATAAACAATAAAGCATGTCATTTCCTTTCTTCCCATCCCATTCCTTGAAGCAAGCCGGGGGATACGAGAAAAACGCTTTTATTAAGCACTTGGTCATTGAAAGCACGACTGCGCTAAACCCGGCTTGAGCGTAAGCTCACAGAGCAGCAGGCTTTGTGGTGGGACCTTGGTGTTGCCGCCTCTTTTACAGAGATGGAAACGGAGGCCCAGAGAGACGAAGTGGCCTTCCCTGAAAGTGCCAAACCTGGGTGTCAACCTTGGATCGGAAAACCATCACACATGGGCTTCTCCAACTCAGGTACACAGCATGATCCCCCAGGGATGTGTTCAAGGTACATGTGACTGACATGAAAGTGGGAAAAAAATGATCGAACGAACGGAAAGAAAACAAAAAGGGTCACTCAGATTTCGGGAACATGAAAGCATTCTGCTCTTGGAAAGACAACATTGATGCAAAGAAGTCACGTGAGCACACACAGAAAACGCCAGCCTAGGAGACAACCCAGAAAACCAGACTCACTCCCATGGAGTCAGTTCAGACTCAAAGCGACCCTGTAGAGCAGGGTAGAGCTGGCCCTGTGAGTTTCTGAGACTGTAACTCTTTACAGAAAGAAGACACGCAACCCAAGAAAATATGGTCCGAAGACTTCACCTGAAGCCAAAGAAAACACAAGTGACAAACTACTGCTCAACATCCTTGGCCAGGAGAGAAATTCAAGGTATAATCACAATGAGCCATCGCACCATACCCAATAAGCCAGAAACCAAACCAACGGCTCTTAAGTGGATCCTGGCTCATAGCGACCCCATTGGATAGAAGAGAACTGCTCCGTAGGGTTTCCAAAGGTCTAATCTTTACAGAACCGAGGCGTTTGACTTGTGGGGCTGGAAAGTACTATGGACTGCTAACAAGACAAACAGATCTGTATGAGAAGAAGTAAGACCCGAATGTTCTTTAGAAGCAAGGGAGGCAAGACTTCCTCTTACATGCTATAGACAGGTTGTTAGGAGGGACCGGTCTCTGGAGAAGGACATCATGCTTGGTAGAGTGGAGGGGCAGCAAAGAAGAGGAAGGCCCTCAACAAGGTGGACTGACACAGTGGCTGCATCGGTGGGCTCAGGCCTAGGAACAATTGAGGATGGTGCAGGACCACGCAGTGTTTCCCTCTGTTGGGCATGGGGTCGCTGTGGGTCGGAGCAGACTCAATGGCACCTAACTACAACAATTGTTACAGAAACAGATGGTTACTCCAGCCCAGCAGTGGGTCGCTGAGCACATGTCTAGATCTTTGTGGTTGTCAATTCTGACTCTGTGGGTGTGGCATGGGGACTGGATGACGCCGAGAGGCAACGTGCCAGATTTCATTGTGCCCTACAAAAATAGGTGCTACAAATCCTAACCCTACACTGGTGCCCGTATTCCCATTTTGAAGTTGGTTTAAGTTCACGTTGCTAATGCGACTGAATGAGTATAGATTCGTACAGGGTGTGTCTTAAGTCCATCTCTTTTGAGATACAAAAACAAGCAAGCAACAGCGATGGGGAACGAGAGAAGCAAGACCACATAGAGATGACCCAAGAGCTGGGCCTTGCCCAGAAACAGAGGAGACAAGAGCCTTCCTCTGAAGACAACAAAGAGAGCCTGCCCCAGGGCCGGTGCCTGGAATTCTGACCTTTAACCTCCTCCACTGAGAGAGCCTGCACTCTGGTATACTGACCCATCTGGTATTTAAGTTAGAACAGCATTGAGGTAGTTAGTTTATTTTGCCAATCTTGCTGATAAACTCATGTGGGGTTAGTTGAAGGGCAGAAGGATAAATGGCTTGGTGAGCCTCGCCTTTTGAGTTCTTGCTTTGTGATGGTCGGACCAGGGTGCAGCTGCCTTAGCCAGTTCCCTGCTTCATCTGGCAAGGCACACTTCCTGCAAGACATCCCCAAGGAGAAGCCGCATGGACCTACCCTGATGCAGCCCTGGGTGCTGGAGCAGCCGTGTGGAGACCCCTGCCAGCGCTGAGATGCTTACACGTTCACTGATTCAGCTTTCTTCCTGCAGTCGGCATCATAGGTGTGTTTTGTGAAATGGAGGAGGACTTTGTGGATTGGTGTTGGACATATGGGTTAATGGGTTAATGTTGGACTTGTGGTCTTGGACAGCATTGGGTTAGGATGTTTTCTTGATGTACACTTAACCTTTATATAAAACTCTCTCTTATACATATGAGTTTCTGTGGATTTGTTTCTCTAAAGTACCCAGACTAACACAAGCATTGATACTAAGACAACGCTGAAGATGAAGGGCGTTGCATTCAGCTCTCTGTGGGGATCCATCCACAAGTTGCCCCTATTTGCACACTGACCCCCCAACATGGGCCCATGAATATCCCCAGAGCCTGTAGATGATATTGTAGAAAGAGCAGAGTCTTCAGGGTACCAAGGACTGCGTTCAAATCTCAGCCCCAACATGTACAAATTATTTAAACCAGCGGAACCTTGGTTTTTCTATTGGCAAGGGCTCCCATCTCAGGGGTACTGTGAGAGTGTTGTTCAGGGGCGCAAGAACACTCACAGAACCCCTGATTGGCTGAAACAGAAAGGTCTGACCACTGCTGTGTTAGCTACCATCAAGTCAGGCCCTGCAGAGTGGGCTGGCATGCTGGCAGCTGCTGGGTTGTCCCCTGGACAGGTCATGGAGCAACCACTACCTTGGTGAGAGTTCATTGGCTGCATTTCAGAAGGAGATCACCAGGCCTTTCTTCCTGCTCTGCTTTAGTGTGGCAGCTCTGCTGAAGCCTCGTTAGCATCCTGGCAGCGCAAAAGCCTCCGTCGACAGAAGGGTGGTGCTGGTGCATGAGGTACACTGACTGGGAAGCAAACCCAGAGGGGCTGCGAAAAAGAGGAAGGCCCTCGGTGAGGTGGACTGACACAGTGGCCGCAGCAATAGGCTTAGACAAAAGAACAATTGTGAGGGAGGTGCGGGACCAGGCAGTGTCTGGTCTCTTGGACTCGAAGCTTCCTTTCCTTCTGGGAGTCCAGCATTTTGGAAGGAGCCAGGCAGGTGCCTATGTTGCCAGCTCCTGTAAAAACACAGCCCCTGTGAACAACCTGGCCACAGCTCGCTACCGGCAGAATGAAGTGCATCTTGTGCGTCCCTGGTGGCACTGTGGAATAAGCTGTTGGGCTGTTAACCACAAGGTGGACCGTTCAAACCCACCAGCCGATCTTTAGGAGGAATATAAGGCCATCTGCGTCTGTAAAGATTTACGGGGTCACTGTGAGTTGGAGTGGACTGAATGGCAGTGGGTTGGGTTGGGTTTGGGTGTATGTTTGATGGCATGGTGGGTTAGACATGGGCTGCTGTGGCTGTTGCACAATCTGTTGCCAATTTGAGACTATTAAAAGTGAAGGGGTGGAGTTTAGCCTGGAGGGGTGGAGTCTAGCCTGTCAGTCAGGTCGCAGCTTGATGACCTCATTTGGAGGAGCTAAGGAGATAAATAGCTCACTGGAGGTGGGACACACACTCACTCCCTATGAGACATTCCTGCCGACAAGCCACATGGAGCTACTTAAGAACCCTTGAGCCTGTGGAGACCCCTTGCCAGTGCTGAGATGTTTCTACCGCCACTAGATCCACAAAACCTTTCACCCACTGGCCTGTGAGCTTCCTGCATTCAGCGTCATTGCATGTGTTATGTGAGTCTGAAGAGGACTTTATAGACTGGTATCAGCCATAGGGGCTAATATCGGACTGATGGACTTGATCTGGACTGGGCTGGGGTGTTTTCTCAGTACTCCACTGCTCTTTTATGCAAAGCTCTTGCTTACACACACGTGAGTGTCTTGGGTTTGTTTCTCTGGTCTACCCGGACTAACACAGTTGCTAACCAGAAGGTTGGGGTTCAAACCTCTGAGTTGCTCCATGGGGAAAAGATGAGACTGGCTACTCGTGTAGATTTGCAGACTCAGAAACCCTGACACAGAGTCACTATGTATAAAACAAGGCCCCCGGGCTCCTAGATTCTTGTCTTAATCTGCTCGTGCTGCAAACACATGACGCAAGTGGATGCACAAGAATATTCCAAAGCCAAACTGCCATCGAGTAAAGTCTGATGCCTCATAGGACAGGGTAGAACTGCCCTGGTGGGTTTCTTACACTGTCAGTCTTCTGATTTAACAGTTTTATTGACAGATAATTCATAGATCATACAAATCGATAGTTTAAATACATTAAAGAATTGTGCAGTCGTTACCACAATCCATGTTAGAACATTTTCTTCTTTCCTGCACTCACTATAGCTCCCTATTTCCCCATCCTCTCCTGCCGGGACCCTACGAAACTATTGAGCTAGTTAGTGTCTCTATAGATTTACCCATCCTGGATCTCATATAAAGAAAAATATACAAAAACAAAAACCCCATAGGAAACCCTCTGTTGAAAAGATAACAGAAAATACTGAAAACTAAAACAAGTATATAATTGGATCAACAAGTAGAGCAAATGATAAGGTGTCAAATTTTAACCTAAGGACCTCTGCATTTGTCACTTTCCAGCACACTCTGACTGCACGGCCATTCACATCCCTTGTCGGTGGTCAGCGGGGAGTCCCCAGAGGCTTATTCCACATGGGGACCCCGCAAATGGATATTGGATTTTAGCTAAATTTGAGAGTAGAAAACCTCATCTTTCTCCCACAGTGGCTGGTGGCTTTGAACAGTGGACCTTGCAGTTAGCAGCCCAACACATAACCACTATGCCAGGAGGGCCTCTTGGGTGGCCTAGCCCCCAAACATCAAACTCACTGCCATCAACCAATTCTGACTCATGGAGGTCCTAAGGGGATGGAAACAAACGTCATAGTTCAAGGGGCTGGAAGTCTGCATTCAAGCCCTAGGGAAGCCTGTTTCTGTCCATTCGGGGGAAAATCCTTGTCTTGTACAGCTTCTCTCCCTCGGTTCCTTGGCGATACCCACGTGGCACCAGGCTTTCCCCGTTTGTGTTTCTTTGATTCTAATTCTGATTGGCTCTTTTTATATCTCGTAAGCTAATGACTTAGGACACACCCTACGCTGACTGGGGGCTCCTTAATGTAGCAAAGAAAACCCGCTTCCTAAATGGGGTGACATCTACAGCGTAGCGGTTAGAGTTCCAGCACGTGTTCTGCGGGGCACGGCTCCATCTGTAACAGCACCTGCGTGTTAGGCAGGGTTCTCTAGAGAAACACTTATGGTTATGTATATATATAGGTTTACACAGTGAGTAGGAATATAACAGCTATTAGTCCACACAGAGGTACAGAGGGCTCGGCTCAACTCACTTTTATGCAACAGTTAACGTACTGGAAGCCCTTCAGCTCACATGGCTGCTGGGTGCAAGGTGAAGGAAGCAGACAGCAGTTTTCCTTCAAGCAAGGCAGGCAAAGTCTGCCCGGAGGCAGCAGGCAGCAGGGTGGGTCAGCCAACAGTCAGTACCTCAGGAGTTTAGGGAAGCAGGCCTGGTTGGGATATCAAAGTCAAGCATGGTGACCAGCAGCCCCAAGCTCAAGCAATGTGCGCACCAGCAGCGTAGTGAAGTAAGTCTTGAAGGAGCATCAAGCTCCAGAGACTGGGTCTATGGG
Source organism: Tenrec ecaudatus (assembly GCF_050624435.1). Classification (NCBI taxonomy): domain Eukaryota; kingdom Metazoa; phylum Chordata; class Mammalia; order Afrosoricida; family Tenrecidae; genus Tenrec; species Tenrec ecaudatus. The sequence continues at coordinate 215,649,960 of NC_134532.1, read as the reverse complement.
TTGGCTTAACCCACAGGCAGAGTAGCACACCAGCAGAGAGTACTCCCTACCCATGATCAGCAAAAGAGCCTTTCACCTCTGATTTCTTCCCACCAGCAGTGTCCACCCAACACCTGTCCCCAAAGCGCTCTCCCTCTGCTCTCCTATTCAGGCAGGGCTTTCTCAGGTTGTCTGAATGAAGTGCCCTCTGCCCCACCCTCTATGCCAAGCTCTCCAAGGCCTTCCCCACTCAACTCCACAAAGACACTTTACCTAGAAAAACCTTATGGAAATGAGACATTCTGAGTCAAAGATGCAGGTCCCTGGGGACTGGAGCAGGCCAGGGCGACACTCACAGCCTGGAACACCCAGACACCCAGACTCCAGGCCTGGAGAAGGCCCCCCTTCTGTGTGTGGGCAGCTCTGCCAGCACTGATTAGAAGCAAACCTAAGCAAACAGTGACTCACAGCTCCACATTTAAATAACGCAGAAGCGTCTTACAGTAGACAGTAGCTGCAGACAACCCGCGAGTCTCCCTTTAGGAATCTGGGAAAGCCACACTGTGACACTTCAGTTTTGTGTCAACTTGGCTGGGCTAAGGTTCTCAGTCCTTTGGCAGTATTTCCCCATGATGTGGCTCAACACAATGTAATCAATTCCACACTGGGATCTAGAACCAACTCTCTGTTGCTGTTAGAGGCCATCGAGCGGGTTCCAGTCCATAGCGACCCCATGCACAACCCAACGAAACACTGCCGGGTCCTGCACCAGCCTCTCGGCCGTCCCTGTGCCCGAGCCCGTGGTGGCAGCCGTGTGTCCGTCCAGCTCATCGAGGACCTTCTTTTTCGCCGCCCTCCACTCTCCCGAGCACGCTGTCCTCCTCCAGGGACTGGTCTTTCCTGACAACATGCGCAAAGCACATCCATTCTTCTCCGGTCTTTCTCATTCGATGTCCAACATTCCCATGCACGTGATGCGATGGAGAATACCATGGCTTGGGTCAGGCGCCCCTCAGTCCTCAGAGCACGGTTTGCGGCTTCTTGGCGGGGCCAGAGTTTTCACTTCCTGCATTCAGATCCCCAAGCACTGCTCAGTAGCCCCATGTCCTCGGGCAGGAAGCTCCATCCCTCCCCCTCCCTCCATTCCCTTCTTTGTAAAGTGGGTTATTATCACACATGCAAGAGGGGCCGCTGACTCAGAGACGGTGATTCATGGTAGCCGCTTTATTTTTAAACGTATCTGTCCTATGAGCTCTTCCTAACAAGCCTGTATCGTTTCTGTAACTGATGAGACAAACCCCTGCCATCCTGGATCACAGCTTCTCTATCCAACTGACCCCCAGGCTTTCCAGAGCTGTGGGCTTTATGGAAGCAGACTGCACTGTCCTTCTCCCACGGACTAGCTGGTGGGATTGAAACGCTGACCTTTGTGGTTAGAAGCCAAGCGCTTTTAACCCCTGTGCCACCAGCAGCAAAAGAAGAGGGAAGAAGCACCCCGGGGAGGGGGGATGAGCAAGAGAGGCAGGGACTCTAAGCTTCAAGGATAATAACCAGCCTTGTCGCCAGCGTAAATTCGCTAGCGATGCCTTGTCTTCGAGTTAATTGCCGGTTATTTCTTCAGTGATGCGATGCAGTGGGCTCTTCCTGGAGTGTCTGCCTTCTGCCACGGCCCTGAAGCCTGGGTGCCTCCTTCTCAAGCCAAGGGGACAGGCTGCTCTCATCATCAGCTCCCAAAGATCTTGAGGATGGGTCTCAGGCCACACCGAGCAGCCTGACTCTGTGCAAATGCTTACTGAACAACATCTGAGCTTCCAGAACATTCGGCAATGGTGTGGGATTCAGAGAAAGGGCCAGACTCCCATCTGCACTCCCTGTAGGTCCACTCACGTGTTTCCTTAGACCAGCTTCTCCCACTTGTGGCTGCTTAGGACAGCCCTTCCCTGATGGCACAGGGGGTTCTCTAATGGGCTGCTAACCACAAGGTCAGCAGTTTGAACCCACCTGTGGTGCAGTGGAAGAAAAGTGAGACTTTCTGCTCCCATACGATTTACAGCCCAGGAAAACCAAAAGAAATAGTTCGACCTTGTCCTATAGGGGTGTTATATGTCAACTCCATAACAGTGGGTGTCAGAAAGGGAAGGTGATTTAACTCCTCAGTCACTATTTCCTTACCTGCCCTAAGGGAGGAGGAGAAAGTGACAGAATCCACATTTCTACTGGGGGAATGTGCACTCTCCCTCACTGTCCCAGGGTCAGTCCATCTCAGCACGACCCCTGAGCTTCAACAGTAACACCACCAGGGGGGGAGAAGGGGGATGGTTGTCTTTCTGCCCAGAAAAGAAAAAAAACCACTTGAAAATAAGGTGAAAAAATGGGCAGAGGTGGGGTGGGGTGGGTGGAAGCATAGTGAAGAAATCAGATGCGCTTGGGTATCAGAAAGAATAGCATCTGGGGCCCTACAGGCTTGTCGTAAAACAAGCAGCCATCTAAGTGAGGTGTCAGCTAAGTCCACGTGGAAGAAGTGCACCAACCCGTGTGATCCAAGGATTGTAAATGATAAGATCTAAGACCAGCGGAGGGAGCTGTATTCGAGCTTAAAATTTGAACACTCGATTTACAGACAGCTATGAGTGACCGTGGACGCTCCAAATCCATTTGCAGAGTCCCCGTGTGAATTAAACCTGCAGTGAACCCCCTCTGACCACAGTCCCCGGTGTGAATAGTTTGGCTATCAGGCAGAGAGCATTGTGAATCGAGTGTGGCAGATGTAGGTAAGTTAAAATATAACACCCCTCTGACTCATTTTAAATTTATTCCGACTTTCATTGTTTTCTGCTGTCTTTTAGATTGAGGTATTTCTGTATTTTATTTTGTTATTGACTTTGTTTTCCTTTCGATGTTTTTCTTTGTATGAAATCCAGGTTGATAAATCTGTAGAGACAGTAACTGGATCAGCAGTTGCTTAGGGTTAAGGCAAGGGAGGTTGAGGAAAGCAGGGAGCTAATGAAACAAGAATGAAGAAAATGTTCTAAAATGGATTGTGACGATGATTGTATGACTCTTTAATATATTCAAACTATTGAATTGTATAACATGCGAATAACATGCCAATAAAACCTAAAATTTAAAAAATTTAAGGGGAAAATGCTTTTCAACTCAGAAATCACAGGAAAGGGGAAGAACGCATATAAAAGACAAACCAGGACATTGGACCTCCACTCAAGTACTTACTCAAGGCAAGAACACGTTGTTCTGTTAAATTGGCATTCTGTGATGCTCACCTTCCCGACACAACTCCTGAAGACAAAACCGGTGAATAAGCAAATGTGGTGAAGAAAGCTGATGGTGCCCGGCTATCAAAAGATATAGCATCTGGGGTCTTAAAGGCTTGAAGGTAAACAAGCAGCCATCTAGCTCAGAAGCAACAAAGTCCACATGGAAGAAGCACACCAGCCTATGCGATCACGAGGTGTTGAAGGGATCAGGCATCATCAGAGCACAAAATCATATCATAGTGAATTAGGGGGGTAGGGCAGAGTGGAGACCCAAAGCCCATTTGTAGGCCACTGGACATCCCCTTACAGAAGGGTCTCAGGGAGGAGATGAGTCAGTCAGGGTGCAATGTAGCAATGATGAAAAATACAACTTTTCTCTAGTTCCTAAATGCTTCCTTCCTCTCTCACTATCATGATTCCAATTCTACCTTACAAGTCTGGCTAGACCAGAGGATGTACACTGGTACAGATAGGAACTGGAGACACAGGGAATCCAGGGCGATGATCCCTTCAGGACCAGTGGTGAGAGTGGTGATACTGGGAGGGTTGGTTGGAAAGGGAGAACCGATTACAAGGATCTACATGTGACCTCCTCCCTTGAGGACGGACAAGAGAAAAGTGGGCGAAGGGAGATGTCGGACAGGGAAAGATATGACAAAATAATAATTTATAAATCATCAAGGGTTTATGATGGAGGGCGAGTGGGGAGGGAGGGGAAAAATGAGGAGCTGATGCCAGGGGCTTAAGTGGAGAGCAAATGTTTTGAGAATGATGAGAGCAATGAATGTACAAATGTGCTTTACGCAATTGATGTATGTATTGTGGCAGTTACTGGTTGTTGTAAGGAACCCCGGGTTTGACACTGAGCTACTGATCAAAGTCAGCCGTTCTAGCTCACCAGCCACTAGGCGGGAGGATGATGAGGCTGTCTGCTCCCATAAAGATCGACAGTCTCAGAAACCCTACGGAGCAAGTCAACCCTGTCCTGTAAGGTTATACTTTGGATGTTACCAGGAGGGATCAGATGCTGGGAAAGGGCATCATGCTTGGTAAAGCAGAGGAGGAGGGAAAGCACGGAAGGCCCTCACCAGGATGGATCAACACCATGGCTGCAGCACTGGGCTCAGAGGCAGCAATGGTGAGGATGGTGTAGGACCGACTGGGCAGTGTTTCTCTCTGTTGGACAAGGGTCAACCAACTCAACAACACCTGACAGCAATAAGTGGCTTTTCTACTTGCAGGGGGGTGGGTTGTTTTGGTTGTAGATTGAACTATGTCCCCCCCAAAAGATATGGCGAGTCCCTAATGCTAATGAAGACTCCTGGTGGCACAGTGGTTAAGCACACAGCTGAGAAGCTCAAATCCTCCTGGCACTTGGTGAGAGGAAGATGTAGCAGCCTGGCTGCATAAAGATGCCAACTCTGTAAGCCTCGCGAGGTGGCTCTACCCTGTCCCATGTGGCATTATGAGTTGAAATCCACTTGACAGCAGTGGGCTTGTTTGTTGTTTTTCCTCCCTGGGAATTTTTTTATAACATATGGCTTTATTTATTTTTTAAATTGTCTTATTAGGGACTCCTACCACTCTTACCACCACCCATACTTCCTGTGAATTTGACCTGATTTTGAGACTGGAGTTTTTGCGGATGTCAGCAACATAAACTGAGGTCATATTGGATTAAGGCTATGCATAATATGTTACGGTTCACACTGTCTAAGCCACAGGGGTCCTCAAACTTTTTAACAGGGGGCCAGTTCACTGTCCCTCAGACCCAGTGGAGGGCCAGACTATAGTTTTTTTAAAAAAAAACTATGAACAAATTCCTATGCACACTGCACATATCTTATTTTGAAGTTAAAACATGGGGCAAAAACACCCGGCGGGCCAGATAAATGTCCTCGGCAGACCGCATGTGGCCCGCGGACTGTAGTTTGAGGACCCCTGGTCTAAGGCCTTGGCATAGTCAATAAAACACAAGTAAACATCTTTCTGGTGTTTTCTGCGTTCAGTCGAGATGGATCTGGTGTCAGCCACGACGATCCCTTTTCCAAGTCCTCTTCTGAAGCCAGCTTGGATCTCTGGGAGCTCCTTGTTGATGTACTGCTGCAGCCATTGTTGAATTTTCCTCAGCAAAATGTAACTTGCTGAATGATTATAAAATTATTGCTTGATAATGTCCACCTTCGTTTGGGTCACCTCTCTTTGGAACGGACATAACTATGCATCTCTTCCAGTCACCGATGGCCAGGCTAACAATCTTTATGTGTTCTGTTTCATTTTTGGTGAGTTCCAATTTTCCTAGATTCACACTTTGTATATGCCACCGTCTGGTTATTCCTGGATGTTTGCAGCGGTTTCTCTTCATTTTGAGTCATGTCCTACCATCAAATGAAGTTAGATCCAAGTCAGTAAGGTTGACTCTACTTTGAGGGTCAGCTCCTCCCCTGCCACATTTCAGAGTCTTCTCCTTGGAAGAAGGGCTCATCTTTTGACTCTGGACCCAACAGTGTTCTCCAAAGCCATAAGGTTTCACCAGCCAATTTTTTTCAGAAGTGGGTCATAGGTCCTTCTTGCCAGTCTTCCATATATATGATATCATTATATATAATATGTAGATAGCTCTATGATACCTATCTAGACATGTCAAGAGAGCGACAAGAGAATTGACAATTACATGCCAATTCATGTAATGGTAGCAGATGGTAAGTTCCATTTGTGGGTCCAGTGACAAGTTAGAGGCTTCTCTTGACTCAAGTGGTGCAGAGGCAGATGAGCTAAAACATGGCCTGTCAAGGCAACAGGCTGCTGGCTCACAGGGCTACAAGAGCTAAATCCTGCAGGTCAGGTGACAGGCTGCTGGCTCACAGGGCCACAGGAGCTGGTGGATCTAAATTCTGCACGTCAGGTGACAGGATGTTGGCTCTCATCCAACAACTGAGGTCAGACTGTGATGAGTCAGGCATAGGTGAGAGAAAGAACAAGCTTTTCCAGAACACCCATATCCACTGAATGCAGGACACAGCCCCAAAGAAACCTTCCTCCCAATGGATTGGCTAGTTGCTTCCGATGACAGAATGGAGGATGCTGATAGTGTCTCCCAAACCACTGAGAACCACAGCCCAGGGAAGTTGACACTTAGCATTGGTCAGCACAGGCTGGGATTCCCAGGTGGCCAGCCTGGCTCCAGCTCAATGCAGCTGCCATCCCTGGAAGGCTCTCATGGGGGGTCTTGCTCAGCCTCCTTGCAGACAGGCCAGTTTGGGTCTGTACTCATTCTGGCAAGCTGGCCCTGGCACCTCTCCAGTCTCCTCCTCCACCCCAGGAAATCACCATGACCAAGTGCCCTTAGCTCCTTCAGCAAAGCTCCTCTGATCTCCCCAAGGAAAGTCTGTCTTCATCCATAGATCTGTACTTGCTTCTCCACACCACAGGTCGTTCTGTCTAATTCTGTGGGGCGTCTGCCACTGCTGCTGCTCTAAGGACCCCTCAAAGACATGTATCCCAGTCTCCTTTCGGCCCTCAGGCCCCAGCAACAGGATGTAAATGAGGCGGACACACTGTGAGAGCAGCCGGATGGAAGATGCTTTGCCAGATGCCACCGGAGGCGCCAGCTCACGCGACCTTCGGACGAACGGAACGGAACGCTGCCTGGTCCTGCCCCATCTTCATGGTGGTTGGCATGTTCAAGTCCCTTGTTATGGTTGTGTGCCCACCCACCTTATCTAGGGTCTCCCTCGCTCTCACTGACCCTCTCTGGACCACAGGGGGTATCCTTCCTAGGGATCTGTCCTTCCTAATCATGCATCCAAAGTAAGTGAGCTCAAATCTCACCATCGTCCCTTCTAGGGAGCAAACTGGTTGTGTTTCATCTAAGATTGATGTGCGGACTCTTCTGGAAGCTCCCAGCCGAGGCAACATCGCCATGGTGCCGAGGCTCAGGAAACACAGGAGAGGAGGAGCCAGGCTATAGGAAGGCAGGAAGCAGCTGCCCAGCCGTCCATCCTTTCAGCGTGCAGATGTTCAGACACCGACCTGATGACGTCAGGCCGTCTCCAAGCAAAGGACTGGGCTTTCCCAACAGGACGGTCCCATCCCTGCCCTCCGGGGGAGGAGATGACAACAGACAGGCCCCGCCGTCCCCTTGTTCACACGAGAAGCAAACGGAGCAGGGAAAAGTGATCCAGGGAGCGAAGGACCTGCCAGGAGGCCCAGCAGGAGGCCCAGGCAGAGTGCAAAGGAATCACTGGGCCCTGTGTGCCAGGTCGCTCAGGGGCTCGGGCTCAGGTTCCCAACTGTAAACTGAGGACGACTGAGGCGGATCATCTCTGTGGTTCCTTCCAACAGGGAAGCTTTTGTTCTACAAGCCGCCTCTGGAGCTCAGCCAGAAAGGGTGGGAGGAGACCGCAGGGCCAGCCCTCAAGGCATTTAAGCCAGGCGCTGTGTCATCCTGCCAGCTGGCATCTCTACCTTGAGCTTCAGGTGCCTCGCCTGTGACATGGGATGGTCTTTAGCCATGGTTGAGTCGTGGTATCTGTGAGGGTTAGATACCGGGCTGCTAACCGCAAGGTCCCCCCACTGGTCTGTCAGCTTGTCCCACTGCGGTGGCATGTGTGTTGCTGAAAGCTATGTCATAGCAAGAAAGACTGCATCCTCTCACTACATGTGCTCCATCTGGATGCTGAGCAACTCATCGGAGAAGCTGGATGAGGGGGAGAAGAGTACAGCATCCGGGTTGGAGGAAGGCTTCCTAACCACGTATGCAGATGACACAGCCTGGCTTGTGAATGAGAGGAAGACCGGAAGCCGTGGCTGACGAAGATCGGGGATTGCAGCCTTCGAGATGGATGACAACCCAGTGAAAGGAAGACCACAATCCTCACAACCGGACCAATAGGTCACATCGTGATAAGTGGAGAAAAGGTTGAGGTTGCGTGAATCCACAATCGATGTCCATGGAAGCAGCAGTCAGGAGGTCAAAACACACAGCGCACTCGATCAATCTGCTGCATGAGAGCTCTCGAAAATGCCGAAAAGCAAGAGTGTTCCTTAGTCCTCTGAGGCCTATGGTGCGCCTGACCCCAGTCATGACCTTGCCAATCACCTCTCATGTGTGTAGAGGTTGGATGCTGAATGAATACGGAAGATCGACGAAGAATCGATGCCTTTGAGTGGTGGTGCTGGAGAAGACTGTGGGAAGTACCAAGGACAGAGCAATGTGTCTTGGAAGAAGTATGGCCAGGGTGCTCCCTAGAGGCAAGGATGGCGAGACTGGGCCTCACCTAGCTTGGACGTGTTGTCAGGAGAGACCAGTCCCTGGAGAAGGACATCGTGCTTGGTAAAGCGGAGGGGCAGCGAGAAAGTGGAAGGCCCTCTCTGAGACGGATTCGAACAGCGATTGGAATGATGGGCTCAAGCACAGGGGCGTGTGTGAGGATGGCGCCGGACAGGACAGAGCTTCATTCTGTTGTGCACAGGGTCGCTGTGGGCCAGAACTCACTCGATGGCACCTCACAACCAGAGAACCCTCTGGGGCAGTTCTACTCTAACCCACGGAGCCCCCACGAGTCAGAATTGGGGTGCCAGCCATGGTGAGTAGGGTGTGTGTGTGTGTGTGTGTGTGTGTGTGTGTGTGTGTGTTCCCATGGTGATACTAAGAGTCAACACGCTTAAGCTACAAACTAAAGAGCTAGAGGTTGGAGTCCGCCCAGAAGCACCTCAGAAGAAAGGTCTGGCGATCTAAGTCTGAAAGGTCCCTGCCATTGAAAATCCCACGAGGCACAATTCTACCCTGATATGGAGGGGTCACTGTGAGTCACAGTCACACACACACACACACACACACACACACACACACACACACACACACACACACTTCTGCGCAGCAAGCCGCTGGGTGGCTCCCTGCTGCCCACAGGACGAACCCCCTGCTCCCTTCCCTGGCATGTCACCTTCACACGCCCCGAGGACACCCACACTTCAGCCCCTGGGAACTGCCCACAACGTACAGTGTACATGGGCCAGCCCCTGCTGCAGGACGAGGCAGCCTGAGCCCCAGGATCCCAGCAGCCAGTCAGTGGTCAGCATGGCTGCAGCGCCCTCTGGCGCCTGGCGTGGGCACTCACCGGCGTGGGAGCATTCACCACGGACAAGTTGTAGCCGTACAGGAAGGAGGAGCCGAAGGCGCCCACCAGCGAGGCCACGATGAGCGAGCAGGACCAGTTCTGGAGGAGAGAAGACACGTGTCAGCCCTGGCACTGGCTTGGGGCATGGCCCGGGGCAGCAGAAGGTGGAGGGACGTGGTGGCCAGTGGAGCCTGCTGGCCAGGCTCTCGTCCATGTGGTGGGCAAACTGGTGGTCTAGGAGACCCTCCACCAGGGCCCCTCTGGATGATGCGGTGAGTAAGGCACGTTCTCGCCCAAGGGTGCTTTCCTGCCAATCTGTAGCGGCCCCACACCAGACCACTGCCCTTCCCACTCTGTAGGGCCGAGGAGAACAGCCCCTGATGTAAGGCTATGGGGGGCAGATGCAAACCCACGACCTGCGCACTAGCAGGTGAGAGCTTAACCTCTGGGTCACCAGGGCTCTCCACTGCCAGTAAACACAGTCTAGCCAGTGCTTACCGGGCTGCTCTTCTGGCTGCTAACTGCAAGGTCAGTGGTGCTAGCCCTGGGAGAGAGATGAGGTTGCCACTCCTGGGGAGATGTACAACCTGGGAAACCCCATGAGACAGCACTGCCGTCTGCAAGGTCACTCAGTAGGAATCCACTCTCCTGGGCAGTGGGCTTGGCTCTAGCAAAGCCCCACCCCCAGCCCCCCTGCTGTAGCCAAAGTGGCTGCCACCTTGCCTTCCTCACGGACCTTCCTAGATGATGAAACTTTCTGCTCTGTCTTCAGTGCCGGAAGGCACAGGGTGGTGCAGACAGCTGTTGCTAACCGAAAGGCTGGAGGTTCCAGTCTCCCCAGAGCCATCCCCTTGCTAACCCTCAGCCCCTGGAAGCCTGTGGAGCGCAGTTCTACCCTGACCTACAGGAGTCACCGGGATCGGGATTGGCCTGGCAGCAGCCGGGTTACAGCTCCTGGCAGGAGCTCTGTAGGTGACGGTGCACTGAATACTGTCTTACCTGAACCCGGCCAAGGTGAAGCCGGACTAGGTTTCCGGCAGGCCCAGCCCCTGCCCCTTCCCAGTCCACTTGCACTTATTAAATTCTGGCCGAGCATTGCTCTTGGCCAGTGGTTCTCAACCTGTGGGTCGTGACCCCTTTGGGAGTCGAACAACCTTTTCACAAGGGTTGCCTAAGACCATCAGAAAACACGTTCCAATGGTCTTAGGAACCGAGACACCGCTCTCCTATCCGTCTCCAGGCGGGTCTGCCCACATGCAGATATGCCCACATTCGAGTACCCGGCCTGAAGACTGTTACCATGCTGCACGACAAAATTTCATTTACGGTATTTGTTGTTAGAAACAAATATTTTCCAATATATAATTAATTACATATTGTTTTGTGATTAATCGCTATGCTTTATGTTTAATTTGTAACAATGAAAATACATCCTGCCTATCAGATATTTACATCACAGTAACAAAATTAGTTATGAAGTACCAACGAAAATAATTTTACAGTTGGGGGTCCCCACAACATGAGGAACTGTATTAAAGGGCCGCGGCATTAGGAAGCTAGAGAACCACTGCTCTTGGCGCTGACAGACCAGGACGGCTTTCCCTAGTTGATCAGTGGGAGGCGCATAGCTGCTCCCTGGTGCCTCCGGGCTCAGATTGCTGGGGTCCAGGTGCTCTGTCTGCTTCACCCACTGGTGGTTACCTGCCACACACTCAGCGCACAAACATATGCAATATGTATGCATGCACATGCATGGAGTGCATGCACATACACATACACATAATGCACGAACCACTGTGTTCACACACAATCTTGTGTGTACACATGTGCATACACAAGCATGCATGTGCACGTACACACATGTGCGTGTGTGCAAACATACACATGTTCCCTTAGCTTGTGCATGCATACCTGTGCTCACCCACAGGCACACCCAAGCATGTGTGCACACATGAACATTCATATGCACGCACAGTGCACACACATGTGCCCATTCACATGGACACCCAGACATGCACACAAACATCCACAGCATATACATGGTTAAGTATGCAGACTCATACATAAACATGTGCAGATTCCTTCACGCATACATGAACACGTGCGCACATGCACATGCTTACACAGAATGCAGGCACACCTGCACACACACAGCATGCATGTAACCCATGCACACATGCACGGGTACAGGCTGAGATGTTCAGTGCCCTCCTCTGAGCACTGCAGAATGAGGAGCCACAGGCTGAGGTGCAGGGCATGGCTTGTACCTGCCTCCCTGCCATCCTGCCCCACCGCCCCACCGAGCGATGGGCACAGCCGCCACATGGCACTGATGCTTGTGTCTCTCTGGCAGAGGTTGGACAGCTCGCATCCTCGGCTGACCGGAGGATGTGGCTCACTCCCTGTGGCTAGTGGGAGGTGCTTTCTCTCCTGTCATTTAACATAAGCCTCTGTGTGTTTGTGTGTGAGTATGTGTGTGGGGGGAGGGTATGTGTGTGTGTGTGCTCGAGTGTGTGCATGTGAGTGTACACGAGTGTGTGCAGGTGAATATGTGTGTATGTGTGCATGGATGTGTGGGGGGTATGTATGTGTGTGTGCTCGAGTGTGTGCATGTGAGTGTACACGGGTGTGTGCAGGTGAATATATGTGTATGTGAATGTGTGTGTGCATGCGTGTGTGTGCATGGCTGTGTGTGTGTATGTGTGTGTGTGTGTGTGTGTGTGTGTCTTCGAGGGGCCATGCTTTGACAAAGTTCTGGGCACCCAGCAGTGAACAGAACAGGTGAGGTCTCCGCTCAGGAAACTGAATCTGTCACATGATCCCAGAAGGGAAAGCAGAGCCCATTGTTAACTCCCTGGCCTTCCCACCTCCTCCGCCTCCCTGGCCCTGCGCCAGGACAGGGCAGCTCCCGTCAGCCTCTTCCCGTCACTGGAACGTTCTGGACCTCAGCCTGCCCACCTGTAAAATGGGACCGTAACTCCAGAGCTCGCTGCATCGGGCTGTGGAGGAGTCTTCGAGCCCTGCGCAGCAGGGGGCTTCCTCTGCGTTCTGTGTCGGCTTCCTTATGGCCTAGCCAGGAGAACGGCCGGCCCCAAGCCCTTGCCTGAACACACCCACCCGAAATCCTCCTTCATACGTGTTGTTGTTAGGAGTCATCAATCGGTTCTGACCCACAGAGACCCTGTGCACACAGTAGGGCACACTGACAGTCCTGCGCCATCCTCACTATGGTTCCTGTGTCTGAGCCCAGGGTGGCAGCCACTGTGTCCGTCCATCTCCTCGAGGGCCTGCCTCTGCTTCGCTACCCCTCTAGCAAATATGCTGTCCTCCTCCGGGGACCAGTCTCTCCTGACAACATGCCCAAAGTACGTAATACAGAGTCTTGCCATCCTCGCCTCTAAGGCGCACTCTGGCCGGACTTCTCCCAAGACTCTTACTCATTGCAAATGGTCCCTTCTCTGCAAGCCTCCTTGGGAGCCCAGCTCCCGGCCTGTGTGTTTCTCTTCGCTGCGCCTTCCTCTGACTCCCAGGTCCTTGTAGCGGCAGTGACACCAGGCTCAGACTCAGCCACGACGGTGGCGATGGCTCAGGCCCCGGCAGTGCTGCGTTCTGTGTGCACAAGGCCGCCGGGAGTCAGAACAGGCCCGAGGACAGGTGACAACAACAACTTCAATTGTTCTGCAAAAGAAAGGGGTTGATGCAGGTAAGTCCTCCAGAATCCCTGGCACCCAGTGGAACCAGGTGCTGGTCACCCACTGGCAGGGTCCAGGAGAAGGCGCCCTGGCATGGGGACTGGCTTCTCCTCTCTGTTGAGCACGCACACGCCTGGCAAACCTAGAGCTCAGTCCTAGCCAGAAGGTAGAGCGTGGTCAGTGGGGAGGGTCAGCAGACCATGGGGTGGGCCTTTCCAGGTGGAACAAGAAGATTCTTCTCCCGTGCTGCGGATGGGGGCTGTGAACTGAATCCCGTTCCCCGACAAAGGACAGAATCCCCATGTACACAACACTCCTGCTCTGTCACCCTTTTCCTTTAAGCTTGTATCCTTGGCTCTCAGCTCAGAGGTCATACCACAGAGTCCCCCAAGCTGTGCTGGACATTATTTTTTCTGAGCCCTTATTGCTTTGGAGCTCACACATTTGCCCACACCCCACACTTGGAGCTCTTGTGAGAGACGGTGCTGGCCAGAGGGGGAAGAGTGGGGTGGGGCCACCTCCTCCGGCCTCTGGCTCTCCTGGGAGCCCTGTGTGGCCTGCCCCCACCCACGGGCAGGCAACATCTAGCTGACAGTGGTGCTGGCTGCCTGTGCCCACACCCTGGAAGAAAGACACCCCGAGGATGTGGCGGCAGGGGCCCCCAAGATAGCGCTCCAGCTACACAGGCTCCGAGAGCCAGAATGAGGTGCCCACGTCCTTGTGGGGAGGTGGCCCCCAGAGTCCACAGCCTTTCATCTGGGATGGCTGCCAACTGGCAGAAGCCACCCACCCCCACCCCCACCACGTGACTGGCCCCCAAGCCTCCTGCCATAAAGAGACTGGCTGCCTGTCTCTCTTACCTGGCTTCTCCTCCCCGCTGGCTTACTGCTCCCCAGGGGTTCCCACTGGGTGGACTCCCTCCCTGGGAGCTGGGAGCTGCTGGGCCTGGGTGTGAGAACAGGGAGGCTCAGCTCCGGGGAATCCATGCTTCTGTCTCCACAAGCCCGGCCCTGCTGGCAGCCTGCGCGCTGCCAGGGCATTTGGACACACGAGGAGACAGAGTCCATGGGTAAGAGGGCGGGACCCGCCTGGCCGGGAAATGAGGCAACTTCATCAAGACTGCAGGCGCGCTGGAGCGGCTCCCAAACCAGGCCAGCCACCCACTCCTGGAGAGCCTGCAGCCCCTGCTCTGGGGACTCAGGTCTCTGAGCCCCAGCAACAAAAAGCCAGAGACTTGCAGGCAGGCCCAGGTCTCCAGCCCTGACTCCACCTCACCTCCTCCACAATTGCTCAGCCGAGGCCTTTGATCTTTGCCCTGGTTGGTTTTTTAGAACAAGGATAAACCATGAAACCCCAGGGAGCGGGCCTGTCTGCCCTGCACTCTACAAGAAGAAACATTAGTCCACTGCTCTCTGCAGGGCATTCCTGGAGAGCTCCCCACTCATGCCCTCTGCAGGGCATTCTTGGTGAGCTACTCATGGTGTGGGGGCGTGTCGGAGGAGAACTGGGCTCCACCGGGTTTGCGACAGCGGAGTTTTTTCAGGAGATGGCCAGAACTTTCTGCCAAGGAGCCTTCAGCACCTGAGCAGTTGAGCACCTGGGCCATTTTGTGTGCAGTCCCTGACCTGGCGAGGGGGTGGGGGGCGTGGGGAGGCAGGGAGAGGGCACTCCTGAGCAACCCCTGCTGTGTGCCTGGCAGGAGAGCAGTGATGAGACCAGACCCCTGGGCACAAACCAGAATCAGTCCAATAGCCGGCCCCCTGCTTCCAGTCACAGGTCTCCGGTGCCAGAGAGGTGGCTGGGCCATGCGCTCTCCCAGGGCGCGTGCAGAGGCTGGGCCAGTGGCCAGCACCTGACTGCAGACAGCGAGGGCAGGGACTACATGTGCCCATCAATTGCCTTCCAGGTTGTCTTCAACTCCTGGAGACTTTCAATCTCAAACTCACTACCCCTGAGTCGATTCTGACCCATAGTGACCCTCTAGGACAGGGGGAACTGGCCCTGCGGGTTTCCGAGACTACAGCTCTCTATGAGAGTAGAATGTCTCCTCTTTCTCCCAAGGAGAGTCCGTGGCTTCGAACCTCTGATCTTGTGGTTAGCAGCCCAGCACACAACAAGAATGCCACCTGGGAGCTCCACAGGGGCTTCCACAACGGATAATTCAGCAGTAGATCTCCAGATTTTTCTGCCAGCGTGCCTCTGGCTGGACCCACACCTCCCACCCTCGGTTAGGCAAGTGTTAGCTGCTTACACCACCCAGAATTCCCTGTGGGTCCCCAGAGTTTGAATATTCCCAGGGCCTCTTCCAGCCCTTCATGAAAAGAGCTCACGAGCTACTCCTGCAACTGACATCTGGAAGATGCTAGAAAGTCTCAGTGGACACAAGGTCATGGTTCCCTAGCAGGGGAAAGATGGGGAGGGGCTGCTTTCTTTTAGGTCCATATTATTCTCAAATGGGGACACGCCCAAAGCCCAGACAGTGGAACCTTGACGTAACCTGCTACAGGCACCAAGGTGGCTGATACAGGGGCCTTCATCTTTGCACCTCACTCCACACCGGGGTGGGGGGACCGGCGGAGTTCAGCCTGTCCTTTTCACAGTTGCCGGCCGATTTGGTCGGTAGACTTGGGTAGGTAGCAATATGGACATAGTTCTTCTGGGTCATGGTGGTGACCACACGCATCACCTGAGACGAGGCACCAAGGCCAAAGCATGAGCTTTGCTTGAGAGTGGCCATCCAGGCAGGGCGGTTGGTCTCTGTCCGTCTGGAGCAACAGAGGAAGAAGGGAGTCGGGAACAGCAGGAGGATGTGGAACGTGTGGCCCATCGACACCACGACCGATTGCCTCCTGGGGCTGCCTCTCCTTGCCGGGAGGCTCAGGAAGCCCTCTGGACGCAGAGCCGGGGGGATGGCAGTCAATGTGCACTAACAACACAGCCAAGCCCGGAAGCTGGTGGAACAGCTCTGCCTTAAAGCCGGCATCCACCACCTCAAAAGGTGTCTGAAGCCCCCTCCTCAGAGCTCATGAGGTCCTGTGAGTCACACACCCGGGCAACATGCTGCTGCTCCAAGAGCTTGTTTCCGAGAACCTTCCCAAGCACAAGCATCCCTGTATCATCACGTAGTGGCCTCCAGAGTCCACTGGTCTCCCTCCCTCCTTCCCTCCCTTTCTTCTCTGTCACGTTTCCCTCTCTCTTCCTCTCGCTCCTTCTCTCTGTCTCTCCCCCCCTCTCTCAGACATCATTTCAAGTACCCCACAAAATGTTTCCCATCCCAGAAAGTCCCCACTGCCCCATAGGGTCGTCACCCAGACCCTGGACTTTCAGACCCACATCACAAAAGACCCCCCCCCCAAACCCATCGGTGCACCCACGCTTGATTCAGCATATCCTACATCTCACCAGCTGGCAGCCCCTCCCTCAGAGTCTCTGTGATGGGGGGTGGGGTTGAGCAGGATGTGGAGAAGAAGGGCATCCATGTGGTGGGGTCCATACCTAGATCTGGCCACCCACGGTTCATGAGAATATTTCTGCTGGCAGATGGGGGCTAGGAGGGAAGAGAGCCTCCATTGGTACGAGTCCAGAAGAAATAGTTGGTACCTGGCTACCATTAGTGATATTCTATAGAATCTTTGATTAAAGAAGGAAAAATCGTAGACTTGAATTTCAAATTCCCATGGAGTACAGACTTTCTGAACCCAAAGAGGCCGGATGAGCCCCTGAAACTAATGTGCCAAGGTCGTCTTCACTGAGAACAGGAGAACTGGTTGTTGCCTGGCTACCATCACTGAACATTCTATACGAGCCTCTTGGATTCAAAGCAAAGAGACGGAGAACAGAATTCTGAATTCTCATGGACACCAGGCTTTCAGAAGCCTTAGAGGCTGGATGAAGCCCGGAGACTATTGCCCCCAAATCATCTTTAAACCATAAACCAAATGTATGCCCCAGAGTTGTCTTAACACCAAACAGTAGGTATAAGAGAGCAGCCTCCAGGGAAGGACACCATGCTTGGTAAAATGAGGGGCAGTGGAAAAGAGGAAGGTCCTTAACGAGATGGTCGGACACGGTGGTTGCAACATTGGGCTCAGACATAAGAACCATTGCGAGCAGGGCGTGGGACTGGGCAGTGTCTCATTGTTCTGTGCACGGGCTGCCGCTCATAGCACCCAACAACAATGCGCACGCAGAGTCAAACCACGCCATAGGGTTCTCGAGGCCGTGACCTCTCAGGAACTGCTCATCAGAACTATCTTCCAAGACACCTGTGGGTGAGTTTGAACTACTAACCTTTTAGCTCATAGCCAAGTGCTTGACTATGTCAATGACTGAGCCACGGGGGCAAGAGAATAGGTTTCAGCACATTCATAAGGGTGATGACATGACTACTGTGGTAGTTACCTAACCTGCTGTCAATTTGAGACTTGTGAGTGACGGTGTGGAATTTAGCCAGTCAATCAGGTAGCCCCTTGATGACCTCATGTGGAGGCTTTAAGGAGATAAATAGCTCACTGGAGATGGGACACATGCTCACTCCCTGGGAGACATTGCAGCTGACAAGGCACATGGAGCCACACTAGTGCCCTGAGCTGGAGAAGTCACGTGGAGACCCCTGCCAGTGCTGAGATGCTTACAACTCCACTGGATCCACAAGACTTCCCACCCACTGGCCTGTGATCTTCCTCCATTCGGCGTCATTGCCTGTGTTTTGTGAGTCTGAAGAGGACTTTATAGATTGGTATCAGACACATGGGCTAATATCGGATGTATGGACTGATCTGGACTGGGCTGGGGTGTTGCCTCAATCTTCAATTGTTCCTGTATATAAAGCCTTTCTTATATGCATATGAGTCTCCCTGGATTTGTTTTTCTAGTCAACCCAGACGAACACATGCTGGTAACTTGGGAGTGGGGTACTAGAGAAACAGATCATGAAGATGGAGAGTAGATGTTTGTTTGACCTCTCCCTCAAGGTAGTTTTCTTCTTTGGCTAGCCGGAGATCAGATATGTCCACGAGTCTCCCTGGACTTGTTTCCCTAGTCTACCCGGACTAACATAACACCTTCAACAACTCTCCCCTCAAGAAATGACCTTCAAGCCCGAGAACCAATCCACGCCCAGAACGTCTCCAACAGATCAGTTCATCAGTGACATCTAGCCACTGAGATTCGCGTAGCAGAAGCTTCCCGATTCATTTGTTCCTCCCCGTCTCAGTTTCCTGTGGCCACGGTCATTCTCTCTGCCCAATACCACCTTAGTCCTTGCTGGAGGAGGCCTGCCCCAGGGCCACCTGAACACTCACTCCTACGAGGGGAAGAGATGAGGAAATAAGTGACTGACCGATTTCTTGTTTGCCGGGTCACTTTCGTTGTCATCAGCTGGGTCCTTCTCGCTGAACTCCATGGTTTAGTTTTCAGATTTGAGACGAATTTGCCTTTTCCCCCTGAGGAATAGAAAAAGGAAGATGCCATCAGACACTTTCTGTCCGCTGTCGGTAACTGAGTGGCCTTTCAAAGACTTGTTGCAAGGGAGCTCGCTGGGACATCAGGTCAGGGGACAAGAGACCTCACATTAAGCCCCCAGAACCCTCGAGACCTAGTTATATTGAGGCCCTTTACAGCCTAACTTTTTCCATCTGTGAAATGGGAACACTGAACTCCATCTTGAATAACCCAGGCTCTTTGGTGGAATTCCCTCCCCACTCTCACCCCGCACACATACCCATGACTATGGCCCTGAGTCACCCTTTAAGTCTGGAAGTGAACTCATCTCCAAGACTTTCCAGCCAAGCAATGAGTCTACAGGGGAACAGTAAGCCGAGAGAGGCACTCACACCTGAGGACCAGCAAACATTTGAGATAAAAAAGGCAGGATTGTGTGGGGAGAGGTCAGACGCTTACAGACATCCTCTCCGGGGGTAGTTAGTCACCAGACTACAGGGTAGGCCTCTAGGGCAGTTAGTCAACCAGACTACATGGCAGGCCTCACTCCCTGCTACCGGGGACAATAAACTATTCCTCCCTGAGACCTGTGACCAAGCGTTCTCACCCTACCAATAATGATCTCTATCAGATGAGTCAGGGAACAGGCCAAACTGACTCTGTGACTTCCAAAGTTAAGTTATCCGCCCATCTTATCACATGTATACCCCCAATTCCTCCTCTTACTGTTGCATGAATGTCCCTAGACCACCCCCCTCATTACTGTATCGCCTATGGCACAACCCCTCCCTATGATGTATGTCCTCACCTGTAATTAGGGGGCTTGCACGTCCCCGGAGAATATAAAAAGCCTGGGCTAGTGCTAAAGATCACTCTCTCCCTCCACGTGGACCATCGAGTGGAGCTGAGGTGAGCATTGCTACCATGAATAGTGTCTGACTCCATTTATTTCAATACTTCACTTCTATCTCTCATGCTCTCTATAACTTTACTTCTATCTTTGCTTATTATCGCTGTACAATTGCGCCTACCAGACCCATAATGATGTGTTAGGGGCTGACTTCCCCTGACAGTATTGACCCAAGGTCAAAGTTCAGAAGGCAAGAAGGTAGAATGGAAACAGGACGCCTGGGGCTGAAGTAGTGGGGTACGGATGGTCCATTGTGAGGACGGTAATCGAGGAGATAAAACAAAATGAGTATGAACTGTTGAGGGGGAGATGGAGGATGTGCTTGGTAACCCTTTGCCCAGCTTGCAATACACAAGACAAGGGAGGAAGGGAATCCAGCCCCTCCCTGGCACACCTGCGTTCTACAGAGAAGGCCCTTGATGGACGGGACTTGTTCTGCAAATACTTTGCTCCTGGAGATGTGAAAAGGAAAGCAGTACACTTGAAACTCATCTCCCATCAAAATGAAAAAAGAAAATCGCCCAAAGTATCACTACCCCCGCAGAACAAACCCCAACCCCAACCCAAATTTGCTGCCGTAGAGTTGATTCTGGCTCACAGAGACCCTATATGGGATTCCTAAGATGAAATCCAAACAACGGACCAACAGATGACATCATGATAGTAGAGAAAGATTTAAATTGTCAAGGGTTTGGTCTTGCTTGAAGCCACAATCAATGCTCGTGGGAGCAGCACCCACGACATCAAAAGATGCATTGCACTGGGTAAATCTGCTGCACAAGGTTTCTTGAAAATATTGACCATCAAGGATGTTTCTTTGAGCACTAAGGTGCACCTGACCCAGCCATGGCATTTTAAATGTCCGTCTATGCACGTGGGAGTTGGACAGTGACTAAGGAAGGTCAAAGAAGAATTGGTGCATTTGAATGGTGGTTCTGGAGAAGAGTACTGAACATCCTGAGGACAAACAACTCGGTCTTGGAAGAACTGAGGCCAAAGTGCTCCTTAGAGGCAAGGATGGCGAGACTTTGTCTTACGTGCTTCGGACATGTGGTCAGGAGAGGCCAGTCCTTGCAGAAGGACATCATGCTTGGTAAACTAGAGGGGCAGCGAGAAGGGGGAAGGCCTGAGGAGATGGACGGGCGCAGTGGCTGCAACAATGGGCTCTGGCACAGGAACAGTTGAGAAGCTGGTGCACGACTGGGCAGTGCTTCACTCTGTGGTGCACAGCGTCACTCTGGGTAGGACCGACTCAGTGGCACCTCACAACAATAAGACTGTAAAATTTTACAGGACCAGACAGCCTCATCTTCTCTTCATGGAGAAATTGATGGGCTTGAACTGCTGACCTTGTGATTAGCAGCCCACTGACCAACCCACAGTGACACCAAGGCTCCTTAACTACAGGCAAGGCAGGCACATACCAGTTGAATCACTTTCTGAAGTCCATTTGGAAGTCCATTTCTAATGCCATAAAAATGTTTCTGTCCTTTGGCACAACTATTCCACTTTTTAAATTAACTCAGAGCAGTAATAAGGAAAAAAGATTTAAATCCAGTGTTTTGATCTTACTGTTGTTGTTAGGTGCTGTTGCGTCCGTTCCAGCTCATAGTCGAACAGGATGAAACACTTCCTGGGTCCTGCACCCACCCTCCTGACAGCCAGCGCTATGTTTGAGTCCCTTGTTCCAGCGGCTGTGGCAAGCCTTCTCATTGAGAGTCTTCCTCTTTGCTTCTGGCCTTCTACTTTACCAAGCCTCTTCCTCTTTGGGGACTGGTCTCTCCTGAGGACGTGTTCGAAGTACGAGAGACAAAGTCTTGCTATTGTTGCTTCTAAAGAGGATTCAGGGGATGAAACACACAACATTCCTCTAGTTCTTTATTGCTTCCTTCCCTCTGCCCCACCTCACTAGCATGACCCCCGTTCTACCTTACCAATCTGGCTAGACCAGAGCATGTACACTGCTACAGATAAGAGCTCTTAGCACATGGAATCTAGGACAGATAAACCCCTCTGGACCAATCATAAGAGTAGTGATACCATGATGGTAAGGGGAAGGTGGGGGGGAAGGAGCAAGGGGAAACAGAACACATGATTGACATACAACCCCCCCACACACACACACCTGGGGGATGAACAATAGATATGTAGGTGAAGGGAATCAGTGGATGGTGTAAAATATGAAAATTAAAATAATTTATGAGAGGGGCAACAGAGGTACAGAACAGAGATAGAATTTAGCCAGGAATGTGAAGTTGAGAAAGAGTTTGTTGAGGCGGGGAAAGAACTCCCGGGGGAGAGAAAGGAAAGCAGAGAAAGGGATGGTGGAATCTTGAGCCCCCAGGAGGGTTTTGAGACCCAATGAATTAGGTCAGGGAAGTCACGCCTGGTACTGGGCGGCGGGATATATATAGGGTATGAGCTTAAAGGCATATGGGCCAGAAAGGGGAAGAGAGGTTCTTTGTGCTGCAGTTTCAAGTTTTGGGTCAGGAGATGACCTGTCAGTAAATCATTTTGTTCTCAGCAAACTTGCTTCCTGGAACACCAGGAGAGGGGGGCGTGGTCTTCCCAGGGAGGCAAGCTTTGTGAAATGCTGGAGGCAGGTGCTTTGGAGTTCAGCCAGGTCTTCTCAAGAAGTTGGTACAAGGGGCTTCCCGGCCCAGAGCTGGCCCAAACAGTTTATAAATTATCAAGGGTTCTGGAGGATTGGAGGGTGGGTGAGGGAGGGGAAAAGGGAGGAGCTGATACCAAGGGCTCAAGTAGAAAGAAAATGTTTTGGAAATGATGATGGCAACATATGTATAAATGTGCTTAATAAAATTGATGTATGGATTGTTGTAAGATCCACCAATAAAATGATTAATTAAAATGTAAAATAATTAAAATTAAAAATAAATAAAATAAAGAGCTTTCAGACTGTACTTCCTTCAAGACAGATTTGTTTATTTGGGTATTTTCAATAGTTGTCACCAATACCATAATTCAAAGGCATCAATTCCTCTTCCATCTTCCTTATGCCTTGTCTAATCATTACAGATTTTTTTTCAAATTAGAAATGGTATTCACAAGAGGAAAAACCCAGCCAGTAAGTTTAAATGATGGTCCATTTATGTGATAGAGATGCATAGAGTACTTGAAAACCTATGTTATCTAGGACTACCCAGTCATGAAAAGTGCTTATAAATATGTCCTTATTGAGAAAAAGAAAGCTATGTAACAGAATAGACATAATCAACATCAACCAGCAGATGTACTTATTAATGGATGTGCATTACTAAGAGGTGAATGTTTTTAAACACGGTAAATGTGATTTTTTAAATTCAAAATTAAATTGGAAATGTAACTTGTAAGCAATAAGTGACTTGTGCGACAAAGGTGTGTTAAAACTGTGAGCATCGAGGCAATGAGAGAACTGATGGGTCATTGGTAGGACTCTCATTTTCCAGGCTGCAGAACAAGTGTGCTTCCTGGACAGTGTTTGCCATGCCTGTCAATGGAGGCTTGGGTGTTGCTATGACACTGAGTGGGTTTTAGCTTCCAGAACTTCCAGACTAAGATGGACTAGAAAGAAAGGCTTGATGATCTCAATCGTTGAGTTCATAAGAGATCATAGGGATGGTTCAGGACCAGGCAGCATCTCATTGTATCCTGCACAGGGCCACTGTGAATCAGGAGACAACTCAATGGCAGCTAGCAACTGCAACTAGCAACTGTAACACCTAATGGAGAGGCAACCTTGACCAAACCAGGTCTCACTCGCGGGGCTTACATTCTAGGGGAGGAACGGCTTGAGTCAGAGCATTTGGACAGCTTGGAAAACATTTTGAAAGTGGGGGGGGGGGCAGCGGTTGGCCCAGCATGCAGGAAGAAAGCCACCAGAGATGGACCAGTTGGCAGAGATGGTGAGGACAAACCCCATATTTATGTGCGGAGGAAACCGAGTAGGCAGTCACTACATGGCTGTGATCTATTGCTGTGAGGCTCTGCACCGTTGAGCCCATTTGACCCACGCAGCAGAACAAAACACCGCCCAGGCCTGCTCCATCCTCCAGATTGTTGCTATGTTTGAGCCCATTGTTGCAGCCACTGCACCAACCCATCACATAAAGGGTCTTCCTCTTTTCACGGATCCTCTATTTTACCAGGCTTGGTGTCCTTCTCCAGGGACTGGGCTCTGCTGACAACACGTCCAAAGTACGTGAGACCAAGTCTCGCGTCTGTGCCTCTAAGGAGCATTCTGGCTGCACTTCTTCCCAGGCAGATTAGTTTGTTCTTTGGCAACGTGGATGGTATTTTAGCCAGTGTTTACCTTATTACGCGCACGCACTGAGAGTGCGGGTGTGCACGCACATGCGAGAGTTTTCCAATACTCTGCTAGAAAAACAAGTTATTTTGGTTTCTTTACTTAAAACAATACTTGAAAAATGAACCCTAAAGATCTTGAGTAACCTAAGAGAAGTAATGTTTGAATGCTCTGCTCCTTCCTCCAGCAGAAAATAAAGTTCAGGAACAAGACACAATTCCTCTAGGATGGTGGGAGAAATACAACCAGAATGGTCCTTGGAAGGGAAACTGGTAAGACGTTGACTCGTGAACATCTTCCGGACATGCCCTCAAGAGAGCCCGATCCTTACAAAAAGAGCATCGCCTTTGGTAGAGGGTCAGCAAACATGACGGGAACCCTCCATGATGTGGATTCAAAGATAGCATCCAACGGCGGATTCCAATGTAGTGAGGATCGTGAAGATGATCTTCGGGCTGGGCATCTCTGTTATGGATAAGATCACCAGGAGTTAGAGATGACTGCACAGTAATTAGTGACATCACGAGGTGACGGGCTCTGAGCTGCTGAGTCAGACCCTGAGGTCATCTTGGGAGGCCTGACCAGGATATTGCTTTCTTGTGCCGCGGGCTGCTATGAGCCGGAAAGGACTCCACAGCAAGGATATTGTTGGCAAGGGGCTGTTGTAGGCAGCATGCTAGTGTGACATCCAAGGCTCTGCATCAAGGGGCCCCAACTCTCATCTCAGCACCCCCCAGCGCATGGCTGCCCACTGGGCCTCTGTTTTTCTGAACCTTCTCAGCTTGCTTATAACATTTCCCCACCCCCTCCCTGGCTCATGTCCAAGGTTGGCTCCTCTGGTTTCCTGTCTGTTCCCTTTGGGATTGCCCCATTGCCGTGCATCTCATAACGGATAGCGTTTGCCTGACAAGAATCCAATTGCATAGGCTGTCTGCTTCCTTGCCTGTCTGTTCGCCTTTGACAGCTTCCCACCTTGGAAGCTGTAGTTTATTCAACCTGTGCCCAGAGTCCAGCATTCTCACCTGGCCAGAGGAGACGGACAGAAACCAGATTGAAGAGGTGCAGTCAAAGAGAGGGGGGAAATGAGATCCAAAAGGATGGAGGGGAGGGAGACAAAGGAAGCCCAAAGGATGGTCTCCATGGCCACCACCCTGTCCACCTCCAAGGGTGCATTTAGTGTGTGTGAGTGGCTTCCACTACACAATTCATGTGAGAACACTACCTTTCTTTGCTGTCACACAGACAACAAAGGTAGTGTGTCCCTGAAGGTGTGCAACATGATGGCCCTGCAGGAACCCAAGTACGAAGATGGTCTCCAAATGACAGCAAGGTTGGGAGATGATTTGACCTCCCTTTGCCATGACTGAGCCAACCCTACTGGAGTCTTCTCTGTCTACATCCCCTCCCTGGTTCTCCTGAGACAATCAGGCCGTTGGATATAAGAATTGGGCCCAAGGCGTGATGTGGGATGAAGATAAATGGTAATCACACCACGGGGCTCTGCCAGGTGATGCAGGGAGAGACTACCAAAAGAGAGGACTCCAGGGTACTGCCTCCTTCAACAAGCACAGTGTTGCCATGCTTGCTGGTGGTTATCGTGCGGTCAGCCCTAGATTTGTGGAAAGTCCATGCACGATGGACCTGGTCCCGCAGCACCCCAGGGCCTCTTGTTGCCATCATTAGGTGCCCTCTGCCCAACAGAACCAAACACGGCCCCGTCTTGCACCATTTTCACAGTTCAACTTTAAGCCCGTTGTTGCGGGTACCAGGTCCATCTGTCTCCCCAAGGGTCTTCCTCCTAGTTGCTGCCCTTCCACTTTACCAAGCACGATGTCCTTTCTCAGGGACTGTTCTCTCCTGGGAACATCCACAGAGTGTGAGGTGGTCTCGCCATCCTCGCTCTTAAGGAGTGTTCTATCTGTATTTGCTCCAAGACGTCCGTTTGTGCCCTTGGTCGTCCATAGTACAGTCCACAGCATCACCGCTCAAATGTATCAGCTCTTCTGCATCCTTCCTTATTCCGCAGCCGACTTTCACGTGCGTATGGGACAGTTGAAACTGCCACCGTGGTGCTCAGAATGGCAGCCTTACTTTTTGCCACTCTAACGAGCTCTGTGCAGCAGATGGACCCAATGCGATGGCTTGATTTTTTGACTGCTGCTACCATGCGCATTGATTGCGGACCCGAGCAAGATGAAATCCTTGACAGCTTCCATCTTTGCTCCGTTTATCACGATGCTGCCTGTGGTTCAGTTGGGGGTTTTTCACTTCCTCTACATAGAATGACCTCTTGTAGATGCGACCTTCAGGACCCGCAAGTGTCTTTTGGCTGGATTTTCAGAAGGAGATCATGAGGCCTTTCTTCCTGGTCCAGCTGAGTCAGAAAACGTCGCTGAAACCTGTTCAGCATCACAACCACACCCAAGCCTCTGCTGACAAATAAGTGGTGCCTGCTCATGAGGTGCAATGCTGTTGTTGTTGCTGTTGTTGTTGTTGTTGTTGTGAGGTGCCAGCGAGTCAGTTCCAACCCATAGTGACCCGATGCACAACAGAACAAAACACCGCATGGTCCTGTGCCATCCTCACAGTTGCTCCTATGACTGAGCCCACACCGCTGGGACTCAGACCCGGGTCTCCTGCAGGGAAGGTGAGCATTCTACCACTGACCTCCCACTGCCTCTGATGGAAGACTCACTAAGGAGACTGAGCCAGGGAAAACAAGAGGAGCGAATAGACCAGTAAGAGGAGACCCTCAGGTGTGAATGGCTAGCTGTCTGACTGTTGACTAGCGGCCCAGTAAGAGGGTGGTTTCCAAGCCTGTCTTCCTCCGTACCTGTAGGTGGGTTCAAATAGCCAAGCGTCCAGCTAATATTTGAGTGTCATACTGACTGTGCCTCCCAGAGTCTCATCGGCTATTCACTCTAACACCTATGTATGCACACCCATTCTACCTGTCCCACCCTACCACCACACACTTCTGGTCACACACCTTCATGTTCACAGTGGCTCAGCTGCTCTGACCTGGGTTTCCAGGTGGTTCCAACTTTGAGTGGGCAATGCACACCCCAACAAAAGCCACCCTCTGGGCTCTGCCCTACTTGGGCAGTGCTATAAAGGTTTTACTGTTAAATACAAAGTTGAGGATATGAGCTATAACCCCCAAGGGGAACAGAGAAACGAAGTCCCCAGGGAATGCCAAAAATAGACTTTGGGGCCAGGGCACGGCACCCCATCAGACTCGACCGTGAAGCACTCCTAAAGGTCGACAAACAGACCTTGAACTATTTACAGGCTTTTCTCTTTTTTGTCATTTTCTTGTTGTTGTTTTATTTTGTTGCTTTGTCTTTTTTTTTTTTTTGTACATACTATTATCTCTGCAGGTCTATCTAGGTAAGCTAGGTGGTATAAAAAATCTGGAGGAGAAAATAATGGGTCTGACGGTTCCGGGGAGAGTTGGGAGAAGGGGATGCGGGGAAAATGAAGTGGGT
Organism: Tenrec ecaudatus; assembly: GCF_050624435.1. NCBI lineage: Eukaryota > Metazoa > Chordata > Mammalia > Afrosoricida > Tenrecidae > Tenrec > Tenrec ecaudatus. The sequence goes on along the minus strand of NC_134532.1, from coordinate 215,622,749 downwards.
GTTAACCACCACAGCGACAAGGGAACAGCAAGTGATCTACAATCCATGGCGAGGAGGGTGTAGGAGGCCTGGTAGGGCTTGATCAAGGGCAATGCAATTGAGAGGAATTACTGAAACCCAAATGAAGGCTGAACATGATAGTGGGACAGGAGGAAAGTCAAAGGAAATAGAAGAAGAAAGTAGGAGGCAAAGGGCATTTATAGAGGTCTAAATACAGGCACGAACATATGTAAATATACTTATGTATGATGATGGGGAAACCGATCTATGTGCATATGTTTATAGGTTTAGTTTTAAGGTAGCAGATGGACATTGTACTCCCGCAATGCAAGAACACTTTGTTCTACTAACCTGGCATTCCATGATGCTTACCTTCCTGACCCGAATGCTGAAGACAAAATGCGTGCACAAGCAAATGTGGTGAAGAAAGCTGATGGTGCCCAACTCTCAAAAGATATAGCATCTGGGGTCTTAAGGGCTTGAAGGTAAACAAGCGGCCATCTATCTGAGAAGCAACAAAGTCCACATGGAAGAAGCACAGCAGCCTGTGTGATCATGAGGTGCAGATAGGATCAGGTATCAGGCAGCAAAGAACAAAAAATCATATCATTGTAAATGAGGGGGAGTGCAAAGTGGGGCCCCAAAGCCCATCTGTAGGCCACTGGACATCCCCTTATAGAAGGGTCACAGGGAGGAGATGAGCCAGTTAGGGTGCAAGGTAGCAACAATGAAACATACAATCTTCCTCTAGTTCTTTAATGTTTCCACCCCTCAACCCCTCACTATCATGATCCCAATTCTACCTTACAAATCCAGCTAGATAAGAGGATGTGCACTGGTACAGATAAGAGCTGGAAACATAGGCAATCCAGGACAGATGAACCCTCAGGACCAATAGTGAGAGTAGTGATACCAGAAGAGTAAGGAGAAGATGGGGTATAAAGCGGGAACTGATCACAGGATCTACATATAACCCCTCCCTGGGGGATGGACAACAGAAAAATGGGTGAAGGGAGACATCAGACGGTATAAGACATGACAAAACAATAATAATATATAAATTGTCAAGGATTCATGAGGGATGGGGGATGGTGAGGAAAGGGAAAAGGTGAGGAGCTGATACCACGAACTCAAGTAGAGGAAAAATGTTTTGAGAATGACGATGGCAACAAGTGTACAAATGTGTTTGACACAATGGATGGATGGATGGATTGTGATACAAGTTGTACAAGCCCCCATTAAAATGTTTTTTAAAAGAAAATAAATATAACCCCCCACCTAATTTACAATAAAATGGTTATAAAAGAAAGTGTTCCGTGATCCTAGTAAAGGTCTGAAGGTCGTTCCACTCTGTCGTAAGCCTAAGTTTCCAGGTCAGCTGTGTGCTTGGCAATAGGAATTTAGCAATCCCTCTGCTACTGCTCTTGGGCAATGTACTGAACAACACAGGAACAACCGAAGAGGCTGAAAGGAATACCCGATTCATGGTACCAAAAAGAACTGGTCAACGTTCAACCACTAGAGGAGGGAGCATAAGATCAAGAGCCAATGGTACTTAAAGAAGGGGTCCAAGTGGCGATGGCGGCATTAGGAGAAAGCTAGGCCCTGGGAATGGAGAGAATCACAATGGAAAGGTTTCGGCAAATGGACACGGCACTGGGACCACCCACTCATCCAAGTCAAGAAATCTGGAAGGCAACTACCTGGCCATCAGCTGGAAGAGTTCCCTATTCCTGTCCATTCCAAAGAGAGTGAGCCAACCGAATGTAGGAGCAATCAAACCATATCATATCCAAGTAAAATTTTGCTGAAGGTAATTCAACAGACGGGAACTGCCAGGAACTCAAGCCAGATAAAGAAGAGGACATGGAAAGAGGGCTAGCACTGCACACACCAGCTAGATCTTGGCTGAAAGCAAAGGATACCAGAGAGATGCTGCCTTGTCTTCTACTGCCTATCCATAGGCATTTGACTGTGTGGGTCACAGCAAACTGTGGGAAACAGTAAGGAGAATGGGCATTCCAGGACACTCACTGAGTTTGTGTGATGCCTGTACAGGGGTCAAGAAGGTCAAACAGAACACGGGGGCATTCGTATGATTTCAAGTTAGGAAAGGTGTGCGTCGGGGAAAGAGCTTTGGTGGCATAGAGTGTTATTCACTGAGCTACTTAACCACAAGGTCAGGAATTTGAGCCCACCAGACACTGCTCAGGAGAAATACATGGCTTTCTGCTCCATCAAAAGATCCACAGGGGAGGAAACGCCAGGGAGTAGCTATCCTCTTTCCTCCAGGGTCACTCTGAGTCAGAACCAACCCTGGGAGTGGATATGGGTTTAGCTGTGTCCGGATTTTAGCCTTTGACCATATTCACTCAATCTGTAGGCTGACCAAGGAGCCCCACACTGGACTACATGAACAAGAACTGTGGCGTCAGGACCGAAGGAAGCGTCTTAACAACCAAAAACGTGTTTGCTGTAAGGACTTGACGCACTTAGTGGTGACACTCAGCGACCACATACTGCCCTCAGTCTGGATGACACCTCAACATAAAGCGAGCCAAAATCCTAATAAATGGACCAACAAGCAATATCATAATGCAGAAAGGATTGAAGCTGTCCAGGATTACTTGGATCCACAATCAATACCCATGGGATCAGCAATGACACAAGGCATTGGACAAATCTACTGAAAAAGCCCTCCTGAAAATGTTAAGAGGCAAAACTTTCTAACTCACATCCCTCGAATTGATTCCTACCCGTTTTGAGCCCCTAAGACAGGGCAGAACTTCCCCTGTGGGTTTCCAAGATTGACTGTTTGTGGCAGCAGAAAACTCATCTTTCTCCCTCAGAGCAGATGGAGGTTTCAAACTGTTGACCTTGCGATTAGTAGCCCCACTATGCATAACCCACCATGCTATCGGGGCTCCTTGTTAAAAAGGAAAGGATGTCCTTTTGAGGACTACAGTGTATCTGCCCCAAGACATGGTACTTTCCATTTTCTCATTCACATGTGGAAATTGAACAGTGAATTAAAAAAATGAAGTGCTGATACCTTTGAATTGTGGGGTTGGCAAAGAATATTTAACATACCATGGACCACCGGAAGAACAAATAAGTCTGTCTTGGAAAAAAAAGTACAGTCAGAATGTACAGAATGTACAGTCAGAAGTAAGGATGGCCAGACTTGGTCTAACGTAGTTTGGCCATTGCTATCAGGAGGAACCAGTACAAGGAGAAGGGCATTCTTCTTGGTAAAGTAGAGAGGCATCAAAAATGAGCAAGGCCCTCAAAAAGGTAGATTGACACAGTGGGTGTAGCCATGAGCTTGACCATAGCAATGACCGTCAGGATGCTGCCGGACTGGGTAGGGTTTCACTCTGGTCCTCTTAGGGTTGCTTTGGGTTGGAATCAACTCCACCGCATCTAACAACAACAAGAACAACTACCATCACAGCTGTTCCTGATTGTGAACCAAGGACTATGCATCAGATGCTATGACAAGGCTCAGAGACACAACTTTGACTACCCTGCATATGCCACACAGGTTAAGGTCAGAGCCTCACTCAGGACCTCCATGGTGGAGGGCAAGATAAATACCAAGAAAAGGTACAACCACAGGAAGATGGGCAGCTAGCAAACGGTCCTGACCCTGAACCTGTTTACCGAGCAAAGAAGAAATGGAAAATGGGGATGAACATGGAGTAGTCTGAGAGAAGGAGAACAAGGAGAGGCCCCCGGAATAACAACCAAGCCACAATCACTGACCACAGATGGCGCTGTCCGTGGATGCTCGTCAGGTGCTTTGCTGACTGCTTTGCATACATAGTCTCACTTGGTCATCACCAGAATTCTGTAAGGCTGAGAGGTTACCCCCTGTTCCAAGTCCCCCTTTCCAATTGCATTGCACAATCCCAGTCCTTGAGCAATCCTCTGCAAAGCAGACTCAAGTCTGAGAGCGTAACTCACCTGCTGCGTTCAACGTCTCTTGCCTGGTTCAGTGTAAAGAGCAAACAGATAGAACACCTCATTGAGAGACTGACTCCCAGTCTATTCAGATGTGAACGCAGGAAATTGTGAAAGAAAACAGCATTAATGATTAAGCCACATCCAGCTTGAATGATACTGTAAACATTCCCTGATGTGGCTCTCAATATGGGATAAATGATTAACAGATGATGATCCGTGGCTGACTATTGATTGATGGTTGCTGGAGATTGGAATGCAAAAGTTGGAGACAATGAAGGACAAGTACTTGTTCAATGTGGCTTTGGTGATAGAAATGAAGATATCAAATGATAGGCTTTTTAAAAATAAGATCCACAAAGTAATCATTGGAAATACCCTTTTTCCAATCGCATAAATGGTAACTATACCCATGGGTCTCAACATATGGGATACGTAGGAATCAAAATGACCGAACCTGTGAAAAGAGACCATTGGAGAAGCACAGTAACCTAAGAACAAGGCCAGCAGCCAACAATGGAACACACCATTCATGGTTCATACGCAAGTTCAAGTTGAAGCTGAAAAAAAGGAAACAAATCGACAAGAGCCAAATGCAGTATTTCTCACCTGAGTGTATAGAGACCATCTCAAAAACCGAATGGCTGCATTGAACGTTACTGACCACAGGCCAGCTGAGTTATGGGAGGGCATCAAGGACATCAAACAGGAGGTAAAGGCAAAAGATCATTAAAGACGGGCCATCTGGTCAGGTTCTGGCCAGCTCAATGTGGGCTGCCTCCCCAGGGTGTCCACTGGTCGCCTCGCCTTTAGTCAATGGACACTGTCACAAATACTCAACAACCCTAGCCCCCTTGGCAACCACAGTACAGCCCCAGGAAGATGGGCAACTAGCCAACGGGGCCTGACTCCGGAATTTGTTTACTCACAATTCTCTGCAACTGAGCCAAGAAGAGAGGGAAAATGGGGATGAGCAAAGAGTTGTCTCAGAGAAGGACAAAGAGGAGAGGCCCCCGGAATAACAACCAAGCCACAATCACTGACCATAGATGGCGCTGTTCGTGGATGCTCGTCAGGTGCTATGCTGACTGCTTACATACTCTCACTTGGTCATCACCAGAATTCTCTAAGGGTAGGTCATGAACTTCAGACCAGTCAACCGGCTCTCATCTCCTCCTCGAGTCCCTGGGAGCCAGATCCACGTGTGCCAGTGGCCAGACTCAACTCGTCTCTTTGCTGTGTGTCTCTCCCTTCCACTCAAGAAGTGGATCCACGTGGTCACCTAACAAGCACAAGCATCTCAGGCTGCCCACAGGCTCCCTTACCTCTGAGAGTTTCTTCCTGGATCCAAAATTTTTTTCAGCTTCTGACACAAACCACTAGTTCAAAATTCAACAATCCAAAGAGTTCCTTGTTTTAAAAAAAATCTGTCAACATCCTGCTAGGCAAGTCTCTTTGCCTTCTAATATCCTGAGCACTGGGTGGGGCTTAGCTTTCCAGAGCCTTCTTTGCAGGCATCTCCCAAACCCATTTAAAGATAAAATATTAATAGCTCAAGGTAAGTGGGCTTACAAGCTCTCTATTTTCTATTTCCCAATAATCATTTCTATCAATTATTATATCAACAATAATAAGCATAAGAAATTAGTATAAATAAAGTAGAATCAGATACTAAACTCAATTTTCAATCCTTATTTAGCTTATCTTAATCCTTCTCTAAACTATTCCATTGATACAAAATACGGCCTTAGGTCTCTGACAGCATCAAGCCAGAGCCAGGCTTCCTGTCAGTCATTTTCACTAAGCAGCTCTGAGAAATTCAAAGGGTGATTTCATCCCCTGAGCTCAAAATATACATTAACCACATTCATTTTCACCATTTCAAACAGGAATAACCAAAGACAACAACCAAACAGAATAATCCAAACTTTAACATTCCATATTTTTTTCCGGAAAACAATGCGGTAAACTGCCTGGCTATATCTGACCTCTGGCTAACCAAAGAAGAAAAACTACCATGAGAGACAGGTCCAATAAACACCCACTCTCCATCTTCATGATTTTTTTCTCTACTTCCCCACTCCCAAGGTGCCATAATGTGTTAGTCGGGGTTGACTAGAAAAAACAAATTTAGGACACTCATATGTGTAAGAGAGAATTTAATATCAAAGAGCAATTGTACATTAAGAAAACATTCCAGCCCAGTCCAGATCAAGTCCATAAGCCCAATATCATCCCATATGTCTATAGTAATCCATGAACTCATCTTTAGACTCATGCAGCTACCCAATGATGCTGAATGCAGGAAGATCACAGGCCAGTGAGAGTGGTCAGACTTTGGCTCACATACACCAGAGATATTATGAAGAGGGACCAGTCTGAGGAAAGGATATCGTGTTTGGTAAAGAAGAGGGCTGATTTTTGAAAAAATAAAGGAAGACTTTCAATGAGATCAATTAACATAGTTACTGACACAGTGGGTCAAACTTAGTATTGATTTGGGGGGCGGCACAGGGCTGGGCAGTGTTTTGTTCTGCACATGGGGTTATCCTGAGTCAAAAATCATTCTTGTTGGTTTGTTTTTAAATGCTTTCCTGTAAAAATCCACAACAGGTAAATCTAGAGAGGCAGCAACTGGTTCAATGGCTTTGTGGGTGTGGCAGGGGTTGTGGGGGGAAATTGGGGAGCTAATAAAGATGAACACAAGAATAAAGACAATGTGCTGAAACTGATTGGCACAACTGTTCTCGGTGTGATTAAACTATTGAATTGTATGATAGGTGACATCTGTGCCAATAAAACTGTTGAAAAAAATCAATCAGATGGGTCCTAACAACAACAAGAATGGGTTGCTAGCCCAGGATCATCAAAACATACCCTATAGTATGTCAACAAGTCCTGGACCAAAAGTCCAAAGTCAGAGGAGTCTCTTGATGGGACAGCTGGCGGGTTGATCTTGGTGAGTGGTTTCATCTCAGCGGTGCGGTGTATCCCTTCTCTTCAATGCAGAGTTGTGGTCAGGGACAGGACCGGCCAGCCCTGGCTGTGATGAGGGAGTCCAGTCTGATGACACGGGGAGGGAGCACAGCTTGACACAATTTCTCCCTTCAATGAGCTAGATAAGGGTTTTTTGTCTTCTTGGAGAAGCGCACATGGTTTGCGCTCAATGACTAACCTAAAGGTTGGTGGTTCAAAGCCGTCCAGGGGTGACATGGAGGAGAGACCTGGCACCCTATCACATGCCAGAAAAGCCAATGGAGGAATTCTACTCTATGACGCATGTGATGGCCATGGAATCCACGTGGGTACAAAGAGACATCGGAGCCCTGTTGTCTGAGCCCTGCCTGCTGGAGTTTTATGGGCACCACCTTGCCCTGGCCTCTTTCTCGAGCTCTAAGGCCAGGACTGGCTCCCCAGGTCCCATGGAGCTGACTCGGGCTGCTCAGAGTCCGAGGAGAACTGTGCTCCATTGATAGGATTTTCAATGGCTGCTTTTTCAGATGCAGGTCATCATCTTTGTCTTCTGAGTGCACTTGAACTAATCTTTCAGTTAGCTGATGAACCTGGTATCCATGAGGGACCTATGAAGTGAGGCACCCTAGTTAACTTTGCTCGCTCTTGGGGACGCTGAGAAGAAAGGAAGGCTGATGTGGCAGAAGGGGGTGACAGGAAGAAATGAGGAGTTTGAGGGGGTTGCTGGGTAATGCAGGGCAAGATCCAGGCCCAGCCAAGGGACTGATCTCCAGAGAAAGCTGAGGGCAAAGGATGCAAATTGGGGTTATCTGAGGGAAGCACAGAAAGATGGGAATGTGGAAGTCCTGCCCACCGACAGCGAGCCATCAATGCTAAGACTGTGCTGGTGAGTGCCCCAGCCCAGACACCTGGAAAAGCCAGTCCAATTTCCTTAGCAGGGATTCAAAGCAATTTCACATGCTGTCAGCAGAGACGTGAGGTGCAGAGACAGCAAGGACATGTCTTGGGCTGCATCGTCAGCAGGGAAGAGATGGACTGGAAACCAGATCGCCTTCCAAAGCCTTGTCCATCCCCCAATGGCTGCCTCACACAAACATTTTTATGGGTTCAGTCTTGCAAGAAGTACAACCAGAGTACAGCTCTTCAGGACTGAGAATGGCGAGACTTTGCCTCCCATACTTTGGACATGTAGTCAGGAGAGGCCAATCTCTGGAGAAGGACATCCGGCTTGATAAAGTGGAGGGGCATCAGAAAAGAGGACGGACCTCGGTGAGATGAATTGACACCGTGGCCGCAACCATGGGCTCAAACATAGTAAGAGGGAGGATGGTGTAGGACCAGGCAGTGTCTCTTTCTGTTGTGATTGGGTCTGCATGTAGTAGTACTGACGTGATGCCACATAACAACAAAATAACAACCACCTTTTTGGAGGCCAAAAAGGAAAGACATCAAAGGCATTTGTCTGCAGAAGGAAGAAGGGAAACTATCGTTATTGGCAGATGGTATGATTTTATGTATATGGAAAATCCCAAGAGCTCCACAAGGGGAGTGCTGGGAGTGATAGCGGAATATGGCAGAGTGAAAGGATACAAGATCAACAAACAGAAGTCTATCAGACTGCTATATACATCGGATGAGATCACGGAAGAGGGGATCATAATGGCAGTACCCTTCACAATAGCCAACACAGATTGAAATATCTATGGATAAACCTGACCAAAAAAACAAAAGATTTGTATGAGGAAAACTACAGAACACTATTACAAGAAACCAAGAGTGACTTCAACAAGTGGAGGAATATACCATGCTCATGGATCAGAAGACTAAATATAGTAAAGATGAAAGTTCTGTTCAAGGCACTATATAGGTTTGATGATTCCCAATACAAATGCTATCATCTTTCTTCAAAGAATTGGGAAAACTGATTACCAACTTTATATGGAGAGGAAAGAAACCCAGATTTAGCAAAGAACTTCTCAAGAAGAAGGACAAAGTTGGAGGGCTTGCTTTACCTGACTTTAACACCTATTATACAGCCACAGTGGTCAAAACCACATGGTATTGGTATAATGACAGATACTCAGACCAATGAAAAAGAACTAAAAATCCAGAAATAAAATCCTCAGTATACAGACAGCTGATCTTTGATAAGGACCCAAAAAATATCAATTAGGAAGCAGATCCTCCAACAAGTGGTACTGGAAATAAATGGAGCAAGACCTACAGAAAAATCAAGCAAGACCCTTACCTCACCCCATGCACAAGAATAAACTCAAGATGGATCACAGGCCTTGAGGTAAAACCCCAAAAGATTAGGACCATCAATGAGGGAATTGGGACAAATATGAGAAGTTTGGTGCAAAGAATACACAGGCTGTCAGGAATAGGGAAGGACACACACACAGAGGAGGCAAAAATTGGCAAGTGATATACTGAAAACACCTGTGTGCATCAAAGGAGTTCACCAAGAGAGTAATAAGAGAGCCCACAGACTGGGAAACATCTTTAGCAATGACACATCACACAAAGGCCTTATCACTAAAATCTACAATACTCTTCTGGCTTCCAATAAGAAAAGAAAGAGCCCTTTGGAGGTGGGCAAAGAACCTGAACAGAAGTTTCACAAGGGCACAAATCCAAATGGCCAATCAACACATGAGAAAATGTTCCTGATCATTAGACATAAGAGAAATACAAATTAAAACAACTATGAGATACCAGCTAACACCCTCAAAGATAACCCAATTCAAAAATTCAGAAAGTAACAAGTGTTGGAGGGGTTGTGGGGAGATAGGAACTCTCGTCCACTGCTTGTGGACCTGTAGGTATGTACAGCCATTATGGAAATTGGTTTGGCAATATCGAAAACATGGAAATCAAACTACCATATGACCCAGCAATCCCCCTACTGGGCATATGCCAAGAAGAGGCAAGAAACAAACCATGGCCAGACACCTGTGCTCCAATGTTCATTGCAGTGCAGTTCACAGTCACAAGGAGTTGAAAACAACCCAAATTTCCATCAACAGATTTAAAAATGGTGGTACATACATCACTAAAAAGCAGTGATGAATGCATGGAGTACATTGCTGCATGAAAAGAATTAGAGGAAATTATGCTAAGCAAAGTACAAGTACTTCATGAGTCCAGTGAGGTAAACTTAAAAAGCAAAAGGGGCATAGGAGAGAAGCTACTGTTTGCATATGTTCCTGAGGTGAGGTCCAGTACTATTGCAGGGGCCAGACCCAATCCAGGGATACATATGGCAGCCATCTGAAAAAGGAGGCAAAAAGAAGAGGAGGAAAAGAAAGACCTGGGGGCACAGGGCACTAACCCACCCAAGGGAGGGTGTTGTTTATATCTCCACAGGAGAGAGAGAATAACCAGACCTGAACCCGGGCACCAAGACATGAATACAACACACCCGCATGAAGCAGTGAACCAAGAGAGGTCTTTCGGGCAGGTCCCAATCCCAACTACATGGACCATGTACCCTCCACCTCCCCACCCCAAAGAAGAATGCACTACAATGGGCAGCACTGAAGCTACAGCTCATGAAGAGGGGCCTTCAGATCAGAGCACACAGGAGCAAACTAAGAAGGAGAGAGAGAGAGAGAGAGAAAGAGAGAGAGAGAGAGAGAGAGAGAGAGAGAGAGAGAGAGAGAGAGAGAGAGAGAGAGACTAGAACACTCCCTGGCCCACCGAGCCCCGAGGACCATATTCCCGCTCAGAGCAGCCGATGCACAGAGAGGACCATAGGGTCGGCCCCATCATGAGACACGACATTCCTCACTGACCCATAGCACTACAGGGGACAACACTGGAGACAGTGCGGGAATTGTGCCCCATCTGCGCATGCAAGAGATCAGCAAAGGGAGCAAAGAAATGAAGTCCCAGGGGAATCCCCAAAACGGACTTGGGGGTCATGGCGTGGCACCCCATCAGACTCGACCAGAAAACACTCATAAAGGTCAACAAACAGACCTGGAACGACTTATTTGCTTTCCTTTTTGTTGTTGTTGTTGTGTTTTGCTTTGTTTTTGTTTATTATTGTTTTTGTATGTCTTTCTAGATAAGATAGGTGGGATAAACAATCTAGAAGGGAAAATAATGGTTCCGGTGGGACACAGGAGACAGGAGGAACTAACAAATTCATACCCAAGTGATGCAAATCAGGAAATATACCAATCACGTATTATCATTCTCTAATGAAAATTACAAAGCAGACAAACCACACAACCAGAGAGTTTCAACTGCACATAATTAAGTTAATGAGTTGTTCCTTGAGTTATACATGAAAAGTATTTTCTCCCTATAATTCCACCCAGGTTGATATCAAATAAAAGTTTGTGGGTTGTTCTAAGGTCAATCCTTAACTTCATAGATAAGCCCTTAAACTAAGCCGTGCCCCTCTTGTTCCATGGGGGAATCCAGTAAAAATAACGATCATCAAAGAACCTCTCAATGACCTCATACACAAGTGAAAGATGGACAATGAAAAAGGAAGGCAGTTGATGAATTGACGCGTCCAACTGCGGTGTTGACGAAGGAAGAACACACACACTAATCCATACACTTAGAAGAAGTACAGCCAGAAGTGTAGATGGCGAGGTTTCAGCTCTCTTACTTTGGAGACGGTCCCGGGGAAGACCAGTCACTGGAAGAGGGCACGAAGTTTGGTAGAGAATCAGCAGTGAGTTGGCACAAGATCTTGGAGATGGTGTTGGACATCATGTGGCTCTGAGTCGGAGTCAACTCCAGGACCACTGAGGAGAGCACCACCACTACTTCCTGGAAGGCTCGAAGGCACTGGCACTACAGTAACACATCCGACAGGACAAACACAACGAGGCGTCATGAAGGTGAGCTTCAAACACAGAAGGCAGAAAGCATGGTGGCAGAGACTTGGGCTCAAGGCTGGGACTTCTGTGGGAGTGTTCTCAACGGGAATCTCTCGGCTGTGGCAGCGGTCCTAGCAAGCATTATGGGTGCAGGTGCTCAGGAGCAAAGCTAGAGTTAGTGCTCTGGGGTTGTCTGGCGATCCGACTCCTGTTTCAGAGGGAGTGGTAGAAACTGATGAGGCAATGCCAATCAAACCCGGACTGGGATCAATAACATCCTATAGGACTCTGACATTGACAAAATGACTTCACCTCTGTTATCAGAGATCATCACCACCCAGATGTTAACATGGTGGACGGGCCCACACTGCAGTTAAGGAGAGAAGGCTGAAGTGCAGAGAGGTGACTCAGGAGCACACAGGGAGTGACAAGGAGTCAGGAGTAAGCCAGGTGCTGGTCCCCTGCCACTTCTCCCCTTCTGGAAGGCTTTACCACAAGTTGTAAGGATGGTGAGACTTTGTCTCACGTACTTTGGACATGTTCCCAGGGGAGAGCAGTCCCTGGAAAAGAACCCGGAGTAAGTGAAGGGTTTACGCCCTTAACTTAAGCCTTGCGTCTCTTGCAAGTGATGGAGGACAGAGGATCAGGAAGCCTGGAGAATGGATGCATTTGAATGGTGGTGCTGGAGAAGGATATTGAAAGTACCAAGAACAACAACAACAAAATTCGGTCTTGGGAGAATTGAGTCCAGAGTGCTCCTTATAGGCAAGGATGGTGAGACTTTGGCTTACTTGCTTTGGACTTGTGGTCAGGAGAGACCAGTCCTTGGAGAAGAACGTCGCACTTGGTAAAGTAGAGGGCAGCGAAAAAGAGGAAGGCCCTCAAAGAGATAGACTGCCACAGAGGCGTCAACAATGGGCTCAGCATAGAAACAAGTGTGAGGACGGCACAGGGCCGTGCGGTGTTTCGTTCTGTTGTGCATGAGGTGGCCATGAGTCAGAACTGACTCAACAGCACCTAACACCAACAATATCCATTTGGAATCGACTCAGTGGCACCTAATAACCACAGGGCTCTTCCCCACCCTCCGTTTCTAAGGTCACTGCAAGTCACAAATGAAAAGTAAATTAATTGCCTCCTGCATGCTCCACCAGGTGGCTCACTGTTCAGTCAGACAACAGTGGCGAGATGGGTTGCTCCTTGGGCTGCTATCAGGAAGGTCAGCAGTTCAAAACCATCAGCAGCTCCAAGGGCGACAGAGGAAACTGTCTGCTCCTGTAAATACTGAGTCTCAGAACCCACAGCGTTGATGCTGCTCTGTTGTATAGGGCAACTAGGAATCACACTCAGCATGATGGCAGTGCGTTTGCTTTGTCCGTTTACACCACTAGGAAGGTCAATCACCCGACCTCAGAGAGGCAGCATTACGGGGTGGGGGGAGAGGGGAGGGGAGGAAAGAAGGAAGAATTGGAAACTGGAAATGCAGCAAGGACGTGGGATATGGGATGTTCCATTGTGGGGACTGTAAACGACGACAAGAAACCAAAAAAAACATCGGTATGTGTTGTCAAATGGAAAAGGATCTATAAACCCTCGCCCAATTCACAATAAAACATTCAAAAAGAAAAACATTTTTGAAAGGTAAATGAATTGCTAGATTCAACCACTACCACTGGAGGAACCCAATTAAAAAGTTGGCAGTTCAGGTCCACCTAGGGGTCTCTGCAAAGAACGACCTGGCCACCTAGTTCTGAGAAATCAGCCCCTGAAAGCCCTAGGGAACCCCAGATCCACTGTGACACATAGGGGCTCATGCTGAGTGACAACAGACTCAAGGCAATGGCGCACATGTCCTTTCTTCTAATTACGATGCTGTTCACCTTCTCTCATCTGTTTCAACAACAAGCGGTGAAGCACCCATCCCACCTCAGCAATCAAGTGAACAGCTGCCACCACCCAGCCGGGGGGTGTCTACCACATGGGAACCTGAGAAGGGAGGCCAGAAGATGCCAAAGTTGCAGGTCAGCCAGTGCAGGCCTCCACCTTCGGGGATCCCTTCCAACTAACCAAGACTCAGCACCCTAAGTAGTTCCCAAGCCAGGAGCGGCACACTGAGCGGAACCAGAAGGAATTACCCAGATTCTAACACAGAGCCCTGGTTGGGTGGTCACCCCAAAATGGAGGTTTAAACCACACGGAGGTTCCCCAGAGGTAGACCTGGAAATTAGTTTCCATAAAGCTTGTTATGGTGAGCATGTTAAGCCAACCAACAAAAACCCCATTGCCATCAAGTCGATTCCCACTCATGGTGACCCTATAGGACAGAGTAGAAATGCCCCTACTGGTTTCTGGGACTGTAAATCTTTACGGGAGCAGGCAGCCTCATCTTTCTCTCTCAGAGCAACTGGTGGATTCACAGTCCAGACCTTGAGGTGAGCAGCCTCACACCATGCACTCAGGCGGATCTGCCTCATAGCAGCCCTCTGTGTAACAGAACGAAAACATCTTTGCCCTTTACATACTGTGTTAGGCAGGGTTCTCTAGAGAAACAAAACTAGGACACTTACGGTGATAGATAGATAAGTAGATAGACAGATAGATTGATTGATGTATACAGCATGGAGGAAAATAACAGCTAATTAGCAGCAGTACAGGGGACTCAGTTCAACTCACTTCCGTGGAACAGTTAATATACTGGAAATCCTTCAACATGGGCTGCTGAGTCCAAGGTCAAGGAAGCAGACAGCTGAGTCTTCCCTCAGGCAAAGTAGGCAGTCTGGCCACAGGCAGGGAGGGTCACCAACAGTCAGCAGCTCAGGAGCTTAGTGAAGCAGGCCCAGATGGGCTATTGAACTCAAGCAATGCAAGATTACAGGATCCACCAGCCTCAAGCTCAAGCATTGTCCACACCAGCAGCGTGGTGGTGAATCAGGTCTCAAAGGAACCTCAAGCTCTATCAACATGATCCACAGGTTGGCTGTCTCACAAGTTGAGGCAGAGAACTACCTAAACCAGTCGCACGATGGTCCAATTTCCAGAGAGTGAGAGCGAGAAGAGGTGGGCTGTGCAGAGCCATTTATCTCTCTGCCCTCCAATCAAACTGCGACTTATTCATCTCACATGTTCCTTCTGGCCAAGATGGCACAATACATTTACCTATTACACACACACGAAAGCTGTCTTTTGCAGCAGATTTGCCCAATGCCATGTATTTCCCTGAGGATGGCAGGTAAGACCAGTCTATGGGGCTGTTCTGCTCTGTGACACAGAGTCACCAGGAGTCCACCCAAACAAACAAACAAACAAACCAAAAACAACTCAATGGTATATCTAAACAGGAGCCAGATTCAATAACTAGTCTAGAACTCGGAAGCAGAGGTGGACGTGAATATGGATTGAGTTGGCTCTACCACAAGCAATGCTATGAAGTGGATTCCAACTCATGGCTTTCTGGGACTGCACAGAACTGCCCCCAAGGGGTTCCTAGGCAGTCACCTTTGTGGGAGCAGGTGGCCAGCCCTTTCTTCCTTGAAGTTGTTCCAGCTGCCGACCTTTCAGCATTGTGCCCATAACAAGTAGTAGCTACTATTCTGCGCTGGAGTCTTAATTCAATCACATCATTCTAGTCCCCCCATTATCCGCCATGGATCCATTCGGAGGACGTCTAGGCTGTAACCCGCCCACTGCCAATCAGCCTTGCCCTACTAGGCCCCTTTACCTGTGTGTAGACGTTTGCTGGGGTGGGCGAGGGGGGAAGCAGAGGGTCCTCTCGCCCTGCGGCTTCTGTCTGTCACCAAGCTCCCGCCGCCACGATGCCAAGGGAACGACGAGGAATGGGTGTGTGGGGCTCTGCAGCTGCAGGCACCTGCTGCTTCTGGAAGTGATGATTCAGATAAAGGAGTGACTCACCTGCAATCTGCCTGAACCCGGAGCGACTGCTAGTTATAACTCTGCACCCTCGGACTGCGCTCCAGGAGGGCATCTCTCAAGCCCGTGCTCCCTTCCTGTCCCTGGCAGCCCGGAGGGACATGCTCAGAGCAGCCTTCCAGCGCTGCCTGCAGCACAGAGCCCCTAGGACTCCCAGGACTACAGCCTCTGCCCACTCCCAGCAGTTCAAGTTCAACTGCCCAGCACCCTGATGGGTCCAGATCCTCCTCCTCCCTTCGGATGTTGCCCTTCTTCCTACGTGTGTTCTGGAACTTTGTAAAATGGCCCCAACCAACTCACTACCACTGAGTTGAGTTGATTCCAATTCATAGGGACTCTATAGGACAGGATAGGGTTTTCCAGGACTGTAAATCTTTCTGGGAGCAGACAGCCTCAATTTTTTCTGCCATTGAGTGGCTGGTAGGTGTGAACTGCTAACCTTGAAATTAGCAACCCAATGCTTACGGCCCACCAGAAAAACCAAACTCATTGCCACCAAATTGATTCTAATTTACCAAGACTCTATAGGACAGAGCAGGAGGCGTGGTGGTGTAGCAGTTACACATTGGGCTGCTAACTGCAAGGTCGGCAGTTTGAAGCCAGGAGTGACACCAGGTTTCTGCTTTGAATGGTGGGGTTTTTCTACGCCAGTAAAGGATTAATCTCAGAGACCCACAGGGGCAGTTCTACCTTATCCTATAGGGTCAATATGAGTCGGCATCAACTCAACGGCAGTGAGCTTGCTGGAGTACAGGACAGAGCAGAAATGCTCTGGAGGGATTTCCAAGACTAAATCTTGATAGGAGCAGGCAGCTTCACCTTTCTTCTGGGGACCAGCTGGTGAGCTTGAACCACTGATCTTGCAGCTTGCAGCTCAATGCCTAATCCACACTGCTACCAGGGCTCTTTATCTTGTCATTGTTAGGCGCCATGGAGCCATTCAACTCTATGTGCAAGAGAGTGAAACACTGCCCAGTCCAGCTCCATCCTCACAGTGGTTCTTATGTTTGAGCCCATTGTTGCAGCCACTGGGTCAGTCCATCACATTGAGAGTCTTCCTCTCTTTCGCTGCCCTTCTGCTGTATCAAGCATGTCCTTCTCCGGGGCTGGTCTCTCCTGACAGCATGTATGTGAGCCAAAGTCCCCGATTCTGGCCTCTAAGGAGCACTCTGGTTGTACTTCTTCCAAGACAGATCTGTTAGTTCTTTTGGCAGTCCATGGGACTTTCAATATTCTTCTCCAGCGCCGTAAGTCAAACACGCCGATTCTTTTTCGGTCTTCCTTATTCAATATCCAACTTTCACATGCATGTGAGGCCATGGAGAATCCCATGGCTTGGGTCAGGCAGACCTTAGTCCTCCACGTAACACCCTTGCCTTTCACTATTCTAAAGATATCTTGTGCGGCAGATTTGCCTAATCCAGCACCTCTTTTGATCTCTTGACTGCTGCTTCCATGAGCACTTATTGTAAATCCAAGCAAGATAGAATCTTTGACAATTTCAACCCTTTCTCCACTTATCATGATGTTACCTATTGGTCTAGTTGTGAGGATTTTGGTCTTCTTCACCTTGAGTTGAGATCCAGACTGGAGGCTGGAATCCTTGATCTTCATCAACAAGTGCTTCAAGTCCTCCTCACTTTCAGCAACAAGGTTGCGTCTTCTGCATATGTTGTGTCCATCATCAAGCTTTCTCCTTGAGGATCTTCTTTTTCACGGACCTTCTACATGTCCAAGCATGATGTCATTTTCCAGGGACTGATCTCTCCTGACCACACGTCCAAAGGACAACAGAGGGAGTCTCACTTAATGCTCCCTTCTAAGGAGCATTCTGGCTGTACTTCTTCCAAGACAGATTTATTTGATTTCTTGACTGCTGCTTCCATGGACACTGGTGGTGAATTTCAGCAAGATGAATTCCTTGACAACTTCAAACTTCTCTCCATGTGCTGCCATTTGGTACTGTGGTTACTTGCATGTGGCTGTGGTGCCGGAAGCTTTGTCACTGGCATCTCACCCCCAGCAGGGTCACCCAAGGTGAACAGGGTTCAACGGGGTTTCCAGACTGAGAACAGGAAGGACTCCGGTGTCCACTTCTGAGGAATTAGCAAGTGGAAAGGAACGGAACTTGATCAGATATGTGTGGTTACTGATCCTTCATTCCCGGCAGAGCCTCATTGGGTGAAAACTAGGCCCAGTTTGAAAACAGGCCATGCTACTTATGGGTCCAATCGAATCAGTCAGATCTCTAGTCCAGCTGAGGAGTAAGAGCAAGCAGGATGTGTAATGGCTTCATCATGATCAAGACAATCTCCCTGCTCCCAGCACCCCGAGCAACTCTCTACCAAGGGCTGGCTCTTGGAGGCGACATCCAAACGCAGTCTTGGAGGGCACAGTAGGACTCTTACTGGGAAGAAAACTGCAGGCTCCCAGGTGGGGGAAGCACGGATTGTGAGCTTGAGCAATGAAGGGTCCAGAGGAATGCTGTTTGGGAACTGGTTCCTTTAAGAGGAGACTCGGTGTGAGGGTAGCTGGTTAGTGGATCCCTCATGTCCCGAGCCTGGCTTCCTTTCAGATTCCTCGCACTGCTGGTGCCGAGATGAATAAGTCTTGGTTCCTGGAGTCCCTTAGTCATTCAAATGGTGTGGTAATTAGGGAGTATGTCAACTAAACGCTGCCGGTTAGGGGTGTAGTCAAACCTGTCAATCAAGCCACAACCCATGATGCCCCCTTGATGTCCTAAGCCTTTTGTAAAAGAACAAGACAGAGTCAATCTCTCTCTCTCTCTCTCTCTCTCTCTCTCTCTCTCTCTCTCTCTCTCTCTCTCTCTCTCTCTCTTTCCCCTTCTGGCTCTCTCTCCCGCTTCCCCTCACCCACCCACTTTGACTGCCTGCTTGCTGGGACTCTGCTGCAGACCCCGAGAGCTGTCGGTGCCCTGCCACGTTTCCACCAACTTTGGATCCAGGGGACTCTGCACCCACAAGCCTGTGATCTTCCCACTTCCTGTTTCGGTTTTTTACATAACCAGCCTGCAGCTATGGGAGTCTAAAGAGGGACTTGTGGACTAGCATTGGACTTATGGACTGGGCTAGGATGCCTTCTGAATATAGAAATACTCCTTGATAGAAAGCTCTTTCTTATGCATAGATGAGGGTCACTGGATTTGTTTCTCTAGACAATCTGGTCTAACACAGTTGGTTAACGGAAAGGTTGCAGGTTCAAGTCCACCCAGAGGTGTCTCAGAAGACAAGGCTTATCAATTGATCTCTGCAAAACCCATCCCTGCAAACCCCATGGAACGCTCTTCTACTCCAGCACACATGGGTTGTCATGGGATGGGCTGGCTAAATGGCACAGGGTGTTTGTTTGTTTGTTTGTTTGTGGTGGAACACGCCATGGAAGTGTGGGCGGAGGAAAGGGTGGGGTACATATTGAATATCCCAAGATGATTGCTCTATGGACTTTGTGTCTGGTACTCACTCATTCACACAGTTATTGATCTGTTCACCCAATAGTGTATACGGAGCATTTACTCTGTTCTAAGTAAGGTGTTCCCAGACCTCAACGATTCTGCCTTCCTGGTCTTGACCCTCTAGTGGGGAGTCAGGCACTAAACATTCTAAGACACACCATTTTGGTAGATTCTACAAAGTGGCAATACCAGGAGATTCGGGCCTCGTCAGAAGAGTGGCCATTCATTTGGAGGCATGGATGTTGGGGAGAGGGGAGGGATTGCCAGTCCAGGCAGAAGGAGTCGCAAGGATGAAAGCTTGGGAGCTGGAGGGGCCTGGCGCTTGGGGCTGTGAGCAAACAGGGTGACTACACATCAGGGGTTGGAAAGATGGCCATGGAGGAGGCCAAGGACTGCCTCGTAGACAAGGTTAGGGATATGGGATCTTATCCTAAGATACTGGGAAGCAGCAGAAGATTCTAGATTTGGTAGGTGGAAGGTGGATGCTGGGATGAGGTCTTCACAGGGGCGTCTCTGCAGGGGAGCGTGTAGGGTGGGAGGAGGTGGGTGTAAGTATTCGAAAGGAAGCAAGAAGACCATACAAGACATGATGGAGCCAGACTGCCAGGTAGGCGGCTAACACACATTATGATGAGATGTTCGTGATCACTAGCCATTCAAGAGGTGCGAGCCAAAATGATGAGATGCCGCCTCACCCCAACATTGATACCTGTAGAAACTGGAGGCTCCACACCCTGTTGGTGGGACTATGGAACTGTGTGACCTCAGTGGAAAGCAAGGCGGTCCTTCCTCAAGCAACGGGAATGGGAGTACCCTAAGGCCCAGCTACGGCAGTGCATGGCATGTGCCCTAAAGGAATAAGGCATGCAGCAGGCACCGACCCGCGGGGCAGTTCTGCCCTGGCCCATAGGGTCACCATGCGTCGGAATGGACTCAGTGGCAGCGGCATAGGTTTGAACACACGGTTTGGGAAGCTAGGCGTCCACATTCAGAGTGCTGCCTCTGGAAGGTGGCTCGCTCTCTCTGTAGGCGCTGGGGGAAGCTTCTTGTCTTCTCTCAACATGGTAGACCCAGCATCCCTTGGAGAACTCCGGGTGTCGTGACAGCCATCTCCCCCCGAGTCTAGGAGCTGCCCAGCACAGGGACCCCGACAACAGAGGGAACACGCCACGCCCGGCTCTTCTTCCTTGGTGGTAGTAGCTCCCTCTGACTTCTGCTCTCAGCTCCATGTGGTTTTTGATCCTCAATCTTTCAGAATTCAATTGGCAGGCCTTTCCTGGGTGGCACTCAAACCTCAAACCCTTCAGCTGGTGGCTGAGAGTGAACCCAGGGGCTCCGGGGTGGGGCTGCTGATAGTAAGGACTCCTAAGGTTGATTCGAGGATCAATGTGATAAGGCCAGGCCCCTGGGAAACAGGAGAGGCCGGGCTCCTGCTGCCCCACCCTCAGGCCCGGCCACAGAGCCTCTCCTCGGCTGAGCTCCTGGGTCATCCCTCTGCAGTGAGTAGCCTGCTCATGGACTTTGACCTCAGAGACGCGCTCACTTCCAATCCTGGTGACGTTGCCGGGTGACCTTGGGGAGTTATGTAACCAGGCTGAGCCCTGAGTCACGCGTCCCTATGGGGACACGTGACTCTCTCTCTTGGCAGGCCACCCATTACAATGTAAGACCGTGCAAGGGAAGGCAGGGGCAGGGGCAGTCTGCTGAGCCTCCTTGTTGCAATGGTCATGGCGATGGCACCCCCAACTTATCACAACGTAGGCTCTTGTGATCGTCCAGTTTTCACTGACTGGTTTTCCAGAAGGAGCTCGCCAAGTCTTTCTTCCTGGTCTCTGTCTTAGTCTGGGTGTTCCCGTGGCACCGGCTCCACATGATGGCCACAGGCAAGCCTCCGCGGAGAGAGGGTCACAGTTTGTGCATGAAGGCCCGTGGCTGGGAATCAAACCCAGGTCTCCCCGCTGGATGATAAGGATGCTGCCCCCTTGGCCACGACCCTCAACCACCAAGCAACCTTCTCCCTGCGGTTCGTGGCTGCCTTCATTCTCTCGTGCAGCTGCTAGAACCGCATCGCCACAAGCGGGTGGCTTTCACAAACAGATTTATTCTCTCACAGCTGCCGGCTGGCTCTGACTCATAGCGATTCTGCACAACAGAAGGGAACACTGCCCAGTCCGATGCCATCCACCCAATTATATTGGAGCCCATTGTTGCAGCCACTGCGTCCATCCATCTTGTCGAGGGTCTCCTCACCACCCCCCCCCGCCCCGTCCCCCAGAGCAGGTGCTCTGTATTCAGACTTCTAGCCTCCTGAACTGCGAGAAAAGAAATTCCTGTTTGTGAAAGCCACCCACTTCAGGCAGCCAAGGTGGCACAGACTTTGGCCAGACATGATGGCGTTTTCTAATCATCCGTCTTTCCTAATGATTGATACGTTCAAATGAAGCAAGGTGAAGGCCACCGGGCTCTGTTTTAATGAGCACTCCGGCTGGCTGCACTTCCTCCCAGACGGAGGACCTCGTTTTCCCGGCAGTGCCTGGTCTATCACATCGTCTTTCACAGCACCATAACCCAAACAGATCAACTCGTCTGTCTTCCTTCTTCACGGTCCAGCTTTCACGTGGGTGTGAGGCCATTGAAAGGACCACCCACGATCCCGTCCTGCTGAGCCCGAGTTAGTTACACAGCTTCACACAGAACCGTAGCACCGATTCCTCCTGACTCCCCCAAAGCACTGAGAAGTCGATGAACGTCTAACTCAATTTCCACCTTGTGTCCAGTGCCCAGGAAAAATTAAATTTTCTGTGCTTGGTGGCTTATGGTAACTTAAGTCTATTATGTTGGGATCAAATCACTGAAAAGAACAGAAATGGTCTTCCTTGCGGCAGAGGGGATAAGGACACTAGATTCTTTGTTAGGTGGTCTCGCCCTGTCTAGCAACGTGGGAGTGCTGCCTCTCACTGTCTAACTCGTCTGCTTCCTTCCCCAGCAGACACCACATGCACCCAGGACACCCCCACCCTCCTCTCTGCTGCTGTGGACCACACACAGGCCACCACTGGGCTGAAGTCTCTCCTTCGCCCCTGTGGTCGTCTGGGCGGACTAGCGAAACGAATCCAGGGAAATTCATCTGTGTATAAGAAAGAGCTTTATATAAAAGAGTAATTGTATATTAAGAAACATCCCAGCCCAGTCCAGATCAAGTCCATAAGTCCGGTATTAGCCCATGTGTCCTATAACAGCCTATAAATTCCTCTTCAGACTCACACAACACATGCAATGACGCCGAATGCAGGAAGATCACAGGCCGGTGGGTGGAAAGTCTTGTCGCTCCACGTGGCTTGTCAAGAGGAATGTCAAGCAGACAACAGGGAGGAAGACAGGAGTTCCCAGAATCCTCAGGAGAAGGCCTTGCCCACACAGTGGCCTCATTGGCTATGACCTGATTGACAGGCTAGAATAGACTCTAGCCTTTCACAAGTTGACAGGAGATTATGTAACACACACACACACACATCCTCCTCATTGGAGAAACAACTCACCCTCTACTCAGATGTGTTAGTCTGGGTGGACCAGAGAAACAAATTCATAGACACTCATATGTGTATAAGAAAGAGCTTTATAGAAAAGAGCAATTTTATATTGAGAAAACATCCCAGCCCAGTCCAGACCAAGTCCTTAAGTCTGATATTGGCCCATATACCCTATACCAGACTATAAATTCCTCTTCAGACTCACGCAGCCATGCAATGATGCTGAATGCAGGAAGATCACAGGCCAGTGGGTGGAAAGTCTTGTGGATCCAGTGGTGGTGGAAGCATCTCAGTGCTGGCGTGGGTCTCCACGTGGCTCCTCCAGCTCCAGGGATCTGGTTCCATCAGCGTAGCTCCATGTGTCTTGTCAACAGGAAGATGAAGCAGAGAATCTGTGTGTCCCTTCTCCAGGGAGGAAGATAGGAGTTCCCAGAATCCTCAGGAGAGGGTCATGCCCACACAGAGGACTCATTGGCTATGACCTGATTGACAGGCTAGACTCCACCCCTTCACTCAAGTAGACAGGAGATGATGTAACTGCCACACACGGGAGTGTCCAGTAAGTAAGGTAAGCTCCGGCTAACTTGTGTTTACTTACTAATCTGTAATGAAATGATTCCCATCGTGTGTGTGTGTGTGTGTGTGTGTGTGTGTGCGCTGGCTCACGACAGATTGGTAATCAGCCCCTAGCTGGATACTGGCTCTTCTTTCACCCAGGATGACTTGAGTCCAGTCCCTTTATCCTCCATTCCCTGTCCCTGAACAGGGCTGAAAGCAGTGAGTGACAGTGCGGGTGAGAATGAAGTGCAGAGAACAGCAGTTGGTCCTAAAAATTCAAACTTGCTACCAGCTACCACCAAGTTGATTCCAACTCATAGCGACCCTCTAGGACAGGGTAGAACTGCCCAGAATGTCAATCTTTATGTGAGTAGAAAGCCTCGTCTTTCACCCAAGAAGCAGATAGTGGTTTTGAACTGCTGACCTTGCAGTTAGCGACCCAACAAGGAACCACTATGCCATCAGGGCTCCTGTAGTTGCTAGTGCCCAATAGCAGGTGGGAACTCAAGGCTCAGAGAGGTGAAGCTACTGGTCCATGGTCAGTCACACAGCCAGAAAGAGACCTGATGACATCTGAATACAGCTCTCTCTCTCTCTCTCTCTCTCTCTCTCTCTCTCTCTCTCTCTCTCTCTCTCTCTCTCTCTCTCTCTCTCTCTGCCATGCTCTGGAGGCCTGTGGGAGGTGCTTACTCTAACTGGCTTTCTAGCTTGGGGATCACACTGATGCCTTCCACTGCCAGGCTCAGGACCACTAAGCCATCAGCTGACGCTTCACACGTTCCCTAGGCCCAACTCACATCCTACCTCCTGTACTCTGAGTGTCGCATCCTGAAGGACACCCTCGCATGGGGCTCTCTGCAACCCCGGGGCAGCGCTGACTATTAAGCTGTGTTCTGGGCACCGGTCCCAGCTTTCTCTGCTACGTCATCTTTGGCCTTGGTGCCCTCGGCTGGGGTTCAGCCTCCCACCACTGACTGAGCAGAGGGCACAGCTAAATCTGTCTCCCACACCTGCTGCCAGGACTCCCTGAGCTCTGCCTGGTCAGAGATGACACCTGGGGCTCACCTCGGGTCCTCTGTACACTCTCAGCCCTGGGATGATCCTGTCTTCCAGGGAAAATACACTGCCTGGGAGCTCAGCACTGTGGCAGCGCCCAGGTGTCCCTGGCTCTTCCTTCTGACTCCTAATCGCTTGGCCTGGCCCCTTCCTGGTGCATCTGAGGAATGGGACTAACAGCAACAAACCCCACCTGTGTCCTGACAAAGGAGCCCTGGTAGTGTAATGATTATGAACTGGGTTGCTAACCGCTAGGTCAGCAGTTCAAAACCGCCAGCTGCTCTGCTGGAGAAAGATGAGGCTTTCTCCTCCCCTTAAAGAGTGTTAGCCTTGCAGTTAAACTATTGAAAATAAATAAAGAAAAACAATGATTCCCTGAATTAGTATCAGAACCTCCCAGCGGCAGGTCTCCCCTGTCTTATGGGTCACTGTGAGTTGGAACTGACAGCTGGCAAGAGGCTTATATTTGCAAGGATGGCATTTACTGCCAAGACCGCCTAATGACCTGTTTGTTGGCATCAAATCTGCAAAATGAATCAGGAGGGAGCACCAAATGCCAGGCAACAGAGCTGCAAGAAAGCACCTGCATTCTCGCTCCCGCTGACTCGTGGGCTGAAAACTCAACTCTGCTGCCTCTGGCTCAGAGAAGCCCTGGTGGAGGAGTGGGCGGTGCCTGGAGCTGCTAACCACAAGGCCAGCGGTTCAAACCTACCTCCCGTGGCTCCTTGGGAGAAAGATGAGGTTGTGCTCCCATAAGGATTTCCAAACCCTTGGAAACCCCAAAAGATAACTTTGCTCTGCCATCCAGGCTCACTGGGGAGTCCTTGGTGGTGGAGTGGTTTATGCGCTGGACTGCTGAGCTAACTGCAGGATCAGCAGCTACTCAGTGGGAGAAAGATGGGGCTTTCTGCTCCTGCAATGAGTCCTAGCCTCGGAAATCCAGGGGGCCAGTTTTATCCTGTCCTAGAGGGCCACTAGGAGTTGGCATTGGGAAGGGGCCCCGGAGGTGCGGAGCGTTGAGCATCGGGCTTCTAAGCGAAAGGCTGATGGTTGCAGGAGACAGAGAGGGCAGCACGCTTCCGTAGAGATGCACAGCCTCCGTGCCGAACTGCTCTGGCCTGTGAGCGTGGTGAGCTGGAGCAGCCTCGCTGGCAGTGGGTTTGGGTCTGAAACGTCACTCCGCACCAGCAATTCCTACATGTCCCGTGTATGAGCTCGGCACCACTGCCATTGATTTCGTACCCAACAGCAAGCGGGATCAGAGGTGAGGTAACTCACTCAAGGTCACACAGGAAATGCCCAAACTAGGGTTGGGACCAAGGGTTGGTGTCCTCAAGCCCTCAATCTTTTCACACAGTGGGCTGCCTTGTTAGTCAGGGTAGAACTAGGGAAACAAACACGTAGACCCTCGTGTGTGTAAGAAAGAGCTTTGTCTACGAGAACAATTGAATACTGAGAAAACAGCCCAGATCAAGTCCATAAGTCCAATATTAGCCCCTATGCCCAATATTAGGCCATAAATGCCTCTTTAGACTCATGCAGCCATGCAATAATGCAGGAACATCACAGGCCAGTGGGTGGAAAGTCTTGTGGGTCCAGTGGTGGTAGAAGCATCTCAGCACTGGCGTGGGTCTCCACGTGGCTCCCCCAGCTCCAGGGCCCTGGCTGCATCAGCGCAGCTCCATCAGGCTCCTCCTCAGGAATATCTCGCAGGGAGGGATTGTGTGTCCCACCTCCAGCGAGCTGTTTATCTCCTAGTGCCTCCAAATGAGGTCATCAGCTGCGACCACATTGAAAGGCTAAACTCCACCCCTTCACTCTTAATGCTCTCAAATTGACAACAGATTATTTTACGACCGCAGCTGCTGTCGGAGAGGTGGTGAGTAAAGGTCACACACTAGGCAAGGGCAAAGCTGCAACCAAGGACCTCTCTAAAGTGCTGACGAGCAGAGGTGTCACCTTGACGACTAAGGCTACCTGAGCCCTGTCCTTGCAGCGTCAACCACCTCGTGCGCATGTGAAAGTTGGACCTGGAATGAGGAAGAAGAATCAGTGCATAGGAAGTCATGGCGCTGGCGCAGAACAGTGGAACTGCCAAAAGAACAAACGAATCTGTCTTGGAAGAAGTACAGCCAGCGTGCTCCTAAGATGCGAGGCTGGCCAGACTTTGTCCCACGAACAACGACTGTGTCATCAGGATGGACCAGTCCCTGAAGAAGGCAAAGTAGCGAGAGAACGAGGAAGAGCCATCAGATAGTCTGATACAGCGGCTGCAACAATGGACTCAAACAGAACAATAGTGAGGACCGGACAGGACCGGGTGTGGTCTCCTTCTGTCTTTGCATGGCAAGCTGCCCCTGCTGGAGAGAAACAATACTGCAGGTGCTTCTGGGCAGTCTCCATGGACACAGCCAGGAGACATCACCGCTCTCCAAGACCACCTTTTCCTTTTGTCTTCCTGGCCTTGCAGGGATCCATGTGTCGGGAGATTCCGGGAGGGAAGAGAATAGTCTCTTGGACAGCAGTGTCAGATGGACCCTCATTTAAAGCTGTGCTGTGGAAGACAGACCATGGGATGGTTAGGGAGTAGGTTGAGTCGACACTCCTGGGTAGGGATGGAGCCCAACTTATCAGTCGGGTCACAGCCTGATGACACCTCCTTAGGGGTGTGGTCTTTTGTATAAGAAAGAGAAGGAGCCAAGTCGTATCCTCTTTGCCTCTTCACCTTCTACTTGAGCTGGATCTTGAGTGTGGTTCCTTGATCTGTGGCATCTCCTGTGGGTCCCAGGGGCCATCGGTGGACTACTGGTGGTGGATTCATTCAGTCAACTTTGGATTCATTTACCTCTGCATCCGCCAGCCCGTGCGTCCCAGTACCTCTGCTTTGTCATCCTACTTCCTGTCTATCGGCATCCACAATTCAGGAGAAGCCTGCCTGGAACCCGACTGGGCTGACTGATTGCTACCACCGTCTCGGCCATTTCTTGTCTTAGGCCATTTTTGTCAACAAACACAAGCGTCATTATGCTTGCTTCTCGAGAGGACCCCACCTACCACAGACCTGGAGATCTGCTTCTTGTGGCTGTTGTCAGGTGTCATCAAGCTTGTCCTGACCCAGAGCTCCTTAAGTATAACAGAACGAAACAACACACACACACACACACACACGGTCCTGCTTCAGCCTCACAATGGTTGTGATGTTTGAGCCCGTGACTACCACCAAGTTACATTTTAGTACTGGAAAGCCCAGGCTCGGTGGCCCTGTTTTGGTTTGGAACATTCCGAAGGCTTCTTGTGGTCCCAGGGCTGCTGCCCCTGCCAAGAACACACCTCTGTTCCCCTTGCCTCCCTCCGGCAATCAAGATGACAGCAAGCGTTCCTACCTTGGAGGTTTGAGTGGGAGGGAGCACGGGTCCTCTCTTACAGGCAGCGCCTCTAGATTGAAACCGTCTCCCCAGGGCACCACAGACCCAGGTATCCAGGTGGGGCCTCTCCCTTTGGGGATCCAGGCTCTGGAATCTGCAGTTCTTCCCCAGGAACTGCAGGGAGTTGACTTTCTTAGATCAAGATAAAAAGCACTGAAGTGCTCCCAGGGCCCCTTCCTGTTGCCAAACACCTGCTCTGGCATTTCACTTAGAACCCAAACCAGATGCTTTTTCTTCTAGGAGTGGGAGGGGGTGGCCCTTTGCCAAGCTTCCAAGGAAGGAAAGCAGCAGGAAGCAAGAAGTGACCCGGAGCAGCAGACTTGGGCTGGAAAGAGTAGATGCCTGGATAACATGGATCAAAGCCATTCGAGGCTGGCTGTGTTCTTTCTGCCCCAAACTCAGCCAGCCTTTTGTAAACACCCGCAGGCTCATGCCGGGAATGAATGGGCACTGGAGTGGCCGTGACCAGTCTCCAATTACTCAGGCGGGTTGGGCCTAAATGCTTGGTCCAGAATCCCCTGAACCACCCACTGAAAGCACACATGCACAATCAGAAAGGAGATGCGGAACAAGGTTCACAGTGGTTCCTCGTTTGGATATGTTTGGTGTTACTTCCTTCTCCTTACCCGACCCTGATGGCTCAGGGGTAGAAGGCTGGCTTCCCGTGCAGAAGACCCAGGCGTGATGGCCTGCCAATTCCCCTCTGCCAGCAGAAGCTTGCCTGCTGCTGTCCTGCTGGATAGGTCTCCGAGGGGCTTCCAAGACTAAGACGGATTCGGAAGGAAGGCCTGGTGAGCTACATCTATTAATCAGCCAATGAAAACCCAGTGGTACAATCATGGGAGTGGATTCAGACCAAGAAGCACTTGGTCCGGTGTGCCTGGGGCCTATTTCCAGACGAGGTCACCTTCACAGGTACCAAGATTGAGGACGTCAGCCTCTCTTGTAGAGACGCAATTCTCTACACCATAAACTACCAGAAGAACGAATGAGTAAAGGAGTCTTGGAGGAAGTACAGCCCAAGCGCTGCCTAGATCAAGGGTGCGGAGACTGCATCTCACTGATTTTGGGCGTGGGCCATGACGTGTGGGAAAGGAGGGTCAGTGGACAACAGGGAGACCCTCAAGGGGATGGATTGACCCAGTGGTTGCAACAACGGGCTCCGACAACAACAGTTGTGTAGACGGTGCCGGACTGGGCAGTGTCTCATTCTGGTACCTGGTAGGGTCACTGTGAGTCAGAGCCGACTCGAAGCACAGTGGATTGAAAGCAACCAGCATGGACTTTGGACATGTGGTCAGGAGGGAAGGACACCATGCTTGGTAAAGTAGAGGGGCACCGAATGAGAGGAAGACTCTCACGGAGATGGATTGACACCGTGGCTGAAACAACGGACTCAACGCTATCAATTGCGAGGGTGGGGCAGGGCTGGAAAGTGTTCCGCTCTGGGATCTCTGTGCGTCCGAACTGGCTCGACGGCATCAAGCCACCACAATAAGGTGTACGCATGGCCAATGGGAATCAGATCACAGATAGAGTTCTGGTCTCCCACCCCTGGACTCTGACCGTGTATTCAGAAAGGACATGTGGAAGAACCGCCACACTGCTCCTTGGCCTAGAGATTGGCCATTCCAATAAGGAAAGGCCATAGGGAAGCCTGGGAACTTCCACCCCTGCCAAGATCGTCAGTGGTAAACAACAGGAAACTCCAGAGGGAGTGACAGAGAACGGGGTTCCCTCGGTGGCATAAACCATCCAGGAATGGGGGTCCTCGAAACAGCTCCCATTTGGTTCACCAATCTCCCCACTACCAAGCAAACAAACTCACTGCCAAGGGGTCAGTGCTGATGCACAGACCCTCAGTGGGTTTTCAAGACGGTACCTGTTGTGTGGGAGTAGAAAGTCCAGTCTCTTCACCACCACCCCCCCCACCCGAGCTGCTGGTGGTTTCAAACTGCCAACCATATGGATCGGCTGCTACAAAGGCCGATGATTCATACCCACTGCCACTGAGTCAATTCCGGCTCACAGCAACTTTCTGTAGGTTTTCCAGGGCTGTAAATCTTCATGGGAGCAGAGAGCCTCATCTTTCTGCCACAGAGTGGCTGCTGGGTTCCAACTGTGGACCTTGTTAACTACTCCACCAGGGTCACTGCGGTACTTCTTTATTTTTTACTTTACTCTCTGTATTTTATTTACGTCTTCTCTATATCATTGATTAGCTTTGTCATAGTTCTCTCCAGCTCATTAACTTAAAAAACTGGATTTTTACGTTGTGAATCTTCTTTACAATGAGGTTTTTAAAATCATTTTATTGGGGGCTCGAACAACTCATCACAATCCATCCATCCATCCATTGTGTCAAGCACATTTGTTGCCATCATCATTCTCAAAACATTTGTTTTCTACCTGAGCCCTTAGTATCAGCTCCTCATTTTTCCTTCCCTCCCTGCACTCCTCTCCCTCATAAACCCTTGGTAGGGAAAAAAAAAAAGAGGACCTGATGCAAGGGGCTTAAGTGGAGAGCAAATGCCTTGAGAATGATTGGGGCAGGGAATGTATGGATGTGCTTTATACAATTGATGTATTTATATGTATGGATTGTGGTAAAAGTTGTATGAGTCCCTAATAAAATGTAAAAGAAGAAAAGAGAAAAAAATGATTAGGGCAAAGACTGTACGATGTGCTTTATACAATTGATGTATGTATATGTATGAACTGTGAAAAGAATTGTATCAGCCCCAATAAGTTGTTAAAATTAAAAAAAAACCCTTGGTAATTTATAAATTATTATTTTGTCATATCTTACACTGTCCAACATCGCCCGTCACCCATTTTTCTGTTGTCCAGCCCCCAGGGAGGGGATTGATTATATGTAGATCCTTGTAATTGGTCCCCCTTTTACACCCCACCTTCCCTCCACCCTTCCGGTATCACCACTCTCACCACTGGTCCTGAGGAGTTCATCCGTCCTGGATTCCCTGTGTTTCCAGTTCCTATCTGTACCAGTGTACATCCTCTGGTCTAGCTGGATTTGTAAGGTAGAATTGGGATCATGATAGTGGGGGAGGAAGGATTTAAGAACTAGAGGAAAGTTGTAGGTTTCATTGGTACAAGTTTTATGAAATGACTAAATATGCACGCATAGTTCCATCTAACTGTTTATACCTACGGAAGGCATGAATGTTACTACGGGCGCTTAGCATGAGTCGTTGTGCAGCTGAGTGTTAAAAAAGAGTAAGGTATGTAAACTCCTTAGAGAATGTAAACATTTCCCACGTTAGAGAGAACCCTGATTCCAAGTGCCATTTGAACACCAGTTCACCGACATGCAACCACCAAAAATTAGGTATTGGTTCTGCCCAACTGGCTGAATCCCACCTGAATATACCCCTATTTATAAGTACCGCTGGTCATGTAGTTAACCATTGGGCTGCCAACAGTGAGGTCGGCGGTTCGAACCCTTCAGCCACTACATGGGAGAAAGACGAGGCTGTCTGCTCCCATAAAAACTGATAATCTCGGGAATCCCAAGACTCAGTACGAGTTGGAATCAACTCAGTGGCCGTGGGTTTGGGTCTTAGGACATAAGGAATGTCACCTACTATTGCTATCGCCTGGATGCACCCCTCTCTCTGACAGGTCATGTGCACTTTACAACGAGGATAACGGATGGTGGTGTTGGGGTGCACATTGGACTAGTAGCTGCAAAGTCAGCCACCAGCCATGGCATAGGAGAAAGATGAGGCTTTCTGCTCCCCAGAGCACTGGCCCTGGCCCTCCCCGCAGGGTCCCCACAGGAACGTGTGTCGGAGAGTTCCTATTATGTGAAACATCGACAACAGTCCCAGCCACACACTCGAGGCACACACTCACCACCTCGCCGGTCTTATGCTAGAGCTGCCTGACTAGAATCCCCATCAGGAGCCTCTGAATTTGTGATCACTTAGAACCCAGCAGCCTACAGATCTGAAGCCTGCTAAGTCCACATGGGCCAGATGTCCTGGATCTACCTCCAAGGTCAAGTTGGTCTCTCCAGAATTCCCCCAGGTCTGTTGGTCTTACTCTCCCCCAACTGGTTTTTCAAGTTCATCAGACAGTTTCCTGTTGCCTCTTTGGGGCTACTTCCTGGTTTGGGTGTAACTTCTTCCCGCTATACGGGAGGGGACGGTTAATTTTCTTCATGACTAAGTGTTTCCTCACCCCAACCTAGGGCTGCAAAGCCTGGCTGGGGCCACTGTGGACAGCAGGCCTGGGCAGTCCTTTATGTGGGGGACTGTCTGTGCATTGTAGGGTGGTAGCAGTGTCCATGGGAGGCCAGCAGCACCCCAAACTCATACTAGTTGTGACTCAAACATAGCCTCAGACGTTGCCAAATGTCCCCAGACTGAGAACCACGGACCTGCTCCCACAGGGTCCTGGCCCTCCCTCTGGTGTAACATCAGGCACCCCTCTTTCAGCTGGGTTAACAGGCTTGTGGGAGTCCTACTGCTACAAAAAAATTAATGCCCTCTGCAACTCACTGAGAGGCTAGAGGTGTTTTAAGGTCCAAAAGAGACCTCGAATCTCAGACCCAATTTAAGAAGAACATTTCTCACCCCCTCGTTACCAATGAGCTGATTCTGACTTCCAGTGACCCCACAGGACAGAGAATTCTTTATGGGAATAGAATGCCTCGTCTTTCATGGAGCAGCTGCTGGTTTTGAACTGCTGACCTTGTGGTTAACAGCCCAATGAGTAAAGACCAGACAAAGACACATCTCCTCGATGACAGTGATGAGTTAAAGTGAATAAATATGGCCCTTCTAGCCCTAATTCCTTAGGTGATATAATCTGGCTTTTATAC
The DNA here is from genome assembly GCF_050624435.1 of Tenrec ecaudatus. Lineage (NCBI taxonomy): Eukaryota > Metazoa > Chordata > Mammalia > Afrosoricida > Tenrecidae > Tenrec > Tenrec ecaudatus. The sequence goes on along the minus strand of NC_134532.1, from coordinate 215,590,158 downwards.
CTCGTGTGGTGATAGTCCCATTGTGGAGCGTATTCTTTATGAATGAATAGCAGTAAGATGGGATTAAGGCCTGACCTGAGCAATGGGTGTGAATCGGGCCACACTCTGTTCCCTCGAGGCCATCTTTGAGTCCACTTTCGAACCAGGCGTGATCCGGACCGAGCTCGTGGTCCTCCTTGGATCTACAATGGTGCCGCCGTACATTCCACACGGCCGTCACCTTGCCTGGAATGCCGGGCCTCTCTTGTCCGGCTGGCCCGAGTCATGGTGGAAGCAGGAGGAGCTGCTGTGACGGTCGGACATGAGTGGCTTCCAGCTCTGGATCTGCCGTTGGCTCACCTCCTCCCCAACCCTCGGATTTTGGACTGCACAGCGCCCATCACCCCGTGAGACAAATCCCCAAAGTGCCCCGAGTTTCCGTGGGATGCTGCAGTGAATTGGAACCCAGGGACTTGAGGGGAGACCCTTGAGGAGGAGAGGAGGAGGGAGATGGAGCTGAGGAGCGCCTTGGAAGAGCTGGGCCTTTGGGATATCTTCAATGGGGCCAGAATTCGTGTGGAGACTCCTCAATGGATTTGGGGATTCCACTGTAACCCATATCCTTCCCTGAACTCAGTGCCCCGAAAGTTAAGCTCTAACACATAGTACCCTCCAAAGAAAGACTTGGTAATCTAGTTCCCCCAGGTCCTGCCCTGACACACATAGCTTGCCATTGGTCACAGTCAGCTCTGCGGTGACCCTACGTGATCTGCACGGTCCCCACCAGACTGAGGACACTGTTTCTACCACACTTACTGTCTAGTCACGTGTCTCCTAAAACAGATGGGAGCTCTGGGATCTTGTGTGGATCCAGTTGGGCCAGAGAGCGGTTTTCATTGTGAAACCAAAGAAAGCTGCTGCTGCTGCTAGGTGCTATCGAGTCTCCCTAGGGCTCGTTGCTGCCAACACAAGGTTGTGGAGGCTGCAAACCTTTAAGGGGGCCAGCCATCAGCCTCCTCTTTCTCCTAAGCAGCAGCTAGTAGATTTGAACGGCCCGTCTTGTGGTCAGCAGTCCAAAGCCTATTTGACAGCATCACCAGGAATCTATTTTCATTTAAAGTCTTCTTGGAACAAAATCATAATATGCTTATAAATCTGGATTGAAAAGCAAGGGTGTTACTTTGAGGACTAAGATGCACCTGACCCAAGCCATGGTATTTTCAGTTGCCTCAAATGCATGAGAAAGTGGGGTATTAAATAAAGAAGACTGTAGAAGAATCGATGCATTTGAATTGTGGTATTCAACCTGTCAATCGGGTCGCGGCCTGATGGTGCCTCCTTGTGGGGATGGCCTTATCATAAGTAGGGTCCTGGGAATCTTTCTCTCTCTCTCTGCCTTCACCTTCCTGCTGGCTGACCCTGTTTGCTGCCAGAGCCCAGGAGATGCATCCACTGCCATTGGATCTACAAGACGTTGCCCCCACCGGCCTGTGATCTTCCTGCATTCTGCATCATTTCATGTGACTGTGTGAGTCTGAAGGAGGACTTACAGACTAGCATTGGACTTATGGACTTGGGCTAGGATGCTCCTGATAAATAACTACTTCTTGATATAAAGCTCTTCCTTATACATATATGAGTGTCTCTGGATCTATTAATCTAGTCAACCTGGCCTAACACAGAGTGAATATATGAGAAGATACGTAACCTAAACAGGTGTTGGAATATACCCAGGAGTATATACAAGTTTAGGGGAGGACCTTCCTACATACAAATCTGTATTCGCTGCAGATATATTGCATATAGAAGCCGTGTTAGGCAGGGTTCTCTAGAGAAACAAAGCCAGGACACTTATAGGTTTACACAGAAAAAAGAAATGTAATAGCTAATCAGTACACGCAGCAGTACAGAGGGCTCAGTTCAACTCACTTTCACGGAACAGGTCACATACTGAGAGCTCTTCAACTCATGCTGCCGGTCCAAGGTCAAGGAAGCAGAAAACAACGGAGTCTTTGCTCAGGCGAGAAAGGCAGAGTCTGTCCGCAGGCAGCAGAACGCAGAGGGTAGAGGCTCAGCAACAGTCAGTAGCTCGGGAGCTTAGCTAAGCAGGCCCCGATGGATACGGAGCTGCAGAGACGCACGGTGACGTACGCACCAGCAGTGTGGCAGTGAAGCAGGTCTCAAAGAAGCCTCAAGCTCTAGTGACAGGATCCATGGGTTTGGCCCACAGGTAGTGCAGCTCACAGTTGACACTGGTCTGAGCACCAGGAAGAGAGAAGGGGGCGGGCCCTGGAAACCCATTGATCTCCTTGCCCTCCAATCACGTTGTGACCTGATTAAACTCCGCCCACACGCTCCTATTGGCCCAGTTGGCACAATATACCTAACTATCACAGTAGGGTGCCCAGGGGCAAAGTTATGCAAACTTCTTAGCCATCACCACAGGTCTTGAGGGACTGAGGGTGCACGTCTCAAGAGACAGGTAGGCCAATAGGCTAGTGCACAAAGGCAACGTTCCACATTCTACTGTGGTGACTAGTGGCTGGGTCTCAAAGTCTTGTGAGCTGTCGTATGATGGTCTGTCTATGAAACCCAGGTTAGGTAAACCATGGAGACAACAATGGATAAATAGGTCCAAAGGGACACGGTCCGGGAGGCTGGTGGGAAATGAGCTAGCCACCTCCGGTACTGGAAGAAGAAACGTCCTGGGAGTGACTGTGGCGAGGGGGTGTATGCCTCGTTTGAATGAATTTTATGTCTGTGAAACGGTTAAAAATAAACAAATTAGCTAAAAGGAAAATAGCTTGTGAGCAGACATCTAGGTCCTTTCCCAGCTGGAGCAAAGAAGAGTGGAGATAATCAAAAGGTTCCAGGGACTCAGGATGCAGGGCGAAGGGGCCACAGGGAGCACAGCCTCTGTTAGCCTTGAGACCAGGACTGGAGTGCCTGGGTGCCACTACCTGGGACTCTGACTGCCTGGATCCCAATAGAAGGTCCTAGACCAGCAGTTCTCAACCTTCCTAATGCCACAACCCTTTCATACAGTGCCTCACGTTGTGGTGACCCCCCCTCAACCATTCATAACTGTAATTTTGCTACTGTTATGAATCAGGCAACCCCTGTGAAAGGGTCGTTCGACCCACAAAGGGTTCAAGACCCAGAGGTTGAGAACCACTGTCCTATAGAGTGGGAGAAAAATATATAGAATTCAAAATCATTTAAGAAGAACCGACTTACTACTCTGATACAGACCAGTAGAACCCTTGAGACATGCCCCTTAGACATCTTTTGTGATAGGTAGGTTTATTGTGCCAACCTGGCCAATAGGAACATGTGGGATTAATCAGGTCGCAGTGTGATTGGAAGGCCAAGAGATAAATGGATCGGCAAGGTCTGCCTCTCACTCTCTTGCAACTGGACCAGCCTGTGGCTGTTTTAGTTAGTTCTCTGTCTCAACTTGTGAGCTACACTACCTGTGGGACAGTCAATCCATAGATTGTGTCGCTAGAGCTTGAGGCTGCTTCAAGACCTGCTTTGCTACACTGCTGGTGTATACAGTGCTTGACCTTGAGGTTGGTGGATCCTGTCATCTTGCATTGCTTGAGTTCGCTATCCCATCCAGGCCTGCTTTGCTAAGCTCCTGAGCTGCTGACTTGGTGACCTGCCCTGCTGTTTGCTGCCTGTGGCCAGACTGCCTGCATTGCCCGAAGGAAGACTCAGCTGTCTGCTTCCTTGACCTTGGACTCGGCAGCCCAAGTTGAAGGACTTCCAGTATATTAACTGTTCCACAGAAGTGAGTTGAACTGAGCCCTCTGTACTGCTGTGTGGACCAAACCTTCATATTGTATAAATCTATCCTCTTATAAAGATATATAATCCTAAGTGTCCTGGTTTTGTTCCTGTGTTTCCTCCCTGGAGGCAAGAGGTACTTTCTCTCTGCTCACTCCCTTGGAGACTCTACCAACAAGACTTAAGACTCACTCCCTGAGAGATACTCTACTGACAAGACACAAGGCGCTACGCCCTGGGAGCTGGTGAAGCCACATGGACTTACCCGGATGCAACCAGACCTCTGGAGCAGGAGAAGCCACGTAGAGACTACTGCCGGTGCTGAGACGGTAACACCACCACTGGAACCAGACTTCCCACTCACTGGCCTGTGATTCTCCTGCATTTGGCAGTAATGTATGTATTTTGTGAGTCTGAAGAGGACTTTATAGATTGGTAGCAGATATGTGGGCTAATATTGGACTTATGGACTTGATCCGGACTGGGCTGGTACATTTTCTCAATAGTCAATTGCTTTTGTATGCAAACCTCTTTCTTATACACATGAGTGTCTATGAATTTGTTTCTCTTGTCTACCTGGACTAACATGGGGTGCCTTTTAAGTTCACGGTGATGTCCAATTGCAGAAGCAGAGCTTCAAACAGACTGTCCCCCCTTCAGGCATAGTTAAAATGGTGAAGCTGGAACAAATCTGAACGTATCGAATGTGCGTGAAGTGGAGCCATGACCAGAATGGGAGAAATGACGGGGCAACGCCCTAGGAGAAACAAAATCTCTCCCCTAGGAAACCGGAGCAGTATCCAGGCACTGCATGCCTCCTGGGAAAGAGCAAGTTTACACTGGAAAGGCCTGCCAGGTGGCTTGGACGAGAGAAAAGGAGACTTCCACACTGTCCCTCCACATCTCTTTGGAACGAATCCATTGAGGCTGCGAAGAAGCCCATGCATGGGGCCCTGCTCCCCAGCCCTGCGGCACTGGAATGGTGCTCATGGCTGGTCTGCACAGGGAGAAGCCTTTGGGGAGCTGGGCTGTCCCTGTGCAGACTGGCTTTCTCTTGGGCTCATCTTGCACAAGGTCATTGTGAAGTAGTCCCGTCTACCCAATGGCCAGGCCATCCTCAACAAAGGGAGGTGGAGCCGGTGGCGTCTGTCTGCTGGATGTCCCGGGATCGACAGCAAGAGCCAAGAAGGGAGAAACCATCTTTCCAGGCTGTTAACACGCAAGCCCAGCCAGTGTGTCTGAGGTCCGGGTCCGCAGTCTTGTTGCCTGGTGCCCTGTAGTCCTCTCCTGGCTCTGATTCTTGCAAATGCAGGGGTGCAGCCCAGACTAGCCACACTCAAGGCTGCCCTCTGCTGTTTTCAGCTGAGCACTGCAGGCAGGGACACCAGCTGGCCTCCCAGTGGAAGAGGACTTCCATGCGGACACAGGTACAGAGTGAGATTCAGGTATTAAACAGGTCCCTGGGTGTCTACATCCCCCACCCCCCGCTGTCCTTTCGGGAGGCTTGCTGGCATCTCTGGGGTGCCAATGGTGCCATAATCGGTTATATGTTGGACTGCCAACCACAAGGTCAGCCGTTCAAATGCACCAGCTGCCCCAACAGGAGAGAGGTGGCTTTCTATTCCCAGTTACAGTCTCGGAAACCCCCTCAGAGCAGTTTTCCGCTGACCTTTGGGGTCGTGTCGAGACGGCGTCAACTCGGTGGTGGTGAGAACTGGGCTGCCAACAGCTTACAACTTGGTTGCTAAGAGAGATGTGTGGTTTGAATTCACTCAGAGATGCCTCAGAAAGGCCTGGCAGTGTACCTCTGAAAGACCACCGAGAACCCTCTAGCCTCAGTTCCATTGTGACCATGTGGGGCCTCCGGGGGTCAGCATCCACTTCATGGCGGCAGGTTTTTATTTTCTGGTGGGGGAGGGTTGTCACAACTGGGGTAGGGAGTGCTGAGGGGAACAACCTGCATGCCCAGGATGCTCCCCTCACCCCATCATACAACAGTGTGGCCTGGCACATGGATGCGGCTGAGCTTGCATGCTGTGAGGACGAGGCTGCAGAAGTCCATGTGGGCCACTGGAGACTGGGGAGTGGTCACTGCCACTGACATCCTGCTCCCATTCGAAGTGGGAGCTGTCAAGTCGGTTCCAACCCACGACGACCCTACGCACAACATAGCCAAACACTGCCTGGTCCTGACATCGTGTCCAGGATCGGAAATCCCGTGAACTGCCAAAAGAACACGCAAACCTGTTTGGGAAGTACAGCCAGGATGCTCCTTAGAGACGGAAGACTTCATCCCCTGTGCTTTGGACACGGTGTCAGAAGAGGCCCATCCCTGGAGGAGGACATCACGCTGGTAAAGTGGAAGGACGGCGGAAAAGGCCTCAGGGAGATGGACGGACGCTGTGGCTGCAACCCCAGGCTCAGACGCAAGAGCAATGGCATCGCTCCTGTGCAGTGACAGGTGTGCTCGAACCCCCAACCTCAGTCAGCACTCTGACACTAGCCGCCGGCACCGTCCACCCAGGGCTCCTGGTCACAACAGTAACTTAGATATGGGTTGTCAGAGACATGAAAGGAATCAGCAAGTGCAAAGATCGTCATCATTGTGAAGACAGAAATTAAGTTTCCGACTGTCGTGCACAGCCCTGCCCCAGCAGGAGCCTGGGTACCCAGAGGGAGGTCAGCACCAGCTGGGATCCAGCAGGCTGCCTGGAGTAGGTGGTCCCCAGAAGTCAAGACTACTTGAAGAACGACAAACAGGACCCCAGATGCAGCATCACTAGACAGTGAGCCAGGCATACACGTGCCTGTGAAACCAGAGCACTGACTAAGGAAGACGGGAGAACTGGTGCATTTGAACGAAGACTCAGCCTTGTCTGCTGGCTTTTCTACCTCTCTTGGCCCGGAGATGCCGTAAAGAGCACGGCTTAGGGCCAGTCCAGAGTGCCTGGCACTTCCGTTCAGTCCCTGGGTCCCAATCTGAGGCAGAAGCTGGGAAATGCAGGGGCCCATCAGCACTTGGCCCTGCCCTTCTCCCTGCCTAAGTCCAGCTTGGTCCACGCACCTCACAGCTACCGTGGAGCCAGTCATGGCTGCTGGAAGTCAAAGGTCACTGCAGGCACAAGCCTTGCATCTCAGATGGAAGTTACTTCACGGCCCCGGGGTCCATGTGACTCGGTGACCCAATAGGACAGGGTAGCACAGCCCCTGTGGGTGTCAGAGACTGAGACTCTTTACGGAAGTAGAAAGCCCCATCCTCCTCCAAGTGGCTGGTGGCTTTGAACAGCTGACCTTACGGACTGCAGCCCAATGCGTAACCACCGCCACAAGTACCTCCCTTCCCTTCTCCGTTCTCCCTGCATCCTCCTGCCGGCACACTGCAGGAGACTGAGAGCCATGAAGTGGGATTACCAGGAGGGGAGGTCACGAGGCGAGGTTTAGGGATGGTGGAGCTTTTCCAAAGACCAGGGCTGGGGCAGTGGTGGTGTCCTGGTGGACAGGTACAGCGCTGCCCCTGCTAGGATGGCCAGCCACCAAGGCAGCCAGAGCAGGACAGGGGGGAGGCAGGCTTCTGGCCTCCTGCAGGGTTTGGCCAATGGGCAGCTCCAAAAACAGAGCTGTCTGTCCTTCAGTGCTGGCTGTTGCTGGGTTGGGCCTGGGATGGCCCCTGGTACCTGCAATCTATGCTAGTGCGGGGAAGATTCCCTCTGAGCTGGTCCCCGAGTGCAACACAATGTCTGAGGACCTCAATCTGATGCAGGAACCCTGGTAGTGGGTGGACTAGCACTGGGCTGCTCACAAGGCTGGCGGTTTGAACCCACCAGTTGCCCTGTGGGAGTGAGGGTCTGCACTTCCAGAGACTCAGTCTTGGGAGCCCTTGGGAGTCCTGTGGGGCCGAGTGCCAACGCCGGCCAGGGCCCTGTCCCACTGCATGGACGCCACAGACGTCACCGTCCCCCTGTTGGTCTTCAACCAGCCCCCTGGAACCGACCCCTCGGGGGCGCCCGGGTCAGGCGACGGGCTATCTCAGAGTGGAGCGTGGCTGTTAATGTTGTCTGCTCCCATGGCAAGGTACGCCATCTGATCGCCTCCTCAGGGCCTCGTCCATTCCTGGAACCACCGTGCTCTGGACGTGGGCAGGAGCACCAGCTTCAGCGATTGCGCAGGAGGCCAGCAGGGGGCACACTTTCCATCTGGGTTGCACCTGATTCACAACCTTCCCTCTGGAGAATAGGGTGTTTTTAAGGGGAACCCGGAATTGTTTTCTCCGGTACCGGTCTATCACCCCCTTTACAGAAAAATAATTACTCAGCTTTGATACCACCCCACCCCCCCCACCCCCAAACTAAAAACACTGCACTATACTCCCTTCTACAGGGCCCTTGGTCCTTCTAGCCAAATACTCTGGGAAAACTCATGTTGCTCCATACACACCAGAGCTGGCCAGGAGCCCTGGAGGCACAAGGGTTAATTCCTGGCTGAGCTGCACAGCTAAGTTGGGGATTCAGAACCTTGAAGGGTGCGGGGTGTGCTTGGGACAACTCTATCACGTGGGCTCGCCTGACCGAGAAGGGAGGATGCCTGCCATCTGGTTGGTTTTGGAGGTGTTGTGGCCCGGGCCCCTCCCACACAGCAGGGACAGGAAGCAGGCACTCAGGTGCCTTCTCTGGGCTTCCATGTGGTACCTGGTGGACATGCCTGCCAGTCTGAGGTCCAGAGTGTTTCCTTTGGAGCCTGGTAACAAGGATCCCAGAGTCAGTGCCACCCCCAGCCCCCACCAACACACACACACAGCAACGCACAAGGACACAAAAGAGGAGAGAAAAGATTTAATGATTTCTCAGACAGCTCTTACAGTCTCCAAGTAAGTGATCTCACGGGTGCCAGGGGAGGGGAGGAGGGGCCATTGGCAGTCCCACCACCAGAGGCCCCAACTCCAACTCCGAGGGAGGCTTGGCCACAGGGAGGGAGACTGGTAGCAGCTTGCTTCCTCCCTCCTGCCAGCAACTCCCTCCTGCTCCTGGGGGCAGAGGGCAGGGTAGGGCAGGGGGCAGAGCAGCGACATGTAAACACGACAGGCAAGTCAGACACGTGGAAACAAAGCAGAACAGGAAGACCCGCCACCTCCACGAGCACAGAAACCTGGGAGCAGCCCGGCCAGTTGGCCAGCGGGGCTCAGCTGCTTGCTCTCCTCCAGCCCTGCGGGCGCTGGGTGCCACCTACTTGCCCACCAGGCACAGCACAGGGTGGGCTCCGAGCCTGTGTGCAGGGGTGCGGCGTGCGTGCCTCTGGAATGCTCAGGGCCGGCGGGTCGGGCACTAGTCACGCTCCACACGTGGTTGAAGTGCTCGCTTTATTTTGTGCAAACGTTACCATCTAAAGCTTTCAGAAGGACACGGGCTGACATGGCTGCCCCGGAGAGGCCAGAGGCGTCCCAGGCGGCCTCCCCGGGGCAGGTGGGCGGGCACGATACAGAAACACCAAGGGGACAGCGGGTTCCGCGGCATGAAGGTTCAAGTCCCTGATTCGGCCGGTCCGAGGGGACCTCAGTAGGTGATTGTCCACTCTTTGACAGAGGCGTCGTGGGAGGTGGTGACCAGCGTGTGCTCATCCAGCCAGGCCAGGGAGCTGACGTGGTGCAGCCGGTGGGCGTCTGTAGATGGGAGAGGAAGGGGCTTTGTTGAAATGACACCTCGGCTGGGCCGGGAGCCCTGGCAGTCTTGCCCCCCCCCCCCACACCTCAGGGGACATCTGTGGGGGCTGCTTCTGGTCACCTGTGACCCCCAGAGTAGACGAAGGACCTGGCCCAGTTCCAGGCTTGCCCTCCACCCTCCCTTCCTTCCCTCTGCCCCACCTTCTAGGGCTGTGGCCATCCTCACAGACCCTGATGCCTGCCTGCGCCCCTCAGCCGGGGACGACACAGGGGCTGACTGAGGAGGGGTGTATGCCACGAATGGGAACCAGTCACTGGTTCCACACTGGTTCCACGTGATAACAGCTGGTGCTGCCCGTGGGAATGGGGCCAGCACAACACATTGGTGAGCCGGATCCCCCCGCGTGCTCACACGCCACAGCCAAGGCTGCTGCTGGGATCCCTCAGTGGCACGAGCAGTCCCCACTCCACTCGGCCATCATGGCGAGGGGTCAGGACACTGTGGGCAGCGCTCACTCAGCAGTCTCCTATGTGGGGAGCCCCACCCCGTTGCACCCCATGCCTGGCAGAGAGGGCCTCACTGGCTGAGAGCTAGGGACCCTTCCCCTGTTGGGGTGCGTCCACCAGGGACACCCAGTGCTTGAGGACAGGGCTGGCACGGGCGAGGAATTACCTTGGATCTTGACTCTGGTCTCGGGGTCGCTCAGCGTCCACACGTACACCATCATGTCCATGCCGCCGGAAGCAAAGTGCTCGTTGTCCGGGGACCAGGCCAGGCAGACGATCTTTGCGTGGTGGCCGTAGAAGATGTTGTTCTCCTAGTGAATGGTGGACAGGGGGTGGGAGTGGGGGTGGCTTATCAGATCCGAGGGGCCAATGTTCTATCCTCAGCCACAAAGGTGTCCCAGAGTGGGCAGGCTCTTCCCAGAGCCTCGAGGTGCAGTCCAGGCTGCGCCTGCACTCCCGGCTCACAGGGCCTCATGAGGGGCCAGCAGGGGCATGTGCTGAATTCTCCCTGGGCAGGGGGCTGTGACCGAGTCCTCCCAGGGACCACGGACTTCTTAGGTCACCCCGTGGAGCGCCCCCCAACCCCAGCACACTGAGAACTGGGACAACAGACATCGGTTCAGCCTCCCGTGGGGTCGGCCCAGTGGGAGTCACTTCTCCAGGCCTGTCATTTCCCAGAACAGCTGTCACACCACGTCACAGGGTGGCCTGGAGTCTGACCCAGTCTTGCCATCGGGGGTGGAGGGGGGCATGGGGCATAGCGCACATGCAGTCCACGTGCCTCCCCAACCTCAGGCTGCCCAGGCCTCTCACTCTGCACCCACACTGAACTCACAGCCACCGACTCGGTCCCAACAGGACCACCTTTGTGAGTTCCTGAGACCCTAACTCTTACGGGAGTAGAAAGTTCCATTTTATTCCAGAGAAGCAGCTGATGGTTTGGAACTGCTGACCTTGCAGGTTGTTAATACAACACGAGGCAGGCACACTAAGGCAGGGGCTCAGTCTGCAGCTAGGGACTGGGCGAACAACATGGTGAGCCTGAGTCCTGGGATGAGGGGGACAAGCAGGCCTGCCTGTTGAAGGCTGAAGGGCTGAGAGAGCATGGCCCTGGAGCCCACCACCGCCTGCCCGATGGCAGAGAGAGGGTCCCAGGTCGCTGCAGAGAGGGTAGCTCACCGAGTAGCCATCAGCCACGCTGAAGACCGTGACCACCTTGCTGGCGTCACACACGGCCAGGAAGGCGCCATCATGGGAGAAGGCCAGGTCCGTCACGGGGCCCTTGGCCTCCAGCACCTTGTCCTCACTCTTCAGCGCGGAGCCCAGGATGGAGTAGAGACGGACGTTCCCATCCTGGGGGGATGAGGATAGGGAAGTCAGCCACCACCAACACACAAGTAACCTTCGGGGGATGAGGGGACTCGGGGGCTTTGAACCAGTTCATTCTAGTTTGACTTCCCTCGAGAACCTGCCTCTCCAGCCCAGGTGTCCTGAGCCAGAAACCCTGCACCAGCAGGTGGCCTCAGTGGGCTGGGCGGGCATCCTACTCAGAGCCTGCTGGGCCAGAGCAAATAAAAGACGTGAGTGACAAGCAGGGGCCCAGGGCTTCAGAGGAGACAGAGAAGTGGGGGGACACTGAGACCAGGAAGTAGGTAGCCAGGAAAGAGGAGACAATCAGGGGAGTTGGCTGGCCTGGCCCCACGGTTGAAGCCACGTGTGCTTGTGACTCCCTCGTCTGGAGGAACATGGACATCATCTCAGTGGACAGGCGGGAGAGCCATTGAGGGGCCCCTGGTGACCCCTGCAGAGGCAAGAACGCCTTCTGCAGCCGGCCACCGTCTGGGGCAGGAGAGCCCCTTCTGGGAACACCACTGAAGGTCAGCCACCAGGCAAAGCGGCAGGAGCTGCTCCTGACCTCGGACACCACACAAGGCGCAACCCTACCCGAGACCCCCCTACCCTCGTGTCTTCTTATCCTGGTCCTCCTTCTCTCCGTCTCTCTATTGTTCTCTCCCTCCTCCCTCCTCCGTTGCTTGTTTCTTCTTAGTTACTATTTTTATCACTGTTCTTACTCCCCTGGCAAACTTCCCTCCCCCTCAATCCACTGGACGGGGACAAGGGGGGGGGCAAGGCGATGGCCGCTGCTCGCTGGGGAAACAATGGGAACCTATGTTGGAGAAGCAGGTTCTGGTTTCTCAGCGGGCTGGGAACCCCTGCCCCCGGGGCTGGCCCCCTCCCTCTGCTCCATCCAGGCCTGGCAGGGTAGAGGGCAGCAGGACACCACAGCAGCCCTGGGGCTGCCCACTTGCTGCAGGGCCCCTGGGACAGGGCTGGGGAAGGGCTTTCCCCAGTGGGCTGCAGGCTCCACATTCAGGGTTCATGTTCCCTTCCCAGGCTGGCTCTGCGTACCCCTTCTCTCCTGAGATAGTCTTGGGACTTACCGAGCCTCCCACAGCCACCGTGTCCCCGCCAGGGTGCACCGCCACCACCTCGGGCTCGTAGTCCGGGCTGATGCTGAAGCACTTCTTCTGGTCCTTGAGCAGGACGATCTGGAAAGAAGACATAGAGCTGTCAGGGCACATCCACATCGGACTGTTAGGTAGGTGGGAAGGGGCCCGGGCTGGTTCTGCACTACCGAACTGGGTTCTGGCCTTGGGATGCTGCATGGATATATCCCGTTCGTCTGTCCAGGGCTGATCACACAAGTACACAAACCAATATTCACTGCTGTGTTTTGATCAGTCTACAGACTTCTGATGAAAAAAAAGGGGGGGGGCTATGGAATAGAATCTTAATCACTCACAGAGAAGCGCATCACGCTTGCTTAAGTGGAGGGCCAGCGAACAAGAGGAAGACCCTCAATGAGATGGACAGGACAACGGGCTCAAACACAACAGTTGAGAGGATGGTGCAGGACTGGGCAGTGTTTCCGTCTGTGGGGTCACAGCTCATAGACTGAACTGACTAGACAGCACCCAACACCAACGTGGAGGATGGATGGAGTCAGGGATTACTACCCCGAAGCCAATCCTTAGACCAGTCTCCCCAGATGTCTTCTGGAAGGTGAAGCAGTTTGGCAGCTAAACCTTAGCCAATCACTGAAAGCTGGGGAACCATGCTCTTTAAGGATCACTGTGGGATTCCCGGACTAACTCTACAGGAGCAGAAAGCCCCAATTTTCTCCTGAGCAGCAGCATGTGGTTCTGAACTACCCACCTCACAGATCACAGCACCTCCCTATAAGCACCAGTCACCATGACTCCCAAGGCCCATCTCCAGGGGACCAAAAGGACAACAGCCGCTCGGGATCAGACACGTCACAGGGCAGTGTGTCACTTCAGTGTTTCCCAAAGTGGGTGCTAGGATTCGGGAGGGGAGCGGAGCTCCAAGAGCAGGTGCACTGTATCCCAGAGTGGGCTACAGTGAAGACACCGCAATTGCCCTGGGGCACAGAATAGGTTTTCTTCTGAAAAGGGGGCGGCAGGCCAAGTGAGTGTGGGAACCTATGGTTTATGTTAACGAGGGCGGCAACGACCGAGGCTAGGCAGTGAGCTCGGCACACCTCAGGCGAGCGGCACCACACTGTGTCCCAACCACTAGGCGCCACCATCACCAGCTCCAGCACTTTGTTGCCGTGGTGTCCCCGGTCTCAATGGCCTTGTGCTGGCTGCAGAAAGCAGAGAACTACGGGGGGTGGGTGGTGGTGGTGGTGCATGGTCTGTTCTGCTTAGGCCCCAGCTTCAATCAGTGTCAATCCTTCTCCGAGATTCTTCACTGTACCAAGCACGATGTCATCTTTCAGGGACTGTGTGAGAAGTCTCGGCAACTTCATCTCTAAGGAGCCACCTGGCTGCACTTTTCCCAAGACAGATGCTTGTTCTCCTTGCTCCACAGCAGTTTCGATATTCTTGGCCAGCACCGTACTTCAAATACACCAGTTCTTCTGCAGACTCCCCCCATCAGTCTCGACCTCAGTGCTGAGACTCCTTCGCTTCAGGTCTTGTGCACCTGACCTTCATCTGACTGCTGCTTCTACAAGCACGCACGGACGAATGGATGGACACACGGGGTCCTAGCCAAGTGAAATCCTCGACAGTTTGAATCTTCTGCTACCAATGTTACTTTCTGGTCTGGCTGTGGGACCCCTGTGTTTTAAAATCTTTTAGCTCCCCTAAAAGTATCAACGAGGTCTTTGTTGGGCTCAAAGGAACAGGTCTGGGATGTGGTAAGCACATACGAGCCCAGCAGGAGGCATGAATGGACCTGTCCCCTCTCCCCAGCTTCTGTCCAGGCTTCATGTGAACTCCAGGCTCTGCCTCCTGCTAACTCCCCCAACCAAACTAAGTGACACCCCACACAGGCCAAGTCACGGATTCTCTCCTTTGGAGGGTCGGGGACAGGGGTGAGGCGCACGCCTTGCCCCGTGTGCCTGGAGCCAAGGAAGAGCTGTGGCCTCCGGGCAGTGCCTCCCCAGCTGCACTGGGCAGCCCCCCACCCATCTCCTGGCGCCCGCAGGGCTCTCCTCTTGGTGCTCGGCTGCAGCTGGCTGCTGGGGAACTGCCCAGCAAGGACCCCTAGGTCTAGGCCCCAAGTGAGCCCAGCCTCTCTCGGACAGCTCATGCTGCGCTGGGGGCAGGGGGACAGACAGGAAACCGGGTCTGCAGGCTGAAAGGCAGAGGACGGTGGCATCCCATGTTCCCACCATGACGGCCGGCCAAAGAGTCCAAGTGTCCCAGAAGCGCTGGACCTTCCAGAACTTTCCTCCCTGGGGACTCCGTCTGTGGCTGCCGATGCCTTCTGACCCTTGCTGAGCACCCAGGTGGTTTGCACCTGGCAGGAAGGTGATTTGTCTAGGACACGCACAAGCCCTACTCCCTAAACCAACGGAGCTCGGCTCAGAGCGGGCAGGGGACCCTGAATGGGAGCTTTCTTTGGCTGCCAACAAGCTGTCTCAGCACCTGCCTGGCCGGGCAGGGACGCCCAGGGCTGCTGACAGATCCGTGTGAAGTGGGTCAAGCCTGGTGTTTGTCAAGGGCGCTCCGTTCCACAACCTCCCGAGGAAGCCTCGCTGCTCGAGTGGCGGCTGCCCTTGTGTGGGGGAGGGGGGACACCCTGCCTTGGCCTCATTTACAAAGGAGTACAGTTTCCCAGTAACTGTCACAGGAGTGTGCCAGGGACGGCTGGCAAGAGCTCAGAGAGGTGACGTAAAGGCCTGAAACCACCTGGCTCTGAGGCAGGCAGGGCTCTGGGGACCGTGAGAAGCTCCTCTCTCAGCCGGCCTGTTCAAACCCCGGCTCTGGCCTCTCTGGGCCTCTGCAGATCCAGTGAGTGGATATTGGGAAGCACCAACTCAGGGGAACAAGCCAGTGCTCGGGTGGGGTTCTGAGGGTGCCTGGGGGGAAGGCATGGCACCCAAGCCCCTCCTCTGGCCACGTACCTGCCCAATGCACACGACCACCGTGTAGCCCCCGGGACCGACAGCCACGCACTTGGGTTGGACATCCAGCTTCACCACCCCTTGACCACTGGGGGGGAGAGAGGAGAGTCACTCAGGGCTGAAAGACCCCACCCCCCTCCAGGCCCCTGAAAGAGTATAAGCACCTGTACTCAATACTGCAGCACTTTGGGATCAAGCAGCTGAAGCACAGGGCCCTCAACCCCCCTCCCCTCGTCAGAGAGGACCTGCAGGGGACAGCGCCAGGCCTTTCTTCTGCAAAGTTGTGGGTGGATGAGCCCAAATCGTAGTGGGAGTGGGAGTGGGGGCTGACCACTCAGTTTGGCTCCCCATCTTGCCGGGTGACCTCAGGTCCTCCTCAGCAGGGTCCCTCCAGGCTCACCATGCAGGCCGACCTCAGTGACCTCCATGGCAGTGGGAGCGTGTGTGTGCCTGGGCTGTCATTAACTATGTAACTTCCATTGGCAGGGTGGGCAGGGGGTCTGTCATTAACCAGGCCCCGCCCCAGTGACTCCACAGGAAAGGAGATTCCACAGCTGCGTGTGCAAGTCTCTGGGCAGGCCCAGGGGTGGGTCCTGCCATTGACTATCAGGGCAAATCTCCAACCAGTCAGCAGTAGGAGAAATGGGGCCAGCCAGATACTGAGACCCAGGGCCCCCAGGCAGCACGCACCTGTAGTCGCGCAGCGTGAGGTTGGTGTAGCGCACGGTGTCATCCATGCTGCAGCTGACCAGCTGGCCCGCCTCGTCCACGGCCATCCTGGACACTTGGTTCGTGTGGCCTTTCCCTGCGAAGGAGTCATTCTCCCCCGTCTCGGAATCCCAGTAATGTGGGGAGGCGGTTAAGGAAAAGCCTGAGTCCGGGGCAGCTGCAGAAGAGTGGGCGCTGGGGACGGGCAGCGGGCAGGCTCCTCAGGGGCAGTGTAGGCCCAGCCCGAGGGCCCCTTCCAACTGAGAACAGGACCAGGACTCAGGTGCAGACCTTCCTCGAGGGCCCGAGCCTGTGGGCAGCGCCCTGCTGCTGTACGCTGCCACTCTGAGGTCCCCAGCAGCGGGCTTCCACTGCAGTTCAGCAGGCTGCCAGGGGTAGGCACCCCAGGCTCTTGGGGGGCAGCAACAAAGGATATTGATGTGCCCATCGTGGCTCCCCGAGTAGATGTACGACTTGCCGGAGTTCTTGTGAACCGTCAGGCACTGGATGGACTTACTGTGACCCTGTGGGGAACAGGTGGGCGGGTGAGCCAAGGACCACGGGGTGACTACTTCCCACAGACACTCAGTCTCTGGGCAAAGAGGAGAGAGCCGCCCCAGTCCCACATATGGCCACCGATGCAGGAAAGATGAACACTGCCACAGAGGACTGGAAACTGGTCAAGTGACAAAGCCCGGAACAGTCCCCACCCCACCCTGGGCTCAGACATGCACAGTGGTGAGGCTGTGGTAGCAATGAGACCCCAGGGTCCCCCTCCCTCAGACCCTTCCCTCCTAATGCCTGGCATACAGGAGGGGTGGGGGGCCCTGTTGCTGGTGAGCCGCCCACGTGCCCAGTCTCCACACAGCAACAAGCCTGGCCATGCCCGTCCCTGACAACCTTATCCCTCCTTCTCAAGCCTCACAGGCGAGTGAATGACCAGTCACAGGCCAACAGCCAGACCAGAGGTGGGACCCAGCTGGGGAAGGAATCACGCAGCCCCAGATGGGGTCAACCTGCATGGCTGAGGTGGGCCCAGAACCCACCGACTAGCAAACAGACAGGAAGATGGCCAATGAAGGTAGGTCAACAGGAGTGGCAGCCACTGGGGCACCATGGTCCCCAGAAGCTGGGAGACCTAGAAGGGTTCTGCTCCGGGCCTTTGGCCAGCTCCAGAGCAAAACCAGACCCATTGGTGGAGTCAGCTCCCCAGAACGGAGAACCACTCCGGGGGTGGCCAAGGAACAGACTGTCACCGCCTTCTACAATGGGGCATGGGGGGAAACCGCCAGCTTCTTCACTAGCTGGGCAGAAGGACCAGACTCCAGAGTCTTGGAGCAGACAGGGGACCCACCCACCAGCACTGGGCAGTGCAGGGCAGCAGGTGTGGCAGAGCAGCTCCTAGTCCAGCGAGGAGCCTCACCTTGATGATGCGCAGGGGTTTGCTGGGGTTGTTCTTGTCCAGGTAGTTGATGTAGCCCGAGAGCGAGACACTGAGTAGGTGGTCCCCTTGCCACAAGCAGCCCAGCTGCTGGTCCAAGACATTGGTGCCCATGGTGAACGTGTTGACGATGGAATTCGCACTGACATCCCAGATCTTGGACGTCTTGTCCCCGGAAGCAGAGAGCAGGTGGGAGCTGTCAGGACTCCAGCTAATCTGGTCACAAGAATGGCATGGCCCCCATGGCGAGGGATGAACGAACCAGAGACTCAGGCAGGGAAGTGACACCCTCCCTCCAGTTCCCCCACTGTGGACAGCCAGACTCACAGCATAAATGCCCCCATCGTGGGCCTTGTCCCCTCCCAGGGCGCACACCTTCTCCCCTGTCTTCCCGTCGTAGATGTAGATCTTGGATGAGACAGACACATGTGGGTCAGCCGAGTGTGCATATGCATCAGTGCCCAGCACAGAAGACTGGGGACATTTCCGTATCCACTGTTTCCATCAGTGGGTGAGCCGGCTTGGGCTCGTGCAATCAGTGTGGGGCAAGGAGCGCTACTCCAGGGAGAGTCCAGCTGCTCCAGGGAAGGGGACCCCCAGGAAGGTGTCTGGCCCAGGGCCAGCCCTGGACCCCCACCCTGTGGGAGTGGGGGTTCTCAGCTCTGTTCCCCATCCAGGGCAGTCAGCTGTCAAGTCAGTTGCCACACTGCCGCTGCTGGCCCCTGCGTGGGTCAGAGGACTGCCTTACCTGGCCGTCAGCGCTGGCTGTAGCAAACCTGTTTCCGTCGGGGGAGAACCTCACACAGTTGACAAAGCGGCCATGGTCCTGCAGGAAAAGGGCAGTTACCACCTGGACAACAGGTCCTGCTTGGACACTGAGGTGCTGGAATGCCTGCTGCAAACATGAAGTCGGCTCCACTCACGAGCTCTCCCAGTGGACACCATGCAGCTCCAGGTGACACTACAAGGCGACCACAGGCTATTCCTGTGGCCAGCCCCTACTTTGGGGGCATTCCTGGGTGTGTACCATCAGCCCAGTTTCACCTCGGCTATGAACTCGTCCCTCATCTCCCCACTGTCCCCTGAACCCAAGGGAATGCTCCCTCTGAGCCCCCAGGGCACAGCCTGAGTGTGCAGTGGGACCCCGCAGATTCCCAAGCACCAGGGTTCTGCTACTCTGCGAAGGATAGAGGCCTCATGCTTGACTGGCAGGAGGTCTGCCCTGAAACAGCCCAGGAAGGAAGCAGCAGGGAGCTGCCTGGAATAGACGGAAAGGTAAAAATAGCCTCGGGGGGGGGGGGGGGGAATGGGGGGGGGCCGCGCGTGCGACATTGGGCGGGTATGGGGGGAGTGGGTGGGGAATCAGGCTTCCCCTTCCCGGGGCCACGTGGCTGGGACTGCCCCACCACAGCCCTCCTGGGCAGCTGGCCTCAGCTGCTGAACGGTGCTCACTGCACTGGGCTGGGGAAGCCATCCCAGCCAGCCTGAGTGAGTATTGACCGTTTCAGTGAGACCCCAGAAGCCCACCTCTAGCACCTCCTCCCAGGCCCCACATAAACGGCTAAACACCTGCTGAGGCCCCTCCGTCCCCAGCCTTGGCAGACCCCAGGCACTGGCTTCCAGCCTGAAATGGCCTCTGTCCACCTGGCTACAAGGAGGCTGAGTGGCCCTGGTTGGGGCAGCGGTACGTTCTGGGCACAGAGCAAAGGGGTGGCAGTCTGACAGTGTCCAGAGGTTTCCGGAAGAAAGGCCTGGTGATCTTTGCTGGAGGGACACGGCACAGACACCATATGAGCAACGCTGCCCGCGCCCCCAGGAGTCTCTGATCTGCGCTGAAGCCCAGGCCCCTTCACTCCCAGCAGCTTCCCTGCAAAGCGTGGGCGACTCCCACTGACACATCTTGTGGGGGTGTAGGGAGGGGCCAGGACCACAGCCATCCTCAGGATGACCTCCTGATTGAGGGCATACAGACTCGCTGGGATAAGACCAGGGCTCGCATCAGGCTCAGGGGACACGCAGAGGATGGAAGTGTCTGCTTTCAGCTGAGTCCGGGGCCAGGACACCAGCGAAAGAAAAACTAACCGGGCACTGCGTTACCTCACCCACGCTGCACTCAGCCCACAGGAAGACGGCCTCCAACAGCCGCCCCCAGCTGTGCGGGCACCTGCACCCCAGCTAACTGGAGCTCTACGTTTGTTCATCCCAAGGTGCTCAGAAGGCCCAGCGACCCCCCCCCCCCCGTCCCAAAAGCGCAGGGGTGGTGCCTGGATGTCCATGAGAGAGGACCCCCAGGCTGTCTACATCACCCCCAGGAGGACCAGGTCGCCCTGGCTCCATCACCACAGCCCCTCCTCAGAGTGAGGCTGAAGAAATGATGCCAGACAAGGGTGGGAGGGGGAAGGGGGGCAGCATGGACACAGGCAGTGGGCCTCCATGGCATAGGGCAGCTCCTTGTGCTGCAGAAACCCTGGTCAGCCACGTACACCCTCCTGCCTGGACCAGGACCTGAGTTTCCAACTCGGCGACTCACCCTGCACACCATGGTCCCTTCCTGGTGAGAGAACAGGGGCCCGAGCCCCAGTCTTCACCTGCTGTGCCCCACAGTGGCTGGGTGGGTCCCCCGGTGCACAGGGCTCCCTCTCTCTGGGCTGAGGCAAGGTCTGCCCGAGAGGATGGGCCACTTTCGGTCCCTACTGGCTGCACCGGCCTCACTGAGGCCTGCAGGAACCCTCTCCCAAGGCCACTCAGTCCACCCACCATGCCCTGGTCTGCTCAGAGGCTGTCCCCAGCGCTACCTGATGGGGACCAGGGCCACCGATGCCTGAGCCACAGGTGCACTGCTGTTTGGCCATGGCACTAAGCCATCCAGGGAACCCCCCCTCCTTCCAGATGCCGCCTGGGCTGTGCAGAGCTAGTTGGGGGCGGGACCTGCTCTGTGTGATGTGTCCCCAGTGCAAGCCAGCCAGTCCACCTGCCCAGAGCCCCGACTCACTCCGATGGTGAACTTGAACTTGAACGGCGGCCCCTCAAAGAATGCGGCACAGTTGTCGTCACTGCCAGTGGCCAGGCGGTACGGCCGGCTCTGCTTGATGTCCACGCTGTTGATGACCTTGTTGTGCCCTGTGATCTCACCCACCGACGAACCGCTGTCCCACAGGAAGACGGCACCAAACCTTCACCCGGCAGGAGAGGGGAGAACGTCACCCACCCCTGCACAGCATGGGAAAGCCAGCCCTCAGAGAGCTCGGGATGCCCAAGGGCGGGGTCTGCCAAGATGAGCCAGGGCACGGGGTGACCCAGGGCAGGCTGGTGCCCTGCTGTACTGTCAGGTGCCAGCAGGCAGTTTGCAGGGGTGGTGGTGGGGTGTGTGTGTACGTGTGTGAGTTTCCCAGTCCCATCGCTTCCATGAAAGGTAAAGAGGAAGGAGAGGCAGGCACCCTCAGCTGGAGCCCTGGGGCAACGTGCCAGGGAGCTGTGCCTGTGGGTTTTCTGGCCTGGGCGCTTACGAGGGGAACACCAGGTCTTCCCTTCCTCAGCGTGGGTTGACCCCACCATGCTTTCGGTCAGCAGCCCACTACAATTCATGACAGCCACAAAGGCTCCTTGGCTGAAGCCGGCCTCAAAGGTGTCCTTCGACTGCCCACAAGGAGGCTGCCCCCAGCCCTCCTGCTACCCAGTGTACACCTGAAACGCCCCCCCGTGAGGGTGGGTGGGGCGGGGTAGGCAGCTCCTGTGAGGCATTCTGCAGACACCTGAGATGTCCCCTCACTCAGGGCTGCCACAAGGGAGGACAGGGTAGCCGGTCTTCAGCACCCCCACGCAGCGCCCAGAGCAGCTCAGCATCCTGTCCCAGCCTGTTCCCCTGCTGTGGACACTCAGGGGCTGGTGTTACCCCCACCCTCGGGGAGGTGGGGGGAGGCGCTACTCACTTCTCCCTGCCCTCCCCGACCACAGCGACCCGCTTGCTGTCCTCGGTCCAGGCGATGTCCTTGATCTTCCCGGCAAAGGGCTGGTACTCGTACTTCAGCAGGTGCTCCTTCTGCGTGGTGTCCCAGATCCGCAGCTTCCCCGACACGTCTGCGCACACACGGGCCAGGGGCACGTCAGCCTGGCCATGCAGGCCAAGGCAAGCTCAGGTGCCTGCACCAGGGAAGCCAGGTGGGGACAACCCTCTGCCGGTCCTTCACAGATCCCTCCACCCCCGCTGGGGATGGCAAGGCACCCAATGGCTAACCAAAAGCCTGATGCATCCCCCCAGCTCACAGTGCCACGGGGGACATCCTGTCTGTTGCCTGCTTCCCGGAGGTCATGGAGCCCCGGAGGTCCCTGGGGAACAGTTCTACTCTTCACTTGGCCGGCCAGAGCCTGGAGAGGCTCCAGGGGCGCGTGGGCCTCAGACAACTCCCTCCCCCGGCACTTCAAACCTGGACCTCCCGGAAGTCAGCGTCCCCCATGACACGTGATCCTGACAGAAGCCCCTCCAGGGTTGGCTTAGGATCCCAGAAAAGGGGGTGCTGGAGGGTGAAAGCAGTGTGCTGGGGGGTGGGACCTCGTCCCACACCATCATGAGTACCCCATCACCACACATTCAACTCGGCTGGAAGGAATGGGCACAGTCCGTGTATGGGACAGCACGGAGCTCTCAGCTTTGCAGAGGGCGTCTGACTGGCACACGCAGCCAGCCAGCCAGCAGGGCTGGGGCACAGGCAGAAGGGGCAAGGCTCTTGCCCTCAGTGCGTCCAGCACCTGACCCCATGTGGGCAATGCTACCAAGGGATCCCAGAGCCCCTGCTCCATTCTGGGAGGGACCTGGATGGGGCTGGCTCCAGCCCAGCAGGGGAGGTCAGCCAACAGTGTGGCTGCAAGGGAATAGCCGCTGGGCAGTCATGTCCACACCAGGCCCCGCTGGCCAACCCTCACGCCTGCCTCCCATCTCACAGCTGTCACGTACTCTCTCTCTCACAGTCTGCAGACCCACTCCAAGTACTCACTCGCACTTACTCTCCCTCTTCAGTCCTGAGATCCACTCCCAAGCACATGTACACACAAATCCTGACACTCCCCTACAAAGCCAGGTGCACACACATGCACAAGTACTTGTGACCCTTCAGCACGCACAGTGCTCCCCCTACCCCCTACACACCATGCTATTTGTGGCGCAGGGCTCTGCTCAGGACCCGCAGGGGCAGCCCTCCCCACTGCTGGAATACGGCAGGCAGCGTGCCAGGCCTCGCCCCGTCCACCAGCTCCAGGCTGATGGGGTCTTGCTGAGGCTGGTCCTGCGCATCAGTTTCTGCAACACCACCATCCACTCTGCACGGACTACCAAGGCCAAGGGTCTCTGGGGACCCCGGGAGGGGGGCTTGCAGGGCAGGGAACACAGGGCTGAGGGGTGGAGGCCCTGGCTGACTCTCTTCGAGCACCTGGCTCTGGGTTCAACAGCCTACAAAGGCACCGGGCAGGCTGCATGCGCACTGAGCTGAGAACCAAGGAGTACATACGCTCACTGGGCTGAAATGAACCACACCTATTCAGCGCAAGCCTGCCTGGTGTGGAGTGCCTAGGACGTGCTGTCCCATGGCTTCTCCTCGGCTGACAGATATGAAGGCCAGGGAGATCGGTCATCCCACTGAGACCGGGCAGCCAGTAAAGCTGGGCCCAGGTCATCTCCAGAGCCCCCGAGACCCTTCCCTGCCGGCAGGGAGTGAGTGTCCTGCACACAATGTAGCCGCAGCTCCCACCTCACACCCAGGTGGCTGCAACTGGCTCTGCCCCTCCCAGCTGGGCAGGTCTAGCAATTCTCTGCCGTTCTTCTCCAGGTGTTCCTGTGAGGGTGTGTGTATGTGTGTGTGTGTGTGTGTGTGTGCGCGCGCGCGCGTCCATGCCAGTCTCCCCCTGGTGCTGAAGACAGCCTGTGCACGCATGGGCAAGGCTACCAATCAATGCCCGCTGAGTGAAGGAGCCATGGAACACATGGATGGACAATGAGTACGTGGACAGAGGAAAGGTAAGTGGGCAAATAGATGGACACAGAGACAATGGTGAATAGATGAATGGAGATAAACATGCATGGAAGGATAAATGGGGGATGAACGCATAGGTGGAGAAATGAATAGATGAACAGAGGACAAATACATGAGCAGACAGATGGAAGGGAAGTAGGTGGATAGATGGAAGAATGATGAAGAGGTGAACTGAGTAGAGTTGATGGCTGATGGGAGAGTGGGTAGATGGACAGGCAGAAAATGAATGAACAGATGGAAAGTTAAGTGGGGTGGATGGATAGGAGATGGGGGCGTAAGACCCTCTAAGTCCTGTATGTACATGGTAAGGCCCCACCGGCCTTGTAGGCAGCTGGGGTGGCATGACAAGGTAGCCACCAGGCAGAGCTCCTCCCTCCTCCGACTCGGCCCCCACAGCTGGGTGCGGGTACAGTCTACTCACACAGACGTGAGCTCTGAGGGCAGCCGAGCACTAGGCACTGGAAAGAAGTGTGAGGAAAGCTGACACAAAACCAAGCTACAATTCTCATTCGCAAACCCACACGTATACGCGCACACACACACCCGTGCCGGCAACCCAGTGTGTACTCTAAACACCCCACAAACCACCAACAAGTTGATTCCTACACACAGTGCCCCTGCAGGACACAGAACTGCCCCCCCCCACCCAACCCCAACCGGGTTTCCACCAGTGCAAATCTTCATGGGAGCAGACCATACATTTGTCCCCTTTGGAGGGGCTGGTGGGTTTGAACTGCTGCCCTGCTGAGCAGACACCGCTGCACCAATAGGCCCCTCTGGCGGAAGAGCAGCACCGCTGCTGACTTCGAGGTCGAGTGCTGCATGTTAGAAATAACGGGCTGCCTTTCTGATGCCCTTTCAACACCCCACCCCCCACCGGCAACTCCATCTGCCCCACCAGCTCAGGTACCTCCAGAAGCGATGTAGAACCCGCTGGGCGCGTACTTAGCCACCACCACCTGGTGGGCATGTTCTGTGTAGATGTCAGCAACAGCAGGGTTCTGCAGGGACAAGACCCAGGAGCAAGTCAGTGACACAGGCATGGCCACCCTGCCTCCAGAGGCAAGCCCACGCTCAATTCCCACTCAATGACACCCTCCCCCACCCCCCAGCTTGCTGGCCTGCCCAGCTCCAGGCTCAGCCAGCCTCCTCCCTTGCTCCCATCTTTGGTCCGCAGTCCAACACCTAACCCATGGCACGTGCAGGGCTCTTTCAGCCACCACTGAAGCAGCATTCAGTGACCCCATCTCACCGACATGCTGAGCACCAGGTCTGACCACTGGACCACCTGCTCCAAGCACCCAGCGCGCTCAGCATGGCCCTGGGCACGTCACCTTCCCCACAGCTGATATTATTCTTGTCCAGCTCCTCTGACCTTCCTGTGAGCCCCCCCCTCACCCGTGGGTCACGTCTCTCCCCAGCTGTCATCGAGCTGGTGTCCACCCTGACTCCTGTGACCCCAAAGGACAGAGCAAAACTAGCCCAGGGGTCATCAAGGCTGCACCTCTTTACATCTGTCCTTCGACAGCGCAGCAGCTGGGGGGTTTGAACCTCTCACCTTCTGGTCAGCAGCCCCATGACTAACCCACTGCCCCAATGCAGAGATCACCAAGCAAGCACTCCCAGAGCTCCTTGCGCAGGGCCCCGAGATGGCCAGTCTCCACAGGAAGACACACTGCCTGACTCTCAACCCACAGCACTGAGGCAACGACTGAGGCTCCAAAGTGATTTGGGGGAATCTGCCCCTGGGGGGGAGGGGCCGTAGCCAGTGTTATACACTGGGCTGCTAGCCACAAGATTGAAGTTTGAAACCACCAAGCTGCTCTTTGGGAGAAAGGGGACACTTTTTACTCTGTCGAGTTAGTCTCGGAACTCACAGAGGCAGGTCTGCTGGGCTCACTGGCAGAGTTTTCTCGGCCCCAGTGAGTCAGAAACACCCCACAGCCCTGGGGCCGGTTCTCCTCTGTAATGCACCAGTCACCTGGGATGAGGGGTGCGGGGACAGCACAGCCAGAGCTGACCGAGGGGCTCACACTCACTGTGTGCAGAACTGAGCCACACACACCAGCCTGGGTCCAAGGGGACCCTCCTCTGGCCTTTAGCAGGGTTGCCCCATGCCTGGCGGGGCTGGGGTGGCAGGCTCCGTGGTGGGCGGGCCACAGACTCAGGCACAGCGAGTACTCACAACACAGGGGCCGCGTGGGCGGCACCACAGCGAGTGCGAGCTAGAGCTGAGCACACACAGTGCCCTCCCACGCCGTGCAGGCATCTACAACACGGGGGCTGCTTCCCTGTCCCAGAGGGTCCATCCTGATCAGGGGTACTCAAACTACGGCCCGCCGGGTGTTTTTACCCTTTGTTTTTTTTGCTTCAAAATAAGATATGTGCAGTGTGCATAGGAATCTGTTCAGTTTTTTAAAATACTATAGTCTGGCCCTCCAATCGGTCTGAGGGACAGTGAACTGGCCCAGTATAAAAAGTTTGAGGACCCCTGCTTCAGATGGACCGTGGAGGAACCAGCACTCAGCCCAGTCTTGACACTGCCCCCTCTCTTTCCTTCCTGTCTTGGGCTGGATTCTGGAAGTCAGAAGCTGGAATGCAGAGTGGATGATTGATCTGGGGCAGGGTAGGTGAGACGGGGGAGAGTCTGAGTGCGCAGGACCAGGCCTGTCACGGTGTCTGCCTCTGCCGGGGTCGGAGGGGCTGGCCTGGAGCACAGGGGACCGCTCTTGGGCCATTACTAGCACAACACTGCGTCCCCTCGCCCTGCCACATGGGAAGTCCAAGAGACCCTGTGCTTGCAGCCCCCACCTGCCAAACTTCCCATCAGCCTCAGCCTTGATGAGGGACACTCCCCACACCTAGTTGCTCCTCTGGACAGGTGATCCTGAGAGCCAGGGCAGAGCTGGAGCGAGTCCTTGGAAGAACTCCCCAGAACTGAGCTGCCTTAAGCACAGCAGCCAGCACCCCGGCGGGTCTCAGCCAGACTGCCTTGGTGGCCAGCCCCTACCTGAGCCTGGTTTGCCCCTGACTGTATACAGCGCCTCCCTGGGCACCCCAGCAGAAACAGCAAGGAATTGCTCTCAGGAAGGCACCGGGATGGATGGAATCCACAGACAGCAAGGAGGTCTGGCAACCCCCGACACCCTACAGTGATGCGGGCCCACCAGAAAAGCCAGGAGCTGCCAGGCCCTGACCTGCTCACAGGCTCGGTGCACCCTGGTCAATCAAACCCTCAGTATGCCCACAAGGGTACCCCTGGGCCCCAACTCACTCCCTCATCTGCAGCCACTCCCAGCCACAGGGAATCCCATGAAGGATGACACAACACAACACAGCATGCCAGAGGTCACACCAACCAGACTGACACCAGCCTTGAAGCAGCCCCCAGAGAAGGCCCTGGCTGTCTCCCAGAGCCAAGGCCAGGCCAGTGTGACCTTCCGAACAAGCTAAACCATGTCGTAAATGGCGGTGAGGAGGGAGGGATGGCATCTCGCTTCAATGGCTCCACAATCAGCACCCTGGAAACAGCAGTCAAGATGCACTGATGATGTGATAATTGCAGGGACCATCTGCTGCCCAAATCAAACACCACGGGGTCCACGCCAGCAGCGCAGAGCCACCCTACAGGGCAGGGCAGAGCTGCTCCTGTGAATTTCTGAGACTACCTGTGACAGTTCAAATTCGCTGGTAGTTTTGAACTGCTGACAACGATGTCGCTTTGATGATCCAAGCTGTGGTCCTTTCAATCAACAGATAAGGCAGACTGGATGCCCATGAACTACACTCACTGCCATCGAGTGGATGCCAACTCAGGGACCTCTGAGGGCAGGGTAGACGTGCTCTTGGAAATTTGAGATGGTAACTGCTTATGGCAGGAGAAAGAACCATCTTTCTCTAGAAGAGCGGCTAGGGGTCTTGAACTGCTCATCTTTCAGGTCAGGGGCCAACATGTAACCACTAAGCACCAGGGCTCCTATTTGAATGATTGTGCCGGTGCAGAACACAAAGGACACGTGGCGGCAGAACAGGCAGAGTAGCAGACAAGTAGAGCAGGAAAGACCTCTCAGAGGCAGGCCCGTTAGACTTCCCCTCGCACTCTTGGCACATTACAGAAAAGACTAGTTCCTGGAGGAAGTCACTGTGCTTAGTAAAGCGGAGCAGCAGCAGAGGAGGGAGGGTCCCGGGAAGGACAGGCTCACAGACAACTGTGTGGACGGCCCATGACTGCTCCCTCCCGTCCTCCATGGGGGCTGTGGGGAGGGGAGCTGCCTCTCTCTAGGGCGCCTTCCACAACTCTCTGAACCCTACCAGCAGCTCCTGGGAGTACCAGCGGCTGTGACCAGAGCACCCAACACAACTGAGGGCTGTCCTCCCAATCACTGGTGACGAACATCTCCTCCAAAAGGCTCCTCAGCCACCACCCCCCTTCCAGACAGGAAAATACACCAGGCAAGTATGAACCTAGAAGCTAAGCCCTAACACAAGATGGGTGGCCGTGGTTAGTCCTCGCCATCAGTGCTAGGGCTGCGTGCCAGCCCTGGCAGCCACAGCATACAAACAGTGCGCAGCCCAGCTCCCAGACAGCAGGGCCCACCCCTGCCACCAAACCACTGCCCCGCTGGCTTACAGTACAAGCCTGCTCCCCAAAGGACCCCTAGCCCCAACTCTCCCAGGACCAGGAAACCCTGATGTTATGCTGGGAATAACCTGCACCATCCTGAGGTACAATTCCACCCCATGCCTCACCCTGCAGCCTCCAGACACCCCTTAAGCATCCTAACAGCTCCCTCCCTGTCCTCCCAGAGCCCCTACAAAGATGACAGCCATGTAACGAAGAACCAAGCCTGGAGACAGGAATGGCATGCCCAGCCAGCCAGCCAGCTGCCAGGGCTGGCCTTGAACTCAGTGCAGTCCTTCTGCCTCTCGGTGTCATGTGGGGTCCAGATGTTCAACTCGGGGCTAGCAGGGCAGCCAGGTCAGTCCTGGTGGCCCATGGGTCCTGGAAACTTCATTCTCTTCCTGCCTGAGTCCTGTCCCCCCACCCCCAACCTGCCTTCCAGCCACACCCAAGGAGCCAGGTGCCCTAGGTGCCCTCCCTGGAGGGCCTTGGCTGCCTCCCGGGCAACTCCCTTCCTGTCCTCCCCCACAGAACTGCACTGGAGAGCTGCCCTGAGGAGTGACTGAGGGCGGACGTCCCCGTGCCAGGACAGAGGTCAGCACCCCCTACCTATAAATGGATGACCTCATTTGCCTCCTGCAGACTCCAAGACACACACACACACACACATTCAGCAACTCAGCAGGTATCTGGCTCCAAACCAACCCACTGCAGCAGGAAGGGGGAGTGGAGGGGAGATTTACATACTGGGAGAAAGTTGAGGCCATAAGGCTGGGAGGAAGGCTGCTGGGCAGGGCAGGGTGGGGATGAGGCCACTTCCACAACCCAACCAGAACAGGGCTGCAGGCCCACCTCTCCCCTCCAAGCTTTCATAAAGCCGCCCCCCAGTCCTGAAGACCACCCAGACCACCTGCAGGGGCACCTAGGTGCACAGAGGAGGCAAGTCAAATCATTCCCACCCTCCGTGGCCCTGTGGTAAGCACCGAGTTACTATGGCAAAAAGGTCAGATCAAACCCGGCTGCTCCCTGGTAGAGACGGGGCTGGGAGCCGCAAAGGCTCACAGCTTGGCTCCCCCAGGACGCAGTTCCGGTGTCCAGTAAGGGTTATGGGGCGGCTGAAGGAACCTTGATAGCACACTGGTTGAAGCACTCGGGCCATAACTAGCTGCTCAGCAGGAGGGCTCCCCAGAACCGACTGGCAGTCCAGGATACCCTATGGAGCAGCCCGCTCTGCCCTACAGGGTCACTGTGAGTCAGAGGGCTGGTTTGGGCTGCGGGCAGTGCCACACTGATACGTGCAGTTGCTACAGTTTGAAATCACCTCGACAGCCCAGACCAACAGGCCTCCCCCAGCTGTGACAACTGAAGCCAGCCACTGCCCACTCTGGGACTGGGGACCCCGTGGCTTAGTCTGATGCTCCAGCAGCCTGAATAAAGGCGACAGACCACCAAAGACCGAAGGGTGGGTGGTGCCAGCTGGTGGGCCTGGAAGCAGCCCTCCACTGCAGACCTCACACGATGGCTTTTCCATGGGTCTCGTGGTCCGTCACAGGACTTCCCCAGCGACCCCGCAGCTGCACGCACAGCCGCTGCTTCCAGGGGGAAGGCCGCCCCCCTAACAGACAAGCCCCAAGTGATCTCTTCCACGAGGAGGCTGGTTGCAATGCAGACCCTGGTCTACCTGAGACGGAACCCACTTGTCTTCAGCACAGCACAGAAGGCAGTGGCCGGGGGAGTGTGGAGGAAATGGGACAGGGAAGCCCCAAGTCCTCATGGAACCCTCGTGGGACACCTGGAAAGCAGCCTGGGGAAAACAAGCTGGGCCACAGCCAGCACTGAGGGATGTGTGCCCGCACCACATCCCCAATGCCCCGCCTGGCTGTGGCCCAGTCCTCATTCGTGAGGGAAGTTGGCCGCAGCCCTGGGCCGCCAGGTCCTGACCTCTCACCACTCAGGGATGCCTGGTTGCGTTTCTGTCCACTTCTGCTGCCTGGTGCCACCCACACCAAGACCATGAGCGCCCTCGGGCAGTGCTGCACGCCTAGCAGACTGGTCAGTCCCTGTCTAGCCGCCTGAGCTCCGGGCCCTGCTTCAGGTAGCAGCGGCACAGAAGTTCCAGTGCGACTCAGCACCCAGTGGTTCCAGGAGAGCACCCCAGTGACCGGCCGGGCCCTGCAGCCACACCAAACTGCTGTGGGGCTTCAGAGTTTGGGGAGGCCCTTCAGCAGCACTCAGGTCCCTCTCCCACACACGTTCTGAAGCCCCCTCCAGTGTTCTTCTCGCTGTGAGCAGCCGCCAATCTAGCCCCAGCCATGTGACCCCTTGGCCAGGAGATTCGGCGGGGTGCAACAGTCGCAGACCGGACTGCTATGATCCAGGGGGTTGTCACTGGCCATTTCCAGATCACCAGGTCTCGTCTCACCCTAGAAGCACCCTGGCAACACGAGGTGCACGAGCCCCCCGCCCCCTTAGTTCTGGAATCAAGGATTGCCTGCAGAAGCACCCCACCACCACCACCCCAACAAACTTCATGATGCTTGGCTTCACTGCTTCTCAGACTTGGGTTTTGTGTCACAAAGGGAAGGTTTGTGCCACTTTCCCACCAGCTCGTGCCTTGCTGTGTCTGCCACAAGGACCATACTGTTAGCTCCCGCGAGACTTCCACTCTCTGGGCAAGGGGAGGGTAGAGGACACAAGGGCTTTCAGGTGGCACTGCCCACAAGACAATCAAGCTCAGAGGAAGCCCCGAAGGTACAAGCAGTGCAGGATACCCTCCCAGTTGGTACCCACACCGGTTGAGTTTCTGTAACCTGTCTCCAGGTGACCACATCACCCTGTGATTTTTAGCACACGAGCCTTTCCACTCTGGGGTGTGGCAATGGGACCCGAGTTAACAAACAAGCCCGCAGAGGCTGCTCCAGGTCAGCAGGGATGCACTGGCAGCTGTTCGTAGGGACGCAGGGGACTTCTGCCACTGGAAGGCCCCACCTTTTCCCACTCACCAGAAAAGCTTCCCTCCCTCCTGTAATCCCCACCAGGCAGAGGGCTTCCAAGGTCTCTCCACAGCTCACCATGCACCTGGTGGCACTGAGGGTTAGGTGCTGAGCTAACTGAAAGGTGGGCGGTGTAGCCCACCTGCTGCTCGTTAGGAGAGAGGAGGCAGACTGTCAGGTCTGAAAACCCTGAGTAGGAACTGGATGGATGGCAGTGGGTCTGGGTTGGGAGGCTGTAGTTGGGAGGACAAAGCACTGAACAGGGGCATATATAGCCCAGCTGTACAGGTGCACCTGAAGAAGGCTGTGGGGACCTGCTAGCTAGCTTGCCTTGTGTGCAGGTGAGCACCGAGTGGCAGAGGGCGGGGCTGTTTCAGGAGCTCCCCTAAGGTGACATCCAAACAAGAAACCTGGGGGCACATGTGAGCAAGGCCTGCACCTCCAGGCAGAAGCAACACGAGGAACAGGACCTAAGACAAACTCCCAGCAGATCCGAGACCAAGCCAGGGGTCGAGCTGGCCGATCCTAGCCCAGGGGAAGCTGAGATGGCAGAGGGGGCAGTGCTGGCCCTAATGAGCCAGCCTTTCCACCCGTGTATAGGGAACGAGCGGCTGGTCTGAGAACCCCCAGGTGATTCTCATACATTCCCCAGGCATGTCTTCTGTCAACCTAAGTCACCTGCGAATCCTGGTTCGGTCTATGGAGCTGAGGCTGGCAAGGCCATTTCTCCTTAGGGGGTTCACACCACCCAGGTCGACCTTGGGCGGGGAGGGCATGAGCAGGTAGTCGTCTGCTCTGCATTGCTCAAAGGGCTCAGTGGGTTTTTATCTGCCAAACCCGGTGTCAATCGTGTCTCTGGACATGGGAATCAGGAGATGCCTGAAGGACAGACATCCTGCTTGGAAAAGCGGAATGTCAGTGACCCTCAACGAGGTGGACTGGCAGTGACAGTGGCTGCAACAATGTGAGGAGGGCACAGGACCGGGCAGGGTTTCATTCTAGTACACAAAGGGTGGCTGTGGCCAGAACAGACTGGAATGGTACTGCCACTACAACCTATGAATTGGCTGCCGCTGGGTGCCAGGAAGTGGCTGCTGACTCACAGCCAGCCATCGCCCCACTTTACCGCCCCATGGAGTTTCCTCGGTTCAAACCTTTACAGGCACAGGTTCCCAGTGTCTTCTCCCAAAGAGCCCATGAAGGGCTGGCCCCCCCCACCCACCTCAATTCACAGTTGAGCACTTTAACCACTGCACTACTACGGTTCCTTATCATGAGAACCTGCTTAGCTCAGTTTTGGGCTTTCTCAACAGCAGGACCCCACTCCACACCCCGGATCTTTCTGATCCCAGTCCTGGGCAGCAGTGCGCTCCCCTGTTATGAGCTCACGAGTGCTTTCTAGGAATCCTGAGAGGAGCCGAGGTGGTGGGAGTGCCCCAGCGCACATTCACACCCACCCACATCCTCACTGGAGGTGCCTGGGCAAGGTGGCAGCAAAAGCTTCTGCTCCCCGCAGCGGGCCAAGCGTGAAGGGAGGGTTTCCCTGGGAAGATGGGGGCTGGGGCTGCTCTCACAGGGAGGAAACAGAGCCAGGGACCTTCACCCCTAAACGGGGTGCTGCTGGTGGGTGAAGACCCCCCCCCCAAAACCACAGAAAGTAGTGCTGGCAGCCTAATCAAAGCCATCCACTCAGCACGGCCCCCACCCCCTCCATGCCCCTCCCTACACCCCCAGGCTGGGAAAGGGACTGAAGCCAGCAAATGTGCAAGCCTGGAATTCGGAGGCTGGGAAAGGGACTCGGCCATTTCGGGAATGATGGATGAACCTTGAGTGCGCAAAGAATTCCCAAGAAGCTGGCTCTAGGCGAATTTTTAGCCTGGGCACAGGAGGCCTGCAGTCCTGGGAATAGACTGGTTCCTGTTGGGCACTGGGGTGGGGGTGAATTTGGGCGGGAAGCCAGAGGCCTGGGTGCTCATCACGGCGGGTCACCCAGGGTGCACTCCGGTGTTAATGGCTGCCCATCACCCGCTTACACGGTGCCTAATCACCGGCTGGGCTGGGGGGGGGGGCATCCCCTCATGCAGGGCAGCCTTCAGTGGAACCCGAGGTTCTCAGAGGACCACGTCATCAACCGCCCCGAAGTCTAGCAGCAACTGGTGGGGTCCGCTGCTCCTTCGACTCCAGAACCCCAAGAGCCCGAGTCTCCGGCTCCCCACGAGGAAAGCGGGTGAGGGGCGGGAGAACTGGAAGCAGGCTCTGGGGCTCCGGACCTGGTCCCCAGCGGAGGGGGCGTGGCACCCTCCCGGGCCCCGCCAAGGGCAATCATGTAGGATTCAGCAGGGCAGCGCCCAGAAACGGAACCCAGCGCCGGGGGGAGGGGCGGGGAGGGGGTGCCACTCACGTCGATGTTCCGGATGATGACGCACTTTCCATTGGTGTACAGAAAGTTGTTGCCCTTGGGGTCGCCGCCGAGGATTTTGGAGACCCCCCGCTCCACCTGGGGGAGGCTGGCGAACACTTTCTCTGCGGAGACACAAGCGCGCCGGGCACTGCAGGGGCTGCCCCTGCCCGGCTGGGAGGCACGGGCATGGGGGGGCCTCGGCCGGTCACCTGTTGCCGCCACCGGGAGGGTGGCCGCCGCTCGCAGGGCGCGCAGGCATCGGGCCTCGGCTGGGTCCGCGCTCCCGGGGGTCCCTCAGGGGAGCGGGGCTCCGCTGGGCCCGGCCCGCGGCCACAAGTCCAGGGGCCCCGCAGGTTCCGAGTGGCCGCCCGGCACCCCCGCGGCCTGGGTGGCTCCCCGGCCCGGCCGCCCCCTCCCGCGCCCTGGGGGTCCCCGCCGCTAGCCGAGGGTCCCGGGCGGGGGGCTGGGGGTCGAGCCCGCACTTACTGATCTCGTGCGGCATCCTCGCCCACTTGTTAGCGCCGCGTTCGCCGAGGGCACCGCACGCACCGCACAGGCCGCGCCGCGATCCACACTCCCAAGTGCGGGCGGGGGACGGGCCGGAAGGCGGCGCCGGGCGTGCCGCGGGCTGGGGGCGGTCGCCGGGGCTCGGAGCCGGCTCGCGCCCTGCCCTGCGCGCTGCCGCTGCGGACGCCCCGAACCCGGAAGCGCGGCCCCGCGCGCGGCTCGCCCCCAGCTTTGACCATATATAGTCAAGCGCTCGGCTCGGCGGCTGCGGCCCCGGGGCGCATGCGCAGCACGGCCTTTCCACCTCCCCCCCCCTCCCTCGCTGACGGGACCGGACTCGAAAGAGACCCGCCCGGAAGTGACGTCACTGGCCCCGCCCTCGGCCCCGTGAAAAGGCGGCGCCCGCCGCCCTCCGCGCAGAAGCGTCCTGGGGAGCAATGCGGGAGGGAGTCCTTGCTGAAGAAGGCTCTTGCGAAGGCCGGGAGGGCCCGTTCTCAGATGGGAGTCTTAAAGCCGGGGGGCTTGTGGAACCGGCGACGCTAAGCGGGGTTGCGCAGCCAGTGTTCGCTTGCTCCGGGCTTGGCGATGTGGGAAAAGGGGGCGAGCCTGGAGGCGGGCCGGGCCCGAGGCTGCTTTCTTGCGGCCCCGTCCGCGTGGCTGTGGGGCAGCCGCCGGGCGGAGCGGCGGGTCCCGGGCCTGCGGCGGTTTCCGCGCCGGGCGCTCCGCCGAGCTTGCTAGGCTTGCAGACGCTCGAGGGGGGCTGGCTTTCCCTCAAAAGTGCGCTCCAGCTGCGGGCCTCGTGGCCGGAACTAAAGGGCGCTGATAACGCCCTTAAGCTACGAAACTGAGAAAATAAGAAAGCGAAGCTTTAGTTCGTAAAAACGAAAGCAAAACGGGGAGGGAAGTGGGGCGGGCAAGGGAAGCGGGGGCGGTGGGGGGAAGTCGTGGGGTGCTGGTGTGGTTATTTAAAGCCCACGTTGGGGAGGTCCGTTCCCGGCTTGGGGGAAGGACAGGAAAGCCCTAGAGACATTCATGGGTAGCTCAGGTCAGCAGATCCCAAGCTAGAAAAAAAACAAGGATACCACGCCCCCCTACCCCTTTCCTCCCTTAAATATCTACCACCAGGAAATTTTGGCTGCAAAAACCTGGGTTTTACCTAATTAGCTGGCCCTACCAGATCGCTTTTGCCTTGGTTTCCAACTTATTTCACGAACAGTCTGAATAAGTTTTGAAATCTCAGCTTCCAAAGAAAACTCACTGGGGTCTAGTAGATGCTGACTCAGAGTGGCCCTAAAAGAAAGGAGTTCTGGAATTGGTAAAACAGGAGGCCGCAGCTGTTCTCTCTGAACTGCTAACTTTGCCCACCACATTCTCAAGCGCCTCACATGGTTAGTAGTTTGCAAATCCCCGAAGTTTTGGTGAGCCTTCTTGCCTAGGAAGCAGCTGGTTATTGTGACCACTGTTGGCAGAGCTTCCAAAGGCCCCATCCCCACTCGGATTCCAATTTCAAAGCGGGCTCTGTGAAGCGGAAGTGTACCGCCAGTGGGTTTCTCCCTCCGTTAGGGGCAACCTGTACTGAAGGAAAAGTGCCTTTTCTCCTCACACCCTGCAATGGCTTTTAATAACAGCCTTCTAAGGTCCTGGAGGTACCGGGCTCCATTTTGTATCCGCCGCCTTAGGCTAAAGGCTGCAACACCAGGAATGCCCCAAGCTCCTCCTCCTCCTGGGCCTCCCTGGCCTCCCCCATGCAGCTCACCTGGCTAGCTTGCTCAGGTCTGCTGTATTCAGCAGACTTACCAATAAGTGTCTCCTGCTCTTAGCTGCCTTTTTGAAAAGGGCGATCTCCTTCCTCCCACCTCTCCTGTGTTAATGGCTGTGCACAGTTGGTGCAAGGCCCATACTCAAGCCAGATGACTTGCCGTTTCTCATGAAGCACTGTGAAGACTGAGCTTGTAAGGGGCTTTTAAAAATGGTGGTCCTTGTAGGAAAACCGGAATTCCCCAGGCAGAGGCACAACATGGGGGAGGGCAGCCGTAAGGGCTGTTACTGGTTGGAAGAACTAGTCTGGTGGGGGAGGGATTTAAGAAGTGTTTTTTAACTCCCAACCAAGGGGGAAGTGACCTAACTGGGCTTTTACTGCGCAGCTGATCTCAGGTAGTTCTGGCTCGGACACTGCTAGAAAAGAGGGACTGCAAAACAGCGTGGGATCTCAAGTGAAACAAGTTTTGGGGTGCTGGGAAACCTATTTTCCACTTCAAGAGGAGTTGGGGTACGAGAGGAGGGGGTTGCTGTCAGAGGCTGACAGTGCAGCTGCAGCGTTTCAGGTTCCTGTTCTGCTTGAGCTGGCTGCCCAACCTTGCGGGGCTGTGCTCACCTGGGTGCGGAGTTGACCGGTGTTAGCATGCTCCTGTTGGCTATTTGCATGCCCTGGGACACAAGGGGGTGCTCCAAAAGTTTGAGGGGTCCTTGAGACCAGTGAAAACCTTCCCTGGAAAAGGGGGGTGTGTGTGTTGTACTGGCCTTTTCTTTATTCAGCAGTAAACACTAGGATGCATGGCCTGCATAGGCTTCATGAACTGATAGCCAGAAGTTGTGTGGCAAATACTAACTGGCACAAGGGATGGGGGGGCAGAGAAAGCAGTCTTCCCCTGAACAAACCAAAGACTTGCCCTTGAGTTCGTCTGTGGTGTAAATCAAACCTTGTGTGTTTCAAAGCCCATTTTTGGACAATGGAAATACATACTGGGATCTCAATGCTGACTTACAGACTTTTACAGCAGGGTGGAACTGCCTGTGTTTCCACAAGTGTTGAACAGGAGTAGAACCTCTTCCACCCCTGGTCTCTTACATGCAGAGGGGCTGTTTTTAAGTTTCAGATCTTGTGGATCTAAGCTCAGTGGGTAATCACCATGGCACCAAAGAGGGGGCTCCCGTATGAGTAATGGAAGCCTTTGTTGCCTCTGGGAGGGGTGGGTGGTGTGGGCACTGACAGGTTTGAATGGCCTCCTAGTAGTTAGCCCAATACATGACCCACTACCCCACCGAGGCTTCTTTGGTTCAGAAAGTGCAGCAGCAAGTGTCAAATGGATGAAGTGGGCCTGCAGCAGAGGGGTGGGGGTGGGGTAGTGCTCATGCAGTGTTGACTCTTAGGGGTGAAATTGGCAGTCCTTAGCTTCGCTCGAGAAAGAATTCACTCTGAAACCTGGATTGTGATCCAAGTTAGGTTTTTAAACAGTAAGATTTATGGAAGGGGGGACAGGGTTCATAGAGCTCTATTTTTAAAAATCCAAGGTCACAAACATCTTCATGAAAATGATATGTACATTTGAAGCTAGGCAGTGTAAAGCCCCTTCTCAACAAACCCCAATCGGACAAAAGGATGTGTGTCACACTTCTGTTTTGGGAACAGTATTTTCCAAAGATGACACCGCAAGAAGCAGAGCTTCCCCAAAAGGCTGCTCTTCCTGAGGCGCCTCTGCAGGCAGCCACTTCAATCTTGGGGTTTAAGAACATCTTGTTTCATATTCCCATTTTCATCATCGTTGTAATTGGCTCGGTCTCTTCTTGGTGAACTTATTTCCGATAGTCCCCACCAGGTTTTCGTATCTTCTAGCCATGTCTTCATCTGACACATCGACCTCCATGATTTCATCTTCAACTTCTTGGGCTCTGCTCTTGGAGTTCATCTGCAGCATTAGTTTCTCAACTTCAGGATTAAATCCTCCGAAGGACATTCTTCTATAGAGAAGGTCTTCGCATTGCAAAAAACTCAGCTCTTTGACTAAGAGGCTCTCTTTCTCTTTAAGCTCCGGCAGATCCAGGTACCAGTGCTCCTCACTGATCTTTTCCTCCTCTTCCAGCTGCTGCTTGGTTTCCCGGTCTAGGCCTCTCTGCATGAACTTCATGCGCAGCAGATTCTGGGATAACGTGGGCTTGTGTTTTGCCGCCACGTGGCTTCCCCCAGCCACAAGAGTTAGCACCTGAGTTTTATTTGTTTTACAACACAAGCCCCAGCTCTGGACAGGGCACTTTTTATTGTCAACGAGAAAGCAGGAATTGGTGGGGAAGCCAGACGAGGCCAGGCCTCCCCGTCCCCCGGGTGTTCACCGGATCGTGTATTTGTCCCACTTCTCAGGGTCGTGGGGCTCCCAGCGGCTGGGGGGGTGGGGAATGTACTTGTTTTGGTACCAGCCCCGCAGCACCACCCTGCCTGCGTGCGGCTGCGACTCCTCCACAGTGGCGTCGCTCAGCACCCGCACGTCGTCGTGAACAAAGTTAGAGGGGGGCCCACTCTTGCCCCGTGGCCTCGGTGACCATGAAGTCGGAGAAGCTGCGATGGTGCGGGATAGTGAGGGTCCTTGACGGACAGCAGCTGCTCTGCGCGGGCCGGCAACTGCTGCACGCTGCTGCCCGTCTGCATCTCGACGGCGCGCCGGTGCCCAGAGCCGTCCCAGTAGCTGAAGGCGATTTCGATCTCCTCACTCTTTAAATTCTCCTGCTTGGCTCCCCACTCCTGCCGCAGCTCTTCCCGCAGCAGCTTCTCCTCCCGGTCTCGATCAGGCAGGAAGCTGGTGTCCACATCCGGGTTCTTGCCCAGCTTCCTCGTCTTGGTGACCACCTCTTCCCTGTCCATCTCCTCCACGGTGAAGGGCAGGCCGGAGATCTTCGGTTTAGCCTCCTCCTTGCGCTCCTTCTCCCGCAGCTTCAGCTGAATGAAGCTCCTTCGACTGCTCCTCCTTAGCCAGCCGCTTCTCCCGCTCCTTCACCAGTGCCTCCTGCTTGCCCTTCATGGCGTTCAGGGTCACCAGACCCACAGTACTGGACGTGAGTGCTGCCTCCACGGCGTCGTAATGGGCCCAGAACTTCTTGTCGATGTTGCATTTCATGCTGTTCTCGTCAGCGATGCGCTGTTTCATCTGCTCCACCTGCTCGCACTGCTTCAGGAGGTGCATGGCGTGGCGTGGCCCACCTCCTGCCGGCGCCCTTGTACTGAGCCATGGCGGGTCGGCAGCTGCGACCTGCAGGAAAGGCGGTGGTCTGGGAGGCAGCGTTAGTGATGGCGGCCTCCAAGTGAGTTTTATAAAACAGAAGCTTCAGGTGTTTACACAGGCACCTTCAGGGACCTTCACCTGTACAGCCTGCCTAGAAGCTGCTGGAGAAGGGGAATCCTGCCTTTTGAATTTCTCAGGAGGGTGTGGTAGATGAACCTGGGTGACCCCATTGGGTGAATTAAATTCACCTGGCCGAGGGGCCAATCTAGGTGAAAAGCCCACCTAGGTGTACCACACCTTCCTGGCAGGGAGCTTGATGCCCTCCAGCCTTAAGCAGCTTCCAACTTCCTGTAATGGGGGTGGGAGAGGGTGGAGGCTTTGGCATGTAGAGGGACAACCCCTAATTCTGCCTCCAGCCACCTAGCACAACCCTGCACTTGATGGTGTTACCAGTAATCCAGTTTAGCACAAGCTAAACCAACTCTCCACACGGGTCACAAGCAAGAAGGCAAACCTGGGGCAGATGCCATCTAGTGGATTCTGACTCCCAGCAATCTTACAGGACAGTGAGATCTGCCCCTGTGGACTTCTGAAACCATGAATCTTTCACCGTAGAATGCCTCATCTTTGTTATCTGAGGAGGGGCTTGGTCATTTTAAACTCCGCCTTAAGTGCAGCTACAGGCCTGGCTTGCTGCTGATCTTCAAAATCACCCTTCCAGTGTAGTTCTGGGGGTGCAGCCACTTGGTGGCTCCAGTTACCGAAGTTAAAAGAGCCCATGAAGACTCCTGGGATGCGTGAAAGATACTTGGTCAAATTGGGAGTACCCAAACCAGGGAAAATGTTTGCCAATGAGCTATCAGGAAACTTGTTTCTGAAATCTATAGGAAACTTCAACTCCACAAGGGCGCAAATAATGCAGTTACAAGTGGGCAGGCCTAAATGCATCTCCATTGCGATGTGTCTCTAAAGTGAACCGGAGACAATGAGGAAAGATCGGAGTAGATGCCAACTCACAGCAAGACTATAGGACAGGATCGGATTTGCCCATTTTATTAAAGCAGTAAATTCAAATGCAGCCCAGGTCTGGAGTTGAAAAGGACTTTTGCAGCTTAGATACGATGCACTTCTGTTCCAGGGAAGCAGGCGTCCTGCCGTCCCCTCCACAGTTGATAAAAAAGGAGGGGGAGGGGCTTTCTCTGGGGAGGAAAGGTTGTAGATGGCAAACTGATCAGTTCTGTTTGTCCTTGGCCTTGTCCTTGAATCCTCCTACATCCTTTTTCAAATTTGTCTGGCTGTGGTTTGCTCTGAGTCAGCATGTCTGCAGTGCTTCAGGGTTCTCTGGTGTCCTGTCTTGCCTTGGAATTTCCACTGAGGGCCAGCCTGCTCAAGGTGCAAGTGTTCACCAGGCTAGTGCTGAGTCCTTTTGTCTTCCTTGGCCAGGGCAGAAGCCAGTGTTCTGTCCCTGTCGTGACATGGCCCTACTGCTGGGTACTTGCTGTCATAAAACATCACTAAAAAGATGTTAGTAACGGTCACGCAGCGTGTGGCTGCCGTCTTAGGGGCTTGTCAGTAAGCGGCCATCTGTCAGCTACATCCCCACGGAA
This sequence comes from Tenrec ecaudatus, assembly GCF_050624435.1. Lineage (NCBI taxonomy): Eukaryota > Metazoa > Chordata > Mammalia > Afrosoricida > Tenrecidae > Tenrec > Tenrec ecaudatus. The sequence goes on along the minus strand of NC_134532.1, from coordinate 215,549,501 downwards.
GCACACCAGACTGATCCAAGGACTGGGAAGTACAAATTTGGAGGAGAGGAGGGAACACTGAGATACAGGTGCCACTGAGTCGGTCCTGGTCTATGGGCCCAACAAGACAGGCACTGGGATCCTGTGTCATGCTCAGAATTGTTCCTGTGCTCGAGCTCATTGTGGCAGCTGTAGTGTCTGCTCCAACTAGTTGGAGGGCCTTCCTCTGCTGCCCCTCTACCAAGCATGATGCCCGCCTCCAGGGACCGCTCTCTCATCACATGTCCCAAAAGTATGTATGTCTGGACATCCTTCGCTCCTCCAGGCAGCACTAAGTTGCTCCTTGAATGTAGAAAGCTCTAGATGGGAGCAGGATGCCCTCTTCCCCGGCAGCTGGCAGCCTTCCCCTGGCTGACCCTGAGCCTTAGCAGGACCCTGAAACGACATTTAGATGGGTGACTGAAGGTTATTGTCCGTTTCATAAGCAACGTAGGGACGGGCTTCCTTGCACAACCTTTTGAATTTGGTGGCTCAAAAACATGGTCTAAGGCTCTTTGGAAATCTGTCTGGGAAGCAGACATGGGGGTGGTTCAGGGTGAACCTCCTATTTGGTCACCTGGGCTGGGTGTTGGAGCACTGGAAGAAGTGTCTCCCTCAAGACATCTCCTCTGCCCTTGTCCTGCCCTTGTTGGTGGGGAGGGTGTTCAGTGCACCCCAACTTCCTTCCCAGCCCTAGAGGGTGGTGTGCTCTCTGCCTTGACGTCCCGAGTGACAACAGCCGTGCGGCTCGTCCCCAGCTAGCTGAGCCCCTTAACCTCTAGAAGGTTTTCCTTTCCCCAGGCCCACGCCCGGTTGGACACTTCTATGCCCTCCGTGCAGATTGCTTCTGGTGCTGCAGTGACTAACAACAATTGCTGTCCTGGAGAAAACCAAGGTTTCAAGAAAAGCTGGGCCTTAGAAATCCCACCCCCTGATTCAGGCCTGCACTACACCTTTCCAAGCCCACGATGCTGTTGGCCCTCGTGCATGGGGAGGGGATGTGGGGAGAGGGGTCCTGGGCAGTCTGCTCTGGGGTGTGCACTATGCCCGCGTGTGGGAAAGGGGTAGGGCTGTAGTGCAGGGGTGTTTGGTTTGGAATGCGCATGAATCTGGACAACCTTTATCACCAAAGGGAGGGGGGGGTGTAGGGGGTGATTTGCAGAAGCCCACAGGTCTTCAGGGAAGATTGCTGAGGTAGCAAATGAACCTGGTGTGTCTCCTGGTCATTTCCTTGTTTTTGATACTAATGAACCCAAGTTTAAAGCGCCCTGTGCAGAGGGAGCTGTGGAGCTGTACGTTAGTAAACTCACTTTGGATTCAATGTGCGGATCTTGATGAGGGAGGATCTTGATTGTTTATTCCCTTGAATCTACAACATGGCCAACGTCCCCTTGACCAGGCGGTGAGAGATGCTGAGTGCCCACAGGGTGCCAGCCAGGTGGACTTCAGAATCCTTCGACGTCCTTTGTCCAAACTGCTCCTAACTAAGCTAGGCTCTGCACATCTCCACATAGTGGAGGCAGAACTCTCCAATAACAAGGGTTTCCAGGACCGGAGGGGGGGACAGGAGGAGGAGGGTAGATTAAAGAAATTAAAAAGGGGGGGGGGCGCTCTTGGTTGGAGAAGTATGCAAGAGACAAATGTGGTCCATCTTGGAGCCGTTGCTTACACATCGAGGGGCAGGGAATAGGCTGCCCTGGGCTGTGGTGGAACCTGCAGGGTTGAACCAGCAAGGGACAGCTTTGCTCTCTGCCCAAGGGTGGTGCTGGGGGTGGAGGAAGTCTTCTGAGGTGTCTTGGCTGAGGACTGCCTGGGGACTCTGCCCCGAGGACTAGTCTACTGGGTCACAGCACAGAACATACGGCTGGTAGCGAGGCTTGCGTGGTTCTGTGCACAGGGCCATCCACGGTGTGTCCTACCTGTCAGGAGCCCCCCCACCCCCAATCCTGTAGCTGAGACTCCTGAAGCGTGTCTGCTGATGTGTGCTTAAGTGACCATCTGAAACTCCCTGGATGGATGGACCGAACCAAGCTCAGGGCAGAAAAGACACTGATGGTTGTGCATGCCTTGCCTATCTGCGGCTGTGTTGGCAGATAACAGGTTTTAAAATCTCCAAGGTTGTGGGAGATGCACAGTACTCCCATGGACTCACCAGCTGAGTGGTTTTCCTTCCTGGGTGAGGTCTCCCTGTAAAGCTTGCAGTGCACACTGGCAGACCGTCTCCAGGGACTAAAGCACAGAAGTTGATTGATCACAGCGTTCCTGAAGTAGGTCAACTGCTAGAGGATCACTGACAGATTTCCTGGGAAACCGTGTGGGCATATGTTTGTCTTCAGAATGGCAGTGGTTGTTGACCAGCCGTGTTGGAAAGCACAATTGTAAGGGGCAGAAAGGGTAAAGTCATGGAATCGGTTTGTGCCTCTACACACAAAACCATGCTTGCCTAACGAGGTTGCCTGCTGCTGCTCTTGCCCCCTGCAGGGAACGTGCCCTTGCCCGGTACACTTGACCTCCAGAAACCACAAATGGTTTTGAAATTCCAAATGCCAGGGGCTTTATTTTTGGCAAATTTTTGCTGCTGATTTTTAAAATCTTGGCAAATTAAAAAATATATACACTGCCCTTTGGATGCTACCTTATTGCACTCGCCCCCCACCCCCCTGTAGGGCAGTTCTGCAGTTGCAGAGGCTGGCTCGTGGCCCATATTGAGTATGTGGTCCCAGATAGAACGTCACTTGCGTCTGGGAAAGATGTGAGGGAAGCTAGTGATGGGTTAACTTCAGCTGTGAGTGATCACGTGCTGTGGTCTAAGGTTCGCCATGTCAGGCGTGCAGATGCTGGTCTCTGCTCACTACCAGCAAGGGAGTGTGATGGTGGTGGGGCGGGGAGCATCACATTCTGGGGAACCTGTATATTGAGGCAGATCCTCCAGAATGGCGCCTTGTGGATGTGGAACTTGGCACGCACACAGCAATGTGAGCCATGTTCCTTACACGGTGCGTTCCTGGGACATACAGGGATGTGCTGAGAGAAAGGGGGAGTGGTGCTTTGCCCTCAGAGGAGAGGGAGTGGGACATTGAGCTCTCCCTCCCCCTTTTTGAAGACTTATCCTGGACTGCAAGCGTAACACACACATTCAGCCGGCCCTGTGCCCGTCTGTGATTGAGCCCGTTACGGCAGCCCCTGTGTCAATCCATCTGGCTGCAGGTCTGCCTCTTCTCACCTTAAAGGCGGCGAGCATGATGTACTTCTGTGACTGGTCTTTCTGAAGAGGCCTCTAAGTGCGTCAGATGAAGTCTTGCCGTTCGTGCCTCCTAAGGAGCCAGATGCTGGCTGTCTTTCAGGGCTGGCCTTGCATTTGACCTGTAGCTGCTACTCTGGACAGACACTGCCTGCCTTGTCTTCCTCCTTTGGCGTGGCTGTTGGGTTTGAACCTTGAGGTCGCAGCCCAGTGCAAAACCCCCAAGAGGCTTCACATAATTAAACTAGAGGGTGTTTTTCAGTTTTGCTCAGTTCAATGTTCATCCTAAGTTGGTGGGTCACTATGTCCACTTTTAGATAGAGGTAGCCTGAGCACTGACTGCATGGTCAACAACATTGGGTTGTTTTTAGAGATGACTTATTGCCTGGACTTCGGAGAAAAATCTGGATAAGTCCTTATAAAAATGTGCTCGATTTTTTAACTTGTGATTTAGGTGGCTTACATCTCAGTGAATTTATATTCAATTTAGACAGAACTCTCAATAGCTCCCCCCTGCCCACCGGCCCATCCTCCTTCCCTTCCTTGCCACACGTAGTTCCCTTTGTCCACGTTCTTAACTGCCTTACCCTGTAAGCCTGTGCCTCTACTTTCCTGTGCCCGCTAATCCTCAAAGTGGTCTTATCTTGATTTCTAACAGTGGCTCCATTCAGTATTTCTCCTTTCGGTGCTTTTTCACTTGGCACGATGTCTTCCAAAGTCACCGATGCCATGTGGCGGTTCGTGGCTTCCTCATTCTTCAAAATGTGTGTGTGTGTGTGTGTGTGTGTGTGTGTGTGTGTGTGTACCACAGTGGTGACCGGATGCCTGTTCTAAAACCAATGTGCACTCATTCAAGTTCTTCCCCTCTACTTGATATCTGAATGGTGCTTCAATAAACATGGGTGTGAACACACATGTCCATGCTCCTGTGTGGTCAATAGGGGGATCTCACGACTATTTATTCCCCCGACTGAGGCAGGTGTGCTATACCATTTACCTCGGGCTGTATGTAGTTGGATGGTTCCACCAGTGCCAGAATGCAATCTCTTGGCGCTCTCCAGTGTGTTTTTGAATTTTGAGATCTACATTGGTGTGAGGTGGGTGGTGTACCTCATTTTGCATGCCAGAAAAAACACATACCCCTAGGGGTTCCGGGGGAGGGAGGGGGGTGGTATAAAGGGAGCTGAATGCTGAGTGTAAGAAGAAAAAGTCTTGAAACTGGTGGCAGCAGTTACACAATTCTGCTAGATGTAATTAAACGACGGGTTGCTAATATCTGTAAGAGCTCCCAATAGAATGATAAATGAGAATTGCTGCGTCTCATTTGCATGGCGGTAAGAAGGCACCACAATGGTGTCCTGCTTTTGACCGCTAGAAGCAAGGTCAGGACCCACTGGCTCCTCTGCAGGAGTGAGCGACACGAGACTTAACTCCTCCTGTCCCCTCCATCTGAGAAAGCCACGGGTGGGCAGGGTGCTCTAGCCTCTCCTCACAGGCTCACTGAGTTTGCATCGGCTGCATGAAAGTGTTGAGCATTTCATCTTGACAGTAGAATGTCTACACCCTCCAGCTTGGGGCGAGAGCTGTGGTGTTCTAATGGTCTAGACAGCCTCTTAGTGCTTGCCACCCAGGAACAGCTAATGGCTTGTCCAGGTAATGAAATCAAGTGTCCTTGCATGGCCCGGAAGCCCCTGGCTGAAGCTGTGTTGGTCCCTGTGGCCATGCTAAGCTGTGCATGTCCTCCTTCATGCAAGCTGCTTGATTGGGTTGGTTTAATGTTCGGTGTGAATCTGTTCATGGAGTAGGGATGAAGCCCAACCCAACCCATGAGACTTTAGCTCCTGCTGAACTGGTGGGGTTTACCTGGGCCTGTGGGTTGGCCCATTCGCCATGGCATTGGTTGGGCATGTCAGGAGAACAGCATTGGGGTGGGGGGGTGGGGGGTTGGGGTGTCTGTGAGAAGGCGGCTTTTTAAAATCTGCCACAGCTGAGCTCTAGGCACTTCTTAGCCTTGATCTCTAGTTTGTCCTGGACTTGGCAGTTCTCCCCCGCCCCCCCTTTGTACTTGTTGATACATGGGGCATGGCCTTCAAGGCCCTGTGGCTAGGTGATGGGCGAGCTCACAGATGGAGCTGTGTAAATCCCAACCAGATCAATTGGTCTTTACAGGGCTTCTGCCGCCTGTACTGGGATGAAAAGTTAAGTTGGGACATCTCGACCTGTTGAAGTGGCTTTGAAAGGCTGCTGCTGCTTTGAGCTGGGATGGAGAGTTCATCTGGGCCATCAAGGCGGACTTGACCCGCACCCTCTGTCTGAGCAAAGAAAGCTTTCCAGGGGAGGGGCAGGTGAGGCACAGCTTGAATGGACCCAGAAGCCCCCCACCCTTAGCCTGCTGTTAAACCACAAGCATGTTGGCCATGTCTTTCAAGAGGCTGTTCTTGCTGGGGTCATTCTTGGTGGGCTATCCGATCAGGTGGTCAGGGAGGGACAAATGCAGTGCTTTAATGATGTGGGCAGAGTTTCTGAGAGGAGCATCTTGGTGAGATGGGCTGAGCTTCAGGGCCTGTGGGGCTCATTTCAATGGGAAGGATGGAAGCTGCCCCCCTGGTCTCACTGCCCCATGGGCTTTCCCGTGTTCTGTCCGGAGTAGCCTAAGAGCCAGTTGTCAGGATTGCTGGCACCCTTGCTGTCCTCAGCACAGTGGATGTAGTGGGGGTCTGTCCACTGGGCTTCTCTAGCCCTTGACAGCTGCCCCACCCCAGGCAGCACCACACAGAGGCTCCAGGTAACAAACCCAGCAGACTCTGGGAGCCGACAGGCAGTTAAAACTCTGGGGACTGGGTGGGTGTTCCTCGCTGTGAACGAGGTAAATTGCAAGTGCTTTGGGGGGACACTGTCCCATCTCAGCAGGGCATCAGTTGGGCAGAAGCCAAGCCCGGGCTTGTGTTGAAGCAGGAAGCACCCTATGAATCTTGTCATGATGATACCAGGGGTTTCTTCATCCTCGGGCCGGGGCTGGGTGGGAAGGTGGGTCGGCACTTGGAGAGGGGGGTTGGCTGGCTATGGCCGAAACCCAAGCTCCCTGTTACAGGGCTTGCCTGTAACGTGCTCACCCTCAGGGAGGCCTGTGAGCTTCAATGGGGAAGACCGTAAGGGTGAAGGGAAATGTGTGTGTGGGACTCCGTGGGGAGAAATTTCAAAAGCTGTGACCATGTGGGGGGCGGCCTTGGCTTGCCCCTGTTGTCTGAAGTGGCCAATGGAGAGAAACTCTAGGGTAGAAAAGGCTGCACGTCCACTTCCCTTGGACTGCCCGTGGGCACTCGGTGCATTGAGCGTGGCAACTACCTGGAAAGTGGTCAGTGGCCTCATCCAAGTGTGTGATGTCCCGACCTATGAAACTGCAGGTGTGCTTTGGAATGTGTTTGTGTGTGTGTGTGTGTGGTCAGCACGATGTGTGAGCCACACGGAGCTGAGGATTTTGAAAGGACATCACATGGGCTCACTAATAGTTGGAAGTAGGCAGAACATGAACTTCAGCAACCTCTGGCCATCTTGGAGGCAGCTGGAGATAGGGTGGCTCAGTGGCCATGGCATCATCGTGCTGGAGAAGGCAGGGTGGGGTGGCACACATTAATCTGACCCTAACACCAGCAGTTACCCTTTCTCCCTGTGGTTCAGTGCCTGACCCATGCTGCCACCGAAACCAATCCTGTCTTCCAGTTGATTCCAACTCTTTGTAGTATTCACAGTACAGATCTTGACGAGGGCCTGAAAGCTGCCTCTGGCCCAGGGAGCAAGCTGGCGCGGCTAGTTTGAACGGACAAGTCTTGACACTAGCATGGAAGTCCAGTGTGTAAACGACAGCACACCAGGGCTCAAGCCTGGATGGTAGGACATGGGGTTGGGTGTTGGGGGGGGGTGGTACAATTCGGGGCAGGAGCCCAGTGAGCCATCCTACAAGAGGAGCTGGTGGAAATGGCTACGGCCAGCAATAGAACTGGTTTTCAAATGCTGGTGAACATTTAAGGGCCTGCTGCTTGCTGTCAAGCAAACCACGCCCTTTTCTGCCGCGCAGATTTCTACCCTGGCTGGATTCTTGTCCTTCCTGGTACGAGAGGCAGTGGCAGGTTGGCCTGTCTGTCAGCAGCCTTCCAGGGTGTTTGCGTGCACTGGCTCAGGCCCCCTTCATCCCAAGACAGAAGGACACTGCTGGTGCCCACAGCAAGGAGCCATGCTGATGGGTAATGAAAACCAGTGTCTGCTTATAACACTGAAGATGAGCAGCTGGTTCTCCAATGCCCTCGCTGCCTCTAGACAGGGCTGAGGGTGATGTCTCCTTGCTTTCCTGAAGGAAACCCTCGCCTCGGTGATCCCACCAAATTGAGATCCTCCCGAGGGAATCATAGGTCCCTTCCGGTGTTGACTGGGGCTTGGGAACAAACTAAAGGAAGGATGAGGGCTGCAGTGCAGGCTTCCCAGTGACTCTCCTAGGACTGTCCTTGCTTACTCAAGAGCCAGGTGCATGAGGATGGAGTTGAAATCCATCCCTAGGAGCCATTTCCTGGCCATTCCTCTCCCCAGTGGCTGTTCTGTGGGTGATAAGCTGCTTCAGAATGAGCCTCTTGTGATCTTGTGTCCTTCACGGGGAACAATTTAACTCGTTTGTTGGGGAACTATCTCCCCCTATCTTATGAGCTGCTGCTCTGCTTTAAATTGAACTGGCCCAGGGGGTGGGGGTCCCCTTGGAAGTCAATGCTCTGATGAGAGGTCTGTTCTCTCTGGATTGTATTGGTAAAACAAGGCCTTTTCCTGTTTAGCTCACCCCAAATCTGGCTTCGTTGCCTTGCATCTTGCTTTAAAAGGCTCAGGGATGGATTTTGATGGCTGTTTGAGTCCACAATGAAATGATTTTTTTAAAAAAGCTCAGGGAAAGATGAGCGCTTTTAGTTTGCTGATGTCCTTGATGTACATCTGGTTCATCCCCACTGAACCCCCAAACCTTGCCAAGACTGAGCTGCAGTTGTTGGTGTGCAGTGAAAATGCCAGCCCACGGGGGTTCCACTGTGAGGAGCTGTGGCATCAGCAGGCAGTCCTAGTCTTGGGCTCGTGTCTCAAACACATGTACATGGGGCAGCCATCCCACAATAAACGTGTTGCAAAGCTTGGAAGATAACCATTTTGAGCTTATTTTAAACCTGGGAGATGAGCCCAATCTTGGATCACTTTCCCACGGCAGTTTTTAAGTGTGCCCTAGTGAGTCAGTAATATTACCGAGAGACCTTGAACTTTTCTGTAGCCAGACGTCTCCTGGGCGGCAGAGACCTGTGCTAACATAGCAATGAAACACTGGAGCAATGCACAGAGTGGAATGGAACTCTTAGCCTAGGGACCGGGACGTCCATTACACATGCTCAGGAAGAGGCGGTACACCTAGGTGGGCGTTATACCTGGATTGGCCCGTCTAAGCCGAGTGAATTTGATTCTGCCAATGGGTCCGACCAGGCCTCCCAACGGGATCCCTGAAAAGCCACGGGTTTTTGCTCGAGCACTCTTCCCCAGTGGCTGCTGCAGCCGGGCTGCCGTCCTGCAACTGTGCCGAGGACGGTCTGGCTTGTGTCCCACTTACTGTAGAAGCTGACACTGCTCCTAACTCTCAACACTCACTTGGCTCACAATCCAGGCTTCAGCGTGAATTCTTTCTCGAGCAAAGCCAATGACCGAGGTGTATCTCTTCCCTGAGAGATGTAACAGGACCCCCCAGCTCTTCAGCAACATACTTGTTTGACCCCAAAATGTGTTTACACACCTGTGCAAGCGCACTCTGGGCCTGAGCGGGTTGAGATGAGGCATAACATGTGACATGCTCCTGGGTTCACAACTGACTGCCAGCCTTCTGTTGCTCATGGTAGACATGAGCTTTGTCCATCTCTTAGGCCAGGAAAACTAGGTGGGTCTTAAATGAGCTTGACAGTCTGAGAACTCAACTTGGCCTTGTCTCAGGATGTGAGTTTTCACGCTTCTGTGGTCTCTAGCCACCTTGGTGTGCTTGCTTGGTCTTTATCAGGGATGACTGGGCAAGGGGCTCCGGAAGGGGCGCTCGTCTCTGTCCCAGTGCTGAAGCTGATCAGTAAGGGATCAACTGGAGGAATGGGAGAGACCCAGTTTTCAGTCTCTCCTGTTGCCCAGTTCACTTAGCTGGGTAAGAAGTGGAGAGTATTGGATGTGGAGAGGTGGTCTAGCAGGCCTGCATTCCAAGGGGGTGTACTACGGGACTCACTCCCAGGAGTGGTGGTCTCTCCGTCGTTGGTGATTACTAACGTCCCCAAGCTTTAAAAGAAGCTCTAGAGATGCTCAGACACAGACTTGTTCTCAGGCACCATGATGCCAGTGGCCTTCCTGTGGCTCAGGTGTGGCCTGGTGTCCTGAAGCTCAGCCCGGATGGTCCTCATTGAAGCCCTTGTCCTGCTGATTCTGCTGGGAAGAGGAAGAGCATAGGACAGAATATAAAGAAAGCTCTGGCTAATACCATGAAGCTCTGTGCTCTTGGGGTCCCAGCACTGCACACAGCAGGCGTCACTTCTGTTGGGAAGAGTTCAGTGACCTCTCCTTCCCCACCCCCTCCCATCAATTGCTTTTCTGGCGACACAACGTGATCCTGAGTTGTCAGGGTCCCCAGAGATGGAGACAAAGTCCACATGTCACCTTCAGTGTCTGATGCGAACGTGCATGCATTACTGAGATGGTCTAGACATGGCGTGAACAGAGCACCAAGCCCATGATCTCTGATCCAGTGACATCATTTAAGAATTTCCCCCCCTCCCTGTGCCTGGGCTGACTGCCTCCCACTACCTGGTCTCACAGCCCTTGCTCATAGTTAGCAGAGGAGAGGGAGCGATGTCACACTGGACTAGAAATGAGAATCCACAGCAGCACTAACACCTGAAACAAGCCCCTCAGAGAGGGCGCACCCCCTCCTCCCCATGGAGGGAGGGAGCTGGCTGTTGGCAAACTGCCCCGTCGGTCTGTGCACGCTGTCCTCCCCTCAGAGGGTCAGGGATTTGGCTGTGATGCCAGGACAGGAGCGTGTTCATCGGACATTTCCTTTGTGCATGCTCCTATCATGATGCTCTAGTAAACGGGGCACTGATGAAGCAAGGGTGAGGTTCCGGTGGCTCTGCCTGTGCCCGGCTGTGTAAGCTGCCCCTTGAGGTCTGAGTGCCTGTGAGATGGGCTGGGTAGGGCCCAGAGCCCAGTCTCGCACCATGGTATTGCGGTTGTCCATGTAACTGCATCTGTCTCTGATTTGGGGGGTAGTTTGCGAGAATGGTCCCTATCCTGCTTTTAACAACCTACTTGACCACCCCAGTAAGTGAAGCTCATTGCCGGCTAAATCTCTGCTCAGGAGCACACATTGCTTAAGTCAGTCCTTGCTAATTAATGGAAGCTGCCACTGGGTGTAATGAATATTTTTATCCTGCTGTTTAAGGATCTTGAAGATTTGGGAGATTTCTGTCAACCTCAATGTCTACATCAGTTAGAATTGCATGGGGAGGATGTGACAAGCCCTTGCTTTGCCCCCTTTTTGGGAAAAGCTGCGTGTTTTCGTCAGGGTTTCAGTTAGGGAGGCAGACACGTGGTTCTTGTTTCCTGGTGCTGAACGCAGGCTTCAACTGGGACCATGAAGTGGTGGGAGTTTGGGGAGTTGTGGGAAAATCCAAGTGCATGAGTGGAAGCTGCTCTTCGGGGGAAATGTTCCGGAGGTGTCTAGAGCTTGGCTGCTGTTCCTGGTGGGTCCGGCCTCTGGAGAAGCTAGGCACATGGCTGCGGCTTGAGAGCCCTGGCTTGTGTCCTTTCAGGGGACTAAAGGCATGCTAGCGGGGCAGAAGGCGGAGGTGGGGCTGCTGCAACAGGCTGAAGCAGAAAGCACCCTCGGGCAGAGACCACACTAAGTTTTGTCAAGAATGCAGGCCAAATGGGGGCTGGCCACGCCAGGGCAGGCAGAGCCAAGCAGAAATAATGGCTGCTCCCCTTGCACAACCCCCCCCCTTTCCCCCAACTATTCGTCAGGGTGAGGTCACCTTTAGGGGACGTGAAGTCATTACGAGCTCATAGCGGCCCTAGAGACAGTAGGAGAGTTGACAGTGCGGCCCCAACAACATGCGTAATGACAGTGAGGGTGACGCAGGACTGAGTGGTGGTTCCATCTTCTCAGGGCTTGCTCTTTGCTGCCCCTCTCCATAGCCTGACATCCCCTTCAAACGACTGGTCCCCCGATAACACGTGCTTCATACGTGTTCATGATAGCATGTTCAATTGCGGACGTTCATTGCAGTTGAGCCCCGTCAGCAAATGAAAAGACCTTTGCAGGCAGGTCATGGAGCGCCTGCCTCCCTGAGAGCCGCCCAAGGCGGGCAGTTCAAGACCAGCTGCTGCGCCTCTGGAGGAAGGTGGGCTCCTTATTCCTACAAAGAGGAGCTCTTCTGAAATACACAGGACACTTACTCTGCCCTGCAGAGTGGCTATGAGTTGGTACTGACTCGCTCATAGTCCAATATCCTTCTGATCTGAGGGGCTGGTCTGACAACATCGTCGTCACTAGGTTTGCAGGGTCTGACGGTCAGCTAAGGGCTAGTCAAAAGGTGTGCGGTGGCCCCGTAAGCTGGCGGAGACAGCCTGTTGGTTCTTTATAGTGAATTTTTATTGGCTGGGTTTTGATCACGTGTCAAGAGTCGTACACAAGCCTGGGTCGTGTGCCAATGCATGTGCTGCACGGTCCTCGCCAGAGGGCTACCTTGGGTTGGCATCATTGCTCAGGGGCCTGTGCATGCAGAGGTGCAGGCTGTGCATGAATGGAGGATGGCGGGGGACACTCTGCAAGCTGGATGAAGGCATGGAAGCCTGTGGGGGTGGGGTGGAGGGTCTGGAGTGGTCGTCAAAGTTCACAATAACGAGACCGAGAAGCCGAGGCTGGATTTCTCATGGGCAACATGCCATCTGGTTACCTGCACCTTGGCAGTGGCTTTCTCTCTGGGGTCAGATCTTCCCTATGGCTCTAGATCCCCAGAGGCTTTTTAATTCAAATAGCTTGGCCACCATGCAGCTTGATGTCCTCTGAAGTACCCCTCTGCCCCCTGCCCCCAAACGATAAGTCACCACAAAGCTGGCTCCTGTGAGGGCAGAGGTCAAACTAGACCCGAGCTGGCTCCACTTCTGATGCTGGCCGCTCTTGCACAGGGTCCTTTGCTCTGTTGGGCTGAAGGGTTCCTTGCTATGGCCATACCAGCTGTCGGGAAGTACCACGCCTGCAATGAGACCCCCCAACGCTTTCATATCGACAGACCAGGAAATAACTGAAATGCAAACAGCATGATGATGAGATGGAGGGGTGGGGCGATGGGTCTCCAAGACCCTTGCCCCTCAAACTTAGTCTTCTGAAAATACCTGGGCCAGGTCAGGACAGCCTGGGGACAATCATTCCTCCAGGTGCTGGCAGGCAGGCCTGCTGTGGCTTCAGATACTGAACCTCCCTCCCTGGGCAGCCAGGTCCATCCAGCTCTGCACCCTCAGGCAGCTCTGCACAACGCCATCTAGGGGAGGCTTCTTCCTCCATCTCAGCTCCTCAGCTGGGCTCTGCCCCAGGGCACAGGATTCTGCAATGTCTGCCACCATGGGCATCCAGCTGTGGGAGGGGTTCTCAGAATAAGCCTTAATGTTCAGTGGATGTGCCCAACCCTCGGGTCCCAGCTCAGACACCCTCCCTCAACCCTCTGTTCAGGACCATTCCTTGTCCAGTGTTGGACATTACAGGCTGGGGAGCTGCCCCTCAGCCTGATCCGATGAAAGCAGTGGACTGGTCATCAGGACTGGAAAACAAATGGTGATGTCATCTCGCTGCATCATAGGCAGTTTAGGGCAAATGAACCCCTCTCTCTCCCTGTTCAATTGTAGTTTTTTTAAGTTCTTCCAGCATGCGGGCTTGGTCATTCCTCTGGTTGGTCAGAAGGCTCTGCACTTACCCACTTTCCAAAACTGCCCTCTCCCCCACTAGTATCTGCCATTTTCAACTGTTAGCATCTCGTGTTTAGCTGACGTTACGCTTCAGCTACTCGTGTGAGGACACACTCAGGATTCGCTTGTGAGCAATGTCGGCTCTGACTGAGAAGGCTCTCCTTGTGGCACATGCAGAAGCTTGGAGCTCTGTCACTTGGCACTTGATGTGCTTCTGAGATGATCCCTTTCCTTGGTCCCATTTTCGTAATGATACATGTTCTCTGACTCACTCGTCCTCAAGATTGTCTTAACAGCCCTGGGAATCGATAGACACCCCCCTACCCTACCCCCTTTTCTCCAGCAATCGAGGAGTGGGCACAGAAACCTAAGCCTGATGGGAACCCCACTCTGATTCACATCTTCTGGGACAAATGGGGGTGTGCAAGGCAATCTGTTTACACTTGGGTCTCTGACTTGGGCTCAGAATCGGTAAAATGGGATGGCACCTGAGTCCTTGCCGTATAGTGGGCCTGGGGCTTTACATGTTACAAAGGTGTAGATGGCACTGAGGAAGGAGAGACCCTGGTTCTGCTGGGAGCAAATTGGCATGAAGCTGTGAATCCTGTCAACATCCGGACCCTAGCCCCTGTACCAAGCCTCTCCCGTTCCGGAGAAAGTGAGGATTTGCTTCTAGGAAATGGGTGTCTGCACCTGAGACGCCCGCTGCCTCTTTCTATGGACCGTGCCAGGAATTACACGGCCTGGGGGGCGGGGAGGCGTAGGTGTTGAAACCAACCTTCGCAAAACCCCACTTTGTATTGAAAAATAGGATGAGTGGGGAGAACCTTGGCCAGGGCCAGTCTATTGCAGTGTTGTAGCAGTTTCTACAAGGCTCCTGCCCCAGTGCCGAATCTTCCAGGAATGCAGGACAGGGTTTGTGACATGGTTGGCAGGCGGCCTGAGACTGTTGTGGGGGCAACGCTCCTTACAGAGATGCCCAGAGCTCCGGTGGGGCTGTTGGCACAAGGGAACTTGAGATAATAAATTGGGTTGGTGGCTCAGTGGCCTGTAGGTTGGAGTGGCTTGGATACTGGGGAAGGTTTCAGCCAAGAATGTCTTCTGTGTTTCAAAGGAGTGGCACTGGGTGCAGGCATGGTGGCTCCAAAGAAATTGGGGCTCCTGTGTGTTTGGGTCTGGACCAGGCAGGCCCCTTCCCCCGAAGGATGTCCTGCTGGACATTGTAGCTCCTGCTTCCAGCATTCCAAGGAGCTTACCTCTCAGGGCAGGGTCCACACAGCCCCTTCCCCCAGCGTTCCGGGAAGCAAATTTGTGAAAAGCAAGATGTATTACTGACAGGCCATATTCTGACTCAGATCTTGCTGCTGAAACACAAAAACCTCCCTCTTACTAGCCCGTACGATGTTGGCTCAAACCCTATATAAATATATAGCCCACTGCCTCATTACCAAGCGCGACTTCCTTAACCTAACTCGTCAGGTTGTGGAATCTGCCTGGGAGTTCTTCCCTGCCGTAGGAAAGCTTTCCATTCCATTCCTGCCCAAGTCCTCTCTCCTTTCTGCGTCTCCCTTTTTCAACACTCGGGGGGAAATAGGAGCCAAACTCGGCAAAGTTGGGATAGGTCTCCCAGTGGGTCTGCTGTGCCAGATCAGAATTGGTTCCTTGCTGAATTGGGAGGGTTCTTGACAGCATAGTCAAAGCCCCTTGATGCCACCGTTTGGTTAGTTGTGGTTCGTCCTAGGGAGGTAGACTGGTCGCCCTCCGTCATTGTTGGACGCTTCTGGAAACCTGAGCTGCCCGGTGTGGAGGCTCCATCTGGAGCACTCCCAGTTGTGATCTGTGAATGCTGTGATGATACAGCAAGTATTGCTGCCAGTGGGGGAGACACAGATGTGAGGCTAAGCACGGAGATCCACACAAAGTGACCACACAGGGGAACCCAGGAAGCTTTAACCGTCCTCCTCATGGCAGTTTTCTAGAAAACCAGTCAGTTGGGGGATACTTTTCACTGAAGATGGGGTTTGTGGGGTCTTGGCTACAACTGAAGTGGGATATGGCCGGGGCATCAGGACAGCAGAAGGAGGCCAAATGCAACCGTGATGGTGTTTTTCTGCCATGGGCACGGACAGCATGACTTGAACAGGGGGGCTGTCCACCTGGGTTTGAGGTTTTTGGAAAAGCTTATTCCTTAATACAGGCCCCAATCTCTGGGCACCAGTGGTTTGGGTTTTGTGTAGGTGCTGGGAGAATGTGGTTGGCCGTCTTTCTTCCCCAGTAGGCTGCAGATGCAGACACTCTGCAGTGTGGCAGTCATGGGTAGGCATGAGTCACGCTGGGTGGAGTCTGTAAAGGTGTCTGAGGGCATCTGTACATCAATTCCAATGAGCTGATCATTTAACCTCCTTGGTGGTAATCCCAAGTGTGGCTTGGGGTAAATGTTAGCTCTAAGAAGTTTATCATACCTGGAATGTCTACTAGAGAGATATAAATGAGTGATTTCTTAAGAATTACAGGCTTACAATATAAAACATTTTATGCAAAACAATGTCCCGCTCTGGGTACAAAATGACTGACATAATGAGACCGCCAGGGAGGTACAAGCTTTCAGAGGGTGGGCCCAGATCTTCAAGGCTAGAGGCAACAGTACGGTCCACGTCTTAATGGGGATTCTGCCGCTAGTGCGCGACTTTCAAATGTCTCTTCTGCAGCTTTTTTCCCGAACACTGGATGATGAGGTGCAAAGGTGCCAGGACACTACACTGGCAGCTCTTTGTCGTTGGTGGTTTCAGAGAGATTCCTACTGTTTGGGCCGGGGCCGCACCATGCAGCTCCTTCCCCCAGGCTCTCAACATGGATGATCTGCCTCCTTCCCAGGCACTTTGCTCTCCGGGCAGGTCCACACAGCGCCTTTCCCAGCCTCAAGGCCTGGCAGCTGCAGTACTACAAGTGTCCTTTCCCTTATCAGTACATACTTCCTTCACTCGGACCCTGTATAAGCCAACCGCCTCACTGCCAGGTGTGGTTTCCCTGACCTAACTGGTTGGGTCTGGAACCTGCCGGGGGCTCAAGGTGCCCCTGTCCCTTTATCTGCTCTCCCTTCCCTCCCTGCCTCAAAATCACATTTTTAAATCTCCGTTCCAGGTCTGTTTTTCCACTCCTCAACTACCATTATCTGCAGCGATAGCCACAGGCCAGAGCACAGGATGATGATTTCTTAAGGTCTCTGCTCTTTGACCTGTGGCTGGAAAGTGCTACCCAGCCCTAAAGTCCCCACTGGGGCCAAAGGTATGGGCACTTTGAGTGGCATCTGGGTGACATCGATCTGCCAGGTCTTGTCCAGGAAGGTGTCCCCTCCATTGTTGACTTTGAAAATAAAAGGAAGGTGTGGACGGACCAGGGAGGGAGACACTGATGGAGAATGGCTGTCTGGAGATCAGTCAACACGCGGAAAGTGGGTTGTCAACACGCCACCACCTTGACCAGGAAAGGGAGATGCCTCTCAAACGCACCTTGATTTAAAGTAACTCGAGTGGCGCCCGGGTTGTGTAAGGCTCTCAAGTGGGGCTGCCGTCCACAAGTCGTTGGTCGTTAGAACCCACCAGCTGCTCTGTGGGACAAAGATGGAGCTCCTTCTATTAAATGTCAGAGTACAGTGGGGCAGGGGTGTGGGTACTGTTGTCTCTGGTCTCATTGGGTCACTAGGAGGCAGCATCACCTTGATGGCAGTGAGTTTGGTTTTGGTTCTGAGAGCAGACCTGGAGGAGAATGGGACCGGATGGAAAGAAAAAGATGTTAACAGATCAAGAAGGGAGATGTTCCTCAGGCGGGAATCTTAACAGTGGGATTGCAGTCTGTTGACAATGACAGTCCACCTGGGCTGTGAGAATGGACCCCTTGGGGGACGACAGCCCAATGGGATGTGGTCTCCCCACTCGGGGAGTTTGGCCCTCGTGCACTGACACTCTATAAACAAAGCTCACCTTTGCAGACGTTTCCAGAACCAGGTTCCTGAACAGCCAAATGTCAGCACCTGAGCGCCCCTCCTGCTCAGTAGTCAAGGGGGAAAGTGCCTGGGTTTTTTATCTCCAAGCTTCTGTGGGACCGGCAGAGAGTGTTCTGGGTGCGGGAAGTCCTTATCAACAAAGGCGTCTGTCACATCTGGCCCTTTCTCTTTCTGAGCAAAATGAAGAGCCAGGATGGACTGCTCGAAAGTGCTGCCTATTGGAAGGCTTCCCCTTTGCCCACTGATTCCCTGGAGACCCCAGAATGGACCTGTGGTGTCTGCCTTCCTGCCAGGCAGAAGCCTCAGTAAAGCAAGCATGTGCTTTCAACCACTGAGTCCACGGAACTCCCCCCTTGAGGCCAGAGCTGTGTGGACTGAAGGCAGGTAGGGACTGGACAGAAGTGGAGACCACAGACAGTGGAGCCCTTGCTCCCACAGCTTACCTGTGCTTCCAGGTCCTGCTCTAGTCTCATCTTGTGTACACCTAACGGGATGCAATACTTCTGTGCCCATTCCAACCTAGTGACCCTGCCGCTCAGACAACACTCGGTTCATGATGGGGCAGCAGAGTGACTCAATGTGTGGCCCCCAATGAGGCATTCTGTCTCCACTGAGACCCAAAATGGGCCCAAAGCTTGATTTCAAAAGGAGACTCATCTTCAGGGGATGGCAGAGCTTTGCTCCCAAATCCTGAGGGCCTGCACTGTCCGTCCAAGGACTCCAACCTGCACTGTCTGCTGCTGGGCTTCGCTGGTGCCCGGCAGCTCTTCAGCCACTTGATCATGGAAGCCAAGAGGAGCACACACCGGGACGTTTGAGAAAGTCTGAGCACCCAACCTGGTGTTGCTTTGGCGGTTTTTACTTTTTTTTCCTTTGAATAATTTTATTGACATGGCTTATTCGTTCCAATATGTCCTTTCCCTTCCCTTACAGTTACTCAGTCCAATTGGGCGGGGTTATGTAATCCTCAATACCATCAACTCCCCTCTCCCCTCCTTCCTCTCCCCTCCCTCAGAGCACCCTGACACCCGTCAGTGTCTCTAAGGGCTCCTCTCTTGACTACCAGGGACGGAGCGATCTGAATGTACAAATGAACATGGCGAGTCTAACATGGCCAGTGAGGTATCTCACACCTGGGCCATAACATAAGGGGAGGGTATCTTAACTAAAGGTCAATCAGTGCCGTACTGCATCCTGGACATGTCCTCTGTTCCATGAGACCCTTCTAAGAGTGTCCGATGGTCTTGTCGTGGACTTTGGGTCTCCACTAGTTCCACTCTCCTGCACAATCAGTTTGAATGCGTGTTTTTTTGAACTTCTGTCACCTGTTTCCTTCGACACCTTATGATCACACGGCCTGGTGTGCAGGTATTGTCATCTTTCTCGCGGGTAGTGAGGTGCCCGTGGAGCCCTAGAAATTTCAGAGGTGGAAGGCGCCTGAATGTTGTCTGCTTCACTTTCACCGTGAAGGACACTGGTGCGGATGACAACCCCACTTGTATTGACCTTGACAAGGCCTAATCAGCATCATGTCATGAATGTCCTTTGGGACCAGTGTGACTTGGGAAAGGTGACCTGCTCCTCCTATAGACCTAATGGAGAATGAGTAACTAGAGGGAGGGCTGGAGAAGAGTGGTGCTGGACTTCAAAATGTTTGGGGTCTCCCGGCATCCGTGTTAATTAGGACCTGGTTCCCAGTAATAAGCCCTTCTTGGGAAAGAGGTGAAGGGTATGGTGGGTGCTGTCCTCAGAGCAGGTGTTTGCTGGCGCACAATGCTGTCTTGGCATGCCTTCACTAAACTCCTCAGTTTCCATGCAGTAGGAAAACTTTCCAGGATCTCCCAGGCAAGGGTGGTCCTGCCTCTGACCAAGAGACATAGATGATTCTTCGACCTCTCCTGGGTCTGGAAGCTTCTGGAGCCAAGGTCCTGCAGCATTTGGGGAAAGCATTAGTGGATGTGTAAAGAAATAAGGAAAAGACGACCTTTAGGATTCTGAGAGACGCGTGTGGAATGCACTGGTTCCACCTTAAGTCAGACCTGATTTGGGTTGAAATTCAAATGGAAGTTTTCATGGAGAAGATATTTTTGTAATGGGGTGACATTGCATCAGGAAGACAGACAGGATATGTGACCTCCTCATCGGAGATACAGCTTTGCTTGGTGTGAAGCACAGACCCCAGAGGGGTTCTACACCAGCAGTGCAGGGCCTGGAGGGAAGGTCACTGTGATGGTCAAACCCCAAGTTTCCCTAGCATCAGGCCTCCCAGTGTAATGTGAACAACTTCTGTCCTGATAGAGGCACCCTGTGAACGCTGCGTGCTGGGGTCTAAAGGTTGGGCGGATGGGTCCTGTGATGGTAGATCGGGGTCTGTCAGTTGAAATCCTGGGAAGGCAAAACATCAAAAAGAAATGCAGGTTGAGACCACTCGAATCTATACAAGCTTTGAAGTACGCACTTCCCACCTGGCTGTGGGACAAACAGTTTGTGCAGAGTGAGATCAATGTCCTCTGGATGCATGAAGGAACGTGGCAGGTTAGGCCCAAGATCTGTGGGGTAATACCTTCATTAAGATTTAATACCAAACAAGTTCCCAGGAGATCGAGATTGAGAAAGTCCCAACCTCAGCAAGATGAGGCTGTTCCATCCTCTCTGCCCTGCCACACCCCCCTCCCTGGAGTATATTTTCTTCACGTTTCTGCATTCTGTGAGTGCAGTGTCCCACTGAACTGGAAGTTGGGGGAAATGCCTCACTCTGGGGTGTGTGCAGTTCTGTCCAAAGGTCGGGCAGGGGTCAGCCACCTGTAGCTGTCCTATTGGAGGATGTTGTCCACTATACGAATGGACAGGAATGGGGGTGAGGGGAGCTTTCAGACCTGGTTAGAGAACATGGTTCGAGCCAAGTCACTCCAGCTTCCTTGGCTGAGGGTGTGGTTGGCTAAAGGACACAAAGCAGCACATCCCCTGCAAAGGTATTCCCTGGGGCACAGAGCCATTTGGGACTCATCCCCAGGAGCCGTGGGTGGCAAAGACTGAAACCAGAAGCACTAGCCTGGGACAGACGCTCTGGGACAACAGAGGAGCAGCACCTTCACTGGGACTGAGTGCAGCTGAGGCCGAGGGACCACGTGGCTGAGCCTGAGACCAGAAAGAGACTTGGTGTGCTGGCTGAGGAGAAAAGGGCGTTGGTGTTGACTGTGGACCGATAAACAGTAGAAGTCACTGTTGGCTGATCCTCCCGTGTGGAACCTGTGACCTTCCCTACGAGAGAGACTCCATTGTCTCTTGTCTTGAGAGAGGTGTGGCCATTGCAAGGACTCCTCGAACCCAGCACCCAGAGGTGGTGCTCATGGGAAAGCTTGCTGTCAGAACAGGGTTCCAACAGGGGGAGGGTGGACCCATGCCCATGTTTGCCTGGTAGCCATTGGCAGCCTGAGGAGGGACAGATGGGCATTTACCACACTGAACAACGGGATTGCTTGTCCTGCAGCTTAAACTGTACCTTGTGTCTTAAGAATAGGTGTGTGGTTTCCTTCATTGGTCATTAGACTTGTGTATGTTCATTTAAGACTTGGGTACATGGTAGTCAAGATAGATGGCCCTCAGACCCTGACAGTAACAGTTCCCAAAGGGTACAGGAATTAAGGGGGAAAGGAGGGGAACAGTTATATCATTTTATAAAATAATTTATTTAAAGTTTATTGGTGATTAGGAAAAGGGCTGTGTTGTGGGAGGGGTTGGAGCCTGGGCCTACATGGGCTTCCTTCGTCCTCGGGAATCTGGGCTATCAGCTGTGCCGCTCTGCTGCCTGGCGCAAGCGCATCATGAGGAGGCTCTGGTAGCCCCGCTCAGACAGCACCATGCCCCGTGACAGTCCTGGGTTGAGCACCTGGCCCTGCTTCTGGAAGAGCTGCAGAGCACATCTTAGGAGCACCCGCCTGGGGACGCGTCCTCCTCCTTGCACTTCCACTTCAGTTTGAGTTTGGGGGTTCCTTTGCCTTCAGGAGGCTCTGCTTTTCCTCTACACCTCTGCTCCTGTTTCTGCCGGATCTGCTCCTGGGTCAGCTGCTGCTCCTCCAGCTGCTGGGATCCCTCTTCTCGCAGGCATTCCACTCTGGCTCCAGTGTGTGGGTGCTGCCCTCCTCCCCCTCCCTGTCCCCATCCCCCTCCCCCTTCTCCTCCCTGCCTTGGACCTGGGCCCCCTGCTTCTGCCAGTTTTCAGGTCTGAGTGATAGGAATCTCAGGTACAGCTGTCTGTCTGTCAGCTTCATCTCACGGATGGCTGCAGCTGGCATGCTGTTAGTAGCTGTCCACCTTAGTTGGAACTTAAATACAGTGTGGCCTCCAGGTGCCCCTGGTCTGTAATCCCCTAATCATGGATCGTCTGATTGCCTCTGGGGTGCCTACGTAGAGTGTCTCCCCCTTGGAGTTGAGTGGACCCCACTCAGCGAAAGGCCCCAAGACATGGTGCAACCACAGCTTCACTTAGTGAAGTGTTAGATTTGGGACGGGAACGCGAGCTCACCTTGGGTGCATGGAAGAATTACGACCAGTTGAGACTCAAAGAATTTATTTGCTAGCTTGAGCTAGGGCTTCCCTCCCTCCACTGCCCAGCACAGCGGGGATGCAGTGTCCTAAAGGGAATCATCCCCGAGTTCTTTGTTCGCTGGGCTTTTATGGGGCCAGAGACTGGGGGCAGTCCAGTGTTGCTGTTCTTTAAATTGGAGAAAACTTTGTCGAGTGGTGGTTGGCGAGCAGTTTTGCACGTATCTCCTTGACTGGTCAATCAGGGTTGGGATGTTGCTTGATGCTCAGGCGCTGCTCCCTACTGGTCAGTCTGGGCCACATGATGCCTTATCTGACAGAGTTACCTCCATGTCCAGGAATCTGAAATTAAGGCGTAAGCCTGCCCCAGACATTGGTTTTATACGGCCTGTCATGGTGTTGGTGCCGGCAGTTGTAAACCAGGACCCCACAGAAGGTGCTCTGTAGTCCGCTCCAAGCTGTGCAGCTTCTCGTCTTCCCAGAATTTGTCTACAGACACCATGTAGGGGTTTCTGGAGAAATGGGGTCGAGAATGGGAATGGGATTTCCCCACAAGCTTCTTGAAGTGCTCCCTTGAGGCCTGCCAGCCCTGTTGTGGCAAGCTGCCGCACACTTGTGGCTACGCTGCGATGGAACCCCTGCCCTGCTCCACAGGTGCCCGGCTCTGCCTGACTTAGACGAGTGGCCCCTTCCTCGAGCTCAGACCCACTTGTTCTGAGGGAAACCTGCGGGTGAGAGGAACCTTCCATGCCTGCAGCTTTCACGTCTGTGGTACTGATGCAGTTCTAGGAGCTGCTGCTGTATCTGCTCTCCCTCTCCCCAAGTTGGCCTTCACAGCTAAAGACTGGGGAATAGTAATCGAGGAAAACTCAACGTGAACTCAAACCCTGCTCCCTGAGTCTGGTCTCTGGCCTGTGAGTCAGGGTGTGCACCTGGGCCTAGTCCTCAGGCTCTTGGCTCACTGTTCTCTGCCCCACATCCCATCGGCCCAGCAAATGTCTGCAGGTCCTTGAGGGACAAGCTGCATGATGACCTTGAGCCCATGCTATGGGCGTGCGTCTGAAGTCCCACTGCCATTGAGTCTGTCCATTAGCTCAGTGGAGTGGCTGGAGGACATGGGGGTGGGGGGGCATTCCAGCAGGGCTTGTCTCTCCAGACCTTGGGTGCCTCTGGGGCTTGGTCAGAGCCCTTCCAGACACTGGGAGAAACATTCTGGGAAGTAAGAAAGGAGAGGAGGGTGTTGTCCTAGCCAGTAATCCCTCACACCTCCAGATTTTCATAGCCACTGAAATGGCTGCACTGATCTTGGGCGTATTAAGATTTCTGCTCAGAGATGGAATTGCTCATCAAGGCATGTTACAGTGCTCTCAGGGCTGCTCAGAGGGCATGCCCCTCTGCTGTAAGCCTCAGCCCACAGGCACTCAACTGGAACTGAAGCTCGCTGAATTGAGTAGGCAGAGCTACTGCACTCCAGGAAGCTGCGGCCCAAACGACAGGACCGACCGCTCCCATGGGTCAGCAAACCCAGCTCCCTAAGTTAAGTACCCAGTGGTACCCCCATGCCACAAACTTGCTGGGAATGGGGATGGCCATCACTGTTGCACGCTGGTTCCTGGGTGCAGTACCGCTACTGTGGTGTTCAGTCTGTGTTCTGGATCCAGGAGGTTCACTGCAGAAGGCTCTCGGCTGTAGGGGGCGGGTGGTCTGCCAATCCTGTCGGGACCTTCCCTTCCTTCACACGCACACCCACGCAGGGCGAGGTCCTGTGTTGGCTGTTGTGGAGCCGCATTAGAGAATTCACTGTTCACGCAGGGGATCCTTCCCATTCCTGGTGGAGGTCCTGAAGGTCGCCTTAGAGGAGAAGCCCCTACAGTCAGCCTGAGGAGTAGCTGCTTTGTCCCCTGCCACTTAATGAGGCCACCTCACCCAGACTCCTGGCTGTGCACTCCCCTTCAGGACAGGGATCCAAGGTTGCTAGTGAAGGCACCAGGGAAGTGTGTGCAAAGAGCGAGTGGAGTGCAGAGGTCAGCTGAGGGGCAGGCAGAGGGAGACACAGGCCCTGAGTCAGATGGAAGACTGGGTCTTAGAACGCCTGACACCTCTCAAAAGTAAAATGGGTTTGTTTTTTGTTTTTTTTTACTAAACTAGATTTGTTGGAGGTTTAAGAGCATTTAAATGGGATCTCTTGGCCCATGAAAACGAACGGGAAAGGCCTCTGAAGGAAGCAATGAGACCCACATTTTGGGAGGACCGGCAGACGCGGGCGGGAGGCCTGATTTGATGTGCATCAGAAGGCAACCTGTTAAGAGACTGAAGTGTGGGTAGGCCAGGGGGACCTCCACTGGGGGTGGGGGTCGGGTGTGGATCACAACACCAAATGGCTGGTGGGATGGGCCGAGTGCAGGTCCTGAAAAGGCCTCCTCTGACTTGTGTTGTCCTGGGATCCTGCTGTAAGGAAGCGGCAGCTCCCGCTGTCCATAGGCCTTCTCCCGTCCAGGTTATTGAATCCTGCACCTGCTCTTGATCAGTTTTTCTTTGGACATGCTGATGTCACAAAGGTCAATCGCCTCTCAGGGCGCATTTTGAAAGTTGAACAGTCATGAAGCTGTTTTCAAAGGAGGTGCTCTGGCCTGGGCCAGGGTCCACTACCTGCCAAATGATAGGACATTGTCTAGATGCCCCCTGGGTGCCTTCCTGACAAGCTGATCACTGCAGGGTAACTGGGATGGCCTTTCCAAGTGGTCTCCGGGTTCATGTGGGCAGATCACTAGATGGATCTCCCATCAACACACTGATGGGAGCAGCTCCTGAGGGCAGACAAGGAAGAGCCTCTCTGGGGAAGGCATTTCATCCCATCAAAGGGGATTCTCAGCGGGACCAGAGGGCAGCCCTGCTCATCTAACTGCTGGGGGCCTGGCTCTGATGGGAAGGAAGGAGGCAGGGGCTGGGTCCCCAACACATGAACAGGTCTCAGGAGGAGCTTTGTGATTGTGGGAAATGATACAGCTAAGGGCACCAGGGGCTCCTCGTCCCATGTCAGGATGTGAGTGAGTGGATTTTCCAGTGGGGCTTACAGATCGTTCATAAGGCACCCACATCATACGGCTAACACATTACACAGTCAACAGTTAATGTCATAAGCAAGTGACATCATAAACGATCAATGATGTGTGCGTTAGCATCTTGACTGAGTGCTAGTTGACGTCAGACGTCCCTGAAACCTGAGGGGTTTCCTGCATTTTACGGGTGGGTTGGCTGTAGAACCTGGTTGGTCTTGCCTACAGATAAGCTCCGGGCACAGGGAATCGCCAGATGCACAAATGATTCTTCTTACATGGTAGCTCCTGGATGGAGGGTCATTGGAGGCTCTGTCCAGTCATGAGAACATATATTATTTCACATCTGTGTGGGTGTTCGCCCACCAGAGCCGGCTTTCTAGACCAGGAATTATGATCATAGAGTACTTAGCTGCATTAGGTCTCATCCAGTCCCTCCATGAGAACCAGGGACGTTGTCTTTAGATTTCAAAGCTTCTCTTTGAAAAACAAGTGGTCTCTTTTATAACTGTCTAGCTTGGGAGGAAGGGGTCTGGGGCTGCTCCGTGTACTGAAATGCACTAACCCCTCCCCCCCCTGCCAAGAATTTGCTGCCTACAGAAAGAATTGCTTCTGCTCAGTCAGGGGAAGGCCTTGCCTAGGATCTGCCGCAATTGATACTGGATGTGCCTGTATGTAAGCTCATGAAGACAGTGGTCGTTGGTTATCCACAGGGGCAAGGTCAGCTTTGGAGCAATCTGGGGACACTACCTTTGAGTGGAGACGTTGACCTTGTGCCGCAGTTTTCTCGAGAACATGCACATGTCCTGGAGGTGTGCCTGACTCCCTTTAAGGGAGGGCAGCCTCTGCGACACCCCAAGTATCCTGTGGATCAGTTGCAGTGCCCCGTGGGCGGAGGAATGATGACTGGCTGTGAGTATACTTACTACTCACCCCACTTTGGGCACGGACACAGGAGTTCGTGGTCTGGGGGCCCGCCCTGCATGATTGACTCTGGCGATGTCTGCTGTGCTTTCTTGAGGTGTCATGACAGCTGTTTAGAACCAAAACCCCCACCCCGTCAGCCCGTTTTGTTCATACACAAGAAGGGAGTATAAACGGTGCGGCACCCCAAGGTTTGGGTAGCCTCATACTCCCTAGAGTGAACTTGAAAACTCTGGTAGCATGGTTGTGACAAGGTTGCCGGCGAGTCCTCTGCTGAGAGCCGAGTTCCAAATGGCCTAGGAGGCCATGTAGGATCTGAGGGGCAGAAACTGGGGGATCTATTGCAGGGGAGTGTTCCTGAGCTGGGCTGGGGCGCTGCTGAAGGGACTGAAAACAGCTGATTCCTTGGGGTCTCTGGAAGTAAGAGCTTCAAGACCTCATCTGAGGATCTTAGGGTGACCCGGGCAGCCATTGACCCTTCTTCCCCTGGTTGGGTGGAGCGCATGTTAATCTTCCCGTGACCTTGTGGGGGATGGGGTGGGCTGTGCGTGTTTGCCATAAAATATCTTGGGTGTTTCCCGTAATTCCACGTGGGCATTTCTAGGAGTCCTGAGGAGAAGGAGAAAGCCCAGTCCACACTCAGGAGGAGATACACTGGCTTGCAGGCCTGCAGCATTTGCAAGCAGTTGATGCATCAGGGAAGTGAAGCAGATGGGATGGGAGACAGCCCCTTCCCCAGTGAGTGCAGGAGAAAGTGGAGAGTGAGCCTGAGACCCGGTTTCCTCTCAGTCGCCCTAGTTTGACAGCCGTTGGACACACCCCTCCGTTGGAGACCATAGTCTTGGGGCTCCAGTGGTAGGGAGTGCCCTTCCCTTGTTTCTGCCTTCTTCACGTTGAGCTGTCCTGATGGCTGTCTTGGGACGGCTCCTACCCTGATGCCTGTGAGGTCTTAAAGCCATAGGTGTGCAGGCTCGAGAGAATCGAGACTAGAAACCCACTCTAGAGGCAGAGAATGGTGTGCAGGGTGCGCAATGCTGGCGAAGTCTCCACCTAGTCATTTTAGGGGGGACGTGGCACCCATCTACTCTTCCGGCAATCATTTCAAGGGGGAGAAACTGACTCGAACTTGGAGGGAAGGTGCTTTGCAAGTAGGGGTGGAATATGGTGAAGCAGGTGTGCATGACTGGTCTTCAAAAGAACTGGAGGTTGTTGACAGGGCCTGCCGTGGGAAAGAGGGCACCGTTACTATGGGATGTCACACGCATGTAAACTGTGTAGCCGGTTCTTCCTGCTTGCGTCCCCTGTTGGGCTGTTGCTCATTCTCTAGGCCACCTCGAGTCATGGGGCCTCGATCTCTGTGTTGCCATCATGGTTGATGCTGGCCACTTGCTCCCTGCTGTGATGGCTTCCACTAACTCTTGGGTGCCTTGCTTATAAACCCACCCTAGCCCTGCTCTCAAATGACACACCGCTAGTCACTGACATGACTTTTGAGTGGACATCCTCAAGCCTCCAGTCCTGGCAGGTAGCCACTTGGGGTGACCATAGCCATAGCATCCCTGATTCCCACTAGGGCTGTGTTTCATCATTAACCTTGGTCTGTGGCCACCCAAGACTTGCCTCACTCACGTCTCCCTAGTAAACTCCTTTCCTGCAACTCTGAAGTTGGTTCACAGACACGAAGGTGGAGGCGGGAGGTGTGGCGATGCTAGGAGGGTGGAGGGAGCCAGCACCTCTCCCTTAACCTTCCATAAATGGGAAGCTGGCCTAGAGCCTCCCAGCAGGGTGCCTGTGTCCCTCAGGTCGTCTTGCCCAGTTTCCCAGAAGCTTGGCTTCTGCATTGAAGGGAGGCTATGATGTTTCGGGGGGAGAGCCTCTAGAACGCACACATGGAAGCCAATGGCAGTGGAGTGAGAATTCACCTCAATGCCACTGGTGCATCTGGGTGCTTTTAGCAGCCACACACAGATAGGCCCAGACAGGGTGGGCATGATGCCCACGAGGTCAGGATTTTCTGTTAAGGGTGCCATAGAGTTGCTTTTGCTCCAGCAACCCCTGTGTACACAAAGACAAAAACCACCCACCGGGATCTGTCCTGTGCCATCCACACAATTGTCCTTAGGCTTGAGCCCATGGTTGTAGCCACTGTCCATCCATCCTTGTTTGGAAGGTTTTCCTCTCGTCCTTTACTCCTACCGAGCACGATGTCCCACAGCGACTGGTCTCCTGGCATGACCAAAGCACATGTGAACTTAGTCTTGGGCATCCTTGCCTCGAAAGAGTTCTCTCTGACTGTACTTCTTTCAAGACAGAGGTTTGTCCTTTGGCATTCTGTGTGCTTTTGAGAATCTTTGCAGGCACTGTGATTGAAATGCATCGAAGCTTCATCGCTCTTAATGTCCAACTCTCCACGTGCATTAGAGGGGATGGAAAACACTGTACCCTGGCTGCGGTCAGGCACACCTTGGTCCTCGAAGTTGATTGGATTTTTAAATCTAGGGAGGTCTTGTGCAGCAGACGGTCAATGTCAGCAGCTCTTTAGATCATCAGCCGTGGGTTCTCAATAGTGCACCAGTTTGATCAGAACCGCTTGTCATGGACTCCCCCATGCTAGTTGTAAGTGGACCATGTACTGGGCAGTCAGGCTGCACATGTTCGATTTTTACGGCAAGTCCATGGATTTCAGGATGGGAATCCTTAGGAGGGAGGGGGTGGGCTGGGAAGGGGCTGGAACTCAGATTTGTTGGCATGCTGGCCTGACTTAGGCCTCCCATCCAGTCCTTTCAGAAGAATGCCTAATACCTGGGTTGCCCTTTCTGCAGAAAGAGTGTCCTCAGTGTTTCAGAAGGTTGAATTTGAGTTTCACACAGCCTTGGTTGTTGCCTGCAAATGATTTGGGGAGATGTGTTCTATTCAGAACTTTTTCTAGTCCTCATGCCCCACTAAGTGATGGTCCACATGGGTTGGATGCCAGCTCAGTGTTCCGGGTGACGGTTTGGCTGCAGGCTGTGATGTCTCACATGCAGCTTAAAAGGCACAAGAAAGCGGGAGTGCAGGTAGGAAGGGTGGGGCCAGTTGTCCCTGGACAGACTTCTTGGCACCATCGGAAATCTGGTTCTCAGACACTGGGTACCATGGTCAGCAGTAGCAGTAGGACTTCTGGCCAGCCCAGAGCCCATCTGAGTGACCTCAAGCAGAACATGGAAGTCCAGTCCCCAAGGTGGCCTCCCCACTGGGCACACCGGTCAAGGAGGAAAGTGTGGCCATGTGTCTCTGGGCGTGGAGAACCCGTGGTGTATGCTATACCTTCTAGAATCCTCTTTGGTGTTTGAGGTCCTGGCCTGCTGTGTGGGTGTTGTACATGCGAAATGGGCAGTTAGGACTTTCTATCACAGCAACTTGCTGGTTGCTGTTGTATGTGGGGGGCGGAAGGGAGAATGGGTTCCCCCTCTCCTGGCTCTGGCCTCACGCAATGACCTTGTCTGAGACAGGCACGTGTGAGCCACAAGGCTATGATGGCCTAACCTTTGCAGGCAGTAAATGCAGCCATAGCTTAAGGGACTGTGTTCTTGGGAAGAATCCTGATTTGGAGAGCTTTCATTTAAATTGCTCCTTGCTCTAGATATCACTTCAAATCTAGTTAGAAGGTCTGAGGACAATCACTCTGCAATTTGGTGATTAGAAATGGTCATTGTGGTGTGAAGATGGCTTCTCAAGGTGTCGGGAGCTCTTTCCCTGGTCTCCCCATTAACATGTAACACCCTGGCTCCTTTTTGCCTTGGTGATGGCTACCCTGTCTGAGAATGCCCCTGGGGGAGGTTTGTAGAGGAGGAGAGGGAGGGGTCTGTTAATATCCTGCCGTCAGGGTGGTCCACCTGGGATGAATCCATTCACTGATGGACTCTGGGCTCTGAAAGCTTTCCCTGAGAGCAGGGTGGGGATCAAAGTGTGGAAGAGGGGGGCTGTTTTCCTTCTGAACCACCAGAAGTCCAGTTTCCCCAGACGGGATGAGGACGGAGTGGGTGCCCTGGCCAACAGGAAGGATGCTGCTCTGGGCAGCGCCAGGCCCCCGGCATGCTGTGGAAGCAGAATCTGAAATCCTCCGGTGACCAGGGCGTCCCTTGCTGATTGGGCCGAGCCCAGAAAGCGCATGAGGCCAGAGGCTTTATCTTGTGGTATGAGAAGCGGGTGTGGGTCCTACGCTGAGGCCTGAGCTTACTTAAGGCTGTGCTTGGTGAGGTTTGGGATGCTCTTCTGCAGTCATGTCAGATGTGTTTGGGGTGTTAGGTACCATAACAGGGAAACACCTGTCAGTGTCCTGTTTAGAAGGCGCTTGCTGGTTTAGTTAGGCTGGGTGGGTGGGTCGCATCATGTTAGGGTGAGTTATCTAGGAAGGACAAACCAGGACAAAAAATGTCTAGAAAGAAGTTTAGAGCAAGGTAACTCCTTGTGGAGAGTGACCCACGCAGCTGTGTTCCAGTTCTGTTGGTCAGATGCTGAGTTGAAGGCCTTTCCAGCTCAGAGGGCTGACTAGTGAAGAAGCAGGAAGGGGAAGGACAGGGCTCATGGCAATAGACATGAGGCCCCACTACCAGCAAGGAAGCTACACACACTCTGTAGCATCCGCTTACCTACTTCTGCCCCCGTCCTGAAGGGGCACCGCAGGCTGTGATGCTAGGTAGGCTTGCATCTTCAAAGAGGCTTTACTGCCAACCCCCAAGTCCAGTTGACACCAACCTGACTGTCCACACAGCCCTGCTACCTTGGCCAGCGATCTTGTGCTACAGGGACAGCACACAAGCTCAAGTGGCCTCTCACCACCTCTCCCCTATCCTGGCAGTGAGTCACAGATGCAACGGGCCTTAGCGATGCTCTTCACAATTTGGAGATAACTAATCTTTCTAGAGGATTAATTCAGGACAAAGTCTATGATAGCTCATATTCTACAGATCTTTCTCAGATTGAACCATAAACATGTTCCCATGTTTAGTGGCTGTCGCATCAGTGTCTAGATTCCATCTCTCCATGGAATCCAGGCTGCCTCCAAAAGGGAGTGTGTGTGTGTGTGTGCACTTGAGGAAAGCCTCCTGGGATTTTGGAGCAAGCAGCCCAAGGGCTGCCAATCCAGGGAGAGTTAGAAGGAAAGAGCTCATGATACAATGACTGGATTCCCTTCACAGCTGTGCAGAAATAGGGGTTGAGACATGGTGGTGGATGACACCCACTTGTGCCCCATACCACTCAGGACTAATGTCCCCTTGACGGGGCCAGGTCAAGTGCAGTGATTACTGTTGCTGAATTGAGCAATCCCTTTCTGGTCTGAGGCGCATAAACCACTCCCCCACCCCCACCCCCATGTGACTGAGGCATTATGCCTCCTTACTTGGAAATGGATTATTTGCACTGGCGTACTCCCTAGTGGCTGAAGTTTGCTGTACCTGCCTCGAGTGTCGGCTGGTCTGTCAGCAGTTGAACATGTTCTAAGGGCAGGACATTCCCGGTGCGTGTTCACATTGCAGGAGGCTTGCTTGGGAGGGAAGGTGGGAAACGGGCTCATGTTTTGGCACTTGTAGGAATCAGTTTGTCCCCAACAGGCTGAGAGGAGCGCTCTCTCATGGCCTTCAAAGGAAAAGTGGCTTCTTGGGCATGCTGAGCTGCACGTGGTGGGGATGGGGCAGGCAGGACCTTAAACACAACTGTCCAGTCCACCAAGCATCCTCCCTTCGGAGCTGGGTGTGAGTGAAAGACATGCCCCATGGTGCTCCTGGGTCCGGGAAATGGCAGCTTGCTCCTACCCTACAGGGCTTAACCCTTCCGATGTCTGTAGGTGGTGAGTCCAAGAGAGTGGCCCTGTTTCGTGTGTTTGTTCTCATGAGCGTTTCTAGAGAAAGTGTTGATCTTCAGTCCCCGAGGATACTGATTCTAGATCTTAGAAACATTTCTGAAGATGGGAGTACTTGATGCTTGTTTCTTTAAAGGGGGTCTTGCTCTCCCATGCACTGTGTTGAGAGGGTGTTCGCTGTGGCTCCTGTCAATCAACAGAAGGCCTTTCTTGAGAAGTAGACTTGGACAACCCCAATGTAGTGAACTAGGTGTCCTCCTGGGTTGGTGACGCTTCCCACTGAGGAGTGTCTTCCAGGCTGTGAGGGCTCTGCTCTGGGTGCTGGAGGAGCAAACCACAGGGTGAGCTCAGGGAAAACCAGGGAAGGTGGCACCAGCTGGCCATGAGCTTCACACACTGAATGCCGTGGGTGTTAGTTTAGACAGTCCTGAGGACGACACGAGTCCAGATTCACTGCGGTCCCTCCTCCTGGGCGGTCCAGAGGCCCAACTGGGTGACTCAGCAGAATCTGAGCCAAAAGAGAAAAAAAAAACAACCAGGCACCCTAGTCTAGTGCTTTCTTCTTGTTGGTTTCTGCGTGAACTTTCTGACAAGTCTGATTCAGTCATGGGGCAGCCTGGGAGAGTTGATGAGAAAAGACACTATTAAGGATTCACTGTTAAATGCCCTTTGAGGGTGCTGCAGGGTCAGGGGTGCTGTGCCTTTCCTGGTGCTGCAGGGTCAGGGGTGCTGTGCCTTTCCTGGTGCTGCAGGGTCAGGGGTGCTGTGCCTTTCCTGGTGCTGCAGGGTCAGGGGTGCTGTGCCTTTCCTGGTGCTGTCAGGGCCAAATGGCTCTGTGCAAGTCTGAGGCAGCTCTCAAAGCCAAACTTGCTGCCGTCGATCCTGACATGTAATGAGAGTCAAAGACCCTGTAGTAGAATTTGCTCCGCTGCGGGTTTTCGAGGCTGTAACGCTACCGGAGTAGAATGTCCACCTCCAGCACCCACGTCAAGGCACACAGGTTCCTCTGTGGGTCTATCTGCTCTTGGGATGAGGCCTTCACTATGGGGAGGTTTGGGGGACTTCGTTCTCCAGCCCAGTTCGCCTACTGGCAGTGGATTTCCACCCCACCAGGTGGGACGATCCGTGCTGTTTGACACTTGGGATGGAAAGTTGATGTGTGGGAAGTTTATAATCAAGACGCCTGCCTAGGACACCCTAGGACACACTGATCCCTCATTTTGGATGAGATTTATATTGATCTGACATGTTTCACTGCCATAATTCCATACTTAATGTCTCTCAGTTGGAAAAATAGACAAATGTCCCTGTTTCCATTGGCCTCCTGAAAAACAAATTACCAACCCTTGTTGGAACTAGAAAGCAAGGCTGAGAGTCCTTGCCTGTGGGTATTCGAGACTTAAGTGTGTTACTGGACTAGAAATCCTAGAACTCTTCTGAAAACTGCTGGTGGTTCAGAACTGCCGACCATGCGGCTCACAGCCCACCTTGTAATCGCTAAACACTAGGCCGCCTAACCCTAGAAGCTTAGGACAGGTCATGTACTAGGAAATAGCTCAGGAAATTCTGAGGGGAGGTGATTGGGACCTGGAGAGGTCCCAGGGACAACGATGCTGACTTGAGACCTCCACCCACAGGGTATCTTAGAGCATCGTCCGTCCTAGGGAGGAAGGGGTTTCGCCTTGACTCACAAATGAGATCCTGTCCTCTTGTGTTTCCCAAAGCACCAATTTCCGTTTCCCTGTGTTGCTTTACACTGACAATGAGCAAGCTTGTAGAGTTATGGAGAAAGCGGAAGACAAAAGCATCCTCGGGGAAGAATGATGGTTCTCTCTTTGTTCTAGTTGGCTCGGTTTACACGGCAGCACAGCTCAAAAGCCCCAAGGACCATCCTGTGAGATGGCAGACAGGCTTCTCATGGCAAGGTCCCTTGACACACGGTCCTGGGTCATCCTGTCGACCTCTGCCTCACGCAAGGCCTGCCCTACTCAGCAGTGCTTCCCAGGGGCGTCTCCAGGTCTCCATGGCACTGAGACGGCTGGAAATCGCTGCAATTCCAGGAACTGCGTGAGCTTGTCCCTTTGCATCTCATCCTGTTTGTATCCAAAGATAATGTGGAGTGTGTGTCTGTCGGGATCTCACATCTCCCAAGGACCCGAGTTCTGTCCTCCATTACATTACAGAAAAAACTTGCAGGTCGACATTTCATTGGAATGAAGTGCGAACTGGGTTTTGACGTTGCCACGCCTGTGTAAAGAATTGGTTGCACTTGTCAGTTAATGCATTTCCCATGACACCATTTATAAAGTGATTTCAGGGACAAATCTGTACAATCATGCTTTGAAGTACACTTTTGTGGTGGTATTGGGGTTTTGTTAGGTTTGGGTCCCCAATTTCCTGTGCCAAGTTGCATTTGTTGGTGCTCTTGTCAAACTTAATACACTGTTAACTAGGTTTTTCCTTTATTTTAATGAGTTCTCTATACCATTTTTCTTCCAGGTTGTTTCCCCCTACTTAATTAAGGCAGTTCACTTGCAAACTACTCTTGGTTTATTCTGCCTTTTCATTGTTGAATATCTTCTCAACTCCCTATTTTCTTCTTGGAGGGTTTGACTGCCTTTGCGTGCTGCTTTAAGTGGGATTTTTCTTCAGGATCCTGTCTTGCATTTTGACCATTGTTTGTTCCCACCTCTAGTGTTCTCTGTTCAAAGAAGTTTATTACTGTTTTTGGTAAGCTTGGTCTTGTTTACAAATTCCTTTGATCCCCTATTTCTGCGCCCCACCCCCCACCAAACTCCAGCTGTAAATGTCCTTGTGTTATCTTTGTATTGCCTCTAGGCTTGATACCCTTGACACTGTCTGCATAGAACCAACCCAAAGACTTGTAACCAGAGCGAGATCAGCCCACACACACCAGTTTGAAGGTCTTTGTAGAACAGGTAGCTGAGAGGCGCTGTTGCCCACGACACCCTGGACTCTGAGGGCGGTGAAGGGTCTTTATACCACGTACAGGGGGCAGTTGGAACCAGGCTGTTTGCATTGTGGTCACAGAAATGGAGTAGTGGACGTTGGTGGGTACAGAGGGCTCCAAGGTGTTTGCTTAGCACAGTGGGAGCCCCTGTCAGGGCAGGGTTTTATGGGAACTCCATGACCAGGCTGATCTACACAGTTTGAACTAAAATGGGCTTTCTCGTGCTCAGCTGGGTCACCATAGTACAGCTCAGCCCAAAGACACTCACTTCCCCTTCTGTGGGTCAGCAAGTGCCACTCCCTGTAAAGT
This sequence comes from Tenrec ecaudatus, assembly GCF_050624435.1. Lineage (NCBI taxonomy): Eukaryota > Metazoa > Chordata > Mammalia > Afrosoricida > Tenrecidae > Tenrec > Tenrec ecaudatus. The sequence goes on along the minus strand of NC_134532.1, from coordinate 215,514,584 downwards.
GTCCACAGGGGCTCCACGCCACAAGCCAGCCTCCTCCACAACCAGCACCCAGCTCATACTTGCTCAGTGGGTTGGGAAGTCCGTGGTTCTGCTCCTGGTTCGGATGCTGCTCCTCTGGTGTCACGGCTGTGTGGGTGCAGGAGGTTCACTGTGCAGGTGTCCAGAGGATGTGCTCCACTCTTGGCTCTTGCTCTGGGAGTGAGCTCCCACTTCCTGCTTCTCTGGGTTCCTTTTACACATGCAGCAGGATGACACTGCGGGGAATCCTGTCACCCTTCCCTCACCTTTGCCAGACCCAGGCAGTGAAAGGTCGGTTGTTAGATTCAAGGCACACTTTGCAGGGGAAGGAGTTTTTTCTTCTGTAAACATTTAATGATTTCAAGTTGGCATTAACAGGTTAAAAACACACAAAGAGCTCTCCTTAGCTGCCTACCCACCCAACTGATTGTTTGGGACTGTTTATTCTCAGACTTTTTCCTCCCCCTTCTTCAAATCTGAAGCAAGCATCTATGATTATGCATAGCACCCACGTAACGCCCAGAAGTTGGGGTTTCACCAAAAAGAAAACGGGTCTGGGAGACGGTGAATTCTCAGTGTGGCTCTTCTAGCCAGTCTTTCCCTTGGTATGTGGATAATGTGGCCCAGCAGTGGGGGTGAGCCAGGAACAATTGCGATGGCGCAGGATCCGGGACAGTGTTTCCCTCAGTTGTGTTCAGGGCTGGCATGGGTTAGAACGGACTCAAGGACAACAAACTCAGATACAAGACTGGCTGTTTGTTTTTTGACTTTGTCATTTCATGACCTTCTGGGCAAGGTTTCTGTTCCCAAAAAATCGGTTCTAGTGATAGGTTTGTGCCAACTAAGCCAATAGGACCGCGTGGTGTGGGGTTTAATCAGGTCGCAGCCTGATTGGAAGACAACTGAAATAGACAACTGGCATCCCATCCCCCTCTTGTTCCCTGGTGATCAGACCAGCGTGCGGCTGCTTTAGCTAGTTCTGCTTCAACCTGTGCTACACTACCTGTGGGCCAAGGCCACCCCATAGATCTTGTCACAAGAGCTTGAGCCTCCTGTCGCTGTGCTTAGGGTTTGAGATCCCATCAGGCCTGCCTCACCTAGCTCCTGAGCTATTGCTAGTTGGCTGATCCACCCTGCTGTCTAGTGCTTTCATGCAGACTGTTCTTGCCTCTGGGAGAGCTTCAATGTCTGCTTCCTTGACCTTGGACCCAGCAGCCCACTTGGGTTGAAGGACTTCTAGTACATTAACAGTTCCATGCAAGTGAGCTGAACAGAACCTTCTGTACTAATGTGCGGCCTAATTAGCTGTTTATTTCTTATCGCTGTATAAATCTTCCAAAATCCTAAGTGTCCTGGTTTTGTTTCCCAAGAGGACCCTGACTAATGCAGTTGATACCAGGACTGGTTTTGGAAACAAGACAGCCAATAAGGATTACCTGAATAGGCTCACCCCCCCCCTCCCCCTGATTGAGCCTAACAGTTCAGAGAATGCAGCCTCTACCCCTAAAGCACGGCTCAGTCCACCACAATTAGAGAGGGTGGAGTTACACCACCATCAACAGAGGAAGTGCCGGTGAGAGAAGAGGCTCTGGGTGATCTCGTGTTTGATACTGTCCAGCAGTTTTGTTGGATGAGTATAAGGAAGATGGCTGGCCTTTAGAAAATGTGACTAAGAAGCATGTCTGAAGTGCTGGATAAGACCTAAAAGCTTCTGTGTGTGTTACCAAGGAGCGTCAATCTTTCCACTAGTAACAGAGTTGACATTGTAAAAACCAAATCCAGAGCCTTGAGTAGCTGAATTACAGCGTCAGCTGCACTGTTGTTCTAAAACAGTGTCATACTAAATAAAGGGCATTGATTGAAAAGAAATGGGACCTTGAAACATAGCATGACTCAGGAATGAATGCTCTCTACTCCCCAGAGCTGCTGAAGCTTTCTAATACATACAAGCACCCGGGGACTATCCCTGGGAATGGGTTACTCGGAGTGTGAGGCACTGGTGCAAAGAATGTACCATTAGACCAGTCTGAGTTTCTGATAATATCCCCCTAAGCACAGATTCTTCTTTCAGTGTCCCAGCAAGAGAGGTGAAGAGAGGATCCGATTGCTTATTGGGTTGGTTCACAGAAGCATGGGCTGCCCGGTGGCCTAGATTAGACCGACTTCGAGGAACCTCACCTCTGCCCTAGTACACTGTAGAGAATGGCCTCCAAGAGCCTGGGGAAATTAGTTTGTTGGAATGGATCCAGCAGAACAACCCCAGAGACCCAAAAAAGGAGTCCCCTGAGGTGACGTACCTTGCACCACAACCACAAAGGAACAAGTTTGTGAAGTGGACCCCAAGACTCAGTGACTGGTATTTTATGCACACCAGGATTAACTGATATTTGCTGCATACAGTGGGGCTGACTGGGCCCGTGGTGGAAGGGGCAGGTGTCAGCAACTGAATCAACAGAGATGGGGTGGGCATGGTTATCAGCATGGACAACAAGGTTTCCGTAATCAGAGTAACTTGTCTAGTGTGGATTTAGGGTATTGGCTATTCAGGCAAGGTGTCCCTAGGAGTGAAATAATACATGGGAAACCTAAATAGTTACATGTTCTGTAGATCAGGTGAACAGCAGTTCAACTCAAGTCACCAGAATCGTGATGACCTGTCAATTCCAGACCTCTGAGCCGGTTCAGACTCTAACCCCTCCAGTGAGGGGAAGGCCGGGTCCCTTGAAGAACGATGCTGCTACATCACCAAAGCTTTATACTGTTCTTGTAGCCTTCCGAAAAGGGGCCTGCAGGGGCAGCTTGCTAGAGCTCAGCCCAGGATCTGGTGGACTCCAGGCAGGGCCCTGCAAGGAGGAAATAGGAATGTGAGCCTGACATTGGCTCTGACTTCACCACCACCCCCCCCCTCCCCCCCCCGCCTAGTACACCTGTGTTTGACAACCCCTGGCTCTTGCCGGTGATGAAATCCCACCCCCTGCTTCTCAGGGCTCATTGAATACACAGCAGATGGCATTGCAGGGAATCCTGCTCGCAATTACACGCAGGCATATTCCATTGGGATCTTCCTCAGTGCCTGCAGGGCATACCGTAGGTCCTTCAGCCTTGCCTGTCTGATAATTGTCAGTGTTGACATTGGTTTAGGGCTGTTTCCCCATTCCTCCAATGCCCGGGAAGAGATCCTGAATTCAGTGTTGCTCCAGGAAAGAGCCATTGAATGGTATCGTGTGGATACTGTCACCTGCAGGACAGATCTATTAGGATCTCAGCCCACGCATATTACCCTGTGGCTCCTTAGAACTGAGCCATCCTGGAGATGTTTCTTGCTGCCTGCCATGCCCTGGGAGAGACAGGTAAGCTCCCCTTGACCCCTGCAGACAACTCTACTGAATGGTTTCCACATAGACAGTGCTTACCATGGGGTGGGGCAACCCGGCCCCCACCATTCTCAGTACTGTGGCTCAGAGCATGTAGGGCCCAAGAGAAGGTTACCTCCTTTGGGAAGGGATTTGTAGCTCCATTTATTTATGGAAAATCTCCCACTGAGTGTTCCACATGGGCGGTGTTGACTGGGGGCCTGGGTCTACCACCATTGCTCCTGTTGCTCTAGGAGAGGGGGCTGAGTCTGGCTTGTGCGTGGTGTGTACAGGGCGTTTAGCCATGGCTGGATCCTGCCTCTCCCAACAGTGTTCCATCCTGCGGCTCTTAAGAGCTCTTGTTGAGTCTGGCGTCCCAGGGGATGCTCCCTCCTACACTGCCACCTTGAGAACTGGCCCCGCTTCGTCCCCTCGTCAGATATCTCATCTGACCTCTGTTGGGCGAGTTAGGTTGAAGGTGGCTTGAGGGTTTGTCCACATGGGACAATGCCTAGCTCACTGCTCACCTGTGAGATAGAAACCGGCCTGTGGGTCTGTTTTGAGTCGGAGCCAAACATTAGGTACCTTCAAGGGTGCCTTCACCCCACTTCTCATCTTCCCTGAGTTTGAGGGGGCAGGGCGTGTAGGGTCTCTGTTGTGCTGCCTTCTAAACTGTTGGTCCATTTGGCATCTGAAAGGCTGGACAGTGTTTGCCTTTGGGGAATCTTAGCATTTTTTTTTACTTGAAAGGGAAAATCAGATTGCTTACAGGGGTTTCTGATCCTGCTGATGCTTCTGATTAACTAGCAGGAAAGAAACCAATACAAGATTTTTTTTTCTTTCAATTTTTGTGGATACTCTGAAATACCATTTCTCAGCAGGGATGAGTGGGGCTCTTACATGCACGAGTATCCAGAGCTGCTTTTGTGAAGGGCATCCCCTCAGAAGTACAGGAAGGGTTAGATTTTGAACCCCAAAGATCTCTCAGGTGTTTGGTGAATGTAACAGCACCACCCGCCCCACCCCCAGTGTTAATCTCCCTGGTGGCACTTTCCTTAAACTGTTCTGGCAGGTTTGGGGAATTTGACTCTGACTAGCCACAGGCTTGGTAGGCGCGCACTGCTCTCGGGAAAACTCCAGGTGTGCCTTGCAACCGCTTGTGTGGGGGGTTCCGTTCCAAGACGACGTGATGAGAGTGGGGGGGGGGGGTGGTCCACTGCATCAAGGGATCCTGGTTTTTATAGCAATTTTGACAGTCACTATTTTTATGAATGTGACTTTCTTTCCCCTCAAGGGATTCTCAAAGGACCCCCCCCCCCAAAAAAAATGTTCTTTAAACCTCATACGCATCTCTGCTCCTCGGTGGTCACTGCCTGTATATGTGAAGAGAATGCCTTTGGAGGGAGAACATTTACTTTTCCTTGTATTTTAAGAATTGAGGAAATTTTCCCCCCAAAAGATTTTTGGAGACCATCAGATTTCTCTGGGGGAAATAACCGCGGTCCTTAGCTTCAAGTGCCTGGTTTGTGACCCAAGTGAGTATAAGGGATAGAAGAAGTCTCGGGTTTACATAGGGCACCGTCAGGGCACCTGACACCCGCACAGGCAGGCCTGAGGTCTGAGAAACCACAGCACGGCCAGACAAGCAGCAGGACAACCCTGGTTTCTGCCTCTCGCCACCTAACCAACTACAGGGTTGGACGGGCAGGAACCAGAGAGAAAGGGAGAGAGGATGGGAGGGAAACCACCTGAGAAGGGTTTCCACATCCAGGAATAGAAATACTCAGGAGTACTAGTGACTTCAGTGGTTAAGATGGGCTGTGTATGTGGAATCTGCCTCTTTAAAAATAAATGAGCGTGATGTCCCATAGTCTTTAAAAGAACCCTCGGGGTTCCTTACCCTTCAGATCGAAATACAGGTCTTGAGGGGCTGAAAAAGGAGGGGGGTGGAGAGGGGAAATGGAATATCTAGTGATACTCATGTTCATTTCAGACAGGAAAGAGACCCCTGAGCCTCATACTGCCTTAATCCCCACTGGAAACTCAGATTTGACTGACAGGATTTTGGTTAAGTAACCTTGAGATTCATAAGGCGCAGCATCCTGTGTTTGAAATCTCACAGTCCTCTCATTGCTCCCCGAGCTGTTGTGATTGATGGCTGATGGTGGGGGTGGGGGGGGCAGGCGGAGGGTGCTCAATATTTGAACGTAACGCATTTCTGACGGGCCTGCCTGATCGAAAAACAGGCTGAATCATGGGCATCAGGGAACAGACTTTTCTGGAAGCGAAGTCTGCCGGGTTATACCACAATGGTGCCAGGAGAGCCCATACAAAGGGGGCACAGACAGACACACTCGTGGGCGGAGCCTGGTGGCTCAGGGTGAGAGAGCACCATGCAGCCTCCTGCATGGCAAGTTTGAAAGATGCTGGGGGAGGTGGCTTTTGGCCCGTGCAGGACGTGGTCAGTGGGGAGTGAGCACGGGAGGGAACTGCTTGAACTGGCCAGGTGCCATCTGGTACTCGGCCGGCCTACTGCCACCATTTATCTGGGGGTGGGGAGGGTGGGGCAGTTGTTTCCATTCTGAACCAGTGTACTTCTCAGAGCTCGTTCAGCTCATTTGCATGAACAGTGGTATGTTTTGGTGGGAAGAGTAATATTCCCTCCTGACATCACACCTTCTCCTTCAGCTCCTGTAGCTTCTATGGAAACCTTACCTAGGGGAGGGCGTGCCTTCCTTCCCACTGAGACCCACAAGGTGGAACCCTGGAGGACAGTGGAGAGTAGCATCAGTGTGTATCCTGCTGTGGCTGAGCCGCACCACGTGCCAGAGGGTGGACCAGACACTGACTCAGTGCTTTCAGATGACTGGGATGGAGTGATGCCTACAGGCCTGTGCACACGTCTGTGCGTGGGGGACAAATGGTGGGTGGCTGATGGTCATCACAACACCTACGGGATAAGCCTAAGACCCCATTTCCTGTAGTCTGAAAAGGCTCTCCCCAGATCTTGGACTGGCCCATGGTGGGGCTGTTCATGGTAACTGCCTGGGAAGAATGTGTGTACTCTGCACCCTGTGTACATTCTGCCATCACCCTGCCCCACCCTGGTCCAAGATCCACTGGGTGGTGACTTAATTAGGCAGCGGCCATCCTGGTTATCACACCAGCTCTGGGGTCCTAGCTCTCTCACCTGAATCCTCAAATATCAGTGTATTTAGTCTGATTCCTTTTGAGGCGCTGAAGGGGTGCACTGGCAGTGAATCCCAGTGGACAGTACTGTGTGGTGGGGGACCAGGCTCCACAACTGGTTGCATAATTGAAGGGTAAATTAGGGACCTCTGATAAGGTGTGCCAAGCACTCACCTCTTCTGACGGGCAGGCTCAAGAGAGAACAGATGTATTCTCACAGGCGTCTTTAATCTCAGGCATGCAAGCATGTCATACACAACAGGAGGGATGTGTTACAGGTGTACATGCAGCAGCAAGGGGATGTGCTGGGGACAGACCTAAGAGGAAGGGCACATATGTAACAAGATGCATGGGTTCTGGAGTTACAATGGCAGTTTAACCTTGGCTGTCTCTGCTCTGGCTTGGCCTTAAGCATCCCTGAGCTCTTCTCCAAGGCAGCAATCTATTATCCTTCCCAGAAGGGTGGTGGTGATGGTCTGATCACTTTTAATGGTTGGTTACCTTCCAGCATATAGCAGCAACCATGGGCTTTTGCAGCTTGAAGTTGGCTTTAGTATAGAGGGTGGGGGGGGCATCGTGGGGAACAACTTTAGGTAGGAGAATGTGAGTCATTGCCAACCCATAAATGAAGGTCTCCCTCCATGAGAGCCTCTACCTTCCAGACTCCTCAAAAATAGGAGCATAGAGAATCTGTTCGCACACACTCTCCCCAATTCTGTTTCCCACATGGTGGCCTTGAGCTAAGTGAGTCTGCTCTGGGACTCCCGGCCCATTGGCGTGCACACGTGGGGAGGTTTGACGTGCTGTACCCTGATCTTTGCAAAGGTTAAATATCCCTGGCTCTGGTCCACATGCGCTTCATTTTTTGAGCAAAACACATGGACCGGACACTTGCGCTGACTTTCTAGAGAACGCTCCTAAAGCTAGTGTGCTAGGATTGGTGGCTAAGGTGTGGCTGCTGTACTTAATCTGTCTGAAAGTCAAAATTGGGGATTCTCCTAAGGTCAACTTCCATCAGAGTTGATGCCCTAAGACGCAGAACTGACCCTCGTGAGTTTTCCAGATGGTAACTCATTATGAATCGAGCTGCCTCTTTGTCCTACAGAGCAGCTGAAGGTGTCCTTAACGGGGCAATGGTTACCTGTTGGACTGTTAAAGTACCAGTGTTCCTTATGGGGGGATAAGCTGCATCCAAAACGGGTGGGGGCATCCACTTGGGGTACATGAATGCCCCTTGGTTATGTGTATACACAGAGCGGTCACTGCTTGAAGGTTCTAGAGAAAGCTCAGGGCCACAGGTGGGGAAGAAGGGAGGGAGGGAGTCAGCTGCCCTTGAAATTTCTCTAAATGCCTTTGGCACCACCATGAATCTGGGGGTTCTCAAGACCGACAGGCTGAGGTATTGTTCATGGACAATAGCAAAACCTCCGCCTCTGAGCCATGTGGGCCCTGTGGGTGAGGTGTGTGCAGCACACCGAAGCAATCTGGTCTTTCATTCCAATGGCTGTCAGTGGCCATGGGGATGCATCCAGCTCAGAGGGTCTGTGTGCCCCCAGGGAGCCAGGGCCAGATGCAGAGACTGACGAGTCACTAATCTGTGCTCTGACTTGCCCGTCCATTCCCATGGGCCAACCTGCACAAGGAAGTCCGTCTCTTCTTTGATCCCTTTCTAGGGTTTTCCAGTCTTCATGAACAGACAGACCCGTCTTGAACTGCTGACCTTCCAGTTAGCAGCCGAGCATTTCAGCCTAACCCACTACCAAGCACAGTGGTGACTAATTAGCATGTTCATAAGCCAAGTTTGGCAGTGGGTCTATTGGAGTGAGGAGACAGGAGAGGGATTGCAAGTGAAAGTGGGCAGGGATTAGGTGAGCGTAGTCTCTCTTCTGCACACAGATCATTGATTTCGCAAAAAACTCCCCATCTGACCCCAGAGGCAGCCACCAACCACTTTCTGGGTGTGGGCCATGCTGTCTCCATGTTTGTCCCATGTCACCTTTCTCTAATTTCTGGATATTACCTGCAGATGCTGCTTTGCCTGCATGAATAATCAGGGGATGCTGCTCAGCCACATGCTTCAAGTTGTACAATATTCAGGCCATAGGCATACAGGGGGAAAATGGTTTTTTGTTTTTAAGGAAAAGTAAGACTAGTCCCCCAAAAGGTGGGAGAGTGTAAATGTTTCCAAGCTGACAGAAATGCTGGGCCACTCCTAATACATTCTGTACAGCCCAGGGCTCTCTGCTGTGATGCAGCAACACAGGATTTCCCAACACTTTCAGAGACATGGCTCCTGTGTGGGGTGCTGTCCAGGCTCCAACCTGGAAGTTCCGCCATCCATGTGGAGGCAGGGGGCGGCAGACTTCAGAGATGAAAACGTCGGTCCTGTCCCTCAACCATTTAAAAATGGAGAGCCGTAAAAATGAAAAGTTTAAACAAATCACCCTTGAAATGAAACGAGGTCACTTTGTGTTGTCCTGCAGAGCCAGGTGCAGGTAACAAAAGCCGTGGAAGGCTCGAACTGAGCACAGCTGCAGAGGACCCTCAGCCCTGAGACTGTGGGAGTGGGGAAACCAGGATAGGTCAGAGACTGCAGCGCGGCTTCTGGGGCTAAGAGCCAGAAGGAACCATGTCCCAAAGGCAACCTAGGTCATCTTGCTTCTGCGAGAGCTCGGGCAGGAAGGAGATGTCACAGAAGGGGGGAAGGCTTTGATGGAAGCATGTGTGTGCTCAGCAAACCCCACCACCAAGAATGAAGGGTGTGGAGTGACGTTGAGGCAAATACCGTCTAGTTAACAGTAGTAAGGTGGAGACTCCGAATATACCCCGATGGAAAATATTATCACAAAGTGATTGGGGATAAGGAGGGTCATGCTGGTCAATTGCATTTTGGGACAGAGCCATTAACTCTGAGGCTTGTTATCAGTCACTTAGAGTTAGTGCTGTGACAGCCTTGAGGGTTAACTACCCTATAGCCGAGGCACCTAGTTTTACCACAGAAACCTGGAAAACAACTAACTCGAGTATAAGCCTAGGGTGGGAAATGTAGCAGCTATGGGTAAATCTCTAGATACCAATAAAATTATATTGACATCAGTAGGTTACATGTTTTTGAAAGTGGAAAAGGGGGTCAACAAAAATGATAAGGTTTATCACCAATATCTTTGAAAGTACAAAAACCTTAGATAAATCAGCACCCAGGCTAAAACACAAGAGTTAAAATCCTTCAAAACTGGACTCCTCATCTGTGTGTGCAAATAGAGATTCAGTTTTAGCTGGCGTGAGGTTATCAGCATAGACCTTGTCTTATCACTGAGTTTGCAGTCATCAGCTTCACTGCTGTCGCTCTCATACAAAGCACGGTCTTCACTGCCATCCACAGCATTACGAAGGCCATATTTCTTGAAAGTGTTGCACCGTGTTGCCGGAATCTCTTCCCATGCATCATGAACTCCCTTGGCTATCAGTTCTATGTCGGGGTTCATCAGGTTTTCTGCTTTCGTGTCAGTCGGGCTTGACCAGATGACATCCGTTCATGCCACATCTTTCGCATACGCTCTTAAAGAGTTTTATTTAAACACATCTAGGGACTGCAATACAAATGCAAGCCCACCTGAAATAATGGCTGAGATAGGTAAAGTTTATTGTGCCAACCTGGCCGATAAACACGTGGGATTTATTGAATGGCAGAGAAAATGACTTGGTGTGAGCCTCGCCTTTCTGGTTCTGGGGTCTCTTGCTCTCTGGTGGTCGGACAGGGGTGCAGCTGCCTTAGTCAGTTCCCTGCTTCAGCTGGCAAGGCTCACTTCCTGTCAAACATCACTGAGGAGAAGCCACATGGACCTATTCTGATGCAGCCCTGGGGGCTGGAGCAGCCACATGGAGACCCCTGTCAGTGCTGAGAAGCTTTATGTGCTCACTGAATTGGCTTTCCTCCTGTAATCAGTGTCAGTGCGTGTCTTCTGTGAGATTGAGGAGGACTTTGTAGATCAGTGTGTTGGATTTACAGGCTTGGACAGTACTGGGGTTGAGATGCTTTCTTGATGTATTCTTACCCTTTATATAACTATATAGATAGTTATATATGTTTCTCTAGTATACCGAAACTAACACAATGGCCAAAATAACTTGAAGACTGCCATTTTTTTTTTTTTTTGGGTCATCAGATGTGTGGGCTCTGAACATATCCCAAATTAGCAATGATGGCTTTCTCTTTAAGACTGCTCCTGGTCGTGTGCACTGGGATTTGTGGTGGGAATTTGGCCTTTTTAGGCAAGGTCTGTCTTTCAAACATAATGACAGGACACAGCTTGGTTCCATTACCCAACCATGACAGGGTCCGAGCCTTGAGTCCTGAGGGATGTGTGGACCATTTGAGGGAATGGTGATTCAGAGGAAGGGGATGAGAGTGGAGGCAGAATGCTGGAATACTGTGTGCAGGTAGGGAGAGCGCGTCTGGAAGACCTGGACCACATTAAGGATGAGCAGCATGCGGATCCAATGTTGGGATGACGCATTCAGATAAGCATCAGGGTAGAAGGTTCTAGTGGTCATACGGGATTTTTAAAATGAAATGTTTTGGGATGTCTTGACCCTTGGGGGGTTACATATCTAGACTAGACAGACTTATCTAGAGTAGATCTAGACATAGGAGAACACTGACAATGAATCTGAAGGGCTCGCTTCTTGTACCGGGTCCTCTGAGGGGAAGCTAGGCAGATGGGGAAGACCATCCTCTGTCTGGTGCCATGTTTTTCTCTTTCCTGTTGCCCTCTGGATTTCTGCATTCCAAGCCTGCCTTTTTGATGGTCCTGACCAATGTACTACAGTTCCTTCCTTGGGGGCTGTTACTACTTCATTGGATAAGTTCCATGTGTTAAAATGAATGGGGGAGAGAGGCGTAGCAGTTTTTAACTCAGAACTATATCCTTCCCGATATAGACCTATTCATGAAGGATGAAAGTATTTTGAGTCCATACAGGTCTTCCAAAACATTGATAGCTTCGCACGTAACCGAAGGGCTCTTGGAAGACAATGATTTCTACCTTCTGAGCAGAGGTGGCAGGAGGGATGCTTTGGGCATTCGATCACACCTCACTTTGGTCAGAGGGGTCGTTGCCGTGAGGTTATCTCTGTAAAGTAATGGCCACCACTTGGGCCTGCTCCTTGACTTTTCTACCGTACACCTCACTTTGGGTTTCGATGGCATACCCTGAGTGTTTAGGGGGAGTACCTTAAATCTCCCTGGGGGTCAAGTTGTCAGTAATTTTGTACCCAAAGTGGTACATTGTTTTGCGTAAAACTGGTTTTATGTTGTAGGCCTGTAAGTTTTAAGAAATTACTCATTTTAATCTCTCTAGTAGATATTCCAGGTGTGATGAACTTTAATACACAGTTAACCTTTACCCTGAGCCACACTCGGGATTACCACCAGGGAGGTTAAAAGAAAAGCTGCTTTCTAGAACTGCCGGTTCTCCATTACTAAAAGTCATGTCAACATCTTCAGTGTTGAGACGGTTGCGAGGTCGCTGGGAGCCAGTGGCAAGTCTGCACTTGTAATTCTCAGGCATCCCAAAGGGCAGCTTGGTGTGGAGGAATCTTCAAAGGGCAGCTTGGTGTGGAGGAATCTTCCACGGGATAAGCAGCTACTTAACCTCAGTCTCTAGAACTGTAAAAACCTGAGGCCAGATGAAAATGACCATGGGTGGTCCCACAATGAGGGTAAATGTGTGTTTCCGTCAATAATATGGCAGTTGGATTGCCCACCATGCAATGAGGACGTCCCTGTGCCCTGCTCTCTGACGGCATGCAGGGGAGTGCATTCCCTGATGACCGATGTTGCATTCCCGATGGGATACATATCCTTCAAACAGGAGGATGGAGAAGGCTGCCCCTCAGTGTGTGACTGCCTTACCTTTCCACATGATGGCAACCTGAGTGTCTGCTGGCAGGATGCAGGAGTGCATTTGTTGCCACAGCAAAGGCAGGGCAATCTCAGGGTTCCATCCTTCAGACTTCCGATAAGACCCCCTGCTTGCCTGAGAGGCAGCGGAAAATCAGTGCTGATTATTGATGAGGGTCAATGGCACCTTCCGCTCTGGGATGATCTGGGCACTTACGGTGTCGGTGACCTAATTTTTGCACACACACTGCTGGTTAGGCTGTGGTCGCAGGGGTCGTTGCCATGAGCGTATCTCTAATGCAATGGCCGCCACTTGGGCCTTCTCTTCTACTTTCCTACTGTCTCACTGCTCTGTGGTGTCCCCAGTTACTAAAAACTCTTGACTGCTTCCTTCACTGAGGAAGGGGACCAGGCACCCAAGGCCAAATTTCTGATTTCCTCTAGTTTGTCAGGCACTGACGGTGTAGCACATGTGTCCCTATGATGGCCCCTTAGTGGACTTTGTGGGGCGGTGCTGACTCAGTGGCCTAGAACAGTGTGTGACCTAATTTATTGTCACCTCGAAGGGTTGGGGGTGGAGAATAGCGATCAATCTGGTCACAGACTGATGGGTGCATCCTTTGTGGGTCTAAGAACCTCCTCTCTCTACCTTCACCTCCCTGTTGAGCCAGGCTGAGCCCTGAGCCAGTGGTTTCCTCTGTTGGAGAATTTGGAGGGAAAAGTTCATTTTCCAGATCTTTTACATTTAATGAAACTCGGTGTGCAACCTCTTGTACAGCTGCCTTCTGTAATTGCTGTTGGACATTTAAATGTCAATGTAAACAGTAACCTGCAACAAAACAACTGTAGGTCACATGCTTGAATCAATGTAGGTTGTCGGTGAATCTAAACAGTGTAAGTCATCGTATTGCAGTCCCCTGTGGGGGTGTGGCTGCCTGCAGATATCGTGACCTTGGGAAGACAATCCCATTGCTCGGGTGTTAACTAAGATATAACGGGAACTAAGATATTGTGCCCAGTAAAGACAAACGTTTTATGGGTGTGTTGTTACTATGTTACAGTTAAAGCCATCACTCCTACAGCTGTAGGAGCTGCATGGCAGGAATGCGTCCAAGCTGCACATTTTGTGTAGAAAATGGCAAACATGTTCTTGTGTAATGGGGGCTTCTCAAACTGGAGTAGATGATAAACCAAATGGGAAAGTCGTTGGAACTCTACAACAAGCCGTGGAATGGCTGGGAGGTCAACTGATTCACAAGAACAAATATTTATTAAATCATATCCATACAGTCAAAGCAAATATCACAATGTAGAGATGATTTAAATGTAAACAATAGTGGAACATTGGACATTGGGTCATCATGGAAAGAAACCTGTGAATCTTTTAAACTCTGAAGAATGGTCCTCCTATAATTTGATGTTGCAGATTGCTAAGGAGTTATGTGATCTTCACCCTCAGGTTGGAGGCAGAGCCTGGCACAAAGCAAAGTTCATCTGTAATTGCATTAATAATTGTGTTTCACGGGAGTTCAGGCCCTCCAGAGGAGATTAAATCATGTGGAGGCCACTCAACTGACTGATGTCAGTTTGACTTTAATTTAAAATATATACTAGAGGGGAACAAACGTTCATCTGTTGAAAACATGGTAAATGCATTATATTTAATATTGTTTGGATTGTAGGATGTGCACATGTCTTAACTCTACTTTGTGTGTAAACTCTTATAAAGATAGTATTTGGGATATGCATATCCCATCGATAACTAGATGGACTTTGGGCTCCTAATTAACTCTAGTCTCAGTACTGAATGGGTCTCATAATACAGCCTTGCTGGATACTCCCCTTCTTGAAGTGATCCCTGAAGATTTGACTGCATAAGCAAATGTGAAGACAGCAGATGGTGCCTGGCTATCAATTAGTATAGTGCCTGAGGTCTTAAAAGCTTGTATTCAAACAAGCGGCCATCTAGCCAGGAATCAACTTAAGTCCACATGGAAGAAGCACATCAGCATGTGTGATCCTAATGTGTTGAAAGGAAAAGGTATCAAAGCTAAATTTTTGAAGGTCACCCAGTTGTGAGAGGTTATAGAGTAATAGTGGAAACCCAAATCTGCAAAGTAGTTAGTATGGTTGCCCAACCTAGGATTGAAAATGTGTTTCCTGTTGTGGTAGCTACATAGTCTTGTGTCACCTGAAGGATATTAAGAGTGACGGAGTGGAATCTAGCTTGTTAATAAGATCACAACCTGATGATGCCTCCTTGTTGGCATGGCCTTCTCATGAGGATTCTGGAAACTTCCACGCTCTCTGTCTTGGTCTTCCTGTTGACAAGCCATGTGGAGACCTGCTGAAACCTGCTTCACTTTCCTGTTGAAGAGCCATACTTGGCTGGAAGAGCCTTGCCAGTGCTGAGATGCTTCCACCGTCATGGGATCCCCAGGGCTATGTGCCCACCGGCCTGTGATCTTCCTGTATTTGCACCATTGCCTGTGACCGCACAGATCTGAAGAAGGTTTTATGGACTCGTATTAGATTTATGAGCTAATATCGGACTTAATGGGCTTGATCTCGACTGGACCAGGATGTTTTCTTAATATGCAATTACTCTTTGAAATAAAGCGCTTTCTTAATACATATGAGTGTCCCTGGGTTTGTTTCTCTAGTCAACCTGATCTTAGACACTGAGAATTTTTTTGGTGAGTTTGTTTATTAAAGTAATTGAAGTGTTTTTACCACTGTAAAATCAAGTGAACATGGCCCGTATCAACTTGACTGATTAGAAAGTGAAAAAGAGGGAGCTATAGGAGCAAGGACCACCACCTTCCACAGTTCAGAGACCCGGGGAAAGCACTCTAGCTCAGTTCCCTGGCAAGGCTGCAGAAGCAGCAGTCAGCAAACTGATCAGTTAGTTCATGTTCCCAACCTTGACCTGTCCTCTTGTCTGTGCCCTTTGTCAAGGGTGTGTTGCAGGCTACACGCAGAAGGGGCATTTCTCAACCTGCCTTGAACAAAAGTTCTGGGCCCTGGAGTGTGTTTATGCTGCAGAGCCCTGGCCCCTCAACTTTTGTCTGTTTTTATAAGTTTTCATATTGCAGATCATGCCCTTTCAAACCTGTTTGATTTGTAAGATAAGAGCAAACTATATTATCTTACAGGTGAAGGGCTTCAGGGAGAGACTGAAGTGGTCAGAAGGTTAAGTGGCAGAAATTTGCTTTGGGGGGATGTCTGGCTTCCTCCCACCATGGAAGCCAGTGTACTCAGCACAAGGTCATGCACATTTTGTCCTGATGCTGTTCTTTCCCCGTGGCGGCAACAGAGAGTGGGCAATTTGACCTGAGTGAGGACCAATTTGTCTCCCTCCAACAGTTCAGCCACTGGAAACCTGGCCAAGACCCTGCCCTCTCCAGTAGTCTACACCACCACAATTCAAATGCATGGGTTCTTAGTCTCTCACTTTCACGTGCACTTTCACATGTGCACATGAGGAAATGGAGAATACCATGGTGTGGGTCCTGGTGCATTTTCTCTTCACTCTATATGGGGGTCTTGGCCCACGGGTAGCAAAGGTAGTGAGGTGGGGCAGCTAGCTCAGGCACCACACTGGACTGACCCCTGGGGAGAAAGAGGGGCCATCCTCCAGGGAGCAATTTCTCAGTCACACCTCCAAAGGAGGTCCTCGATCTGTGACCTGATAGGCTAAACTCCACCCATATCTTCTTAGGGGTGCCCTGTAAAAAACACTGCTTGTGATAGATTTTTTATGCTATCGGGACTGAAACCCACTTAGAAAAATTCCCTTGTCAAGTGACTGGGACACTTAGCTATAATAAGTCTCAATTGGATGGATCTGGTGGCCAGTGTGTCAATCCCTACAGACATGCAGGTTCCAGGTGTGTAGTATAAAGTTTGGTTTCTCTTTGGGTCAGACTCCTGAGTGACCACTCCCAGCAGAAGTGAGGACTCCATCCTTGAGCATCATGCTGTCTCACATGATAATCAGTGTAGGCAGTAGGCCAAAGGACAGATCACCAAACTCATTCACAGATAAGCTCCACAAGACTGCTGCAAGCAAGAGAGGAATATCGCCAAGTGGCAGGATGTAAGATCAGACAAGTCTATCAGACCGCTATGTACATTGGATGAGACCACGGAAGAGGAGATCAAAGGTAATAGCCAAGCACAAATGGAAATGCCTAGGGATACTTAATCAAAAAACCACAAGAGATTTGTACAAGGAAAACTACAGAACACTTAAGAAACCGAGTGTCCTCCACAAACGGAAGAATATCTCGTGCAAGTGGATCGGAAGACATAATATTTAAAGATGTCCGTCTTTCCCAAGGCAGTATGTTTCACGCCACCCCCCCTACAAATACCAATACTTTTCTTCAAAGAACTGGAAAAGCTGAGTACCAATTTCATATGGACAAGGGAAGCCCAGAACTAGAGAACGCCTTGAAGAAAAGTCAGAGGGCTTGCTTTCCCTGACTTTAGCACCTATTACACAGCCACAGTGGTCAAACTAGCGTGATACTGGTACAATGACACATTCTGGTCAATGGAAACTGAAAACCCAGAAATTAAATCATTAGCATACAGACAACTGATATTTGATAAGGGCCCCAAAAAAGCAAATGGAAAGTGGTGCTGGGAAAAATGGATATGAGAAAAATTAAGCAAAACCCTTGCCTCATTCCATGCAAAAATAACAAGGTGGATCACAGACCTCAAGGTAAAACCCCAAACTCTTAGGGCCATTAATGAGGGATTGGGACAAACCTAAGACTTGGCGCAGGGAATCCATACACTATCAGAATTAGGAAAGGATACAAGCGCAGGAAGCACAGATTGACAAGCGGGACACACTGTAAATAAAACACCTGTGTATGCCATGAGACTTTGCCTAGAGCAGCAAGAGCCCACAGACTGGGCAAACATCTTTAGCAATCACACATTAGACAAAAGCCTTATTACTAAAGTCTACGATACTGTGCTAGCCCACTATAAGCAAAAACCAAATAGCCCATTGAGGAGGTGGGCACAGGACCTGGAAGAGGGGGTGGTTTCACAAGGGTGGAAATCTGAATGTCCAGTAAACATGAGAAAATGTTCCTAATCATTAGCCATAAGGGAAATGCGCATTAAAGCTGAGATATGCCACTTAACACCCTCAAAGATAGCCCAATGCAAAAAAAATCAGAAAGCAACAAGTGTTGTGTGGGGGTGAGGGGGATGAGATAAGACCTCTCATCCTCTGTAGGCAGACCTGCAGGTAGGCACAGCCATTTTGGACATAGATTGGCAATACCTAAAAGAAATGGAAATCAAGTTCCCATATGGCCCAGCGATCCCTCTGCTGGAAGATATTCACGGTCAGATGTGTGCTCTACTGTTCATCACGGCACAGATCACAATCACAGAGTTGAAACAACCTAAATTTCCATTAACAGATGAACGGACTTAAAAAGCTCTGGGACAACGGAGTACTGTGCATCCCTAGAGGGGTGATGAATGCATGAAACACGTCACGTCGCATAGGAATCGTTGAAGAAAGTAACACTAAGCAAAGTAAGGCAAGCGGAAAAAGACAAGAACAACCTGAGTTCACTGAGACAAGCTTAAAAAAGCACAAGGGGGGAAAGCTACTAAATGCATACATTGCCTGGGTGAAGCCCAGGCACTCTGGCAGGGGCCACACCCAACCCGGGGATGCATATGGCAGCCAAATAAAAAGGGGAAAAGGAAAAACAAGCAAACCATGGATAGGAGGGGGAACCGGTCACTAACCTACCCACAGGGAGCGCATTGTCTGTCTCCTCAGGGGAGCGGACCAGCACTGCAGGGGACAGCACCAGCGACAAAATGCAGGGATTTTGCCTGGTCCTGCCTCGCCCCACCCCCATCCCCAAGGGGTGAAATGCAAGTGAGTGCAACAGCAGCAAGAGGAGCAGAGCCCTGAAGTCCCCTAGGAGCCCTGAAGTCCCCTAGACTTCAGACTCGAAAGGCATCTCAGACTCGATCAGAAAACACAAGGTTCAGCAGACAGACTTGGAACTATTTATAGGCCCTTTTCTCTTTTTTTTTTTCATGTCTCTATAAGATAAGCAAGATAAACAATCCCGAGGAGAAAACGATGGGACCGACAGTTTGTGGGGACAGAGGAGAAGGGAAGCTAACAAACCCAGGGACAAGGGAACAGGAGATCTCAAATCGATGGGGAGGAGGGTGTAGAAGGCCTGGTAGGGTTTGATCAAGTGCAATTTAGCTGAGTGGAATTACTGAGAGCCAAATGAAAGTCAAACGTGATAGTGGGACAGGAGGAAAGCAAAAGGGAACAGAGGAAAGAAATAAGAAACATTTATAGAGGTATAATATACATAAAAGTGTTAATATGTTAAAATATAACGATAGGGATATAGGTCTATTGACATTTGTAAAGTATCCAGGTAGCAGACAGACTTGAGCCCCTCCAGTCCTCCCTCAATGCAAGAACACTTTGTTCTAATAACCTGGTATTCTATGATGCTCACTTTCCCAACACGGTCATGGAAGTCAAAATGGGTGCATAAGCAGATGTGAAGAAAGCTGATGGTGAACAGCGATCAAAAGATAATAGCACCTGGGGTCTTAAAGTTAAACAAGTGGCCATCTAATAGGGAAGCAACAAGGCCCACATGGAAGAAGCACAGCAGCCCATGTGAACTAAAGGTGTCAACAGGATAAATTATCAGGCAACAAAAGGCCCCAAACAACCATATTGATGCGAACGAAGAGGGGTTAGGTTAGCATGGAATGCCCCAAACTCCTCCTCCCCCTGGAGACCCAAAGCCCAACTGTAGACGGTAGGCCATCCCCCTACAGAAGGGTCACAAGGAGGGGTGAGTCAACCAGGGGCAGTATAGCACCAATGAAACACACAATATTCCTCTGATTCCTTGAGGCTTCCTCACCCCCCACCATCATGACCCCAGTGTGCTGCCTTTCAGTTCTGGCTGGATCCTGGCATGTGCACTGGTACAGATCATGGCAAATGGAAGCGAAATGAGAGTAGAAATACCAGGAGGGTAGGGGAAGGTGGGAGAAAGGGGAAACTGATCACAATGATCGATGGTGTAATCCCCACCTGCCTAGGTGAAGGAATAACAGAATGTGAGCAAAGGACAGTGAAAGATAAGAAAATAATTTATCAGGGAGCCGGGAGAGTGGGGAAGGGAAGGGAAAAGGAGCCGATACCAAGGGCTCAAGTAGAAAGAAAATGATGATGGCAACATATGTACAAATGTGCTTGATACAATCGATGTATGGATTGTTATAAGAGCTGTAAGAGCCCCCAATAAAATGATTTATAAAAACAAAAACCTTTGGATCTATTTCAATGTCCATAGCATTTATCCTGTTGGGCTTAAAAAAAATCTATTGTATACAAATAGAACACCCTAACACAATTTGATGCTTTTTATTTTAATGTGTTAAATCTTCAAACTTGGCAAATTTGGACCCATTCAACTCTGCGTCCTCTGAAAGGGCCAGTTTCCATGAGGATAGTCGCTGAAACGTCTCCTCATCGGGGCATTCTAGGCTACCTTCATGTCCTCTGTCGTCACCATTGAAAACTGGAATTCGATTTCCTGGCGCTGGTATTACAGTTTCTAAACGCGTCTGGTCACGTTCCATCTTGTCCCCAGAATCGATCACCTGGCACAACAGCGGCATGTTTGTCCACGACTTCCTTTCTGATATTTTCCTCCAAGCGTGGTGGTCATAATTTTCGCCACAATTTCGGGCTGTTGCCAGTAGTCTGTGCAGACAATCCTCCTCTGTCGACTCCGTGATTTCATCCGTGCAGAAGTCGTCTTCTTCCTCTATGCTCTGGGCTGAGCTGCGCCATGGGAAGGGTCTTTCCGCTTCCAGGGGGCTGTACGGCTCTCCCTCTGCCTTCCACGCACGTGGCCCCGGGCCCCTTGGTTTGGGTGATATTGCTTCTCCCGAAAGACATGCTCCTTTCTTCAAAAGGAATGCAACTTTCTCTTCGTTTTCCCTGCTCAGTGCTGTGAAACCAGGGCGCCCTGGACTTTTCCTTCTAGCCTCTTCTCGCTGTTCTTCAATCCACTTGGCAGTCGCTTCTTCATCTCTAGTCCCACTTGCCGGCGGATGGTTTCAGGGTCCCTGTCTATGCACCGAATATGCCAACCCTTTGGTGTTTCATCCGCATGGCACAAGGCCTCTGCCTGGCCACACGGTGAAATCAGTTTCCCACTCCGTAGCATTCGTGTGGATGAGCTCCCGATGACTGATGTATTCATTATAGACGACGTTGTTGTGGACCCTCTGGGTGCCAAAGCACCTCCTGAGAAGTTCCAGAAAGCCACTTCGAAACGCCTCTGAAAAGTCCTCCACGCATTGCTGAGGGTTTTCTGCCGCCTGCAACAGTTGTCTGTGATGAGCCTGGGACACGCAGTGACGCTTGAAGCCATTCTCACCTCGGCACTGCTTCTGGTACATGTGGCAGTACCAGGGAAGCTTCTGACGTCCCTTGATCCTGTTGGCAACCGCCTGGGGGTAAGGCCATCTGCTTTCCCCACGGTGGAGCCCACTGGAGATTCTATGGAGAACTTCTGAGGCCCAGGTCCCAGTCAACACCAAGGAGAACCATCAGCCTTGCGCTGCAGAATGAATACCCACTGCTTGTGGTCATCCTGTTTATATGTAACTGTGATAGCTAGGAGTTAATGCCAACTAGGCACACTGGACTAGGTGGAGTTCAACCTATCAATCAAGTCCCACCCTGAGGGCACCACCTCTGGGAAACTCGGCACTTGGAAGAGTGGATCCCGCATGATCTCAACGGTTGCAACCACAGGCCTGGAAAACCTGTACTAAGAGGAAGATCTCCATATTAAGGTGACCAGATGTGGGCAGTCTCGATTTTTAACAAGTTTTCCCGTGACCCGCGTCGTTTTTTAAAAGTCCCCATTTTTGGAAAGAATGCACAAGCTGGGTTTATGGTTTCCGGCTGCCATGTGGCTATTTCGCCAGGATATGAGTTTTGTCAATGGTGTCCCGCTTTACCAATGTTGAAATCTGGTCACCTTACCATAATTCCAACGTAGACATGTCCTCAAAATACATACTTTCCAGGCTGAAAAGAGCCCCCACTATCACCCTCCATAAAGTTGCTACCATAAAAGATGTCTCCTATTTGCCCTTGGCTGTTCACTATGCGCCCGGAGGTTATCTGTAGTCTCCTGATGGGAATCAGAGCTTGTTCGCCTGGGAAGGGCTCACAGGCAAAGTTGGGTCACTTGACTCATTCTGTCACCTGTTGAACAGTTGGTAAGTCCCATGATTCCACATAATTGAAAAATATATTCGCTCTTTGATCTTGCACCAGTCACCCCCACAGCCAAGAAGAGGCCTGCCTAGGTTTCAGGGACTTCAGCTCCTGCTAGCCCACTGGAAGTCGAGATGCCCCTCAGAAAGCTCTGCCTGTGGCCTGGACCCCTCTGCTGTGGGCCCCTTAGTTCCGATCCTGCCCCCATGGCCTCTCAATGACCACATAAGCCATCAGCACGAGCACCCCCAGCCTGTCGCCTCCATTTAGCCAGTCACTCCAGGAGAGGACTACTGAGATCCCACCATCTCCCACGATCCCTCAGCAGCCGATCCAACAGAGAATTACGGATTCTGGCTTGGATGAGCCCCGGAACTTCCTCACTGAGCCAAGGGCTGCTGCACCTGTACTGTGACAAGATGAGTTTTGAGACCAGGCCGCCCCAATGTGAACTGATTGACAAGATCCTCCAAGGTTGTGCAGCTCAATACTGCCAATCAATGGTGGATCTGAGACATCTCCTTCTCTTGGAAGTAGCTGTCATTTCTGGGATTCCCAGGCAGAGGCACAGGACCAGGAGAACCTCCTTGTCCTATTCACCTCTCAGTTCCTGCGACTGCACCAGCTCAAACAACTCTATCTGGAATCTGTCTTCCTGGAAGGCCACCTGGACTGTGTGCTCTGGAATCTGCAGGCCTCCTGGAAGCCCTCTGGCTCACCGACTCCCAGCTCACCTGCATCCTGCCTGACCTGGGACATGGCACCCAACTCCTCAAATTCAGCTTCTCTGGGAAGCCAGTTTCCATAGCTATTCTGGAGAGAGTGCTGAGGGACTCAGTCCCACTCTGCAGGTTCCTCTTCCTGGAGGTTGCAGTCCCTGATGAGTGTTATCTGGGCAACCCACCTACTCTCCACCAGAGGAGTCTTGATGTGTATATGGACAGGCTCAGGCTCTTACTAAACACGTTAGGCCACTGTCCCAGCTTCCTGACCACCCACCATGACCTCAATTTTGTGTATGACTCAGTTGCCTTCACTCCGGGCCAGGACTACTGATGACAGCGGACGAGGTTTGACATTTGCTGGGGTGTGTTGGGAATCCTGTCCCCTGAATGTGCTAAACACCCCATCTGTGAATGTACGTCTAGCCCCCTTCACTGTGAGTGAATAGAGGACTGGAAGTGCAAGTCACCTACGTGTGGTATTTCTTTAACAGCAGCACTAGAGAACTAAGACTGCCACTTACAGTTGGTGATAGGAACACCTCACATTTGGGTGCCTCAGTCCCTTATCTGTTCAACGGGTAGATGGGCAGCATCCTCCTCATAGGCTTGCCGTCGTCCTTAGATGCGTTCACGCAGTGAATAATGCATTGCACAAGTCCATGTCTATACAGCTCCAACATTTGTACCTATTTGCGAAAATATATTAAATAATTTCTTACTTGGGAGATTGCAAGGGGACAACACCCCGAAACACAAACATTGGTAATGCTGCTCAGGCACTAACTAATTCCTTAGAGCCGCTCCCTGTGGAGTCACTGTGATAGAGTGCCCCAGACGTGCTGTGAGACTGCAAGCTACTTCAACACAATGTCAATGCCAGCGCGGTCTTCCGTGGGGAAATGGTTCCGCAGAGCTTCTAGACTTACGAATGGACTACAAAATGAAGCCAGCTTTCTCTCTGCTTCTGGGGGATTCAGAATGAATCAAGTGCAATAGCATTCATATATCTTTGGATTTCTTGACTGCTGGTTCCATGACTATCACTTGTGGATCCAAACAAGTCAAATCCTTGAAAATGTCAACCTTTTCCTGACTTACCGTGTGTCAGGGCCAGTGGTGAGGATTTGGGTCATCTTCACATTGAGTGCTAATTCAGTGTGGCTACAATCCTCGCTCTGCATCAGCAAGTGCTTCCAGTCCTCAAATCAGGTGTCCTGGTGGGTTAGTGGTTACACGGTCTGCTGAGGTCTGTACGGTCCACAGTTCAGTACCACCAACAGCGCATCCAGAGACGCTGGGGTTTCTACTCTTAGTCAAACCCACAGGGCGTACCTACAGGTCAGCAGGGCCTGGATGGCAGTGGGATTCAGCAAACAAAGTTGTGTCGTCTGCATACCTCAGGTTGTTAATGAACCTTCCCCCACTCTCCTTCAGCTTCTCTGACGATTTGCTCAGCATACAAACAAGGATGGTGAGAGGACACAACCCTGACACACAGCTTTCCTGACTGTGCGTCATGCAGTGCTCTGTTCTTTACGCGGCTGCTTCTGGAACCGTGCACAAGATCCAAATGAGCCCAATGAAGTGCTCCAAAGTTCCCACTTTGGAATTCTCACTTTGGACATGTTGTCAGGAGAGACTAGCCCCTGCAGAAGGATCCTGTACTCGATAAAGGCGAGGGGTGGAAAAAAGAGGAAGTCCCTTGACAAGATGGATGGACACAGTGGCTGCAACAAGAGGCTCAGACAGGAGAGTAACTGAGGATGGCACAGGGCCGGATAGGGCTTCCTTCTGTTGTGCACTGGGTTGCCCTGAGTCAGACTCGATTTGACGGCACCAACACCACCAACATTCCACCAAATCTTCCCGGGAGCGCTTGGCTGCTCCGAGCAGATCCCATCAGGGAGTTGATTACATTTGTCAGGTCCCGTCAAGGGGGAGGCCTCAGCCGTCACATGGTTGAGACTCCTGACCTAGCCACGGTCACACACAACCTCACGATCACACCGAGTTTGCTGTGCGTTTTCTCTCATTCATGTGGTTCAGGTGAGTTAGTGGTGTGCTTCCCTGGAAGATTTGATTTCAAACGTCTGCTCTGTGTTAATTGTTAAGTCACTATTATCACGTGCACTTGTTCGCGATACTGTGCCCATGCCCCCAGGGAAGTCAGTTTAGGGCAATTCTGCCCTCTTAGTTTGCTCAGTAGGATGGGTTTCACGCCACCTCTCAGTCACAGCTGTGTGGCTTTACAAATACCTTCCCATTCTTGGCCTCCGAGAGCCCGTCTGCCCTGTGCTGAGACTCGATGGACTTGTCTGCAAGAGCCGTGACACAGCTTAGCTACTCTTTTAGCCTAAGCTGACAGATCCAAAGTTCTTCGCTGGTATTTTCCAAATGGGGTTCCATTGTGTGAATATGGGTTCACCTGTCAGTTCACTTAGTGTCGTTTTGTTCTGGTGGGTGTTTAAATTTACAGTGAAAATCCAAGTGAGTGGCCTTACAAGCCCTGCCAAGTAAAACTGTTCTTTGTGCTGATCCCTGTGGCGCCTCCTGAGGGATTTCCAGCTCATTAAATGACAGTGTCATTTCTCTTTCACTCGGCTCCACGGCTCAGCCCTGGATTTAGACTGTGAAGCTGTGACTGCACAGGTCTGAGTACTGAGACACCCTCTGCTCATCCGTAAATCCAAGGACGCCTGACTGTGCCTGCCCTTCCCCAAGGTCAAGGGACTGCTGCAAACGTTGGTGCCAGAGGCCGTGGTTCATTTATTCTTTTTAAATCATGTCCCTAAGCTTGCTCTCTTCTTGGGATTGCTCTGACTTCGTTTGTTTGCTATGGAATTTGGAGCAGTCTTGGGTAGCTTCTGATAAAGCCCACCTGTTTCTATGGGAGGCGACTTGAAAGAGAAACACCCACCTGTAGGTAAGCTGCAGGGAAGGGAGATTCACAGAGGTACGCGGAGAAAGAAATTCAGCCTCCTCTGGTAGGGTGGAGAGACACGGAGAGATTGAAACTGCAAAAGCGAGCAACGGGAAGGTGGTCTGAGAGGCTGTGTGGAGGGATGGAATGAATGCAACCAAAGGCTGAGTCTGTGAGGCGCACTCTGTAGAAGGAGTGTCATGGAAATTGTGCAGCGGTGGAAAAGTGATCCTATGTTTGCAGAGCAGAGTAATCCATTTAGCTGGTATAGGGCAGATCGGGTCGTTTAAACAAATATTTTCTCTGTATCAATGTTAAAATATGTGTGTTTATATCCCCATCAGAAGATCTGATCATTTGAGTGAAAGACACCCACCTGGAAGTGTATTTCAAACTAGCTGCTGCGTCAACTTCCCAGAAACAATGACAATTTTCAGGGCTGTCCAGCCTGCATGGCGTTTTCATCCCTATGTTGCTGGGAAGAAGCTCACATTTCTTTTATACCATTCAACATTAGGCCTACATGCTCCTCAGGAGAGAGATGTCCAGTCTCAGACGCCCACACGGGAAGCTTTGCTTTGTCCTAAGAGCCGCGATGAGTCGGAATCCACTGGATGGCTCTGAGATCCAAGATCTGATCGTGACCATGAGGCTTATTCAAATTCAACTTGACCTCTAAGAGTTAGACTATGTCTTGTCTAAGAAGTCCTTATTACCTAGAACAAGTTGTTTTCATATGATGTTAAAGGGAAAAAAATGTTTTGTTATTTCAAATAACTTAATTCTGACAAATCCAATCCCTGTCATTTCCAGACTCACACACCAGGTGGCAGTGTTCAGTCACAACAAAAACTCTGAGTTCTCTGGAGCAGGGAAACCAGTGACGCGTCTATGTGTGTGCATATAGAAAGATTTACGCCAATAAGTGGCTTACTCATCCTTGTAGACATAGGTCAGTCCAGTCTGCTTCAAGTTAGGAATCTCCTGACTCTGGTAGCTGATGAACTGCAGGCAGGAGGAGGATGAAACAGACTGAAGGGGAATACAGGGTGGAGGAGGCAGAGGCAATATAAACCCAAAGTTGGGCCTTTGAATCCGGTGCCAAATGCAGCCTTGCTCACATCAGTTCCTGGGATGGCAGGGGACTCAACAGGAGGTCGAGGCAAGATCTGGCTCCAGCAGCAGGAGAAGGGTCAGAGAGGATTCAACTCTGGTCAGTCCCTAAGGCAGTGTAGCTGTGACCTGATGGATTGATTAGGCTCTGCCCCGACCCTTACCCAGGAACCGATAGGATGGCAGTCCCCAGTTCATTGACAATTGATCCGTGTGGGGCGATGGCTGTGGAGTTAGAATGCATAAAGGAGGAACGGCATGGGAAGCGCAGAATGCCGCTCAGCCTTCTTAAACGGCAAACCGTTTCTCTGTTACAATGGCTTCCGGCACACCGGTGAGACGCAACAGCCCCGAGACACGTCAGCTCTGCAAACTTCTGCCTTCCTCTGCTTGCTCTAGCCCAGGGCAGAAGCCTGCCTCTTCCTCGTTAGCGTGGTTTTATAACCTTATAAGGATGAGTCTGTGTGTGGGTCAGTTGGTAGCTCCGGCTCCCTCACGCTCCTGTAAGCCGGACCTGTTCCCACATTTTGGTGCCCAAACAGGGACCCCGCAGCACATTCGAGGCCAGGTGAGCGGACCTCTAGCGATGGGTAATATTCCCTCTCATATGCAGCAGACTGAGCTACATGTACTGAAAGCAGGCACGTGAAGGTGTCTGAGAAACACGTTAAGGCATTCCATGAACAAGTTTTAGAACTTTGTCCCTGGCTCCTGGCGGGGCAGGTGTGAGATGAACACACCTGGGAGAGAATCATTGAAGTAGCTCAACTTACAAGAAAGTCAGGGGTTGGTACTGCCAGTAACCTTTATTTTCCAATTGCTGCTGCCATTTTGGGATGTCTTCACCATTCAGCCATCCCGGCCTGGGTTCTCATTGGCGAGCCCCAGCCTCAGGCGGAGGCCCCTCCAGACCCAGCCGAGTCGGCAGATTTAATAACCTTGCCTTTATCCCCTGATGTCCAATCCTGCCTTCCAAAGCCTTTACTTTCCCCGGCCCACTCCACTTCTCAGGGTGCTCTGCCTAAGACAAAGCCTTTGTGTCCATCATTACCAACTGAGGCCTGGCATGCATTAGAGGCCGCTGCGTCTGATCCTCTGGCCTCCAGGCCTCCGTCCACAGTAGTTGGGTTGCCGCAGCCCATCCCCCAGCAGACTATGGAAACCCCTCGGGGAAGGAGTCTCCGGACTCCCCCACCTCTCCAAAGATCGCCATCTTTTGGGCAATCCGGTGGGAATTTCCCCCTACCCCCACAGTTGTTCCGTTACCCTGCCCCTCAGGCAGGTTAGCAACCCCAACAGCTTAGAAACTTTGAATACAATGAGAAAAGCTGTGATAGCAAACAGCCTCCATTGTAACTCAAATGTTTGAGTGCATGCCACGGCACTAAATACCCCACAGATGGGAGGCGCATCATGCTACTGTCTGCAGTGGACATCTGCCTTTTGACAGGGCAGCATATCCCAGGGAAACAATCAATATCCCTCCAGGCTCTCACCAAGGCAAGGGCAATGACGCGTCTCCAGTAGCCCCAATGCAGGCCCCCACAATAGTTCGATCAAGGTCACCTTTGTGCTCTGCACGCAGTTTCAAAAGGGACAGAGGGAGCGGAAGTCTGCATTTGGGGCACTCCTGCAGAAACCGCCGGAGAGTTTTGCTGATTTTGTCTGGCAGACGCGGGAAACAGACACGGTGTTCAGCACATGGGGCTGCAGCGGCGCTGGTAAAGGAGCTGGTTTGGGAAGGTGCTACAGCCGAGGCGAGGCGAGCTGTTGCCTTGGTGCGTGCTGGCAGTTGGGAAGAGTGGATGGGCGCCACTCGCCACTTGGGCGCTATTTGTCATAACGCTGAGGCGCTTGCTGTCCACCTGAATGTGAAAGGAATCGAGAGCAATGGTACAAGGTGTTGGGAATGTGGAGGACAGGGACACAGGGCTCCACAGTGCTCCCCCAGAAAGGGAAATCAAGGCAAGGAAGGAGACCCCCTGGGTCTGCCCCAAATGTGAAAAAAAGGTTTTCACTGGGCCAAGGATGGCAGCTCGAAGACTGATAGCAAAGGGCAGCCTTGAAACTCCCAGCAGGGCGACCCCAGCCCCGCAAAGAAGGGGGCTTCCAAAAATCCTGTGGCCCATCATGTACCCGTGACTCATGACATAGGTGGAGGTGGGAAACAAAGATTTCTCCCAAATCGGCTCCCCCAAATATATGAGACTTAGGACGCTGCTTGCAGCTAATGATAAATGATTGTCAAGCACCTCCCTGCAGGCAGCCAGTTGCCAGACTAAGGTAGGGGCCCCGCTGGTAAGGACAATGGGCTACTCCCTAAAGGCTTGCGACCGACCATTAGCTTAGTCCCTGTAAGTGGGGTTTATACTAAGGTGACCAGATTTTAACATTGGCAAAGCGGGACACCATTGATAAAACTCATATCCTGGCAAAATAGCCACATGGCAGCCGAAAACCGTATACCCTAGCTTGTGCATTCTTTTAAAAAACTGGGACTTTTTAAAACGCCACAGGACATGGGACAAATTGTTAAAAATCGGGATGTCTGGTTACCTTAGTTTATACTCTACTGATAATGGTTTCTATGGAGATCCAAAAAACAGGTCTAACCGGCTCAGTGACATCCAAAGTTAGGCTGCCATCTGAATCTAGGATCTGCCCATCTTGTCACATGTATACCCCTAATCCCTCCTCTTCCTATTGCATGTATATCCCTAGACTGTCCCCCTCTCATTGCTGTATAACCTGTAGTGTAACCCCTTCCTATGACGTATGTCTTTACGTGTAATTAGTGGGCTTGCACCCTCCCCTACCCAGAGGCCTGGGTAAGAAATAAAGAGCTTTTTCTCAGGCTCCCCTCTTGGCCTCTCGTCTTTGGTTCCCCCTCTCCTCTCCCATCCTCGCTCCCCTGTTCCCTTTCCCCTTGGCTTCCTTCCCCACCCCCTCCACGTGGACCACCAAGTGGGGCTGAGGTGAGCATGCTACCATGAAATGTGTCCGACTCGATTATTTCTCTCTTGCTTTCTGTCGATTATTTCTCTCTTGCTTCATTATAATCTGTCTATATATTAACCGTACAATTGTACCTATCGCACCTGTGAGTAGTTGTGGGGGATGCCCCCCAACAGATGGAAAGCCTTAAAGGGGATAGTTAATACCAGAGCACAAGTTACTTGCATCCGGAAGGAAGCTTCCCATTTATGGGATCTTTCTGCAGGACCCCGTGTTAGAGGAGAGGGCGGTCAGATTACTTCTTGGCAAGTCACCCATCTCCTCAGTTGGACAGACGAGGAAGGCCATCCAGGGCATTTCACGCCCCTAGTTCTGGAAAATCCCCCTAACAATTTGTGGAGTCATGATGTGCTGCACCACATACATGGGTGTCCAGCTACCGACAGATCATCACCCGCAGTTCTAATGGCTACTTCCCCAAAGGAGCTCTCGTTTCCTATAAAGCTCTCATGGAGTTCCAAAAATCCCATTTGACTCATGAAAAGCAAGCAATGTTACATCAGTTGGTCCAGGAGCAGTTACCCAAAGGCCATGGAGAACCATCAGTTAGCCCCTGGAATCCTCCTGCTTTTGTTATCAAGAAGAAATTGGACAAGTTTCGGGTTTTGCATGATTTGCGTGCTACCAGATCTTCCTGCCTTACCTATGAATTTATACATAATTACAATTGACATACAAGACTGTTTTCTCTATACCGTTACTCAACCAGGAGAAGGAGAAATTTGCATTTTCTATCCCTTCTGTTAATTGTGCTGCACCCACGAGCAGATCTCAGTGGGAACCTTTGCCCCTGGTATGAAAAAGAGCCCGACTCTGTCAGCTCTATGTCTGGCAGGCATTGTCGGATTCCTCTCAATGTCACCTCATCCACTCTATGGGTGACATTTTATAGGGCATGAAAATCCTGTTGCCTTACAGGTCTTATTAGAAAACATTATAATGGGATTAAATTCTCAAGGACTTTGTATTGCGGCGGAAAAAATTCAAATACAGGAGCCTTATTTCTTGGACACAACTTAACCACTGTACTAGTAAAGCCTCAAAAGCTCCGTTTGTCTTACCTTCTGCCCCTACTTTGGCGTCTGTGCAGCATTTCTTGGGCAACACACCATGGATGCGCCCGTCTTTACGTGTTACCACCCAGCAACTTGCAACTTTTATTTTCCCTGCTTAAAGGCCCTGAATGACCAGAGAACATATTAACATTTCTCCAGAAGCCTGAGAGGCCCCGCAAATAGTTAATCAGACCTTGAATGAGGCGGTGCTCTTTGGTTACCGACCTGGGGTGGTTTTATTAGCCTTGGTGCTGCCAACTACAGGATTCCCCATGGGGCCCCTTTTCAGGAAAGAACAGGAGTGGTGTATTGGGTCCGTATGGCCTACTCCACCTCCCCCACCATGGCCCCTTTTTTGGACAATGTTTGTATGACAATAAAAGTATTAAATACAACAAAGTATCTCCTTGGCGAGGAGGCTGATGCGCTGCTCCCGCTATCCAAGGATTTGGTTACTTGGGCATTTGAGGCGTCCCCTTTGGCTCAACTGGTGTGGTCTACCTATCGGGCGGATTGATAATCATTACGCCAAGCACAGAATTTTACCCACCCTTCCTTGTTTCTCAATTGAACACAAACGAATGTTGGCAACTAACCCTATCCCACACGCAGCATTGGCAGTCACTGCTTCTTCAATATCTCACTGGTCATACAATGAAAACCCAAGAAAACCCGACGTTGTGCACACGTCTGCGCTCGGTGGCTCTGCAGCATGCCGAGTGATTGGCGCTTTTGCGCGACTATCGTACCCCGTCAGTGTTTTCCCGGCAGCCAGTATGCAGCCAGTGTTCTTCTCCGTCCGCTGGCTGTCATTAGCCTCTCCCGGTGCTCTCCACGCCACGATGGCCTCCATGCAATTGTTGGCACAGAGAGATCGCCCTGTGGATGTGCAGCGTATTCGCCCCCATCAAACGCGGCCGGGCCCGTAGCCGTGGGCAGTCAGCAGATGGATGCGCCAGTGGGTGGCCACGCCTGAGAGTGAGCTCACTGTATGCACACTCAGGTCCACAATTCGGCTGAGCCCTTGTGTCGTCTATTCCCAGAGTTACCTCAGGCGACATGTAAACATATGGTTGGTACTCGTTCTGCTGGGAGACTGTCACTCCCGTTGGGCCCCTCCAACCCTTAGGCACGAATCCCGTGGCCTCCGCCCTCACACAGATGGATGTAACATATTCCCCGATTTGGTCATTTAAAATTTGCACGTTATTACAGATACGTTTTCTTCATGTATTTTTGCTACGGCCTTGTCTGAAGAAAGTACAGCTGTAGTAATTTGTGCCCTCAAAGCTGCCATGCTCGTGATGGGCGTGCCCCGTGCTATAAAAGCTGATAATGGGCCGGCTTACGCCAGCTCCGCTCTTGCTGCATTTTGCTCTTCTTGGACCCTTTCTCATACTGCAGGAATTCCGGATTATCCACAAGGACAAGGTATTGTTGAGCGTGTTCATGCAGCTCTTAAAAAACAATTGGAAATGGGGTCCACATAGGGGGGGGGGGGAAAGACCACAGGAGAAGTTAACAGAGACATTATTTACATTGAATTTTTAAAAATGTAACAAACAAGACCTTTCCCCAAGCTGACAAGTATTGGGGCTGAACGTTGCCACGAACAACTCCGTTCCCTTTGGGCAAATGGAAGGATCAGGCGACCAATCCATGGAAGGGCCCTGATCCCATGCTTACCCAAGGGAGAGGTTTTGCTTGTCTTTCCAGAAGGAGCAGGAAAGCCCATTTGGGTGCCTGGCCGGCAGATGCAACACCACACAGATGGATCCTCTGCACACGGCAAAGGAGAACCTGCGGCTGAGTGAGGATGAGCCTGGCAAAGGAGGTTCCACAGTCAACAGACCCCCGAAAAACCAGGAGGGGAGCCGCAGCGTCCATCCAGACGACCTCGCCGCAGATGCCGTAGCCAGAAACCGCCAATGACGGGGGCGCTACAGGCCCTAGTGACTCAAGCTCAAGCAAGGTCTCTGAGGGACAGCAGACAGGACCATCTACCTTATTCTTGGTAATGTGTGCCATTATTACTTCCAGTTCACAAGTTCACGCCTCACCCCTCCGATGGGCGGTAGTACGATGGCCCCCAGTTCTTGTGTCACTTACCTGCGGGTCCAGGCTACCGGTGACCTTTTCTACCAAGGGCACCATGTTTGCCCCTTTGAACAACAGTTACTGGACATCCTCTGCAGGTGTGTTTCCTTGGTCAAGCGACTCAGCTGGCTTTGTCTATGGGGTTCCAACTTAAATGTGTCTGATTGCCCTGGGCAATTTGTTGTGCTCGGTGATGTACACACAGGCAATTTTGCCCCTCGTGGAAAAGATTGGTGCAGCCAGTGAATGGAACAATGGCGGCATCAATGGAACTTTTCCCGTTTCCCAAGGACTGGTTTAACAGAACTGTCATCAAAGAATAGCAAAACCAGACATTGTGTACTTTGGTGAAGGCTGGGTTTTCGTGACCGCCCGCAGTGTCAGGGATGTTAGTCTACTTCTCCCCACCAGGTGGGCCCATACATGCATTTGTGGGGCCCTTTTTTGGTGTTTTAATCATACCACCCACCTACCCCTAGGCCTCCTGCTTTAAGCAGCCGCAATCTAGCTGACCAAGACGCTGGTTTATTGTGCCAACCTGGTTAAAAAACACATATGGGGTTAATTGAAGGGCAGAGGGATAAATGGTTCAGCAAGTCTTGCCTGTCTAATTCTTGAGTCTCTTGCTTTCTGATGGTTGGACCAGGGTGCAGCTGCCTTAGCCAGTTCCCTGCTTCAGCTGGCAAGGCTCACTTCCTGAAAGACATCCCTGAGGAGAAGCCACATGGACCTACTCTGATGCAGCCCTGGGTGCTGGAGCAGCCACGTGGAGACCCCTGCCAGCGCTGAGATGCTTACACATTCACTGACTTGGCTTCCCTCCTGCAGTCTTACATGATTGTGTCTTTTTTGTGAGAGGGGGGAGTGTTGAAGGCTATTAAGAGACAACCTTAAACGGCTGAGAAGTCTCATGACCTATGTGTCAGTGTTTGCCAATTTCTTCTGCAGCTTTCTTTATGTTTTGAACAGACTGTTAAGAACAAGAGCAAGGAAGTATGCAAGGTCTGGGAAAACAAATTGTTTCATTTTCTCTTTATGCCTGGCTTGGCGAAAGATAGAGTTGCTTATGTGTATCAAATGTGCTTGCTTAACAATGAGATAATTATAACCCCGGGTTGTTTCTGCATGGATAAAAGGAGTATGTGGAATAAACTGGGGGCTTCAGTATTCACTGTTGCCCTCCCAATGCATGCTTTCTGTCTCTTTTCTTCTTTAATCCTCACTCCCCCAACATTCCAAGGAGCTTAACTCCCCAGACCAAGGTTGTACAAACCCCTGTCCCAGCACTCCAGGGAGCAGGTTGGCAAACAACAAAGTCACTTTCCAGGGATCACATCCTGACTCAAGGTCCTGCAGCTGCAAGCAAAAAATCTCCCTTGTCAGCATACACCTCCCTAGCTTGAGCCCTAGATGTCTCCCACTGCCTCGCCCACAAGCTGCGATTTCCCTGACCTAACTTGTTGGGTCTTGGACCCCGCCCGGGAGCTCAAGATGCTCCTGTCCCTTTCTCTGCTCTTCCTCCCCCCCCCCCCCCGCCCCCCAGCTCTTTCCCTGCCCTAATAAAGCTGCTCTTAACCTCACATTCTTTGACTCAATCTTATCTCCCTTCAGTGTCTTAGTGGTGACCTCTCAGGTACAAGTGTTTTGAAAAAGGAAATTATTTTGAAAAAATGGTTCGGGTTTAAAAGACCACTGAAGATTTTTGGCCCAATGTCTCATACTTTGGATACCCTTATGTAAAACCTCCATTTTCCCACATACCCTTAGCATGGTCAGAACTTCCCTTTTTTCGATGAATTATTCATTACTTAATTGTACAATTGGTTCTTGTTGGAATCCTCGTTATAGCTCAGTAGGGGCCCTGGTTTGTTTTTCCATCATTGTTACGGTCTCTGTGAATGGTACTGAAGGATGGCAAGGAGATTTAAAGGTAAGACAAACGTATTCTTTAATGCATCGTGATAAAAGAGATCTTGAACTTTTGGGAGTAGTTGCAGTCATAACTTTAGCTGTAGCAGCAGTCAACCACAACCACCGCGGTTGTGACTTTCCAGCAGTCGATACCAAACCGCACATTTGTTAATTTATCTAGTAGTACGGCCCAAGTTTTGTCCACTCAGTATCATGTAAATATTGTTACAAGCAGGCTTAACTTCACCACAGCATCAAATTTGGCTTGTTTCTGAAGACATGGATGATTTATGGCAGTTACTACATGTGCCCTGTGACCCACGGTCTTCGGCTCTGTTTAACCCAATACCAGACTCATTTACATTCAACACGGGCCTTCTCATCCAACAGCAGCAGTCACACCCAACGTGGAATCAAACTTGTATCGGTCTTTTTCAGCAAATGTCTGAGGAACGTGTTTGTGTAAATCAAACAAGAGTGGATATTTTTAAATATAGAAAATACCTTGAATTCCTTTTTTTTTGGTGTGCAAAATAAGTTGTTGTCGTGGCTTTCTCCCAGTAGTCTTATTATATATTTAGGTTTTGCAATTTGCTTAAATTTTTGTATATTACTGTGGAAGTGTCTTCTGTGCTTACGAGCAAAAGCAGCTGTGACTAAAGCATCAGTAGTGGATGTGTTGAGCCTTGAGTGAAAGGAAAAGGAGGGACCTGTGGGGGCGATGGCTGGGGAGTTAGAATGCAGAAAGGACGAACGGCGTAGAAAGCGCAGTGTGATGCTTAGCCTTCTCCAGCGGGCCTGAGACGCGGCATGCCATCTCTCTTTCAATGGCTCCCGGCACACCCGTGAGACACAACGGCCCTGAGACAAGTCAGCTCTGTGAGCTTCAACATTCCTCTGCTTGCTCTAGCCAACAGAAGAAGTCTGCCTCTTCCTCGTTAGCGCGATTGAATACCTTATAAGGATAAGTTTTAGAACAAGGCAGTAAGCGCGATAACGATTGATTGGCTTATGTAAACTGTGTAAAGACAACAATGAAATAGATGGGAGCCATCAGAGCCTGGTCTCCGGAGTCTGTGCGTGCGTCGGTTGGTGACTCCGTCTTCCTTGTGCGTTGATTGGTGACTCCGTCTTCCTCACTCCCCTGTGGGCTGGACCTGTTCCACAGATCGATGACCTCTCAGAAGAGCTTGCAGGTGCTTTATAAACTGTCATAGTCGACAGCGCTGTAATCGGACGGTGTCAAGGAGTTCGCTTTGCTTGGATCCACAATCAAGGTGGATGGAAGCAGCAGTCAAGAAGTCAAAAGATGTGTTATACTGGATGATATGAACAAACTTACATTATATCATCAATATTAGTCCTAAACTTCTGCCCTGGCTGCTAAGGGAATGAGCCAAGGACCCTGTAGAAAAAGCAATGAACAAACAAAGACCGACAATTGGCTTGATAAACACCTTGATGTAAAAGCGTGGTATCTCGACACAAAGCCAGAACTGTATTCAAAGGAAATTTTTTAAACAACTTTTATTGGCATATAATTCATATCATATAGTTCAATCCCATCAAGAAAAGTTGTTCAATCACCATCACAATCAGTTTTAGAACATTTTCTTTCTTCTTGTTGAAAGATGTCTAGGAAAACCCCAACCCTCCCCCCAGCCCCCTACCTTCCTGTTACAACACACACCCCCAACCCTCTACAAACGTATCAGAATTATTCCCCTGGACTAGTCCCATAAAACTAGGCTGGACAGAGGTGCCAGGTTGGCAAGGGGTGGATTGAGGTAGTTCATTTATTGTGCCAGCCTGGCTAATAAACACAGGTGGGGTTAATTGAAGGGCAGAAGGATAAATGGCTTGGCAAGCCTCGCCTTTCTAGTTATTGGGTCTCTTGCTTTCTGATGGTTGGACCAGGGTGCAGCTACCTTAGCCAGTTCCCTGCTTCAGCTGGCAAGGCTGACTTCCTGAAAGACATCCCTGAGGAGAAGCCACATGGACCTACCCCGATGCAGCCCTGGGCGCCGGAGCAGCCATGTGGAGACCCCTGCCAGTGCTGAGATGCTTACACACTCACTGACTTGGCTTTCCTCCTGCAGTCGGCACCATTGGTCTGTTTTGTGAATGAAGGACTTTGTGGTGTTGGGCATATGGGTTAATGGATTAATGTTGGACTTGTGGGCTTGGGCAGCACTGGGTTGGGATGTTTTATTGATGCACACGTAATCTTTATGTAAAACTCTCTCTTATACATGAGTTGCTGTGGATTTGTTTCTCTAAAGTACCCAGACTAACACAGTATGGTACCTTGGGAGTGGGGTACTCGAGAAACAAGAAATAAGATGGGGAGTAGATGTCTGTTTGACCTCTCCCTTATGGTACATTTTCTTCTTTTCTAGCCAGAGGTCAGATAAAGCCACATTTTACTCAGTTGTTTTCTGGAGAAAATATGGGAAATAGGAAAATAGAAAGTTTGTAAGCCCACTTGCTTCAGCCATTAAAATTTGATCTTTAAGATGAGTTTAGCAAAGAAAATTATGCAAAGAAAGATATGCCCCACCAGTGCTTTAGAGTACTCAGGAAGCAGTAGTCTTTGTCAGAAACTGGAAAAAACCTGGAACCATGAAGAAAACTCCTCTCTGGGACTGAATGTTAAAGGGAGCCTGAGAGCAGGCTGCAATGCTTGCTAGGTGACCACCTGGATCTACTTGTTGAGTGGAAGTGGGAAAAATTCAGCAATAAAGAGATGGGTTGAATTTGGCCACTGACACCTGTGGACTTGGTTTACAGGGGAAAAAAGCAGAAGATGAAAGTGGGTTGACTGGTCTAAGGTTCATGACCTAGCATGAGACGGCTAGACTTGGTGAGTATTGGTGAGAGCCCATGGTCTAAAGACAGGCGACCAGTGGGCACCCTGTGGAGGCTGAGTGAGGCAGCCCACCTTGAGTTGACCAGAACCCGACCAGATGGAGCTATTTGAGCCGGTGATCTGGTGCATATTGTTGCTGACTTCATGGATGGCCTGTCCGGATTTCACTTTACTTATGGATACAGACTTCACAAGGTTCCAACTGGAATGAAAACTCTTCATGTCGAAAAATATGATTGCCATCTCAGAGAACTGGGTGATGTAAGTGGGCAGTATATAAATTGGATACTCAAAATTGGGGGGATAAAGGCATGAAATGGTAGGCTTACAAACTCATAGGTGAGGGAACATATTTACAGGATTATGGGATTAAGGTGTAGGTGTTACTTAATATCAATGGTGAAGCTAAAGAATTATATGTGAATATTCAGATTTGGGACTTTGCATACATATTAAAACTCCGTTACAAGTGATAAGGGGAAAAAAAAGGTCAGAGTGCCCTCTCAGCTTTCCTCCTATTCACCTGTCTCCCTCTGTTGAGTCTCTCATCTTGTCTCTCCTGTGTCTTCCAATTCTAACATGTAATATTTTAACACCTGTAACTCATAATTATTAGATCCCCATCTCCCCTCCTCCGGCCATTCCCCCAAGAAGCCCCTCATCCACTTACTTTCTCTAGATTTACCTATCCTGGGTTTGGTATCCAGAAAACACTAACAAACGGACAACTTCAGAGAATCAAGGTTAACAGTGTAAAACAGATAAAAAGCCCAGTTTTAAAAGAAAGAAAATATTTACAACTAACAAATTCAAATGGATCAAAGGGGAGTTCAAGCGATAAGGTGCCAACTTTTAAAGCTACCTGCCTCGGCAGCAATCCACTCAAAATTCTGAGACACTGGACCAGAGCCGCAGACCAGGTGAAACCTTGAAGATGCTCGAGACCCACAGATATACTGAGAAACTACTTACAAAGTTGCCGACCATCTGCAGAGCCTCACTCCCCACCCCCTTGAAAATGCCTTTAAAAAAACAGAAACATTCTCCTAGACAACATCCCTTCTCAATTCCAGGAGAATCCACTTCCTTTCTTTTGAAGTGACTGGCTTAACTCTTCACTGCCCATGTGTGTCCATGGCTTTCTCTCTGAACCCTTACAAACCCCACGGGGCTGGAACATTTGTTTCCCTCGTGGTCAACAAACAGCCTGAGGCCACACTTCACAGTTCAGTGTTCATAATATTACATTATGTCAACTGAAAATAATTAAAGCTAGAATTCATTCGTGCCCAACATATCCTCCACCTTGATTATGCTCCTTGTGGTGTTGTGTCTGAAGGCAATTTGATGACCAATAAAAATTCCCACTGCCGAGTTGTTGATTCTAACTCCCAACAATCCTACAGGCCAGTAGACTTGCCTCGTGGGCTGGGTTCCAAGACTGCAAATCGTTTTTTATTTTTTTAAATCATTATTGGGGGCTCAATACAGCTCTTTTCAAAATCCATGCATAGATACATTTGTCAAGCACATTTGTACATTTGTTGCCATCATTTTCAAAACATTTTCTACTGGAG
Organism: Tenrec ecaudatus; assembly: GCF_050624435.1. NCBI lineage: Eukaryota > Metazoa > Chordata > Mammalia > Afrosoricida > Tenrecidae > Tenrec > Tenrec ecaudatus. The sequence goes on along the minus strand of NC_134532.1, from coordinate 215,475,509 downwards.
CCGTTGGTATCAGCTCATCTTTCCCCTTCTTCCCCCACCCTCTTTCCCTCCCTCACAAACCCTTGATAATTTATGAATTATTTTTGACTGTAAATCTTTTTTAAAGCAAGAAATTTATTTAATAGTAAATGTGTAAGCATGCAATTTCAATCTTTCTAGATCAAAATTTGTTAAAGGTACAGCCATTTTTTATGGCGTATGACAGCCTTTAAAAAAATCCTTTTAGTAGGGGCTCATACAACTTATCACCATCCATACATACATCAATTGTGTAAAGCATATTTGTACATTCATTGCCCTTATTCTCAAAACATTTACTCTCCACTTAAACTCTTGGCATCAGGTCCTTATTTTTTCCCCTCCTTCTGAACCATGACAGCCCTTGTTATACAAATTATTTGTAAGTCAAAATTAGGTGATTTTCCCCAAATTCATTGCAATCATATAGCCAAACGTAGGTGGACCAAGTTTCTACTCCAATCAAACCTTAATCCAATCCAAAGCATCTCTGACCCCAATTCTTGAGCTGCTTTGAGTGTGGCGTTTGTACAATGGCAAGTCCAGGGCTCTAGAGCATTAACATCTCTGGTTATTGTTCTAGGCCGCTGAATGTGTACAACTCGAAGAAAACAGAAGACCAAGTGGTATTGGCCAGTTTGGGTAACAAAAACAGACAAGTTTCACTCGGCTTTATATTAAGGGTATGTATAGGATACTCTGAAAATGAAATGATCACAATATCACAGAAATCCATAAACTGCAGACGGCCGTGGTAGCACAGACACTACAAAACCGATCTAGGAAATACGTCCTCTCTCCACCTTATAGAATTCACTGTCTCTCTCCAGCAAATGGCACCCAGTTCCACTGCCCCCATTTTCTTGAGCCTTGGAATCTAGGTTTTTCTTTCTAATCTTGGCGCTGATGCGGTTTTCTCAAGAAGCCCTCTCTGCCACTCCGGACAAAGTCATTTCTGTACCTCTATGAATATGTGCACCATACTTTTCAGTACCCAGTTTATCTGCTTTTGTGTGTCCCCTGTTGTCTGACTACCCACCCATTAGCTCCAAGACTTTATTATTTTCTAGATTACTACCTAGGAAATGTGCTTCCTAAATATTTGTTGAATGAATGCATAATCAATTTGACTATAAATCTTTACAGAAGATGACTGCCCCATTGGAATAGAAATCTGGGGTCTTAAACAAGCAGCCATATAAGTGAAGCGTCAACTTAGTCCACGTTGAAAAAGTGCACAACCCTGTGTGATTCAAGGATTGTAAGTAAAATTCAAATCAGAAGGAGGGAATGGCGTCAGAGTTTAATTGTGAACACCAGTGTGTAGAAGGCTATGGAGGACAGTGGGAGCCCTAAATCCGTCTGCTGACCGTCTAGTTAGAGTTGGCTTCTGGCAGATCCCCTCGGCCCCAGGCCAGGGACTCGATTGATTATGGTGAATGGAACCATGGTGTAGTCTACTCCGTCAGTTGACCTGCCTTCTTGGACCAAATTAAACTTTCTCTAGGCTCAAATAGCTCTCACTTGTTGCACAACAGAAATTTCTCTGACTTTAGTCAGGGTGCAGTATGGCACCAATGAAAGATACAACTTTCCTCTAGTTCTTTAATGCACCCCGCCCCCCACTACCATGACCCCAATTCTACCTACAAATCTGGCTAGACTAGACCATGTACACGGGTACAGATAAGAGCTGGAAACAGAATCCAGGACAGAAAACAGCTTCAGGACCAATATTGAGAGTAGTCATACCTGGAGAGGAAGAGGAAGGTGGGGATTGGAATTGATCACAATGATCTACCTATAACCCCCTCCCAAGGGGATAGATAACAGAAAAGTGGGTAAAAGGAGACATTGGTCAGTGTAAGACATGAAGGGAGGGGGGAAATGAGAATCTTGATACAAGGGCTCAAGTAGAAAGCAAATGTTTTGAGAATGATGATGGCAATAAATGTACAAATGTGCTTGACATGATGGATGGATTGTGATAAGAGTTGTATACGCCCCCAATAAATTAATTTTTTAGAAAGAATAAATTTCTCTGGATTTTAAAATATTGTTGGTGGTCTCTTCTTTCTCTTTATTTTCTTTGTTGTTTCTTGTTTGTTAGGTTTCCCAGTTTATGAAGCACATGCGCATATGCATAGAGACAACTAAAGCAGTTGTTTATCCAGGGCTGGGGTGGGGTGGAGGGAGCACCAGAACTGATTGTGGTGAGGGATTTGAAAAGGGATTAAGTATGTTAGTGTATGATGTGTGACTATTAGGTCAAGAAACTGCTAACAAAAGAAAGAAACCAGAACTGACCATTGGTCACCATGGGTGACGGAGTAAGAATTTGCTTGGGAGGAACTGAGTCTAAGTGAATGGTGATAGGATAATTTGGAAAAGGATATCAAATAATGGGTGTTCAACATGAAGAGTAAAATCAATGGTATTGAATTATATATGTAGAAATTGTTTAATTAGAATAATTACACAAGTAACAATGAGGACAAGGAAGAAAATGTTCTCAAATTGGTTGTGGTAATGATTGTAGGCTCTTCTTGATATGACTGAACTGTATGATGTGTGAATGAAGTGCCAATAACACTGTTATAAAAGATGACTGCTTTTTAGCGGCTGTGAGATTCAGTCGGACTGTGGTTGCCGAACCTCATTGCCCCCAAAGCGACTATACAATAGTGATTTGATCGGAAAAAAGATGTCTGCCTCGCCTTTCTTCAATGGAGTGTCTGGTCAATATGAACCATCCACCTTTCCATTAGCAGCTGAGCCGCTTCATGTACTGCACCCAAAGGGCTCTTTTGAGGAGAATGGGGTGACTCAGGGAGACTGAGCAAAAGGAGATGTAATCCTCTGAAGCAAGTCTCCTTACCTCTCACTGGTATATATTGTCACTGTAAGTCTTATCTTTCAGCAAGAGAGAACATCACCAAAGCATTCTTCTATATTGGGCATAGGCCACATTCCCAAGACGCTAAGAGTGGTGTGTTAGGCTGATGGTCTAGAGAAACAAGTTCAGCGATGTTCATCTACATATAAGAGCTTTTAAATCAAGTACATAGATATCAAGTGTCTATCGATCGAGAAGCCATAGAGCCCAGTCCAACTCAAGTCATCCGCCCAATGCTAGTCTGCAAGTCCCTCTCCAGACTCGGAGCTGCAGGCTGGTGGCGCAGGAAGATCACAGCCGCTGAGTGCCAAGTTCCAAGGACCCAGAGTTGGTGGCACATGGCAGCTCTCAAGATGGGCGGCGAGTTCCAGCAAGCAGGCAGAGAGGGGGAGAAATAATCTGTCTTGCTCTTATTCTAAAGCTTATGACATCAAGGAGGTGTCATCAGGCTTCGACTTGATTGACAGGTTTGACTCCATGCCAATCCAGCAGGGTCGACTTGGCATAGTCCTTAACCACCACAGGTGGTGACTTGCTTCACCTCTCCCTGTCGTGACTCGGGACATATCCCACCCCAATCCTCCCTGCTGTGTTAGGCTGGGTCTTCTAGCGCAATCAAACAGCTGGACATCATAGTTGTACATAACAAACCAAACTGGACAAATACACTCCATCAAGAAAGCAGCCTAGCACGTCTTCTCAAACGCATGGTCAGACACGAGATGGTCTCTCCCAAGTTCAAAGCAGGAAGGCAAAGGGGTGGGGGTGGGGGTGGGGAGGGGGAATCTGGAGATTAGCCAATGGTGCAGAATCTCATGGATCCAAAATCGACAGGAACATGGCAGGGTGCCAACAGCTCCCAGGGTCAACAAGTCACATGGGCCACAGGTCCCAGAAGCAGGAAAGCTGGGGCAAGAGAGACCTGTTCGTCATGTGCTCTTAGTACAGGCCACACACCCAAGGAGACACCATTAGATGGTGACCTGCTAAGTTACCAGTGGAGTCCAACCTTTAGCAGGTTAACAGAACCAAGTAACCATTCCAGTGCCTTATTAGCATAATGAACTCAGGCCAAAATGGGACCTTCGCCACAGGCAGAGATGCAAGGGCTTATCAGTACAATAAGAACGATAGAACGGTACAGTAAGAAGGGCTAGGTTAATTCACTGCTGACCGCCCTTCAAGCTTCTCTAACCATTCCATACTTAAGGGATGTCCCGTCCTCTCAATTATCCGGCTTTCCATCGGGCAAAGGGTGAGGTTGCTCAGGTATCAGTCATTCGGGTCTGTTGCAGGTGTCCACGTGAGCTGGTCCGCTTCTCCAGATGTTTTGGCTCATCTTGAAGTTGAACATTGGTCCCAGCTGCTGGAGCTTTTGAGGTCTCTCAGCATCCTGTACAGGTTCTCCTGCAGCATGACCCATTTTCTCATTCATTTCCCTTCGGCTATTCTGTGACTTTCTTTCCATTTTGATATATTTTTGCCCAAACTTCCACCTCGGGAAGGGGCATGAGTTCAGCGTGTGTGCTCTGCTAGGTTGCTGGTCCCCAAGACCAGATTAGCAATGCTTCGCCCTCAGTCCATTACCACTCCTATTGGGTGCGGTCACACAGGGGTCAGAGCAGCAGGCTACCTGGACCCCTGGGCAATACAGCAGTTTTCAGAGTCAAACAGGAATTTTTCCAGGTGGGGGTCAAATACCATCTATCGGCCCCCTTACAAAGAACAGCAGACAGGCTGGGTTCTCTACAGAAGTAAAACCAGTGCTACTGTGTGTATGTCTATAGAGCGATTGATATCAAGAAATGATTTACGTAGGGGTAGTAATCAGTCCAGTCCAGCTGAAGTCTGTGGGTCAGATGTAAGCTGAAGGCTTCTCCTAACGCCTGCAAGAACGCTATGAGCGAAGACCCCAGGCTGGTGGCTGCAAAGCTGAATGAATCTGAGATCGGCCAAATGAATCCAAGGTTGGTGGCCCCTAGGATTCAACCAGAGGCCAGGTCCAAATCCAGCCATAGAAGTGTGCACACCGTCTATTTCTACTAAGGGGAGGCCCCACCCTAAAAGAAATGTTTCCCATTTACATCGAGACTGTGATCAGATTAAGGAAACCCTTAGGACATAGTGGTAACCAATTGGGCTGTCAACCACAAGGTCAGCAGTGTGAAACCAGCCACTCGGTGGGAGAAAGATGAGGCGCTCAAGTCCCATAAAGAGTTGCAATCTCAGAAACCCTGAGGGACAGTTCTACCCTGTCCCCTAGGGTCACTGAGTTTTATTCCAGGTGAAGCCAGTGCGTCATTGTCCCCCTAACTGCTTGGCTGTTTCACAGATGCCTGACCTGGGCACCATCCTGTGGGAGATGAACGAAACACAGGAGGCAGGATACAAAAGCAGAGGCCAGGTGGAGACTCCCCTGCTGAGGAAGAAGACTGCCTCCCCACTGCAGTGCCTTAGTGATACAGACAAGACAGAAGGGATTTCATCACCAGTTCAAGGGGGTGGGGGGGTGGGGTCGGGGGGGGAGACCAGGAACAGGAAGCATAGCTGATCTCCTGCAGAACGTGGTGCTTCTGCGGTTTTGCAGTGAGTAACGGGGAGCGTCAAGTTTATCTTAGGCGAGGCCCGGGCCACCTGTACACCAGCTCCTTGAGCAGTCAGCACGTCCCGTGGGGCACTGCCTCGCCGTGGAAGGAATGATCCTGCCCTACTCGTCCAGGGCCCAGTGTGTTGGACGGCTTCATCCCCCAACACCTCGTGGAGTTAGCCACACTTCATGTTTAGATCAGACCGTGGGAGAATCCTGGCTACAAACTCAGCCCTTGTCTATTCTGCAAGGCTACTTCGGCTAAGGACTTAGTTTGTTCTGACAGCTTTTAAATGGTGGCTTGTAATCCATTAGTGTTTACATGAATTATACTGGAGAGACCATTGAAGCCATGACTCTGGGTGATGTGTGCAGATACACCTGTGGCTGCAGAACCTACAATACCTAGTTGTTCGACATACAAGTAGGCAAGCAGGTGGAAGGTCCAAAGAAGCAAGAAAACCACGTTTGCAGGAAAGCCTTAAAATCTACTTGTGACCGACTGTAACACAATTTGACAGTTTGATTACAATATGCAGAAAACCTAGCCTGAGATAACAGTAGTAAGAAACCCAAGATAGTCTTAGTTTTATAAACCTTTCATTCTGCAACGGGCAGGTAGCCATGTGATGTGAGTGGTGAGCTCGGGAAACAGACTTGTTGCTTGTGACTTGGTTGGGGTTGTGGGCATGGTGGTCAAGGGCCCCTTTTCAGCATGGTGTCAGTCCAGTGGGCATGAACCAGTCCACTAGGACACAGTCACCAGGTTGGAGTGGGTGCACAGGCAGGGTGCTTGTTGTTGACTGGAGTGCTGCCCTCCTCAAGAGTGTGTGGACTTGCTGCTGGACAGGCTGCACGGTTTGCAGGGACTCGAGCCAATGATGGTGAATCTTCGCCTGCAGGTGCCCTTGGAGCAAGGAAGGGGATGGTATCCGGTTAACCTGACAGCTTTACACAACTTTTTAGCCGCATACAATTTTCCAAACAAGGACAATAGTTTTAACAAGATAAAACTAAAATACATACTTTTGGAAATGCACCAGCCTTATTGAAACATAATATTTTATAAGTGAGCAAAACAAAAATATTTTATACTTTATCTATGAAAGTTTGTAAGCCAGTTACCGTATGGCTTTATCCCCCAATTTCGGGTAACCAATTCTTACACTGCCCACTTATATTAACCTAGTGCTTTGAGGAGACAAGCATGCTCTTTGATGTGAAGAATCCGATTGGAACCTTGTGAGTCTGTATCCATAAGCAAAGTCAAATTAGGGCAGGTCATCCATAAAGTCAGCAGCAATATGCATCAACTTATAGACTCCAAAATGTTATCTTCATCCAGAGGGGTTCTCAACAATTTAATGTGGGCTGCCTCACTTAGCCCCATTAGGGTGACCATTGGTCACCTTGTCTTTTGGCCAGTCACAATTTTTTTTAAAAGATCTTTAGCCTCCTTGGGCTAGGCCATGGGATTCAGACAGGCCAGCACACTCTCATCTTTGTTTTTGTTCCTGTGGACTAAAAAAGGTTCACTGATGCTCGTGACCAGACCGAACCCATTTTCTTATTGCTGCGTTTCCTCCCACTTCCACACAACCAGTGGACCCTGGGGGTCACCTAGCAAGCATTTCAGGCTGCTTACCAGCTCCATTTATTGTTCCGTTCCAAAAGGAGAGTTCTTCATTGCTTTAAAACTTTTTGGGCTTCAGACACAAACCACTAGTATAAAATTTAAAAAGCCCAAAGGGTCGGTCCCCTTTTCTTCTGTCGACAGCAACCTTTGCTGCTGTCTGCAAATGTCCAGAGCACTCAAAGCACTGGGTGGGGCTTATCTTTTCAGAGCCTACTTTGCAGTGGAGTCCCATAATCATTTGAAATTTAACTTTAACTTGATGGCTGAAAGCAAGTAGGCTTACAACTATTTTTACTTTTTATTATTTTCATCAGTTAGTGTATTAATAACAATAGTCAGAAGAAAATAGTGTGAAAGCCTCATCCCACACTTAATTTTTATTTATTTTATTTCAATCCTGATTGAAACTATTTTATTGACACAAAATATGCCTTAGGTCCCTGACTACATCAAGTCAGGCAGGGCCTTCTGTCAGCCTTTTGAATAAGCAGCATAGTCTCTGTCAGCAGAGGTTTAAGGGGCCTTTTTGCCCTCTTAGCTAAAATTTTTTATTTATTACATTTATTTTTTGCTATCTAAGCCAAAAATAACTTCTAGGAATTAAAACTTTAAATTTCCATATTCTTACCAGGACACAATTGAGTAAACAGTGTGGCCTTATCTGACCTCTGGCTGTGTAGCTACTCAATTTTTATGAGTCCCACGGATAAGGGGTACAAAGGATGAAACCAATCAAGAGGTTGAGGAAGGGCTAGCCCACCTGCTCATTATGTCACTCATTAATATTTTAGTGTTAGACCAATAGAAAGATGTTGTATAGTTCCAAATAGCATTGTTTACACAATTACAAATAGCTGTATTTTTATGCCTTTAGAATAATTTTATGAGGATCCCAATTAACAATAGTGACGGAATTATTAACAATGTTTTTTAGTGTGGCCTTTGACATCATAATACTACTCCTTTTGTACAATTTTATAAGTGAAAACTTTATAAAATTTATTATTTTCTTTGCCAAGCTGTGCAGTAATATTTTTATATTAAGCAAAAAGAACTCTTGCTAAGGAAAAAAACCTGTAACTCAACCAATACATTTACAATTGCATTTTAGCTTTAGGACATTTTGTGTGTGTGCAGATTTTACACACACAGGGTGAGCGTTATAACCGAAGTAACGTTTAAGACACAACCCTTTTTTTGTTGTCTTCCAATGGTCCAGGAGTTCATTGAGTGTCATTAGTGAAAACCACAGGCACTGACAAATGCTGTTTAACCATTTGTATGAGGCTGTCAGCCCAATCAGAGTGATTTGTACTTAATGAAATAGCAAGCACTTTCAGCGTGGCCAGAAACATGGGATCAGGAGTCTTAGGAGAAATTACTGTGTCTCTGACTGAGCCTGTCCTTGTGGGACTCTCTGGGGACAGCCTGCTTCGGGTAGACACGCCAAAGGGAAAGTTCTACTTTCTTATTATTACCTGTTGAAACAGAAACACAACTTTTTCCTTGATTGAGCAAAGGTTTTAAAACTTAATCATCACGATTGTTATGTTTCAATGTTTGCTTTTTATAATGCGTGCACTGGTTCCTTCCTGAGGCTTGCCTGGTCTCCATCTGAACCCCTCCTGTACTTGGCGTTGCAGCTCCTGAGGGGACTGATCTACTTCTTTCGAGGCCACTCCTGAGGTTCTGGCTCCAGCCCTTTTGCTGGTTTCTCCAGGCATTCTAAAGCCCTTGAGCAATTGCTATACATTCTGATAAACTTTTAAAAAATCATTTCCATTTCCTTTCATGTTCCCCACCCCTGCTGAAGCCCAGCACAGCTTTTGGGCTGTGCGCCTTTGCCGGGCTGGCATCATTTCAAGTGGGGACAGGACGTTAGGGACAAAGGCAGGTAAGTCACCAGAGTTTGGCAAAGCATGAGCCAGCGTCTACTGATGCTTTCTGCTCTCTACCGGTGGGGGAGTAGGCTGCCACAATCTGTGATCACTCTGTATCCCCCCCACCCCCACCCCCATGAGAGAGGGGCATCGCTGCTGCCTCTGGGGACCAGGGGCAGAGGCTGCAGCAGGCAGATCCAGGCAAGGCAGCGACGCTTTCCCCAAGAAGCTGCAGTAGATGGCTGGGGCTTGGAACCTCAGCAGAGAGTTTTTTTACAAAGGGATCCCGGAGCCAGGGGTGTCACAGAGAACACCGTGAGCCGTCACGCGTGGAGAAGGAGCTTTGCCGCGGCAGGATGCTCTTGTACAGAGTCAGAGGCACGGAGCAGCCCAAAAGTGTGACCCAAAAGACCTGAAACCAACCAAGGAAGGGTAGTTATTTGAGCCGGTTGTTAACCCTATCCGCACGATGCCGACAAATAGGAGGGGCGTCCGCTTAGTGAAGCCATTCAGGCGCTCACCTGACCACACGTTAGAACTCTAATTAGATGCAAGCACACACCTGCATAATTAGAAAAATTAATTTACTTCTGAAAAAGAGAAAATATAAAGTTACCAGAAAGAAAGAAAAAAATACCTTTTACAGCAGCGGTTCCCTTTGGGGGTCGAATGACCCTTTCACAGGGTCGCCTGACTCAGAGCAGTAACAAAATGACAGTGATGAAGTAGCTACGAAAATAATGTTATGGTTGGGGGGGTCACCGCAACATGAGGGACTGTATTAAAGGGTCACGGCACGAGGAAGGTTGAGAACCACTGTTTAACGGGATGAACTTACAAAGTGTTTCTTAGAAGCAAAGATTGAGTTAACTATTCAAAAACATTCTGGGTGAAACTACTCCAAGTCCTGCAACAGAAAGACACAGCTCGACAGGACATCTATTTTAAACAACATCGCAAAGTAGATAAAAATAATTTTTTAAGGCAGTCTTAGAAGTCTGCCCGCTGGGGGCATTTCTACTGTCTTACAGGGTTGTTAGAACCAACTCATCAGCAGTGGGGTTTTTTCGTTCATCAAACTGCCTTCAGACACAACAACACCAAGAACATCATGAAGGCTGAGGATATGTTGGGCAGAAATAAATTCTATCTTTAATACCCTTTCGTTTCACACAGATGTAATATGAACACGGAACTGTGAATTTGGGCGCTCAGACTGTTGTCCACGAGGGAACTGGGTGTCCCAGACCCGTGTAGTTCCGAAGGGTCCAGAGAGAAAGCCGTGGACACACGCGGCCAGCAATGCGTTAACCAGTCACTTCCAAAGAAAGGACGTGGGTTCTCCTCAAATGGAGAAGGGACGTTGTCTGCTGCTTCTGCTTTTTAAGGGCACTCTCGGGTTGGTGAGCGTGGCTCCACAGACGGTCAGCAGCGTTCTAATCCGTTTCTCAGGACACCCTGGGCCTGGAACACCTTCAGGTTTGTGCCTGGCTGCCGCTCTGGGCCAGTTTGTCTCAGGATTCTCTTGGAGTGGATTGCTGTCGATGCAGGTAGCTTTAACCTTCGGCACCTTATCGTTTGAACTCCCTTTTTGGTCTGTTTGGATCTGTTGATTTTAAATATTTTATTTCTTTTTAAATTGAACTTTTTTATCTGTTAGGTTGTTCGTTTTCTAGTGTTTCTTTTCCATGTACCAAATCCAGGACAGGTGAATCTACAGAGACAGTAAGTGGATGAATGGCTCCTGGAGGGGACGGGAGGGGGCTTGGGAGGGATGGGGGGCTAATGGTGGGTTACAGGTGTTAGAATGCTAAACGTTAGACTTGGGAGACACTGGAGAGGCGATTGGAGAGACTCAATGGTAGGAGACAGGGCTGTTGGAGGACATCTGAGCGGGCCTCTGACCTGACTCGAAGGCCCTCCCCGTGCAGACTAGCGGCTTTTACAGGACTAGAGCAGGGGACTTCTGATACATCTGTGGAGGGCTGGGATGTCTTTCGACTTTGGAGAATTGCGTGTTTGTGCTATTTGAACGGGGAGGGAGTGGGGTAGGGAGAGGTTGGGGCTCTTCTGCACGCCTTTCAACAAGAGAAAAGAAAACGTCCTGAAAGTGATTGTGATGGCGATTGTACAACTTTTCTTTCTTTCTTTCTTTAATCGTTTTACTGGGGACTCGTACAACTCTGATCACAATCCGTACATACATATATTTGTACAACTTTCCTTGATGGGACTGAACTATCTGGTATAAGTTAATTATATGCCAATGAAAGTTGTTTTAAAAAGTTACCTCCGAGGACGGTTCTGGCTTTGCGTCGACGTACTCCCCAGGCTTCGAGCTTAAGGTGTTTATCAAGCCAGTTCTCAGCCTTATTTTTTTGTTGTTTGTTTATTGCTTGTTCTCACAAGGTTCTTTGATCATTCCCTTAGCACACAGGGGTCCCCAAACTTTTTAAACGGGGCCAGTTCACTGTCCCTCAGACCTGTTGGAGGGCCGGACTATAGTTTAAAAACAAAACTATGAACAAATTCCTATGCACAGTGCACATACCTTATTTTGAAGTAAAAAAACAAAACGAGGCAAAAACACCCGGCAGACCAAATAAATGTCCTCAGCGGGTCGCATGTGGCCCATGGGAGGTAGTTTGAGGACGCCTGTCTTAGCAGCTAGGGCCAAAGCCCCTGTTCTGCCCCCGTCGGGCCTAATATTGATACTATATCATGTTATAGCATGTCCACATAACTGTTCCTGAAATCGAGTCTGTTCTAATTCAGGCTATAGCCTTAGGAGACCTGGGTGCTCTCCTGCTTTCCAACGGGCTTGACCCGGATGAGTTTCTGCATCACTTCTCTGGACTTGATCCACATCTCCTGTGGCAGACTGATGGGCGGAGCTTGTTGTTGGGTGCCCTCCAGTCTGTTTTGACAACAAAAAGAAGCGCTGCTGGCCCCGCACTAGCCTCACAGATGCTCCATCTGAGCTCTCACGTCATGGAAAGCACCACGGCTAGGGCCAGGCGCACCTTCGTCCTCAAAGTGCAGCCTCATTCTCCACGACCCTAAGGAGGTCTTGTGAAGCCCATCTCGCCATCTTGTGATTTCCTGACAGCTCCTCCTAGCTTCGTTTTGATCGTGTTATTCTGACAACTGCTTCTGTCCGCGTTGATTGTGGATCCAGGGAAAATTAAATCCTCACCACGTTCAGAGTGCAGGGCTGCCGATGACGGCAGGCTATAGAGCAGCTCCAAGCGGTTCTGAGCAGTCCTAGATCGATTGTGAATGAACTGGGGACCTTCAGCCCATCAGTTCCTGGGTAAGGGTCGGGGGCAGAGCCTAACCAATCCATCAGGTCGCAGCCTGATGACTCTTGTTAGGGATGGAGCCGAGTTGAATCCTCTCTGGCCCTTCTTTTGCTGGAGCTGGATCTTGACTTTGCTTCCTGGATCTCCTGATGCATCCCCTGCCACCCCAGGAGCTCATGGCCGCAGAGGCGGCTGCATTTGGCAGTGGATTCATTGGGCCCACTTTGGGTTCCTATTACCTCTGCCTCCTCCAACCTGTGCTCCCCCTTGGTCTCTGCTTCATCCTCCTGCCTCCGGTTCATCAGCGACCAGAGTCAGGCGATGCCTGACTTGAACCAGACTGGACTGACCTATGTCTACACCGATGAGTAAGCCCCGTATTGGTCTAAATCTTTCTGTATGCACACACATAGGATCGCTGGTTTCCCTTCCCTGGAGAACCCAGTTTTTGTTGTGACTGAACACCGCCACCTGGTGTGTGAGTCTGGAAACGACAGAGATTGATTTGTCAGAAGGAAGTTCATTTGAAATAACTTTTTAAATTTACTCTTTAACATCATTCCCCCAAATTAAAAGACTCAGGATATCAGAGGAGAGGGCAAAATAACTGGTTCTAGGCAATAGGACTCCTTAAAGAAGTCATAATCCAACTTTTAGAGGTCAAGGTGGATTCGAATAAGCCTAATGGTCAAAGATCAGATCCTGGATCTCACTGCCATCCAGGGGATTGGGACGCAGGGCAGCCCTGTAAGATGAAGCAGAGTTCCCCTCGAGGGCTCCTGAGGCTGTACATCTTTACAGGAGCAGCTGGTGGTTTCAAATGGTTGTAACAACCCGTGCCTAACCCACTGGGCACCAGGACTTCTCCAGGGTGGGTGAGAAGATGGCCTGTGGAAACCAATGAGGGGTCTTGGGAAGGCAGTCACAGTGAGGAGCCTGCATTAGGGGGAAGGACCAAGACTGGGTCCAACCTTTGGACTTTTCATCCCTACCTAGCTGTGGACACAGCAGCGCTTTCGCATCACAATTAGGATCAGGATGGTAGGAACCTCTTCTGTTCTCACTGACTGTTTTCCCAGCAGCCATCCAGGGATGTGCATCAAGGATTGGTGATGATTACAGTCCCCTCCCCCCAACCCAAGGACACATAACGTGGAATAGTTGCCAGGTTAATGAAAGATTTAGTTAAGCACCTGAGGAATGGACTCCGTATTAACTCCGTTCTCCCCATGAGTTTCTGAGGCAATGAGGGGAAAGGAGTCAGAGGGGGCTGACACAGTATGAAGAGAATGGCATTCACAATAGCCCCGCCACGGTTCATGGTCAGTTCATCGTTAGGGCGCGCTGCACTTGGTGCTCTGTTGTCAGGTGCGGGCAAGTCCGTTCCCACTCCTAGCAACCCTGTGTGCAAGGAAGCATCGCGGTCGCTTCTGGGTTGAGTCCATCGTGGCAGCCATTGTGTCAATCCATTTCCCTTGAGGGTCTTGCTCCATTCTGCTGACCCTCTGCTTTACAAGCAGGAGCCTGGTGGTTTGGCGAGTTAAACGCACCAGGCTGCTAACTGAGGTTGACACCGGAAAACCGCAGCCACTCTGCCTCAGCGTCCTTCTCCCAACAAGATGTACCGACTCGGAAACCCAGGGGCAGGTCTTCTCTGTAGGGCTGCTCAGTGGCAGTGAGTGAGAATCTAAGCCCCTCATTCTTGATGTTTCTGCTCCTGGTGCTGCCTTCTGTACATAGTCGACCTGCTCGGATTATTTTCTCCGCATGCAGATTAAGTGTGGTGAAAGGACACACTCCAAACCATCCTCATCCTGATTTTAACCCACATGCTTTCTCTCTGGTTCTGTACGAATGACTGCTGGTTGATGTATGTACTGCTTTCACATAAGCACCATTGACATATTCTGAAATTCCCATTCTTGGCGATATTTTTCTAGTGCTATGGTAGAATTCTTTTGCACCCAGTAAAACACCAACCATCAAGTTGGTTCCGACCCATAGCAACACCCGTGCACAACAGAACAAAACACTGGCTGGCCCTGCACCATCCTCACAATTGTTCCTGTGCCTGAACCCATTGTTGCAGCCACTGTGTCCATCCATCTCCTCAAGGGACTTCCTCTTGTTCACTGCCCCTCTACCAAGAGTCATGTCCTATTCCAGGGCCTGGGTTCTCCTGACAACATGTCCAAAGTGTGTAAGAAGAAGGCTTGTCATCCTGGCCTCTAAGGGGCACTCTGGCCACACTGCTTCCAAGACAGATCGATTTGGCTTTTTAGCAGACCATGGTAATTTCAATATTCTCCAGCACCACAATTCAAATGCATCAATTCTTCTACAGCAGTGGTTCTCAACCTTCCTAATACCACGGCCCTTTAATACAGTTCCATAACCTTGCTTTTCGATTCTCTACAGGGTATTCTGCAGTAAATATGCCTAATTAATCAGTTTTTTTATTGCTTTACTGCTTCTATGAACATTGATTGTGATTCTACTTTTCCTGATATTTTCTGCCAAGATCCATCTGGCATTTACAGTGTTATCCCTTATTCTATGTTCTATGTGCAATGTTATCCCTCATTCTATGTTCTCTTCAATATTTGGCTGACATTTGTGGCACTTACCTGTTTATGTACTGCTCTGGGAGAAAAAAATTGCCCTCAGTCAATGCCAACTCACAGTGACCCTGCAGACAGGGTAGAACTGGCCCTGTGGGTTTTCTGAAACCATTAACTCCCTTGACGGGAGTAGAAAGCCTGACCATTTTAAAATTAATTTAAGAAAACTGTACTTGCTTCTGATATGAGAGAGATTGT
Source organism: Tenrec ecaudatus (assembly GCF_050624435.1). Classification (NCBI taxonomy): domain Eukaryota; kingdom Metazoa; phylum Chordata; class Mammalia; order Afrosoricida; family Tenrecidae; genus Tenrec; species Tenrec ecaudatus. Next base: position 215,460,371 of record NC_134532.1, on the reverse strand, counting down.
TCCATTGCTTCTGGATTTCGTTGGCTGAGCTTTCTTTAGAATGGGCACATGTGGGTCTTTCAGGAAGTTAGCCAAGTAGCTGACCTTCTAATTCTTCAACAGAGGTGCGTGAGTTCTTCCAACACTGCATCCATCTGAGAGATGTAAATTAGGATTTGTCCAATTTCAGGAAACTTCTTTTTTTGTCAATGGGGCAAAATAGTGGTAAGCCCTCAATAAGATGGATTGACAACCGTGGCTGCATCCATGGGCTCCAACATAGTAACAATATTGAGGATGTTGCAGGACCGTGCAGTGTACTGTGTTGTGCATAGGCTCACTGTGGGTCAGAGCCGATTCGATGGCACATATGATAGTTAGGTTTATTGTGCCAACAAGGCTGATAGAAACATGTCGTGGAAGTGAATCAGGCCTAGCTTGATTGGAGGGTGATGAGATCAATGGCTTTCCAAGGTCACCCTTCTCTCTTCTTCCTGGTGATCAGCCCAGTGTGCTGCTGCTGCTTGAGCTAGTTCTTTGCCTCAATCATCTGCTGCACTACCCATGGGCCAAGCCAACCTGTGGATCGTGTTGCCAGAGCTAGAGACTCCTTCGAGCCTGCTTCACTCTACTGCTGGTGAGTACATCACTTGAGCTCAAAGCTGGTGGATCCTGTCCTTGTCCATTGCTTTAGTTTGAGATCCCATTGGGGCTTGCTTTGCTAAGTCCCCAAACTACTGACTGTTGCTGCCCCACTCTGCTGCTTGCTGCCTGCAGGCAGACTGCTCTGTCTGCTTCCTTGACCTTGAACTGGTAGCCCATGTGAGTTTAAGGACTTTGAGTATATTCATTGTTCCATGAAAGTGAGTTGAACTGAGCCCTCTGTACTACTATGTTGATTGATTAGCTGTCATGTTCCTTTTTGCTGTATAAACACACACACACACACACACACACACACATATAATAAGTGTCCTGGTTTTGTTTCTCTAGAGAACACTGCCTAACACCAATACCACTATATCCACTGTTGGATCTGTATTATATTATGTACAGTCCTTGGGTCACACAGACTGCTGTGCCGTTTCCATTTGGACTTAGTTGATGCTTCATGTAAATGGCTGATTATTTGAAAGCAAGCTTTGAGACCATACACACTATTCCTTCCGAAAGCCAGGCACCATCTAGTTTCTTCACCACATTTTGCAATACATTCACATCTTGAGTGACCCCTTCTTGAAGGTGAGTATAAAGCAGGGCCATGTCATAAGAACTCATTTTTCTCAGATTGGGGCTGGACTAAAGGGGGAGCCCCACATCCATTCACATGTTTGGTTTATATAGGTCTCTGGTTTACTTTGGAAACATCATTTCATGTTCATGAACATTATAAATCATCTTCAGGCATAAGCTAATAGTATCCAAAGTGTTGTTAATTTAGCCAATAGTATAGAATTTAAAACACTGTTGAGAAAAGAAAATTATACAAGTATTGGTTAGCTATGAACTGCAATACATCAATTGTTGACTTATACAGTTTAAACTCTAAAGTGACTGGACACTATTTACACAATAGATGATAAGGCCAAACTTTAAGTAATGCTCACATCAACACAACTGTGCTTACCATATTAAAACACGTGTTAGGCAGGGTTCTCTAGGGAAACAAAACCAGGACACTTGTTATTATATATGTGTGTGCGTAGGCTTATACAACCCAAAGGAATATAATAGTCAATTAGTGCACATAGCAGGACAGGGGGCTACTGGAAGTCCTTCAACTCAGGAGGCCAGCTGGATCCACGGTCAAGGAAGTAGAGAGTTGAGTCTTCCTTTGGACAATGCAGACAGAGTCGGCCCACAGGCAATAAACAGCAGGCGAGTCACCAACAGTCAGCAGCTCAGGAGCTCAGCAGGCCCGGATGGCATGTCGAACTCAAGCAATGCAAGGTGACAGGAATGTCCACACCAGCAGTGTGGCGAAGCAGGTCTTGAAGGAGCCTCAACCTCTAGTGACATGATCCCTGGGTTGGCTGTCCCAGAGGTAGTGTAGCTCACAAATTGAATCAGAGAACTAGTCAAAGCAGCCACATGCTGGTCTGATCACCAGAAAGCAAGAGAGAGGGGTGGACCATGCAGAGACATTTATCTCTTTGCCAAATTTTCCTATTGGCCAGGTTGGCACAATAAACCTATCTATCACAACACGTCATAATAAAGCAATGAGGACGTGGAAACAAATATACGGGAGTCCTGGACCACCCGCCATTCATTGGACACCACCACAGCAAAAAATAAAAGCCTGTAAATAGTTCCAGGTCTCTCTGTTGAGCTTTATGCGTGTTTTCCGGTGGAGTCTGAGGAGGTCCCATGCCCTGTCCCTGAAGTCTTTATTTTGGGATTTCTCGGGGACTTCATTGCTTTGCTCCCCTTGCTGCTCTGTTGCACGCTCTTCTTGTTTCCCACTGGTGTGGTGGGGTCAGATGGGGCACGGTTCCCGCCCTGTGTCTCCAGTGCTGTCCCCATAGTGCTGTGGGTCAGTGAGGACCATTGTGTCTTGTGGTGGGGCCGGCCCCATGGTCTTCTCTGAGGACTGACTTCTCTGAGCAGGAATATCGCCCTTGGGGCTTGGTGGGCCAGGATGTGTTCCACTCTCTCTGTCTCCTTTCCTCTTAGTTTGCTCCTGTGTGCTTTGAGCAGATGTCCCCACCCCCAGAGCTGCAACTCAGTGCTGTCCTCTGTCGGACATTCTTCTGGGGAGAGGGTCCATTCTGCATGTTCTCTGAATTAATTCTGCCCATTGGGTGTTTGTGAATTTCCGAATCCAGGGTCTAAGTAAAGGACATTGAGTCTAATTCTGAAGGTGGGTCTGCTGGGGCTGTAGAGGATATAGACCAGTGGTTCTCAACCTTCCTGATGCCGTGACCCTTTAATACAGTTCATGTTTTGTGACCCCTCAACTCATAAAATCATTTGTGTTGTTACTTCATAACTGTAATTTTGATAGTTATGAATCAGGCAACCCCTGTGAAAGGGTTGATCAGCCCCTGAAGGGGTCACCACCCACAGGTTGAGAACCACTGATACAGACTTTCAGGAGAACTGGGTGGGTGCGGTTGCTTGCAGTGCTCCAGATGAGCGATAGACCCAAGTTCCTGACCTACGCAGTAAGGGAGAGAATGGAGGAAGATTCTCATATCTGTTTGTTCAAGGTTCCAGTCATCAGTGAAAGGTCATTTGATCTGAAGGCATGCTTTTACCAACCCGCATGCCTAGTGGCTGTATTTTCAGCTTCTTCAGGGTCCAGGACAATGCTTTACTTTGAGTCAGGCTGATCATTCAGTCCGTACTTGTAAGTGCTGTCCAGTCGGTCCCAACTCATGGCAGCCTAATGTACCACAGGGCGAGCCCTGCCTGGACCGGCTCTGTCCTCTAATTGTTAGGTTGTAGCCACGGCGCCCATCCATCTCATCAAGTGCCTTCCTCTTTCTCATGCGGCCAGGAGCCAGCGTCCCCTGGGCAGTAACTGGCTGCCGAGGAGCTTCTCCAGTTCGCATCCCCCTACCCAGAGGATCTCCCCAGGGACTCGTGGTCTGTAGAAGGGAGAGGGAGGGCTACTAGAAAGGAGGGCTTCCTGCAGACCTTTGTAGTATGCTCAGACTATTGAACAGCTGTATTCTCAACCTCATCCTTTTTTTAAAAAAAAAAACCATTTATTGGAACATAATTCATCTAATAGTTCAATTATATCAAGAAGAGTTGTACAATCACTACCACAATTTTAGAACATCTTTCTTTTTAAAAGAATCACTTTATTAGGGACTCATACAACTCTTATCACAATCCATACATACATCAATTGTGTAAAGCACATTTGGACATTCATTACTGTCATCATTCTCAAAACATTTGCTCTCCACTTAAGCCCCTGACATCAGCTCCTCATTTCCCCCCTCATTCCCCGCTTCCCCCTCCCTCATAAGCCCTTAATAATTTGTAAATTATTATTTTGTCATATCTTGCACTGTCTGATGTCTCCCTTCACCCACTTTTCTGTTGTCCATCCCCCAGGGAGGACGTTATATGTAGATCCTTGTAATCAGTTCCCTTTTCCACCCCACTGTCCCTCCGCCCTCCCGTTATCACCACTCTCACCACTGGTCCAGAGGGTTTCCTTTGTCCTGGATTTCCCGTGTTTCCAGTTCCCGTCTGTACCTGTGTGTCCAGTTCCTATCTGTACCAGTGTACATCCTCTGGTCTAGCCAGATTTGTAAGGTAGAGTCGGGATCATGATAGTGGCAGGAAGGAGGGAGGGGGAGGAGGCATTTTGGAACTAGAGGAAAGTTGTATATTTAATCGTTGCTACATCACACCCTGACTGGCTCATCTCCGTGACCCTTCCGTAAGCAACCTCCTCTTTTTTCAGGATGCAGGTGACAGATAAGGAACCCAGATCAGGAGACTTGCTTTCCAAGCTTGATAGTAGGTAAGGAGACCCGGGTTATTTGTTTCCGTAAAGATCATTGATGTGAGATGCTATTGAGTCTGTTCCCACCCACAGTGACCTCATGCACAACAAGATGCAACTCGGCATGCTCCTGAGCCATCCTTACAATTGGTCCTATGTGTGCAGCCAGTGTTGCAGCCAGGAAGTCAGTCCATCTCATTCAGGGCCTGTGCATGAGGTTTTCAGTGGCCACTTTCTCTGCTCCAAGGCGCTGAGTTCTTCTTCATGTTCTTAGTCTGGAAGCTCTGTTGAAGCTGGCTCATGTTGGGTGACCCTGTTGACATTGAACTACCAGTGCATCGCTTCCAGCAGCACACAAGCCACAACAGTACGACAAACAAGGAGAAGTCCTAAAGATTACAGCCAAGAAAATGCTATGGGGCAGTTCTCCTCTGTCACTCTGTTGTCACTCTTTTGCTAGGAGTCAGAATTGACTCAATGGCACCGACAACAATAAGCATTGTTGGTGGTGCAGCTGTTAATAAATTGACTATTAAAGGAAAGAGTGGTGCTTTGTCCTTGTGATGGCTCAGTTTTATGTCAACGTGGGTAACTGGGTTAGTCTGGGTGGAATAGAGAAATTCATAGAGATACTCATATGTGTATAAGAAAGAGGTTTATATACAAGAGCAGTTGAATATTGAGAAAATGCCCCAGCCCAGTCCAGATCAAGTCCATAAGTCCAATATTAGTCCATATGTCTGACACTAATCCATAAATTCCTCTTCAGACTCATGAAACACATGCAATGATGCCAAATACAGGACGAGTGCAAGCCAGTGGGTAGAAAGTCTTTGGATCCAGTGGCATAAGCATCTCAGCGCTGGCAGGGGTTTCCACGTGGCTTCTCTGGCTTCAAGGTCTGGTTGCATCAGGGTAGGTCCATGTGGCTTCTCCAGCTCAGGCCTCTAGCATAGTTCCATGTGTCTTGTCAGCTGCAATGTGTCCCAGGGAGTGAGGAGAGAGAGAGGTGTCTTCCGCCTCTAAGAAGGAAATACTGGATTTCCCAGAATTCTCAGGAGAAGGCCATGCCCACACAGAGGCCTCATTGGCTATGATCTGATTGACAGACTAGACTCCACCCCTTCACTCATGATCCTCTCAAGTCCTAAACTGACGCCAGATTATGTAACTAGTGACCCAGGATAAAATTGAGGGAGGGGAGGTTACAATTGGGATGTGGTTTACTCTGAGTATAGATTGACTGTGGGGAAGCTAGCTTAGGGCTATTGCTGAATCTGCATCCTGCTCTGCTTCATCCACCTCCTATTTTGTCACCTGCTGATCCCAAGAGCCATCAGCAGCCTGCCGACCTTAGACTGATGCATTTGGTGCACATCAGATTCCTTCAGCTCTGCATCCACAAGTCTTTGGTCTTCTTGCTTTACCTCCCTGTTTCCTGTCCACCAGCTCCTGCATCTGCAGGATCTGAGGAAGTCTCCTGCTTGCATCTCACCCACAGTCTTGAACAGAACTGGGCTGACCCACTTCTACAACTGCATGAGCCACTTCCTTTGTTTTGTTTTGTTTGTCTTTTCTTATACATCAACCTTTCTATGTACATACGCAGACAACCTGCAACATGCCATGTGCAGATGACACAGCCTTGCTTGATGAAAGCGAGGAGGACTTGAAGCCCTTGCTCATGAAGGTCAAGGATGGTAGCCTTCAGGATGGATGACAACTCAGTGGGAGGAAGACCGAAATCATCACAACTGAATCAATGAGTTGGGCGGACACAGTGGCTGCATCAATGGGCTCAGGTCTAGGAACAATTCAGGCACAGGACTGTGCAGGGCTTCTTTCTGTTGTTCAGAGGGTCACTCTGAAAGGGAACCGAGCCAATGGCACCCAACAACGCAGCAACGACGACGTCTACACACACATGCAAGCGTCACTGGTTTTACTTCTCGAGAGAACACAGCCGAACACAGAACCCACCCCCAGCGCCCAGGAGCTCTGTGGGAGACAGACCTGGTAATGCGACTCTTCTGCAAAGATCACTGCCCAGAAAACCTCCTGGGGAGGTTCTACTGTGAAATGGGGTTCGTTTGAGTTGAAATCAATTCAGCAGCATCCAACAATATTGACAACAGTATTCAGAAGTGAATACAGTTAAATGAATTGCATCGTGTGTACCTAGCCCACCTTTTGACCTCCTTTTCCGTCTACAGCCACGGGGATCCTGGCGTTTGTGCCGCAGAGGCATCCGAGAGGCGGTGTTCGCAGGAGCTCCCTAAGTAAACAGCGGCACCGCGCCTTTGCTTTGTTGCTCCGAGCTTCATGATTGGGCTTTGCTCTTTGCTACGGTAGCCCTAGCCCTCAAGTCCTACAATCAAGGAGAAAAGGCAAAGAAAAAAGCATCTGGGGGGCTAATTGTGAAGGGAGTTTATACATGAAATGTTAGACTCTTCCCAGCAATGCAGTTATGAACATGCCGGACAGAGTTGGACCACTCTGGAGACGAATTCCTTCCTGGCAGCAGAAACAGCAGCTAGTTTGAAATACACGTCCAGATGGGTGTCTCTCACATCAGGCGTTCTTCACTCAAATGGTCTGACATTCTGATCTGGAAATAAACACACGTATGTAATATTGATCCAGGGAAAATATTTGTCCAATGACTCAATCTGCCCCAATGGATTACTCTGCTCTTCAAACATCAGACCAGGCTTCCCCCACTGGACAGTTTCCACATTTCTTCTGTGGAGAATGGGCCCCGCAACTCTGCCCTTCGTTGAGTGAATTCCCTCTTTCATACAGCCTCTCGGCACCACCTTCCCATTCACTGCCCGCTTTTATGTTGCTTTCACCTTCCTGCTTTCTCTGCACTCAACCAGAGGCAAGAAGAGGCTGCCGTCCTCTTTCTGCACATACTTTTCATGAACCTTCCCCATAGCTTACATGCACGATGGCATTTCTCTTTCCACTTGTCTCCCATAGAAACAGGTGAGCTCATCAGACCCTGCCCTTAAGCGCCCTCCAACATTCACAGCAAACAAATGAAGACAGCAGTCCCAAGGAGAGAAGACTGGAACCAACGTTTGCAGCAGTCCCGTGACCTTGAGGAAGGGCAGGCGCAGTCAGGCGTCCTTCGATTTAGGGATGGCTGCAATCCTGGTGCTCAATGACTAGAGGGGCCTCAGTACTCAGACCTGTGCAGTCACAGCTCCAGTCTAAATCCAGGGCTGAGCCGTGGAGCTGAGTGAAGGAGAAATGACACTGTCATTTAATGAGCTGGAAATCCCTCAGGAGGCGCCACAGGGATCAGCACAAAGAATGGTTTTATTTGGCAGGGCTTGTAAGGCTCTGAGAATAAGGACTACAAGCTACTCAGGTGTCTCCAAATTGGCTTTTCGCTGTAAATTTAAACACCCACCAGAACAAAACGACACTAAGTGAACTGACAGGTGAACCCATATTCACACAATGGAACCCATTTGGAAAATACCAGCGAAGAACTTTGGATCTGTCAGCTTAGGCTAAAAGAGTAGCTAAGCTGTATCACGGCCCTTGCAGACAAGTCCATCGCGTCTCAGCACAGGGCAGACAGGCTCTCGGAGGCCAAGAATGGGAAGGTATTTGTAAAGTCACACAGCTGTGACTGAGAGGTGGAGTGAAGCCCATCCTACTGAGCAAACTAAGAGGAGGGCAGAATTGCCCTAAACTGACTTCCCTGGGGGCATGGGCACAGTATCGCGAACAAGTGCACGTGATAATAGTGACTTAACAATTAACACAGAGCAGACATTTGAAATCAAATCTTCCAGGGAAGCACACCACTAACTCACCTGAACCACATGAATGAGAGAAAACGCACAGCAAACTCGGTGTGATCGTGAGGTTGTGTGTGACCGTGGCTAGGTCAGGAGTCTCAACCATGTGACGGCTGAGGCCTCCCCCTTGACGGGACCTGACAAATGTAATCAACTCCCTGATGGGATCTGCTCGGAGCAGCCAAGCGCTCCCGGGAAGATTCGGTGGAATGCTGGTGGTGTTGGTGCCGTCAAATCGAGTCTGACTCAGGGCAACCCAGTGCACAACAGAAGGAAGCCCTATCCGGCCCTGTGCCATCCTACAACTGTTCTTCTGTCGGAGCCCCTTGTTGTGGCCATCATGGCACCCATCTGGTCAAGGGCCTTCCTCTTTTTTTCTGTCCCTCTCCTTTACCATGCAGGTGTCCTGCAGGGACCGGTCTCCCCTGACAACCTGCCCAAAGTCCATGAGATTGTCTCAACATCCTTGTATAGGAGCATTCTGGCTACACTGCTGCCAGTACAGATGTGTTGTGCTCTGGGTAGCCTGTGGTACTTTCAGCCAGCACCGTAATGCAAAGCCGTCAGTTCTTCAGTCTTCCAAATTCCACGTCCATCTTCCACATGCATCTGTTTATCATGAAGTCCAGTTGTGGGGGTTTTGCTTTTCTTTCATCGGGCTACAGTCCACACTGAAGGCTACACGCCTTCATCTTCCTCAGCAAGTGCTTCAAGTCCTCCTCACTTTCAGTAGTATGGGGAGAAGATACAACCCTGACGCACACTTTTCCTGATTTTAAGGCATGCAATATGCCTCTGTTCTGTTCACATGACTGCCTCGATCCATGAACAAGTTCCAAACGAGCACATTGAAGTATTCTGGAGTTCCCATTCTTCTCAGGGTTACTCATAGTTTTTCTGATCCACACAGCAGAATGCTTTTGCATAATCAGTGAGACACAAGCCAATACATCTCTGGTATTAAAGGCTTTCAGCCAACATCCATCTGACATCAACAGTGATATCCCTTGTTCCATGTCCTCTTCTGAATCCAACCTGAGCCTCTGGCAGCTCCCTGTCCGTGTACTGCTGCAATTGGTGCTTGATGATCCCAAGCAAAATTTCACTTAAACGATATCAATGATATTCTCAAATTTGAATAAATTTTGGGTTGCCATATATACTCATATACTTGAGTATAAATCAACCCAAGTATCAGCTGAGGCTCCTAATTTTACCACAAAAACTGCATTAAAATGTGCTGAAAAACTCGACTTATACATGAATATATATGGTGTCTTTCTTTGGAAAAGGTAGGATGGGAATCTCTTACACTCAGTTGGCTGTCTTCCAAATTTCCTGCCATAACCGTGTGAGGGCGTCAAGGGCTTCGTCAGCGTGTCGAAACATCTCAGTGGATATTCCACCCATTCCTGGAGCCTTGTTTTTGGCTAATGCTTTCAAACACACAATGAGTAAGAAAAAAAGACCATCAATATTTAAAAAGCCAGGGAAGGAGTTTTTATCATGGACCAGTCAAGAGAATGGTTGGATTTCCTTGTATGTGAATCAATATTATCCCATCACAGATGACAGCATCATACTTCAAGATAGATGTTTGATGTCCTTTTTGATTCCTACAATGAATCTATTATTCCCTATGCAGTGGTAGTTGGCTATTCTGGCTCTTCTAGCCAGAGTTTCTAAGTCCTACCAAATGATCTTTTCCTGCATGGGAAGAAGGTGAGGGGAGATACTGATAGGATAGTGATAGGATTCATCTGTGAGCAATTGTGAACAGGATTCCCTGGAGGGCCATCTGCAGCGTATGAAACAAGCCCTCTTGGAAGCAGAAGAAAGGAATCTCACAAACCGCAAGAGCTGTGAGTGGAGTGAGTCCTCTGGACCTGAGGTCCCCTCTACAGTGAACCTCTTGGATCCCAAAGACATGGGTGGACCAGTAGCTGCTGTTCTGGAGGCCAGAGCAAGAGGAGTGATGACCTTCCCAACCCACAAAGCAAGTAACGCTGGGGGCTTTTGCGAGGAGGCTGGGTTGTGGAGTGGGGGGCTTCTTTCCGCTTAGTTGGGGAAATTGAGCTTGCTGCCCCTGAAAACGAAGATGGGTTCTCTTCGGCTGAGGCTTAGTGGATTAGGATGCCTCTGGGAATTTAATTTATGAAGCTGCGCGTGCTGATCCATGAAGCTTGAGCTGAATGCCTTCAGGTTGGGGCTGGCAGCAGCGTGGGCATTTATGAGCAGACCTGAAAGAACTTTGGAGCAGGTCCTGATAAACAACTCAACCCTGAGCATATCTCACTGGCATTACAGCTTGCTAACTTTCATAGTAAATCCTTTCATCGTAAGTGTGTCTATGAGTTCTGTGTAACCATTGTAAGGGACATTGGAACCTAGAGACAAAGAAAGACTGATAAGACAGCATGCCCCCAGCATAGACCATATGATTTTCTAATTAAGAAGGGCCAATATCAGTCTGTTTTAGCTCGTTCACACCAAAGGTATCCATCTTTCTGTTACTATTCCATATCTAAGGACTTTCACATTTTTAGATTCATACTCGGTGCATCTGAATTCTGTTGACTGGTGTTTACAGCAGTTTCTTCATTCTGAGTTGTGCCCCGTCAGTAGAGGAGGCTCTTCAAGGCTTTCCACATCCGTGTCATGATGGTTGACCCTACTTTGGGAAGGCAGCTCTCCCTCAGTCACATTCTGAGAGCCTTCTGACCTGAAGCACTCATCTTCTGGCACGATCTCTGACAGTGTTCTACTTCTATTCATGAGGTCTTCAGCTTCTGACAATATCTGGATGCTGTCCAAAGGTTTTCAGTCGCAGGGTCAGACCAGGCACAATTCCTGCACTGTGTCTCCAGTGCTGTCCCCTGAAGCGCTGTGGGTCAGTGAGGGGACATCAGGTCTCATGGTGGGGCTGGCCCTACTGTCCTCTCTGTGCCTTGGCTGCTCTGAGCAAGAGTGTTGCCCCTGGGGCTTGGTGGGCCAGTGTTTGGTCCACTCTCTCTCTCTTTTTCCCTCTTAGGTTGCTCCTCCCAAGGCTGTATCTTCAGTGCTGTTCTCTGCAGTGCAATTTTCTGGAGTTGGGGTCGATATAGCTGGGATTGGGGGCGGCCTGGCAGACCTCTCTATTACTTCGCTGCTTCCTGCTGGTATGTTTCTCTCAAGGCTTGGCACACCAGGTTGAAGTCTGGTCCCTCTCTCCCTTTCCTGTGGAGGCATAAACAATACCTTCCCCGTGGGTGGGTGGTTTGGTGCCCTGTTTCCCCACTACCCACATCTTCTTTTTGGGGTGGGGGCTCTCTTCTCCTCCTTTTCATTTGGCTGCCATATGCGTCCCTGGGTTGGGTCTGACCCCTGCCAGAGTGCCGGGGCCTCGCTCCAGAAATGTATGCCTTAGAGGCTTTCCCCCTAGGCCCCTTGTGCTAATTGAGCTTACTTCAGTGAACTCAGCTGTGCTTGCCCTTTTGTACTTGGCTTACTTCGCTTAGCATCATTTCCTCCAACTCTTCCCATGTGACGATGTGCTTCGTGAGCTCATCACTGCTTTTTAGGAACGTGTAGCTCTCCATTATATGTATGTACCAGAGTTTTTTAATCCATTCGTCTGTTGATGGAAATTTGGGTTGTTTCCAACTCTTTGTGATTGTGAACTGTGCCACAATGAACATTGGAGCACAGGTGTCTGACCTTGGTCTGTTTCTTACTCTTCTGGGTAGATGTCCAGTAGGGGGATTGATGGGTCATGTGGTAGATGGATTTCCATTTGTTTTAGGTATCAACAAATTGATTTCCATAATGGATGCACATACCTACAGGACCACCAGCCTGGATGAGAGTTCCTATCTCACCACACCCCCTCCAACACTTGCTTCTTTCTGATTTTTTGAACTGGGACATCTTTGAAGGTGTTAGGTGGCATCTCATAGTTGTTTTATTTGGCATTTCCTTCTGTCTAATGATTGGGAACATTTCCTCCTATGTTTATTGACCATTCAGATTTCTGCCCTTGTGAAACTTCTGTTCAGGTCCTTTGCCCACCTTCGTAATAGGCTATTATTATTATTACAGACTAGCAGAGTATTGTATATATTGGTAGTAAGGCCTTTGCATGATGCATCACTGCTAAATATGTTTTCCCAGTCTGTGGGTTCTCTTCTTACTCTCTTGGTGGCCGGGGAAAAACATGAAGGTCATACAACAAACCAGCAAGGGAACCAAAGCAACGTAGTTACCGAGGAATCCCCCAAAACAGACTTCAGACATAGAGGGCAGCACTTGGCACCTCATCAGACTCAATCGGAAAAACCTACAAAGGGTCAGCAGAAAGACCTGGAACTATTCATAGGCTTTTTTTCTTTTTTCCATGTCTATCTGTATAAGATAGGCAAGGTAAACAATCCCAAGGAGAAAACAACAGGACTCATGGTTCTGGAGCATGGAGAGGGTGGAGTGGGGCGAAGCAAATGGGGAGCCAACCAACCTAGGGACAAGGGAACAACAAGAGATCTAAATTCGATGGTGAGGAGAGTGTAGAATGCCTGGTGGGGTTCAGTCAAGGACAACGTAGCTGAAAGGAATTACTGAGAGCTGAATGAAGGTTGAATATGATAGTGGGACAGGAGGAAAGTAAAAGGAAGTAGAGGAAAGAACTAGGAGGCAAAAGACATTTATACAGATATAAATATATGCATGTACATATGTAAATCTATTAACATATAACAATAGGGACCCAGGCCCATTTACATGGTTTTTCTTGGCAAGGTAGCTGTACTTTATTGGCATACGACAGTGAGTGCTTCATCTGTTTGTAGAGACATTTCAGTTGGTATTCCATCAGTTCGTGGTGCTTTGTTTTTCACTGGTGCCCTCAGTAAAGCTGAAACTCTTCTTTCAATGCCATTGTTTTTTTCCCCTTTAAGAACCATTTTATTGGGGGCTTGTACAACTCTTATCACATCCATACATCCATCCATTGTGTCAAGCACATTTGTACATTTGTTGTCATCATTCTCAAAATATTTGCTTTCTGCTTGAGCCCTTAGTATCAGCTCTGCATTTTCCCCCTCCCTCCCTGCTCCCCTCTCCCTCAGGAACCCTTGATAATTTAGGGGGGTGGGAAACAGAAAATTGGGTGAGGGGAGACGTCGGACAGTGTAAGATACATAGTAAGTATTAAGGAAGCAGATGGACATTGGGTCTCTACTCAAGCCCTCCTTCAATATAAGAACCCTTTGTTCTAATAACCTCAACCTTTGTGATACTCACCTTCTCGACACGATCGCTGAACACAAAGCGGGTGCATAAACAAATGTGGTGAAGAAAGCTGATGGAGCCTGGCTATCAAAAGATATGGCATCTGGGGTCTTAAAGGCTGGAAGTTAAACAAGTGGCCATCTAGCTTGGAAGCAACAAAGCCCTCATGGAAGAAGCACATCAGCCTGTGTGATCACAAAGTGTCAATGGGAATCAGATATCAGGCATCAGAAGACCCCAAGAAATCATACTGATGTGAATGAGTAGGGTAGGAGTGGAGACCCAAAGCCCATCTGTAGACCATTGGACCTCCCCTCACAGAATGGTCACAAGGAAGGGCTGAGTAGGCCAGAGTGCAATAGAGCACTGATAAAACACATAACATTTCTCTGCTGCTTTAATGCTTCCTCCCTCCCCACTATCATGACCCCAGTAGTACCTTGCACACCCGGCTAGACTGGAACACGTACAATGGTACAGATAAGAGCTCCCGACACACGGAATCCAGGATACATAAACTCTCTATAAGACTAATGGGAATATCGATACCATTAGGGTATTGAGAAAGTTGGGGGAGAAAGGAGGAACTGATGGCAATGATTGACATATAAGCCCCCCTTCCCCCAAAGGGGATGAACAACAGAAACCTGGGTGGACAGAGACAGCAGACAATGTAAGATAAGAAAAAAGAATGATTTATAATTTATCAAGTGTATATGAGGGTAGGGGTGGGGGAAAGGGAAAAAAGAGGAGGTAATACCAAAGGCTCAAGTAGAAATAAAATGTTTCAAAAATGATGGCAATATATGTCCAAATGTGCATTATACAATTGATGTATGGATTGTTATAAGAACTTAAAGTATCCCCAATCAAGTGATCTTCAAAACAACAAGCCAGTTTATTGACAACAACCAAAAAAGGTTTTCCGTGGCTACTTCCTCACACGCACTGGTAGAGCGGACACAGGGTCAAGGGGATCTGATATGAAGACATTTCTAAACTTGTCATTGGTTATGATACAATAACCATTTCCTACAGTACTTACTGCCAGAGCTCTGTGGACAGTAAAAGGTTAGCCAGAAGCTAGAGACTGGTCTCTGGAAAAATCTTCCCATAAAATTCGTAAAATTGTAAGCACCAGGCTGCACACAGGACGAGGTCATGTTGTGTGCTAGGGTACATGGGATCATTATGGGTGGAAACTTACTAAAGGGACCAAAGACTAGCAATTTTCATGAGAGCAGACTGCCTCATCTCTCTGCACCGGAGCAGCTGGTGGCTTCAAACAGCTCACCTTTCTGTTACGCCCCGAGTTCCGGGGCTCCAACAAATGGGGAGTAGAATTTATCATTTCCCACAGTGGATGATGACCTCTTGGGGGTCGTTGGAAATATTGGGTGAGGGCGGGGGCAGGAAAGCAGATAGCACACTTTAACAACAGTGATTATGAGCTATGGTACACAAGTTTTTCATTGCCAGAGAGGATGCACTGGTAAACTAAGGGGGGAAGGGTGTCTGAAAAGGGGAATGTAGCTCAAATAAGTTGGGGAGTCAATAGTTTCTCAAAAAACTTTCACTACCATCAAGTCGATTCTGCTTATAGCGACCCGCTTGTCTGTCAGTCTGTCCCAGTGCGGTGGCTTGTGTGTTGCTGTGGTGCTGGAAGCCAGGTCACTGGTGTTTCAAACGCCAGCAGGGTCACCTGGAGTGAACAGGTGTCAGCAGAGCATGCAGACTAACAACAGACTACAAAGAAGGGATTGCCACCCACTTAGGGGGAAGAAGCCACAGAAAACCTTACGCGTAGCTTGGAAGCATTTTCAAATACTGAAAGCCTAAGCAAAGGAGGCTGACTTGGTCTGAGATACTGCCATCAGATGGGCCCCTCCAGGCCAAGGAGACTTGAAACGTGACTGAAGAAGAGCGGATTTCTTGGAAGGGGGTCGACGATGGGGACACGAGGCAGGTAAAGTCTGCGGGAGTGGATCCTTCGGAATCTTCATTTGCTGGCGGGACATGACTTGAGGTGAGGAGGAACCTCTGCAAAGATCTTCTAGTGATCAGAACTTGTAATGTGAAAAGTATGAATTTAGGAAAAGTGGAAGTGGTCAAAAATGATGGGGAACTCATGAAGATTGATAGCCTAGGCATTAGTGAGCTGAAATGGGCTGGTGTTAGCCATCTTGAATCAGAAAATCTTCTAATTTACTATGCCGAAATAACACAATCAATAGGAATGGCGGGGCATTCATTTTCAGAAAGGATCTCGCTAAATCCATCATGAAGTACGATGCGGTGTGTGATAGGATTACAGCTATCTGCCTTCAGGAAATCCAGTCAATGCAACTACTATTCAAATTTGTGCGCCAACCACAAAAACTAGTGATGAAGAATTTTACCAATAACTTCAGTTGGAAATCAATTAAATGTGCAATCAAAATGCATTGATAGTTATTGGTGATTAGAACACCTCCCCACTCCCACATTCATTGTTTGCTCCCCAGTTCTCCTTACCCTCTGTCCCCAATAAAATCATTTCACCGGTTAGTGTCTCTATGCGTCTACTTATTCTGTGCATCATAACCTGGGAAATTGAACAGAAACAATTGAAAAATGAAAGAGAAGAAGACAATGATAATATCAAGGTAAAAATACAGGTTAGGTCAAGAGGGAGCTCAGCTAACCAAGTATCATATTATATGATGAACCACCATAATCAAGTTTACAATAATTTGATAGTGAAGCTGTCCAGTCCCTTGCCTGTAGCCCGAGGGGATCTGCCAGAGGCTTGATCTGACTAGGTAACCTGAGATGGATTTGGGGTTCCCACTGTCTTCCCTGGCCTTCTACAAATTGGTATTCATAATTTAACCTCTGATACTTTTCTCTTGATCATATTTTCATTTTGTTATCTACATCTTTGGATCACATAGGCTGATGTGCTTCTTTTGGGTGGACTTTGTTGACACCTCACTTAGATGGCTGCTTGTTGGAATACAAGCCTTTTAAGATCCCAGACACGTTTCCAATCGATAGCCAGGCACCATCTGCTTTCTTCTCCACGCTTTGCTGTAACTCCTTGACCTTCAATGATCTCTTCAGGGCCACGTTATGAGAACTAACAGTGCTTGGATTGAGGGTAGAATTAAGCAGAAGCCTATGCATGGGTTACAAAGGACTCTGGTTTACATCAGTGGCCATTTTATGATAAAAATAAACACCACCAAAGGCAATAAAAACAAAACCCCCAAACACAAAAAGAAAGACATTGTCGGTCATCCCCCTGGGATGTAAGGCTATTGCATTGAAAGCATCAGTAATTGAATGGCATAGAATTTAAGGCACTGTTGACATGAGTTTATGTGAGTATGGTCCACTGTGAGCTGCACTCCAGGGTGTTGCTCTGTACAGATTGAGTTCTTATTTGATTGAGCTCTGTTTACATTGAGCATCGGGGTTGGTACTGGGGGGGGGGGGGATTTCCTGTAACATTCTTTACCAGGGCAGGTCATTGCCTACCAGATAGCTTCCTGTCATATGATGCAAGGGGAGCATTGAGATATTAAGTATATGGTGGTTCTGGTTCCCCTTTTATTGGACACCCACTAAACCAAAAGTCCAATGACCATGATTTCCACAGTCTTTTGCTTTCTCTCCCATTCGGGAATTTTAGTCCAAGTTCAAGGGTACAGGGCCCAGTTCATTTAGCCAGGCCTCCATGTGGAGTCCTTCTGGTGTGGTCCGCGAGGGATGCCACGGTTCCCTTCAGGCCAACATCTAAGGTTAACATAGTGCTTAGTCCATGGCATGCTTTACCAAGGGTAGAAACATTCGTCCGTAGTGTACCCAGGAACATAGGACCAGGTTAACTGTCTGTCCCCTTAGGCTCCCTGCAGTTACTGTTCTGCATACCTTCTCCGTGTGAAATTGCTCCTCCCCACTTACCCACCATATCCACCAACAGCGATATCCGTGTCTCCTCTGAGGTGTAGACGCCCTCCTTCCCGGGTTTGACTTCATTTTCCAGTGGGGCTCTCCTCTCATTCCCACGGAGGGCCTGCTGATTTGTCCCAGGTTGATGTCAGGGTTGTGGATGGTCTTTTCCCCACTCCCTGTCTGGAAGGAGTGGCCCCAGCCAATGTGAGGGCTCCTCTTTCGAGGAGGTTCTTATGAAGAGCACCTTAGGGGGGTGATGTGAGGGTCATGGCTCGGAGGCAGACTTTCTATCTCCTCGCTTGGGAATCGATCTCTCATACTTGTTTGATTGGTGTTTCTCCTTATGTTCGTGGACTCATACAACATTTGTCCTTTTGCGGTTGACTGCCCCATCCTGATGGCTCCCAGGACCTTCCTTATCATGCGGCGTTCCATGTCTCCATCCTCGGGACAACAGACGAGGCTGCAACCTCACCAGTTCAGCTTCCATCTCTTCAATTCTGCTTCTTTGTTCTTTCATAGGCGTGCGTCGTGCTGTGACTGCAGTGTTTGACTTTTTGTTGTTTCTGTTTGGAGCTTTTCTTGTAAGGCGTGTGGCGAGCTCTCCTATTGTGTCCCCTTTCCTCTCAGACTCTTCCCTCAGCTGTTACATGAGTGCAATCACCTCTTTGAGGTGCGTTGTATGGCAATTCCACCGCCTGTTTAATTTCAGGCATTTATTTCATTTAGGTCTGGTTGGTGTTCGGTTAGTTGTGTCTGTTTCTCTTGTCTTTTTTTTGGTACACCGATATCTTCTGTTGTGTTCTTGACATCTTGGTGTATCTCTTAGGCGTGTTAAGTGGGGTTCTGCGGGGATAGTTGACTCTGTTATGTGGGGCAGTCCAGGGGTGGTGGACATAATATTCACTATCTTAGGAAGTGTTGGGATAAGTGTTAGCAGGGAGACCTATGAGTGGAAGCGGAAGTGTTAGAGGAAAACGGAAACAGACATATGGAGGAAGCACATAGTGTTAACTGTTAGTTTGAAGGGAAGGAATCAGACCCCAAACATTGCCTTGTTTTGCAGTGGCGGAAGAATGACTAATACTATTTGAAAGGGAAAAAGAAAAAATCCTGCAATCGTAGTGTCGGCTTTGGCTTGATGAAGAAGAGAAGAAAGAGAAGGCTTGACAAGCAGAGAAGGAAAAGATGGGCAGAACTGGCTCTGAAGTGAAAGTGTCTATGTTAAAATCAAAGTAGGAAAGGGCCAGAGATAAAAGCATGTGCTAGACTGGGTCAACTAGAGAAACAAATCCAGAAACACTCGTATGTGTACTGTATAGGACAGAGCTTTATATCAAGAAGTAATTATGCATCAGTAAACAGCCCAGCCCAGGTCAAGGCCATATGTTCAATATTAGCCTATATGTCTGGTATTAGCACATGAATTCCTCTTCAGACTCACAAAACACGTGCAATGATGCCAAATGCAGGATGATCACAGGGCAGTGGGTGGAAAGTCCTGTGGATTCAATGGCAGGGGACGCATCTCCAGGACTTTGGCTGCCATCAGCGTGGCTCCATGTGCCCTGTCAACAGGGAGGTGTAGCCCAGAGCAAGCAATAGAGTGGTCTGTGTCTTCTGATGGCATAATTAATAGAGTTCCCAGAATCCTCATGAAAAGGCCACGCCCACTAGGAGGTCCCATCAGGCTGTGACCTGATTGACAGGCTAGATGCCCACCTTCATTCTCTGATCAAGATGCCCTGAATGTATGTAACTACCACTAAGTATTAAAAATAATCCCGGAAGATACAATAGTAAAGGAAGAAGTAGAGGAGCTGTCCAAGTCTGTTTGGACTCTCAGCTTTGTCCAGGAGCTTTGTGTCGGATGTGGGTGCTGACTTGAGGGAGGATTGATGTGTCGAGGGACTTCAGAAAACAAACAAGGAAGATTGAGAGCAACAATGTAAAACCCTATTTGTGTGCGTGTGTGCTGACATACACCAATCGATCCAGGGAAGTCCTGATAAGGATGAGTGTGCGGCTTTGTTTTAAAGAGGGGGTGGGAATATGAATGGCAGAACATGTAGCAACAACAATAGCAACAAGAGAGACCTTGTCCTGGGGGTGGGGAGGGGGGATCAGGACTGTGGGGAGCAGAGGCCCGTTGAGCAGTTGGGGACAGTGTCTAGCTCTAGTAGGATGTTGCTTTACTCCTTTATGGTCTTTCAGGATGTCAGGGTATGGCTGAGATTAAAGCTAGAGGAATGATTTCGGTGTCTAGTAGGGCTGAGTGTCTGTGTTCTTATGATTTAGGTTAATTATCTTATAAGAGCAGAGTTTTGGTGGATCAGATTGGAGGGAATGGGGTTCACTCTTGTTGGGTGATGGAGGTGACCAAGTGGGAGTGGAGGAGTGGAGGTCTATTATTGCCACCAACCCAGGTGGTCTAGGAAGGAGGGATGTAGTAACAGCCTACTCAGGTTGCCTCTCTGAGCGGCTCGGGAGGCTGACCAGGGCTGGTGCCCTGGGACAGCTGATACTTGCTCAGTCTATACAGTACCTCAGCCTGGAACAGCCTCTGGGCCCTGGGGCCTCCTCTCACACAAAAACTGCCTGTCTGTATCTCTGCTTGCATTGTTACGCTAATCCCAAGCTAATGGACCAGGTGTGGGTTGTCTGCTAACAAAGGGGCGGGGAGTGGGGGTGTTAAAGAATTTCCCTGCTTTGGGGGGGGGGGGTTGTACTTAAAAACAGTGGTACCTCAGGGGTGAGAGACTAGTTTTTGCCATGTGGGGCTAGCACTTCCCCATCTTCACTGAGTGTTAACTGACTAATTATGCCCATTCCAGGCTGCCCTGGAGCACAATCCCCACAGGGCGTGGTAAACTGTGTATCATTGCTGTTGGCAAGGTAGGGCTGCAAGGGGATCAGACCAGAGATTCTTCGGCTAGAGTTGAGGGCCAAGCCTATTTGGGCTTCTATCTGCCCTAGGCTGGTCACAGAGTTAAGTCCATGCACCTCTGTCAGGTATTAGCACATGAATTCTTCTTCAGACTTAATGCAGCACATGCAATGATGCCAAATGCAGGATGATCACAAGGCAGTGGGTGGAAAGTCCTGGGGAAATTTGGTGACGAAGGTTGGGGAGCTGTAATCTACTGGCTTCTGGCCAAGGGGAGTCTATCGGTAGGTATTGCTGCCCTTTGATTTTAATAAATTGGTGTCTATTATCATCATGCTGAGAATTTTGCTGTCTGGAAGTGTCAGCTATCCCTCTCTGTGGCCCCTCTGCACTGGTCTCTAGTAAGGTGATCAGACGTCCCGCTTTTGGTGGGACAGTCCTGATTTTTAACAATTTTCTCATGTCCCGTGGCATTTTTTAAAAGTCCCGATCTTTGGAAAGAATGCATGACAAGCTAGGGTATACGGTTTTCGGCTGCCGTGTGGCTATTTCGCCAGGATATGAGTTTTATCAATGTGTCCTGCTTTACCAGTGTTAAAATCTGGTCACTGGGAGTCCCTCCCGCATGGGCTACTTGGTAGCCACCTTCAGGACACAGCGGCCAGCAAACATCATGGACAACGGGGGTCTTCTATCAATCATGATTTCCTTTCTGAGATTTCCATGTGATGCTTCCACCAAAAAAGAATGAAGATTGGAAATAGGAGTTCCTTTCCCACTTGAAATACCATCTTTGACTGTTTAAAACATCCATCCTGGTCTCACGCTAAAGTTGGAAGAAGCAAAGTGACCTGCCGGGTTTTATGGTTTCTAAAACAAAGTGTTCTCCAAAGGCTCAAACGGCCTCTCTCCCTCAGAAAGGTTTGCAGATCAGCTCACCACGAGTACTAACAAGGAGGTGAATACATGCTTGTTTGGCCTGGGTGGGGGCTGGCGCTCGTCTGCCACCTGCTTGTCCTGGAGGCACCTGCCCACAATCCCTGGTGGTGATGATAGGCATCGGACCAGCTTAGGCTTCTTTAAGGGCCCAGCCACAGTGGACGGTTTCCATTCTTCATTAGGCATGAGATTCAAATACCCTATGTGGGTATTGGGGATGTCTGGGAACCCAGAGGGGCGAGGTGGAGCTCTCTTCACATCAGCCTTGTCTGAGTTCCTCTCAGGGATCCAGGCAGCAGGCCACTGCACGAGCACCTTCTAACGATGCAGCCATCTCTTTTGAGGCAGGCCTGAGGGATTTATGGCTGGCTGTATTGTGCTCAAGGGGAAGATTACAATGGTTTTCTGCTCAGCCTATAGACCGTGGCAGAATGGGCAGCAAGGCTCGAAAGCAATGTCTCCACAGCTGTGGCTCGCTCTGCTTTTACCGAACTAAGATTTCTGCAGGGGGCGGGGGGAGTTCCTGGACACAGCAATGCTTGGTGTCCCACTCTTGCTTTATGGAAATGCAAATCCACTGCCCTCTAGTTGATGTAGTCTCATGGGGCACCTATCTTCTTTACGAGAGCAGAACACCTCATCTTTCTGGTGAATTAGCAGCCCAATGCCCCATCCACAGCACCCCCAGGGCTCTTTATCATGATGTGCAAGGAAGGCCCCAAGAACTCTTGCCAGCCCCCCGCAATACTTTCCACAGTAAGCTGCAGCCAGCAAGCTTTCAAGTTGCAGGAGATCAGTGAGTGACACACAAACCTCTCAGAGGAGTCGGACTGGACCAGCATCTTTCCCATCCAGGCTGCCCCTCTCCAACTCTCTCAGGTGCACGCACATTTACTGGGCATCTTCCCTGCCCTCCTCTTTGTTCACCTCCCCCAGCCTTCCCTGCTGACTCATGTTACCATCAATGATAGCTTCTGGCCCTGTGGATATTGTTTTCCCTGATAGCCTCAACCCCACCGTTCCTCCCAGGGACCACAAGCACATTCCTTCCCCTGAACAAGAGCACCATTGAC
This sequence comes from Tenrec ecaudatus, assembly GCF_050624435.1. Classification (NCBI taxonomy): domain Eukaryota; kingdom Metazoa; phylum Chordata; class Mammalia; order Afrosoricida; family Tenrecidae; genus Tenrec; species Tenrec ecaudatus. Next base: position 215,438,012 of record NC_134532.1, on the reverse strand, counting down.
ACCATGGCAACATCTAATCCCCAACCTTGAGGTGGGGGTGTGTGTGAACAATCAGAACAGGTGTTCCTGAGAAAGGAAACAAAAGGGTGGCCAGATGAAGGGGGGGGGGCGTGGGAGTGCAGTGTTCTAGTCAGTGCTTCCCAGAGTGCCAGATGCAGAGCAGACAAAGATGCCGATTCAGGGGCCAGAGATGGGACCAGACAGATGCCAGGTGATGCCGATGCTGTTGGTCCAAGGACCACACTTTTGTGTTGTGAGGTTATAGGCCACAGGAGGGGAGGGATTTCCCTTTGTAGCAGAAATGGTTAGATGCTGGGTGACTAGTTGACGGCTGGTGGTTCCAATGCAGGCTCAACAGAAGATGGCCTGGTGTGTGACCATCGGCTTCCAAAATGTCACAGCCTAGAACATACACTTAATAGATTATGGATTCAACACATGACCTGTTACAACTTGAATTGTAACCACCCCCCTCCCTCCCATCATCCCCCCAAATATATGTTGGAATCCAGACCCCTATACCTGTGGAAGCAATCCCACTTAGACGGAGGGATTTCCTTGTAAAGCTGGTAAAGTAAGGTCAGTATACCTGTGTCTTAAAGCTAGTCACCTCAGACCTAGCCGAGCAGATGAGGTTTAGAGAGCAGCAGGCACAAACCCGGGACGACGTGAACAAAGCGAAGCTAATCAAGGAATCCAGACATGCCGGTGCTAGAGGACCCGAGACAAGGAGCTTCTCCCAGAGCAGGGAGAAAAACGCCTTTCCCTACAGTCCGCCCTGAATTCAGATTTCTACCCAATATAACCAGAGCTCTACTTGGAAGCGAGGATGGCAAGACTTCCTCTCACATGCGTTGGAGAAGAACAGTGTGCTTGGTAAACTAGAGGGTCAAGAACAAAGAGGAAGAACCTCAGCGAGATGATTGACTTAGCAACTGCCATGTTAGGCTCAAACAACAATTGTGCGGCTGTACAGGACTGCTTACACGCTGGGCTGCAAGCCTCCAGGCCAGCAGCTCGAAACTACCCGGTACTCCTGGGGCATTCTACTCTTGTAAGCAGTTACAGTCTCAAACACTCGAAGGGGCAGTAAGGCCAACTCAATGGCAGTGATTTGGTTTTTCGTGGTATGCAGTGTCGCTGTGAATCTGAGCTGACTCAGTGCCACTCAACAAGGTAATAACAACCTGTGGGAAAATGAATTTTAATTTTTCAAAGCCAGCCACTTGTATTTAGGTTGTGGCATCAGTAGTTAACTAAGATGCTCTCTAAGAGACCCTGCTGGGTGCTTGGATGCCCTCGTCATCCTGCGAGATAGAGAACAGTCAACGTCAACAGCTAGAACGTTGAGGGTGATGCCACATGCACGAGGCACACAGGGATTTGAGTTACTTGCTCAAACTCAACCAGTTAATATGACAAAGACAGTAGTTGCTTACCAAATGCCCCCCCCCCCCACTCCCCTACATTTCTAGTCCTCCTTGCAGGTAGTGGAAGCCTTTGATGTCAGCCAATGGGCTGGGGAGAACATGGCGCGCGTCACCTCCTGACAGTGAGCCACTCCGATCCCTTTCCTCCTCCTCTGGGAAACCTGCGGCTCCCAGAGCACTGGCCAACCTGCTGCAAACGCCCCATCAAGGGACATGCAACCTCTGTTGTAGTTAAATATCTACTGCTCTGAGTTTGGTTCTTCTGATGAACATGGGTTCCTGGTTGATTTCAGACAGCCCTTTCTTTTTTTTTTTAATTTTTTTATTTTAACAATTTATTGGGGCTGATACAATTCTTTTCACAGTTCATACATATACATACATCAATTGTATAAAGCACATTTGTACAGTCTTTGCCCTAATCATTTTTTTCTCTTTTCTTCTTTTACATTTTATTAGGGACTCAAACAACTCTTACCACAATCCATACATATACATACATCAATTGTATAAAGCACATCCACACATTCCCCGCCCCAATCACTCTCAAAGCATTCGCCCTCCACTTAAGCCCCTTGCATCAGGTCCTCTTTCCCCCCCCTCCCCCATTCCCCCCTCCCTCATATGCCCTTGGTAATTTATACATCGTTATTTAGACAGCCCTTTCTATAATGGGTTTGTCTCAAACCCTACGTCCCTTACCTGTCGGTATACTCCAAATACCCCTGTGCGGACAATGGTGCAAGCCCAGTAAGGTGCTAAAGTTGTAAGACCTGACTGACCAGGGCCCTAAGAGACCTTTAAAGACACGAATGCATCAGCAAGAGCAGCAGCAGTGAGTTGTGTACCACTTAGACTAGGTTGATTCCATGGCCAGAGATTTTTGCTTGGAGAACAATTCTCTACCTGACCTGGGGCATGCTTTCAAACACTGTTGCTGTTAGGTGCTGCTGAGTTGGTTCATCATGGCCCTCTGGATAACAGAATGAAACACCGCCCAGACCTGCACCAGCCGCAGAGTCGTTAGGGTCCAGCTCGTCTTTCCAGCCACTGTGTCAACCCATCTTGTTGGAGTGCCTCCCTCTTGCTTGCTGCCTCTTCACTTTACCAAGCACGAGACTCATGTGACAACATGTCCAGAGTCCACTTCCAAGGAGTCGTCTGGTTATACTTCTTCCAAGGCAGGTTGCTTGCTCTTTCGGCAATCCATGGCACTTCAGTGTTCTTCTCCAGCACCCCATGCAAATGCATCCATTCTTTCCCAGCCTTCCGTAGCCAATGTCAAGCTTTCACATGTATATGAAGAGATTGATGCTATCATGGCTTTCGTTGGGCACATCTTCATCCTCAAAGCAACATCCCTGTTTTTCGACACTCATAGAGGTCTTTGGGCCGCAGATTTACCCAACGCGACGCATCCTTTGATTGTTTGCCACTGCTTCCATGGGCATCAATTGTGGATCTAAGCAAGATGAAATCGTGGACAGCGTCAACCTTTTCTCCATGTATCATGATCTTACCTGCTGGTCAAGTTGTGAAGACGTTGATCTTCTTGACACTGAGTCATAATCCCTATCGAAGGCTGTAATCCTTGACCTTCATCAGCAAGTGCTTCCAGAACCTCTCACTTTCAGCAAGCAAGGTGTGTCTTCTGCGTGTCACAGGTTGTTAATAAGCCTTCTTCCCATTCTAAGGCTGCATTATTTTTTTTCATGTAGTCCAGTTTCTCACACTTTTTGCTTAGCATACAGGTTGGAGAAATATGGTGAGAGGATACACCCTAACACACATCTTGATTAAGCCATATGGTATTTCCTTGTTCTGTTTACAAAACTGCCTTTTGATCCATGTACGGGTTCTGCATACGCACAAGGGAGTGGTCTGGAGTTCCCGCTCTTCTCAAGTTGAATGTCTTTGCAAAGTTAAGAAAACACAAGTGAACGTCTTTCTGGTAGTCTCTGCTTTCAGCAGTGCTGTGACAAAGGGGTCAGGCATAGTGACCGTTTTGCGGCTGGTGCAGGACTGGAGTATTTTGTTCCATTGTGCATTGGCTCGCTGAGGGTTGCCTCTGACTCCACGAGACCCAACAACAACATCTGCCTTCAACCAAGATCAATCTGACGTCGGCAATGATATCCCTTGTTCCACATTGTCTTCTGAATCCAGCCTGAATTTCTAACAGCCCCTGTCAATGTACTTACTGCAGCAATGGTTATTAAATGATCTTCAGCAAAATTGTACTTGCATGTGATATCAATGATACTGATCTATAATGTATGCATTCTATTGGGTCATCTTTTTTGTTTTTTTCGGAACTGGTATAGCTAGAGATCTTTTTCAGTCAGTTGGCCAGGTAGCTGTCTTCCAAGTTTCTCGGCACAGATGAGTGAGTGTGTCCAGTGCTTTATCAGCGTGTTGTAACATTTCAGTTGGTTTTGTCAATTCCTGGCGAGTTGCTTTTTCTAACACCCTCAGTATTAGAACTTATTCCTTCAGCACCACCGGCTCTTGAGCACTTGCTACTTTTGAAATGGTTGGATGTTGACTACTTAGTTGTTTCTGGTGCAGTGACTCTTAATATTCTTTCCATATTCTTTGGCTGTTTCCTGCTTCTTTCAATAGTTTACCCAGTAATGAAACTCTAGGCTTGAATTTTCTTCCCTTTGGTTCATTTTGAGATATGTTGAGTGTGTTCTTTCTTTTTGGTTTTCTAAGTCAATGTCAAGAAGACCAAATCTTCCTATTAGACCGACAGGTAAAGGAGAAAATCCCTCATGACCGATGGAGACAAGATCACATTTGCCAAGTGTTTCATCTTGCTTCACAATCAGCCTTCATGGGAAGCACATTGAGAACAACAAATGCTGCACTGTGTTGGGTTAATCTGCACAAGAGCTCTTTCAAGAACTGACGAGCAGAGGTCTTTGAGGGCTAGCGTGTGCCTGGTCCATGCCGTGGCATTCGGGCATTGAGTGAGGGGCACAGAAGACCCGTTCTATTTGAATGGTGGTGCTGGTGAAGAATATTGAACCACAAGGTCTATCTTGGGAGAAGAGCAGCCAGAATGGCATTGCAAGGGGAGATGGCAAGACTTTGTGTCGTGTAGTTTGGACGTGTTGTAACACGAGAGACCGGCCCTTGAAAAAGACGTCTTGCCTGGTAAAGCAGCGAGTCAGTGAACAAGAGGAAGCTACTCAATGAGATGGATTGACACACTGGGTGTAACAAGGGCTCAGACATAACCATAACTGAGGACAGTGCGGGGCCACGCAGTGTTTCCTTTGTTGTGCATAAGGGCACTATGAGTTGAAACTAATTTGATAGCACCTCACAACCACCAGATCTCTTAGAAGTGGACAGCTGTTCATTCTTCATAGTCTATTCTTAGCCTGGAAGCTGTACTGAAACCTGTTTACCTTGCTTGACCCTGCTGGTATTAAAATACTGGTGATATGCTTTCTAGTATTACAGCAACATACAAGATACCACAGTATGACATACTAACAAGGAGTGGCCAGTAGGCCCTGACCCCTTAGCAATCATCTTGCTTAATCAGCCTAGCTTTTGTCCCAGGCCAATCCAGAAGCAGCTTTTCTCCCCTCAGCTGCAGGATATCATTTCATACATTCCTTTCAGCTGTTAGGAACCAAAGGAACCATCAAAAAATCAAGTGTTACTTCACATATCCCTTTCTTCTTTCTCTTACAAAAGCTCATGAGCCTGGAGCCATTGCAATTAATCCCATACTCCTGACACCAACCGAGTCTGACCAGACCACGAGGTTAGTTAAAAAGTACATATAACATCAATAAATATAGTTTAGGGGTGAAAAACACAATGATCATGTAACATCAAAATATAAGGCAATTTCCTTAAGCTGAAAAACAAAACCGACAACAAAAAATGTCTTCCAAAACCCTATGGCAAAAACCATGGTGCAATTCTCAGAAGTCTTTTCTTTTTCTTTATTGCATCTTTTAAAAATAATGCTGATCTCTTGCCCACATAGAAAATGTAGAGGCTCATCTATAGCTTTTATTTTACACTTGTTACAAATGTCCTGAAAATGCTGCATGGAAGAGGTGACTGGAGCTACTTCCATTCCTGATGCACAGAACTCACCTGGCATTAAAAATACAGAGATTGCATTTTTGTTTATCAATCTTTCTGAATTCTCTCCTTGCAAGTATACAATTCCCGTCCCTTCTTCGTGGTTTTAGTTGATTATAGGCCCATGGTTCTCATTGCTATCTTAAAGGAAATCTTCACAGAGTAAAGGAAACGAATGGTCAAATGTTTGTTGTTGGTCCAGAGTAAAGTTATTTCTATTTCATTTTCAGACAAAATGGGAAAGTAAATGGTGATGGCATGTTCCCATCAGTGACCATTCCCCTAGAATCGATCTATAATTTCAACTCTTTCCCAATCAGAATCTTAACATTGCTTGACAAGCTTGCTTTAAAATACTTATCAGAAGAGCAGGGTCAAAAATAGCCAAGACAATCAAGATAGGTGTATGATATCTGAAAGGGCAAGTCTCCCTACTCTGTATTTGCCTATGCTCAAAGCAAGCTGTCTCATCAGGTCTTAATTGTGAAGAAGCATCACAGTAAACAGTGGACCAGCGCTGAGCCGCAAGCATGGATCCATGCAAGTATGGGCGCTGGATGGGGACAGTGCTTGCTATATATCAGGGCGCACAAGAGAAGAACTTTTCAGTAGTGCGTGCTGGGAAAAGCGAGTGAGTCATGCACTGCACCTGAATTTTGAAAGATTGTGGGCCTAATAATGGCATCCAAATTCAGTTTCAATGTCTCACTCAGTCGCCTCAACATTCCTTACCGGAGAGCCCATCTTTGATGTATCCTGATTTACAACACTACCTTCAATGTCCACATTTGTAATGGATCTAAGCCTGGGCCTTGGGGTTGGTCCACTGCATTATTTATTGTATGTACTTCTCAACATATGTAAAGAATCTGAGTCTAGATCCTTTCTTGAGGGGAATTGGGAAGTCGTTAACAACCTGTAATTTTTGACTGTCCATTTTTGTATGGAAAGCAGGGATAATTATTTTTATATTGTTTTATATTGACTTGGTATTATTTTTATGTGAACTTAGAAATGCACTTTTTGTTTTCTGGTCCCCAAGGTAGGAAAGGAAGAATTTCTAAGATAAAGCAAAGGCACACAAAACCTTGCGGTTGTCTTATACATTTTGAGCGTCAACAGTTTCTTCTGTAAGTTTAAACAATTCAACAGCCAAATGAGCCAAGCCTATGACTGGTGCACACACAGAAAATCCCCATGTTCAGTGAGTGATGCCCAGGAAACAATCTCACTAGTAATCCAGACAATGAGAAGGAAAACAAAGCATTGCTCCTTCTCAAGATGCGGGATCCCATTTCTCATGTCACCAACTCTTAACAGATGGGCAAGTTGCTCCCCACAGAGGCGACCGTCATGTATAGTCCTCCAGCACGCAGCCCGGGACCCACTTCATCCGTGTTCACGTGCACATGGACAGCAGTGCTTCTGAGAGTGGGAGGTCATGTGACTGGTTCTGAGCTAGGGGCTGTGTGTCGTTTCCCAAAGAGCACCTCACTGCCTGCACACGGTCTTCCCTTCTCAATCGTTCCCTGTCCAGGTGAGGGCGAAAGCCAGTGATCCCTGCTGGGCCAGCTAGAGGTGGGACCTCCACTAGTTCAGGTCCCGGATGGACTGTGCTGAGCCCCTCCCTGACCCCCCGGTGGGCAAGCAGGGCAAAGCAGAAGTTCTTGTCTGGTTTGCTTTCATGACAGCGACTGAAGCAGAGAACCAAACCAAGCCCACGGCTACCTGCTGGATTCTAACTCAGCGCTGCGCCCCCAGGTTTCCAAGGCAGAGTCTTTACAGGTTCACACAGCCCGTCTCACTCGCTGCAGCAGAGGGAGAACTCAGGGGGGTTAGTTGCAGAGCCTAGTCGGCCTGCCCTAGATTTTTTAATAAAACGTTTTACTTGAATTAGGTGAAGGTTGACAGCAGTTCACAGTTGCACCTTCTGCCCTCTATCCACACTCTGATTCAACGCATCCATTGCAACCCCCTGTGGGAACCACTGCATTCCTGCTTCTTCCTGGTGTTTCCTGTTTCCATTCCCCCCCCCCCCCCTCTGAACTTCGTCCTTGGGTAACTGCTGCCCTTGTGACCTCCAAAGGAGGCGAGTTCAGTTCCAGACCTGAAGGGTAAGGGCCATAGTCATTTTGTTTGTTTTTAATAGTTTTATTAGGGGCTCATACAACTCTTAATCACAATCCATACATACATCAATTGTGTAAAGCACCTTTGTACATTCATTGAAGGGCCATAGTCTTGGGGATTCCAGCCTACCCTTGTTTTTGAGGGACACAAAATCCACCTCTTCCCTCAAGCTCAGACAGGTGAACTCAGACGCACCAAGCGCGAGGCTTTTCCATCTCCCATGTTGCCCAGGGCAGGAGTCGCAGCCTAATTTGCCAGCGAGCAGAATCACGTTTAACATTGAAGGGGAACTGAAGCACTTCCAATGAAACACAATTTCATTGTTTGCGTAGTTCACTGTCATATAATTATTGAAAAGTTACCACCCATTGAAACTTGCCGTGTCAAATATGCACCCAGTTTTTCTTACAAAGTTTTCAAAAACCGGGTTTCTATTTTGGATCTACTAGATCCTCGTGAGGATTTCTTTATGGTGGCATCATAGTTTCCATCCAAGTCTCTGGTCCTCTTACCAGTGGTGGCTTATGTTCACTACAACCCCAGCGCAGGTTCCCACTGCCTAGCTTGATCCCGACTTACCCTTCCATCAACCACTGTGAAAATACAATATGTCCCTGGTTTGTGTAGCGTTCTAGAGAACACTGAGATAAAAAAGATGAACCAGACAAACAGCTGAGTTTAAGCAACTCACACCACTTCATCTGCCTCCCCTCCAAGGGTCTCCAGTGTTCAATTCCCTTATCTTCCTCTTTGGATCCTGGGGTCTTGGGTGTGAGGTGCGGGGTCAGACTCAGTCTCCATACCCTTCCCTCCCAGGTGGGTGAGTCAAGTGTCCATGGGCAAGGGGGGGTGGAGTACTCACACGATGAGTCATATGGCCCAATAGGCCCATAGATTGCTTGGGGGATCTTCCAGCCAGGGCTCCCCTCCCCCCACTTGAGGCAAGCCAGCAGGGCAGGCTAGGGGCCAGTCTAACTCCTCTCCGGAAAGGCTTCATCATAATAGAACTGCCAGCAACTCCGGCGGAGATAGCCAAACAGAAAGCATGTGGCCTTAGGTTGGACCACCAGCGTGCCCAACTCAAAATGCACCCCAGTGGGTTTCCAACCAGCTGTTGTGCAGATAAGATGTCTTTGTGGGGCTCAGAAATACACACCTGGCAGGCTGGGCACTAAACTCGCCAACTTGCTCCACACTGGAAATGAGAGGGCAGAGGCCGGTGCACATTTTATTGAACAAAGTTCACGGCAGCATCTCCATCGATGCACACACGCCTGCTTCGAAACCAAAGCAGCATGCACACACACAACTGCCAACACGGGGCTTTGAGACTCCGAATGGGTGAAGCAGGGTTTTGCTTTCTGCTCGGGGTGTCAGCCCAGGGGCCAGGCAGCAAGACTTCTTCCCTGGGATCGTTTAGTCACGCCTCGAATCTAGAGGACGGATGCCACCCTGTGCAAGGTCAGTGCACTCTGGGCTCCCTCATAGCCTTTGAGGACTGGCTGCAGCCATGTGTAGTGATGTTTTCCCCTTGAACATTTTCAATCTGTGGCAGCTGTATGTGAGGATGTGGAACTGGCACCGGGAGCACCTGGCTGAACATCCTGGAGGCCAGGGATGGCTCTTCACAGAGCTAAGTGTGTATTCGGTTCAGTTGAGTTTAACATCTGCTTGGCTCGAAGCAGGGGCTCATAAATGTCTGGGCTGAGAATAAGAGGTCATGTATTAAACTGTTACTTTTACTTTTTTTACGCTACTTGTGTGCCAGAAATATAACAAGACCACCTCATTTCTGGTCCCCCCCAAAAGGAAGAAAATCTACTTTCAAAAGCCAAGTTTAAGTAATTTTATTAACTATTCTTAATAACACATGCCAAGTGAAGAGCCTTCAGGACAGAGGCTGCACAAATGCTCCGCACAGTTGGGACCCCACGTCTTCCTTCTGTGGCACCTCGCAGTTCATCAGCATGCTCTTGTCCCAGAACTCCCTATAATGTGAGGAAGCAGACATTGTTTTGCTTCCCTGATTGTTAAATGACTTCAGGTAGACCTCCTTCAAAAAGTTCCAAGAATTCCCCCAAAGAGCACAACCCAGGTCAAAACGCTGTGCTACATGTTCTGAAAAACAGGCGATGCTGCAAATTCCCAACACGGATCTGAAGCTGAACCAACTCCCCGCTGGCCTTCTGCGAGATGCTGCTGCGGGGCTGGGGGGGAGGGACGTGTTGTGTGTGTGTGTGGGGGGGGTACAGAGCTAGAGAGAGAGAGATTTAATCGCAGCCTCTACTCGCCACCTCTCGGGAGTCCGCCTTCTGGCCAGAGGACACGGTTTTCGATGTGGCTAACACTTTGGGATGCAGTTTTATGTAGCGCAGTGCACCCCAGGACCGTTTCCTAGAAAGTGCCAGCTGAAGGCAGAGACGACGGTGTTAGGAGATGACCCACAGCGCCCTCCCACTCCCGTTTGTGCAGAAAAACTCACTCCATCCCACACTGTGCTTTCGTGGCCTGAAAAATGAGATCAGACTATTACAAAAATGTACTTCCAAAATAAATTATTTCTAGAATATAAAAAAAGGTTTACATTTGTCTTCAGCCCCTCAGATCATTAGAAAATAGGAAATCAGAAAATTGGCTACTGCTATTTTCATGTGGTAAAAAATATTTCTATACACACACACCCCTCAAAGATCAATACAGCCAAGTTTTAAATTTCAATAGAAATAAGCTAATTCATCAACTTCATGAGCAGGTACAGAACCGTGAACGAGGAGTGTTGATTTTCTGTCAAGCGAACCAACTACAATTACAATCCTACCTGTCAGAGAACTGGAGCTGCCCCTGTGTTTAGAGGGAAAGATGAGGAAGGCGTCTCCAACTGCACACCACCATGACAAAGACTCACCAATGTGGTTTACCAGATGCAAGAGCTCCCGGGTGCACTCGCTGTCCCTGGAAGAACTCCTCCCTCCTCAGGAACAAGGCCTGATGGGAAACAGAGCCCCAAGTGGAGGCTGCTCTGTATCCTTTGATTCCAAGGAAGGTGTCCAGCTTAAGTGGACAGGCAAGGACGACCTCCCAACTAGAGGAGGGTGGGCTTTTCTGCAATTTATGCAAAAGGTTCTGATTGGAGGTTGGAGCAATGCTGCCTTCAGCTGGTGGGGCAGGGGTTGGCGCCCTGGAAACCAGGGGTGGCCACGGTCTGAGCAGACAGCAGGAGATCTCTATTCCGTCGATTCCCACAAGCACACTAGGGGAGGGACCAGGGGTGAGCTGGACAGCTGTCCTGTCCCAATGGTTGGTGATGACCTTGGGGAGCCATGTCCCTGATCCAAGTGACCAAGGACAAACAGTGCTCACCAGATGGCCTGGAAGAAACTGCAGTTTCCACTTTGTGAGACAGAACACCACATAGAGCCCCCGCCACCATGGCCCATACAGCCCCTACCGAGAATGGTCTTCTCTAAAGCCCCCCGTCTGGCCACTGATGTATGTGGGAGCGTTGGGGACAAAGGAGGGCATCATGTGTCAGATCCTTCTCACGGTTACGTTTCTGAGTTTGCAAAAGGCACGTTTACTCTTCCGGTATCACACAGCAGGCTGCTTACAGGAAAGCGCACACTAAGTGCTTGAACGACCTTCTCTTCCATCCTCCGACGCCTGCTCATGAAGGGGGAGGTCGAGGCATACCTTGGCACCTCTTCTAAACAACGGCTAACAAGGGCACAACTACTGTGTTACACAAAACCCTTTCCAAAGGGTACAGGCGGGGAGGGGACTGAGAAGAATCCCACCCCCACTCCCCAAACCGAAGGTCGCGACACGGAAGACGTTTGACGATATGTCTGTAACCTGCTGGGCCGCGTCCAGGCACAGCTCTAGGACCAGGGTGCAGACACTCAAGTTCACTTCTGCAACTGCGGCACGCAGTCGTCTCATTCTGAACATGTCCCTCTCCGTGGATGATGAACGGGGCTCGGTCTTGGCAGAAAAAGGGATACGGGAAAAGGGGAGGGCTCAGGTCTCACCGGTCATTGACTCAAAACGGTTCCCCACGCTCTCTGTAAGACGCACGGACACTCGTTCGTGGGTATAACTCAAGGGGAGGAGACCTTCGGGTGCCTTCTTCAGAGGCTCAGTCACAGAGCTCAGGCTGAGGCCGCTGGCGTCCAATGTCCCCAGGGGAGACCACTTCTACCCCAGCACACCTCCTCTCCAGAGAGGGCAGGGAGGGGAGTCAAACCAGCCCAAATCAAAAGTAACCATTTTCTTCGGACCTCATTTTTTCTTCTTCCCCCAAAGCTATGTGCCCTTGGAAGAAAGGATATCCCAATCTCGAGTTGCTTCTATCAAGTGCCGTTGGCCGTGGCTCATCCACTCCTCCTGGTCTTCGTACTGCCGCCCACAGAACCAGCACTTGAAGATGCACTGCGCCGCGTCCTCGGCCAGGGAGTCCACCACCTGGTAGTTGTCCTTGTGAACCTTTTTCAGCTTCATCTTCAGCATCGTCTGCCTTTTGACCCGGCTGGCGCCCCCCTCGTCCTGGTAGGTGAGGCGCACTTGGTGGCGCCGGATGCACAGCTGGCACCGGGTCCTCTCGGATAAGACCACTTTGAGGACGTTGCCCTTGTACTTGTTTATGACCTTCATCACGTTGGCCACCTCCGGCGAGTCCACGTCGGGATGGTTCAGCACGATGACCGGCTGGTTGCGGCGCGGGCATTTAATCAACTGGTCCGGTTTGAGGGCTATGAGTCGAAGCTGCCTGGCCACTTGGAAGATGGACGGATCTCTGAGGCAGAGGGGGCCGTCGGCCTGGCTTCTGCTTTTCCTCTTGGATGAGCTCGCCTGCTTGCTTTTGCTTCGGCTCATGGCGAGGTTCCGGGAGAGCAGTCTCCTTGGCTTGCCCCACTTCCTGCTGCCCTGCTGTCCGTGCGGGGGGGCGGATTTTCTGGAAGGGGCGCTGCCGCCCACGGCACTGTCCTTTTTGGGCTTTGGCCGAGAGGGAGGCTCGAGGTTTGGGGGTGCATCTACTGGCCCCCTCTCCTGGGCCTGGTCCTGACCGTCCGAGTCTGTCTGGCTCCGCGGGCAGAGTGGGGCGGCTTTTACCAACTGTGCTTCACTGCAGGGCGGACGGACAGGTGCCTCGCACGTGGCCTCGATCCCGTGGGCGTCCTCAGAGGAGTCGAGAACCCGCACCACCGCCCCTTTGGGGATCAACACGGGGGCGGCCACGGGAGCCGTCCCGGCCGGGCTGCTCTCGGCCTCTGCAGCACTGCAGTCCCGGGCCGGCTCCCGGTTGAGTCCACAACGGCCGCCGGCGTCATCCTGGGAGCCTGGAAGGGCGCCTGCGGGAACGCCAGGCCCCGGGAGCGACACGCTGATTTCCCGGGCGGCTTCGGAGGCGGCGCCCGAAGCTTCCTTTTCGGGCCGGGCCACGCGCTGGCGAGGGGCGCCGCTGGCGGCCATGGACGGAGGCCGGCCGCACGACTCGATGAGCTGGGCTATCTTCTGGCGCAGCAGCTCGAGCGACTTGACTTTGGACGTGGAGCTGGTCCACCTGATGCTCTCGGGGACATTCTGGGCGCCGGCGCTCAGAGAAAACACGGAGGAGATGACGGGCCCGTCCGCAGCGCAGAGGCTGCCGCTCCTTTGGGCGCGCTTGGGCTCCGCGGGTGTCTCCCTGGGCGCCTGTGGCCTGGGCCTGTCCTCTCCGGGGACGCCCAGGTGTGAGTGCTCGCTTTTCGGAGCAGAGGCCGAGTGACCCGCCTTGGACGCGGCCTCTGCCTGGCCGTCCTTCGGCTTCCGGTGCGAGGAACCCATCTTGAGAGGCATGCCGATGGCCCCTCTGGGCTCCGGGCCGGCGTCGCTTCTGGGCGGCTGGGCCCTCTCCCCGCGCAGGCAGAGCGCTGCGGGCGGGCCGGCCGGGGGAGGGAAGGCGGGCTGCAGGTCACCGGGTAGCCTCCAGCCGTCCTTAGGGAAGCCCGTGGCAGGCTGATAAGGAAAGGCGTTGGGTGCAGCGCCCGGGCCACACAGGGCACTGGCTGTGAGGGGCGGCGGCGGTGGGCAATGGCCTTTCAGGGCCGTGGGAGGAGGTAGTGTGGGTCTGTGTGCATACGGGGGACCGCTCTCCTGCGGAGGCGGAGCTCTGCTGGGGCCCAGGAGGGATTCTCCCGTGGGGGGCCCCCGGGGGCTCGGCGCGAGGAAATCATACGGCTTGACCCACTTCAGGCTTCTGAGGGGATGGCGGCCCGCCGGCCGAGGGCCATCGAGGCCCAGGAGGGTGCCCAGGGTCTCCTCCATGGTCGGTGGCCTCGCTCGCTCTGGAGAGCAGGCTCTTTCCGGGGTCTTGGAGCCCGTCTCCTTCGTCAGAGCCTCAGGGGGGCCGTCTCCGTTGCTGCTGCCGCCGCCCGCCTTGGGGCCTCCGTTTTCTTCCAGCGGAAACAGCTTCAGAACGAGCTGCTGCGTCCCGTTGACCACCTTCACGTCCATCAACTGCGCCAGGCAGTTGGCAGGGACGACAAGCTCGGCGGGGGCCACCACCGTGAGCGGCATGCCCGGCTGGACGGGCTCCTTGGTGGGGGACAGCACTTCCACCTCCACGCTCTTGTTCTCAAAGCCCGTGGCCTCGCCGGGCTCCAAGGCCGGCGCCGCTCTGCTCGGGACGCACACGACGTCTTTCTGGCGCTCCTTGGCCTCTGGCATCAGCGTGGCGCCGGGCAGCCCGTCTTTCCGAGTGGGCAGGGGGAACCTGGCCGGCGGATCGGGCAGCCTGTCCTGGAAGAGAGCTTTCGGGGCGGGGCCTGCGGACAGCTCGGGGCTTGGCTTGGACGGGCTGCTCCCCTTCAGCTCCAGCTTGGCCACGGCTTTGGGCGACCGCTTGCCGCTGCCCGCGGCCTTCTCGTGCACCCGCTTCCTGTGCTTGACGATGTAGTCGTTCCGGATGGCGCCGTAGTCGCAGTACTCGCACTGGTAGGGGAATATGCCCGTGTGCTTCACCAGGTGCCGCTGGAACTCCCCCTTGGTGTAGGAGATGTGGCTGCAGTGGGAGCAAATGAACTTGATCTCCTCGTGCTGCAGGGTGTGCTTCCGGTACTGCAGCGCGTCCTTCGTGGAAAACCGGCACTTGTCGCAGTAGTACTTGCCGGGCTTGAAGTTCCTCACCTTGAACTTATTGGGGATGGGGCCAGGGAGGGCATCGGCACCGTTGCCAAAGTGGGTGGGCCCGAGGCTGTGGCTCACAAAGTGGAAGCGGTGGGGAGGTACCCCCAGGCTGCACTTGAAGCAGATGAACGGGTCTTCCCTTTGGCCCTGCCCGGCGCCCAGGAGGAAGTCCTGCAGGGGAACCCTGTGGATGCTTTTGCACTTGGTACACGTAGCAATGGTCATCAGGGCGGCTTCCCTCCCGGGGTCCTGGCACAAGAGGGCGTGGCCTTCTCGTCCATCAGCTCGAGCCACGCTGTTGGCGTGGGGCTGCTTCGGTGACATGGTCAAGGAGCCGGGCCTGTCGTTCACCTGTGGCGTGTACAGAGGCTGCCCTACGTCCTTCATCATCTTTATCTGCATTTCAAGAGAGGGATTCGGAGAGGCTTCACGGGAGACAGTTCTCAGCAGGAAAGCAGCTTCTCCCGGAGAGCAGGCTCAAGGATCTGACTCGATCCACAGCAAGTGTGTGATCCCAAAGCACGATCGCTTCCAACTCCCTCGTAGTCCAGGCAACACTAAAGGGAAGGAAAAGGAGGAAAAACAAGCAAAAACGTAAGGAATGATTGGTTTGTGAACCTCAGGCTGTGTGAAGCGAAGACTCAACGCCTCCGTATTGTTACGGCTTGGGGACTTTGATGCTGAATCCCAACATTATTGGAGATGCATGTTGACGATAGCATGCAGCACCACCGAGCAGGCACTAACGGAGCTCAGGTAAGCACGTTTGCAAAGGACCGTCCCTCAGTTACCCCTGTGGACCCACCCTGAACCCAGGTATGCCTGCAGCTAGAGGGCTGCGGCGAGGGCTCGGAGTTGGTCCCTGGTGCTCAGGAGCACAGGCTGGGAACTCTTGCGACTGCTCCTTGCCCTCCCTGGGCCTTGTGCAGGGAATCCTGCCCCTTTCAAGGCAAGAGAAGGCAGGTGGGCTCCCATGCCGGCATTCTCGGTGCTGGGCCCCAGTCGCGCTGGCCACGTTGGCCAGACCACACCTGCAGCATGGGATCTTGTATCTCGGAGGTGCTGGTGATCATGCTTACTGCTGTGGGGAGTCAACAAAATCGGTCCCTACCATCCTTGTGAGCTTCTCATCCAGTGCGAAGAAGACCAAAATCATCATGAATGGATCAAGAGGTCACCCCGTGATAAATGGAGAAAAGGATTGGGGTGAGAATAGCAGAGGCTGGCAGGGGGTGAAGGAGTGTGTGCGAGATGAGGCTCTAGGGCTGGGGAGTTGAGGCGAGGAGAGGTCTTACAAGACACAAGTATTTGTGCTGAGAGCTGATGGCAGCCAGGGAGAGGGCAAGGTGGCTATGTAGGAAAACGGTGTTTCAAGCAGAGAAGCAAGGCATTGTGGGAAGTGGGCCTGCCCATGTGGGAAGCAGCCAGGAGGCTCTGGGGCCAGAGGGCAAGTCACCTCAGGGAGATGTGCTCCCAGAAGACTCTAGAACACAATTGATTAGGACAAGGCCTTTGCTCTACATCAGTGGTTCTCAACCTTCCTAACGCCACGACCCTTTCATACAGTTCATGTGATGGTGACCCCCCAACCATAAAATTATTCTCAGTGCTACTTCATCACTGTCATTTTGCTACTGTTACGAATCGGGTGACCCCGGTGAAAGGGTCTTTTGAAACCCAAAAGGGTCGCGACCCACAGGTTGAGAACCGCTGCTCCACATGAACCGGGACACCAGAGGACAGGACAGGCAGTAGTTAAGATAGGACCTGGCTGGTCTTTCAGACAACAGTCTGGCTGCTAGCAAGAGAGAGGTACTGACACAGTGACCGCAGACGTGGGCTGAGGGGAGAGACGATGGGGGCCTGGCCAGACTCACACACTCCCCACTCAGCCCACTCCCCTTGAGTTGAATCTGACTCCGAGCAACCCTGCGGACCGAGCAGAGCTGCCCCGAGATGGTCACTCTCTATGGGAGCAGGGCGCCTCCTCTTTTCTCCCCGGGGCAGCTGGCTGTGCTGGCCCGCAGAGCTGACACTTAACCCAGGACTGTTCCAGCTCTCCTCGGTGACAACAGCTCCGGGCCATCAGTCCATACAGGCTCACAGTGACCCCCCCCCCCCCCCCGAGGGCTTCTGAGACTACGGCTGTTTCCGGGAGTGGGAAGTCCTGTCTGTCTCCTGCAGAGCTGCTGGTGGTTTCGAACTGCCGCCCAGGTGGATCGCAGCCCAACTCGTAACCAGGACACCACCAGGGCTCTCTGCTCGGGTGACAGATGTTATCTGAATCACGTACACCAACATCCACCCAGAACGTGCTGGGTGAAAGAGTCACTGGGATTTTGGATTTTTTAAGCAAACAGTCCGATGATCTTGAAAAGCAGGGACCCTCCCGGCTGAGCCCCAGGACACAGAGTGCACCCAGCCAAACACAGCCCCTCCCAGTGGGGCTGGCCCAACAGCTCTCTCTTCTCTGGCCTTAAAGAAGCTGCTTCACCTTCTGGAACCTCAAGTTCTCCCTGTGACCATCAGCAGTTAGGGTGCTTATCCAACCTGCCCCAATCCCTGCCCCCTAGTAGTTTTGAAGGCGGAAATGCTAACAATCCGTTTAACGAGCGCTGAAAACTTTAGGAAGTTTACTTGCTGCTCCAAGTGCTGAGAGGCCTGGTAGGAGCTGGCTGTTTGTTCACTAATAGGCAGGATGGTGGTAGGGACTTAGCTGCTTCCTCCTGGCCCTGCTGGCACATCAAGTGGCATGCAAAGTCAGCCAGGGAGACTGGGCAGGGTCAGGAGAAACTCCTGCCTGCCTAGCTAGAGCCTGAAGGGGAGCGCCTCCCTGGAAAAGCGGCTCCGAAAGCCCCCTACATGCACGTTATGTTTGAGGGCCAGCCTCGGTTTCTGGCTGCCTTTCTCCATTCCACGTGCGTAAAACATAGACTTCATCCTTCTAAAGTGGCTCCCAGCGGGCAGCTAAGCCCCGAGGGGAGGCCTCTGGGTGCCAGACAAAACGGGCCTCACTGCCTAGGAGGGGCATGCAGAACACCGAGCTGCCAACAGCCAGGAAGAGGCTGTGGGTGTGAGGTGCCCTCTCTGCCAAAGACCTGCCTCCGAGAGGAGAGGGATTCCTGGTGTGCAGGTGTGTGGTGGGGGGGGGGTTCCAGAGGCATCTGGAGACAGGCCCCCACCTCTTTCGCATCTGTGCACTGGCTACAGGGAGCAGAGGAGGAAGTGATGTCTGGAAAACGCCTGCTGTTCACCGGAGGGCCGCTAGCCAGCCTGCTCTGCCAGGAAATGATGGCTCCATCCATCACCCCAAGTCTGGTCCAGCATGCTCACGGGGGCAGCTGTGGGGTGCTCACTGCTATAGCAAAGGGAGTCGCTGAGGCAGCCAAGCCCCAAGAGGGCAGAGGCTCTCGAGGAGAAGGTCAAGGGCACCTCGCCCCACCATCCAGGAGAGCCCACCTGCCATCTGCTGTTCACCCCCAAGCCAGCAAGCAAAGCCTCTTGGCTGCTAGGGTTGAGGCCCGGCAGGTGACCCCAACAAAGGCCAGACTGGGAACCACCGGTGAGGCTGCCTGCTGGCTGCCCTGAAACCATTCACAGGCTCTTCCCGGGTGCAGATGATGGGTCAATCCCGAACTGGGCTCGCTCAGACAACACCGTCCCCTGGGTGGCTGGCTCTCCTTCTACAGGGTTTACTCTCCGGGGCGGGAACATCAGCCTCCCTGGGACCAGCTTTCTTCTAGCCTGGCTGCTGCAAAAAGCAGGGACACCGTCCACCTTTGCACCTGATGCCAATGAGCCCACCACTTGCTGGGCACAGCTGGCTTATTCTCAAGTGCTGCGACATCACCTCTTACATGCGGGGGCGGGGGAGGTGGGGGCCTTCAAAAGGGCTGTGGGGAGATAAGAAACGGAATGGAAAGGTAATGGGAATTTTTTTCATGGGCTTTTTAAGCACCCTATGGGTCGCCCTACCACCTGCCTGTCGGTTTGTCTCGTGGTGGCGGCTTGTGTGTGTGTTGCTGTGATGCTGGAACGCCGTCACTGGTGTTTCAGAGCGGACAGGGTTGGGCACAGCTTCCAGACGAACAAAAATGGGAGAGGCTGTCCACTTCAGAGACACTGTCGGAGCCCGAAGGCCTCCTGAACAGAAGCAGACCTCAGTCAGAGACCATGCTGGAGGATGAGACCTCCCCCCCGCAGGACAGAAGGTGCTCAACCTAAGACTGAGGAGGCACTGCCTTCTCAAAGTGGAGCTGACCCTGGCGCTGCAGGCTGAGGGCGGTCTGTGGGAGGTTCACTGGCCGATGGGGTGCGAAGCAAGATGAGAAGAAACAGCTGCGAATATCAAATGCCCCGAACATGGGAGGCACAAAGCACGGACCATGAGAAACAAAGTCGTCAAACGTGAAGCAGAACACATGAAGTTTGATGTTCTAGACACGAGTGGGCCGAAATGAACTGGTAATTGCCATTTTGAATCAGAAAATCTTATGGCTGACTACGCGGGGGAATAAGAAGTTCAAGGGGAATGGTGAGCATTTCATTGTCAAAAAGAAAATATCACCTTATTACTAACATCTACAATACTGTGCAAGCTTACAGTAAGGAAAAACTAACTGCCCACTAAGGAGGTGGGCAGAGGACCTGAACAGAAGTTTCACAAGGGCAGAAACCCAAATGGCCAATAAACTTATTAGAAAATGTTTCCAATCATTAGCCATTCGAGAAATGCAAATTAAAAAACAACTACGAGATACCACCTAACACCCTCAAAGATAGCCCAGTTCAGAAAATCAGAAAGTAACAAGTGTTGGAGGGGCTGTGGGGAGACAGGAACTCTCATCCACTGCTGGTGGACCTGTAGGTATGTACAGCCATTATGGGAATTGATCTGGCGATATCTAAAACAGATGGAAATCGACCTACCATATGACCCAGCAGTCCCCCTACTGGGCATACACCCAAAAGAGGCAAGAAATAAACCATAGCCAGACATCTGTGCTCCAGCGTTCATCATGGCACAGTTCACAATTACAAGGAGTTGGAAACAACCCAAATTTCTATCATCAGACGAATGGATCAAAAAACAATGGAGCACTACATATCTCTAAAATGCAGTGAACACACGACGTACATCGCCACATGGAAAGAACTGGAGGAAATCATGCTAAGTGGAGGAAATCAAGCATAAAAGCACAAGTACAATCTAAGTCCAGTGAGGTATGCTTAAAAAAAAAAACCACAGGGCACAGGGGAAAAGCTACTATATACACACATCCCTGGGGCGAGGTCCAGCACCTATGGCAGGGGACAAACCCACTCCAGGGTTACATACGGCAGCCAGCTAAAGAGGTTAAGAAAAGGAGGGAAAAAAATACATGGCTAGTGGGAAGCAGGGCACTAACCTACCCAAGAGGAGGGCATTGTTTATATCTCCACAGGAGAGGGAAGGAGAGATCAGGCTTCAACCTTATGTGCCAAGACGTGTATACAACGTACCACATGTACCAGGGAACCAATGGAGAGGTCTGTGCAGCCAACCCCAATCCTGACTGTGTGGACACCCCACCACCCCCCTCAGAAGAATGCACTTGAGAGGACAGCACTGGGGCTACATCTGGGGGAGAGGGGTGCATTGGATTAGAGCTCACCGGAGAAACGCAAAGGGATGGAGAGGGAGGAGAGGACATCCTGGCGCACCAAGCCCCGAGGACCATGTTCCTGCTCTGAGCAGACAATGCACGGGGGCACCATAGGCCTGGCCCAATGGGACACAGGGTCCCTCACTGAACCATGGCGCTGCAGGGGACAGCACTGGAGACAGGGTGGGGATAGGGCATGGTCTGGCTCCATCACACTGGGGCGAGGCACTGGGGGCACGCAGCAGAGCAGCAAAGAACCCCCTGGGGACAACAGAAATAGACTTTGGTGACAGAGTGTAGCAAACACCCATGTAAGCCACCACACAGACTTTTCTGTCAGGGCTTCCTTTTGTTATTGTTGTTTTGTCTTTGATATTTGTTATTGTTTTGTTGGTTTTGACTTCCTTTGTTGTTTTATTTGACTTTGCCTGTTTTTTGCACTTATCAATGTCTCCGCATGTCTATCTAGATAAGATAGGCGGATAAATAACTCGGAGATGAAAACAACGGGACCAGTGGTTCCAGGGAGATACAGAAAAGTGGGTGAGGGGCAATGGAGGATGATATAAGATATGAAAATAATAATCTATAACTTATTAAGGGCGGCGAGGGAGGGCCAGAGAGGGGGAGGGTGAAAAAATGGGTAGCTGATATCGGGCTCAAGTGCAAAGAGAAGGCTTTGACAATGATGGTGGCATCAATGCAAGTGTGCTTGACACACTGGATGAATGTATGGATTGTGATAGGAGATTAAGAGCCTCCCATAAAAGTATTAAAAAAAAAAAGAAAATGTCAAGATCTGCCTGGAAGTAGAATGCTGTCTGCGATGGAAGACTACCTATGAAATCCAATCAATACAACTATCATCCACATTTATGCGCCAACCACTAGTGACCAAGAAAGTGAAGAATTTCACCAGTGACTTCAGTCAGAAACTGAGCAAACATGCAACCAAGATGCATTGACAGCTATGAGCAATTGGAATGCAAAAGCCAGAATCAACAGGGATCGACATGTGACCTCCTCCCTGGGGAACGGACAACAGAAAAGTAGGTGAAGGGAGACATCGGACAGTGTAAAGTATGACAAAATAATAATTTATAAATTATCAGGGGTTCATAAGGGAGGGGGAAGCAGGGAGGGAGGGGAAAATGAGGCACTGATGCCAGGGGTTTAAGTGGAGAGCAACTGTTTTGAGAATGATGAGGCAACGGATGTACAAATGTGTTTGCTACAATTGATGTATGTCTGGATTGTGAAGAGTTGTATGAGCCCTCAATAAAATGATTTTTAAAAATCCAGAATCAAAGAGGAAGAAACAGTAGTTGGAAATATGGTTTTGATGATAAAAATGAAGCTGGAGATCTCAGGATAGCCTTTTGCAAGACCACAAACTGGGTCTTCGCAGCACCTTTTCCAACACAAAAGCAGCTCGCTCTACATGTGGCCTCCTCCAGATGGAACACCCAGAATTCAGACTGCCTACATGTGTGGGAAGACACGATGGGGAAGCTCACTACCAGCCGCTAAAACTGGGAGCTGACCGTGGGACAGGCCATCAATCGCTCAGACACGAGTTCAGGATAAAACCGAAACAAATTAAAGCAACAAGTCCACAAGATCCAAAATCCGACCCACCTAAATTTCATGAACCTCTGAAGCACAGATGTGAGGCGCTGCACAGTAAGACCAGAAGAACTGATGCGCGGGGGGCGGGCATCCAGAACATCACGCGTGAGGAAACCAAAAGGCCATTAAAAAGGCAGGGAAAAGAGAAAGCATCAAAGTGGATGTCGGAAGAGGCCAAAACTTGCATCAAGTATGGAGTAGCCCGGGTAATTGGGAGAGATGAGTCAAAGAGCTGAACAGAACATTCCCAAGGGCAACTTGAGAGACAAAGTCAACTATTACAACCAGATGTGCCAAGGCCTAAGGTTAGGAAAACTAGGAGCGCACTCAGCATCCCCGAAACTGCAAGAACCCA
The DNA here is from genome assembly GCF_050624435.1 of Tenrec ecaudatus. NCBI lineage: Eukaryota > Metazoa > Chordata > Mammalia > Afrosoricida > Tenrecidae > Tenrec > Tenrec ecaudatus. Next base: position 215,415,549 of record NC_134532.1, on the reverse strand, counting down.
GGGAAAAACTTCAAGCCTCGAGTTGCAGGGTTGAAAGATTCCGTGGGCAAAATATGGAATCGTGCAGGCAGCATCCCAAACAGATAGGAAGAATACATACCGTCACTGTACCAAAAGAACTAGTCGGCATCCCACCATTTCAGGAGGCAGAATATGAGCAAGAACCAGTGGTGCTGAAAGAAGTTCAAACTACACTGAATGCATGAGGCCAAGAACAAGAACAAGATTTGATGGACCACCAACTGAAATGTTTCAACAAGCTGATGGAAGACTGGAAGCACTCACTTGCCTATGCAGGAAATCTGGGAAACAGCTACCTGGCCAACTGACTCACAAAGACATCCCTATTTGGCAATACGGACAAAATAAGGTGACCCCCAGCTGAATGCTCAAACCAGAACAGTGTCTCGGATACCACGTGCAAGTAAAATTTCTACTGAAGATCATCCACCAGCTGCAGGAGGACACTGACAGCGAGCTGCTCCCCGCAGATTCAGACGAGGATGTGGAACAAAGGATATCCGTCACTGCTGCTTTGCTCTCCGATGGACCTTGACTGAACGCTGAGACTATTGGAAAGATGTTTGTGTTTTATTGACCATGCAAAGACACTCTACCTTGTGGATCGTGAAAAACTATGGCTAACCCCGAGAAGAGCGTGAATCCCAGAACACACACTGTGCTCGTGCAGAGTTTGCACAGGGCTCAACAAAGAGGCGGGTGTCTGATGAGAGCGCGGGAACACTGCGCGGTGTAAAATCAGGAAAGGTGTACATCGGGGCTGTGTCCTCCCACCACGCTATTCAAGCTGTGTGCCGAGCCAATCAGCAGAGAAGCTGGATGACACAGGAAAACGTGGCATCAGGACTGGAGGGAGGTCTATCAACAACCTTTGATGTGCGGATGACATAACCTTGCTTGCTGAAAGTGAGGAAGGCTTGGAGCATCTGCCGATGAAGGTCAAGGATGACAGCCTTCAAGGTGGATTCACCCAATGTCAAGAACAACATTCTCAAAAGTGGACCAAATAGGTACTATCGTGATAAGTGGGGGAAAGATGGACGTTGTCGAGGATTCTGTCTTGCTAGGATCCACAATCAATGCTCTTGAAGCAGCAAAATAGAGATGCAAAGATGGTATTCCATTGGGTGAATCTGTTGCACATGACCTCTTTGAAGTATTGAAAGGCAAGGTGGTCCCTTTGAGGACTAACGTTCCAGAGCCAAGCCAGTTTTTCCAATGGCCTCATATGCATGTCAAAGTCACACACTGAATAAGGACCACAGAAGAGGAATGGGCATTTGTATGATGATGCTGGAGAAGGACACTGAGAGCTCTGTGGACTGCCAAGAGGACAAAGCCTTACCTCAGTACTGTCACTTTCCTCCTGTGCAGGTCAAAGCCAGACGCCGAGCAGGACAGACAGGAGCATGGTGCATTTGTTACGTGGGTGCTGGCGAAAATACTGACAGTATCATGACTGCAAGTCTGCCAGCAGCCAGAATCCTCCGTAAAGACAAGATGGTTACACGTTGTGGACGTGTTGTCAGGAGACCAGTCCCTGGGGAAGGGCATCACGCTTGCTAAAGCGGAGGGGCGGCGAACACGAGGAAGGCCCTCGACAAGATGGACGGCGGCTGCAAGGCGAGGATGGTGCGGGACCAGGCGTGCTGTGTTCCGCTGTACCTCTCTGCTGCAGAGGGTGGCTTTGAGGCGGAACCGACTCCACGGTACCTAACAAAACAGGGCCGCTGGGAGTCCAAATCGCCTTGAAGGCTGTTGAGTGTGAGTCTGCACAGTTATCCTACAGCCTCCAACCACAACACATGTGAGGAGGTCCTGCTACGTGCAGCACCCTGCGGCCAGGGTGCCACTGAACACGCGCCCTTTTCCAGGCCCGTCAGCTGGTGATTTCCCCCAATTCTTTTACAATGGGAGGGCTCCATGCCTTCCACTAAACTGAAGCCTTTTGCTCGGAGACTGGGCTGCCGATGGGAAAAGCAGCAGAGCTTACACCGGGGGCAGGTTGTGGAGAACAAGCATTCTGAAAGGGCCAAGTCCCAGGGGAGCCACCCACACCCAGTGCAGACTCCTGCAGATGAGCTGCTGCTGCTGCAAGTCACTCTCGGGACCCTCTGTGCATTCCGACCTGCAGGGACATCGCCAGCGTGACAGCTCAGCTTGCACGGCGGGTTAGCGGAGGCGGCCGTAACCACATGACGTCACCCTCTTGAACCTCTCTTGTTGGCTCCTACCCTCCAGCCTCAAAGCAAGGCACTGGTCCTGCACTGGCATGTCACGGCTTCTCCCCCTCCGGGTGTAAATGATGTCAGGCGTCTTCAGAATGAGCAGGCAGAGTTCTCTTTGCAATGTGCATGGCGAAGAGGTAAACTGAGGCAGCTGGCCGGAAAGATGAATGGGTTTGACGCTGGTATGCATGTCAACTCCAGAGGTGTCGAAGTAAGAGGCCCCCAAGTCCCTTTTCTTTCCGTGTACAGTTTCTTCCATCTGCTTCAAGTCCAGGTACAACCATAGGTGCCCGGCGGGTCTTCCTGGTGAGGTACTGCCCGACAGGCCAACGATGGAGGTACTGTAGAGAAATGCCTGGGCCTGGGTCTGATGCTGAATACAGTGAGCAAATGTTACCCACAGACTCCCTGGTCGGAGCTCACCTGCCTTCCAAACTCAAGAGCTGTCTTCAGACCACACTGTTCCTGGCCTCTCAGGACCAGGAAAATTACCTCCCTTTCTTCCAGGTTAGCTTACAAGGGCTCTCAGAAAAAGAGCATTTTTATTTGTAACTCTTGGGCACAGGAAACAAGGCGTTCACACAGACGTCTGCCCCCATGACGTCGCCCTGTGAAACAGGATGTTCCGCTCTGTGCCCGGCATGGCAAGTGGTCACGTCACTGCTGACCTGCGTCCACTGTGTAACAAGCTCTTCTTTCATCTCCGAAGTGAAGCTTCTCAGCCACTGGCCGTTGCGATCACCAGGACCGGTTCTGCCGCGCCTGGGAGCCATGCCGCACTTGGAATTGAACGGAGCCAATACGCCAGTGCACACTCTGGAGATGTGGCCTGCTCTAGACGGTGTGCTGCCGTCCCCGAGTCCAAGCACACACTGTGACTTGGTAAGCCTTCTAGATCGCTCTGTATGCTGCATACCCACGCCAGGAATGTTAGTCCATGACATATACAAATGAGGGGGCCTCAGACAATTCAGGGGCAAAACTCCATTCCATTTGCCCATGACCTTTGTGAAGCCCCCCCATCGTCTAGGTTGTACATGGTACCGCACCCACTCTGCTCCCGGAAGCGCCGTGACTTTGCAACAAAGAGACACGACGACCGGAGTTGTGTGCGGGAAACTCCTGCATCGGCTGTGTCCGGTAAGGCGAGTCTTGTCTTTTCTGGGTGGAACGCCTGTATGCATTCTCTGCTGGCAAGGGTTTCTTCCTGGCTTTTCAGTTATTTGTTGGGGTTTCCTGAAGGCTTGTTAGGAGGACACGTGATGAGAGAACTGAACCAGGGAGCTCAAAGAATTCAGTGACACTGCGGGCCACACAAAACACAAGACCCAACTAGCCACCCTCTAAATACTGGAGTCTGACCATGCCCGGGAGAATTCAGAAAGAACGAAGCGGCAGAACAGGCTCTGGAATCAGATTCTACAGTGTAGTCACTCTCCAAGTGTCACGTCGGGAGACTGCTGAACCTCAGCGCCCGGTCCTTTGCCTGCGAAGCTAAGAGTACCTGCCCCACGGGGCTGTCCCAGGGGGTCACTGTGACAGTGTGAGTGCACACATCTTTAGAAGCCATGAGCACCTCGCAAGCAGGCAGTATCCATGAGATGAGAAAGGTAGATGCTGAACCACATCCTCATGCCTGGACCAATCGCCCACGGGGTGATACAGGGAGCAAAGAATGCAGTTTCCAAGGATTTCACCTTGCCTGGATGCAGTCAGTCACCGCTCCTGGAGGCGGCCGTCAAGAGACCTCTTTAACATGTTACAGAGCAAGGATGTCACTGGGAGGGATAAGGTGGCATTTTAAAAATTATTATTTAAATCATTTTATCGGGGGCTCGTACACCTCGAACCATAACTGAGGTGACATTTTTCATCGCCTCCTATGTGCGCGTGAAAGTTGGTCCATGAATCAAGGCAGCAGAAGAGGAGACGCATCTCAACTGTCATGCTGGTGAAGCCTCTTCAAAGACTCCTGGACTGCCGCAGAACAAGCAAATCCATCTTGGAAAAAGTACAGCCAGAGCGTTCCCTGGAAGCAAGGATGGCAAGACTATCTCACCTCCTTTGGCCATGCTCCCAGGAGAGATCAACGTGGGGAAAAGACACCACATATGGCAGAGTTGGGGGCAACAGAGAGAGGAAGACCTTCGATGAGATGCACTGACACAGCGGCTGCAAGGGACTCGAGCAGGAAATCAGTGGGAGGGTGGCACAGGGTCGGGCGGTGTTTGCTCTTGTTGTGCACAGGGTCAACTAGGAGCCAGCGCCAACTTGGCGGCCCCTGGCCCTGCCACACTTCTTAAATGAAGGAAACAAAAGAAAGCATGCCTGTCACCTATCAGTAACTGCAGGGGCTCAGTAAAATACAGGCAACTGCTTTTTCTAGAACTTGCACCAAATCTCATTTTATAATCTTCACCCTATTTGCCTGGTACGGCCCAAAAGGTAATACATCTCAACGACACACCTCGACAGGAAGCAAATGAAATCACTCACACCTGGACCAACAAAGCCACACCACGGGGCACATAAAGTAGCCAAGGACTTCACGTTATGTGGACCTACAATCGCTACCCAAGGAAGCGGCAGTCAGGAAGTCAAATAAAAGACGTCCTGGGGCAATTCTGCGAAAGACCAATCAAGAGCGAAGATGTTGCTTTGAGGACTAAGGTACTCTGCTCCGGGCCACTACGGTACACGCATGGGAAAGCGGTGCAACAGTTAAAGAAGAAAGAATGCCTTTGAATTACAGTGACGGCCAAGAACATGAAACAGATCACCGACTGTCACAACAAATAAACCTGTCTTGTGGGAAGTACAGCCAGACGGCTGCTTAGCCACGAGGATGGGAGATTTTGCCTCACCCCCTTCAGACACTTTGGCAAGAGGACATCGTGCTTGGTTAAGCACAATGTCAGAAAAAGAAGCAGCCCCTCGTGGAGGTGGGTTGTCACGGTGGCTGCCCATGAGCTCAAGTATACACATGGGAGGGCGGTGCATGCCTGGGCAGGTTTCCTTCTGTGAGCCACGAGGTTGCTATGAATCACACCCAATTGGTTGGCACCTAGCAACCATCCGGGCACCCACTCCCCTCTTCTTCACCGCCAAGCAGCGAGGTGTCTCTTCTAATCACCCAGGAAAAGCTGTCCTAACTAAAAGTGCTCACAACATTTCAGACTGATACTTAAATACACTCTTCTTAGCCACTTCTTGCCCGGCACAACCATGATCCTAGCCCGCGAGAGAGTCTGCAGGCTCGGTGTTGGCGTGGGAAGTAAGCACAGCAGCTGGCCAAGGAAGCCGTCTGCTGGTTGTGTGGACCATCACTTGTCTTGCCTCTGGGAGATGCCAGTCAACTCAACGACTGGTGACAAGAGGAAGGTTTCAGAAGGTCTTTCCAGCAGTGCTGACCTAGGACGCCTCCTCCCGCTGGGGCTTCTAGAACATTCACTGCTGTCACAGTGAAGAGCAGGGGCAATGGAGTTCAGTCCCGATCCTTGCTGTGGCCTGGTGGCACAGTGGCTACTCACTGGCTACTCAGTGGCTACTCGGCAAGGCCAGCAGTTCAAAACCACCAGTAGCTCTGAAGGAGCGAGGCAGGGCTGTCAACGCCCATCATTAGTGGAAACCCACCTGGACAGCTCTACCCTGTCCTATAGGGTCTGAATTGACTTGATGTTATTTACAGTGTTTGGGTTTTGGGGTTTCAGGCAAGGGATTGCTCTTGATCCGGCCGCTGGCAGGCCAGCAAACGAGCCTCACTGGCACTTTCAAACTTCGAGGGATTTAGAAGGCAGTGTACACTAAGCACCAGGACACATTGCTGTCCTTTCTACTCCCCACAGCCAAACGCCCCATCAACTACAGTTCCACCCAGTGCCTCGTGGCCTGCAGACCAGGCCTGCCTGGGGAAGTGGCCTCAGACGTGCAAATGACTCACCTGTTTCCTTACCTCCCCCCTGCCCCCCCCCACCTCCCCCTGGGTGACATTCAGGTAGAAATCACTGCCTCCCAAGAGCTGACTCCTAGTCCAGAGCCAGAATGGAACTGCACTGGTAGAGACCTGCACATGGGAAAAGAGCCGTGAAGCAACGTCTCCTTTGTTGAAACTGCCCTGCGAGCACTCAGAGGGCCTCCTCCAGGGGGTCGGCACACGCACCACCTGCGTGCTGGCTTTTCCTTCTGGGAGGGCTGGCTGGCTTCAGCACAGAAGGGGCAGGATAGAGGCCAGTCAGACCTTCTATGTGAAGGGCAGAAAGGACAATGACAGAGAACAAAGGTCCACACCGGGTCAGGGTCTTGCTGGCTGTGTGATTTCAGACCCGGGGCTTTGCCTCCGTGTCACGTTTCCTCACTCTCAAAAACCACGACCAAAACAAACCTGTGGGCATGACTCTGGCTCAGAGACCCCAGCCCTTTGCAGGGCCCAGGAGATGCACTGCCCAGAGGGTTCCCTGGCTGTCGCCTTTAGGGAAGCTCATTGCCCCAGGGTCCTGAGGAGACACTAGGGGGGACTGAACTGCCCCCTCTCTAGCACCTGACTGCTATGCCACAACGCTCCCTTGCTTGTGAAAAGGGGCTAAGGTGGTCTGATTCGCATAGCTGACATGAGAAAACCTAGCCATTTTGCTGATAAAAGAAGACAAGGTTCAAGTTGTTAGGATTTCGTCTTGCTCGGCTCCACAATCCATCAATGCTCCTGGAGACGGCAGTCAAGAGATCCTAAGACGAAATGCATTTCGTAAAACTCTTTAGGGTGTTGAAAAGCAAGGATGTTTGAGGCCTAAGGTGCACCGGACCCAAGCGGCGGGAGGATTCTCCATTGCCTCACGTGCAGGTGAAAGTTGGACACTGAACATGGAGGACTGAAGAACTGATGCCTTTGGACTGCTAACGTACAAACATGTTTCCGAAAGCCAGGCCAGCATGCTCTTTAGAGGCCAGGGGGCAACACTTGATCTCGCCCACTTTGGACGTGTTGTCAGGAGAGAACAGGCCCTGGAGACGGACGTCAGGCTTGAGAAAGCGAAGGAGCAGCAGCAAAAAAGGAAGGACACTGGTGGCTGCATCAATGGCACAGGAATAACTGCGAGGACGGCGCGGGGCCGCCTGGGGTGTCGTCACCATGGGGTGGGATCATTTTGATGGCACCCAACCCCAAGAGGTATTTGGTGAATACATAGCATGTGTGTCTTTCCGTGAGCCTTCCGAGGTCCGAGAGGGCTGCTGTGCGTCAGAACCGACACCGTGTCAGCGCGTTTGGGTTGGTCTGGTCTTTGGTCCTTCAGATGCAAGCTCCACCAACATCCAGAGAAGCAGAATGACCCCACCCCCCCGGGGGATGAAGAAAGGGCAAGGCAGATGGACTCCCTCCCCCGCCCCGTTCCCCATGAAGGAGATCGTGGGGGATCAACTGGACACGAGTGATTGCACCCACTGGGAGGCCACTGCAGAGATTTCTCTCAACATCATTCTGTGGATGGAATGTGTATGGGGGGGGGTAGCTGGGAGGGGGTGCTAACAAGCCCGTGGAGAGACTGCCAGTACCTCGGACTCCTACTTTCCATGGAATTTTGAAGCCCATTCACGGTTCCACTGGGGGGCTGCTGTCAAAGTGGAAACCTGTTCTTATCAGTATAAAGAACAAAAGACTCTTGGTAACAAAAGAGGTCAGAGTCCCACCCACAGAGTTAATGCCCACCCACAGTGACCCTACAGGGCAGGGCACACCTGCTTGGGGGGGTTTCCAGAGTCACTCTGTTCAGGAGTAGAAAGTCCCATCCTGCCCCTCCTAGTGGTTTGAGTCTTGTTTCGAGCCCACCAAGCAGCCCCTGGACGACCGGGGCTCCTAAGGAGGTGCTGCAACATGGCTAGCTGGCAGGCCACGTGACTGGGGAGGGGCCTCAGGAGGGGTCACAGGGCACACACGTGTGGCACATAACCTCGTCCCTCCTGTTTTCTTGCGCTCAAGAGAAACCACAATTTGGCAGAGGTGTTGGATCTAGAAGCTTGTAGAAGTCCTCTCAAAACTAGGCACACACTTTCACAGGTAGATTCTCACAACAGGGCTCACTGGTCCCCCTGTGCCCACAAGTTCCTGGTCCTCAAATGGGGCATTGGAGGGTTGGTCCCCCTGTTGGCTGCTGCAAGCCTAGTGCTGCCAGAGTAAGCCCTGGCCCCGGGGGCAGGGTGTTTGTAAGACCAGGGCGCAGGGAGTGTTTGAAGCTCCCCAGGGGGTTCTAAGCCAAGGCTGAGGGCCACATCAGGCAGAGACAAGCACAGAGATGCTGAGAAAGTAATGCCTCTCCCTTCACACCCAGCCCATGCCCTGGGAGTGTCGGGGGCGTGTGATTAGGTCTCTGAGAAGCCCCACCACCGCCTAGTTCTGTGACCTCACAGGCGCCCCAGAAGCTCTGGGATGGGCAAGTCCGGCACCTACCTACTCCATGGGCTTCTAGGAACTTGGAGGCACAGGGCCCCAAGGCACTGGCTGCTGCTTCAAGGGTATGCAGGGGCCGAACGGGACCGTAACGAGGTGGTCAGGGCCACATCGGGGAAGCCACTGGTGGCCGGGACGCTTGTCCATCTTGGCGCACCTTGGCCTGAGTCTGGGGGAGGGGCACCTGCAGAAGCAGGTTCACACGGGACCGCCACTCCTCAGAGCCAGGCTTGACTAGCCGCACCTGATGCCCCCCAGGACGCCCCTGCGGGGAGAAACTGGAGTTTGCTTTTCTACCAGTATCCATCCGGTGTCTCATCGGGGTGGTGGCCCTGGCACCCCACCTTCCTCCAAAGTCATATTCACATGTGGCTGTCGTGCACGAAACCTAGCGCACTGCCACCGAGTCAGTGCCGACTCGCGGTGACCTGCAGGACAGGGTGGAACTGCCCCCTCTGGGTTCCAGAAACTCACTTTGCATGGGAGTAGAATGCGCACATCTTTCCACGGCAGAGAGGCTGGTGGTTTTGAACTGCCGACCCTGCACTTACCAGCCCGGCATGTGATCATGGGTAGCCCGTGGCTTATCAGTGATCAGCATGGGGGATGGGACAGGTCACACCCCTTCACTGGCTGGTCAAATTACCTCCTGGGTTGGCCAGGTGCCCCGGTCCTAGAGATGCCACATCCGAATACCTCGCCGGGTCTTGCCGGGGTGGGGGGGCCGGTTTGGGTTCTTGCTGCCTGGAACTGGTGAACTGGGGTTGTGGATACAAAGAAGCACAGCTGGTCCCGCAGGCGCTCCTGCCTCCCACAGGCCTCTCACCTCAGGCTTCAAGTCCGTGTGGTCTCACAGCCTCTGGCCTCGCCCTTGGCACCCAGGGTGGCAGCAGGGAACGGCCCACGGAGACCTGCAACCAAAGCCACAGGATCGGGTTTTAGTCTGGGGCCTGCAGCCCGTCCCGATAATGAAGCACAGTAATGTTCTCAAGTCGGCGGAGGGGAACAGAGCTTCCCGAAAAGCGTAATGACACTGCCTATAGGACCCAGCGCCCTTCTCCTTGGGCGGACCTCTGCATGGGGTTGACAAGTCTGCCCAGGTGGCTCTGATAGCTCGCCATCTCCCGCCACTCAGGAGAATGGGCTGGAGCAGATGGTCTGGCCACCTCCTCAGCAAGGATAATGTGCGGTCCCTGCAGTGCTGGGACAGTTTGTGGAGAACCCTGGGGCTGGGCAGCCAGCACTCAATGTGGAGTGAATGCCTGACCTGGACTGGCTAGGACAAAGGCCAGCTTCCCTTAGGGACAATCAGAGAAACATGTCTTTGTTCTTCCTCTTGAACAAAGACTGGCCCACAATCCCTTACTTCCGGGAAAGGAGGCTGAGCGAGGAGGGGGAGGGGTAATTTTTTTCACTGCCATCATTTAAAAAATACACACTGCTTTTCCAGCACACACGACCCACAACTAAAAACTGAACACACTGCCACAGAGTTGATTCTGATTCACAGGGACCCTACAGCGCAGGAAGGATCTGCCCCAGTGGGTTTCTGGGACCCTGTCTTTATGGAAATAGAAAGCCTCATCTTCTCCACCCCCATCCCAAACTCACTCTGATGAGCAGCTTGGTGGGTTTGAACTGCTGACCTTGCAGTTAGCAGCCCAAAGCTGACTCCTCCTTTAAGGCCACCAAGGCTGCTTCACATGGGGGAGGGGGCAACATGACAGAAAGCCCTCCCCCACCCCCTCCGGCTTGCATTCCAAAGTGGCTTGAATGAATGTTCTCTGGACAGCAGAGCTGGATCCCTACAAAAATGTCATTTTTAAAGCCATCTGAAATCCAAGGTAACTCTCTTTTTAAAAAAACAAAACAAGAACCTCTGGGATGGTGACTTAAGAGACACATCGCACAATGTTGGCTTCCAAATCCACCTCTTCCTCTGTCTGCTCAGACACCGCAGCCCCTGCTGGAGTGGACTCTGCACTTGTGACTCAGCAAGATAAAGAGTTACCTTCCTCATGTCTGTCTGTCTCTCCTACCCCTTCCACAGGGGAAGTGGGAGGCACGTAGAAGTTGCTGGAAGCCTGGTCTCCTCGCCCCTGAAAGTGATTTTGATCTTAAACCTCAGGGCTACTGCTGATGGGGCTTCTAGTTTGGAGATGACAGTTCACCAGTGTAATCTGTCCTTTTTAAAGAGTCCCCGGGTTTCAATTTTTATTTTGGAATGTGAGCTTGGCAAACCACGCCCACAGCCACCATATTGAGCCTGGCTTATAGCGACCCAATAAGACAGCCCAGAACTGTCCTTTGGGGTTTTTCGATCTTTCCAACCTTTTCGTAAGCACAAAAAGCCTCTTCTCCCAAAGAGCGCCTGGTGGGGTCGAATAGGCCTGCCTTAGGGTTAGCAGGCCAATGCATAACCCCCTCGCCACCAGGGCTCCTTAAGAGGGTTGGTCTTTCCCAGTTAAGAAGTTGCCAGTGGTGTGTGCGATCGGGGATTGGAAATGGATTATTAAATTCTAAGTACACTCAGGATCCTATTTTTCCGATTTTCTGGTTTTGACTTACGCCTGCCGCAATGAAGCTTGGGTTCCTGGGCCTTCCGCCACCCACCAACCCCGAAGGCAACCAAGTGAAAAGGGCTGGCTGCCGCAGCGGGTGCCCACAAAAAAGTGGCCTCAGCATTGGGGGCCATCCAAACCACCATGAAGACCCATGTCCCTTCCTACACATCCACGCGCACCCGGAAAGATGCTCGGGGTAGGGGGGTGGTAGGTGTATGGGTAGGGGGGCATGGCCAACCCCATGGCTGGGTACATTCTCGAAAATTCCAAGGAACGAAGATGCCAGTCGGGTTTCCAAGTTTGATGGTTGGGGCAAGCTAACCTACCAATGTGTCCAAACGCCTCTCGCAATGTGGGGCTCGGCAGGAAACGGAGGCGCGGGGGGCCAGGGGCCACGGGGCCGCATCTTGGGGTGGCCCGGGGCCGTCTTCCAAGGGGCTGGACATCCAAACGCGTCAACCCTTCAGCTCCGAGGGCTACTGGAGGCTTTAAAAATGGCCTCCTGACGCCACTTCCTGCCCGGCCGCCGAGCGGTAGGTGAGCGAGCGAGCGAGCTGCTGGAGAGGCATCGCTTCAAAGCGAGGAGGGGACAGGCACGCCCGCAGGGCAGGGGCGCGGCGCACAAAGGCGCCAGGGCGCGGCCGCACTGCTCCTCCGGCCCGGCCCGGCCGGCCCTCGCCACCACGCTGGCCTCCGGCTTGAGCACGCGGGGCCGGGCCGTGCCGCCAGGCCCCCCAGTCAGTCCCTGTCCCCCCGGCCCTGCGCGCACAGCCCGGCCACCGCCTCCCGCCCGGACACTCACCGCTCCCCGCTCGGAGCCCGAGCGCGTCCCGCCGCCACGGCCACTAGCGCCCGCGCTGCCACCGCCGCCGCCGCCGCTGTAGGTCCCTACTGGGGGGCGGGGCCAGCGGCGCGCGTGCGCACTGCCGGGGCCACTGCGCTGGCCACGGGGCGGGCGCCCTCGGTCCCTAAGGCCGCGCCCCGCCCCCACCTCGCAGCCTGGGTTTCGGGACTGCGCCCGCCGCATGCATTTCGGATCCGAGACCCCTGGGGTGGCCCCCTCTCGCACAGTCCCCAGGCTTGGCAAACGGAGCCAAGGTCTGCCTTGACGGAGCGCTTGCAAGATGCACCCTGCAGGGGACCTGGGGGAGACGGGGAACGAGGAAGGGGGGGCGGATCGGGGTCCTACCCTTATGGCACTTGAAGCCCCAAAGGTGGGAGCGACACAAGGGGGCTCAGTCAGGCTTCTAAAGGACTCCGCTTTCTGAAAATCGCAGTGGGTGGCTGAGTTGGCCCCCAAGACACGGGTTCGAATGTCGCCTCTGATGCTCTCAAGGTCTCCCTGCAAACACTTGGGCCAGGAAGACCCTTCACCTTCACCGTAGATAAGGCAGAGATTGTGAGCGATGGGGGGGGGGACGGACGGTACGCTCCTATCCCATCAAAGTTTTGACCCCGTTTGCGGGGACCTCCCTCCCCCTTGCACCCACTTGCTCATCCCTGATCTACACCCCTCTAGAGACGCTTTCCTGTTCGTGGTCTACGTGCAGCGTGCAGCAGGACGGACGCGATGCAGACCTGGGAAACTGGACACGAAGGTGGCAGCCACTGGACGCCTGTAAACCACCTTGAGACAGATCTGCCCCAAAGGATCCTGCTCTGCGCTTCCCCTTCCCTGTGCTGCTGCCCTCTGGACCTGGAGGGGCTGGGTCTCTCTCTCTCCCGGGGCTTAGGGGAAGGAATGTGCTTCACAGGAAAATGCAGACCCTATGTCTGTATAGGTATGCTCAGCAGAGCAAGGCCTCCCCAAGCTGGCTGGGCGCTTGGGGAATGGGAGGTGGGCAGGGAGCATCTCAAGACAACAGGAGTGCAGTCATAGAAACCATCGTTCTAAGGATCGGGGTTGCTCCTTGCTGTCCTGCAGTCAGCTGCCAAGGGGGTGACCGTGCATCACAGGATAAATGCCATCCTCGCCATGGTTGGCATGCTTCAGCCATGTGTCAGCCCACCTGTTGGTGTGGCGTGCTCACCACAGTGTCTGTTTCTAGCTGTTGCTGTTTCCTGACGACCGGTCACAAGTTGGCAACACGAAGCTCTCGCCGTCCGCACTACAAAGAAGTGTTCTAAGTACCAGAGGAAAAGTTCCAATATAGCCCGAATTGTTGCCCTTCCCTGCAGCGTCCACTTCCAGGTCACGCAGGGTCACCCTCGAGTCAGCTACTGTTGACAAAACGTCCCCCTGGGCTTCCTGGAGGTTTCTCTGGAGTCTGGGGATCTCGGGAGAGCTTGGGATGCTATTTGTGCCAAACTAGATGGGGAAAACCCCATAGCGTGGAATGCCACTCCACGACACCCACGGGGACATCACTGATAGGCAACTGGATCCCACGCTGGTCCTGGGAAGCTGCGATGGTCTGTTCCCTAACTTGTCTGGGACTCTGTTTCTTTGGGGAAACTTGGGTGAATAACAGGACTTACCTCACAGGAGAGTCATCAGCATGACACGGGAGATCGGTCACGTGTGGCAGAGAGGAAAAGTCCAATCACAATTGCTGCCTTTATATCTCTCAGGAGCTACAATTCAGGAAGATAAAAGAGTTTGGAAATGGGGTGTTTGAATCCTAGAAAATGGCGGGGCAAAGATGTAAGGAAAACAAACACTCCTGAAGGACCCTTTAAGGTCGAAATGTCCCCCGATGTCTTCTGAGATGGGGAGTGTTCAAAAGAAATGTCTACAGACCCGTAGGCAGTCTACACTTCTCCAATGTCTATCTTCTTCCCTCACCCCGCCCCTAGCCCCGTGGTCGTCAGGTACCCGTGCGTAGCAACTGCACACACCCAGCAGAGGGAAACACCGCCTGGTCCCGTGTCCTTCCATTCTTTCTACTTGATTGTGGATCACCTCTTTGGGAAAACTGCCTACGTCATAGGAGGGAGGAGGCAATCATGTGATGAAGCCATTGAGGGTGGAGAGTCTCCACTCCTTCACTTATTTCCTGAACATGTATGGCTTACCTTGTTAGTTAGGGCAAGCGCCTGGGCCGAGGATAGACCGGTGGACTATTGGGCAGCGAAAGGACGACTTATCTCAAGGTGTTTTTGTTAGGTGTGGAGTTGGCACGCAACTCAGAGGTCTTCGATACTGCCTAGCCACACAGTCTTTGCTGTCTGAGCCCACTGTTGCAGCCAACTGACGCCATCTCACTGCAGGTCTTCCTCCTCGTTCACTAACCCCTTAGCCCTCTGCTTTACCAAATACGCTGGCCTTCTCCTGATAACATGTCCACGGGAGGTGAGATGGACTCTCGCCATCCTGCATTCTAAGGAAACTTCTGGCATGTTGGGGATTAAATTATGACCCACCCCTCCCCCACCAAAATCTAAATGGTAAATTCTAGCCTCTAAAACCTGTGGTTATAATCTAATAGTTTTGGAATTGGATATTGGGTAAAAACTGGAAGAGTTTTAGGGTGACTGTCCTGAATTGAATTGTGTCTTTCCTCTCTGCACCCAGCCCCATATGGGTCAGCTTGGCTGGGTCATCGGAAAGTTTGGCAGTTCTGTCATGATGTGAGCTGGCAGTTAGGTAATGTCACCCATAATAGGATCTGATGGAATAAGGCGAACAGTTGTACAGACATAAGGTATAAAACAACCTCCTTAGTCCTTTCATAGCCTGATCCGATGGAAAGAGGGTTCCCCTTGGGTAAGCCTGCAATACCTGTGCTTTCAGAGGAGATGGAGAGAGAGAGACACGTGGGTAGAGAAAGGGGACCCATTGAAACAGCATGGGAAGCGCAGCTTCCTATTTGGATCCACGGTCCCTGCACTGACCATCTCTAAATCCATGCCAAGATCCATGGGGATCTACAAGGAATGTCAAGGCAACAGATCCTAAAGGAGTCAAGGATCTTCCTGCGGAACTGTGAGCCAAAAGAGAAAGGAGGTCTTCCCATGGAACCGTGCATTCCAGCTTGAAGGCCTGCATTCCCATGCCCTAACACCACCCATGTGTGGTATGTAAGGCACTCTAGCAGCACTCCGGAATGAAGGCCGTGGCTAACAGCAAATGCCTGGGTTGCCGCAGAGAGACTGTTGGTAGAATCAAGGTCATACAAGGCCATTTTAGTGAGAGCTCTGAAGGAAAGGAGGAAAGTTACAAAGTTTAGCTTAGAACAGCAGTTCTCAACCTGTGGGTCGTGACCCCCTTGGATTCCCCAATTTATAACAGTAGCAGAATTAAAGTTATGAATTAGCAACGGAAATAATTTTATGGTTGGGGCATTACCACAACCTGAGGAACTGTATTAAAGGGTCACGGCACCAAGAAGGTTGAGAACCACTGTCTTGGAGAATACACAGTGCCCGCAAGAGATTGTTGCTAGCGATACATATGGGTGTTAAACGTTCCTCTGCTGAGGCTTTCACAGAAAGTGATGAATATGTCATTGGACAGTGGGGGGAAGGCGATACTTTTCATACAGTGGCAAAGAACTTGTCTGAATTATAGTCCAATATTTGGTGGGAGGTGGAACCTGTAAGTTCTGGACCTGAAGAGTTCTCAGCGGGGCGGCAGTTTCACTTTGCCCCGACAGTGAAATGCAAGAGGAACAGGATGGGCTTAAAGATGAACTGTGCAAAATGGAAACAAAACTTGAAAGATTTGTTGTATCGACTAAGGATACGCTGGCCGAGCGTTTTCCCAGGGATGTGACTGGACTATCTTTTGTTGCGGCGATCACAGTCTCTCGTGCAATGTGTCCAAATCGCATCGATAAAACCAGTGGCGTCGCATGGGAGACACATGTGTGAAGGGGGTGGCACATGATTTTCCCACGTGTACTATGCTGTATCATGCACAAAGCTGCCTATAACGTAAGCAGCCTTTGGTCAAGAAAGGTAGAAGTCTGTGCGTACCCCACGACCACAACTTGAACAGAAATAAGGAAAGGAAAGAAGCCTGCCTGCCTCTGACATTCTGGGGCAGGAACTGCACCCCGGGGCTCCCAGACCATCTGTGGAGCTGCTCAGCCTGGAGGTCAGCAGAGCTGTGGAGAGGAGCCCCCAGGCAGAGTCTACTCAGCTTCAAGGGTACAGCCACAGTCCCTTGCATCTCAAAGGGTGGGGTCCCAGCTTCCTGGGTTTGAGAAAGAGGGATCTTTATCAGCTTTGTTTGGGGGTTGGGAGCTGCTGTTAAGGTGTGGCCAGAGGGATGGCTCCAGGGGACCATGGCCCAAAGTTTAGGGGATGCAGTTGCTATGTTGCTATGGCCAAGGGGCAGACAGGGGCCTGCTGCTTCAGTGGAATAGGACAGTGGGTCCACCTCAAGTGGGTGGAGGAGTCACCATCCCAGAGGGCCTAGATAGAAGGTGACCTGAAACTTGGGCCCAGAAGGCAAGGTCAACATCTAGAGTCTGAAGGGCAGAACCCAGCTCATTTGGTCTCGGAGAACATAGGTTATTTTCAAAGCTTGAGAGTGAATGCAATTTGTTCTGCTGGGCTTCGGACTTCCTTGGTTTCTTGGGTCACTTCTCTCCTCAAATTCATACAGTTTGTAATGGAAATGGCGACTTGGGGCTGTTCTTGGAGTTGGGAAGCAGTGATTTGCATTCTAGATTCCACAAATGAAGTGGAATGTTGCCTGAGGACAGAAGCCGCCTGAAGTCTCATCCATATTTCATTTAGATGATTCAGAAGATAAGTTACCAGATTTTGGAGTTGGTTGAAGATGGGGGGGGGATGATGTGCTTTGGTGTGGAGTCCTGGTGGTGGCACAGTGTTGATGTCTCAGGCTGCTACCTGCTAGGTCAGCAGTTTGAAACCACTAGCTGCTCTGTGAGAGAAAGATGAGGCTCCAACTCCACTAAAGGGCTCCGTGAGTTTGGTTTTCTTGGTTTTGGAGTGATTGGGTGACTGCATTTTCCAGGTAGCAAGGACATGAATGTGGGAGGGGATGGGGGCACAGGTGGAAGGTTATGGATCAAATTGTGCCCCCTCAGCAATCAGTGTTGTCAATCCCAACATCTCCACCTAGGCCACACATAGTTCCATCTGGGAATGTGTTGTCTTTGTTATGTTAATGGGGCGGGGGGCAGGGGCAGCAGCAGGGACAGAGTAGTTTGAGTCAATCTCTCCCTGTGTAAGACATCAAACAGAAAGCTCACTCCCACTGAGTCCGTGCTGACTCACAAGGGCCATGGAGGAACAAGGTAGAACTGCCCCTGTGGGTTTCTAAGACTAACTCTACAGGAATAAAGCCCCTTCTTTCTCACAGGGAACAGCTGGTGGTTTTGAACTGCTGACCTTGCGGTTAGCAGCCCAGTGCATAACCACTAGACAACTAGAACCCCATCGAGAAAGTTTCCGAAGCCCCAATCATGGGCTTGTCGTTCCAAGAGCATTCCCCATTGCCAAGTCTCTAAGCGCCCATGGGAATGTAAAGCCCCCCCCCCCCTTTTTCCTTTTTGGTTCCAGGTTTTCCCAGCCTCTTCAAAGATCCCGCCAGGAAAGACAGCTTTGGATCCCTGTCTTCCGACTAGGACATTTGTTTTAGTGGGACAAAATAGACCCGCATCTCGAATCTAATTTAAAGACGTTTATTAAGTCACAGACATATTGTCCGGACGAGGGAGACCACCACCTGGAGGTGGAAGTGAGCAGAGAGAGTGCTGGGCTGAGAGGGACCCTAAGACACACGGGGTTCTCCAAGCAAGCAGGAAGCAGGACCTTTGTCCGGATGGCGCAGGGAGAGAAAGCCAGCCTTCCCTGGGCCAGCACTCCGAAGGAGGGCTCCTGGCCTCCTCCATACACTGTGCCGCTCCGTCTCTCTTGTGAAAGGTGCCCACTTGTACTTCAGTGACAGCGGCACTAGAGAATGAAGACGGGTCTGCCCTTCCTTCAAGCGAGATTTATCCCTCCCTCTGGAAGCCCGTGATGTATGCAATATTCTATGCCAACGCCATAATTAAAACACGCCGTTTTCCTTTGGTCTGATTTATTGTCCAGCGTTTGCATGTACATGAAGTGATTGGGGGGGGGACAACACGACTTAGGCCACGCCGTGGTTAATAGGAGCCACCACGTCAGTTCTGACTCGGAGCGATTGCCAGGCTGCCAGGTCCCCTGCCATCTGCCCAGCGGTTGCCATGGCTGAGCCCATTGTGGCTGCCGCCGTGTCACCCCACCTGTGGAGGGCCTTTCTCTTTTTCGTTACCCCTCTCCTTACGCCACGGTGAACCGGATTCAATCTACCACAGACTGTCCGCAGCGTGAATGAATCTGCCTCGAAAGAAGTACAGCCCGGGCCCGCTAAAAGCCCCAATGGGCAGCCTTTGTCGCTCACACATACAGAGTGGCAGAAGGGGCCAGTCCCTGGAGGACATCTTGGTAACTTAGCGGGTCAGTGCAGAAGAGGAAGGTCCTCCAGATGAAGTGATACAGCGGTCGCAACAATGGGCTCAGGCACAGGAACCATGACGGAATGGGCTTGCCTGGGCAGCACAGTTTCAGTGTGTCGTCTCTCTGAGTCATGGCTCGCTTCCGGTGAGGGCACCCAACAAGAACAAAGACCCAGGGCGTTAAATGGCTAACACTGCACTGATAACACAAAGGTGAATGGGTCATCTTGAGGCACCTTGAAGAAAAGCCTGGGATCCACCTCTGTGGGAAACCACCCTCTAAACCCCTGTGGAGCGCAGGTCTGCTCTGTTACCCGCGAGGGCATGAGGAGGCTGAGTCAACAGGGCAGCATCTGGTTTCCATTTCTTAAAGGTCAATGAGATGGCGTGTGTGTGTGAACAACACAAATGGAAGAGGTGACTTTCAAGAGGAGACCTAAGAAGGGATCGCTCCAGGAAGATGAAAAGCAGGGTCTGTATGGAGGGCATGGGATGCGCAAAAGCCCTGGGGTGGGAAGGAGACGAGCATAATTGAGGCAGACAAGGCAGTGCACACCTCAATCAATCGCGCCAGGTCCTGTGGAAGAAGAGGCCTGGCGATCTTCTTCCATCAAGATCACAGGCAAGCAAACTGACCCCCTTTCTGCAGGTGTGCTACAGCCTGCCTGCTGTGACCACACGGAAGCAAACCAAGAAGGAAGAAGAGAGCGTGAGGGACTAGACCCCATACTGTCACACCAAGCCCCAGGAGCCATCCCTGCACGGAGCTGCTAAGGTGCAGAGAGGACGGTGGGGCTGACAACAGCTAGAGACATGATTGCCCCTCACTGGAGCAGACCACACAGAGGACAATACTGGGGACACACAGCTGGGAGTGAGGCCAGTCTGACAGCGCCCCCCCCCCCC
The DNA here is from genome assembly GCF_050624435.1 of Tenrec ecaudatus. NCBI lineage: Eukaryota > Metazoa > Chordata > Mammalia > Afrosoricida > Tenrecidae > Tenrec > Tenrec ecaudatus. Next base: position 215,395,994 of record NC_134532.1, on the reverse strand, counting down.
CCAGTGGGGAAAACCAAGAAGAGAACCTAACAGATCAGCAATGGGTGCAAAGCCAAGCCACAAAGACCCGGAGGAGCCCCCAAAATAGGCTTCAAGAGGGGCAGTTCACAGAACCCCTACCCCTACCCCAGGACCAGTGGGGAGATAAAGGTCAGTGGACAGACCTGGAATTACATATGCTTTTTCGTTTTTTTCTTGTTTTGTTTTGTCTCCGTTATTGTTGTTTTGTCTACCTATACCAGATAGGCAAGGGAAGCAAGCCTGAGGAGAAGGGACCAATGATCAAGGGTTCCTGAGGGACTTGAGGGGAGGAGGCAGTTGGTGTATGGGGGGGGGGCGGGGCGGGGGGAGCAGTGTGAACAAAAAACACCACAGACAGGGGAACCACTGGGGAATTAAAATCAACAATGATAAGGACGTAGAGATCCTGTTGGTGTTTGAACAGCAATTAGCTGAGAGGAATTACTAAGGGCAAGTGTGCTGGTGGGGCAGGAGGAAGGTAAAAGGAAACAGGGGAAAGATCTAGGAAGCAACGCTATGGATAGAGGTATAAACATAGGTGTGTACATATGTAAATATATTAATTCATAAAAATAGAGGTAGTGGCCTATGTACATATGTTTATATGGCAATATATTGAGGAAGTATACAGAGTTTGGGTCTCTGTTCAAACTCTCCCTTAATGGAAGAACACTTTGTTCTAACAACCTGGCATTCTGTGATGCCTGCCCTCCCAGCATGATCACTGAAGACAAAAAAGATGCATAAGCAAATGTGGTGAAAAAAGCTGATGGTGCTGGGCTATCAAAGATGTAGCATCTGGGGTCTTAAAGGCTTGACGTTAAATAAGCAGCCATCTAGCTGAGAAGCAACAAGCCCACAAGGTGTTGACAGGGTCAGATAACAGGCATCAGAAGACACAAAACAAAACATATTGTTGAGAACCAGAAGGATCGAGCAGAGACTCAAAACCCACTTGTAAACAATAGGACATCCCCTCACAGAAAGGTCACAAGGGAGGGATGAGTCAGCCAGGGTGGAACAGAGCACCAATGAAACACACACTATTCTTCTGGTTCTTTGAGACTTTCTCGCCCCCACTATCATGACCCCAGTCCTACCTTTTAGTTCTGGATAGACCGGAGCATGTGCGCTGGTACAGATAAGAGCTCAGGACACAGGGAATCCAGGTCAGATAAACCTCTCATGTACAGAAATGGAAGTAAGCAATACCAGGATCGTAAGGGGAAGGTTGGGGGTAGAGGGGAGGAAGGGGGAACCAATTGAAATAATCGACACATAACCCCTTCCCCCCAAGGGGGCAGACAGCATAAAACGTGGGTGAAGGGAGACAGCGGTCGGTGTACCATATGAAATGATAATTTATAATTTATCGAGGGTTCATGAGGGTGGGAGAAGGAGGGAAACTAGCTGACACCAAGGGCTCAAATAGAAAGTAAATGTTTAGAAAAGGATGATGGCAACATGTATAAATGTGCTTGACACAATTGATGTATGGATTGTTCTAAGAGCCCCAGTAAAATGATCTTTTAAAAAAAAATCAGAGGCCAGAAGATCCTAAGGAGCAGTTTTCTTCTGTCACACACTGGTCACAGTGAGCTGCAACTGACCACGCAATGGTAGCTAACAACTACCCAAACCTGTTGCTATGCAGCTGATTCTGATGCACGTCAACCCTGTAGGGCATGGTGAACTGCTCCGCGGGGTTTCTGAGACTGTAATTCTTTTACCAGAAGGAGCAGGCAGATGAATGGAATTCCTTTGGGAGGGGGGGGGAGGCAGTGAGTTCCAACCACTGATTTAGAGTTAGTAGCCCCAAAGCTTAATCCAAGATACTCGCCTGACAATAGGGAACCTGTGGGGTGGAGGAGGGTACTTACCTAAAATCACCCCGAGTGTGGGAACAATGGCCAGGTCTGTAACGCCCACCTCAGAACCCTGCCCCCTGCTGTTCAGGGGCACAGGCATGCATAGATCGCGCAGCAAGACCTCCTGAATTAGCAGGGGATCCAAAGAAGGGGCTTTTCTCTTTTGAGACTATTCCGAAGTGTCCGGTAACTTTCTTGATCTGAATGTGCTCCTCTGTAAAAGAGGGCTTACGGTGCCCTGGTACCTGTGGTTATGCAGCGGAATTTGATCCACAGGGTCAGCAGTTTGAAACCGCTCAGAGAGGGAAAGACGGGGCTCTCTACTCCTGTAAGCAGTTACAATTTCAACAATTCTGAGGGGGCAGTTCTAGCCTGTCCGATCTGGATGTCACTGAGGTTTGAACCAACATAAGAAGGAGTTTTGAATCAGCATAAATTAAACCTCTTTGAAGCGTCCGGATACTCAGAAGCAGTTCTCCACCCAGTCCTGGGGTGCAGTGAGTAGCCCACAAAGAATCCAAACCCTCATCCCATTGCTCATGTTTCTAACCTGTCTGAGATGATGCTCCCAACCTGGGGGAACCCGAGAACCCTTTCCCCATCCAGGTCATCAAGGCAGATACCAGCGCTTGTAGCTATCACCAAAGACCAAAGAGTACAGAAAACCAAAATCCGCATAAACGGAGAAGCCTGAATTGTGCAGTCCTTCATTTTGCTTGGATCCTCCATCAATGCTCGGGCAAGCAGCCGTCAAATCAAACGACACACCGCTGTGGGCAAATCTGCAGCAGCAGAACATTGACAGCGTTCAAGTGCCCAGATGTCACTCTGAGGACTGAGATACCGTGGCGTTTTTTTAACCCCCCTCCCCCCCCCCACTGCATGTGAGAGCGGCACACTCCACAAGGAAGCCTCGCGTAGAACTGGCGGGTTTGTATTAGGGTGCAGGCAAAGAATAGTGGGTACGCATTACCAGAAAAATACCCAGACGTGTCTTGGAAGAAGTACAACCAGAAAGCACCTTAGAAAGCAAGATGGTGACATTTCACCTTAGAAATTTTGGACAGGTTACCAGGAATCGCCACCATGCTCCGTCAGCACCAAAGAGGACGCCCCGCAAGGCGACGGGTTGACCCAGTGGCCGCGACAATGCGCTCAAGCCGAAACACAACGGGGAGGGTGGGGCGGACCTGGCAGTGCTCGCTCCAGCGGTCCAGAGGGTCTCTTTGGGTCATCCGAGTGTAGGGCACTCAACACCAGCGGCAGCAGCAAGGACCACACCCCGGCCTCCTTTCTCCTGCCCAATCCCGTGGCTTTCTGGCCCGAGCTGGGCGAGCAGCGGTTTGCAGCGGGACGCCGGCGCTCCACGCGCACGCGCCCTGAGCCTCGCCCCCGGGCTTTTCGGGCCCGCGGGGTGGGGCTGGCGCGGCGAGCATGCGCCTTTGGCCGGTAGACCAGCGGCGGGAGCGCCGCGGCCTGCAGTACCGCTGGCTGCCAGCAGCGTCGCTGCGCGGCCTGCCTCTCGGGACCGCAACGCGGTTGCGCGAGTAGAGCTCTACCTAGCTGGGAGGCTGCACCTGGGAAACCGGCTCGCCCGGGCTAACCAGGGGCTGCCACCTGCCGAGTACCCTAACCGCCCTCCCCCGCGCCCTTCCATTCAGCCACAGAGGATGCTATGCTTCGCTTTTGCTTTGCTAATGCCTCGGGACCGGAGCCCTGGTGGTTCAAAGGGTTAGGTGCTTGGCTGCTCACCAAAGGTTTGGCTGTTGGAACTGGCGCTACTGGAGAAAGAGCTGCCGATGACTTCCGTCAAGATTGCAGCCATGAAAACCCTCCTTTGTCACTCAGGAGTCGCTACAGATCCGGCGGCACCCCACAACTATCATTCCTGGAGCACAGGCGCGTTGGGAGCTGGGTGAGAGCGGTGCTTGTGCGCCAAGAAGGGACAAGTCAGTGTCTGCACCGGACGCAACAGGTCCCCTGGAGCATCCTGAAGAGGCAGCATCGAAGGCATTTCGGATGAGTCTGCAGCCCCCTCTCAATCAGCACCCCTCACCAGCCCCTCCCGAAACACACTGCCAGGGAGACCGGAGCTGAACTGCCCTTGTGGGTTTCCATGGCTGTCTCCCGTGACGCGAGCAGAACGCCGCATGGTTCCATCCCGGGGGGAAGCGTGCGTGAGCCAACCTTCACCTTTCCTTTCGTTCAGCGGCGGTGTGCTTTCACCAGTGTAACACCAGGTCTCCTGTGCACCATGACATCAGCTCAGAACGCCAACTCAAGCGTGCGCATCATAAATTAAAAACAGAAAATTTAGATTTAGGTGCAGCTTCACCGAGCAGTTCATTGGTTTGAACGATTTGGACACATCTTTTGACCCATATTCCGACTCCTTCAGCTGAAGCTATTGCTCTTTCCTGAAGCTATTGCTCTTTCTTTCCCAGTCTCTGTCCTTAGGTAACGACTGCTCTTTCAATCGTGAAATGGTTGATCATTCTAACACAGGAGCTCTGGTGGTACAGAGCTTTCCATTGGGCTCCGATCAAAACTGCAGTCGCTTCGGGGGCGATATAGGAGGCGTTCCCCTCCCAGACAGAGGGACAGTCTCGGGAAGGCCAGGAGCAGTGCCCCCTGTTCTTAGAGGGTCGCCAGAGGTCAGCATCAACTGGATGGCAGTGGAGTTTTTATTCAAACACAGCTCTGACCATAAACATCACCGTGCTTTGACTTAACACAGGATGGCACCACATGAAAAATGACTTCTGCGCCTTCCTTCCCCTGAGGATTTGGCTACCCCCACCCCCTGCACCCCCCCACCTCTGTATATACTTATCTACCCACAGATCCTCACGGCTCAATTCCCATGTTGTAGAACACGGCCCCTGCTGTGTTCCTATTTCCGGCAGTCCACGATCTATTCCATCTCCTTCGTCAGTTCCTCATCTGCCTCCCGTTTTTATTGTCCATCTTTCGAGGTCTCTGAAAGGTTCTTTTATTACCATTATTTTTACCGGATTCCTCCATGGGAGCAAGAGGGGCAAGGCTTGAGTTAAGGGCTTATCTATGAGTTTAAGGTTTGACTTTTATTTAAAATGGACATTGGGTGAAATTTTAGGTAGAAACTACTTTTCCAGTGTAAATCAATGAATACATCACGTGTCATTGACTTCATCGTGTGCAGTTGAAAGTCTCTGGTTGTGTAGTTTGCTTGCTTTTCCAATTTCATTAGAGAATGATGATATGTGATCCATGTATTTCCTGTGATTCTGTAGCTAGCATGCCTTTCTGCCTATTGAGTTTTTCGGGTTATTTGTTTATTTTCATTCTCAGGAAAGGGCACTACCATGCCCTTGCCTCCCAGAAATCCGAGAGTTCTACAGAACACAACCTCTCTTCACCAATGAATGAGAAAGATCAGCAAGCTTCCTCTAAGGCGTGGTCTTCACTGCTAGACCTGCTTTCTTCCCTCCAGGCTCCCCCAAGCCGCCGACTCCGACTCTTTCATTTGTTGGTGTCAGTGGGATTAGTTTCTCTCTTTGATGATCGTAGACCAGTGACTCTGCTAGAAGCACCATCCTCCCTTTATCCAGCTCCCTGATAGCATTCTGTAGTTTTACCCCATATCCTATTAGTTTTCTTTTTTAGCTGAAAGCATTAGGAATTCATTCTCTCATGTCCTGGAGGCCAGATATTTGAAATCAGAGTGTTGGCAGGACCACGCTCTCTCTTCAGGTTCTGTGGGAGAACCCTGTCTTAACTTCTGGACCCTCTTGGTCATCCTTGGTCATCCTTGGAATTAGCCTCAGCCTCCATCTTCATAGGTTAAGGTTTGACCCGTTGCAAGAAATTCACAGAATGTTCTCCCCTTGAAGGTTGTTGATGTGCTGTTGTTAAGGGGCACAGATGGAAAAACTGTCTGATCCTGTACCATCCTTACCATTGTTACGTTTGGGCCCATCACTGCAGCCACCGTTAATCCATGTCTTCCAGGGTCGTCTTGGGTTCTGCTGCCCCTCTGCCGGATCAAGCATGATGTCCTTTTCCAGGCTCTACTCTCTTCTGACAACACGCCCAAAGCGTGGGAGGCAAACGAAGACCATCTTCAATTCTAAAGAGCATCCTGTCTGTTCTTCCTCCAAGACAGATTTGTTTGTTCTTTTGGCAGTCCATGATACTTTCAGTGTTCTTCATCAACCCTGTAATTCAAATGAATCCAGTCTTCCCTGACCTTCCTTATTCATGGCTCAGCTTTCACATACATTCAAGACGATTGAAGAGATCATAGCTTGGGTCGGGCACACTGTAGCCCTTGTGATGGTTAGGTTTTGTGACGACTTGGCCGGGTCAGGATTCTCAGTGCTTTGGTAAATAAGACATAGTAATCCACCATAGGTGTGAGGTAACACAATATAGTCAACTACATAATAGGATCTGCAGTGAACAGTCAATCAGTCAACAGTAAGATTAGGGTGGAAATGCAGACCCTTACTTAGATCACAGTCCTAATGCAATCAAAAGGAAGTTTTCCCAGGAGTGTCACCTACTTATGAGTATTTTTGTAAATAGATGCTGTTGAAAATGATTGCTTGCTTCTTTCTGAGTCTGAAGTCTGCCACTGGCTTATAGACTCACCATTCTTTGGACATCTGCTTAGAGCTGGCCATATTGCCTGCCTGTCCCTGGAGACATCACTGGCCTGCCATCTGGCCTGTGACCTTGGACTCACATTCATAGTTACCAGCCTGTCACTCCTGGGCATCTTGGGTTTACTGTGTGTGTTAATCTGGGTTGACTAGAGAAACAAATCCAGAGGCAATCAAATATGTGTATAAGAAAGAGATTTATATATAAGAACAATTGAATATTGGGAAAACATTCCAGCCCAGTCCAGATCAAGTTCATAAGTCTGATATTAGCCCATATGTCCTAAACCAATCTGTAAAGTCCTCTTCAGACTACTGAAATACATGCAATGATGCTGAATACAGGAAGATCATAAACCACTAGGTACAAAGTCTTGTGGATCCAGTGGTGGTAGAAACATTTCAGAGTGCTGGCAGGGGTTTCCACGTGGCTCCTCCAGTTCCCAAGGCCCTGGGTCTATCAGCGTAGTTGATGAGAGCACCATAGAACTTCCTTGCAAGACGTTGAGCCATCTCAAAAGAAACAAACACAAGAAACTCCACTTTAGAGAAGAAATAAAGTGTGACATTAGGGCCCAGCCAAGAAGTTGGACCATCACCAAGAATCAACAGCTGATCCAAATGTGAGCCACCTGGTGCTTATCAACAGCAAAAACTGTATACTTAAGGAGCCTCAAAGACATCCACACACTAAGTCCAACTGGCAGATGGGAGTTGTGGAAGGAAAGTGTCGCTGTGAGTCACTGAGTTAATTCTGACTCATAGGACCAAATAGGAGAGGGTAGAACTGTCTTCAATGGATTTCTAGGCTGTGAATTTTATGGAATTAGATCAACAGGTCTTTTCTCCCTCTGGACCTATGGGCAGCCTTGAACCATCAACCTACGGGTTAGTACAGAAGCCCTTTGACCATTTCACTGCCAGTGCTCCTTAAACAAAGTGCAGGGTCCTGGTAATTAAATAACCTGATGCTGCGACAGCAGGAAGACCTGGGTCTGAATTCAAGATCCTTGTGGAAGTTACATAATTTCATGTCAAATTGATAAATACAGTGAAGGGGTGGAGTTTAGCCAGCCAGTCAGGTCACAGCCTGATGATGCCTCCTGGTGGGTGGGACCTTCTCATGAGGATTCTGGGAACTTCTCCTCTTTCTCCCTGGAGGAGGTCCACACTCTGCTTCGCCTTCCTGTTGAGGAGCCACGTGGAGAGGCTTGCCAGCGTTGAGATGCAGATGCTTCCACTGCCACTGGATTCATGAGCCTTCTCACCCACCACTGTGATTTTCCTGCATTTGGCATCATTGGATGGGCTATGTGAGTCCGAAGGGGAATTTATAGACTTGTTGTGGACTGAAGGGCTAATATCAGACTTAAGGACTTGATCTGGACTGGGCTGGAATGTTTTCTCAATATGCAATTGCGCTATGATATAAAACACCCTCTTACACATATATAAGAGTCGCTGGATTTGTTTCTCTAGTCTACACAGACTAACACAATCCCTTATGTAAATGTCATAGTTATTGGAGAAGTCAACATCCCAGAATCTCAAGTCTTGTTTTGATTTAATCTGTGAAAGAGGTGGTGTTAGTGTAATACTACCGAGTAAGAGGAAATCTGTACAAAACAGCTGGCTGGAGACCTCTGGCATTTGTTCTGGAAGCACTGATTCTTGAGTGGCCATTCTGACTTCTCCCTCCCCAACTCTTAACTCAGATGGAAGCTTATGGATTTCTCAGAAAGCGATTGGTGGGGACTGAGTTGGGCTCTTTGGCTCTTAGATCTAGAAGTGCAAGCATACTGAGGCGATGTTGTGGGTTGGGTTCCAGACTACAACTCCAAAGCCATAAGCAAAGTCAGTGGCATGATTGTTTTACTTTCCCAGCACATATTAAAATTGTATATACTCGAGTAGAAGCTGGCCAGAAAATTTCAAAATAAAATTTTGGGTTGTGTTTCATCATATCTACCAACTGCAAGCTAAAGGTTCACTGGAGAAGGCAATTTATCTGCTACTATAGGATACGTAGTGTGTTTGTGGACTCAGGTGGACTAATTTTAGAGTCTGGCTTTACCACATACCATCTGTGTGACCTGAGACAGGTCTGCTCACGGTAGGCCTCAGTGTCTGTCCACGCAGTGATGGTGCTATGAGGACCTGTGATGGAACATCACTGTGATGACCTAGCACTGGGCAGACAGATGGGTGCCTAGTTATCCATAAATGTCAATCATTAGTCCTACCTCAAATGTATGGGTTTGTCAAGTACATGAGGCCACAAACAAGGAACCAGAGAAGTTTCTAGAAGTGGTAAGCCTTTATGAAGAAAGACCCTGTTGATATTTCTCTTGCAGTTATAATCTGTTATCGGTTGAATTTTATTCACTTCAAAATATGTGTTGTCAACCTCAACCTCTATCCCTATGGGAATAATCCCATTTAGGAGTAGATTATTGGCACTGACTATCAGGAGCCGTCAGTGCCTGGAAACAGACATCATGCTTGGTAAAGTAGAAACCAAACTCACTGGCATCGATGTTGACTCACAGTGACACTACAGGACAGAGTAGAACTGCCCCCGTGAGTTTCTGAGATTATAACTCCTTACGGAGGTAGAAAGCCCTGTCTTCCGCACTTGGAGAGGCTGGTGGTTTCAAACTATCGACCTTGCAAAGCAGCATGTAACCACTACTCCACCAAGGAGGGCAACTAAAAAGAAGGCCCCTAACATGATGGATTGGCACAGCAGCTGCAACAATCAGCGCAAACAGAATGGCAGCTAGGAGGTTGCTGCAGGTCCTGGAGGGGTAAATCAAGGTCACTCCACATTGGAGGGCACTAGATGGCACTAGCAACAACACAAATGGATATTCCTTTCTTGTGTTAATGAGGCACCAAGAGAGAGGTTGCCAGGGAGAAGGATCTGTTGCCTTAACTCTGTAGAGATTACAGTCAGGACGCTCTTTATTTTTTTCTTTTAAAAATCATTTTATTGGGGGCTCGTACAACTCTGATCACAAATCCATCCATCCATCCACTGTATCAAGCACATTGGTACATTTGTTGCCATCATCATTCTCAAAACATTTTCTTTCTACTTGAGCCCTTGGTATCAGATCCTTATTTTTTCCCCTCCCTTCCCGCTGCCCCCTCCGTTATGAACCCTTGATAATTTATAAATTATTATTATTATTTTGTCATGTCTTACACTGTCCAACATCTCCCTTCACTCACTTTTCTGTCCCCCAGGGAGGGGGTTATATGTAGATCCTTGTGATCCTTGTGCTTGGTTTCCCCTTTCTACCCCACCTTCCCCTTCCCCTTCTAGTATCGCTACTTTCATTATTGGTCCAGAAGGGTTTATCTGTCTTGGATTCCCTGTGTTTCCAGTTCCTATCTGTACCAGTGTACATCCTCTGGTCTAGCCAGATTTGTAAGGTAGAATTGGGATCGTGATAGTGGGAGGGAGGAAGCATTAAAGAACTAGAGGAAAGTTGTATGTTCCATTGTTGCTATATTTCACCCTGACTGGCTCATCAGGCTCCTCCCCAAGACCCTTCTTCAAGGGGCTGTCCAGTTGCCTACAGATGGGCTTTGGGTCTCCACTCTGCACTCCCCATCCTTCACAATGATAAGATTTTTTGTTCTTTGAAGTCAGGACACGCTTATAGCAGTTCTACTCTGCTACACGGGTTGAAACTAACTTGATGGCCTTTAATAAAAACTACTTGGAAGTTTGGGACATCAGAAAGACCTAGTTGGAATTGAAAATCACAACTTGCTTGCTTACTGGATTTGGAAAATTGAACATCACAATTGTCAAGGTTATTATGCGTTCTCTTGTTTTAAATTTAGTTATGGAATGTTACCTCAGGAGACAAACCAACTGGCTTCCTCATCTTTCTTCCATAGAGCAGCTGGTGGTTTCAAACTCCCAACCTGGTCATTCGTGGTCCATTTCGAGATCCACTTTACTACCAGGGCTCCTTACTTTTGCTAACAGAATCCTTAACTACGACAGTTTGAGACTTAAACTTTATTTTTTCTTCCAGATTTTTCCGTTTGGAATATGCTGAGCATGTTCTTCAGTTTTGGTTTTCTAACTCTAGACCTTTGAGCATTTTATTATAATATTTTACTTTGTTTTCTTGTGTCCAATGTGTCAAATCTGTTCTTGAGATGGAAGGTAGGAAGATTAGGGATAAAGGGGATGTTTCCACCGAATACCTAAGGTAAATGAAAATTAGCTGGCATGCCACAATAAAGGGATTTGAAAGGAATCAGGCACACATTAGACACCTAGGGGGCCGATCCAAAGCTGGCCATGCTCAGGCGAAGGTCACTTAGGCTCAGGTGAAGGTGAACCTGGGCATGCACACTAGACACCAGCAACATTACATCGTGCACATGCACCTAAACTCAGCCACTAAGATTGGCTAATGCCCTCAATCACACCGCTCCCACACCCCAAGGAGGGGCAACTAGCCAAGCCTGAGGGCAGGCTCCTCTTTCTTTCAGGTTGGAGGGTGGGACCTCTCCAGGCACGTGCCTCTGACATTGTCAGTTTTGGTGTGAACGCTTCCACCACTCACCACGCAGCCTCGCGTGCTTTGCAGGGGTAGCGTGCGCTCTCTGAGACTGCGTTACCCGAAATTGCCCTTTCCCTCCTAAAAGTTACTTGGATTTACAAAAGTGCTTCTGCCGTGTGAACTCTCTCCGCGCTGAGAAGCAAAAACCGGGGAAAACCACTCCAGAAACCTAGCAGAGATGTGCTCAAGAGTCAGGTGGGATAGACTCACATTTTCTTCAGATTCAACCTGAGCTGCTTGTAGTTGGCAAGTGCCATCAAATCAGTTCTGACTCACAGTGGCCCGTGAGCAACAGACAGAAACACTGCCAGGTCCCGCACCATCCTCACAGCTGTTCCTATGTTTGAGTTCCTCAATGCAGTCCCTATATCAATCCATCTTGTTGAAGGTCTTCCTGCAGGGGCCAGACTCAGCTGACAATATGTTCAAAGTATTTGAGGGGAAGTCTTGCCATCTTTGCCTCTAAGGCGCATTCTGGCTGTACTTCTTCCAAGACAGATTAGTTGTTTTATTGACCGTCCATGGCACTTTCAATGTTCGTCACCAGCACCACAACTCAAAGGCATCTATGCTTCCTTGGTCACCCTTATTCAGTGTTCCACTTTCACATGCATATGCGGTAACTGAACATCCCATGGCTTAGGTCAGGTGCACCATCGTCCTCAAGGTAAGCTCCTTTCTTTGGACTTACCTCACGGTAGCCCTTTCTTTGCGATGCTTTAAAGAGGTCTTGGGCAGCATATTTATCCAATGCTATGGGTCGTTTGATGTCTTGATTGCTGCTTTCATGAGCACTGATGGTGGAGCCAAAGAAGACAACATCTTTGACAGCTCCAATCTTTCCTTCATTTATCACGATGTTACCTGCTGGTCAAGTTGTGAGGATTCTGGTCTCCTTTACATTGTATTGTAGTCCGCATTGAAGGCTGCAGCCCTTGATGTCCATCAGCAAGGGCTTCAAATCCACCACGTGTCTGTCAGTGTGTCGTGCTGAGATGGCTTGCGTGTGGCTGGGCTGCTGGCAGCTCTGTCACTGGTATTTCAAGTGACGGCAGGGTCACCCAAGATGAACAGGTTCCAGCAGAGCTTCCAGACTAAGAAGGAGTAGGCTGAGCCCGTCTTAGGGTTTCGCCACGGGAAACCTTATGGGCAGAATTAAAACACGGTCAGGTACGAAAACCTCACGAAAAGAAGCAGAACAGGGTCCCAGGCAGCGCCTGGAGAGGGGACTCTCAGGTAGGAATGCACTCAAAATATGACCAACGACGAGCTACCTTCTCAAAATCGATGTGGAGGGAGTAGAACCCGCGGGAGTAAAGCTTGTGGGATCCTCATTTGCTGATGGGGCGCGGCTCAAAATGAGAAGAAACAGCTATAAATGCCAATTAATAATCAGAATGTGAAATGTATAAAATATGAATCTAGGAAAATTGGAAGTTGTGAAATTGAAATGTAACACATAAAATCAACATTCTTAGCAGTAAGCTGAACTATACTGGTATTGGTCATTATGAATCAAGGTCATATGATTTTCTATGCTAGAAATGACACAACCAGGAGGAATGGTGTTACATTTATATTCCAAAAGGACATTCCAAGATGAATCCTGAAGTACAATATGTCTGTGACATTCTTATATCTATCCACATTGAAGAAAATCCAAACAACACAACTATTATTCAAATTTCTGCACCGACCACAAAAGTGAGTGATGAAGAAATGGAAGAATTCTACCAATGTCTTAAATCTGGAATTGATAAAACATACGATCAAAATGCATTCATAATTACTGGCGATTGGAATGCAAAAACAGGAAACAAAGAGGAAGTAACAGTAGTTGGAAAATATGGACTCTGGGGATAGAACTGTGCAAGATGAATGACTTCTTCATAGCAAATCCCCTTTCTCAACAACACTGACTTTGCCAGATGGAATACACAGAAATCAAATTGACTACATCTGTGGGAAGACATATGGAGAAGCTCACTGTCGGCAACTAAAGCCAGGCCAGGGGCTGACTGGGGAACAGAACATCAATTGCTCAGGTTAAAGAAAACGAAAATAAGTCCACGAGAGCTAAAACACAACCTTGAGTCTACCACACCTGAATTTTGAAAACATCCCAAGAACGGATTAGCCACACTGCCCAGTAATGACAGGGGACCCAATAAGCTGTGGGAGGACATCAAGAACATCATTCACGAAGAAAGCTAAAGATCGTTAAAAAGACAGGAAAGAAAGAAAAGATCAAAATGGACATCAGAAGAGACTCTGAAACTTGCTCTTAACGGCAAAGCACATTATCAAGGGTTGTGTGCTGTCGTTTCCATTCATGTGCGTCCTGCCCTGTCGGCATTTGAAGATCTAGAAAGCTTTCGGGCATCTATGCCACAGAGGCTGTTCTTTTCATCACGACTCGAGTGCTTTTCAAACCGAGGGGCTCATCTTTACGCCCTCTAAGGATAGTCGCATCTGTTCCTAAGATGTTTATCCTCGAATCCCCTGGAAGTGGACAGCCAGCTCCTGCCTGGTAGTCTAGCCTTACTCTGGAAGCTCTGCTGAACCATTCCACCGTAGGCGATCCTGCTGGTGTCTGTAATATTGGCAATGTGACTTCCAGCCTCACAGCATCTCCTGGCTGTTATAATAGAGATGCCACAAGGGAATGGGTTTAAGAAATAAGACGGTGTCTGGGAAACATTCCCACGTTCTCAACTGCATTGGTGTTTTCCTCCCTTGCAATCTCCCAAATAAGGAATTTTAAAAGAATGCATAAATACGTACCAATGTTGAATTTGCAAATGTTTTCAAAGATTAAACTGTGAAAAACCATATTAATCAGTTTTATGTGATGAACAACCTACTCTTATAACTCAATTTACAAGGCAAATCTAGAGGAGGATGCTGCCAATGTAGCCATTGAGCAGATGATGCGACTCAGACACCCAAATGTTCATGTCACAGCTGGTAAGTGGCTATGTTAGCTACTTAGCACTGCTACTCCAGAAATATCACAAGTAGATGGCTTGAACAATCAGAAATTTATTCACAGTGGAGGGGGCTGGAAGTATGGATTCACAGATGGGATCTTAAACACACCCAGAGGTTAGGCTTTTGAACACATCACAGGGGTGAGGCCCACATCAGCTGTCAAACCTGAGGACAATTGAGTCATAGCCTAAATTGCGGCCATGGTGGGCAGTCATGAAGCTGGGACAGTGGCCTAACTCGCGCATTCAGAGCCTCAGTCTGTACATATACTCATCAAGACTCCGCTGGTGGAGAGTAGATGGGTTGCCCAGATAACAGTCATGAGGGACCAGGACCCCCAGGAAGAGGAACCTGCACACCGGGAGTCTCTCCAGGACAGCCATGGAGACAGTGTTTCCAGGGAAATTGAATCTGAGGAGTTGGGTGCAATGTCCCAGGGTAGGCAGGAGGCAGGAGAGCTGGGAGTCTGTGATCCTAGAGTCACACATATCCAGGAAAAGAAGGGTGTCTGAGGAGCTCTCTAGCAAGACTTTCAGGACGTCCATAGGTAAGTTAGCCAGGATGACATGACTGAAACTCGGGGATCTTAGGTGGCTGGTGATAAGCCACAAGGAAATGCATGACTGGCAAGTCTAGAGGGGGATGCTGTCAATATACCCATGGCACAGATGATGTGACTTAGACACCCAAATGTTAAGTAATATATTCATGTCATAACTTGTAAGTGTGAACTGGAGCATTCGGTTATCCAGAGGGCCTCCAAGGATGTCTGCAGGTTCCTGAGCACCTGGCCCAGGTGGCCTTTCAAGAAGACAGGTTCCAGATAGAGTTGTTTGGGCTGGTGCAGCTCCAGGAACCGAGAGGGGAATTGGACAAGGAGGTTCTCCTGGTCCTGTGCCTCTGCCTGGCAATCCCTGAAATGTATGGATCCTTCTATGAGAAGGGGACTTCTCAGATTCACCATCTGGCCCAAGTGCAAAGCAGAGCTGACCAGGGTGGACAGGTCCCAGGAACCCCTTACTATTAGCTCCTGGACACAGTCCAGCCGCCCCACCTTGAGGATCTTGTCAGTTAGCTCACATTGGGGCAGCCTGGTCACAAAGGTGACTTGGCACAGCACAGGTGCAGCAGCCCTTGGCTCTGCTTGATCTTCTCAAGAGGAATCTGGGGGATTCCTCCAGGCCGGACTCCTCAACTCTCAGGTCTGTCAGCACCTGCAAGGGAGCCAAGAGCTGCTTCTGCATCCTTGACTCTTGGATGTCTTCTGGTTCCTGTGAAGAACACACCTAGTCCGGGTTCCAGACCCCAGGACCTTGTAGGTGGTGGGAGCGTCTCTGCAATTCCAGGACTGGGAGTTTGCATCTTCTGTGCCAGCAGGACATCGAGGCCATCCGGTATACCGTCTAGGATGTACTGTCAGGCTGCGTAACTGCCATCAGCAGCCCCAAGGGCTTGGGTCAGGCACACCTTCCTCCTCAAAGTCACATCCTTGCTTTCCAACACTGTGAATAGGGCTTAGGCAGCAGATTGACCCCATGTAATGTGCTGTTTGCTCTCTTGATTGCTGCTTCCCTTAGCATTGATTGTGGAGCCAAGCAAGACAAAAATCCTTAAAAACTTCAACCTTTTATCCGTTTATCATGATGTGACCTATTTGTATAGTTGTGAGGAACTTTGTTTTCCTTACATTGATTTGTAATCAGGACCAAAGGCTACGATCCTTGATCTTCACCAGCAAGTGCTTCAAATCCTCCTCACTGAGCTAGCAAGGTTGTGTCATCTGCGTACCGCACGTTAGTAAACCCGCCTCCGCTCCTGATGCCATACTTTTCTTCCTATAATCCAGCCCTCTGGTCATTTGCTCAGCAGACAGACGGAACACGCATGTGGAGAGGATACAGGCCTATGCACACCTTTCCTGATTTTAAGTCACACAGAATTCCCTTGTCCTGTTTGCACAACTGCTTCTTGGTCTTCCCATTCTTTTCAAGATTATCCACAGTTTATTATGGTCCACCCAGTTTAATGCCTTTGCATCGATGAAACACAAATAAACATATTTTTGATATTCTCTGCTTTGAGCCAAAATCCATCTGGCACCAGCAATGTTACCCCTTGTTCCACATCTTCTTCTGAATCTGGCCTGCACTTCCAGCAATTCCCTGTCATTTTGAGTCATCCCCACCACATGTCAGTCAATGTGTTACACTGTGGTCACTTGTGTGTTGCTGTGATGCTGGAAGCGATGTCATTGGAATTTCAGAAGTCAGCAGCCACCTGAAATGAACAGTTTCAGTTGAGCTTCCAGGCTAGGAACAGACCATGAATAAGGACTGGGCCACTGCCCACTTTGGAGGAAGAAGCTGCTGAAAATCTTACGTGTGCCCTGAGCTGGAAAACCAAAGAGAATGGGTTCAGTCTATCTGAAATGGAAAGAAATCAAGAGAAGGCTCAGGCCTGTAGTTGCGACATTGAACGAGTCTGCGGCAAAATCATATTGGCGAAGAATCTCGAAAGTGCTGTAAAGGGACATACCGATCTGTCTTTGAAGAAACATATCTATCTAGACCGCTCCTTAAAGGCAAGAATGGCAACATTTCACCTTACAGACGTTGGACCCCAGGAGAAACCTGTCCCTGGGGGAATCGGCAAATAATGCTGTTATGAACAGAAAGGAAGGTCGCTAGTTGTAAGGCCAGGTTGTGAAGCACTCACATGACGGTGGAAGGAGCTGGTCCCTCAGTACACAGCCCACCCCTGGGCCATGAATAAAGAACGCTTTCCAGACGTCCACGTGCTGATAGCGCCGCACGGTGCAAAGTGAGAAGAAGCCACCGTGCATAGTCATTCATCGTCCAGCTGTGGCTGTATGGAGGTGACTGTAGGAAAATCGGACCACATAAGATTTGTCTCCTGCACCTCAGTGAGGTAAATGACATGGTTTGGGCCAAAAATGAAAAAAGAAATGGTTTTGGCCATTTTGAATTTGAAAATCTACGGGAGTTTTTGTTTTCTTGTTTTTGTGCTGGAAATGACAAACTCAAGAGGGATGAGGTCACGTTTATCAAAGAAAAGATCATCAAACGCTATCTCGAAGTGATATGCTTTCTTGATTGGATATCTATACACCTACAATGAAGACTATTGAATACATCTGGTGTTTTGATGTATCCCATTATCAATGAAGGAAGTAAAGTAGAAATTATAGAATCATAACAAGTTCTTCAGTCTCAAATTGATCAAACATGCAACGAAAAAGCCCTTGCACTTGAAAAATTCTATTGTGTGATCTCCAGTTTTGTTTCCATCACCAAGACTACATTTTCCAACTGCGTCTTTCTCTTTGTTTCCAACCTTAATATTCCAAACATCAATAACTATCAATGTCACTTAATTCAGCACATTTAATCAAGTTCAGAAGTAACAATTTGGTAGAACTCTTCAATTTCCTCATCACTTGCTGTGTTAGACTGGATACTTTAGAGAAACAAATCCACAGAAACTCATGTATCAGAGAGTTTTATACAAAGGGTAAACACGCATCAAGAAAACATCCCATCCCCTGGGAGGCTGGCCCCAGCACCATAAATTAAGTGGATTCCTGCCCCTCCCCCAAAAAGAATTTGTTCCAAAGGACGACATTGACTCTGGAATTCTGAGAGATGAACACATCTGATCAGAGCACACGGGAGCAGATGAAGGGGCAGGAGGAAAGAGTGGAGCACAGCCTGGCCCACCAGGCCGTGAGGATGATGTTCCTGAGCAGAGCAGCCAGTCCACAGAGAGAACAACATGGCTGGCCCCACTATGAGAAATGATGCCCCTCAGTGACTAAGGGTGATACAGGGGACAGCACCGGAGACACAGTGTGGGAATTGCACCTGACCTGATCCCACCACACCGAGGCAAATCACTGGGGGAGTGCAGCGGAACAGCAAGGGAATGGAGTGGCAAGGTCCCCAGGGAATGCTGAAAGTGGACTTTGGGGCCAGGGCGTGGTGCCCCAACAGACTGGACTGGAAAACGCTCCTAAGGGCCAGCAAATGACCCCTGAACTAACTACAAGCTTTTCTTTTGTGAACTGTTTTGTTCTGTTCTTTGTCAGTGGTTTGTTTTTGTTGTTTTGTTGTCTGGTTGTATACTGTTGCTTTGTTTTCCTCTGTCTTGTTTTCGTGCATGTTAGTGTCTCCACAGGTCTGTCTGAATAGGACAGGGTGGATGAACTTTCTGGAGGAAAAACAACAGGACCGACAGTTCCGGGGGGACTTGGGGTGGGGGGGTAGGGGGGGGTAAGGAAGTGGTGTTAACAAACACAGGGACAAGGGAAAAACATGGGACCCAAAATGGTAAAGAGGGGGGAGTGGCAGGCCTGGTGGGGAATGATCAAGGGTAAGGTTGCTTAGAGAAGAGGTATACTCTAGCCCAGGTGGCGACGAAGCATGGTAGTAGGGCAGGAGGAAAGTCAAGGGAGATGGAGGAAAGAGCTAGGAGTCAAAGGGCATTTATGGAGGTCTAGACAAAGACATGTACATGCAAATATATATAGGAGGATGGGGAAATAGATCTATGTGTCTATATTTATAGGTTAAGTATTAAGGTGGTGGAAGGACCTTGGGCCTCTACTCAAACACTCCCTCAATGCATGAATACTTTCTTTTATTAAATTGGAACTCTATGATGCTCACTCTCCCGACACAACTGCTGAAGCCAAAGTGGGTGAACAAGTAAATGTGGTGAAGAAAGCTGATGGTGCCCGGCTATCAAAAGAGATAGTGACTGGGTCTTAAAGGCTTGAAGATAAACAAGCGACCATCTAGCACAGAAGCAACAAAGTCCACATGGAAGAACACACCAGCCTGTGTGATCGAGTGGTCCCGAAGGGATCAGTTACCAGGCATCAAAGAACAAAAAATCATATCATTGACTGCACACCTCCATGATAGTATCACTGAAGACAAATGGGTGCATAAGTAAATGTGGTGAAGAAAGCTGATGGTGCCCGGCTATCAAAAGAGATAGTGTCTGGGGTCTTAAAGGCTTGAAGGTGAACAAGAGGCCATCTAGCTCAGAAGCAAAAAAGCCCACATGGAAGAAGCACACCGGCCAGTGCGATCACGAGGTGCCAAAGGGACCAGGTATAAGGCATCATGCAAAAAAAAAAAAAGATAAATGTGTGTATGTATATATGTGTGTGTGTGTGTGTGTATATATACCATATTAAATGAAGGGGGAAGTGCAGAGTGGAGACCCAAGGCCCAAGTGTCGGCCAATGGAGATCCCCTCATAGAGGGGTTTAGGAGAGGAGATGGGTCAATTAGGGTGCGAGGTAGTACCGATGAAGAACACAGCTTTCCCCCAGATCCTGGATGCTTCCTCTCCCCAACTACCATGATCCGAATTCTACCTTGCAGGGCTGCATAGGGCGGAGGCTGTACACTGGTGCATGTGAGGGCTGGAGGAACAGGGAATCCAGGGTGGATGATGCCTTCAGGACCAGGGGTGTGAGGGGCGATGCTGGGAGAGTGGAGGGTGAGTGGGTTGGAAAGGGGAAACTGATTACAAGGATCCACATGTGACCTCTTCCCTGGGAGAGGGACAGCAGAGAAGGGGGCGAAGGGAGACTCCGGATAGGGCAAGATATGACAAAATAACGAGGTATAAATTACCAAGGGCTCATGAGGGAGGGGGGGGGGAGAGGGGAGGGAGGGGGAAAAAAAAGAGGACCTGATGCAAAGGGCTTAAGTGGAGAGCAAATGCTTTGAGAATGATTGGGGCAGGGAATGTATGGATGTGCTTTACACAATTGATGTATGTCTATGTATGGATTGTGATAAGAGTTGTATGAGTCCCTAATAAAATGTAAAAAAAGAAAAGAGGAGAAAAAAATGATTAGGGCAAAGAATGTACAGATGTGCTTTATACAATTGATGTAAGTATATGTATAGACTGTGATAAGAGTTGTATGAGCCCCTAATAAATTGTTTAAAAAAGAAGACATCCCAACCCAGTGCTGCCCAAGGCCACAAGTCCAACATGAACCCATTAACCCTTATGTCCAACACCAATCCACAAAGTCCTCCTCCATCTCACAAAACACACACAATGATGCCGACTGCAGGAAGAAAGTCGAGTCAGTGAATGTGTAAGCATCTCAGCGCTGGCAGAGCTCTCCACACGGCTGCTCCAGCACCCAGGGCTGCATCGGGGTAGGTCCATGTGGCTTCTCCTCAGGGATGTCTTGCAGGAAGTGAGCCTTGCCAGCTGAAGCAGGGAACTGGCTAAGGGAGCTGCACCCTGGTCTGACCATCAGAAAGTAAGAGACCGGAGGACTCGAAAGGCGAGGCTCGCCGAGCCATTTATCCCTCCGCCCTTCAATTAATCCCACATGTATTTATCGTACTGGTTGGCACAATAAACTAGCTACCTCAAATGCTTAGTGGTTGGTGTCATGGTTGTATTGGAATCATAGCTGTATCAAATGGAATTCCTTGTAAGCATATAGACAGCATTGTATGATAAGATAAATCTTTATTATAATAATTCTTTATTTTGCAGTGTTAGGTCATATATGATAACTTTCTTTTATAGTTGAAGACATATGAGGTGGTACACCCTCTCAAAAAACCTGGATTTTAAATTTAAAAAAAGTTTTTTAAAGCTATGTATTTAAATTTTAAAATTACCTTATCACCTTCAAAGTACTCTTCATTAAACTTAATACATTTCTCAACTATGGGATTCTATTCTTGGAAACATTTTTCAAATTCATCTGTTTGGATGTCTCACAGGGAGTCCCTTGGTTTTTTTCTTCACCTCTTCTATGCCATCAATTCACTACCTTTTCAGGTCCCTCTTCATTTGTGGCAACAAAAAGAAGTCGCACAGGCTGAGATCAGGTCAGTATGGTGTGGGGGGCAAGCAGGCATTCTGTTTTTTGCCCAAAACTGGTGCACTGAGAGGGCTGCACGAACAGGTACATTGTCATGGTGGCAAAATCAGTTCCCCCATCTGACACAAATAAAATGCTATCTTTTAGAAACTCTAAATAGAAAGCTTGATTAACAGTCTCACCTGGTGGAACTAACTCTAAATGCACCATGAGTTGACATTTTTGTCCATTCAGGAAACTGACAGATGTCCAGAAAAAGGTTTGTCATCAATTGACATTTCACCTTTTTTGAAACGAGAAAACCACTTGTACACTTGAGTTTTCCCTATAGCATTGTCTGTGAAAGCTGTGTTCGACATCACAACAGTTTATGCGGCCAGGAAACAAAATTTCACAGCCTCACACTATTCTCTTAAATGAAACATCACAAAAAACGAGGTTTGAGCGGACCCTTCCCTGGAGATGTCACTGGGTGCACTAACTCAGAGCAAGTTGCTCGATGCTCGCCCAGTGGGAAAAAATGAGTACAACGAAAGCTCCACTCCACCCAGCACAATTCCTGTTTTGGGAGGGTAGCCCCTCATAGCTCTCTCCTGCCCTGCATCTTGATTCCTGGTGAACGTGCATTCACTTGAGGCCTGGACACTATTCATCGCTGCATTGTTGTGGCTGTTGGTGTTGGTAGTCATTATCGACGTGGCTCGGACGCATAGTGATCTATGGACCACAGAAGGAACACCTGCAGCTGTTTCAATAACCTCACAATTGATCCTTTTGAGCCCATTATCACAGGCATTGTATCAATTGTTTCATCAAGGGTCTTTCTCCTTTTAGCTGCCCGACTGCTTTACCAACAATGATGTCCTTTATCGAGGACTGATCAAAAGGACATGAATCCTCACCACCCTCACTGCCTAGGAGCATCCAGGCTGTACTACTTCCAAAGCAGAACCTGGTATTTTTTTGGTGCTCCGTGTGGCTTTAAATATTCTGGCCAACACCTTAATCCAGATGCCTCGATTCTTCTTGGATCTTCCTTATTCAGTGTCTGACTTTCATGAGCATACGAGGCAATGATTACCAAGGTTTGGGTCAGGTGCACCTTAGTCCTCAAAGTAACGTCTTCAGTCTATAACACTCTCAAGCAGCAGTTCTCAACCTTCCTAATGCCTCGACCCTTTAATACAATTCTTCATGTTGTGGTGACCCCTAACTATAAAATTATTTTCATTGCTACTTCATAACTGTCATTTTGCTACTGTTATGAATCATAACATAAATGTCTGATATTTAGGATGTATTAGGTGACCCCTGTGAAAAGGTCATTAGACCCCCAAAAGGGGTCATGACTCACAGGTTGAGAACCACTGCTCTAAAGAGATCTTGTGCAGCAGATTTACCTAAGGAAATACCTTTACAAAAAAAAAGCTCCAGGTGGGTGTCATTCAGACAACCGATTCCAATGAAAACACTTGAGCTTCTCACAGTGTGAAATTGCTTTTACTTCCGTACTATTTTTTTCTTTTTTTACATTTTATTAGGGACTCATACAACTCTTGTCACATTCCATACATATACATACATCAATTGGGAAATACCTATTTTTATCTCTTCATTGCTACTCCTATGAACATTAATTGTGGATCCAAACAAGACGAATTCCTTGACAACTTCGACCTATGGATTATAATCCATACTGGAGCCTACAAACCTTGATCTTCAAAGCAGCATTTCCAATCCGCCTCACTTCCAGCAAGCAAGGTTGTATCATATGCATCCCACAGTTGCTAATAAGCCTTCCTCCAATCCTGTTGCCTCATTCTTCTTCATATAATCCAACTTCTCTGATGATTTTCCCAGCATAAAGTAGAGATAAGTATGGAGGAAGGGTACATCCCCAAACCCTGCAGTATTTCCTAGTTCTGTTAGTACAACTACCACTAGACTCTTGCCAGATGGGATGGGATTGTCTGTCTTTGGCCATGATATTATCTGTGGGCTGGCTTCTTAGGTCTGCCATAGCAAGAGCCAAAATCGGGTGACTCACCAGAAGGTAGATTGAGCTCGCAGCTGTGAATGATTGGCGTCAAAGTCAGGGTGTACTGATTGCTAATGAGACCTCTGAGAAAGGAACTGTCCTACGGCACTCCCTAGCTTCTTGGGAGTCCAGGTAATCTTGTGCATTTTTAAACTCTTGATGCATTTATCTTCATGTCAGTCCTCCCTAGTCTCTCTATATTGGTGCTTCTTCCTATAAGGACATATGTCACATGTAAATAGGACACACTGTATTACACTACAGTCTCATCTTACCTTAATGATTAACATCATTAAACACCTATTTCCAAACAGACTAACACAGACTCTTACAGGGATAGCATTTCAAGATACCTTTTGGGGTGATGTAACTCAGTAATTAATGATCTGGTCCTATGTGGAAAATCAATGGTTCTAGAAAGTATATAGTTTCTCCTTTCCCACTTCTCTGATGGTACAGGATGTCTGGCTACTGGTTTGAGCCCTGTTTCTCCTAATTAGCAGTTGTGATGCAGCAATTCCCATTGCATTGAGTCAGTCTGCTGCATAGCACCTCTTACAAGGGTTGAGTAGCAAGGTGCTCACTTTACTTTCAGTTACCTCATATGCATATGAAAATGGCGCATTGAATAAGGAAGAAAGAAAGAACAAGAATGGATGCATTTGAATTATGGCACTGGCAGGCAATACTGAAAGTTCATTGGAATGCCAAAAGAACAACCAATCAGTCTTAGACGAAGTGCAGCCAAAATGCTCCTTAGAGTCAAGGATGGTGAGAATTGGTCTCATGTCCTTTGGACATGTTTTCAAGAGAGACCAGTTCCTGGAGAAGGACATGCGGCTTGAGAAAGTAGAGGGGCAGTGAAACCAGAGGAATGTCCTCAGCAAGAGGGATTGACACAGTAGGGTTCCCCAAAAGCGATAAAAATGAACAAGAATGGAAAGATGTGTCTAGACTAAGCAGTGTTTGTGGATTGGTAATTGAGTCACAATGAATCATGTTTTAGAGGACAAAAGCGTGGCAGTTACGTGATCTCCAGTCAACTTTTGAAAGGATGGAGTTTAGTCTGTCAATCAGGCCATAGCCAATGAGGTCTCCCCTATGGGCATGGCCTTCTCTTGAGGATTCTGGGAAATCCTATCTTCCTCCCTGGAGGTGGGACACACACTCCTGTTGACAATCCACATGAAGCTACACTGCTGATAGAGCCCGAGCCCTGGAGCTGGAGGGGCCACGTGGAGATCTACACCAGGGCGGAGAGGCTTCCAATTTTCCTAATCAATGTCCAGTTTTCACATTCATGTGAGGCTTTCTATACTCAGACAGTCACGGAAACCCACAGTGGGTGGGTCACTATGAGTCAGCATCGACACGATAGCAGTTGAGTTTGGAGTTTTTGGTACTGCCACCAGGTGCTCAGAATTTAAGTTGTGAGGATTTTGCTAATTTTTGCCTGGCCACCAACTCCCATTTTTTGTATAAACAATGTCCAGTTATGTAAGGATTTATTCCGTACAAGTCAATAATCCATGTATTGTGATTTGCAGTTAGCCCATACTTGTTCAATCTCTTTCTTAATAGTGTTTTAAAATGATCCTGGGCTAAATCAGTGACACTATAAACAGAAGGTCCTTATGCTCCCAGGAGATGGTAGATAAGATTTTCTATCATAAAATAACAAAAATATCTCCAAGGTTAATAAATATCAGATAGAAAACATAGATTCAGAAATGGATTTTGAGCTAACACTTAATCCTAGATCCAATCTAAGAACAAATTAGTTCATAAGACACGGGCTTGTTCAACACTCACTCCTATGAAGGACACAGGGAGGATACGGGTGCTGTAGCAAAGTGTGGTGAAGAAATTAGATGGAGCCGGCATTCTGAAAGAATGGCATGGGGTTTCAAAGACTTGAGTTCAGATAAGCAGCCATCTAAGTGGGATGTCAACGAAGTCCACGTAGGACAAACACTCCAGCTTCAAAGATCCAAAGATGACAATAACAAAATCCAAATGACAAAGGGAAAAGTATCAGAGCTGAAATTATGAGCACTTGATTTGTAGAAGGCTACGGAGGACAGTGGGCGCCCCAAATCCATGACTGGAATTTCTAGTCAGATTAAGCCTTGGACAGATCCCCTCTAGCCACAAGCAAGGGACCTGGTCAGCGTTACTCTCAGAGAGTATTGTAAGTTTGATTGTGGTGGATCAAATCATAGAACAATATGATTGTTAGTCAGTTGACCTTCCTTTTACCCCAACCTGAACTTGCTCTAGGCTGACGTATCTTTCAACTCTTCCAGGAAGGACATTTCATCTCTGTAAAGCTTGACAGTAGTCTTTTCTTTAGTACGGGTTGTTTGTATTTTTATCTTTGTATTATTATTATTATTTTCTTCTTGCCACTTTGTTTTGTTTCTTATTGTTGGGTTTCCCAATATGTAAAGCACAGAAGGGGTGGATGCATAGAGACAAGAACTGATGTCATGGTTTATTAGGAATGTGGATAAGAGATGGGGGGTGAGGAGGGTGAGGGGGGCTGGGGAGCAACCAATGAATGCAGGAGTGGGGGAGGGAGCAATAGAACCGATTGTGATGATGTATATACAACCCTTTTAAAAATCAATTTAGTCATGGAAGTGTATGATATGTGAATATTATATCAAGAAAACTACAAAAAGAAAAAAGGAGCCAAGCTTGACAATGGGTGATGGAGGAAGAGTTGTTGCGTTGAGGGCATTGAGTTCAGGTTAATGGTGGTGAAAGAATTTGGAAAAATATCAGTGATGGTTGTACAACTGCAGAGCATAATCAATGGCACTGAATTATATATGTAGAAGTTGTGAAATTGGAAAATTTTGTGGGAAAAAAAGACTTAGATGATCAGAATCTCCGTGGAATAACTCAACTGTCTTAAAGGGTGGCTGTAAGATGGAATCCACTCAATGGCAGTGGGTTAAGCACTGAGTTTACATTAATGGTGGTGGAATTATGTGGAAGATGATTACATAACTAGAAGAATGTAAACCATGTCACTGAATTATATACGTATAAATTGCTGAATTGGTACACAATTTTCTTTGTGTATCTTCCTAATAAAAACAATAAATATTTAAAATTTAAAAATAAAGGAATAGTGTCAGGGGTCTTAACGACTTGTTTTCAAACAAGCAGCCATCTAAGTGAGATATTTACTAAACTCACATGGAGGGAACACATCAACATCTGTGATCCAAGGATTGTAAATTTTATAATCCACGTCTGAAGGAGGGAATATTATCTGAGCTTTAATTGTGAGGTTATGGTTCGCAGAAGACTCTGGATGACAGTGGAAGGCTCAAACATGTAGGGAGCTGCGTGTCTCCCCACCCTGGATTTTAGCCATGAATCTACTCTCGCCATGCAAACTGCCCAGAGGTTTTTCTGCCCTTTGTTCCTTTCCCGCCAGAGTGTGGCTGCCCTGACCTTGCTAGGATTGGTGATCTTTCACTAGCAGCTGCTATGCTCATTGGTCAATACATGACTGATGGCATCTCCCCCCAGGCTCACCAGGAATGCTTCATTAGCATACTTACCTGTTTGATCAGTTGCCCGCCATCCCTTCCTTGTTTGAAGATGCACGACTATTGGCTACCTCAGCTGTACCGTATTTTACATGTGACGTAATGGTGCCAGCCCCTCGCTGGCTATTTAAACCTCTGCTCTCAACTCAATAAATGAGGCTTGATCAGATTCCTGTCTTGCCTCCATTTCTCGCGCCCTTGCCCATCTTCATTCCCAGTCCCTCTTTCAGGTCCACGTTGTTGATGTCCTGCTGGCCAGGACACAAACACATTTGCAGGATTTACACAAAGAATATGCCTTTGATGATTTCCCTCTGACTATCACTGAGGGACGGGAGTAACCTGGTTACCAGGCAGTATTGTAGAGATGACTACAGTAGATTAAAATCATAAACCTGACTCGAGTATTTGAAACCTCATCATTTGGTAGCCCATTTGATACACTTTGTGTTTGATCTTGTTTTTTAAATAATATTTTCTGTGTTTTTCATACTTGGGTTTATCTCTGTTGTATTTTGTCATTGTTGGTAGCCTTCTTGACCTTCTGTAATGTATTTTTAAATGTTTTCTGGTATATGAAACCTAGGATGAGTGAATCTATAGAGACAATAACTAGAGTAAGGATTCCTGGGTTGGTGGGGGTGGTGGAGGCGTGTTAGTGACCTGTATCTAGGAGCACAAGAAGGAAGAAAATGGTGTGAAGGTGTGGTAGAGATTGTAGAACACTGCTTGATAGGATTGAAGTACTGAAAGATACAATGTCTGAATTCAGTCCCAATACAATAGGTTAAAAACAAAGATGATAAATGATTTTGCAAACTTCAACAGTGATCTTTTTTGCAAAGGAAAACAGGGTATTTAGAAAACACACATAACTCATGGGAGACTGATACCAAACATTCATCAGAAAAAAATTACTACAAATGTGTTTCAGATAGAAAAATAGTATATGTTTAGTTAAGAGGCTGTATGGTATAATTATTTAAAATTATGAAACTTGGAGTATTCTATATCTTATGTTAATAGAAATAAATTACAAGATTTAAGGCAACAAAACAAGAGAAGCAGAGGAAGCAGAAGCAGAAGCAGAGGAAGAAGAGGAGGAGGAGGAGGAGGAGGAGGAAGAGGAAGAGGAAGAGGAGGAGGAAGAAGAAGAGAAAGAAAAGAAATAAAATTAAAACTTTCCGAAGGAACAGACTTTGGAGTTTATCAAGTAGTTGAGAAGCTGAGGGCAAGGCAGGGAAGACAGGCAATGGGCAGGATTGTTGATGGGTGTTGACCTGTGTGAAATCCACAAGGGGGAGACAAGAAACCAAGGACCCACAGAAGGGGTTGACCAGTAGTTTAAAACTGCTGGGTACAAAATTGATCATCTGAAATGTAAATTCCTATGTAATGTATAATTTTTTTATTATAAAAATAAAAAAAGAAAAAGTAAGTAGGACATGGGGCCACCAATGATTCCTTCTTATTAACACTTTTTCCAGATTATACCCTCTTTGCCTAATTTAAGGACTATGTAAATGCTTAACTCTGTCAGAATTGCTTTGCATGTAATTAAAGAAAACAAACAAAAAAAACCACCTGATTTTATTAAACAAAATAAATAAATCCTTCTCCCAGAGCAGTGAGTACTTGTAGGAGCAACAGTCCATTTCCAGCACTGAAGCTCTGTTCTAAAAACATTAAAGAAAAAAAAAACAACCAAAATCTCTGCCATCGACTTAATTCCAACCACAGGACAAGTAAGGTAGCATTGCCCACGTGCGTTTCTGAGAATACGGGTTTTACAGGAACAGAGAGCCTCATCTTCTGCAGAGCAGCCGCTGGGGAACCTTGAGGCTAGGAGCCCAATGAATAACTCACTTTCCCACAAGAGCTTCTGCTAAAAACATAACTAGATCAAAACAATCACGTGATGTTGCCTTCATAGGCAAGACAAGAGGCAGGAAACATCCCAATAATCCAAAGCAAGAAGTGGGGAGGGGCAGTTCAGTGACTCAAAGTACGCCCTACCTACTAATCCTGCCCATTAATAAATACATCAGCCAACTCACTCTAAATGGGATCATGATGACACAGAGGCGACGCTAATACCTCCCAAAGGTGAACTCGAGCTGTTGTGAGGTGCGATCGAGTCCGTTTCAACCCATAGCAACCCCATGCACAACAGAACCAAACACTGCCCAGTCCTGCACCATCCTTATCATTGTTCTGAGGCTTGATGCTCTTGTCCGCCCATCTCCTTAGGGGCCCTCCCCCTTTTCCCTGCTCCTCCACTTTACCGAGCACGGTGTCCTATTTCAGGGACTGGTCTCTTCTGACGACATGTCCCAAGTATGGAAGAAAAAGTCTCACCATCCTTGCTTCCAAGGAGCATTCTAGCAGTACTTCTTCCATGACAGATTCGTTTGTTCTTTGGTAGTTCATGGTACTTTCAATATTCCTCACTAGCACCAAAGTCCAAATGCTTCCGTTTTTCTTGTCTTCCTTATTCAATGTCCCACTTTCACAGGCAGGTGATTGAAATGATCGTGGTTTGGATCAAGCACATCTTAGTCTCAGAGTAACACCCTTGTTTCCCAGCACTTTAAAGGGATCTTGGACAACAATCTTACCCAAAGCAATGATTTCTTGATTATTTCTTCCATAGATCTTGACTGTGTATTCAAGTACATGAAATCCTTGACAATTTCAATATTTTTTCCACTTATCGTGATGTTGCCTACTGGTTCAGTGGTGAGGATTTAGATGATCTTATATTCAGTTGTAATCCATGATGAAGGCTACAATCCTTGATCTTCATGAGCAAGTGCTTCAAGCAAGGCTGTGCCATCTGCACATCTCAGCTTGTTCATAAGCTTTCCGCCAACCCTGGGTCACATGCTTCTTTGTACGGTCCCAGTCTCTGATGGTTTGCTCAGCACACAGTGCTGCCTAAGTGTGGTCAGTGGACACAACCCTGACACACACCTTTCTGCATTAAAGCCCAGGCAGTATTCTCCTGTCCTGCTGCCACAACTGCTTCTTGTCCAAGAACAAGTTCCACGGTGCAACAATGAAGCGTTCTGCAGTTCCCATTCTTGTCAATGTTATCCATACTTTGCTATGCTCCACACAGTCGGATGTCTTAGTAGAGTCAATAAAACACAGCAAGCACTTTCTGGTGTTCTCTGCTTTGAGTCAACGTCTAGGTGACATCAGCAACGACGTCCCGTGTTCCAAGTCCTCTTCTGAATCTGGCCGGAACCTCTGGCAGCATCTACTGAGCAATCATTGTTGAATGATCTTCAACACAATTTTACTTGCACCTGAAATGAATGCTACTTTTCCATAAAGCACCAATCTCTTCTAGCTGGGTTCCAGTAACTGTCGTCTACATTTCTTTATCTAGACAAGTGAGTGCTTCCAGTACTTAAGCATCTTGTTGAAGCATCTCAGTTGGCAGTCCATCAATTCTTGGAGCCTCGGTGTTTACTGATGCCTCTGGTGCAGTATCACCATCAGTTTTTTGTTATAAGATCCCTCTTACAGTGGTTGAACGTTGGCCCATTTTTTCTTTTTCCTTCTTTTGGATGGTGACTCTCTAGTCCTTTTCTTTAGACGATTCCTGAATCACTCCGTATTTTGCCCCTTGAGCCCTTCAGTATTTTAACTCACAGTGTGCTGTTTCCCTCAGTTCTCTCAGCGTGGGCTCTACTGAGCATGTTCTTCCTGTATAGCTCCCTAACGCCAGGGCTCTGCACATTTCATGAGCACTCTGCTTTGCCTTCTTGAGAAGCGCTTACATGTTCTGTTCAGTACTTTCATTTGAGGGGTTATGAATGTGCTATGAAGGGACTTGTCTGACTATCGGTTTGATGCTGTCCCAGTTGGTCGGGTGACATCTTTCCGGCAAACTGTTGTTCCTTGAGCAGATTTCTTTTGTTTCAGGGTTTCCTGTAGGTTCTGATTGTCTTTTTTTGTTGTTGTTGCACAGGACGGCAGAGCAAGATTTGGTTGTAACCAACATTAGCTTTTGTGTTGGGATACTTTCCAGCAGGAGAAGACACTAAAGAAATAAGGTATCGGTAGGAAAAGAGATGGAATGCTGGCAAATTGTGCACTATCTGTGGGATTTACACAATCCCTGGTACTGTAGTGATTATGTGTTGGACTTTGATCCACATGATTAGCAGTTGGAAACCACCAGCAGCTCTTCAGGAAAAAGACTGGGCTTTCTACTACCGGAAACACTTACAGGATCCCAAACCCGCAGGGGGCTGCTAAGAGCCAGCCAAGACTCAATAGCAACAGCAGAGCACGCTCACCATTGCACCACCAAAGCTGCTTCCACAAAGAGCAGAGCCATGACCGAGGGAAGAGTCTGA
The DNA here is from genome assembly GCF_050624435.1 of Tenrec ecaudatus. Lineage (NCBI taxonomy): Eukaryota > Metazoa > Chordata > Mammalia > Afrosoricida > Tenrecidae > Tenrec > Tenrec ecaudatus. The sequence continues at coordinate 215,365,019 of NC_134532.1, read as the reverse complement.
CCCTACAGGAACAGACACACCTGGGTTTGAAAGCAAACCTTCAACTTACCTTGCTCGGTGAGATCCCTGGGGGCCTACTTGTTACATTTGGGGCGGCTTGCTGCATGGTCAGTCAGCAGTTTGAAACCATCGGCGTCTCTGAAGGAGAAAGAGGAGGCTTCCATTCCCGTAAAGAGTTACACGCTCAGAAACCACAGATTCAGCTGGATGGCAGTGAGTGTGTTTGTTTGTTTTCTTAAATCATTTGATTGGGGGCTCGTACAACTCTTTATCACAATCCATACTTCAGTTGAATCAGGCATGTGTGTACATAAGTTACCCTCATTCTTGTCTAGACATTTAATTTCTATTGAGCCCTTGGTATCAGCTCATTACCACCCCCCCAACCCTCAGAACCCCCGATAGATTGTATATTATTATTATTTTCATCTCTCACACCGACCGCTGTCTCCCTTCCCCCATGTGAGTTTGGTTTTGCAATGAGGTAAACTGGGCGAAAATGTTGCATCCGCTTCTGACTCACAGGGTAGAACTCTCAAAGGGCTGCAGGATGTACTGTATATGGAATTCAATCACCAGGACGTTTCTTTCAGAGCTGCTGAGGGATATGAACCACACCTTTGAGATAGATGCTGAGCACTATAACCACCACCCAGCCAAAGCTGCTTACACCAAGGGCAGAGCCATGACCAAGGGAATAGCCTGACCCTACAGAAATAGACACACCTGGGTAGGAATGCCAGACTTCAGCTTAACGTCCTCAGTGTGTGTGGAGATGGGAACCTTGCAGAACCTCAAACTTTGGGTTGATTTAATTTTTGAAACGAGCTAGTTCATTTCCTCTGGGTGATACGAGGGAACATGTACACAACCACGGGCTAAAGACCTGGCAGTTGTCCCATTGGTGTTAATTAATTCCCCAATGTCCTTGTCTTATCCTGTTATTGTTGTTGTTGGGGGCCATTGAGCCATTTCCAAGACATAATATCGCTAAGAACAACAGACTGAAATGCTGCCCAGCCCTGCGCCATCCTCACACCGTTGTGATGTCTGAGTCCACGTGAGAGCCACTGTGGTCACTGATCAGCTGTGTGGGCTCCTCTTTGGTGCCGACCTTTGACTTTACCAAGCAGGATGTCCTTTTCCAGAGACCGGTCTCTCCCGGTTACATGTCTGAAGCACATGAGACAATGTCATCCTCCTTGTGCCTGTAGGGAGCATTGTGTTTGTACTTCTTCCAAGACAGCTTCGTTGTGTTTCCTGGGTCTTATCCTCGCTGTGGGCTTATGGATTTTCAGGAAATGATTGCAGTTGGGTGAGTTGGACTTCTTGGCTTAGTGATCATATATCTAGGAGGGAAGGCATACCTTGAAGTAATTGCCTTCTAGTTCCACACCAGAGGGATCAAAGAAATATGGCAAGGAAGCAAACTGCATGAAGCTTTTGGGGCGTCAGTGCATATTAAAGTTATTTTACACAGTATTGTAGTCTAGCAGAGCGAAAAAGGTTAGAACGGTGGTTCTCCACCTTCCTAACGCCGCGACCCTTTCATACAGTTCCTCATGTGGTGGTGACCCCAACCATAAAATTATTTTCATGGCTACTTCACCACTGTAATTTTTGCTACTGTTATGAATCTTCAACCCCCAAAAGGGGCATGCCCCACAGGTTGAGAACGCTGGGTTAGAATATTATGAGAATGCCCACAAGTTGATAGAGAGGAAGTGATACCTGGTGTGGAGAAGGGGCACCAATAGACAGCATCACCCCCAAATTCAATTTGTAACCAGCTCAGCCCTTGCAACACTCACTGGAACCAGATGTGACTGCATCCCCTTCCCAGAGCTCCTTTCAGCCTCTCCAAATTCGGTGCATCTGGACATTTTGTGAAAAAATCTTCACTGTTGAATACTTATGAAGCATGTCTGGAATCTTTTTGAACATAGAAAATTATTACACGAAATAAACAGTATCTTAATATTGCCCTTGAGAGTTCTAACGTGGCTGTGAGGCTGCCAAGGATCCCCTCCCTTGAGTTTTTGCAGAGGATACGCTTTGCAATCTGCCTGATGTAGGGAGCCCTGGTTTCATAATGGCTTCTGAGTTGGGCTATGAATCTCAAGGTCAGCAGTTCAAAGCTACGGGCCTCTCCACAGGAGAACGATGAGGTTTTGTATTCCTGTAAGGATTTACAGTCTTTGAAACCCTAATGGGAAATTCTACTCTTTCCAATAAGATGCTTGTTTGTCGAAGCAACATGATATTAGTAACTTTGAGGTATTTTAGCCAACCCGTAAATTTTCACTACTGCTATGCAAATAATTGAAGATAACCACAAAATTCATGGTAGGAGCCCAACCGCCTATGTGATCCAAGGATTGTATAATAAAACCCAAATCGGAAGAAGGGAATGGCATCAGAGCGTAAATTGTGAGCACTCAGTTTTCAGAAGTCTATAGATGATGGTGGGAGCCCCACCCCCGTTTTCAGGAGCCCCACATGGATGAAGCCTCCGGCGACTCCCCTCTGACCGTAGTTGAAAGATGTGAATATCTTTACTACCAGACAGAGGATTACAAAGTCGATTGTGGTAGATGCAGTTAGGGGAAAATGTAATGCTGTAGCATTTGAACTCCCTTTTCACTCATTCTAAAGTTGTTTACACTTTTAACATTTTCTGCTTTCTCTTTTGAAGGTTTTCTACGTTTTGTCTAGTCATTGTTGTTCGCTGTTCTGTTTGTTTACTTTTCTCTTGTTTGTATTTTGCATGGTTTTCCTTAATTAAATCCAGCTTAGGTAGATCTATAGAGACGTCAGTGACTAGGGACAGGGCAGGGAGGACTAGGGGAAATGAAGAGCTAACAACAACAAATAAGAAAATGTTCTGAAACTGGCTGTGGTGGTAACTGATCACATCTCCCTGATATGATTGGATGAATAAATTAAATGGAATGTGAAGTATATGCCAAATAAAACTATTAAATGAATCACGTGGGTTTTACTCAACCATTTTCATGCCAGCAAATGGACTACATGCTTCACTCGGGGCAGGGAGTCATTGTAACCGCAATAGTTCATTATTGAAAACTATCACCTTTAGCTGCCTTTACGGGGATGATTAATACAGGAAGCAGAGAAAGCTCACCCCCAAATCAAAATTAGAATCCATGTAAGGTAGTGGAGTGACTCAAAGGACCTCCTTCCCTTGACAGTGGAAACCCAAAATGCATTGGCAGAATCCCCATCTGGATGGATTAAGTCTTTCTCCAACCATTGTCTAGAGCAGGGCTTGGCAACTGTGGTAGTTACATAATCTGGTGTCAATTTGGGACCTGAGAGGATTAAGAGTGAAGGGGTGGAGTCTAGTCTGTCAATCAGATTATAGCCAATGAGACCTCTATGAGGGCATGGCTTTCCTGAGAATTCTGGGAAATGTTTTTCCTCCTTGGAGGTGGGAGAGACTCTCTGTTCACTCCCTGAGAGACACTCTACTGACAAGACAGATGTCACTACGCTGAAAGACCCCATGCCTTGGGAACTGGAGGAGCCACGTGGAAACTCCTGCCTGCACTGTGATGCTTCTACCACCACCGGATTCCAAAGACTTTGTACCCACTGGCCTGTGGTCACCCTGCCTTTGGCGCCATTTCATGTACCTCATGAGTCTGAAGAGGACTTATAGATTGGTAACAGACAGCTGGGCTCCTATTGGACTTACGGACTTGATCTGGGCGGGATGTTTTCTCAATATTCAATTGTTCTTGTGTACAAAGCCCTTTCCTTACACACAGGAGTTTCTGTGGATTAGTTTCTCTGTTCTACCCAGACTCACACAGCAACTGACACGTGAGTGCCATATTTGGCCCTTCAGTACACTGTTGTGAAACAGCCAGCTACATCGCTTCACCCGAATGCAGCTGGTGGGTTCCAGCTGCCTAATCTGTGGTTAGCAGCCAATCACTTGATGATTGACCAACCGGAGATCCCACCACCCCTATGTGAATGAGGAACCCCCCCCCCACAACTGCCCTCAGGGCTACAGTAAGGGGCTCCATCGCCGTACACGCCCACAGAGGGATTGTGGGGTGGGAGAAGTAATGAGCTGAAGCGTCACTAATGGCTGCATGAACACAGTGTAAGGTGAGGAGGGAGCAAAGGGGACTGGCTTTCCCAGGACATGTCTATGGTAACCTAGTCTACCTGCATAGTCGACAACAAGAAAACCAACAGCAAAAAAGAAAGGCCTATCAATCGTTCCAGGTCTGTTTGTTGACCTTTATGAGTATTTTCTAGTCGAGTCTGATGGGGTGCCATGCCCTGGCTCCAAAGTCTATTTTTGGTATTCTTCAGGAGACTTCATTGCTGCTCTGTTGCATGGCCTTAGTGTTTCGACCCCATGTGGTGGGGTCAGATTGGGCACAATTCCCGCACTCTGTCTCCACTGTTGCCCCCTCACCCATAGTGCTTTGGGTCAGTGAGGGACGTCATGTCTCATGGTGGGCCCGATCCTATGGTCCTTTCTGTGTACTGGCTACTCTGAGCAGGAATATCGTTTTTGGGGCATGGTGGTCCAGGATATGTTCCACTCTCTCCCTGGACCAGAGCATGTTCGCTGGTACAGATAAGAGCTCACAACATAGGGAATCCAGGACAGATACCCCCCCCCCCTAAGGAACAATAATGAGAGTAGTGAGACCAGGAGGGGAAGGGGAAGCTTGGGGGGGGGAGAAAGGGGGAACTGATCACAATGATTGATGTCTTAACACCCCCCAGGGGGATTAACAACAGAAAAGTGGGTGAAGGGAGACAGCAGTCAGTGTAAGACATGAAAAAAATAATAATTTATAAATGATCAAGTGTTCATGAGGGAGAGAGGGTGGAGGAGCAGGGGAAAATGTGCTGATACCACGGGCTCAAGTAGAAAGAAAATGTTTTGAAAACGATGATGGCAACATATGTACAAATGTGCTTGTCAAGATGGATGGATGGATGAATTGTGATAAGAGTGTAAGAGCCCCCAATAAAATGATTTTTTTAAAAAAGAAAAGAGTTACAGGTCTCAGAAACCAACAGGAATGTTCTCCCCTGCATTCTAAGGTGGTGATGAGTCGGTATTGAATTCATGGTAGTGAGTTTTTCTATCTTCAACCCATTCATTGCCATTGAGTCAGTCCTGACTCATAGGACCCTGTATGGCAGGCGAGGACTCCCTCGCCCTGCTGATCCTTTTTAAGAGAGTAGAGTTCACTATCTGTCTCCCAAGGGGTGGCGGGAGGCTCCGCATTGCTGCCCTTGCTTTAGACAACCCACTGTGAAACCACCGAGCTAGAGGCCTCATCTAGGCTGGGTGCAGTCTAATCTTCCTCTCACCTGTTTCCTTGCCAATGTGCCAGGATCACACATGAGGAAACGAAGCACAGCTACAGTGCCCCACACCCCTCAAACTCACTATGCTCTGGTCGGCTGACGAAGGAGGAAAGCTAAGGAATGCAACGACCTTGTCCCTAAAGCCCCTTGCCATCAAGTTGGTTATCACTCAAGGGAACCCCCTGTTGGTCAGAGCAGATCTGACCAGTGTCTGGTTTTAAAAACAGGTAGCAGGCACGTCTTTCGATAGCCTCTGGGCTGATGTGAACTGCTGGCTTGTCTACCGTTTGTGCCTGGAGGCAGGACTTCCACAAACCATTCAAGGAGGTTGTCAGTTGATGTCACAGATGACCACTTCCAGGAAGCCACTCAGCTCAACAGCCATTAAATCAGGCACCCAGCTCCCAGGAGCTGCTGGAGTGATCGTCGCCAAGAGCCCCATAGACAAGTCAGTGTCTTCTTAGGAAGGTACTTTCCCTACCAATTCCAAATTTTCTTCTCCCTTCTCCCTTCCTTGCCCCCAAACAAAAATGTCCTCTAATATAGCTCATTAACACGTCCACATGTTTAATCTGCCTGTTAAACCCACATGTTCTCTGCAGCGAGCAGTTCACTCCCTCCCTCCACAGCCACCCTATGAGGAAGGCGACACCAATAGACATTTATCAGATGTCTGCAACTGAGACACCAGAATGTCAAGTGATCTGTTGGTGTCTCAGCTAGGAAGGGGCTGTGTTCCTTACCCAGCGCTGCTGTAACAAAGATACCACAGGCAGATGGCCCAAACTATCAGAAATGTATTCATTCACCTTCTAAGGCAGTGGTTCTCAATCTGTGGGTCGCGACCCCTTTGAGGGTCAACCGACCCTTTCACAGGGGTTGCCTAAGACCAACACATATTAGTTTACTGTTGCTGTATTAAGCCTCTTACCCATGCTACACCATGCTTCAAGACAAAATTTCATTTATTTGTGATTAGAAATAAAATTTCACAATATATACTTACATATTGTTTTGTGATTAATCACTATGCTTTAATTATGTTCAATTTGTAACAATGAAAATACATCCTGCATATCAGATATTTACATTATGATTCATAACAGTAGCAAAATTATAGTTATGAAGTAGCAACAAAAATAATTTTATGGTTGGGGGTCACCACAACATGAGGAACTGTATGAAAGGATCACGGCATTAGGAAGGTTGAGAACCACTGTTCTAAGAGGTTAGATGTGCCCAAGTCCCATTGGGACACTGAGGACCAGCAGGTGTTAGGATTTCACATCACTGCATGGAGTATCATCCCATCAAACCTACAAACGGACAATTGAGTCATACCCTCTATTGGAGTCTCTGTGGCTGACCGTGTCCTTGGGCGGCCTACCTGACTCCCACATTATTTCTCTTAGCTTGTTCAGATGAAAAAGAAGAGTCCTCTGGTGGGGAGATTCTGTGCTGTCCAGGTAACAATCAACGGCACTGGAGGCTCCAGGAGGGTAAGTTTGTGCAGCAGGAGGACGCGCCTCACTAGTGTCCCCAGGTCAGCCATAGACAGCGAGTTTCCAAAGGAGCTGAAGGATCGGAGGTGGGAGGCCTGGCCCAGGGCAGGCAGGATGGAAAAGAGGAGGTAGTTATTGAACCCACCTCCACTCAAGTCTAGGTCCTGCGGGGTGCCTGAGCATCTCATGAGCAGAAAATGTGGAGGTTTTCAGGATCTAAAGTAGCCTCTCAAACAAATGGATTTTAGTCAGCTGGTGCTGGGACGCATGGACAGGTAGTCCCTGTTAGATATCAAGAGCAGTAAGCTAGTTATCCAGAGGGCTTCCAAGGGGTTCTTCAGGTACTTGGGCACCTGTTGCCAGCAGCCATTCAGGCAGTGGCTAGACCCCACGATGAGCTCCCTGAGCAGGTGCAGAGGGGCAAACTGAGGTGAATTGGACAAAGAGGTCGCCCGCCTCTCGTTCTTCATCCCGAGGCATCCAGCAATGAATGATGGCTCTAGAGACTCAGTTTACTCAGATTAACCATCCGGCCCTAGTAAGGGGAAAAGCTGCCCAGGATGTCCACTCCCCAGGTAGATTTCATTACCAACTCTTGGTCTCCATCATTTTATCAATGAGTGAAAAATTCACGGCAGGTTCCAATGAGGTAGGTGAGGGATTCATCCGGGCCTGCGTTCTCAATGCTCCCATCTGTGAATACAACCAAGGGGTCAAAAGGTCTCTCTTTTAAAAAAAAGTTTTTTTTTTAATTAAAAGATCATTTTATTGGGAGCTGTTACAACTCATAACATCAATTGTGTCAGGTGTATTTGTACACATGTTGTCATCATTATTTTCTAGACACTCTCTATTGAGTCTTTGGTATCAACTCCTCTTTTTTCCATCCCTCTCCTCGTGACCCCTTGATAAATTCTTATTATTTTCATATCTTACACCGACTGCTCTGTCTCCCTTTCCCAATGATTTCTGTTGTTCATCCCCCTGGTGGTGTGTGCTGGTATTGCTACTCCCATTCCTTTTCCTGGATTACATGTGCCGTGAACTCTTAACTCTCTATCTGTACCTGTACACATATGCTCCAGTCTGAACCTCTGTGAAAGGCAGCACTGGGGTTATGCTAGTGGGAGGTGAGGAAGCTTCGAGGAACCAAGGTACTATTGTGCATTTCATTGGTGCTTTACTGCGCCCTGGTTGACTCATCCCTTTCCTGTGACCCCTCTGGGAGGAGGTGTCCCATTGTCTACAGATGGGCTTCAGGTCTCTGCTCTGAACCCCCTCCTTCTCAACAATATGGTTGCTTTGTTTGTTATGGGTCTTCTGATACCTGTTACCTGGTCCCGATGACACCTGATGATCACACAGGCTGGTGTGCTTCTTCCATATGGGCTTGTTGCTAATCTACTAGATGGTTGTTTGTTTAACTTCAAGCCTTTATAACCATAGACTCTATATCTTTTGATAGCCATGTATCATCCGCTTCCTTCACCACATTTACTCATGCACCCATTTTGTCTTCAGCGATTGTGCTGGGAGAGTGAGCATCACAGAATGTCAGTTCGTTAGAACAAAGTGTTTTTGAATTGAGGGAGGGTATGAGCAGAGAACCCAAATCCATCCACTACCTCAGTGTATTGCCATATAAATATCTGTACATAGTCAATGCCTCTATTTTTATGAATAATGTATTTATAGATGTATACACCTAGACTTATACCTCTATCCATAGCTTTTCTTTCTAGATCAATCCTCTGTTTCCTTTTACCTTCCTCCTGCCGCCCCATCATGCTCGCCCTTCTTCCACCAGAAGACACAATGGGAACGCTTAAAGTCTCGCCCACACATATCACCAATTAACAACACTATAACAGCACCACAACTTCAAACAAATAGTCAAAACACAGAGCCAGAAAATGTTTTTCAGGAGGAAATGGTATTGCTAGTACCTGGTAAAGGCTCCTTCCTAAAGCAGGCCATTTCACCTTTTTCAAGTGACTGAGAGAAAGGCGGAGAAAGTTGTGAACAAAATCAATAGAAACACACACACGCAAAAACTTAATTACTACAAGAAAAACAGAGTATATAAAAAATTAAAAACCTACAAAATACCTAATTGTTAGAAATAGAAAATGCCGAGAGTGTAAATAGTAGAATGGATCAATGGAAGGCCGAATTAGTGAGCTTGAAAAAAGATCTTTATATATATATATATATATATATATACACACACTTTCAATTGTATGTCCCACCAGTTTAGTCACTTTAATGTTCTTACTCATCAGACTTTTGGGGGGCCACCATATACCCTTTCAGGTCAGTTGGAAGAAAGTGAAAATTGCTTTTTATCTGCTTATGCTTAAAGCATGGATAGAGACAAATCTCCATCTCCATCTAAATTGGGAAAAATGATTCTTCAAGGTTGTTTTCAAAGGAGAATAGTAATATATATATATCTGTGGACCCTTTGTCTTTAAAGTGAATTAATTTATAATTCATTCTCTAAACAAAAGGTTTCTTGTCTTTTGTCAATTTTCCCCTTATTTAAAACTATGGCTTGTAACAGTTGAAGCACATTAAAACTGAAATATATATATATATGATGTTGTTTAAAGCTGGCCTGCTAAATGAACAAGCAAGGTTAAAAACCAATGAAAGAAGAAGAAACCCATGAAAGCCTAAGAATGGGGCACCATCAAGATTAAGAAGAATATTCCACGTGTGATTGGAATTCAAAACCAGGAAGAAACAAAACCCGTGAAAATCATGCAAGCATTGATGGAAGAAAACTTCCCTAACTATCAGAGATAAGAAAATATGCACTGAAGAAGCCGAGTGAAACCCAAACTGGAGACCACACAGGGAAATCAGTGTGACACATCATAAAAACAAAATCCCTTTCTAAAACAAAGGCATGAAAGGATCCTGAGAGCATTTTGAGGAAAACGAAGTTACCTACAAAGGTCTATTCAAAGGACAGCTCCACAGTGTCTCTTGACCAACAGATTTGGGACTTGTCAGCTCCTACAACTACCCAAGCCACTTCCCTGAGGTTTTGAGAGTTCAGTGCAATGCTGCAGTGAAACCGAGAACCCAGAGCTATGGTGGGGCGGGAAAGTACTGAGGGAAGGAAGCGCTGATGCTAAGAGATGATGAACTGGTACAGCAGTTTGGAAAAGTTGGATATCCTTAATCTCTCCCACGAAGGACTCAGCTTTGCGATAATCCTTCTATAAGCATCACGTGTACAGAGAACACAGTGTTGCTGTGCCCTGCACTATAGTTATGCTATTGGTCTGTCCAGGACCATGTACAAGGTCGTGGTAACTCTGCCTACAGTAGGCTTGACTGTACCCTGCAGCTGTTGTGCTAGTCCATCTACCAAGGGTCTTCTCCAGCCTCCTAGGCTCTGTCCTGCACCAAACATGACGGCCTCTTCTAGCAACTGGACCATCCTGATGAAGTATCCAAAACAAGTGACACAGACACTGTGGTGCTGTGGACCATTGGGTTTTCAATTTCTAACTCTCAGATGCACTTTGGCAGCTTTTCTTCCAAGTTTGTCTTTATTGAAAGTGGATGACCTCACTAGTCTGAAATACGAGTGACACAACTTTCAGAATCGTGCCACACCTGTGTCCCACACTGTACAGTCAACTGACAGGTGGGCAGTGGTAACTTAGGGTAGGAGCTACAAACTATTATGTCCATTTGGGGGTGCCCACACAGGTTACTTATAGAAAATTCTGCCAAATATCTAGTAAAAGATGTAGAGGGGATAATTGCTTGCAGATTTATGTACAACTCGACTTCTTAGAGTTGAAAAGACAGAGTTATGGGGAAAACCCAAGAATACAAGTGGTCTTCCCATTTCAAAAATGGTGAAATGTTGCTTGATGACAAACCTCATTCTGGATGTCCATCTGGATGGTGGTGCCCCGAACGGAAGAAAATGGCAACAAAATTCACGCACTTGTGTTTGAAGACCCACAAGGGACCGTTGAAGAGGTGGGGAAGTTATCCGGAATATCTTGGAGCTTGGATCAGTGAATTTTAACAGAAGATTAGGGAATGAGAAGGGTCGCTGTGAAGTTTGCGTCTCTGGTTCTGAATGTATGGAAAAGAACACCGAGTAGAAATATGCCGTGTTTTGAAAAAACAGCTCTGAAGCGACCCCGCCTTTTTCCCACCGAGGTCATTACTGGTGATGAGACATGGTGGCCTTCTTATGACCCCAAAAGCAAACGCCAATCAAGCCAGTGGAAGACACTATCATCGCCTCACCCCCAAATAGCTCATCCATTACAATCAAAGCTCAAGATGATGCCCATTTGTTTTTTTGATGTGGGGGGAATCATGCATTTGGAGTTCATTCCACCAGGTCAGACTGTTAATCAAGCTCTCTACTTAGAGGTTCTGAAAAGATTGCATAACAGTTTGTTACAAAAAAAAAAAAAAAGGCCCGATTTGTGGCAGATGGGGGACTGGTTTTGCCACCACGACAATGTACCTGTTCATGCAGCCATCTCAGTGCGCAATTTTAGTACAAAACAGCATGCCTGTCTTGCCTTATGCACATTACTCACCTGTCATGGCTCCATGTAACTTCTTTTTGTTTTTGAGAATACAGAGGGACATGAAAGGACAATGATTTGAGAACATAGAAGAGGTGAAGAAAAAAATGAGGGGGCTGCTGTCAGCCATCCAAACAGATGAGTCTGAAAAGCATTTCCAAGAATTTAATTGCAGGTTTGACAAATGTATTAAGCATAATGGTGAGTACTTTGAAGGTGGTAAGGTTGTTTTGTAAGCAAATTTAAATACATAACTTTGAAAAAAATTCTGTTTTTTTGTGTGTGTGTCATGAAACAACTGTGATCCAAGGATCCAAGGATGATGAGATGAGATGCAATGACATGATTGACAATGCTCTTGCTTTCTTGGTCCATGTCTTTGTTGACACGGACAATAATATGACTCAAACTTTGTCTATGTGTCCAGGATCAACAATTCTGGAAATTAAATCTCAGAAGAACATTTAATTACACTACACAGTAAATACCTCACGTGTCCATGACGTCAGGCTTGAATCTGTTCCAAATCCAAGATGTGGGATCAGGACAGCAATCAAAGCCAAAGTATCCCCTCAGGGCAGCACTGTCTGGGAGCTATTAAAAGTTAAGAGTTAGGACACCCGGCAGCAGGTGATTACAAAGAAAATAAAAATGGATACAGCACATCGATTTTTCTAAAAGAAATGGACAAATTATTAATTTTAATTAGAACTCCACACAAACGAGTGTGCTTTGTTTGTGGGGGTGCATTAGCAGTCATGAAAAAATCCATTCTTGTAGCTTCATTGCAGCTCAAAGCATGTGTGTGGGTCTGGGTAGACCAGAGAAACAAATCCATGGACACACCTATGTGTATAAGAAAGAGACGTATACACAAGGGCAATTGAACATTGAGAATACATCCCAGCCCAGATCAAGTCCATAAATCCGATATTAGCCCAGATGTCTGATACCAATCTATAGAGTCCTCTTCAGACTCACGAAACACATGCAATGATGCTGAATGTAGAAGATCACAGGCCAGTGGGTGGAAAGATCCAGTGTCACTGGAAACATCTCAGCGCTGGCAGGGGTCTCTGCCTGGCTTCCCAGGGCTGTATCAGGGTGGGTCCGTCCATGTGTCTTGTCAGCTGCTATGTCTTCCAGGGTGTGAGCAGAGAGTCTCTCACCTCCAAGGAGGAAATACCGGGATTTTCAGACTCCGTAGGGGAAGGCTATGCCCACACAGAAGCCTCATTGGCTAGGACCTGATTGACAGGCTAGACTCCACCCCTACACGCTTAATCCTTACATTGACCATTATATAACTACCACAGCATGCTAACTAACCTCAATGAATCGGGAAACTAAATGCATCTGGATAAAATCCATGTTCTTCAGCAGAGTTTGGGATCTCAAGGAGCGGCTTTCACGCTTCATTGAGACAGTTGTTATTATTTTTAGGTGTCGTCTAGTTCCTCTGACCCATAGAGACCCTACGAATAACTGAACCAACAGAACAAAACACTGCCCTGTCCTGCTTCTTCCCTTTAACAGCCCCTGGTATTTTCAATATTCTTGTCCAGCACCTCCATTGAAATGCATTGGCTCTTCTTCTGCTTTCCTTTTTCAATGTCGATTTTTCACATGCGTACGAGGCGAACACTCTGGCTTGACTCAAGCACACCTTAGTCCGCAAAGCAGCAACCTTGGTTTCCAACACTCTGAAGAGATCTTGTGCAGCAGATTTGCCTAATGTAACGGGTCTTTTGACCTTACCCGGAGGAGTTACACTGTGAAGGAGACAATCACAAAGAAGCTGAGAGTCTGTGGAGGAGTGCCTTGTCCCTGGTGCAGAGTTGTTAGCGCCAGACAGTGGGAAGCTGTTTCAAAGTGAGCCTTTGTTGCAGAGAGCCATTTAGCAGCCACAACAATGTGATTATTGACTTAGCACAAAATATTTAAAAGAACTGAAGGATTCTGTGTATTTCTCACTTTTTCTCTCAAGTTTATGCTGAGATAACAGATTCAACAAATACTTTCCCCTGACCATTTATGTTCCTGGGATAACTGCAGAGTTTGATATGTGGGCGGAACTGCTACCCTAGCAAGCAAGCCTGGCACGGCAAGAGGCAAGGATTTGTTTGAGAGATTTGTTTTATCAACGGAAATACTTGGGCTAAGATTTGAAAATGTAAGTGGTCTTACTACCGATGGATCTTCATCCACTTCCTCACGGGTTCATTTGTTTTCCATTATTTCCCAGAATTTACCAACATGAAAAAAGAAAACTTATTTCCATCGAGTAGGGCGACCCTGTAGGACAGACTTGCCTCTGTGAGAATCCCAGATTGGAACACTCTATGGGAGTAGAAAGTCCCATCTTTCTCCCAGGAGAAGCTGCTGGTCGGTGGTTTCCAACCAGATCAAAGCCCGATGTGCAACCTCTACACCACCTAGGCTTGTCATTTGGAAAAAGATGGCTAGATATTTCTATCAGTAGCCTCTGGGCTAACTTGCATCTACAGCCTTATGTGTTGACCACTCCTAACCTGGAGGCCAGAACTCCGAAAGAGAAGTTAATTAGGTTGTCAGACCTGTTCACAAGATGTCACAGCCACTAAACCAGTGCCATCCAAACAATAAATTAGGGACACACCTACAAGATGTTGCTCCAATGATCAACAACAAGGACTGCGCTAACAATTAGATATCTTTTATAAGAAAAATATTTCATTCGATCTGGAATTTTCTTGTCCCTTCCATTTCTTCAAAATGAGTTTCCTTCCATGGTTTTACTGAACATGGATACACTCAAATTTAGCATGTATCAGCATATGCACATCCTCTGCAAACAGCAATTAGCTCACACAATCCATTTAATTCTCAAAACCACCTGTCCTAAGAGGGAGGTGATAGCAATATAGACGTTTATCAGCTGGTCCCACTGAAACACTGGATTGCTACGCAATACATTGTGGTCACAGCGAGGATGGGGCTGTGTTCATCATCCAGGGCTGCTGGGACATAAACGCCACAAGCAGATGCCTAGAACCACCGCACATTTATTTATTCACACTCGAAGGAGCTAGAAGCACGAGATCACAAATGAGACATTGACCACAGACAGATGATAGGAGTTAACATGACAACAGGGAGGATCAGCGTATCAGATCTAAAGACAGAGGAAAATTGAGTCATGTGCTATAGTAAAATGGTGGTAGCTGTTCAGGTCATTGGAACACCTCTCTAAATCCAGCACTATCTGTTTAGCTTGTCCCTGTGCCATTCAGGAGTGCCCTGGTGGGGAGTACCTGTGTCCCCACAAAACAATCCCGTGGGACTGGAAGCGCCAGGATTGCACAGTGGGAAGGCACACCTCAGTATTGTCTCCAAGACAGCCATGGACACGAGGCTTCCAGAGAACTTGGAGAATTGTCCCGAGGAAGGCAGGCGAGATGTGAGCCGGGAATCTGATCCAGGCCAGGAAGCGGAGTGTGGCTGAGGCTCTCTCTCATCAGCAGAACTTGGACTGACTCTAGATTTCAGTTAGTCAGGACAACATCCCTCAATTGCAATGAGTTCAGTTGGCTGAGCACACGGTGAGGTAGGTCAAATCAGAGGCTGCCATCAAGCAATCAGAAGGTCTCCAAAGGACTCTGCAGGCACCTGAGCACCTGTTCCAAGTGCCCTTCCAGTCAGAGAACAGAGAGCAGAAGTTCCTTGAACTGGTGCGGATGGAAGAACTGAGGCAAGCTGGGCCAGTAGGTTCTCCACATCCTGATCTTCTGTCTTAGAATAAAGAAATGCATGGTGATTCTACAGAGAATGAGTCTTCTCAGATTAAACATGCAGCCCAGATAAGGAGCAATCCTTGCTAGGATGAACAGATCCCAGGTGATGGCCACAATTTGGACAAAGTCTAATTGTACCACCTGCAGGATATTTTCTTTCTTTTTTTAAACATTTTATTAGGGGCTCATACAACTCTTATCACAATCCATACACACATCAATTGTGTAAAGCACATCTGTACATTCTTTGCCCTCATCATTTTCAAAGCATTTGCTCTCCACTTAAGCCCTTTGCATCAGGTCCTCTTTTTTTCCCCTCCCTTCCTGCTCCCCCCTCCCTCATGAACCCTTGATAATTTATAAATTATTATTTTGTCATTTCTTGCCCTGTCCAGCATCTCCCTTCACTCCCTTTTCTGTTGTCTGCCCCCCAGGGAGGAGGTCACATGTAGATCCTTGTAATCGGTTTCTTTTCCAACCTACTCACCCTCTCCCCTCCCAGTATCACCCCTCACACCCCTGGTCCTGAAGGTATAATCCGCCGTGGGTTCCCTGTGCCTCCAGCTCCTATCTGCAACAGTGTACATTCTCTGGTCTAGCCAGACTTGCAAGGTAGAATTCAGATCATGATAGTGTGTGTGTGTGTGTGTGTGTGTGAGGGGGGCATTTAGGAACTGGAGGAAAGTTGTATGTTTCATCGGTGCTACACTGCACCTTGGCAGTCAACAACATTTCACATCCACCCTCTGTTCTCTTGAATCAGCCATCACAAAAAAAACAAGGTTTGAGCGAAACTGCTTTTATGTAAAACTTCACTGTGACCAAAGAAAACCCTCCCAGGCAATGCCACTGAGTGCACTAACTCAGAGCAAGTTGCAGGATGCTCGCCTAGTGGGAAAGATGCACACAATGAAAGCTGTATCAAGCAGATCAATTCCCCTGGTTTTGTTTGTTTGTTTGTTTTTTGGGGGTAGAACAAAGTTTAGTTAACACAATTAGTATACAAATCAACAGGCACTCCTACAAAAGGGATTATCAAATCTTACTGGAAATTCAAGTCAGGATGGCAGGACACTGGCACATAATTCTCAGAGAAGGCAATTACATTTCTGCCGGTGGATAAATTGGGAGGAACTCCCTCCCATCATGGAAAAAGCAACAAAACACTTAATGATGCTTATGTATAAAAGCCAAGGGGAACCATGGTGGTATAGTGGTTACTAATTGTAAAAGGTTCTCGCATATTTCTTGCTTACCTTGGGATATGTTGGCTTTCACGCAGAGTTCAACCAGACCTGCCCATCTTGGTTTCAGTGTCCTCTATGCTTTCCTCAGTCAGGAAAAGCCTCCAGCGTGATGTCTGACCCACAAACGTGCAACTGCTCAGCCTCGGCAACCGCTTTGAAGAGAAGGGTGTGACCAGAAAGGTCAATAAAGGATGCTGAGGAGCAAAGGAATAACCTAGAATTTAGAGTGCTGAGACCACACTGGCTCTCTCTGCTGTAAGGAGAAATTGAGTCAGCTGCTGACGAAAAAGAAAGATTGCAGCCTTCAGAATGGATTTCCATTAATGTAAGGAAGACCACAAGCCTCACAACTGGACCTGTAGGTAACATCATGATAAATGGAGGAAAGGTTGACCTTGTCAAGAATTTTGTCTTATGTGGATCCACCACCAATGATCGTAGAAGCAGCAGTGAAGAGGTAAATAGATGTATTTCATTAGCTAATTCTCCTGGGCAAGGCCTCTGTAGAGTAATGAAAAACAACGATATAACCTTGTGGACCTGACCCAAGCCATGGTACTCTCCATTGCATCACATGCATGTGAAAGTCGGTCAATGAATGAGGAAGACCATAGAAGAATGGATGTATTTGTATTGTGGTGCTGGAGGGGAATATTCAAAGTACCACAGACTGCTAAACGGACAACCTGATCTGTGATGGAAGATGTAAGGCCAGAATGCTCCTTAGAGGCAAGGATGGCAAGATTGCCTCTTACATGCTTTGGCCATATTGTCTGGAGAGACAAGTCCCTGTAGAAGGACATCATGTTTGTTAACGTGGAGGGGAGGTGACAAAGAGGAAGTTCCCCATAAGATGGATCGACACAGTAGCTGCATCAATGTGCTCAGTCACAGGAACCGTTGTGAGGCTGGCACAGGACTGTGGAGCACATCATTCTGCTGTGCAGAGGGTCACTATAGGACAGAGCTGACTCAATGACACCTGTGCTAGGTACTGTGTTCCCATGGGAAATTTTGACCTAGTTCCTACACAGCACTTGGTGACCCAGGCCAAGTGCTATAGACTCTCAGACTTATTCTGTCATTTCAAGGCACACACAATCCTTCATAAGCCACACCAGAAGGATTCTATGTGGAATCTAAGTTAATTGGAATGTACTTCGAGCTCACCTGTAACAGTTTAAGGAATCGATACGTCCTTGGACATTAGGTTGAAACACTCTCATAGAACAAGGAGCAGACAATTGCTGTCCCAAGGTTATGGAATTGATGGTTGTTGGAGTTTGGTGTGGGTCTCTTGCTTTGAGAATGCCTGATGAATGGTGGTCTTGGAGTACTATCTATTCACTGTTTTAACGACCCCCTTACTTTCTTATAGCATGCATTAGTCTGGTAGGCATGGTTCTGCTTTTGTGAAAGAGGGCTATTGAGAGTTTTGGATGTCACCAGCCCACATTGTGTGTGAAAATAGTGTCCAGTCACTTAAGAGTTTAATCTGTACAGTAAGATATTCACGTATTGCAGTCTGAACTCAGCCTGTACTTGCATAATTTCCTTTTCTCAACAGTGTTTTAAATTCTATACCATTAGCTAAATTAATGACACCCTCAACAGAATTACCTTATGCCCCAGGGGATGATCGATAATGGTCTCTTTCACCAAATGATAATGATGTCTCTAAGGTGACCAAGAGTCGTACCTGAAGCACAGATACACGATGCATTTGGGGCTGGCACGTCATTCTAGCCCCAATATAAGCTCAGCGATTCCTTATGAAATTACCCTGTTTAATGCTCAACCTCATAGAGAGATCACTGAAAATATAGGTCTTAAGGCAACATGTGGTAAAAAAAACAAGATGGTCCCAGGTTATCAGAAATTCTAGAATTTGGGGTGTTCAAGGCTTATTTTAAAACAAACATCCAATAAGGTGTTGTCTTTGCTGTTGTAAGCTGCCTCTGAGACAATTTTGACTCACAGAGACACTATATAAAACAGTGTGGCGGTTTTTGTGTGCCAACATGGCACCTCTAGGAAGATATGGGTGGAGTCTAGCCTGTCAATTAAATCACAGCCTGATGGTCCCTGATGCCCTTGTGGGCATGGCCTTCTCATAAAGAGGATCCAGGGAACTTCCCCCCTCTCTCTCTTTCTCTCTCTCTTCTCTCTCTGCTTCACCTTCCATTTTGCAAGCCAAGCAGCTGAGCCCTGCCAGATCCTTGAGGCTCCCACGGCCTTGGGATCCACAAGTCTCTGTACCCACCAGCCCGTGGTGTTCTCCATCATTGCATGTAGCTGCGTGAGCCTGAAGAAGGATTTATGGACTAGTTCGTATCAGACATACGGTCTTGTATCAGATTTATGAACTCAATATAGACTGGGCTGGGATGTTTTCCTGATGCATAAGTGCTTGTTGATATAAAGCTCTCTCTTACACTTGCATGAGTGTCCCTGCATTTGTTTATGTAGTCAAGTCATCCTAACACACATAGAAACTCTGTTGGGTCCTGCACTTTGCCGATACTTGCTATGATACTTGAGTCCATTGTTGCAGCCACTGTGTCAATCCATCTCGTCCAGGACATTCCTCCTTATTGCCACCACTGCACGATGTCGTTCTCCAGGGACTGGTCTCTCCAGAAAATAGGCCCCAAATATATAAGACTAAGTTTATGGTCCTTGCCTTTAAGGAGCACTCTGGCCTACTTTTTCCAATACAGCTTACTTGGTCCTTTCAGCGGCGCCTAGGATGTTCAATAATCTTCAGCACCTCAATTCTAATGCATCAATCCTTCTTCAGTCTTCCTTATTCGATGTCCAACATTTACATGTATACGTGGCAATGGAGAACACCATGGCTTGGGCCAGTCGCAACTTAGTCCTCAAAATACCATCCTTGCTTTTCCAATACTAGAAAGAGGTCTTGTACAGCAGATTTACCTAGTGCAATGTACCTTTGGTCTCTTCACTACCATTTCCAGGAGAACTGATTGCATATCCTAGCAAGACAAAATCCGTGAGAACGATCCTTTCTTCGTTTATCACAATGTTACATATGTTGCATGATGTTCCAATCCTAGTGGCCAGGATTTTGGATTTCATTACATTGATTATAATCCATATTGAAGGCTGATATTCTTGATCTTCATCAGGAAATGCTTCAAGTCCTCCTCATTTTCAGCAGGCAAGGTCGTGTCATCTGCACATCACAGGTTGTTAATAAGAACACCTCCATTCCTGACGACACATTCTTCTTCATTCAATCCTGCTTCTTTGAGTATTTGCTCAGCATACGGATTGAATGAATATGCATGATGAAAATGGGTGATCCTGCTGCACACATTTCCTGGTTTTAATCCATGCAGGATTCCCTTGTTCCATTCACACCACTGCCTCTTGATCCATGTGTCAGTGCCATGTAAGCACAATGAGGATTCTGGACTTCCCAAGCTTCTCAAGATTATACACAGTTTAGGAACGATCCACACAGTCAAATTCCTTGGCATAGACAGTAAAACACAAGTTAACATCTTTCTGGAATTTTCTGCTTTGAGCAAAGGTCCATCTGATATCAGCAATGATATCCCTTTTTCCATGGGCTCTTCTGAATCCAAGCCCAAACTCTGAAGCTCCCTGTCAATGTACTGCTGCAAACTTTGTTGGACGGTCCTCAGAAAAATTATAGGAATTTTATATAATTGTTATTGTTCTATAATTTCAGCATTTTTTGGTTACCTTTCTTTGGAATGGGTACAGATATGGATCTTTTCCAGTCCGTTGTCAAGAAGTTATCTTCCAAATATCCTGTCATAGACAAGTGTTTCCAGTGTTTCCTCAGCCTTGAGAAATATTTCAACCGGTAATCTATCAATTCCTGGACCCTTGTATTTGACTAATGTTCTCAGGACAGCTCACATTTCTTCCTTCAGTTCCATTGGTTGTTGCTCATATGCTATCTCCTGACATGCTAGAATCACATACTATTTGATATAATGCATTGGCGTATTCTTGCTATCATCTTTTGAGGTTTCCTGACTCATTCCACATCTTCCCCATGGAATTTTTCATTATTGTCACTCAAAGCTTGCGTTTTTTCTTCAGTTCTTTCAGTTTGACAGAAGCTGAGCGTTTTCTTACTGTTTGGTTTTCTAATTATAGGTGATTCCACATTGAAGTTTAATATTTCACTTTATCTTCTCACGCACCCCTCTGAAACTTTCTTTAAACATTTTTTCAACAGCTTAATCAGCATAAAATTCACACCGCATACAATTAAATAGTTCAATCCCATTGAGGAGAGTTGCAGTACCATTCTGGTACTTATTGTTATTAGCTCCCTATTAAACTTCAACCTCCCCTACCATTTCCCCAAGGAACCATGATCCAGTTATGATGTCTGTAGATTTATCTATTCTGGATTCAATAGGAAATTTAACAGGAAAAAATTAACAAACAAACAAACCAGAACTAACAAGAAGAATAAAGTGAAACAGATAAAACCCAGAAGCAGAAAATATGAAAAAATACAACAAATATAAATGGATCATCAGACAGAGCCCATGATAGGAGCTACATGTTAACATAACTGCATCTGCAACAACCCACTTTCCAAGGCATCCATAACAAGGCTAATCGCACCCCTGGTCCATGGTCAGAGGAGATTCACCAGCGGCTTAGCCACATCTATTTTCCATTTACGTAAACAAACAAACACACAAATGAAACAGCTTTAAAAAGAGTCAAAAGGATGATGAAATGTTAAGATATTACATGTTGACCTGACTTTATCTGCCACAATCGACTTTACAATGTTCTGTGTCTCAGAACAGGACTATTCACGTTCTTCCACTGTGATCCGAGGAACTTGACTGGAGGCTGAACCCCTGGGTAGACCTTTCCCATGGATTGTGGCTCACACTGTCATCCACAGCCTTCTGAAAACCAGGGCCTCGAAATGTATGCTCTGATGTCATGGCCATGTTTGGATTGGATAATGCTTTTTTTACACTCCTTGGATCACATGTGCCCCTTCAGTGTGGACTCAGTTAACCCTCACTGAAATGCCCATTTGTTTGAAGAGAAGTGTTTCCGACGCAGATGTGATCTTCCTGAGAGCTGGCCACCACGTAGTCTCTTCACCGGCCAGCACTGTGGCTTTCACATCTTCACTGATGTCTTCATGATGCAGAGCATCACGCAAGGCGGCGTCATTAGAATATTGAAGCACACGCCCCCAAATCAATTCACACACCTACGATTTATATGTCTCTGGCTCACCTTAGAGATAGCACTGTCAGTTTCATTTAGAGAACATATCAATCATCCTTTGGGGGCAACAGGTCCACTGCCATCAAGTATATGCTGACTCATAGTGACCCTAGATGCCCAGGTAGAATTTTTCTTATGAGTTTCTAGAGAGCCTCATCCTTCGCCTTTGTGGAATAGTGTCCTGTCGCTTAAGAGTTTAATCTAAGTCAACAATTCATGCATTGCAGTTCATAGCTGATCTATAGTCATATAATTTCCTTTTATCAACTGTGCTTTAAATTCTGTACCATAGGAAAATACACATACTGCATGTTTGATAAATTTCTATCTTTATGCATCCCATTTCATTTTTGAGGACCTCGAATTTTCCAGATTATGTCTTTCTTACCTTCCAATTGTGGTCACTAGTAGACTTTCGCAGTTGTTCCTTCTCACCTTGAGTTGTGACCCGTCAGCAAAGGAAGATCCCTGAGGATCCACTCACACAGGCTTTACTCCATTCACCTCACCTGTTTCAATGGACTCATTTGGAAAACAGCCAGATGGCCATATTTTGAACACCTGCTGAAATAAGGGGCCTGTCTTTGACACTATCTCAGGCAAGATTCTGCTTCCATTGATTAGGCCTTCCGCACTTGACAATATTTCCATGATTTGTATGCATGAAGATTTCAGCAGCTACTTCTAAGGAAGTGGGCAACCAATTCTTTCTTCATCCTGTATTCTTAATCTGTCACTTTGTCACACTGTGGTCACTTGTGCGTTGTGTGATGCTAAAAGCTAGGTCATTGGTATTTCAAATGCTAGCAAGGTTACCCAAAGATGATAGAGTAAGGGATGTGATAGCAAAGAGAAAAACTGGGTGACTAAGAAAAACATGTTTGTCCCACACCGTAACTAATGGCATTGAAAGTTAGGGTATGCTGATTGCTAAAGAGACAGGATCTTATTAGCCACGTTGCTGTTGTTGCAGTTGTTAGGGGCCATCGTGTCAGCTCCAAGAGTGACCCTGGGCACAAACGAAGGAAACACCGCAGGGTCGTGCATATTCTCCACAATTATTTCTGTGTCCAAGCCCATCATGAAGCCTCTGTGTTCATTCACCTCATCAAGGGCAATCATCTTTTTTTGGTCACCCCTCTATTTTACTGAACATGATGCCTTTCCCTAGAGACTAGTTTCTCATGACTATGTGCCACAAACATGTAAGACAAAGTCCTGCCAGCCTTGCCCCTAAGGAGCACTCTGGCCTTACTTCTTCCAGTACAGATTGGTGTGTCCTTTTAGTAGTCCATGGCATTTGCAATAGTTTTCTTTCTTCTTCTTTAAAAATAATCATTTTATTGGGGGCTCGTACAACCCATCACAATCCATACATCAATTGAATCAGGCAGGTTTGTATATGTGTTGTCCTCATTCTTTTCTAGACATTTACTTTCTACCGAGTCCTTGGTATCAGCTCTCCCCCCTCCCACCCTCATAACCCCTTGATAGATTGTACATTGCTATTATTTTCATCTCTCACACCAACCGCTGTCTCCCTTCCCCCATATTTTCTGTTCTTTCCCTTGTAGAGGAGTGTATGGTTAGGTGTCGATCATTGTAATCAGTTCCCCCTTTCTCCCTTCCCTTCCCCCTCTCCTCCCTACCCTTCTGGTATCACTATTCCCACTCCTGTTCCTGGATTCTGTGTGTCATGAGCTCGATCCCTTTCTATACCTGTGTACATGTTCCAGTCTAGTCTGAATTGACAAGCAGCACTGGGATCATGGGGGGTGTGTGTGAGGAAACCTCAGGAACCAGAGGAATATGGTGTGTTTCATCATGCTTCACTGCACCCTGGTGACTCATCCCTTCCCTGTGGGCCCTCTGTGGGGAGATTGTTCCACTGTTTACAGATTCTCCAGCACCAGAATTCAAACAAATCCCTTTTTCTAAGATCTTTCTTTTTTTTTTTTCCTTTTCACTTTATTTTGCCTTTTTTTAAAAACAATTTATTAGGGGCTCATACACCTTTTACCACAATCCATACATATACATACATCAATTGTATAAAGCACATCCATACCGTCCCTGCCCCAATCATTCTCAAAGCATTTGCTCTCCACTTAAGCCCTTTGCATCGGGTCCTCTTTTTATTTTTCCCTCCCTCCCCTCTCCCCCCTCCCTCATGAGCCCTTGGTAATTTATACCTCGTTATTTTGTCATATCTTGCCCTATCCGGAGTCTCCCTTCCCCGCCTTCTCTGCTGTCCCTCTCCCAGGGAAGAGGTCACATGTGGATCCTTGTAATCAGTTCCCCCTTTCCAACCCACTCACCCTCCACTCTCCCAGCATCGCCCCTCACACCCTTGGTCCTGAAGGTATCATCCACCCTGGATTCCCTGTGCCTCCAGCCCTCATATGTACCAGTGTACAGCCTCTGCCCTATCCAGCCCTGCAAGGTAGAATTCGGATCATGGTAGTTGGGGGGAGGAAGCATCCAGGATCTGGGGGAAAGCTGTGTTCTTCATTGGTACTACCTCGCACCCTGATTAACCCATCTCCTCTCCTAAACCCCTCTATGAGGGGATCTCCATTGGCCGACACTTGGGCCTTGGGTCTCCACTCTGCACTTCCCCCTTCATTTAATATGGTATATATATATACACACACATACATATATATATATACATATACACGTACATACACATGCACATATATATACATACACACATATATCTTTTTTTTCATGATGCCTTATACCTGGTCCCTTGGCACCTCATGATCGCACTGGCCGGTGTGCTTCTTCCATGTGGGCTTTTTTGCTTCTGAGTTAGATGGCCGCTTGTTCACCTTCAAGCCTTTAAGACCCCAGACACTATCTCTTTTGATAGCCGGGCACCATCAGCTTTCTTCACCACATTTGCTTATGCACTCAATTGTCTTCAGCGATCCTATCATGGAGGTGTGCAGTCAATGATATGAATTTTTTGTTCTTTGATGCCTGGTAACTGATCCCTTCGGGACCACTCGATCACACAGG
Organism: Tenrec ecaudatus; assembly: GCF_050624435.1. Lineage (NCBI taxonomy): Eukaryota > Metazoa > Chordata > Mammalia > Afrosoricida > Tenrecidae > Tenrec > Tenrec ecaudatus. Next base: position 215,340,267 of record NC_134532.1, on the reverse strand, counting down.
CTGGTGTGTTCTTCCATGTGGACTTTGTTGCTTCTGAGCTAGATGGCCGCTTGTTTATCTTCAAGCCTTTAAGACCCCAGTCACTATCTCTTTTGATAGCCGGGCACCATCAGCTTTCTTCACCACATTTACTTGTTCACCCCCTTTGGCTCCAGCAGTTGTGTCGGGAGAGTGAGCATCATAGAGTTCCAATTTAATAAAAGAAAGTATTCATGCATTGAGGGAGTGTTTGAGTAGAGGCCCAAGGTCCTTCCGCCACCTTAATACTTGACCTATAAATATAGACACATAGATCTATTTCCCCATCCTCCTGTATATATTTGCATGTACATGTCTTTGTCTAGACCTCCATAAATGCCCTTTGACTCCTAGCTCTTTCCTCCATCTCCCTTGACTTTCTTCCTGCCCTACTACCATGCTTCGTCGCCACCTGGGCTAGAGTATACCTCTTCTCTAAGCAACCTTACCCTTGATCATTCCCCACCAGGCCTGCCACTCCCCCCTCTCTACCATTTTGGGTCCCATGTTTTCCTCTTGTCCCTGTGTTTGTTAACACCACTTCCTTACCCTCCCCACCCCAAGTCCCCCCGGAACTGTCGGTCCCGTTGTTTTTCCTCCAGATAGTTCATTCAGCCTGTCCTATTCAGACAGACCTGTGGAGACACTAACATGCACGAAAACAAGACAGAGGAAAACAAAGCAACAGTATACAATCAGACAACAAAACAACAAAAACAAACCACTGACAAAGAACAGAACAAAACAGTTCACAAGAGAAAAGCTTGTAGTTAGTTCAGGGATCGTTTGCTGGCTCTTAGGAGCGTTTTCCAGTCCAGTCTGTTGGGGCACCACGCCCTGGCCCCAAAGTCCACTTTCAGCATTCCCTGGGGACCTTGCCACTCCATTCCCTTGCTGTTCCGCTGCACTCCCCCAGTGATTTGCCTCAGTGTGGTGGGATCAGGTCAGGTGCAATTCCCACACTGTGTCTCTGGTGCAGTCCCCTGTATCGCCCTTAGTCACTGATTGGCATCATTTCTCATAGTGGGGCCAGCCATGTTGTTCTCTCTGTGGACTGGCTGCTCTACTCAGGAACATCATCCTCACGGCCTGGTGGGCCAGGCTGTGCTCCACTCTCTCCTCCTGCCCCTTCATCTGGTCCCGTGTGCTCTGATCAGATATGTTCATTTCCCGGAGCTGCAGCGTCATTGTCGTCCTTTGGAACAAATTCTTTTCAGGGGAGGGGCAGGAATCCACTTAATTTATGGTGCTGGGGCCAGCCTCCCAGACCTCTCCACTGGTTCCCTACTCCACACCGGGATATTGCATTCATACCTTGCGGCACTGGGTTGAAGTCTGGTCCCACTTTCCCTGTGGAGATATAAACAATACCCTCCCCTTGGGTGGATTAATGCCCCATGCCCCCACTACCCTTTTCTAAGATCTTTCTTATTCAATATCCCACTTTACATGCATGTAATGAAATGGAAAATGCCATGGCTTGGGTCAGGCCCACCTTTGTCCTCAAAGTAATATCCTTGCTGTTCAATGTTCTAAAAAGGTCTTGTGCAGCAGATTTACCTACACAGTACATTTTTGGGGTTATTTTTTGAAGTGTATGTATTCCTTTATTCCAACTTGACCTTTTAAGTATGCATATTGGCTTTTTGAATGCTATTTTAGAAGATTTATTCTTCATTGTGACGTAATACATATATCCTTCCATAGTTCAGTCACATCAAGCAGAATTGTATATTTTCCCACCACAGTTTCCGATCATTCTTTTTCGTCCTGAACTCCTTGACACGGTGTTCCTTTTCAAGGAACCCCCATCACCATGACCACAACTCTAGCCCCGCCAGAACTCTTAGTCTATGCACTGTCCCTACTGGGTCATCAATCCTGAATTTCATATACCCAAACCAGAAAAACATATAACACAACTTCAAGAGGATGACTCTCAATGACATAATATCGCTAAGGTAAAACCCACTATGAACAAACAAAATACCACAAAAATGCAGAGAACGTTGAAAACCAGATCAGGTCCAACTTGCATCTGAGGAAAGGAGATCAACTGACAAAGGTTTAATTGCTCAGGCCAGATTTATCCCTTGGCTCTGCTATAGAGATCTCTCTAACATACGATCTTTAGTAACCACTTTCCTCCCATCTCTTAATTATGGATAGAAGAGATCACCAGAGGCTTGTTGCCTACGTAGCTCCCACAAATGTATCTTGGGATCCCACGGTTGTCCACAGCCTTCTGCAAACCCAATTTCACGATTTAGGCTCTGTTACTATTCTCTCCTTCACCTTTGGAGTATATGATTTACGATGTTTCAGTGATTGACAATGGCGTTTCTTCCATGTGGGCTTAGTTGACATCTCACTGAGAGACAAGGCTTTAAGACCACAAAAGCTATTTTATCTAATAGCCGGGCACCATCTAAATTCTCCATCACATTTTGCTATAGCACCTGTATTTTCTGTGTTCCCTTCCTGAGGGCGAGTATCAAGCAGGGCCAAGATGTAAGAACTAATTGCTTGGGCCCCAAACCTATTCTTGGATTTATGGTGTTTTTTTTTTGTTGCTGTTGTTGTTAGCTTTATTTTTCTGGCTCCCTTTTAAAAGCTCCTTGTTAATTTATAGTAGAGGAGCACTCATTCCCTTGGGGCATAAATATCTTCTGTTAATATTGTCTTTGATTAGCCCCTGGTACTAAATTTTTATAACCCTGTTGAGGGATATTGGACCAATATAGGTCAACTCCATATGAAATTACCTGAATCATTCACTAGTACAGGATCAATCCTTTCATGTCTGGATGCTATTTATAAAAACAATAGGGGTTACTTATCAGGGAAATTTATCATAGTAACCCCTGAGAACGATAGTCATGTATTCACCAATGTAATTCCTATCTTAATACAGCATACAGGACACTGGTACAGGAAGACCATGTCTGTCTGCCTACCAGCAGTTCAGCAATTTTGGTACAAGCCATCCTCTGCTTCCCCAGACGCCATCTACTTTCTGACTTAAGTTCTCATGTTACAAGTGTGTCTGAGATAGTGTCCAGTTCACCCAGTGGAGTTTCTGAATTGAGTCTCACTGATGCAGCTTCTGGAATATGCTATGCTCCTTGAAGATCCAGGATTCAGTGTCCCAGCATTACCATGGCACCAAGTCTGGGTCCACAGGATGCACCCAGAAACCCAGGTCAATGTGTCCCATTTGGTGCATACCACCAAAGATAATCCCTCCCCACCCCCAAGCATCTCCAAAAGCATTTTCAATCATTTTCCCCAAAATGGGGTCATTCTTCCCTCTCTTCCTACAACAGACATGCATTTATGTTCCCTCAGATATGTTTTCTCCCTTTCCTCTCTCCTGATTTGTTTTCCCCATCAGTGTCCCTCATCCCTCTGAAAGGCTGTCTACCTTTCCAGGGGACCTCATCCTAGAGTTGCATGGCAGCCACTCAGTAGACAACATCCCCTTCCCCTCCCTTGACCATTTGATCCCAGCTGACGTGAGGTATACTCGAACAAAGTGACCTTCAAGATACTTACCTAGAGCAGATGGTGTCTGGTTCAATGGCACCAGTCAGGCTCTCTACAAGGATGCCTGCCCCCCTGGCCAGCAGACTGGATGCTCTTCAGGCCTGAGCTTGTGCCCATTCTGCTGTTTGTCCTACAGCAGTGGATGCACAGTGTTTGTCCTGTTGTCATTGACTAGCTTCACTCACCATAATGCTTCCAGACCCCTGCACAAGTTGAGGTGTTTCCTGGTTCTACTGTTCTTTAAAAGGATGCGTCGTGTTCCCTGTGTGCATATACCAGAGTTTTATTATCCAATCTTCTACCGAGGGGAATTCAGGCTGCTTCCAGCTTCTTGAAAGTGTGCTTCACTGAACATGGGGAGCATACGTCTGTTCGTGATCTGTTTCTTATTTATTTGGGGTATATGCCCAGTAATGGCATTTCTGGGTCATATGGTAATTCAATTGCCATCTGTTTTAGGAATAACGACATCGTCTTCCACCATGGATAAGGGTTCCAATCTCAACGCACCCCCTCCAGCATTTGTTGTTCTCAGTTTTTTAAAAGTTGGACTACAGTTATTGGTGCTAGATGGTATCTCATGGCTGTTTTGACTTGCAGCTCCCAGATGGCTAGTGAATGGGACCATTTCCTCATGTGTTTCTTAGCCTTCTGAGTGTCATCCTCTGTGAGTTTTCTGTTCAGGTCCTTTGCCTAAACTCTCAGAGGGTTAGTAGTTTATTTTCTTGTTGTGGCTTGTAATAGTCTGTAGATTTTAGTAATTAGTCTTTTGTCGGTTATGTCGCTATCCAATGCAATCTACAAATTCAATGCAATCCCAATCTAAATGCCAGCATCATTCTTCAAAGAAATGAAACAAACTGATTACCAACTTCATATGGTTTTGGATAAACTAAGAACTCCTCAAGCAGAAAAGTAAGTAGCCTTACACTGCCTGACTTCAAATCTACTATATATACAGCCACAGTTCAAAGCACCCTGGTCCTGGTATGATAACTGATACCAGACCAATGGATCAGGACCGAAACTCAGAAATGAAAACATACGCATGCAGACGATTGATTTTTGACAAAAAACCCCTCACCAAATTCAATGGGATCAGGTGCTCTCTTACTAAATGGAGTTGGAAAATATGGATATCTACATGCAGAAGAATGAAACAAGACCCATATCTCAGTCCATGCACAAAAACAAACTCAAGGCGGATTAAAGACCTAAATGTAAAACTCAAAGCTATCAGGATCATCACTGAGAAAATTGGGACATTGCTAGGAGCCCTAGTTCAGGAAATATGTGGGCTAGCAAAATTAATAAAGGAAACTCACTCTGCAGAAGGTAAAATAGATGCGTGGGACCTATTTACCTCACCATGATTGATCTCCCTCCAAAAAACCATCTCCTCATCATATGCCCTCCGACCCGAGGGGCCCAGTAACTGGCTGTATTTCTGACAATATCGTGCTTCCTTTGTTTAGGCTGTCCATACTTGAAAATGCTTCATCGAGATGCATGACCTTTTCAGTGTTTGTTTCTTTCTTTCCTCCAGTGGGAAGCTGGTTCTTCTTGGTTGTCTGTGCTAGGTCTGGAAGCTCTGCTGAAACATGTTTGCTTTGGGTGACCGAGCTGGCACTTAAAATACCAGTGACATGGCTTTCAGCATCACAGCACAACCCACTGTTGGGAGCTGATAGCCATTAAGACCTTGGCCTCAGACATGTACCAGAAACTTGGCCACTTTCTAACAGCAAGGCTTTATTTCCTGCCCAACTTCGCCCCCACATTCCAAGCTATGTGCTCAGTAGTATGGGCAGTTGCAATAACTGACCTTGTTGCCATTAGTCAAAGTACTGAGCACCCATTGAACTGCAGACATACCCTATTAGGAACATAGTGATAAGTTCACCCGGTAAGCCTTAATTGGCATGGGGATGTCACCATGGACGTCTTTGAGAACTGTTGCGCACCCTTTGTACCTTATTAGGAACATGTAGCCGATTGGTTGTTACACAGTGTGCTTCAGTAAAATATGTGCCTCCTACTCCCTTCTCTGTTGTAAATATATACCCCGAGTTTTGGCAAAACAAACGGGCTTGATCAGCACTTGTCTTGTCCCACGTCTCTGTCTTTTTTCCATCTAGGTTTGTCGCCCCTCCGGGTCACTGCGTGAGGGTCTCGCTGGACGAAACCCCAACAAACCACCACAGCTACACAAACTGATATGATAGCAAAATGCACAACTGAGTGCCTTAGAAGAACACACATTTGTCTCCCAACCATGGATGATGGAATGCAGGTTCAGGTTGTGCTGCAGCAAGAGACCTCTGACAGAGCATCTACTCCATGCCCCCTCCCTAACTTCTGGCAAGTACAGGTAATCCTGGACATTTTTGACCTTAGTTCTCACGTCTGCCTTTGGTTATACTTCCCAACCCATTTCTGTTTGTCTTTTATGTGTGTGGAAACACAGTTTGTATGTAAAGAGGTCAGACTCTAATCCAGTACAATCTCGTGATATCTTAATGAATAACATCATTACACCTGAATTTCCAAGAATTCTAGCATTCACATCTACAGGGGTCGCATTGGGTGACATAACTCAATCAATGAAAACTGGCACTACGCAACAAACCAAGGTCTGTAGAAAGTACATTGTTTCTCCATCAGCCAACGTGACGGTTCAGGTTGTGTGAATATTGGGTCGGGCCACCTTTCTCATAAGGACAGCTTTGATGCGGCCCCTCTCCTTGCCTTGGGTCACCGTGGTTTACAAGACCTCTTTTAAGTGTTGAAAAGTGGCTTTTCTGATGATCAGCGTGTCGGTGTTGCTGCTGTCGAAGCCATGTTCATATGTGCCACTAAGGCACTGTCAAAGTCATCTGCATTTGTAAGCACATATTACTATATCAGCAGGTCCACCTAGACAAGATAGGCTGGACAAACAATGAGAAGAAAATTACGGGACCAACGGTCCTGGAGGGACATGAGAGCGTGGGAGGTAGGGGAAGGGAGGAGTGTCGCCCAACACAGGGACAAGGGAACAGCGAGTGGTTCAAAACCAGAGGAGGGAGGGGAGGGAAGGACTGGTAGGGAGTGCCAAGGGCAAGGTAACAGAGGAATTACTGAAACCAAAATGAATGCTGAACATGGTAGTGGGACGGGAGGAAAGCCAAAGGAAATGGAGGAAAGGAGTAGGAGGCAAAGTGCATACAGAGAAGCCTAAATACAGACATACATATGTAAATCTATTTATGATTATGGGGAAATAGACTTATGTGCATCTATTTATAGGTTCAGTAGTAGGGTAGCAGATGGACATTGGGCCTCCTCATGCATAATCCCCCAATACAATAGCACCTCGCCCTGCTAAACAGTCATTGCATGATACCCACCTTCCCGACATGATCACTGAAGACAGACGTGTGTGTAAGCAAACGTGGTGAAGAAAGCTGATGGTGCCCGGCTATCAAAAAGATATAGCATCTGGGGTCTTAAAGGCTTGAAGGCAAACAAGCGGCCATTTAGCTCAGAAGCAACAAAGCCCACAGAGAAGAAGCACACGGCCTAAGCGAATACAAGGTGTTGAATGGACCATGTAGCAGACACCAAGGAACAAAAACAATCATTGTGTGATCACCTTCCTCACATAATCACTGAAGACGAAGGTGTGCATAAGCAAGTGTGGTGAAGAAGGCTGATGGTGCCCGGCTACTGAGAGATATAGTGTCTGGGGACTTAAAGGCTTGAAAGCAAACAAGCGGTCATCTAGCCCAGAAGCAACAAAGCCCACACGGAAGCAGCACGCCAACATGGGTGATCGTGAAGGGCAGAGAAGACCAGGGTGGGGTGGTGGGAATCACATCACCGTGAATGAGGGGAAGTGCGTGATGGGGACCCAATGCCCAACTGTAGACAGCTGGACATCCCTTCCAGAGGGGTAGGGGGGAGATGAGTCACTCAGGGTTCAGTGTAGCAACAATGAAACTCAAAACCTTCCTCTAGTTCCTGAATGCCTCCTCCCTCCCAATTATCATGACCCCAATTCTACCTTGCGGACCTGGTTAGACCAGAGGATGTACAGCGGTGCAGTAGGGATCTGGAAACACAGGGAATCTAGGATGGATGAACCCCTCAACACTAGTGGTAGGAGTGGTGACACCAGGAGGGAAGGGGATGTAGAAAGAGAGAATCGATCTCGGAGATCTATGTGTAACCTCCTCTCTGGGAGATGGGCAATGGGAAGGTGGGTGAGGGGAGATGCCGGGGAGTGTAAGATAAGATATAATAATTATTTATAAACTATTAAGGGTGCAGGGGGAAGGGGGGAGCGAGGGAGAGGGGAAAAAAAAGGGAAACCGAGCTGATTCCAGGAACCCAAGTGGAAGGTGAATTTTGAGAATGATGAGTGCAACGAATGTATAGGGGTGCTTTGCTCAATTGATGTATGTATGGATTGTGATAAGAGTTGTATGAGCCCCAATAAAAAGATTTATTAATAAAACATAAATAAAATAAAATTGTACAGATTGAAAAAAGAAAAGCAAAGAAGTTGCTTTGAGCAATAAGGTGCTTGTGTTGGGGCCTGTTTTTTTCCCTAGCCTAAAATGCTTGGGAAAGTTGGACATTGAATAATAATTTTAAAAAAAAACCAAAGAAGAACGACTATATTTGAATTATGGTCCTTGGGGATATTTTTGAAATATCATGGATTGTGCAAATAACAACAAATAAAAAACAAATCCATCTTGGAATAAGTGTAGCCAAATCCTCCTCAGAGCGAATGATGGGGCTACCTGGTCTCATGTACTGGGGACATGTTGTCAGGGAGATCAGTCTCTATAGAACAGTGGTTCTCAACCTTCCTAATGCCGCAACCCTGTAATACAGTTCCTCATATTGTGGTGACAACTCTACTATAAAATTATTTTTGTTGCTGCTTCATAACTCTAATTTTGCTAGTTATAAATCATAATGTAAATATCTGATATGCAGGATCTATTTTCATTGTTACAAATTGAACATAATTAAAGCATAGTGATTAATCACAAAAACAATATGTAATTATATACTGTGAAATATTTATTTCTAATTACAAATACATGAAATTTTGTCTTGAAGCATGGTATAGCATGAGTAACAGTCTTAACGTAACAGCAGTAAACTACATTGCTACATTTGGGGACCGTATGCGTAAGAAGCCAACGTCAGTGGGAAGCTGAGATAGCTTCTTTCTCACCAGATCAGCGTAGCCGCATGTGGGTGGACCCCCCCTGGAGACAGATAGAGGAGCGGTGTCTCAGTCCTAAGACCATTGGAAACACGTGTTTTCAGATGGTCTTAGGCGACCCCTGAGGGGTCTCAGCCCACAGGTTGAGAACCACTGACCTAGAAGGACATCATGCTTGGTAAAGTACAGGGTCACAAAAAATTAAGAAAGCCCTCAACAACTTGCATTGACACCGGAGCTGCAACAATGGGCCCAAAAGAAACAATTGTGAGGATGGTAGAAGACAAGGAGCTATTTTCTTTCGTTGTACAGAGGGTCTGCGTAAGTCCAAACAGCTTGATATTATCTAATAGAACTGTAAGACAGCCATTCCACAGGATGGGATCACACATCATGCACTCATCTGCTTGGAGCAGATACTCCTTTGAAAGGAATTCCCTGAGGGCATGGCCTGAGTCAAATATATGGAGACATTCTTTCTTACAAAGCCACTCCGAGGCTGTAGCTCCTCTTGGATCCTGCCTCAGCTTCTGCCTCAGCAACTCTAGGTTCTTCAGTCAGCTGACTGCCTCTGCTCCCTTAAAATAAGTTCATTTTCCCATTAATCTGCTGTTTGACCTGCTGATCTTGGGTATTCCAGTCTGCACCTCCTTTCACCAGGAGAAGCTTCCAGCCTGAAGTCTTTCTCACGGACTTGGGACAGACCAGCCTCCACAACCACCAAGTGAACAGGTAAGGAATGTGACAAGAAAGGATTGATAAAGTTTCTGAAGAACTAAGGAGGGATCCCTACCCTTGGCTCTCAGTTTGCCACACACGGTGGAAGGCCCTCCACTACTGAGACTGATGCAGTGGCTGAGACATGGTCTCAAGCGGAGGGAAACTGTGAGCATGGTACAGGACCTGTTGTACATAGGGTTGAAATGGGTCAAAATGATCCCATGCTCCCTGACAACTTTTTAATTAGCCAGTTTTAGGGAATAAGTTTTTTTTTTTTTATAGTTGAAGTTAAGCTTTTTCTTTTCTTGATGCACACTTCCTAGCCTGTGTCGTTCCTGGCAAAATCTTATCCACTTAACATTTGGATAATATTCAGTGTTTGCATTACTGTGACTCTTATTGTTAGTAACCGTCAGATTGGCTTCATTTCAAAGGCACCTATGCACAGCAGAGGGACACCACTCTCAGTCTTGCACCTTCTGCACGATTAATTGTTGGTGCACTTGTTCCCACGACTGCATACATTGTGTCAATTAATTCTGTCAAAACTGTCTTTCTTTTTGACTCTCCCTGTGATATAGAGGTTGCGAGTTAGGTTGGGCCTCCCAGAATCAGCAGTTTGAAATCATCGGCCGGTACTCATGAGGAAGACTGGCTTTGGATAGTTCTATCTTACATGTTGGCTCTGAGTTGGCATCAACCCGATGGCAGTGACTTTGGTTTTGCTACTTTACCAAGAATGATGTCCTTTTTCAAGCATTGGTCCCTTCTGATAACATGTCCAAAGTAAATTACGTAAATTGTCACCATTTTTGCTTCTAAGACTCATTGGGACTATATTCTTCCAAGAATATACATTCTGGTACTTTCTATATTCTTAGTTGAAGCAACATTTCCAATACATTGATTCTTTTTTTTAAGTCATTTTACTGGGGGCTCTTACAGCTCTTATAACCTGCCATACATCAATTGTATCAAGCATATTTGAACATATGTTGCCATCATCATTTCCAAGACATTTTCTACTTGAGCCCTTGGTATAAGTTCCTCTTTTTTCCCTTCCCTCCCCCATTCTCCTGAGTCCTTGATCAATTATATATTGTTATTATTATTTCATATCTTACACTGTCCGTTGTCTCCCTTCACTCATGTTTCTGTTATTCGTACCCTTTCAGGGGGTGCTATATATCCAATCTTGTAATGGATGCCCCCTTTCTCACCCTTCCCCCTTTCTGACCATCCCCCTACTCTCATGATATTGCTACTCTCACTACTTTCCTGAGGGGTTTATCTTTCCTGATTTCCATGTGTTGAGAGCTCTTATCTCTCGAGCACCAGTGTGTGTTCTCTGTTCTAGTCAGGTTTGTAAGGTAGAGCTGGGACATGGTAGTGTGGGGAGGAAGTATTCAGTAACTAGAGGAACAATGTGTGATTTGTCAGTGCTATATTACACTTTGGTTGAATCATCCTTTACAACCCTTCTGTGGGGGGATATCCAATTGCTTACAGATGGTCTTTGGGTCTCTACTCCAAGCCCCCTCATTCGCTTTGATATAGTCTGTTTTAGATCTTTTGATACCTGATCCTGTTGACACCTCATAATCACACAGGCAGGTGTGCTTGCCTCCCTGTTAGATGGCTGCTCGTTTATCTTCAAGCCTTTAAGATCGACCCCAGACACTATATCTTTTGATAGCTGGGCACCAGCTGCTCTCTTCACCACATTTGCTTATGTACCTATTTTATCTTCAGTGATCATGTCGGGAAGGTGAATATCAAAGAGTGCCAGGTTATCACAATAAAGTGTTCTTGTGTTAAGGGAGGCCTTGAGTGGAGGTCCAAAGTCCTTGTGCTATCTTAATACTTAACATGTAAATGCATGTACATTGGCCTCTATTCCTTTCCTTATAAATGAATATATTTACATATATACATGCCTATAGCTATACCTCTATACATAGCTTGTCTCCTATTTCTTTCCTCTATTTCCTTTCACCTTCCTCCTGTCCCACTGTCATGCTCACCCTCCATTCAGATCTCAGTATTTCCTCTCAGATACATTGCTCTGGATCAAATCCTACCCGACATTATACATCCTCCTCTCCATCAATTTTAGATCTTGTTGTTCCTTTATCTCTGAGTTTGTGGCTCCCCACTCCCCCTCTCTCACCCTTCCTCTTCCATGTCCCTCCACCCCCAACCGCCAGCTCCGTTGTGTTGTTTCTCCTTGGGATTGTTCATCCTGCCTATCTTATATAGATAGACATAGGGTGAAAGAAAAGGAAAAACAAAAACATAATAAAATAAAGATGCAAACAAAACAAAAAATTCCAATAGATAGTTCCAGATCTGTCTTGTTTTCCGATCAAGTTTGATGAGGTGCTAAGCCCTGCCCCCCAAGTCAGAAGTCTATTTCCAGAATTCCTCCGGCACTTGGTTACTTTGCTCCCCTTGCTGCCCTGTTGCACTCCCTTCACGTTTCACCCTGCTGTGCATGGGGCAGACCGAGCACACTTTCTACACAATGTCTCCAGTGCTGTCCTCTGTAGAGCTAGGGGTCAGTGAGAGAAATTTCTGTCTCGTGGTGGGGCAGGCCCTACAATCCTCTCTATGCACTGGCTACTCTGAGTAGGGATGTCATCCCGAGGGCTTGGTGGGCCATGATGAGACTCTCTCTCTCTCTCTCCCCCTCCCCTGGTTCACTCCAGTGTGATCTGGACAGGCCTGTCTCTCTCAGCACTGTCTTCAGTGCTGTCCCCTGTATTTCCTTCTTCTGGGGAGGAGGTCAACATAGCCTGGCTAGGGCCTGGACCCATTGTCCTCTCTGTTAGTTCGCTGCTCCATGCCAGTCTATTGCCCTCAAGGTGTCCTGCTCTGGGGTCTAGTCCCTCTGTCCCTTTCCTATGGAGGCATAAACAGTACCCTACCCATGGTAGGTGTATTAGTGCTCTGTTCCCCATCACCTCGTTGTCTTTCCCCCCATTTTCTTTCTACCCCCTCTCTTTCACCTCCTTTTTAGTTGGCTGCCATGTGCACACCCTTGAGGTGGGTCAGACCCCTGCCCAAGTGCCTGGACCTCCACCCGGGATGTATGCATTAAGTAGCCTATCCTCTATGCCCATTGTACTTTTTGAGCTTACCTCAGTGGACTCATGTTGTACTTGTCCCTTTGTGCTTGGCTAATTTCACTTAGAATGATTTCCTCCAATGCTTCCCATGAGACAATGTGCTTCATGCATGTGTCGCTTTTTTAGGGCTGCATAGTACTCCATTGTATGTATATACCAGAGTGGTTTAATCCATTCATCGGTTGATGGAAATTTAGATCGTTTCCAGGTCTTCCCAATTGTGAACTTTGCCATGATGAACATTGGAGTGAAGATGTCTGCTCTTGGTTTGTTCCTTATTTCTGAGTACATGCGTAGTAGGGGAATTGTTGGATCACAAGGTAGCTTGATTTCCATTTGTTTTAGGTATCACCAGATAGATTTCCATAATGGCTGCACGTATCTACCGGACCACCAGCATTCCTATCTCACCACACCCTAGTGGATGAGCATTCCTATCTCACCACACCCTAGTGGATGAGCATTCCTATCTCACCACACCCTAGTGGATGAGCATTCCTATCTCACCACACCCTCTCCAGCACTTGTGGTGTTCTGAATTTTTGAATTTGCCTATCTTTGAGGGTATTAGGTGGTATTTCATAATTGTTCTAATTTGTGATTCCCTTAAGATTAATAGTCGGGAACATTTTCTCAGGTGTGTATTGACCATACAGATTTTTGCTCTTGTGAAACTTCTGTTCAAGTCTTTTGCCCACCTCCTCAGTGGCCTTTGTTTTTTTTTTCTTGTTGTAGGCTAGCAGAATATTGTACATTTTAGTAGTAAGACCTTTGTCTGATGTGTCATTGCTAAAGATGTTTTCCTAGTTTGTGGGCTCTCTCATTCCTCTCTTGGTGAAGTCTTTCGATGTGCTTAGGTGGGTTGTCTTCAGTATATCCCATTAGCCAACTTGTGCCTCACTCCCTATTTCCGATAGCCTGTGTATTCCCTGTGCCAGAGTTCTTAGGTTTGTCCCAATTCCCTCATTGATGGCTGTGATAGTTTGGGGTTTTACTTCGAGGTCTGTGGTCCACCTCAACCTTATTCTTGTGCATGGAGTGAGGTGAGGGTCTTGCTTCATTTTTTTCTGCAGGTAGATATCCATTTTTTCCAACACCATTTAATACATTGATTCTGCTTCATTTGTCTTATTCAATGCCCAACTTTCCTGTGCACACGAGGTGAATGAAAATATTACGGCTTGGATTGGGCATAGTTACGCTTCAAAGGAACACTTTACAAAGGTCTTATGTGGCAGATTTACACCATGCAATGTTTTTGGCATTTTTTGACTGCTGTTTCCCTGAGAATTGATGGTGGAAGCAAGCAAGAGAAATTCTGGAAAATGTTCATCTCTTCTCTGTTTATTATGATGCTATCTACTGGTCCAGTTGTGAGTTTTGTTTACAACATATATTCTAAGATGGCTCAGACCTATGTCAAAGGGGTGCTGGAAGAGGATCTGATAATATCACTAGAAAAATACTTACTCTGTGAATCACATGATAGTTTGGACATTCCATTGACTTTGCAACTTGCAGCTGTACATTGACAGGGAGCTCTCAGAGGTTCAGCCTGGATTTAAAGAGCATGTGGAACAGTGGATCTCATTGCTTTTATTTGATGGATCTTGGCCTAAGTAGACAATACCAGAAAGATGTTTATTATTTTATTGACTCTGTCAAGGTGTTTGACTCTGGGGCTCATAATCAATTATGAATAGCTTTGAGAAAAATATATAAAGGGGAGTCTTAGTGGTATAGTGCTTGTGCATTGGGCTGTAACCTGAAAGGCTGGCAGTTCAAAACCACCAGCCAGTTGGTGGGAAAGCGGACTATCTAAATCTGTACAGTCTTGAAACTCAGGGGGCAGTTCTATCCAGCCCTAAAGCATCACCGTGAGTAAGCACTGACTTGATGAAAGTGAGTGTTTTCATTTGAGCAGTGACATCTCATTGAGAGTGAGCATTCTTTGCTTTGTTAAGAAGGCAGGATTAGCAGGCATTGTGTATTGTGTACAACTCCTTACCAAGAAAAGAATAGATCAAGCAAAAAAACAAAGAGCAGGATTGAGAGAAGATTGATGTTGTTGTAATTAGGTGACATGTAGTCTGTTCTGACCCGTGAGGACTTCATGAACAACAGAATGAAACACTGCATGGTCCTTCACCCTCCTCACAAGTGTTCCTATGTCTTACCCCATTGTTAAAGCCACTGTGTCAACCATCTCCTTAATGGGCTGCCTATATTTTTGTGCCTCTGCACTTTGCCAGGCTTTATGTTCTTCTCTGGTGACTGGTCTCTCTGACAACATGTCCCAAGTATGTAAAAGGAAGGCTCACCATCCTTGCCTGAAAGGAAAACTCTGGTGACCCTTCTTCCATGACATTGGTTTGCCATTTGAGCAGTCCATGGGACTTTCAATATTCTCCTCCAGCACCATCACAATCAAATGTATCCGTTCTCCTTTGGTCTTCCGTACTCAGTGTCAAATGATCATATGCCAGTGACTCAATTGGAAATACCACGGCTCAGTCAGGCATACCTTAGTCCTCAAAGTAAGTAACATCCTTAGTTTTCAGTACTCTGAAGAGGCACGTTGTGTGAATGACTGAGGAGCAGGCAGTGCTTTCTCCTGTTCTTCATTAGTGTTTCTGTGGATCGCAGCAAACTGGATGGCACCTTACTACAATAAAGCACCTTGTGCAGCAGGCTTACCTCATGCCACACATCATTTGATCTCTCCCCTGCTGCTTCCGTGAACTTTGGTTGGGGAACCAAACATGACAAAATGCCTACCAATTCTAAACTTTTCTACATCTCTCACAAGACTACCTATGAGACGATCTGTAGTCCTGGTTGTGAGAATTTTGGTCTTCATTACTTTGTCATAATCCATACTTATAGCAGATATCTTTTAAAAAGTTTAAGAGTGAAGGAATCTCACACAGTGTTCTAGATTATGAGAAAAATGGGATGGAAATTGCCTGCCTTTGGTCATGATATCTGTGACTTGATTTCCATAGCAAGAGCCAAAATTGGGTGACTTGTTAGAAAGGCAAATTGGGTTCACATCTGTGGATGACTGGATTAAAAGTTGGTGTATAGTGATGGCGAATGAGTCATCTGAGAGGGGAACTATCCCCTGCCTTCCACAGTTTCTGGGTAATCCAGGTCATCTTGGACATTTCTGTCTTAAAACATGTGCCTTCACACGGCTGCCTTCCCTAGTCCCTCCTAGTCTGTGTCTTCTCTTTTATAAGGACACCAGACTCGGGTGAATAGGACACATTGTATCAAACTGCAATACCATGGGAACTTAATGAATAACATCCTCAAACATCTGTTTCCAAAGAGACTCACCTACACCATCACGGGAATAGATTTTTAAGATACCCTTTTTGGTGATGCAACTGAATCAATTGAAATCTGGTACTATGGGGGAAATGAAGTACGCTAGCAAGTACATGGTTTCTCCCATCACCACTGTGATGGTTGAGGTTGTATAACTACTGGTGTGGGGCCCCTTTTTCATAATTAGCCATTATGAGCCAAATTGCTGCACAAGACCTCTTGAAGGTGCTAAAAAGCAAGAAGGTTTGGGTGAGGACTAAGGTGTAGCTGACGCAAATCATGGTGTTTACAATTGCCCCCTGCGTGTGTAAATTGGACATTTATTAAGGAAGGGTGAAGTAAAATGGAATCATTTTTGGATTATGTCAGTGTTGAGGAATACTGGAATCCTTTGGACTATCAAAAGAGCAAAAATTTTAAAAAATCTTTAGGGAAATAATGTAGTCTAAATGCTCCTTAGAGGTAAGGAGGGTGAGAATTTCTCTCATGTACTTTTGTCCTTTGGGGAAGGACATGATGACTGGGAAAGTAGCGTGGAATTGAAAAAAGGAATTACCTCAATGGGATGACTTAATACAATGTTCCAAGAGGGATCAAAATGAAGAAGAATTGTCAGGATGGTCCCAGACTAAGCAGTGCTTCTTTCTGTTGGACAATGAGTCACAATGAGTCCTCTTTTAGGGTACAAAACAAACTCCATGTCAAATATAATGGAAAGAGAATATTTAGAAAGTTTTCAAAGAGGCTCGAGAGTCCAGACACATCACTGAGATGAGAAAGACCCCAAACATCAGGCTGAAATGGTGTCTGAGGGCTCAGAATTGAGACTCAGGATAAATTGGTAATAGGGGATTTGTCAGGAAACTCTCCCAAAAGCAAGATTGTAGGCAGATGAATACATCACAGTAAGAAGTGTGACTACAGAAGCTGGGAAGGGCCCATGACTGGGGTACATACATTGTTGGTTCAAGGCCTTTTGATCAAGGCAGGCAGGCAGGGCCAGACTGATAGAGCATGACTCCTCACTATGCACCCCCCAGTACTTTCCCCAGTAAGGTGACTTCCCCCTGGAACACACCTGTGCAAACCCTGTGAGAGACGCTCAGCCTCCCTGGGCTGAAAAGAGAAGGGTGGAGGTAATCCTCTCCCCAAGGCACTCTCCGTGAAGGCAAGATTGCCTAGGTCCCTGGTCAAGGATCAGAAGCATTCAATAGAAGCTTAATTTATGTGAGGATGCTACAAATGGATACAGGGGTACCACTGTCATCCATAGCCTTTTGCAAGCCAGGGTGCTCCAACTGAAGGTCTAATGTAGTTCTAAGTGTGGATAGCACTTAACAAAAGCAGGGCAGCCAATCTACCTGATGGAATCACATGGAGCGCAACCATCTCCATGATGAGTTTTCTTAGAGCAGACAGTGGGTTGAAGAGAAATGTCCCGTGTGTAAGTTCTGAAGCCAATATACAAAGACTTTCTGGAAAAAGTAGTATAGAGTCTTTTGCTCACTGTGGATCCTGCTTCTACTTTTCCCTCCAGCGGAGCAACAAATGCCTCTGGAATCGTGAAGCAGCTGCCTGTCACATTGCTGACCCAACCTTTGTTCATCTGCTTCAACAAGGTGCTGTTGGAGCTGTTGATCGTGGATATTTCATCCTGCACCCACATTCATCAGAAGCCTCAGCCTGCAGTCTCACCTGGGCCTTGGGTCAGGCTACCCACAAACCCTCCAAGTAAATAAGTGAGAAGTCGGACTAGAAAGGATTGACACATTGCCCAGCCCAGGAGCTAGGACACTACCCTGACTTGGAAATCCTGGAACTACCTGCCTGGCTGTCTCTTGGAACCGCATCAGAACCTCCTCTGCCATCACACATCAGAATTCCTTTGGAACAGAGTCATCAGCATGACCACCTCAAACCCACCCAAGCTCCAGGACCTTGCAATCCAGAGTCTGCTACACAATGAGGTCTCTGCCATTGACTGTCTGGAGTGGTTGCCTAGACAACTCTTCCCACCACTGTTCTTGGCAGCCATTGCCAGAAGATGCAGCCAGACACTGAAGGCCATGGTGGGCACCTGGCCCTTCTATTGCCTTCCTTTGGGGGCTCTGATGGGCATTAGGCAACCTGATCTGTACATCCTACGGGTTACACTGGATGGCCTCGATGCCCTGTTGGCACAGAAGATTCGCCCCTGCAGATGCAAACTCCAAGTCCTGGATTTACGAAAATACAATAAGATCACCACAGGGGACCCGAGGAACGGAACCTGGGCCAGAGACTACGTGTGCTCATCACAAGAACCAGAAGACAGCCAACACCCTAGGAAGAAGCAAAAAGTCGAATGTTCAAGGATTGAGGAGCAGCTCTCGGGCCCCTTGCAGGTGCTGATAGAACTGAGGGTTGAGGATTCTGGCCTGGATGAGTCCTTGAACTTCCTCATTGAGAGGGTCGAGCAGAGCAAAGGGCTGTTGCAATTGTGCTGTGACAAGTTGAGTTTTGTGACCAGGCTGCCCCAATTTGAACTGATTGACAAGATCCTCAAGGTGGTGCGGCTGGATTGTGTCCAGCAGCTAATAGTAAGGGGTAGCTGGGACCTGTCCACCCTGGCCAGCTTTGCTTTGTACTTGGGCCAGATGGTGAATCTGAGAAGTCTCCTTCTCTTGGAAGTATCTGGACATTTCGGGTATTCCCAGGTAGACAGCCAGGATCAGGAGAACCTGCTTGTCCAATTCACCTCTCAGTTCCTAGGACTGCACAAGCTCAAGAAACTCTATCTGGAAGCTGTCTGCTTTTTGAAAGGCCACCTGGGCCAGGTGTTCAGGAACCTGCAGACATCCTTGGAGACCCTCTGTCTAACTGACTGCTCCATTTCCGACTTGGACTTGAAATGCCTCTCCTTGTGCCCTACCACCAGGCACCTAAGATCCCTGAATTTGAGTCATGTCACCCTGACTGACTTAAATATGCTCTTCCTCCATATCTTGCTAAAGAACACTTCAGACACCCTTCTTTTCCTAGATATGCATGAATGTAAGCTCACGGATTCCCAGGTCATCTGCCTCCTGCCTGCCCTGAGACATTGCACCCAACTCCTCAAATTGAGATTCTCTGGAATCCCAGTCTCCATGGCAGTCCTGGAGGTACTGCTGAGGGACATGGTCCCACGGTGCAAGTTTCTCTTCCTGGAGTTTCCAGTCCCTAAGGAATGTTATTTGGACAACGCACCCATACTCCATGAGCAGAATCTTAATATGTATATGGAGAGAGTAAGGTTCTTAATGCATGACTTAGGCCAGTATCCCAGCTCCATAACCACTGACAATGACTTCAATTTCGGATATGACTCAATTGTTCTCATGTTTGACAACTGATCAGGTTTAACATTTGCTGTGAGGTGTTGGAAATCCTATCCATTGAATGTGCTGAAAAACCCACCTGTGAATTTGTACGTTTAGCCTCCTCCACTGTGAGTGAATAGAGGACTGGTAGTTCTTTATTAACAGCACCAGATAACGAGGATTGGTGATGGGATGCCTCACAAGTGTGCGTCTCATTTCCCTCATCTATGCAATTGCCACCATACTCCTCACAGGCTTTCTGTGGTCCTTCAATGCCCTCACTAAGTGAACTGGGCTTTGCCCAAGACCATGTCTCTAGTTACAACATTCTTAGCTGTTGATGAAATACATTAAACAAATCCTGGCTTGGAAGATGGCAGTGGAAAAAATGCCAAAATAACATTGGGAATGCTTCCCAGCCACCAACTAATTTCTTAGACCTGCTCCCTGCGGTGTCACTGTGCTGTAGTGCCCTAGAGATGCTGTGAGGCTGGAAGCTACTTCAACGCAACGTCAAAGGCCAGCGCGGTCCTCGGTGGGGAAATGGTTCAGGAGAGCTTCCAGACTTACAATGGACTACAAAATGAAACCAGACTGACTGTCCTGTTCTGGGGGATTCAGAATGAGAATGGCGTGAATAGAAGCAGAATATTGTTGCATATAATGCCCGAAGAAGAGTCACTCAGTCTAGAAAACACTCAAATTATGATGGGAAGGGCTGCCTCTTCAAAGTCAAGTCCACCTTAGGCCATGAATGAAGTAAAGCTTCCAAACTTTTATATGCTAAGGGGGCAGGGCTCTAAATGAAAACCAACAACTGCAAGCAACCATTAATCATCTGATTATGTATATATGAAGAATGCATCTAGATAAATTGGACCTCATAAAGATCAATAACGTTCACATTAGTGAGGGAAATTAAATTGAACTATTTTGAGTCCAATAAGCATATGGTTTAAAAACTCAAGAGTAATGAAGTCATATTCATCACCTTAAAATATTCAAGCTCTATCTTAAAGTAGGATGCTGTCTTTGATTGAGTCATATCTATATGTTGGCAAAAAAAGTTTATGGAACACACCTGTTATTTTCATTTACCCCACATTTGCTAAAAGAAGTCTGGAAAAGAAATTACACAACTATAACAATTGATTTCTTATTTTCATGTACATTTTTTCTTTTAAATCATTTTATTGGGGGCTCATACAACTCATCACATAAATACTTCCATTCTGTCAAGCACATTTGTTGCCATCATCATTCTCAAAACATTTTCTTCCTACTTGATCCCTTGGTTTTGCAAAATTTTTTCTTGTAATCTCCGGTTTTGTTTCTATCACCAGGCCACAATTTTAACTACATTTTCTTCCCCTTTGTTTCTAACTTTACTACTTCAATCTTCCAAACTCATCAATGCATTTTAATTTCACACTTGATGACTTTCTAATTAAGTAAGATGGTAGAATTCTTCCATTCTTTCATCGCTTGTTTTAGTAGTTGCTGTCTAAACCTGAATCATAGTAGTATTAACTGGGCTTCCTTGTAAGAATATGGACAGCATTGTATTAGGTAGATTGATCTGTATTTTAACATTCGTTTCTCATTGTGAGGTCTATCGAATGACTTTCTCTTATCGCAGAAGAAGATGTAGCTGTGTCCTTCTCTGAGGAATGGTTCCTACCCTGGTAAGTGTCTATCAATTTAAGCTTTTAACAATATTCAGCGTGTTCATGATTGTGAAAGTTGGGGCTGCGAGATGTGGTCGAGTGTGTTCTGAGTCATAGGCATACCAGGTACAACCGAAGGAAAGAACACCTAGTCTTGAGTCATCTTTACAGTTGTCGTTATATTTGGGTCTCGTATAGTAGACATTACATTGGGTCAAGTAATCTGCTCGGCAGTCTTCCAGTTTTTAGACACCCCCTTCCTTTACCATGGACTGGCATTTCCTCATGATGTGTCCAAAGGAAATGCCATGACATCTGTTCCTCTACCAGTTCGATACTCTTTGGTAGGACCAAACTTTAAATGTATGGATTTTTCTTGGATCTTCTTCACTCAATGTCCATTTTCACTTTCATGTGAGGTCATTGCAATTACCACGGCTTGGGTAAGAAATGCCTCACCCCACAAGGTATCATCTATGCTTTTCAACATTTCAAAGGGATCTTGTGCAGCAGATTTACCCAGTGCAATGTGTTACTTGATGTCTTGACTCTTGTCCTTGAGCACCAATTGTTCCAAGTACGAATTCCCTGACAACTTCCATCTTTTCTCTGGTAATCATGATGTTACCTATTAGTCCAGGATGAGGATTTTTGTTTTCTTTGCATTGAGTTGTAATCCATATCGAAAGCTATACTCCTTGATCTTTATCTACAAGTGCTTCAAGTCCTCTTTACATTCAATAAGCAAGGTTGTGTCAGCTGCTCAGGGAAAGTTGTCACTGAGCCTTCCTCCATCCTGATGTCAAATTCTCCTTTATGTGATCCACCTTCTCTGGCTTGCTCTGTACACAGATTGAATAAGTATGTTGAAAAGATACAACTCTGATGCACACCTTCCTGAGTTCCACCCTGCAGTCTTTCCTTTGTCTGTTTGTACAATGACCTCTTGATCCGCGTCCAAGTTTCACATGAGGACATTAAGTGTTCTAGACCACCACTCTTTTCAATACAATGTAGAGTTTGCTGTGATGTACGTAGTCAAATGCCTTGGCATAGTCAATAAAAAAATGAAGTGAATATTTTTGGTATTCTCTGCTTTTAATCAATATCCATCTGACCTGAATCATGAGAGTACTAAGTCCATGTCTTCTTCTGAATGCAGCCTGGATCTCTGGCAGTTCCTTGTCATTGTACTGATACTAGCATTCTTGGTTGATAATAATACTGGCATCGGATATCTACGATATTTTTCTATAATTCTGGTGGGTCATATTTTTGGTGAATGAGTTCAAATATCGATGTCTTCCAATCAGGTGGCCAAGAATCTGTCTTAAAATTTTCCTAGAATAGACAAGCAAGTACTTCCAGTGCTTGATCACCTTGTTAAATTCTTGGCACAGTCCATAAAAAACACAAGGAAACCTCTTTCTTTTGTTTGAGGAAATTATGATTATGTCATGTCTTGGCCATGAAGGAACTTATCTTGCTCCTGGTGTGATGCTGTCTAAGTTGGTCTGGTGACATCTTTCTGGAAAATTATTATTCCTTGATGCAAATTCTTTTGTTTCAGTGTCTACTGTAGGTTGTGACTGTCAGTTTTTCACATGGCTGGTAAAGATTTGGTGGAACCAATATTAGCTTGTGTTAGGACATTTTCAAGTAGGAAAAGACACAAAGGAAATAAGTTATCAGGAGAAAAAGAGCTAGAAGACTGATTAATCCACACTATCTCTGAAATCCCTGGTGACGTACCTGTTGCATGTTGGGTGGATAACGACACAGTCAACAGTGGTAACAACCAGCCCTCAGAGGGAGAAAGAGCAGGCCTTCTACTCCCATAAAGAGCTACGCGGTCAGAAACAACAGGGACGATTCTATCCTGAATCATAATCAACTAGATGGCAGTGAGTTTTGGTTTTCGTATGAGGCAAACTGGGAGAAACTGTCGTTGCATCTGCTTTTGACTAATAGGGTAGAACTGCCTCCAAGGGGTTGCTAGGTTGTAATGTTTATGACACCTTAATCTCCAGGCCTTTTCTTCCACAAAGTTGCTGCGCAGCGGGTGTGAGCCGCACCGTTTTGCAAGCAGCTGAGCACTCTTAACAATTACACAACCAAAGCTGCTTACACAACGTGCCAGAGTGATGATCATGATGATTGAGGCAATAGTCTGAGCGGACAGGGACAGACGCACCTGGGTGTGAATGCAAAACTTCAGCTTACCTTCCTCCATGTGTATGGAGACTTTAACATCACAGAACCTCAAACATTATGTTGATTTAAATTTGAAACAGGGCTAGTTATTTGTACTGGGTAATAAGAGAGAATATGCCCAGAACAACTGGCTAAAGACCTGGCAATTTTCCTATTGATATTAATTCATTCCCTCATGTCCTTGTCTTAGCTTGTTGTTGTTAGGGGACATTGAGTCTTTTCCAACTCATAGTATCCCTGTGAACAAGAGGATGAAACACTGCCCAGTCCTGCGCCATTCTCACAATCGTTGTTATGTCTAAGTCCACGTGAGAGCCACTTGTTAATCTGTCAGCTGTTTGGGCTCCTCTTTTGTGCTAACCTTTTTTTTTTACTTAACAAACAGGATGTCCTTTTCCAGAGACTGGTCTCTCCTGATTACATGTCTGAAGCATATACAGGAGACAATGTTTTTCCCCTTGTGCATCTAAGGAGCATTCTGTTTGTACTTCTTCAAAGACAGAGTTGTTGACTTTTCTGGGTCTTATCCCAGTTGAGTGCTTATGAGTTTTCAGAAAATGATTGGAGTTGGATGAGTTGGACTTCTTCGCTTAGTGATCTTAGACCTAAGAGTGTACGCGTGCCTTGTAGCTTTGCCTTCTACTTCCACAACAGGGGGATAAAGAAATATCGCAATGGAGCAAATATCGCAATGAAGATTTGGGTTCCTAGTGCCTATTAGTTAAGTTTACACAGCACTGTAGTCTAGCATGGCGGAAAAGGTTAGATATTATGAGAATACCAACAATTTGAAGAGAGGAAGTGAACACATGATGTGGAGAAGGGGCACCAATAGCATCACCCCCCACATTCAACTCATTAACCAGCCCTTGTAATGCACAAGGAAACCAGGTGTGACTGCGTTCCTTTCCCAGCACTCCTCTAAACTTTTCTGGATTCTATGTACCTGGACATTTTATACAAAGATTTTCACAGTGAATGCTTGTTAAGCGTGTCTGTAATCTTTTGAACATAGATAACTATAACAAGAAATAAATACTACCTTAATATTACATTGGAACCTTCTAACATGGATAAGGGGCTGCCAAGGATCCCTTCCCTTAAGAGGCTTTACAAAACGAGGAGCTGATTATAAGAACCCAAGCAGAAAGCAAATGTTTTGAAAATGATGAGGGCAATGAATGTTTAAGAGTGCTTTACACAATTGAAGTATGTATGGATTGTGATAAGTTGTATGAGCCCCCAATAAAAATTTTTTTTTTAAAAAAGAGTCTTTATTGAGGGAGCCCTGGTTTCTGAGTTGGGATATGAATCTCAAGGTCAGCAGTTCTAAGCTATAGGCGTCTCCACAGGAGAAATAAGAGGTTCTGTATTCCTGTACAGATTTACAGTCTTGGAAACTCTCATGGGAAGGCCTACTCTTTCTTATAGGATCCTTGTGGGTCAAATCAACCTGATAGTAGCAACTTTGACCTTTTTTGAGCCAATCTTTAACTTTTTCACTATTGCTATGCAAATGATTGAAGATCATCACAACATGGTGTGGAAGAAGCACACCGGCCTGTGTGATCCAAGGATTGTATAATAAAACCCGAATCTGAAGGAGGGAATGGAATCAGAGCTTAAATTGTGAGCACCTGGTTTGCAGAAGTCTATGAATGACATTGGGACCCCAAATCCACTTGCAGGAGCCCCACATGGATTAAGCCTGTGGTGACTCCCCTCCAACGATGGTTGACAGATGTGAACAGCTTTGCTGACAAGACAGCCAGCATCGTAAAGTCAATGGTGGTGGATGCATTAGGGTAAAATATAATACAGTATCAAAGTCCCTCTTCACTCAGTTTAAAGTTGGCTCAGGTTTTTAATATTTTCTGTATTCTCTTTCATCGAGGGTCTGTATGTTTTATCTAGCCATTGTGGTTATGGTTTTCATTTGTTTATTTACTTCCTGTTACTATTTTGTATGTTTTTCTGTATGTGCAATCTAGGATAGGTAGATCTATAGAGACCGTGACTGAATAGGGACACGGCAAGGAAAAATGAGGGGAAATGAATATAAGGAGAAAATGTTCTGAAATTGATTGTGGTGATAACTGAGCAAATCTCCTTGATATGACTGGATGAATAAATTAAATGATATGTGATGTATATGCCAAAAAACTATTTTAAGAACATCACATAGGCTTTACTTGGACGTTTTTATGAAAGCAAATGGACTATGCTTTACTCAGGTTAGTGAGTCGTTGTAACAGTCTATTTCTATTCCGGAAGCCCAGTCCTAAAACCACGAAGTAGATGGAAAACTATCCTTCTAGGCTGCCCCTACAGGGATACTTTATATAGGAGGCAGAGAAAACTCACCCTCTAATTAAAAATCAGAACCTGTGTGAGGTAGTACAGTGACTAAAAATACACCCTACTCTTGCCAGTAAAAGATATTGGCACAGTGCCATGTGGATTAGTGCCATTGAACCCCCTGGGACCACCGTCTAGAGCAGGGCTCATCCAACTGAGGCCCAAGAGCCTTGTGTGGCTCTTTTGGTATAGTCGGTGGCTCTGAAGTAAAAAGGAAAAAATTAAAGGATATTATTCAGATCATGGTGATTTCACTTCTTTGTAAAAATGTATTTATGGATCTAGAATAATTTTTAACTTGTGAGGGACAGGATTGGCCCTTCTGTTTCCAAAGTTTGCTGACTCCTGTTTTAGAGACACATCTACAGTGGATTCTGATTTATAGAAGTCACCTTATGGGAACATGTACAACTGTCTATAATTTCCCCAAATTTGTAAATCTTTTCTGAAACAGCCGGTCACATCCACCCCCCCACCCCCGACTTAGGTAAAGTTTCTTGTGGCAACCTGGCCAATAAACACATGTGGGGTTAATTGAAGGGCGACGAGATGAATGGCTTGGTGAGCCTCACCTGATCCACTGGGTTCCTCACAAGTCTTATGTGTGAGCTCATAGTTGCAGCCGCTGTGTCAATCTATTGTATGAGATAGAGTGGAATTAGAGCGAGGGAAACGAGTGGCAAAGGCCACGAGACATAATTGTCTATATCCTAGTTAGTATAATCTAATAATAATCAATAATAACCTTATAAAGGAATCACTAATATTATTCAGAGTCCTGCTGGCAAGGTGGGTTAAGTCTCTTGCTTTCTGATGGTCCGACCAGGGTGCAGTTGCCTTAGCTTCAGCTTGCAAGGCTCACTTCCTGCAAGACATCCCTGAGGAGAAGCCACATGGACCTACCCTGATGTAGCCCGGGATGCTGGAGCAGCCGTGTGGAGACCTGTCAGCACTGAGATGCTTACATGCTCACTGATTCGGCTTTTCTGCTGCAGTTGGTACCATTGCATGTGCTTTGTAAGATGGAGGAGGACTTTGTGGATTGGTGTTGGACATATGGGTTAATGGATTAGTTAATGTTGGACTTGTGGGGTTGGGCAGCACTGGGTTGTGTTATTTTCTTGATGTGCACTTAACCTTTATATAAAACTCTCTCTTACACATGAGTTTCTGTGGGGTTTTTTCTCTAACGTACCCAGACTAACACCTGCTCGTCCCCGCCTCAAGAAGCTGGTGGTTTACAGCTGCCTAACTTATGGCTAGCTACCACCCCTAAAGAAATGAGGGCTCAATCACAGCCCTCAGGGCGACAATAAGGAGCTCCATCTCAGTACACTCCCACAGAGGGATTTCTCCGTGAGAAAAGTAATGAACTGAAGTCACACTAATGACTATGAACATAGTGTGAGGACGGATCAAAAGGGACTGGCTTTCACAGAACACGTCTACAGTGACCTAGTCTACCTGCACAGTCCTTTAATCCTCCACACTCCTGGACACAGCAGGGACTCTCCTATTAGAGGCAGACTCGCGGAGGCTCGGGCGTTCATTATAGAACTGTAATAGCACACAGTAAGGCAGTGACTCAGGCAAGACTATGCTTTCACTATTGCTTAGCTGAAGAAAGAGCCCTGTTTGGTGTAGGGGTTATGCTTTGGGCTGTGATGTGCATAGCCGGCAGTTCGAAACCAGCAGCTCCTAGGGAGAAAGACTGGACTTTCGACTCCAGTAAACAGTTAGTTTCAGAAATCCACAGGGCGGTCTCTATGGGTCAGAATTGTTTCAATGGCAGTGAGTGTGATTAGCTGAAGCAAGGAAAATGACAGAGTGAGAAAGATAAAAGAGAGGGCGGGAAGAGGCCAGGAGGGTACGTCTGGGTAGGAATGAGGGCAGGAGAAAAGAGCTCTGGCACCGAGAAAAGAGTGTGTGGAATTGAAGGGAGGAAAAGTGAGTTTCTCATCTCCACATGGCATTTACTGAGTTCCTAAAAGTAATGTATTCAGTCAGACAAGGGCCTAAATTATGTCAAGTTCAGGATGAAAATTCTCACTGCCATTGAACTGAGTCCACTTGGGATGAAAATTCCCACTGCCATTGAACTGAGTCCCACTCATAGTGACCTTGCAGGACAGAGAAGAACAGCTACTGTGGCTTTCCCAGACAGTAAACTTTTACAGGAGTAGAAAGCCTCATCTTCCTCCTGAGGAGCGGCTGGGGGTCTCCAACTGCTGAACTTGCTGTTAATAGCATGAGACTTAACCCCCTCGCCACCAGGACTCTTTGAATACATATTAGTGACTCCTTTTGAAAGATTATTGATTATTATTAGGTTATACCAAACAGGATGTAGACAATTATGTCTGGTGGCCTTTGCCACTCGGTTCCCTCGCTCTAACTCCACTCGATCTCATACAATAGATTGACACAGCGGCTGCAACTATAGGCTCACACATAAGACTTGTGAGGAACCCGTGGATCAGGCAGTGTTTCTTTCTGATGTACAAAGGATTGCTATGTATCAGAAACTACTGGATGGTACCTAACAGCAGCAACACCAACATCTTCATTCAAATAATTTCTCATTTTACAATGCAGTGAAGCATTATATTCCTTCCGTTTTATTTTGTTTTATTTCCCTATAATTAACACATCATATAATTGAATAGTTCTGTCTTATCATGAACAGTTCTTCAATCATCACAATTTTTTCCCTCCTTATACCAAGCAGGGTGGACTCCCCATTTCCCCCAGTGTCCCCTTCCACTTCCCCAGGTAATTATTATTTCAGTCACTGGCTTCATAAATCTGCCCATCCTTCCTTCACTACAGAGAAAAACACATTCTTGTAAAGGTCTGGGTTCAGGGATAGTTTCTCTTTAGGGAATTAGTCTTTGGAAATTGCAATGGCCAAGCTAGGCTCTCAACTCAATGGGCTAGTGGTTACTTGGTCTGCTTACTGCAAGGTCAGCAGTTTGAAACCACCAACTACTCTGCTGGAAAAAGAAAAGGCTTTCTACTCCCATAAAGAGTTACAGTCTTAGAAACCCACTGGGGCAGAGCTACCCTGCCTTCTAGGGTGCCTATGAGTCGTCATTGAGTCTATGGCAGTGAGTTTTTTGAGTATGTCAAGTAACTCTTTGCCATTGAGTAATCCTGAATCGTAGGGACCTTATATGGGCAGGCGAGAGCTGCTTCAGAGTTTCAGAACTTTTTTCTTGTTAAGGGAGTAGAAAGCCCTGTCTTTCTCCCATGATCTGATTGGTAGTTTAGAACTGCTGACTTTGCACTTGGTAGTGGGTTAACAAAGGAGGAAAGCTAATAAGCACAATAATCTTGTGACCAGTCAAGAAATCAAGGTGTTAACAGCTCAAGGAGCAATCTTGTTGGTTCATGTTCAGTAGAGAGTCAGCAAAAAAGACTAAGGTCCTCATCAAGATGGATCGACAGTTTGTGCAACAATGGGCTGGAACCTAGTGACAGACAATTGTGAGCAGTGAAACCTGCTAGATCTGCCAGTGACTAGTTCTGTGAGTCGGACAAGACTCAACAGCAGCATTCAACAACAGAATCTACAGTAAGGTGAGCAAGGGTGTGAGTAAGCAAATGCATTTGCTGAATTTCTGGCTGAACTTGTTATTTGTTGGCCTTGAAGCCATGTTCTGACCTGCCATCTCTATTTTAATGACATCTACATTTCTGTAAATCAGCAAGAGCCTCCAGCTTGACATCCTACCCATGGACTGCCGATGGCCAGCCTCTACATCTGCTGTACAGAGAGGGGTCTCTGCAAAATCCACTCTGCCAGCTCAGATCCGCATTCATCACAGGACATAGATTCATCAGCAGGAACCCACCAAGCTCTTGGTCCTTGCAACCCAGGGCCTGACGCAGCATGAAGCCTCAGGCATCAGTGCTCTGAAGTGCCTGCCCCACAGTTCTTCAAGGTGGCCCTCAGTGAGGGACATTTTGAGACACTGCAGGAAAAGGTAGGCGCCTGTCCCCTCCCATGCCCTCCCCCCCCCTTAGGGCATCTTGTAAGAGGCTGGCAGACTCACAGGACATCTGGAACGCTTCCCTGGATGGGCGTGCGGTCCTGCTTTCCCATAAGGCTCACCCAAGGAGATGGAAACGGATGTTTTCTTACAGGAGATCACAGGTCTCAACTCCTGGGATGCAGGTTCTGAAAACGTGGGTAGGTTCTGTGGGCTCTGCAGAGGAGCCAGAGGTCTGACAGCCCAGGAGAAAGAGACAAAATGTGCAAGATTCGAGGTTCGGGGAGAAACAGTCAACAAAACATGTCGGGGTGCTCGTAGATGGGCACCTCCAGGAAGCTGACCCAGATAAATTGCTCGCGTTCCTCACTGAGAGGGTCTAGGAGAGAAACACCTGCTATAACTCTACTACTAGAAGCTAGAATTTGAGGACATGCCACCCAAATGAAGAATTACAATAACTGACTAAGCATTTTCTTTTCCATCTCCTGGGGTGAATCTTCTGGGGAAGCAGGTATGCTAACATGTTTTTTTCATTGTCTAACTCCAGGTCTCTGCACATGGCCTTAGAACACTCTATTCTTGAGTTGCCCTCTGAAATTTCCTGCTCAGTTCTTTTATTTCATCATTTGTTCCACTTGTTTTAACTACTTTACACTCAGAAGCAAGTTTCAGTTAGTATTCTTCTGATAGTCAGCTTGATTTTTACTTTCTTCCCTGTAATTTCGATAACCATTGTTTTCTCCTTGTGCGATATCCACTACTTGTATGTTGGTTTGTCACACTGTGCTGAGTGGGTGTGGCTGGGATGCTGAAGGCTATGTCACCGGTATTTCAAGACCAGAAGGGTCACCCAAAGGGAACAAGTTTCAGCAGAACTTCCAGACTAAGAATAGAATACATGTAAAGAATCTACTTCAGAGGATTTAACCATGGACAATCTTACAGATAGAATCAAAATATTACCATGATCGAAAACTTCATGAATGGAGGGGAAGCACTGACAGAGATAGTGACAGAACATGAACTCCTCAGGTTTAAAGGCTCCAAGGATGACTGGGAAATAGCTCGCTGCCTTTCCAGAGTAGAGTTGACCATAATGACTCCGATAAAGTAAAACCTGTGGGAGTCAAGTTGTCAGAGCCTTCATTTTCTGGTGGGACATGACTGAAAATGAAAAGAAATGAATGCAAACGTCAATTAAAAATTGAAACTTGGAATGTACAAACATGAATCTAGGAAAACTGAAAGTCATTAAAAATGCAATGTAACATGTAATGATGGATATTGCAGGCAATTAGTGGTGAGTTGAGAAGGCTTAGTGTTGGCAATTTCAATCATAAAATTGTATTGTTTAATATGAATGGAATGATAATCAAAATGAATGATCCTGTATTCATTATCAAAACAGACATATCAAGATCTCTCTTGAGGTACAATGATGTCTGTGATAGGATAATGTCTATCTGTATAAAACATAGTTCAGTTATTACAATTCTTATACATCATGTACAAAAGGGAAATTCAAGTCAAGGTGGCAGAAGACTAGCATGTAATTCTTGAAGAAGGCAAGCACATTTATGTTGATGAGTGTGTTAGTCTGGGTGCTTTAGAGAAACAAATCCACAGAAACTCATGTATAAAACAGAGTTTTATATAAAGGTTAAGTGCACATCAAGAAAACATCCCAACCCAGTGCTGCCCAAACCCACAAGTCCAACATTAACCCATTAATCCATATGTCCAACACCAATCCACAAAGTCCTCCTCCATCTCACAAAACACACACAATGATGCCGACTGCAGGAGGAAAGCCGAGTCAGTGAATGAATGTGTAAGCAGCTCAGCGCTGGCAAGGGTCTCCATATGGCTGCTCCAGCACCCAGGGCTGCAGTAGGGGTAGGTCCATGTAGCTTCTCCTCAGGGATGTCTTGCAGGGAGTCAACCTTGAAAGCTGAAGCAAGTAACTGCAAAGGTGGCTGCACCCTGGTCCGACCATCACAAAGCAAGAGAACTAGAAAGACGAGGCTCATTTATCCCTCCATCCTTCAATTAATCCCACATGTGTTTATCGGCGAGGTTGGCACAATAAACTAACTACCTCAATGAGTTACCTGGGAGGAGCAACCTCCCATCAGGAAAAAACACTTAATAATTCCTTTATATAGAAGCCAAGGGAATTCATGGTGGTATAGTGGTTACTAGTTGTAAAATGTTCTGCCATATTTCTTGCTGATCTTTGGGTTTATTGACCTTAAAGCAATGCCCAACCAGATCTACGCATCTTGGTTTCAATGTCTTCTACATTTACACAAGTCAGTAAAAAACTTCAGCTTGATGCCTGACCTACACATTTGGTACTGCCCAGCCTCTACAACCATTTTAGAGACAAGGGTGTAATGAGAAAGATTTATAAAGGATTGGCCTAGAATTTAGAGTGTTGAGACCACTCTCTGAAGTGAGGAGGAATGGAAGCACTTGCTGATGAAGATCAGAAAATTGTGTGCTTTAGAATGGATTATAGTTAATAGAAGGAAGACCATATTCCTGACAACTCGACCAGTAGATAACATCATTATAAATGGAGAAAAGTTTGCAGTTGTCAAGGATTTTGTCTTATCACCAATGCTCATAGAAATAGCAATAAAGAGCCAATAAATGCATTGCATTAGGTATATCTGCTGGGCAAGACCTCTTTAGAGTAATGAATAACTAAAATGTTACCTTGAGGACTAAGGTGCACCTGACCCAAGCCATGGTAGTCTTCATGGCGTCGTATGCACGTGAGAGTCGGTCACTGAATGAGGAAGACTGTAGAAGAATGGATGCATTTGTATCGTGGTGCTGGAGAGGAATATCTAACAAACTGATCTGTGTTGGAAGAAGTAAGGCCAGAGTGCTCCTTAGAAAAATGATAAGACTCCATCTTACATATTTTTGCATATATTGTTAGGAGAGACCAATCTGCAGAAGGACATCATGTATGTTAAAGTGGATGGGTGTCAAAAAGAGGAAAGCCTTCTGTAATGTGGATTGACACAGTGGCTGCTTCAATGTGCTCAGACATAGGAGCAGTTGTGAGGATGGCACAAGACTGTGCAGTGTATCTTTCTGCTGTGCATAGTGTCGCTGTGGGACAGAGCTTACCCAAAGGAACCTAACAAGACACCCAATAGGAGACACCCTTAAGAAGATATGGGTGAAACATGCTGGCATGGAGAAAGGAACTAGTGGGGAAGTCTGAGGGGCCAGCTCCAATCCCATCTATGAGGACAGCTTCCCCTCCCCCAAGCAGAATTTATTTCAGAGGACAGCACTGAAGCTGCAGTTCAGGGAGAAGGACATGTCTGATCAGAGCACACGGGAGCAAATGAAGGGGAAGAGAGAGTGGAGCATATTCTGGTCCACCAAGCCTTGACAATGATATTCCCGCTCAGAGCAGCCAATCCACATAGACCATATTACCAACCCCACTATGAGACATGACATCCCTCACTGACCCATAGCCCTACAGGAGACAACACTGGAGACAAAGTGTGGGAATTCCACCCGATCTGATCCCACCACACCAAGGCAAAACACTAAGGGAGTGCAAGAGAACATCAAGGGGAACAGAGCAACGAAGTCCCCAGGGAATACCAAAAATAGATTTTGGGGCCAGGTCTTGGCACCCCATCAGACTCGACCAGGAAACACTCCTAAAGGCCAACAGTCTTTGAACTTACTACAAGCTTTCCTTTTTTGTTGTTGTATTTTTTTGTCATTGGCTTTTGTTGTTTTGCTTTCTTTTGTTGCTTTGTTTTGATCTGTCTTGTTTTTGTGCATATTATCATCTCTGCAGGTCTGTCTAAATACAATAGGCTGGACGAACAATCTGGGGGAGAAAACAACGGGACCAACAGTTCTGGGGGGGCGTGGGGGAGGGGGAGGAAAGGAAGTGGTGTTAACAAACCGAGGGATAAGGAAACGAGAGATAAGGAAACAACAAGTGATCCAAATTGGTGAGGAGGTTGTAAGAGGTCTGGTAGGGCGTGATCAAGGGTAATGTAGCCAAGAGGAATTACTGAAACCCAAATGAAGGCTGAACATGATAGTGGGACAAGAGGAAAGTAAAAGGATATAGAGGAAAGAGCTAGGAGGCAAAGGGCATTTATAGAAGTCTAGATAAAGACATTTACATATGTAAATATATTTATATATGATGGGGAAATATATTTATGTACATATATTTATAGGTGCAGTATCAAGGTAGCAGATGGACATTGGGCCTCCACTCAAGTACTCCCTCAATGCAAGAACACTTTGTTCTATTAAACTAGCATTCCATGATGCTCACCTTCCTGACATGATCACTGAAGACAAAGTGGGTGCATAAGCAAATGTAGTGAAGGAAGCTGATGGTGTCCAGCTATCAAAAGATATAGTGTCTGGGGTCTTAAAGACTTGAAGGTAAACAAGCAGCCATCTAGCTCAGAAGCATCAAAGCCCACATGGAAGAAGCACACTAGCCTGTGTGATCATGAGGTGTCGAAAGGATCAGGTATCAAAGAACAAAAAAATCATATCATTGTGAATGAGAGGGAGTGTGGAGTGGGAACCTGAAGTCCATCTGTAGGCAACTGGACATCCCCTTACGAAAGGGTCACGAGGAGACGAGTGAGTCAAGGTGCAGTATAGCAACGATGAAACAAAGAGCTTTCCTCTAGTCCCTAAATGCTTCCTCCCCCCCCCCACTATCATGATCCTAATTCTACCTTACATATCTGGCTAGACCAGAGGATGTACACCGGTACAGATAGGAATGGAAACACAGGGAATCCAGGACAGATGATCCCTTCAGAACCAGTAGTGAGAGTGATGATACTGAAAGGGTAGAGGCAAGGTGAGGTAGAAAGGGGAAACAGATTACAAGGATCTACATATAACCTCCTCCCTGGGGGTTGGGCAACAGAAGAGTCCGTACCATGCCAATAATTGTTCTTATATTATAGCCATTGTTTTAGTCATCGTGTCAATCCATTTCATTGAGAACCTTCTTTGTTACCACCCTTGCACGACATCTTTCTCCAGGGACTGGTCTTTCAAGAAACTATGTCCAAAGTATGTAAGACTAAATCTTCATCCTGCCTTTAAGGAGAACTCTGGCCTACTTCTTGAAGCACAGATTGGTCTGTCCTTTTAGCAGTCTCTAGGACTTTCGATAATCTTCATCACTGCAATGCAAAAGCATCAACTCTTCTTCAATCTTCCTTATTCAATGTCCAATTTTTACATGCATATGAGGCTGTGGAAAATACCAAGGCATGGGTCAGCCCCACCTTAATCCTCAAAATAACATACTTGCTTTTCGATACTTGGAAGAGGCCTGGTGCAGCAGAGTTACCCAATGCAAGGCATCTTCGATCTCTTCACTACCATTTCCATGAGAATTCACTGCATATCCCAGAAAGACAAAATTACTGGGAACTTCAGTCTTTTCTTCATTTGTCCTGGCGTTACATATGGCTCTGAGGATTTTGGTCTTCCATATTGAGTTGTGATCCTTATTGAAAGCTGATATCCCCGATCTTCATCAGCAAATGCTTCACTCCTCAAATTCAGCAAATAAGGTTGTGTCATTTGCATATCACAGGTTGGTGATGATGCATTCTTCATATAATCCAGCTTCCTTGATTACTTGCTAAGCACACAGATTTGTTTTGTCAGGTACATCCCTAGGTATTTCAATTTGTGCGTGGCTATTCTAAAGGGTACTGCCTTTTAAACATCTCTTCTGTACTCTTGTCTGATGTGTAGAGCTGTCCAATAGACTTCTGTTTGTTGATTTTGTATCCTGCCACTCTGCAATATTCCTCGATTGCTTCCGACACTCTGCTTGTGGAGTTTAAGGGATCTTCAATATATAGAATCATATCGTCTGCCAATAATGATAATTTCGCCTCGTTCATCCCCAGCTGAAAACCTTTAGTATCTTTTATCTTATGTTCTTAGCTAGGACCTCCAGTACAATGTTAAATAGCAGTGGGGACAAGGGACATCCTTGTCTGGTCCCCCTTTTCAGTGGAATTGTTTTCATTTTTCTCTGTTAACTACATTAGCTGTTGGTTTTTCATATATGGCTTATATAATATTGAGGAATTTTCCTTCTATTCCTATCTTCATAAGTGTCTTAAACAGGAATGTGTGTTGGACGTTGTCGAATGCTTTTTCCGTGTCTATTGATATTATCATGTGGTTCTTATAATTTTTCCTGCCAATGTGAATAATGCTGATGGTCTTTCATATGCTGAACCATCCCTGCATCCCTGGTATGAATCCCACTTGGTCGTGGCGATTTATTGTTTTAATATGCTTTTGTATTCTATTGGCCAGTATTTTGTTAAGGATTTTTGCATTGATGTTCATTATGGATATTGTTCCGTAGTTCTCGATTCTTGTGGCATCTTTGCCTGCTTTAGGTATCAAAGTTATTCTAGCTTCGTAGAAAGAGTTTGGGAGTTTTCCAACTTTTTCTATGTTCTGGAAGAGTTTGTACAGGATTGGTGTCAGTTCTTTCCTGAATGCTTGGTAGAATTCTCCTGTGAAGCCATCTGGCCCAGGGAGATTTTTTGTTGGTAATCTCTTGATTACGTTGTCTATTTCTTCCATTGCTCTGGGTCTGTTGAGGTTGTTGGCATCCATCTGAAATAGTCTAGGGAGGGACTGTGTTTCCAAATATTTGTCCATGTCTTCCAGATTGTTGAATTTGTTAGAATATAGACCTTCATTGTACTGTATAATTATCCTTTTGATTCCATTAGGGTCCGTTGTAATGTCGTTTCATCCCTCATCCTTGTAAATGTTTGCTCCTTCCTTTGGTTAGGTTTGCCAGAGGTCTATCAATTCTGTTAATTCTTTCCATGAACCAACTCTTAGCGACATTATTTTTCCATATTTTTCTTGTTTTCCCTCTCCTGTATCTCGGCTGATTTTTATTATATCTATCCTCTTGCAATTAGTAGTATTGTTCTGTTGACTCTGCTCTAATTGATGTAAGTTTTGTGTCAGCATATCATCCAAGAGTTGCTCTTCTTTTTTAATGTGTGCATTCATTGCTATAAGCCTTCCTATGATATATGCCTTTGCTGCATTCCACAGGTTTTGGTATGTCATATTTTTATTCTCATTGGTTTCTAGGAACTTCCTGATTTCATCTCTGATCTGGGTCAATACCTACTCCATCAGCCTTCTTCACCACACTTGTTTATGCACACATTTGTCTTCAGTGATCGTGTCGGGAAGGGGAGTATCATGGAATGTCAGTTTAATAGAACAAAGTGTTCTTATATTGAGGGGAGTACTTGAATGGAAACCCAATGTTCATCCGCTACCTTCATACTACACCTATAAATGTATCCACATAGATCTATTTCCCCATCATCATATATAAATACATTTACATATATACATGCCTGTATTTAGGCCTCTATATATGCCCCTTTCCTCCTAGTTCTTTCCTATTTCCTAAAAGATAATTTTATTGGGGGAGCCCTTTATAACAACCCACACATCAATTTTATCCAGAATATTTGTACATATGCTGCCATCATTATTTTATAAACATTTACTTTCTATTTGAGCCCTTGGTATCAGTTCCTCCTTTTCCCTCCCTCCCCCTCTCCCTAGAGACCCCCATGATAGGTTAATTATTATTTTAATATCTTATACTGACCACTGTCTCCCTTCCCCCCCAGTTTCTGTCATTTGTCCCGCTGGGGTGGTGGTGGTGTGGTGGTTATGTGCTGATCGTTGCAATTGGTTACCCCTTCCTTCCTTCATCTCCCTACCTTTCCCCGACCCGCCTGGTATCACCTACTCCTATTCCTTTTCCTGGATTCTGTTGGTTGTGAGCTCTTATCTCTTATCTGTCCTGTGTACAAGCTCCCGTCTAGCCCTCAGTGAAAGGCAGGACTGGGGTCATGACAGTGGGGGGTGAGGAAGCCTCAAGGAACCAGAGGAATATTGCGTGTTTCATCAGTGATATACTGCTCCCTGGTTGAATCATCCCTCCCTTGTTACCCTTCTGTGAGTGGATGTCTCATTGTCTACAGATGGGTTTGGGGTCTCTGCTCTGACTCCCTTCATTCTCAACAATATGATTTTTCTTATTTGTTTTTTTGTTTGGGGTCTTCTTATGCCTACTACTGATCCTATGAACACCTCATGATTGCCAGGCTTGGTGTGCTTTCCATGTGGGCTTGTTGCTTCTCTGCTAGATGGCTGCTTGTTTACCTTCAAGCCTTTAAGACCCCAGACTCTATATCTTTTGATAGCCACATCTGCTTTCTTCACCACCTTAGCTTGTGCACCCAAGGTAGCAGTGAGCAAATGACACCATAGACAGGGGAACAACTAGGGAATTAAAATCAACTGGAGCAACAGCAATCTAGCTGAGAGGAATTACTAAGAGGCAGAAGAAGGGCAAGCATGATGGTGGAGCAGGAGGAAAGTAGAAGGAAACAGGAAAGATCTAAGAAGCAAAACTATGGATACAGATATAAGCATAGGTGTGTACATATATACACTCATTCATAAAAATAGAGGTATCAGCCTATGTACATATATTTATATGGAAATACACTGAGGTAGTGCATGGACTTTGGGCCTCTGCTCAAGGTCTCCCTCAACGCAAGAACACTTTGTTCTGGCAGCCTGGCATTCTGTGATGCTAACCCTCCCAGCACAATCACTGAAAACAACATCCCAGGAATTTTTTATCTTGGTTCCCAAAGCTGCCTTTGGCTATCCTTCCCAATCTCTCCATTTCTGTTTATCTTCTCTTTTGTAAAGACATGGGTTTCACGTGAATAGGTCACTCTATTCCAGCACAATCTCGTGTCACCTTAATGAATAATATCACTAAACCGGAATTCCCAAGAAGACTAATATTCACATTCACAGGGGTCACATTGTAGGAGTCCTATTTGGGTGATATAATTCAATCAATAACAAACTGGTGACAAACTAATGATTGTATAAAGTACATTGTTTCTCCAACAGCCAACGTGATGGTTCAGGTTGTGTGAATATTGGCTTGGGCCAACTGTCTCATAAGGACAGTTTTGATGTGGTCCCTCTCATTGCATTGGGTCACTGTGGTTTACAAGACCTCTTTTAAGTGTTGAAAAGCAAAGAAGTTGCTTTGAGCACTTAGGTGCTTGAGCTGGGTCCTGATATTTTCCCTGGCCGAATATGCTTGGGAAAGTTGGACTTGAATAAAGAAGACCAAAGAAAAGCGGATGCATTTGAATTCTGGCCATTGGGGACATTTTTGAAATGTCACAGATTGTGAAAAAGAAACAATCCAAGCCAAACAAAAACCTTTTTTGGAATAAGTCCAGTCCAAATGCTTCTTAGGGAGAATTATGGGGATACTTGGTGTCATGTTCTCGGGACATGTTGTCAGGGAAATCAGTCTCTAGAAAAGACATCATATTTGGTAAAGGGTCAGTGGAAAATAGGAAGGCCCTCAACAACTTGGATTGATGCAATGGCTGCAACAATGGGCTCAAAAATGACAATTGTGAGGCTGGTACAGGACAGTTAGCTGTATTATTTTGTTTACATAGGATCTCCAGAAGTCCATACAACTTGATGGCATCTAATGATAAGAACTCTAAGACAGCCATTCCACAAAAAGGGATCACATATAATACACTCATCTCCATTGTGAGATCTGCTTGGAGCAGATAATCCTTTGAAAAGGAATTCCCTGAGGGCATGGTCTGAACCCAATATATTCATTCTTTCTGAGAAAGCCACTCAGAATCTGGTGCTCACTGTAGATCCTGCTTCTGCTTTGGCCACAGCTGATCAACCAAGGGCTCTAGGATCTTCAGTCAGCTTCCTGCCTTACTGCTGCTCCATGCTGGGTTCCTCTTTTTCATCAATCTGTTTAACCTGCTGATCTTGGGTATTCCAGTCTGTAGCTCCTTTCATCAGGAGAAGCTTCCAGCCTGAAGTCTTTCTCAAGGACGTGGGGCAGACCAGCCTCCACAACCACCAAGTGAACAGGTCAGGAATGTGACCGGAAAGGACTAATAAAGTTTCTGAAGAGCTACCCTTGCCTGTCAGTTTGTCGTACTGTGACAGCTTGGTGACAGTGGGAGCAGGGATAAAGGGGAAGGCTCTCAACTACTGAGATTGATGTACAGGCTAGAGCAGTGGACTCAAGAATAGGAAAAACTGAGGATGGCACAGAACAAGGTAGTGTGTCTCTGTTGTACATAGGGTTGTAATGGATCACAAATGACCCCATGGTCCCTAACAACATCATTTCTATGTGTCAGTTTTAGGGAATATGTGATAAGTGTCTTTAGTAGTAGAAGCAAGGCTCTTTCCTTTCTTGATGCATACTTCCCACCCTTTGTCGTTCCTGGAAAAATCTTATGAATTTAATAATTGCAGAATATTCTGTATTTGCATTATTGTGACTTTTGCTAGTAGCCATCATGTTGCCTTCATTTCAAAGTAACCCTATGTGTAGCAGATGGACACAACTCTTGGTCTTGCACCATCCTCAAAATTAACTTTGTGCATTTGATTCCATAATTGCATCCACTGTGTCAATTACTGTTGTTAATTCTCTTTTTGACGCAGCCTCTGCTGTAGTAGTTGTGAGCTGGGATGGGCCTACCCAAATCAGCAATTTGAAATCATCAGCCGATTCTCACGACGAAGACTGGGCATTCTACTCCTGCTGGCAATTATAGTCTTGGGGTGGTCCTATCCTGTTCTACATATTGGCTATGAGTTGGCAGCAACTTGATGGCAGTGAGTTTGTTTTTTCTACTTTACCAAGAATGAGGTCTGTGGTAGGATATATATAGTCATTTTTTTCAATTTGAGGACTAAGAGTGTAGTCTAGCTTGTCAATCAGATCATAGCCAATGAGTCCTCTGTGTGGGCATGGCCTTCTCCTGAGAATTCTGGGAAATCTGGTATTTTCCTCCTTGGAGGTGGGAGACTGCACACACCCTGGGAGACATAGCAACTGACAAGACACATGGACCCACTGATGCAAAGACCCCTACCAGGTCTTAGATCTTTCCAATGACACTGGATCCAAGGACTTTCTACCCACTGGCCTGTGATCTTTTATACTCCGTATCATTGCATGCGTTTTGTGAGTCTGAAGAGGACTTTATAGATTGGTATCAGACATATGGGCTAATATTGGACTTATGGACTTGATCTGGACTGGGGTGTTTTCTCAATGTTCAATTGGTCTTGTATATAAATTTCTTTCTTATACACATATATGTATCCATGAATTTGTTTCTCTAGTCCACCCGGACTCACACATGTCCTTTTCCAAGGACTGGTCCCTCCTGAATAACATGTCCAGAGTAAATTTTCACCATTTTTGCTTCTAAAGAACCTTTTGGTTATAATTCTTCCAAGACATAAGCCCAGTTCTTTTAATAGTCTGGGGTTCTTTCTATTTACTTACTCAACAAACACACACAAATCAAACACATTGCTTCTTTTTTGGTCTTCCTTATTCAGTGGCCAACTTTCAAGTACAAATGAAGTGATTGAAAATACCATGGCTTGGATCAGGCATACCTTATTCTTCAATGTAACATCTTTCCCTTAAACACTTTAAAGAAGCCTTGTGCAGCAGATTTACCCAATGCAATGTGTTCTTTGATCTCTCAACTGCTGTTTCCCTGACTATTGGTGGTGGAAGCAAGATATAAAGACTGACTTCCATCTTTCTGTTGTTAGCTATGGTATTATCTGTTGGTCCAGGTGTGAGGATTTTTGTTAATCACATATATTCTGAGATGGCACATAACTGTTTCATAGGCATGCTGAAAGGATATCTGATAATATCCCTAGGGCAAAAATGGACTCTGGGAAGCAGATGAGGGTTTTAACACTTCAGCGACTGCCATTTGCAGTGACATTAACAGGGAGCTCCAAGAGGGTCAGGCTGGATTCAAAGCGGTTGTGGAACAATGACTATCATTGCTCTTGTCAGATGAATCTTCGCTGAAAGTGGACAATACCAGAAAGATGTTTATTATATTAACAACTATGCCAAAACATTCAACTATAGTGACCATAATAAAATATTATACCTTTGAGAAAATAATATATAATGGAAAGTCTTAGCGATGTAGTGGTTATGAGTCGGGCTGTAACTTGAAAGATTGGCAGTTCAAAACCACTATCCCCTTGGGGGGTAGGGCTGTCAATGTCTGTAAACAGTGACAGTATTGGAAACTCAAAGGGCCAGTTCTACTCTGTACTATCGCATCGCTGTGAGCAGGCTTTGACTGGTTGAAAGTGAGTGTTGTTTTTTGAACAGTGAAATCATTGAGTGAGATGTTTTCATCATGTCAAGGAGGCAGTATTGGCATACATTGTGGAATGTGTACAACTCTTGACCAGTAAGAGTGGATTAAGGGGGGCGGGAGCAGACTTGAGAGAAGATTGGGGTTGTTGTAGTTAGGAGCCATGGGATCAGTTCTGACACGTGAGGACCCCATGAACAACAGAATGAAACACTGAACCCTTCTTACAATTGTTCCTATGGCTTATCCCATTGTGAGAACCACTGTGCGAACCAGGTCTTCAAGGGACTTCCTATATTTTTCTGCCCCTATACTTTACCAACATTCTGTTTTTCTCTAAGCTGGTCTCTCCTGACAACATGTCCCAAGTATGTAAGAGGAAGGTTCACCATCCTTGCCTCTGAGGAGCACTCTGGTGGTCCTTCCTCCAAGACATAATGTTTTGTCACTTAAGAGTTTCCATGGTACTTTAAATATTCGTCTCCGTCACAATTCAAAATCGTGTATTTTTCTTTGGTCTTCCTTGTTCAATGCCAAATTTCACATATATGTGAGGCACTGGAAAATCCCATGGTTTCAGTCAGGCATACTTCATTCCTCAAAACAACATCCTTATCTTTCCATACTCTAAAGTGGCACAATGGTGAGAATGGCCCAGGACCGGGCATGTTTCTCCTTTCATGCATAGCATTCCTATGGGTCACAACAAACTGATTGGCACCTTACAACAACAAAGAGCCTTGCACAGCAGATTTACCTAATGCAACACAGCATTTGATCTCGCACCGCTGCTTCCATAAACATTGATGGTGGAACCAAACACGACAATAAACCAGAAAATGTCGAATGACACTTCATCTGTCATGAAGCTCCCTATTCTGTGAGTGAGGACTTGGTCCGCTTTATATGGAGGGATACACATGATAGTATTTTTAAAAGAAAACCCCCGTTTCCAAAGAGCCTAAGCTATACAGTTACAGGGATAGAATTTCAAGACACATATTTGGTGATGCAACAATCAAAATCTGGTACTATGAGAATTAAAGGCGTCTAGAAAGCACATGGTGGCTTTTCCCTTTGCCACTATCACGGTTGAGGTGATGTGACTATGGGATTGGGGCCTTTTCTTCATAATTAGCAGATGTGAGACAGTCATTCTCTTTGCATTGAGCCAATCTGCTGCACAGGAGCTCTTAAAAGTACTGAAATGCAAGGAGGTGACTGTAAGGACAAGGTATATTCAGCGGCCTCATGCATATTGAAGTTGGACATTGGATAAGAAAGAATGAAGTCAAAAGGTTGTATTTTTGGATTATTGGAAGCCCATTATGCTGTCAAAAGAGAAAACAAATCTTTATGGAAATAATGTAGTCAAAATCCTCCTTAAAGGAGTACTATGCATTGCTAAAAAGCAGTGATGAGTGTAGGAAGCACATTGCTACACGGGACAAACTGGAGGAAATCATGGTAAGTGAAGTAAGCCAAGCACAAAATGACAAGTACAACATGAGTCCACTGAGGTAAGCTTTAAAAAAATACAAAAGGGGCATAGGGAAAAAAGCTACAGTATACAAACATTCCTGGGGTGAGGACCAGGTAGTATGGCAGGGGCCAGACCAAATCCAGGGATACATATGGAAGCCAACTAAAAAGGAGGGGGAGGGTTAGGAAAAAACATGAAACAGATTGGTAGTGGGGGAACAGGGTACTAACCCGCCCAAGTGGAGGGTATTGTTTAAATCTCCACAGGGAAAGAAGAACCAGACTTCAACCCAGTGCTCCAAGATGTGAGAATGCAACAGGCCAGCATGGAGTAGGGAACCAGTGGAGAGGCCTGAGGGGCCGGCCCCTATCCCAACTACGTGGACACCTGCCCCTCCCCCCAGAATAATTTATTTCAGAGGACAGCACTGAATCTGCAGCTCATGGAGAGGGACATGTCTGATCAGAGCACATAGGAACAAATAAAGGGGAAGAGAGTGGAGCATTTCTTAGCCCACCAAGCCTTCAGGACGATATTCCCACTCAGAGCAGCCAATCCACAGAGAAGACCACATGGCCTGCACCACTATGAGACATGACATCCCTCACTGACCCATAGCACTACAGGGGACAACACTGGAGACACAGTGTGGGAATTGTACCCGATCTGATCCTACCACACCGAGGCAAAACACGAACAGTCTGGAACACAACAGCAAAGGGAACAGAGCAACAAAGTCCCCAGGGAATACTGAAAATAGACTTTGTGGTCATGGCTTGGCGCCCTGTCAGACTTGACTGGAAAACATTTCAAAGGGACAAAAAGCAGTCCTTGAACTAACTACAAGTTGTTTTTTTTTTTGGTCATTGGCTTGTTGTTGCTTAGTTTTATTTTGTTGCTTGGTTTTGCTCTGTCGTGTTTTTGTGCATGTTATTCTCTCCGCAGGTATGTCTAAATAAGATAGGCTGGATGAACAATCTAATGGGACTGGCAGTTCCGGGGGGACACAGGAAAGGGGGAGGTGGGGGGAAAGGAAGTGGTGTTAAAAAAACCCAGGGACAAGGGAAAAACAAGTGATCCAAATCTGTGGGGAGAAGGGTGTAGGAGGCCTGGTAGGGCGTGACCAAGAGTAATGTAACTGAGAGGAATAACTGAAACCCAAATGATGGCTGAACATGATAGTGGGACAAGAGGAAAGTAAAAGGCAATAGAGGAAAGAGCTAGGAGGCAAAGGGAATTTATAGGTCTAAATTAAGGCATATACATACAAAATATATTTATATGAGGACATAGAAATAGATCTATGTGCATATATGTATAGGTTTAGTATTAAGGTAGCAGATGGACATTGGGCCTTTAGTCAAGTACACCCTCAATGCAAGAATACTTTGTTCTATTAAATTGGCATTCCATGATGCTCATCTTCCAGAC
Source organism: Tenrec ecaudatus (assembly GCF_050624435.1). Taxonomy (NCBI): domain Eukaryota; kingdom Metazoa; phylum Chordata; class Mammalia; order Afrosoricida; family Tenrecidae; genus Tenrec; species Tenrec ecaudatus. Next base: position 215,295,471 of record NC_134532.1, on the reverse strand, counting down.
ACAATTGCTGAAGACAAAGCGGGTGCATAAGCAAATGTGGTGACAAAAGCTGATATAGCATCTAGGGTCTTAAAGACTTGATGGTAAACAAGTGGCCATCTAGCTCAGAAGCAACAAAGCCCACATGGAAGATGCACACCAGCTTGTGCGATCACGAGGTGTCAAAGGGATCAGGTATCAGACATCATCAGAACAAAAAAATCTTATCACTGTGAATAAGCCCAGCTGTAGGCAATTGGACATCCGTTTACAGAGGGTAACAGGGAGGAGACGAGCCAGTCAGGGTACAGCGTAGCAACAATGAAACATACAACTTTCCTCTAGTTTCTAAAAGCTTCTTCCCTACTTACTATCATGATCCCAATTCTACCTTACAAATCTGGCTAGACCAGAGGATGTACACTGGTACAGATAGGAACTGGAAACACAGGGAATCCAGGACAGATGATCCCTTCAGGATCAGTAGTGAGCGTGGTGATACTGAGAGGGTGGAGGAAGGGTGAGGTAGAAAGGGGAAACAGATTACCAGGATCTACATATAACCTCCTCTCTGGGGGATGGACAACAGAAAAGTGGGTGAAGGGAGATGTCAGACAGTGTAAGATATGACAAAATAATAATTTATAAATTATCAAGGGTTCATGAATGAGGGGGCAGTGCAAAGGGATGGGAAAAATGAGGAGCTAATGCCAGGGCCTTAGGTGGAGAGATGATGTTTGAGAATGATGACGGCAATGAATGTACAAAAGTGTTTTATACAATTGATGCATGTATGGATTGTGATAAGAGTTGTATGAGCCCCTAAGAAAATGATTTTTAAAAATCCTCCTTAAAGGCAAGGATAGTGAGAATTGCTCTCGTGTACTTGGTGCACGGTTTCAAGAGAGCAAATTTCCTGTCAACGGAAATAATGATTGGGGAAATAGAGTGGAAGTGAAAAACAAGAATTTCCTCAAAAAAGATGAATTGACAAACTGGTTCCAGAGAAGAGGCAAAATGAACAAGAATTGGGAAGATGGTTCCAGAGTAGGCAGTGGTTTTTATCTTTTTAGTTAGATTTTGAGTCACAATGAGTTACGTTTTAGGGTACAAAAGAAATCCCATTTCAAATATAATTGAAGGAGAACATTTATTAAGTTTTAAAAGAGACAAAGACAACACAAAGATAAAGACACATTATCTTGATGAGGTAGACCAACAACCTCAGTTTGAAAAGGTGCCGGTGGTTCAGATACATAGTAATGGGGGAGCCAGGAAGAAACTTACACAAAAGCAAGATTGGAGGCAGATCAATACATCACAGAAACAGGTGTAACCACAGAAGCAGGGAAGGGACCATGATTGGGACACAGCAAATATATTTGGACTTTCGGGTCAAAGGAGAGTGGAGTCTTTTGCTCATGGTCAATCCTGCTTTGACTTTTCCCTCCAGCTGGGCTACAAATCCACCTGGAATCTTGAGTCACCTGCCTACAATATTGCTGGCCCAATTTGAGTTCATCTGCTTCAACAAGGTGCTGACCTTGCATATTTCACCTGCACCTACATTAATCAAGAGAAGCATGCAGACTGAAGTCTTACCCAGGACACCTGGTATCAGGTCTCCTCCAGCCTAACCATCTTTCTCAGGTGCTAAATAAGGGCCTGAATTTGGATCCTGGGACCACCACCCGAGCAGTCTGTTGGGGCCACACCAGGCCCCCGTCTGCCAGACACATTCGAGTTCCTTTGGCACAGAGTCACCAGCATGACCAGCTGGAACCCACCTAAGCTCTTGGACCTTGCAAGCCACAGCCTGCTAGAGAATGAGGCCTCTGCCATTGATGCCCTCGAGTGGCTGCCTGCAGAACTCTTCCCACCACTGTTCAAGGCTGCCATTGCCAGGAGATGTAGTGAGGCTGTGAAGGCTATGGTGGGCACCTGGCCCTTCACTTGTCTTCCCTTGGGGCATCTGATGGCAGTTACCCCATGTGACCTGTACATCCTGCAGGTTGTACTGGATGGTCTCGATGTCCTGTTGGCACCAAAGGTTTGCCACCGCAGATGCAAACTGTAAGTGCTGGACTTACGAGACAACACTAACGTCACCGTAGAGAACCTGGGGTATGGCATCTGTGCCAGGTCCGGTGTATATGCATCACCGGAGCCAGAAGACTTCCAAGTTCATGGGAAGCAGCAAAATGTGGAAGGTTCAAAGGGTGAGAAGCAGCTCTTGACCCCCTTGCAGGTGCTGACAGACCTGAGAGTTGAGGATGCCGGCCTAGATAAATCTGTCAGCTTCCTTGTTGAGAGGGTCGAGCTTAGAAAAGGGCTGCTGCACCTGGGCTGTGCTAAGTTGACTGTGATGCCCAGAGCGGGCAAATTCGAACATATCGACAAGATCCTCAAAGCGGTGCGACTGGACTGTGTCCAGGAGCTAAGCATGTACGGTGACTGGCACCTATCCAGCATGGCCAGTTTTGTTTTGTACTTGGGCCTAATGGGGAATCTGAGAAGTCTCTGTCTCTTGGGAATATCCATACGCTTCAAGGATTCTCAGGACCTGAAGAACCTGATTGTCCAATTCACCTCTCAGCTACTGAGACTCCACAAGCTTAAGGAACTCTTTCTGCGCTCTATATTCTTCTTGAAACACTACTTGGACCAGGTGCTCAGGAACCTGCAGACATCTTTGAAGGACCTCTGGATAATTAATTGCTCCATTTCAAATGAGGACCTGTCATCCCTCTCCTTGTGCCCTAACACCAGCCACCTAAGATCCCTGAATTTGAGACATGTCATCCTGACTGACTTAAATATGGACTTCCTCAAAGTCTTGCTAGAGAGATCCTCAGACACTCTTAATTACTTGGATATGCGTGGTTGTGGGATCACAAACTCCCAGCTGACCTGCATCCTGCCTGCCCTGCGGCATTGCACCCAACTCTGCTCACTCAGGATCTCTGGAAACCCGGTCTCCAAATGTCTCCTGGAGAGACTGCTGAGGGACACCCTCCCACTCGGCAAGTTAGGCTATGTGGAGTTTCCAGTCCCTGACAACTGTTATCAGGCCGACACAGGTACTCTCCACCAGAGTAATCTTCAATTGTATAACACTAGGCTGACGCTCTTACTGCACGAGTTACGCCAGTGTCCCATCTCCATTACTATTCAACACCAATTCTATTTTGGATATGACTCAATTGTCCTCAAGTTGACATTTGATGAGGCTTGTCTTTGCCTGGATGTTTTGGGAATCCTATCCTCTGAATGTGCTGACCAACCCATCTGTGAATTTGCACTTGTAGCCCCTTCCACTGTGAGTAAATCAAGGACTGCAAGTTCAAGTCATCTACTTGTGGTATTTCTTTAATAGCAACACTAGATATCTAAGATTGCCACTTACAATTTGTGAAAGGAACACTTTTCAAATTTGTGTGTCAGTTCCCTTATCTGTCCAATGGCTAGATTATCCTCCTCCTCCTCATAGGCTTGCTGTGCTTCATTTTATTTCTTTTATTAAATAATTTTGGGGGGGCTTGTACAACTCTCATCACAATCCCTCCATCTATTATGTCAAGAACATTTGTACATTTGTTGCCATCATCATTCTCAAAACATTTTCTTTCTAGTTGAGTCATTGGTATTAGCTCCTTATTTTTCCCCTCCCTCCCTAACCCTCTCCTTCATGAACCCTTGATAATTTATAAATTATTATTTTGGCATGTCATACACTGTCTGATGCCTCCCTTCACACACTTTTCTGTTCTTCATCCCTCAAGGAGGGGGTTAAATGTAGATCCTTGTAATTGGTTCCCTCTTTCTACCCCACCTTCCCTCCATCCTCTCAGTATCTCCACTCTCACCACTGGTCCTGAAGGGTTCATCTGTTCTGGATTCCCTGTGTTTCCAGTTCCTATCTGTACCAGGTCTTCTCTTTTTTAAAAGACATTATTCACATATAAATAGAACACACTCTATTCAGTACAATTCCATGTTAGCTTAATGAATAACATCATTAAACATGAATTTCTAAGAAGAAAAACATACACAGTTACAGAATCGCACTGGAAGATTCCTAATTGGGTAATGTTAACTCCATCAATAACAAACTGGTATTATGTGACAAAGAAGGTTTCTCGAACGTATATTTGCCATTTTGAAGGTTGATGGTATGTAACTATTGGCTTGGACCACCTTTGTCATAATGAGCCGTTATGATGCAATCATCCTCATTACATTGGGTCACTGTGCAGCATGTCTACGATAATGGGATCAAATGAAACAACCTTTAATTGTGAGGATGATCCAAGACTGAGATTTGTATCTTTCTGTTGTACATGTTACTCAGAGTTGGAGCCAGCCTGATAGCTACTAACAAGAGTCACACTAATGCAACATGGAATATTATTCAAACATGAGATTGATAAGAATTTGCCAGGAAAGAAGACACGAGGTAGGAAGAAAAGGGCTTAACTTCTAGCATAAAAGAAATGTATCACACATGCCATAGCACTGACAAAACAATGTGGTTTTGAGGGAGCCTAGTCTTTTTCAATCAACATCCACCCTACAAACACCAGAGAGAAGCACTACCTGCTCCTATGCTGTCTTCACACTTGTCTTATGCTGGGGACCATTGTTGCAGCCACTGCACCAAGCTCAGTCAGTAGTGGAGGGTCTTCTTTATCCCTGCTCCCCCATGTCACCAAGATATCAGTGTGACAAGCTGAGAGACAAAGACTTTTGCATCTATATTCATTAGATACCGGTCTGTAGTTTATTCCTGTGGGATCCTTTTCCTGCTTGGACATCAGTTATACTGGCTTCATAGAATGAGTTTGCAAAATTTCCATCTTTTTCTATGTTCTGGAATAATTTGTGGAGGATCAATGTCAGCTCTTCCCTGAATGCTTGATAGAATTCTCCTGTGAAGCCATCTGGTGTGGGAGCTTGTTTCTTTGACAGTTTCTTTAAAACCATTATCTATTTATTTTCTATGGGTCTGTTGATGTTCTTGGTCTCTATCTGGGATAATCCAGGGAGGGATTGTTTATCTAAGTATTTGTCCTTGTCCTCTACCTTGTTGAATTCATTAGAATACAGACTTTCATATTACTTTGTGATTATCCTTTTAATCTCATTAGGGTCCATTGTGATAACCAAGGTTTCATCCCTCATCCTGGCTATTGACCCTTGCTCCTTCCTTTCCTTGGTTAAGTTTGCCAGCGGGCTGTCAATACTGTTGATCTGTTGAACCAGCTTTTTGCTGCACTGATTTTTTGCACTGTTCTTGTTTTTCCACTTAATTAACTCTGTCCTGATTTTTATTTTCCTATCGGAAATGCTGTTCTGTTGACTCTACTAGTCGCTGAAGGTTTTGCGATAGCGAATCAGTCTCTTTTCCTTTTTAATATATGCATTAATCGATATCAAGCCTCCTCTGATAACGGCTTTTGCTGTATTCTATAGGTTTTGGTACATTGCTGTGGCCACAGATATGAATCCCAATTGGGATAATTGCTTACTAGGTCATTCAGATAGATAGCCCCAACAATTTAGGGAGAGAGCCAGGGGCAGAAAATAAAAAGTTGTGAAGCAAGTCGTTGACAAATATGCAGTTGTCAAGATGATCAATTCTGGGAACAAGCTGAAACTTGACCAGACTCATTTAGAAACAGTAATATCAGCACCAAGAAAATGAATTCTAGCTTTACATGGTGGCTGCAGAGGAAATAAAGGTACCCAAAAATGCACCAAGGAGGAGACTTTTTCAGCTACTATAGTTATAGAAACTGGACCTTTCAAAGGATGCAGAGTTGAAAGGATCTGATATGAAGACATTTATAAACTTGCCTGAGTTTGAAAATTTAACACATTAAAAACAAAGCGGAGCAAAAATATCTTATCATAGTGAATGAGGGGGTGAGTGCAGAGTGGAGACCCACAGCCCATTTGTCAGCCACTGGAAATCCCCTTGCAGAGGGGTCTAGGGGAGGAGATAAGCCAGTCAAGGTACAATGTAGCAACGATGAAAAATACAATTTTCCTCTAGTTCCTAAATGCTTCCTCCCCTGCTCCCCCCCCCCCCACTATCATGATCTGAATTCTACCGATTTGAGAGGACCAAAGCAGCAGATTATTCGTGATGGCTCATTATGTAAAAAGGGGCCCCAAACCATGTACTGAAATTCTTTATTTCTCCCATAGAACAGGATTTTAATTGAGTTGTGTTGCCAAAAACGTATTTTGCAATTCTGTTCCTGCACCCGTGTAGATTAAACTCTTTTCAAACAGGTGCTTGATGAGATTAAGTTCCTATGGTATTATAGTATGATTGAATGTGTGTTTTTCACTGGAGTCTCCTGTCCTTATGAAAGAAAACACACACACAAATGGAGAGACCAGGGAAACCAAATGTATACATGAATACATTTTTAGAAACCAGACTTTCATTCTGAGGAACTGTACGTCTTTAAAAAAATGCTGTGGGCGAAGTAAGGCTTTGACCCCCTCTCCTGCATGTGTGCACGTGTGTACATGTGTTCACGTGTTGTATGTGTGTGCGTGTGTGCATGTGTGTGCCTGTAAACCAGAGAGAGAGAGCAGTCAGCAGGGGGGGGTATCAGCATCCCCAGGTAGCCTAAGGGGAGCTGGGTCCAGGGAGCGGGGAGCCATTAGACTTCAGAATCCTTGGGGTTGGAGGTATACTCTCCCCAGGGACTTGTTTTCCCCTGCACAGGGTTCTGTCCCCAAGAGGAGAAGGATATGAGGAGTCCCTAGGAACTAAGGAAGGATGCTAAGCACGGGTACCTTTGCCCTCCCCAGTGGGGGACAGCGACACCACGGACTAGCTTGACAATGGGCTGCTTTCTGGGCACAGTGGTGGTGCCTAGGGAGGTGGTAGTGGATCGAGAACCAGGAGTGCAGCACCAAGGGACAGGACCGGTTGGGTAGATGTGGCACTAGATGACATGACGATAACCTTGGTTGGAGGACAGGATGGCTGAAGGGGTGCAGCAGCTTGGGTGGACACTGTTGTGTGGATGGGCAGTGCCATGGAGCCAGGGACCTTCAGAAAGCCAGCGGTCCAGGGCCAGCCTGAGGAACCTGGGAGGTGGTGAGTGTGGGCGTCAGCTGGGTGATAGTCCTCCTGTTGACCTGTGAGCCTGCAGAGTGGCCTGAACTCGGGCCTTGGCCACGTGGGAGATCAGGGGCCCAAGGGAGCCGAATTCTGTCCGATAAGCATCCTCACGGTCAGGCGGTTGGCGCAGCTTTGCCAGAACTGGGCACAGTGCTTTAGGAGCAGGCTTTGCACACGGTCAGCACGTGGTCCAGGTTGCTCAGCATGGGGCCTTCCAGGACGCTGCGGATGCGCTCCCCCTCCTGCTGCAGCTGTGGCAGGATCAGTGTCTTAATCACATCGTGTCCCAGCTCAGCCAAGCCTGCAATGCAGCCGTAACGAGTGGTCCATGGGGTGTTTGCATCCACCCAGCTCTTCATGAAGTCTTGGTGATGCGAGACTGGATGTTGTTAGTGTTGCTGCTGAAATGTTTGCAGATCTGGGCCGCCAGGCTGGCCACCCAAATAGGAATCTTCCCATGTGGTCTCTGTAACTGTGTATGTTAGTCCTCTTGGGTAGTCGGGTTGAACTATGTTACTTATTAAGGTAACATGAGATTTCCAAGAACACAGTGCGTCCTCTTTCCATGAGACCAGTGCCTTTGTAACATGAAAGACACACAAATAAAAAGTAGGAAGGATAGCCAAGGACATGCAAAAACCAAGATAAAAACTGTCTAGGATTACCTAGACTTTCCAAACGCCAGGGCCGGCTTAGAATAGTCTTATTAGCAAAATTGGCACACCTGAATTGCATTCAATTATCCAGTTTGAGACAAAGGCGTGTTCTTCTAAGGCACTCAAGTTTTGCATTTTCTATTACATCCCTTAAACTATACCATTTGTCTGTCAGTTGGTCTTACTGTGGTGGCTTGTGTGTTCCTGTGGTGCTGAAAGCTTTGTCACTGATATTTTAAATGCCATCTTGTTCATCCAAATTGAACATGCTTCAGCAGAGCTTCCAGACTAAGAATAGATAGCAAAGAAGGATCAGCTTCCCACTTGAGACAAAATGGCCACTCAAAAGACCTTGCATATCTACAAAGCATTTTCAAGTATTGAAAGCCTAGACAAAGTAAGAATATTTTCAGAAATACTGCTGTTCGTGGGCCCCTCTCATCTGAGAACACAGAAAATGTGATTTAGGGGAAGATGATTTTTTTGAAGGGAACTCAATGGTTACATGAGTGGGGTAAAGCCTGTGGGGGTGGAACCTTGCAGATCTATATATGCTGATGAGGCATGACTCAAGGTTAACAGTAAAGCTGCAAAACTTTTCTGATGTTAACTCAAAATCTTCAAGGTATAATTTGGGAAAATTATAATTGGTCAAAAATGAAATGGAACCCATTAAGATGGATAATCCTAGGTAATAGTAAACTGAAATGGAATGGTATTGCTGATTTTGGATCAGAAAATCAGATTTTCATGTACCTGGAGTAACACAATCAAGACAAATCGCATGGCATTCACCATCAGAATGAATCTCACCAAATCCATCCTGAAGCACAACGCTATCTCTGATCAGATGCCCCATCCTCCTTCAAGGGAATCTAATCAATACAACTATTGTTCAACACTGTGCACCAGTGAGGCAGACCTTGAACAATTTAACCAGGACTTCAGTCAGAAATTGACCAAACACACTCAATATGCATTGATAGTTATTGATTATTGGGGAACAATGGAAACAAAGTGGGAATATCAGTAGTTGAAAAATATGGACTTGAGGATAGAAATAAAGCTGGGGATCACGTGATAGAATTGTGCAAAGCTCACAATTTGCACATGGCAAATACCTTTCTTCGACAACAGAAAAGGCAACTATATCCATGGACTTCCCAGATTGAAGGCACAGAAAGTCAATAAACTACATCTGTGAGAAGACATGGTGCAGAAGCTCAATATAAGCAGCTAAAACCAGCTCAGTAGCCATATGTGGAGACCATCAATTGCTCATATGTTTATCAGGATAAAGCTGAAGAGAATTCAAACCAGTTCAGAGGAGTCAAAATCCAACCTTGAGTCTATCCCACCTGAATTTTGAGCATATCTTAGGAACAGATTCAATGCACTGAACATGCATGACAGAAGACCTGATAAGCTCTAGAGGAACATCAAGATCATCATTCAACAAGAAAGCAAAAGGTCATTTCATAAGAGGAAAGAAAGAAAAGGTCAAAGTGGATGTCAGAAGAGCTGCTGAAGCTTGCTATTTATCATAGACTCATTCAAGCAAGTGAAAGAAAGAGGAATTCTATAGGTAAATGGAAAATTTCAAAGGGCAGCTCAGGAAGATGAAAAGAAATACTATAATGAAATGTTCAAAGAACTAGAAACAGAAAACCAAAGGGAAGAACATGCTGAATATATCTGAAACTGAAAGTACTAAGAAAAAAATCAAGCCTCAAATTATACTGAGAGTTGCCATAGGATATGGTATGAGAATCATGAAAAGAAGATTGAAAGAATAAAAGGAGTCACTGTACAGAAAGAACAAGTGCACAGCCCGCCATTTCAGGAGTTAGCACATAGACAAGAACCAACATGCTGAAAGAAGTTCAGACTGCGCTGAAGGCATGCGTGTAAATCAAGGCTCCAAGATTTCAGGGAAAACCCATTGAGACACTTCAGAAAACTGAAGCAGCACTAGAAGCAATCAGTCATGGATGTCAGGAAATTTAGATAACAGCTAGTTGGGTAACTGCTTGGAAGAGATCTATATTTTTGCCCATTACAAAGAAAGGTGACTTGGGAGAAAGCTCACACTAAACGTGGATATGGCACACCATTAAAATGTTGCTGAAGATCATCCAACAACCATTTCAGTGCTACAATGACAGCGAGCTGCCATTCAGGTCAGAATCCGAAAGGGACAAGGAACAAGGGATATCACTGCCGGTGTCAGATGGACCTTGGCTCAGAGAGATCCTGAAAGATGTTTCCTTGTGCTCCCTTGACGACACAAAGGCCTTCAACTTTGTGGACCATAAATAATCTGGGAATGTCTTTGAGAAAAATGGGGATTTTGGAACACTTCACTGCATTCATTTGTAACTTGTACATGGATTAAGAGGCAGCTGTGCAGATAGAACAACGGAATATTGCATGGCATAAGATCTGGAAAGGTATGCTTCAGGGCGGTATCCTGTCACCATAATTGTTCATTTGCTGAACAAATCATCAGAGAAGTTGGATAATATGAAGAAGAGTGCAGCGTTGGGATCGAAGGAAGGTTTAACAACAACCTGAGATATGCAGAGGACACCACATTGTTTGCTGAATCTCACTGCCATCTAGTCAATCATGATCATTGAACCCCTGTGGTTTTCCAAGGCTGTAACTATTTAAGAGCAGAAATCCCAGTCTTAGAATAAGATGCTGTTGGTATTGAACTATGGACCATAGAGAACTCATCACATCGTGTGACTACTAAACAAACCCCCAAGACTCCTAAATTGAGGAGCAATGGAAGGACTGGCTGATGAAGATCAAGGATTGTAGCCTGCAGGATGGATTACTGCTCAATGTAAAGAATGCCAAAATGTTCACCACTGGACCATTAAATAACCTCGGGATAATTGGACAAAAGAGTGAAGCTTTCAAGGATTGAGATGTGTTTGAATCTGCAGTCAATGATCATGGAAACAGCAGTCAAGAGATCAACAGACTTATTGGCATTAGGTAAATCTGCTGCACAAGACCTCTTCAAAAGTACATGGATGTTACCTGGAGGACTAAGATGCATTGGACAAAAGCCAAGGTATCTTCCATTTCACCATATGCATGTGAAGGTGAACAATGAATAAGAAGGGCCATTCAAGAATAGATTCATTAGAATTGTGTTGCTGGTGTAACTATTCAAAGTACCATGGTCTCCACTAAAAAGAAAAACAGATCTGGATTAGAAGGTCAGATTGCTCCTTCTTGCAACACTCTAGAAGGACATTGTCTTACATACTTTGCATATGTTGTCCTTAGAAATCAGCCTCTGGAGGAGGACATCATGTTCGGTAGTAAAGTGAGGATGACAAACCAGAGGAAGGCCTTTGAGGAGATGGATTGACACAATGGCAGCATTAATGGGCTTTGGCACAGGAACAACTGGGAATGTCATAGGACTGTGTGAGTCTGGGTAGGTTAGTGAAACAAATCTAGAGACACTCATATGTGTGTAAGAAGGACCTTTATATAGAAGAGCAATTGTATATTGAGAAAACATCCCATCAGAATAAATTATGCTGCAAACAAAAATCTTCACAACTGGACCAATGGATAACATCATGATAATCAGAGAAAAGATGGAAGTTGTCAAGAAATTCATCTTGCTTCCTTCTACAATCAATGCTCAGGGAAGCAGCAGACAAGAGATCAAAGAACACAGTAATGCAAATACTGAATATTATTCAAGAATTAAACTGGTAAGAATTTGCCAGGAAAGACCAAGTGTGCAAAGTATGCATCAAGGAAAGAATGAGCTTAGCTTCCATATAAATGAAACTTATTATATATTCAATAATTCTAACAAATAAAAAAGGGACCATAGGATTTTTTTTATATTAAAAACATTTCATTGGGTGCACTTATAGCTCAAAACATTCCATACATCAATTGTACCAAGCATATTTGTACATATGTTGCCATCATTTTCTAAACATTTACTTTTTCTTTTTTTAAAATCATTTTACTGGGGGCTCCTGAAACTCTTATCACAATGTATACATCCATTGATTGTAGAAAGCACATTTGTACATAGGGTCATTTTTTTTATCCATTCGTACCGTATGTAAACAGAGGGAAACATGACCTGGTCCTATGGCAGCCTAGATATTTTCCCTATCCTCGAGACCATTGGTCTAGACACGGCATCAATCTCAGTATTTGAGGGCCTTTCTCTGTATCACTGCTCCTCCAGTTTACCAAGCTCTCACAGTACAACACCCTGAGAGACAAAGACAGGGGTCCCTCCTTAGCTCTTCAGAAACATGTTCATCCCTTTCTTGTCACCTCCCTTACCTGTTCAGTTGGTGGTTATGGAGCCAGGTCTGTTCCAAGTCTGAGTAAAACTTCAGGCTGGAAACTTCTCGTGATGAACAGAGGTACAGAATAAAATACCCAAGATCAGCAAGTCAAACAGCAGATGGATGAAAAAGATGAACCCAATTAAGGGCCAAAATAAGGCAGGGCCTTGTGTTGTGTGATGAGCTGAGGCCAAAGCAGAGACAGGATCCACTATGAGCAAAAAACTCTCCATGGCTTTGTAAGAAGGAATGTCTGAATAGACTGGGCTTAGACCATGCCCCCAGCCTTCCTTTCCAAGAGTTATCTGCTCGAAGATGATCTTACAGCGGTGATGAGGGCATTCTATGTGATCCCATCCTGTGGAATGGCTGCCTGTTTGTTCTTATTGTTTCCCTCAAGTTGTTGGGCCTTATGGAGATCTTATGTAAACAAAATAAAATAGATCCTGGTCCTGTACCATCCTCACAGCTGTCATGTTTAAGCCCATTGTTACAGCCACGGTGTCAATCCAAGTTTTTGAGGAACTTCCTATTTTTCACTGGCCCTTTACTAAGTATGATGTCCTTCTCTAGAGACCGATTTCCCAGAAAACCTATCTCCTGTAAATGAGACCAAGTCTCTCCATCTTTGCCACTAAGCAACACTTTGGCTGCACTTATTCCAAGACAGATTGATTTTGTTGTTTGCTTGTTTTGCAATCTATGATACTTCAAAGTGAGTCAAGGCAAAACCCCTGTCTCCCTAGGAGGGACGATGCTCTAAGATGCCCTGTGGGTGGAGGTCTCAAGTCAGCATCGTTGTCCCTGGGACCTCTCCAGGACCCAATCACCTCCCCTCAGGATTTCCTGAGCTATTTCCTAGTACATGACCTGTCCTAAGCTTCTAGGGTTAGGCGGCCTAGTGTTTAGTGATTACAAGGTGGGCTGTGAGCCACATGGTCGGCAGTTCTGAACCACCAGTAGTTTTTAGAAGAGTTCTAGGATTTCTAGTCCAGTAACACACTTAAGTCTCGAATACCCACAGGCAAGGACTCTCAGCCTTGCTTTCTAGTTCCAACAAGGGGTGGGTAATTTGTTTCTCAGGAGGCGATGGAAATAGGGACATTTGTCTATTTTCCAACTGAGAGACATTAAGTATGGAATTATGGCAGTGAAACATGTCAGATTAATATAAATCTCATCCAAAATGAGGGATCAGTGTGTCCTAGGGTGTCCTAGGCAGGCGTCTTGATTATAAACTTCCCACACATCAACTTTCCATCCCAAGTGTCACACAGCACGGATCGTCCCACCTGGTGGGGTGGAAATCCACTGCCAGTAGGTGAACTGGGCTGGAGAACGAAGTCCCCCAAACCTCCCCATAGTGAAGGCCTCATCCCAAGAGCAGCCAGACCCACAGAGGCTCCTATGTGCCTTGACGTGGGTGCTGGAGGCAGACATTCTACTCCGGTAGCGTTACAGCTTCGAAAACCCGCAGCGGAGCAAATTCTACTACAGGGTCTTTAACTCTCATCACATGTCAGGATCGACGGCAGCAAGTTTGGCTTTGAGAGCTGCCTCCGACTTGCACAGAGCCATTTGGCCCTGACAGCACCAGGAAAGGCACAGCACCCCTGACCCTGCAGCACCCTCAAAGGGCATTTAACAGTGAGTTGTCCAAGTCTACTTCTCAAGAAAGGCCTTCTGTTGATTGACAGGAGTCACAGCGAACACTCTGTCAACACAGTGCATGGGAGAGCAAGACCCCCTTTAAAGAAACAAGCGTCGAGTACTCCCATCTTCAGAAATGTTTTTAAGATCTAGAATCAGTATCCTCGGGGAATGAAGATCAACACTTTCTCTAGAAACGCTCATGAGGACAAACACACAAAATAGGGCCACTCCCTTGGACTCACCACCTACAGACATCGGAAGGGTTAAGCCCTGTAGGGTAGGAGCAATCTGCCATTTCCCGGACCCAGGAGCACCCATGGGGCATGTCTTTCACTCACACCCAGCTCCAGAGGGAGGATGATTGGTGGACTGGACAGTTGTGTTTAAGGTCCTGCCTGCTCCCATCCCTACCACGTGCAGCTCAGCATGCCCAAGAAGCCACTTTTCCTTTGAAGGCCATGTGAGAGCGCTCCTCTCAGCCTGTTGGGGACAAACTGATTCCTACAAGTGCCAAAACATCAGCCCGTTTCCCACTTTCCCTCCCAAGCAAGCCTCCTGCAAAGTGAACACGCACCTGGAATGTCCTGCCCTTAGAACATGTTCAACTGCTGACAGACCAGCCGACACTCGAGGCAGGTCCAGCAAACTTCAGCCACTAGGGAGTAAGCCAGTGCAAATAATCCATTTCCAAGTAAGGAGGCATAATGCCTCAGTCACATGGGGGTGGGGGTGGGGGAGTGGTTTATGCGCCTCAGACCAGAAAGGGATTGCTCAATTCAGCAACAGTAATCACTGCACTTGACCTGGCCCCGTCAAGGGGACATTAGTCCTGAGTGGTATGGGACACAAGTGGGTGTCATCCACCACGTCTCAACCCCTATTTCTGCACAGCTGTGAAGGGAATCCGGTCATTGTATCATGAGCTCTTTCCTTCTAACTCTCCCTGGATCCGCAGCCCTTGGGCTGCTTGCTCCAAAATCCCAGGAGGCTTTCCTCAAGTGCGCACACTCCCTTTTGGAGCCAGCCTGGATTCCATGGAGAGATGGAATGTAGACACTGATGCGACAGCCACTAAACATGGGAACACGTTTATGGTTCAATCTGAGAAAGATCTGTAGAATATGAGCTATCATAGACTTTGTCCTGAATTAATCCTCTAGAAAGATTAGTTATCTCCAAATTGGGAAGAGCACCACTAAGGCCCGTTGCATCCGTGACTCACTGCCAGGATAGGGGAGAGGTGGTGAGAGGCCACTTGAGCTCGTGTGCTGTCCCTGTAGCACAAGATTGCTGGCCAAGGTAGCAGGGCTGTGTGGGCAGTCAGGTTGGTGTGAATGGGACTTGGGGGTTGGCAGTAAAGCCTCTTTGAAGATGCCAGGCCCACCTAGAATCACAGCCTGCAGTGCCCCTTCAGGACGGGGGTAGAGGTAGGTAAGCGAATGCTAGAGTGTGTGTGGCTTCCTTGCTGGTAGTGGGGCCTCTTGTCTATTGCCATGAGCCCTGTCCTTCCCCTTCTTCACTCGTCAGGCAGGCCGCCCTCTGAGCTGGAAAGGCCTTCAACCCAGCATCTGACCAGCAGAACTGGAACACAGCTGCGTGGGTCACTCTCCAAAGGAGTTACCTTGCTCTAAACTTCTCTTTCTAGACATTTTTTTGTCCTGGTTCGTCCCCCCTACATAACTCATCCTAACATGATACGACCCACACACCCAGCCTAACTAAACCAGCAAGCACCTTCTAAACAGGACACTGACAGCTGTTTTCCTGCTACGGTACCTAACACCCCATACGCCCCTGACATGACTGCAGAAGAGAATCCATCACCTCACCAAGCACAGCCTTAAGTAAGCTCACGCCTCAGCGTAGAAACCACACCCGCTTCTCATACCACAAGATAAAGCCTCTGGCCTCATGCTCTTTCTGGACTTGGCCCAATCAGCAAGGGACGCCCTGGTCACCGGAGGATTTCAGATTCTGCTTCCACAGCATGCCAGGGGCCTGGCGCTGCCCAGAGCAGCATCCTTCCTGTTGGCCAGGGCACCCACTCCATCCTCATCCCCTCTGGGGAAACTGGACTTCTGGTGGTTCAGAAGGAAAACAGCCCCCCCTCTTCCACACTTTGATCCCCACCCTGCTCTCAGGGAAAGCTTTCAGAGCCCAGAGTCCATCAGTGAATGGATTCATCCCAGGTGGACCAACCTGATGGCAGGAAATTAACAGACCCCTCCTCTCCTCCTCTACAAACCTCCCCCAGGGGCATTCTCAGACAGGGTAGCCATCACCAAGGCAAAAAGGAGCCAGGGTGTTACATGTTAATGGGGAGACCAGGGAAAGAGCTCCCGACACCTTGAGAAGCCATCTTCACACCACAATGACCATTTCTAATCACCAAATTGCAGAGTGATTGTCCTCAGACCTTCTAACTAGATTTGAAGTGATATCTAGAGCAAGGAGCAATTTAAATGAAAGCTCTCCAAATCAGGATTCTTCCCAAGAACACAGTCCCTTAAGCTATGGCTGCATTTACTGCCTGCAAAGGTTAGGCCATCATAGCCTTGTGGCTCACACGTGCCTGTCTCAGACAAGGTCATTGCGTGAGGCCAGAGCCAGGAGAGGGGGAACCCATTCTCCCTTCCGCCCCCCACATACAACAGCAACCAGCAAGTTGCTGTGATACAAAGTCCTAACTGCCCATGTCGCATGTACAACACCCACACAGCAGGCCACGACCTCAAACACCAAAGAGGATTCTAGAAGGTATAGCATACACCACAGCTTCTCCACGCCCAGAGACACATGGCCACACTTTCCTCCTTGACCGGTGTGCCCAGTGGGGAGGCCACCTTGGG
Organism: Tenrec ecaudatus; assembly: GCF_050624435.1. Taxonomy (NCBI): domain Eukaryota; kingdom Metazoa; phylum Chordata; class Mammalia; order Afrosoricida; family Tenrecidae; genus Tenrec; species Tenrec ecaudatus. Next base: position 215,278,847 of record NC_134532.1, on the reverse strand, counting down.
GACTGGACTTCCATGTTCTGCTAGAAGTCACCCAGATGGACTCTGGGCTGGCCAGAAGTCCTACTGCTACTGCTGACCATGGTACCCACTGTCAAGTGTCTGAGAACCAGATTTCTGATGGTGTCAAGAAGTCTGTCCAGGGACAACTGGCCCCACCCTTCCTACCTGCACTACCGCTTTCTTGTGCCTTTCAAGCTGCATGTGAGACATCACAGCCTGCAGCCAAACCGTCACCTGGAACACTGAGCTGGCATCCAACCCATGTGGACCATCACTTAGTGGGGCATGAGGACTAGAAAAAGTTCTGAATAGAACACATCTCCCCAAATCATTTGCAGGCAACAACCAAGGCTGTGTGAAACTCAAATTCAACCTTCTGAAACACTGAGGACATTCTTTCTGCAGAAAGGGCACCCCAGGTATTAGGCATTCTTCTGAAAGGACTGGATGGGAGGCCTAAGTCAGGCCAGCATGCCAACAAATCTGAGTTCCAGCCCCTTCCCAGCCCACCCCCTCCCTCCTAAGGATTCCCATCCTGATATCCATGGACTTGCCGTAAAAAAATCGAACATGTGCAGCCTGACTGCCCAGTACATGGTCCACTTACAACTAGCATGGGGGAGTCCATGACAAGCCGTTCTGATCAAACTGGTGCACTATTGAGAACCCACGGCTGATGATCTAAAGAGCTGCTGACATTGACCGTCTGCTGCACAAGACCTCTCTAGATTTAAAAATCAAATAAACTTCAAGGACTGAGGTGTGCCTGACCGCAGCCAGGGTACAGTGTTTTCAATCCGCTCTAATGCACGTGGAGAGTTGGACATTAAGAGCGATGAAGCTTTAATGCATTTCAATCACGGTGCCTGCAAAGATTCTCAAAAGCACACAGATGCCAAAGGACAAACCTCTTTCTTGAAAGAAGTACAGCCAGAGAGAACTCTTTCGAGGCAAGGATGCCCAAGACTAGGTTCACATGTGCTTTGGTCATGCCAGGAGACCAGTCGCGGTGGGACATCGTGCTCAGTAGAGGAGTAAAGGACGAGAGGAAAACCTTCCAAACAAGGATGGATGGACAGTGGCTACAACCATGGGCTCAAGCCTAAGGACAATTGTGTGGATGGCACAGGACAGATCTCAGTGGGTGGTTTTTGTCTTTGTGTACACAGGGGTTGCTCGAGCAAAAGCAACTCTCCGGTACCCTTAACAGAAAATCCTGACCTCGTGGGCATTGTGCTCACCCTGTCTGGGCCCATCTGTGTGTGGCTGCCGAGAGCACCCAGATGCACACCAGTGGCATTGAGGTGAATTCTCACTCCACTGCCATTGGCTTCCGTGTGTGCGTTCTAGAGGCTCTCCCCCCGAAACAGCAGAGCCTCCCTTCAATGCAGAAGCCAAGCTTCTGGGAATCTGGGCAAGAAGTCCTGAGGGACACAGGCACCCTGCTGGGAGTCTCTAGGCCACACCTCCCGCCTCCACCTTCGTGTCTGTGAACCAACTTCAGAGTTGCAGGAAAGGAGTTTACTAGGGAGACGTGAGTGAGGCAAGTCTAGGGTGGTCACAGACCAAGGTTAATGAGACACAGCCCTAGTGGGAGTCAGGGGGTGCTATGGCTATGGTCACCCCAAGTGGCTACCTGCCAGGACGGGAGGTTTGAGGATGTCCCCTCAAAAGTCATGTCAGTGACTAGCAGGTGTGTCATTTGAGAGCAGGACTAGGGTGGGTTTATAAGCAAGGCACCCAAGAGTTAGTGGAAGCCATCATGGCAGGGAGCAAGTGGCGCGCATCAACCATGATGGCAACACAGAGATCGAGGCCCCATGACTCGAGGTAGCCTAGAGAATGAGCAACAGCCCAACAGGGGACTCAAGCAGGAAGAACCGGCTACACAGCTTACATGCGTGTGACATCCCATAGTAACGGTGCCCTCTTTCCCACGGCAGGCCCTGTCAACAACCTCCAGGTCTTTTGAAGACAAGTCATGCACACCTGCTTCACCATATTCCCCCCCTCTTGCAAAGCACCTTCCCTCCAAGTTCGAGTCAGTTTCTTCCCCTTGAAATGATTGCCAGAAGAGTAGATAGGTGCCACTTCCCCCCTAAAATGACTAGGTGGAGACTTCGCCAGCATTGCGCACCCTGTACACCATTCTCTGCCTCTAGAGTGGGTTTCTAGTTTCGATTCTCTTGAGCCTGCACACCTATGGCTTTAAGACTTCACGGGCATCAGGGTAGGAGCCGTCAGGACAGCTCAACGTGAAGAAGGCAGAAACAAGGGAAGGGCACTTCCTACCATGGGAGCCCCAAGACCATGGTCTCCAACGGCTGTCAAACTAGGGGGACCGAGAGGAAACCGGGTCTCAGGCTCACTCTCCACTTTCTCCTGCACTCACTGGGGAAGGGGCTGTCTCCCATCCCATCTGCTTCACTTCCCTGATGCATCAACTGCTTGCAAATGCTGCCAGCCTGCAAGCCAGTGTATCTCCTCCTGAGTGTGGACTGGGCTTTCTCCTTCTGCTCAGGACTCCTAGAAATGCCCACGTGGAATTACGGGAAACACCCAAGATATTTTATGGCAAACATGCACAGCCCACCCCAACCCCCACAAGGTCATGGGAAGATTAACATGCACTCCACCCAACCAGGGGAAGAAGGGTCAATGGCTGCCCGGGTCACCCTAAGATCCTCAGATGAGGTCTTGAAGCTCTTACTTCCAGAGACCCCAAGGAATCAGCTGTTTTCAGTCCCCTCAGCAGCGCCCCCGCCCAGCTCAGGAACACTCCCCTGCAGTAGATCCCCCAGTTTCTGCCCCTCAGATCCTACATGGCCTCCTAGCCCATTTGGAACTCGGCTCTCAGAAGAGGACTCGCCGGCAACCTTGTCACAACCATGCTACCCGAGTTTTCAAGTTCACTCAAGGGAGTATGAGGCTACCCAAACCTCGGGGTGCTGCACCGTTTAGACTCCCTTCTTGCCTATGAACAAAACAGGGTGACGGGGTGGGGGTCTTGGTTCCAAACAGCTGTCATGACACCTCAAGAAAGCACAGCAGACATCGCCAGAGTCAATCATGCAGGGCGGGCCCCCAGACCATGAACTCCTGTGTCCGTGCCCAAAGTGGGGTGAGTAGTTAGTACACTCACAGCCAGTCATCATTCCTCCGCCCAGGGGGCACTGCAACTGATCCACAGGATACTTGGGGTGTCGCAGAGGCTGCCCTCCCTTAAAGGGAGTCAGGCACACCTCCAGGACGTGTGCATGTTCTCGAGAAAACTGCGGCACAAGGTCAACGTCTCCACTCAAATGTAGTGTTCACAGATTGCTCCAAAGCTGACCTTGCCCCTGTGGATAACCAACGACCACTGTCTTAGTGAGCTTACATACAGGCACATCCAGTATCAATTGCAGCAGATCCTAGGCAAGGCCTTCCCCTGACTGAGCAGAAGCAATTCTTTCTGTAGGCAGCAAATTCTTGGCGGGGGGGAGGGAGGGTAATGCATTTCAGTACACGGAGCAGCCCCAGACCCCTCCTCCCAAGCTAGACAGTTATAAAAGAGACCACTTGTTTTTCAAAGAGAAACTTTGAAATCTAAAGACAACGTCCCTGGTTCTCATGGAGGGACTGGATGAGACCTAATGCAGCTAAGTACTCTATGATCCTAATTCCTGGTCTAGAAAGCCGGCTCTGGTGGGCGAACACCCACACAGATGCGAAATAATATATGTTCTCATGACTGGACACAGAGCCTCCAAAGACCCTCCATCCAGGAGCTACCATGTAAGATGAATCATTTGTGCGTCTGGCGATTCCCTGTGCCTGGAGCTTATCTGTAGGCAAGATCAACCAGGTTCTACAGCCAACCCACTAATTAAATGCAGCAAACCCCTGGGGAGGGCCCAGACCCCACCCATAAAATGCAGCAAACCCCTCAGGAGGTTTCAGGGATGTCTGATGCCAACTAGCACTTGGTCAAGATGCTAACGCACACCTCATTGTTTATGATGTCACTTGCTTATGACATTAACTGTTGACTGTGTAATGTGTTAGCCGTATGATGTGGGTGCCTTATGAACGATCTGTAAGCCCCACTGGAAAATCCACTCACTCACATCCTGACATGGGACGAGGAGCCCCTGTGACCTTAGCTGTATCATTTCCCAAAATCACAAAGCTCCTCCTGAGGACTGTTCACGTGTTGGGCACCCAGCCCCTGCCCTGCTTCCTTCCCATCAGAGCCAGGCCCCCAGCAGTTAGATGAGCAGGGCTGCCCTCTGGTCCTGCTGAGAATCCCCTTTGATGGGATGAAATGCCTTCCTCAGAGAGGCTCTTCCTTGTCCGCCCTCAGGAGCTTGATGGGAGATCCATCTAGTCATCTGCCCACGTGAACCTGGAGACCACTTGGAAAGGCCATCCCAGTTACCCTGCAGTGATCAGCTTGTCAGGAAGGCACCCAGGGAGCGTCTAGACAATGCCCTATCATTTGGCAGGTAGTGGACCCTGGCCCAGGCCTGAGGCAATCTCTAGAGGCAAGCGTGGCTTTGTGTGTAGAGGCACAAACCAATTCCGTGTGACTTTACCCTTTCTGCCCCTTACAATTGCACTTTCCAACACGGCTGGTCAACAACCACTGCCATTCTGAAGACAAATATATGCCCACACGGTTTCCCAGGAAATCTGTCTGTGATCCTGTAGCAGTTGACCTACTTCCGGAATGCTGATAAATTAACATCTGTGTTTTAGGCACTGGAGACGGTCTGCCAGTGTGCACTGCAAGCTTTACAGGGAGACCTCACCCAGGAAGGAAAACCACTCAGCTGCTGAGTCCATGGGAGTACTGTGAATCTCCCACAACCTTGTTTTTAAAAAACTACTGTTATCTGCCAAAACAGCGGCAGATAGGCGAGGCATGCACAACCATCAGTGTCTTTTCTGCCCTGAGCTTGGTTCGGTCCATCCAGGGAGTTTCAGATGGTCACGTAAGCACACATCAGCAGACACGCTTGAGTCTCAGCTACAGGATGGAGGGCTCCTGACAGGCGGGACACACCATGGATGGCCCTGTGCACAGAACCACGCAAGCCTCGCTGCCAGCCGTATGTTCTGTGCTGTGACCCAGTAGACTAGTCCTCGGGGCAGAGTCGCCAGACTTCCTCCACCCCAGCACCACCCTTGGGCAGAGAGCAAAGCAGTCCCTTGCTGGTTCAACCCTGCAGGTTCCACCACAGCCCAGAGCAGCCCATTCCCCACCCTTTTTCTGTTGTCCATCCCCCCAGGGAGGAGATCACATGTAGATCCTTGTAATCAGTTCCCTCTTTCCAACCCACTCACCCTCTACCCTCCCAGTATCACCCCTCACAACCCTGGTCCTGAAGGGATCATCTGCCCTGGATTCCCTGTGCTCCTATCTATACCAGTGTACATTCTCTGCTCCATCCAGACTTGCAAGGTAGAATTCGGATCATGGTAGTTTGGGGGGGGGGGGTAGGAAGCATTTAAGAAACAGGAGAAAAGCTGTATTGTTCATTGGTGCCAGCTTTTCTTTAAAGCTTGGCTTCTCCATCCAGCACAGCAATTGTTGCAGTTATAGTCTTTCAATCCCACCGTTAAGAGCCTACCCCTGTGCCCACGGTTTTTCCATTTTTGTGTGTTTTATATTTGTTGTATAAAAGCATGTTTTATTCAATGCTTATTCAGGTATGGGTCATGTTTTATTATGTCCCTTGTTCCCTTGAAGGATCTAGCAAACCATTGGCAGCCCAGGGGAAGCAGCGGCAGGCATGCTACACTGAAACCAGGAAAACCTGAGTGGTGGGTGACCCACCAACTCTTCCAGCATAGCCCAAGCCCAGGGGGAGCAATGTCATTCAATACCATCAGTGTCAGTTACCGGGGGCCAGCTCCAGACTGGGACTGGGAGATGAACGTGCCTACATAGAGAACTCAGACCTACTCTGAGCAGGACCAACTCAGACTGTATTTACATTCCATCTCCCTGAGGGGAAGCAGGGAACCAAGTTAGGAAGCAAATCGGGGTTGTCCAGGTGCAGGGATTGCTCAGGGAAGCAGGCAGGAATAGGATTCAGGAAGACAGTGCTGAACGGGGCACCGAGAGGTAGCAGTCACTGGAGCACCAGAAAAAATCTGCACGGAGGGCGTGGAAGTGTCCAACCAGGCGTGGGCCTGGGGAGAGGAAATCCTTCTAGAGGTTAAGGGGCTCAGCTAGCTGGGGACGAGCCGCACAGCTGCTTGTCACTCGGGACGTGAAGGCAGAGAGCACACCACCCTCTAGGGCTGGGAAGGAAATTGGGGTGCAACGAACACCCTCCCCACCAACAAGGGCAGGACAAGGGCACAGGTGATGTCTAGAGGGAGACACTTCTCCCAGTGCTCCAACATCCAGCCCAGCTGAACAAACAGGTGGTTCACCCTGAACCACCCCCATGTCTGCTTCCTAGACAGATTTCCAAAGAGCATTAGACCATGTTTTCAAGCCACCGAATTCAAAAGGTTGTGCAAGGAAGCCCGTCCCTACATTGCTTGTGAAATGGACAATAAACCTTCAGTCGCCCATCTAAACGTCCTTTCAGGGTCCTGCTAAGGCTCAGGGTCAGCCAGGGGAAGGCTGCCAGCTGCCGGGGAAGAGGGCATCCTGCTCCCACCTAGAGCTTATTTCTACATTCAAGGAGCAACTTAGTGCTGCCTGGAGGAGCGAAGGATGTCCAGACATACATACTTTTGGGACATGTGATGAGAGAGCGGTCCCTGGAGGCGGGCATCATGCTTGGTAGAGGGGCAGCAGAGGAAGGCCCTCCAACTAGTTGGAGCAGACACTACAGCTGCCACAATGAGCTCGAGCACAGGAACAATTCTGAGCATGACACAGGATCACAGTGCCTTTCTTCAGTTGGGCCCATAGACCAGGAACGACTCAGTGGCACCTGTATCTCATGGTGCTCCCTCCTCTCCTCCAGATTTATACTTCCCAGTCCTTGGATCAGTCTGGTGTGCTTCCGTGGGGATATGGCCGACAGATGGCTGCTTACTGACAAGCCCCTAAGACGGCAGCCACACGCTGCGTGACCGTTACTAACATCTTTTTAGTGATGTTTTATGACAGCAAGTACCCAGCAGTAGGGCTATGTCACGACAGGGACAGAACACTGGCTTCTGCCCTGGCCAAGGAAGACAAAAGGACTCAGCACTAGCCTGGTGAACACTTGCACCTTGAGCAGGCTGGCCCTCAGTGGAAATTCCAAGGCAAGACAGGACACCAGAGAACCCTGAAGCATTGTAGACATGCTGACTCAGAGCAAACCACAGCCAGACAAATTTGAAAACGGATGTAGGAGATTCAAGGACAAGGATAAACAGAACTGACCACAGTTGACCATCTACAACCTTTCCTCCCCCAGAGAAAGCCCCTCCTTTTTTATCAACCGTGGAGGGGACGGCAGGACGCCCGCTTCCCTGGAACAGAAGTGCATCGTATCTAAGCTGCAAAAGTCCTTTTCAACTCCTGACACCTGGGCTGCATTTGAATTTACTGCTTTAATAAAACGGGCAAATCCCATCCTGTCCTATAGTCTTGCTGTGAGTTGGCATCTACTCTGATCTTTCCTCATTGTCTCTGGTTCACGTTAGAGACACATCGCAATGGAGATGCATTTAGGCCTGCCCACTTGTTGTAACTGCACTATTTGCCCTTGTGGAGTTGAAGTTTCCTGTAGATTACAGAAACAAGTTTCCTGTCTGATAGCTCATTTGCAAACATTTTCCCTGGTCTGGGGACTCCCAAATTGACCAAGTATCTTCACACTTCCCAGGAGTCTTCATGGGGTGTTTTAACTTCGGTGCTACACCACCCATAGGGGTTTCAATAGTGATCCATGTGCAAAATCCAACAGGTAACTGGAGCCACCAAGTGGCTGCACCCCAGAACTATACTGGAAGGCTGATTTTGAAGATCAGCAGCAAGCCAGACCCGTAGCTGCATTTAAGTTCAAAATGACCAAGCCCCTCCTCAGATAACAAAGATGAGGCCTTTACTGTGAAAGAGTAATGGTTTCAGAAGTCCACAGGGGCAGATCTCACTGTCCTATAAGATTGCTGGGAGTCAGAATCCACTAGATTGGATCAGCCCCAGGTTTGCCTTTGCTTGCGACCTGTGTGACCCTGTGATACCATCAAGTACAGGGTTGTGTTAGGTAGCTGGAGGCAGAATTAGGGATTGTCCCTCTACATGCCAAAGCCACCCCTCCCCCCAATTACAGGAAGTTGGAAGCTGCTTAAGGCTGGAGATCATCAAACTCCCAGCTAGGAAGGTGTGGTACATCTAGGTGGGCTTTGCACCTGGATTGGCCCATCTGGGTCAGATGAATTTAATTCAGCCAATGGGGTCAACCAGGCTCATCTACCACGCCCTCCCGAGGAATTGAAAAGGCAGGATTCCTTCTGAGCAGCTTCTAGGCAGGCTGTACAGGGAGTAAGGGGTCCTGAAGGTGCCTGTGTAAACCTGAAGCTTCTAACCTTCATAGAACTCACTTGGAGAGCTAACCCTTGTGGCTGGGAGAAGCAACATGGCGGCCGAGCACAAGCCCAAGTTATCCCAGAATCTGCTGCGCATGAAGTTCATGCAGAGAGGCCTAGACCGGGAAACCAAGAAGCAGCTGCAAGAGGAGGAAAAGATCAGTGAGGAGCACTGGTACCTGGATCTGCCGGAGCTTAAAGAGAAAGAGAGCCTCTTAGTCGAAGAGCAGAGTTTTTTGCAATGCGAGGACCTTCTCTATGGAAGAATGTCCTTCGGAGGATTTAATCCTGAAGTTGAGAAACTAATGCTGCAGATGAACTCCAAGAGCAGAACCCAAGAAGTTGAAGATTAAATCATGGAGGTCGATGTGCCAGATGAAGACATGGCTGGAAGATACGAAAACCTGGTGGGGACTATCGGAAAGAAGTTCGCCAAGAAGAGAGACCGGGCCAATTACAAAGATGATGAAAATGGGAACATGAAACGAAAACAAAGATGTTCTTAAACCCCAAGATTGAAGTGGCTGCCTGCAGAGGTGCCTCAGGAAGAGCAGCCTTTTGGGGAAGCTCAGCTTCTTGCGGTGTCATCTTTGGAAACTCTGGTGTGTATTTCCAAGTACACACTTGGACAATGCTATTCCCAAAACAGATGTGTGGTGAATGTTATACATCTTTTTGCCCTAATGGGGTTTGTCAAGAAGGGGTTTTACACTGTCTAGCTTCAAATGTACATATCGTTTTCATGAAGATGTTTGTGACCTTGGATTTAAAAATTAAAAAAGAGCTCTAATAACCCTTTCTTTCAATAAATTAATCTTACTGTTTAAAACTCACTTGGATCACAATCCAGGTTTCAGAGTGTTTCTTTCTCGAGCGAAGCCAAGGACTACCAATGTAACCCCTGAAAGTCAACACCGCAAGAGCACTACCCCCCCCCCCCTCTGCTGCAGGCCCACTTCATCCATTTGACACTTGCTGCTGCACTTTCTGAACCAAAGAAGCCTCGGTGGGGTAGTGGGTCATGTATTGGGCTAACTACTAGGAGGCCGTTCAAACCTGTCAGTGCCCACACCACGCACCCCTCCCAGAGGCAACAAAGGCTTCCATTACTCATATGGGAGCCCCTCTTTGGTGCCATGGTGATTACCCATTGAGCATCATCCACAAGGCCTGAAACTTAACCCCTCTGCATTTAAGACATACCAGGGGGGTGGGGGTGGGAGAGGTTCTACTCCTGTTCAACAGTTGTGGAAACACAGGCAGTTAGTTCCACTCTGCTATAAGAGTCTCTCCCTCCCTCTAAATCAGCATTGAGACCCCAGTATGTTTATTTCCATTGTCCTAAAATGGATTTTGAAACACACAAGGTCTGATTTATACCAGACTCAAGGACCGCTGAGTCTGATTTGGTTTGTTCAGGGGAAGACTGCTTTCTCTGCCCCACATCCCTTGTGCCAGTTAGTATTTGCCACATAACTTCTGGCTATCAGAGTTCAGGAAGCCTATGCAGGCCATGCATCCCAGTGTTTACTGCTGAATAAAGGCCAGTAGCCAACAGTCTGCCACCCCTTTCACAGGTTACTTGCACTGGTCTCAAGGACCCCTCAAACTTTTGGAGCACCCCCTTGTGTCCCAGGGCATACAAGTAGCCAACAGAAGCATGCTAACACCGGTCAACTCCGCAACCAGGTGAGCACAGCACCGCAAGGTTGGGCAGCCAGCTCAAGCAGAACAGGAACCTGAAACGCTGCAGCTGCACTGTCAGCCTCTGACAGCAACCCCCTCCTCTCCCACCCCAACTCCTCTTGAAGTGGAAAATAGGTTTCCCAGCACCCCAAGACTTGTTTCACTTGAGATCCCACGCTGTTTTGCAGTCCCTCTTTTCTAGCAGTGTCCGAGCCAGAACTACCTGCGATCAGCTGCGCAGTAAAAGCCCAGTTAGGTCACTTCCCCCTTGGTTGGGAGTTAAACACTTCTTAAATCCCTCCCCCACCAGACTAGTTCTTCCAACCAGTAACAGCCCTTCCGGCTGCCCTCCCCCATGTTGTGCCTTTGCCTGGGGAATTCAGGTTTTCCTACAAGGACCACCATTTTTAAAGGCCCCTTACAAGCTCAGTCTTCACAGTGCTTCATGACAAACGTAAAGTCATCTGGCTTGAGTATGGGCCTTGCACCAACTGTGCACAGCCATTAACACACGAGAGGTGGGAGGAAGGAGATCGCCCTTTTCAAAAAGGCAGCTAAGAGCAGGAGACACTTATTAGTAAGTCTGCTGAATGCAGCAGACTGGAGCAAGCTAGCCAGGTGAGCTGCATGGGGGAGGCCAGGGAGGCCCAGGGGGAGGAGCTTGGGACATTCCTGTTGTTGCAGCCTTTAGCCTAAGGCGGCGGATACAAAATGGAGTCTGGTACCCTAAGGACCTTAGAAGGCTGTTATTAGAAGCCATTGCAGGGTGAGGAGAAAAGGCACTTTTCCTTCAGTAGAGATTACCCCTAACGGAGGGAGAAACCCACTGGCGGTACACTTCCGCCTCACAGAGCCCGCTTTGAAGTTGGAATCCACCGAGCGGGCATGGGGCCTTTGGAAGCTCTGCCAACAGTGGTCACAATAACCAGCTGCTTCCTAGGCAAGAAGGCTCACCAAAACTTCGGGGATTTGCAAACTACTAACCATGTGAGGCGCTTGAGAATGTGGTGGGCAAAGTTAGCAGTTCAGAGAGAACAGCTGCGGCCTCCTGTTTTACCAATTCCAGAACTCCCCTTTCTTTTAGGGCCACTCTGAGTCAGCATCTACTAGACCCCAGTGAGTTGTGAGTTACCTTCTTTAGAAATGAAGATTTCGAAACTTATTCAGACTGTTTGTGAAATAAGTTGGAAGTTGAAAGGGATCTGGATCAGCTAATTAGGTAAAACCGGCCTTTTTTTTTTTTCAGCCAAAATTTCCTGGTAGATATATAGGGGTTGGGGGAGTAAGCCAGGCTTAACAGCAGCTGCAGCCATCTGTGAGATGCAGCTGACAGATCTGCTGAACCTGAGACTCCTGTTACTCAGACATGTAAATAGGCAGAATCATCCCGCCCAATAACCCCACGACCTTTGGAGGAAGGGCACCATCCAGGTGGGCCCAGGAACACGTGCCAAACACTGAGTACGGGCTTTACTGCAGTGTCCATTCGTGGAGTTCATGATCCTACAATCATACATCCAAAGGGCATGGGGGAGGCCAGTTTTTTTTAAAAAAACAATTAGGGGCTCATACAACTCTTATCACAGTCCATACATATACATACATCAATTGTATGAAGCACATCTGTACATTCTTTGCCCTAGTCATTTTCTTTTTTTCTCTTCTTTGTTTACATTTTATTAGGGACTCATGCAACTCTTATCACAATCCATACATATACATACATCAATTGTGTAAAGCACATCCATACATTCCCTGCCCCAATCATTCTCAAGGCATTTGCTCTCCACTTAAGCCCCTTGCATCATATGCCCTTGGTAATTTATACATCGTTATTTTGTCATATCTTGCCCTATCCGGAGTCTCCCTTCCCCCCTTCTCTGCTGTCCCTCTCCCAGGGAGGTGGTCACATGTGGATCCTTGTAATCAGTTTCCCCTTTCCAACCCACTCACCCTCCACTCTCCCAGCATCGCCCCTCACACCCTTGGTCCTGAAGGTGTCATCCACCCTAGATTCCGTTTCTTCAGCCCTCATATGTACCAGTGTACAGCCTCTGCCCTATCCAGCCCTGTAAGGTAGAATTCGGATCATGGTAGTTGGGGGGAGGAAGCATCCAGGATCTGGGGGAAAGCTGGGCTCTTCATCGGTACTACCTCGGACCCTGACTGACCCATCTCCTCTCCTGAACCCTCTAGGGAGGCCGGTCTGTAAATCACACAGACCACATGCTATTGGCCTCATACCAGTGACTTCATGCTATCTGGACTTGAGAAGCAAGAAGCTCGCAAGCAAGTTCTAGGAAACGAAGGTTTACACACGATGGCCAGGCCTTCCTCAGCCTGGGCAAAGAGCATTTCCTCCAGAGGAGAACTTACACCTTGCACCCAAGGCTTAGTGTTTCTTAGGCTTGGACCAAAACTCATGCTGCTGTACAGATAGATAGGTGCTGTCAGATCCCCTGACTGCTGAGAGCCTCGGAAGCTTTCAAAGAAGTAGAACCCTAATCAAGTGTGTGTGTGTGTGGGGGTGTTCCTTAACTGGAGTGCCTTCTGATAGCTGAGTTTGTGTGGCACGGCAGACACAGCTCCCAGAATTGTCTGTGGTGAACGGCTGCTATGTGGAGCACTCTTACTAGTTGTGTTAAGACTGGGTTTTCTAGAGAAATGCGGTCAATATGGGCTTCTCAGGTTGGCTCTCCAGGCTGATTAGGCTGAACAGCATTGATAATGCTGTCTCTCTACCCCTAAAGGCATGGCCACGTCTGCCGCTTACTAATCCAGGGTGTGAAGTAGCAGAGCGAATATCCACAGCACCACCACCAACAGATGAATGCTGCTGAGAGGAGAGGCCCTGGGTGACCGTGTGTTTGAGAATGTCCAGCACTGTCAGGATGAGAAGTTCAGGGAAGCTGGTTGGCTGGTCCTCCTTACAGTAGAAAATGTGATCAAGGAGGGGGATAATCTCAGAACCTCAAAAGCACCCCTCAAATGCCGAATAACAGACCAAAAAACTTCTGATTGTGCTACAAAGGAGAACCTTCTCTCCCTAGTCATAGAGCTGACATTGCCCTAAACCAAATCCAGAGTTTCATACAACATGAGCTGAATCACAGAACTGTGTCTGAGATAAAAGGGCATTGAACAGAAAAATTGGGACCCAGAGTATGGGATGGGAACATATGGGCTGATGATCCAGGATTCTGGGCCCCTAGAAATCATTGATCCACCCCACTCAATGGATCCACTCCTCCCAGCTGAGGGCATTAATCCACTATCAGTAAAACAATTCACACCTGAATAGAACCACCAAACTGTTCAAGTTGAAATGCCAGGTGGGGCTGCATCTGCAGCATTGCCAGAGGGAGATGCCTTACAAGATCCTGCTGAGGGCACCCAAGAAACACCCTCATTTATTTAAAGTTCCTAAAGTTGAGGTTCAGATAATTACTCGGGAAGAAGTGCACTACACTCAAAGATCTGCTCCAGTTTTCTAATACATACAGTATCCCACACCCTTAGTAACCAATCCCAGTGATTGCTAGGGGTCCAAGAGAAGGGCAGCAGACCAAGAGGTGAAGAAGGCATCCAGGCAGAAGGCTTCCTCCTGCCACCCGGACAAAAACCCAGATGGATAATCCCCGCACAGCCTAACTCGTTCACCAGCTCTCGCAGGCCCTGGTGGTGCTGACCGATGCTGCAGCCAGGGCTGCCTATGACAAGGTCCAGAAGCCAAGAAGCAGGCAGCATTGAGGAACCAGAAAATTGGTGAGAGGAAGGAGGTGAAGCTGGACCTGGAGGCCCAGGAGCAGGAGGCCCAGGAGCAGGAGGCCCAGGAGCAGGAGGCCCAGGAGCAGGAGGCCCAGGAGCAGGAGGCCCAGGAGCAGGAGGCCCAGGAGCAGGAGGCCCAGGAGCAGGAGGCCCAGGAGCAGGAGGCCCAGGAGCAGGAGGCCCAGGAGCAGGAGGCCCAGGAGCAGGAGGCCCAGGAGCAGGAGGCCCAGGAGCAGGAGGCCCAGGAGCAGGAGGCCCAGGCCCAGGAGGCCCAGGCCCAGGAGGCCCAGGCCCAGGAGGCCCAGGCCCAGGAGGCCCAGGCCCAGGAGGCCCAGGCCCAGGAGGCCCAGGCCCAGGAGGCCCAGGCCCAGGAGGCCCAGGCCCAGGAGGCCCAGGCCCAGGAGGCCCAGGCCCAGGAGGCCCAGGCCCAGGAGGCCCAGGCCCAGGGCAGGGAGGAGGAGGGCAGCACCTGCAAGCTGGGGCAGGAGTGGAACACCTGTGAGAAGAGGGTTCCAGGCAGCTGGAGGAGCAACAGCAGCTGACCCAGGAGCAGATCCAGCACGAACAGAAGCAACGGAGAGGACAAGCAGAGCCTCCCCAAAGCAAAGGAACCCCCAAACTCAAACTGAAGTGGAAGTGCAAGGAGGAGGACGGTTCCCCAGGCGGCTGCTCCTAAGATGTGCTCTGCAGCTCTTCCAGAAGCACGGCCAGGTGCTCAACCCAGGACTGTCACAGGGCACGGTGCTGTCTGAGCGGGGCTACCAGAGCCTCCTCATGATGCGCTTGCGCCAGACAGCAGAGCGGCACAGCTGATGGCTCAGATTCCTGAGAATGAGGGCCGCCCATGTAGGCCCAGGCTCCAACCCCTCCCACAACACAGCCCTTTTCCTAATCACCAGTAAACTGCTATCAATTTATTCCCCTCCTTTTCCACTCCCCCACTTAATTCCTGTACCCTCTGGGAACTGTTACTGTCAGGGTCTGAGGGCCATCTATCTTGACTACCATGTACCGAACAGTCTTAAATGAACACATACAAGTCTAATGACCAATGAAGGAAACCTCACACCAATTCTTGACACAAGGTACAGTTTAAGCTGCAGGACAAGCAATCCCGTTGTTCAGTGTGGTAAATGCCCATCTGTCCCTCCTCAGGCTGCCAATGGCTACCAGTCAAGCATGGGCATGGGTCCACCCTTCCCCTGTTTGAACCCTGTTCTGACAGCAAGCTTTCCCCTGAGCACCACCTCTGTGCTGGGTTCGAGGAGTCCTTGCAATGCCCACACCTCTCTCAAGACAAGAGACAATGGAGTCTCTCTCGTAGGGAAGGTCACAGGTTCCACACGGGAGGATCAGCCAACAGTGACTTCTACTGTTTATCGGTCCACAGTCAACACCAACACCCCTTTCTCCTCAGCCAGCACACCAAGTCTCTTTCTGGTCTCAGGCTCAGCCAAGTGGTCCCTCGGCCTCAGCTGCTCTCAGTCCCAAGGAAGGTGCTGCTCCTCTGTTGTCCCAGAGCGTCTGTCCCAGGCTAGTGCTTCTGGTTTCAGTCTTTGCCACCCACGGCTCCTGGGGATGAGTCCCAAATGGCTCTGTGCCCCAGGGAATACCTTTGCAGGGGATGTGCTGCTTTGTGTCTCTGAGCCAACCACACTTTCACTGAAAACCAAGGATGGTGCCGTCACACCCTCAGCCAAGGAAGCTGGAGTGACTTGGCTCGAACCATGTTCTCTAACCAGGTCTGAAAGCTCTCCCCGCCGCCCCCAATTCCTGTCCATTAGTATAGTGCACAACATCCTCCAAAATAGGACAGTCAGAGCCTTGGAGTCCAGAATAAGATCACATCACATAATAATGGCCTGACAGGCCACATTAACTATCTCACAGTGGACCATTCTGTGGCTTCACGGCTTCTGCTCCCAACCTGTCAACCCTACACGTGGAGACTGAGTTGTGGAGGCCCCTCACAAGGCTTCAACCCTCCTCAGGAATTTCGTGCTTTGTCTGCTTTGTGTGAAAGCACTGTCATTTATCCCCTCATCGATCCATTTCCCATGGGCAGTAACTGACAAGGTGATCAAAAATCTAGAATAAACCAGACTGAGGATGTCAGATGGATTTTTGAAGGACCCATAGCATGGGGTCACTCTGCTGCACAAAACCCTCTTCATGTAATATTGAAAAGCAAGGATGTTATTGAAGACCAGAGTGCTCTTGACCCAAGCCACAGAATTCCTACATTGCATCATACCCTTGTAATTGTTGCACATTGCACAAGACTATAGAATAAATGCAGTTGAATTATGGTGAATCTTGAGGACTTGTTACACTCCTGGTAAAGATGACCCAGGAATGGGTCTGTCCACGGATCCTCTCATTGATCCTCTATTTGAGTGGATGAGGGAGGACTTCAATCCCAAATGAAACCCCACCACCCACAAAATGATCGACTTTGCAGACAAGCCATCACCCTCAGCACTCATGTGTCTGAAAGGAGGGAGAACAAGTCTCAGGCGCCTAAAAACTACGAAGGAACATGCTTCTTGATGTTTTTAAACCAGAGACCTCAATCAAGCCCCACACTTTGAAGACTGGCACGAGCAAACAGCGTGGCTGATTCCAGATTAGGGCAATTCCCACTGCAAAAGAGGGTCCAGGGCATACACGCGTAGTTCAGACAGTCCAGGGGTGAAGGGTGACATGTAACTCCCATTTGAAGGGCCTTTCCCTACAGGGGAGTGGTTACCAAGATAGGGGAAGACACTGATAGGATTCACCTGTGAGACCTTGGGGACTGGTTTCCTTATAATGCCATCCTCCTGCTGTGTGTAAATGAGCCCCTGAGAAGCAGGGCATACATATGGTTGTGAGCTTATAGCTGCCAAGAGCCAGGAATGAAGTGTGTCCTCTGGCCCCTGCATCTGGCTAACCCCTGGCATGATGTTTGCACTGCACAAGGCATTTCCAGCTTCGTGTGTTCAATGGGACACTGAGAACTCACAGAGCCCAGAGACACAGGGAAACTAGACTCCTGGCTGAGAATGGAGCAGCTGCATCTTGCAGGAGGAGTTGGGGCTGTGCTTCAATCGCCAATTCCTGGGGACCAGAGTTTGCTATTCAGTCTTACTGAAGACATTACCCCACAGATCTGGGGCCTGACTTTCCCCCCTTCCTTCATGCATGAATGGACACTGGTCTCACTCTGCACAAGGTGTTTGTTGTCCCACAGCCAGGTGGGCAGCGTGTGTTTCAAAGCTTATACCTTTGAGTGGACTCAGCCTCCACTTCTTTTTGATGTTTGGCCATCCCAGGATTTCAACTGTAACAGACCCCGATCTACAATCTCAAGACCCATCCCCCAAACGCTATATGCCAGCATGCACAGCGTTCACAGGGTGCCTCCCTCCATCAGGCAATTAACAGGACATTCGTTTTTCACGTGACACTTGAAGGACTGATGTAAGGAAGCTTGGGATTTGATCCTCACAGCAAAACTTTCCTCCAGGCCCTGCACTGCTCGCGTGGAGGGTCTGTGCTTGCTTCACACCAAGCAAAGCTGTGTCTCCAATTGGGAGGTCACATATCCTGTCTTTCTGATGCAATGTCACCCCCATTACAAAAATATCTTCTCCATGAAATCTTCCATTTGTGTTTCAACCCAAACCTGGTATGACTAAAGGTGGTTCCACACCATCTCTCAAAATCCTAAGGGTTTTCTCAACCCCCCCTTCTTTACACATCCATTCACACTTCCCCCCAAATGCCACAGGACCTTGGATGGAGAAGCTTTCAGACCCAGAAGTTGAACGGTCACCTATGTCTCTTGGTCAGAGGCAGGGCCACCCTTGCCTGAGAGATCCTGGAAAGTTTTCCCACTGCATGGAAACAGAGGAGCTGAGTGAAGGAAGGCATGCCAAAATAGCCTTGCGCACTGGAAGACACCTGCTGAGGACCGCACCCCTGAGCTGGCAGGATGCTTAGCTGGTGCCCAAGGCTTCCCCACAGCCTAGTTTCTTCTTTCCCCAAAAGGGCTTATTACTGGGAACCAGGTCTGAATTAACATAGATGCCGGGAGACCCCAAATGTTTTGACGGTCAGCACCACTCTTCTCCAGCCCTCCCTCTGGTTACTAATTCTCCAAAATGTCACCATTAGGTCTGTAGGACCAGGTCACCTTTCCCTTTCATAGGTCACAGTGGTCCCAAAGGACATTCATGACATGATGCTGATTAGGCCTTGTCAAGGTCAAGTCTCTGCAAAAGCTCTACTTCCTGGTCAAACATCAGTGTCCTTCACAGCGGAACATATACAGCCAACAAAATTTAGGCGCCCTTCTACCTCCATGGAATTTCAAGGGCTCCAGAGGTTAGGGGCACCACGCAACCAGAGGGAGACAGTCCATATGCTCTTTCCCACACGCCAGGCAGTGTGATGCTGAGTTAATAGAACAGGTGTCAGAAGTTCAAAAAACGTGTCCAAACTGATACCTAAGCGAGTGGATGTGGTGGTGACCACCAACCAAGACAACTGGACAGTCCCTCTTAGAAGTGCCTCAGGAAGGGAGGATAAATGCAAGGTGCAGGGTGGCACTGATGAACCTTTAGTTCGTTAAGATTTCCTCCCCTTACTACTCATGGTCCGGAGTTACTATTCCTCCCTGATCATGTTGGATTTGTACATTTATTATCACTCTGTATCGGGTAGTCAATATAGAAGACCCCTAAGAGTCCCTAACAGGAGTAAGGGTTCCCCTGAGGGGGGGGCGGTATGAGAGGTGGGTGGGGATAGGGGAGTTGAGAGCATTGATCATTATACAGCTCTGCCCAATAGGATTGACTAACAGAACTGTACTGTGCAGGAAGGATATCTTGTAAGGGGTTACAATAAGTCAATGGAAATACAAACCAAAACAAAAATCACACAGAAAGCCTGGTGGGATTTTGACTTTGGGAAATCCGTCTCCTTTGTGTGCAACTCTGGCTTCTCTCAAGTGACCTGAAGAGCTGCCGGCCACCAGTGAGGCCCAGGACGGGAGAAGCCCCTCAAGGCTGTCAGCGGCAGACAGTGCAGGTTGGAATCCTTGGAGGGACACGATAGGGAGTCACAGCGCAGACACTCGGGATTTGAGAGCAAAGCTCTGCCATCCCCCGAGGACAACTCTGCTTTGGAAACCCAGCTTTGGATCCATTTCAGACCATTTGAGTCTCAGTAGAGACTGAGTGCTCTCGCTGCAGGTCCATAAAAGCTTGGAGACAAACTGGCTGGGCTGAGCTAGCTCCTGGGACTTCCGCTCTCGCCTATTGGGCAGGAGGGGCTCGGGTTCTCAGGCATTTGCCTTTCAGAAAACTGGTCCTGGGAAAGATGGTAAAGTGCCTTCTTCACACCCTGTTTTCAGCATGCCCCTGAGGGCCAACCTCCACAAGTGGGGAGACCACATCCCATGGGCTGTCGTCCCCCAAGGGGTCCATTCTCACAGCCCAGGTGAACTGTCATTGTCAACAGACTGCAATCCCACTGGTAAGATTCCTCCTGCCTGAGGAACAGCTCCCTTCTCGATCTATTAACATCTTTTCCTTTCCATCCGGTCAGTTCTCCTCCAGGTCTCCTCTCAGAACTCAAAACAAACTCACTGCCATCAAGGTGATGCTGCCTCCTAGAGACCGCACCCCCTGTACACTTCTCACCCTGACTCTTCAAGGCAACTTCCTCATCAGTCTGCTGAAGAGCATCTGGTGGGTTCTAACGGCCAACGCCTTGTGGACGGCAGCCCCACTTGTGCGCCTTACACGACCCGGGCGCCACTCGAGTTACTGTAAATCAAGGTGCGTCTGAGAGGCATCTCCCTTTCCTGGTCAAGGTGGTGGCGTGTGGACAACCCACACTCTTTCCGTGTGGTGACTGATCTCAAGACAGCCACTCTTCATCAGTGTCTCCCTCCCTGATAGTCCACAGCTTCCTTTTATTTTCAAAGCCAACATTTGAGGGGAAACCTTCCTGGACAAGAGCTGGCAGATTGATGTCACCCAGATGCCACTCAAAGTGCCAATACCTTTGGCCCCAGTGGAGACTTTAGGGCTGAGTAGCATTTTCCAGCCACAAGTAAAAGAGCAGAGACTTTCAAGCAATCAATCATCCTTTGCTTAGGCCTGCAGCTATCGCTGTAGATAATAGGAATTTTTCTGAAAAAAACAACAAAGAGGTGCAAGTGCCCTGGCTCTTTTGCTCCTCAGTGTTCAGTGTTCGTAGAAAAGCTGCATCAGGACATTTGAAAAATGCCTACTTGTGGCAGAATGACAGTAAGACGTGGGCCTTACTGTTGCCTCTAGCCTTTAACATCAGAACCCTCCCTCAAAAGCCTTTAATCACCAGCCCATGGAACTGATGTACAGGACACCCTCGGGCACCTTTACAGCATCCACCCAGCGCAACTCATGCCTACCCATGACTGCCGTCAGCCCTGCACACTGCACTGCTGGGGAAGACAGCCACCCACATCCTCCCAGCACCTACACAAGACCTAACCCACCATTGGGGCCGAGAGATTGGGGCCTGTATGAAAGTAAGAAGCCTTTCTGGGTTAGTTCCATAATCCCCTGCCAATTTACGGATGCTAAGAAATCAGGTCGCAAGTTTACACTCACCAAGAGGATTCTGGGAACCTCTTTTTCTCCTGGAAGAGGACCACACTCCCTCTGCTTTCACCTTTCTGTTGACAAGACACATGGAGCCACACTGATGGAGCCAGAGCCCTGGAGCTGGAGGAGCCACTTGGAGACCCCTGCCAGCGCTAAGATGCTTCCAGCGCCAATGGATCCACAAGATTTTCCACCCACTGGCTTGTGTTCTTCCTGCATTTGGCATTATTGCGTGTGTTGTTTGAGTCTCAAGAGGAAATTATGGCTAGACATTAGACACATGGGGGCTAATTAATATCAGACTTATAGATGGAATTGATCTGGAATAGGCTGTCAGGTTTTCTTAATATACAATGACTGATATTAAGTTCTATCTTTAACATACAAGATGTTTCTCTAGACAACATTTTCTAAAAAATACTCCTGAAACCCAGGTTGAGATGCCCCCGGCTAGTCATCCAGTGCACGCCCATAGCAATAAGGAAAGGGAAGACACCCGGTTCCACTTCGCCTTCTTAAATACCTGCTCTCCTGATGCCCCATCGCCTTTCAGTTGTATCCAAGACCTCAGGAACCCTCTTCCTTCAGTCTGTCTGCCATTTCAGCCCACAGCACAGGAGCGCCAGTTCCTTTTGAGCCACCAGGCAAGCGCGCTGTGCACCCCTTGGAATCACGGAACAAACACATTCTCCACAGAAATCTTTGCCAAAACTCATGCCCCAAATAAACTACTCCAGTCTTAGAGGCCACTGGCCTAAAAATCTAATTTATTATCTCAAGCTCACTTGTACCAACAGCCCCACCAGAGTGCAGGGCATCTCTGTAAGGAGCGTTGCACCCACAACAGTCCAAGGCCACCACTTATCTCGGCCCGCCTGCCGACCACATCACAACCTAAGAATAAAAGGAAACCACGTTCTCATAATTCCTGAAGATTCCACACTGGGGCAGGAGCCTTGCAGAAACCGCTAAAAACTGCAATAGACTGGGCCTGGCCAAGGTGCTCCCCACTCATTCCCCTATTTTCCAATACAAAATGGGAGTTTCTCCAAGGTTCACTGCAACGCACGCACGCACGCACGCCCGCCCGCCCGCCTGCCCCCAGGCAAACAAGTTATCTCTGGCATTCTCCACAGAGAAGCAGTCAAACGTCTCAGGTGCACAGTTGTTTTTCTAGGAGCAAATCTTCACTTTCTGCTCCACAGGACAGGCTAGGTAGAGAGGGGTTAGGAGGATGCTGACAAGACTCACAGCTTCATGACAATCCCTCCCAGCAGAACAAGGGTCTCTCTTCCTCGGTGGCATCTAACAAGGACATTTCCTTTGTCATGTGGAAGCTCCAGCAAGGAATCCCACACCGTTCCATCTTTCCGATTCTGAGCCCACATTATAGATCCAAGTGGAAACATCCTGAGGTTCCCTGCGAACCCCCTTATGGATCAGGGGATTTGAATAGGAATGAGGTTCCTATCAGGCTCAGGTTTCTAGGTGAACCCCTCAATTTCTGCATCTCTGGAGATTAGGGCGTCTATTGATCCCCACGGTCATTTAGACAATCTTGAGAATGATTTTCAGGCAGAGTACATGCCAGGGTGGCCATTCATAGTTGGAAAAACTAGTCTGTTGAAAATGACAGTCACATACTAGTGGGGGGAGATAAGGCAGTTTTGCAAAGCAGGCAGCCCAGAACCTTTTCACCAAACCCACTGTGGAATGAACCAAAAGGCTGGGGGGATTGAGAAAAACAATTGAGAGGGGAGAAGGGTGCATTTGGCCTTAACTGCCTATGGTCCAGCGAGAAGACAGCCCCATCTTTTTCTAGTCCTGTTAGGCATATTGCTTTCATCTAATCAGCCTGTAACAACACTGGACAAGGAATGGACCTGAACAGAGGGTTGAGGGAGGGTGTCTGAGCTGGGACCCAAGAGGGTTTGGGCAAGTCCATTGAACATTAAGGCTTATTCTGAGAACCCCTCCCACAGCTGGATGCCCATGATGGCAGACATTGCAGAATACTGTGCCCTGGGGCAGAGCCTAGCTGGGGAGCTGAGATGAAGAAGCCTCCCCTAGATGGCGCTGTGCAGAGCTGCCTGAGGGTGCAGAGCTGGACCTTGCTGCCCAGGGAGGGAGGGAAAGTATCTGAAGCCACAGCAGGCCTGCCTGCCAGCACCTGGACAAATGATTGTCCCCAGGCTGTCCTGGCCTGGGTTTCTTCAGAGGGTCAAGGGGGAAGGGGAGGGGCCTGGAACCACCAGCCCTACCGCCATCATCACGGCCATATGAATTTCTTCGTTCAATCATTGATCTCCTGTCAACATGAAAATGTTTAAAATATTCGTTGCAGCATGCTATTTTCTGACTGCTTGCAAGGAATCGTTCAACTCAGCAGAGTAAACCCGGCCTGGAACAAATATGGGGATGCGTATCGGGTTCTTGGTCTTCCGTTTCTGTGAACTTTGATGACCACTTTAGGGCCTTCCCCCCAACCCACCTCTCAGTGGCGCTTCCATACTCTTCCTCCAACTGGCTAACCACCTTGCCCACTCTTGAATATGAGTGTCCTCATCCTCAAACATCTGGTGTGCCCCCACCCCCATACTCAAAGCGTTCAGAGAATACACCCTCCCTATGTCCAGGCTCCTGAGCAATGATGCCTCCTAACTCAAGGTCACACTGCCGCTGGGGTTCAGCACTTCCATTTGGGCAGATACCCTAGAAAACAGAGCAACAATTTTGTTGGCACATGACCTAGTTTGTATACGTATCAAAAACAGTCCAGCCCTTGGTTTGCAGGCAACAAAAAGAACCAACAGGCTGTCCAAACAGTCTGTGCATCAGCCTAAGTAGCAACTGCAAACGCTAAGTCTGTCTGGCTTGGGAATCTATACCAATTCTTGCCCCCTTTTCTGGGAATGACCAAAGTTAAGACCCACCAAGTTTTCCTCGATGTTCAAAAAGAATAAAGCTGAATGTCACAGGAGCAACGGCAGTCTGTCTGGTCAGTATTGAACCCGGGACTGTGTCACGTGTTCACTCTCACCGCAGATGGGTGAATTGCTTTCTCACCCAATCTGACCACAGACTGAAACAGAGGACCCGGGGTGTGGTGGTGGTGGTTCTACTCCTGTTCAAACATTTCCAAAAATGCACACGGGCACTTCCACCCTGCTTTAAAAGGGTCACGATTTTTGTGTTGGCATTGATGCCACAGTATTTCCATTCACCTGAAAATTGACTTGGAAACACACAGAGTGCGCCATGAATCAGAATTGACTCAAAGGCTGATGATTCTTTGGGTTTTCATTGTACCCAGAAATCATCTCAGGCAGAGAAGTGTTGCTTCCCCCCACAGAGGGAAACATAAAACTGGGTCTCTCCCATTCCAAGCTTCACCACTGGGACAGAGGCAACACCCCCGGCCCCCCCTGGGGCCCCTTGCCCAAATATCCGTGATAAAGACGAAACCACAACGATGCCAACTGCAGGAGGAAAGCCATGTAAGCATCTCAACACTGGCTGGGGTCTCCACGTGTCTTCTCCAGCACTCTGGAGTGCATTAGGATAGGTCCATGTGGCTTCTCCTCAGGGACATCTCACAGGAAGTGGCCTTGCCAGCTGAGGCACAGAACTAGACCAGTCAAGAACAAGAGACAAGATGGGGGATGCTCATCAAGCCATCTATTTTTGCTCTTCAATTAAATGGCCCTTTAATTAATCTCACCAGTGTTCATTGGCCATGTTGGCACAATAAACCTTAACTATCACAGATGGGTAATAGGTCAACAGGCACCTGCCTCAACATCTTATTCCTCGTTGAATAAATGAAGAACATGTGTCTGTAGGAATTAAGAAGAATCACCACCGATCTGAGAGACAGTTTCTGCAGCCTGGAGGGTGAGAACAATCCTCCAAGTGAGCCATCAGCTTTGGCTCGGGGTCTCTGCGGTGAACTGCCACCTTTAGGGACCTGCTGCTACTACTTTGTCTTTATTTCTTACAAGAACCATCCATTTCCAGCTCAAATGACTATTCACCTCAGATGGGTGGCTTGCTTCATCACACTCTGACCACAGAGTACGCTTGTACTGGCGTGTGAAACACTATTCCTTGGGGTTCTGCTTGTGTGTTTTGTGCAGATGTCCACGGATCAAAGGAGGTAAACTGACACCAGCAGTAAAACCAGCAGTAAAGCTAAGAGGAAATGTGCAAGACACAGTTAAAAAAAAACCAACTCCTCGAGGCATTTCAAGCTGGCGACTGTTTGCCAATTTGGTGCCACAGGACAACATGGTCAAGTCCACATAATCAAATTACAGATTTGAAGAAGTAGATGAGGCCACAGGTGTAAAACCATGAACCAAAGAACTCAGACCATCGCGATGTTGGGAGCCTGTTAATTTGGATCAATCTGACAACTCAATGGTGACAGTGTCCCAGACAGTGATAGGGTACAAGCCTTAGAGCCTGAAGACCAGTTCAATGAGAACACGTGTGGGAGTGTGTGTGGATCAGCCACCACCTGTTCAAAAACTGTGGCCTGTTTTGAAAACAAGTAACAGGCACACACGGGTGCTAAGGGTGTGGGTAAGGGGCGAGGGCAAATAAAGACCAAGCACATCTATTTGTGGCTGAATGTGCTCAGTACACGGAAGCTGTGGGTTTTGTTTCCCAGCAAGCGCAACCAAGCCAGACTTTTGGGGGGACATATGTCCAAAAAGGCCCTTGATTTCAAAACACAAGAAGCGTTTGCAAGGCCCTAAGCCTGTAACAGAACGACCCCAGCAAGAACAGCCTCTCTCAAGGCATGGCCAACATGTGTGCGCCACAACAGCAGGCTGGGGGTGGGGATTTTCAGGGGTCCAAGCTGTGCCTCGCCCTCAGCTCTCCTGACACGGAAGCTCTCTGCTCAGACTGAGGGTGCTAGGCAAGTCTCCCTCCATGGCCCAGACTATCTCTGGATCCCACCTAGAGGCAGCACAGCCCTTTCAAAGCCACTTCAGATCGAGATGCCCCAGCTTAATTTTTCATCCCGGCGACACACAGCAGGGTCTGTGACAAGTTCATCCACGTGGGATTTACCACAGCTCTGTATTCTCTTCCTCCCATCATATAGCCTCCCCGCTCTCAGGTCCAGAGGGCCGTGAGGACCACCCTTCATATATCAAGGAAATCCAGCCAAGGGGGTGGGTGGGTGAGCAGGAACAACTGCCAAGTGCAGGGCAAACTGGAGAGCAGGGCTCAGAAATGCTTAGAGCTCAGTTGTCTCGGCACTCAAAACAATCCGCCTCAGTGAAGCACCACGGTGTGTTCCTGGCATGCCCAACAAAGGCCATGAACAATTGATCACAGGCGCAGGTAAACCCGAACACTTCAGCTGGAGCCAATCTCACGGACAGGATTGGGGCCCATCCTACACCATGAGCAGATTCATAGCAGAACAAAAACACAACTCAGAACCAGCCGCTTGCCTGGGAGGACATGCACAGCCCAACTTGGCCTCAGGGACCCAACAACTTCAGGCAGAGGGTGTCAGGGACATGTAAGGACAAGTGACATCACTGTCCAAATAAGACATTAGTTGTTCCTGGGTGGAAAGGACCAGGAGTTGACGACAGATCATCAGGACACCACAGTGCTACCCACCCTCCTCCCTGCAATATTTCTTTTCAAAAATCCACAAGAGCTGATCTAACCATGTCCTATAACACTGTTATGAGTCAGAATCAGTTAAATGACACCACCCAGTTTGTGCTCAACAGGAGGGGGCTGCTGGCACTGTCGGGCACATGGTTGGGCTGCCAGTTTAACCCCTAAATCAACACATCTAACATCCCACCCCCGCCCCTGGCTTTGCTGCGTATGTAAAACACATCCATTTCACATTTGCTAATAAATGCACCTGGTTTGAACAAAATGAACCAGAGGGGCCTTGTTTGAGTCCTGGGAATTAGGACTCGGGCTGTTAGGTTTCGGGCTGCTAAGGACAAGGCAGGTAGTTCAAAAGCCCTAGTCCCCAACAGAAGGCTTTCTATTCTGCATACGGAGCCCACAGAGCAGTGCAACCCATAAAGTCAGAAGTCTAAAACAGAGGACCCGGGGTGCAGTGGTGGTGGTTCTACTCCTGTTCCACCTTTTCCACAAACGCACACGGGCACTTCCACCCTGTTGTAAGGGTCACGATTTTTGTGTTGGCATTGATGCCACAATATTTCCATTCACCTGAAAACTGACTTGGAAACACAGAGTGCGCCATGAATCAGAATTGACTCAAAGGCTGATGATTCTTTGGGTTTTCATTGTACCCAGAAATCATCTCAGGCAGAGAGGTGTTGCTTCCCCCCCACAGAGGGAAACATAAAACTGGGTCTCTCCCATTCCTCCAGGTGATCCCTTACTGGATCAGCTTCACCACTGGGACAGAGGCGAACCTCCCCCCCCCCAGGGGCCCCTTGTCCAAACATCCGTGATAAAGACCAAGCAAGCACACCAAGGTGTCTACCGACCACAGAAGCCTGAAAACTAGTGTGCTGGCCCAAATGGGCCAAGGTGAGTTCTCAAACTCTAGACCTTTCCCCCACCCCACCTTTGTTTCAGTTAGCCCAGGCCCATCCATCAGCCACCGAATAAACAGGGAGGCCTGCTGCCCAGGACCACAAGCAACCATATGCAAGACCTGCTTGTGAGTCCTGCCTTCTGATGCCAGGATCCCTTTTCAAGCAGATCCAGCTTGGGAATGACTGCACACGGCACCTTCCCCTAGTAGCAACCTCTTATTCGGGCTGTTCCAACTCACAGGACAGAGACCACGATTGGGAAAGGCAGAGAGAAAGGAACTGGCTCCAATAGGAATCCTAGATAGGAAACAACTTCATGGGAGGAGAAAGCCTTCCTGTGCTGGAGGGACCAGCCTGCTTGTAGTTCCCAACGACTCACCTTGGAGTAAAGAAACCCAGTATGTAACCCACTGAGTCACCATGGCTCATTTTCCAGCCTGTTCCAAAAAGGAACGTGAGGTTGGCACAGGAATGTGCAGCATTTTCGTTCTGTTGCCCATGGCATCCCTATGGCTCAGAGCAGACTCAATGGCACGGAACTGTCTGCCTCAACGTCAGCTCACCTTGGATCACTAGAAGGCAAAAATCTGCTCCTCTTTTGCAAGATAGCTGTGGACAGTGGTGGGCACCACATGGAGCTACATGAGAGCACACAGTAAACACACCACCCTCACCCCACGTTTGCAGTGTTCCACCCCCACCTGGAAAGGTATCAGATCAGTAGCTCCCAAGCCAGAAAGTTTAGTCATCTCCCCTGAAATTGTTTGAAGGGTCAACACGTTTTAAGTAGCAGGCAGACCAGACCTTCTTAAAAGCAAAAAAGGATGGTGAACTGCTCTTGGGGTTGACTTGAGAAACAAATCCATAGAAACCCCTATTTTAGAAGAGTTTTATATATGGTTAAGTACATTAAGAAAGTGTCCCAACCCAGTGCTGCCCAAGTCCTTAAGTCGAACATCAGCCCATATGCAGGACATTGATCTACAGCGTCTTCCTCAAGCTCACAAAACACACTGCAATGATGCCAGCTGCAGGAAAGCAGCCGAATCAGTAACCATGTAAGCATCTCAACACTGGCAGGGGTCTCCACGTGTCTTCTCCTGCACCCAGGAGTGCATCAGGATAGGTCCATGTGGCTTCTCCTCGGGGACATCTCACAGGAAGTGAGCCTTACCTGCTGAGACAGACAACTAGACCAGTCAAGAACAAGAGACAAGAAGGGGGACGCTCACCAAGCCATTTATTTTTGCTCTTCAAATAAACGGCCCTTCAATTAATCTCACCAGTGTTTATTGGCCATGTTGGCACAATAAACCTTAACTATCAGAGATGGGTAATAGGTCAACAGGCACTTCCTCAAAAACGTCTTTTTCCTCGATGAATCAAGGAAGTTGATGTATCTGTAGGAATTAAAAAGAATCACCACCTGGCCTGAGAGTCACCAGTTTCTGCAGCCTGGAGGGTGAGAACCATCCTCCAAGTGAGCCATCAGCTTTGGCTCGGGGTCTGTGTGGTGAACCTGGTTCTGGTTTGTCTTTATTTCCTGCAAGAACCATCCATTTCTAGTTTCTAGTTTACTCTCAGCAGCAATACAGTACAGGACATCACCACCCCAGGGAAGACTGCCTGCCTGAGAGGGGCCCACACCTGTATATCTCCCATCATGCTGGGCTCAAATGACTATTCTCTCCTCCCAGAGAAGGGGCAAGCTCCTGTCAGGAGTCATTACATGTCCTGAACACCAGGCCCACCATCCTATCCCGTAAGGACACAATGTCCCATTGTACCAATTTGGAGCCCATGCCAGAGATCCAAGTGGAAACATCCTGGTTTCCCTGCTAACCCCGATGTATCAAGGGCATATGAAAGGGAGTGGGGGGGGGGCTCCTATCAGGCTCAGGTTTGGAGCGGAAGTGTCTGCAGCCTCAGCGGGGCTTTCAGCTTGCCTGCAGACACTTGGACATGTGACTGTCTCCAGGCTGTCCTGGCACAGGTTTCTTCATTTGAGAGCCAAGTGTGAGGGGCAGGGGCCTGAAGCCACGAACCCTCCTATTTGCATTTCTTCACTCAGTTCTTTCCTCGCCTGTCAATGTGAAAACGTTAAAGGTTCCCATTGCAGGCGTGGTACTTCCTGACAGCTGTTACAGCCACTGCAAGGAACCCTTCAGCCCAACAGAGCAAAGGACCGCATGCAAGAGCGGCCAGCATCAGAAGTGGAGCCAGCTCAGCTTTGTAGTGACTTATGGTTTGGGGGTGAGAGTGGCACAGGGGCATCATGAGGACACCAAGCTGCACAGTGGCCAGCACACGGGGACCTTAAGCTATTTGAACAAAAGCGAGCCAGAGAAGGTCTGACCCCAGAGATAAAGCCACAGCCAAGGTGCAGGTAACCAGGTAGCATGGTGCCCATGAGAAAATTGACCCCACAAACAACATGGGGATTGTGAACTTCGACAACCACTCCAAGCTCCAAAAGCTCACTTCTCCACCCCCTACTCCCAGTGGTGTTGCCACAGTAATCTTCCAGCTGGCTGACCCCTCCTTACCCACCTTCGTTGAGTGTCCCACACCCACAGGCGTCTGGTGTGCCCCCCCCAAAACTCAATACACTCATAGACGACACCTCGGTATGCCCAGGCCCCTGAGCAATCAATGATGCCTCCTAATCCAAGGTCTGCGGATACCCTATAAACAGGGTAATATTTGTGTTGGCACAACTCAGTTTGTGTATCAAAAACTAAGCCTAACATTTGGTTTGGAGGCAACACCAAAACCAACAGGCTGTCCAAACAGTCTGTCTGCATCAGCCAAAGTAACCACTGCAAACCTTTTAAATTGCATCAGATCATTGTCAGGTACTGCATTCCTAATGACTATCAGTTGGATGTGTCAGATGAGCCCCCTACCCGCCCACACATATTGGCCAAAAGAAAAGCTACTCACTGCCATCCTGTCCAATGCCAACTCAGCGACCCTCAGGGCAGAGTATGTCACGGTGGGTTACAGAGCCTACCTTCCTTGTGGGTGACAGGGGTCAAAAAGCCCCACCTTCCGCCAAAGCATCTTCCGCCTGATGGTTTTGGACGGCCTGCCGTGCTGTAAGCAGCTCCAAGCACAACCACTATGCCACCAGGCCTCGTCTCAGGTTGGCAGGCACTCCATGACTTGCCTGGAAAGGTCTTTTCATTTGCTGATGGAGCAGAACCCAGTCATCAACTTCAGACAATTGGAATCAATGGATGAAGCACGTTATCAGGGGAGACTCCAGTCATGTGGAAGGGACATCACGCTTGGTAGAGAGGGGCACCTCAAA
This sequence comes from Tenrec ecaudatus, assembly GCF_050624435.1. Lineage (NCBI taxonomy): Eukaryota > Metazoa > Chordata > Mammalia > Afrosoricida > Tenrecidae > Tenrec > Tenrec ecaudatus. The sequence goes on along the minus strand of NC_134532.1, from coordinate 215,248,362 downwards.
AGAGGGAGACCTGACCAGATGGAACCACAACTGTCCTGTGTCACCCTATCATGAATGTTAAGCCCACTGTTGGGGCTATAGTGTCCACCCTTATCCCTAAGGCTCTCTGAGCCCGTAATGATGTCACATCACTTAAAGCTGAACTCACCCTAACCAGCAGTTGGGGGTGGGAGTGGAGACATGTGGGAGGAGCAGCATCTTTTTCACCTGTCTACCCTGCCCTGGGACGGCTAGGTCCCACTCGACCTGCATGAAACCCCTGCCAATGCCGGGATAATTCTTTCGCCACTGAATCCCCAAGACTTTCAAAACACTAACCTGTGATCATCCTGCACTTGACAGCATGTGTCTTGAGTATGAAGCAATCGATAGATTGGTATCACGCATACGGGCAATTATCAGACTTATGGACTTGATCTGGACTGGGATGTTTCCTGACATCCAATTATGGAATAACTGATATGAAGCTTATACCCAGTAGTGTATGAATTTGTTTCTCTATTGAACCCAGACTAACAGTGTGTAAGACTCATGCCTCCCATACCTCTGTAAAGTAGACCCTTTCTCGGAACACAAGCAAACACATACTCAGCTAAACGCTAAGCCACCGACGAGGTACATTTTTCCGTCTCTCCAGGGCAACAAGTATTACTAGAATCAAAGCCAGCCTGGTCCCCCCCTAGCACCTAAAAGGGAAGGATCACGCAGGTCCTCTGAACTATACAACCCCTTCCAACAGCAGGAAAACGTCAGGAAAACCCAACTGGTATTGCCTTTTTATGGTCAACCCTTTCCGTCCTAAACTTCCATCCTCATCTAATCCATCTACGGAGAAAATTAACCAATCTGTGTGAATTCCTATGCCCCCCAAACACTAGGGCCAGCAAAGCTCAGATTCTCTCTTCAACCGTTCTAGATTCTGGAGGAAACAGATGCCCACACTTCTGCAGGGCAGGTTCCACACCTTCCTTCAGTGCAGGTATCCTCGTGGCTCTACCCTCCTGGCAACAGCCATGACGCCTTTGGGGAGTGGACTGAAGACCTCGGGTGATCGGTGCCTCTGATATTTTCCTGTGAGGAAATTGGAACTTTCACATTCCTTCTAATCTGTTGCCTAGCAAACCACCTCTTATACCACTGAAACTCCCATGTTTGCTGACCCAATGAGTCACTATTCCAGTAAAGTCTGGAAAACCCTTATGGTGTCAGTCAGTCTCCTGTGGGTTCTGCCACTCTGTGATAAGTTTTATTGTGCCAACCTGGCCAAGAGAACATGTGTGATTAATCAAGTTGCCATTTGATTGCAGGACAAAGTGATAAATCGCTCTACGAGGCCCACCTCCTTTCTCCTCTTGCTCTCTGGTGGTCCAAGGGTGCTGCTGCTTTAGCCAGTTCCCTGCCTCAACTGTGAGCTACACTGCCCGTGGACCAAACCAATCCGTGGATCATGTTGCTAGACCTTGGGACTCCTGAGACTTGCTTCGTCACGCTGCTGGTCCGTTCACATCGCTTGAGTTTGAGGCTGGTGCCTTCTGTCACCTTGCACTGCTGTGTTCATTGGATATCCCACCCAGGCCTGTGCTTCCTAAGCTACGGAGCTACTGACTGTTGGTACACCACTCTGCCATTTGCTTCCTGTAGGCAGACTCTGCTCTCTGCTTCCTTCACCTTGGACCTGACAGCCAAAGGGACTTGAGTTGAAGAAATTCCAGTATGTTAACTGTTCCACGCAAATGAGTGGAACTAAACCCGCTTTACTGCTCTGTGGACTACGTATCTCTAGAGAATCCTGCCTAACAAACTCCTAGGACCTTTCAGTTAATATGGATAACTTGTCTTTCCAGCTGTGCATTTTTGCCATTTTAAAACATTTCGCAGTCATACCTGTCTTTGTCAATCAGACCTACATGGATCTGTATGGGGCTGGATTCCAACTCAAAAGACTCCGGTGACCCTGCCAAGAAAGGGGAATTTTAGGTTTCCCTCACCCATGTCCAGCTGGATGTAACTAGGAAGACATCTTTGGCTATTTTCCATATTATTCAAAGGCAGGGATCTCAGGCCCAGTGGCAGCATTCCTGCAGACAATAGCAGACATGATCTTCTCTTTACAAGCTTCCTCAGTCCACCTGCCCACCTCAGTCATGACAGCTCTCAGACCTGGTGCCCCAGCCCAGGGGAGCTCAGGGCATCAACCAGAAAGATGCATCACGTCCACAAATTTTATACTAAAAACAAATACTATGGACAAGTTTCTTTCTCTTGTCTTTCCTCTCAGCCCTGCTGGCTCCCTGAAAGGCCTGGGGCTCCTCCAGGTATCACACCTTCTTCCAAGCCTGGTCTCTGCCAGCTGTCCCCTTCCCTGCAGGCTCCAGCAGCTAGAGAAACATCTGTGGCAACAGAGCCCTTTAACTCTTTCCTCGCCACACTCGGTTGTAGTTCTAAGTGGGTCTCTATTAAACCCAGTTTTCTCTTCCTTTCTGAACTAGGGGCTCTCATGGTTTCTACACCTTGCTTTAAATCAGCAATTCTGACTCTGAAGGGCCAGCTCTGACCTTCCTCCATGCAGCTCTTAGCCTCTTCTCCACAAACCTCACCTTCCCCACCCCCTCCATCTATTCATTCAAGGTTTTGCTCTGTCCCTTGTCTGGAAGACCTCACAGAGTTCATCTGTCAGAGGCCATGCTGCTGTCACCCAGACACCAAGCTGGGAGAGGCAGGAAATGAAGGAGCAACAAGTACTCTGCTCTCCATGGCCTGGGCGGTGGGGGAAGGACACCATGGATGCAGCAATGCAGGGCAAAGAGCCCCTGGAGCTGTGCCTTCAGGGGCTCCAGAAATGCACAAGGGACAGGGGATCAAAGTTAGGCCTTCTCAAAGCAGGTCAGCCCAACGACAGAGGTATTTCTTAAACTTAGAACATTTTGCACCTCAAGGATATCCCAGGACTCCTTCTGAAACACTAGTGTGTGAGACTTGGGAACCTATACCCATGCCTGCCCCCACCATTCTGAGGATGTCCAAAGTTAAGACCCACCAATTTTTCCTGGCATATCCAAAAAGGATAAACTTGCAGTGTCACAGGATCGGTGGCAGTCTGCCTGGTCAGTTTTGAACCCGTGTGTCACGTGTTCAGTCTCACCCCAGATGTATGACTTGCTTCATCACTCACTCCAACCAGATTGTGCTTGTACTGGGGTGTGAAACACTCCTTGCTGTGGTTTTACTTGTGTTTTGTGGAAGATGTCCACAGACCAAAGCAGGTAAACTGATACCAGCAGTAAATCCAGCAGTAAAACTAAGGAAATGTGCAAGGCACAAAGAGTTAAAAACACTCCTTGAGGAATTTCAAGCAGGTGGTTATTTGCCCAATTTGGTGCCACAGTACAACCTGGCCAAGTCCACATAATCCACTTACAGGATTAAAGACAGTGGCTGATGAAGCCACAGGTGTGAAACCACAGACCACGAAACAAAGAACTCAGATCATCGCGATGTTGGGAGCCCGTTAATTTGGATCAATCTGACAACTCGATGGTGACAGTGTCCCAGACAGTGATGGGGGAGAAGCCTTAGAGCCTGAAGACCTGTTTGATGAGAACACATGTGGGGTGAGTGTGGATCAGCCACTGATGTTCAAAAACTGCGCCTTGTTTGAAAACAAGCAGCAGCCACCCACAGGTGCTGAGGTCGTGGGTGAGGGGCGAGGACAAAGGACCAAGCAGATCTATGTGTGGCTGAACGTGCTCAGTACACGGAAGGTGAGGACTTTGTTTCCCCAGCAAGTGCAAGCAAACCAGACTTTTGGGGGAAATATGCCCAATACAGGCCTTCTTATCAAAAGACAGAAAGGGTTTGCGCTAAGCTACAACACCTGTAACACAACGACCCCAGCAAGAACAGCCTCTCTAAAGGCATGGCCAACACGTGTGCACCACAACAGCAGGCTGGGGGATTTTCAGGGGTCCAAGCTGTGCCTCGCCCTCACCTCTCCTGACACGTTAGCTTTCTGCTCAGACTGAGGGAGCTAGCCAAGTCTGCCTCCATGGCCCAGATGAAGTCTGGATCCCACATAGAGGCAGCACAGCCCTTTCAAAACCACTTTCCCAGCGACACGCAGCAGGGCCTGCAAGGACAAGTTCATGCAATTCATACACGTGGGATTTACCACAGAGCTCAGTATCCGCGTCCTCCCATCACATAGCCTCCCCGCTCTCAGGTCCAGAGGGCCACGAGGATCAACAGCCATTTATCAAGGGCATTTGGTGGGGCGGGGGGTGAGCAGGAAGAACTGCCAAGTCCAGGGCAAACTGGAGATCAAGGATGAGAAGTGCTTAGAGGTCAGTTCTCTCGGCTTCAAAAAATCCGCCTCAGTGGGCCCTTGGTGACCCACCATGGTGCTTTCCTGGCATGCCCAACACAGGCCATGCATAATGGGTCAAACCCAAAGACCCAGGTAAGCCACGCCACTTTTGCTGGAGCCAATCTCATGGGCAGGATTGGGGCCCATCCTAAACCATGACCAGACTCACAGAACAAGAAAGCAACTCAGTGCTGGCCGCTGGCCTAGGAGGGCATACACATCCTAACTTGGTCTCAGGGACCCAACACAGCTTCAACCATGGGGTGACCGGGACACGCAAGGACAAGTGACTTCACTGCCCAGACAAGCCATTAGTTCCTGGGTGGAAAGGACCAGGAGGTTGACGACAAATCATCAGGACACCACAGCTCTTCCCACCCTCCTCCCTGCAGTATTGCGTTTCAGAAATCCACTAGAGCAGTTCTAACCATGTCCTATAACATTGCTATGAGTCAGAATCAGTTAAATGACACCAACCAGTAAGTGCTTGTAACACAAGAGGCGAAAGGTGTTCAGCTGGCACTCAACAGCAGAGTGCTGCAGGCACTAACAGGTACATGGATCACCAGTTTAACCCCCAAATTATCACACCTCAAAAGTCCGACCTCCACCCCAGGCTTTCCTGCAGATCCAACACATCATTTCACATTTGTTAATGAATACACCTGGTTTGAACCAACTAGGCCTTCTTCAAATGATGGGGATTAGATCTTGGGCAGTTTAGGTTTTGGTCTGCTAAGGACAAGGTAGGTAGTAGTTCAAAAGCCCTAGTCCCCAGCAGAGGGCTTTTCATTCCCTCTAAGGAGCCCATGATAGCATGGTAATTATGCCTTCAGCTGTGCAAACCATAGTGTCAAAAGCTTCACACTCGGGGGCCCATTCCAACATTTCCAAAAATGCACACGGGAACTTCCACCCTGCTGTAAGGGTCACCGTTTTTGTGTTGGCATTGATGCCACACTATTTCCATTCACCTGAAAATTGACTTGGACACACAGGGTTCACCAAGAATCAGAATTGGCTCAAAGGCTATTGTTTCTTTGGGTTTTCATTGTACCCAGAAATCATCTCAGCCAGAGAAGCGGTATGTAAAAGGTTGCTTCCCCACACAGGGGAAAACTAAAAACTGGGTCTCTCCCATTCCTCCAGTTGATCCCTTACTGATCAGCTTCACCATTGGGACAGGGACGACTTGGAGTAAAGAAACCCAGTATGTAACACCTCAGAGTCACCATGGCAAATCATATTCCAGCCTGTTCCAAAAAGGAACATGTGAGGTTGGCACAGGAATGTGCAGTTTCCGTTCTGTTGCTTATGGGATTTCTATGGCTCAGAGCCAACTCAACGGCATAGAATGACATGCCTGTCTCAACCGTCAGCTCTTGGTCACTAGAAGACAAATGGCTCATCCTTTGTAAGGATAGCTGTGAACAGTGGTGGGCACCACATGGAGCTACATGGGAGCAGCGAATAAACACATTCCTCACTCCACGTTTGCAGTGTTCCCCCCAACAGAAAAGGTGTTATCAGTAGCTCCCAAGTTAGAAAGTTCAGTCATCTTCCCTTGAAATTGTTTGAAGAGTCAGCAAGTTTTAAGCAGCAGGCAGGCAGACATCCTTAAGAACATGAAAGGATGGTGAATTAGTCTGGGTTGACCTGAGAAACGTCCACAGAAATTCCTATGTTAGAAGAGTTTTATTTAAAGGGTGAGGGTACATTAAGATAGGATCCCCAACCCAGTGTTGCCCAAACCCAGAAGTCAGACATTATCCCATATAGATGCCTCACACTGATCTACAAAGCTGCCTCAATACTGGCAGAGGTCTCCAGGCGGCTTCTCCTGCACCCAGAAGTGCATCAGGATAGGTCCATGTGGCTTCTCTTCAGGGACATCTCACAGGAAGTGAGCCTTGCCTGCTGAGGCAGACGACTAGACCAGTCAAGAACAAGAGACAAGATGGGGGACGCTCATCCAGCCATTTATTTTTGCTCAAATAAACAGCCCTTCAATTAATCTCACCAGTGTTCATTGGCCATGTTGGCACAATAAACCTTAACTATCAGAGATGGGTAATAGGTCAACAGGCACCTGCCTCAAAAACATCTTATTTCTCGAGGAATAAATGAAGTACATGTGTCTGTAGGAATTAAAAAGGATCACCACCTGACCTGAGAGCCAGTTTCTGCAGCCTGGAGGGTGACAACCATCCTCCAAGTGGGCCATCAGCTTTGGCTCAGGGCCTGTGCGGTGAACTGCCACCTTTAGGGACCTGCTGCTATTACTTTGTCTTTATTTCCTGCAAGAAACATCCATTTCTAGTTGACTCAGCAGCAATACAGTACAGGACACCACCACCCCTCCAGAAGACTGACTGCCTGCCTGGGAGGGGGGACCCACACCTGTATCTCCCATCATGCTGGGCTCAAATGACTGTTCACTCCTCCCCGAAAAGGGGCAAGCTCCTCTGCCAGGAGTCATTACATGTCCTTGAACTCTTCAGATCAAGCCCCAAACCGAAAGAACACTTAAGTCAATTTACACTGCCCAAACTTCCAGCCTCGTGGGAAAAACCTACACATCTCTGCCCATCTACAGCAGGGGCAGTGTGTTTCCAAACACTTGCTAAACAATTCTTAAGCAGATTATGGTTTCCCACCTTTCCCTGAGTGCACTCCAAATGAGATCACCGGGTTCCACCCTCCTGAAAACAGCTATGACGCCTTCTGGGAGTAGACTGAAGATCTCAGTTGATCGGTGCCTTTTTATTTTCCCATGAGGAAATTGGATTTTTCATTCCTTCTCATCTGTTGCCTACCAAACTACCTCGTATATACCACTAAAACTTCCCATTCTCAATGAATCACTATTCTGGTATAGTCACTGGAGAATCCTTTACTGTATGTCTCATCGTGGGTTCTCTGCCACTCTGTGATGTTTTATTGTGACGAGAACATTTGGGGTTTATCAGGTTACGATTTGGTTACAGGGCTCTGAGAGGCCCGCCCACCTCCCTCTCCTGCTCTCTGGTGATCGAAGGGTGCTGCTGCTTTAGCTAGTTCTCTGCCTCAACTGTGAGCTACACTGCCCACGGGCCCAGGCAACCTGCGGATCATGTTGCTAGAGCTTGAGGCTCCTCTGAGACTTGCTTCGCCACACTGCTGGTCCATACACATCACTTGAGCTTGAGGCTAATGCATTGTCACCTTGCACTGCTGTGTTCACTGGATATCCCCCACCCAGGCCTGTGCTTCCTAAGCTTAGGAGCTATTGACTGTTGGTATTTACCACTCTGCCATTTGCTTCCTGTAGGCAGACTCTGGTCTCTGCTTCCTTCACCTTGGACCTGACAGTCCAAAGGGACTTAAGTTGAAGTATGTTAACTATTCCACGCAAATGAGTGGAACTAAACCCGCTTTACTGCCCTGACTAAGTAGCTATTATATTGCTTCTCGCTTTATCAACATATTCAAGTTTCCTGGTTGTTTCTCTACAGAATCCTGCCTAACCCAAACTCCTAGGACCATTCAGGTTTCTGAAGATGACTAAAGTTAAGACCCACCAAGTTTTTCTGCCATATCCAAAGAGTTAAAAAAAGAAAAACTCCTTGAGGAATTTCAAGCAGGTCTGTTTGCCCAATTTGGTGCCACATTATAACATGGCCAAGTCGACATAATCAACTTACAGGATCAAAGGACATGGCTGATGAAGCCAAAGGTCTGAAACCAGGAATCACAAAACCAACTCAGACCATCGCAGATGTTGTAGCGCCTGTTAATTGGATAAATCTGACAACTCGACGTTGACAGTGTCCCAGACAGTAATAGGGGAGAAGACTAAGCGCCTAAGACCAGTTCAATGCGAACACGTGTGGGAGAGTGTGGATCAGCCACAGGTATTCAAAAATTGTGGCTTGTTTTGAAAATGAGCAACATGCACACACAGGGTGCTGAGGGTGTGGGTAAGGGGCGAGGGCAAATAAAGACCAAGCAGATCTATTTGTGGCTAAACGTGCTCAGTACATAGAAGCTGTGGGTTTTGTTCCCCAGCAAGTGCAACCAAACCAGACTTTTGGGGGAAATATGCCTAATACAGGCCTTCATTTCCAAAGACAAAAAAGGTTTGCCAGGCCAGAACACCTGTAACAGAACGACCCCAGCAAGAACAGCCTCTCTCAAGGCATGGCCAACATGTGTGCGCCACAACAGCACGCTGGGGGTGGGGATTTTCAGGGGTCCAAGCTGTGCCTTACCCTCACCTCTCCTGACACGGAAGCTTTCTCTGCTCAGACTGAGGGTGCTAGGCAAGTCTGCCTCCATGGCCCAGACTAACTCTGGATCCCACCTAGAGGCAGCACAGCCCTTTCAAAGCCACTTCAGATCGAGATGTCCCAGAGCATAGTTTTTCATCCTAGCGACACATAGCAGGGCCTCAAGGACAAATTCATCTACTGGGGATTTGTCTTCGTGTCCTCCCATCACCTAGCTTCCCTGCTCTCAGGTCCAGAGGGCCGTGAAGACCACCCCCCATATATCAAGGAAATGCAGCCAAGGATGGGGGGGGGGCAGGGAAAGGAGGAAAAACTGCCAAGTCCAGGGTTAACTAGAGATCAAGGATGAGAAGTACTTAGAGCTCAGTTCTCTCGGCACAGAAAACAATCCACCTCGGTGGGCCCTTGGTGACCCACCACGGTGCTTTCCTGGCATGCCCAACACAGGCCATGCATAATGGGTCAAACCCAAAGACCCAGGTAAGCCACACCACTTTTGCTGGAGCCAATCTCATGGGCAAGATTGGGACCCACCCTAACAGGAGCAGATTCACAGCCGAACAAGCAAACAACTCAGATCCAGCCGCTTGCCTGGGAGGGCATGCACAGCCCAACTTGGTCTCAGGGACCCTGTGACACAACTTCAGCCAGGGGGTGTCCGGCTCGTGTAAGAACAAGTGGCTTCACTGCCCAGATAAGCCATTAGTTGTTTCTGGGTAGAAAGGACCAGGAGGTTGACATATCATCAGGACACCACAGCTCTCCCACCCTCCTCCCTGCAGTATTTCGTTTCAGAAATACACAAGAGCCGATCTAAGTATGTCCTAGAACATTGCTGAGTCACAATCAACTAAATGACACCACCCAGTTTGCCTTGTCAAGTTTACGTGCTTGTAACAGAAGAGGCAAGAGTTGAGGTTTAGCTTGTGCTCAATGAGATAGTGGCTGCAGGCACTGTCAGGCACATGGTTGGACCACAGGGTTAACCTCGAAATCAACATACCTCAAAAGCCCCACCCCTGCCACTGGCTTTGCTGCAGATCCAATTCATCCGTTTCACATTTGCTAATATACACACCTGGCTTGAACCAAATGAATTCAGAGAAGCCTTGTTCAAGTCGTGGGAATTAAGGGTTGGGCTGTTAAGTTTTCGGGCTGCTAAGGACAAGGTAGGTAGGGGTAGTTCAAAAGCCCTAGTCCCCAACAGAAGGCTTTCTATTCCTCATACGGAGCTAATGAAGCTGTGCAATCAATGAAGTCAAAAGTTTAACACGGGGCCCCAGGGAAGTGGCCACAGTGGTGGTTCACTCCTGTTCAGTATTTCCACAAATGCACACGAGCACTTCCACCCTGCTGTAAGGGTCACGATTTTTGTGTCGGCATTGATGCCACAATATTTTCATTCACCTGAAAATTCACTTGGAAACAGAGTGCGCCATGAATCAGAATTGGCTCAAAGGCTGATGATTCTTTGGGTCTTCACTGTACCCAGAAGTCCTCCAGCCAGAGAAGCGTTGCGTAGAAGGTTGCTTCCCCACACACAGGAAAACTAAAAACTGGGTCTCTCCCATTCCTCCAGTTGATCCCTTACTGATCAGCTTCACCACTGGGACAGAGGCGAAGCCCCTTGTCCTCTGGGTCCCCTTGTCCAATCATCCATGATACAGACCAAGCAAGCACACCAAGGTGTCTACAGACCACAGAAGCCTGAAAACTAGCGTCCTGGGACAAATGGGCCAAGGTGAGTTCTCAAACTCTAGACCTTCACCCCCCCCACCCCGCCCTTTGTTTTCAGTTAGCCCAGCCCCATCCATCAGCCACCAAACAAACATGCAGGCCTGTGTTCCCAAGGACCACAATCAATCATATGCAAGACCTGCTGTGAGTCCTGCCTTCTGATACCAGGATCCCGTTTCAAGCAGGATCCAGCTTGGGATTGACTGCACACGGCACCTACCCCTACAAGCATCCTCCCATTGTCTGTTCCAACTCATAGGCGAGAGACCACCATTGGGAAGGGCAGAATAGAACTGGCTCCAATAGGAATCCGAAACCGTAAACAACTCTATGGGAGAAGCCTACTGTGCTGTAGGGACTAGCCTGCTTGTAGTTTTGAACTACTCAAATTGGAGTAAAGAAACCCAGTATGTAAGCCTGAGTCACCATGGCTCATCATTTTCCAGCCTGTTCCAAAGAGGAACATGTGAGTTTGGCACAGGAATGTGCAGCATTTCTGTTCTGTTGCCCATGAGATTCCCTACGGGTCAGAGCCGACTCAATGGCATGTCAGGACATGCCTGCCTCAAAGGTCAGCTCTAGGTCACTACAAGGCAAGAATCAGCTCATTCTTTGCAAGGTTAGCTGTGGACAGTGGTGGGCACCACATGGAGCTCCATGAGAGCAGACAATAAACACCAGTCATCCCACGTTTGCCGTATTCCCACCAGGAAAGGTTATCAGTAGCTCCCAAGCCAGAAAGTTTAGTCATCTCCCCCTGAAATTGTTTGAGGGGTCAACACTTTTTAAGTAGCAGGCAGACCAGGGCTTCTTACAAACAAGAAAGGATGAACTGGTCTTGGGGTTGACTTGAGAAACAAATCCACAGAAACCCCTATTTTAGAAGAGTTTTATATAAGGCTAAGTACATTAAGAAAGCCTCCCAACCCAATGTTGCCCAAGTCCTTAAGTCACACATTAGCCCATATGCAGGACATTGATCTACAGAGTCCTCCTCAAGTGCACAAAACACACAATGATTCCACAAGGCTTCTCCAGCGCTCCAGAGTGCATCATGGTAGGTCCATGTGGCTTCTCCTCAGGGATGTCTCACAGGAAGTGACCTTGCCAGCTGAAAGAGAACTAGCTAAGGCAGCGCACAAGTCAGACCAGTCAAGAACAAGGGACAAGACGGGGGAAGCTCACCAAGCTGAGGAAGGAATCTGCTCTGCTTCCTTGACGTTGGAACTGAGATGCCCAGCGAGGCGAAGGACTTCCAGTATACTAACTGCTCCATGCAAGTGACTTGAACCCGCTGTCCTGCTCTGTGGACTAATTAGCCATCATATTACTTCTCGCTGTATAAATCTATCCACGTGTCCTGGTTTTCGTTCTCTAGACAATGAACCCTGCCCTCTTACTCTCCTAAGACCTTTCAGATTATGTCTAATAACTCTGTCTGTTACAGACCATGCTTCAGTTTTAACTTTTTTCCCAGTCACACACGGTCTTTGCCATTCAAACCTACATCTTTGAGTTCTTCATGGCTGGATTCCAACGCACAAAGAACTCACCAGACCCTGCCAAGACAGAACATTTGTAGGTCTCTGTCACCCATGTCCAGCTGGGAGTGTTAGATAGCCTATCTTAGGGACTGTGGCATCCATTACACAAGCTCAAAGGTTCAGGCTTCTTGGCCAGGAGGCGGAGGTACACCTGAGTGGGTGGTGCTGCACCTGGATTGGCCAGCCTAGGCCAGGTGAATTCAGTCAACCACGCGTCCCCGCGGGATAATTGAAAAAGGTAGGATCCCAGAGCAGACATGACTTTCGTGAGCCATATCGAGGCAGGGGGGTTGGGGTGAGGAGGCCTATGTAAAACTGAAATATCTTCTTTCATAAAACTCACTTGAATCACAAACGTGGCTTCAGCGAGATTTCTTTTATGCAAGTAGCCAAGGACCTAAATGTATCTCCTCAGAGACATCTAACAAAGCTTCCAAGTCAACAAAAGCTGATGTGCAAAAAATTTTAAACAATTTACTATAAATCTCATGAAGTCTTGGTCTTTAGCTGTTTCAGAGGGTACTTCCATAACTGGGACCGGGGAAGACACCTCGGGGTCCAAACAAGGAGGTTACTAGAGACAACGGGGTGGTTCCAGTTCTACTCTTGGCATTGCTCCCATGTATTTTAGAGGGGTCAGGCTACAGACAAGTGCTCTCAATACACTGACTCACTAGCGTGCACTTAAAAACTGCCCTGGGAGAGGGATCCAAGATTGGGCTAATATCCCAACAAAAATGGTCATCTTCCCACACCATATAAGCTTCGCAACAAGTCTATTATAGGGATGCTGCCCCACATAGGGCACTTTCTAGATTGAGCTCACATTTTAAAGATTTATGAGGAACACCAACCTCCAGGGGAAAACCTGGAAAGTCCAATTGGTCCAAGACTAGGGCCCGCGTGGACTTGTACACAAACCGCTGCAGCTCAGAGTCGGCAGGGTTTCGGCTCAGCAGGGGTTCCCCAAGAGTACAGCATGGACACCTGGGAGCTAAAAGTGCTCGTCTTTGCCCAGAGCCTTTTTAAGCAAGATGGAAAGCAATGAAGCCCAATTGAGGGGAGGGAAATCGCAAAGACAAAGCCTTGTTTGACCAATACAATCCAGAGAGAAAGGTCCTAATCAAAGCAGCGTCTCTCCCAGGGGGATTCCCAGGGCCAGAGTTCATTTTAAGGAAGAGCTCAAAAGGGTCAGGGAAAGAGATCCCCCCACAAAGAATTTGTTTCCCATGAAGGACACAAGATCCCGAGGGGCACATTCTGAAGCAGCTTATCACCCACAGAACTGCCTCTGGGGAGAGGAACGGCCAAGAACTGGCTCCTAGTGATTTCGATTCCATCCTCATGCACCTGGCTCTTGAGTAAGCAAGGACTGTCCTAGGAGAGTCACTGGGAAGCCTGACCCCCCCAGCCCGCACTGCAGCCCACGTCCTTCTTTACAGTTTGTTCCCAAGCCCCAGTCAACACCGGAAGAGACGGATCTCAATATGGTGGGATCACCCAGGCAAGGGTTTCCTTCAGGAAAGCAAGGAGACATCACCCTCAGACCTGTCGAGAGGCAGCGAGGGCATTGGAGAACCAGCTGCTCATCTTCAGTGTTATAAGCAGACGCTGGTTTTCATCAAGCGTTCTTTGAACTACAACATTGAGTTTATCTTCAGTCTTGGATGCCAGGCAGGCAGACAGCCCTACCTGCTGCGTCCCACTGCTTCCCCTCGTACTGGGAACCCCCACAGTGCAATAACCCTGAAGAAATCTGCGTGGTAGTAGACAGCAAGCAGCAGGCCCAAAAGGTCACAAGCTGTGAAAACCATTTCCATTGCTGGCCATGGCCGTGTCCCAGCAGCATTCCCCGCCTTGCAGGAGGGGCAAGGGTACTCGCTTGGCCTAAGTAAAGCCATTTTGTATTAAACATGCTGCACCAAACCCTACGTGCGACCACAGGCCTTAGAACAGTCAGAAAAACCAAGTAACCCCTTGTTCTTGGAACTAGCAGCAGGCCGCCCGGCACCAGGAAATTGGGCTTAACTGCCCAACTGCAAGATCTGCTTCTTTACCAGCTTGCTAGCACGGCTCATTGTTCGATTCGACCCTTTACAAACTAAAGTCTGAGCAAACAAGGCAGGCCAGCCGGCCACCCTCTTTCTTTAGGTGGCTGGTCCCTGCGCAGTTTTTTTTTAATAAACTCTTCATTCTTCCAATCTCACGCCTCAGTTGTTCTTGTCCGGCCTAAGCACAAGGTAAACTAACACCACTCGGTCGAAGGAGACCTGGTGACATGCGCTCCAAGTATCCACACAGGAGAACGCGCTTCTTCCCCACCCCACCACCCCCATTCCTCCCTCCCAGGCCTTAGAGTTGCCCTCCCCGGCCCCGGCCCAGCTTTCTTTCACGGACTAAAGCTGCTTCCAGGTCCTAGTTTCTTTTAGCTACGTAGTTTTTTGAAAGTGCGTTCCGGAAGCGTTCTTCATCTCAAGCTGAGGTGTTGTATTCGGCGAGAGCGCACTTTTAAAGGAAAAAAAAAAAAAACAAGAAACTGCCCCGAGTGACTGCGAGCCAAGCAAGCTCCGCCAACTGCAGGGCGCGTCTCCGCAGCCGCGCGCCGCGGCCCCTCCTGCCCCGCCGCCAGCCCTCACCCACGCGCAGCCAGCAGCTGCCACCCCCTTTCCCTGCCGGGTCCACAGCCCGCCTGGATTAAGACCCTCTTTCCAGAAGACACCCTCTGCCTTTCCTTCCCAGGACGCTTCTGCAGCCAGAGGGTCAGGCGCCAACCTTTTAAAGGGGTTGAAGGAGCCGCTTATGAGAAGTCACTTCCGGGGCGGGCCCGGTTTGCTCATTAGGGGCGGGGCCCTGGGCCACAGGGGCGGTGCATCAGAGAGGGTGGAGTCACTGGCAGTGGTCCTCAAGTGTGTGATGGGTGGAGCAGGCTGGCTGAGGCTTGATCTCCAAGGACCAGGAAGCTGGATGCTGTATGAAGTTGCGTATGATTACCAAGTGTGGCCTTAGACGACTGCATGGTTTCAGCCCGTGAATATGCACACACCCTACACCACCCCTAAACACACACACACATACATACATACACACACCGAATCGCCCTCTAAACCTGAGGCCAGCTGGTTTGTGATCTGTGCTGGGAACGAGGGCCTGTGGGGACAGGGGGACAGAGTACAGGGCCAGGACAGGCCTGGGAGATAGTGCAGCCTGTGTGGAGCAGACCAGCAAGCAGGGGTCTGGTGAGCTGAGAGAAGTGGACGTTTGTCAGGTACCCCGTCCCACTGCCATGCAGGCCATTTTGTCCCCGGGACCCTGTAGGACAGAGAACTGCCCAGAGGGGTCTGCACTCCATCGCTCTCCTGAAGAGGCCAGCGCCTTAACCACTGTGCCACCAGGCTCCTTGTTATTCCAGCTGTGGCTCTGAAGGTCAGGTGGTTTCCCTCTCAGGGTGGGGGTCTGTGAGCCCAGGCCTCCCGAGGGTTACAAGGGAGATGGGCTGGTGTCTCAGGCTTCTGTGCTGCTGCTCCCTTACTACTGTTGCCCAGCAGAGCAAGTAGTAACACAAAGCACATACACACACTCAGTCTGGATCTGGGGCAGCTTGGCTGACAGGATGTGACCCTCCAAACACTGTCCATGGGGGGGATTGGGTAACAGCTGAGCAGACTGAGCCCCCTCCAATCGGTCCCCATCCTCCTGCAGCTTCCACCTCACATTCCTGGTGTCCTCCTTCTCTGGCTCCACTGAGAACTAATGACCCTCCTTGGGTGGCCACTCTGTGAGCATCACAGGCCCTCCATGCCAGACCAGGCGGTGACAGGGAAATGCAAGGTATGCTGAAGGACTAGCCAGTGACCCATTTTGTCCCTCTGTTTCACCAGTCAACTACACCGCCTTCCCACCATCGCCAGAGCGGTGTGAGGGGCCAGCGCCCATGCAGACCACTGTCACCCGTTATGACCTGTCCACACCTGTGGGGGAAGCTGAGGGACAATAGGCACTGGTGTTGTGAGGTCCTTTCTGTGTGCAGAGAAGAGGGATGGGTTCAGTCGAGGTGAAACTGAGCTGAGAGCACATACCCAGGAGCAGGCACAAGTGGTGGCCATTGCATTACAGAGATACCCTCATGGCAACAACCCCTGCGATCAGAGCCTAACCAGCATAGTGTGTGCAAAAATCAGGTCACTGACACCATAAGTGCCCAGACCATCCCACAGTGGAAGGTGCCATTGACCCTCATCAATAATCAGCATTGACTTTCCGCTGCCTCGCATGCAAGCACGGGGTCTATCAGAAGGGTCAGACGGATGGAACCCTGAGATTTGCCCTGCCTTTGCTGTGGCAACAAATGCACCCCTGCATCCTGCCAGCAGACACTCAGGTTGCCATCATGTGGAAAGGTAAGGCAGTCACACACTGAGGGGCAGCCTTCTCCATCCTGTTTGAAGGATCTGTATCCCATTGGGAATGCAACATCGGTCATCAGGGAATGCACTCCCCTGCATGCCGTCAGAGAGCAGGGCACAGGGACGTCCTCATTGCATGGTGGGCAATACAAACTGCCATATTATTGACGGAAAGACCCATTTGCCCTCATTGTGGGACGGCCCATGGTCATTTTCATCTGGCCTCAGGTTTTTACAGTTCTAGAGACTGAGGTTAAGTAGCTGATTACCAGGTGGAAGATTCCTCCACACCAAGCTGCCCTTTGGGATGCCTGAGAATGGCAAGTGCAGATTTGCCACTGGCTCCCTGCCCCCTGCCAACCAACTCAACTCTCAGGATGTTGACCTGACTTTCAGTGATGAAGAATGGCTGTACTGGAAAGCAGATTTTCTTTCAAGGGTAATTCCCCCCCCCCCCAAGGAAAAAACCCCTCAGGGTATGCCATTGAGAACCAAAGTGAGGTTGTACAATAGAAATGTCAAGGAGCAGGCAAAAGTGGTGGCCATTACATTACAAAGATAACCTCACGGCAACGACCCCTGCAACCACAGCCTAACCAGCAGTGTGTGAAAAAATTAGGTCACCGACACCATAAGTGCCCAGACCATCCCACAGTGGAAGGTGCCATTGACCCTCATCAATAATCAGCAGTGACTTTCTGCTGCCTCTCAGGCAAGGAAGGGGTCTATCGAAAGGGTCAGGCGGAGGGAACCCTGAGATTGCCCTGCCTTTGATGCAGCAACAAATGAACCCCTGCATCCTGCCAGCAGACACTCAGGTTGCCATCATGTGGAAAGGTAAGGCAGTCACACACTGAGGGGCAGCTTTCTCCATCCTCCTGTTTGAAGGATCTGTATCCCATTGGGAATGCAACATCGGTCATCGGGGAATGCACTCCCCTGCATGCCGTCAGAGAGCAGGGCACAGGGACGTCCTCATTGCATGGTGGGCAATCCAACTGCCATATTCTTGACGGAAAGACCCATTTGCCCTCATTTTGGGCCCGCCCATGGTCATTTTCATCCTGTCTCAGGTTTTCACAGTTCTAGAGACTGAGATTAAGTAGCTGCTTATCCCGTGGAAGATTCCTCCACACCAAGCTGCCCTTTGGGATGCCTGAGAAATGCCAGTGCAGACTTGCCACTGGCTCCCAGCAACCTCGCAACAGTCTCAACACTGAAGATGTTGACATGACTTTCAGTAATGGAGAACCGGCAGTCCTAGAAAGCAGTTTTTCTTTTAACCTCCCTGGTGGTAATCCCAAGTGTGGCTCAGGGTAAAGGTTAACTGTGTATTAAAGTTCATCACACCTGGAATATCTACTAGAGATTAAAATGTGTAATTTCTTAAAACTTAGAGGCCTACACCATAAAACAAGTTTTACACAAAACAATGTACCACTTTGGGTACAAAATTACTGACAACTTGACCCCCAGGGAGATTTAAGGTACTCCCCCTAAACACTCAGGGTATGCCATCTTAACCCAAAGTGAGGTGTACGGTAGAAAAGTCAAGGAGCAGGCCCAAGTGGTGGCCATTGCTTTACAGAGATAACCTCACGGCAATGAGCCCTCCGACCAAAGTCAGGTGTGATCGAATGCCCAAAGGATCCCTCCTGCCACCTCTGCTCAGAAGGTAGAAATCATTGTCTTCCTAAGAGCCCTTAGGTTACGTGCGATAAACCTTATCGTTTTTGTTGACCCCCTTTTCCACTTTCAAAAACATGTAACCTACCAATATAATTTTATTGGTATCTAGAGATTTACCCATAGCTGCTACATTTCCCACCCTAGGCTTATACTCGAGTTAGTTGTTTTCCAGGTTTCTGTGGTAAAACTAGGTGCCTCGGCTTATAGGGTAGTTAACCCTCAAGGCTGTCACAGCACTAACTATAAGTGACTGATAACAAGTCTCAGAGTTAATGGCTCTGTCCCAAAATGCAATCGACCAGCATGACCCTCCTTATCCCCAATCACTTTGTGATAATATTTTCCATCGGGGTGTATTCGGAGTCTCCACCTTACTACTGTTAACTAGACGGTATTTGCCTCAACGTCACTCCACACCCTTCATTCTTGGTGGTGGGGTTTGCTGAGCACACACATGCTTCCATCAAAGCCTTCCCCCCTTCTGTGACATCTCCTTCCTGCCCGAGCTCTCGCAGAAGCAAGATGACCTAGGTTGCCTTTGGGACATGGTTCCTTCTGGCTCTTAGCCCCAGAAGCCGCGCTGCAGTCTCTGACCTGTCCTGGTTTCCCCACTCCCACAGTCTCGGGGCCGAGGGTCCTCTGCAGCTGTGCTCAGTTCTCGAGCCTTGCACGGCTTTTGTTACCTGCACCTGGCTCTGCAGGAGGACAGAAAGTGACCGTGAAAGGGTCCTGGTTTCATTTCAGGCCTTATTTGTTTACACTTTTCATTTTTATGCCTCTCCATAATAAAATGGCTTAGAACAGGACCGTTTTTATCTTCAAAGTCTGCAAACCCTTGGCTCAGGGATGGCGGAACTTCAGATTGTGGGATGGACAGCACCCCCCCCCCCCGACACACACACACACACACACACACACACACACGCACGCACACCATGTATTGGGAAAATCTGTGTCTCTGCATCACAGCACAGAGCCCTGGGCTGTACGGAATGTATTACGAGTAGCCCGGCATTTCTGACAGCTTGGAAACGTTTACAATCTCCCCTTTATTGGGGGATTTGGGGGCTAGTCTTACTTTTCCTTAAAAAAAACAAAAAACCCTTTCCCCCTGTATGCCAACGGCCTGAATATTGCACAGCCTGAAGCACGTGGCTGAGCGGCATCCCCTGCTTATTCCATGCAAACAAAGCAGTGGCCGCAATTAAGATCCCAGAGGATCCAGAAATTAGAGAAAGGTGACATGGGACAAACATGGAGACAGCATGGCCCACACCCAGGAAGTGGTTGGTGGCTGCCACTGGGGTCAGATGGGGAGTTTTTTACGAAATCAATGGTGTGTGTGCACGAGAGACTACGCTCACCTCATCCCTGCCCACTTTCACTTGCAATCCCTCTCCTGTCACTTGCAATCCCTCTCCTGTCTCCTCACTCCAACAGACCCACTGCCAAACTTGGCTTATGAACATGCTAATTAGTCACCACTGTGCTTGGTAGTGGGTTAGGCTGAAATGCTCCGCTGCTAACTGGAAGGTCAGCAGTTCAAGACGGGGCTGTCTGTTCATGCAGACTGGAAAACCCTAGAAAGGGATCAAGGAAGAGACTGGCTTCCTGGTGCAGGTTGGCCCATGGGGGCAGGTCAGAGCACAGACTAGTGGTTCCTCGATCTCTGCATCTGGCCCTGGCTCCCTGGGGCACACAGACCCTGAGCTGGATGCATCCCCATGGCCACTGACAGCCTTTGGAATGAAAGACCAGATTGCTTCGGTGTGCTGCACACCTCACCCACAGGACCCACATGGCTCAGAGGCGGAGGTTTTGCTATTTCCCATGAACAACACTGTTCTCAGCCTGTCGGTCTTGAGAACCCCCAGATTCATGGTGCTGCCAAAGGCATTTAGAGAAATTTCAAGGGCAGCTGACTCCCTCCCATGTCCGCCCGCCCTGTGGCCCTGAGCTTTCTCTAGAACCTTCAAGCAGTGACACCTCTGGGTATACACATTACCAATGAACAGACATCCACTACCCCTTGTGGATTCCCCCACCCGTTTGGATCCAGCTTATCCCCCCATAAGGAACACTGGTACTTAACAGCACAACAAGGAACCACTGCCCCATTAAGAACACCTTCAGCTACTCTGTAGGACAAAGAGGCAGCTCGACTCATAACGATATTACCATCTGGAAAACACACGAGGGTCACTTCTGCCTCATTTTACGGCATCACCGAGCATCTGAATCACCTCTGATGGAAGCAGACCTTAGATTTCCCTCATTTCAACTTTCAGACAGACTTAACTATGGCAGCCAGCACCTTTGCCACCAATCCTTTAGGAGCATTCTCATTAGAACGTCAGCGCAAGTGGGCGGTCTATTTGTTTTGCTCAAAAAAATGAAGCGCATGTGGACCAGAGCCAGGGATATTTAACCTATGCAAAGATCAGGGTACAGCACGTCAAACCTCCCCACGTGTGCACGCCAATGGGCCGGGAGTCCCAGAGCAGATTCAAGTAGCTCAGGGCCACCATGTGGGAAACAGAATTGGGGAGAGTGTGTGCGAACAGATTCTCTATGCTCCTATTTTTGAGGAGTCTGGAAGGTAGAGGATCTCATGGAGGGAGACCTTCATTCATGGGTTGGCAATGACTCACATTCTCCTACCTAAAGTTGTTCCCCACGATGCCCCCACCTCTATACTAAAGCCAACTTCAAGCTGCAAAAGCCCATGGTTGCTGCTATATGCTGGAAGGTAACCAACCATTAAAAGTGATCAGACCATCACCACCACCCTTCTGGGAAGGATAATAGATTGCTGCCTTGGAGAAGAGCTCAGGGATGCTTAAGGCCAAGCCAGAGCAGAGACAGCCAAGGTTAAACTGCCATTCTAACTCCAGAACCCGTGCATCTTGTTACATATGTGCCCTTCCTCTTAGGTCTGTCCCCAGCACGTCCCCTTGCTGCTGCATGTACACCTGTAACACATCCCTCCTGTTGTGTATGACATGCTTGCATGCCTGAGATTAAAGACGCCTGTGAGAATACATCTGTTCTCTCTTGAGCCTGCCTGTCAGAAGAGGTGAGCGCTTGGCACACCTTATCAGAGGTCCCTAATTTACCCTTCAATTACGCAACCAGTTGTGGAGCCTGGTCCCCCACCACACAGTACTGTCCACTGGGATTCACTGCCAGTGCACCCCTTCAGCGCCTCAAAAGGAATCAGACTAAATACACTGATATTTGAGGATTCGGGTGAGAGCTAGGACCCCAGAGCTGGTGTGATAACCAGGATGGCCGCTGCCTAATTAAGTCACCACCCAGTGGATCTTGGACCAGGGTGGGGCAGGGTGATGGCAGAATGTACACAGGGTGCAGAGTACACACATTCTTCCCAGGCAGTTACCATGAACAGCCCCACCATGGGCCAGTCCAAGATCTGGGGAGAGCCTTTTCAGACTACAGGAAATGGGGTCTTAGGCTTATCCCGTAGGTGTTGTGATGACCATCAGCCACCCACCATTTGTCCCCCATGCACAGACGTGTGCACAGGCCTGTAGGCATCACTCCATCCCAGTCATCTGAAAGCACTGAGTCAGTGTCTGGTCCACCCTCTGGCACGTGGTGCGGCTCAGCCACAGCAGGATACACACTGATGCTACTCTCCACTGTCCTCCAGGGTTCCACCTTGTGGGTCTCAGTGGGAAGGAAGGCACGCCCTCCCCTAGGTAAGGTTTCCATAGAAGCTACAGGAGCTGAAGGAGAAGGTGTGATGTCAGCGGAGGGAATATTACTCATCCCACCAAAACATACCACTGTTCATGCAAATGAGCTGAACGAGCTCTGAGAAGTACACTGGTTCAGAATGGAAACAACTGCCCCACCCTCCCCACCCCCAGATAAATGGTGGCAATAGGCCGGCCGAGTACCAGATGGCACCTGGCCAGTTCAAGCAGTTCCCTCCCGTGCTCACTCCCCACTGACCACGTCCTGCACAGGCCAAAAGCCACCTCCCCCAGCATCTTTCAAACTTGCCATGCAGGATGCTGCATGGTGCTCTCTCACCCTGAGCCACCGGGCTCCGCCCACAAGTGTGTCTGTCTGTGCCCCCTTTGTATGGGCTCTCCTGGCACCATTGTGGAAGAACCTGGGAGACTGCTTCCCAGGAAAGCCTGTTCCCTGATGCCCATGATTTGGCCTGTTTTTTTATCAGGCAGGTCCGTCAGAAATGCATTAAGTTCAAATATTGATCAATCCCCCCCATCGGCCATAACAAAGTCCAAGGAGTAAAGTGAGATTTCAAACACAGGACTCTGTGCCGAATGAAATCTCGTGGTTACTTAACCAGAAAACCTGTCAGTCAATCAGAGTTTCCAGTGGGGATTAAAGTAGTATGAGGTTCAGGGAGACTCTATGTGCCATTACTTAATATTCCCAAGAACTTGTCCATTTCCCTTCCCACCCCCCTCCTTTTCAGCCCCTCAGACCTGTACTTCGATCTGAGGGGTAAGGAATCCAGAGGGTTCTTTTAAAGGCTCTATGGGACGTCACTCTTTTTTTGAGAGGCAGATTCCACAAAGTTGCACACAGTCCACCTCAAGCACTGAAGTTAGTACTATTCCTCAATATTTCTATTCCTGGATGTTAAAACCCTCCACACTCCTCCCTGCCCATCCAACCCTGTAGTTGGTTAGGTAGCGAGAGGCAGAAAGCAGGGGTTGTCCTGCTACATGCCAAGGCCTCTCTCCACCCTCTGCTCAAGACTAGAGGGTATGCATAAATTCAGGCCTTTAACACAGGACGCCGGTACACTTGTGAGGACCCCAATCTGGGCCGGGGGGGTGGGGGTGTCAACCATGCCTCCCAGCGGAGACCCCGGAAAAGGCTGAAACTCAGACCACTCTTCCCCGGCTGCTCCTCGGCTGGCCGTGCTGCGGTTTCTCAGGCCTCGGAACTCCACGTGCAGGTGTCAGGTGCCTATGCAAAACCTGAGACTTCTATCCTTTAGAAAAGCTCACTTGGTTCACAAACCAGGTGCTCGAAGGTAAGGACCGAGGTATTTCCACCAGAGGAATCTAAGTCTTCAAAAAGTTTATTTTGCGAAAAATTTCCTGAATTCTTCGAATCTAAGGTAAAGTATAAAATGTTCTCCGCTAATGGCATTCTCTCTCATTGTCTAATTCAGGCAGCGATGACAGAGCAGCAGAGATGCAGGTGAGGCTTAAAGAACATTGGGGGGGGGGGGTCCCTGGACAATAGCTTGATAGGGAAAAAGTACCCTTCATAAAATAGTGACTGTCAAGATTACACTATAAAAACATCAGGATCCCTTGATGCAGTGGATCGCCAACCTCCCGCCCCATGACGTCGTCTGGAACGGAACCCCTACACAGCTCTCATTCTCCAGGAATGATGAGTTACTGAGACGGAGGCTGAGGTGTCAACACACAACTTCAGCTCCAGTGTTTCTCCACAGTGGAGCAGGGTAGAGAGTCCCCCTAATTGTGCCCACGCCCACAATGAGCTCCTTGCCGTCAGCCTCTCCCTGCTGTTCATTGATAGCAGTTTCACGTAAAATCTCAGGTGGCCTCTCGGCCTCATGCAGAAAACATCCCTTCTGAACCAGTCCAAGTCCACTGGGTGCAGCCATCCACACGCACCCTCCGAAAGGCACCACCGATGACAGAATGAGGCTTCCCACTGAGTTAAAGGAACAGAACAAGCAGAGCCCGTTCCAACTCAGGAACCTCTAGCTCCTGTGGACCCATTTCCCTAGGACCCGACCTTTTAGGGAGGGACGTCAGGGCATGGAACACTTGGACTATTATTCCAACTGAAGTTTGTTAAAACTGCAAAACCCAACAGCCCTGGGAGTGAGTGTTCTTTTGGAGCTGAATCCACAGGGCCGTCTTGAGTCACGGAGCAGTCGACAAAAGGGTACAAAACACTTCAAGGGATGGTACGGTTCCCGTGTCCCTTAGAGAGATGTTTCTGATGATCACTGAGAAGCCTGTCTGCCTTGGTGCCATCACTGCACAAGCCTGCTCCTCTCCTCCCCGAATAATCACTGGGACAAACCTGTTTCCCGCCACGAATTTTAAAGCCTATTAGCTTGGGGGCAGGAGGTGAAGATTAACTGAAGGCTCCAACAGGACCAGTGACAGGGCTTTCCAGGCCCCTAGAAACCAGCAACCAACCTAGAAGGTGCAGTCTGTCCACCCTGGAGGCATCTCAGGTTCATAGCTAGGGCCCAGCTCATGGCTTCATGCCCCCTAGTGGAGTGCTCCAGCCCGGCCTGGTCAGTAGTTCTCCCTTGAAGGGACAGTGCAATCAATTCTGAGTGGGCACCAGCCTTCTCCTGAGGACACCGAACACTGTGAGCCCGCACTGTCCTCAGCCTAGGGCAGCTAGACTTCTGCCAAAGCATCCACAGCACCACGGAGACAATAAAACAACCACTCCCCACCCCTGCCAGGGATACTGGCTCCGTCATCCCTGTGTAAATCCATCTCTTCTTTGCCCCTGTATGCGTTTGTGAGAGGCTACCCCAAAACATCAGTCTCCTGGGATATGGGAGGCACAGGTGTGGGGACCCTGGGAGAAAAATAGCAATTCCGCCCCAAGTAACATTTTTCGCAATCAGTGTGGACAATGTCAAGCAGAATCGGTCATGCCCTCTAAGGACACTTCTGAGAAACTTGCAAAATTTGACTACCTGGTAGGTCATGACTGGCCCAGCCATTCACACTGGCTGCTGCCCACACAGGACCCATCCACCCTCTTAAGACACTCGGTCCCTACACAAAATGCCCCTGCGTCTGGCAGTGCAGAACACGTAGGGATACAAGGCTGCTGAGGAAGCAGAGAGGAAGATGAGGTCTGCGATGGTGTTCACTGGAGAAAACTTCTCACAGGTCCATCCAGATGCAACACAGCGGACACATTCAGTCACCTTCACAGGATCTGGGGCTGCTTTCCCAGAGTTAGCTCCCCCTTTTGCTGACATGAGCTGGAAACAAGTCAGATGGGCAGAACGCACTGGCAGAGTTCAGTCGGCAACTTGCAGAAGGTTCATCGGCTCAGGCAGCAATACAAGCGGTTACAAGGCACACCTGGAGTTTTACCTAGAGCATCCCGTGCCTAACAAGCCTGTCGCTAGTCGGAGTCAAATTCCCGAACCTCCCAGAACAGTTTAAGGAAAGTGCCACCAGGGAGATTAACACTGGGGGTGGGGCGGGTGGTGCTGTTAAATTCACCAAACACCTGAGAGATCTTTGGGGTTCAAAATCTAACTCTTCCTGTACTTCTGAGGGGATGCCCTTCACAAAAGCAGCTCTGGATACTCGTGCATGTAACAGCCCCACTCATCCCTGCTGAGAAATAGTATTTCAGAGTATCCACAAAAATTGAAAGAAAAACAAATCTTGTATTGGTTTCCTTCCTGCTACTCAATCCAGAAGCATCAGCAGAATCAGAAACCCCTGTAAGCAATCTGATTTTCCCTTTCAAGGAAAAAAATGTTAAGATTCCACAACGGCAAATACTGTCCAGCCTTTCAGATGCCAAATGGACCAACAGTTTTCGGCAGCACAACAGAGACCCTACTCCCCCCGCCCCCTCAAACTCAGGGATTTTGAGAAGTGGGGTGAGGGCACCCTTGAAGGATCAGGTATCTATTGTTTGGCTCTGGTTCAGAACAGACCCACAGGCCGGTTTTCTATCTCACAGGTGAGCAGTGAGTTAGGCATTGTCCCATGTGGACAAACCCTCAAGCCACCATCTTCAACCTAACTCGCTCAACAGAGGTCAGATGAGATCTGAGGAGGGGAACAAAGCTGTGCCAGTTCTCAAGGTGGAAGTGTAGGAGGGAGCATCCCCTGGGACGCCAGACTAAACAGTTCTTAGAGCTGCAGGACAGAACAGTTTGGAAAGGGAGGATCCAATCATGGCTAAACGCCCTGTACACACACAAGCCAAAGACGACTCAGCCCCCTCTCCTAGAGTAACCCAGGCCCCCAGTCAACACTACCCATGCTGAACACTCAGTGGGAGATTTTCCATAGACAAATGGAGCTACAGATCCCTTCCCAAAGGAAGTAACCATCTCTTGGGCCTTACATGCTCTGAGCCACAGCGCTGAGAATGGTGGGGACCGTGTTGCCCCACCCCATGGTAAGCACTGTCTATGTGGAAACCATTCAGTAGAGTTGTCTGCAGGGGTCAAGGGGAGCTTGCCTGTCTCTCCCAGGGCACGGCAGGCAGCAAGAAACATCTCCAGGATGGCTCAGTTCTAAGGAGCCACAGGGTAATATGCATGGGCTGAGATCCTAATGTATCCGTCCTGCGGGTGACAGTATCCACACTATACCATTCAATGGCTCTTTCCTGGGACAAAACTGAATTCAGGAACTCTTCCCAGGCATTGGAGGAAGTGGGAAACAGCCCTAAACCAATGTCAATACTGACAAGTATCAGACAGGAAAGGCTGAAGGACCTACGGCATGCCCTGCAGGGACTGAGGAAGATCCCAATGGAATATGCCTGCGTGTAATTGCAAGCAGGATTCCCAGCAATGGCATCTGCTGTGTACACAATGAGCCCTCTGAGAAGCAGGGTGTGGGATTTCATCACAGGCAAGAACCAGGGGTTGTCACACTAGGCCAGGGGGTGAAGTCAGAGCCAACTTCAGGGGCAGCTCACTAGAGCTTGACACAGGGTCTGGTGGACTCAAGGCAGGGACCTGCAAGGAGGAAATAGGATTACAAGCCTTTCACGTTTTGGAGATTCATCCACGAGAAAGTCGTAAGTGGGAGCGGAAAGCAACGCAGCCCACTTGATTGTGAGAAGTCCTCTTCCTTCAGAAGTAACCCTTTGGTGAGCATTAAACGACACATTATCTTCTTAACCTTCTTGGCCCATTCAAAGAGGTCCAGAGCCACATCTCTTTTCCCCACACCTCACCTTGTCACCATTTTTCCAATCATGTTTCCTCCAATTCCCCGACCATCCAGGCAAGCCATTAGCCACAGCTAAAGAATCAGTTTACAATCTCACATCTGGCTATTTCTCCTTCTGAGCAAACTGAATGACCAGGTGCACTGCTCAAAATTATGCCCATATGGGAGGATTTCCCTTCACCACTGTCCTTCAGGGAGATCCCAGAAAGGGGCTGTATTGCAGCTGCTGTCCACTTACCAGTGGCACCTGCATATCGTGCAAAGCCATTTGTAAACAAAGTCTGACTTCTCTCCTTAGTTAAGCTCTCAATAGGTGCAGGACTCGAGAAGGAAGGTATTGAAACAGGAGTGGAGACTGGGTATTGATTGGGGCCACTTCATGCAGCTTTTACTTTTACCTTCAGGTCCTGCTCTAGCCCAATCTCCTATGTACCACTTCCATCTAACGATGGGGTGTGGCTGTGCCCATCCAACTTTATGACTGAGTCTGACAACCAGTTCATGACTTAAGTACTTGATGTGGACTGAACTGGGGTCTTTTAAGACACAAGCATGTCTATGGATTAGTTTCCCTAGGCAACCCGGACTAACACGCTCCTGGTGGCAAAGCAGCTTGCACGGCACCTTCAGCCTGTTGCAGAGCCTTTTCTTGTTCTGGGCCACACTCAAAACTGGCAGCTTTTCGAGTCACTTGACAAACAGGTCAGAGTAGCACACCCATATGAGGATGTTGCCTCCAAAGTCTGAAGAGGTCCACTAGGCGCTGTGCCTGTTCAGTTGATGGGGCAGATGTAATAGCGCATCCTTCGGGTAATAGGAACATCTGAACATGCTGCACACACCACTGGATCCCTAGAACTTTTACAAAGTGGAAGGTTGCCTGAAACTTCATTTATTTTCTACCCTCTTGCACGTAGATGATGTACCAAGGAATCTAGAGTCTTCCTTAGTGGGTCTACTCATAGGAGTGTCACTTATGGACCAGTGTGACACACTGTGGAGGGGACAGGTGATCAAAGTCCCATTGGACTACATTATGGCACAGGGCAGAGGAGCAGATGTACCCCTGGGGAGGAGTTGTGAAAGTGAATGGTTGCCCCTGCCAGCTGAAGGCAAACTGTCCTTCGAGACCTAGTATTGAGAAGGTGGCACTGGCCAGATGAAGGGCCACACACCAAGTACCACAGCAATGAAACCACATCTGGAACAGCTGCTGTAACTGGAGTCACGACCTGGTTAAGTTTACAGTAATCCACGGTCATTCTCAAAGATCCGTATTTCTTTGCACAGGCCAAATAGGTCAGGTTAAACAGGGATGTGCTAGGAATCACCAGCCCTGCATCCTTTGATGGTCACAGTAATCTCTACAATCCCTCCAGGAATGTGATACTGCTTTTGGTTTACATTTTCTTAGGCAACATCAGTTGTAATGCTGTCCTCTTGGCCTTTCCTACAATAGCCCTTATTCTACATTTCAGGGATCCAATATGGGGGGAGGGGTGGGGAGTGTATGCCAATTACTACCGTATTTCCCTGAAAATAAGACATACCCCTAAAATAAGCCATAGCAGTTAAGCCATCCCCGGAAAAAAAGACATAGTGAGAGGCGTGGCTGTGCAGTGCACCAGCACGGAGGGGTCACCGAGGCAGGCAGCTCTTCTCTTCCACCGCATTGTGAAAGCTGCCATCTCAGAGGTGACAGGACGGGTGCGGCAACACCATCAACAAGGTCGGCTCCCCTGTCAGGTCCCAGTTGGTCATTCTGTGCGTGCTACAAACTGAGGCAGAGAGGGAGACCTGGACAGTGAAAGTCAGCGCCTCCTCCAGGAAGTGAGGAGCACGACTCTCTGCTTGTGGTATTGTTTGTCTGTCCTCAGGGGGGAAGAAGGAAAGCTGTGGCTGCCCTTTTACTCCGCACTGGGGGTCCATGTTCCAGAAGAAGATGACAACTATATGTGATAAATGTAGATTGATGTACCATCCTTAATAAAGATAAGATGTCCCCTGAAAATAATCCATCATGTGTCTTCTTGAGGAAAAGTAAATATAAGACAGTATCTTATTTTCGGGGAAACAGTCATATGCCTATTCCAATGATGCATTCTGGAACTGGAGAAACAGAATGGGTTTGGGGACCCTCTGTGAGACATCCCCGAGCTAAAACTCCATTAATAACATGTCCTCCATAAGTCCCCACCCTGGACTGGTGGTCCTTAAAATCATTTTTGGTGTCCTGGAATTAGTGGCAGTTCAGAGCCAGTATCCAGTAATCCCTAAAAAGGTTTGATTTCTTTTCCCCAATAAGCAGTCACTCCAGTGAAAGGCTGCAGTCCCTTTTCGGAGGGCTACCAGAACTAACAGTATAAAGTTTTGGTGACGTAGGAGGTCGCTCTTCAAAGGAACCTGGCAGTCATCTCATTTGAGGGGTTGTGAGTCTGAACTGGCTCAGAGGTCGGGAATTGATTTAGGGGGTCGTGGTGATTCTGGTGACTTGAGTTGAACTGCTGTTCACCTGATCTAGCATCCTTCTGGCTGTACAGAACATGCAGACAGTGCAGGTTGGAGTCCTTGGAGGGACACAACAGGGGTACACAACGGGGGGTACACAACGGGGAGTCACAGCCCAGGCCCTCACGAATTGGAAGCAAAGGTTCACCATCCCCTGAAGACTCTGCTTTGGAAAACCCAGCTTTGGGCCCATTTCTGGGTCTCAGTAGAGACTGTGCTCTCGCTGCAGGTCCATAAAAGCTTGGAGACAAACTGGCTGGGCTGAGCTAACACTCCCGAACCTTCCCCTCTTGCCTACTGTTCAGGAAGGACTCGGGTTCTCAGGTATTTTGCCATTCAGAAAACTGATTCCCTCAGGCTGGCAAAGTGCCTTCCCCACACCTGACTAATATGAGTGTTTGCAGACTGTCCCTGAGGGTCATACTCCCTGATTATGTCTCATTGGGCTGTCATCCCACAAGGGGTCCATTCTCACAGCCCAGATGGACTGTCATTGTCAACAGACTGTAATCCCACTGTTAAAATTCCCCCTTGAAGAACAACTCCCTTCTTGATCTGTTAAAATCTTTTTCTTTCCCTCCAATCCCGTTCTCCAGGTCTGTTCTCAGAACCCAAAGCAAACTCTAACTGCCATCAAGGTGATGCTGCCTCCTATTGACCCAATGAGACCAGGACCCACCACCCCTGCCCCACTGTACATTTCATAGGAGCTTCATCTTTGTCCCACAGAGCAGCTGGTGGGTTCTAATGGCCAATGTCTTGACGGCAGCCCCACTTGTGAGCCTTACATGACCCGGGCACCACTCGAGTTACTGTAAATCAAGGTGCATCTGAGAGGCCTCTCCCTTTCCTGGTCAAGGTGGTGGCGTGTTGACAACCCACACTCTTTCCATGTGGTTGATCTCCAGACAGCCATTCTCCATCAGTGTCCCCCTCCCTGATAGTCCATAGCTTCCTTTTTTCAAAGTCAACAATCGAGGGGAAACCTTCCTGGACAAGACCTGGCAGATTGACTTCATCCATATGCCACTCAAAGTGCCAATACCTTTGGCCCCAGTGGAGACTTTAGGGCTGGGTATCAGTTTCCAGCCACAGGTCAAAGAGCAGAGACCTTAAAGGATAGCTTTATGTTTCATCAGTGCTATACTGCATCCTGTATATACCATCCCTTCAGTGAGGCCCTTTAGTGAGGGCGGTCCAATTATCTTGCAGATAGGTTTTGGGTCTCCACTTAGTCCACACCCCTTAGTGTCCATTTGATTGCTTTTTTTTTGAAATTCTGATCCTTATTCTCATTGACACCTCATGATCACACAGGCTGGTGTGCTTCTTCCATGGGGGGTTTTTAATCGCTTCTCTGCTAGACAGCTGCTTGGTTTGACATCAAGCTTTTGAGATCCCAGACACTTATCTTTTGATAACCTGGCACCATCAGCTTTCTTCACATTTGTGTATGCACCCATTTTGTCTTCAGCGATCATCAGGGAGGGATCATTCAGTACCACATTAGAACAAATTGTCCCCTGTACTGAGGTAAGATGTAAGTATACTTTATATATATATAGATCATGTATGTTTTATCCTAACTGGTGTATTTACTCATCAGTTCACCTCAGTAATTCCTCTCTGACATTTCAATGGATCAAATACACTACCCTCCCTCCAATTACAGATCCCTTGTTCCTGTTGACTCGCCACTCCCGCCCCCTTCCACCTCCTCCCCCACCCAATGCCATCCTTGGGATAGGAACATTTTTTTAACTGTATTAGAGCATACAACTAGTATTTTTCGTGACCCAGTATAGACGAGTGTGTGTGTTGAAACCAAGCAGGCGGTGTTAATCTAATTACCGGTCCAATCCCCTTTCTTTCAGAGATCCCTAAGCTACAACCTGCTTACCTAACAGCACTTATACCCGTTTATAGTCCTCAGCATCTGTCCATTTATCATTGGATCATTTGCCTTTGTGGAGCTGAAGTTTTCTAGAAATAATTCCTGGTTTAATACCTCATTAAGACGAGGCAGCACTCTGCAGCTATGGGAGATGGACATATTTGATCAGAGCACACGGGAGCAGATGAAGGGGCAGGAGGAGAGAGTGGAGCACAGCCTGGCCCACCAGGCCGTGATGATGATGTTCCTGAGTAGAGCAGCCAGTCCACAGAGAGAACAACATGGCTGGCCCTACTATGAGACATGATGCCCCTCAGTGACTAAGGGCGATACTGGGAACAGCACCGGAGACAGTGTGGGAATTGCACCTGACCTGATCCCACCACACCGAGGCAAATCACTGGGGGAGAGCAGCGGAACAGCAAGGGAATGGAGTGGCAAGGTCCCCAGGGAATGCTGAAAGTGGACTTTGGGGCCAGGGCGTGGTGCCCCAACAGACTGGACTGGAAAACGCTCCTAAGGGCCAGCAAACGATCCCTGAACTAACTACAAGCTTTTCTCTTGTGAATAAAAAAAAAAAAAGACAAGGCAGCATTCTATGCCTCTGATTTAGTTTCAGAAACCCACAGGGTCAGATCTCACTATGTCCCATGTGCGATAAGGTTGCTATGAGTCAAAATCAGCAAAATGACACGACCCAGTTTGCTTCGTAACAGAGGAGCAAGAGTTGATGTTTCGCTTGTGCTCAACAGGATAGTGCTGCAGGCACTGTCAGGCACATGGATGGACCGCCAGCTTAACCCCCCCAAATCAACACACCTCAAAAGTCCTTCCCACCCCTGCTGCAGATCCAATCCATTCACTTCACAACACTTGCTAATAAGCCCACTTGGCTCTGAATCAGAGGCCTTGGTGTAGTGGGTTTGTGTTGGGCTGCTAACTACAAGGTCGGCAGTTCAAAAGCACAACCAACCTCAACCGCCCTCTTTAAAAGAAAGCCTCTCTATTCCCCACAAGGAGCCCTCGTTGGCATGCTAATTATGTGCTGATCTGTGTTATCCACAAGTTTAAAACCAGCCCTTGTACATGGCAGACAGACAGGAAAGCAGGGTGGGGGTGAGGGATTCTTCTACTCCAGTTTAAGAGTACCAGGAACCCGAGGGACAGGTTCCACCCTGCTGTAAGGGTCCCTATTTTTGAGTAGGCACTGATGCCACCTTGTCATAAAAACTGACTTGGAAACACACAGGGTTCACACCGTGAGTCAGAATTGATTTCGATGCACTTGGTCTTTTGGTTAGGTCTGCACTCAGATTTAGAGAATCGTTGTGTAAAAGACTGCTCTTCAAACCCCCCCACCCACACTTAACAAGCCACACAACTTCCCTTTATCAGTTACTGCAGGGTTAACTGCCCTTTCTTTGTCCAACAGCACCACACCTTTCTTCCCAGGGCAGGTTTCTTTCACTGGTCTCAAGGACGCCTCCTCCCAATTTCTGGAGCTCCTTCCCTTGTACCCAGGGAATGCACGGGCAGTACTGGCCCTCAGGAGACAACAGGAGAGAGCAAGCAACTCTGCCCACTCTACCCAAGTGAACATGTAGCGCCAGAGCTGGGCAGCTCAATGCCCCAGAGCAGCCCTGGACACCAACACCCCCACTGTCAAGCAGCGCAGCTTAAAAAGTGCATCATAAGCTGTGTCCAGCCTTTTACAGCCACCCAACTCCTCTCCCATCCAAACTCCCTCATAAGCAGAAAATACACTATAGAGCTTGCCCAAAACTACTTCGATAACGTTTGTATCGTGGTCCTTTCCAATATAAGAGCTAAACCTATGTTTTATGACGTTGAGTTCTGCCTTAAAATGCCAGTCATTTCATCTCACTGCTCCCTTGATTGGGAACCTCTTTCCGGTGTGTGAGCACCTGCTCTTAAGAAATCCCTGCCCCAGGACACGTGTGTTTAAATCATCGGGTTCCTCCAATACAGCACTCCCCTGCTTTTCAAGCTCAACAGTCTCAGGACGCTTATTTCGTTCATTACTATCTGCAAAGTACTCAGCAGGGATGAGGTAGGGGCCATGAAGATCCAAGGGCCTCCTTGCTTCAGTAGATTACCTATAAGCAAAGCCTTCGTGCTGTAAGGCTACGGACTTACAGAGCTGCTTTCAAGTTGGAATCCATCCAACTGCAGAGTTGGGGCGGGGGATTTCGAAGGCTCTTGCAGCTCGGGCGTACATTCCTCACAGAAAGGCCTGCTGCGTCTACGTCAAGGTTTACAAAAGCCTCGGACATTTGTGCTCCAAGAACCAACGCGCAGTGGGATCTAGCGCCGGTGGGCTTTGACCTGCACTCAGCAGTTCCTACACGCAGCCACTCCGAGTGAAGTCTCAACCGCAAGGGGCCGTTCGACTGTCTCTTGGGGTCACGGTGTCAGAACCTACTAGACCGCAGCGAGGTATCTTTTTTGGAAGCTACAAAAATTTTCAAATCCTAATTCTACGGGCTTATTCGGGTTGTTGTTGAGGTAAATTAGCAACGCGGTGGAACGAGAACGGTAATGTGCTTTCAGTTTCCCACACGAGAACCCGCGTCTTCCTCACCCACCCGCATTCATTTTACCAACTAAAGCTGCTTCCTTAGATCCAAGTTTCTCTTAGCTTCCTCGCGTTTGGAAAACTCGTTCTGGAAACATTCAACTGAAGCTGAAATGTTGTATGCGGCGAGAGCGCACTTTTAAAAGAAAAACTAAAAAAAAATAACTGCTTGAGTGACTGGAGCGCCAAGCAAGCTCCGCCACGACGCCGTCGTTCCCGCCGCGGCCTCCGGGGCTTCGCCGCGGCCTCCGGGGCTTCGCCGCGGCCTCCGGGGCTTCGCCGCGGCCTCCGGGGCTTCGCCGCGGCCTCCGGGGCTTCGCCGCGGCCTCCGGGGCTTCGCCGCGGCCTCCGGGGCTTCGCCGCGGCCTCCGGGGCTTCGCCGCGGCCTCCGGGGCTTCGCCGCGGCCTCCGGGGCTTCGCCGCGGCCTCCGGGGCTTCGCCGCGGCCTCCGGGGCTTCGCCGCGGCCTCCGGGGCTTCGCCGCGGCCTCCGGGGCTTCGCCGCGGCCTCCGGGGCTTCGCCGCGGCCTCCGGGGCTTCGCCGCGGCCTCCGGGGCTTCGCCGCGGCCTCGCCGCCCCAGCCGCACACCTGCCGGCCTGCTCGCACCCCTTCTGCCACGTCGCCAAGCCCTGACCCACGCGCAACGAGAAGCCGCCCACCCACTTCTCTGCCGGTTCCACAGCCCGCCTGGATTAAAGACCCTCGTTTCTGAAGACGCCCTCCATTTCTTTCCCAGAACGCTTCTGCGGCCAGCGTACCGCCATTTGGAGGGAGCGGAGGGAGCGGAGGGAGCGGAGGGAGCGGCCTGAGTGACGTCATTTCCGGGGCAGGCTACTAGTACCGCGCTCCGCGCGAGGCGGGCTTGGTCACTAGGGGCGTGGCGGGCGGTCCGCCTCGCGCCTTTGGCGCCTCCCGCGCCCCCACCCCAGCTTCCTTTCGTTTCACGGTCTAAAGCGGCTTCCTCAGACGCTAGCAACTTAAGTTTGTTGACAGTGCGTTCCGGAAGCGTTATTCCTCTCAAGCTGAGGTGTTGTATTCGGCGAGAGCGCACATTTAAAAACCCAACCCAAACAAAAACTGCCCCCGAGTGACTGCGAGCCAAGCAAGCTCCGCCACGAAGCCGGCGTTCCTGCCGCGGCTTCCGGGGCTTCTCCACAGCCGCGCCGCCCCGGCCTCCTCGCGTCCCGCTTCCACGCTCGCGCCCCTTCTGCCACGTCGCCAAGCCCTCAACCACGCGCAACCAGCAGCCGACCACCCCCTTTTCCAGGCCGGGTCCACAGCACGCCTGGATTTAAGCCGCTCCTTCCCTGAACACGCCCTCTTCTTTTCTTTCCCAGGACGCTTCTGAGGCAAGCGCCTCAGATACCGCTTTTTGTAGGGAGCTGCTTATGTGACGTCATTTCCGGGGCGGGCCACCAGTGCCTCGCTCCAGAAGTCACATCCGGGGCGGGGCCCTAGCCACGCGTCGCCAGGGGAGGGGCGGAGTGGTCGCTAGGGGCGTGGTGGGGAGATAGGGCGGTGCAGCAGAGAGTGGAGTCACTGGCAGTGGTCCTCAAGCCTGTGACAGGGGTGAAGCAGGCTGGCTCTGGCTTGATCTCCAAGGACCAGGAAGCTGGATGCTGTAGGAAGTTGGGTATGATTACCAGGTGTGGCCTTAGACGACTGCATGGTTTCAGTCCGTGCATATGCACACACACCACCTTCCACATGCACACTCACACCCCACCACACACATCACATTCACTGAATCGCCCTCTAAACCTGCGGCCAGCTGGTTTGTGATCTGTGCTGGGAACGAGGGTCTGTGGGGACAGGACAGGCCTGGGAGAGAGCGCAGCCTGGGTGGAGCAGACCAGCAAGCAGGGGTCTGGTGAGCTGAGAGAAGTGGACGTTTGTCAGGTCCCCGGCCCCACTGCCATGCAGGCCACTCCGCCCCTGGCACCCCGTACAACAGAGAACTGCCCAGAGGAGGTCTGCTCACATCTCTTATCCTGAAGCACTGTGCCACCATGCAGTCTCTGATGGTACTTAGTAGGGTACATTCTGGGAATGATCGAGATTGTGAAGGATATTTTTACCACAAAGTTGGGAGGAGAGGTGGGGGTTGGGTCGGGAGAAGTATAAAAAAAAATAACAAAATGGCATTCATTCTGACATGTCAACTTTAACATGCTTCTTTACTGTTGTCTCTCAAACTATGTGACAATGGCATTGATTCCAAAGGTGCCTAACTGAATCTTTAGTAAACTTGGAACATTAGTATTCCCATTGTTTTGTCTCCTGGGTGGGAACTGTAATAATTAGCAAACATGATGTACATCCCTGGATGGCTGCTGGGAAAACGGTTAGTGAGACTAGAAGAGGTTCGTACCATCCTGATCCTAATTGTGATGCGAAAGCGCTGCCGTGTCCACAGCTAGGTAGGGATGAAAAGTCCAAAGGTTGGACCCGGTCTTGGTCCTTCCCCCTAATGCAGGCTCCTCACTGTGACTGCCTTCCCAAGCCCCCTCATTGGTTTCCACAGGCCATCTTCTCAGCCACCCTAGAGCAGTCCTGGTGCCTAGTGGGTTAGGCATGGGCTGTTACAACCATTTGAAACCACCAGCTGCTCCTGTAAAGATGTACAGCCTCAGGAGCCCTCAGGGGGAACTCTGCTTCATCTTACAGGGCTGCCCGTGTCCCAATCCCCTGGATGGCAATGAGATCCAGGATCTGATCTTTGACCATTAGGCTTATTCGAATCCACCTTGACCTCTAAAAGTTGGATTATGACTTTTTTAATGAGTCCTATTGCCTAGAACCAGTTATTTTTGCCATCTTCTCTGATATCCTGAGTCTTTTGATGTAGGGGATGTTAAAGGATTCAAAAATGTTTTGACATTTCAATTAACTTCTGAAAATAATCCATTCCCTGTCATTTCTAGATTCACACAGCAGGTGGCAGTGTTCAGTCAACAAAAATCCTAGTCAGGTTGGGTTCTCTAGAGAAGAGAAACCTGGGTCAATGGAAAGATTTAGGTCAAAGTGACTAGGCCAAGCTGTCTACTTAGGTCAGTCCAGTCTGGTTCAAGTCCAGCGGCACCTGACTGGCAGGAGGATGAAGCCGACCCAAAGTCGGCCCAGTGAGTCCACTGCCAAATGCAGCCTCTGCTGACTTCAGCTTCTGGGGAGATCAAGGAAGCAGATGGCAAGCTCCAGCGCCAGGAGAAGAGGAAGGGTGGGAGAGGATTCAACTCTGTTTGATCCTTAAGGAAGGATCTTGG
This sequence comes from Tenrec ecaudatus, assembly GCF_050624435.1. Classification (NCBI taxonomy): domain Eukaryota; kingdom Metazoa; phylum Chordata; class Mammalia; order Afrosoricida; family Tenrecidae; genus Tenrec; species Tenrec ecaudatus. The sequence continues at coordinate 215,211,147 of NC_134532.1, read as the reverse complement.
GCTGCCACCTGATGGGTTGAGGTGAACTGCAAGACCAATGCTTTCCCTCTGATCCATAAAAAACACCTCGCACCGAGATGGAACGGAATGAGATTGAGTCTTGACTTTAGTAAAGGGTGTGGAATCTCTTAAAATTGGTATAAGGAATTATATTTAATGCTACAGCCGAGAGTAGAAAGAAACCCATGTTGAAGAATGGCATGAGTGAACAGCCTGGCTGATTCAAGATTAGAAGGTCAGTGCCCACTACAAAAGACGGTCCAGGTTATACATGTGTAGTGCAGGGATGAAGGGTGACCTGTAACTCCCATTTGAAGGGCCTTTCCCACCAGGGGTGTGGTTACCAAGATAGGGGAAGATATTGACTGATCAGATCCGCCTGGGAGAACTTGGGAACTGGATTATTTAGAATGCCATCATACTGCTGTGTACAAAATGACCCAACTGAGAAGCAGGGGCTTATGGTGATAAGCACACCACTGCTAAGAGCCAGGAGTGAACAGTGTCCTCTGGCCCCAGCATCTGGCTAACCTCTGGAATGACCTCTGCACGTAACTGCACAGAGCACCGCACGAGGCTTTTCCAGCTTCATGTGTTCGATGGGACACTGAGGACCCATAGAGCCCAGACACGGGGAAACTAGACTCCTGGGTGAGAATGGAGCAGCTGCATCTTGCAGGAGTTGGGGCTGGGTTTCAATCGCCAGATCTGGGGCCTAACTTTCCCCCATTCCATCATGCATGCAGGTGCATGCAGAAGATTATCAATCACACTCTGCACAAGGTGTTTGTTGTCCCAATCAGGTGGGCAGTGTACATTTCAAAGCTTGTACACCTTTTGAGTGGACTCAACCTTTACTTCTTTTTGATGTTTTGCCATCCCAGGATTTCAATTGTAACAGACCCCGATCTACAATCACAGGAGCCATCCCACCAACCCCTATACTCCAGCACACAGCATCCCCAGGGCGCTTCTAATCAGAGGTTACCAGGACAAAAGTCATTCACGTTGCACTGGGAGGCCTGATGCTAAGAAAGCTTGGGGTTTGACTATCACAGTGAACTTCCCTCCAGGCCCTGCACTGCTGGTGTGGAACCCCTCTGGGGTCTGTGCTTGCATCACACCAAGTAAAGCTGTGTCTCCAATGGGGAGGTCATTTAACCTGTCTGTCTTCCTGATGTCACCCCCATTACAAAAAATTTCTCCATAAAATCTTCCATTTGAATTTCAACCCAAACCCAGTCTGACTTAAGGTGGCACCAGTGCATTCCACACCAGTCTTTCAGGATCCTAAGAGTCTTCTCTCCTTGGTTTCTTTACACATCCACTTACACTACCTCCGGCACCATCCCCCCCCCCCCCCCCAATGCTTCAGGACCTTATGTGGAGAAGCTTCCAGACCCAGGAGAAGTCGAGGGATCATCTGTCTCTTGGTCAGAGGCAGAGCCACCAGGGGAGATCCTGGGGACAGTTTTCCCACTGCATGGAAACTGAGGAGCTGAGTGAAGGCATGCCAAGACAGCCTTGTGCACTGGCAAACACCTACTCTGAGGACAGTGCCCCTGTGCTGGGAGGATGCCGAGCTGGCGCACATGGCTTCCCACCACAGACCTCGCCTCTTCTTGATTCAGGTTTTACTAGACAGCAGGTCTAGATTGACACCAATGCTGGGAGACCCCAAACATTTTGAAGGTCAGCACCACTCTTCTCCAGCCCTCCCTCAAGTTACTAATTCTCCAAAATGTCACCTTTAGATCTACAGGAGCAGGTCACCTTTCCCTTTCACAGAAGGTCACACTGGTCCCAAACGACATGATGCTGATTAGGATTCGTCAAGAGCAAGTCTCTACAAAAGCTCTACTTCCTGCTCAAACATCAGTGTCCTTGACGGCTGATAGTAAAACCGACAAAATTCAGGTGCCTTCCACGACCTTGAAATTTCCAGGGCTCCACGGGTTGGGGGCACCTCAGTACCCGAGAGAAAAATGACAATACCTGCACACCAGGCTGTGTGATCATAAGGTGTCGAAGGAAATAGGTGTCAGAAGTTCAAAACACACATGCAAATTATTCTGCAGGGAAGTGAAACTAGTGGAGACCCAAAGTCCACGACACAAGACTGTCGGACACTCCCTCTTAGAAGGGTCTCATGGAACAGAGGGCATGTCCAAGATGCAGTACAGCACTGATTAACCTTTAGTTAAGATACCCTCCCCTTATGTTATGGCCCAGGCATGATACCTCACTGACCATGTTAGACTCGTCATGTCCATTTGTACATTCAGATCACTCCGTTCCTGGTAGTCAAGAGAGAGGAGCCCTTAGAGACACTAACAGGTGTCAGGGTGCTCTGAGGGAGAGGAGAGGAAGGAGGAGAGAGGGGAGTTGATGGTATTGAGGATTACATAGCCCCGCCCAATTGGACTGAGTAACTGTAAGGGAAGGGAAAGGATATATTGGAATGAATACGCTACATCAATAAAATTATTCAAAAGAAAAAAAGTAAACCAAAAACCGCCAAAGCAATGCCAGTTTAGGTGCTCAAACTTTTGCAAACGTCCCGGTGTGTGCTCCTCTTGGCTTCAATGATCAAGTGGCTGAAGAGCTGCCGGGCACAAGCGAGGCCCAGCAGCAGACAGTGCAGGTGGAGTCCTTGGACGGACATTATTGGGGGCGGGGCGGGGGGAGTCACAGCACAGGCCCTCAGGATTTGGGAGCAAAGCTCTGCCATCCCCTGAAGTTGACTCTCCCTTTGAAACCAAGCTTTGGGCCCATATCTGGGTCTCAGAGGACACACAGTGCCTCATTGGGGGCACACACATCGAGTCACTCTGCTGCCCCATCATGAACGGAGTGTTGTCTAACCAGCAGGGTCACTAAGTTGGAATGGGCACAGAAGTATTTGCATCCCGTTAGGTGTACACAAGATGAGGTTTGAGCAGGAACTGAAAGCATAGGTAAGCTGTGGGAGCAAGGGCTCCACTGTCTGGTCTCCACATCTGTCCAGTCCCTTCCTGCCTGCAGTCCACACAGCTCTGGCCTCATGGGGGGAGTTCCGTGGACTCAGTGGTTGAAAACACACGCTTGCTTTGCTGATGCTTCTGCCTGGCAGGCAGGCAGGCAACAGTACAACAGTATAGTACAATGGCACAACAGTACAGGACAGGACAACAAGCAGCAGTACAACAGGCCCATTCTGGGGTTCCCAGGGGATCAGTGGGAAAAGGGGAAACCTTCCAACAGGCAGGACTTTTGAGCAGTCCAACCTGGCTCTTCATTTTCTTCAGAAAGAGAAAAGGCCAGACGTGCCCGACTTCCTTGTTCATAAGGATTTCCCGCACCCACAGTACCACGTGGGTCCCACAGAAGCTTAGACACACACTGGCTGGGCCAAGCCTACAGTCCAGGCACTTGCCCGCTCGCTTACTGGGCAGGTTCTGACATTTTGCTGTTCAGGTCATTGGTTCTGGAAAGGTAAGCCGTGTTTGCAGAGGGACAGTCCCCGAGGGCCAACCTCCTTGAGTGGGGAGACCACGTCCCATTGAAGCTGTTGTCCCCCAAGGTGTCCATTCTCACAGCCCAGGTGGACTGTCATGGTCAACAGACTACAATCCCACTGGTAAGATTCCTGCCTGAGGAACAACTCCCTTCTTGATCTGTTAACATCTTTTCCTTTCCATCCGGTCCCATTCTCCTCCAGGTCTGCTCTCAGAACCAAAACCAAACTCACTGCCATCAAGGTGATGCTGTCTCCTAGCGACCCAATGAGACCAGAGAGAACAGGACCCACACCCCTGCCCCACTGTACTCTTTCAACACTTTTAAATAGAGCTTCATCATTCTCCCACAGAGCAGCTGGTCAGTTCTAATTACCATTACCTTGTGGAAGGCAGCCCCACTTGTGAGCCTTACACAACCCGGGCGCCACTTGAGTTACTTTACATCAAGGTGCATCTGAGAGGCATCTCCTTTTCCTGGTCAAGGTGGTGGCGTGTTGACAACCCACACTCTTTCAGTGTGTTGACTGATCTCCAGACAGCCATTCTCCATCAGTGCCTCCCCCCTCCCTGGTCCATCCACACTTTCCCTTTTATTTTCAAAGCCAACAATCGAGGGAAACCTTCCTGGACAAGACCTGGCAGATTGATGTCACCCAGATGCCGCTCAGAGTGCCAATACCTTTGGCCCCAGTGGGGACTTGAGGGCTGGGTATCAGTTTCCAGCCACAAGTCAAAGAGCAGAGACCTTAAAGCAATCCATCATCCTGTGCTCAGGCCTGCAGCTACCGCTGTAGATAACAGTAGGAATCTCTCTGAAACCACCAAGGACAAAGAGCTGCAAGTGCCCTGGCCCTTTTACACCTCAGTATTCAGTGCTTGGGGAAAAGCTGCATCAGGACATTTGAAAAATGCCTACTAGTGACAGAATCACAGTAAGATGTGGACCTTCCTGTTGCCTCTAGTCTTGAAGATTAGAGTTCTCCCTGGAAAGCTTTTAATCATCAGCTCATTGGAATTGGTGTACAGAACGCCCTTGGGCACCTTTTACAGCATCCACCCAGCGCAACTCATGCCTACCCATGACTGCTGTCAGCCCTGCACACTGCAGAGTGTTAGCATCTTCAGCCTGCTGGGGAAGATAGACAGCCAACCCCATCCTCCTAGCAACTTCACAAAACCCGAACCACCACTGGTGCCCAGAGACTGGGGCCAGTATTAAAAATATGAAGCATTTCTTTGTTAAATTTCTTAATTCCCTCTCAATTTATGGATATTAAGAATCAAGCCGTTGAGGTCAGCCTATCAATCAAGGTCACAAGGTAACTCCTACCAGGGGGATTCTGGGAACTTTTTCTCCTGGAAGAAAACCACTCTTTTTCCAACTTTCTGTTGACAAGACACATGAAGCCACACGGATGGCTGCCAGAGCTTTGGAGCTGGAAGAGCCACTTGGAGACCCACACCAGCACTGAGATGCTTCCAGCACCACTGGACCCACAAGACTTTCCACCCAGTGACTTGCATTTTTCCTGCATTCGGCATCATTGCATGTGTTGTGGAAGCCTCAAGAGGAAATTATGCATAGGCATCAGACATAGGGGCTAATAGCAGACCTATGGAAGGACTTGATCTGGAATGGGCTGGGAGGTGTTTTATTCAGATATAAGCCTCTTAGGCATACAAGATTTGTTTCTCTAGACAACACACTGTCCAAAAAATACTCCTCAAACCCACGTGAGAGGCCCCCTGTTAAAGTCATCCTCGTCCATGCCTGTGGCAGTATGAAAAGGGAAGGCCTCCCGGTGTCTATTTTGCCTCCTTGTACTTCAGTTGTATCCCAGACACATGAACCCTATTCTTCAGTTAAAAGTAACCCCCAAACTGAACTGTTTTCTAGAAAACTGCCGTGAGGAGTCCAGCCAATGTCCCCAGATACCTGCATGTGGTTATTACTTTTTTTGTCTGGATCTCCATACTTAGCCTCGCTTCTCTGTCTTCTCCCCCTTTGGCAGCAAGGCTTCCTTCCTGTGTTGTGACAGCACTCCACCATCAGAGCTGCATTGCTCCTGCATGAGCCTCCACACCGGGCAGCTCAGGCGTCTAGAAGACTAAAGGCAGAGGCGTCTTCCAACAGTGACGCGAGAGGTGACCAGCCTGCATCTCTAGAACTAACCGAACTGTGCCATCGAGGGACTTGTCAACGACCCTTTTTAGTAAGATCCCTCCCAATGTGCAAGGAGCCAATTCTGATCTGGCGCAGAGTGCAGACCCACTGGGAGACCTATCCCACCTTTGCCGAGTTTGTCTGCCATTTTCACACTGGCCAGCGCACAGGATCCCTCCATGCATGTGCCCAGTGCACCCCTCTGAATCAAAGACATTCTTGGCAGAAATCTATGCCAATACCCAAAACTCATTCCACAAGAGAAACTATTCCAAACTTACATAGCACTGAACCACCAATCCAATGTATTATCTCAAGCTCATTTGTGCAATAGCCCCACCGGGGCCCAGGGCATTTCTGTAAGAACCATTGCACCCACAACAGTTCAAGGCCACCACTTACCTCTGCCCACCTGCCAACCACATCACTGTCAGGTGGGAGCGAGAACTGACAGGTCAAGCGAGGGCAAAGATACTCAAGAGCTGGTGGAGACACTTCAAGGATGCTGCCAGAGACCAGAGACCGGCCCTCCCTCCTCCCCCTAGGTGGCTTTCAAGCCCAGATGCAAGGAGCTGGCCTTTGCAGATGTTCGTGTATGCTGTTGCTCAGCCCTGCATCTGCAGACAACCAAGTTGCAGTGAAAATTTCTCTGGCTATTCCCTTCCTCTAGACCTGAGCTATAAAACTCTCCACACCTCTCACCCCGACTGTGTGACTCCTCGGGGCATGAAACTGGGGTCCTGTGAACCTCACCCTGGGGCTCAAGAGGTTCCCCCATCCCTTTCTCTGCTCCCCCTCCCTCCCTCCGGGGCTGCACCATTTCTCTGGCCCTGATTTAGGGACCTGTTATCTTCCCTGGGAGCTCTGCAATAAACCTTTGAAACTCTTCTATCTTTGCCTTCCTTCTTTCTTTCTGTCAGCAAGCCAACCTTACAGTCACAACCGAAGAATAAAAGGAAACCACGCCCTCAGAATCCCTGAAGATTCCACACTGGGGTAAGGACCCTTCTAGAAACTGCTAGGACATTGCCATGGACTGGCCCTGGCCAAGATGCTCCCACACCCATTCCCAGGATTTTGCAACACAAAAGGGGTTTTGCCAAAGTTGACTGCAACATCTATCTCAAATCTCAACATGACCACCCACCCTGCATCCCCCCACCCCAGGCAAACATGTTATCTCTGGCTTCTCCACAGAGAATCAGTCAGATGTCTCGGGTGCACAGTTGTTTTTCTAGGAGCAAATGTACACCTTCTGCTAGGTAGAGAGGGGTTAGGAGGATGCTGACAAGACTCACAGCTTCATGACAATCCCTCCCAGCAGAACAAGGGTCTCTTCCTCGGTGGCACCTAACAAGGACATTGCCTTTGTGACGTGGAAGCTCCAGGCCCACCATCCACCATCCTGCAAGGACTCCAGCACTGTCCCATTTTACCGATTCTGAGCCCCCGTCAGAAATCAACTGGAAACATCCTGGGTTCCCTGATAATCCCCTTATGGACCAGGAGATTTGAATGGGAGTGGGGCTCTGTTTTCTGGGAAAACCCCTCAATTGCTGGGGTCAATTGATTCAGGGCTAAACAATCTTGACACCAATTGAGGCGGAGAACATGGTGTATGACTGAATGCCAGTGTGGACATTCCTAGTGCAGAAAAGTCTGTTGAAAACGACAGTCACATACAAGGTGGGGGAGAGGGAACAGTTTTGAAAAATGGGGAGTCCAGAACCTCTTGACCAAGCCCACTGAGGAATTACCAAGCTCATTGGGGGATAAAGGAAAAACTACAACGGAGAGGGGCACATTTGGTCTTAACTGCCTGCAGTGCAGCCAGAGGACATCCCCATCTGTTTTCCAGTCCTGTGACCGGCCCACTGCTTTCATCTGATCAGGCTGAGGGACAGCTCCCCAGCCTGTAACGTCCAACACTGGACAAGGAATGGGCCTGAACAGAGGGCTGGGGGAGGGTTGGGCACGTCCATTGAACATTGTCTTATTGTGAGAACCCCTCCCCAAAGCTGGATGCCAGTGGTGGCAGAAATTGCAGAATCCTGTGCCCTGGGGCAGAGCCTAGCTGAGGAGCTGAGATGAAGAAACTTCCTCTAGATGGCACTGTGCAGAGCTGCCTCAGGGTGCAGAGCTGGACCTGGCTGCCTAGGGAGGGAGGGAGGGAGGGAAAGTATCTGAAGCCACAGCAGGCCTGCCCGCCAGCACCTGGACAAATGATTGTCCCCAGGCTGTCTTTCCTGGCCTAGGTTTCTTCACCAGAGAAACCAAGTATGAGTTGCAGGGACCTGGAGACACACCCAACCCCACCATCACACGCCATCTGCATTTCAGTTTTTTCCTCGCTTGTCAATATGAAAATGTTAAACACATTTGTTGCAGACATGGTACACTTTCTGACAGCTGTGTGGGCATTGCAAGGAATCATTGAACCCAACCGAGCAAAGCTGGCCTGGAACAATATGGAAATATATTGGGTTCTCACTCTCCCGGTTTTGTAAACCTTCATGACCGTTCCAGCCCCTGCCCCCAACACCCAAGTGGCCCTTCCATAGTCTTCCTCCACCTGGCTGACCTCTTCCCCACCTTCAAGTTGTGTGCCCCCACCCCTACTCAATGCATTTATAGACAACACCTCCATGCCCAGGCCCCTGAGCAATGGCGCCTCGTAACCCAAGGTCACATATTCTGCCTCTGGGATCCAACGCTCCCAGTTACGCAGAAACCCTAGAGAACTGTTCAGCAGTTGCACTGGCACATGACCCAGTCTTGTGTACCACACTCGACATGGGCCATACACATCAAACACCCAGCTGAACACTTGGTACAAAGTCAAGGTAAAGAACCAATAGCCTGCCCAAAGGGGGTGTCTCCATCAGCCTAAGTAGCCACTGCAAACTTCCTTGAATGATATCAGACCGTTGGTCAGACACTGCAAACCTAATGGCTACCAGCTGGATGTTGTCACATCAGTTCCCCCACCCCCACCCCAGCCTCTGCACCCTCAGATTGGCTGAAAGAAAAATCAGTCTCACTGCCATCAATCAATGCCAACTCATAGTGACTCTGCAGGGCAGAGCGTAACTGTCCCTGTGGATGTCAGAGATTAGCTTCTATAAAGGGGTGAAGAGCCCCACCACCTTCCTCCGGAGGCGCAGCAGCTGGTCTTGAACTGCCCGCCTTGCTGCTCGCAGCCCCAGCAGAACCTTCTTGCCACCAGGGCTGCTCTCAGGGAGGCAGGCACTCCATGACCTGCCTGCTAAGGTCTTTTCATTTGCTGACGGGCTCAACAGTAATGAACGTAGACAACTGAACATGCTATCATGAACATGTATGAAGCACGTGTTATCGGGGGGACCAGTCGTTTGAAGGGGATGTCAGGCTATGGAGAGGGCAGCTAAGAGCGAACCCTGAGAAGATGGAACCACCACTCAGTCCTGCATCATCCTCATTATCATTACGCCCATTGTTGGAGCCGCACTGTCAACCCTCCTACTGTCTCTAGGGCCACTATGAGCCCCTAATGACTTCATATCCCCTAAAGGTGACCTCACCCTGATGAGCAGTAGGGGGCAAAAGGGGGGTTGTGCAGGGGAGCAGCCATATTTCCCCACTTGACGTGAATTCTTGACAAAACCTAGTGAGGTCTGCCTCTCCGACAGTGCTGTCGGCTTCGGAGACTGTAGCAGCAGCCCCACCACTGCCTTCTGCACAGCGAACATTGCTCTGGTTACCTAAAAGTGAGAGGCCATCAGCTGGTTGTCACTCAAGCCATAGCCATGCACCTAGTTTCTCCAGAGTCCAGACCCACCCACCAACAGCATTCAAGCTCTAAGCCTCCAGGAATACTTCCCCAGGAGCAGCAGCTTCTACCGATGCACTGTCATTTTGCCAGAAGGCCCCAACTCCCACCACTACATGCTTCCACAAACCTGACCTTCAACACCAGCATGTGTGTCTGTCTGCCTAACTGAAACCTCTGACCAAAAGACCCTGCAGACTTAACCAGAAAGGGGAAGAAAAGAAGCCAGGTCATTTCACAGCCCCTCCTGGAACTCAGACTTCTAGAGAAACTGATGTTGAAAGAAGCTCCAACACCCGGTTCAAGATCATCTTGAAACGGGAAGATAAAAATATACCCACACATCTTTAAGCCCATCCCACAGCTTAGGTGAATTAGTAAGGCAGGATTTGAGCATCGTGCACTCCCCAAGAGCTATATACCACCAAATTGACAAAGATGGAAGGCGGGAGAGATTGAGCGGGCAGTCGGGTAGGAAGTTAAGAAGCAGGTCAGGGAAATTTCTTGCCAGGTACCAAGTCAGAGATGCAGTTACATGGACAACAGCCAGACCATGGTGCGAGACTGGGCTCTGGGCCCTACACAGCCCATCTCACAGGCACTCAGACCTCGAGGGGCAGCTTACAGAGCCTGGCACAGGCACAGAGCCACCTGAACCTCACCCTTGCTTCATCACAGTGCCCCGTTTACCAGAGCGTCATGATAGGAGCATGCACAAAGGAAATGTCCGATGAGCACGCTTCTGTCCTGGCATCACAGCCAAATCCCTGACCCTCTGAGGGGAGGACAGGGTGCACAGACCAATGGGGCAGTTTGCCAACAGCCAGCTCCCTCCCTCCATGGGGAGGAGGGGGTGCGCCCTCTCTGAGGGGCTTGTTTCAGGTGTTAGTGCTGCTGTGGATTCTCACTTTGCTCCAGAACGATTCTAGTCCAGCGTGACATCGCTCCCTCTCCTCTGCTAGCTATGAGCAAGGGCTGTGAGACCAGGTACTGGGAGGTAAAGAGTCAGCCCAGGCACAGGGAGGTGGGAAATTCTTAAATGATGTCACTGGATCAGAGATCATGGGCTTGGTGCTCTGTTCACGCCATGTCTAGACCGTCTCACTAATGCCTGCATGTTTGCATCAGACACTGAAGGTGACACGTGGACTTTGTCTCCATCTCTGGGGACACTGACAACTCAGGACCACGTTGTCACCAGAAAAGCAATTGATGGGGGGTGGGGGGAGAAGAGGCCATTGAATTCTTCCCAACAGAAGTGACGCCTGCTGTGTGCAGTGCTGGGACCCCAAGAGCACAGAGCTTTCTATTCTGTCCTCTGCACTCCCTCTTCCCAGCAGAATTAGCATGACCAGCAGGACTGAGCTTCAGGAGACAAGGGCACACCTGAGCCTCAAGAAGGCCACTGACATCATGGTGCCTGACAACAGGTCTGTGTCTGAGCATCTCTAGAGCTTCTTTCAAAGCTTGGGGACGTTAGTAATCACCAACGACGGAGAGACCACCACTCCTGGGAGTGAGTCCCGTGGTACACACCCTTGGAATGCAGGTCTGCCAGACCACATCTCCACATCCAATACTCTCCACTTCTTACCCAGCTACAGGGAAAAACTAAAAACTGGGTCTCTCCCATTCCTCCAGTTGATCCCTTACTGATCAGCTTCAGCACTGGGACAGAGGCGACCGCCCCTTCCCTTGCCCAGTCATCCCTGAAAAAGACCAAGCAAGCATATCAAGGAGGCTAGAGACCACAAAAGGCTGAAGACTTATGTCCTGGGACAAATGGGCCAAGGTGAGTTCTCAAACTCTAGACCTTCCCCTAACCCCACCTTTCTCAGTTGGCTCAGAACCATCCATAGGCCACTGAATAAACAGGGAGGCCTGCTGTCAACGACCACAAGCATGCAGATACAGACCTGCTGTGACTCCTGCTTTCTGATACCAGGATCCCCTTTCAAGAAGGATCCAGCTTGGGAAAGACTGCACACGGCACCACCCCCTACTAGCATCCTCCCATTCAGTCAGTTCCAACTCAGGACAGAGAGGCCACCGTTGGGAAGGGTAGAAGAGAATTGGTTCCAATAGGAATCCTAGACAGTAAACACCTATGTGAAGAGAAAGTCTACTCTGCTGTAGGGACTAGCCTACTTGTAGTTTTGAACTGCTCAACTTGGGAGTAAAGAAAGCCAGTATGTAACCCAGAGTCACCATGGCTCATCATTTCCCAGCCAAAAAAAGAACATGTGTGGTTGGCACAGGAACGTGCAGCGTTTCTGTTCTGTTGCCCGTGGCATCCCTATGGGTCAGAGCCGACTCAATGGCATGGAAGGAACTGCCTGCCTCAACGTAAGGTCTTCTTCACTAGAAGGCAAAAATCAGCTCCTCCTTTGCAAGGTTACTGTGGACAGTGGTGGGCACCACATGGTGCAACATGAGAGCTAACAGTAAATACCACCCTCACCCCACGTTTGCAGTGTTCCCCACACCAGAAAAGGTATCAGGATCAGTAGCTCCCAAGCTAGAAAGTTTAGTCATCTCCCCTGAAATTGTTTGAAGGCTCAACAAGTTTTAGCAACCAGACCTTCTTAAAAGCAAGAAAGGATGGTGAACTGGTCTTGGTTGACTTGAGAAACAAATCCACAGAAACCCCAATTTTAAAAGAGTTTTATATAAGGATAAGTACATTAAGAAAGCATCCCAACCACTGCTGCCTAAGTTAAGTCGTACATCAGTCCAACACTGATCTACAAAGTCCTCCTCAAGCTCACAAAACACACCGCTATGATGCCGACTGCAGGAGGAAAGCCCTATCAGTAACCATGTAAGCATCTCAACACTGGCAGGGGTCTCCACGTGGCTTCTCCAGCACTCTGGAGTGCATCAGGATAGGTCCATGTGGCTTCTCCTCAGGGATGTCTCACAGGAAGTGACCTTGCCTGCTCAGGCAGAGAACTAGACCAGTCAAGAACAAGAGACAAGAAGGGGGACGCTCACCAACCCATTTATTTTTGCTCTTCAATTAAACAGCCCTTCAATTAATCTCACCAGTGTTCATTGGCCATGTTGGCACAATAAACCTTAACTATCACAGATGGGTAATAGGTCAACAGTCACCTGCCTCAAAAACATCTTATTCCTCGGTGAATTAATGAAGTCCATGTTTCTGTAGGAAATAAGAAGGACCGGCATCTGCCCTTTCCCGCTCATAAGAGAGCACCTGCACACCCGGCTGTGTGATTCTGAGGTGTCAATGGAACTGGTGTCAGAAGTTCAAGAAACATGCAGCCAAATTGATGCCAAAGGGTGTGGAAGCAGTGTCGACCACCAAGCAAGACAACTGGACCGTCCCTCTTAAAGGGCCTCAGGAAGGGAGGACAAATCCAAGGTATGGGGCGGCACCAATGAGCCTTTATTTCATTAAAAGATTTCCTCCCCTGACTATTTATGGTCCAGAGTTACTATTCCTCCATTATCAAGTTGGATTTGTACATTTAAGATCACTCTGTATCGGGCAGTCAATATAGAGGACCCCTTAGAGTCCCTAACAGGAGTAAGGGTTAGGGAGGTGGGTGGGGAGAGACAGGGGAGTTGACAGCATTGATCATAGCATAGCCCTGCCCAATGGGATTGACTAACAGAACTGTACTGGGCAGGAAGGGATATCATGGAATGAATGTTAACATATGTCAATGGAAATATTCTTCGAGGGAAAACAAAAATCATACAGAAAGCCTGGTGGGTTTCTTACTTTGGGAAATCCATCCTTTGTGTACAACTCTGGCTTCTCAAGTGACCTGAAGAGCTGGTGGTCACCAGTGAGGTCCAGGACGGGAGAAGCCCCTCAAGGCTGTGAGCGGCAGACAGTGCAGGTTGGAGTCCTTGGGGGAACTCAATGGGGAGTCACAGCCCAACCCTCAAAATTTGGGAGCAAAGCTCTGCCATCCCCTGAAGACAACTCCGCTTTGGGCCCATTTCTGGGTCTCCGTAGAGACTGATCACGCTCACTACGGGTCCATAGTAGCTGGGAGACAAACTGGCTGGGCTGAGTTAGTCAGGGGTCTTCCCTGACTCAGGATTCTGAGGCATTTTGCCGTTCAGAAAACTAGTCCTTTCAGGCTGGCAAAGTGCCTTTTGCACACCTGAGCAAGGTAAGGAGTTTTTGCAGACTGTACCTGAGGGCCAACCTCCCAGAGTGGGGAGACAATGTCCCATTGGGCTGTCATCCCACAAGGGGTCCATTCTCACAGCCCAGGTAGACTGTCATTGTCAACAGACTGCAATTCCGCCTGAGGAACAACTCCCTTCTTGATCGGTTAACATCTTTCTCTTTCCATCCAGTCCTGTTCTCCAGGTCCGCTCTCAGATCCCAAACCAAACTCACTGCCATGTAAGTGATGCTGCCTCCTAGTGACTCAATGAGACCAGAGAGAACAGGACCCACACCCCTGCCCCACTGTACTCTTTGACATATAATAGAAGGAGCTTCATCTTTGTCCCACAGAGCAGCTGGTGGGTTCTAACGGCCACCGCCTTGTGGACCGCAGCCCCACTTATGAGCCTTACACGACCCGGGCGCCACTCGAGTTACTTTAAATCAAGGTGCGTCTGAGAGGCATCTCCCTTTCTTGGTCAAGGTGGTGGGGTGTGGACAACCCACACTCTTTCAGTGTGTTGACTGATCTCCAGACAGCCATTCTCCATCAGTGTCTCCCTCCCTGACAGTCCACAGCTTCCTTTTATTTTCAAAGTCAACAATCGAGGGGAAACCTTCCTGGACAAGAGCTAGCAGATTGACCTCGCCCAGATGCCACTCAGAGTGCCAATACCTTTGGCCCCAGTGGGGACTTTAGGGCTGGGTAGCATTTTCCAGCCACAAGTGAAAGAGCAGAGACCTTAAAGCAATCCATCATCCTGTGCTCAGGCCTGCAGCAATCGCTGTAGATAATGGTAGGAATCTCTCTGAAACCACCAAGGACAAAGAGCTGCAAGTGCCCTGGCCCTTTTGCTCCTCAGCATTCAGTGTTCGTGGAAAAGCTGCATCAGGACATTTGAAAAATGCCTACTTGTGGCAGAATGACAGTAAGACGTGGACCTTACTGTTGCCTCTAGCCTTGAACATCAGAGTCCTCCCTTGAAAGCCTTTAATCACCAGCCCATGGAACTGATGTGCAGGACACCCTCGGGAACCTTTACAGCCTCCACCCAGCGCAACTCATGCCTACCCATGACTGCCGTCAGCCCTGCACACTGCAGTGTCTGCATCTGCAGCCTGCTGGGGAAGACAGCCAACCACATCCTCTCCCAGCACCTACACAAAACTTAGCCCACTATTGGGGCCCACTGGTGCCTGTATCAAGAATAAGAAGCCTTTCTGTGTTAAGGTTCATAATGCCCCGTCAATTTATGGATATTAAGAGTGAAGGAGTGGACCTTGCCTATCAATCAAGGTCACAAGGTAACACCCACCAGGTAGATTCTGGAAATCTTTTTTGCCTGGAAGAGGACCACTCTCTTTCCTTTTCACCTTTTTGTTGACAAGACACATGGATCAGCACTGATGGCAGCCAGAGCCCTGGAGCTGGAAGAGCCACTTGTAGACCCCTGGCAGCGCTAAGATGCTTCCAGCGCTAATGGATCCACAAGACTTTCCACCCACTGGCTGTGTTCTTCCTGCATTCGGCATCATTTTGTGTGTGTGTGCGTGCGTGTGTGCGTGAGAGACAGAGAGAGAGAGAGACAGAGAGAGAGAGAGAGAGAGAGAGAGAGAGAGACAGAGAGAGAGACAGAGAGAGAGACAGAGAGAGAGAGAGAGAGAGAGAGAGTCTTAAGAGGAAATTATGGATAGGTATCACATACATGGGCTAATATCAGACTTACAGATGGAATTGATCTGGAATAAGATGGGATGTTTTCTTAATATACAATGACTCTGATATTCTCTATTTTACATACAAGATTTGTTTCTCCAGACAACACACTTTCCAAAAATTCCTCCTGAAACCCAGGTTGAGATGCCCCCCTCACCCCCCCTAGTCATCCGGTGCACGCCCATGGCAATAAGGAAAGGGAAGACACCCGGTTCCACTTCGCCTTCTTAAATACCTGCTCTCCTGATGCCCCATCGCCTTTCAGTTGTACCCCACGAACCCTCTTCCTTCAGTCTGTCTGCCATTTCGGCCCACAGCACAGGAGCACCAGTTCCTTTTGAGCCACCAGGCAAGCGCCCTGTGCACCCCTTGGAATCACGGAACACACACAGTCTCCACAGAAATCTTTGACAATAGCCCAAACATGCCCCCAAATAAACTACTCCAGTCTTATAGGCCACTGACCTAAAAATCTAATTTATTATCTCAAGCTCACTTATGCCAACAGCCCCACCAGAGCGCAGGGCATCTCTGTAAGGAGCGTTGCACCCACAACAGTCCAAGGCCACCACTTATCTCGGCCCACCTGCCGACCACATCACAACCTAAGAATAAAAGGAAACCACGTTCTCATAATCCCTGAAGATTCCAAACTGGGGCAGGACCCTTGTAGAAACTGCTAAAAACTGCAATGGACTGGGCCTGGCCAAGGTGCTCCCCACTCATTCCCCTATTTTACAATACAAAATGGGAGTTTCTCCAAGGTTCACTGCAACACACACACACACACACACACACACACACACACACACACACACACACCGCCCCCAGGCAAACAAGTTATCTCTGGCATTCTCCACAGAGAAGCAGTCAGACATCTCAGGTGCACAGTTGTTTTTCTAGGAGCAAATCTTCACTTTCTGATCAACAGGACAGGCTAGGTAGAGAGGGGTTAGGAGGATGCTGACAAGACTCACAGCTTCATGACAATCCGTCCCAGCAGAACAAGGGTCTCTCTTCCTCAGTGGCATCTAACAAGGACATTTCCTTTATCACGTGGAAGCTCCAGGCCCACCATCCTGCAAGGAATCCCACACCATTCATCTTTCCGATTCTGAGCCCACATCAGAGATCCAAGTGGAAACATCCTGAGGTTCCCTGCGAAACCCCTTATGGACCAGGCTCAGGTTTCTAGGTGAACCCCTCAATTTCTGCATCTCTGGAGATTAGGGCGTCTATTGCTCCCCACGGTCATTTAGACAATGTTGAGAATGATTTTCAGGCAGAGTACATGCCAGGGTGGCCATTCATAGTTGGAAAAACTAGTCTGTTGAAAATGACAGTCACATACTAGTGGGGGGAGATAAGGCCGTTTTGCAAAGCAGGCAGTCCAGAACCTTTTCACCAAACCCACTGTGGAATGAATCAACAGGCTGGGGGGATTGAGAAAAACAATTGAGAGGGGAGAAGGGTGCATTTGGCCTTAACTGCCTATGATCCAGCGAGAAGACAGCCCAAGCTTTTTTCTAGTCCTATTGTCAGGCATATTGCTTTCATCTATCAACCTGTAACATAGAACACTCGACAAGGAATGGGCCTGAACAGAGACTTGGGGCGGGGGCGGGGGTGGAGGTGTCTGAGCTGTTAGCCCAGGAGGCTGGGCATGTCCACTTGAACATCAAGTTATTCTGAGAACCCCTCCCACAGCTGGATGCCCATGGTGGCAGACATTGCAGAATCCCCTGCCCTGGGGCAGAGCCTAGCTGAAGAGCTGAGATGAAGGAAGAAGCCTCCCATAGATGGCGCTGTGCAGAGCTGCCTGGGGGTGCAGAGCTGGACTTCCTGCCTGCCAGCACCTGGACAAATGGTTGTCCCCAGGCTGTCCTGTCCTGTCCCGGGTTTCTTCAGAGGGTCAAGAGGGAGGGGGAGGGCCTGGAACCACCAGCCCTGCCTCCATCATCACGCCATATGAATTTCTTCGTTCAATGATTGATCTCCTGTCACCATGAAAATGTTTAAAATATTCGTTGCAGCATGGTATTTTCTGACTGCTTGCAAGGAATCGTTCAATTCAGCAGAGTGAACCCGGCCTGGAATAAATATGGGGATGCGTATCGGGTTCTTGGTCTTCCGTTTCTGTGAACTTCGATGACCACTTTAGAGCCTTCCCCCAACCCCACCTCTCACTGGTGCTTCCATACTCTTCCTCCAACTGGCTAACCACACCTTGCTCACCCTCCCGTACTCAATGCGTTCAGAGACTACACCCTCCCTATGTCAAGGCCCCTGAGCAATGCTGCCTCCTAACTCAAGGTCACACTGCCGCTGGGGTTCAGCACTTCCATTTGGGCAGATACCCTAGAAGACAGTGCAACAATTTTGTTGGCACATGATCTAGTTTGTGTACATATCAAAAACAGCCCAGCCTTTGGTTTGCAGGCAACAAAAAGAACCAACAGGCTGTCCAAACAGAGTCTGCATCAGCCTCAACAACCACTGCAAACCTTTTGCATAGCATCAGACCATTGTCAGATACTGCATTCCTAATGACTATCAGTTGGATGTGTCTGATCAGCCCCCTAGCCACCCCCAGCCCCCAGATTGGCCAAAACAAAAGCCAGGCTCACTGTCATCCTGTCCAATGCCAACTCATAGCAACCCTGCAGGGCAGAAGTAAAAGAGGCCCACCTTTCTACGAGGGAGGAGTTGGTGATGGTTTTGAATTGCCCACCATGCTGTAAGCAGCTCCAAGCATAACCACTATGCCAAGCCTCCTCGCAGGTTGGCAGGCACTTCATGACTTGCCTGGAAAGGTCTTTTCATTTGCTGATGCAGCAGAACCCAGTCATCAACTTCAGACAATATGAACCAATGGATGAAGCACATGTTATCCGTCACGTGGAAGGAACATCACGCTTGGTAGAGGGGCAGCTCAAAAGAGGGAGACCTGACCAGATGGAACCACCGCTGTCCTGTGTCATCTTATGAATTTTGGGTCTATCATGTCAGCCCTTAATAGGAGCTATTATCTCGAAGTCTGCTCTGAGCCCTTAATGATTTAACATCACTTAAAGGTGAACTCACCCTAACCAGCAGTTTGGAGAGAAGGGGGGTGGGGTGGAGGCATGTGGGAACAGCCAACATTTTGACCTGTGTCTATCCTGCCCTGGTACAGCCAGTCCCCAACTTGACCTACATGGAAACCCATGCCAGTGCTGAAATAATTCCACTTCCACTGAATCCCCAAGACTTTCCACCCAGTGGCCTGTGATCTTCCTGCATTCAACAACACATGATGTGAGTCTGAAGAGTTGTAGACTGGTATCACACATGTGGGCAACTATCGGACTTATGAATTTGATCTGAACTGGGCTGTTTCTTCATATGCAGTCATTGAACAATTGATATGAAGCATTCTTATACACATCAGTGTATGAATTTGTTGCTCTAGTCAACCCTGACGAACACATGTCAGAGCCATGCCTCCCTTTATCCCTGTTTAGTACACCATTCCCCCTTTTAGGAACTTTCCATCTGTATCACCTCCATTAGGGGCTGTATCCCTATTCGGAACTGCCGCAGATGTATTCTCAGAACACAGCAAGCATATACTTAGCTCAACCCTATCCTACCGACAAGGTACAATGCATTTTTCAATTTCTCTGGAGCAACAAGTATTACTAAAATCAAAGGCAGCATGTTACCCTAGAACGGTCCCTAACAACACACCACTCCCCCAACAGCAGGAAAACCCTCCTGGTATTGCCCCTTTATGATCAACCCTTTCCGTCCTGAACTTCCATCCTCCTCGGCTAATCCACCTAAGGAGGAAGTTAACCAATCTTTGAATTCCTATGCCTCCGAAACAGTAGGGCCAGCAAAGCTCAGATTATCCTGTAAACCCCTCCAGAATCTTGAGGAAACAGAAGCCCACACTTGTGCAGGGCTGGTGTCACACCTTCCCTGAGTGCACTCAGAAGATATCCGCCTGGTTCCACCCTCCTGACAACAGCTATGACGCCTTCTGGGAGTGGACTGAAGACCTGGGGTGATTGGTGCCTTTATGATATTTTCCTGTGAGGAAACTGGAACTTTCACATTCCTCCTAATCTGTTGCCTAGCCAAACCACCTCTATACCACTAAAACTTCTGTTTTCTTAGCTGACCCAAGAGTCATATTCTGGTACAATCTCTAGAGAACCCCCTTACTATAAATTGCACTGTGGGTTCTGTCGCTCTGATAGTATTGTGCCAACCTGACCAATTTTGATTAGAGGGCAGAGATAAATAGGTCTGCAAGACATACTCCCTTGTCTTGCTCTCTGGTGGTTCAAGGGTGGTGATGCTTTAGCTAGTTCACTGCCTCAACGGTGAGCTACACTACCTGTGGGCCAAGCCAACCCGTGGATCATGTTGCTAGACCTTGGGACTCCTCTGAGACTTGCTTCGTCACGCTGCTGGTCCATACGCATTGCTTGAGCTTGAGGCTGGTGCCTTCTGTCACCTAGCATTGCTGTGTTCATTGGATATCCCACCCAGGCCTGTGTTTCCTAAGCTCCGGAGCGACTTACTTTTGGTACACCACTCTGCCATTTGCTTCCTGTAGGCAGACTGCTCTCTGCTTCCTTGACCTTGGACCTGACAGCCAAAAGGACTTGAGTTGAAGGAATTTCAGAATTATTAACTGTTCCATACCAGTGAGTGGAACCGAACCATCTGTACTGCTCTGTGGCCTACGCATCTCTAGAGAACCCTGCCTAACACAAACCCCTGGGACTTTTCAGGTTCATATGGATAATTCTGTGTTTCCAGCTGCACATTATTGCCATTTTAAAACTTTTCGCAGTCATACATGTCTTTGTCAATCAGACCTGCATGGATCTGTATGGGGCTGGATTCCAACTCAAAAGACTCCGGTGACCCTGCCAAGAAAGGGGAATTTTAGGTTTCCCTCACCCATGTCCAGCTGGATGTAACTAGGAAGACATCTTTGGCTATTTTCCATATTATTCAAAGGCAGGGATCTCAGGCCCAGTGGCAGCGTTCCTGCAGACAATAGCAGACATGATCTTCTCTTTACAAGCTTCCTCAGCCCACCTGCCCACCTCAGTCATGACAGCTCTCAGACCTGGTGCCCCAGCCCAGGGGAGCTCAGGGCACCAACCATAAAGATGCATCACGTCCACAAATTTTATACTAAACAAATACTATGGACAAGTTTCTTTCTCGTGTCTTTCCTCTCAGCCCTGCTGGCTCCCTGAAAGGCCTGGGGCTCCTCCAGGTATCACACCTTCTTCCAGGCCTGGTCTCTGCCAGCTGTCCCCTTCCCTGCAGGCTCCAGCAGCTAGAGAAACATCTGTGGCAACAGAGCCCTTTAACTCTTTCCTCGCCACACTCGGTTGCAGTTTCTAAGTGGGTCTCTATTAAACCCAGTTTTCTCTTCCTTTCTGAACTAGGGGCTCTCATGGTTTCTACACCTTGCTTTAAATCAGCAATTCTGACTCTGAAGGGCCAGCTCTGACCTTCCTCCATGCAGCTCTCCTAAGCCTCTTCTCCACAAACCTCACCTTCCCCACCCCCTCCATACATCTATTCATTCAAGGTCTTGCTCTGTCCCTTGTCTGGAAGACCTCACAGAATTCACCTGTCAGAGGCCATGCTGCTGTCACCCAGACACCAAGCTGGGAGAGGCAGGAAATGAAGGAACAACAAGTTCTTCGCTCTCCATGGCCTGGGCGGTGGGGGAAGGACACCATGGATGCAGCAACACAGGGCAAAGAGCCCCTGGAGCTGTGCCTTCAGGGGCTCCAGAAATGCACAAGGGACAGGGGATCCAAGTAAGGCCCTCTCAAAGCAGGTCAGCCCAACGACAGAGGTATTTCTTAAACGTCGAACATTTTGCAGCTCAAGGATCTCCCAGGACTCGATCTGAACCACTTGTGTATGGGGATTTGGAATCTATACCCATGCTTGCCCCCTTTTCTGAGGATGACCAAAGTTAAGACCCACCAAGTTTTCCTGCCATGTCCAAAAAGTAACAGGATCAGCGGCAGTCTGCCTGGTCAGTTTTGAACCTGGGAGTGTGTCACGTGTTCAGTCTCACCCCAGATGGGTGACTTGTTTCATCACCCACTGCAACCACAGATTGTGCTTGTACTGGTGTATGAAACACTCCTTGCTGTGGTTTTACTTGTGTGTTTTGTGGAAGATGTCCACGGACCAAAGCAGGTAAACTGATACCAGCAGTAAATCCAGCAGTAAAGCTAAGAGGAAATGTGCAAGACACAAAGAGTTAAAAAACACTCCTTGAGGAATTTCAAGCAGGTGGCTGTTTGCCTGATATGGTGCCACAGTACAACATGGCCAACTCCACATAATCCACTTACAGGATTAAAGAACGTGGCTGATGAGGCCACAGGTGTGAAACCACGAACCAAGAAACAAACTCAGGCCATGACATATGTTGGAGCCCGTTAATGTGGATAAATCTGACAACTGGATGCTGACAGTGTCCCAGTGATATGGGAGAAAGCTTAGAGCCTGAAGACCAGTTCAATGAGAATGTGTGTGGGGGTGAGTCTGGATCAGCCACTGCTGTTCAAAAACTGGCTTGTTTTGAAAACAAGCAACAGCTGTCCACAGGTGCTGAGGGTGTGGGTGAGGGGCGAGGACAAATAAAGACCAAGCAGATCTATTTGTGGCTGAACGTGCTCAGTACACAGAAGGTGAAGGTTTTGTTCCCAGGCAAGTGCGACCAAACCAGACTTTTGGGGGAAACATGCCCAATACAGGCCGTCATTTCAAAAGACAGAAAGGGTTTGCCAGGCCAGAACACCAATAACAGTACGACCCCGGCAAGAACAGCCTCTCTAAAGGCATGGCCAACATGTGTGTGCCACAACAGCAGGCTGTGGGTGCGGGACTTTCTCCTGAGGAGGAAACTTTCCAGGCTCATACTCAGAATTCTAGGCAAGTCTGCCTTGAGGCCCAGGTTATCTCTGGATCCCACCTAGAGGCAGCAGTCCTTTCAAAGCCACTTCAGACCGAGATGTCCCAGCTCCATTTTTCATCCCAGCGACAAGCAGCAGAGCCTGCAAGGACAAGTTCATCCACGTGGGATTTGCCACAGCTCCGTCTCTGCTTCCTCCCATCACATAGCCTGCCAGCTCTTAGGTCCAGAGGCCCATCCCCCATATATCAAGGAAGTGCAGCCAAGGGTGTGTGGGAGTGCGGAGAGTAAGAAGAACTGCCAAGTGCAGGGCAAACTGGAGAGCAAGGCAGAGAAGTGCTTAGAGCCCAGTTGTGAACCCTCAGTGACGAGCCACGGTGTTTTCCTGGAATGCCCTGTGAAGGCCATGGACAATGGGTCACAGGTCCAAGTAAACCCCACCATTTCAGCATGAGCCAATCCCATGGGTAGGACTGGGGCCCATCCTACACCATGAGCAGATTCACAGCAGAACAAGAAAGCAACTCAGCGCTGGCCGCTGGCCGCTGGCCTAAGAGGGCATGCACAGCCCAACTTTACCTCAGGGACCCAACACAGCTTCAGCCAAGGGGTATCCGGGACATGTAAGGACAAGTGACTTCACTGCCCAGGTAAGCCATTAGTTGTTCCTGGGTGGAAAGGACCTGGAGGTTGACGGCAGATCATCAGAACACCATGGCTCTCCCCACCCTCCTCCTTGCAGTATTGTGTTTCAGAAATCCACAAGAGTCAATCAAACCATATCCTATAATGTTGCGATGAGTCAGAATCAGTTAAATGACACCACCCAGTTTGCCTTGTGAAGTGTAAGTGCTTGTAACACAAGAGGCCAGAGTAGATGTTTAGCTTGTACTCAATGGGAGAGTGGCTGCAGGCACTGTCAGGGACATGGTTGGACCTAAATCCAACCTCGAAATCAACACACCACAAAAGTTCCATCTCCGCCTCTGGCTTTGCTGTAGATCCAACTCATCCATTTCACATTTGCTAGTAACCACACCTGGTTTGAACTAAAGAGGCCTGGGTGGAATGTCGGGCTGTTGGGTTGGGCTAAGTACAAGGTAGGTAGTTCAGAAGAGCTAGTCCCCCAAGCAGAAGGCTTTCTACTCACTCTATGGAGCCCATGGAGCTAAGCAATCCAGGAAGTCACAATCATTAAAACAGGGGGGGCCCACAGGTGTGGTGGTGTTGGTTCTATTCCTGT
This sequence comes from Tenrec ecaudatus, assembly GCF_050624435.1. Lineage (NCBI taxonomy): Eukaryota > Metazoa > Chordata > Mammalia > Afrosoricida > Tenrecidae > Tenrec > Tenrec ecaudatus. The sequence goes on along the minus strand of NC_134532.1, from coordinate 215,187,616 downwards.
TCCAGCATTTCCACAAATGCACACGGGAAGTTCCACCCTGCTGAAAGGTCACTTTTTTCTATCAGCATTGATGGCGCAGTATTTCCATTCTCCTGAAAATTGACTTGGGAACACACAGGGATTGCCACAAACCATAATTGGCTCAAAGGCTGTTGATTCTTTGGGTTTTCATTGTACCCAGAAGTCATTTCAGGCAGAGAAGCGTTGGGTAAAAGGTTGCTTCCTCACACACAGGGGGAATAAACTGGGTCTCTCCCATTTTCCAGTTGATCCCGTACTGACCAGTTTCACCACTGGGACAGGGGCAACTCCCCGCTCCACCCCTCTGGATCCCCTTTCCCAAACTTCTGTGATCAAGACCAAGCAAGCACACCAAGGCAGCTTGAGACCACAGAAGCCTGGAGACTCATGTCCTGAGACAAATGGGGCAAGGTGAGTTCTCAAACGCTAGACCTTAACCTCACCCAACCTTTGTTTTCAGTTAGCCCAGGCCCATCCACACACCACCGAATAAACAGGGAGGCCTGCTGCCAACGACCACAGGCAAGCATATGTAAGACCTGCTGTGAGTCCTGCCTTCTGATACCAGGATCCCTTTTCAAGCAGGATCCAAGCTTGGGAATGACTGCACACGGCACCTTCCTCCACTAGCATCCTCCCATTGTCTGTTCCAACTCCTAGGACAGAGACCACCATTGGGGAGGGCAGAAGAGAACGGTCTCCAATAGGAAAAGAAAGACTACTCAGCTGTAGGGACTAGCCTGCTTGTCCTTTTGAACTACTCAACTTGGGAGTAAAGAAACCCAGTATGTAACCCACTGAGTCACTATGGCTCATCATTCTCCAGCCTGTTCCAAAAGGAACATGTGAGGTTGGCACTGGAATGTGCAGCATTTCAGTTCCGTCGTCCATGGAATCCCTATGGCTCAGAGCCAACTCAGTGGCTGTGGACAGTGTTGGGCACCACATGGAGCTACATTCGAACAGACAGAAGAGACACCACCCACACCCCACGTTTGCAGTGGTCCCTCCACCAGGAAAGGTGATCTCACTGGCGCCTGAGCAAGAAAGTTCAGTCATCTCCCCCGACATTGTTTGAAGGGTCAGCAAATTTTAAGAAGCTGGCAAACCTCCTTAAGAACATGAAATCATGGTAAATTAGTCTGGGTTGACCTGAAAAACAAGTCCACAGAAACTCCTATTTTGGAAGAGTTTTACATAAGGGTAAGTGTACATTAAAAACGCGTCCCAACCCAGTGCTGTCTAAGCCCTTACATCGAACATCAGCCCATATGCCCGACACTGATCTACAGAGCCCTCCTCAAGCTCACAAAACACACTGCAATGATGCCGACTGCAGGAAAGCAGCCGAATCAGTAACCATGTAAGTGTCACAACACTGGCAGGGGTCTCCACGTGTCTTCTCCAGCACCCCGGAGTGCATCTGGATAGGTCCATGTGGCTTCTTCTCAGGGATGTCTCACAGGAAGTGAGCCTTGCCTGCTGAGGCAAAGAACTAGACCAGTCAAGAACAAGAGACAAGATGGGGGACGCTCACCAAGTCATTTATTTTTGCTCTTCGTTAAACGGCCCTTCAATTAATCTCACCAGTGTTCATTGGCCTGGTTGGCACAATAAACCTTAACTATCAGAGATGGGTAATAGGCCAATAGTCACCTGCCTCAAAAACATCTTATTCCTCAAGGAATCAGTGAAGTACATGTTTCTGTAGGAATTAAGAAGGACCGCCACCTGATATGAGTCACCAGTTTCTGCAGCCTCGAGGGTGAGAACAATCCTCCAAGTGAGCCATCAGCTTTGGCTCGGGGTCTGTGTGGTGAACTGCCACCTTTAGGGACCTGGTTCCGGTTTGTCTTTATTTCCTGCAAGAACCATCCATTTCTAGTTTCTAGTTGACTCAGCAGCAATAAAGTACAGGACACCACCACCCCAGGGAAGACTGCCTGCCTGAGAGGGGCCCACACCTGTATCTCCCATTCGTGGACTCAAATGACTGTTCACTCCTCGCTGAGAAGGGGAAAGCTCCTCTGTCAGGAGTCATTATATGTCCTGAACTCTTCAGATCAAGTCCCAAACCGAAAGAACACTTAAGTCAATTTACACTGCCCACCCTTCCAGCCTCGTAAGAAAAACCTGCCCATCTACAGCAGGAGCAGAGTGTTTCCAAACACTTGCTAAACGATTCTTAAGCAGATTTCTGGTTTCACACCTTCCCTGAGTGCACTCCAGAAGAGATCAACGGGTTCCACCCTCCTGACAACAGCTATGACGCCTTCTGGGAGTGGACTGAAGACCTCGGGGGACCGGGTGCATTTATGGTATTTTCCTGTGAGGAAACTGGATTTTTCATTCCATCTAGTCAACAGACTAGACAAACCACCCCTTGTACGACTGAAACTCCACCTGTGTGAGCTGACGCAACGAGTCACTATTCTAGAAGAGTCTCTGGAAACCCTTTACTCCGTATGTCTCATGATGGGTTCTGCCATGTTCTTAATTTTTATTGTGCCCACCTGGCCGAGAGGAACATGTGGGATTCATCGGTTTGCACTGCACATCACTTTTCCATTTTCCCCTTCAAACGCCCATTTTTTTCCTGACTGTAGCTTGTCTAGAAGCAAATGCTGGGATCTTACTACTTGGAATTGCAGCAGCCCATTCTTGGGGGTGTTGGGCAGGGTGGGGCGGGAGAGGCCAATGATTGCCTCCAAGGGAACATTGAGAATCAAACATCTACCAGGAAACCTCTTTGTAATAGTCTTGGACCCAGGAAATTTGCAGCGCACACTGGACTGGTGACCAGGTTGAACCTCCAGAACAAGACACAAATGAGATACCAGTGGTTAAGAATGAAGCTCCCAGTGCCCAAAGGCAACACCCCCCCCCATACACACCCACCCACCTGTCCTTCCCCGACAAGCTTTTCCCTCCCAGAGTGTAAGCAGTCCAAGGTCAAGTCTCAAGGCAATCACCACGTTCAACTCACTGGAGCCCACAGGGCAGTCAGTCTAAGGGAAGTGGACAGGAGCCTTCTGTACATCTGGATGAGATTCTGTTTGTCACTGAAGATCACTTTAGACAGGGACAAGCCAAGGACCTCCCCACATGGACACAACTTTGGGCGTTTATTCCCAGGAAGTCCCTTCCCCCGTACATCCTTAGGGTTTACCCACCTGAACACACAAGCCTCTGGAAGGGTGAGCATGTGTTACAAGGCAGTCATACCGACGATGCTTGGATTTCTGCCACTCAGCCCCCTCCATGTACCTCCCCCGACCCCAACATTGAAGGACCCAGAGTCTTCATGACAACATGCATAGGGCTATTCCTGTTCCAACAGCAGCCAAGTGTAACTTCTGCCTCGGGCTTGCCCTGCCAAGATGCGGCAGCGGTGTCCCCAAAGCATCACCTCTTTCACAGCGAGAAAGATACCCCCAGTCCCCACGGAGATCAATTGCCTGTCAGGCTCCCAAAGTCTACTGGGTTTTATGACCAGCCTATTGCCCCTGGCACCTTCGTGTGTGCATGTGTTAGCATGTGCGCTGGTGGTATGGTGGGCGCAAAAGTAGTAAAGGGTTACAGGGACACACTGGGCACATAAGGCCGCAGACCACACCCCCCTCCCCAACATTGTCTCTGCTGTGCCAAGGAAGCAAGGTTCCAACAACCCTGAATCGGCTGCCAGCCTCCTCAGACTAACGTTCCAAATCCCATGGGGCAGTGAAGCCAGGACTGGGGGCAGTGAAGCCAGGACTGGGGGCAGTGAAGCCAGGACTGGGGGCAGTGAGACCAGGACTGGGGGCAGTGAGACCAGGACTGGGGGCAGTGAGACCAGGACTGGGGGCAGTGAGACCAGGACTGGGGGCAGTGAGACCAGGACTGGGGGCAGTGAGACCAGGACTGGGGGCAGTGAGACCAGGACTGGGGGCAGTGAGACCAGGACTGGGGGCAGTGAGACCAGGACTGGGGGCAGTGAGACCAGGACTGGGGGCATCTCCATCCTTTCCATTCACACACTGAAGTTCCTGAAGTGAGCCCCACAGGCCTTGCAGGTCTGCAGGGTTCCTCAGGGTACACATGCCCACCCCACCACAAGGGCACAATTCAGTACACATCACCAAGGGCCTTCTCTCAAAAACTCTGTCCACATCACTAAAGCAGTGCTTCTGACCCTCCTCCGCCTCTCCCCGACCATCACATGATGTGAGAGCCCACCAAGAATAAGCCTCTCTAAAGGCATTGCCCACATGTTTGCAGTGTAACAGCAGGCTGGGGTGCTGGGGCTTTCTTCAGGGGCCCAAGCTGTGCCTCACCTTCACCTCCCCTATCCAGGAAAGCGTTCTCTGCTCAGAATGAGGGTGCACGGAAAGTCCACCTTGATGGCCCAGATTAACTTTTCATCCCACCCCCAGAGCCCTGCAAGGACAAGTTGATCTACTTCGGATTTACCAGAGCTCCATTGGAGAGCTCTCCCATCCGAGACCCAAAGGGGACTGTGAAGACTACACTCTATATATTATCAAGTTAGGACAGCCAAAGGGGACAGGGAGAACTGCCAAGTCCAGGACAAACGAGTGATCATGACCGAGAAGTGCCTAGAACTCAGCTGTCACAGCAGACAAAAATCCCCCTCCTCACTGAACCCTCAGAGATCCACCAGTGTTCTCCCGCCATGCCCAACAAGTGCCGTGCACAATGGGTCAACCCACAGACCCCGGTAATCACCAGCAGCTCAGTGGGAGCTAAGTGTCATGTGTTGGGTTCCATCCTATGCCACAAGCAGATTCATAGTTAAGTGTACAACACACCGAACATCAAATCAACTCAACACCAGCAGCTTGCATGAAGGAGGGCATGCACAGCCCAATACAGCCACCAGGACACAACAGCTTTAGCCAGGGGATGGCCAGGATACGAAAGGACAAATGACTTCAATGCCCAAATAAGCCATTAGTTGTCCCTTGGTGGCAAGAACCAGGAGGTTGAAGACAGACCATCAGAGCAGAACGCTCCCCACCCTCAACAGCAGTGAAGGTCCCCCTGGCCTACCCACACTTCAGTCTCTTAACAGGTTGCCTTCTGATGCACATCAAATCAGGCCTCCCCCGCCCGCGTCTGCCGGTCCTCCCAAAATGTGGGTCTCATTGCTTCCTTCAGTGGCCTTTCCCGTTCGTTTTCATGGGCCAAGAGATCCCATTTAAATGCTCTTAAACCTCCAACAAACCTGTTTTAGTTAAAAAACAACAACCCCATTTTACTTTTGAGAGGTGTCAGGTGTTCTAAGACCCAGTCTTCCATCCGACTCAATGCCTGTTTCACCCTCTGCCTGCCCCTCAGCTGACCTCTGCACTCCACTTGCTCTTTGCACACACTTCCCTGGTGCCTTCACTAGCAACCTTAGATCCCTTTCCTGAAGGGGGAGCACACAGCCAGGCGTCTGGGCAAGGTGGCCCCATTAAATGGCAGGGGACAAAGCAGCTACTCCTCAGGCTGACTGTAGGGGCTTCTCCTCTAAGGCGACCTTCAGGACCTCCACCAGGAACAGGAAGGATCCCCTGCGTGAACAGTGAATTCTCTAATGCGGCTCCACAACAGCCAACACAGGACCTCGCCCTGCGTGGGTGTGCGTGTGAAGGAAGGGAAGGTCCCGATGGGAATGGCAGACCACCCGCCCCCTAGAGCCGAGAGCCTTTTGCAGTGAACCTCCTGGATCCAGAACACAGACTGAACACCACAGTAGCGGCACTGCACCCAGGAACCAGCGTGCAACAGAGTGATGGCCATCCCCATTCCCAGCAAGTTTGTGGCGTGGGGGTACCACTGGGTACTTAACTTAGGGAGCTGGGTTTGCTGACCCATGGGAGAGGTCGGTCCTATGCCTTTGGGCCGCAGCTTCCTGGAGTGCAGTAGCTCTGCCTACTCAATTCAGCGAGCTTCAGTTCCAGCTGAATGCCTGTGGGCTGAGGCTTACAGCAGAGGGGCATGCCCTCTGAGCAGCCCTGAGAGAGCACTGTAACATGCCTTGATGAGCAATTCCATCTCTGAGCAGAAATCTTAATACGCCCAAGATCAGTGCAGCCCTTTCAGTGGCTATGAAAATCTGGAGGTGTGAGGGATTACTGGCTAGGACAACACCCTCCTCTCCTTTCTTACTTCCCAGAATGTTTCTCCCAGTGTCTGGAAGGGCTCTGACCAAGCCCCAGAGGCACCCAAGGACTGGAGAGACAAGCCCTGCTGGAATGCCCCCCCACCCCCATGTCCTCCAGCCACTCCACTGAGCTAATGGACAGACTCAATGGCAGTGGGACTTCAGACGCACGCCCGTAGCATGGGCTCAAGGTCATCATGCAGCTTGTCCCTCAAGGACCTGCAGACATTTGCTGGGCCGATGGGATGTGGGGCAGAGAACAGTGAGCCGAGAGCAAAGAGCCTGAGGACTAGGCCCAGGTACACACCCTGACTCACAGGCCAGAGACCAGACTCAGGGAGCAGGGTTTGAGTTCACGTTGAGTTTTCCTCGATTACTATTCCCCAGTCTTTAGCTGTGAAGGCCAACTTGGGGAGAAGGGGAGCAGATACAGCAGCAGCTCCTGGAACTGCATCAGTACCACAGACATGAAAGCTGCAGGCATGGAAGGTTCCTCTCACCCAAAGGTTTCCCTCAGAACAAGTGGGTCTGAGCTCGAGGAAGGGGCCACTCCAAGTCAGGCAGAGCCGGGAACCTGTGGAGCAGGGCAGGGGCTCTATCACAGCGTAGCCACAAGTGTGCGGCAGCTTGCCACAACAGGGCTGGCAGGCCTCAAAGGCGCACTTCAAGAAGCTTGTGGGGAAATCCCATTCCCATTCTGGACCCCATTTCTCCAGAAACCCCTACATGGTGTCTTGTAGACCAATTCCAGGAAGACGAGGAGAAGCTCTCTGCACTGCTTGGAGCGGACGACAGAGCACCTTCGGCTGACTGAAGCCGTGGTTGTACCATGACTTCCTGCCTTTCAGTCGGGTCCACTTAACTCCAAGGGGGAGACACTCTACATAGGCACCCCAGAGGCAATCAGATGATCCATGATTAGGGGCTTACAGACCAGGGGCACCTGGAGGCCACACTGGATTTAAGTTCCAGCTAAGGCAGACGGCTTAACCTAACACCAGCTGCAGCCATCCGTGAGATGCAGCTGACAGACCTGCTGAACCTGAGACTCCTGTTACTCCGACATGTAAATGGGCAGAATCATCCCGCCCAACACCCCCAAGGCCTTTGGAGGAAGGGCATCATCCAGGTGGGCCCAGAACACATGCCAAACACGGAATGCAGGCTTCACGGGAGTGTCCATTCTTGGGAGCTCATGATCCTACAATCACACGTCCACCAAAGGGGATGGGGGAGGCCGGTCTTCAAGTCACACAGACCGCTGGCTATTGGCCTCATACCAATGACTTCATGCTATCTGGACATGAGCATCAAGAAGCAAGGAGCTCACAGGAAGTTCTAGGAAACAAAGGTACACACACACACACACACACACACACACACACACACACACACACACACACACACACACAGAGTCCAGGCACTTCTACAGCCTGGGCAAAGAACATTTCCTCCAGAGAACTTACACCTTGCACCCAAGGCTTAGTGTTTCTTAGACTGACAAAAACTCATGCTACTGTACAGATAGGTGGGTGCTGTCAGACTCCCTGACTGCGGAGAGCCTCGGAAGCTTTCAAAGAAGTAGAACCTTAATCAAGTGGGGGGGGTGTTCCTTAACAGGAGTGACTTCTGATAGCTGAACTTGTGTGGCACGGCAGACACAGCTCCCAGAATTATCTGTGGTGAACGGCTGCTATGAGGAGCACTCTTACTAGATGTGTTAAGACTGGGTTTTCTAGAGAAATGCGGTCAATATGGGCTTCTCAGATTGGCTCTCAGGCTGCTTAGGCTGAACAGCATTGATACGAATGCTGTCTCTCTACCCCTAAAGGCATGGCCACGTCTGCCGCTCTTACTAATCCAGGGTGTGAAGTATCAGAGCGAATATCCACAGCACCACCACCAACAGCTGAAGTGCTGCTGAGAGGAGAGGCCCTGGGTGACCGTGTGTTTGAGAATGTCCAGCACTTTGTCAGGATGAGAAGTTCAGGGAAGCTGGTCGGCTGGTCCTCCTTACAGTAGGAAATGTGATCAAGGAGGGGGATAATCTCAGAAGCACCCCTCCAGTGCCGAATAACAGACCTAAAAGCTTCTGATTGTGCTACGAAGGAGAACCTATCTCCCTAGTCATAGAGCTGACATTGCCCTAAACCAAATCCAGAGTCTCATCGTAGGAGTAGCTGACTTACAACGTCAGCTGAATTACAGGTCTACAACAGTGTCTGAGATTAAAGTAAGGGCACTGATCATAAAGAATTAGGATCCAGAAACATGGGATTGAAACATATGGGCTGATGATCCAGGATACTGAGCTCCTAGAAACAAGTGAGCCACCCCAGTCAATGAATCCACCCCTCCCAGCTCAGGTGATTAATCCACTATCAGTAAAAATTCACACCTCAATAGAACCACCAAACTGTTCATGCTGAAATGCCAGGTGGGGCTGCATTTTTGCCTGAGAGAGAAGCCTTAGAGATCCTTCTGAGAGCACCCAAGAAACACCCTCATTTATTTCTTAAAGACCTGTAACCCAAATTAAGGGTCAGAAAGTCCCTGAAGTTGAGGTTCAGATAATTACTCAGGAAGAAGTGCACTACACTCAAAGATCGGCCCCAGTTTTCTAATACGTACAGTATCCCACACCCTTAGTAACCGATCCCAGGGCTACTCCCCAGTCTTCAGCTGGTACGTATCAGGTCTAGGGGGCATTGGGTAGAGTTCTACAATCACTCGTGCTATGGAGCTGACAGACTCAGGGTGGGAATCATGGCGGTGACCAAGAAGTTCTGACAGATGGACTTGTATGCGCTGCTAGGGGTCAAAGAGTAAGGCGGGAGACAAAGAGGTGAAGAAGGCACCCAGGCAGAAGGCTCCCTCATACCACCTGGACAAAAACCCAGATGGATAATCCCCGCACAGCCTAACTCGTTCACCAGCTCTCGCAGGCCCTGGCGGTGCTGACCGATGCTGCAGCCAGGGCTGCCTATGACAAGGTCCGGAAGCCAAGAAGCAGGCAGCACTGAGGAGCCAGAAACTTGGTGAGAGGAAGGAAGTGAAGCTGGACCTGGAGGCCCGGGAGCAGGAGGCCCAGGCCCAGGGCAGGGAGGAGGAGGAGGAAGGCCACACATGCATGCTGGAGCCAAAGTGAACACCTTCGAGAAGAGGGATCCCAGCAGCTGGAGGAGCAACAGCAGCTGACCCAGGAGCAGATCCAGCAGGAACAGAAGCAACAGAGAGGAAAAGCAGAGCCTCCCCAAGGCAAAGGAACCCCCAAACTCAAACTGAAGTGGAAGTGCAAGGAGGAGGACGCGTCCCCAGGCGGGTGCTCCTAAGATGTGCTCTGCAGCTCTTCCAGAAGCAGGGCCAGGTGCTCAACCCAGGACTGTCACAGGGCTCGGTGCTGTCTGAGCGGGGCTACCAGAGCCTCCTCATGATGCGCTTGCGCCAGGCAGCAGAGCGGCACAGCTGATTGCCCAGATTCCCGAGGACGAGGGCCGCCCATGTAGGCCCAGGCTCCAACCCCGCCCACAACACAGCCCTTTTCTTAATCACCAGTAAACTTTAAAAAAATTATTTTTAAAAATGGTATCAATTTATTATCCTTTCCCCTTCCTCCCTTAATTCCTGTACCCTCTGGGAACTGTTACTGTCAGGGTCTGAGGGCCATCTATCTTGACTACCATGCACCCAACAGTCTTAAATGAACACATACAAGTCTAATGACCAATGAAGGAAACCAAGCACCTATTCTTAAGACACAAGGTACAGTTTAAGCTGCAGGACAAGCAATCCCAATGTTCAGTGTGGTAAATGCCCATCTGTCCCCTCCTCAGGATGCCAATGGCTGGCTACCAGTCAAACATTGGCATGGGCCCACCCTTCCCCTGTTGGAACCCTGTTCTGACAGCGAGCTTTCCCCTGAGCACCACCTCTGTGCTGAGTTCGAGGAGTCCTTGCAATGGCCACACCTCTCTCAAGACAACAGAGACAATGGAGTCTCTCTCGTAGGGAAGGTCACAGGTTCCACACGGGAGGATCAGCCAACAGTGACTTCTACTGTTTATGGGTCCACCGTCAACACCAACACCCCTTTCTCCTCAGCCAGCACACCAAGTCTCTTTCTGGTCTCAGGTTCAGCCACGTGGTCCCTCGGCCTCAGCTGCTCTCAGTCCCAGTGAAGGTGCTGCTCCTCTGTTGTCCCAGAGCATCTGTCCCAGGCTAGTGCTTCTGGTTTCAGTCTTTGCCACCCACGGCCCCTGGGGAAGTGTCCCAAATGGCTCTGTGCCAAAGGGAATACCTTTGCAGGCGAGGTGCTGCTTTGTGTCTCTGAGCTGGGGGCAGAGAGAATGGAGCAGCCTCATCTTAGAGGTTGGGATTTTCTTTTCAATGTCCATCTCCTGGGATCTGGTTTGCTATTAAGTCTTAATGAAAACAATACCCAGAGAGAGCTTGGGTCTAACTTTCCCTTGTTCATCATGCGTGCATAGAGGACAATGATCTCACGCCGCACAAGGTGTTTTCCCACGTCCACGCAGGCAGTGTGCATTTCAAAGCTTGTACACCTACGCGTGGTCTCACCTTCCACTTCTTTTTCATGTTTTGCCATCCCAGGATTTCAACTGAGACAGACCCTGATCTACAATCACAAGACCCATTCCCCCAACCCTTAGACCCCAGCACACAGCGTTCACAGGGTGCCTCTAATCAGGTAGTTACCAGGACAGAAGTTGTTCACAGTACACTGGGAGACCTGATGCTAAGAAAGCTTGGGGTTTGACCATCAGTGACCTTCCCTCCAGGCGCTGCACTGCTGGTGTGGAACCCCTCTGGGTTCTGCTTGCTTCACACCAAGCAAAGCTGTGTCTCTGATGGGGAGGTCACATATCCTGTCCGTCATCCTGATGCAATGTCCCCATTACAAAAAATTTCTCCATAAAATCTTGCATTTGAATTTAAACCCCAACCCAGTCTGACTTAAGGTGGCACCAGTGCATTCCACACCCGTTTCTCAGAATCCTAAGTCTATTCCTCATTTCTTTACACATCCACTAATGCTTTCCCCTGCAAATGCTGCAGGACCTTGGCTCCAGAAGCTTCCAGACCCAGGAGAGGTCGAAGGATCATCTATGTCTCTTGGTCAGAGGCAGGACCACCCTTGCCTGGGAGATCCTAGAAAGTTTTCCCACTGCATGGAAACTGAGGAGCTAAGTGAAGGCATGCCAAGACAGCCTTGTGCGCCAGCAAACACCTGCTCTGACGGCACCCACCATACCCTTCACCTCTTTCCCCAGAAGGGATGACTAGGCACCAGGGCCAGATTGACACAAATGCCGGAGATCCCAAAATGTTTGGAAGGGCAACACCACACTTCTCCAGCCCTCCCTCAAGTTAATTTTCCAAGAACAACACCATTTGGTCGATAGGACCAGGTCACCTTTCCCTTTCACAGAAGGTCCTTCAGGCGCCTTCCACCTCCTTGATATTTCTAGGGCTCCAGAGGCTGGGGGCACCTCACTACCCTAGCTAAAGATTACAATACCTGCACACCAGGCTGTGTGATCATAAGGTGTTGAAGGAAACAGGTGACAGAAGTTCAAAACACGCATGCAAACTGATTCTGCAGGGAAGTGGAACTAGTGGAGACCCTAAGTCCACTATTCAAGACTGTCGGACACTCCCTCTTAGAAGGGTCTCATGGAACAGAGGGCATGTCCAGGATGCAGTACGGCACTGATTAACCTTTAGTTAAGATACCCTCCCCCTATGTTATGGCCCAGGCGTGAGATACCTCACTGACCATGTTAGACTCGCCATGTTCATTTGTACATTCAGATCACTCCGTCCCTGGTAGTCAAGGGAGGAGCCCTTAGAGACACTGAAGGGTGTCAGGGTGCTCTGAGGGAGGGGAGAGGAAGGAGGGGAGAGGGGAGTTGATGGTATTGAGGATTACATAGCCCCACCCAATTCGACTGAGTAACTGTAAAAGAGAAAGGACATATTGGAATGTATAAGCTATTTCAATAAAATTATTAGAAGGAAAAAAGTAAACCAAAAACGCCAAAGCAAGGCCGGGTTGGGTGCTCAGACTTTTGCAAACGTCCCGGTGTGTGCTCCTCTTGGCTTCAATGATCAAGTGGCTGAAGAGCTGCCGGGCACCAGCAAGGCGCAGCGGCACACTGCAGGTTGGAGTCCTTGGAGGGACACTATGAGGGGAGGAGGGACACGGCGCAGGCCCTCACGATTTGGAAACAAAGCTTTACTGTCCCCTGAAGATGACTATTTGAAACCAAGCTTTGGGCCCATATCTGGGGTCACAGTGGAGACAAGAATGCCTCATTGGGGGCCACACATTGAGTCACTCTGCTGCCCCATCATGAACGGAGTGTTGTCTGAGCAGCCGGGTCACTAGGTTGAAATGGGCACAGCAGTATTGCATCCTGTTAGGTGTACACAAGATGAGGTTAGAGCAGGACCTGAAAGCACAGGTAAGCTGTGGGAGCAAGGGCTCCACTGTCTGTGGTCTCCACTTCTGTCCAGTCCCTTCCTGCCTGCAGTCCACACAGCTCTGGCCTCATGGGGGGAGTTCCGTGGACTCAGTGGTTGAAAGCACACACTTGCTTTGCTGATGCTTCTGCCTGGCAGGCAGGCAACCATACAACAGTACAACAGTACCAGGACAACAAGCAGTAGTACAACAGGCCCATTCTGGCGTTCCCAGGAGATCAGTGGGCCAAGGGGAAGCCTTCCAACAGGCAGCACTTTGAGCAATCCAACTTGGCTCTTCATTTTCTTCAGAAAGAGAAAAGGCCAGATGTGCCCGACTTCCTTGTTCATAAGGACTTCCCACACCCAGAAAACCCCGTGGGTCCCACAGAAGCTTAGAGACAGACTGGCTGGGCCGAGCCAACAGTCCAGGCACTTGCCCGCTCGCCTACTGGGCAGGAGGGGCTCTCAGGTTCTGACATTTTGCTGTTCAGGTCACTGGTTCTGGAAAGGTGAGCCATGTTTGCAGAGGGCCAGTCCCAGAGGGCCAACCTCCTTGAGTGGGGAGACCACATACCATTGGGCTGTCGTCCCCCAAGGGGTCCGTTCTCACAGCCCAGGTGGACTGTCATTGTCAACAGACTGCAATCCCACTGGTAAGATTCCTGCCTGAGGAACAACTCCCTTCTCCCTTCTTCATCTGTTAACATCTTTTCCTTTCCATCCGGTCCCATTCTCCTCCAGGTCTGGTCTCAGAACCAAAACCAAACTCACTGCCATCAAGGTGATGCTGCCTCCTAGCGACCCAATGAGACCAGAGAGAACAGGACCCACACCCCTGCCCCACTGTACTCTTTCAACACTTTTAAATAGATAGAGCTTCATCTTTCTCCCACACAGCAGCTGGTGAGTCTAAGTGACATTACCTTGTAGACGGCAGCCCCACGTGTGCGCCTTACACGACCCGGGCGCCACTCAAGTTACTTTAAATCAAGGTGCATCTGAGAGGCATCTCCCTTTCCTGGTCAAGGTAGTGGTGTGTGGACAACCCACACTCTTTCCGTGTGTTGACTGATCTCCAGACAGCCATTCTGCATCAGTGTCTCCCCCTCCCTGGTCCGTTCACAGCTTCCTTTTATTTTCAAAGCCAACAATGGAGGAGAAACCTTCCAGGACAAGACATGGCAGATCGATGTCACCCAGATGCCACTCAAAGTGGCCATACCTTTGGCCCCAGTGGGGACTTTAGGGCTGGGTAGCACTTTCCAGCCACAAGTCAAAGAGCAGAGACCTTAAGAAATCATCATCCTGTGCTGTCCTGTGGCTATCGCTGCAGATAATGGTAGTTGAGGGGTGGAAAAACAGACCTGGAACGGAGATTTAAAAACGTGATTTTGAGACAGGGAGGGAAGGGAGAGCAGATAAAGGGACAGGGGCACCTTGAGCCCCCGGCAGGTTCCAGACCCAACCAGTTAGGTCAGGGAAACCACACCTGGCAGTGAGGCGGTTGGCTTATACAGGGTCCTAGTGAAGGAAGTACGTACTGATAAGGGAAAGGACACTTGTACTGCAGCTGCCAAGTCTTGAGGCTGGGAGAGGCACTGTGCGGACCTGCCCGGAGAGCAAAGTGCCTGGGAAGGAGGCAGATCATCCATGTTGAGAGCCTGGGGGAAGGAGCTGCATGGTGCGGCCCCGGCCCAAACAGTAGGAATCTCTCTGAAACCACCAACGACAAAGAGCTACCAGTGTAGTGTCCTGGCACCTTTGCACCTCATCATCCAGTGTTCAGGAAAAAAGCTGCAGAAGAGACATTTGAAAATCGCGCACTAGCGGCAGAATCACCATTAAGACGTGGACCGTACTGTTGCCTCTAGCCTTGAAGATCTGGGCCCACCCTCTGAAAGCTTGTACCTCCCTGGCAGTCTCATTATGTCAGTCATTTTGTACCCAGAGAGGGACATTGTTTTGCATAAAATGTTTTATATTTTAAGCCTGTAATTCTTAAGAAATCACTCATTTATATCTCTCTAGTAGACATTCCAGGTATGATAAACTTCTTAGAGCTAACATTTACCCCAAGCCACACTTGGGATTACCACCAAGGAAGGTTAAATGATCAGCTCATTGGAATTGATGTACAGACGCCCTCAGACACCTTTACACACTCCACCCAGCGCGACTCATGCCTACCCATGACTGCCGTCAGCCCTGCACACTGCAGTGTCTGCATCTGCAGCCTGCTGGGGAAGAAAGACTGCCAACCACATTCTCCCAGCGCCTACACAAAACCCAAACCACTGGTGCCCAGAGATTGGGGCCTGTATTAAGGAATAAGCTTTTCCAAAAACCTCAAACCCAGGTGGACAGCCCCCCTGTTCAAGTCATGCTGTCCATGCCCATGGCAGAAAAAGACCATCACGGTTGCATTTGGCCTCCTTCTGCTGTCCTGATGCCCCGGCCATATCCCACTTCAGTTGTAGCCAAGACCCCACAAACCCCATCTTCAGTGAAATGTATCCAACTGACTGGTTTTCTAGAAAACCGCCATGAGGAGGACGGTTAAAGCTTCCTGGGTTCCCCTGTGTGGTCACTTTGTTTGTGTGGACCTCCGTGCTTAGCCTCACATCTGTGTCTCCCCCACTGGCAGCAATACTTGCTGTATCATCACAGCATTCACAGATCACAACTGGGAGTGCTCCAGACGGAGCCTCCACACCGGGCAGCTCAGGTTTCCAGGGGCGTCCAACAATGACGGAGGGCGACCAGTCTACCTCCCTAGGACGAACCACAGCTAACCCAACGGTGGCATCAAGGGGCTCTGACTATGCTGTCAAGAACCCTCCCAATTCAGCAAGGAACCAATTCTGATGTGGAACAGCAGACCCACTGGGAGACCTATCCCAACTTTGCCGAGTTTGGTTCCTATTTCCCCCCGAGTGTTGAAAAAGGGAGACGCAGAAAGGAGAGAGGACTCGGGCAGGAATGGAATGGAAAGCTTTCCTACGGCAGGGAAGAACTCCCAGGCAGATTCCACAACCTGACGAGTTAGGTTAAGGAAGTCGCGCTTGGTAATGAGGCAGAGGGCTATATGTTTATATAGGGTTTGAGCCAACATCGTACGGGCTAGTAAGAGGGAGGTTTTTGTGTTTCAGCAGCAAGATCTGAGTCAGAATATGGCCTGTCAGTAATACATCTTGCTTTTCGCAAACTTGCTTCCCGGAACGCTGGGGGAAGGGGCTGTGTGGACCCTACCCTGAGAGGTAAGCTCCTTGGAATGCTGGAAGCAGGAGCTACAATGTCCAGCAGGACATCCTTCTCAGAGGCTGGGGGAAGGGGCCTGCCTGGACCGGACCCAAACACAAAGGAGCCCCAATTTCTTTGGAGCCACCATGCCTGCACCCAGTGCCACTCCTTTGAAACACATAAGACATTCTTGGCTGAAACTGTCCCCAATATCCAAGCCACTCCAGCCTACAGGCCACTTGTGCCAACAGCCCCACCGGAGCTCAGGGCTTCTCTGTAAGGAGCGTTGCCCCCGCAACAGTCTCAGGCCACCTGCCTACCACATCACAACCAAAGAAAAAGGAAACCCTGTCCTCCATCCCTGGAAAATTCGGCACTGGGGCAGGAGCCTTGTAGAAACTGCTACAACACTGCGATAGATTGCCCTAACCAAGGTTCTCCCCACTAATCGCCCCTATTTTTCAATACAAAGTGGGGTTTTGCAAAGGTAGGCTTCAACATCTATCTTCCCCCCTCCCGGCCGTGTAATTCCCGGCACGGTCCATAGAAAGAGGCAGCGGGCGTCTCAGGTGCACACACTCCTGTTTCCTAGAAGCAAATCCTCACTTTCTCCGGAACGACAGAGACTTGGTAGAGGGGCTAGGGTCCGGATGTTGACAGGATTCACAGCTTCATGCCAATTTGCTCCCAGCAGAACCAGGGTCTGTCCTTCCTCGGTGGCTTCTACACCTTTGTAACATGTAAAGCCCCAGGCCCACTATCTGGCAAGGACTCAGGTGCCGTCCCATTTTACTGATTCTGAGCCCAAGTCAGAGACCCAAGTGTAAACAGATTGCCTGCTCACCCGTTTGTCCCAGAAGTTGTGAATCAGAGTGGGGTTCCCATCAGGCTTAGGTTTCTGTGCCCACTCCTCGATTGCTGGAGAAAAGGGGGTAGGGTAGGGGGGTGTCTATCGATTCCCAGGGCTGTTCAGACAATCTTGAGAACGAGTGAGGCAGCGAACATGTATCATTATAAAATAGAACCAAGGAAAGGGATCATCCCAGAAGCACTTCAAGTGCCAAGTGACAGAGCTCCAAGCTTCTGCATGTGCCACAAGGAGAGCCTTCTCAGTCAGAGCCGACATTGCTCACAAGCGAATCCTGAGTGTGTCCTCACACGAGTAGCTGAAGCATAACGTCAGCTGAACTGCAGGTCTAGATCAAGCGTCTGAGATTAGTGAGGGCATTAATAGGAAAGTGAGACCCGGAAACACGAGATGCTAACAGTTGAAAATGGCAGATACTAGTGGGGGAGAGGGCAGTTTTGGAAAGCGGCTAAGTGCAGAGCCTTCTGACCAACCAGAGGAATGACCAAGCCCGCATGCTGGAAGAACTTAGAAAAACTACAATTGAACTGGGAGAGGGGTGGCAGTTGCCCTAAACTGCCTATGATGCAGCTAGATGACATCACCATTTCTTTTCCAGTCCTGTGACCGACCGGTCCACTGCTTTCATCTGATCTGGCTGGGGGACAGCTCCCCAACCTATAATGTCCAACACTGGACAAGGAATGGTCCTGAACAGAGGGTTGGGGGAGGGTGTCTGAGCTGGGACCCAAGAGGGTTGGGCATGTCCATTGAACATTAAGGCTGAGGAGTTGAGATGGAGGAAGAAGCCTCCCCTAGATGGCGCTGTGCAGAGCTGCCTGAGGGTGCAGAGCTGGATGGACCTGGCTGCCCAGGGAGGGAGGTTCAGTATCTGAAGCCACAGCAGGCCTGCCTGCCAGCACCTGGAGGAATGACTGTCCCCAGGCTGTCCTGACCTGGCCCAGGTATTTTCAGAAGACTAAGTGTGAGGGGCAAGGGTCTTGGAGACCCATCCCCCCACCCCTCCATCTCATCATCATGCCGTTTGCATTTCAGTTCTTTCCTGGTCTGTCGATATGAAAGCGTTGGGGGTTCTCATTGCAGGCGTGGTACTTCCCGACAGCTGGTATGGCCATAGCAAGGAACCCTTCAGCCCAACAGAGCAAAGGACCCTGTGCAAGAGCGGCCAGCATCAGAAGTGGAGCCAGCTCGGGTCTAGTTTGACCTCTGCCCTCACAGGAGGCAGCTTTGTGGTGACGTATCGTTTGGGGGCGGGGGGCAGAGGGGCACTTCAGAGGACATCAAGATGCATGGTGGCCAAGCTATTTGAATTAAAAAGCCTCTGGGGATCTAGAGCCATAGGGAAGATCTGACCCCAGAGAGAAAGCCACTGCCAAGGTGCAGGTAACCAGATGGCATGTTGCCCATGAGAAATCCGGCCTCGGCTTCTCGGTCTCCTGTTATTGTGAACTTTGACGACCACTCCAGACCCTCCACCCCACCCCCACAGGCTTCCATGCCTTCATCCAGCTTGCAGAGTGTCCCCTGCCATCCTCCATTCATGCACAGCCTGCACCTCTGCATGCACAGGCCCCTGAGCAATGATGCCCAACCCAAGGTAGCCCTCTGGCGAGGACTGTGCAGCACATGCATTGGCACACGACCCAGGCTTGTGTACAACGCTTGACACATTATCAAAACCCCAGCCAATAAAAATTCACTATAAAGAACCAACAGGCTGTCTCCGCCAGCCTAGGGGGCCACCGCAAAACTTTTGAATAGCCCTCAGCTCACCGTCAGACCCTGCAAACCTAGTGACGACGACGATGTTGTCAGACCAGCCCCTCAGATCAGAAGGATATCGGACTATGAGGAAGTCAGTACCAACTCATAGCCACTCTGCAGGGCAGAGCCTATGTGTCCTGTGTATTTCAGAAGAGCTCCTCTTTGTAGGAATAAAGAGCCCACCTTCATCCGGAGGCAGAGCAGCTGGTCTTGAACTGCCCGCCTTGGGCTGCTCTCAGGGAGGCAGGCGCTCCATGACCTGCCTGCAAAGGTCTTTTCATTTGCTGACAGGGTTCAACTGCAATGAACGTCCACAACTGAACATGCTATCATGAACATGTATGAAGAATGTGTTCTCAGGGGGTGGGGACCAGTCGTTTGAAGGGGATGTCAGGCTATGGAGAGGGCAGCTAAGAGCGAACCCTGAGAAGATGGAACCACCACTCAGTCCTGCATCATCCTCACTATCATTATGCCCATTGTTGGGGCCGCACTGTCAACCCTACTGTCTCTAGGGCCGCTATGAGCCCGTAATGACTTCACGCCCCCTAAAGGGGACCTCACCCTGACGAACAGTGGGGGTTAAGGGGGGGTGTTGTGCAGGGGGAGCAGCCATTATTTCTGCCTGGCTCTGCCTGCCCCGGCATGGCCAGCCCCCATTTGACCTGCATTCCTGACAAAACTTAGTGTGGTCACTGCCCAGGAGTGTTTTGTGCTTCAGCCTGTCGCAGCAGCCCCACCTCTGCCTTCTGCCCAGGTAGCATGCCTTTAGTCCCTGAAAGGACACGAGCCAGGGCTCTCAAGCCGCAGCCATGCGCCTAGCTTCTCAAGAGACCGGAACAGCAGCCAAGCTCTAGACACCTCCCAAAACATTCCCCCCAAGAGCAGCTTCCACTCAGGCACTTTGATTTTCCCACAACTCCCCAAACTCCCACCACTTCAAAGGTCCCAGTTGAAGCCTCCGTTCAGCACCAGGAACCCACAAAGAACCACGTGTCCGCCTCCCTAACTGAAAACATCTGACCAAAATACAGATTTTTTTTCCCAGAAAGGGGGCAAAGCAACGGCTTGTCACATCCTCCCCATGCAATTCTGACTGATGTCGACATTGAGGTTGACAGCAATCTCCCAAATCTTCAAGATACTTAAACAGCAGGATAAAAATATTCATTACACCCAGTGGCAGCTTCCATTAATTGTAAGGGCTGACATAAGCAATGTGTGCTCCTGAGCAGAAACTTGAAAGATGGAAGGCAGGAGAAATTCAGGAGGCAATGAGCTTCACTTACTGGGGTGGTCAAGTAGGTTGTTAAAAGCAGGATGGGGACCTTTCTCACAAACTACCCTCCAATTCAGAGATAGACACAGTTACCATGGACAACCGCCAGACGATGGTGCGAGACTGGGCTCTGGAACCTACACAGCCCATCTCACAGGCACTCAGACCTCGAGGGGCAGTTTACACAGCCTGGCACAGGCAGAGCCAGCGGAACCTCACCCTTGCTTCATCACAGTGCCCCATTTACTAGAGCATCATGATAGGAGCATGCACAAAGGAAATGTCCGATGAGCACGCTTCTGTCCTGGTATCACAGCCAAATCCCTGACCCTCTGAAGGGAGGACAGGGTGCACAGACCGATGGGGCAGTTTGCCAACAACCAGCTCCCTCCCTCCATGGGGAGGAGGGGGTGTGCCTTCTCTGAGGGGCTTGTTTCAGGTGTTAGTGCTGTTGTGGATTCTCACTTTGCTCTGCAACGATTCTAGTCCAGTGTGACATCGCTCCCTCTCCTCTGCTAGCTATGAGCAAGGGCTGTGAGACCAGGTAGTGGGAGGCAAAGAGTCAACCCAGGAACAGGGAGGTTGGAAATTCTTAAATGATGTCACTGGATCAGAGATCATGGGCTTGGTGCTCTGTTCACGCCATGTCTAGACCATCTCAGTAATGCATGCACGTTCGCATCAGACACTGAAGGTGACATGTGGACTTTGTCTCCATCTCTGGGGACACTGACAACTCAGGACCACATTGTCACCAGAAAAGCAGTTGATGGGGGGAGGGCGGCGGGAAGAAGAGGCCATTGAACTCTTCCCAACAGAAGTGACGCCTGCTGTGTGCAGTGCTGGGACCCCAAGAGCACAGAGCTTCATGGTCTTAGCCAGAGCTTTCTGTCTGTTTTTGTCCTCTGCAATTCCTCTTCCCAGCAGAATCAGCAGGACAAGGGCTTCAATGAGGACCATCCGGGCTGAGCTTCAGGAGACAAGGCCACACCTGAGCCTCAGCAAGGCCACTGGCATCATGGTGCCTGAGAACAGGTCTGTGTCTGAGCATCTCTAGAGCGTCTTTCAAAGCTTGGGGACGTTAGTAATCGCCAACAACGGAGACCACCAGTCCTGGGAGTGAGTCCCGTGGTACACACCCTTGGAATGCAGGCCCGTTAGACCACCACTCCACATCCAATACTCTCCACTTCTTACCCAGCTAAGTGAACTGGGCAACAGGAAAGACTGAAAACTGGGTCTCTCCCATTCCTCCAGTTGATCCCTTACTGATCAGCTTCAGCACTGGGACAGAGACGAGCGCCCCTTCCGGAGCCCCTTGCCCAGTCATCCCTGATAAAGACCAAGCAAGCACACCAAGGTGGCTAGAGACCACAGAAGCGTGAAAACTCACATCCTGAGACAAGGCCAAGTTGAGTTCTCAGACTGTCAAGCTCATTTAAGACCCACCTAGTTTTCCTGGCCTAAGAGATGGACAAAGCTCATGTCTACCATGAGCAACAGAAGGCTGGCAGTCAGTTGTGAACCCAGGAGCGTGTCACATGTTGTGCTTCATCTCAACCCGCTCAGGCCCACAGTGCGCTTGCACAGGTGTGTAAACACATTTTGGGGTCAAACAAGTATGTTGCTGAAGAGCTGGGGGGGTCCTGTTACATCTCTCAGGGAAGAGATACACCTCGGTCATTGGCTTTGCTGGAGAAAGAATTCACGCTGAAGCCTGGATTGTGAGCCAAGTGAGTGTTGAGAGTTAGGACCAGTGTCAGCTTCTACAGTAAGTGGGACACAAGCCAGACCGTCCTCGACACAGTTGCAGGACGGCAGCCCGGCTGCAGCAGCCGCTGGGAAAGAGTGCTCCAGCAAACACCCGTGGCTTTTCAGGGATCCCGTTGGGAGGCCTGGTCGGACCCATTGGCAGAATCGGATTCACCTGGCTTAGACGGGCCAATCCAGGTGTAACGCCCACCTAGGTGTACCGCCCCTTCCTGAGCATGTGTAATGGACATCCTGGTCCCTAGGCTAAGAGTTCCATTCCACTCTGGGCATTGCTCCAGTGTTTCACACTTGGTGTTAGCACAGGTCTCTGCCGCCCAGGAGAGGTCTGGCTACAGACAAGTTCAAGGTCTCTTGGTAATACACTGACTGACTTGACTCACTAGGGTGCACTTAAAAACTGCCGTGGAAAAATCATCCAAGATTGGGCTCATCTCCCATGTTTAAAGTAAGCTCAAAATGGTTATCTTCCAAACTTTGCAACACGTTTATTGTGGGATGGCTGCCCCATGGACAAGTGTTTGAGACACGAGCCCAAGACTAGGACTGCCTGCTGATGCCACAGCTCCTCACAGTGGAACCCCTGTGTGCTGGCATTTTCACTGCACACCAATAACTGCAGCTCAGTCTTAGCAAGGTTTCAGGGTTCAATGGGGGTGATCCAGACGTATAGCAAGGACATCAAGCTGAAAGTGCTCATCTTTCCCTGAGCCTTTTTTCTTTTTAAAACCATTTCATTGGAGGCTCATATACCTCTTAGCACATCCCATCACTCAGCCTTTAAAAGCAAGATGCAAGGCAATGAAGGCAGTTTTGGTATGAGCGAAAGAGGCAAGGCCTTGTTTACCAATATAATCCAGAGAGAACAGACCTCTCATCAGAGCATTGACTTCCAAGGGGACCCCCACCCCCTGGGCCAGTTCAATTTAAAGCAGAGCAGCAGCTCATAAGATAGGGGGAGATAGTTCCCCAACAAACGAGTTAAATTGTTTCCCGTGAAGGACACAAGATCACAAGAGGCTCATTCTGAAGCAGCTTTTCACCCACAGAACAGCCACTGGGGAGAGGAAAGGCCAGGAAATGGCTCCTAGGGATTTCAACTCCATCCTCATGCACCTGGCTCTTGAGTAAGCAAGGACTGTCCTAGGAGAGTCACTGGGAAGCCTGACCCCCCAGCCCGCACTGCAGCCCACGTCCTTCCTTTACAGTTTGTTCCCAAGCCCCAGTCAACACCAGAAGGGACCGATGGTTCCCTCGGGAGGATCTCAATTTGCTGGGATCATCCAGGCAAGGGTTTCCTTCAGGAAAGCAAGTAGACATCACCCTCAGACCTGTCTAGAGGCAGCGAGGGCATGGGAGAACCAGCTGCTCATCTTCAGTGTTATAAGCAGATGCTGGTTTTCATCACCCATCAACATGGCTCCTTGCTGTGGGCACCAGCAGTGTCCTTCTGTCTTGGGATGAAGGGGTCCTGAGCCAGTGCACGCAAACACCCTGGAAGGCTGCTGACAGACAGGCCAACCTGCCACTTCCTCTCGTACCAGGAAGGACAAGAATGCAGCCAGGGTAGAAATCTGTGCGGCAGAAAAGCGCGTGGTTTGCTCGACAGCAAGCAGCAGGCCCTTAAACGTTCACCAGCATTTGAAAACCAGTTCCATTGCTGGCCGTAGCCATTTCCACCAGCTCCCCTTGTAGGATGGCTCACTGGGCTCCTGCCCCGAATTGTACCACCACCCCCCAACACCCAACCCCATATCCTACCATCCAGGCTTGAGTCCTGGTGTGCTGTCGTTTACACACTGGACTTCCATGCTAGTGTCAAGACTTGTCCGTTCAAACTAGCCGCGCCAGCTTGCTCCCTGGGCCAGAGGCAGCTTTCAGGCCCTCGTCAAGATCTGTACTGTGAATACTACAAAGAGGAGTTGGAATCAACTGGAAGACAGGATTGGTTTCGGTGGCAGCATGGGTCAGGCACTGAACCACAGGGAGAAAGGATAACTGCTGGTGTTAGGGTCAGAGTAAATGTGTGACCCCCTCCTACCAGACCCTTCCTTCAGCATGATGCCCTGCCCACTGGGCTACCCTATCTCTGGCTGCCTCCAGGGATCAGGAGGTCCAGGGAACAAACCAAAGGGTCCAAACTCAACAGTGGACCAGTCAACAAGAGGTCTCATGTACCAATGGGAACACAACCATTAGTACCCCCAATGAGAGGCCTCCAAACTTTGGGATTGAACCAGCCAATGGAACGCTGCCCCCATTCCCTATAAAACCGGGTGCTTTTCCCTTAAATCGGCTCTTCAACTCCAAGACACCACCCTCACCCCTTTGTTTTCTATGTCTATGGAATCTTTGTTCTTTGCTTGATGTCCTAGGGTCATTCTGTCATACATTTCCTCTAGAGCCAGTTTCTCAGAGGAAAGAAAGCTGAGCAACATCCAGGGTGGCAGTAAGGATTTCCAGTCTGGGAAACCTGCGTGTGTACGCAGGGGCCACGGAAATAGTCTAAGTAGGAGCCGCCTGCTGCCTTACAGGAAGTCCGATCACAGGCCCACCCCCCTCCCTGATCTGCCTTACAGGCAATCTTTTTCCTGGGAATCGTGGAGAAAAGCTTAGTGTTTGGGAACTAGCATCAGCTGCAGGGGGGAGTATCTACATTTTGAAAGCCCATGAAGTCCAGACCAGAACATGGCAGGTTGCCGCGGCACATGCTGTGCTGTCTCCAAGTGGCCCGTAACCAAAGACCAGATGCGAGAGAAGAACTTGAGATGACCGGCACACACCCACGTTTGAGAGGTCACTTGCCTAATACCCGGACCACACAGCCCTCCCTTGTCCCCAGCAGCTGGCTGCCAAAATGCTCCAGAGTGGACACCCTGTGGGCCATGTCTCTACATGCCCCGGCAGAGTCACAGAAATCCCTTCGAATCTTTTCCAGTTGCGCCCTCGAAATCCTGCAAGGTCTGCATCTTTGTGTTCCAGAGCATGGCCACAAGACTTCGCAGGAGGCTGGTGAAGACACCTGAGGGGCTTGTGTCCCTGGGGCCCCAATGGCAGCAAGCTGAGAAAACCAGGCATAAGAGGCCCACGGCCCCCGTTCCTCAGCCTAGTGGTTCTCAATTGGGTGGGTATCCGATGAGGAAACAGAAAACTCAAAAGCACATGACCCAGGAACCCCCCCTCACTTTAACCATTCAAGTTACCGTGGATTATACCAGAATATAGCCAACTGTGCATGGCCCACTGTTTATGGGGTGGCAGGGCAATGCCCTTCAAGTCTCTGAACTGAGAACCAGGGCCTGGTTTCCAAGATTCCCCTGACAACCACATCTCACTCACGTAGCACACAACGCTGCTCTGGCCCTGTGCCATCCTCCCTGGGCCCCTCGATAACCCCCCTCACCTGCGTACCACCCCTTCCAGTGGCACCTTTCATTAGTGCGAGGCTGAGAACTTCAGTTTAGACACTTCCAGTTCCAAAGTATGTGTGCCTTTGGTGGGGCTGGAAGTGGGGTTCTGTCCCGACAAGGACTGGGCATTGGCTCCGACGAGGGGAGATGGCGGTCTCCCATTGTGGGCTCAAGTCCAGTGTCAACACTGACATCCCAGATTCTGGGTGGTGCCAAGAGACATGGGAACAAGGATCCCCTTCCAACATGACATAGCAGGTGCCGTCCTTATGTCCACCTTGCGGGAAATGACCAGCCTCCCAGGATGGGAAACTATTGAGCAACCTGTCCTCCCGCTTCCCATCCCACCAACCTCTGGGTTTTGGCACCCTTGGCCTGAGCACAGGTAGGGACACTGGGCATTGGTTTCCTCTTGGACTCACATCAAGGTACCTGGGGAAGTTTTTTCAGGGAGGGGGGGAGCGGGAAAGCTCTTCTACAAACTGGTCTGTCAGACTCCAAAAGTAGGTCTTCCTGCCTTCTTTGTAATGGAATGCTCACTTATATCAACTTAGCCGACAGTTACAGGAACACCTGACCCTGATCCACCAGGAGCGTGTGCACCCTTCTGTGGTCCCATGAGCACTGTGTATCAGGATGACCAGAGGTTGTTGAAGTTCATGTTCTGCTTACTTCCACCCATTAGTGAGCCCATGTGATGTCCTTTCAAAATCCTCAGCTGTGTGGCTCACACATGGTGCCCAACACACACACACACACACACACACACGCACACGTGTTCCAAAGCACACCTGCAGTTTCATAGGTTGGGGCATCACACACTTGGACGAGGCCACTGACCAGCAAAGCCTCAAATGCAGTGGCAAGTGTGCCCAGCGTTGTGCCCCTCCCTCCTCCCAGGACACCTGGTATAGCTCCATCGCCCCACAGCCCTAAGCAGAAGCAGTCCGAAGGTGGACAGGTGCACCAGCCCAAGTTTCCAGGTAGTTGCCATGCTCAATGCACCGGGTGCCCACAGGCAGTCCAAGCGAAGTGGATGTGCAGCCTTTTATACCCGAGAGTTTCTCTCCATTGGTCACCGCAGACCATAGGGGCAAGTCAAGGCCGTCCCCCACATGGTCACAGCTTTTGAAATTTCTCCCCACGGAGTCCCACACACACACATTTCCCCTTCACCCTTAAGGTCTTCCCCATCGAAGCACACAGGCCTCCCTGAGGGTGAGCACGTTACAGGCAAGTCCCTGTAACAGGGAGCTTGGGTTTCGGCCATAGTCAGCCACCCCCCTCTGAGTGCCGACCCACCTTCCCACCCAGCCCCGGCCCGAGGTTGAAGAAACCCCCGGGATCATCATGACCAGATTCATAGGGCGCTTCCTGCTTCAACACAAGCCCGGGCTTGGCTTCTGCCCAACTGATGCCCTGCTGAGATGGGACAGTGTCCCCCCAAAGCACTTGCGATTTACCTCGTTCACAGCGAGGAACACCCACCCAGTCCCCAGAGTTTTAACTGCCTGTCGGCTCCCAGAGTCTGCTGGGTTTGTTACCTGGAGCCTCTGTGTGGTGCTGCCTGGGGTGGGGAGCTATCAAGGGCTAGAGAAGCCCAGTGGACAGACCCCCACTACATCCACTGTGCTGAGGACAGCAAGGGTGCCAGCAATCCTGACAACTGGCTCTTAGGCTACTCCGGACAGAACACGGGAAAGCCCATGGGGCAGTGAGACCAAGGGGGCCATCTTCCATCCTTTCCATTGAAATGAGCCCCACGGGCCCTGCAGCTCAGCCCATCTCACCAAGATGCTCCTCTCAGAAACTCTGCCCACATCATTAAAGCAGTTTGTCCCTCCCTGACCACCTGATCGGAGAGCCCACCAAGAATGACCCCAGCAAGAACAGCCTCTTGAAAGACATGGCCAACATGCTTGTGGTTTAACAGCAGGCTAAGGGTGGGGGGCTTCAGGGTCCATTCAAGCTGTGCCTCACCTGCCCCTCCCCTGGAAAGCTTTCTTTGCTCAGACAGAGGGTGCGGGTCAAGTCCGCCTTGATGGCCCAGATGAACTCTCCATCCCAGCTCAAAGCAGCAGAGGCTTTTCAAAGCCTCTTCAACAACAGGTCGAGGTGTCCCAGCTGAACTTTCCATCCCAGTGCAGAGCCCTGTAAAGACCAATTGATCTGGTTGGGATTTACACAGCTCCATCTGCGAGCTCGCCCATCACCTAGCCACAGGCCTTGAAGGCCTTGCCGCATGTATCAACAAGTACAAAGGGGGGCGGGGTAGAACTGCCAAGTCCAGGACAAACTAGAGATCAAGGTTAAGTGCCTAGAGCTCAGCTGTGGCAGATTTTTAAAAGCGGCCTTCTCAGACACCCCACCCCCTACCCCAATGGTGTTCTCCTGACATGCCCAACCAATGCCACGGGCAATGGGCCAAGCCACAGGCCCAGGTAAACCCCACCAGTTCAGCAGGAGCGAAAGTCTAATGGGTTCGGTTGGGCTCCATCCCTACTCCATGAACAGATTCACACCGAACATTAAACCAACCCAATCAAGCAGCTTGCATGAAGGAGGACATGCACAGCTTAGCATGGCCACAGAAACCCAACACAGCTTCAGCCAGGGGCTTCCGGGCCATGCAAGGATAGTTGATTTCATTACCTGGACAAGCCATTAGCTGTTCCTGGGTGGCAAGCACCAAGAGGCTGTCTAGACCATTAGAACACCACAGCTCTCGCCCCAGGCTGGAGGGTGTAGACATTCTACTCTCAAGATGAAATGCTCAACACTTTCATGCAGCCGATGCAAACTCAGTGAGCCTGTGAGGAGAGGCTAGAGCACCCTGCCCACCCGTGGCTTGCTCAGATGGTGGAGGGGACAGGAGTTAAGTCACGTCTTGCTCCCTCCTGCAGGAGCCAGTGGGTCCTGACCTTGCTTCTAGCAGTCAAAAGCAGGACACCATTGTGTGCCTTCTTACCACCATGCAAATGATATGCGGCAATTCTTATTAATCATTCTGTTGGGAGCTCTTACAGATATAAGCAACCCGTCGTTTAATTACATCTTGCAGAATTGTGTAACTGCTGCCTCCAGCTTCAAGACTTACTTCTTACACTCAGCTATCAGCTCCCTTTATACCACCCCCCCTCCCTCCCCCGGAACCCCTAGGGGTATGTGCTTTTTTCTGGGATGCAAAATGAGGTACACCACCCACCTCACACCAATGTAGATCTCGAATTTCAAAAACACAGCTGGAGAGTGCCAAGAAATTGCATTCTGACATTGGTGGGACCATCCAACTACATACAGCCCGAGGTAAATGGTATAGCACACCTGCTTCAGTCGGGGGAATAAATAGTCATGAGATCCCCCTATTGACCACACAGGAGCAGGGACAGGTGTGTACACACCCATGATTATTGAAGCACCATTCAGATACCAAGTAGAGGGGGAGAACTTGAATGAGTGCACATTGGTTTTAGAACGGGAATCCGGTCACCACTGTGGTACACACACACACACAACCACACCACACACATTGAAGAATGAAGCCACGAACCACCACATGGCACGGGTGACTTTGGAAGACATTGTGCCAAGTGAAAAAGCAGCGAAAGGAGAAATACTGAATGGAACCACTGTTAGAAATCAAGATAAGACCACTTTGAGGATTAGCGGGCACAGGAAAGTAGAGGCACAGGCTTACAGAGTAGGCAGTCAAGAACGTGGACAAAGGGAACTAACGTGTGCCATGGGGCGGTGGGCAGAGGGGAGCTATTGAGGTGTCAGTCTAAATTGAATATAAATTCACTGAGATGTAAACCACCTCTAATTCACAAGTTAGATACTAGCACGTTTTTATAAGGTCTTACTTATCCAATCAGATTTTTCTTCAAAGTCAAGGTACTAAATTAACTCAAAAAAACAACCCAAAGTTGCTGACCATGCGGTCAGCGCTCAGGCTCCCTATGTCTATCTAAAAGTGGACATAGTGACCCACCAACTTGGGATGAACATTTAACTGTGCAAAACTGAAAAACACCCTCTAGTTTAATTATGTGAAGCCTCTTGGGGGGTTTGCACTGGGCTGCGACCTCAAGGTTCAAACCCAACAGCCACGCCAAAGGAGGAAGACAAGGCAGTGTCTGACAAGAGTAGCAGCTACAGGTCAAACGCAAGGCCAGTCCTGAAAGACAGCCAGCATCTGGCTCCTTAGGAGGCACGAACGGCAAGACTTCATCTGACGCACTTAGAGGCCTCTTCAGAAAGACCAGTCACAGAAGTACATCGTGCTCGCCGCCTTTAAGGTGAGAAGAGGCAGACCTGCAGCCAGATGGATTGACACAGGGGCTGCCGTAATGGGCTCAATCACAGACGGGCACAGGGCCGGCTGAATGTTTGTGTTATGCTTGCACTCCAGGACATGTCTTCAAAAAGGGGGAGGGAGAGGCTCAATGTCCCACTCCCTCACGTCTGAGGGCGAAGCACCACTCTCCCTCTCTCTCTCTCTTAGCACATCCCTGTATGCCCCAGGAATGCACCGTGTAAGGAACACGGCTCACATTGCTGTGTGCGTGCCAAGTTCCACATCCACAGCCAGAAGGCGCCATTCTGGAGGATCTGCCTCAATATACAGGTTCCCCAGAATGTGATGCTCCCCGCCCCACCACCATCACACTCCCTTGCTGGTAGTGAGCAGAGACCAGCATCTGCACGCCTGACATGGCGAACCTTAGACCACAGCACGTGATCACTCACAGCTGAAGTTAACCCATCACTAGCTTCCCTCACATCTTTCCCAGACGCAAGTGACGTTCTATCTGGGACCACATACTCAATATGGGCCACGAGCCAGCCTCTGCAACTGCAGAACTGCCCTACAGGGGGGTGGGGAGGTGCAGTAAGGTGGCATCCAAAGGGCAGTGTATATATTTTTTAATTTGCCAAGATTTTAAAAATCAGCAGCAAAAGTTTGCCGAAAATAAAGGCCCTGGCGTTTGGAATTTCAAAACCATTTGTGGTTTCTGGAGGTCAAGTGTACCAGGGCAAGGTCACGTTCCCTGCAGGGGGCAAAGAGCAGCAGCAGGCAATCTCCTTAGGCAAGCGTGGCTTTGTGTGTAGAGGCACAAACCGATTCCGTGGCTTTACTTTTTCTGCCTCTTACAATTGCGCTTTCCAACATGACTAGTCAACAACCACTGCCATTCTGAAGACAAACATACGCCCACACGGTTTCCCAGGAAATCTGTCAGAGATACTCTAGCAGTTGACCTACTTCCGGAATGCTGATCAATCCACTTCTGTGCTTTAGGCACTGGAGATGGTCTGCCAGTGTGCACTGCAAGCTTTACAGGGAGACCTCACCCAGGAAGGAAAACCACTCAGCTGCTGAGTCCATGGGAGTACTGTGCATCTCCCACAACCTTGTTGATTTTAAAACCTACTCTTATCTGCCAACTCAGCAGCAGATAGGCGAGGCATGCACAACCATCAGTGTCTTTTCTGCCCTGAGCTTGGCCATTGGTTCGGTCCATCCAGGGAGTTTCAGATGGTCACCTAAGCACACATCAGCATACACGCTTTTGAGTCTCAGCTACAGGATGGAGGGCTCCTGACAGGCGGGACACACCGTGGATGGCCCTGTGCACAGAACCACGCAAGCCTCGCTGCCAGCTTTATGTTCTGTGCTGTTACGGAATAGACTCGTCCTCAGGGCAGAGTCCCCAGGCAGCCATCATCCAAGACACCTCAGAAGACTTCCTCCACCCCAGCACCAGCCTTGGGCAGAGAACAAAGCAGTCCCTCGCTGGTTCACCCTTGCAGGTTCCACCACAGCCCAGGGCAGCCCATTCCCTGCCCCTCGATGTGTAAGCAACGGGCTCCAAGATGGACCACATTTGTCTCTTGCATACTTCTCCAACCAAGAGTGCGCCCCCCCTTCTTAATTTCTTTAATCTACCCTCCTGCCCTCCCCCTCAGGTCCTGGAAACCCTTGTTATTGGTGAGTTCTGCCTCCACTATGTGGAGATGTGCAGAGCCTAGCTTAGTTAGGAGTTGGGACAAAGGACGTCGAAGGATTCTGAAATCCACCTGTCCGGCACCCTGTGGGCACTCAGCACCTCTCACCGCCTGGTCAAGGGGATGTTGGTCATGTTGCAGACCAAAGGGTATATAGTGTCCCTTAACAATCAAGATCCCCACATTGAATCCAAAGTGGGTTTAGCAACATACAGCTCCCTCTGCACAGGGCGCTTTTAACTTGGGTTCATTAGTAGCAACAAAAACAAGGAAACGACCAGGAGACAGACCACGTTCATTTGCTACCTCCGATAGAAATCTTCCCTGAAGACCTGTGGGCTTCTGCAAAGCGCCCCCTACACCCCCTCCCTTTGGTGATAAAGGTTGTCAAGATTCTTGCGCATTCCAAACCAAACGCCCCTGCACTACAGCCCTACCCCTTTGCCACACGCAGGCATAGTGCACACACCAGAGCAGACTGCCCAGGACCCCTCTCAACATCCCCTCCCCATCCACGAGGGCCAACAGCATCGTGGGCTTGGAAAGGTATAGTGCAGGCCTTGGGGCAGTCCCCACCCTCAGCCTCGCCTGGATGCTGAGGCTCCTCTGGGCATAACACTGAGGGGTGATGGTCCAGGCAGGGCATCTTGGGAGATACGTAGGCTTGAGGGAGACAAAGAGGGTGGGATAAGGCCCAAGAAGCAAGACTTCAAATCCCAGAACACACTCTCCCTGTCGAGATAAAAAACGGCTGGCTACTGGCTATGCTATGCCGTAAGGGGATGGCGCCCCCAATAACTTCAGACCTGTAGCTACCACCTCTCCATTCAAGAGGTAGTGTCCAGGCATGCCTTGTTTACCTCAAAGTAGTATTTTACCTTTTTCATTGTGTTTGAAATGAACTTGCAGGTAAGGGGCTCAGCTAGCTGGGGACGAGCTGCATGGCTGCTTGCCACTCGGGATGTGAAGGCAGAGGGCACAGCACCCTCTAGGGCTGGGAAGGAAATTGGGGTGCAACGAACACCCTCCCCACCAACAAGGGCAGGACAAGGGCACAGGTGATGTCTAGAGGGAGACACTTCTCCCAGTGCTCCAACACCCAGCCCAGCTGGACAAATTGGAGACTCACCCTGAACCACCCCCATGTCTGCTTCCCAGACATATTGCCAAAGAGCATTAGACCATGTTTTCAAGCCACCGAATTCAAAAGGTTGTGCAAGGAAGCCTGTCCCTAAGTTGCTTGTGAAACGGACAATAACCTTCAGTCGCCCATCTAAACGTCCTTTCAGGGTCCTGCTAAAGCTCAGGGTCAGCCAGGGGAAGGCTGCCAGCTGCCGGGGAAGAGGGCATCCTGCTCCCACCTAGAGCTTATTTCTACATTCAAAGAGCAACTTAGTGCTGCCTAGAGGAGCGAAGGATGTCCAGACATACATACTTTTGGGACATGTGATGAGAGAGCGGTCCCTGGAGGCGGGCATCATGCTTGGTAGAGGGGCAGCAGAGGAAGGCCCTCCAACTAGTTGGAGCAGACACTACAGCTGCCACAATGAGCTCGAGCACAGGAACAATTCTGAGCATGGCACGGGATCACAGTGCCTTTCTTCTGTTGGACCCATAGACCAGGACCGACTCAGTGGCACCTGTATCTCATGGTGCTCCCTCCTCTCCTCCCGATTTGTACTTCCCAGTCCTTCCATCAGTCTGGTGTGCTTCCATGGGGATGTGGCCGACAGATGGCCGCTTACTGACAAGCCCCTAAGACGGCAGCCACACGCTGCGTGACCGTTATCAACAACCTTTTAGTGATGTTTTATGACAGCAAGTACCCAGCAGTAGGGCCATGTCACGACAGGGACAGAACACTGGCTTCTGCCCTGGCCAAGGAAGACAAAAGGACTCAGCACTAGCCTGGTGAACACTTGCACCTTGAGCAGGCTGGCCCTCAGTGGAAATTCCAAGGCAAGACAGGACACCAGAGAACCCTGAAGCATTGTAGACATGCTGACTCAGAGCAAACCACAGCCAGACAAATTTGAAAACGGATGTAGGAGATTCAAGGACAAGGATAAACAGAACTGACCACAGTTGACCATCTACAACCTTTCCTCCACCAGAGAAAGCCCCTCCTTTTTCATCAGCTGTGGAGGGGAAGGCAGGACGCCCGCTTCCCTGGAACAGAAATGCATCGTATCTAAGCTGCAAAAGTCCTTTTCAACTCCAGACAACTGGCCTGCATTTGAATTTACTGCTTTAATAAAACGGGCAAATCCCATCCTGTCCTATAGTCTTGCTGTGAGTTGGCATCTACTCTGATCTTTCCTCATTGTCTCTGGTTCACGTTAGAGACACATCGCAATGGAGATGCATTTAGGCCTGCCCACTTGTTGTAACTGCACTATTTGCCCTTGTGGAGTTGAAGTTTCCTGTAGATTACAGAAACAAGTTTCCTCTCTGATAGCTCCATGGCAAACTTTTCCCGCTGGTCTGTGAACTCCCAATTTGACCAAGTATATTGCCTCATCCCAGGAGTCTTCATGCTACACCACCTCAGAGGGGTTTCAATAATGATCCAAGTAAGCAAAATCCAACAGGTAACTGGAGCCACCAAGTGGCTGCACCCCCGAATTACACTGGAAGGCTGATTTTGAAGATCAGCAGCAAGCCACACCTGTAGTGGCTTTTAAGGTAAGTTCAAAATGACCAAGCCCCTACTCAGAAAACAAAGATGAGGCATTCTACTGTGAAATTCATGGTTTCTGTAGTCCACAGGGGCAGATCTCACTGTCCTGTAAGATTGTTGGGAGTCAGAATACACTTGATGGCATCATCCCCAGGTTTGCCTTGCTTGTGACCCATGTGGAGAGTTGGTTTAGCTTGTGCTAAACTGGATTACTGATAACACCATCAAGCACAGGGTTGTGCTAGGTGGCTGGAGGCAGAATTAGGGGTTGTCCCTCTACATGCCAAAGCCTCCACCCTCCCCCACCCCCATTACAGGAAGTTGGAAGCTGCTTAAGGCTGGAGGGCATCAAGCTCCTTGACAGGAAGGTGTCCTACACCTAGGTCAGCTTTGCACCTGGATTGACCCCTCTGTCAGGTGAACTTAATACAACCAATGGGGTCACCCAAGCTCATCTACCACACCCTCCTGAGGAATTGAAAAGGCAGCATTCCTTCCGAGCAGCTTCTAGGCAGGCTGTACAGGGAGTAAGGGGTCCTGAAGGTGCCTGTGTAAACCTGAAGCTTCTAACTTTCAGAGAACTCACTCGGAGCACTAACCCTTGTGGCTGGGAGCAGCAACATGGCGGTCGAGCACAAGCCCAGTTATCCCAGAATCTGCTGCGCATGAAGTTCATGCAGACAGAACTAGACCGGGAAAACCAGAAGCAGCTGGAAGAGGAGGAAAAGATCAGTGAGGAGCACTGGTACCTGGATCTGCCGGAGTTTAAAGAGAAAGAGCCTCATAGTCAAAGAGCCGAGTGTTTTTTGCCACGTGAAGACCTTCTCTATGGAAGAATGTCCTTCAGAGGATTTAATCCTGAAGTTGAGAAACTAATGCTGCAGATGAATTCCAAGAGCAGAACCCAAGAAGTTGAAGATGATATTGTCGAGGTCGATGTGTCCCATGAAGACATGGCTGGAAGGAGAACAAAAACCTGGTGGGGACTATGGGAAAGTTGACCAAGAAAAGAGACCGAGCAAATTACAATGATGAAAATGGGGTGTTTTCATGAAATGAAAACAAAGATGTTCTTAAAACCCCAAGATTGAAGTGGCTGCCTGCAGAGGCGCCTCAGGAAGAGCAGCCTTTTGGGGAAACTGCTCTGCTTATTGCGGTATCATTTTTGAAAACTCGTATCATTTTTGAAAACTCGTATCATTTTTGAAAACTCGTATCATTTTTGAAAACTCGTATCATTTTTGAAAACTCGTGTGTTCTTGGGAACAAGTACATACTTGGAAAACGCTGTTCCCAAAACATGTGTGATGAATGTTACACATCCGTTTGTCGAGAAGGGATTTTCCACTCTAGCTTCAAATATACATAGTTTTCAGGAAGATATTTGTAACCTTGGAATTTTTTTTTTAACAGCTCTACAAACCCTTTCCTTCAATGTCAATCTCACTGTGAAAATAAAGTCCCTTGGAACAACCAGGTTTCAGAGTGAATTCTTTCTCGAGCGAAGCTAAGGACTGCCAATTTCACCCCTAAAAGTCAATACCGTAACAGCATTACCCCCACCCCTCCGCTGCAGGCCCACTTCATTTAACACTTGCTGATGCACTTGTTTCTGAACCAAAAAGCCTTAGTGGAGTAGTGAGTTATGAATGGGGCAAAGAGGCAGTTCAAACCTGTCAGTCTCCAACACCACCCATCCCTCCCAGAGGCAACAAAAGCTTCTATTACCCATAAGGGAGTCCACACACACACACACACACACACCTTTGGTGCCATGGTGATTACCCATTAAGCTTAGATTCACAAGTTCTAACACTTAAACAGTCCCTCTGCAAGTAAGACAGACCACGGGTATCTGGAGATGGGGGTAGGAGAGGTTCTACTCCTACTACTCAGTTGTGGAAACACAGGCAGTTAGTTCCACCCTGCTCTAAGGGTCTCTCTTAAGTCTGCATAGAGACCCCAGTATGTTTATGGGAGTACACAGCCTCATCTACCTCAGTGGCTGGTGATCTTGAACTGATGACCTTGTGGTTAGCAGCCCAACTCATAACCACCACAGGGCTGTGAGACCCCAGTATGTTTACTTCCATTGTCCTAAAATGGATTTTGAAACACACAAGGTGTGATTTACACCACCGACTCAAGGGCAGTTGAGTCTGTTTTGGTTTGTTCAGGGGAAGACTGCTTTCTATGCCCCCTATCCCTTGTGCCAGTTAGTATTTGCCACATAACTTCTGGCTATCAGTTCACGAAGCCTATGCAGGCCATGCATCCCAGTGTTTACTGCTGAATAAAGGCCAGTAGCCAACCGTCTGCACCCCCCTCCCCCCTTCAACGGGTTACTTTCACTGGTCTCAAAGACCCCTCAAACTTTTGGAGCACCCTTGTGTGCAAGGGCATACACGTAAACTCGCCCCTCAGCACGCTAACACCGGTCAACTCCGCACCCAGGTGAGCACAGCACCGCACGTGTTGGGCAGCCAGCTCAAGCGGAGCAGGAACCTGAAACGCTGCAGCTGTAGTGTCAGCCTTTGACAGCAACCCAGTCTCCCACCCCAACTCCTCTTGAAGTGGAAAATAGGTTTCCCAGCACCCCAAGACTTGTTTCACTTGAGATCCCACGCTGTTTTGCAGTCCCTCTTTTCTAGCAGTGTCCGAGCCAGAACTACCTGCGATCAGCTGCGCAGTAAAAGCCCAGTTAGGCCACTTCCCTCTTGGTTGGGAGTTAAACACTTCTTAAATCCTTCCCCCACCAGACTAGTTCTTCCAACCAGTAACAGCCCTTCGGGCTGCCCTCCCCCATATTGTGCCTCTGTCTGGGGATTTCAGGTTTCCTACAAGGACCACCATTTTTAAAGGCCCCTTTCAAGCTCAGTCTTCCCAGTGCTTCATGAGAAACGTAAAGTCATCTGGCTTGAGTATGGGCCTTGCACCAACTGTGCACAGCCATTAACACACGAGAGGTGGGAGGACGGAGATCGCCCTTTTTCAAAAAGGCAGCTAAGAGCAGGAGACACTTATTGGTAAGTCTGCTGAATGCAGCAGACCTGAGCAAGCTAGCCAGGTGAGCTGCATGGGGGAGGCCATGGAGGCCCAGGGGGAGGAGGAGTTTGGGGCTTTCCTGGTGTTGCAGCCTTTAGCCTAAGGCGGCAGATACAAAATGGAGTCCGGTACCTCAAGGACCTTAGGAGGAGGCCGTTTGCTTAGAAG
The DNA here is from genome assembly GCF_050624435.1 of Tenrec ecaudatus. NCBI lineage: Eukaryota > Metazoa > Chordata > Mammalia > Afrosoricida > Tenrecidae > Tenrec > Tenrec ecaudatus. Next base: position 215,150,728 of record NC_134532.1, on the reverse strand, counting down.
TCACTGCAGGGTGTGAGGAGAAAAGGCACTTTTCCTTCAGTAGAGGTTACCCCTAACAGAGGGAGAAACCCACTGGCGGTACGCTTCTGCCTCACAGAGCCCGCTTTGAAAATGGAATCCACCGAGTGGGGATGGGGCCTTTGGAAGCTCTGCCAACAGTGGTCACAATAACCAGCTGCTTCCTAGGCAAGAAGGCTCACCAAAACTTCGGGGATTTGCAAACTACTAACCATGTGAGGCGCTTGAGAATGTGGTGGGCAAAGTTAGTTCAGAGAGAAAAGCTGCGGTCTCCTGTTTTACCAATTCCAGAACTCCCTTTTCCTTTAGGACCACTCTGAGTCATCTACTAGACCCCAGTGAGTTTTCTTTGGAAACGAAGGTTTCCAAACAATGTTCGTGAAATAACCAAGACTAAAGGGACCTGGCATCGTTAAGGACCAGCTAATTAGGTAAAACCTTAATTTTTGCAGCCCAAATTTCCAGGTGGTAGTTTTTTTTTCTAGCTTGGGATCCGCTGATTTGAGCCACCCATGAATGCCTCTAGGGTTTTCCTCAGTCCTTCCCTCCCCAAGCCGGGAACGGACCTCCCCAACGTGGGCTTTAAATAGCCACACCAACACCCCACGATTTCCCCCCACCGCCCCCGCTTCCCTTGCCCGCCGGACTTCCCTCGACACCCACTCCCACCCCGCTTTGCTTTCATTTTTACGAACTAAAGCTTCTCTTATTTTCGCAGTTTCGAGTTTAAGGGCGTTATCAGCGCCCTTTAGTTCGGGCCACGAGCCCCGCAGCTGGAGCGCACTTTTGAGGGAAAGCCAGCCCCCCTCGAGCGTCTGTAAGCCTGGCAAGCTCGGCGGAGCGCCCGGCGCGGAAGCCGCCGCAGGCCCGGGACCCGCCGCTCCGCCCGGCGGCTGCCCCACAGCCCCGCCGACGTGGCCGCAAGAAAGCAGCCTCGGGCCCGGCCCGCCTCCAGGCTCGCCCCCTTTTCCCACATCGCCAAGCCCGGAGCAAGCGAACACTGGCTGCGCAACCCCGCTTTGCGTCGCCGGTTCCACAAGCCCCCCGGCTTTAAGACTCCCATCTCAGAACGGGCCCTCCCGGCCTTCGCAAGAGCCTTCTTCAGCAAGGACACCCTCCCGCATTGCTCCCCAGGACGCTTCTGCGCGGAGGGCGGCGGGCGCCGCCTTTTCACGGGGCCGAGGGCGGGGCCAGTGACGTCACTTCCAAGCGGGTCTCTAGAGTCCGGTCCCATAGTGGAGGGGGGGGGTGAAAGGCCGTGCTGCGCATGCGCCCCGGGGCCTCAGACGCCTAGCCCAGCGCTGGACTCTATAAGGTCAAAGGTGAGGACGAAACGCGCGCTGGGCCCCGCTTCCGGGTTCGGGGAGTCCACAGCAGCAGCGCGGAGTCCAACTTAAATTTGTTAAAAATTCAAAAGGCAGCAGCTCTGGCGGTAAAAGTTCCTTTTTAGCTGAATCCACAGGGCCGTCTTGAGTCAGGGAGCCGTCAACAAAAGGGTACAAAACGCTTCAAGGGATGGTACGGCTCCCGTGTCCCTTAGAGAGATGTTTCTGATGGTCACTGAGAAGCCTGTCTGCCTTGGTGCCATCACTGCACAAGCCTGCTCCTCTCCTCCCCGAATAATCACTGGGACAAACCTGTTTCTCACCACGAATTTTAAAGCCTATTAGCTTGGGGGCAGGAGGTGAGGAATAACTGAAAGCTCCAACAGGACCAGTGACAGGGCTTTCCAGGCCCCTAGAAACCAGCAACCAACCTAGAAGGTGCAGTCTGTCCACCCTGGAGGCATCTCAGGTTCATAGCTAGGGCCCAGCTCCTGGCTTCATGCCCTCTAGTGGAGTGCTCCAGCCCGGCCTGATCAGTTCTCCCTTGAAGGGTCAGAGCAATCAATTCTGAGTGGACACCAGCCTTCTCCTGAGGACATTGACCACTGTGAGCCCGCACTGTCCTCCGCCTAGGGCAGCTAGACTTCTGCCAAGCATCCACAGCACCACGGAGACAATAAAACAATCCATCTCCACCAGTGGCAGGGACAGTGACTCCATCATCTCTTAATTTCCCCTGTACATGTTTGTGAGCGGATATCTCAAGACATCAGTCTCCCGGGATTAGGGAGACAAGTGTGGATGGAGACCCTGGGGAGAAAAATGAGCCTTTAAGCCCCAAGTAACATTTTTCGCAATTAGTGTGGACAATGTCAGGCAAAATCACCCATGTTTCTGAGCTACAGGCAAAATTTCACTACGTGATGGGTCATGACTGGCCCAGCAACATCCACACTGTCTACTGCACACAGGACCCACCCTCTTTCAACACCTGGTCTGTACACAATATGCCCCCTGCCAGGCACTGCATAACATGCAGGTATACAAGCCTGCCACGGAATCAGGAAGAGGAGGTCTGCAATGGTGTTAAGTGGAGAGAACTTTTCACAGCTCCATCTAGATGCCACACAGCTGACATGTTGACTAAGGAGCCACCTTCACAGGATCTGGGGCTGCTTTCCCTGAGTTACCTCCCGCATTTGCTGACATGAGCTGGAAACAAGTCAGATGGACAGGATGCACTGGCAGAATTCAGTTGGCAACTTGCAGATGGTTCATGTGCTCAGGCAGCAATACGAGCGGTTACAAGGCACACCTGGAGTTTTACCAAGAGCAACACACACCTACCAAGCCTGTCGCTAGTCGGGGCCAAATTCCCTGAACCTGCCAGAACAGTTTAAGGAAAGTGCCACCAGGGAGATTAACACTGGGGGTGGGGCGGGTGGTGGTGTTACATTCACCAAACACCTGAGAGATCTTTGGGGTTCAAAATCTAACCCTTCCTGTACTTCTGAGGGGATGCCCTTCACAAAAGCAGCTCTGGATACTCGTGCATGTAAGAGCCCCACTCATCCCTGCTGACAAAAGTGAGTATCCACAATAATTAAAAAATCAAAGCCTGTATTAGTTTCCTTACTGCCACACAGTCCAGTCAATCCAGAAGCATCACCAGGATCAGAAAACCCTGACAATTATCTGATTTTCCCTTTCAAGGAAACAACGTTAAGATTCTCCAGAGGCAAATACTGTCCAGATTTTCAGATGCCACCATTTAAACTGCATCTGAAAGGGACCAACAGTTAAGAAGGCAGCACAAAAGAGAACCTGCCCCCTCTAAAACTCAGGGAAGATGAGAAGTAGAGAGAGGGCACACTTGAAAGATCAGTTACCTATTGTTTGGCTCTGACTCAGAACAGACCCACAGGGCCCTTTCTACTTTACAGGTGAGCACTGAGCTAGGCGCTGTTGCAGCTGGCCAATCCCTCAACTCACATTCACCCAGACTCGCCCAACAGAGAAGGCAGATGAGATCTGAGGAGGGGATGAAGCTGTGCCAATTCTCAAGATGGAAGTGTAGGAGGGAGCATCCCCTGGGACGCCAGACTCAACAGAGTTCTTAGAGCCACAGGACGGAACACTGTTGGGAGAGGGAGGATCCAGCCATGGCTAAACGCCCTGTACACACCATGCGCAAGCCAAAGACGACTCACCCACCTCTCGTAGAGCAAGAGGAGGAATGGTGGTAGACCCAGCCCCTCAGTCAACACTTTCCATGCTGAACACTCAGTGGGAGATTTTCCATAGACAAATGGAGCTACAGATCCCTTCCCAAAGGAGGTAACTTTCTCTTGGGACCTACAGGCTCTGAGCCAGTTGCTGAGAATAGTGGGGGCAGGGTTGACCCACCCCATGGTAAGCACTGTCTATGTGGAAGCCATTCAGTAGAGTTGTCTGCAGGGATCAAGGGGAGCTTGCCCGTCTCTCCCAGGGCATGGCAAGCAGCAAGAAACATCTCCAGGATGGCTCAGTTCTAAGGAGCCACAGGGGTAATAAGCATGGGCTGAGATCCTAATGGATTCAGCCTGCAGTCGACAGTATCCACACGATACCATTCAATGGCTCTTTCCTGGGACAAACCTGAATTCAGGATCTCTTCCCGGACATTGAAGGAAGTGGGAAAGAGCCCTAAACCAATGTCAATACTGACAAGTATCAGACAGGCAAGGTTGAAGGACCTACAGTATGCCCTGCAGGCACTGAGGAAGATCCCAATGGAATATGCCTGCGTGTAATTGCGAGCAGGATTCCCTGCAATGCCATCTGCTGTGTACACAATGAGCCATCTGAGAAGCAGGGGGTGGGATTTCATCACCGGCAAGAGCCAGGGGTTGTCACATACAGGAGAGCACTAGGCGGGGGTGAAGTCAGAGCCAACTTCAGGGGCAGCTCACATAGACTCTGGTGGGCTCGAGGGACCTGCAAGGAGAAAATAGGAATGTGAGCATTTCACGATGTGGAGATTCATCCACGATAAGGTCGTAAGTGGGAGATGAAAGCAATGCGACTCACTTGATTGTTAAAGTCCTCTTAGAGGTAACCCTTTGGTGAGCATTCAACAAGAGACATTATCCTCTTTACCGTCTTGGCCCATTCAAAGAGGTCCAGCCACATACCTCTTTTCCCCACACCTCACCTCCTTGTCACCATTTTTCCAATCATGTTCCTTCTGATTCCCTGACCATTCAGCCAAGCCATTAGCCACAGCTAACGAATCAGTTAACAATCTCACATCTGGCTATTACTCCGCCTGACAAAACAATGGCCAGGTGCCCCGCTCAAAGTTCTGGCTATTGGGAGGATTTCCGTTCACCACTGTCCTTCAGGGAGATCCTAGAAAAGGGCTCTTGTCCACTTACCAGTGGCAACTGCGTATCGTGCGAAGCCATTTGTAAACCAAGCCTGATTTCTCTCCTCAGTTAAGCTATCATAAGGAACTCCCCAGGAGGCAATAGGGACAGGACTGGGAGAAGGAAGGTACTGAAGCAGGAGTGGAGACTGGGCATTGGGGCCACTTCATGCAGCTTTTACTTTTACCTTCAGGTCCTGCTCTAGCCCAATCTCCTATGTACCACTTCCATTTAACGATGGGGTGTGGCTGTGCCCCTCCAACTTTATGACTGTGAGTCTGACAACCAGTTCATGACTTAAGTACTTGATGTGGACTGGGCTGGGGTCTTTTACGATACAATTGCTTGTGTCTATAAAGCTCTTATACACATGCATGTCTATGGATTAGTTTCCGTAGGCAACCCGGACTAACACGCTCCTGGTGGCAAAGCACCTTGCACGGCACCTTCAACCTGTTGCAGAGCCCTTCCTTGTTCTGGGCCACACTCAAAACTGGCAGCTTTTCGTGTCACTCGACAAACAGGTCAGAGTAGCACACCCGTATGAGGATGTTGCCTCCAAAGTCTGAAGAGGTCCACTGGGCGCTGTGCCTGTTCAGTTGATGGGGCAGATGTAATAGCGCATCCTTCGGGTAATAGGAATATCTGAACATGCCGCACACACCACTGGACTCCTAGAACTTTTACTAAGTGGAAGGATGCCTGAAACTTCATTTATTTTCTACCCTCTAGCACGTAGATGATGTACCAAGGAATCTAGAGTCTTCCTTAGTGGGTCTACTCATAGGAGCGTCACTGATGGACCAGTGTGACACACTGGAGGGGACAGGTGATCAAAGTCCCACTGGACTACATTATGGCACAGGGCAGAGGAGCTGATGTATCTCTGGGGAGGAGTTGTGAAAGTGAATGGTTGCCCCTGCCAGCTGAAGGCAAACTGTCCTTCGAGACCTAGTATTGAGAAGGTGGCACTGGCCAGATGAAGGGCCGCATACCAAGTACCACAGCAATGAAACCACATCTGGAACAGCTGCTGTAACTGGAGTCACGACCTGGTTAAGTTTACAGTAATCCACGGTCATTCTCGAAGATCCGTATTTCTTTGCACTGGCCAAATAGGTCAGGTTAAACAGGGATGTGCTAGGAATCACCAGCCCTGCATCCTTCAAGTCTTTGATGGTCGCGGTAATTGCTACAATCCCTCCAGGAATGTGATCCTGCTTTTGGTTTACATTTTCTTAGGCAACATCAGTTGTAATGCTGTCCTCCTCTTGGCCTTTCCTACAATAGCCCTTATTCTACATTTCAGGGATCCAAGATGGGGGGAGGGGTGGGGAGTGTCTGCCAATTACTACCGTATTTCCCTGAAAATAAGACATAGCCCTAAAATAAGCCATAGCAGTTAAGCCATCCCCGGAAAAAAAGACATAGTGAGAGGCGTGGCTGTGCAGTGCACCAGCACGGAGGGGTCACCGAGGCAGGCAGCTCTTCTCTTCCACCGCATTGTGAAAGCTGCCATCTCGGAGGTGACAGGACGGGTGCGGCAACACCATCAACAAGGTCGGCTCCCCTGTCAGGTCCCAGTTGGTCATTCTGTGCGTGCTGCAAACTGAGGGAAAGAGGCAGACCTGGACAGTGAAAGTCAGAGCCTCCTCCACGAAGTGAGGAGCAGGACGCTCTGCTTGTGGTATTGTTTGTCTGTCCTCAGGGGGAAGAAGGAAAGCTGTGGCTGCCCTTTTACTCCGCACTGGGGGTCCATGTTCCAGAAGAAGATGACAACTATATGTGAATAAATGTAGATTGTTGTACCATCCTTAATAAAGATAAGATGTCCCCTGAAAATAAGCCGTTGTGTGCCTTCTTGAGGAAAAGTAAATATAAGACAGTGTCTTATTTTCGGGGAAACAGTCATATGCCTATTCCAATGATGCATTCTGGAACTGGAGAAACAGAATGGGTTTGGGGACCCTCTGTGAGACATCCCTGAGCTAAAACTCCATTAATAACGTGTCCTCCATAAGTCCCCACACTGGACTGGTGGCCCTTAAGAACATTTTTGGTGTCCTGGAATTAGTGTCAGCTCAGAGCCAGTATCCAGTAATCCCTAAAAAGGTTTGATTTCTTTTCCCCAATAAGCAGTCACTCCAGTGAAAGGCTGCAGTCCCTTTTCGGAGGGCTACCAGAAATAACAGTATAAAGTTTTGGTGACGTAGGAGGTCGCTCTTCAAAGGAACCTGGCAGTCATCTCATTTGAGGGGTTGTGAGTCTGAACTGGCTCAGAGGTCTGGAATTGATTTAGGGGGTCGTGGTGATTCTGGTGACTTGAGTTGAACTGCTGTTCACCTGATCTAGCATCCTTCTGGCTGTACAGAACACGTATCTATTTAGTAGGATTCCCATGTATTCTTTCACTCCTAGGGACACCTAGCCTGAATAGCCATGCCCTAATTCCACACTAGACAGGTTACTCTGATTATTACGGAAACCTTGTAGTCCTTGCCCATAACCATGCCTCCCCGTCTCTATTGATTCAGTTGCTGACACCTGCCCTCTTCCCCCACGGGCCCAGTCAGCCCCACTGTAGGCAGCAAATATCAGTTAATCCTGGTGTGCATGAAATACCAGTCACTGGAGTCTTCAGAGAGGCTGTGGTCCACTTCACAATCTTGTTCCTTTGTGGTTGTGGTGAAAGTTATGTCCCCTCAGGAGACTCCTTTTTGGGTTATTGGGATTGTTCTACTAGATCCATTCCAACATACTAATTTCCCCAAGCTTTTCGGTACCATCTTCTACAGTGTACTAGGGTAGGTAGGTATCTTAAAGTTGGTCTAATCTAGGCCACCTGGCAGCCCATGCTTCAGGGAACCAACCTATTAAGCAATGAGATTCTCTCTTAACCCCTCTTGCTGGGACACTGAAAGAAGAATCTGTGCTTAGGGGGATATTATCAGAAACTCAGACTGGTCTGATGCTACAGTCCTTGCACCAGTGCCCCACACCCTGAGTAACCCGTTCCCAGGGATAGTCCCCGGGTGCTTCTATGTACTAGAAAACTCGAGCAGATCTTGGGAGTAGAGGGCATTTCTTCCTGAGCCATCCCACGTTTCAGGGTCCCACTTCTTTCCAAGTAGTCCCCTTTAATATCAGACGCTGATTTAGTGCATGGTTTGTGTTAAAGTGTTGACATTTTAACAAGCAAGGACGTTATTGAAGATCAAGGTGCTCCTGCCTAACCCAAGCCATGGAATTCCTGCATTGAATCATTAAGCTTGGAAGTAGATGGACATTGCATAAGACTGAAGAATTAATGCATCTGAATTATGCTGATGGCAGATAGATATCTCACGTTAGAGTCTTTGCCCTCTTATCCTCATGGTAAAGATGGCCCAGAAACTGGTGCTGTCCACAGATCCTCTCATTGATCCTCTATTTGAGTGGATGAGGGAGGACTTCAATCTCAAATGTAACCCCACCACCCACAAAATGATCGACTTTGCAGACAAGCCATCACCCTCAGCACTCAGCATCTGAAAGGAGGCGGAACACGTCTCAGGCATTTATTCTGAGAAGCTGCTCCTTGGTGTTCTTAGAATCCAGAGACATCCCACTGGTACAGAATAGGAACTGGAAACACAGGGAATCCAGGACAGAGGAACCCCTCAGGACCAGTGGTGAGAGTGGCAATACTGGGCGGGCGGAGGGAAGGCAGGGTGGAAAGGGGGAAATGATTACAAGGATCTACATATAACCTCCTTCCTGGGAGACAAACATACAAGTGGGTGAAGGGAGACATCAGACAGTGTAATACATGACAAAACAATTTATACATTATCAAGTGTTCATGAGGGAAGGTGACTGGGGAGGAGGGAGGAAAATGAGCTGATACCAAGGGCTCAAGTAGAAAGAAAATGTTTTGAGAATGATGATGGCAACAAATGTACAAATGTGCTTGACACAATCAATGTATGTATGGATTGTGATGAGTTCTACGAGCCCTCGATAAAAAGATTTTTTTAAAAGGCAGAAAGACATCAGTCAAACCCCACGATTTGCCCAGACATCACAGAATCTTTACTGTCCTTTCTCCTCTCCCTTGCCCTCACTTGGGCTCCTGAGGATCACCTTCCAGGTCAACAACCTGCACACCCAACTCAGGAACCCTGACGATGGAAAGCCGTAAGAACCCCAAGGTCAGTCTGACTGAATCTAAAAAACAATCCAATACCATGGATGTAGCTTTTGGGGGACCATGCAAGCATGGCCTCTCCTGACAGTAAGCTGTAGGTAAGCAGCAGTAATGGTGTTCTGGTTTTGGCCAAACACCTACGATTAAATGTTAGTTCATCCATTGTGGATCTCCCTCACACATGGAGGGACAACTCCCCTCACCCCACCCACTCCTAAAGGGCTACTGGTTGGTCTCGTTGGACTAATGACCAGCATGTTATCTACGGTCCTTTCTCACTTGTGATCCCACCTCCAAACCCCAAGGCTCTCCCAGAAGCCAGAGACACTTCTTGGACCTGTGAAGAATGAGTCTCCTTTAGGACGCTCCTTCCAGCCATGAAACCTGACCCTATGGGATACACAGCAATTCTGGACTTAAACGCCTCTGGCTGTGGTCCCATTAGAGAGGGCACTGTCTGCTAACAGGAACGGAATGAGACTGAGTCTTGACCTTAGTAGAGGGTGTGGAATCAGACCGCACAAAAAAATGGCTAGTTTGGTTTGTCTTACTTACGATAGGTATAAGGAATTATAATGGTAAAGCCGAGAGTAGGAAGAAACCCATGTTGAAGAATGGCATGAGCAAACTGCCTGGCTGATTCAAGATTAGAAGGTCAGCGCCCACTACAAAAGATGGTCCAGGTTAAACAAATAGTTCAGACAGTCCAGGGATGAAGGGTGACATTTGAAGGGCCTTTTGCTACAGGGTGTGGTTACCAAGATAGGCGAAGGTAGGATTTGCCTGTGTCCTTAGGGACCGCATTCCTGGTAATGCTATCCTCCTGCTGTTTATAAGAAGAGCCCCCTAAGAAGCAGGGGGTAGGGGTATGAGCTCTTCACTACCAAGAGCCAGGAGGGGAGTGTGTCTAGTCCCAGCATCTGGATGACCCCTGCCTGATCATTGGACGGCAGTGCACACACCCCAGAGTAAGCCATTTCCCCTGCAGCTCCTAGTTCTATGGGACACTGCAGACTCACAGAACACAGAGACATGAAGAAAATAAACCTATGCAGGAGGGTAGGGGGTGGGGTAGGAGGAGGCAGGGCAGAGAGAATGGAGCATCCTCATCTTGCTGAGGTTGAGACTGTCTTTTAAATCTCCATCTCCTGGGAACTAGTTTGGTATTAAATCTTACAGAAGTCATTATCCCACAGATCTTGGGCCTAACCTGCCATGTTCCTTCATGCATCGATAGCGGACATTGATCTCCCTGCACAAGGTGATTTTTTCCCACAGCCAGGTAGGCAATGTGCATTTCAAAGCTTGTACACCTTTGAGTGGACTCAACCTTCACTCCTTTTTGATGTTTTGCCATCCCAGGATTTCAACTGTTACAGACTCCGTTCTACATTCACAGGACCCATCCCCACCCCTATACCCCAGCACACATAGCGTTCACAGGGTGCTTCCAAGCAGTTTCCAGGACAGAAGTTGTTCACGTTACACTGGGAGACCTGATGCTAAGGAAGCTTGGGGTTTGACCATCGCAGTGACCTTCCCTCCAGACCCTGCACTGCTGGTGTGGAACCCTTTTGGAGTCTGCTTGCTCCACACCAAGCAAGGTTGTCTCTCTGATGTGGCAGTCATATATCCTGTCAGGCTGGCTGTTGCAATGTCACCCCCATTACAAAAATTTCTCCATAAAATCTTCCATTTGAATTTCAACCCAAACCTATTAGGATGTAACGTGGTACCAGGGCATTCCACACCCATCTCAGAAGCCTAAGAGTCTTCTTCTTGGTTCCTTACACATCCACTTAACACCTCCCCACCCCCCCTGCCTAAACGCATCAGGACCTTGGATCAAGAAGCTTCCAGACCCAGGAGAAGTCTATGTCTCTGGGTCAGAATGAGGGCCATCCTGCCTGGGAGATCCTGGAAAGTTTCTCCACTGCATGGAAACTGAGGAGGTAAGTGAAGGCATGCCAAGACAGCCTTGTGCGCCGGCAAACACCTGCTCTGAGGACCGCACCCTTGGCCTGGGAGGATACTGAGCTGCTGCAAATGGCTTCCCCACACAGTCCTTGCCTCTTCTTTCCTCAGAAGGGATTACTAGGCACCAGGCCTGGATTGACACAAATGCCGGAGACCCCAAAATGTTTGGGAGGGCAACACCACACTTATCCAGCCCTCCCTCAAGTTAGTAGTTCTCCAAAAATGTCACCGTTTGGTCTATATGACCAGGTCACCTTTCCCTTTCACAGAAGGTCACACTGGTCCCAAATGACATGATGCTAATTAGGATTCGTCAAGAGCAAGTCTATACAAAAGCTCTACTTCCTGCTCAAACATCAGTGTCCTTCGTGGTGAAAGTAAAAGCAACAAAATTCAGGCGCCATCCACCTTCGTGAAATTTATAGGGCTCCAGAGGTTGGGGGCACCTCACTACCCCAAGAGAAAGATTGCATCTGCCCTTTGCCACACTCATGCAAAACACCTGCACACCTGGCTGTGTGATTCTGAGGTGTCAATGGAACTGATGTCAGAAGTTCAAGAAACATGCAGCCAAATTGATACCAAAAGGGAGTGGAAGTAGTGTCGACCACCAAGCAAGACAACTGGACTGTCCCTCTTAGAATGGTCTCAAGAAGGATAAATCCAAGGTGTGGTACGGCACTGATGAACTTTTAGTTAATTAAGATTTCCTCCCCTTACTATCTATGGTCCAGAGTTACACTTCCTGCCTGATCGTGTTGGATTTGTACATTTAAGATCACTCTATCAGGCAATCAATATAGAGGATCCCCCCTTAGAGTCCCTAACAGGAGTAAGGGTTCCCCTGATTGGGGGATAAGGGAGGTGGGTGGGGAGAGACAGGGGAGTTGAGAGCATTGATCATTGTGTAGTCCCGCCTGATAGGATTGACTAACAGAACTGTACTGGGCAGGAAGGATATATTGTAATGAGTTAAGATGTGTACATGGAAATATCCTTAGAGGAAAAACAAACCAAAAATCACACAGAAAGCCTTGTGGGATTCTGACTTTGGGAAATCCATCTCCTTTGTGTGCAACTCTGGCTTCTCTATCAAGTGACCTGAAGAGCTGCCGGCCACCAGTGAGGTCCAGGATGGGAGAAGCCCCTCAAGGCTGTCAGTGGCAGACAGGGCAGGTTGGAGTCCTTAGAGGGACACAATGTGGAGTCACAGGGCAGGCCCTCGGGATTTGGGAGCAAAGCTCTGCCATCCCCTGAAGACAACTCCGCTTTGGAAACCCAGCTTGAGGCCCATTTCTGGGTCTCAGTAGAGACTGAGTGCTCTTGCTGCTGGTCCATAGAAGCTTGGAGACAAACTGCCAGGGCTGATCTACACTCCTGGGCCTTCCCCTCCCGCCTACTGGGCAGGAGGGGCTTGGGTTCTGAGGCATTTTGCTGTTCAGAAAACTGATCTTTCAGGCTTGCAAAGTGTCTTCTTCACACCTGACTAACATGAGGAGTGTTTTGCAGACTGGCCCTGATGGTCAAACTCGCCAAGTGGGGAGACCACGTCCCATTGGGCTGTCATGCCCTAAGGGGTCCATTCTCACAGCCCAGGTGGACTGTCATTGTCAACAGACTAATCCCACTAGTAAGATTCCTGCCTGAGGAACAGCTCCCTTCTCCCTTCTTGATCTGTTAAAATATTTTTCTTTCCATCCAGTTCCATTCTCCTCCAGGTCCACTCTCAGATCTCAAACCAAACTCACTGCCATCAAGGGGATGCTGCCTCCTAGCGACCCAATGGGACAGGAAAGAGCTGCCCTACCCCATGTACACTTCTCACCCTGACTCTTCACAGCAACTTCTTCATCAGTCTGCTGAAGAGCAGCTGGTGGGTTCTAACGACCAATGCCTTGTGGACGGCAGCCCCACTTGTGCGCTTTACACGACCCGGGCGCCACTCAAGTTACTGTAAATCAAGGTGCGTCTGCGAGGCATCTTCCTTCCCTGGTCAAGGTGGTGGCGTGTGGACAACCCACACTTTTTCCGCGTGTTGACTGATCTCCAGAGAGCCATTCTCCATCAGTGTCTCCCGCCTCCCTGGTCCATCCACACTTTCCCTTTTAATTTCAAAGTCAACAATCGAGGGGAAACCTTCCTGGACAAGACCTGGCAGATTGACGTCACCCAGATGCCACTCAGAGTGCCCATACCTTTGGCCCCAGTGGGGACTTTAGGGCTGGGTAGCATTTTCCAGCCACAGGTCAAAGAGCAGAGACCTTAAAGCAATCCATCATCCTGTAGATAATGGTAGGAATCTCTGTAGAGCTATTATGTACAGGTATCGCTGTAGATAATGGTAGGAATCTCTCTGAAACCACCAGCGACAAAGAGCTGCAAGTGCCCTGGCCCTTTTGCGCCTCAGCATTCAGTGTTCAGGGAAAAGCTGCATCAGGACATTTGAAAAATGCCTACTTGTGGCAGAATGACAGTAAGACATAGGCCTTCCTGTTGCCTCTAGCCTTGAACATCAGAGTCCTCCCTCGAAAGCCTTTAATCACCAGCCCATGGAACTGATGTACAGAACACCCTCGGGCACCTTTACAGCCTCCACCCAGGGCAACTCATGCCTACCCATGACTGCCGTCAGCCCTGCACACTGCACTGCTGGGGAAGACAGCCACCCACATCCTCCCAGCACTTACACAAAACCTAAACCACCACTGGTGCCCAGCGATTGGGGCCGGCCTGTATTAATAAGAAACCTTTCTGTGTTAAATTTCATAATCTCCTGTCAAGTTGTGGATATTAAGAGTGAAGGAGAGAAGTTCAGCCTATCAATCAAGGTTACAAAGTAACACCCACTAGGGGGACTTTGTAAACTTCTTTTTCACCTTTCTGTTGACAAGACACATGGAGCCACACTGATGGAAGCCAGAGCCCTGGAGTTGGAAGAGCCGGGTGGAGACCCAAGCAAGCACTGAGATGCTTCTAGCACCACTGAATACAAAAGACTTTCTACACACTGACTTGAGTTCTTCTGCTATTCGGCATCATTGCATGTGCTGTGGAAGCCTCAAGAGGAAATTACGCATAGGCATCAGACATAGGGGCTAATAGCAGACTTATAGACGGACTTGATCTGGAATGGCCTGGGAGTTTTTCTTTAATATATTCTGATATAAGCCTCTTATACATATAAGATTTGTTTCTCTAGGCAACACACTGTCCAAAAATTACTCCTCAAACCCACGTGAGAGGCCCCCTGATGAAGTCATCCTTGTCCTTGCACGTGGCAGTATGAAAAGGGAAGGCCTCCCGGTGTCCAGTTTGCCTCCTTGTACTTGTTTTCCTGATACACCATCGTCCTTCAGTTGTATCACAGACCCACGAACCCTCTTCTTCAGTTAAAAGTAACCCCAAACTGCATTATTTTTTAGAAAACTGCCAACGTCCCCCCAGATCCCTGCATGTGGTTATTACTTTGTTTGTCTGGATCTCCATCCTTAGCCTCGCTTTTCTGTCTTCTCCCCCTTTGGCAGCAAGGCTTCCTTCCTGTGTTGTGACAGCACTCCGCGATCAGAGCTGCATTGCTCCAGCATGAGCCTCCACACCGGGCGGCTCAAGCGTCTAGAAGACTAAGGGCAGAGGCGTCTTCCAACAGTGACGCAAGCGGTGACCAGCCTGCATCTCCAGAACTAACCAAACTGTGCCATCGAGGGACTTGTCAACTACCCTCTTTAGTAAGATCCCTCCCAATTTGCAAGGAGCCAATGCTGATCTGGCACAGAGTGCAGACCCACTGCGAGACCTATCCTAACTTTGCTGAGTTTGTCTGCCATTTTCCCAATGGCCAGAGCACAGGAGCCCTGATTCCTGTTGAGTGACCATACATGTGCCCAGTGTACCCCTTTGAAAGACAGAACAAAGACGTTCTGAACAGAAATCTTTGCCAATACCCAAAATTCCCTCTTTGCAATTGTCAAAACTAAAAACTGGGTGCTCCCATTCCTCCAGTTGATCCCTCACTGATCACCTTCACCACTGACACAGGGACGACCACCCCCACCGGAGCCCTTTGCCCACTTGCCCAATCATCTGAGATAAAGACCAAGCTGGCTAGAGACCACAGAAGCCTGAAGACTCATGTCCTGGGACAAATGGGCCAAGGTGAGTTCTCAAACTCTCTACCTGACCCTCACCCCACCTTTGTTTTCAGTTAGCCCAGGCCCATCCTTATGCCACCCAATAAACGGGGAGGCCTGTTGCCAATGACCACAAGCACGAATATGAGACCTGCTGTGAGTCCTGCCTCCTTATACCAGAATCCCTTTTCAAGCAGGATCCAGCTTGGGAATGACTGCACACGGCACCTTCCCCTACTAGCCTCCTCCCATTCAGTCTGTTCCAACTCATAGGACAGAGACCACCGTAAGGAAAGGGCAGAAGAGAACTGGCTCCAATAGGAATCCTAGAGAGTAAACAACTCTATGGGTGAAGAAAGCCTCACTGTGCTGTAGACATTATCCTAGGATTATCACCTTGGTGTAAAGAAACCCAGTATGTAACCCACTGAGTCACCATGGCTCATCATTTTCCAGCCTGTTCCAAAAAGGAACATGTTGAGGTTGGCACAGGAATGTGCAGCGTTTCCGTTCTGTTGCCCATTGGATCCCTGTGGGTCAGTCGACTCAATGGCACAGAAGGACCTGCCTGCCTCAACTGTCAGCTCTTGCTCAGTAGAAGGCAAGAATCAGCTTATCCTTTGCAAGGTTAGCTGCGGACAGTGCTGGGAACCACTGGGAGCTACATGAGAGCAGACAGTAAATACACCACCTCACCCCACATTTGCAGTGCTCCCCCAACCAGGAAAAGTGTTATCAGTGGCTCCTAACCTAGAATGTTTAGTCATCTCCCCCTGAAATTGTTTGAAAGATCAAGTTTTAAGTAGCAGGCAGACTTAAGAATAGGAAAAGATGGTGAACTCTTCTGGGTTGACTTGAGAAACAAATCCACAGAAACTCCTAATTAGAAGAGAGTTTTATAAAAAGGGTAAGTACATTAAGGAAGCATCCCAACCCAGTGCTGCCTGAGCCCTTAAGTCAGACATTAGCCAACATGTCCGGCACCAATCTACTAAATCCTCCTCAATTTCAAAAAACATACAACAATGATGCCAACTGCAGGAAGAAAGCCGAATCAGTTAACATGACAGCCTCTCAACACTGGCAGGGGTCTCCACGTGGCTTATCCTGCACCCAGGGCTGCATCAGGATAGGTCCCTGTGGCTTCTCCTCAGGGATGTCTCACAGGAAGTGAAGCTTGCCTGCTGAGGCAGAGAACTAAACCAGTCAAGAAGAAGAGACAAGATGGGAGACGCTCACCAACCCCTTTTTTTTGCTCTTCAATTAAACAGCCCTTCAATTAATCTCACCAGTGTTCATTGGCCAGGTTGGCACAATAAACCTTATCACAGATGGGTAATAGGTCAACAGTCACCGGCCTGAAAAACATCTTATTCCTCGGTGAATTAATGAAGTACATGTTTCTGTAGGAATTAAGAAGGACCGCCACATGACATGAGTCACCAGTTTCTGCAGCCTGGAAGGTGAGAACAATCCTCCAAGTGAGCCATCAGCTTTGGCTCGGGGTCTGTGTGGTGAACTGCCACCTTTAGAGACCTGGTTCTAGTTTGTCTTTATTTCCTGCAAGAACCATCCATTTCTAGTTGACTCTCAGCAGCAATACAGTACAGGACACCACCACCCCAGGGAAGACTGCCTGCCTGAGAGGGGCCCACACCTGTATCTCCCATCATGCTGGGCTCAAATGACTGTTCACTCCTCCCGGAGAAGGGGCAAGCTCCTCTGTCAGGAGTCATTATGTCCTGAACTCTTCAGATCAAGTCCCAAACCAAAAGAACACTTTGTCAATTTACAATGCCCAAACTTCCAGCCTTGTGGGAAAAACCTGCCCATCTACAGCAGGGGCAGAGTGTTTCCAAACACTTGCTAAACGATTGTTAAGCAGATTATGGTTTCACACATTCCCTGAGTGCACTCCAGAAGAGATCACCAGGTTCCACCCTCCTGACAACAGCTATGACGCCTTCTGGGAGTGGACTGAAGACCTCGGGGATTGGGTGCCTTTATCATATTTTCCTGTGAGGAAACTGGATTTTTCATTCCATCTAGTCTGTTGCCTAAACAAACCACCTCTTGTATGACTGAAACTCCCTGTGTGTTAGCTGACGCAATGAGTCACTATTCTAGAAGGGTCTCTGGAAACCCTTGACTACATATGTCTCATGATGGGTTCTGCCACATTCATAAGTTTTATTGTGCCCTCCTGGCCGAGAGGAACATGTGGGATTCATCGGTTTGCACTGCACACCCACTTCTCCATTTTCCCCTTCAACCGCCATTTCTTCTCCAATATAACTTGTCTAGAAGCAAATGCAGGCATTTGAGGACTGGAAATTGCAGCAGCCCATTCGTGGGGTGGTGGAGGGGGAGGGAGGAGAGGCCAATGATTGCCTCCAAGGGAACATTGAGAATCAAACATCTACCAGGAAACCTCTTTGCAGTGGTCTTGCCCCAGGAAATTTGCAGCGCACACTGGACTGGTGACCAGGTTGAACGTCCAGAACAAGAGACAATTGAGATATTACTAGTTAGGACTGAAGATCCCATTGCCTAAAGGCCCGCCCCCCCCCCTCCCCAATCCCCACCTGTCCCTTCCTGGCATGCTTTTCCCTCCCAGAATGTAAGCAGTCCAAGGTCAAGACTCAAGGCAATCACCATGTTCATCTCACAGGAGCCCACAGGGCCGTCATTCCAAGGGAAATGGACAGGAAGCCTTTTGTACACCTGATCAGTTTCAGTTTGTCACTGCAGATCACTTTAGACAGAGACAAGCCAAGGCTCTCCCTACCAGGCCTCAACTTTGGGGATTTATCCCAAGTCCCCTCACCCTACATTCTTAGGGTTTTCCCCATCTGAGCACACAAGCTTCCCCAAAGGTGAGCATGTTACAGGACAGTCACATTGAGGATGCTTGGATTTCTGCAAGTCAGCCCCCTCCAAGTGTCTTCCCCCACCCCAACATCAAAGGACCACCTGGAGTCTTCATGACAACATTCATAGGGCTATTCCTGCTCCAACAGCAGCCAGGGCTTGGCTTCTGCTTCACGCTAGTCCTGCCAATATGTTCTCAAAGCATCACCTCTTTCATACTGAGAAAGATCCCCCCAGTCCCCTCAGAGTTCAACTGCCTGTCAGGCTCCCAAAGTCTACTGGGTTTTATGACCAGCTTTATTAGTCCTGGCACCTCCACCCCATTGTGTGTGTGGGGGGGGGGGGGTTGGGGTGAGGGGAGTGGCCGCATAAAAGTCAAGAGTTAAAGAAGCACACTGAGCAGGAGGCCTCAGACCATCCCCCCACCCCAAACTGCCTCTGCTGTGCTAAGGAGAGCAAGGTTTGAACAACCCTGAATCAGCTCCCAGGCTACTATCATTCGAAATCCCATGGGGCATTGAGGCCATTTCTGGGGGCATCTCCATCCTTTCCATTGACACACTGAAGTTCCTGAAGTGATCACCATGGGCCTTGCAGCTATGCAAGGTTCCTCTGGGCACATATGCCCACTCAATCCCGAGGGCACAATCCTGTACACATCCCCAAGAGGCTTCTCTCAAAAACTGTCCACATCACTAAAGCAGTGCTTCTGACCCGCCTCTCCCCGACCATCACATGACGTGAGAGGCCACCAAGAATGACCTGAGCAAGAATAGCCTCTCTAAAGGCATGGCCCACATGTTTGCAGTGTAACAGCAGGCTGGGGTGCTGGGGGCTTTCTTCAGGGGTCCAAGCTATGCCTCGCCTTCACCTCCCCTAACCAGGAAAGCTTTCTCTGCTCAGAATGAGGGTGCAAGGAAAGTCCACCTTGATGGCCCAGATTAACTCTTGATCCCAGCCCCAGAAACCTGCAAGGACATGTTGATCTACTTGGGATTTACCAGAGCTCCATTGGAGAGCTCTCCCATCCCAGAGCCAGAGGGGACTGTGAAGACCACACTCCATATCTTATCAAGTAAGGACAGCCAAAGGGGGCAGGGAGAACTGCCACGTCCAGGACAAACGAGTGATCATACCGACAAGTGTTAGAGCTCAGCTGTCACAGCAGACAAAAATCCCCCTCCTCACTGGACCCTCAGAGATCCACCATGGTGTTCTCCCGCCATGCCCAACAAGTGCCATGGACAATGGGGTCAACCCACAGACCCAGCTAATCCCCAGCAGTTCAGCAGGAGCAAAGTGTCATGTGTTGGGTTGGGCTCCATCCTATGTTAAGCAGATATATAGTTAAGTGTACAGCACGTGAACATTAAGCCAACTGAACACCAGCAGCTTGCAGGAAGGAAGGCAGACACATCCCAACACGGCCACCGTGACCCAACACAGCTTTAGCCAGGGGTAGACCAGGACATGTAAGGACAAATGACTTCACTGCCCAAAATAGCCATTAGTTGGTTCCTGGTTGGCAAGAACCAGGGTTGAACACAGACCACCAGAGCAACACAGCTATCCCCTCCCCCACCAGCAGTGTAAACATCCTATTCCCTAAGACAAAAAGCAAACATGCCACGTATTCCATGCCAACTCAGAGCAACCCTGGAAGGACAGGCTAGAATGCCACGCCCACCAGCCCTCCCTACAGCCCTCCCAGATGGTAGAGGAGGGTAGGTGGGAAGTCTTGTCTTGCTCCTGCAGAGCCACCAGTGGTCCTTGCATTTAGCATCTCAAATCAGAACCATATGACACCAATTCTTATTAATCATTTTATTGGGAGCTCATACAGTTAACAATCCATAATTCAATTAAATCAATCATAGTTGTGTAATTGCTGCCACCATCAATTTCAAAACACTCTTGCATGCATGTCAACTCCCCTTTATTACACACCCCACTATACCCGCCCCCCTAGGAATCCTTCCATTGTTTTTGCTGTTATCTTTACAATTGTTAAACGTTCCCCTCGAGGGGGGTTTTACAGTCACTGTTATCTGCACCCTCTCCCCCCTTCCCATAGCCTCAAGGAATCATTATTAACCCCCTTCACTGGTTCCATCTTGGCTTTCTTGCTTCAAATAATATGAATTACACAAATGAACATACGTAAAACAAAGGCCCTAATAATTAGGCAAAGAAATAATAAAGAGCTAGAGGATAGTTATATGTTTCATCAGTGCTATACTGCATGCTGTATATACCATCCCTTCAGTATGAACTTTTAGTGAGGGCGGTCCAATTATCTTTTTTTTTTCATAGTGATTCATTATTTTATTTTATTTTTTTAACAATTTATTGGGGCTCATACAATTCTTATCACAGTTCATACATATACATACATCAATTGTATAGAGCACATGTGTACAGTCTTTGCCCTAATCATTTTTTTCTTTCTTTTTTTACATTTTATTAGGGACTCATACAACTCTTATCACAATCCATACATATACATACATCAATTGTATAAAGCACATCCATACATTCCCTGCCCCAAGGTCCAATTATCTTGCAGGTGGGTTTTGGGTCTCCACTTTGTCCACACTCCTGTCAATTTGATTCCTTGTTTTTGAAATTCTGATCCTTATTTTCAATGACATCTCATGATCACACAGGCTGGTGTGCTTCTTCCATGGGGGCTTTTTATTACTTCTCTGCTAGACAGCTGCTTGCTTTGACATCAAGCTTTTGAAACCCAAGACGCTATTATCTTTTGATAGTCGGGCACCATCAGCTTTCTTCACATTTGCTTATGCTCCCATTTTGTCTTCAGTGATCGTGCCAGGGAGGGATTATTAAGTGCCACATGATTAGAGCAAACTGTTCTTGTACTCAGGTAAGATTTAAGAGGAGGCCCAAAATCCATCTTCATTCCTTGTTGTATTTACACGCATATATACACCTATCTTCATATGTTTACTAACATAGAACATGTATACATCACTTTTACTTTGTTTTTTCCTCCTGCCCAACTCGCATATGTACTCATCAGTTCACCTCTCAGAAATTCCTCTCCGACACGTTTCAATTGCTACTACCCTCCCTCCAATTTTAAATCCCTTGCTATTCCTGTCCCCATCATTGATTCAACATTCCCCTCTTCCGCACACCTCCTCCCCACTTCCAAATGCCATCTCCGCCACCCAAACATTGGTCCTGTTGCTGTCTCTTTGGGAGTGGCTTAAAAAAACATTTAAAAAAAATTTTAGAACATACAGTATTTGTCATGACCTACAGTAGAAGAGTATTTGTGTTAAGATACCAAGCAAACTGTTATAATCTAGGTATCGGTCCAATCCCCTTTCAGGGATCCTTTGCCAGGATCTGCTTGCCTAACAGCACTTGCACCCTTTTACAGTCCTCAGAATCTGTTCAATTTTTTTTATCACTTTATTATTTGCCTTTGTAGAGCTGAAGTTTTCTAGAGAAAAATTCCTGGTCTCGCAGCTCATTGCCTAACATTTTCCCCAGTCGGCTGAATCCGAGCTTTGACCCCAAACCTTCATTGCACCTGAGTCTTCCTAGGATGTTTCCTTTACCATCAGTACTGTACACCACCCACAGTTTCAATAGTGATCCCTGAAAGCAAAAGCCAAAGGACGAGGGAGTAACTAAGTGGCTGTGCCCCAAAAACTATAACTGCATGATTGTCAAGTTCAGCAGCAAGCTAGACCTGGAGTGGTGTTTCAGGTTAGTTGTTCAAAATGACCAAGCCACACCTCGGAGGAACAAAGATAAGGCAGCATCCTATGCCTCTGAGATAGTTTCAGAAATCCACAGGGACAGATCTCACTATATCCATGTGATAAGGTTGTTATAAGTCAGAATCGGCTAAATGTCACCACCCAGTTTGCCTTGTCAAGTTTAAGTGCTTGTAACACAGAGGCGCGAGTTGATGTTTAGCTTGTGGTCAACAGGAGGGTGCTGCTGGCACTGTTAGGCACATGGTTGGACCGCCAGCTTAACCCCCAAATCAATACACCTCAAAAGTCCCACTAACACCCCTGGCTTTGCTGCAGATCCAATCCATTCATTTACATGTGCTAATAAACCCACCTACTTCTGAACCAGAGGCCTTGGGTGTTAGTTTTGGGGCTAACTAGAATGTAGGCAGTTCAAAAGCACCACCAGCCCCAAACTCCCTGTTTCCCCGGGGAAAGGGAAAGAAAGGCTCTCTATCCCCCATACAGAGCCCTTGGTGGCAAGGTAAGTATGTGCTGATCTGTGCGATTACAAGTTTAAAACCAGCACTCTACTTGGGAGACAGACAGGAAAGCAGGGTGTGTTCTACTCCTGTTCAATAGTTCTGGAAACACAGGGACTGTTCCACCCTGCTGTCAGGGTCCCTTCATCTTTTGAGTTGGCACTGATGCCACCGTATGTCATAAAAAGTGCCTGGGAAATACAGGGTTCACACCATGAGTCAGAATTTACTTCAAGGCAGTTGTCTTTTTTGGTGCTATCTGTACCCAGAAATCACCTCTGGCAGAGAAGCGTTGTGTAAAAGACTGCTCCTCACCTCTCTTCTCCCTCTACTTCTGCCCCTTGTGCCTGAACTTGCCAGGCAACTTCTGGCTATCAGTTACTGAAGCCTGTGCAGGCCCTTCCACCCTGTAGGGTTAACTGGCTGGCCCTTTGTCTCTATGCAACAGCCCGCCCCCTTTGTACTTCCTAGGGCAGTCTTCTTTCACTGGTGTCAAGGACTCCTCCAAACTTCTGTAACCCCTTCCTTGTAGCCCAGGGAATGCACTGGCAGTACTGGCCCTCAGGAGACAACAGGCGAGAGCAAGCAACTCTGCCCACTCTCTGCCAAGGTGAACATGCAGCCTCACAACAGGGCAGCTCAATTCCCCAGAGCAGCTCCAGACATCCCCCACTGCTGAATTGTCAAGCAGTGGAGCTTGAAAAGTGCAGAAGTTGTGCAAAGTCAGCCTTTTACAGCAACCCACTCCTCTCCCACCCCAGCTTCCTCAGCAGAAAACACACGAGAGCTTGCCCAGCACCCCAAAACTCGTTCAATTTGAGATCCCAAGCTTGTTTGTGGTCCCCTTTCCAGCAACTTAAGAGCCAGACCAACGTGCCTTACGGCATCATCAGCTCTGCCATAAAATGCCAGTCATTTCCCCTCCCTCCTCCCTTGATTAGGAATCTCTTTCCCGTGTGTGAGCACCTGCTCTTAATAAATCCGTGCCCCAGGAGACACGTGTCTTTAAGCCAACTAGTTCCTCCGACCAACACAGCACTCCCCTCCAACCCAATTTTGCTTTTCCTTGAGGACTTAGGTTCTCCAAGGACAGTATTTCAAAGGTCTCTTCTTTTCAAGCTCAAGAATCTCCTGGGTCTTATTTTGTTCATTGCAAACTGGAAGTGCTCAGCAGGTTGAGTATGTGCCATGGGCCATGCACAAGGTCTACAGGGCCATGCAGATCCAGGGACCACCTTGCTTCAGTGCAGATTACCTATAACCGAAGAAACCCTTTCTGGTTCAAGTCTACCGCCTTACAGAGCCTGCTTTCTAGTTGGATTCCATCCAACAGCAGAGTTTGGAGGGTGGGGTGGTTTCTGAAGGTTTTTTTTTGTTTTTTTAAGCTCTGGAGTCATATTCCTCACAGAAAGGCCTGCTGCTTCTAAGGTCAAGGTTTACAGAAGCCTCAGAAATTTGTGCTCCAAGAACCAACGCGCAGTGGGATCTAGCGCCGGTGGGCTTTGACCTGCACTCAGCAGTTCCAAACACGCAGCCACTCCGTGTGAAGTCTCAAACGCACAGGCAGTTCGCCCAGTCTCTCGGGGTCACAGAAGTTAGTACCTACTAGACCCCAGGGAGTTACCTTTTTTGAAGCTACAAAGATTTCAAAGCCTAATTCAACAGGTTGTTAGTGAGTTAAATTAGCAACGTGGTCCAACGAGACCTGGTAGTTAATTGAGCTCCAAGTATCCACACCTGAGAAGCCTGCTTCTTCCACCCCCACCCCAGCTTTCTTTCATTTTTATAAACTAAAGCTCTTTCCTCAGATCCCAGCTACATAGTTTTTGAAAGGGTGTTCCGGAAGCGTTCTTAATCTCAAGCTGAGGTGTTGTATTCGGCGAGAGCGCACTTTTAAAAGAAAAACAAAAAAAACTGCCCCTGTGAGCCAAGCAAGCTCCGCCAACTGCAGGGCGCCGCGGCCTCCGGGGCTTCTCCACAGCCGCGCGGCCCCGACCGCAGACCCGCCGGCAGCTTGCGCCCCACTTCCACGCCCGCGCCCCTTCTGCCGCGTCGCCAAGCCCTCGCCCACGCCCCTTCCCTGCGGATCCATGAGTGCGGGTGACTTTTAGGCCCTCGTCCACAGGTTTCTTTTCCTTGTTTTCCCCAAGATGCTTCTGCAGAAAGTGGGTTTGGGGCTGCCTTTCAAAGGGGCCTAGGGAGAAGCTTCCCAGAGTCATTTCCGGGGCGGGTCTTTATGGCATGGCTCGCCAGAAATAACTTCCGGGGCGTGTCGCTGAGGCGGGACGGGGGCGGGGCGTCACTAGGGGCGTCACTAGGGGCGGTGCCTCAGGGCAAGTTGCTGCCCTGGCCATTGTCCTCATGTGACATGGGTGTAGCAGGCTGGCTCGGGCCAGTATCTCCAAGAATCAAAATGTTTAAGGTGTGAAGGAAACTAACAGTGTTCTTGATTATGGAAAACGGATATGGGAATTATTTGCCTTTGATCGTGATATTGCTGTCTTATTTTCCTTGTCAAGAGTGCATATTTGGTGACTTATTACAAAGGCAGATTGGGCTCACATCTGTGGATGATTGGATTCAAGGTTGGTGTGTACTGATGAGGAATGAGTCATCTGAGAGGGGAACTATCCCATGCCCTCCATAGTTTATGGGTAAGTCAGGTAAACTTTGGACATTTTCATCTTAAAACATGTAACTTCACATGACTGTCCTTCCTATCCCTCCATTTGTGTGCTTCTCTTTTATAAGGACATCAGACTCAGGTGAATAGGATGGACACATTTACTATACTTCAATACCACCTGAACTTAATGAATCACCTCATCAAACACCTGTTTCAAGAGACTACACGGTTACAGGAAAAGCATTTCATGATACATTCTTGTCCATGCAACTCAATCCATTCAAATCGAATACTTTGAGAGATACAAAGGATTCTAGAAGGTACATGGTTTGGAGCCGTTGTTTCCCTCATTAGCAGTTATGAACCAGTCTCCTTCTCTAGATCTCTTAAAAGAGTTGAAAAACAAGGAGGTGACAGTCAGAACAGGTGTACCTGACCCAGCCATGTTATCTTCAATGGCCTCTTGGGCGTGTATAAGTTGGACATTTAATGAGAAATAATGATGTAAGACTGAATCATTTTTGTCTTCTGCCACTGGCAAGGGATATTGGAAATCTATTGGACTGTCAAAAGAGGTGAAATTCCTTAAGGAAATAATGTAGTCAAAGTGCTCCTTAGAAGCAAGGAGGGTGAGAATTGCTTTCATGTACTTTGGACATGTTTTCATTCAGGGTAGTAAAGTTCTGGGGAAGGACATGATGATTGGATGAGTAGGGTGGAATTGAAAAAAGGAATGGTTCAACAAGATGAATTGCCCCAATGCTTCCCCAAAGGGATTAAAATGCATAGGAATTGGTAGGATGTTCCCAGCCTAAGCAGGTTTTTAAAAAAAATCTTTAATCATGTTTTAGGGTGTAAAATGCATTTAAAATATATTTGATGTAATATATAGCAAGTTTTAAAAGAGACAAAGACAACACAAACACAAAGACACATCATCTGGATAAGGGAAGACCACCAACCTGACGTTAAATTGCGCTCAATGGTTCAGTTACTGAGGTAATTGGGGAGCTGAAGGAAGCTTTCACAATAGCAATATTGGAGGGAAGGCACTATGATTGGGACACACACTTTGTTAGATAGAAGATCTTAGGAGACTGGTTCGGAGCTATTTGATCAAGGCAGGCAGGGCCAAGCTGACAGAGCATGACTTGTCACTGTGCAGCCTCCTGTAATGTCCCCACTTATGTGACCTCCAACAAGAATACACCATTGCAAGCCCCTTTGAGAGCCACTCTCCCTCACTGGGTGGGCAAAGAAGGGTGTAGGCAATCCACTCTCCAAGGCAGTCTCCCTGAGGGCAAGATCACCTATATCCCTGGTCAAGAATCACAGAGCACTCACTAGAGGCTCCATCTATGTCAGGACATGACAAATGGATCTGGGTTACCACTGCCCTCCAGACCATTTGTATACCAGGGTTGCTCTTAATTGAAGTTCTAATGTAGTCCTAAGTGTGTTGATGGCACATAACAGGAGCAGTGCAACCATTCTACAAGATGGAATCACACAGAATTCAATCACCACCAAGATGAGATCTCCTTACAGCAGACCAACAGGTTGAAAAGACATTTCCTGTGGGTGTGGCCTGCAGCCAATGTATTTGGAATTTCTGGAAATGCAGAGCAGAGTCTTTTGCTCACTGTGGATCCTGGTTCTACCCTCCTCCAGTTGAGAAAACACCTCTGGAATCTTCAATCAGCTGGACCAACTGGAGTTCATCTGCTTCAACAAAGTTCTATTGAGCTGCTGATCTTGGATATTTCATCCTGCACCTACTTGAATCGGGAGAAGCCTCCACCCAGAAATCTTATGCAGGACCTTGGATCAGGCTACCCTCCAAAATCTCCAAATAAAAAAGTGAGAAGTCAGACTTCAAAGGCCTTACACATTACCCAGGAGCTAGGACACTACACTGACTTGGAAATCCTGGCACCACCTGCCTGGCTGTCTCTTGAAACTTCAGCAAAACCTCCTCTGCCATCACATATCATAATTCCTTTGGAACAGAGTCATCAGCATGACCACCTCAAACCCACCCAAGCTCCAGGACCTTGCAATCCAGAGTCTACTACTAAACGAGGTCTCCGCCTTTGACTGTCTGGAGTAGTTGCCTAGACAACACTTCCCACCACTGTTCATGGAAGCCAATGCTAGGAGATGCAGCCAGATGCTGAAGGCCATGGTGGGCACCTGGCTCTTCCCCTGTCTTTGCTTGGGGACTGTGATGGGGTTACACAACCTGACCTGTACACCCTACAGGTTGGACTGGATACAATCCATGTCCTGATGGCACAGACAATTCCTCCCCTCAGATGCAACCTCCAAGAACTGGATTTATGAAAACATACTAGTATTGCCATAGAGGGCCTGAATTCTGGAACCTGGGTGAGGTACAGCAGGCGCTCATCACAAGAACCAGAAGACATCCAAGTGCCTAGAAAGGAGCACAAAGGTGAAGACTCGAGAATTGAAGAGCAGTTCTCAGGCCCCTTGGAGGTGCTGATAGAACTGAGAGTTGAGGATTCTTGCCTGGATGAGTCCTTGAACTTCCTCATTGAGAGGGTCGAGCAGAGCAAAGGGCTGCAGCAACTGTACTGTGACAAGTTGACTTTGGGACAATGCTGTCCCATTTTCAACTGATTGGCCCGATCTGTAAGGCAGTGCGGCTGGACTGTGTCCAGGAGCTAACAGCATTGGGTATTGACCGGAGACCTGTCCACCATGGCCAGCTCTGCTTTGCAATTGGGCCAGATGATGAACGTCAGAATTCTCCTTCTCTTGGAAGTATCCATTAATGTGAGGGAAGCCCAGGCAGAGGGCCAGGAACTGCTTGTCTAATTTTCCACTCAGTTCCTCAGTTCAGCTGTATCAGCTGAAGGAACATGATCTGAAATCTGTCTTCTGCTTGGAAGGCCACCTGGACCAGGTGCTCAGGAATCTGCAGGGGCCCTTAGAGTCCCTCTGGATAACAGCCTGCTCTACTTCAGACTGGGACCTCTCGCGCCTCTCCTTGTGCCCAAACACCAGCCAAGTAAGATCCCTGAATTTGAGTCAGGACATCCTGACTGACTTACATATGGACTTCCTCAAAGTCTTGCTGTAGAGAGCTTCTAACACCCTTCTTTTCCTGGATATGCGTGGCTCTAGGCTCACAGACTCCCAGCTGTCCTGCCTCTTGCTTTCCCAGGGATATTGCACCGAACTCCTCAGATTCAACTTCTCTGGAAACCCTGTTTCCATGGTTATTCTTGATAGAGTGCTGAGAGACTTAGTCCCACTGTGCAAGTTCCACTTCCTCGACATTATAGTCCCTGATGAGTGTTATTTGGGCAACCCACCTACTCTCCACCAGTGGAGTCTTGATGTGTATATGGACAGGCTAAGGCTCTGACTGGGTGAGTTAGGCCAGTTTCCCAGCTCCATGACAACCAACAATGACCCCGACTTCGGATATGACTCGATTTTCCTCATGTTAGACAACTGATGATATTTGAGATTTGCTGTGATGTGTTGGGAATCCTATCCTCTGAATGTGCTAAACAACTCATATGTGATTTTTACCCAGGGCTCTTAAATCTCTTATCACAATCCATACATTCACCCAGTGTGTCAAGCACATTTGCACACATACTGCCATCATAGTTTTCAGAGCATACTCCTCCCACTTGAAGCCCTGGTATCAGCTGTCCATTTCTTCGTCCTCCGTCCCTGATCTACCCTGACTCATGAACCCTTGACAAGATATAATACTTTCATATCTTACACCATGTTCCATCTCACTCACCCACTCATCTGTGGTTCAACACCCTGAGAGGGGGTTATAAGTTTATTCTTGTGATCAATTCCCTTTGTCCCCCCAATCTTCCCTAGTCTTCTTGGTATCTCTATTCTCATTGTTGGCCCTGGGGGGATGGGAGGGTATCTAACCTAGATTCCCTGTGTTGCAGGCTCCTTTCTGTAGCAGTGTGCATATTCTGATTTAATCCTCTTCGCAAGGTAGAATTGAGGTCATGATAGTGGGGGGAAGGAATCACCAAAGAACTAGAGGAGCGTTGCGTGTTTCATCAGTGCTAAGCTGCAGCCTGAGTGGTGCATTTCTTTACTGTGACCCCTCTGCAGGGGGATGTCCAATTGTTGACGATGCTCATTGGGTCTGCACTCATACCCAACCACCGCCATCCCCACATTAACCTTGCCTATGATTTTGTGCTGAGTCTTAGATGCCTGGTACCTGATCCCATTGATACTTCATGATCATGCAGGCTGGTGTGTTTCTTCCATGTGGGCTTTGTTGCTTCGCAGCCAGGTGGTCCCCTTTTTATCTTCAAGCCTTTAAGACCCCAGACACTATCTCTTTCAAAGCGGGCTTTCTTCACCACATTTACTTATGCACACAGTTTGTCTGCAGCGATTGTGTCGGGTAGGTGAGCATCACAGAATGCATTTTTAATACACCACACTCAACGGAAGATAGATCAAAGGTAATACGCTCAATAAAGGAATGGAAGCTGACCACACAATTGATCAAATTAGCCTCGTAGTTATCTGTAGAGTTCTCCATCCATCAGCAAAGAAATACACACTATTTCCCAATGCACGTGGCACATATTCTAGAAAAGACCACATGTTGGGACATAAAACAAGCTTGAGAAAATTCACACATACAGAGATAATCCAATTCATCTCTTTCCACTGCACCATTCAGCTGCATATCAACAATAGAAGGAATGGAAAAATAAAGGCAATAACTGGGAGACTCAACAATTCACTTCTCAAAACGAATTGGATGAGAGTCCAAATGAGGGGGGACATTAGGAAGTTCCTAGACACTAGTGAAAATGATAACACAACATTCCAATATGTACGGATGCAGCCAGCGAGGTTGTCCGAGGTCACTTTATTGCAATAAAGGAACACATGTAAAAAGAGGGTAGAATCATGGTCAGCTCCTTAACACACAGCACCTCCAGCAACTAGAAAAGCGGCAGCAGCATAATCCTTCCACAGCAAAAGAAATCATAAAAATAAGAGCAGAAAGAAATGAACTGGAAAATAGAAGAATAAAAATCAACAAACCAAGAAGCTGGTTCTTTCCTAGAATTCACAGAAACGAAAAACTGCTAGCAAACTAACAGAGGAAAAAAAGAGGCAGACGTCAATATCAAGAATTACCGAAGAAACGGGGGAAGTTACAACAGACCCTAAGAAAATAAAAGGATTAAAAACCTAGTAGGAGGTAAACCTGTCATTCAAGTCACACCCTGATGGCACCACCTATGGGAAACCCAGCACTTGGAAGAGCTTATCCAGCCCAAACCAGGACAGGTCAATCTACAGAGACAGCAACTGATGATAAGTGTCTCGGGGGTGGCACCCACCGCCTGTGATCATCGTGCCCCACGATCCTTCACTACATGACTCTGAAGAGGGACCTAAGGACTAACATGGAACTTGTGGTCTCTAATTAGACTGGGCTGGGATACCTTCTTGATATAGAAATACTTGATGTCTATATACTTCTTGATAATAGATGAATGTCACTGGATTTGTTTCTCTACACGCTAACCTAACATACCACTCTTAGAGTCCTTGGGAGTGAGGCATGTGTCCAATACAGAAGAATGCTGAGGGAAATTATCACTGGCTAAAAGATATACTTAAATCATTTAATATATATAATATATATATATAACATACATGTGTACACATTGCTTTTAAAAATTATTCTAATTTGGTAAAAATAAACACAACAAATCATTCTAATTGAACAATTTCTACATATATAATTCTGTGCTATTGGGTGTGCTATTTGTGTTGTACACTCACCATCTTATATTCACGGAGTCGACAGAGGAAGAGAGGAGGATTGTCTGCACAGACTACTGGCAACAGCCCGAAATTGTGGCGAAAATTATGACCACCAAGCTTGGAGGAAAATATCAGAAAGGAAGTCGTGGACAAACATGCCATTGTTGTGCCAGGTGATCGATTTTGGGGACAAGATGGAACTTGACCAGACGCATTTAGAAAATGTAATACCAGTGCCAGGAAATCGAATTCCAGTTTTCAATGGTGACGACAGCGGTCATGAAGGTAGCCTAGAATGCACCGATGAGCAGATGTTTCAGCCACTATCCTCATTGGAACTGGCCCTTTAAAAGGACGCAGCATTGAGGGGATCCCATTTGAAGACGTTTCTAAACCTGTCTGAGTGTGAAAACTTGTAAACAACACATTAAAATCCAAAGCATCAATTTGGTGTTCTAAAAGGCATTACTGTGTTACGGTGTCCCCCTTGAAGAAAATAAATGAATTTCATTTACAAAAAATAAGAGAGAGACAGAAACAGGATCAATGGTGTGGACATTGATAAAGCTGACCCTAAGTTTTTACAGCACTATGGGAGGTTCAGGGGACTCATGGAAACTTCTGGTCTTCCTGTGTTGTGGAGCCCCCAGCAAGGCTGTCCTACGCACACACTCTGGGAAGTCTGCTATAATGAGGGAAATCCCACTGTTGGATTAAGAGAAGCACTGAAGTGCTTGATGGATTCAAGAGCCTGATGAGGGGCCCAGGGTCCTCAGCTCTAGCCCCCAGCAGGGCACCCAAGGCTACATGCAGATGTGGGGATAGAACAGGAGTGAGACCCCTCCCCCAGATCTTCATTTCCAATGAAGCACAACTCCAAGTAAACAGAAATAGCTGCAAAAATCTCCTCATGGTTGTAACATGGAGTGTACCAATTGAAATTAGGACAATTACAAGTGATCAAAATGGAAATGGAAGGCATTCAGATTGAGATCCTAGGCAACAGTGAGCTGGAATTGAGGTGTATTGGCCATTTAAATGAGAAAATTCATAGTAACCCAATCAAAACAAACGACATGGCATTCACTATCACAGGGAATCTTGCTAAACACATCATAAAGCACAGCACTACCTGTAATCACACTGCACCTATCCTCCTTCGAGGAGTCTAATAAAACAATTACTGTTTAACTTTATGCGCCAACCACAAAAGTTAGTGATGGAGGACTTCAAGAATCTACCAAGGACGTCCCTCAGAAACTGATCAAAGATCCAATCAAGATGCATTGATAGATACAGTAATTGGAATACGAAAGATGGACACAAAAGGGAAGGGTCACCAGTTGGAGGGATATGTATTTGTTGATAGAAATTAAGCTGGAGATCACATGATAGAATTTTGCAAAGGAAATAACTTTTTCATGGCAAGTATCTGTTTTCAGCAACACAAAAAGGCTCCTATAAACATGGAATTCCCTAGATGGAATGCACAGAAATCAAATGGACTACATCCGTGTGACGACACAATGGGAGAGCTCAGTATCAGCAGCTAAACCCAGGCCAGGACCCGACTGAGGACCAGGCCGTCAATTGCTCATATGCAAGTTCAGGATAAAAATGGATAAAATTAAAGCAAGTCCACAGGAGTCAAACTCTGACCTTGATTTATCCTCCCTGAATTTCCATAATTCTCAAGAACAGATTTGTTACACTGAAAACTCATAGAAGACTTGAGGAACTCTGCGAGAAGACTGTGCCCATCATTCACGAAGAAAGCAAAAGGTATTTGAGAGACAAAAAACAAAGAAGAATCAAAGTGGACATCACAGGAGACTCTGAACCTTCCCAGGACTCTTAGTGCAGGTAAAGCAATGGGAGAAACCTTTAGTCAAGGAGTTGAGTAGAAATTTTCAAAGGGCAGCTGGAGAAAACAAAGTCAAATATTATTGCGAAATGTTCAAAGAATCAGGATGAGGAAACCCAAAGGGAAGAGATGCTCCAAATACCTGAAACTGGAAGTACTCAGGAAGAATTCAAGCCTCAAACTACAATTTTGAAAGTTTCTGTAGACGCAATATTGGATGATGAAGGAAGCATCCAGAAAAGTCGGAAGAAATACAAGCGGTTCCAGGACAAGAAGAGCTCGTCCACAGGCTACTGCTTTAGAAAGGAGCATGTAAGCAGGAACCCGAGGTGCTGAAGGAAAAAGTCCATACCTCACTGAATGCATTCACTAAACACAAGGCTCCAGGATGGATGAACCTATAGGGACAGCACGTAGGTAAGCGTTTTGGGGGTACAGTTTGGTACAGTGGGTGGTGGTGGTGGGTTAGGAGTTAAGAGGAAGGTGATGTCAAGCAGTCCAGGAAGGAAAAGGATGTTTGGAAACGGATTTTGGTAGCACGTGCACACTACTGCTTAACATGCTTGAACCATGGAATAACCTCCCCTTTGCTTTCCTGCTTCCGAGTTTGGAGAGCTCTCCAGCACGTGTCTAACTCATGGGTTTGACAAGACTTGCAGGGTGACTTCCTTTTATATTTTCTTCTGCTGCTGCTTCTGCTTCGGCTTCTTCTCTCCTTCCCTTTCTCCGTGGGCAACTATGCATGTCCACCGATTTCACAGCTGTCGAACACCCAAGCTAACACAGGCAGGATTAGGGTGGGATCTAATCTTGAGTCACTGCAGGAGATGTGATGCAAGTCCCCACCTTTGGTGGATAGGGAGTATGTCAACGCAACCCTGCTGTCTAGGCATGGAGTCAGATCTGTCAATCAAGTCCAAGCCTGATGGCACCTCCTTTATGTCATTAAGCCTTTTGTTTATCAGTAAGACAGTTGATCTCTCTCCCTCTCTTCTTGCTTGTTGGGACTCAGCCGCCCTTCCTGAGTGTTGTTGACACTCTGCCATGTGCTTACCAACTTTGGATCCATGGAACGTGGCACCCACCGGCCTGTGATCTTCCTGCCCGCCTTTCTGCATCATGATCCTGCAGCTACATGAGTCTGCAGAGGGACGTAAAGACTAGCATTGAACTTATGGTCTTGAATTGGACTGGTCTGGGATGCCTTCTTGATACGGAAATACGTGATATCTATGTACTTCTTGATAATACAGCTTTTGTACACAGGGGCTTGATGAAGTGGCTGCAAAAATGGTCTCACGGATAGGAAGCACTGTGATGGTGGCACCGGATCAGGTACTGTTTCCCTCTACATAGGGTTGTAATGAATCAAAAATGTCCCCAAAGTCTGTATCAACATTTTGTATTTGTCAGTTTTAGGGAATATGTTACAAGTTTCTTTTATTGTAAAACAGTGTTTCTCAATCTTCCTAATGCCATGGCCCTTTAATACAGTTCCTCACGTTGTGGTGATCCCCCAACCACACAAATTTTTTTTTGCTAATTCATAACTGTGATTTTGCAATTTTTATGAATTGGGGGATCCCTGTGAAAAGGTCCTTCCACCCCCACAGGGGTTGCGACTCACAGGTTGATAAACTCTGTAGTGAAAGCTAAACTCTTCCCTCTCTTGATGCATACTTCCTACCCTGTGTCTTCTTTCCTGGTAAATTCTTATATATGTAACATCCAGAAGCACAATGCTATCTCTGATCAGACAACCCACCCTCCTTCAAGGGAATCTAATCAATACAATTATTGTTCAACACTACGCATCAACTACAAAAGTTAGTGAACAATTTAACCAGGGCTTCGGTCAGAAATTGATCAAACACACTCAAGATGCATTGATAGTTCTTGATGATTGGGGAACACTGGAAACAAAGTGAGAATAACAGTAGTTCGAAACATGGACTGGAGGTTAGAAATAAAGCTGGAGATCACATGATAGAATTGTGCAAAGCTCACAATTTGTACACGGCAAATACCTTTCTTCAACAACAGAAAAGGCAACTATATCCATGGACTTCCCAGACTGAATGCACGGAAAGTCAATGAACTACATCTGTGGGAAGACACGATGCAGAAGCTCAATATAAGCAGCAAAAACCAACTCAGCAGCCGTATGTGGAGGAGACCATCAATTGCTTATATGTTTATCAGGATAAAGCTGAAGAGAATTCAAACCAGTTCAGAGGATTCAAAATCAGAACTTCAGTGTATCCCACCTGAATTTTTAGACTATCTTAGGGACAGGTACAAAGCAATGAACACTCATGACAGAAGACGTGATCAGCTCTCGATAATGATAAGATCATCATTCAACAAGAAAGCAAAAGGTCATTGAAAGAGAGGAAAGAAAGAAAAGGGCAACGTGGATGCCTGAAGAGATTCTGAAACTTGCTATTTATCATAGACTCGGTCAAGCAAGTGGAAGAAGGAGGAATTCTAGAGGTAAATGGAAAAGTTCAAAGGGCAGCTCAAGGAGATACAGCGAAATATGATAATGAAATGATCAAAGAACTAGAATTAGAAAAACCAAAAGAAGAGTATGCTGAACACGTCTGACACTGAAAGTACTAAGAAAAATCAAACCTCACATTATACTGAGAGTTGCCATAGGATATTGTATAAGAATCATGAAAAGAAGATTGAAAGAATAAAAGGAGTCACTGTACAGAAAGAACAAGTGCACAGCCCGCCATTTCAGGAGGCAGCACATAGACAAGAACCAACATGCTGAAAGAAGTTCAGACTGCGCTGAAGGCATGCGTGTAAATCAAGGCTCCAAGATTTCAGGGAAAACCCATTGTACTGAAGCATCACTGGAAGCAATCATTCACGGATATCAGGAAATTTAGAAAACATGAACATACGTATGCTCCGTGTACTCATTTCAGCACACTTGACAAATTCAAGAAGGTGGAAGCAGCCTAAGTCCGATCAATAGAAGATTTGGTAATAAAAGCTCTGGTATACACACACAATGGAATACAGTGCATCCTTTGTAAGGGAGCATTGAAACCAGGACACACCTCAACTCGTGGAGGGACCTGGAAGACATTATGGTGAGTGAAGTTAGTCAATGACAACAGGACAAACACTGTATACGTCCACTGCTGTAGGACACGCAGCAGAATGAGCACAGGCTTAGGCTTGTAGGAAGCAAGTCTGCTGACCAGGGGGCTAGACAGCCTCGTAGAGAACCTGACCGGTGCCAATGAACCATCTCCCATCTGCTCTAGGTAAGTATTTTGAAGGTCACTTTGTCAGAGGGTACCTCGTGTCAGCTGGGATCAAATGGTCAAAGAAGGGGAAGGGGGTGTTGTCTACTGAGTAGCTGGCATGTAAATCTGTATTGATGTCCCCTGGAAAGGTAGACAGCCTGTCAGAAGGATGAGGGATACTGATGGGCAACACAAATCAGGAGAGGGGAAAAGGAAAAACTCAACTGAAGGAAAACAAATGCATGTCTATTGGTGGGAAAAGAGGGAGGACGGACCCCATTTGGGGGCAGGGGGATGAAGACAGAAAATGCTTTTGGAGATGCTAGTAGAGACTGTCTACAGTGGTATGACCTAATGCGCCAAATGGAACCGGGCTCCTGGGTGCATTCTGAGGACCAGGCTGGGTGCCATGGTAACAATGAGACATTGAATCCTGGATCTTCAAGGTGCACAGCATGCTTTAGAAGCTGCCTCCATGAGACACAATGAGGAAACCTTGCTTGGTGAACTGGACTGTACTTCAGACATACTTGTAGCCTGAAGATTTTAAGTCAGAAAGCACATGGTGTCTGAGGAAGCAGAACACGGTGTCTGCCTAGATTGTTGAACTGTTGGCAGATGGCCAGACATGATCTTGCTATATCAATACCCCATATCCTATATGAAGATAGGTATTATACCGGCACATCTGTGACTGCCATTCTCAGGGATTATATAGTCAATTTCCCTGATGACCCCCATTTTTAAACAAATAGTGTCCAGCTATGAATCCATTGATCCTGTACTAGTGAATAATTCAGGTACTCTGTTACAGAGTTGGTTTATAATTATCCAACATCCCTTTCTCAACATGGTAATACACAGTAAGTACCAGGGGCTAATCCCAGACAGTATTAATGGAAGATCATTATGCCCCAAGGGGATGAGTGATAAAATTCTCTACCATAAATTAACAAGGAGATTTTGAAAGGGAACCAAAGGCAAATTAAAATACTAACAACAACAGAAACAAAACTCCCAAATCCCTGAGTGGGCTTTGAGCTCACACAATTAGTTCTTTCATCATGGACCTGCTGGGTATTCGCCCTCATGAAGCAAAGCACAGGAGTTGCGGTGCTATGACAAAGTGTGCTGAGGAAATTAAATGGTGCGTGGCTATTAAATAAAGTAGCTCTGTGGTTTTAAAGACTTGTGTCCAAGCATGCAGCCGTCTAAGTGAGATGTCAACTAACTCCACATGGAGGGAACACGCCATCACTAGTCAAAAAAGGATTGTAAATCATATAATCCAAAGGTGAATGAGCTCTGAACAGTATCAGAGCCTAAATTGTAAAATTGGGTTTGCAGAAGGCTATGGATGACAGTGGGAGCCCAGGATGCATTTTGGGAAGTACATAGGAAGTAAACTTCCAGTGATCACCGAAATCCATCAATGAGCGATGGGAGGAAAATACATGCAGATATGACCATAGAAGAGCAAAGGGTCAAGTCTGACATGAACAATGAAAACTTTGTCAGTTGTTCTTCTTCCTGAACCTGATATGCTTTTCAACATTTTCTGTATTTCTGTTGTGTTTTATTTGTTCCTATTGGGAATTATCTCAGAGATGTTATGTCATTGGTGGTCATCCTTTTGTAGTTGTGTTATATGATTTTCTGTTTTTTGGTATGTGAAACCAAAATTGATGGACCTATGGGCACAGCAATCAGGATAAGAGTTTCAGCAGGAGTATAGTGGTGGTGATGGTCATGGGGGTACAAAAGGGATACAATGTGAAGTCGTCCAGGAAGAATAAGAATGCCTCGAACCTGATTGTGGTGGCAAATGTACAATTCTGCTTGATGTGATTGAACTATGGAATTATATGATGTTTGTATTCACTCCCAGTTAATATTTCTTTAAAATAGAATTACGTAACTCCATGTATAAATACTTAAAGGTTCAATGTGTAATAAAGAAATATGTACACTTCAAAAATTTAAAAAGATGTACTGTGAAGGTAAGACTGCTCTAGAAGACCTCTTTAGAGAACTGAAGGGTAAGGTTATTCAAAGGTGTGCCTGCTCCAAGAAATGATATTTTCCATTTCAACACACGCATGTAAAGATGAATATTGATTAAGGAAGTCTTTAGAGAAAGGAATTCATTTTAAGTGGTGCCGGAGAAAACGATTGAAAGTGCCACTGACTACTAAAAGGACAAACCCATCTGTGTTGTAAGAAGTAAAGCCAGCGTGCTCCTTAGAGTCAAGGATGGCAGAACTTTGTCTTACATATTTTGGATATGCGGGAGGAACAACAGCAACAACAAATACACTGATTGTTCTCAAAGCTATGTGTTTAATTTAGTTACAAAACAACCTTATCAGCTTCAAAGTATTCTTCATTATAACTAATACATCTGTCAAATCTGCAATCCCGTTCTTGGAAACATTGTTCAAACTCATCTGTTCTGATGGCTGACAGCACTCCCCTCATTTTTTCTTCGCCTCTTCTAAATCATCAAATTGCTGTCCTTCTCTGTTCCTCTTCATTCACAGAAATAAAAAGAAGTTGCATCCTGTGAGGTCAATTGAGGTGGTGCTTATGACAAGAGAGGCATGCAGTTATTTTCCCAAACACTGGAGCAATGATATGGCTGCATGAGTAGGTACATTGTCAAGGTGGCAAAACCACTCCCGCATCTGCCACAAATCAGGCCTTTGGGTTGCAAACTGTTGTACAATCTTTCCAGAAACTCTAGTTTGGAAGCCTGATTAACACTCTGAACATGTGGAAGACGCTCCAAATGCACTATCCGCCTCACATGAAAAAACAAAACATCATTTTGATCTTTGATTTCAATTGAGAGCTCTTTTGGGAAATGTAGTAATGGCATCGTCCCCTGACTTGATGTTTGCTTCCAGGGTCCTAAGAACAGCACTGTGTCTCCTCGCGAGTAATGACCTTGGGGGAAAATGTCTGGGCCCCTTTGGAGCTGTTCTTTGAAAGCATGGCATGTTTCCAGTGGAAGCTGTGTGTGCTGGTCAGTCAGAAGCCAAGGCACAAATTTCACAGCGACCCTTCTCATTCCAAAATCTTCCATTAAAATTCACTGAACTGATATCTGATCAGATATCAGGCATCAAAACCAAAAAAAATCATAGCATTGTGAATGAGGAGGAGTGCAGAGTAGGGACGCAGGGCCCACCTGTGGGCAATTGGACAGCCCCTTGCAGAACAGTCTCGGGGAGGAGACAAGCCAGTCAGGGTGCAGTGTAGCAATGATGAAACGTACAATTTTTCTCTAGTTCTTGAAGGCTTCCTCTCACCCACTATCATGATCCCAATTCTACCTTACAAATCCAACTGAACCCTACACTGGTACCGAAAGGAACTGGAAACACAGGGAATCCAGGACAGAGAAACTCCTCAGGACCAGTGCTGAGAGTGGCAATATCCTATCGGGAGTGTGGAGGGAAGGTGAGGGAGAAAGGGGGAACATATAACCTCCTCCCTGGGGGACAGAAAGTGGATAAGTGGGTGAGGGATAAGTCAGATCGTGTGAGATATGACAAAATAATAATTTATAAATTATCAAGGGCTTAGGGGGCAGGGCAAGGTGGGGACAAATGAGGAGCTGTTATCAAGGGCTCAAGTACAAAGCCAATATTTTGAGAATGGTAAGGGAAACAGATGTACAAAAGTGCTTGACACCTGGATGCATGAGTGGATTATGATAAGAGTTGTACAAGCCCCCAATAAAATGATTTAAGTATTAAAAACAAATTCACTGAACTGAGCTGCAAGAAAACCCAGATAACTTCCCCATCTCCTCCATGGTCTGTCCCTTGTTTTGATCACAAGTGAATGCATTTCATGGACACTTTTGTCCATTCGCGAAGTTGTCAGATTTCCAGAATGAAGTTTGTGATCAACCAACATTGCATTATTTTTGAAATGATGATAGCACCATACACTTTTGTTTTTCCATAATGCTGCTCTTGAAAGCTGTGTCCAACAGCACAACAGTTTCTACAGCATTTTTCCCAAGCAGGAAACAAAATTCAACAGCCACATACTCTTCTCTTAAATCAGCATCCCAAAAATGGAGGTTCCAGCAAAACTGCATTTATGAAAAATCTCAATGGGCTTGGGCATTGTGGCGAGTGTGCAGAAACCTAAAATATTTCCTTCGGTTGGGCATGGGGTCACTAAAGTTTGGAGCGGCCTCCAGAGCAACTAACAACTACAACAACAACCACATGGAGGCTCATCACGCAGATCCGCTCAGAGTTCTCATGAGCAGTCTGCATACCCTGATTTCAATGCCATTAGCTGCAGGCATGGGACAAACATATGGTCTTCTTAGTCACCAGATTTGCCTTTTACTTTCACACCCCTTACTCTGTAAACTGGGCTGAAATCTTGTTAACTGTGAGTGACCTTCCTAGCATTTAAATTACCAGTGACCTCGTTTAAGCAACACACAACCCACAAGTGGCCACAGTGTGAGAAACTCACAAACTAAGTATAGGGGAGGGAGAAAGGATTGTTGGCCCATCTCCTTAGCAGTAGCTGCTGAAACCTTCATGCATATATACAATGGACATATGGTCAGCTGCTGAAAACCTAATGAATGGAAGCAGAAGCTTGCCTGAGATAGTGCCAGAGGATCTGCCCCTTGTTTCCACAGGTGCTCAAAATAGGACTGAATGGCTGCTTTTCAAAAGGAGTTAGTTGAAAGAGTAGCGATGAATTGAGTAGAGCCTGTGTGAATGAGCCCTAGGCCTCTGCCTTTGCTGATGGGGCACAACTCAAGGTGAGAAAGAAGGCTGCAAATATGTACTCATTGAGGCAGTTACATAATCTGCTGTCAACTTGGGAAGGGGTGGAGTCTAGCCTGTCAATCAGATAGAGCTTTGTTACCTCATTTGGAGGCTCTATGGAGATAAATAGCTCACTGGGGAGCAGACACACTCTCTCTGCTATGTCTGCCTGTAGGACATTCAGGTTGACAAGCCACATGGAGCTACAATGATGGAGCCAGATCCCTAGAACTAGAGGAGCCACTTGAAGACCCCCACCAGCTGAGATGCTCCCACCACAACTGGATCTATGAGAATTTCCTGCCACTGGCCTGTGATCTTCCAGCATTCGGCATCATTGCATGGCTTCCTGAGTCTAAAGAGGATTTATTGATTAGTAGCGAACATATTGGCTAATATCAGAGCTAAAGATTTGATCAGGACAGGAATGGGATGAGTTCTTAAAGTACAATTACTCTTTGGTATTGAGTTCTCTTACACACATGAGTGGATTTGTTTCTCTACCACCTAAGACCAACACAATAGCGATCCAAATTGTCACGTAAGAAGGATGCATATTGGCATATTAGACCTTCTTGAAAATGAAATGGATTATATAAGGATTGAAATTGTTGAAACGTTATTGACTTATATATAGCTATGGTATAGAATTGAAAGCCCTATTGAAAAAAGGAAATTATAGGAACATAGGCCAGCTATGAATGGAATTGTTGACTTAGATTAAACTCTGCAGTGAATGGACAATATTCCACAAAGGATGGATCCTATGCCTGTGAATATTTGGCATCTCAGACACCCATAAGGGAAATATGAGTCAGCATATAATTGACAGTGAAATTGAGGCCCCAGAATGGTGATTGATAAGGTTCTATAAAGTAAACTGACAATGCTGTTTCTAAGGTGAACCATAAATATCTATAAACCTTGGGTGCATGAGTTGACTTTTGGTTTGTGCTTAAATCTAGCCCCAATCTAAGAACAACAGTGCATATGGCATTGCCTTGCTTGGTGCTTGACTTCAGGAAGATATCATTGACGATATGGATGCTATAGCAAAGTGTTTTCAATAAGGTACATGGTCCCCAGTTATAAGGAAAATGCATCTGAAATCTTAAAAGCTTGGCTTCAAACAAGGGGGCATCTAGGTGAGGGTTCAACTAATGCCACATGGAAGATGCTCACCTCCTCTGTGATCCAAAGATTGTCAAAAGTTCTAGCCAAATCAAAGGAGGGAATGACACCAGGGCATACATTGTGAACACCTGGTTTTCAGAAGCCTGTGAGTGACAGTTTAAACCACAATCCATTGGAACAGTGAACCCATTGGAAAAGCCTCCAGTCAATTGCGTCTGGTCACACTGGAAGAATGTGAATGGCCAGGTGATGGGACAGAGAGCACTGTACAGTTGATGGTTGCACACAGGGCTTAGTCAAAAGTAATATTTCAAAATTAGATCATGATGCTTAAACCCATTTTAAAGCTGTTCCGATATCTTTTTTAAGTGAATGGAAAATCCATGTGGATAAGACCCTGGTGAATCTCCTCTGACCATGGAACAGGGATGGGAATAGCCTTGTGAACATGCTGTATGCCTTGGAAAGTGGATTGTTGCAGGTGCAGCTATGTTAAAGTTTAGCACCCTATTATGGGAGTGGTCTTATGAGCCAGTTAAGTTTGTTGTTGTTTTAATATTTTGTGCTGTCTTTGTGATTGGGGGTTTTCAATTTCTTCTTGTTGTTAGTTTGTGTTCATTTCTTTGTTAATTGTTAATTTTTTCCTGTCAACTCCCCTAACAGCTTCAGA
This sequence comes from Tenrec ecaudatus, assembly GCF_050624435.1. Taxonomy (NCBI): domain Eukaryota; kingdom Metazoa; phylum Chordata; class Mammalia; order Afrosoricida; family Tenrecidae; genus Tenrec; species Tenrec ecaudatus. The sequence goes on along the minus strand of NC_134532.1, from coordinate 215,108,383 downwards.
AGAGGTAAATTTATAGACACCATAACGGGTATGATATACCTGGTTGACTAGAGAAACAATTCCAGAGACTTTCATATGTTTGTAAGAGAGAACTTTTTATCAAAAAGTAATTATATATGAAGAAAACATCCCAGCCCAGTCCAGATCAAGTCTGTAAGTCTGATACTAGTCCATATGTCTGATACCAGTCTATAAATTCCTCTTCAGATCCACTTAAGACATGCAAAGATGCAGAATCCAGGAGGATCACAGGAAATTGGGTGGAAAATCTTGCGAACCAGTGGTGTTGGAAACATCTCAGCACTAGAATGGGTCTCTACGTGGCTCATCCATTTCCAGGGCTCTGGCTGCCATCAGCAGAGTTCTGTGTGGCCTGTCAACAGATTGTGAAGTAGCGCGAGGGTATGGTGCTCCTTCCAGGAGGAAATAAGCAAGTTCCCAGAATCCTCCTGTGGAGGTTACTGTGTGACATGATTGACAGGCTAGACTCTACCCCTACATTGTCTTTATCAAGTGGACATGAAATTATGTTACTAACACAACTGGTTTGTTGTTTTCTTGGAGGCTGAGGTGAAATAGGAAGCTAAAAACAATGAGTACCAGAATGGAGGAAAGGTTCTCAGAGTGATGTGTAGATGGTGGTGCAAGTCTTCCTGATGTGATTGAACTATTGAGTTGTATGGTATGCGATGTATATGTCAATAAATCTGTTGAAAAATAATTATTAGGGAATGTTCAAAGAGGAGTTTGAGAAGACAAAGGGAAATATTATATTTAACTGTCTAAAACCTAGAATTGGAAACATTAAAAAGTAGGCAAATGCTTGGCATATCTTAAATGGAAATAAGGAGAAGAAATAAGAAGAAAAAACTCAATCCTTGAGTTAGGATTTTGAAAGATTTTATGGGCAAACATATTGAATGCATGAGGAATCATCAAAACATGATAGAAAGATTACACTGACTCACTGTGCTAAAGATAAAGTGTTGACATCCCACCATTCCAGGAGGTAGCACACGAACATGAGCCAATGGTACTGAATGAAGAAGTGTGAGCTACCTTGAAAACATTAGTCAAATACATGATTCCGGGAATGTGATGGATTACCAATGGAAAAGGTTCAAGAAGCTGATGAAGCAGTGGAAACTCTTGTCTCTTCCAGACTATTTTGAAGACAACCCTTTGACCAACTGACTGGAAAGATCCATAACTGTACACATTCCAAAGAAATGACTCAACAGAATGCTCAGTTATTCAATAGTATCATTACTGTCAAACGCAAGTACAATTTTTCTGAGCACAATCCAACAATGTGTGCAGCCAAACATTGAGGGAAAGCTTCCTGAGATTTAGGGTAGATTTAGAACAAGACATGGGAAAAGGCATATCATTTTCTTGAGATCAAATGGACCTTGGCTCAAAGCAGAGTATACCAGAAAGAGGTTTACTTGCTGCTGTTTTTCCTATGCCAAGGAATTTGACTGTGAATTCATCGTAAATGATGTATAATATTGAGAAGAATGGGAATTCCCGAATCCTGCATTGTGCTTATGTGATACATGGACCAAAGGCGGTTATGTGAATGGAACAAAGGAAAACTGCATGGCTTGAAATCAGGAAAGACATGTATCAGGGTTGCAGCCTTTCACCAAACTTACTCAATATGGATGCTGAGCAAATGCTCAAGGACCTGGATTATATGAAGAAGAATGTGTCATCAGGAATGACGGTGTTCTTGTTAACCTGTGCTATCCAGTTGACGCAACTTTCCTTGATGAAATTGAGAAAGACATGAAGCATTTACTGATGAAGATTAAAGATATCAGCCTTCAGCTGGATTACAACTGAATGTAAAGCAAACCAAAATCCTCACAACTAGACCCAGAAGTAACATGTACATGAAGAAAAGAGTGATGTTCTCAAGGACTTTTTCTTGCAAAAGGATATGCAAGCAATTCTCATGGACATGGTAGTGATGAGATTAAAGATGCACTGTATTAGGTAAAACTGCTACACAAGTCCTCTTTACAATATTGAATTCCAAGGATGCTATTTTGAGGATTAATGTATAATTGACGCAAGCCATGTATTCTCCTTTACTTCATAAACATGTAAACGTAGGACATAGAATAGGGAAGATTGCACAAGAATGGATGCATGTGTGTTAGTCTGGGTTCTCTAGAAAAACAAATCCACAGAAACTCAAGAGTGCAGTAAGAAAACATCCCAACCCTGTGTTGCCCAAGCCCACAAGTCCAACATTAACATATTAACCCATATGTCCAACACCAATCCAAAAGTCCTCCTCCATCTCACAGAACAGACGCAATGATGCCGACTGCAGGAGGAAAGCCAAGTCAGTGAATGTGTACACAGCTCAGTGCTGGCAGGGGTCTCCACCCGGGTGCTCCAGCACCCAGGGCAGCAACGGAGTATGTCCACGTGGCTTCTCCTCAGGGATGTCTCACGGGAACTGAGTCTTGCCAGTTAAAGCAGGAAACTGGATAAGGCAGCTGCACCCTGGTCAGACCATCACAACGCAAGAGACCCAAGAACCAGGAAGGTGAGGCTCACTGAGCCATTTATCCCTCTACCTTTCAATTAACCCCACATGTGTTTATCGGCCAGGTTGGCACAATAAACTAACTACCTCAGCATGTATAGTGTTGAAGTAGATTATTAAAAGTCCCACAGACTGTTATAAGGACAAACCAATCTCATTTGGAAGAAGTAAGGCCAGAGTGCTCCTTAGAGTAAAGGGTAACAAACTTAGTCTTATATTCTTTGGACATATTTTCTCATATTGCTCGACTTCAGGATGATATCACTGAAGATACGGATGCTATAGCAAAGTGCGGCGAATAAGCTACACAGTGCCCAGCGATCAGAAAAATTGCACCTGGAGCCTTAAAGGCTTGTCTTGAAACAAGCAGGCATCTAAGTGATAGTTCAACTAAATCCACATGCTAGAAACACACCACCCTGTGTGATCCAAGGATTGTAAAGAATATCTGATTCGAAAGGATGAAATGACATCAGAGCATAAATCGTTAATATCTGGTTTTCACAAGGGAAATGGATGACATTGTAAGACAAAATCTTTTTGATGGATTCAACCTCCTCTGATCACAATCAATGAAAGTGAATGGCCCTTTACTGGACACAGAGAATTTTATAGTCAAATATGTGAAACATAGTTAGGTCAACATGTAATATCTTACAATTCTACCACCATTTTGACCCATTTTAAAGTTGCTTCTTCTTCTATTTTAAAGTTAATGGAAAATATATGTAGATAAGCCCATGGTGCACTGGTGAATGTCCTCTGAACATGGACCAGGGATGTCACTAGCGTTTTGGGGTAGTTACACAAGTTCATGTCAATTTGCTAACTAGAGAATCTGGCAAGTCACAGCCTGACTGTGCTTCCTGGTGGGCGTGACCTTCTCAGGAGGATTCTGGGACTTCCTTTCTTCCTCCTTAGAGGCAGGACAATCCCGCTCTGCTTCACATTCCTATTGACAAGCCACATGGAGCCATGCTGATGGCAGCTAGACCCTTGGAGATGCTTTCACTGCCACTGGACCCACAGGACTTTCCATCCACAGGCCTTTGATCTTCCTGCATTTGGCAGCAGTATATGTGTTGCATGTGTCTGAGGAGGAACTCGTGTACTAGTATCTGACTTATGGGCTAATATCAAACATGACTTGATCTGAACTCTGCTAGGATTTTTTTAATATATAATTATTCTTTGATATAAAGCTCTTTCCTATACATATATGTCTCCCTCGATGTGTTTCTCTAGTCTATCCAGACTAACACTCCTTACTAACATGATGATCATCCTGGAAGGTGGATTGGGGAAGATGCAGTTGTTGCAATTAGTACCTTATCATAGGATCTACCTTATGATCCAAGTACATTGGTTCTAGTTTTCAATATGTTCTGCTTTCTGTTTAATTGGGGGGTTTATCTGTTGAATTTTAATTTTCTTGTTCGTTTGTCTTACTTGTTTGTCAGTTACTGGCTTTTGTTTTTTGGGTTTTTTTGTAAATGAAGTGCAGAATAGGTAAATCTATAGAGACCTTAACTGGACTAAGGGTTGCTTGGAGGCATGGCTGGGGAGGTTGCGGTGAAATGGGCCCTAAAAACAGTGAGTACAAGAAAGAATGAAAGAAAGAGAGGTTCTAAATGTGATTTGGTAATGGTCACACAAATCTTCCTGATATAAATAAACTCTTCAATTGTATGATATAAAATTATATACCAACAAATCTGTTAAAAATGTTTTCTTTAAGAAAACTTCAATCAGCAGCTTTGGAGAGAAAGTGAAATATTATACTTCAATGTGCAAAGACCTACAATAAGAAACCAAAGAAAATGCTCAGCATATTTTAAACTGAAAGAAGTAAAGAAAAATTCAAGCCTTGAGTGACAATATTGAAAAATTCTAAGGTCAAAATATTAAATGAGCCTGGAAGCATTAAAAGATCCTAGAAAGAATGCACCAATTCACTAGACCAAAGAGAATGTGTTGACATTCCACCATTTCAGGAGGTTGCATATGAACAAGAACCAATGATACACAAGGAAGAAGTTATGAGCTGCCCTGAAAACGTTATTGAAATAAAAGGTTCTAATTATTAATGAATGACAAACAGAAATGTTAAAAAAGCTGATGAAGCACTGGAGACAGGTGCCTAAGCCAGGGTGTTTGGCAGACAACTACTTGACCAACTGACTGGAAAGGATCCATATTGGCACCCATTCCAAAGAAAAGTGAGGCAACAGAAAGCAGAAATTATGGGTCAGTACCATGAATATGAGATGCAAGTCTAATATGTTGAGGACCACTCAGCAAAGTTTGCAACAATACATTGTCAGGAAACTTCCTGAAATTAAGGTTAGACTTAGCATAGGACATGTGTGTTATTCTGGGTATACGAGAGAAACAAATACATAGACACTCATACGTGTATTACCAAGAGCTTTATATGCAAGAGAAATTGTATATTGAGAAAACATCTCAGCCCAGTGCAGATCAAGTCAATAAGTCTGATATTAGCCTATATGTCTGATACCAATGTGTAAAGTCCTCCTCAGACTCACGGAACACATGTACTGACGCTGAATGCAGGAAGATCACAAGCCAATGGTTGGAAGGTCTTGTGGATCCAGTAGCGGTGTAGGCATCTCAGTGCTGGCAGGGGTCTTCACGTGACCCTTCCAGCTCCAGAGTTCTGGCTGCGTCAGCGTAAGTCCATCAGGCTCATCGTCAGTAAAATCTCCCATGGAGTGAGCATGTGCCCTGCCTTTATTGAGCTCTTGATCTCCTTCGGGCCTCCAAATGAGGTCATCAAGCTGCGACCTGACTGACAGACTAAATTCCACTCCTTCGCTCTTAAGTCTCAATTGGACAACAGATTATGTAATTACTGCAAAATGGAACAAGAGATATCGTTACTGATATCACATGGACCTTGACTCAAAGCAGAGAATACCAGAAAGAGGTTTACTTTTTAAAAAAATCTATGCCAAGGCACTTGACTGTGTGGATTCATGACAAATGATGTGTAACTTTGATAAGAATGGGAAATCCAGAATCTTTCATTGTGCTTACATGGTACTGATACACAGATCAAGAGGCAGTGGTGTGAATGGAACAAGGGCTAAAAAGCACGAAAGAAGTGTGTCTGGGTTGCGGCCTGTCATCATACTTATTCAGCAGGGAGATTCAGGAAAGGCAGGGGCTTTGCCAAAGAAGCTGAAGTAGATGGGCAGGACCAGGAACCATCACAGAGAAGAAGCTTTTTCTTCTACAAAGGATTCCTGGAGAGCAGCTGGTACCAGGGGTGTTACAGAGAACACCCCGAGTCTTCAAGTGCAGAGGGAGTGTGTTGTAGCAGCAGGAATCCCTTGTACAGAAAGTCAGTGACACTGAGCAGCCAAAAATATCACCCAAAAGGTATAAAACAAACCAAGAAACGGTGCTTATTGCGGGTGGTAAAGATAAGCAGCCCACGTAAAAAGTATCAGACCTACTGAACGACATCCCGGCGAGAAGGGGCTGAGGAGATATATGGCTGGGTCTGACCCCCACCTCTAGCCAGAATGTGACCAGCCTCAGAAACATACATAACTCTAGAGGTTTGGGACAAAAGACTCAAACTTAGTTCCAGGGAGCCCCCAGGACACTGCTCGCATGGGAGAGTAGGAGTCTGGACAGCCCCTCAGGGTCCCATTCTGCCAGGAGCAGCTGCCAGATGGAGACATCAAGAATCTTAGGCTTTCCCAGCCAATGCACCAGAATGTTGCACATTCAAATAAATGACGGCCACTATGATGTCTTAGAATTTCTTTCATTTGGTTATAAGCAGACTGTCAGAATCTAAAAGCCTTTTCTTGAATTCAGTCTCAAGTGATATTTCAATCTTTAAAAGCAAAAATTCATTTATCTTTTGTCTAGGACTTAAGTTTGAACAGAAGCATAAAGCAACATTAATGTTATTTATAGTCAGTGGGGGGGGGAAGGTACAGCATTGATTATAACAGCCTGGTTACTGAAATAAAAGGAGAACAACATGGCTGGCCCTACTATGAGACATGATGCCCCTCAGTGACTAAGGGCGATACAGGGGACAGCACCGGAGACACAGTGTGGGAATTGCACCTGACCTGATCCCACCACACCGAGGCAATGCACTGGGGGAGTGCAGCGGAACAGCAAGGGAATGGAGTGGCAAGGTCCCCAGGGAATGCTGAAAGTGGACTTTGGGGCCAGGGCGTGGTGCCCCAACAGACTGGTCTGGAAAACGCTCCTAAGGGCCAGCAAAGATCCCTGAACTAACTACAAGCTTTTCTCTTGCGAACTGTTTTGTTCTGTTCTTTTTCAGTGGTTTGTTTTGGTTGTTTTGTTGTCTGGTTATATACTGTTGCTTTGTGTTCCTCTGTCTAGTTTTCGTGCATGTTAGTGACTCCACAGGTCTGTCTGAATAGGACAGGCTGGATGAACTATCTGGAGGAAAAACAACGGGACCGACAGTTCCGGGGGGACTTGGGGTGGGGGGTAGGGGGGGGTAAGGAAGTGGTGTTAACAAACCCAGGGACAAGGGAAAAACATGGGACCCCAAAGGGTAGAGAAGGGGGAGTGGCAGGCCTGGTGGGAAATGATCAAGGGTAAGGTTGCTTAGAGAAGAGGTATACTCTAGCCCAGGTGGCAATGAAGCATGGTAGTAGGGCAGGAGGAAGGTCAAGGGAGATGGAGGAAAGAGCTAGAAGTCAAAGGGCATTCATGGAGGTCTAGACAACGACATGTACATGCAAATATATATAGGAGGTTGGGGAAATAGATCTTTGTGTCTATACTTATAGGTCAAGTATTAAGGTGGCAGAAGGCCCTTGGGCCTCTACTCAAACACTCCCTCTATGCATGAATACCTTCTTTTATTAAATTGGAACTCTATGATGCTCACTCTCCCGACACAACAGCTGGAGCCAACATGGGTGAACAAGTAAATGTGGTGAAGAAAGCTGATGGTGCCCGGCTATCAAAAGAGATAGTGACTGGGGTCTTAAAGGCTTGAAGATAAACAAGCGGCCATCTAGCTCAGAAGCAACAAAGTCCACATGGAAGAACACACCAGCCTGTGTGATCGAGTGGTCCCAAAGGGATCAGTTACCAGGCATCAAAGAACAAAAAATCATATCATTGACTGCACACCTCCATGATAGGATCGCTGAAGACAAATGGGTGCATAAGCGAATGTGGTGAAGAAAGCTGATGGCGCCCGGCTATCAAAAGAGATAGTGTCTGGGGTCTTAAAGGCTTGAAGGTGAACAAGCGGCCATCTCGCTCAGAAACAAATAAGCCCACATGGAAGAAGCACACCGGCCAGTGCGATCACGAGGTGCCCAAGGGACCAGATATAAGGCATCATGCAAAAAAAAAAAAAAAGATATAAGTATGTGTATTTATGTGTATTTATGTGTATATGTATATATGTATGTGTATATATATATTATATTAAATGAAGGGGGAAGTGCAGAGTGGAGACCCAAGGCTCAAGTGTCAGCCAATGGAGATCCCCTCACAGAGGGGCTTAGGAGAGGAGATGGGTTAATTAGGGTGTGAGGTAGTATCGATGAAGAACACAGCTTTCCCCCAGATCCTGGATGCTTCCTCCCCCCAACTACCATGATCCGAATTCTACCTTGCAGGGTTGGATAGGACAGAGGCTGTACACTGGTACATAGGAGGGTTGGAGATACAGGGAATCCAGGGTGGATGATACCTCCAGGACCAAGGGCGTGAGGGACGATGCTGGGAGAGTGGAGGGTGAGTGGGTTGGAAAGGGGGAACTGATTACAAGGAGCCACATGTGACCTCTTCCCTGGGAGAGGGACAGCAGAGAAGGGGGGAAGGGAGACCCCGAATAGGGCAAGATATGACAAAATAACGAGGTATAAATTACCAAGGGCATATGAGGGAGGGGGGAAAAGGGAGGGAGGGGGGGAAAAAAAGGAGGACCTGATGCAAGGGGCTTAGGTGAAGAGCAAATGCCTTGAGAGTGATTGGGACAGGGAGTGTATGGGTGTGCTTTGTACAATTGATGTATGTATATGTATGGATTGTGGTAAGAGTTGTTGGAGTCCCTAATAAAATGTAAAAGAAGAAAAAAATAAATAAATAAAAGGAGTAATATTCTGGTTACAACATGAAAATGAATATTCTTCATCATACTGTACTGATCTTGAGAACAGAAGTGTACATTCTAAAACTAATCACCGAAGGGACTTTCTGAGACCAGAGGGGGAAAGAAGCAGGTCATTCAGCCGTCAACAATACAGCATGATAGTGCCTAGTGCTATTTTGTGTCAAGTCGATTGTTCCAGGTGCAGTTCGGTTTAAAAATTGGCAATTTATTATTTGAACTCCCTGTGGACCGATTTGAATTTGTTTGCTTTATTGTCACTCAAGGCTTAGGCTCAGAACCCCTTAGTTCTCTTAGTCAGCTCTTTGCTTTTCAAGCCTTTTGAGAGGCCCGAAGCAGCAGAGTATTCATAACAGCTCATTATGTAAAAGGAGCCCCAAACCATGTACTCTCTGGAATCCTTTATTTCTCCCATAGCATCAGATTTTCATTGACTGAGGTGCAACACCGAAAACATATCTTGAAGTATGTTCCTGCAATCATGTAGACGAAACTCTGTTCAAACAGGTGCTTGATGATATTAAGTTCCTATGGTATTGTAGTATGATACGATTTGTGTTTTCCTGGAGTCCCCTGTCCTTATGAAAGAGAAGACACACACGAAAGGAGAGACTAGGAAGGACAGACATGCGAAATCAAATGTATACATGAATATATTTTTAGAAACCAGACTTTTATTGTGAGGAACTCTACAATGTCTTAAAAAGAACATGCTGTGGGGGAAGGCTCCGACTCCCTTTCCTGTGTGTACACGTGTGCACATGTAAACCAGAGGGACAGAGCGCAGTCTGCAGGGTGGATCAGTATCCCCACGCAGGCTCAGGGGAGCTGGGTCCAGGAATTGGGGAGCCATTGGATTTTAGGGGCCTTGGGACTGGTGGGGGCCTCTCCGCATCGTCTTGCTTTCGCCTTCCCCCCTCCCCCGACCTCCCCATAGGGTGCTGTCCCCAAGAGGAGACAGCTATGAGGAGCCCCTAGGAACTGAGCAAGGATGTAAAGCAGGGGTGCCTTTGCCCTCCCCGGTGGTGGGCAGAGACAACACAATGTATTGCTCTGCTGGGGCTTTGGAGACCAGCTTGACAATGGGCTGCTCTCTGGTCACAGTGGTGGTGCTCGAGGACGTGGTAGTGGAGCCGGAACCAGGAGCTGAGCGGTGGATGGACAGGACCTGTTGGGCAGATGTAGCACTGGGTGATGAAGACATGACCATGACCTTGGTTGGAGGAGGGGCTGCAGGAGCTCTGGCGACCACCTGTGTGTGTTTGGGCAGCACGATGGAGCCGGGCACCTTCAGCGAGCCACAGGTCAGAGGGACAGTCTGAGGCTTCTGGGAGAGGGTGAGCGTGGGCCTGGGCTGGGTGATAGTCAGCATTGTCCTACTGACCTGCTGAGCCTGCAGAGGGGATGTCCTGTGGCCGACAAACGTGCTTTGGGTCTCCACTCTGCACTCCACCCCTTGTTCACTATGAGAAGATTTTTTGTTCTCATGGTGCCTGATCCCTGATCCCTTCAACACCTCATGATCGCAGAGGCTCCTGTGCTTCTTCCATGTGGGCTTTGTTGCTTCTGAGCTAGATGGCCTCTTGTTTACCTTCAAGTATTTGAGAGCCCAGGTGCTATATCTTTTGATAGCCAGGCACCATCAGCTTTCTCCAGCACATTTGCTTATGCACCCGCTTTGTCTGCAGCGGTTGTGTCGGGAAGGTGAGCATCACAGAATGCCAATTTAAGAGAACAAAGTATTCTTGCCTTGAAGGAGTACTTGAGTGGAGACCCAATATCCTTCTGCTACCTTAATACTAAACCTGCAAATATAGGCACATAGATCTATTTCTCCATCCTTGTATATATACATATAAATTTGCAGATATACATGTCTTTATCTAGCCCTCTATAAATGCCCTTTGCTTCCCAGCTCCTTCCTCTAATTCCCTTAACTTCCCTCCTGTGCCACTATCATGCTCAGTCCCCACCAGGGTTTCAGCAATTCCTCTGGGATTCATTACACTTGATCATGCCCTACCAGGCCTCCCACACCCACCTCACAACGAATTTGGGTCACTTGTTGTTCCCTTGTCCCTGGGTTTGTTAACACCGCTTCCTTTCACCCCATCCCCCCCTCTCCCATGTCCCTCCGGAACTGTCAGTCCTGTTGTTTTCTCCTCCAGATTGTCTATCCAGCCTATTTTTTTAGACATACCTGGGGAAATAATAACATGCAGAAAAATAACACAGAACATAACCAAGTAACAATATACAGGAAAATAGCAGCAACTCAAAAAAATCACACGCGCGCAAAAAAAAAACCAAACACAGCAAGAAAGAAAACCTTGCAGTTAGTTCAAGGCTCATGTGTAGGCCCTTAGGCGTGTTTCCTAGTCCAGTCTGTTGTGGCACCACGCCCTGGCCCCAAAGTCCACCTTCAGCATTCCTTGGTTATCTCACCACTCCAATCCCTTGCTGTTCTGTTGAACCCCCTATTGTTTTGACTCGGTGTGGCGGGGTCAGACCGAGTGCAATTCCCACAATGTGTTTCTGGTATTGTCCTCAGTAGAGCTATGGGTCAGTGAGGGGCGTCATGTCTCATAGTGGGGCTGGCCATGTGGTCCTCTCTGTGGACTGGCTGCTCTAATTGGGGTCATCATCCTCAAGGCCTGGTGGACCAGGATGTGCTCCACTCTCTCCCACCCACTTCACCAGAACTCGTGTGCTCGATCAGATATGTCCCTCTCCCAGAGCTGCAGATTCAATTGCATCTTTTGAAATCAATTCTTCTGGGGGAAGGGCAGGTGACCACTTAGTAGATGGGATTGGGGATGGTTCCATAGATCTCTCCACTGATTCCATACTACACACAGGCATGTTACATTCAGACCTTGGAGCACTGTGTAGAAGACTGGTCCCTCTTTCCTTGTGGAGATATAAACAATACCTTCCCCTGAGCTGGTTTAGTGCCCTGTGCCCTGCTGCCCATTTCGTTTTTTATTATTTATTTATTTTACTTTCCCTATCTCCTTTTTAGTTGTGTGCCATGTGTATCCCTGTATTTGATCTGGTCCCTGCCACAGTACCCGGCCCTCACCCCAGGAATGTTTGTTACAGTAGCTTTTTTATTATGGCCGTTTTGCATGTTGTTTAATGCTTACCTCAGCGGACTCATGTTGTACTTGTCCTTTTTTGCTTGACTTACTTTCCTCAGCATGATTTCCTCTAGTTCTTCCCATGCAGCGACGTGTTTCATGTGTCCATCACTGCTGTCTAGTGATGCGCAGTACTCCATGTATGCACATGCCACCGTTTCTTAATACAATGGTCCGTTAATGGAAATTTGGGATGCTTCCAACTCCATCCAAATGTGAACGGTACCGCAATGAACATCGGAGTACAGATGTCTGGCCTTAGTTTGGTTCTTGCCTCTTCTGGGTATATGAAGGGGGGAAGGGCCGACGATTGGGACGCATACATTGTCAGAAAGAAGAGCTTACAAGGATTGGTTCAGAGCCATTTGATCAAGGCAAGCAGGCCCCAAAACAATAGAGCATGACCCATCCCTATGCCACAGCTGTACTTCCCCCAGTCATGTGACTCCATCAAGAACACACCTTTGTGATGATGACAAACTGTGTACACATATGCTTGATTAAATTGATGTCTGGAAAGTTAGTAAGAGACCCCAATAAAAGCCCCTTTTTCCAAAAAGGAGAAGAACACACCTATTCAAGCCCTGTAAGAGCCACTCTGCTTCCCTGAGATGGACAGAGATGGATGTAGGCAATCCGGTCGCCAAGGCATTCTCCCAGAATTATCCTCACCCCGGGTCATGGACCACAAAGCACCCAACAGACTCTCAATTGATGTGAGGACAGGACAAACCGAATGAGGGCTACCACTGCCATCCAAACCTTCTTGCGAACCCGGGCGCTCAAAATTCACGTTGTGATGTTGTCGCAAGTGTGTTGATGGACCTAACAAGAGCAGTGCAGCCATTCTGCACGATGCAATCACACAATGCTTAGGGCAGATGACAGATTAAAAAGAAATTTCCTTTCGGTGTGGGCCCTAGTCTATAGATTTGAACTGTCTGGAAATACAGAAATGCTCATTGTAGACCCTGCTTCTTCTTTGCCTCCCACTCGAGCAATCACCTCTGGAATCTTGAATCAGCTGTTCTCATCTCCCTGTTACAACTGGAGTACATCTGCGGGGATTAGAGCAGCTATCCCGCATCAAGCTGGGTCCCAAATGAGGCGTGCGGAAGAAAGGAAAAGAAAGATATGTGCAAAGTATGGGATCCTGAGGAAGACAGTCTGATGGACTGAAGTCCTGAGTATATATATTCAAAGCTTGTTTTTTATACTCTTCTTACATGGGATGGTTACAAAACAACATCAAAGAACTGAGAAAACATCCCAAACTCTTATCTATGCAAATGTCACTTAACTAGTCACACTCTCTTCACCTTAGAATAATAAAAGCACTGAGTTCAAAGACTGTCACAGGGATATGCAAGATGCAAAAGAATCTGAAAAGAGATCTTAAATAATTGAGTTATCTCTCAATGCTTTTAGCAGTAAGGCCACAAATCACAGTCATTGTGCAATGCTTTTGTCTGCAAAGACACAGAGGCACTGGGGATTCATTAGTCACCCTTCAGGAAACACCTCGATCATCAGATGCCTCCTACATTCATCTGCTTCAACAAAGTTCTGATTGACCTGCTGATGGGGGCTATTTCATCCTGTACCTACATTAATCAGGAGAAGCCTCCAGCCTGAAATCTTACCCAGGGCTTTGGCTAATCTCAAAAACTTCAGAGTAAATGAGAAGTCTGACTAGAAAGTCGTGCACATATTCCTGAGGATCTAAGGAAATAACCTGATTTTGGAATCTTGGGACTACCTGCCTGGATGTCACTTGGGGCCTCATCAGAACCCCTTCTGCAGTCACGTATCAGAATTTCTGTGGAACAGAGTCGTCAGCATGACTAGCCAGAACCTGCCCAAGTTCCTGAGCCTTGCATTCCAAAGTGTTCTACAGAATGAGGCCTCTGCCATTGACCTTCTGGAGTATTGGCCTACAGAACTTCTCTTACCACTGTTCATGGCAGCCAATGCCAGGAGGTGCAGCCAGACATTGTAGGCCTTGGTGGGGACCTGGCCCTTCAGCTTTCTTCCCTTAGGGCTTCTGAGGATGGTTTTGAAACTTAAACAATACATCCTAGAGGTGGTTCTGGATGGCTGGATAGGCTCGATGTCCAGCTGGCACAAAAGATTCGTCCCTGCAGATGTAAACTCCAAGTCCTGGATTTCTGAAAACATACCCGTATCACCATAGAGGACCTGGATTCTGGAGCTTGGGTGAGGTACTGTGTGGGCTCATGACAGGAAAACCAGAAGACATCCAAGTCCCTAGGAAGATGCTAAAAGTCAAAGGCTCAGGGATTGAGGATCAGCTCTGGGCCCCCTTGCAGGTGCTGATAGAGCAGAGAGAATTCGGGCCTACATGACACCCTCAACCTCCTCACTGAGAGGGTGGAGCCCAGGAAAGAGCTACTGCATCTGTGCTGTGCCAAGTTGAATTTTGAGACCATACTGCACCAATTTGAACTGATTGACAAGATCCTCAAGGTGGTTTGCCTGGACTGTGTCCAGGAGCTAATAGTAAAGGGTACCTGGGACGTGTCTACCCTGGCCAGCTTTGATTTGCACTTGGGCCTGATGCTGAATCTGAGAATTCTACTTCCCTCTTTTCCAGGTCTACCCAATTCTCAGGTCTACCAGTAAGTACAAGGGGGCCCAGAGCTTCTTCTCAGTCCTTGAATGTTTGATTTTTTTATTTTCCTAGGGACTTGGCTGTCTTCTGGTTCTTGAGATGAGTATGCACAGTAGGTGGTGTAAGGTCCAGACCCCAGGTTCTCAATGGCGATATCAGTGTATTTTCGCTACACCAGCACTGGTCGTTTGCATCTGCGGTGGCAAATTGTCTGTGCCAGCAGGACATCAAGGCCATCCAGCACAACCTGTAGGATGTGCAGGTCAGGCTGTGTAGGTGACATCACACTTCCCAAGGGAAGACAGGTGAAGGACCAGGTGACCACCTTCACCTTCAGTGTCTGGCTGCACTTCCTGGCAATGGCTTCCTTGAACAGTGGTGGGAAGAGTTCTGTAGGTAACCACTCTAGGGGATCAATGGCAGAGGCCCCATTCTGGAGCAAGCTCTGGCTTGCAAGGTCCAAAAGCTTGGTGGTTGCAGCTGGCCATGCTGATAGGTCTGTTCCAAGGAAATTCTGATGTGTGTTTGCAGGGAAGGTGTGGTCCATTCTTGAGAGACAGCTAGGCAGGTGGTCCCAGGATCCAAATTCAGGGTCCTTACTTAACAGTAAGGCTTTTCCTGTCACAACCCTGACCCCTACATAGAAGTTTTGTAGACTAGCCTGACCAAAGGCACTGGGCTATGCTTCAGGCTGGAGGCTTCTACTCATTCATGGACATTCAGAGATACTATCCAAGACGAGCAGCTCAAACAGCACCGTGTTGAAGCAGATGAACTCAAATTGGGCCAGAAGATGCCAGCCAGCCGACTTAAGATTCCAGGTGTTTGTTTCTCAGCTAGATGGAAAAGTACAAGCAGGATGCACAATGACCAAAAGAGTATTTGTATCGCAAGAACATCCCCATCTTTTGACTTTAGACCACACCCGTAGGGAATTTCTTTCCACCCACTTCTTGCTCCAAGCTGATATCAGATTGGAGGCGATTGCATAATTTGTCATTCAATCAGGTGGCACGGCTGCATTGGTCTCGTTAGGTGCCATCAAGACCCTCATTACAACTTAATTGTCAGCACCCTAGATTGCAAAAGGGCATGGATGGCAGTGGCTGCCCAAAATCCATTTGTAGTCTCCTCCCATAGATTAAGCCTCCACCGAATGCTGTCTGGTCCCTGAGCAGAGATGGAGGCAATCTTGCCCTGTGGGAAAATGCCTTGGAGAGTGGAGAGACTCCAGCCTTCTTTGCCCAGACAAAGCAGGCAGCGTGTCTCCCAAAGAGCTTGCATAGGTGAGCTCTTGGTGGAGGCTACATGTCTGGGGAAGTCACAGAGGGTTGGAGTCGTCAGTCACGCTCTATCCGTTTGGCCCTGACTGCTTTGATCGAAAGGCCCTGCCAATCTTGTATGTTCTTCTATCTAACGATCTATGTATTTTCATCATAGCACCTTCCCTGCTTCTGTGGTCACACCTGCTACTGTGATGTATTGATCTGCCTCCAATCTTGCTTTTGTGAAAGTTTCCTCACAGCTCCCCCATTCCCTATGTATCTTGAGTCTCAGTTCTGAACCGCAGAGCACCATTTCCAACTCACGTTGGTGGTTTCCCTCTTCCAGATGGTATATCTCTGTCCTTCTGTTGTCTCTGTCTTTTTTACTACTTAATCAATATTCCCGTTCCACTGTATTCAAAATGGGGATCTTTTGTACCCTAGAACATGACACATTGTCTCAAAGTCAAGCAGAAAAAAAACCTACTGCATATTCTAGGACCACCCTCCCAATTCTTGTTCATGTCGATAACATTCTTGGAACCATTGTGCAATTCATCTTGTTAAGGGCATTATAGGTTAAGGATTGAGGTGGCAGAAGGACTCTGGGCCTCTACTCAAATACTCCCTCAATGCATGAATACTTTCTTTTATTAAATTGGAACTCTGTGATGCTCACTCTCCCGACACAACGGCTGGAGCCAAAGTGGGTGAACAAGTAAATGTGGTGAAGAAAGCTGATGGTGCCCGGCTATCAAAAGAGATAGTGACTGGGGTCTTAAAGGCTTGAAGATAAACAAGCGGCCATCTAGCTCAGAAGCAGCAAAGTCCACATGGAAGAACACACCAGCCTGTGTGAGCGAGTGGTCACCAAAAGATCAGTTATCAGGCATCAAAGAACAAAAAACCATATCATTGACTGCACACCTCCATGATAGGATCGCTGAAGATAAATGGGTGCATAAGCAAATGTGGTGAAGAAAGCTGATGGTGCCCGGCTATCAAAAGAGATAGTGTCTGGGGTCTTAAAGGCTTAAAGGTGAACAAGCGGCCATCTAGCTCAGAAGCAAAAAAGCACACTTGGAAGAAGCACACGGGACAGTGCGATCACAAGGTGCCAAAGGGACCACGTATAAGGCATCATGCAAAAAAAAAAAAAGAGATATATGTGTGTATGTATATATATATATACCATATTGAATGAAGGGGGAAGTGCAGAGTGGAGACCCAAGGCCCAAGTGTTGGCCAATGTAGATCCCCTCATAGAGGGGTTTAGGAGAGGAGATGGGGTAATTAGGGTGCGAGGTAGTACCGATGAAGAACACAGCTTTCCCCCCAGATCCTGGATGCTTCTTCCCCCAACTACCATGATCCGAATTCTACCTTGCAGGGCTGGATAGGACAGAGGCTGTACACTGGTACATATGAGGGCTGGAGTCAGAGCGAATCCAGGGTGGATGATACCTTCAGGACCAAGGGTGTAAGGGACGATGCTGGGAGAGTGGAGGGTGAGTGGGTTGGAAAGGGGGAACTGATTACAAGGATCCACATGTGACCTCCTCCCTGGGATAGTGACGGCAGAGAGAGGGGTTTGGGAGACTCCAGATAGGGCAAGATATGACAAAATAACGATGTATAAATTACCAAGGGCACATGATGGAGGGGGGAGCTGGGAGGGAGGGGAAAAAAAAGAGAACCTGATGCAAAGGGCTTAAGTGGAGAGCAAATGCTTTGAGAATGATTGGGGCAGGGAATGTGCGGATGTGCTTTATACAATTGATGTATGTACACGTATGGATTGTGATAAGAGTTGTATGAGTACATAATAAAATGTAAAAAAAGAAAAGAGGAGAAAAAAAGAAAATGATTATGGCAAAAATGTACAGATGTGCTTTATACAATTGATGTATGAATATGTATGGACTGTGATAAGAGTTGTATGAGCCCCTAATAGATTGTTTTTTAAAAAAAAGAGACAGAAGGGAAATAAAAGCAGAAAGGGCAGAAAAAAAAAAAGAAAGAAAATGTTCTGAAACTGAAAAAAAAAAAGAAGTGTCTTCCCAATCTTCCCGTACTAGGCACTTATACACATGCACACTGTGTTGACCCAGGTGTCTCTGTCTCCTCCCAGGTCTACATCTCAGATGGGAAGAGCGGGGAGAAGGTGTGTGCCCTGGGATGGAGAAAGGCTCATGATGTGGATTTATCCTGTGAGTCTGGCTATCCAGACTGAGGGGTGGGATGTGTGTCACTTCCCTGACCTGAGCCTCTGGTTCTCCCCTCACCATGGAGGCCACGCCATTCTTGTGACCAGAGGAGCTGGAGTCCTGACAGCTCCCCCCAAAACCCTGCTCCCTGCCTCTGGGGACAACATGCCCACATCCTGGGAGTTCAGTGCAAATTCTGTCGTTGTCAACACACTCACCATGGGCACGACCATCCTGGACCAGCAGCTGAGCTGCTTGTGGCAGTGGGACCACCTGCTGGCATCTGCTTTTGGGTTGCATCAGCTACCCGTACAAAAATAATGCACGCAAACCCTGTGGGTCATCAAGCCCCGAGCCTCTACACTAGACGAGGAAGGACTCTGCCCCCATTCGCTGGTGCCCTGCAGTGCCCAGGGCCAGCAGTGTTCCCGCATCCCTGAGCTGCTCCAAGAATATGGAGGCTGCTCCTCCCGCCCACTTCGCCTCTGCCCAGCTAGTGGAGTCTGGTGGTTGAAACTCCCCAACCTCGTTTTAGACGGTGGTGGCAGTCTGCTTCTTGGCCTCCCTCCAGGGTTGTTCTTCTCTGTCCTGGGGGCTGGCTCTGGCCAGCGCGTCTGATTTGGGTCCGTGGAGCTGACCAAAGGCCCAGAGCAGAACCCTTCCTGGTCTCCCCACATCTGGGACCAATGCGCCCTTGTGGCTGCGTTGCTCCTCTCGGCCTATCCCCTTTGGCCCTCTTCCTGTCTCTTTGCTAGTCGGTGGGTAATGGGCCCACCGCAGCCACTCAGGATGACCCCATCTGGGGCTGTGTGATTCCTTCCCCATTTGGGTCCTACCTCTGGTCTGGCTGTTGGCCTGTTTCTGGTCATTCCCTCCCCTTAGAGGCTCCAGAAGGTAAGTTAGTCAGATATGCCTTGGGGCCTGGGGCGAGTCTCGGGGTGGGCATGTCCCATAATTGTGTGTTATTCCCAGCTTCCTCAGGCCTGGGGAGCATCCCCATACCGGCCCCTTGCCCCTTTCCCCACTGTCATTCACAAGTTGCTGTTGTTCCTCAGGGTCAGTTCGTCACGAGCAACAACTCCCCGGGAGGAGGTGGACCAGGGGGTCTCGGGAGAGAACCAGGCCATCTCAGAAAGGACAGGGTGGTCCTTGCCTGGTGCTGTGTGCACACATGTTGGGGAAGCTGGCTGACCACAGCCACAGGGTTGTCTGGACCATGTGGCTCCCAGCAGCTCCCAGCCTGCTGTCGTCTGGCAGGCAGGAGAGGCACAGCCCACTGGTGCGGGGGGCGGGGGGAGTTCTCAAAAACCTCGGTGGCCTTGGGGGCCCTAGGACAGGGATTCTCACACTCCGGTAGAGTTGGAATAGGCTTGGCCAGGCTTGTTATCAGATGGAGGCTGGCACATGGGCATCTAACCAGCACCAGGAAACCTCACCCCTCCAGTCCCTGGCCGGGATATATACTGAGCGTTGCCATGGATGACCATTAGGTGGACAGTGAGTGTTGAATTCAGTCTGGGGCAGGCTCTGTGATTGATTTCCTGGGTGAGTCTGGAGTCTCATTACTTGCACAGCCTCACCGCTGTGAGCTCACAGCCCAGGGTGGGGATGAGCACAGTGCATGGGGTAGACCAGTCCGCTGTGCTGATGGGTGGCCCTTCTTCCTGAATCAGTGACCATGAGTGGAGTCTCAGCCACCATTTGTCGGGCTGGGGCAGCTCTCGCCTCTTTCCCCAGAGGCTGAGTGTGGGTGGGAAGTGGTCACCCCATGGTCCTCGGCTCACGCGCCCGCTCATCTCCCCTCAGGGTCACAGTAAGTCCATGCAGTCTCTGATGGTACTTAGTAGGGTACTTTCTGGGAATGATCGAGATTGTGAAGGATATTTTGACTACAAAGTGCAATCTGGGAAGAGAGGTGGGGGTTGGGTCAGGAGGAGTTTTAAAAAGTGATCAAATGGCGTTCATTCTGACAAGTCAGCTTTAGCATGCTTCTATAGTGTTGCCTCTCAACTCTACGTGACCTTGGTGTGGATTCCAAGGGTGCTTAGCTAAATCTCTAGTTAACTTTGGAACTATTAGTATTCCCGTGTTTGTCTGCTCGGCGGGGAACTGTAATACTCACCAATCCTTTATGTTCATCCCTGGATGGCGTTTATGGAGGTCGAGATAAAGACATGTATATCTGCAAATATATTTATATATGCGGATGGGGAGGAAGATCTATGTGCCTATATTTATAGGTTTATTGCTAAGGTAGCAGAAGGACATGGGACCTCCACTCAAGTATTCCCTCAATGCAAGAATACTTTCTTCTATTAAATTGGCACACTATGATGCTCACCTTCCCGACACAACCGCTGAAGACAAAGTGGGTGCATAAGCCCATGTGGCGAAGAAAGCTGATGGTGCCTGGCTATCAAAAGAGATAATGTCTGGGATCTTGAAAGCTTGAGGGTACAAAAGTGGCCATGTGGCTCAGAAGCAACACAGCCCACTTGGAAGAGGCACAGCAGCCTGTGTGATCACGAGGTGTTGAAGGGATCAGGTATCAGGCATCAAACAAAAAAATCTTACCATCGTGAATGAGGTGGGGAGTGCAGAGAGGAGACCGAAGGGCTACTGCAGGACACTGGAGATCACCTTGCAGAGGGGTCCAGGGGAGGAGATGAGCCAGTCAAAGTGCGATGTAGCAAATATGAAACATACAACTGTCCTCTAGTTCTTAAATGCTTCCTTCCCACCCCGCGCCACCCCCTCAACTATCATCATCTGAATTCTACCTTGCAAGTAGGCTAGACTAGAGGATGTACACTGGTACATAAAGGAACTGGAAACACAGGGAGTCCAGAACAGAGGATCCCTTCAGGACCAGTGGTGTGAGTGGCCATACGGGGAAGGTAGAGGGAGAGTGGATTGGAAAGAGGGAATCGATTACAAGGATCTCCCTGTGACCTCTTCCCTGGGGGATGGACAACAGAAAAGGGGGTTAAGGGAGATGCCGGACGGGGCAAGATATGACAAAATAATAATTGATAAATCATCAAGTGTTCATGAGGGAGGGGGTACTGGGGAGGGAAGGGAAAAAATGAGGACCTGAAGCCAGGGACTGAAGTGGAGAGCAAACGTTTTGTGAATGATGAGGTCAATGAATGTACAGATGTGCTTTTAACAACTGATGTGTGTATGGATTGTGATAAGAGTTGCATGACCCCCAATAAAATGATTTTTTGTAAAAGAGAAAATACCAAGGCTTAGGCTCAGAACCCCTTAGTTCTCTTACTCAGCTCTTTGCTTTTCAAGCCTTTTGAGAGGCCCGAAGCAGCAGAGTATTCATAACAGCTCATTATGTAAAAGGAGCCCCAAACCATGTACTCTCTGGAATCCTTTATTTCTCCCATAGCATCAGATCTTCATTGACTGAGGTGCAACACCGAAAACATATCTTGAAATCTGTTCCTGCAATCATGTAGATGAAACTCTGTTCAAACAGGTGCTTGATGACATTAAGTTCCTATGGTATTGTAGTGTGATACGATTTGTGTTTTCCTGGAGTCCCCTGTCCTTATGAAAGAGAAGACACGCACGAAAGGAGAGACTAGGAAGGACAGACATGCGAAACCAAATGTATACATGAACATATTTTTAGAAACCAGACTTTTATTGTGAGGAACTGTACAATGTCTTCAAATAACATGCTGTGGGGGAAGGCTTCAACTCCCTTTCCTGTGTGTACACGTGTGCACGTGTAAACCAGAGGGACAGAGCGCAGTGAGCAGGGGTGGATCAGCATCCTCACGCAGGCTCAGGGAAGCAGGGTCCAGGGATTGGGGAGCCATTGGATGTCAGGGGCCCTAGGACTGGAGGGGGCCTCTCCCCAAGGTCTTGCTTTTGCCTTCCCCCCTCGCCCGACCTCCCCATAGGGTGCTGTCCCCAAGAGGAAACGGCTATGAGGAGCCCCTAGGAACTGAGCAAGGATGTAAAGCAGGGGTGCCTTTGCCCGCCCCGGTCGGGGGCAGAGGCAGCACAATGTATTGCTCTGCTGGGGCTTTGGAGACCAGCTTGACAATGGGCTGCTCTCTGGTCACAGTGGTGGTGCTCGGGGACGTGGTAGTGGAGCCGGAACCAGGAGCTGAGCGGCGGATGGACAGGACCTGTTGGGCAGATGTAGCACTGGGTGATGAAGACATGACCATGACCTTGGTTGGAGGAGGGGCTGCAGAAGCTCTGGCGACCACCGGTGTGTGTTTGGGCAGCACGATGGAGCCGGGCACCTTCAGCGAGCCAGAGGTCCGAGGGCCAGTCTGAGGCTTCTGGGAGAGGGTGAGCGTGGGCCTGGGCTGGGTGATAGTCAGCATTGTCCTACTGACCTGCTGAGCCTGCAGAGTGGCCTGGGCCCGGGCCTTGGCCACGTGGGAGCAGAGAAGGGGCCCGAGGAAGCTGAATTCTGTCCGATAAGCATCCTCATGGTCAGGCGGCTGGCGCAGCTTTGCCAGAACTGGGGCACAGTGCTTCAGGAGCAGGCTCTGCACGCGGTCAGCTGCGATGCGGTCCATGGTGCTCAGCACCGGGCCTTCCAGGACGCTGCGGATGCGCTCCCCCTCCTGCTGCAGCTGTGGCAGGATCAGCGTCTTAATCACATGGTGTCCCAGCTCGGCCAAGCCTGCAATGCAGCCGTATCGAGTTGTCCATGGGGTGTTTGCATCCACCCAGCCCTTCATGAAGGTCTTGGCGATCCGAGACTGGATGTTGTTAGTGTTGCTGCTGAAATGTTTGCAGATCTGGGCCGCCAGGCTGGCAGCAAAGTCCCGGAGGCCCCAGTGATTGTCCACTTCGGGTTGCAGACACAGCTGCCTGCTCACGACGCAGGTCATCACCGAGGGGATCAACTGGTGCATGTATTGTTCCAGATCGTGTGTCGGGTTGTCCATCAGCGCCTTGACCATGCGCATCAGGCAGAGGAGCAGGGCCAGGTTGTTCTGGGCCACGTTCACGCGGACCCCCTCCGAGATGAAGGCACTGAATCTCGGCAGCATCTGATGGAGCCCCGGGTCCGTAGCGAGGCTCTGAAGAGCTTGCGCTCTCTTGGCCTCATGCGACCCCACACAGGCTTCCGTGACCTCCTTGTAATACAGCTGCTGCTCCACAGACAGCTCGTGGGCGCCTCGGGGTTTGAGCCGCAAATGGGTCCCTCGCAGCAAGGGTGGCGCCTTCTTCTCTTTTCCTTTGCTGCCCACCGAAGCGGCCCCTTGACCTTTGCCTTTCAGGGGCCAGTCGTCTTCCTGGCCTGGCTTGGCCCACCTCCGAGCTGTTGTGGCCTGGGCCTTCTGCTGCTCTGGGGGAGCTGGGGCTGGGTTTTCCGCGATGGCTGGCTGGCACCCTTCAATGCTCAACCAATGAGCCTTGAGGCAGACGTCCAGGGGCACCCGGGGCAGCGGGGCCGCAATGATGGCGCTCAGGTCCACCTCCTTCTCCTCATAGAAGTAAAGCTCCTGGCCCCCACCGGACGCCAAACAGAAGGGAATGGACTCCTGCGCGTGGAAGCCGTGCAGCGGCTCCACGTTCTTCAGTTTCAGGGCGTAGTCAATGTCGCTGATAGTCAGCTTCCGCCTCTTCCCCATGTGCATGAACTTCAAAGCATCCTGTGCAATTTCCTTGATGCGGTGGCTGACCTCGTCTGCCAGCAGCTGGCAGGCATCCTCCTGAATCTGGGCGATGCCCATGGACTCGGCCACCACCTTCATCGACTCAGAGGGCAGCACAGTATTGCCGAGCAGCAGCTTCTTCTGCTCAGCCATCCTGGAGTCCGTCGTCCCTGCACCTAAGGGAGGGAGAGAGAGAGATGTTCAGGGTGCAGCGATGGAGACCCTCTTGTCCACGATTATCATGCTGATATGCCTGGCACCTGGCCAGCCAAACCTCAAAACCCTCCTCGTTGCTAAACCCAGGCTCACCTGCCACCTCTTGCCACACTCGACAGCCCAAGATGCATGTTTTAAGATGGACATGCTCAAGATGACCTACCACAAACTGTGAGGGCATATCATAGCTTCCCTCTCAGGTGACTCATGAATCATCTGTAAACACTCTCCGTGAAGCCAGGCATCCACACAGCCCAACCTACCTCTCTAATCAATCCCCTAATGGGAGCCCTTCCTAAGGAAACCAAGTCAGAGATGTCCTGAACAGAGTCAGGTGATTCCCATATCAACTCTGCATAATCTACAACACCGTGAGATTCCTTTGCTCTTAACCCTTTGTTAATTTTACTATCGGTATGGATTATCACTGAATGCAACAAGACCCACATCCTCACAGCCAGAACAAGAGGTCGTATGAGACATGGAGAAAAGATCGTGAAGTTGTCAGAGAGTCTGTCCTGCTTCTTTCCACAACAAGTTTTCATGGAAGCAGCAGTGAAGAGGTCACATGATGTGTTGCCTTAGGTAAATCGGCACAAGGCACTTTATTGTGGGAAAGTACCATGTGGTTTGTTGGGTTCCAAAGGGTTGCTATGCTAAACAGAAGGAAACACTGCTCAGTCCTTGGCCAGTCTCAAGATTTTGCCCCTTCAGAGCACTGAAACACAAAGATGTTACTTCGAGGAATAAGGTATGCCTGACTGAAGCATGGTATTTTCAATTGCCTCACTTACACATCATTTGACACTGAAGAAGGAAGCTCCAAGAATACATGTATTCCCCTTGTGCTGGGGAGGAATCCGGAAAGCAGCACAGAGCTCTCCCATGACAAAGACCTATGCCTTTGATAAAGGATGACCAGAGCACCCTGTGGAGGCATACTTGGGCTGTGTGGTCAGGAGAGACCAGTGCCTAGAGCAGAGCGTGATGCGTGCTCACGTATAGGGGGCAGGGAAATACAGGAAGTCCCTCAAGTGGCTTTCAGAATCGGGTAAATCACAGAAACCATTGTGAGGACAGTGCAGGGCCATGCACTGTCTCCTTCTCTTGCCTGTGGGGTCCCGAGGAGTCAGAACTCACCCCACGGAATCTAATTACAACAACAGCAATCTCCTCTCAATTCCACTCCTGTGCTATTCGCTTAACGTCCTCATTGGTAAAGAGTTGTGCACAGTACGCTGTATGTGCTAATCCTGCCTCCTTCACCCAGTATAGAAAGCTCATTCTCTTGACATTACACCACTCCAACAAAACACACTCACTTCCATCTAGTCAGTGCCTACTCACAAGGATGCTATAGGACAGGGTAGAACTGCCCCCATGAGTTTCCAAGATGGTAACTCTTACAGACGTAGCTAGCCCGGTCTTTTCCACCAAGTGCCCACTGATTCTGTACTGCCAGTCTTTCAGATTACAGCCCAAGGCATAAACACTAAGCCACCAAGACTACCCCATTATTTTTCCTTAATGGTATTCATACCTTGTTATTATCCCCACAGTCAAACACTTTGGAATAATCAATAAAATAGTAAGCACACTTCTAGTCCCTTCTACTAATAGCCACGATCCACCTGATCAGAGCCAAGATAACCACCATAGTTCTACATCCTCCTGAAATCTGCTCTGAACCTCTGAGAACTCTCTGCACATGGACTGCTACAAAATGCAGACAACGAGATGTTCAAGTCCTCATCTGCCTCCCAGAATAAATGTATTTCCAGGGTTATACTCACAGCCTGCCTATGACATAGCTATGAGCCATTTCAGAACAAGGTTATTTAAGAAAAATCCTCACCACTGGACCAATGGATAACATGGGAATCAGAGAAAAGATGGAATTTCATACGACATCCTTCTGTAATCGATGCTCAAGGTAGAAGGAGACAAGGGATCAAAGAACACAATAATGCAAATACTGAATACTACTCAAGAATTGAACTAATAACAATTTGCCAGGAAAGACGCAGTGTGCAAAATATGCATCAAGCGGAAATGAGCTCAGTGCCGATGTAAAAGAAACGTATTGCATACACCCCACAGCGACAAATGCAAACAGTTGTTGTTAGTGCTCATGGGATTGTTGGTCCCAAACCACAGGATGTTCGACAGTGACAAGCATGACCTAGTCTGGTCCCAATCTCCTCGGCTTTCTTCTGCTGGAGACCATGGTTGCCGGCACCACCCCCATCTCAACCTCTGGGGACCTTGCTCTTTATCACTGTTCCCTCCGCTAGCAAGCTATCAGAGTACGACCACCTGAGAGACAAGGGTAGGAATCCTTCCTTAACTCTTCAGAAACCTCTTAGACCTTTCTAGTCGCATTCCTTACCTGTGCAGGTGGTGGTTGTGGAGGCTGGTCTGCTCCAAGTCTTGACGACTTGAGGCTGGAGCTTCTGATGACGAACACAAGTGGGCACTGAGATATCCCAGATCAGCAGGTCAAATAACAGATTCTTGAAGAAGCTCAACCCAAGGTGGTCTACCAATAAGGCTGACAAGGGATGGAAGGTCCTAGAGCTGTTGGTTGGTCGACTGAGGCCAAAGCAAAGCAAGGTCCAGAGTGAGCAACAGACTCTGGGTGCCTTCCTAAGGTCCGAATATATAGGTTTCTGGCCATGCCCTCGGGCATCCTTATCAAAGGATTATCTGATCCAGGAAGGTATGACAATGGAGATGAGTGAATCAGATGGGATCCCATTCTGTGGAATGGTTGTGTTTCTCCTTGTTGTCAGATGCCATCAATTCCATTGTCTGCATCGATGGGTGTGGCCACAGGAACAACTGTGGGGATCTCTCAGGAGCATGCAGTGTTTCCCTCTGTGGTGCATTGTTAGAGATCTATTGTTTAGAGCTGGCTCCATGGCACCTATCAACAATAACAACAACAACAACAACAGGGAATCTCATGGAACAGATGCTCTCTCACAGATCTCATTAGCAATGAGAATACCCTGACTTTCAATTCCATTATTCACGGAGTGGGACAAATATGTGTCCTTCTAAGTCACCCAATTTTGCATTTTGCTATCTCATGACTGTCCCTGCAAACTGTGCTGAAACCTGTTAACTTCAGGTTACATTACTAGAATTTGAAATGCTAGTCACCTAGCTTTGAGATTACAACACACTAGTCACCCCTGCATGACCAACTGAAAGACTGAGAAGAGGGGATGAAGAAAGGACTAGTAGCCCACATCTGTAGATATAGCTCCTGAGAGTTTCCCGGAAAGCTCGCCAGATTCCGAATGGTAGCAGAATCTTATCTTAATGCTACAGGATAGATGCATTGGGTCTGAAGACACCCTAAATATGACCAAAGGGCTGCTTTTGAGAATGAGTCCATTGAAACAGGTACGGGGACGGGAGTAAAGCCTTCAGGAGGGGAGCCTCAGCAGTCTTCCTTTGCAAGTGGGGCACCACTCAACGTGGGAAGCAATCGTTGCAGAAGTGTACTATCCAATCAGAATTAGAATGTCAGAAGGATGCACCTTGCAAATGAAAAGTCCTGCAAAATTCAAAGGGAAACATAAAGATAGAGATAATTCAAGTATGAGGGCATATCCCCCCTCAAAACTGATTTTTAAAGTATTTCATTATTATTACTTTTACAAAACAAGCTCATCACCTTCAAAAGAGTCTCCATTGCAGTTGATATGTTTGTCAAATCTGTGATTCCATTTTGTTTAATTTTATTAGGAGCTCATACAATTATTACCACAATCCATACAGACATCAATTGTGTAAAGCACAACCTTATATTCATTGCGCTCATCATCCTCAAAACATTTGTTCTGCACGTAAGCCCCTGGCATCATCAGCTCCTCATTTTCCCCTCCCTCCTCGCTCCCCCCTCCCGCATGCACCCTTGATAAGTTATAAATGATTATTTTGTCACATCTTGCTCTTTCTGACCTCTCCCCTCACCCACTTTTCCGTTGCCCATCTCCCAGGGAGGAGGTCACATATAGATCATTGTTTCGGTTCCCCCTTTCCAACCCACCTTCCCTCTACGTTCTCAATATAGCCACTCAGACCACAGGTGCTGAAGGGATCATCTGCCCTGGATTCCCTGTGTTTCCAGTTGGTATCTTTACCAGTGTACATCCTCTGGTGTAGCCAGACTTGCAAGGTAGAATTGGGATCATGATAGTGGGGGGCGAGGTGGAAGCAATTAGGAACTAGAGGAAAGTTGTATGTTTCATCGGTGCTACATCGCACCTTGATTGGCTCATCTCTTCCTCTAGACCCCTCTGCAAGGGGATGTCCTGTGGCTGACAAACAGGCTTTGGGTCTCCACTCTGCACTCCACCCCTTGTTCACTATGAGAAGATTTTTTGTTCTCATGGTGCCTGATCCCTTCAACACCTCATGACCGCACAGGCTGCTGTGCTTCTTCCATGTGGGCTTTGTTGCTTCTGAGCTAGATGGCCTCTTGTTTACCTTCAAGCATTTGAGAGCCCAGGTGCTATATCTTTTGATAGCCAGGCACCATCAGCTTTCTCCAGCACATTTGCTTATGCACCCGCTTTGTCTGCAGCGGTTGTGTCGGGAAGGTGAGCATCACAGAATGCCAATTTAAGAGAACAAAGTATTCTTGCCTTGAAGGAGTACTTGAGTGGAGACCCAATGTCCTTCTGCTACCTTAATACTAAACCTGCAAATATAGGCACATAGATCTATTTCCCCATCCTTGTATATATACATATAAATTTGCAGATATACATGTCTTTATCTAGCCCTCTATAAATGCCCTTTGCTTCCCAGCTCCTTCCTCTAATTCCCTTAACTTCCCTCCTGTGCCACTATCATGCTCAGTCCCCACCAGGGTTTCAGCAATTCCTCTGGGATTCATTACACTTGATCATGCCCTACCAGGCCTCCCACACCCACCTCACAACGAATTTGGGTCACTTGTTGTTCCCTTGTCCCTGGGTTTGTTAACACCGCTTCCTTTCACCCCATCCCCCCCTCTCCCATGTCCCTCCGGAACTGTCAGTCCTGTTGTTTTCTCCTCCAGATTGTCTATCCAGCCTATTTTTTTAGACATACCTGGGGAAATAATAACATGCAGAAAAATAACACAGAACATAACCAAGTAACAATATACAGGAAAAAAGCAGCAACTAAAAAAAATCACACACGCGCAAAAAAAAATAAAAAAACACAGCAAGAAAGAAAACCTTGCAGTTAGTTCAAGGCTCATGTGTAGGCCCTTAGGCGTGTTTCCTAGTCCAGTCTGTTGTGGCACCACGCCCTGGCCCCAAAGTCCACCTTCAGCATTCCTTGGTTATCTCACCACTCCAATCCCTTGTTGTTCTGTTGAACCCCCTATTGTTTTGACTCAGTGTGGCGGTGTCAGACCAAGTGCAATTCCCACAATGTGTTTCTGGTATTGTCCTCAGTAGAGCTATGGGTCAGTGAGGGGCGTCATGTCTCATAGTTCGGCTGGCCATGTGGTCCTCTCTGTGGACTGGCTGCTCTAATTGGGGTCATCATCCTCAAGGCCTGGTGGACCAGCATGTGCTCCACTCTCTCCCACCCACTTCACCAGAACTCGTGTGCTCGATCAGATATGTCCCTCTCCCAGAGCTGCAGATTCAATTGCATCTTTTGCAATCAATTCTTCTGGGGGAAGGGCAGGTGACCACTTAGTAGATGGGATTGGGGACGGTCCCATAGACCTTTCCACTGATTCCTTACTGCACACGGGCATGTTACATTCAGTCCTTGGAGCACTGTGTTGAAGTCTGGTCCCTCTTTCCTTGTGGAGATATAAACAATACCCTCCCCTGAGCTGGTTTAGTGCCCTGTGCCCTGCTGCCCATTTCGTTTTTTATTATTTATTTATTTTATTTTCCCTATCTCCTTTTTAGTTGTGTGCCATGTGTATCCCTGTATTTGATCTGGTCCCTGCCACAGTACCCGGCCCTCACCCCAGGAATGTTTGTTACAGTAGCTTTTTTATTATGGCCGTTTTGCATGTTGTTTAACGCTTACCTCAGTGGACTCATGTTGTACTTGTCCTTTTTTGCTTGACTTACTTTCCTCAGCATGATTTCCTCTAGTTCTTCCCATGCAGCGACATGCTTCATGTGTCCATCACTGCTGTCTAGTGATGCACAGTACTCCATGTATGCACATGCCACCGTTTCTTAATACAATTGTCCCTTGATGGAAATTTGGGATGCTTCCAACTCCATCCAAATGTGAACGGTACCGCAATGAACATCGGAGTACAGATGTCTGGCCTTAGTTTGGTTCTTGCCTCTTCTGGGTATATGAAGGGGGGAAGGGCCGATGATTGGGATGCATGCATTGTCAGAAAGAAGAGCTTACAAGGATTTGTTCAGAGCCATTTGATCAAGGCAAGCAGGCCCCAAAACAATAGAGCATGACTCATCCCTATGCCACAGCTGTACTTCCCCCAGTCATGTGACTCCATCAAGAACACACCTTTGTGATGATGACAAACTGTGTACACATATGATTGATTAAATTGATGTCTGGAAAGTTAGTAAGAGACCCCAATAAAAGCCCCTTTTTTCCAAAAAGGAGAAGAACACACCTATTCAAGCCCTGTAAGAGCCACTCTGCTTCCCTGAGATGGACAGAGATGGATGTAGGCAATCCGGTCGCCAAGGCATTCTCCCAGAATTATCCTCACCCCGGGTCATGGACCACAAAGCACCCAACAGACTCTCAATTGATGTGAGGACAGGACAAACCGAATGAGGGCTACCACTGCCATCCAAACCTTCTTGCGAACCCGGGCGCTCAAAATTCACGTTGTGATGTTGTCGCAAGTGTGTTGATGGACCTAACAAGAGCAGTGCAGCCATTCTGCACGATGCAATCACACAATGCTTAGGGCAGATGACAGGTTAAAAAGAAATTTCCTTTCGGTGTGGGCCCTAGTCTATAGATTTGAACTGTCTGGAAATACAGAAATGCTCATTGTAGATCCTGCTTCTTCTTTGCCTCCCACTCGAGCACTCACCTCTGGAATCTTGAATAAGCTGCTTCTCATCTCGGTGTTACAACTGGAGTACATCTGCGGGGGATTGGACCAGCTATCCCGCATCAAGCTGGGTCCGAAATGAGACGTGCGGAAGAAAGGAAAAGAAAGATATGTGCAAAGTATGGGATCCTGAGGAAGACAGTCTGATGGACTGAAGTCCTGAGTATATATATTCAAAGCTTGTTTTTTATACTCTTCTTACATGGGATGGTTACAAAACAACATCAAAGAACTGAGAAAACATCCCAAACTCTTATCTATGCAAATGTCACTTAACTAGTCACACTCTCTTCACCTTAGAATAATAAAAGCAGCCCCCAGGACAGAGAAGAACAACCCTGGAGGGAGGCCAAGAAGCAGACTGCCACCACCGTCTAAAACGAGGTTGGGGAGTTTCAACCACCAGACTCCACTAGCTGGGCAGAGGCGAAGTGGGCGGGAGGAGCAGCCTCCATATTCTTGGAGCAGCTCAGGGATGCGGGAACACCGCTGGCCCTGGGCACTGCAGGGCACCAGCGAATGGGGGCAGAGTCCTTCCTCGTCTAGTGTAGAGGCTCGGGGCTTGATGACCCACAGGGTTTGCGTGCATTATTTTTGTAAGGGTAGCTGATGCAACCCAAAAGCAGATGCCAGCAGGTGGTCCCACTGCCACAAGCAGCTCAGCTGCTGGTCCAGGATGGTCGTGCCCATGGTGAGTGTGTTGACAACGACAGAATTTGCACTGAACTCCCAGGATGTGGGCATGTTGTCCCCATAGGCAGGGAGCAGGGTTTTGGGGGGAGCTGTCAGGACTCCAGCTCCTCTGGTCACAAGAATGGCGTGGCCTCCATGGTGAGGGGAGAACCAGAGGCTCAGGTCAGGGAAGTGACACACATCCCACCCCTCAGTCTGGATAGCCAGACTCACAGGATAAATCCACATCATGAGCCTTTCTCCATCCCAGGGCACACACCTTCTCCCCGCTCTTCCCATCTGAGATGTAGACCTGGGAGGAGACAGAGACACCTGGGTCAACACAGTGTGCATGTGTATAAGTGCCTAGTACGGGAAGATTGGGAAGACACTTCTTTTTTTTTTTTCAGTTTCAGAACATTTTCTTTCTTTCTTTTTTTTCCTGTCCATTCTGCTTTTATTTCCCTTCTGTCTCTTTTTTTTTAAAAACAATCTATTAGGGGCTCATACAACTCTTATCACAGTCCATACATATTCATACATCAATTGTATAAAGCACATCTGTACATTTTTGCCATAATCATTTTCTTTTTTTCTCCTCTTTTCTTTTTTTACATTTTATTATGTACTCATACAACTCTTATCACAATCCATACGTGTACATACATCAATTGTATAAAGCACATCCGCACATTCCCTGCCCCAATCATTCTCAAAGCATTTGCTCTCCACTTAAGCCCTTTGCATCAGGTTCTCTTTTTTTTTCCCCTCCCTCCCAGCTCCCCCCTCCATCATGTGCCCTTGGTAATTTATACATCGTTATTTTGTCATATCTTGCCCTATCTGGAGTCTCCCAAACCCCTCTCTCTGCCGTCACTATCCCAGGGAGGAGGTCACATGTGGATCCTTGTAATCAGTTCCCCCTTTCCAACCCACTCACCCTCCACTCTCCCAGCATCGTCCCTTACACCCTTGGTCCTGAAGGTATCATCCACCCTGGATTCGCTCTGACTCCAGCCCTCATATGTACCAGTGTACAGCCTCTGTCCTATCCAGCCCTGCAAGGTAGAATTCGGATCATGGTAGTTGGGGGAAGAAGCATCCAGGATCTGGGGGGAAAGCTGTGTTCTTCATCGGTACTACCTCGCACCCTAATTACCCCATCTCCTCTCCTAAACCCCTCTATGAGGGGATCTACATTGGCCAACACTTGGGCCTTGGGTCTCCACTCTGCACTTCCCCCTTCATTCAATATGGTATATATATATATACATACACACATCTCTCTCTTTTTTTTTTTTTGCATGATGCCTTATACCTGGTCCCTTTGGCACCTTGTGATCGCACTGTCCCGTGTGCTTCTTCCAAGTGTGCTTTTTTGCTTCTGAGCTAGATGGCTGCTTGTTCACCTTTAAGCCTTTAAGACCCCAGACACTATCTCTTTTGATAACCGGGCACCATCAGCTTTCTTCACCACATTTGCTTATGCACCCATTTGTCTTCAGCGATCCTATCATGGAGGTGTGCAGTCAATGATATGATTTTTTGTTCTTTGATGCCTGGTAACTGATCCTTTTGGGACCACTCGATCACACAGCCTGGTGTGTTCTTCCATGTGGACTTTGTTCCTTCTGAGCTAGATGGCCGCTTGTTTATCTTCAAGACTTTAAGACCCAGTCACTATCTCTTTTGATAGCCGGGCACCATCAGCTTTCTTCACCACATTTACTTGTTCACCCACTTTGACTCCAGCAGTTGTGTCGGGAGAGTGAGCATCACAGAGTTCCAATTTAATAAAAGAAGGTATTCATGCATTGAGGGAGTATTTGAGTAGAGGTCCAAGGTCCTTCTGCCACCTCAATCCTTAACCTATAATGCCCTTAACAAGATGAATTGCACAATGGTTCCAAGAATGTTATCGACATGAACAAGGATTGGGAGGGTGGTCCTAGAATATGCAGTGGGTTTTTTTTCTGCTTGACTTTGACACAATGTGTCATGTTCTAGGGTACAAAAGATCCCCATTTTGAATACAGTGGAAAGGGAATATTGATTAAGTAGCAAAAAAGACAGAGACAACAGAAGGACAGAGATATATCATCTGGAAGAGGGAACCCACCAACGTGAGTTGGAAATGGTGCTCTGCGGTTCAGAACTGAGACTCAAGATACATAGGGAATGGGGGAGCTGTGAGGAAACTTTCACAAAAGCAAGATTGGAGGCAGATCAATACATCACAGTAGCAGGTGTGACCACAGAAGCAGAGAAGGTGCTATGATGAAAATACATAGATCGTTAGATAGAAGAACATACAAGATTGGCAGGGCCTTTCGATCAAAGCAGTCAGGGCCAAACGGATAGAGCGTGACTGACGACTCCAACCCTCTGTGACTTCCCCAGACATGTAGCCTCCACCAAGAGCTCACCTATGCAAGCTCTTTGGGAGACACGCTGCCTGCTTTGTCTGGGCAAAGAAGGCTGGAGTCTCTCCACTCTCCAAGGCATTTTCCCACAGGGCAAGATTGCCTCCATCTCTGCTCAGGGACCAGACAGCATTCGGTGGAGGCTTAATCTATGGGAGGAGACTACAAATGGATTTTGGGCAGCCACTGCCATCCATGCCCTTTTGCAATCTAGGGTGCTGACAATTAAGTTGTAATGAGGGTCTTGATGGCACCTAACGAGACCAATGCAGCCGTGCCACCTGATTGAATGACAAATTATGCAATCGCCTCCAATCTGATATCAGCTTGGAGCAAGAAGTGGGTGGAAAGAAATTCCCTACGGGTGTGGTCTAAAGTCAAAAGATGGGGATGTTCTTGCGATACAAATACTCTTTTGGTCATTGTGCATCCTGCTTGTACTTTTCCATCTAGCTGAGAAACAAACACCTGGAATCTTAAGTCGGCTGGCTGGCATCTTCTGGCCCAATTTGAGTTCATCTGCTTCAACACGGTGCTGTTTGAGCTGCTCGTCTTGGATAGTATCTCTGAACGTCCATGAATGAGTAGAAGCCTCCAGCCTGAAGCGTAGCCCAGTGCCTTTGGTCAGGCTAGTCTACAAAACTTCTATGTAGGGGTCAGGGTTGTGACAGGAAAAGCCTTACTGTTAAGTAAGGACCCTGAATTTGGATCCTGGGACCACCAGCCTAGCTGTCTCTCAAGAATGGACCACACCTTCCCTGCAAACACACATCAGAATTTCCTTGGAACAGACCTATCAGCATGGCCAGCTGCAACCACCAAGCTTTTGGACCTTGCAAGCCAGAGCTTGCTCCAGAATGGGGCCTCTGCCATTGATCCCCTAGAGTGGTTACCTACAGAACTCTTCCCACCACTGTTCAAGGAAGCCATTGCCAGGAAGTGCAGCCAGACACTGAAGGCGAAGGTGGTCACCTGGTCCTTCACCTGTCTTCCCTTGGGAAGTGTGATGTCACCTACACAGCCTGACCTGCACATCCTACAGGTTGTGCTGGATGGTCTTGATGTCCTGATGGCACAGACAATTTGCCACCGCAGATGCAAACGACCAGTGCTGGAATAACGAAAATACACTGATATCGCCATTGAGAACCTGGGGTCTGGACCTTACACCACCTACTGTGCATACTCCTCTCAAGAACCAGAAGACAGCCAAGTCCCTAGGAAACTCAAAAAATCAAACATTCAAGGACTGAGAAGAAGCTCTGGCCCCCCTTTCACTTACTGGTAGACCTGAAGAATTGGGTAGACCTGGAAAAGAGGGAAGTAGAATTCTCAGATTCAGCATCAGGCCCAAGTGCAAATCAAAGCTGACCAGGGTAGACACGTCCCAGGTACCCCTTACTATTAGCTCCTGGACACAGTCCAGGCAAACCACCTTGAGGATCTTGTCAATCAGTTCAAATTGGTGCAGTATGGTCTCAAAATTCAACTTGGCACAGCACAGATGCAGTAGCTCTTTCCTGGGTTCCACCCTCTCAGTGAGGAGGTTGAGGGAGTCATGTAGGCCCGAATTCTCTCTGCTCTATCAGCACCTGCAAGGGGGCCCAGAGCTGATCATCAATCCCTGAGCCTTTGACTTTTAGCATCTTCCTAGGGACTTGGATGTCTTCTGGTTTTCCTGTCATGAGCCCACACAGTACCTCACCCAGGTTCCAGAATCCAGGTCCTCTATGGTGATACGGGTATGTTTTCAGAAATCCAGGACTTGGAGTTTACATCTGCAGGGACGAATCTTTTGTGCCAGCTGGACATCGAGCCTATCCAGCCATCCAGAACCACCTCTAGGATGTATTGTTTAAGTTTCAAAACCATCCTCAGAAGCCCTAAGGGAAGAAAGCTGAAGGGCCAGGTCCCCACCAAGGCCTACAATGTCTGGCTGCACCTCCTGGCATTGGCTGCCATGAACAGTGGTAAGAGAAGTTCTGTAGGCCAATACTCCAGAAGGTCAATGGCAGAGGCCTCATTCTGTAGAACACTTTGGAATGCAAGGCTCAGGAACTTGGGCGGGTTCTGGCTGGTCATGCTGACGACTCTGTTCCACAGAAATTCTGATACGTGACTGCAGAAGGGGTTCTGATGAGGCCCCAAGTGACATCCAGGCAGGTAGTCCCAAGATTCCAAAATCAGGTTATTTCCTTAGATCCTCAGGAATATGTGCACGACTTTCTAGTCAGACTTCTCATTTACTCTGAAGTTTTTGAGATTAGCCAAAGCCCTGGGTAAGATTTCAGGCTGGAGGCTTCTCCTGATTAATGTAGGTACAGGATGAAATAGCCCCCATCAGCAGGTCAATCAGAACTTTGTTGAAGCAGATGAATGTAGGAGGCATCTGCTGATCAAGGTGTTTCCTGAAAGGTGACTAATGAATCCCCAGTGCCTCTGTGTCTTTGCAGACAAAAGCATTGCACAATGACTGTGATTTGTGACCTTACTGCTAAAAGCATTGAGAGATAACTCAATTATTTAAGATCTCTTTTCAGATTCTTTTGCATCTTGCATATCCCTGTGACAGTCTTTGAACTCAGTGCTTTTATTATTCTAAGGTGAAGAGAGTGTGACTAGTTAAGTGACATTTGCATAGATAAGAGTTTGGGATGTTTTCTCAGTTCTTTGATGTTGTTTTGTAACCATCCCATGTAAGAAGAGTATAAAAAACAAGCTTTGAATATATATACTCAGGACTTCAGTCCATCAGACTGTCTTCCTCAGGATCCCATACTTTGCACATATCTTTCTTTTCCTTTCTTCCGCACGCCTCATTTGGGACCCAGCTTGATGCGGGATAGCTGCTCTAATCCCCGCAGATGTACTCCAGTTGTAACAGGGAGATGAGAACAGCTGATTCAAGATTCCAGAGGTGATTGCTCGAGTGGGAGGCAAAGAAGAAGCAGGATCTACAATGAGCATTTCTGTATTTCCAGACAGTTCAAATCTATTGGCTAGGGCCCACACCGAAAGGAAATTTCTTTTTAACCTGTCATCTGCCCTAAGCATTGTGTGATTGCATCGTGCAGAATGGCTGCACTGCTCTTGTTAGGTGCCATCAACACACTTGCGACAACATCACAACGTGAATTTTGAGCGCCCGGGTTCGCAAGAAGGTTTGGATGGCAGTGGTAGCCCTCATTCGGTTTGTCCTGTCCTCACGTCAATTGAGAGTCTGTTGGGTGCTTTGTGGTCCATGACCCGGGGTGAGGATAATTCTGGGAGAATGCCTTGGCGACCGGATTGCCTACATCCATCTCTGTCCATCTCAGGGAAGCAGAGTGGCTCTTACAGGGCTTGAATAGGTGTGTTCTTCTCCTTTTTGGAAAAAGGGGCTTTTATTGGGGTCTCTTACTAACTTTCCAGACATCAATTTAATCAAGCATATGTGTACACAGTTTGTCATCATCACAAAGGTGTGTTCTTGATGGAGTCACATGACTGGGGGAAGTACAGCTGTGGCA
Organism: Tenrec ecaudatus; assembly: GCF_050624435.1. Lineage (NCBI taxonomy): Eukaryota > Metazoa > Chordata > Mammalia > Afrosoricida > Tenrecidae > Tenrec > Tenrec ecaudatus. The sequence goes on along the minus strand of NC_134532.1, from coordinate 215,070,885 downwards.
TAGGGATGAGTCATGCTCTATTGTTTTGGGGCCTGCTTGCCTTGATCAAATGGCTCTGAACAAATCCTTGTAAGCTCTTCTTTCTGACAATGTATGCATCCCAATCATCGGCCCTTCCCCCATTCATATACCCAGAAGAGGCAAGAACCAAACTAAGGCCAGACATCTGTACTCCGATGTTCATTGCGGTACCGTTCGCATTTGGATGGAGTTGGAAGCATCCCAAATTTCCATCAACGGACCATTGCATTAAGAAAAGGTGGCATGTGCATACATGGAGTACTGCGCATCACTAGAAAGCAGTGATGGACACATGAAACACGTCGCTGCATGGGAAGAACTAGAGGAAATCATGCTGAGGAAAGTAAGTCAAGCAAAAAAGGACAAGTACAACATGAGTCCGCTGAGGTAAGCGTTAAACAACATGCAAAACGGCCATAATAAAAAAGCTCCTGTAACAAACATTCCTGGGGTGAGGGCCGGGTACTGTGGCAGGGACCAGATCAAATACAGGGATACACATGGCACACAACTAAAAAGGAGATAGGGAAAGTAAAATAAATAAATAATAAAAAACGAAATGGGCAGCAGGGCACAGGGCACTAAACCAGCTCAGGGGAGGGTATTGTTTATATCTCCACAAGGAAAGAGGGACCAGACTTCAACACAGTGCTCCAAGGTCTGAATGTAATATGCCCGTGTGCAGTAGGGAATCAGTGGAAAGGTCTATGGGACCGTCCCCAATCCCATCTACTAAGTGGTCACCTGCCCTTCCCCCAGAAGAATTGATTTCAAAAGATGCAATTGAATCTGCAGCTCTGGGAGAGGGACATATCTGATCGAGCACACGAGTTCTGGTGAAGTGGGTGGGAGAGAGTGGAGCACATCCTGGTCCACCAGGCCTTGAGGATGATGACCCCAATTAGAGCAGCCAGTCCACAGAGAGGACCACATGGCCAGCCCCACTATGACGCCCCTCACTGACCCATAGCTCTACTGAGGACAACACCAGAAACACATTGTGGGAATTGCACTCGGTCTGACCCCGCCACACCGAGTCAAAACAATAGGGGGTTCAACAGAACAGCAAGGGATTGGAGCGGCGAGATAACCAAGGAATGCTGAAGGTGGACTTTGGGGCTAGGGCGTGGTGCCACAACAGACTGGACTGGGAAACACGCCTAAGGGCTTAGACATGAGCCTTGAACTAACTGCAAGCTTTTCTTTCTTGCTGTGTTTTTTAATTTTTTTTTGCGCGTGTGTGATTTTTTTTAGTTGCTGCTTTTTTCCTGTATATTGTTACTTGGTTATGTTCTGTGTTATTTTTCTGCATGTTATTATTTCCCCAGGTATGTCTAAAAAAATAGGCTGTATAGACAATCTGGAGGAGAAAACAACAGGACTGACAGTTCCGGAGGGACATGGGAGAGGGGGGGATGGGGTGAAAGGAAGCGGTGTTAACAAACCCAGGGACAAGGGAACAACAAGTGACCCAAATTCGTTGTGAGGTGGGTGTGGGAGGCCTGGTAGGGCATGATCAAGTGTAATGAATCCCAGAGGAATTGCTGAAACCCTGGTGGGGACTGAGCATGATAGTGGCACAGGAGGGAAGTTAAGGGAATTAGAGGAAGGAGCTGGGAAGCAAAGGGCATTTATAGAGGGCTAGATAAAGACATGTATATCTGCAAATTTATATGTATATATACAAGGATGGGGAAATAGATCTATGTGCCTATATTTGCAGGTTTAGTATTAAGGTAGCAGAAGGACATTGGGTCTCCACTCAAGTACTCCTTCAAGGCAAGAATACTTTGTTCTCTTAAATTGGCATTCTGTGATGCTCACCTTCCCGACACAACCGCTGCAGACAAAGCGGGTGCATAAGCAAATGTGCTGGAGAAAGCTGATGGTGCCTGGCTATCAAAAGATATAGCACCTGGGCTCTCAAATGCTTGAAGGTAAACAAGAGGCCATCTAGCTCAGAAGCAACAAAGCCCACATGGAAGAAGCACAGCAGCCTGTGCGGTCATGAGGTGTTGAAGGGATCAGGCACCATGAGAACAAAAAATCTTCTCATAGTGAACAAGGGGTGGAGTGCAGAGTGGAGACCCAAAGCCTGTTTGTCAGCCACAGGACATCCCCTTGCAGAGGGGTCTAGAGGAAGAGATGAGCCAATCAAGGTGCGATGTAGCACCGATGAAACATACAACTTTCCTCTAGTTCCTAATTGCTTCCACCTCGCCCCCCACTATCATGATCCCAATTCTACCTTGCAAGTCTGGCTACACCAGAGGATGTACACTGGTAAAGATACCAACTGGAAACACAGGGAATCCAGGGCAGATGATCCCTTCAGCACCTGTGGTCTGAGTGGCTATATTGAGAACGTAGAGGGAAGGTGGGTTGGAAAGGGGGAACCGAAACAATGATCTATATGTGACCTCCTCCCTGGGAGATGGGCAACGGAAAAGTGGGTGAGGGGAGAGGTCAGAAAGAGCAAGATGTGACAAAATAATCATTTATAACTTATCAAGGGTGCATGCGGGAGGGGGGAGCGAGGAGGGAGGGGAAAATGAGGAGCTGATGATGCCAGGGGCTTACGTGCAGAACAAATGTTTTGAGGATGATGAGCGCAATGAATATAAGGTTGTGCTTTACACAATTGATGTCTGTATGGATTGTGGTAATAATTGTATGAGCTCCTAATAAAATTAAACAAAATGGAATCACAGATTTGACAAATATATCAACTGCAATGGAGACTCTTTTGAAGGTGATGAGCTTGTTTTGTAACAGTAATAATAATGAAATACTTTAAAAATCAGTTTTGAGGGGGGATATGCCCTCATACTTGAATTATCTCTATCTTTATGTTTCCCTTTGAATTTTGCAGGACTTTTCATTTGCAAGGTGCATCCTTCTGACATTCTAATTCTGATTGATAGTACACTTCTGCAACGATTGCTTCCCACGTTGAGTGGTGCCCCACTTGCAAAGGAAGACTGCTGAGGCTCCCCTCCTGAAGGCTTTACTCCCGTCCCCGTACCTGTTTCAATGGACTCATTCTCAAAAGCAGCCCTTTGGTCATATTTAGGGTGTCTTCAGACCCAATGCATCTATCCTGTAGCATTAAGATAAGATTCTGCTACCATTCGGAATCTGGCGAGCTTTCCGGGAAACTCTCAGGAGCTATATCTACAGATGTGGGCTACTAGTCCTTTCTTCATCCCCTCTTCTCAGTCTTTCAGTTGGTCATGCAGGGGTGACTAGTGTGTTGTAATCTCAAAGCTAGGTGACTAGCATTTCAAATTCTAGTAATGTAACCTGAAGTTAACAGGTTTCAGCACAGTTTGCAGGGACAGTCATGAGATAGCAAAATGCAAAATTGGGTGACTTAGAAGGACACATATTTGTCCCACTCCGTGAATAATGGAATTGAAAGTCAGGGTATTCTCATTGCTAATGAGATCTGTGAGAGAGCATCTGTTCCATGAGATTCCCTGTTGTTGTTGTTGTTGTTATTGTTGATAGGTGCCATGGAGCCAGCTCTAAACAATAGATCTCTAACAATGCACCACAGAGGGAAACACTGCATGCTCCTGAGAGATCCCCACAGTTGTTCCTGTGGCCACACCCATCGATGCAGACAATGGAATTGATGGCATCTGACAACAAGGAGAAACACAACCATTCCACAGAATGGGATCCCATCTGATTCACTCATCTCCATTGTCATACCTTCCTGGATCAGATAATCCTTTGATAAGGATGCCCGAGGGCATGGCCAGAAACCTATATATTCGGACCTTAGGAAGGCACCCAGAGTCTGTTGCTCACTCTGGACCTTGCTTTGCTTTGGCCTCAGTCGACCAACCAACAGCTCTAGGACCTTCCATCCCTTGTCAGCCTTATTGGTAGACCACCTTGGGTTGAGCTTCTTCAAGAATCTGTTATTTGACCTGCTGATCTGGGATATCTCAGTGCCCACTTGTGTTCGTCATCAGAAGCTCCAGCCTCAAGTCGTCAAGACTTGGAGCAGACCAGCCTCCACAACCACCACCTGCACAGGTAAGGAATGCGACTAGAAAGGTCTAAGAGGTTTCTGAAGAGTTAAGGAAGGATTCCTACCCTTGTCTCTCAGGTGGTCGTACTCTGATAGCTTGCTAGCGGAGGGAACAGTGATAAAGAGCAAGGTCCCCAGAGGTTGAGATGGGGGTGGTGCCGGCAACCATGGTCTCCAGCAGAAGAAAGCCGAGGAGATTGGGACCAGACTAGGTCATGCTTGTCACTGTCGAACATCCTGTGGTTTGGGACCAACAATCCCATGAGCACTAACAACAACTGTTTGCATTTGTCGCTGTGGGGTGTATGCAATACGTTTCTTTTACATCGGCACTGAGCTCATTTCCGCTTGATGCATATTTTGCACACTGCGTCTTTCCTGGCAAATTGTTATTAGTTCAATTCTTGAGTAGTATTCAGTATTTGCATTATTGTGTTCTTTGATCCCTTGTCTCCTTCTACCTTGAGCATCGATTACAGAAGGATGTCGTATGAAATTCCATCTTTTCTCTGATTCCCATGTTATCCATTGGTCCAGTGGTGAGGATTTTTCTTAAATAACCTTGTTCTGAAATGGCTCATAGCTATGTCATAGGCAGGCTGTGAGTATAACCCTGGAAATACATTTATTCTGGGAGGCAGATGAGGACTTGAACATCTCGTTGTCTGCATTTTGTAGCAGTCCATGTGCAGAGAGTTCTCAGAGGTTCAGAGCAGATTTCAGGAGGATGTAGAACTATGGTGGTTATCTTGGCTCTGATCAGGTGGATCGTGGCTATTAGTAGAAGGGACTAGAAGTGTGCTTACTATTTTATTGATTATTCCAAAGTGTTTGACTGTGGGGATAATAACAAGGTATGAATACCATTAAGGAAAAATAATGGGGTAGTCTTGGTGGCTTAGTGTTTATGCCTTGGGCTGTAATCTGAAAGACTGGCAGTACAGAATCAGTGGGCACTTGGTGGAAAAGACCGGGCTAGCTACGTCTGTAAGAGTTACCATCTTGGAAACTCATGGGGGCAGTTCTACCCTGTCCTATAGCATCCTTGTGAGTAGGCACTGACTAGATGGAAGTGAGTGTGTTTTGTTGGAGTGGTGTAATGTCAAGAGAATGAGCTTTCTATACTGGGTGAAGGAGGCAGGATTAGCACATACAGCGTACTGTGCACAACTCTTTACCAATGAGGACGTTAAGCGAATAGCACAGGAGTGGAATTGAGAGGAGATTGCTGTTGTTGTAATTAGATTCCGTGGGGTGAGTTCTGACTCCTCGGGACCCCACAGGCAAGAGAAGGAGACAGTGCATGGCCCTGCACTGTCCTCACAATGGTTTCTGTGATTTACCCGATTCTGAAAGCCACTTGAGGGACTTCCTGTATTTCCCTGCCCCCTATACGTGAGCACGCATCACGCTCTGCTCTAGGCACTGGTCTCTCCTGACCACACAGCCCAAGTATGCCTCCACAGGGTGCTCTGGTCATCCTTTATCAAAGGCATAGGTCTTTGTCATGGGAGAGCTCTGTGCTGCTTTCCGGATTCCTCCCCAGCACAAGGGGAATACATGTATTCTTGGAGCTTCCTTCTTCAGTGTCAAATGATGTGTAAGTGAGGCAATTGAAAATACCATGCTTCAGTCAGGCATACCTTATTCCTCGAAGTAACATCTTTGTGTTTCAGTGCTCTGAAGGGGCAAAATCTTGAGACTGGCCAAGGACTGAGCAGTGTTTCCTTCTGTTTAGCATAGCAACCCTTTGGAACCCAACAAACCACATGGTACTTTCCCACAATAAAGTGCCTTGTGCCGATTTACCTAAGGCAACACATCATGTGACCTCTTCACTGCTGCTTCCATGAAAACTTGTTGTGGAAAGAAGCAGGACAGACTCTCTGACAACTTCACGATCTTTTCTCCATGTCTCATACGACCTCTTGTTCTGGCTGTGAGGATGTGGGTCTTGTTGCATTCAGTGATAATCCATACCGATAGTAAAATTAACAAAGGGTTAAGAGCAAAGGAATCTCACGGTGTTGTAGATTATGCAGAGTTGATATGGGAATCACCTGACTCTGTTCAGGACATCTCTGACTTGGTTTCCTTAGGAAGGGCTCCCATTAGGGGATTGATTAGAGAGGTAGGTTGGGCTGTGTGGATGCCTGGCTTCACGGAGAGTGTTTACAGATGATTCATGAGTCACCTGAGAGGGAAGCTATGATATGCCCTCACAGTTTGTGGTAGGTCATCTTGAGCATGTCCATCTTAAAACATGCATCTTGGGCTGTCGAGTGTGGCAAGAGGTGGCAGGTGAGCCTGGGTTTAGCAACGAGGAGGGTTTTGAGGTTTGGCTGGCCAGGTGCCAGGCATATCAGCATGATAATCGTGGACAAGAGGGTCTCCATCGCTGCACCCTGAACATCTCTCTCTCTCCCTCCCTTAGGTGCAGGGACGACGGACTCCAGGATGGCTGAGCAGAAGAAGCTGCTGCTCGGCAATACTGTGCTGCCCTCTGAGTCGATGAAGGTGGTGGCCGAGTCCATGGGCATCGCCCAGATTCAGGAGGATGCCTGCCAGCTGCTGGCAGACGAGGTCAGCCACCGCATCAAGGAAATTGCACAGGATGCTTTGAAGTTCATGCACATGGGGAAGAGGCGGAAGCTGACTATCAGCGACATTGACTACGCCCTGAAACTGAAGAACGTGGAGCCGCTGCACGGCTTCCACGCGCAGGAGTCCATTCCCTTCTGTTTGGCGTCCGGTGGGGGCCAGGAGCTTTACTTCTATGAGGAGAAGGAGGTGGACCTGAGCGCCATCATTGCGGCCCCGCTGCCCCGGGTGCCCCTGGACGTCTGCCTCAAGGCTCATTGGTTGAGCATTGAAGGGTGCCAGCCAGCCATCGCGGAAAACCCAGCCCCAGCTCCCCCAGAGCAGCAGAAGGCCCAGGCCACAACAGCTCGGAGGTGGGCCAAGCCAGGCCAGGAAGACGACTGGCCCCTGAAAGGCAAAGGTCAAGGGGCCGCTTCGGTGGGCAGCAAAGGAAAAGAGAAGAAGGCGCCACCCTTGCTGCGAGGGACCCATTTGCGGCTCAAACCCCGAGGCGCCCACGAGCTGTCTGTGGAGCAGCAGCTGTATTACAAGGAGGTCACGGAAGCCTGTGTGGGGTCGCATGAGGCCAAGAGAGCGCAAGCTCTTCAGAGCCTCGCTACGGACCCGGGGCTCCATCAGATGCTGCCGAGATTCAGTGCCTTCATCTCGGAGGGGGTCCGCGTGAACGTGGCCCAGAACAACCTGGCCCTGCTCCTCTGCCTGATGCGCATGGTCAAGGCGCTGATGGACAACCCGACACACGATCTGGAACAATACATGCACCAGTTGATCCCCTCGGTGATGACCTGCGTCGTGAGCAGGCAGCTGTGTCTGCAACCCGAAGTGGACAATCACTGGGGCCTCCGGGACTTTGCTGCCAGCCTGGCGGCCCAGATCTGCAAACATTTCAGCAGCAACACTAACAACATCCAGTCTCGGATCGCCAAGACCTTCATGAAGGGCTGGGTGGATGCAAACACCCCATGGACAACTCGATACGGCTGCATTGCAGGCTTGGCCGAGCTGGGACACCATGTGATTAAGACGCTGATCCTGCCACAGCTGCAGCAGGAGGGGGAGCGCATCCGCAGCGTCCTGGAAGGCCCGGTGCTGAGCACCATGGACCGCATCGCAGCTGACCGCGTGCAGAGCCTGCTCCTGAAGCACTGTGCCCCAGTTCTGGCAAAGCTGCGCCAGCCGCCTGACCATGAGGATGCTTATCGGACAGAATTCAGCTTCCTCGGGCCCCTTCTCTGCTCCCACGTGGCCAAGGCCCGGGCCCAGGCCACTCTGCAGGCTCAGCAGGTCAGTAGGACAATGCTGACTATCACCCAGCCCAGGCCCACGCTCACCCTCTCCCAGAAGCCTCAGACTGGCCCTCGGACCTCTGGCTCGCTGAAGGTGCCCGGCTCCATCGTGCTGCCCAAACACACACCGGTGGTCGCCAGAGCTTCTGCAGCCCCTCCTCCAACCAAGGTCATGGTCATGTCTTCATCACCCAGTGCTACATCTGCCCAACAGGTCCTGTCCATCCGCCGCTCAGCTCCTGGTTCCGGCTCCACTACCACGTCCCCGAGCACCACCACTGTGACCAGAGAGCAGCCCATTGTCAAGCTGGTCTCCAAAGCCCCAGCAGAGCAATACATTGTGCTGCCTCTGCCCCCGACCGGGGCGGGCAAAGGCACCCCTGCTTTACATCCTTGCTCAGTTCCTAGGGGCTCCTCATAGCCGTTTCCTCTTGGGGACAGCACCCTATGGGGAGGTCGGGCGAGGGGGGAAGGCAAAAGCAAGACCTTGGGGAGAGGCCCCCTCCAGTCCTAGGGCCCCTGACATCCAATGGCTCCCCAATCCCTGGACCCTGCTTCCCTGAGCCTGCGTGAGGATGCTGATCCACCCCTGCTCACTGCGCTCTGTCCCTCTGGTTTACACGTGCACACGTGTACACACAGGAAAGGGAGTTGAAGCCTTCCCCCACAGCATGTTATTTGAAGACATTGTACAGTTCCTCACAATAAAAGTCTGGTTTCTAAAAATATGTTCATGTATACATTTGGTTTCGCATGTCTGTCCTTCCTAGTCTCTCCTTTCGTGCGTGTCTTCTCTTTCATAAGGACAGGGGACTCCAGGAAAACACAAATCGTATCACACTACAATACCATAGGAACTTAATGTCATCAAGCACCTGTTTGAACAGAGTTTCATCTACATGATTGCAGGAACAGATTTCAAGATATGTTTTCGGTGTTGCACCTCAGTCAATGAAGATCTGATGCTATGGGAGAAATAAAGGATTCCAGAGAGTACATGGTTTGGGGCTCCTTTTACATAATGAGCTGTTATGAATACTCTGCTGCTTCGGGCCTCTCAAAAGGCTTGAAAAGCAAAGAGCTGAGTAAGAGAACTAAGGGGTTCTGAGCCTAAGCCTTGGTATTTTCTCTTTTACAAAAAATCATTTTATTGGGGGTCATGCAACTCTTATCACAATCCATACACACATCAGTTGTTAAAAGCACATCTGTACATTCATTGACCTCATCATTCACAAAACGTTTGCTCTCCACTTCAGTCCCTGGCTTCAGGTCCTCATTTTTTCCCTTCCCTCCCCAGTACCCCCTCCCTCATGAACACTTGATGATTTATCAATTATTATTTTGTCATATCTTGCCCCGTCCGGCATCTCCCTTAACCCCCTTTTCTGTTGTCCATCCCCCAGGGAAGAGGTCACAGGGAGATCCTTGTAATCGATTCCCTCTTTCCAATCCACTCTCCCTCTACCTTCCCCGTATGGCCACTCACACCACTGGTCCTGAAGGGATCCTCTGTTCTGGACTCCCTGTGTTTCCAGTTCCTTTATGTACCAGTGTACATCCTCTAGTCTAGCCTACTTGCAAGGTAGAATTCAGATGATGATAGTTGAGGGGGTGGCGCGGGGTGGGAAGGAAGCATTTAAGAACTAGAGGACAGTTGTATGTTTCATATTTGCTACATCGCACTTTGACTGGCTCATCTCCTCCCCTGGACCCCTCTGCAAGGTGATCTCCAGTGTCCTGCAGTAGCCCTTCGGTCTCCTCTCTGCACTCCCCACCTCATTCACGATGGTAAGATTTTTTTGTTTGATGCCTGATACCTGATCCCTTCAACACCTCGTGATCACACAGGCTGCTGTGCCTCTTCCAAGTGGGCTGTGTTGCTTCTGAGCCACATGGCCACTTTTGTACCCTCAAGCTTTCAAGATCCCAGACATTATCTCTTTTGATAGCCAGGCACCATCAGCTTTCTTCGCCACATGGGCTTATGCACCCACTTTGTCTTCAGCGGTTGTGTCGGGAAGGTGAGCATCATAGTGTGCCAATTTAATAGAAGAAAGTATTCTTGCATTGAGGGAATACTTGAGTGGAGGTCCCATGTCCTTCTGCTACCTTAGCAATAAACCTATAAATATAGGCACATAGATCTTCCTCCCCATCCGCATATATAAATATATTTGCAGATATACATGTCTTTATCTCGACCTCCATAAACGCCATCCAGGGATGAACATAAAGGATTGGTGAGTATTACAGTTCCCCGCCGAGCAGACAAACACGGGAATACTAATAGTTCCAAAGTTAACTAGAGATTTAGCTAAGCACCCTTGGAATCCACACCAAGGTCACGTAGAGTTGAGAGGCAACACTATAGAAGCATGCTAAAGCTGACTTGTCAGAATGAACGCCATTTGATCACTTTTTAAAACTCCTCCTGACCCAACCCCCACCTCTCTTCCCAGATTGCACTTTGTAGTCAAAATATCCTTCACAATCTCGATCATTCCCAGAAAGTACCCTACTAAGTACCATCAGAGACTGCATGGACTTACTGTGACCCTGAGGGGAGATGAGCGGGCGCGTGAGCCGAGGACCATGGGGTGACCACTTCCCACCCACACTCAGCCTCTGGGGAAAGAGGCGAGAGCTGCCCCAGCCCGACAAATGGTGGCTGAGACTCCACTCATGGTCACTGATTCAGGAAGAAGGGCCACCCATCAGCACAGCGGACTGGTCTACCCCATGCACTGTGCTCATCCCCACCCTGGGCTGTGAGCTCACAGCGGTGAGGCTGTGCAAGTAATGAGACTCCAGACTCACCCAGGAAATCAATCACAGAGCCTGCCCCAGACTGAATTCAACACTCACTGTCCACCTAATGGTCATCCATGGCAACGCTCAGTATATATCCCGGCCAGGGACTGGAGGGGTGAGGTTTCCTGGTGCTGGTTAGATGCCCATGTGCCAGCCTCCATCTGATAACAAGCCTGGCCAAGCCTATTCCAACTCTACCGGAGTGTGAGAATCCCTGTCCTAGGGCCCCCAAGGCCACCGAGGTTTTTGAGAACTCCCCCCGCCCCCCGCACCAGTGGGCTGTGCCTCTCCTGCCTGCCAGACGACAGCAGGCTGGGAGCTGCTGGGAGCCACATGGTCCAGACAACCCTATGGCTGTGGTCAGCCAGCTTCCCCAACATGTGTGCACACAGCACCAGGCAAGGACCACCCTGTCCTTTCTGAGATGGCCTGGTTCTCTCCCGAGACCCCCTGGTCCACCTCCTCCCGGGGAGTTGTTGCTCGTGACGAACTGACCCTGAGGAACAACAGCAACTTGTGAATGACAGTGGGGAAAGGGGCAAGGGGCCGGTATGGGGATGCTCCCCAGGCCTGAGGAAGCTGGGAATAACACACAATTATGGGACATGCCCACCCCGAGACTCGCCCCAGGCCCCAAGGCATATCTGACTAACTTACCTTCTGGAGCCTCTAAGGGGAGGGAATGACCAGAAACAGGCCAACAGCCAGACCAGAGGTAGGACCCAAATGGGGAAGGAATCACACAGCCCCAGATGGGGTCATCCTGAGTGGCTGCGGTGGGCCCATTACCCACCGACTAGCAAAGAGACAGGAAGAGGGCCAAAGGGGATAGGCCGAGAGGAGCAGCGCAGCCACAAGGGCGCATTGGTCCCAGATGTGGGGAGACCAGGAAGGGTTCTGCTCTGGGCCTTTGGTCAGCTCCACGGACCCAAATCAGACGCGCTGGCCAGAGCCAGCCCCCAGGACAGAGAAGAACAACCCTGGAGGGAGGCCAAGAAGCAGACTGCCACCACCGTCTAAAACGAGGTTGGGGAGTTTCAACCACCAGACTCCACTAGCTGGGCAGAGGCGAAGTGGGCGGGAGGAGCAGCCTCCATATTCTTGGAGCAGCTCAGGGATGCGGGAACACTGCTGGCCCTGGGCACTGCAGGGCACCAGCGAATGGGGGCAGAGTCCTTCCTCGTCTAGTGTAGAGGCTCGGGGCTTGATGACCCACAGGGTTTGCGTGCATTATTTTTGTATGGGTAGCTGATGCAACCCAAAAGCAGATGCCAGCAGGTGGTCCCACTGCCACAAGCAGCTCAGCTGCTGGTCCAGGATGGTCGTGCCCATGGTGAGTGTGTTGACAACGACAGAATTTGCACTGAACTCCCAGGATGTGGGCATGTTGTCCCCAGAGGCAGGGAGCAGGGTTTTGGGGGGAGCTGTCAGGACTCCAGCTCCTCTGGTCACAAGAATGGCGTGGCCTCCATGGTGAGGGGAGAACCAGAGGCTCAGGTCAGGGAAGTGACACACATCCCACCCCTCAGTCTGGATAGCCAGACTCACAGGATAAATCCACATCATGAGCCTTTCTCCATCCCAGGGCACACACCTTCTCCCCGCTCTTCCCATCTGAGATGTAGACCTGGGAGGAGACAGAGACACCTGGGTCAACACAGTGTGCATGTGTATAAGTGCCTAGTACGGGAAGATTGGGAAGACACTTCTTTTTTTTTTTTCAGTTTCAGAACATTTTCTTTCTTTCTTTTTTTTCCTGTCCATTCTGCTTTTATTTCCCTTCTGTCTCTTTTTTTTTAAAAACAATCTATTAGGGGCTCATACAACTCTTATCACAGTCCATACATATTCATACATCAATTGTATAAAGCACATCTGTACATTTTTGCCATAATCATTTTCTTTTTTTCTCCTCTTTTCTTTTTTTACATTTTATTATGTACTCATACAACTCTTATCACAATCCATACGTGTACATACATCAATTGTATAAAGCACATCCGCACATTCCCTGCCCCAATCATTCTCAAAGCATTTGCTCTCCACTTAAGCCCTTTGCATCAGGTTCTCTTTTTTTTTCCCCTCCCTCCCAGCTCCCCCCTCCATCATGTGCCCTTGGTAATTTATACATCGTTATTTTGTCATATCTTGCCCTATCTGGAGTCTCCCAAACCCCTCTCTCTGCCGTCACTATCCCAGGGAGGAGGTCACATGTGGATCCTTGTAATCAGTTCCCCCTTTCCAACCCACTCACCCTCCACTCTCCCAGCATCGTCCCTTACACCCTTGGTCCTGAAGGTATCATCCACCCTGGATTCGCTCTGACTCCAGCCCTCATATGTACCAGTGTACAGCCTCTGTCCTATCCAGCCCTGCAAGGTAGAATTCGGATCATGGTAGTTGGGGGAAGAAGCATCCAGGATCTGGGGGGAAAGCTGTGTTCTTCATCGGTACTACCTCGCACCCTAATTACCCCATCTCCTCTCCTAAACCCCTCTATGAGGGGATCTACATTGGCCAACACTTGGGCCTTGGGTCTCCACTCTGCACTTCCCCCTTCATTCAATATGGTATATATATATATACATACACACATCTCTCTCTTTTTTTTTTTTTGCATGATGCCTTATACCTGGTCCCTTTGGCACCTTGTGATCGCACTGTCCCGTGTGCTTCTTCCAAGTGTGCTTTTTTGCTTCTGAGCTAGATGGCTGCTTGTTCACCTTTAAGCCTTTAAGACCCCAGACACTATCTCTTTTGATAACCGGGCACCATCAGCTTTCTTCACCACATTTGCTTATGCACCCATTTGTCTTCAGCGATCCTATCATGGAGGTGTGCAGTCAATGATATGATTTTTTGTTCTTTGATGCCTGGTAACTGATCCTTTTGGGACCACTCGATCACACAGCCTGGTGTGTTCTTCCATGTGGACTTTGTTCCTTCTGAGCTAGATGGCCGCTTGTTTATCTTCAAGACTTTAAGACCCAGTCACTATCTCTTTTGATAGCCGGGCACCATCAGCTTTCTTCACCACATTTACTTGTTCACCCACTTTGACTCCAGCAGTTGTGTCGGGAGAGTGAGCATCACAGAGTTCCAATTTAATAAAAGAAGGTATTCATGCATTGAGGGAGTATTTGAGTAGAGGTCCAAGGTCCTTCTGCCACCTCAATCCTTAACCTATAATGCCCTTAACAAGATGAATTGCACAATGGTTCCAAGAATGTTATCGACATGAACAAGGATTGGGAGGGTGGTCCTAGAATATGCAGTGGGTTTTTTTTCTGCTTGACTTTGACACAATGTGTCATGTTCTAGGGTACAAAAGATCCCCATTTTGAATACAGTGGAAAGGGAATATTGATTAAGTAGCAAAAAAGACAGAGACAACAGAAGGACAGAGATATATCATCTGGAAGAGGGAACCCACCAACGTGAGTTGGAAATGGTGCTCTGCGGTTCAGAACTGAGACTCAAGATACATAGGGAATGGGGGAGCTGTGAGGAAACTTTCACAAAAGCAAGATTGGAGGCAGATCAATACATCACAGTAGCAGGTGTGACCACAGAAGCAGAGAAGGTGCTATGATGAAAATACATAGATCGTTAGATAGAAGAACATACAAGATTGGCAGGGCCTTTCGATCAAAGCAGTCAGGGCCAAACGGATAGAGCGTGACTGACGACTCCAACCCTCTGTGACTTCCCCAGACATGTAGCCTCCACCAAGAGCTCACCTATGCAAGCTCTTTGGGAGACACGCTGCCTGCTTTGTCTGGGCAAAGAAGGCTGGAGTCTCTCCACTCTCCAAGGCATTTTCCCACAGGGCAAGATTGCCTCCATCTCTGCTCAGGGACCAGACAGCATTCGGTGGAGGCTTAATCTATGGGAGGAGACTACAAATGGATTTTGGGCAGCCACTGCCATCCATGCCCTTTTGCAATCTAGGGTGCTGACAATTAAGTTGTAATGAGGGTCTTGATGGCACCTAACGAGACCAATGCAGCCGTGCCACCTGATTGAATGACAAATTATGCAATCGCCTCCAATCTGATATCAGCTTGGAGCAAGAAGTGGGTGGAAAGAAATTCCCTACGGGTGTGGTCTAAAGTCAAAAGATGGGGATGTTCTTGCGATACAAATACTCTTTTGGTCATTGTGCATCCTGCTTGTACTTTTCCATCTAGCTGAGAAACAAACACCTGGAATCTTAAGTCGGCTGGCTGGCATCTTCTGGCCCAATTTGAGTTCATCTGCTTCAACACGGTGCTGTTTGAGCTGCTCGTCTTGGATAGTATCTCTGAACGTCCATGAATGAGTAGAAGCCTCCAGCCTGAAGCGTAGCCCAGTGCCTTTGGTCAGGCTAGTCTACAAAACTTCTATGTAGGGGTCAGGGTTGTGACAGGAAAAGCCTTACTGTTAAGTAAGGACCCTGAATTTGGATCCTGGGACCACCAGCCTAGCTGTCTCTCAAGAATGGACCACACCTTCCCTGCAAACACACATCAGAATTTCCTTGGAACAGACCTATCAGCATGGCCAGCTGCAACCACCAAGCTTTTGGACCTTGCAAGCCAGAGCTTGCTCCAGAATGGGGCCTCTGCCATTGATCCCCTAGAGTGGTTACCTACAGAACTCTTCCCACCACTGTTCAAGGAAGCCATTGCCAGGAAGTGCAGCCAGACACTGAAGGCGAAGGTGGTCACCTGGTCCTTCACCTGTCTTCCCTTGGGAAGTGTGATGTCACCTACACAGCCTGACCTGCACATCCTACAGGTTGTGCTGGATGGTCTTGATGTCCTGATGGCACAGACAATTTGCCACCGCAGATGCAAACGACCAGTGCTGGAATAACGAAAATACACTGATATCGCCATTGAGAACCTGGGGTCTGGACCTTACACCACCTACTGTGCATACTCCTCTCAAGAACCAGAAGACAGCCAAGTCCCTAGGAAACTCAAAAAATCAAACATTCAAGGACTGAGAAGAAGCTCTGGCCCCCCTTTCACTTACTGGTAGACCTGAAGAATTGGGTAGACCTGGAAAAGAGGGAAGTAGAATTCTCAGATTCAGCATCAGGCCCAAGTGCAAATCAAAGCTGACCAGGGTAGACACGTCCCAGGTACCCCTTACTATTAGCTCCTGGACACAGTCCAGGCAAACCACCTTGAGGATCTTGTCAATCAGTTCAAATTGGTGCAGTATGGTCTCAAAATTCAACTTGGCACAGCACAGATGCAGTAGCTCTTTCCTGGGTTCCACCCTCTCAGTGAGGAGGTTGAGGGAGTCATGTAGGCCCGAATTCTCTCTGCTCTATCAGCACCTGCAAGGGGGCCCAGAGCTGATCATCAATCCCTGAGCCTTTGACTTTTAGCATCTTCCTAGGGACTTGGATGTCTTCTGGTTTTCCTGTCATGAGCCCACACAGTACCTCACCCAGGTTCCAGAATCCAGGTCCTCTATGGTGATACGGGTATGTTTTCAGAAATCCAGGACTTGGAGTTTACATCTGCAGGGACGAATCTTTTGTGCCAGCTGGACATCGAGCCTATCCAGCCATCCAGAACCACCTCTAGGATGTATTGTTTAAGTTTCAAAACCATCCTCAGAAGCCCTAAGGGAAGAAAGCTGAAGGGCCAGGTCCCCACCAAGGCCTACAATGTCTGGCTGCACCTCCTGGCATTGGCTGCCATGAACAGTGGTAAGAGAAGTTCTGTAGGCCAATACTCCAGAAGGTCAATGGCAGAGGCCTCATTCTGTAGAACACTTTGGAATGCAAGGCTCAGGAACTTGGGCGGGTTCTGGCTGGTCATGCTGACGACTCTGTTCCACAGAAATTCTGATACGTGACTGCAGAAGGGGTTCTGATGAGGCCCCAAGTGACATCCAGGCAGGTAGTCCCAAGATTCCAAAATCAGGTTATTTCCTTAGATCCTCAGGAATATGTGCACGACTTTCTAGTCAGACTTCTCATTTACTCTGAAGTTTTTGAGATTAGCCAAAGCCCTGGGTAAGATTTCAGGCTGGAGGCTTCTCCTGATTAATGTAGGTAC
This sequence comes from Tenrec ecaudatus, assembly GCF_050624435.1. NCBI lineage: Eukaryota > Metazoa > Chordata > Mammalia > Afrosoricida > Tenrecidae > Tenrec > Tenrec ecaudatus. The sequence continues at coordinate 215,054,062 of NC_134532.1, read as the reverse complement.
AGGATGAAATAGCCCCCATCAGCAGGTCAATCAGAACTTTGTTGAAGCAGATGAATGTAGGAGGCATCTGCTGATCAAGGTGTTTCCTGAAAGGTGACTAATGAATCCCCAGTGCCTCTGTGTCTTTGCAGACAAAAGCATTGCACAATGACTGTGATTTGTGACCTTACTGCTAAAAGCATTGAGAGATAACTCAATTATTTAAGATCTCTTTTCAGATTCTTTTGCATCTTGCATATCCCTGTGACAGTCTTTGAACTCAGTGCTTTTATTATTCTAAGGTGAAGAGAGTGTGACTAGTTAAGTGACATTTGCATAGATAAGAGTTTGGGATGTTTTCTCAGTTCTTTGATGTTGTTTTGTAACCATCCCATGTAAGAAGAGTATAAAAAACAAGCTTTGAATATATATACTCAGGACTTCAGTCCATCAGACTGTCTTCCTCAGGATCCCATACTTTGCACATATCTTTCTTTTCCTTTCTTCCGCACGCCTCATTTGGGACCCAGCTTGATGCGGGATAGCTGCTCTAATCCCCGCAGATGTACTCCAGTTGTAACAGGGAGATGAGAACAGCTGATTCAAGATTCCAGAGGTGATTGCTCGAGTGGGAGGCAAAGAAGAAGCAGGATCTACAATGAGCATTTCTGTATTTCCAGACAGTTCAAATCTATTGGCTAGGGCCCACACCGAAAGGAAATTTCTTTTTAACCTGTCATCTGCCCTAAGCATTGTGTGATTGCATCGTGCAGAATGGCTGCACTGCTCTTGTTAGGTGCCATCAACACACTTGCGACAACATCACAACGTGAATTTTGAGCGCCCGGGTTCGCAAGAAGGTTTGGATGGCAGTGGTAGCCCTCATTCGGTTTGTCCTGTCCTCACGTCAATTGAGAGTCTGTTGGGTGCTTTGTGGTCCATGACCCGGGGTGAGGATAATTCTGGGAGAATGCCTTGGCGACCGGATTGCCTACATCCATCTCTGTCCATCTCAGGGAAGCAGAGTGGCTCTTACAGGGCTTGAATAGGTGTGTTCTTCTCCTTTTTGGAAAAAGGGGCTTTTATTGGGGTCTCTTACTAACTTTCCAGACATCAATTTAATCAAGCATATGTGTACACAGTTTGTCATCATCACAAAGGTGTGTTCTTGATGGAGTCACATGACTGGGGGAAGTACAGCTGTGGCATAGGGATGAGTCATGCTCTATTGTTTTGGGGCCTGCTTGCCTTGATCAAATGGCTCTGAACAAATCCTTGTAAGCTCTTCTTTCTGACAATGTATGCATCCCAATCATCGGCCCTTCCCCCCTTCATATACCCAGAAGAGGCAAGAACCAAACTAAGGCCAGACATCTGTGCTCCGATGTTCATTGCGGTACCGTTCGCATTTGGATGGAGTTGGAAGCATCCCAAATTTCCATCAACGGACCATTGCATTAAGAAAAGGTGGCATGTGCATACATGGAGTACTGCGCATCACTAGAAAGCAGTGATGGACACATGAAACACGTCGCTGCATGGGAAGAACTAGAGGAAATCATGCTGAGGAAAGTAAGTCAAGCAAAAAAGGACAAGTACAACATGAGTCCGCTGAGGTAAGCGTTAAACAACATGCAAAACGGCCATAATAAAAAAGCTCCTGTAACAAACATTCCTGGGGTGAGGGCCGGGTACTGTGGCAGGGACCAGATCAAATACAGGGATACACATGGCACACAACTAAAAAGGAGATAGGGAAAGTAAAATAAATAAATAATAAAAAACGAAATGGGCAGCAGGGCACAGGGCACTAAACCAGCTCAGGGGAGGGTATTGTTTATATCTCCACAAGGAAAGAGGGACCAGACTTCAACACAGTGCTCCAAGGTCTGAATGTAACATGCCCGTGTGCAGTAGGGAATCAGTGGAAAGGTCTATGGGACCGTCCCCAATCCCATCTACTAAGTGGTCACCTGCCCTTCCCCCAGAAGAATTGATTTCAAAAGATGCAATTGAATCTGCAGCTCTGGGAGAGGGACATATCTGATCGAGCACACGAGTTCTGGTGAAGTGGGTGGGAGAGAGTGGAGCACATCCTGGTCCACCAGGCCTTGAGGATGATGACCCCAATTAGAGCAGCCAGTCCACAGAGAGGACCACATGGCCAGCCCCACTATGACGCCCCTCACTGACCCATAGCTCTACTGAGGACAACACCAGAAACACATTGTGGGAATTGCACTCGGTCTGACCCCGCCACACCGAGTCAAAACAATAGGGGGTTCAACAGAACAGCAAGGGATTGGAGCGGCGAGATAACCAAGGAATGCTGAAGGTGGACTTTGGGGCTAGGGCGTGGTGCCACAACAGACTGGACTGGGAAACACGCCTAAGGGCTTAGACATGATCCTTGAACTAACTGCAAGCTTTTCTTTCTTGCTGTGTTTTTTAATTTTTTTTTTGCGCGTGTGTGATTTTTTTTAGTTGCTGCTTTTTTCCTGTATATTGTTACTTGGTTATGTTCTGTGTTATTTTTCTGCATGTTATTATTTCCCCAGGTATGTCTAAAAAAATAGGCTGTATAGACAATCTGGAGGAGAAAACAACAGGACTGACAGTTCCGGAGGGACATGGGAGAGGGGGGGATGGGGTGAAAGGAAGCGGTGTTAACAAACCCAGGGACAAGGGAACAACAAGTGACCCAAATTCGTTGTGAGGTGGGTGTGGGAGGCCTGGTAGGGCATGATCAAGTGTAATGAATCCCAGAGGAATTGCTGAAACCCTGGTGGGGACTGAGCATGATAGTGGCACAGGAGGGAAGTTAAGGGAATTAGAGGAAGGAGCTGGGAAGCAAAGGGCATTTATAGAGGGCTAGATAAAGACATGTATATCTGCAAATTTATATGTATATATACAAGGATGGGGAAATAGATCTATGTGCCTATATTTGCAGGTTTAGTATTAAGGTAGCAGAAGGACATTGGGTCTCCACTCAAGTACTCCTTCAAGGCAAGAATACTTTGTTCTCTTAAATTGGCATTCTGTGATGCTCACCTTCCCGACACAACCGCTGCAGACAAAGCGGGTGCATAAGCAAATGTGCTGGAGAAAGCTGATGGTGCCTGGCTATCAAAAGATATAGCACCTGGGCTCTCAAATGCTTGAAGGTAAACAAGAGGCCATCTAGCTCAGAAGCAACAAAGCCCACATGGAAGAAGCACAGCAGCCTGTGCGGTCATGAGGTGTTGAAGGGATCAGGCACCATGAGAACAAAAAATCTTCTCATAGTGAACAAGGGGTGGAGTGCAGAGTGGAGACCCAAAGCCTGTTTGTCAGCCACAGGACATCCCCTTGCAGAGGGGTCTAGAGGAAGAGATGAGCCAATCAAGGTGCGATGTAGCACCGATGAAACATACAACTTTCCTCTAGTTCCTAATTGCTTCCACCTCGCCCCCCACTATCATGATCCCAATTCTACCTTGCAAGTCTGGCTACACCAGAGGATGTACACTGGTAAAGATACCAACTGGAAACACAGGGAATCCAGGGCAGATGATCCCTTCAGCACCTGTGGTCTGAGTGGCTATATTGAGAACGTAGAGGGAAGGTGGGTTGGAAAGGGGGAACCGAAACAATGATCTATATGTGACCTCCTCCCTGGGAGATGGGCAACGGAAAAGTGGGTGAGGGGAGAGGTCAGAAAGAGCAAGATGTGACAAAATAATCATTTATAACTTATCAAGGGTGCATGCGGGAGGGGGGAGCGAGGAGGGAGGGGAAAATGAGGAGCTGATGATGCCAGGGGCTTACGTGCAGAACAAATGTTTTGAGGATGATGAGCGCAATGAATATAAGGTTGTGCTTTACACAATTGATGTCTGTATGGATTGTGGTAATAATTGTATGAGCTCCTAATAAAATTAAACAAAATGGAATCACAGATTTGACAAATATATCAACTGCAATGGAGACTCTTTTGAAGGTGATGAGCTTGTTTTGTAATAGTAATAATAATGAAATACTTTAAAAATCAGTTTTGAGGGGGGATATGCCCTCATACTTGAATTATCTCTATCTTTATGTTTCCCTTTGAATTTTGCAGGACTTTTCATTTGCAAGGTGCATCCTTCTGACATTCTAATTCTGATTGGATAGTACACTTCTGCAACGATTGCTTCCCACGTTGAGTGGTGCCCCACTTGCAAAGGAAGACTGCTGAGGCTCCCCTCCTGAAGGCTTTACTCCCGTCCCCGTACCTGTTTCAATGGACTCATTCTCAAAAGCAGCCCTTTGGTCATATTTAGGGTGTCTTCAGACCCAATGCATCTATCCTGTAGCATTAAGATAAGATTCTGCTACCATTCGGAATCTGGCGAGCTTTCCGGGAAACTCTCAGGAGCTATATCTACAGATGTGGGCTACTAGTCCTTTCTTCATCCCCTCTTCTCAGTCTTTCAGTTGGTCATGCAGGGGTGACTAGTGTGTTGTAATCTCAAAGCTAGGTGACTAGCATTTCAAATTCTAGTAATGTAACCTGAAGTTAACAGGTTTCAGCACAGTTTGCAGGGACAGTCATGAGATAGCAAAATGCAAAATTGGGTGACTTAGAAGGACACATATTTGTCCCACTCCGTGAATAATGGAATTGAAAGTCAGGGTATTCTCATTGCTAATGAGATCTGTGAGAGAGCATCTGTTCCATGAGATTCCCTGTTGTTGTTGTTGTTGTTATTGTTGATAGGTGCCATGGAGCCAGCTCTAAACAATAGATCTCTAACAATGCACCACAGAGGGAAACACTGCATGCTCCTGAGAGATCCCCACAGTTGTTCCTGTGGCCACACCCATCGATGCAGACAATGGAATTGATGGCATCTGACAACAAGGAGAAACACAACCATTCCACAGAATGGGATCCCATCTGATTCACTCATCTCCATTGTCATACCTTCCTGGATCAGATAATCCTTTGATAAGGATGCCCGAGGGCATGGCCAGAAACCTATATATTCGGACCTTAGGAAGGCACCCAGAGTCTGTTGCTCACTCTGGACCTTGCTTTGCTTTGGCCTCAGTCGACCAACCAACAGCTCTAGGACCTTCCATCCCTTGTCAGCCTTATTGGTAGACCACCTTGGGTTGAGCTTCTTCAAGAATCTGTTATTTGACCTGCTGATCTGGGATATCTCAGTGCCCACTTGTGTTCGTCATCAGAAGCTCCAGCCTCAAGTCGTCAAGACTTGGAGCAGACCAGCCTCCACAACCACCACCTGCACAGGTAAGGAATGCGACTAGAAAGGTCTAAGAGGTTTCTGAAGAGTTAAGGAAGGATTCCTACCCTTGTCTCTCAGGTGGTCGTACTCTGATAGCTTGCTAGCGGAGGGAACAGTGATAAAGAGCAAGGTCCCCAGAGGTTGAGATGGGGGTGGTGCCGGCAACCATGGTCTCCAGCAGAAGAAAGCCGAGGAGATTGGGACCAGACTAGGTCATGCTTGTCACTGTCGAACATCCTGTGGTTTGGGACCAACAATCCCATGAGCACTAACAACAACTGTTTGCATTTGTCGCTGTGGGGTGTATGCAATACGTTTCTTTTACATCGGCACTGAGCTCATTTCCGCTTGATGCATATTTTGCACACTGCGTCTTTCCTGGCAAATTGTTATTAGTTCAATTCTTGAGTAGTATTCAGTATTTGCATTATTGTGTTCTTTGATCCCTTGTCTCCTTCTACCTTGAGCATCGATTACAGAAGGATGTCGTATGAAATTCCATCTTTTCTCTGATTCCCATGTTATCCATTGGTCCAGTGGTGAGGATTTTTCTTAAATAACCTTGTTCTGAAATGGCTCATAGCTATGTCATAGGCAGGCTGTGAGTATAACCCTGGAAATACATTTATTCTGGGAGGCAGATGAGGACTTGAACATCTCGTTGTCTGCATTTTGTAGCAGTCCATGTGCAGAGAGTTCTCAGAGGTTCAGAGCAGATTTCAGGAGGATGTAGAACTATGGTGGTTATCTTGGCTCTGATCAGGTGGATCGTGGCTATTAGTAGAAGGGACTAGAAGTGTGCTTACTATTTTATTGATTATTCCAAAGTGTTTGACTGTGGGGATAATAACAAGGTATGAATACCATTAAGGAAAAATAATGGGGTAGTCTTGGTGGCTTAGTGTTTATGCCTTGGGCTGTAATCTGAAAGACTGGCAGTACAGAATCAGTGGGCACTTGGTGGAAAAGACCGGGCTAGCTACGTCTGTAAGAGTTACCATCTTGGAAACTCATGGGGGCAGTTCTACCCTGTCCTATAGCATCCTTGTGAGTAGGCACTGACTAGATGGAAGTGAGTGTGTTTTGTTGGAGTGGTGTAATGTCAAGAGAATGAGCTTTCTATACTGGGTGAAGGAGGCAGGATTAGCACATACAGCGTACTGTGCACAACTCTTTACCAATGAGGACGTTAAGCGAATAGCACAGGAGTGGAATTGAGAGGAGATTGCTGTTGTTGTAATTAGATTCCGTGGGGTGAGTTCTGACTCCTCGGGACCCCACAGGCAAGAGAAGGAGACAGTGCATGGCCCTGCACTGTCCTCACAATGGTTTCTGTGATTTACCCGATTCTGAAAGCCACTTGAGGGACTTCCTGTATTTCCCTGCCCCCTATACGTGAGCACGCATCACGCTCTGCTCTAGGCACTGGTCTCTCCTGACCACACAGCCCAAGTATGCCTCCACAGGGTGCTCTGGTCATCCTTTATCAAAGGCATAGGTCTTTGTCATGGGAGAGCTCTGTGCTGCTTTCCGGATTCCTCCCCAGCACAAGGGGAATACATGTATTCTTGGAGCTTCCTTCTTCAGTGTCAAATGATGTGTAAGTGAGGCAATTGAAAATACCATGCTTCAGTCAGGCATACCTTATTCCTCGAAGTAACATCTTTGTGTTTCAGTGCTCTGAAGGGGCAAAATCTTGAGACTGGCCAAGGACTGAGCAGTGTTTCCTTCTGTTTAGCATAGCAACCCTTTGGAACCCAACAAACCACATGGTACTTTCCCACAATAAAGTGCCTTGTGCCGATTTACCTAAGGCAACACATCATGTGACCTCTTCACTGCTGCTTCCATGAAAACTTGTTGTGGAAAGAAGCAGGACAGACTCTCTGACAACTTCACGATCTTTTCTCCATGTCTCATACGACCTCTTGTTCTGGCTGTGAGGATGTGGGTCTTGTTGCATTCAGTGATAATCCATACCGATAGTAAAATTAACAAAGGGTTAAGAGCAAAGGAATCTCACGGTGTTGTAGATTATGCAGAGTTGATATGGGAATCACCTGACTCTGTTCAGGACATCTCTGACTTGGTTTCCTTAGGAAGGGCTCCCATTAGGGGATTGATTAGAGAGGTAGGTTGGGCTGTGTGGATGCCTGGCTTCACGGAGAGTGTTTACAGATGATTCATGAGTCACCTGAGAGGGAAGCTATGATATGCCCTCACAGTTTGTGGTAGGTCATCTTGAGCATGTCCATCTTAAAACATGCATCTTGGGCTGTCGAGTGTGGCAAGAGGTGGCAGGTGAGCCTGGGTTTAGCAACGAGGAGGGTTTTGAGGTTTGGCTGGCCAGGTGCCAGGCATATCAGCATGATAATCGTGGACAAGAGGGTCTCCATCGCTGCACCCTGAACATCTCTCTCTCTCCCTCCCTTAGGTGCAGGGACGACGGACTCCAGGATGGCTGAGCAGAAGAAGCTGCTGCTCGGCAATACTGTGCTGCCCTCTGAGTCGATGAAGGTGGTGGCCGAGTCCATGGGCATCGCCCAGATTCAGGAGGATGCCTGCCAGCTGCTGGCAGACGAGGTCAGCCACCGCATCAAGGAAATTGCACAGGATGCTTTGAAGTTCATGCACATGGGGAAGAGGCGGAAGCTGACTATCAGCGACATTGACTACGCCCTGAAACTGAAGAACGTGGAGCCGCTGCACGGCTTCCACGCGCAGGAGTCCATTCCCTTCTGTTTGGCGTCCGGTGGGGGCCAGGAGCTTTACTTCTATGAGGAGAAGGAGGTGGACCTGAGCGCCATCATTGCGGCCCCGCTGCCCCGGGTGCCCCTGGACGTCTGCCTCAAGGCTCATTGGTTGAGCATTGAAGGGTGCCAGCCAGCCATCGCGGAAAACCCAGCCCCAGCTCCCCCAGAGCAGCAGAAGGCCCAGGCCACAACAGCTCGGAGGTGGGCCAAGCCAGGCCAGGAAGACGACTGGCCCCTGAAAGGCAAAGGTCAAGGGGCCGCTTCGGTGGGCAGCAAAGGAAAAGAGAAGAAGGCGCCACCCTTGCTGCGAGGGACCCATTTGCGGCTCAAACCCCGAGGCGCCCACGAGCTGTCTGTGGAGCAGCAGCTGTATTACAAGGAGGTCACGGAAGCCTGTGTGGGGTCGCATGAGGCCAAGAGAGCGCAAGCTCTTCAGAGCCTCGCTACGGACCCGGGGCTCCATCAGATGCTGCCGAGATTCAGTGCCTTCATCTCGGAGGGGGTCCGCGTGAACGTGGCCCAGAACAACCTGGCCCTGCTCCTCTGCCTGATGCGCATGGTCAAGGCGCTGATGGACAACCCGACACACGATCTGGAACAATACATGCACCAGTTGATCCCCTCGGTGATGACCTGCGTCGTGAGCAGGCAGCTGTGTCTGCAACCCGAAGTGGACAATCACTGGGGCCTCCGGGACTTTGCTGCCAGCCTGGCGGCCCAGATCTGCAAACATTTCAGCAGCAACACTAACAACATCCAGTCTCGGATCGCCAAGACCTTCATGAAGGGCTGGGTGGATGCAAACACCCCATGGACAACTCGATACGGCTGCATTGCAGGCTTGGCCGAGCTGGGACACCATGTGATTAAGACGCTGATCCTGCCACAGCTGCAGCAGGAGGGGGAGCGCATCCGCAGCGTCCTGGAAGGCCCGGTGCTGAGCACCATGGACCGCATCGCAGCTGACCGCGTGCAGAGCCTGCTCCTGAAGCACTGTGCCCCAGTTCTGGCAAAGCTGCGCCAGCCGCCTGACCATGAGGATGCTTATCGGACAGAATTCAGCTTCCTCGGGCCCCTTCTCTGCTCCCACGTGGCCAAGGCCCGGGCCCAGGCCACTCTGCAGGCTCAGCAGGTCAGTAGGACAATGCTGACTATCACCCAGCCCAGGCCCACGCTCACCCTCTCCCAGAAGCCTCAGACTGGCCCTCGGACCTCTGGCTCGCTGAAGGTGCCCGGCTCCATCGTGCTGCCCAAACACACACCGGTGGTCGCCAGAGCTTCTGCAGCCCCTCCTCCAACCAAGGTCATGGTCATGTCTTCATCACCCAGTGCTACATCTGCCCAACAGGTCCTGTCCATCCGCCGCTCAGCTCCTGGTTCCGGCTCCACTACCACGTCCCCGAGCACCACCACTGTGACCAGAGAGCAGCCCATTGTCAAGCTGGTCTCCAAAGCCCCAGCAGAGCAATACATTGTGCTGCCTCTGCCCCCGACCGGGGCGGGCAAAGGCACCCCTGCTTTACATCCTTGCTCAGTTCCTAGGGGCTCCTCATAGCCGTTTCCTCTTGGGGACAGCACCCTATGGGGAGGTCGGGCGAGGGGGGAAGGCAAAAGCAAGACCTTGGGGAGAGGCCCCCTCCAGTCCTAGGGCCCCTGACATCCAATGGCTCCCCAATCCCTGGACCCTGCTTCCCTGAGCCTGCGTGAGGATGCTGATCCACCCCTGCTCACTGCGCTCTGTCCCTCTGGTTTACACGTGCACACGTGTACACACAGGAAAGGGAATTGAAGCCTTCCCCCACAGCATGTTATTTGAAGACATTGTACAGTTCCTCACAATAAAAGTCTGGTTTCTAAAAATATGTTCATGTATACATTTGGTTTCGCATGTCTGTCCTTCCTAGTCTCTCCTTTCGTGCGTGTCTTCTCTTTCATAAGGACAGGGGACTCCAGGAAAACACAAATCGTATCACACTACAATACCATAGGAACTTAATGTCATCAAGCACCTGTTTGAACAGAGTTTCATCTACATGATTGCAGGAACAGATTTCAAGATATGTTTTCGGTGTTGCACCTCAGTCAATGAAGATCTGATGCTATGGGAGAAATAAAGGATTCCAGAGAGTACATGGTTTGGGGCTCCTTTTACATAATGAGCTGTTATGAATACTCTGCTGCTTCGGGCCTCTCAAAAGGCTTGAAAAGCAAAGAGCTGAGTAAGAGAACTAAGGGGTTCTGAGCCTAAGCCTTGGTATTTTCTCTTTTACAAAAAATCATTTTATTGGGGGTCATGCAACTCTTATCACAATCCATACACACATCAGTTGTTAAAAGCACATCTGTACATTCATTGACCTCATCATTCACAAAACGTTTGCTCTCCACTTCAGTCCCTGGCTTCAGGTCCTCATTTTTTCCCTTCCCTCCCCAGTACCCCCTCCCTCATGAACACTTGATGATTTATCAATTATTATTTTGTCATATCTTGCCCCGTCCGGCATCTCCCTTAACCCCCTTTTCTGTTGTCCATCCCCCAGGGAAGAGGTCACAGGGAGATCCTTGTAATCGATTCCCTCTTTCCAATCCACTCTCCCTCTACCTTCCCCGTATGGCCACTCACACCACTGGTCCTGAAGGGATCCTCTGTTCTGGACTCCCTGTGTTTCCAGTTCCTTTATGTACCAGTGTACATCCTCTAGTCTAGCCTACTTGCAAGGTAGAATTCAGATGATGATAGTTGAGGGGGTGGCGCGGGGTGGGAAGGAAGCATTTAAGAACTAGAGGACAGTTGTATGTTTCATATTTGCTACATCGCACTTTGACTGGCTCATCTCCTCCCCTGGACCCCTCTGCAAGGTGATCTCCAGTGTCCTGCAGTAGCCCTTCGGTCTCCTCTCTGCACTCCCCACCTCATTCACGATGGTAAGATTTTTTTGTTTGATGCCTGATACCTGATCCCTTCAACACCTCGTGATCACACAGGCTGCTGTGCCTCTTCCAAGTGGGCTGTGTTGCTTCTGAGCCACATGGCCACTTTTGTACCCTCAAGCTTTCAAGATCCCAGACATTATCTCTTTTGATAGCCAGGCACCATCAGCTTTCTTCGCCACATGGGCTTATGCACCCACTTTGTCTTCAGCGGTTGTGTCGGGAAGGTGAGCATCATAGTGTGCCAATTTAATAGAAGAAAGTATTCTTGCATTGAGGGAATACTTGAGTGGAGGTCCCATGTCCTTCTGCTACCTTAGCAATAAACCTATAAATATAGGCACATAGATCTTCCTCCCCATCCGCATATATAAATATATTTGCAGATATACATGTCTTTATCTCGACCTCCATAAACGCCATCCAGGGATGAACATAAAGGATTGGTGAGTATTACAGTTCCCCGCCGAGCAGACAAACACGGGAATACTAATAGTTCCAAAGTTAACTAGAGATTTAGCTAAGCACCCTTGGAATCCACACCAAGGTCACGTAGAGTTGAGAGGCAACACTATAGAAGCATGCTAAAGCTGACTTGTCAGAATGAACGCCATTTGATCACTTTTTAAAACTCCTCCTGACCCAACCCCCACCTCTCTTCCCAGATTGCACTTTGTAGTCAAAATATCCTTCACAATCTCGATCATTCCCAGAAAGTACCCTACTAAGTACCATCAGAGACTGCATGGACTTACTGTGACCCTGAGGGGAGATGAGCGGGCGCGTGAGCCGAGGACCATGGGGTGACCACTTCCCACCCACACTCAGCCTCTGGGGAAAGAGGCGAGAGCTGCCCCAGCCCGACAAATGGTGGCTGAGACTCCACTCATGGTCACTGATTCAGGAAGAAGGGCCACCCATCAGCACAGCGGACTGGTCTACCCCATGCACTGTGCTCATCCCCACCCTGGGCTGTGAGCTCACAGCGGTGAGGCTGTGCAAGTAATGAGACTCCAGACTCACCCAGGAAATCAATCACAGAGCCTGCCCCAGACTGAATTCAACACTCACTGTCCACCTAATGGTCATCCATGGCAACGCTCAGTATATATCCCGGCCAGGGACTGGAGGGGTGAGGTTTCCTGGTGCTGGTTAGATGCCCATGTGCCAGCCTCCATCTGATAACAAGCCTGGCCAAGCCTATTCCAACTCTACCGGAGTGTGAGAATCCCTGTCCTAGGGCCCCCAAGGCCACCGAGGTTTTTGAGAACTCCCCCCGCCCCCCGCACCAGTGGGCTGTGCCTCTCCTGCCTGCCAGACGACAGCAGGCTGGGAGCTGCTGGGAGCCACATGGTCCAGACAACCCTGTGGCTGTGGTCAGCCAGCTTCCCCAACATGTGTGCACACAGCACCAGGCAAGGACCACCCTGTCCTTTCTGAGATGGCCTGGTTCTCTCCCGAGACCCCCTGGTCCACCTCCTCCCGGGGAGTTGTTGCTCGTGACGAACTGACCCTGAGGAACAACAGCAACTTGTGAATGACAGTGGGGAAAGGGGCAAGGGGCCGGTATGGGGATGCTCCCCAGGCCTGAGGAAGCTGGGAATAACACACAATTATGGGACATGCCCACCCCGAGACTCGCCCCAGGCCCCAAGGCATATCTGACTAACTTACCTTCTGGAGCCTCTAAGGGGAGGGAATGACCAGAAACAGGCCAACAGCCAGACCAGAGGTAGGACCCAAATGGGGAAGGAATCACACAGCCCCAGATGGGGTCATCCTGAGTGGCTGCGGTGGGCCCATTACCCACCGACTAGCAAAGAGACAGGAAGAGGGCCAAAGGGGATAGGCCGAGAGGAGCAACGCAGCCACAAGGGCGCATTGGTCCCAGATGTGGGGAGACCAGGAAGGGTTCTGCTCTGGGCCTTTGGTCAGCTCCACGGACCCAAATCAGACGCGCTGGCCAGAGCCAGCCCCCAGGACAGAGAAGAACAACCCTGGAGGGAGGCCAAGAAGCAGACTGCCACCACCGTCTAAAACGAGGTTGGGGAGTTTCAACCACCAGACTCCACTAGCTGGGCAGAGGCGAAGTGGGCGGGAGGAGCAGCCTCCATATTCTTGGAGCAGCTCAGGGATGCGGGAACACTGCTGGCCCTGGGCACTGCAGGGCACCAGCGAATGGGGGCAGAGTCCTTCCTCGTCTAGTGTAGAGGCTCGGGGCTTGATGACCCACAGGGTTTGCGTGCATTATTTTTGTACGGGTAGCTGATGCAACCCAAAAGCAGATGCCAGCAGGTGGTCCCACTGCCACAAGCAGCTCAGCTGCTGGTCCAGGATGGTCGTGCCCATGGTGAGTGTGTTGACAACGACAGAATTTGCACTGAACTCCCAGGATGTGGGCATGTTGTCCCCAGAGGCAGGGAGCAGGGTTTTGGGGGGAGCTGTCAGGACTCCAGCTCCTCTGGTCACAAGAATGGCGTGGCCTCCATGGTGAGGGGAGAACCAGAGGCTCAGGTCAGGGAAGTGACACACATCCCACCCCTCAGTCTGGATAGCCAGACTCACAGGATAAATCCACATCATGAGCCTTTCTCCATCCCAGGGCACACACCTTCTCCCCGCTCTTCCCATCTGAGATGTAGACCTGGGAGGAGACAGAGACACCTGGGTCAACACAGTGTGCATGTGTATAAGTGCCTAGTACGGGAAGATTGGGAAGACACTTCTTTTTTTTTTTTCAGTTTCAGAACATTTTCTTTCTTTCTTTTTTTTCCTGTCCATTCTGCTTTTATTTCCCTTCTGTCTCTTTTTTTTAAAAAACAATCTATTAGGGGCTCATACAACTCTTATCACAGTCCATACATATTCATACATCAATTGTATAAAGCACATCTGTACATTTTTGCCATAATCATTTTCTTTTTTTCTCCTCTTTTCTTTTTTTACATTTTATTATGTACTCATACAACTCTTATCACAATCCATACGTGTACATACATCAATTGTATAAAGCACATCCGCACATTCCCTGCCCCAATCATTCTCAAAGCATTTGCTCTCCACTTAAGCCCTTTGCATCAGGTTCTCTTTTTTTTTCCCCTCCCTCCCAGCTCCCCCCTCCATCATGTGCCCTTGGTAATTTATACATCGTTATTTTGTCATATCTTGCCCTATCTGGAGTCTCCCAAACCCCTCTCTCTGCCGTCACTATCCCAGGGAGGAGGTCACATGTGGATCCTTGTAATCAGTTCCCCCTTTCCAACCCACTCACCCTCCACTCTCCCAGCATCGTCCCTTACACCCTTGGTCCTGAAGGTATCATCCACCCTGGATTCGCTCTGACTCCAGCCCTCATATGTACCAGTGTACAGCCTCTGTCCTATCCAGCCCTGCAAGGTAGAATTCGGATCATGGTAGTTGGGGGAAGAAGCATCCAGGATCTGGGGGGAAAGCTGTGTTCTTCATCGGTACTACCTCGCACCCTAATTACCCCATCTCCTCTCCTAAACCCCTCTATGAGGGGATCTACATTGGCCAACACTTGGGCCTTGGGTCTCCACTCTGCACTTCCCCCTTCATTCAATATGGTATATATATATATACATACACACATCTCTCTCTTTTTTTTTTTTTGCATGATGCCTTATACCTGGTCCCTTTGGCACCTTGTGATCGCACTGTCCCGTGTGCTTCTTCCAAGTGTGCTTTTTTGCTTCTGAGCTAGATGGCTGCTTGTTCACCTTTAAGCCTTTAAGACCCCAGACACTATCTCTTTTGATAACCGGGCACCATCAGCTTTCTTCACCACATTTGCTTATGCACCCATTTGTCTTCAGCGATCCTATCATGGAGGTGTGCAGTCAATGATATGATTTTTTGTTCTTTGATGCCTGGTAACTGATCCTTTTGGGACCACTCGATCACACAGCCTGGTGTGTTCTTCCATGTGGACTTTGTTCCTTCTGAGCTAGATGGCCGCTTGTTTATCTTCAAGACTTTAAGACCCAGTCACTATCTCTTTTGATAGCCGGGCACCATCAGCTTTCTTCACCACATTTACTTGTTCACCCACTTTGACTCCAGCAGTTGTGTCGGGAGAGTGAGCATCACAGAGTTCCAATTTAATAAAAGAAGGTATTCATGCATTGAGGGAGTATTTGAGTAGAGGTCCAAGGTCCTTCTGCCACCTCAATCCTTAACCTATAATGCCCTTAACAAGATGAATTGCACAATGGTTCCAAGAATGTTATCGACATGAACAAGGATTGGGAGGGTGGTCCTAGAATATGCAGTGGGTTTTTTTTCTGCTTGACTTTGACACAATGTGTCATGTTCTAGGGTACAAAAGATCCCCATTTTGAATACAGTGGAAAGGGAATATTGATTAAGTAGCAAAAAAGACAGAGACAACAGAAGGACAGAGATATATCATCTGGAAGAGGGAACCCACCAACGTGAGTTGGAAATGGTGCTCTGCGGTTCAGAACTGAGACTCAAGATACATAGGGAATGGGGGAGCTGTGAGGAAACTTTCACAAAAGCAAGATTGGAGGCAGATCAATACATCACAGTAGCAGGTGTGACCACAGAAGCAGAGAAGGTGCTATGATGAAAATACATAGATCGTTAGATAGAAGAACATACAAGATTGGCAGGGCCTTTCGATCAAAGCAGTCAGGGCCAAACGGATAGAGCGTGACTGACGACTCCAACCCTCTGTGACTTCCCCAGACATGTAGCCTCCACCAAGAGCTCACCTATGCAAGCTCTTTGGGAGACACGCTGCCTGCTTTGTCTGGGCAAAGAAGGCTGGAGTCTCTCCACTCTCCAAGGCATTTTCCCACAGGGCAAGATTGCCTCCATCTCTGCTCAGGGACCAGACAGCATTCGGTGGAGGCTTAATCTATGGGAGGAGACTACAAATGGATTTTGGGCAGCCACTGCCATCCATGCCCTTTTGCAATCTAGGGTGCTGACAATTAAGTTGTAATGAGGGTCTTGATGGCACCTAACGAGACCAATGCAGCCGTGCCACCTGATTGAATGACAAATTATGCAATCGCCTCCAATCTGATATCAGCTTGGAGCAAGAAGTGGGTGGAAAGAAATTCCCTACGGGTGTGGTCTAAAGTCAAAAGATGGGGATGTTCTTGCGATACAAATACTCTTTTGGTCATTGTGCATCCTGCTTGTACTTTTCCATCTAGCTGAGAAACAAACACCTGGAATCTTAAGTCGGCTGGCTGGCATCTTCTGGCCCAATTTGAGTTCATCTGCTTCAACACGGTGCTGTTTGAGCTGCTCGTCTTGGATAGTATCTCTGAACGTCCATGAATGAGTAGAAGCCTCCAGCCTGAAGCGTAGCCCAGTGCCTTTGGTCAGGCTAGTCTACAAAACTTCTATGTAGGGGTCAGGGTTGTGACAGGAAAAGCCTTACTGTTAAGTAAGGACCCTGAATTTGGATCCTGGGACCACCAGCCTAGCTGTCTCTCAAGAATGGACCACACCTTCCCTGCAAACACACATCAGAATTTCCTTGGAACAGACCTATCAGCATGGCCAGCTGCAACCACCAAGCTTTTGGACCTTGCAAGCCAGAGCTTGCTCCAGAATGGGGCCTCTGCCATTGATCCCCTAGAGTGGTTACCTACAGAACTCTTCCCACCACTGTTCAAGGAAGCCATTGCCAGGAAGTGCAGCCAGACACTGAAGGCGAAGGTGGTCACCTGGTCCTTCACCTGTCTTCCCTTGGGAAGTGTGATGTCACCTACACAGCCTGACCTGCACATCCTACAGGTTGTGCTGGATGGTCTTGATGTCCTGATGGCACAGACAATTTGCCACCGCAGATGCAAACGACCAGTGCTGGAATAACGAAAATACACTGATATCGCCATTGAGAACCTGGGGTCTGGACCTTACACCACCTACTGTGCATACTCCTCTCAAGAACCAGAAGACAGCCAAGTCCCTAGGAAACTCAAAAAATCAAACATTCAAGGACTGAGAAGAAGCTCTGGCCCCCCTTTCACTTACTGGTAGACCTGAAGAATTGGGTAGACCTGGAAAAGAGGGAAGTAGAATTCTCAGATTCAGCATCAGGCCCAAGTGCAAATCAAAGCTGACCAGGGTAGACACGTCCCAGGTACCCCTTACTATTAGCTCCTGGACACAGTCCAGGCAAACCACCTTGAGGATCTTGTCAATCAGTTCAAATTGGTGCAGTATGGTCTCAAAATTCAACTTGGCACAGCACAGATGCAGTAGCTCTTTCCTGGGTTCCACCCTCTCAGTGAGGAGGTTGAGGGAGTCATGTAGGCCCGAATTCTCTCTGCTCTATCAGCACCTGCAAGGGGGCCCAGAGCTGATCATCAATCCCTGAGCCTTTGACTTTTAGCATCTTCCTAGGGACTTGGATGTCTTCTGGTTTTCCTGTCATGAGCCCACACAGTACCTCACCCAGGTTCCAGAATCCAGGTCCTCTATGGTGATACGGGTATGTTTTCAGAAATCCAGGACTTGGAGTTTACATCTGCAGGGACGAATCTTTTGTGCCAGCTGGACATCGAGCCTATCCAGCCATCCAGAACCACCTCTAGGATGTATTGTTTAAGTTTCAAAACCATCCTCAGAAGCCCTAAGGGAAGAAAGCTGAAGGGCCAGGTCCCCACCAAGGCCTACAATGTCTGGCTGCACCTCCTGGCATTGGCTGCCATGAACAGTGGTAAGAGAAGTTCTGTAGGCCAATACTCCAGAAGGTCAATGGCAGAGGCCTCATTCTGTAGAACACTTTGGAATGCAAGGCTCAGGAACTTGGGCGGGTTCTGGCTGGTCATGCTGACGACTCTGTTCCACAGAAATTCTGATACGTGACTGCAGAAGGGGTTCTGATGAGGCCCCAAGTGACATCCAGGCAGGTAGTCCCAAGATTCCAAAATCAGGTTATTTCCTTAGATCCTCAGGAATATGTGCACGACTTTCTAGTCAGACTTCTCATTTACTCTGAAGTTTTTGAGATTAGCCAAAGCCCTGGGTAAGATTTCAGGCTGGAGGCTTCTCCTGATTAATGTAGGTACAGGATGAAATAGCCCCCATCAGCAGGTCAATCAGAACTTTGTTGAAGCAGATGAATGTAGGAGGCATCTGCTGATCAAGGTGTTTCCTGAAAGGTGACTAATGAATCCCCAGTGCCTCTGTGTCTTTGCAGACAAAAGCATTGCACAATGACTGTGATTTGTGACCTTACTGCTAAAAGCATTGAGAGATAACTCAATTATTTAAGATCTCTTTTCAGATTCTTTTGCATCTTGCATATCCCTGTGACAGTCTTTGAACTCAGTGCTTTTATTATTCTAAGGTGAAGAGAGTGTGACTAGTTAAGTGACATTTGCATAGATAAGAGTTTGGGATGTTTTCTCAGTTCTTTGATGTTGTTTTGTAACCATCCCATGTAAGAAGAGTATAAAAAACAAGCTTTGAATATATATACTCAGGACTTCAGTCCATCAGACTGTCTTCCTCAGGATCCCATACTTTGCACATATCTTTCTTTTCCTTTCTTCCGCACGCCTCATTTGGGACCCAGCTTGATGCGGGATAGCTGCTCTAATCCCCGCAGATGTACTCCAGTTGTAACAGGGAGATGAGAACAGCTGATTCAAGATTCCAGAGGTGATTGCTCGAGTGGGAGGCAAAGAAGAAGCAGGATCTACAATGAGCATTTCTGTATTTCCAGACAGTTCAAATCTATTGGCTAGGGCCCACACCGAAAGGAAATTTCTTTTTAACCTGTCATCTGCCCTAAGCATTGTGTGATTGCATCGTGCAGAATGGCTGCACTGCTCTTGTTAGGTGCCATCAACACACTTGCGACAACATCACAACGTGAATTTTGAGCGCCCGGGTTCGCAAGAAGGTTTGGATGGCAGTGGTAGCCCTCATTCGGTTTGTCCTGTCCTCACGTCAATTGAGAGTCTGTTGGGTGCTTTGTGGTCCATGACCCGGGGTGAGGATAATTCTGGGAGAATGCCTTGGCGACCGGATTGCCTACATCCATCTCTGTCCATCTCAGGGAAGCAGAGTGGCTCTTACAGGGCTTGAATAGGTGTGTTCTTCTCCTTTTTGGAAAAAGGGGCTTTTATTGGGGTCTCTTACTAACTTTCCAGACATCAATTTAATCAAGCATATGTGTACACAGTTTGTCATCATCACAAAGGTGTGTTCTTGATGGAGTCACATGACTGGGGGAAGTACAGCTGTGGCATAGGGATGAGTCATGCTCTATTGTTTTGGGGCCTGCTTGCCTTGATCAAATGGCTCTGAACAAATCCTTGTAAGCTCTTCTTTCTGACAATGTATGCATCCCAATCATCGGCCCTTCCCCCCTTCATATACCCAGAAGAGGCAAGAACCAAACTAAGGCCAGACATCTGTGCTCCGATGTTCATTGCGGTACCGTTCGCATTTGGATGGAGTTGGAAGCATCCCAAATTTCCATCAACGGACCATTGCATTAAGAAAAGGTGGCATGTGCATACATGGAGTACTGCGCATCACTAGAAAGCAGTGATGGACACATGAAACACGTCGCTGCATGGGAAGAACTAGAGGAAATCATGCTGAGGAAAGTAAGTCAAGCAAAAAAGGACAAGTACAACATGAGTCCGCTGAGGTAAGCGTTAAACAACATGCAAAACGGCCATAATAAAAAAGCTCCTGTAACAAACATTCCTGGGGTGAGGGCCGGGTACTGTGGCAGGGACCAGATCAAATACAGGGATACACATGGCACACAACTAAAAAGGAGATAGGGAAAGTAAAATAAATAAATAATAAAAAACGAAATGGGCAGCAGGGCACAGGGCACTAAACCAGCTCAGGGGAGGGTATTGTTTATATCTCCACAAGGAAAGAGGGACCAGACTTCAACACAGTGCTCCAAGGTCTGAATGTAACATGCCCGTGTGCAGTAGGGAATCAGTGGAAAGGTCTATGGGACCGTCCCCAATCCCATCTACTAAGTGGTCACCTGCCCTTCCCCCAGAAGAATTGATTTCAAAAGATGCAATTGAATCTGCAGCTCTGGGAGAGGGACATATCTGATCGAGCACACGAGTTCTGGTGAAGTGGGTGGGAGAGAGTGGAGCACATCCTGGTCCACCAGGCCTTGAGGATGATGACCCCAATTAGAGCAGCCAGTCCACAGAGAGGACCACATGGCCAGCCCCACTATGACGCCCCTCACTGACCCATAGCTCTACTGAGGACAACACCAGAAACACATTGTGGGAATTGCACTCGGTCTGACCCCGCCACACCGAGTCAAAACAATAGGGGGTTCAACAGAACAGCAAGGGATTGGAGCGGCGAGATAACCAAGGAATGCTGAAGGTGGACTTTGGGGCTAGGGCGTGGTGCCACAACAGACTGGACTGGGAAACACGCCTAAGGGCTTAGACATGATCCTTGAACTAACTGCAAGCTTTTCTTTCTTGCTGTGTTTTTTAATTTTTTTTTTGCGCGTGTGTGATTTTTTTTAGTTGCTGCTTTTTTCCTGTATATTGTTACTTGGTTATGTTCTGTGTTATTTTTCTGCATGTTATTATTTCCCCAGGTATGTCTAAAAAAATAGGCTGTATAGACAATCTGGAGGAGAAAACAACAGGACTGACAGTTCCGGAGGGACATGGGAGAGGGGGGGATGGGGTGAAAGGAAGCGGTGTTAACAAACCCAGGGACAAGGGAACAACAAGTGACCCAAATTCGTTGTGAGGTGGGTGTGGGAGGCCTGGTAGGGCATGATCAAGTGTAATGAATCCCAGAGGAATTGCTGAAACCCTGGTGGGGACTGAGCATGATAGTGGCACAGGAGGGAAGTTAAGGGAATTAGAGGAAGGAGCTGGGAAGCAAAGGGCATTTATAGAGGGCTAGATAAAGACATGTATATCTGCAAATTTATATGTATATATACAAGGATGGGGAAATAGATCTATGTGCCTATATTTGCAGGTTTAGTATTAAGGTAGCAGAAGGACATTGGGTCTCCACTCAAGTACTCCTTCAAGGCAAGAATACTTTGTTCTCTTAAATTGGCATTCTGTGATGCTCACCTTCCCGACACAACCGCTGCAGACAAAGCGGGTGCATAAGCAAATGTGCTGGAGAAAGCTGATGGTGCCTGGCTATCAAAAGATATAGCACCTGGGCTCTCAAATGCTTGAAGGTAAACAAGAGGCCATCTAGCTCAGAAGCAACAAAGCCCACATGGAAGAAGCACAGCAGCCTGTGCGGTCATGAGGTGTTGAAGGGATCAGGCACCATGAGAACAAAAAATCTTCTCATAGTGAACAAGGGGTGGAGTGCAGAGTGGAGACCCAAAGCCTGTTTGTCAGCCACAGGACATCCCCTTGCAGAGGGGTCTAGAGGAAGAGATGAGCCAATCAAGGTGCGATGTAGCACCGATGAAACATACAACTTTCCTCTAGTTCCTAATTGCTTCCACCTCGCCCCCCACTATCATGATCCCAATTCTACCTTGCAAGTCTGGCTACACCAGAGGATGTACACTGGTAAAGATACCAACTGGAAACACAGGGAATCCAGGGCAGATGATCCCTTCAGCACCTGTGGTCTGAGTGGCTATATTGAGAACGTAGAGGGAAGGTGGGTTGGAAAGGGGGAACCGAAACAATGATCTATATGTGACCTCCTCCCTGGGAGATGGGCAACGGAAAAGTGGGTGAGGGGAGAGGTCAGAAAGAGCAAGATGTGACAAAATAATCATTTATAACTTATCAAGGGTGCATGCGGGAGGGGGGAGCGAGGAGGGAGGGGAAAATGAGGAGCTGATGATGCCAGGGGCTTACGTGCAGAACAAATGTTTTGAGGATGATGAGCGCAATGAATATAAGGTTGTGCTTTACACAATTGATGTCTGTATGGATTGTGGTAATAATTGTATGAGCTCCTAATAAAATTAAACAAAATGGAATCACAGATTTGACAAATATATCAACTGCAATGGAGACTCTTTTGAAGGTGATGAGCTTGTTTTGTAATAGTAATAATAATGAAATACTTTAAAAATCAGTTTTGAGGGGGGATATGCCCTCATACTTGAATTATCTCTATCTTTATGTTTCCCTTTGAATTTTGCAGGACTTTTCATTTGCAAGGTGCATCCTTCTGACATTCTAATTCTGATTGGATAGTACACTTCTGCAACGATTGCTTCCCACGTTGAGTGGTGCCCCACTTGCAAAGGAAGACTGCTGAGGCTCCCCTCCTGAAGGCTTTACTCCCGTCCCCGTACCTGTTTCAATGGACTCATTCTCAAAAGCAGCCCTTTGGTCATATTTAGGGTGTCTTCAGACCCAATGCATCTATCCTGTAGCATTAAGATAAGATTCTGCTACCATTCGGAATCTGGCGAGCTTTCCGGGAAACTCTCAGGAGCTATATCTACAGATGTGGGCTACTAGTCCTTTCTTCATCCCCTCTTCTCAGTCTTTCAGTTGGTCATGCAGGGGTGACTAGTGTGTTGTAATCTCAAAGCTAGGTGACTAGCATTTCAAATTCTAGTAATGTAACCTGAAGTTAACAGGTTTCAGCACAGTTTGCAGGGACAGTCATGAGATAGCAAAATGCAAAATTGGGTGACTTAGAAGGACACATATTTGTCCCACTCCGTGAATAATGGAATTGAAAGTCAGGGTATTCTCATTGCTAATGAGATCTGTGAGAGAGCATCTGTTCCATGAGATTCCCTGTTGTTGTTGTTGTTGTTATTGTTGATAGGTGCCATGGAGCCAGCTCTAAACAATAGATCTCTAACAATGCACCACAGAGGGAAACACTGCATGCTCCTGAGAGATCCCCACAGTTGTTCCTGTGGCCACACCCATCGATGCAGACAATGGAATTGATGGCATCTGACAACAAGGAGAAACACAACCATTCCACAGAATGGGATCCCATCTGATTCACTCATCTCCATTGTCATACCTTCCTGGATCAGATAATCCTTTGATAAGGATGCCCGAGGGCATGGCCAGAAACCTATATATTCGGACCTTAGGAAGGCACCCAGAGTCTGTTGCTCACTCTGGACCTTGCTTTGCTTTGGCCTCAGTCGACCAACCAACAGCTCTAGGACCTTCCATCCCTTGTCAGCCTTATTGGTAGACCACCTTGGGTTGAGCTTCTTCAAGAATCTGTTATTTGACCTGCTGATCTGGGATATCTCAGTGCCCACTTGTGTTCGTCATCAGAAGCTCCAGCCTCAAGTCGTCAAGACTTGGAGCAGACCAGCCTCCACAACCACCACCTGCACAGGTAAGGAATGCGACTAGAAAGGTCTAAGAGGTTTCTGAAGAGTTAAGGAAGGATTCCTACCCTTGTCTCTCAGGTGGTCGTACTCTGATAGCTTGCTAGCGGAGGGAACAGTGATAAAGAGCAAGGTCCCCAGAGGTTGAGATGGGGGTGGTGCCGGCAACCATGGTCTCCAGCAGAAGAAAGCCGAGGAGATTGGGACCAGACTAGGTCATGCTTGTCACTGTCGAACATCCTGTGGTTTGGGACCAACAATCCCATGAGCACTAACAACAACTGTTTGCATTTGTCGCTGTGGGGTGTATGCAATACGTTTCTTTTACATCGGCACTGAGCTCATTTCCGCTTGATGCATATTTTGCACACTGCGTCTTTCCTGGCAAATTGTTATTAGTTCAATTCTTGAGTAGTATTCAGTATTTGCATTATTGTGTTCTTTGATCCCTTGTCTCCTTCTACCTTGAGCATCGATTACAGAAGGATGTCGTATGAAATTCCATCTTTTCTCTGATTCCCATGTTATCCATTGGTCCAGTGGTGAGGATTTTTCTTAAATAACCTTGTTCTGAAATGGCTCATAGCTATGTCATAGGCAGGCTGTGAGTATAACCCTGGAAATACATTTATTCTGGGAGGCAGATGAGGACTTGAACATCTCGTTGTCTGCATTTTGTAGCAGTCCATGTGCAGAGAGTTCTCAGAGGTTCAGAGCAGATTTCAGGAGGATGTAGAACTATGGTGGTTATCTTGGCTCTGATCAGGTGGATCGTGGCTATTAGTAGAAGGGACTAGAAGTGTGCTTACTATTTTATTGATTATTCCAAAGTGTTTGACTGTGGGGATAATAACAAGGTATGAATACCATTAAGGAAAAATAATGGGGTAGTCTTGGTGGCTTAGTGTTTATGCCTTGGGCTGTAATCTGAAAGACTGGCAGTACAGAATCAGTGGGCACTTGGTGGAAAAGACCGGGCTAGCTACGTCTGTAAGAGTTACCATCTTGGAAACTCATGGGGGCAGTTCTACCCTGTCCTATAGCATCCTTGTGAGTAGGCACTGACTAGATGGAAGTGAGTGTGTTTTGTTGGAGTGGTGTAATGTCAAGAGAATGAGCTTTCTATACTGGGTGAAGGAGGCAGGATTAGCACATACAGCGTACTGTGCACAACTCTTTACCAATGAGGACGTTAAGCGAATAGCACAGGAGTGGAATTGAGAGGAGATTGCTGTTGTTGTAATTAGATTCCGTGGGGTGAGTTCTGACTCCTCGGGACCCCACAGGCAAGAGAAGGAGACAGTGCATGGCCCTGCACTGTCCTCACAATGGTTTCTGTGATTTACCCGATTCTGAAAGCCACTTGAGGGACTTCCTGTATTTCCCTGCCCCCTATACGTGAGCACGCATCACGCTCTGCTCTAGGCACTGGTCTCTCCTGACCACACAGCCCAAGTATGCCTCCACAGGGTGCTCTGGTCATCCTTTATCAAAGGCATAGGTCTTTGTCATGGGAGAGCTCTGTGCTGCTTTCCGGATTCCTCCCCAGCACAAGGGGAATACATGTATTCTTGGAGCTTCCTTCTTCAGTGTCAAATGATGTGTAAGTGAGGCAATTGAAAATACCATGCTTCAGTCAGGCATACCTTATTCCTCGAAGTAACATCTTTGTGTTTCAGTGCTCTGAAGGGGCAAAATCTTGAGACTGGCCAAGGACTGAGCAGTGTTTCCTTCTGTTTAGCATAGCAACCCTTTGGAACCCAACAAACCACATGGTACTTTCCCACAATAAAGTGCCTTGTGCCGATTTACCTAAGGCAACACATCATGTGACCTCTTCACTGCTGCTTCCATGAAAACTTGTTGTGGAAAGAAGCAGGACAGACTCTCTGACAACTTCACGATCTTTTCTCCATGTCTCATACGACCTCTTGTTCTGGCTGTGAGGATGTGGGTCTTGTTGCATTCAGTGATAATCCATACCGATAGTAAAATTAACAAAGGGTTAAGAGCAAAGGAATCTCACGGTGTTGTAGATTATGCAGAGTTGATATGGGAATCACCTGACTCTGTTCAGGACATCTCTGACTTGGTTTCCTTAGGAAGGGCTCCCATTAGGGGATTGATTAGAGAGGTAGGTTGGGCTGTGTGGATGCCTGGCTTCACGGAGAGTGTTTACAGATGATTCATGAGTCACCTGAGAGGGAAGCTATGATATGCCCTCACAGTTTGTGGTAGGTCATCTTGAGCATGTCCATCTTAAAACATGCATCTTGGGCTGTCGAGTGTGGCAAGAGGTGGCAGGTGAGCCTGGGTTTAGCAACGAGGAGGGTTTTGAGGTTTGGCTGGCCAGGTGCCAGGCATATCAGCATGATAATCGTGGACAAGAGGGTCTCCATCGCTGCACCCTGAACATCTCTCTCTCTCCCTCCCTTAGGTGCAGGGACGACGGACTCCAGGATGGCTGAGCAGAAGAAGCTGCTGCTCGGCAATACTGTGCTGCCCTCTGAGTCGATGAAGGTGGTGGCCGAGTCCATGGGCATCGCCCAGATTCAGGAGGATGCCTGCCAGCTGCTGGCAGACGAGGTCAGCCACCGCATCAAGGAAATTGCACAGGATGCTTTGAAGTTCATGCACATGGGGAAGAGGCGGAAGCTGACTATCAGCGACATTGACTACGCCCTGAAACTGAAGAACGTGGAGCCGCTGCACGGCTTCCACGCGCAGGAGTCCATTCCCTTCTGTTTGGCGTCCGGTGGGGGCCAGGAGCTTTACTTCTATGAGGAGAAGGAGGTGGACCTGAGCGCCATCATTGCGGCCCCGCTGCCCCGGGTGCCCCTGGACGTCTGCCTCAAGGCTCATTGGTTGAGCATTGAAGGGTGCCAGCCAGCCATCGCGGAAAACCCAGCCCCAGCTCCCCCAGAGCAGCAGAAGGCCCAGGCCACAACAGCTCGGAGGTGGGCCAAGCCAGGCCAGGAAGACGACTGGCCCCTGAAAGGCAAAGGTCAAGGGGCCGCTTCGGTGGGCAGCAAAGGAAAAGAGAAGAAGGCGCCACCCTTGCTGCGAGGGACCCATTTGCGGCTCAAACCCCGAGGCGCCCACGAGCTGTCTGTGGAGCAGCAGCTGTATTACAAGGAGGTCACGGAAGCCTGTGTGGGGTCGCATGAGGCCAAGAGAGCGCAAGCTCTTCAGAGCCTCGCTACGGACCCGGGGCTCCATCAGATGCTGCCGAGATTCAGTGCCTTCATCTCGGAGGGGGTCCGCGTGAACGTGGCCCAGAACAACCTGGCCCTGCTCCTCTGCCTGATGCGCATGGTCAAGGCGCTGATGGACAACCCGACACACGATCTGGAACAATACATGCACCAGTTGATCCCCTCGGTGATGACCTGCGTCGTGAGCAGGCAGCTGTGTCTGCAACCCGAAGTGGACAATCACTGGGGCCTCCGGGACTTTGCTGCCAGCCTGGCGGCCCAGATCTGCAAACATTTCAGCAGCAACACTAACAACATCCAGTCTCGGATCGCCAAGACCTTCATGAAGGGCTGGGTGGATGCAAACACCCCATGGACAACTCGATACGGCTGCATTGCAGGCTTGGCCGAGCTGGGACACCATGTGATTAAGACGCTGATCCTGCCACAGCTGCAGCAGGAGGGGGAGCGCATCCGCAGCGTCCTGGAAGGCCCGGTGCTGAGCACCATGGACCGCATCGCAGCTGACCGCGTGCAGAGCCTGCTCCTGAAGCACTGTGCCCCAGTTCTGGCAAAGCTGCGCCAGCCGCCTGACCATGAGGATGCTTATCGGACAGAATTCAGCTTCCTCGGGCCCCTTCTCTGCTCCCACGTGGCCAAGGCCCGGGCCCAGGCCACTCTGCAGGCTCAGCAGGTCAGTAGGACAATGCTGACTATCACCCAGCCCAGGCCCACGCTCACCCTCTCCCAGAAGCCTCAGACTGGCCCTCGGACCTCTGGCTCGCTGAAGGTGCCCGGCTCCATCGTGCTGCCCAAACACACACCGGTGGTCGCCAGAGCTTCTGCAGCCCCTCCTCCAACCAAGGTCATGGTCATGTCTTCATCACCCAGTGCTACATCTGCCCAACAGGTCCTGTCCATCCGCCGCTCAGCTCCTGGTTCCGGCTCCACTACCACGTCCCCGAGCACCACCACTGTGACCAGAGAGCAGCCCATTGTCAAGCTGGTCTCCAAAGCCCCAGCAGAGCAATACATTGTGCTGCCTCTGCCCCCGACCGGGGCGGGCAAAGGCACCCCTGCTTTACATCCTTGCTCAGTTCCTAGGGGCTCCTCATAGCCGTTTCCTCTTGGGGACAGCACCCTATGGGGAGGTCGGGCGAGGGGGGAAGGCAAAAGCAAGACCTTGGGGAGAGGCCCCCTCCAGTCCTAGGGCCCCTGACATCCAATGGCTCCCCAATCCCTGGACCCTGCTTCCCTGAGCCTGCGTGAGGATGCTGATCCACCCCTGCTCACTGCGCTCTGTCCCTCTGGTTTACACGTGCACACGTGTACACACAGGAAAGGGAATTGAAGCCTTCCCCCACAGCATGTTATTTGAAGACATTGTACAGTTCCTCACAATAAAAGTCTGGTTTCTAAAAATATGTTCATGTATACATTTGGTTTCGCATGTCTGTCCTTCCTAGTCTCTCCTTTCGTGCGTGTCTTCTCTTTCATAAGGACAGGGGACTCCAGGAAAACACAAATCGTATCACACTACAATACCATAGGAACTTAATGTCATCAAGCACCTGTTTGAACAGAGTTTCATCTACATGATTGCAGGAACAGATTTCAAGATATGTTTTCGGTGTTGCACCTCAGTCAATGAAGATCTGATGCTATGGGAGAAATAAAGGATTCCAGAGAGTACATGGTTTGGGGCTCCTTTTACATAATGAGCTGTTATGAATACTCTGCTGCTTCGGGCCTCTCAAAAGGCTTGAAAAGCAAAGAGCTGAGTAAGAGAACTAAGGGGTTCTGAGCCTAAGCCTTGGTATTTTCTCTTTTACAAAAAATCATTTTATTGGGGGTCATGCAACTCTTATCACAATCCATACACACATCAGTTGTTAAAAGCACATCTGTACATTCATTGACCTCATCATTCACAAAACGTTTGCTCTCCACTTCAGTCCCTGGCTTCAGGTCCTCATTTTTTCCCTTCCCTCCCCAGTACCCCCTCCCTCATGAACACTTGATGATTTATCAATTATTATTTTGTCATATCTTGCCCCGTCCGGCATCTCCCTTAACCCCCTTTTCTGTTGTCCATCCCCCAGGGAAGAGGTCACAGGGAGATCCTTGTAATCGATTCCCTCTTTCCAATCCACTCTCCCTCTACCTTCCCCGTATGGCCACTCACACCACTGGTCCTGAAGGGATCCTCTGTTCTGGACTCCCTGTGTTTCCAGTTCCTTTATGTACCAGTGTACATCCTCTAGTCTAGCCTACTTGCAAGGTAGAATTCAGATGATGATAGTTGAGGGGGTGGCGCGGGGTGGGAAGGAAGCATTTAAGAACTAGAGGACAGTTGTATGTTTCATATTTGCTACATCGCACTTTGACTGGCTCATCTCCTCCCCTGGACCCCTCTGCAAGGTGATCTCCAGTGTCCTGCAGTAGCCCTTCGGTCTCCTCTCTGCACTCCCCACCTCATTCACGATGGTAAGATTTTTTTGTTTGATGCCTGATACCTGATCCCTTCAACACCTCGTGATCACACAGGCTGCTGTGCCTCTTCCAAGTGGGCTGTGTTGCTTCTGAGCCACATGGCCACTTTTGTACCCTCAAGCTTTCAAGATCCCAGACATTATCTCTTTTGATAGCCAGGCACCATCAGCTTTCTTCGCCACATGGGCTTATGCACCCACTTTGTCTTCAGCGGTTGTGTCGGGAAGGTGAGCATCATAGTGTGCCAATTTAATAGAAGAAAGTATTCTTGCATTGAGGGAATACTTGAGTGGAGGTCCCATGTCCTTCTGCTACCTTAGCAATAAACCTATAAATATAGGCACATAGATCTTCCTCCCCATCCGCATATATAAATATATTTGCAGATATACATGTCTTTATCTCGACCTCCATAAACGCCATCCAGGGATGAACATAAAGGATTGGTGAGTATTACAGTTCCCCGCCGAGCAGACAAACACGGGAATACTAATAGTTCCAAAGTTAACTAGAGATTTAGCTAAGCACCCTTGGAATCCACACCAAGGTCACGTAGAGTTGAGAGGCAACACTATAGAAGCATGCTAAAGCTGACTTGTCAGAATGAACGCCATTTGATCACTTTTTAAAACTCCTCCTGACCCAACCCCCACCTCTCTTCCCAGATTGCACTTTGTAGTCAAAATATCCTTCACAATCTCGATCATTCCCAGAAAGTACCCTACTAAGTACCATCAGAGACTGCATGGACTTACTGTGACCCTGAGGGGAGATGAGCGGGCGCGTGAGCCGAGGACCATGGGGTGACCACTTCCCACCCACACTCAGCCTCTGGGGAAAGAGGCGAGAGCTGCCCCAGCCCGACAAATGGTGGCTGAGACTCCACTCATGGTCACTGATTCAGGAAGAAGGGCCACCCATCAGCACAGCGGACTGGTCTACCCCATGCACTGTGCTCATCCCCACCCTGGGCTGTGAGCTCACAGCGGTGAGGCTGTGCAAGTAATGAGACTCCAGACTCACCCAGGAAATCAATCACAGAGCCTGCCCCAGACTGAATTCAACACTCACTGTCCACCTAATGGTCATCCATGGCAACGCTCAGTATATATCCCGGCCAGGGACTGGAGGGGTGAGGTTTCCTGGTGCTGGTTAGATGCCCATGTGCCAGCCTCCATCTGATAACAAGCCTGGCCAAGCCTATTCCAACTCTACCGGAGTGTGAGAATCCCTGTCCTAGGGCCCCCAAGGCCACCGAGGTTTTTGAGAACTCCCCCCGCCCCCCGCACCAGTGGGCTGTGCCTCTCCTGCCTGCCAGACGACAGCAGGCTGGGAGCTGCTGGGAGCCACATGGTCCAGACAACCCTGTGGCTGTGGTCAGCCAGCTTCCCCAACATGTGTGCACACAGCACCAGGCAAGGACCACCCTGTCCTTTCTGAGATGGCCTGGTTCTCTCCCGAGACCCCCTGGTCCACCTCCTCCCGGGGAGTTGTTGCTCGTGACGAACTGACCCTGAGGAACAACAGCAACTTGTGAATGACAGTGGGGAAAGGGGCAAGGGGCCGGTATGGGGATGCTCCCCAGGCCTGAGGAAGCTGGGAATAACACACAATTATGGGACATGCCCACCCCGAGACTCGCCCCAGGCCCCAAGGCATATCTGACTAACTTACCTTCTGGAGCCTCTAAGGGGAGGGAATGACCAGAAACAGGCCAACAGCCAGACCAGAGGTAGGACCCAAATGGGGAAGGAATCACACAGCCCCAGATGGGGTCATCCTGAGTGGCTGCGGTGGGCCCATTACCCACCGACTAGCAAAGAGACAGGAAGAGGGCCAAAGGGGATAGGCCGAGAGGAGCAACGCAGCCACAAGGGCGCATTGGTCCCAGATGTGGGGAGACCAGGAAGGGTTCTGCTCTGGGCCTTTGGTCAGCTCCACGGACCCAAATCAGACGCGCTGGCCAGAGCCAGCCCCCAGGACAGAGAAGAACAACCCTGGAGGGAGGCCAAGAAGCAGACTGCCACCACCGTCTAAAACGAGGTTGGGGAGTTTCAACCACCAGACTCCACTAGCTGGGCAGAGGCGAAGTGGGCGGGAGGAGCAGCCTCCATATTCTTGGAGCAGCTCAGGGATGCGGGAACACTGCTGGCCCTGGGCACTGCAGGGCACCAGCGAATGGGGGCAGAGTCCTTCCTCGTCTAGTGTAGAGGCTCGGGGCTTGATGACCCACAGGGTTTGCGTGCATTATTTTTGTACGGGTAGCTGATGCAACCCAAAAGCAGATGCCAGCAGGTGGTCCCACTGCCACAAGCAGCTCAGCTGCTGGTCCAGGATGGTCGTGCCCATGGTGAGTGTGTTGACAACGACAGAATTTGCACTGAACTCCCAGGATGTGGGCATGTTGTCCCCAGAGGCAGGGAGCAGGGTTTTGGGGGGAGCTGTCAGGACTCCAGCTCCTCTGGTCACAAGAATGGCGTGGCCTCCATGGTGAGGGGAGAACCAGAGGCTCAGGTCAGGGAAGTGACACACATCCCACCCCTCAGTCTGGATAGCCAGACTCACAGGATAAATCCACATCATGAGCCTTTCTCCATCCCAGGGCACACACCTTCTCCCCGCTCTTCCCATCTGAGATGTAGACCTGGGAGGAGACAGAGACACCTGGGTCAACACAGTGTGCATGTGTATAAGTGCCTAGTACGGGAAGATTGGGAAGACACTTCTTTTTTTTTTTCAGTTTCAGAACATTTTCTTTCTTTTTTTTTTTCTGCCCTTTCTGCTTTTATTTCCCTTCTGTCTCTTTTTTTTAAAAAACAATCTATTAGGGGCTCATACAACTCTTATCACAGTCCATACATATTCATACATCAATTGTATAAAGCACATCTGTACATTTTTGCCATAATCATTTTCTTTTTTTCTCCTCTTTTCTTTTTTTACATTTTATTATGTACTCATACAACTCTTATCACAATCCATACGTGTACATACATCAATTGTATAAAGCACATCCGCACATTCCCTGCCCCAATCATTCTCAAAGCATTTGCTCTCCACTTAAGCCCTTTGCATCAGGTTCTCTTTTTTTTCCCCTCCCTCCCAGCTCCCCCCTCCATCATGTGCCCTTGGTAATTTATACATCGTTATTTTGTCATATCTTGCCCTATCTGGAGTCTCCCAAACCCCTCTCTCTGCCGTCACTATCCCAGGGAGGAGGTCACATGTGGATCCTTGTAATCAGTTCCCCCTTTCCAACCCACTCACCCTCCACTCTCCCAGCATCGTCCCTTACACCCTTGGTCCTGAAGGTATCATCCACCCTGGATTCGCTCTGACTCCAGCCCTCATATGTACCAGTGTACAGCCTCTGTCCTATCCAGCCCTGCAAGGTAGAATTCGGATCATGGTAGTTGGGGGAAGAAGCATCCAGGATCTGGGGGGAAAGCTGTGTTCTTCATCGGTACTACCTCGCACCCTAATTACCCCATCTCCTCTCCTAAACCCCTCTATGAGGGGATCTACATTGGCCAACACTTGGGCCTTGGGTCTCCACTCTGCACTTCCCCCTTCATTCAATATGGTATATATATATATATATACATACACACATATCTCTCTTTTTTTTTTTTTGCATGATGCCTTATACGTGGTCCCTTTGAAACCTTGTGATCGCACTGTCCGGTGTGCTTCTTCCAAGTGTGCTTTTTTGCTTCTGAGCTAGATGGCCGCTTGTTCACCTTTAAGCCTTTAAGACCCCAGACACTATCTCTTTTGATAACCGGGCACCATCAGCTTTCTTCACCACATTTGCTTATGCACCCATTTGTCTTCAGCGATCCTATCATGGAGGTGTGCAGTCAATGATATGATTTTTTGTTCTTTGATGCCTGGTAACTGATCCTTTTGGGACCACTCGATCACACAGCCTGGTGTGTTCTTCCATGTGGACTTTGTTCCTTCTGAGCTAGATGGCCGCTTGTTTATCTTCAAGACTTTAAGACCCAGTCACTATCTCTTTTGATAGCCGGGCACCATCAGCTTTCTTCACCACATTTACTTGTTCACCCACTTTGACTCCAGCAGTTGTGTCGGGAGAGTGAGCATCACAGAGTTCCAATTTAATAAAAGAAGGTATTCATGCATTGAGGGAGTATTTGAGTAGAGGTCCAAGGTCCTTCTGCCACCTCAATCCTTAACCTATAATGCCCTTAACAAGATGAATTGCACAATGGTTCCAAGAATGTTATCGACATGAACAAGGATTGGGAGGGTGGTCCTAGAATATGCAGTGGGTTTTTTTTCTGCTTGACTTTGACACAATGTGTCATGTTCTAGGGTACAAAAGATCCCCATTTTGAATACAGTGGAAAGGGAATATTGATTAAGTAGCAAAAAAGACAGAGACAACAGAAGGACAGAGATATATCATCTGGAAGAGGGAACCCACCAACGTGAGTTGGAAATGGTGCTCTGCGGTTCAGAACTGAGACTCAAGATACATAGGGAATGGGGGAGCTGTGAGGAAACTTTCACAAAAGCAAGATTGGAGGCAGATCAATACATCACAGTAGCAGGTGTGACCACAGAAGCAGAGAAGGTGCTATAATGAAAATACATAGATCGTTAGATAGAAGAACATACAAGATTGGCAGGGCCTTTCGATCAAAGCAGTCAGGGCCAAACGGATAGAGCGTGACTGACGACTCCAACCCTCTGTGACTTCCCCAGACATGTAGCCTCCACCAAGAGCTCACCTATGCAAGCTCTTTGGGAGACACGCTGCCTGCTTTGTCTGGGCAAAGAAGGCTGGAGTCTCTCCACTCTCCAAGGCATTTTCCCACAGGGCAAGATTGCCTCCATCTCTGCTCAGGGACCAGACAGCATTCGGTGGAGGCTTAATCTATGGGAGGAGACTACAAATGGATTTTGGGCAGCCACTGCCATCCATGCCCTTTTGCAATCTAGGGTGCTGACAATTAAGTTGTAATGAGGGTCTTGATGGCACCTAACGAGACCAATGCAGCCGTGCCACCTGATTGAATGACAAATTATGCAATCGCCTCCAATCTGATATCAGCTTGGAGCAAGAAGTGGGTGGAAAGAAATTCCCTACGGGTGTGGTCTAAAGTCAAAAGATGGGGATGTTCTTGCGATACAAATACTCTTTTGGTCATTGTGCATCCTGCTTGTACTTTTCCATCTAGCTGAGAAACAAACACCTGGAATCTTAAGTCGGCTGGCTGGCATCTTCTGGCCCAATTTGAGTTCATCTGCTTCAACACGGTGCTGTTTGAGCTGCTCGTCTTGGATAGTATCTCTGAACGTCCATGAATGAGTAGAAGCCTCCAGCCTGAAGCGTAGCCCAGTGCCTTTGGTCAGGCTAGTCTACAAAACTTCTATGTAGGGGTCAGGGTTGTGACAGGAAAAGCCTTACTGTTAAGTAAGGACCCTGAATTTGGATCCTGGGACCACCAGCCTAGCTGTCTCTCAAGAATGGACCACACCTTCCCTGCAAACACACATCAGAATTTCCTTGGAACAGACCTATCAGCATGGCCAGCTGCAACCACCAAGCTTTTGGACCTTGCAAGCCAGAGCTTGCTCCAGAATGGGGCCTCTGCCATTGATCCCCTAGAGTGGTTACCTACAGAACTCTTCCCACCACTGTTCAAGGAAGCCATTGCCAGGAAGTGCAGCCAGACACTGAAGGCGAAGGTGGTCACCTGGTCCTTCACCTGTCTTCCCTTGGGAAGTGTGATGTCACCTACACAGCCTGACCTGCACATCCTACAGGTTGTGCTGGATGGTCTTGATGTCCTGATGGCACAGACAATTTGCCACCGCAGATGCAAACGACCAGTGCTGGAATAACGAAAATACACTGATATCGCCATTGAGAACCTGGGGTCTGGACCTTACACCACCTACTGTGCATACTCCTCTCAAGAACCAGAAGACAGCCAAGTCCCTAGGAAACTCAAAAAATCAAACATTCAAGGACTGAGAAGAAGCTCTGGCCCCCCTTTCACTTACTGGTAGACCTGAAGAATTGGGTAGACCTGGAAAAGAGGGAAGTAGAATTCTCAGATTCAGCATCAGGCCCAAGTGCAAATCAAAGCTGACCAGGGTAGACACGTCCCAGGTACCCCTTACTATTAGCTCCTGGACACAGTCCAGGCAAACCACCTTGAGGATCTTGTCAATCAGTTCAAATTGGTGCAGTATGGTCTCAAAATTCAACTTGGCACAGCACAGATGCAGTAGCTCTTTCCTGGGTTCCACCCTCTCAGTGAGGAGGTTGAGGGAGTCATGTAGGCCCGAATTCTCTCTGCTCTATCAGCACCTGCAAGGGGGCCCAGAGCTGATCATCAATCCCTGAGCCTTTGACTTTTAGCATCTTCCTAGGGACTTGGATGTCTTCTGGTTTTCCTGTCATGAGCCCACACAGTACCTCACCCAGGTTCCAGAATCCAGGTCCTCTATGGTGATACGGGTATGTTTTCAGAAATCCAGGACTTGGAGTTTACATCTGCAGGGATGAATCTTTTGTGCCAGCTGGACATCGAGCCTATCCAGCCATCCAGAACCACCTCTAGGATGTATTGTTTAAGTTTCAAAACCATCCTCAGAAGCCCTAAGGGAAGAAAGCTGAAGGGCCAGGTCCCCACCAAGGCCTACAATGTCTGGCTGCACCTCCTGGCATTGGCTGCCATGAACAGTGGTAAGAGAAGTTCTGTAGGCCAATACTCCAGAAGGTCAATGGCAGAGGCCTCATTCTGTAGAACACTTTGGAATGCAAGGCTCAGGAACTTGGGCGGGTTCTGGCTGGTCATGCTGACGACTCTGTTCCACAGAAATTCTGATACGTGACTGCAGAAGGGGTTCTGATGAGGCCCCAAGTGACATCCAGGCAGGTAGTCCCAAGATTCCAAAATCAGGTTATTTCCTTAGATCCTCAGGAATATGTGCACGACTTTCTAGTCAGACTTCTCATTTACTCTGAAGTTTTTGAGATTAGCCAAAGCCCTGGGTAAGATTTCAGGCTGGAGGCTTCTCCTGATTAATGTAGGTACAGGATGAAATAGCCCCCATCAGCAGGTCAATCAGAACTTTGTTGAAGCAGATGAATGTAGGAGGCATCTGCTGATCAAGGTGTTTCCTGAAAGGTGACTAATGAATCCCCAGTGCCTCTGTGTCTTTGCAGACAAAAGCATTGCACAATGACTGTGATTTGTGACCTTACTGCTAAAAGCATTGAGAGATAACTCAATTATTTAAGATCTCTTTTCAGATTCTTTTGCATCTTGCATATCCCTGTGACGGTCTTTGAACTCAGTGCTTTTATTATTCTAAGGTGAAGAGAGTGTGACTAGTTAAGTGACATTTGCATAGATAAGAGTTTGGGATGTTTTCTCAGTTCTTTGATGTTGTTTTGTAACCATCCCATGTAAGAAGAGTATAAAAAACAAGCTTTGAATATATATACTCAGGACTTCAGTCCATCAGACTGTCTTCCTCAGGATCCCATACTTTGCACATATCTTTCTTTTCCTTTCTTCCGCACGCCTCATTTGGGACCCAGCTTGATGCGGGATAGCTGCTCTAATCCCCGCAGATGTACTCCAGTTGTAACAGGGAGATGAGAACAGCTGATTCAAGATTCCAGAGGTGATTGCTCGAGTGGGAGGCAAAGAAGAAGCAGGATCTACAATGAGCATTTCTGTATTTCCAGACAGTTCAAATCTATTGGCTAGGGCCCACACCGAAAGGAAATTTCTTTTTAACCTGTCATCTGCCCTAAGCATTGTGTGATTGCATCGTGCAGAATGGCTGCACTGCTCTTGTTAGGTGCCATCAACACACTTGCGACAACATCACAACGTGAATTTTGAGCGCCCGGGTTCGCAAGAAGGTTTGGATGGCAGTGGTAGCCCTCATTCGGTTTGTCCTGTCCTCACGTCAATTGAGAGTCTGTTGGGTGCTTTGTGGTCCATGACCCGGGGTGAGGATAATTCTGGGAGAATGCCTTGGCGACCGGATTGCCTACATCCATCTCTGTCCATCTCAGGGAAGCAGAGTGGCTCTTACAGGGCTTGAATAGGTGTGTTCTTCTCCTTTTTGGAAAAAGGGGCTTTTATTGGGGTCTCTTACTAACTTTCCAGACATCAATTTAATCAAGCATATGTGTACACAGTTTGTCATCATCACAAAGGTGTGTTCTTGATGGAGTCACATGACTGGGGGAAGTACAGCTGTGGCATAGGGATGAGTCATGCTCTATTGTTTTGGGGCCTGCTTGCCTTGATCAAATGGCTCTGAACAAATCCTTGTAAGCTCTTCTTTCTGACAATGTATGCATCCCAATCATCGGCCCTTCCCCCCTTCATATACCCAGAAGAGGCAAGAACCAAACTAAGGCCAGACATCTGTGCTCCGATGTTCATTGCGGTACCGTTCGCATTTGGATGGAGTTGGAAGCATCCCAAATTTCCATCAACGGACCATTGCATTAAGAAAAGGTGGCATGTGCATACATGGAGTACTGCGCATCACTAGAAAGCAGTGATGGACACATGAAACACGTCGCTGCATGGGAAGAACTAGAGGAAATCATGCTGAGGAAAGTAAGTCAAGCAAAAAAGGACAAGTACAACATGAGTCCGCTGAGGTAAGCGTTAAACAACATGCAAAACGGCCATAATAAAAAAGCTCCTGTAACAAACATTCCTGGGGTGAGGGCCGGGTACTGTGGCAGGGACCAGATCAAATACAGGGATACACATGGCACACAACTAAAAAGGAGATAGGGAAAGTAAAATAAATAAATAATAAAAAACGAAATGGGCAGCAGGGCACAGGGCACTAAACCAGCTCAGGGGAGGGTATTGTTTATATCTCCACAAGGAAAGAGGGACCAGACTTCAACACAGTGCTCCAAGGTCTGAATGTAACATGCCCGTGTGCAGTAGGGAATCAGTGGAAAGGTCTATGGGACCGTCCCCAATCCCATCTACTAAGTGGTCACCTGCCCTTCCCCCAGAAGAATTGATTTCAAAAGATGCAATTGAATCTGCAGCTCTGGGAGAGGGACATATCTGATCGAGCACACGAGTTCTGGTGAAGTGGGTGGGAGAGAGTGGAGCACATCCTGGTCCACCAGGCCTTGAGGATGATGACCCCAATTAGAGCAGCCAGTCCACAGAGAGGACCACATGGCCAGCCCCACTATGAGACATGACGCCCCTCACTGACCCATAGCTCTACTGAGGACAACACCAGAAACACATTGTGGGAATTGCACTCGGTCTGACCCCGCCACACCGAGTCAAAACAATAGGGGGTTCAACAGAACAGCAAGGGATTGGAGCGGCGAGATAACCAAGGAATGCTGAAGGTGGACTTTGGGGCTAGGGCGTGGTGCCACAACAGACTGGACTGGGAAACACGCCTAAGGGCTTAGACATGATCCTTGAACTAACTGCAAGCTTTTCTTTCTTGCTGTGTTTTTTAATTTTTTTTTTGCGCGTGTGTGATTTTTTTTAGTTGCTGCTTTTTTCCTGTATATTGTTACTTGGTTATGTTCTGTGTTATTTTTCTGCATGTTATTATTTCCCCAGGTATGTCTAAAAAAATAGGCTGTATAGACAATCTGGAGGAGAAAACAACAGGACTGACAGTTCCGGAGGGACATGGGAGAGGGGGGGATGGGGTGAAAGGAAGCGGTGTTAACAAACCCAGGGACAAGGGAACAACAAGTGACCCAAATTCGTTGTGAGGTGGGTGTGGGAGGCCTGGTAGGGCATGATCAAGTGTAATGAATCCCAGAGGAATTGCTGAAACCCTGGTGGGGACTGAGCATGATAGTGGCACAGGAGGGAAGTTAAGGGAATTAGAGGAAGGAGCTGGGAAGCAAAGGGCATTTATAGAGGGCTAGATAAAGACATGTATATCTGCAAATTTATATGTATATATACAAGGATGGGGAAATAGATCTATGTGCCTATATTTGCAGGTTTAGTATTAAGGTAGCAGAAGGACATTGGGTCTCCACTCAAGTACTCCTTCAAGGCAAGAATACTTTGTTCTCTTAAATTGGCATTCTGTGATGCTCACCTTCCCGACACAACCGCTGCAGACAAAGCGGGTGCATAAGCAAATGTGCTGGAGAAAGCTGATGGTGCCTGGCTATCAAAAGATATAGCACCTGGGCTCTCAAATGCTTGAAGGTAAACAAGAGGCCATCTAGCTCAGAAGCAACAAAGCCCACATGGAAGAAGCACAGCAGCCTGTGCGATCATGAGGTGTTGAAGGGATCAGGCACCATGAGAACAAAAAATCTTCTCATAGTGAACAAGGGGTGGAGTGCAGAGTGGAGACCCAAAGCCTGTTTGTCAGCCACAGGACATCCCCTTGCAGAGGGGTCTAGAGGAAGAGATGAGCCAATCAAGGTGCGATGTAGCACCGATGAAACATACAACTTTCCTCTAGTTCCTAATTGCTTCCACCTCGCCCCCCACTATCATGATCCCAATTCTACCTTGCAAGTCTGGCTACACCAGAGGATGTACACTGGTAAAGATACCAACTGGAAACACAGGGAATCCAGGGCAGATGATCCCTTCAGCACCTGTGGTCTGAGTGGCTATATTGAGAACGTAGAGGGAAGGTGGGTTGGAAAGGGGGAACCGAAACAATGATCTATATGTGACCTCCTCCCTGGGAGATGGGCAACGGAAAAGTGGGTGAGGGGAGAGGTCAGAAAGAGCAAGATGTGACAAAATAATCATTTATAACTTATCAAGGGTGCATGCGGGAGGGGGGAGCGAGGAGGGAGGGGAAAATGAGGAGCTGATGATGCCAGGGGCTTACGTGCAGAACAAATGTTTTGAGGATGATGAGCGCAATGAATATAAGGTTGTGCTTTACACAATTGATGTCTGTATGGATTGTGGTAATAATTGTATGAGCTCCTAATAAAATTAAACAAAATGGAATCACAGATTTGACAAACATATCAACTGCAATGGAGACTCTTTTGAAGGTGATGAGCTTGTTTTGTAACAGTAATAATAATGAAATACTTTAAAAATCAGTTTTGAGGGGGGATATGCCCTCATACTTGAATTATCTCTATCTTTATGTTTCCCTTTGAATTTTGCAGGACTTTTCATTTGCAAGGTGCATCCTTCTGACATTCTAATTCTGATTGGATAGTACACTTCTGCAACGATTGCTTCCCACGTTGAGTGGTGCCCCACTTGCAAAGGAAGACTGCTGAGGCTCCCCTCCTGAAGGCTTTACTCCCGTCCCCGTACCTGTTTCAATGGACTCATTCTCAAAAGCAGCCCTTTGGTCATATTTAGGGTGTCTTCAGACCCAATGCATCTATCCTGTAGCATTAAGATAAGATTCTGCTACCATTCGGAATCTGGCGAGCTTTCCGGGAAACTCTCAGGAGCTATATCTACAGATGTGGGCTACTAGTCCTTTCTTCATCCCCTCTTCTCAGTCTTTCAGTTGGTCATGCAGGGGTGACTAGTGTGTTGTAATCTCAAAGCTAGGTGACTAGCATTTCAAATTCTAGTAATGTAACCTGAAGTTAACAGGTTTCAGCACAGTTTGCAGGGACAGTCATGAGATAGCAAAATGCAAAATTGGGTGACTTAGAAGGACACATATTTGTCCCACTCCGTGAATAATGGAATTGAAAGTCAGGGTATTCTCATTGCTAATGAGATCTGTGAGAGAGCATCTGTTCCATGAGATTCCCTGTTGTTGTTGTTGTTGTTATTGTTGATAGGTGCCATGGAGCCAGCTCTAAACAATAGATCTCTAACAATGCACCACAGAGGGAAACACTGCATGCTCCTGAGAGATCCCCACAGTTGTTCCTGTGGCCACACCCATCGATGCAGACAATGGAATTGATGGCATCTGACAACAAGGAGAAACACAACCATTCCACAGAATGGGATCCCATCTGATTCACTCATCTCCATTGTCATACCTTCCTGGATCAGATAATCCTTTGATAAGGATGCCCGAGGGCATGGCCAGAAACCTATATATTCGGACCTTAGGAAGGCACCCAGAGTCTGTTGCTCACTCTGGACCTTGCTTTGCTTTGGCCTCAGTCGACCAACCAACAGCTCTAGGACCTTCCATCCCTTGTCAGCCTTATTGGTAGACCACCTTGGGTTGAGCTTCTTCAAGAATCTGTTATTTGACCTGCTGATCTGGGATATCTCAGTGCCCACTTGTGTTCGTCATCAGAAGCTCCAGCCTCAAGTCGTCAAGACTTGGAGCAGACCAGCCTCCACAACCACCACCTGCACAGGTAAGGAATGCGACTAGAAAGGTCTAAGAGGTTTCTGAAGAGTTAAGGAAGGATTCCTACCCTTGTCTCTCAGGTGGTCGTACTCTGATAGCTTGCTAGCGGAGGGAACAGTGATAAAGAGCAAGGTCCCCAGAGGTTGAGATGGGGGTGGTGCCGGCAACCATGGTCTCCAGCAGAAGAAAGCCGAGGAGATTGGGACCAGACTA
Source organism: Tenrec ecaudatus (assembly GCF_050624435.1). NCBI lineage: Eukaryota > Metazoa > Chordata > Mammalia > Afrosoricida > Tenrecidae > Tenrec > Tenrec ecaudatus. Next base: position 215,012,568 of record NC_134532.1, on the reverse strand, counting down.
GGTCATGCTTGTCACTGTCGAACATCCTGTGGTTTGGGACCAACAATCCCATGAGCACTAACAACAACTGTTTGCATTTGTCGCTGTGGGGTGTATGCAATACGTTTCTTTTACATCGGCACTGAGCTCATTTCCGCTTGATGCATATTTTGCACACTGCGTCTTTCCTGGCAAATTGTTATTAGTTCAATTCTTGAGTAGTATTCAGTATTTGCATTATTGTGTTCTTTGATCCCTTGTCTCCTTCTACCTTGAGCATCGATTACAGAAGGATGTCGTATGAAATTCCATCTTTTCTCTGATTCCCATGTTATCCATTGGTCCAGTGGTGAGGATTTTTCTTAAATAACCTTGTTCTGAAATGGCTCATAGCTATGTCATAGGCAGGCTGTGAGTATAACCCTGGAAATACATTTATTCTGGGAGGCAGATGAGGACTTGAACATCTCGTTGTCTGCATTTTGTAGCAGTCCATGTGCAGAGAGTTCTCAGAGGTTCAGAGCAGATTTCAGGAGGATGTAGAACTATGGTGGTTATCTTGGCTCTGATCAGGTGGATCGTGGCTATTAGTAGAAGGGACTAGAAGTGTGCTTACTATTTTATTGATTATTCCAAAGTGTTTGACTGTGGGGATAATAACAAGGTATGAATACCATTAAGGAAAAATAATGGGGTAGTCTTGGTGGCTTAGTGTTTATGCCTTGGGCTGTAATCTGAAAGACTGGCAGTACAGAATCAGTGGGCACTTGGTGGAAAAGACCGGGCTAGCTACGTCTGTAAGAGTTACCATCTTGGAAACTCATGGGGGCAGTTCTACCCTGTCCTATAGCATCCTTGTGAGTAGGCACTGACTAGATGGAAGTGAGTGTGTTTTGTTGGAGTGGTGTAATGTCAAGAGAATGAGCTTTCTATACTGGGTGAAGGAGGCAGGATTAGCACATACAGCGTACTGTGCACAACTCTTTACCAATGAGGACGTTAAGCGAATAGCACAGGAGTGGAATTGAGAGGAGATTGCTGTTGTTGTAATTAGATTCCGTGGGGTGAGTTCTGACTCCTCGGGACCCCACAGGCAAGAGAAGGAGACAGTGCATGGCCCTGCACTGTCCTCACAATGGTTTCTGTGATTTACCCGATTCTGAAAGCCACTTGAGGGACTTCCTGTATTTCCCTGCCCCCTATACGTGAGCACGCATCACGCTCTGCTCTAGGCACTGGTCTCTCCTGACCACACAGCCCAAGTATGCCTCCACAGGGTGCTCTGGTCATCCTTTATCAAAGGCATAGGTCTTTGTCATGGGAGAGCTCTGTGCTGCTTTCCGGATTCCTCCCCAGCACAAGGGGAATACATGTATTCTTGGAGCTTCCTTCTTCAGTGTCAAATGATGTGTAAGTGAGGCAATTGAAAATACCATGCTTCAGTCAGGCATACCTTATTCCTCGAAGTAACATCTTTGTGTTTCAGTGCTCTGAAGGGGCAAAATCTTGAGACTGGCCAAGGACTGAGCAGTGTTTCCTTCTGTTTAGCATAGCAACCCTTTGGAACCCAACAAACCACATGGTACTTTCCCACAATAAAGTGCCTTGTGCCGATTTACCTAAGGCAACACATCATGTGACCTCTTCACTGCTGCTTCCATGAAAACTTGTTGTGGAAAGAAGCAGGACAGACTCTCTGACAACTTCACGATCTTTTCTCCATGTCTCATACGACCTCTTGTTCTGGCTGTGAGGATGTGGGTCTTGTTGCATTCAGTGATAATCCATACCGATAGTAAAATTAACAAAGGGTTAAGAGCAAAGGAATCTCACGGTGTTGTAGATTATGCAGAGTTGATATGGGAATCACCTGACTCTGTTCAGGACATCTCTGACTTGGTTTCCTTAGGAAGGGCTCCCATTAGGGGATTGATTAGAGAGGTAGGTTGGGCTGTGTGGATGCCTGGCTTCACGGAGAGTGTTTACAGATGATTCATGAGTCACCTGAGAGGGAAGCTATGATATGCCCTCACAGTTTGTGGTAGGTCATCTTGAGCATGTCCATCTTAAAACATGCATCTTGGGCTGTCGAGTGTGGCAAGAGGTGGCAGGTGAGCCTGGGTTTAGCAACGAGGAGGGTTTTGAGGTTTGGCTGGCCAGGTGCCAGGCATATCAGCATGATAATCGTGGACAAGAGGGTCTCCATCGCTGCACCCTGAACATCTCTCTCTCTCCCTCCCTTAGGTGCAGGGACGACGGACTCCAGGATGGCTGAGCAGAAGAAGCTGCTGCTCGGCAATACTGTGCTGCCCTCTGAGTCGATGAAGGTGGTGGCCGAGTCCATGGGCATCGCCCAGATTCAGGAGGATGCCTGCCAGCTGCTGGCAGACGAGGTCAGCCACCGCATCAAGGAAATTGCACAGGATGCTTTGAAGTTCATGCACATGGGGAAGAGGCGGAAGCTGACTATCAGCGACATTGACTACGCCCTGAAACTGAAGAACGTGGAGCCGCTGCACGGCTTCCACGCGCAGGAGTCCATTCCCTTCTGTTTGGCGTCCGGTGGGGGCCAGGAGCTTTACTTCTATGAGGAGAAGGAGGTGGACCTGAGCGCCATCATTGCGGCCCCGCTGCCCCGGGTGCCCCTGGACGTCTGCCTCAAGGCTCATTGGTTGAGCATTGAAGGGTGCCAGCCAGCCATCGCGGAAAACCCAGCCCCAGCTCCCCCAGAGCAGCAGAAGGCCCAGGCCACAACAGCTCGGAGGTGGGCCAAGCCAGGCCAGGAAGACGACTGGCCCCTGAAAGGCAAAGGTCAAGGGGCCGCTTCGGTGGGCAGCAAAGGAAAAGAGAAGAAGGCGCCACCCTTGCTGCGAGGGACCCATTTGCGGCTCAAACCCCGAGGCGCCCACGAGCTGTCTGTGGAGCAGCAGCTGTATTACAAGGAGGTCACGGAAGCCTGTGTGGGGTCGCATGAGGCCAAGAGAGCGCAAGCTCTTCAGAGCCTCGCTACGGACCCGGGGCTCCATCAGATGCTGCCGAGATTCAGTGCCTTCATCTCGGAGGGGGTCCGCGTGAACGTGGCCCAGAACAACCTGGCCCTGCTCCTCTGCCTGATGCGCATGGTCAAGGCGCTGATGGACAACCCGACACACGATCTGGAACAATACATGCACCAGTTGATCCCCTCGGTGATGACCTGCGTCGTGAGCAGGCAGCTGTGTCTGCAACCCGAAGTGGACAATCACTGGGGCCTCCGGGACTTTGCTGCCAGCCTGGCGGCCCAGATCTGCAAACATTTCAGCAGCAACACTAACAACATCCAGTCTCGGATCGCCAAGACCTTCATGAAGGGCTGGGTGGATGCAAACACCCCATGGACAACTCGATACGGCTGCATTGCAGGCTTGGCCGAGCTGGGACACCATGTGATTAAGACGCTGATCCTGCCACAGCTGCAGCAGGAGGGGGAGCGCATCCGCAGCGTCCTGGAAGGCCCGGTGCTGAGCACCATGGACCGCATCGCAGCTGACCGCGTGCAGAGCCTGCTCCTGAAGCACTGTGCCCCAGTTCTGGCAAAGCTGCGCCAGCCGCCTGACCATGAGGATGCTTATCGGACAGAATTCAGCTTCCTCGGGCCCCTTCTCTGCTCCCACGTGGCCAAGGCCCGGGCCCAGGCCACTCTGCAGGCTCAGCAGGTCAGTAGGACAATGCTGACTATCACCCAGCCCAGGCCCACGCTCACCCTCTCCCAGAAGCCTCAGACTGGCCCTCGGACCTCTGGCTCGCTGAAGGTGCCCGGCTCCATCGTGCTGCCCAAACACACACCGGTGGTCGCCAGAGCTTCTGCAGCCCCTCCTCCAACCAAGGTCATGGTCATGTCTTCATCACCCAGTGCTACATCTGCCCAACAGGTCCTGTCCATCCGCCGCTCAGCTCCTGGTTCCGGCTCCACTACCACGTCCCCGAGCACCACCACTGTGACCAGAGAGCAGCCCATTGTCAAGCTGGTCTCCAAAGCCCCAGCAGAGCAATACATTGTGCTGCCTCTGCCCCCGACCGGGGCGGGCAAAGGCACCCCTGCTTTACATCCTTGCTCAGTTCCTAGGGGCTCCTCATAGCCGTTTCCTCTTGGGGACAGCACCCTATGGGGAGGTCGGGCGAGGGGGGAAGGCAAAAGCAAGACCTTGGGGAGAGGCCCCCTCCAGTCCTAGGGCCCCTGACATCCAATGGCTCCCCAATCCCTGGACCCTGCTTCCCTGAGCCTGCGTGAGGATGCTGATCCACCCCTGCTCACTGCGCTCTGTCCCTCTGGTTTACACGTGCACACGTGTACACACAGGAAAGGGAGTTGAAGCCTTCCCCCACAGCATGTTATTTGAAGACATTGTACAGTTCCTCACAATAAAAGTCTGGTTTCTAAAAATATGTTCATGTATACATTTGGTTTCGCATGTCTGTCCTTCCTAGTCTCTCCTTTCGTGCGTGTCTTCTCTTTCATAAGGACAGGGGACTCCAGGAAAACACAAATCGTATCACACTACAATACCATAGGAACTTAATGTCATCAAGCACCTGTTTGAACAGAGTTTCATCTACATGATTGCAGGAACAGATTTCAAGATATGTTTTCGGTGTTGCACCTCAGTCAATGAAGATCTGATGCTATGGGAGAAATAAAGGATTCCAGAGAGTACATGGTTTGGGGCTCCTTTTACATAATGAGCTGTTATGAATACTCTGCTGCTTCGGGCCTCTCAAAAGGCTTGAAAAGCAAAGAGCTGAGTAAGAGAACTAAGGGGTTCTGAGCCTAAGCCTTGGTATTTTCTCTTTTACAAAAAATCATTTTATTGGGGGTCATGCAACTCTTATCACAATCCATACACACATCAGTTGTTAAAAGCACATCTGTACATTCATTGACCTCATCATTCACAAAACGTTTGCTCTCCACTTCAGTCCCTGGCTTCAGGTCCTCATTTTTTCCCTTCCCTCCCCAGTACCCCCTCCCTCATGAACACTTGATGATTTATCAATTATTATTTTGTCATATCTTGCCCCGTCCGGCATCTCCCTTAACCCCCTTTTCTGTTGTCCATCCCCCAGGGAAGAGGTCACAGGGAGATCCTTGTAATCGATTCCCTCTTTCCAATCCACTCTCCCTCTACCTTCCCCGTATGGCCACTCACACCACTGGTCCTGAAGGGATCCTCTGTTCTGGACTCCCTGTGTTTCCAGTTCCTTTATGTACCAGTGTACATCCTCTAGTCTAGCCTACTTGCAAGGTAGAATTCAGATGATGATAGTTGAGGGGGTGGCGCGGGGTGGGAAGGAAGCATTTAAGAACTAGAGGACAGTTGTATGTTTCATATTTGCTACATCGCACTTTGACTGGCTCATCTCCTCCCCTGGACCCCTCTGCAAGGTGATCTCCAGTGTCCTGCAGTAGCCCTTCGGTCTCCTCTCTGCACTCCCCACCTCATTCACGATGGTAAGATTTTTTTGTTTGATGCCTGATACCTGATCCCTTCAACACCTCGTGATCACACAGGCTGCTGTGCCTCTTCCAAGTGGGCTGTGTTGCTTCTGAGCCACATGGCCACTTTTGTACCCTCAAGCTTTCAAGATCCCAGACATTATCTCTTTTGATAGCCAGGCACCATCAGCTTTCTTCGCCACATGGGCTTATGCACCCACTTTGTCTTCAGCGGTTGTGTCGGGAAGGTGAGCATCATAGTGTGCCAATTTAATAGAAGAAAGTATTCTTGCATTGAGGGAATACTTGAGTGGAGGTCCCATGTCCTTCTGCTACCTTAGCAATAAACCTATAAATATAGGCACATAGATCTTCCTCCCCATCCGCATATATAAATATATTTGCAGATATACATGTCTTTATCTCGACCTCCATAAACGCCATCCAGGGATGAACATAAAGGATTGGTGAGTATTACAGTTCCCCGCCGAGCAGACAAACACGGGAATACTAATAGTTCCAAAGTTAACTAGAGATTTAGCTAAGCACCCTTGGAATCCACACCAAGGTCACGTAGAGTTGAGAGGCAACACTATAGAAGCATGCTAAAGCTGACTTGTCAGAATGAACGCCATTTGATCACTTTTTAAAACTCCTCCTGACCCAACCCCCACCTCTCTTCCCAGATTGCACTTTGTAGTCAAAATATCCTTCACAATCTCGATCATTCCCAGAAAGTACCCTACTAAGTACCATCAGAGACTGCATGGACTTACTGTGACCCTGAGGGGAGATGAGCGGGCGCGTGAGCCGAGGACCATGGGGTGACCACTTCCCACCCACACTCAGCCTCTGGGGAAAGAGGCGAGAGCTGCCCCAGCCCGACAAATGGTGGCTGAGACTCCACTCATGGTCACTGATTCAGGAAGAAGGGCCACCCATCAGCACAGCGGACTGGTCTACCCCATGCACTGTGCTCATCCCCACCCTGGGCTGTGAGCTCACAGCGGTGAGGCTGTGCAAGTAATGAGACTCCAGACTCACCCAGGAAATCAATCACAGAGCCTGCCCCAGACTGAATTCAACACTCACTGTCCACCTAATGGTCATCCATGGCAACGCTCAGTATATATCCCGGCCAGGGACTGGAGGGGTGAGGTTTCCTGGTGCTGGTTAGATGCCCATGTGCCAGCCTCCATCTGATAACAAGCCTGGCCAAGCCTATTCCAACTCTACCGGAGTGTGAGAATCCCTGTCCTAGGGCCCCCAAGGCCACCGAGGTTTTTGAGAACTCCCCCCGCCCCCCGCACCAGTGGGCTGTGCCTCTCCTGCCTGCCAGACGACAGCAGGCTGGGAGCTGCTGGGAGCCACATGGTCCAGACAACCCTGTGGCTGTGGTCAGCCAGCTTCCCCAACATGTGTGCACACAGCACCAGGCAAGGACCACCCTGTCCTTTCTGAGATGGCCTGGTTCTCTCCCGAGACCCCCTGGTCCACCTCCTCCCGGGGAGTTGTTGCTCGTGACGAACTGACCCTGAGGAACAACAGCAACTTGTGAATGACAGTGGGGAAAGGGGCAAGGGGCCGGTATGGGGATGCTCCCCAGGCCTGAGGAAGCTGGGAATAACACACAATTATGGGACATGCCCACCCCGAGACTCGCCCCAGGCCCCAAGGCATATCTGACTAACTTACCTTCTGGAGCCTCTAAGGGGAGGGAATGACCAGAAACAGGCCAACAGCCAGACCAGAGGTAGGACCCAAATGGGGAAGGAATCACACAGCCCCAGATGGGGTCATCCTGAGTGGCTGCGGTGGGCCCATTACCCACCGACTAGCAAAGAGACAGGAAGAGGGCCAAAGGGGATAGGCCGAGAGGAGCAGCGCAGCCACAAGGGCGCATTGGTCCCAGATGTGGGGAGACCAGGAAGGGTTCTGCTCTGGGCCTTTGGTCAGCTCCACGGACCCAAATCAGACGCGCTGGCCAGAGCCAGCCCCCAGGACAGAGAAGAACAACCCTGGAGGGAGGCCAAGAAGCAGACTGCCACCACCGTCTAAAACGAGGTTGGGGAGTTTCAACCACCAGACTCCACTAGCTGGGCAGAGGCGAAGTGGGCGGGAGGAGCAGCCTCCATATTCTTGGAGCAGCTCAGGAATGCGGGAACACTGCTGGCCCTGGGCACTGCAGGGCACCAGCGAATGGGGGCAGAGTCCTTCCTCGTCTAGTGTAGAGGCTCGGGGCTTGATGACCCACAGGGTTTGCGTGCATTATTTTTGTATGGGTAGCTGATGCAACCCAAAAGCAGATGCCAGCAGGTGGTCCCACTGCCACAAGCAGCTCAGCTGCTGGTCCAGGATGGTCGTGCCCATGGTGAGTGTGTTGACAACGACAGAATTTGCACTGAACTCCCAGGATGTGGGCATGTTGTCCCCAGAGGCAGGGAGCAGGGTTTTGGGGGGAGCTGTCAGGACTCCAGCTCCTCTGGTCACAAGAATGGCGTGGCCTCCATGGTGAGGGGAGAACCAGAGGCTCAGGTCAGGGAAGTGACACACATCCCACCCCTCAGTCTGGATAGCCAGACTCACAGGATAAATCCACATCATGAGCCTTTCTCCATCCCAGGGCACACACCTTCTCCCCGCTCTTCCCATCTGAGATGTAGACCTGGGAGGAGACAGAGACACCTGGGTCAACACAGTGTGCATGTGTATAAGTGCCTAGTACGGGAAGATTGGGAAGACACTTCTTTTTTTTTTTTCAGTTTCAGAACATTTTCTTTCTTTCTTTTTTTTTCTGTCCATTCTGCTTTTATTTCCCTTCTGTCTCTTTTTTTTAAAAAACAATCTATTAGGGGCTCATACAACTCTTATCACAGTCCATACATATTCATACATCAATTGTATAAAGCACATCTGTACATTTTTGCCATAATCATTTTCTTTTTTTCTCCTCTTTTCTTTTTTTACATTTTATTATGTACTCATACAACTCTTATCACAATCCATACGTGTACATACATCAATTGTATAAAGCACATCCGCACATTCCCTGCCCCAATCATTCTCAAAGCATTTGCTCTCCACTTAAGCCCTTTGCATCAGGTTCTCTTTTTTTTTCCCCTCCCTCCCAGCTCCCCCCTCCATCATGTGCCCTTGGTAATTTATACATCGTTATTTTGTCATATCTTGCCCTATCTGGAGTCTCCCAAACCCCTCTCTCTGCCGTCACTATCCCAGGGAGGAGGTCACATGTGGATCCTTGTAATCAGTTCCCCCTTTCCAACCCACTCACCCTCCACTCTCCCAGCATCGTCCCTTACACCCTTGGTCCTGAAGGTATCATCCACCCTGGATTCGCTCTGACTCCAGCCCTCATATGTACCAGTGTACAGCCTCTGTCCTATCCAGCCCTGCAAGGTAGAATTCGGATCATGGTAGTTGGGGGAAGAAGCATCCAGGATCTGGGGGGAAAGCTGTGTTCTTCATCGGTACTACCTCGCACCCTAATTACCCCATCTCCTCTCCTAAACCCCTCTATGAGGGGATCTACATTGGCCAACACTTGGGCCTTGGGTCTCCACTCTGCACTTCCCCCTTCATTCAATATGGTATATATATATATACATACACACATATATCTCTTTTTTTTTTTTTTGCATGATGCCTTATACCTGGTCCCTTTGGCACCTTGTGATCGCACTGTCCCGTGTGCTTCTTCCAAGTGTGCTTTTTTGCTTCTGAGCTAGATGGCCGCTTGTTCACCTTTAAGCCTTTAAGACCCCAGACACTATCTCTTTTGATAGCCGGGCACCATCAGCTTTCTTCACCACATTTGCTTATGCACCCATTTATCTTCAGCGATCCTATCATGGAGGTGTGCAGTCAATGATATGGTTTTTTGTTCTTTGATGCCTGATAACTGATCTTTTGGTGACCACTCGCTCACACAGGCTGGTGTGTTCTTCCATGTGGACTTTGCTGCTTCTGAGCTAGATGGCCGCTTGTTTATCTTCAAGCCTTTAAGACCCCAGTCACTATCTCTTTTGATAGCCGGGCACCATCAGCTTTCTTCACCACATTTACTTGTTCACCCACTTTGGCTCCAGCCGTTGTGTCGGGAGAGTGAGCATCACAGAGTTCCAATTTAATAAAAGAAAGTATTCATGCATTGAGGGAGTATTTGAGTAGAGGCCCAGAGTCCTTCTGCCACCTCAATCCTTAACCTATAATGCCCTTAACAAGATGAATTGCACAATGGTTCCAAGAATGTTATCGACATGAACAAGAATTGGGAGGGTGGTCCTAGAATATGCAGTAGGTTTTTTTTCTGCTTGACTTTGAGACAATGTGTCATGTTCTAGGGTACAAAAGATCCCCATTTTGAATACAGTGGAACGGGAATATTGATTAAGTAGCAAAAAAGACAGAGACAACAGAAGGACAGAGATATACCATCTGGAAGAGGGAAACCACCAACGTGAGTTGGAAATGGTGCTCTGCGGTTCAGAACTGAGACTCAAGATACATAGGGAATGGGGGAGCTGTGAGGAAACTTTCACAAAAGCAAGATTGGAGGCAGATCAATACATCACAGTAGCAGGTGTGACCACAGAAGCAGGGAAGGTGCTATGATGAAAATACATAGATCGTTAGATAGAAGAACATACAAGATTGGCAGGGCCTTTCGATCAAAGCAGTCAGGGCCAAACGGATAGAGCGTGACTGACGACTCCAACCCTCTGTGACTTCCCCAGACATGTAGCCTCCACCAAGAGCTCACCTATGCAAGCTCTTTGGGAGACACGCTGCCTGCTTTGTCTGGGCAAAGAAGGCTGGAGTCTCTCCACTCTCCAAGGCATTTTCCCACAGGGCAAGATTGCCTCCATCTCTGCTCAGGGACCAGACAGCATTCGGTGGAGGCTTAATCTATGGGAGGAGACTACAAATGGATTTTGGGCAGCCACTGCCATCCATGCCCTTTTGCAATCTAGGGTGCTGACAATTAAGTTGTAATGAGGGTCTTGATGGCACCTAACGAGACCAATGCAGCCGTGCCACCTGATTGAATGACAAATTATGCAATCGCCTCCAATCTGATATCAGCTTGGAGCAAGAAGTGGGTGGAAAGAAATTCCCTACGGGTGTGGTCTAAAGTCAAAAGATGGGGATGTTCTTGCGATACAAATACTCTTTTGGTCATTGTGCATCCTGCTTGTACTTTTCCATCTAGCTGAGAAACAAACACCTGGAATCTTAAGTCGGCTGGCTGGCATCTTCTGGCCCAATTTGAGTTCATCTGCTTCAACACGGTGCTGTTTGAGCTGCTCGTCTTGGATAGTATCTCTGAATGTCCATGAATGAGTAGAAGCCTCCAGCCTGAAGCATAGCCCAGTGCCTTTGGTCAGGCTAGTCTACAAAACTTCTATGTAGGGGTCAGGGTTGTGACAGGAAAAGCCTTACTGTTAAGTAAGGACCCTGAATTTGGATCCTGGGACCACCTGCCTAGCTGTCTCTCAAGAATGGACCACACCTTCCCTGCAAACACACATCAGAATTTCCTTGGAACAGACCTATCAGCATGGCCAGCTGCAACCACCAAGCTTTTGGACCTTGCAAGCCAGAGCTTGCTCCAGAATGGGGCCTCTGCCATTGATCCCCTAGAGTGGTTACCTACAGAACTCTTCCCACCACTGTTCAAGGAAGCCATTGCCAGGAAGTGCAGCCAGACACTGAAGGTGAAGGTGGTCACCTGGTCCTTCACCTGTCTTCCCTTGGGAAGTGTGATGTCACCTACACAGCCTGACCTGCACATCCTACAGGTTGTGCTGGATGGCCTTGATGTCCTGCTGGCACAGACAATTTGCCACCGCAGATGCAAACGACCAGTGCTGGTGTAGCGAAAATACACTGATATCGCCATTGAGAACCTGGGGTCTGGACCTTACACCACCTACTGTGCATACTCATCTCAAGAACCAGAAGACAGCCAAGTCCCTAGGAAAATCAAAAAATCAAACATTCAAGGACTGAGAAGAAGCTCTGGGCCCCCTTGTACTTACTGGTAGACCTGAGAATTGGGTAGACCTGGAAAAGAGGGAAGTAGAATTCTCAGATTCAGCATCAGGCCCAAGTGCTAATCAAAGCTGGCCAGGGTAGACACGTCCCAGGTACCCTTTACTATTAGCTCCTGGACACAGTCCAGGCAAACCACCTTGAGGATCTTGTCAATCAGTTCAAATTGGTGCAGTATGGTCTCAAAATTCAACTTGGCACAGCACAGATGCAGTAGCTCTTTCCTGGGCTCCACCCTCTCAGTGAGGAGGTTGAGGGTGTCATGTAGGCCCGAATTCTCTCTGCTCTATCAGCACCTGCAAGGGGGCCCAGAGCTGATCCTCAATCCCTGAGCCTTTGACTTTTAGCATCTTCCTAGGGACTTGGATGTCTTCTGGTTTTCCTGTCATGAGCCCACACAGTACCTCACCCAGGTTCCAGAATCCAGGTCCTCTATGGTGATACGGGTATGTTTTCAGAAATCCAGGACTTGGAGTTTACATCTGCAGGGACGAATCTTTTGTGCCAGCTGGACATCGAGCCTATCCAGCCATCCAGAACCACCTCTAGGATGTATTGTTTAAGTTTCAAAACCATCCTCAGAAGCCCTAAGGGAAGAAAGCTGAAGGGCCAGGTCCCCACCAAGGCCTACAATGTCTGGCTGCACCTCCTGGCATTGGCTGCCATGAACAGTGGTAAGAGAAGTTCTGTAGGCCAATACTCCAGAAGGTCAATGGCAGAGGCCTCATTCTGTAGAACACTTTGGAATGCAAGGCTCAGGAACTTGGGCAGGTTCTGGCTAGTCATGCTGACGACTCTGTTCCACAGAAATTCTGGTGCGTGACTGCAGAGGGGGTTCTGATGAGGCCCCAAGTGACATCCAGGCAGGTAGTCCCAAGATTCCAAAATCAGGTTATTTCCTTAGATCCTCAGGAATATGTGCACGACTTTCTAGTCAGACTTCTCATTTACTCTGAAGTTTTTGAGATTAGCCAAAGCCCTGGGTAAGATTTCAGGCTGGAGGCTTCTCCTGATTAATGTAGGTACAGGATGAAATAGCCCCCATCAGCAGGTCAATCAGAACTTTGTTGAAGCAGATGAATGTAGGAGGCATCTGATGATCAAGGTGTTTCCTGAAGGGTGACTAATGAATCCCCAGTGCCTCTGTGTCTTTGCAGACAAAAGCATTGCACAATGACTGTGATTTGTGGCCTTACTGCTAAAAGCATTGAGAGATAACTCAATTATTTAAGATCTCTTTTCAGATTCTTTTGCATCTTGCATATCCCTGTGACAGTCTTTGAACTCAGTGCTTTTATTATTCTAAGGTGAAGAGAGTGTGACTAGTTAAGTGACATTTGCATAGATAAGAGTTTGGGATGTTTTCTCAGTTCTTTGATGTTGTTTTGTAACCATCCCATGTAAGAAGAGTATAAAAAACAAGCTTTGAATATATATACTCAGGACTTCAGTCCATCAGACTGTCTTCCTCAGGATCCCATACTTTGCACATATCTTTCTTTTCCTTTCTTCCGCACGCCTCATTTGGGACCCAGCTTGATGCGGGATAGCTGCTCTAATCCCCGCAGATGTACTCCAGTTGTAACAGGGAGATGAGAACAGCTGATTCAAGATTCCAGAGGTGATTGCTCGAGTGGGAGGCAAAGAAGAAGCAGGGTCTACAATGAGCATTTCTGTATTTCCAGACAGTTCAAATCTATAGACTAGGGCCCACACCGAAAGGAAATTTCTTTTTAATCTGTCATCTGCCCTAAGCATTGTGTGATTGCATCGTGCAGAATGGCTGCACTGCTCTTGTTAGGTCCATCAACACACTTGCGACAACATCACAACGTGAATTTTGAGCGCCCGGGTTCGCAAGAAGGTTTGGATGGCAGTGGTAGCCCTCATTCGGTTTGTCCTGTCCTCACATCAATTGAGAGTCTGTTGGGTGCTTTGTGGTCCATGACCCGGGGTGAGGATAATTCTGGGAGAATGCCTTGGCGACCGGATTGCCTACATCCATCTCTGTCCATCTCAGGGAAGCAGAGTGGCTCTTACAGGGCTTGAATAGGTGTGTTCTTCTCCTTTTTGGAAAAAGGGGCTTTTATTGGGGTCTCTTACTAACTTTCCAGACATCAATTTAATCAAGCATATGTGTACACAGTTTGTCATCATCACAAAGGTGTGTTCTTGATGGAGTCACATGACTGGGGGAAGTACAGCTGTGGCATAGGGATGGGTCATGCTCTATTGTTTTGGGGCCTGCTTGCCTTGATCAAATGGCTCTGAACCAATCCTTGTAAGCTCTTCTTTCTGACAATGTATGCGTCCCAATCGTCGGCCCTTCCCCCCTTCATATACCCAGAAGAGGCAAGAACCAAACTAAGGCCAGACATCTGTACTCCGATGTTCATTGCGGTACCGTTCACATTTGGATGGAGTTGGAAGCATCCCAAATTTCCATTAACGGACCATTGTATTAAGAAACGGTGGCATGTGCATACATGGAGTACTGCGCATCACTAGACAGCAGTGATGGACACATGAAACACGTCGCTGCATGGGAAGAACTAGAGGAAATCATGCTGAGGAAAGTAAGTCAAGCAAAAAAGGACAAGTACAACATGAGTCCGCTGAGGTAAGCATTAAACAACATGCAAAACGGCCATAATAAAAAAGCTACTGTAACAAACATTCCTGGGGTGAGGGCCGGGTACTGTGGCAGGGACCAGATCAAATACAGGGATACACATGGCACACAACTAAAAAGGAGATAGGGAAAGTAAAATAAATAAATAATAAAAAACGAAATGGGCAGCAGGGCACAGGGCACTAAACCAGCTCAGGGGAAGGTATTGTTTATATCTCCACAAGGAAAGAGGGACCAGTCTTCTACACAGTGCTCCAAGGTCTGAATGTAACATGCCTGTGTGTAGTATGGAATCAGTGGAGAGATCTATGGAACCATCCCCAATCCCATCTACTAAGTGGTCACCTGCCCTTCCCCCAGAAGAATTGATTTCAAAAGATGCAATTGAATCTGCAGCTCTGGGAGAGGGACATATCTGATCGAGCACACGAGTTCTGGTGAAGTGGGTGGGAGAGAGTGGAGCACATGCTGGTCCACCAGGCCTTGAGGATGATGACCCCAATTAGAGCAGCCAGTCCACAGAGAGGACCACATGGCCAGCCGAACTATGAGACATGACGCCCCTCACTGACCCATAGCTCTACTGAGGACAATACCAGAAACACATTGTGGGAATTGCACTCGGTCTGACCCCGCCACACCGAGTCAAAACAATAGGGGGTTCAACAGAACAGCAAGGGATTGGAGTGGTGAGATAACCAAGGAATGCTGAAGGTGGACTTTGGGGCCAGGGCGTGGTGCCACAACAGACTGGACTGGGAAACACGCCTAAGGGCCTACACATGAGCCTTGAACTAACTGCAAGGTTTTCTTTCTTGCTGTGTTTGGTTTTTTTTTTGCGCGCGTGTGATTTTTTTGAGTTGCTGCTATTTTCCTGTATATTGTTACTTGGTTATGTTCTGTGTTATTTTTCTGCATGTTATTATTTCCCCAGGTATGTCTAAAAAAATAGGCTGTATAGACAATCTGGAGGAGAAAACAACAGGACTGACAGTTCCGGAGGGACATGGGAGAGGGGGGGATGGGGTGAAAGGAAGCGGTGTTAACAAACCCAGGGACAAGGGAACAACAAGTGACCCAAATTCGTTGTGAGGTGGGTGTGGGAGGCCTGGTAGGGCATGATCAAGTGTAATGAATCCCAGAGGAATTGCTGAAACCCTGGTGGGGACTGAGCATGATAGTGGCACAGGAGGGAAGTTAAGGGAATTAGAGGAAGGAGCTGGGAAGCAAAGGGCATTTATAGAAGGCTAGATAAAGACATGTATATCTGCAAATTTATATGTATATATACAAGGATGGAGAAATAGATCTATGTGCCTATATTTGCAGGTTTAGAGTATTAAGGTAGCAGAAGGATATTGGGTCTCCACTCAAGTACTCCTTCAAGGCAAGAATACTTTGTTCTCTTAAATTGGCATTCTGTGATGCTCACCTTCCCGACACAACCGCTGCAGACAAAGCGGGTGCATAAGCAAATGTGCTGGAGAAAGCTGATGGTGCCTGGCTATCAAAAGATATAGCACCTGGGCTCTCAAATACTTGAAGGTAAACAAGAGGCCATCTAGCTCAGAAGCAACAAAGCCCACATGGAAGAAGCACAGCAGCCTCTGCGATCATGAGGTGTTGAAGGGATCAGGGATCAGGCACCATGAGAACAAAAAATCTTCTCATAGTGAACAAGGGGTGGAGTGCAGAGTGGAGACCCAAAGCACGTTTGTCGGCCACAGGACATCCCCTCTGCAGGCTCAGCAGGTCAGTAGGACAATGCTGACTATCACCCAGCCCAGGCCCACGCTCACCCTCTCCCAGAAGCCTCAGACTGTCCCTCTGACCTGTGGCTCGCTGAAGGTGCCCGGCTCCATCGTGCTGCCCAAACACACACAGGTGGTCGCCAGAGCTCCTGCAGCCCCTCCTCCAACCAAGGTCATGGTCATGTCTTCATCACCCAGTGCTACATCTGCCCAACAGGTCCTGTCCATCCGCCGCTCAGCTCCTGGTTCCGGCTCCACTACCACCTCCTCGAGCACCACCACTGTGACCAGAGAGCAGCCCATTGTCAAGCTGGTCTCCAAAGCCCCAGCAGAGCAATACATTGTGTTGTCTCTGCCCTCCACCGGGGAGGGCAAAGGCACCCCTGCTTTACATCCTTGCTCAGTTCCTAGGGGCTCCTCATAGCTGTCTCCTCTTGGGGACAGCACCCTATGGGGAGGTCGGGGGAGGGGGGAAGGCGAAAGCAAGACGATGCGGAGAGGCCCCCACCAGTCCCAAGGCCCCTAAAATCCAATGGCTCCCCAATTCCTGGACCCAGCTCCCCTGAGCCTGCGTGGGGATACTGATCCACCCTGCAGACTGCGCTCTGTCCCTCTGGTTTACATGTGCACACGTGTACACACAGGAAAGGGAGTCGGAGCCTTCCCCCACAGCATGTTCTTTTTAAGACATTGTAGAGTTCCTCACAATAAAAGTCTGGTTTCTAAAAATATATTCATGTATACATTTGGTTTCGCATGTCTGTCCTTCCTAGTCTCTCCTTTCGTGTGTGTCTTCTCTTTCATAAGGACAGGGGACTCCAGGAAAACACAAATCGTATCATACTACAATACCATAGGAACTTAATATCATCAAGCACCTGTTTGAACAGAGTTTCGTCTACATGATTGCAGGAACATACTTCAAGATATGTTTTCGGTGTTGCACCTCAGTCAATGAAAATCTGATGCTATGGGAGAAATAAAGGATTCCAGAGAGTACATGGTTTGGGGCTCCTTTTACATAATGAGCTGTTATGAATACTCTGCTGCTTCGGGCCTCTCAAAAGGCTTGAAAAGCAAAGAGCTGACTAAGAGAACTAAGGGGTTCTGAGCCTAAGCCTTGAGTGACAATAAAGCAAACAAATTCAAATCGGTCCACAGGGAGTTCAAATAATAAATTGCCAATTTTTAAACCGAACTGCACCTGGAACAATCGACTTGACACAAAATAGCACTAGGCACTATCATGCTGTATTGTTGACGGCTGAATGACCTGCTTCTTTCCCCCTCTGGTCTCAGAAAGTCCCTTCGGTGATTAGTTTTAGAATGTACACTTCTGTTCTCAAGATCAGTACAGTATGATGAAGAATATTCATTTTCATGTTGTAACCAGAATATTACTCCTTTTATTTATTTATTTTTTTCTTCTTTTACATTTTATTAGGGACTCCAACAACTCTTACCACAATCCATACATATACATACATCAATTGTACAAAGCACACCCATACACTCCCTGTCCCAATCACTCTCAAGGCATTTGCTCTTCACCTAAGCCCCTTGCATCAGGTCCTCCTTTTTTTCCCCCCCTCCCTCCCTTTTCCCCCCTCCCTCATATGCCCTTGGTAATTTATACCTCGTTATTTTGTCATATCTTGCCCTATTCGGGGTCTCCCTTCCCCCCTTCTCTGCTGTCCCTCTCCCAGGGAAGAGGTCACATGTGGCTCCTTGTAATCAGTTCCCCCTTTCCAACCCACTCACCCTCCACTCTCCCAGCATCGTCCCTCACGCCCTTGGTCCTGGAGGTATCATCCACCCTGGATTCCCTGTATCTCCAACCCTCCTATGTACCAGTGTACAGCCTCTGTCCTATCCAACCCTGCAAGGTAGAATTCGGATCATGGTAGTTGGGGGGAGGAAGCATCCAGGATCTGGGGGAAAGCTGTGTTCTTCATCGATACTACCTCACACCCTAATTAACCCATCTCCTCTCCTAAGCCCCTCTGTGAGGGGATCTCCATTGGCTGACACTTGAGCCTTGGGTCTCCACTCTGCACTTCCCCCTTCATTTAATATAATATATATATACACATACATATATACATATACACATAAATACACATAAATACACATACTTATATCTTTTTTTTTTTTTTTTTGCATGATGCCTTATATCTGGTCCCTTGGGCACCTCGTGATCGCACTGGCCGGTGTGCTTCTTCCATGTGGGCTTATTTGTTTCTGAGCGAGATGGCCGCTTGTTCACCTTCAAGCCTTTAAGACCCCAGACACTATCTCTTTTGATAGCCGGGCGCCATCAGCTTTCTTCACCACATTCGCTTATGCACCCATTTGTCTTCAGCGATCCTATCATGGAGGTGTGCAGTCAATGATATGATTTTTTGTTCTTTGATGCCTGGTAACTGATCCCTTTGGGACCACTCGATCACACAGGCTGGTGTGTTCTTCCATGTGGACTTTGTTGCTTCTGAGCTAGATGGCCGCTTGTTTATCTTCAAGCCTTTAAGACCCCAGTCACTATCTCTTTTGATAGCCGGGCACCATCAGCTTTCTTCACCACATTTACTTGTTCACCCATGTTGGCTCCAGCTGTTGTGTCGGGAGAGTGAGCATCATAGAGTTCCAATTTAATAAAAGAAGGTATTCATGCATAGAGGGAGTGTTTGAGTAGAGGCCCAAGGGCCTTCTGCCACCTTAATACTTGACCTATAAATATAGACACAAAGATCTATTTCCCCAACCTCCTATATATATTTGCATGTACATGTCGTTGTCTAGACCTCCATGAATGCCCTTTGACTTCTAGCTCTTTCCTCCATCTCCCTTGACCTTCCTCCTGCCCTACTACCATGCTTCATTGCCACCTGGGCTAGAGTATACCTCTTCTCTAAGCAACCTTACCCTTGATCATTTCCCACCAGGCCTGCCACTCCCCCTTCTCTACCCTTTGGGGTCCCATGTTTTTCCCTTGTCCCTGGGTTTGTTAACACCACTTCCTTACCCCCCCCTACCCCCCACCCCAAGTCCCCCCGGAACTGTCGGTCCCGTTGTTTTTCCTCCAGATAGTTCATCCAGCCTGTCCTATTCAGACAGACCTGTGGAGTCACTAACATGCACGAAAACTAGACAGAGGAACACAAAGCAACAGTATATAACCAGACAACAAAACAACCAAAACAAACCACTGAAAAAGAACAGAACAAAACAGTTCGCAAGAGAAAAGCTTGTAGTTAGTTCAGGGATCTTTGCTGGCCCTTAGGAGCGTTTTCCAGACCAGTCTGTTGGGGCACCACGCCCTGGCCCCAAAGTCCACTTTCAGCATTCCCTGGGGACCTTGCCACTCCATTCCCTTGCTGTTCCGCTGCACTCCCCCAGTGCATTGCCTCGGTGTGGTGGGATCAGGTCAGGTGCAATTCCCACACTGTGTCTCCGGTGCTGTCCCCTGTATCGCCCTTAGTCACTGAGGGGCATCATGTCTCATAGTAGGGCCAGCCATGTTGTTCTCCTTTTATTTCAGTAACCAGGCTGTTATAATCAATGCTGTACCTCCCCCCCCCCCCACTGACTATAAATAACATTAATGTTGCTTTATGCTTCTGTTCAAACTTAAGTCCTAGACAAAAGATAAATGAATTTTTGCTTTTAAAGATTGAAATATCACTTGAGACTGAATTCAAGAAAAGGCTTTTAGATTCTGACAGTCTGCTTATAACCAAATGAAAGAAATTCTAAGACATCATAGTGGCCGTCATTTATTTGAATGTGCAACATTCTGGTGCATTGGCTGGGAAAGCCTAAGATTCTTGATGTCTCCATCTGGCAGCTGCTCCTGGCAGAATGGGACCCTGAGGGGCTGTCCAGACTCCTACTCTCCCATGCGAGCAGTGTCCTGGGGGCTCCCTGGAACTAAGTTTGAGTCTTTTGTCCCAAACCTCTAGAGTTATGTATGTTTCTGAGGCTGGTCACATTCTGGCTAGAGGTGGGGGTCAGACCCAGCCATATATCTCCTCAGCCCCTTCTCGCCGGGATGTCGTTCAGTAGGTCTGATACTTTTTACGTGGGCTGCTTATCTTTACCACCCGCAATAAGCACCGTTTCTTGGTTTGTTTTATACCTTTTGGGTGATATTTTTGGCTGCTCAGTGTCACTGACTTTCTGTACAAGGGATTCCTGCTGCTACAACACACTCCCTCTGCACTTGAAGACTCGGGGTGTTCTCTGTAACACCCCTGGTACCAGCTGCTCTCCAGGAATCCTTTGTAGAAGAAAAAGCTTCTTCTCTGTGATGGTTCCTGGTCCTGCCCATCTACTTCAGCTTCTTTGGCAAAGCCCCTGCCTTTCCTGAATCTCCCTGCTGAATAAGTATGATGACAGGCCGCAACCCAGACACACTTCTTTCGTGCTTTTTAGCCCTTGTTCCATTCACACCACTGCCTTTGATCTGTATATCAGTACCATGTAAGCACAATGAAAGATTCTGGATTTCCCATTCTTATCAAAGTTACACATCATTTGTCATGAATCCACACAGTCAAGTGCCTTGGCATAGATTTTTTTAAAAAGTAAACCTCTTTCTGGTATTCTCTGCTTTGAGTCAAGGTCCATGTGATATCAGTAACGATATCTCTTGTTCCATTTTGCAGTAATTACATAATCTGTTGTCCAATTGAGACTTAAGAGCGAAGGAGTGGAATTTAGTCTGTCAGTCAGGTCGCAGCTTGATGACCTCATTTGGAGGCCCGAAGGAGATCAAGAGCTCAATAAAGGCAGGGCACATGCTCACTCCATGGGAGATTTTACTGACGATGAGCCTGATGGACTTACGCTGACGCAGCCAGAACTCTGGAGCTGGAAGGGTCACGTGAAGACCCCTGCCAGCACTGAGATGCCTACACCGCTACTGGATCCACAAGACCTTCCAACCATTGGCTTGTGATCTTCCTGCATTCAGCGTCAGTACATGTGTTCCGTGAGTCTGAGGAGGACTTTACACATTGGTATCAGACATATAGGCTAATATCAGACTTATTGACTTGATCTGCACTGGGCTGAGATGTTTTCTCAATATACAATTTCTCTTGCATATAAAGCTCTTTGTAATACACGTAAGAGTGTCTATGTATTTGTTTCTCTCGTATACCCAGAATAACACACATGTCCTATGCTAAGTCTAACCTTAATTTCAGGAAGTTTCCTGACAATGTATTGTTGCAAACTTTGCTGAGTGGTCCTCAACATATTAGACTTGCATCTCATATTCATGGTACTGACCCATAATTTCTGCTTTCTGTTGCCTCACTTTTCTTTGGAATGGGTGCCAATATGGATCCTTTCCAGTCAGTTGGTCAAGTAGTTGTCTGCCAAACATCCTGGCTTAGGCACCTGTCTCCAGTGCTTCATCAGCTTTTTTAACATTTCTGTTTGTCATTCATTAATAATTAGAACCTTTTATTTCAATAACGTTTTCAGGGCAGCTCATAACTTCTTCCTTGTGTATCATTGGTTCTTGTTCATATGCAACCTCCTGAAATGGTGGAATGTCAACACATTCTCTTTGGTCTAGTGAATTGGTGCATTCTTTCTAGGATCTTTTAATGCTTCCAGGCTCATTTAATATTTTGACCTTAGAATCTTTCAATATTGTCACTCAAGGCTTGAATTTTTCTTTACTTCTTTCAGTTTAAAATATGCTGAGCATTTTCTTTGGTTTCTTATTGTAGGTCTTTGCACATTGAAGTATAATATTTCACTTTCTCTCCAAAGCTGCTGATTGAAGTTTTCTTAAAGAAAACATTTTTAACAGATTTGTTGGTATATAATTTTATATCATACAATTGAAGAGTTTATTTATATCAGGAAGATTTGTGTGACCATTACCAAATCACATTTAGAACCTCTCTTTCTTTCATTCTTTCTTGTACTCACTGTTTTTAGGGCCCATTTCACCGCAACCTCCCCAGCCATGCCTCCAAGCAACCCTTAGTCCAGTTAAGGTCTCTATAGATTTACCTATTCTGCACTTCATTTACAAAAAAACCCAAAAAACAAAAGCCAGTAACTGACAAACAAGTAAGACAAACGAACAAGAAAATTAAAATTCAACAGATAAACCCCCCAATTAAACAGAAAGCAGAACATATTGAAAACTAGAACCAATGTACTTGGATCATAAGGTAGATCCTATGATAAGGTACTAATTGCAACAACTGCATCTTCCCCAATCCACCTTCCAGGATAATCATCATGTTAGTAAGGAGTGTTAGTCTGGATAGACTAGAGAAACACATCGAGGGAGACATATATGTATAGGAAAGAGCTTTATATCAAAGAATAATTATATATTAAAAAAATCCTAGCAGAGTTCAGATCAAGTCATGTTTGATATTAGCCCATAAGTCAGATACTAGTACACGAGTTCCTCCTCAGACACATGCAACACATATACTGCTGCCAAATGCAGGAAGATCAAAGGCCTGTGGATGGAAAGTCCTGTGGGTCCAGTGGCAGTGAAAGCATCTCCAAGGGTCTAGCTGCCATCAGCATGGCTCCATGTGGCTTGTCAATAGGAATGTGAAGCAGAGCGGGATTGTCCTGCCTCTAAGGAGGAAGAAAGGAAGTCCCAGAATCCTCCTGAGAAGGTCACGCCCACCAGGAAGCACAGTCAGGCTGTGACTTGCCAGATTCTCTAGTTAGCAAATTGACATGAACTTGTGTAACTACCCCAAAACGCTAGTGACATCCCTGGTCCATGTTCAGAGGACATTCACCAGTGCACCATGGGCTTATCTACATATATTTTCCATTAACTTTAAAATAGAAGAAGAAGCAACTTTAAAATGGGTCAAAATGGTGGTAGAATTGTAAGATATTACATGTTGACCTAACTATGTTTCACATATTTGACTATAAAATTCTCTGTGTCCAGTAAAGGGCCATTCACTTTCATTGATTGTGATCAGAGGAGGTTGAATCCATCAAAAAGATTTTGTCTTACAATGTCATCCATTTCCCTTGTGAAAACCAGATATTAACGATTTATGCTCTGATGTCATTTCATCCTTTCGAATCAGATATTCTTTACAATCCTTGGATCACACAGGGTGGTGTGTTTCTAGCATGTGGATTTAGTTGAACTATCACTTAGATGCCTGCTTGTTTCAAGACAAGCCTTTAAGGCTCCAGGTGCAATTTTTCTGATCGCTGGGCACTGTGTAGCTTATTCGCCGCACTTTGCTATAGCATCCGTATCTTCAGTGATATCATCCTGAAGTCGAGCAATATGAGAAAATATGTCCAAAGAATATAAGACTAAGTTTGTTACCCTTTACTCTAAGGAGCACTCTGGCCTTACTTCTTCCAAATGAGATTGGTTTGTCCTTATAACAGTCTGTGGGACTTTTAATAATCTACTTCAACACTATACATGCTGAGGTAGTTAGTTTATTGTGCCAACCTGGCCGATAAACACATGTGGGGTTAATTGAAAGGTAGAGGGATAAATGGCTCAGTGAGCCTCACCTTCCTGGTTCTTGGGTCTCTTGCGTTGTGATGGTCTGACCAGGGTGCAGCTGCCTTATCCAGTTTCCTGCTTTAACTGGCAAGACTCAGTTCCCGTGAGACATCCCTGAGGAGAAGCCACGTGGACATACTCCGTTGCTGCCCTGGGTGCTGGAGCACCCGGGTGGAGACCCCTGCCAGCACTGAGCTGTGTACACATTCACTGACTTGGCTTTCCTCCTGCAGTCGGCATCATTGCGTCTGTTCTGTGAGATGGAGGAGGACTTTTGGATTGGTGTTGGACATATGGGTTAATATGTTAATGTTGGACTTGTGGGCTTGGGCAACACAGGGTTGGGATGTTTTCTTACTGCACTCTTGAGTTTCTGTGGATTTGTTTTTCTAGAGAACCCAGACTAACACACATGCATCCATTCTTGTGCAATCTTCCCTATTCTATGTCCTACGTTTACATGTTTATGAAGTAAAGGAGAATACATGGCTTGCGTCAATTATACATTAATCCTCAAAATAGCATCCTTGGAATTCAATATTGTAAAGAGGACTTGTGTAGCAGTTTTACCTAATACAGTGCATCTTTAATCTCATCACTACCATGTCCATGAGAATTGCTTGCATATCCTTTTGCAAGAAAAAGTCCTTGAGAACATCACTCTTTTCTTCATGTACATGTTACTTCTGGGTCTAGTTGTGAGGATTTTGGTTTGCTTTACATTCAGTTGTAATCCAGCTGAAGGCTGATATCTTTAATCTTCATCAGTAAATGCTTCATGTCTTTCTCAATTTCATCACGGAAAGTTGCGTCAACTGGATAGCACAGGTTAACAAGAACACCGTCATTCCTGATGACACATTCTTCTTCATATAATCCAGGTCCTTGAGCATTTGCTCAGCATCCATATTGAGTAAGTTTGGTGAAAGGCTGCAACCCTGATACATGTCTTTCCTGATTTCAAGCCATGCAGTTTTCCTTTGTTCCATTCACATAACCGCCTTTGGTCCATGTATCACATAAGCACAATGCAGGATTCGGGAATTCCCATTCTTCTCAATATTATACATCATTTACGATGAATTCACAGTCAAATTCCTTGGCATAGGAAAAACAGCAGCAAGTAAACCTCTTTCTGGTATACTCTGCTTTGAGCCAAGGTCCATTTGATCTCAAGAAAATGATATGCCTTTTCCCATGTCTTGTTCTAAATCTACCCTAAATCTCAGGAAGCTTTCCCTCAATGTTTGGCTGCACACATTGTTGGATTGTGCTCAGAAAAATTGTACTTGCGTTTGACAGTAATGATACTATTGAATAACTGAGCATTCTGTTGAGTCATTTCTTTGGAATGTGTACAGTTATGGATCTTTCCAGTCAGTTGGTCAAAGGGTTGTCTTCAAAATAGTCTGGAAGAGACAAGAGTTTCCACTGCTTCATCAGCTTCTTGAACCTTTTCCATTGGTAATCCATCACATTCCTGGAATCATGTATTTGACTAATGTTTTCAAGGTAGCTCACACTTCTTCATTCAGTACCATTGGCTCATGTTCGTGTGCTACCTCCTGGAATGGTGGGATGTCAACACTTTATCTTTAGCACAGTGAGTCAGTGTAATCTTTCTATCATGTTTTGATGATTCCTCATGCATTCAATATGTTTGCCCATAAAATCTTTCAAAATCCTAACTCAAGGATTGAGTTTTTTCTTCTTATTTCTTCTCCTTATTTCCATTTAAGATATGCCAAGCATTTGCCTACTTTTTAATGTTTCCAATTCTAGGTTTTAGACAGTTAAATATAATATTTCCCTTTGTCTTCTCAAACTCCTCTTTGAACATTCCCTAATAATTATTTTTCAACAGATTTATTGACATATACATCGCATACCATACAACTCAATAGTTCAATCACATCAGGAAGACTTGCACCACCATCTACACATCACTCTGAGAACCTTTCCTCCATTCTGGTACTCATTGTTTTTAGCTTCCTATTTCACCTCAGCCTCCAAGAAAACAACAAACCAGTTGTGTTAGTAACATAATTTCATGTCCACTTGATAAAGACAATGTAGGGGTAGAGTCTAGCCTGTCAATCATGTCACACAGTAACCTCCACAGGAGGATTCTGGGAACTTGCTTATTTCCTCCTGGAAGGAGCACCATACCCTCGCGCTACTTCACAATCTGTTGACAGGCCACACAGAACTCTGCTGATGGCAGCCAGAGCCCTGGAAATGGATGAGCCACGTAGAGACCCATTCTAGTGCTGAGATGTTTCCAACACCACTGGTTCGCAAGATTTTCCACCCAATTTCCTGTGATCCTCCTGGATTCTGCATCTTTGCATGTCTTAAGTGGATCTGAAGAGGAATTTATAGACTGGTATCAGACATATGGACTAGTATCAGACTTACAGACTTGATCTGGACTGGGCTGGGATGTTTTCTTCATATATAATTACTTTTTGATAAAAAGTTCTCTCTTACAAACATATGAAAGTCTCTGGAATTGTTTCTCTAGTCAACCAGGTATATCATACCCGTTATGGTGTCTATAAATTTACCTCTTCTGAAGCTGTTAGGGGAGTTGACAGGAAAAAATTAACAATTAACAAAGAAATGAACACAAACTAACAACAAGAAGAAATTGAAAACCCCCAATCACAAAGACAGCACAAAATATTAAAACAACAACAAACTTAACTGGCTCATAAGACCACTCCCATAATAGGGTGCTAAACTTTAACATAGCTGCACCTGCAACAATCCACTTTCCAAGGCATACAGCATGTTCACAAGGCTATTCCCATCCCTGTTCCATGGTCAGAGGAGATTCACCAGGGTCTTATCCACATGGATTTTCCATTCACTTAAAAAAGATATCGGAACAGCTTTAAAATGGGTTTAAGCATCATGATCTAATTTTGAAATATTACTTTTGACTAAGCCCTGTGTGCAACCATCAACTGTACAGTGCTCTCTGTCCCATCACCTGGCCATTCACATTCTTCCAGTGTGACCAGACGCAATTGACTGGAGGCTTTTCCAATGGGTTCACTGTTCCAATGGATTGTGGTTTAAACTGTCACTCACAGGCTTCTGAAAACCAGGTGTTCACAATGTATGCCCTGGTGTCATTCCCTCCTTTGATTTGGCTAGAACTTTTGACAATCTTTGGATCACAGAGGAGGTGAGCATCTTCCATGTGGCATTAGTTGAACCCTCACCTAGATGCCCCCTTGTTTGAAGCCAAGCTTTTAAGATTTCAGATGCATTTTCCTTATAACTGGGGACCATGTACCTTATTGAAAACACTTTGCTATAGCATCCATATCGTCAATGATATCTTCCTGAAGTCAAGCACCAAGCAAGGCAATGCCATATGCACTGTTGTTCTTAGATTGGGGCTAGATTTAAGCACAAACCAAAAGTCAACTCATGCACCCAAGGTTTATAGATATTTATGGTTCACCTTAGAAACAGCATTGTCAGTTTACTTTATAGAACCTTATCAATCACCATTCTGGGGCCTCAATTTCACTGTCAATTATATGCTGACTCATATTTCCCTTATGGGTGTCTGAGATGCCAAATATTCACAGGCATAGGATCCATCCTTTGTGGAATATTGTCCATTCACTGCAGAGTTTAATCTAAGTCAACAATTCCATTCATAGCTGGCCTATGTTCCTATAATTTCCTTTTTTCAATAGGGCTTTCAATTCTATACCATAGCTATATATAAGTCAATAACGTTTCAACAATTTCAATCCTTATATAATCCATTTCATTTTCAAGAAGGTCTAATATGCCAATATGCATCCTTCTTACGTGACAATTTGGATCGCTATTGTGTTGGTCTTAGGTGGTAGAGAAACAAATCCACTCATGTGTGTAAGAGAACTCAATACCAAAGAGTAATTGTACTTTAAGAACTCATCCCATTCCTGTCCTGATCAAATCTTTAGCTCTGATATTAGCCAATATGTTCGCTACTAATCAATAAATCCTCTTTAGACTCAGGAAGCCATGCAATGATGCCGAATGCTGGAAGATCACAGGCCAGTGGCAGGAAATTCTCATAGATCCAGTTGTGGTGGGAGCATCTCAGCTGGTGGGGGTCTTCAAGTGGCTCCTCTAGTTCTAGGGATCTGGCTCCATCATTGTAGCTCCATGTGGCTTGTCAACCTGAATGTCCTACAGGCAGACATAGCAGAGAGAGTGTGTCTGCTCCCCAGTGAGCTATTTATCTCCATAGAGCCTCCAAATGAGGTAACAAAGCTCTATCTGATTGACAGGCTAGACTCCACCCCTTCCCAAGTTGACAGCAGATTATGTAACTGCCTCAATGAGTACATATTTGCAGCCTTCTTTCTCACCTTGAGTTGTGCCCCATCAGCAAAGGCAGAGGCCTAGGGCTCATTCACACAGGCTCTACTCAATTCATCGCTACTCTTTCAACTAACTCCTTTTGAAAAGCAGCCATTCAGTCCTATTTTGAGCACCTGTGGAAACAAGGGGCAGATCCTCTGGCACTATCTCAGGCAAGCTTCTGCTTCCATTCATTAGGTTTTCAGCAGCTGACCATATGTCCATTGTATATATGCATGAAGGTTTCAGCAGCTACTGCTAAGGAGATGGGCCAACAATCCTTTCTCCCTCCCCTATACTTAGTTTGTGAGTTTCTCACACTGTGGCCACTTGTGGGTTGTGTGTTGCTTAAACGAGGTCACTGGTAATTTAAATGCTAGGAAGGTCACTCACAGTTAACAAGATTTCAGCCCAGTTTACAGAGTAAGGGGTGTGAAAGTAAAAGGCAAATCTGGTGACTAAGAAGACCATATGTTTGTCCCATGCCTGCAGCTAATGGCATTGAAATCAGGGTATGCAGACTGCTCATGAGAACTCTGAGCGGATCTGCGTGATGAGCCTCCATGTGGTTGTTGTTGTAGTTGTTAGTTGCTCTGGAGGCCGCTCCAAACTTTAGTGACCCCATGCCCAACCGAAGGAAATATTTTAGGTTTCTGCACACTCGCCACAATGCCCAAGCCCATTGAGATTTTTCATAAATGCAGTTTTGCTGGAACCTCCATTTTTGGGATGCTGATTTAAGAGAAGAGTATGTGGCTGTTGAATTTTGTTTCCTGCTTGGGAAAAATGCTGTAGAAACTGTTGTGCTGTTGGACACAGCTTTCAAGAGCAGCATTATGGAAAAACAAAAGTGTATGGTGCTATCATCATTTCAAAAATAATGCAATGTTGGTTGATCACAAACTTCATTCTGGAAATCTGACAACTTCGCGAATGGACAAAAGTGTCCATGAAATGCATTCACTTGTGATCAAAACAAGGGACAGACCATGGAGGAGATGGGGAAGTTATCTGGGTTTTCTTGCAGCTCAGTTCAGTGAATTTGTTTTTAATACTTAAATCATTTTATTGGGGGCTTGTACAACTCTTATCATAATCCACTCATGCATCCAGGTGTCAAGCACTTTTGTACATCTGTTTCCCTTACCATTCTCAAAATATTGGCTTTGTACTTGAGCCCTTGATAACAGCTCCTCATTTGTCCCCACCTTGCCCTGCCCCCTAAGCCCTTGATAATTTATAAATTATTATTTTGTCATATCTCACACGATCTGACTTATCCCTCACCCACTTATCCACTTTCTGTCCCCCAGGGAGGAGGTTATATGTTCCCCCTTTCTCCCTCACCTTCCCTCCACACTCCCGATAGGATATTGCCACTCTCAGCACTGGTCCTGAGGAGTTTCTCTGTCCTGGATTCCCTGTGTTTCCAGTTCCTTTCGGTACCAGTGTAGGGTTCAGTTGGATTTGTAAGGTAGAATTGGGATCATGATAGTGGGTGAGAGGAAGCCTTCAAGAACTAGAGAAAAATTGTACGTTTCATCATTGCTACACTGCACCCTGACTGGCTTGTCTCCTCCCCGAGACTGTTCTGCAAGGGGCTGTCCAATTGCCCACAGGTGGGCCCTGCGTCCCTACTCTGCACTCCTCCTCATTCACAATGCTATGATTTTTTTTGGTTTTGATGCCTGATATCTGATCAGATATCAGTTCAGTGAATTTTAATGGAAGATTTTGGAATGAGAAGGGTCGCTGTGAAATTTGTGCCTTGGCTTCTGACTGACCAGCACACACAGCTTCCACTGGAAACATGCCATGCTTTCAAAGAACAGCTCCAAAGGGGCCCAGACATTTTCCCCCAAGGTCATTACTCGCGAGGAGACACAGTGCTGTTCTTAGGACCCTGGAAGCAAACATCAAGTCAGGGGACGATGCCATTACTACATTTCCCAAAAGAGCTCTCAATTGAAATCAAAGATCAAAATGATGTTTTGTTTTTTCATGTGAGGCGGATAGTGCATTTGGAGCGTCTTCCACATGTTCAGAGTGTTAATCAGGCTTCCAAACTAGAGTTTCTGGAAAGATTGTACAACAGTTTGCAACCCAAAGGCCTGATTTGTGGCAGATGCGGGAGTGGTTTTGCCACCTTGACAATGTACCTACTCATGCAGCCATATCATTGCTCCAGTGTTTGGGAAAATAACTGCATGCCTCTCTTGTCATAAGCACCACCTCAATTGACCTCACAGGATGCAACTTCTTTTTATTTCTGTGAATGAAGAGGAACAGAGAAGGACAGCAATTTGATGATTTAGAAGAGGCGAAGAAAAAATGAGGGGAGTGCTGTCAGCCATCAGAACAGATGAGTTTGAACAATGTTTCCAAGAACGGGATTGCAGATTTGACAGATGTATTAGTTATAATGAAGAATACTTTGAAGCTGATAAGGTTGTTTTGTAACTAAATTAAACACATAGCTTTGAGAACAATCAGTGTATTTGTTATTGCTGTTGTTCCTCCCGCATATCCAAAATATGTAAGACAAAGTTCTGCCATCCTTGACTCTAAGGAGCACGCTGGCTTTACTTCTTACAACACAGATGGGTTTGTCCTTTTAGTAGTCAGTGGCACTTTCAATCGTTTTCTCCGGCACCACTTAAAATGAATTCCTTTCTCTAAAGACTTCCTTAATCAATATTCATCTTTACATGCGTGTGTTGAAATGGAAAATATCATTTCTTGGAGCAGGCACACCTTTGAATAACCTTACCCTTCAGTTCTCTAAAGAGGTCTTCTAGAGCAGTCTTACCTTCACAGTACATCTTTTTAAATTTTTGAAGTGTACATATTTCTTTATTACACATTGAACCTTTAAGTATTTATACATGGAGTTACGTAATTCTATTTTAAAGAAATATTAACTGGGAGTGAATACAAACATCATATAATTCCATAGTTCAATCACATCAAGCAGAATTGTACATTTGCCACCACAATCAGGTTCGAGGCATTCTTATTCTTCCTGGACGACTTCACATTGTATCCCTTTTGTACCCCCATGACCATCACCACCACTATACTCCTGCTGAAACTCTTATCCTGATTGCTGTGCCCATAGGTCCATCAATTTTGGTTTCACATACCAAAAAACAGAAAATCATATAACACAACTACAAAAGGATGACCACCAATGACATAACATCTCTGAGATAATTCCCAATAGGAACAAATAAAACACAACAGAAATACAGAAAATGTTGAAAAGCATATCAGGTTCAGGAAGAAGAACAACTGACAAAGTTTTCATTGTTCATGTCAGACTTGACCCTTTGCTCTTCTATGGTCATATCTGCATGTATTTTCCTCCCATCGCTCATTGATGGATTTCGGTGATCACTGGAAGTTTACTTCCTATGTACTTCCCAAAATGCATCCTGGGCTCCCACTGTCATCCATAGCCTTCTGCAAACCCAATTTTACAATTTAGGCTCTGATACTGTTCAGAGCTCATTCACCTTTGGATTATATGATTTACAATCCTTTTTTGACTAGTGATGGCGTGTTCCCTCCATGTGGAGTTAGTTGACATCTCACTTAGACGGCTGCATGCTTGGACACAAGTCTTTAAAACCACAGAGCTACTTTATTTAATAGCCACGCACCATTTAATTTCCTCAGCACACTTTGTCATAGCACCGCAACTCCTGTGCTTTGCTTCATGAGGGCGAATACCCAGCAGGTCCATGATGAAAGAACTAATTGTGTGAGCTCAAAGCCCACTCAGGGATTTGGGAGTTTTGTTTCTGTTGTTGTTAGTATTTTAATTTGCCTTTGGTTCCCTTTCAAAATCTCCTTGTTAATTCATGGTAGAGAATTTTATCACTCATCCCCTTGGGGCATAATGATCTTCCATTAATACTGTCTGGGATTAGCCCCTGGTACTTACTGTGTATTACCATGTTGAGAAAGGGATGTTGGATAATTATAAACCAACTCTGTAACAGAGTACCTGAATTATTCACTAGTACAGGATCAATGGATTCATAGCTGGACACTATTTGTTTAAAAATGGGGGTCATCAGGGAAATTGACTATATAATCCCTGAGAATGGCAGTCACAGATGTGCCGGTATAATACCTATCTTCATATAGGATATGGGGTATTGATATAGCAAGATCATGTCTGGCCATCTGCCAACAGTTCAACAATCTAGGCAGACACCGTGTTCTGCTTCCTCAGACACCATGTGCTTTCTGACTTAAAATCTTCAGGCTACAAGTATGTCTGAAGTACAGTCCAGTTCACCAAGCAGGGTTTCCTCATTGTGTCTCATGGAGGCAGCTTCTAAAGCATGCTGTGCACCTTGAAGATCCAGGATTCAATGTCTCATTGTTACCATGGCACCCAGCCTGGTCCTCAGAATGCACCCAGGAGCCCGGTTCCATTTGGCGCATTAGGTCATACCACTGTAGACAGTCTCTACTAGCATCTCCAAAAGCATTTTCTGTCTTCATCCCCCTGCCCCCAAATGGGGTCCGTCCTCCCTCTTTTCCCACCAATAGACATGCATTTGTTTTCCTTCAGTTGAGTTTTTCCTTTTCCCCTCTCCTGATTTGTGTTGCCCATCAGTATCCCTCATCCTTCTGACAGGCTGTCTACCTTTCCAGGGGACATCAATACAGATTTACATGCCAGCTACTCAGTAGACAACACCCCCTTCCCCTTCTTTGACCATTTGATCCCAGCTGACACGAGGTACCCTCTGACAAAGTGACCTTCAAAATACTTACCTAGAGCAGATGGGAGATGGTTCATTGGCACCGGTCAGGTTCTCTACGAGGCTGTCTAGCCCCCTGGTCAGCAGACTTGCTTCCTACAAGCCTAAGCCTGTGCTCATTCTGCTGCGTGTCCTACAGCAGTGGACGTATACAGTGTTTGTCCTGTTGTCATTGACTAACTTCACTCACCATAATGTCTTCCAGGTCCCTCCACGAGTTGAGGTGTGTCCTGGTTTCAATGCTCCCTTACAAAGGATGCACTGTATTCCATTGTGTGTGTATACCAGAGCTTTTATTACCAAATCTTCTATTGATCGGACTTAGGCTGCTTCCACCTTCTTGAATTTGTCAAGTGTGCTGAAATGAGTACACGGAGCATACGTATGTTCATGTTTTCTAAATTTCCTGATATCCGTGAATGATTGCTTCCAGTGATGCTTCAGTACAATGGGTTTTACCTGAAATCCTGGAGCCTTGATTTACACGCATGCCTTCAGCGCAGTCTGAACTTCTTTCAGCATGTTGGTTCTTGTCTATGTGCTGCCTCCTGAAATGGCGGGCTGTGCACTTGTTCTTTCTGTACACTGACTCTTTTTATTCTTTCAATCTTCGTTTCATGATTCTCATATCCTACAATATCCTATGGCAACTCTCAGTATAATTTGAGGTTTGATTTTTCTTAGTACTTTCAGTGTCAGACGTATTCAGCATACTCTTCATTTGGTTTTTCTAATTCTAGTTCTTTGATCATTTCATTATCATATTTCACTGTATCTCCTTGAGCTGCCCTTTGAACTTTTCCATTTACCTCTAGAATTCCTCCTTCTTCCACTTGCTTGACCGAGTCTATGATAAACAGCAAGTTTCAGAATCTCTTCAGACATCCACATTGCCCTTTTCTTTCTTTCCTCTCTTTCAATGACCTTTTGCTTTCTTGCTGAATGATGATCTTATCATTATCGAGAGCTGATCACGTCTTCTGTCATGAGTGTTCATTGCTTTGTACCTGTCCCTAAGATAGTCTAAAAATTCAGGTGGGATACACCCAAGTTCTGATTTTGAATCCTCTGAACTGGTTTGAATTCTCTTCAGCTTTATCCTGATAAACATATAAGCAATTGATGGTCTCCTCCACATACGGCTGCTGAGTTGGTTTTTGCTGCTTATATTGAGCTTCTGCACCGTGTCTTCCCACAGATGTAGTTCATTGACTTTCCGTGCATTCAGTCTGGGAAGTCCATGGATATAGTTGCCTTTTCTGTTGTTGAAGAAAGGTATTTGCCGTGTACAAATTGTGAGCTTTGCACAATTCTATCATGTGATCTCCAGCTTTATTTCTAACCTCAAGTCCATGTTTCGAACTACTCTTATTCCCACTTTGTTTCCAGTGTTCCCTAATCATCAAGAACTATCAATGCATCTTGAGTGTGTTTGATCAATTTCTGACCGAAGCCCTGGTTAAATTGTTCACTAACTTTTGTGGTTGATGCGTAGTGTTGAACAATAATTGTATTGATTAGATTCCCTTGAAGGAGGATGGGTTGTCTGATCAGAGATAGCGTTGTGCTTCTGGATGTTACATATATAAGAATTTACCAGGAAAGAAGACACAGGGTAGGAAGTATGCATCAAGAGAGGGAAGAGTTTAGCTTTCACTACAGAGATTATCAACCTGTGAGTCGCAACCCCTGTGGGGGTGGAAGGACCTTTTCACAGGGATCCCCCAATTCATAAAAATTACAAAATCACAGTTATGAATTAGCAAAAAAAAATTTGTGTGGTTGGGGGATCACCACAACGTGAGGAACTGTATTAAAGGGCCGTGGCATTAGGAAGATTGAGAAACACTGTTTTACAATAAAAGAAACTTGTAACATATTCCCTAAAACTGTCAAATAAAAAATGTTGATACAGACTTTGGGGACATTTTTGATTCATTACAACCCTATGTAGAGGGAAACACACCCTGATCCCGTGCCACCCTCGCAGTGTTTCCTATCCGTGAGGCCATTTTTGCAGCCACTTCATCAAGCCCCTGTGTACAACAGCTGTATTATCAAGAAGTACATAGATATCACGAATTTCCGTATCAAGAAGGCATCCCAGACCAGTCCAATTCAAGACCATAAGTTCAATGCTAGTCTTTACGTCCCTCTGCAGACTCATGTAGCTGCAGGATCATGATGCAGAAAGGCGGGCAGGAAGATCACAGGCCGGTGGGTGCCACGTTCCATGGATCCAAAGTTGGTAAGCACATGGCAGAGTGTCAACAACACTCAGGAAGGGCGGCTGAGTCCCAACAAGCAAGAAGAGAGGGAGAGAGATCAACTGTCTTACTGATAAACAAAAGGCTTATGACATAAAGGAGGTGCCATCAGGCTTGGACTTGATTGACAGATCTGACTCCATGCCTAGACAGCAGGGTTGCGTTGACATACTCCCTATCCACCAAAGGTGGGGACTTGCATCACATCTCCTGCAGTGACTCAAGATTAGATCCCACCCTAATCCTGCCTGTGTTAGCTTGGGTGTTCGACAGATGCGAAACCGGTGGACATGCATAGTTGCCCACGGAGAAAGGGAAGGAGAGAAGAAGCAGAAGCAGAAGCAGCAGCGGAAGAAAATATAAAAGGAAGTCACCCTGCAAGTCTTGTCAAACCCATGAGTTAGACACGTGCTGGAGAGCTCTCCAAACTCGGAAGCAGGAAAGCAAAGGGGAGGTTATTCCATGGTTCAAGCATGTTAAGCAGTAGTGTGCACGTGCTACCAAAATCCGTTTCCAAACATCCTTTTCCTTCCTGGACTGCTTGACATCACCTTCCTCTTAACTCCTAACCCACCACCACCACCCACTGTACCAAACTGTACCCCCAAAACGCTTACCTACCTGCTGTCCCTATAGGTTCATCCATCCTGGAGCCTTGTGTTTAGTGAATGCATTCAGTGAGGTATGGACTTTTTCCTTCAGCACCACGGGTTCCTGCTTACATGCTCCTTTCTAAAGCAGTAGCCTGTGGACGAGCTCTTCTTGTCCTGGAGCTGCTTGTATTTCTTCCGACTTTTCTGGATGCTTCCTTCATCATCCAATATTGCGTCTACAGAAACTTTCAAAATTGTAGTTTGAGGCTTGAATTCTTCCTGAGTACTTCCAGTTTCAGGTATTTGGAGCATCTCTTCCCTTTGGGTTTCCTCATCCTGATTCTTTGAACATTTCGCAATAATATTTGACTTTGTTTTCTCCAGCTGCCCTTTGAAAATTTCTACTCAACTCCTTGACTAAAGGTTTCTCCCATTGCTTTACCTGCACTAAGAGTCCTGGGAAGGTTCAGAGTCTCTTGTGATGTCCACTTTGATTCTTCTTTGTTTTTTGTCTCTCAAATACCTTTTGCTTTCTTCGTGAATGATGGGCACAGTATTCTCCCAGAGTTCCTCAAGTCTTCTATGAGTTTTCAGAGCACCAAATCTGTTCTTGAGAACTATGGAAATTCAGGGAGGATAAATCAAGGTCAGAGTTTGACTCCTGTGGACTTGCTTTAATTTTATCCATTTTTATCCTGAACTTGCATATGAGCAATTGACGGTCTGTTCCTCAGTCGGGTCCTGGCCTGGGTTTAGCTGCTGATACTGAGCTCTCCCATTGTGTCGTCCCACGGATGTAGTCCATTTGATTTCTGTACATTCCCTCTAGGGAATTCCATGTTTATAGGAGCCTTTTTGTGATGTTGAAAACAGATACTTGCCATGAAAAAGTTATTTCCTTTGCAAAATTCTATCATGTGATCTCCAGCTTAATTTCTATCAACAAATACATATCCCTCCAACTGGTGACCCTTCCCTTTTGTGTCCATCTTTCGTATTCCAATTACTGTATCTATCAATGCATCTTGATTGGATCTTTGATCAGTTTCTGAGGGACGTCCTTGGTAGATTCTTGAAGTCCTCCATCACTAACTTTTGTGGTTGGCGCATAAAGTTAAACAGTAATTGTTTTATTAGACTCCTCGAAGGAGGATAGGTGCAGTGTGATTACAGGTAGTGCTGTGCTTTATGATGTGTTTAGCAAGATTCCCTGTGATAGTGAATGCCATGCCGTTTGTTTTGATTGGGTTACTATGAATTTTCTCATTTAAATGGCCAGTACACCTCAATTCCAGCTCCCTGTTGCCTAGGATCTCAATCTGAATGCCTTCCATTTCCATTTCGATCACTTGTAATTGTCCTAATTTCACTTGGTACACTCCATGTTACAACCATGAGGAGATTTTTTGCAGCTATTTCTGTTTACTTGGAGTTGTGCTTCATTGGAAATGAAGATCTGGGGGGGGGGGTCTCACTCCTGTTCTATCCCCACATCTGCATGTAGCCTTGGGTGCCCTGCTGGGGGCTAGAGCAGAGGACCCTGGGCCCCTCATCAGGCTCTTGAATCCATCAAGCACTTCAGTGCTTCTCTTAATCCAACAGTAGGATTTCCCTCATTATAGCAGACTTCCCAGAGTGGGTGCGTAGGACAGCCTTGCTGGGGGCTCCACAACACAGGAAGACCAGAAGTTTCCATGAGTCCCCTGAACCTCCCATAGTGCTGTAAAAACTTAGGGTCAGCTTTATCAATGTCCACACCATTGATCCTCTTTCTCCCTCTCTCTCTCTTATTTTTTGTAAACGAAATTCATTTATTTTCTTCAAGGGGGACACCGTAACACAGTAATGCCTTTTAGAACACCAAATTGATGCTTTGGATTTTAATGTGTTGTTTACAAGTTTTCACACTCAGACAGGTTTAGAAACATCTTCAAATGGGATCCCCTCAATGCTGCGTCCTTTTAAAGGGCCAGTTCCAATGAGGATAGTCGCTGAAACATCTGCTCATCGGTGCATTCTAGGCTACCTTCATGACCGCTGTCGTCACCATTGAAAACTGGAATTCGATTTCCTGGCGCTGGTATTACATTTTCTAAAAGCGTCTGGTCACGTTCCATCTTGTCCCCAAAATCGATCACCTGGCACAACAGTGGCATGTTTGTCCACGACTTCCTTTCTGATATTTTCCTCCAAGCTTGGTGGTCATAATTTTCGCCACAATTTCGGGCTGTTGCCAGTAGTCTGTGCAGACAATCCTCCTCTCTTCCTCTGTCGACTCCGTGAATATAAGATAGTGAGTGTACAACACAAATAGCACACTCAATAGCACTGAATTATATATGTAGAAATTGTTCAATTAGAATGATTTGTTGTGTTTATTTTTACCAAATTAGAATAATTTTAAAAAGCAATGTGTACACATGTATGTTATATATATATATTATATATATTAAATGATTTAAGTATATCTTTTAGCCAGTGATAATTCCCCTCAGCATTCTTCTGTATTGGACACATGCCTCACTCCCAAGTACTCTAAGAGTGGTATGTTAGGTTAGCGTGTAGAGAAACAAATCCAGTGACATTCATCTATTATCAAGAAGTATATAGATATCAAGTATTTCTATATCAAGAAGGTTTCCCAGCCCAGTCTAATTAGAGACCACAAGTTCCATGTTAGTCCTTAGGTCCCTCTTCAGAGTCATGTAGTGAAGGATCGTGGGGCACGAAGATCACAGGCGGTGGGTGCCACCCCCGAGGCACTTATCATCAGTTGCTGTCTCTGTAGATTGACCTGTCCTGGTTTGGGCTGGATAAGCTCTTCCAAGTGCTGGGTTTCCCACAGGTGGTGCCATCAGGGTGTGACTTGAATGACAGGTTTACCTCCTACTACGTTTTTAATCCTTTTATTTTCTTAGGGTCTGTTGTAACTGCCCCAATTTCATCGGTAATTCTTGATATTGACGTCTGCCTCTTTTTTTCCTCTGTTAGTTTGCTAGCAGTTTTTCGTTTCTGTGAATTCTAGGAAAGAACCAGCTTCTTGGTTTGTTGATTTTTATTCTTCTATTTTCCAGTTCATTTCTTTCTGCTCTTATTTTTATGATTTCTTTTGCTGTGGAAGGATTATGCTGCTGCCGCTTTTCTAGTTGCTGGAGGTGCTGTGTGTTAAGGAGCTGACCATGATTCTACCCTCTTTTTACATGTGTTCCTTTATTGCAATAAAGTGACCTCGGACAACCTCGCTGGCTGCATCCGTACATTTTGGAATGTTGTGTTATCATTTTCACTAGTATCTAGGAACTTCCTAATGTCCCCCCTCATTTGGACTCTCATCCAATTCTTTTTGAGAAGTGAATTGTTGAGTCTCCCAGTTATTGCCTTTATTTTTCCATTCCTTCTATTGTTGATATGCAGCTGAATGGTGCAGTGGAAAGAGATGAATTGGATTATCTCTGTATGTGTGAATTTTCTCAAGCTTGTTTTACGTCCAAACTTGTGGTCTTTTCTATAATATGTGCCACGTGCATTGGGAAATGGTGTGTATTTCTTTGCTGATGGGTGGAGAACTCTACAGATAACTACGAGGCTAATTTGATCAATTGTGTGGTCAGCTTCCATTCCTTTATTGAGCTTATTACCTTTGATCTATCTTCCGTTGAGTGTGGTATATTAAAAATGCATTCTGTGATGCTCACCTACCCGACACAATCGCTGCAGACAAACTGTGTGCACAAGTAAATGTGGTGAAGAAAGCCCGCTTTGAAAGAGATAGTGTCTGGGGTCTTAAAGGCTTGAAGATAAAAAGGGGACCACCTGGCTGAGAAGCAACAAAGCCCACATGGAAGAAACACACCAGCCTGCATGATCATGAAGTATCAATGGGATCAGGTACCAGGCATCTAAGACTCAGCACAAAATCATAGGCAAGGTTAATGTGGGGATGGCGGTGGTTGGGTATGAGTGCAGACCCAATGAGCATCGTCAACAATTGGACATCCCCCTGCAGAGGGGTCACAGTAAAGAAATGCACCACTCAGGCTGCAGCTTAGCACTGATGAAACACGCAACACTCCTCTAGTTCTTTGGTGATTCCTTCCCCCCACTATCATGACCTCAATTCTACCTTGCGAAGAGGATTAAATCAGAATATGCACACTGCTACAGAAAGGAGCCTGCAACACAGGGAATCTAGGTTAGATACCCTCCCATCCCCCCAGGGCCAACAATGAGAATAGAGATACCAAGAAGACTAGGGAAGATTGGGGGGACAAAGGGAATTGATCACAAGAATAAACTTATAACCCCCTCTCAGGGTGTTGAACCACAGATGAGTGGGTGAGTGAGATGGAACATGGTGTAAGATATGAAAGTATTATATCTTGTCAAGGGTTCATGAGTCAGGGTAGATCAGGGACGGAGGACGAAGAAATGGACAGCGGATATCAGGGCTTCAAATGGGAGGAGTATGCTCTGAAAACTATGATGGCAGTACGTATGCAAATGTGCTTGACACACTGGGTGAATGTATGGATTGTGATAAGAGATTTAAGAGCCCTGGGTAAAAATCACATATGAGTTGTTTAGCACATTCAGAGGATAGGATTCCCAACACATCACAGCAAATCTCAAATATCATCAGTTGTCTAACATGAGGAAAATCGAGTCATATCCGAAGTCGGGGTCATTGTTGGTTGTCATGGAGCTGGGAAACTGGCCTAACTCACCCAGTCAGAGCCTTAGCCTGTCCATATACACATCAAGACTCCACTGGTGGAGAGTAGGTGGGTTGCCCAAATAACACTCATCAGGGACTATAATGTCGAGGAAGAGGAACTTGCACAGTGGGACTAAGTCTCTCAGCACTCTATCAAGAATAACCGTGGAAACAGGGTTTCCAGAGAAGTTGAATCTGAGGAGTTCGGTGCAATATCCCTGGGAAAGCAGGAGGCAGGAGAGCTGGGAGTCTGTGAGCCTAGAGCCACGCATATCCAGGAAAAGAAGGGTGTTAGAAGCTCTCTACAGCAAGACTTTGAGGAAGTCCATATGTAAGTCAGTCAGGATGTCATGACTCAAATTCAGGGATCTTACTTGGCTGGTGTTTGGGCACAAGGAGAGGCACGAGAGGTCCCAGTCTGAAGTAGAGCAGTCTGTTATCCAGAGGGACTCTAAGGGCCCCTGCAGATTCCTGAGCACCTGGTCCAGGTGGCCTTCCAAGCAGAAGATAGATTTCAGATCATGTTCCTTCAGCTGATACAGCTGAACTGAGGAACTGAGTGGAAAATTGGACAAGCAGTTCCTGGCCCTCTGCCTGGGCTTCTCTAGATCCTGGCCCTCTGCCTGGGCTTCCCTCACATTAATGGATACTTCCAAGAGAAGGAGAATTCTGACGTTCATCATCTGGCCCAATTGCAAAGCAGAGCTGGCCATGGTGGACAGGTCTCCGATCAATACCCAATGCTGTTAGCTCCTGGACACAGTCCAGCCGCACTGCCTTACAGATCGGGCCA
The DNA here is from genome assembly GCF_050624435.1 of Tenrec ecaudatus. Taxonomy (NCBI): domain Eukaryota; kingdom Metazoa; phylum Chordata; class Mammalia; order Afrosoricida; family Tenrecidae; genus Tenrec; species Tenrec ecaudatus. The sequence goes on along the minus strand of NC_134532.1, from coordinate 214,971,611 downwards.
ATCAGTTGAAAGTGGGACAGCGTTGTCCCAAAGTCAACTTGTCACAGGACAGTTGCAGCAGCCCTTTGCTCTGCTCGACCCTCTCAATGAGGAAGTTCAAGGACTCATCCAGGCAAGAATTCTCAACTCTCAGTTCTATCAGCACCTCCAAGGAGCCTGAGAACTGCTCTTCAATTCTCGAGTCTTCACCTTTGTGCTCCTTTCTAGGCACTTGGATGTCTTCTGGTTCTTGTGATGAGCGCCTGCTGTACCTCACCCAGGTTCCAGAATTCAGGCCCTCTATGGCAATACTAGTATGTTTTCATAAATCCAGTTCTTGGAGGTTGCATCTGAGGGGAGGAATTGTCTGTGCCATCAGGACATGGATTGTATCCAGTCCAACCTGTAGCGTGTACAGGTCAGGTTGTGTAACCCCATCACAGTCCCCAAGCAAAGACAGGGGAAGAGCCAGGTGCCCACCATGGCCTTCAGCATCTGGCTGCATCTCCTAGCATTGGCTTCCATGAACAGTGGTGGGAAGTGTTGTCTAGGCAACTACTCCAGACAGTCAAAGGCGGAGACCTCGTTTAGTAGTAGACTCTGGATTGCAAGGGCCTGGAGCTTGGGTGGGTTTGAGGTGGTCATGCTGATGACTCTGTTCCAAAGGAATTATGATATGTGATGGCAGAGGAGGTTTTGCTGAAGTTTCAAGAGACAGCCAGGCAGGTGGTGCCAGGATTTCCAAGTCAGTGTAGTGTCCTAGCTCCTGGGTAATGTGTAAGGCCTTTGAAGTCTGACTTCTCACTTTTTTATTTGGAGATTTTGGAGGGTAGCCTGATCCAAGGTCCTGCATAAGATGTCTGGGTGGAGGCTTCTCCCGATTCAAGTAGGTGCAGGATGAAATATCCAAGATCAGCAGCTCAAATAGAACTTTGTTGAAGCAGATGAACTCCAGTTGGTCCAGCTGATTCAAGATTCCAGAGGTGTTTTCTCAACTGGAGGAGGGTAGAAGCAGGATCCACAGTGAGCAAAAGACTCTGCTCTGCATTTCCAGAAATTCCAAATACATTGGCTGCAGGCCACACCCACAGGAAATGTCTTTTCAACCTGTTGGTCTGCTGTAAGGAGATCTCATCTTGGTGGTGATTGAATTCTGTGTGATTCCATCTTGTAGAATGGTTGCACTGCTCCTGTTATGTGCCATCAACACACTTAGGACTGCATTAGAACTTCAATTAAGAGGAACCCTGGTATACAAATGGTCTGGAGGGCAGTGGTAACCCAGATCCATTTGTCATGTCCTGACATAGATGGAGCCTCTAGTGAGTGCTCTGTGATTCTTGACCAGGGATAAAAGTGATCTTGCCCTCAGGGAGACTGTCTTGGAGAGTGGATTGCCTACACCCTTCTTTGCCCACCCAGTGAGGGAGAGTGGCTCTCAAAGGGGCTTGCAATGGTGTATTCTTGTTGGAGGTCACATAAGTGGGGACATTACAGGAGGCTGCACAGTGACAAGTCATGCTCTGTCAGCTTGGCCCTGCCTGCCTTGATCAAATAGCTCCGAACCAGTCTCCTAAGATCTTCTATCTAACAGAGTGTGTGTCCCAATCACAGTGCCTTCCCTCCAATATTGCTATTGTGAAAGCTTCCTTCAGCTCCCCAATTACCTCAGTAACTGAACCATTGAGCGCAATTTAACGTCAGGTTGGTGGTCTTCCCTTATCCAGATGATGTGTCTTTGTGTTTGTGTTGTCTTTGTCTCTTTTAAAACTTGCTATATATTACATCAAATATATTTTAAATGCATTTTACACCCTAAAACATGATTAAAGATTTTTTTTTAAAAACCTGCTTAGGCTGGGAACATCCTACCAATTCCTATGCATTTAAATCCCTTTGGGGAAGCGTTGGGGCAATTCATCTTGTTGAACCATTCCTTTTTTCAATTCCACCCTACTCATCCAATCATCATGTCCTTCCCCAGAACTTTACTACCCTGAATGAAAACATGTCCAAAGTACATGAAAGCAATTCTCACCCTCCTTACTTCTAAGGAGCACTTTGACTACATTATTTCCTTAAGGAATTTCACCTCTTTTGACAGTCCAATAGATTTCCAATATCCCTTGCCAGTGGCAGAAGACAAAAATGATTCAGTCTTACATCATTATTTCTCATTAAATGTCCAACTTATACACGCCCAAGAGGCCATTGAAGATAACATGGTTGGGTCAGGTACACCTGTTCTGACTGTCACCTCCTTGTTTTTCAACTCTTTTAAGAGATCTAGAGAAGGAGACTGGTTCATAACTGCTAATGAGGGAAACAACGGCTCCAAACCATGTACCTTCTAGAATCCTTTGTATCTCTCAAAGTATTCGATTTGAATGGATTGAGTTGCATGGCCAAGAATGTATCCTGAAATGCTTTTCCTGTAACCGTGTAGTCTCTTGAAACAGGTGTTTGATGAGGTGATTCATTAAGTTCAGGTGGTATTGAAGTATAGTAAATGTGTCCATCCTATTCACCTGAGTCTGATGTCCTTATAAAAGAGAAGCACACAAATGGAGGGACTAGGAAGGACAGTCATGTGAAGTTACATGTTTTAAGATGAAAATGCCCAAAGTTTACCTGACTTACCCATAAACTATGGAGGGCATGGGAGAGTTCCCCTCTCAGATGACTCATTCCTCATCAGTACACACCAACCTTGAATCCAATCATCCACAGATGTGAGCCCAATCTGCCTTTGTAATAAGTCACCAAATATGCACTCTTGACAAGGAAAATAAGTCAGCAATATCACGATCAAAGGCAAATAATTCCCATATCCGTTTTCCATAATCAAGAACACTGTTAGTTTCCTTCACACCTTAAACATTTTGATTCTTGGAGATACCAGCCCGAGCCAGCCTGCTACACCCATGTCAGACATGAGGACAATGGCCAGGGAGGCAACCTGCCCTGAGGCACCGCCCCTAGTGACGCCCCTAGTGACGCCCCGCCCCCGCCCCGCCCTCAGCGACACGCCCCGGAAGTTAATTCTGGAGCGCCACGCCATAAAGACCCGCCCCGGAAGTGACTTTGGGAAGCTTCTCCCTAGGCCCCTTTGAAAGGCAGCCCCAAACCCACTTTCCGCAGAAGCATCTTGGGGAAAACAAGGAAAAGAAACCTCCTGTGGACGAGGGCCTAAAAGTCACCCGCACTCATGGATCCGCAGGGAAGGGGCGTGGGCGAGGGCTTGGCGACGCGGCAGAAGGGGCGCGGGCGTGGAAGTGGGGCGCAAGCTGCCGGCGGGTCTGCGGCCGGGGCGGCGCGGCTGTGGAGAAGCCCCGGAGGCCGCGGCGCCCTGCAGTTGGCGGAGCTTGCTTGGCTCACAGGGGCAGTTTTTTTTTGTTTTTCTTTTAAAAGTGCGCTCTCGCCGAATACAACACCTCAGCTTGAGATTAAGAACGCTTCCCGAACACCCTTTCAAAAACTACGTAGCTGGGATCTGAGGAAAGAGCTTTAGTTTATAAAAATGAAAGAAAGCTGGGGTGGGGGCGGGAGAAGCAGGGTTCTCGGGTGTGGATACTTGGAGCTCATTTAACTACCAGGTCTCATTGGACCGCGCTGCTAATTTAACTCACTAACAACCTGAATAAGCCTGTAGAATTAGGCTTTGAAATCTTTGTAGCTTCAAAAAAGGTAACTCCCTGGGGTCTAGTAGGTACTAACTTCGGTGACCCCGAGAGACTGGCGAACTGCCTGTGCGTTTGAGACTTCACTCGGAGTGGCTGCGTGTTTGGAACTGCTGAGTGCAGGTCAAAGCCCACCGGCGCTAGATCCACTGTGCGTTGGTTCTTGGAGCACAAATGTCTGAGGCTTCTGTAAACCTTGACCTTAGAAGCAGCAGGCCTTTCTGTGAGGAATATGACGCCAGAACTAAAAAAAAAAACAAAAAAAAACCCTTCGGAAACCACCCCACCCTCCAAACTCTGCTGTTGGATGGAATCCAACTAGAAAGCAGGCTCTGTAAGGCGGTAGACTTGAACCAGAAAGGGTTTGTTAGGTTATAGGTAATCTGCACTGAAGCAAGGAGGTCCCTGGATCTGCATGGCCCTGTAGACCTTGTGCATGGCCCATGGCACATACTCAACCTGCTGAGCACTTCCAGTTTGTAATGAACGAAATAAGACCCAGGAGATTCTTGAGCTTGAAAAGAAGAGACCTTTGAAATACTGTCCTTGGAGAACCAAAGTCCTCAAGGAAAAGCAAAATTGGGTTGGAGGGGAGTGCTGTGTTTTTCGGAGGAACCAGTTGGCTTACAGACACGTGTCTCCTGGGGCACGGATTTATTAAGAGCAGGTGCTCACACAGGGGAAAGAGATTCCTAATCAAGGGAGGAGGGAGGGGAAATGACTGGCATTTTATGGTAGAGCTGATGATGCCTTAAGGCACGTTGGTCTGGCTCTTGAGTTGCTGGAAAGGGGACCACAAACAAGCTTGGGACCTCAAATTGAACGAGCTTCGGTGTGCTGGGCAAGCTCTCATGTGTTTTCTGCTGAGGAAGCTGGGGTGGGAGAGGAGTGGGTTGTTGTAAAAGGCTGATTGGCACCACTTCTGCACTTTTCAAGCTCCACTGCTTGACAGTTCACCAGTGGGTGGTTTCTGGAGCTGCTCTGGGGAATTGAGCTGCCCTGTTCTTGTGGGGCTGCATGCTCACCTGGGCAGAGAGTGGGCAGAGTTGCTTGCTCTCGCCTGTTGTCTCCTGAGGGCCAGTGCTGACCGTGCATTCCCTGGGCTACAAGGAAGGGGTTACAGAAGTTTTGAGGGGGTCCTTGAGACCAGTGAAAGAAGACTGCCCTAGGAAGTTCGAAGGGGGCGGGGCTGTTGCATAGAGACAAAGGGCCGGCCAGTTAACCCTACAGGATGGAACGGCCTGCACAGACTTCCATAACTGATAGCCAGAAGTTGCCTGGCAAGTACAGGCACAAGGGGCGCAAGTAGAGGGGGAAGAGAGGTGAGGAGCAGTCTTTTACACGACGCTTCTCTGCCAGAGGTGATTTCTAGGTACAAATAAAGCCAAAAGATAACTGCCTTGAAGTCAATTCTGACTCATGGTGGGAACCCTGTGTTTCCAAGGCAGTTTTTATGACATACGGTGGCATCAGTGCCAACTCAAAAGATGGAGGGACCCTGACAGCAGGGAGGAACTATCCCTGTGTTTCCAGAACTATTGAACAGGAGTAGAAAACACCCTGCTTTCCTGTCTGTCTCCCAAGTAGAGTGCTGGTTTTAAACTTGTAATCGCACAGATCAGCACATACTTACCTTGCCACCAAGGGCTCTGTATGGGGAATAGAGAGCCTTTCTTTCCCTTTCCCCGGGGAAACAGGGAGTTTGGGGCTGGTGGTGCTTTTGAACTGCCTACATTCTAGTTAGCCCCAAACCTAACACCCCCCCCCTCCCGCCCTACTGCTTCACCAAGGCCTCTGGTTCAGAAGCAGGTGGGTTTATTAGCACATGTAAAATGAATGGATTGGATCTGCAGCAAAGCCAGGGGTGTTAGTGGGACTTTTGAGGTGTGTTGATTTGGGGGTTAAGCTGGCGGTCCAACCATGTGCCTAACAGTGCCAGCAGCACCCTCCTGTTGACCACAAGCTAAACATCAACTCGCACCTCTGTGTTACAAGCACTTAAACTTGACAAGGCAAACTGGGTGGTGTCATTTAGCCAATTCTGACTTATAACAACCTTATCACACGTGGGATATAGTGAGATCTGCCCCTGTGGATTTCTGAAACTATATCAGAGGCATAGGATGCTGCCTTATCTTTGTTCCTCTGAGGTGTGGCTTGGTCATTTTGAACAACTAACCTTAAACACCACTCCAGGTCTAGCTTGCTGCTGAACTTGACAATCATGCAGTTATAGTTCTTGGGGCACAGCCACTTAGTTACTCCCTCGTCCTTTGGCTTTTGCTTTCAGGGATCACTATTGAAACTGTGGGTGGTGTACAGTACTGATGGTAAAGGAAACATCCTAGGAAGACTCAGGTGCAATGAAGGTTTGGAGTCAAAGCTCGGATTCAGCAGACTGGGGAAAATGTTAGGCAATGAGCTGCGAGACCAGGAATTATCTCTGGAAAACTTCAGCTCTACAAAGGCAAATAATAAAGTGATAAAAAAAAATGAACAGATGCTGAGGACTGTAAAAGGGTGCAAGTGCTGTTAGGCAAGCAGATCCTGGCAATGGATCCCTGAAAGGGGATTGGACCGATACCTAGAGTATAACAGTTTGCTTGGTATCTTAACGCAAATACTCTTCTACTGTAGGTCATGACAAACACTATGTTCTAAAATTTTTAAAAATATTTTTCTTTAAGCCACTCCCAAAGAGACAGCAACAGGACCAATGTTTGGGTGGCAGAGATGGCATTGGGAAGGGAGGAGGAGGTGTGAGGACGAGGGGAGTGTTGAATCAATGATAGGGACAGGAATAGCAAGGGATTTAAAATTGGAGGGAGGGTAGTAGCAATTGAAATGTGTCAGAGAGGAATTTCTGAGAGGTGAACTGATGAGTACATATGCGAGTTGGGCAGGAGGAAAAAACAAAGTAAAAGTGATGTATACATCTTCTATGTTAGTAAACGTATAAAGTTAGGTGTGTATATGCGTGTAAATACAACAAGGAATGAAGATGGACTTTGGGCCTCCTCTTAAATCTTACCTGAGTACAAGAACAGTTTGCTCTAATCATGTGGCACTTAATAATCCCTCCCTGGCACGATCACTGAAGACAAAATGGGAGCATAAGCAAATGTGAAGAAAGCTGATGGTGCCCGACTATCAAAAGATAATAGCGTCTTGGGTTTCAAAAGCTTGATGTCAAAGCAAGCAGCTGTCTAGCAGAGAAGTGATAAAAAGCCCCCATGGAAGAAGCACACCAGCCTGTGTGATCATGAGATGTCATTGAAAATAAGGATCAGAATTTCAAAAACAAGGAAGCAAATTGACACTAAGGAGTGTGGACAAAGTGGAGACCCAAAACCCACCTGCAAGATAATTGGACCGACTCACTAAAAGTTCATACTGAAGGGATGGTATATACAGCATGCGGTGTAGCACTGATGAAACATATAACTATCCTCTAGCTCTTTATTATTTCTTTGCCTAATTATTAGGGCCTTTGTTTTACGTATGTTCATTTGTGTAATTCATATTATTTGAAGCAAGAAAGCCAAGATGGAACCAGTGAAGGGGGTTAATAATTCCTTGAGGCTATGGGAAGGGGGGAGAGGGTGCAGATAACAGTGACTGTAAAACCCCCCTCGAGGGGAACGTTTAACAATTGTAAAGATAACAGCAAAAACAATAGAAGGATTCCTAGGGGGGGCGGGTATAGTGGGGTGTGTAATAAAGGGGAGTTGACATGCATGCAAGAGTGTTTTGAAATTGATGGTGGCAGCAATTACACAACTATGATTGATTTAATTGAATTATGGATTGTTAACTCTTTGAGCTCCCAATAAAATGATTAATAAGAATTGGTGTCATATGGTTCTGATTTGAGCTGCTAAATGCAAGGACCACTGGTGGCTCTGCAGGAGCAAGACAAGACTTTCCACCTACCCTCCTCTACCATCTGGGAGGGCTGTAGGGAGGGCTGGTGGGCGTGGCATTCTAGCCTGTCCTTCCAGGGTTGCTCTGAGTTGGCATGGAATACGTGGCATGTTTGCTTTTTGTCTTAGGGAATAGGATGTTTACACTGCTGGTGGGGGAGGTGAGAGCTGTTTTGCTCTGGTGGTCTGTGTTCAACCCTGGTTCTTGCCACCCATGAACCAACTAATGGCTATTTTGGGCAGTGAAGTCATTTGTCCTTACATGTCCTGGTCTACCCCTGGCTAAAGCTGTGTTGGGTCACGGTGGCCTTGTTGGGATGTGTCTGCCTTCCTTCCTGCAAGCTGCTGGTGTTCAGTTGGCTTAATATCCATGTGCTGTACACTTAACTATATATCTGCTCAACATAGGATGGAGCCCAACCCAACACATGACACTTTGCTCCTGCTGAAATGGTGGGGATTACCTGGGTCTGTGGATTGACCCCATTGTCCATGGCACTTGTTGGGCATGGCAGGAGAACACCTTGGTGGATCTCTGAGGGTCCAGTGAGGAGGGGGATTTTTGTCTGCTGTGACAGCTGAGCTCTAGACACTTCTTGGTCTTGATCACTCATTTGTCCTGGACTTGGCAGTTCTCCCTGCCCCCTTTGGCTGTCCTAACTTGATAATATATGGAGTGTGGTCTTCACAGCCCCCTCTGGCTCTGGGATGGGAGAGCTCTCCAATGGAGCTCTGGTAAATCTCAAGTAGATCAACGTGTCCTTGCAGGTTTCTGGGGCTGGGATCAAGAGTTAATCTGGGCCATCAAGGTGGACTTTCCTTGCACCCTGATTCTGAGCAGAGAAAGCTTTCCTGGTTAGGGGAGGTGAAGGTGAGGCATAGCTTGGACCCCTGAAGAAACCTCCCAGCACCCCAGCCTGCTGTTACACTGCAAACATGTGGGCCATGCCTTTAGGAGAGGCTATTCTTGCTCAGGTCATTCTTGGTGGCCTCTCACATCATGTGATGGTCGGGGAGAGGTGGGTCAGAAGCACTGCCTTAGTGATGTGGACAGTTTTTGAGAGAAGCCTCTTGGGGATGTGTACAGGATTGTGCCCTCGGGATTGAGTGGGCATATGTGCCCAGAGGAAGCTTGCATAGCTGCAAGGCCCATGGTGATCACTTCAGGAACTTCAGTGTGTCAATGGAAAGGATGGAGATGCCCCCAGAAATGGCCTCACTGCCCCATGGGATTTCGAATGATAGTCTGAGTAGCCTGGGAGCTGATTCAGGGTTGTTCAATCCTTGCTGTCCTTAGCACAGCAGAGGCAGTTTGGGGTGGGGGGATGGTGTGGGGCCTCATGCTCAGTGTGCTTCTCTAACTCTTGACTCTTATGCGCCCACCACCCCCCACCCCAACCCCCCCCCACACACACACAATGGGGTGGAGCTGCCAGGGCCAATACGGCTGGTCATAAAACCCAGTAGACTTTGGGAGCCTGACAGGCAGTTGAACTCTGAGGGGACTGGAGTGTCAAAGAGGTGATGCTTTGAGAACATATTGGCAGGGCAAGCGTGAAGCAGAAGCCAAGCCCTGGCTGCTGTTGGAGCAGGAATAGCCCTATGAATGTTGTCATAAAGACTCCAGGTGGGAGCCCCTAACCCTAACCCTAACCTTAACCCTAACCCTAACCCTCATGCTAACACCAATCCCTAACCCCTAACCCTAACCCTAACCCCTAACCCAAACCCTAACCCTAAACCTCACCCTCACCCTAACCCTAACCCCTAAACCCTAACCCTAACCCGTAAACCCTAAAAAAAAAAGACTCCAGGTGGTCCTTTGACGTTGGGGTGGGGGAAGACACTTGGAGGGGGCTGACTTGCGGAAATCCAAGCATCCTCAGTGTGACTGCCCTGTGACATGCTCACCTTTGGGGAAGCTTGTGTGCTCAGATGGGAAAACCCTAAGGATGTAGGGTGAGGGGACTTGGGATAAATCCCCAAAGTTGAGGCCAGGTAGGGAGAGCCTTGGCTTGTCTCTGTCTAAAGTGATCTGCAGTGCCAAACTGAAACTGATCAGATGTACAAAAGGCTTCCTGTCCACTTCCCTTGGAATCACGGCCCTGTGGGCTCCTGTGAGATGAACATGGTGATTGCCTTGAGTCTTGACCTTGGACTGCTTACATTCTGGGAGGGAAAAGCATGCCAGGAAGGGACAGGTGCGGTGTGGGGGGTGCCTTTAGGCAATGGGATCTTCAGTCCTAACTAGTAATATCTCAATTGTCTCTTGTTCTGGACGTTCAACCTGGTCACCAGTCCAGTGCGTGCTGCAAATTTCCTGGGGCAAGACCACTGCAAAGAGGTTTCCTGGTAGATGTTTGATTCTCAATGTTCCCTTGGAGGCAATCATTGGCCTCTCCTCCCTCCCCCTCCACCACCCCAAGAATGGGCTGCTGCAATTTCAAGTCCTCAAATGCCTGCATTTGCTTCTAGACAAGTTATATTGGAGAAGAAATGGTGTTTGAAGGGGAAAATGGTGAAGTGGGTGTGCAGTGCAAACCGATGAATCCCACATGTTCCAGGTGGACACAATAAAACTTATGAATGTGGCAGAACCCATCATGAGACATACGTAGTCAAGGGTTTCCAGAGACTCTACTAGAATAGTGACTCGTTGCGTCAGCTCACACACAGGGAGTTTCAGTCATATAAGGGGTGGTTTGGCTAGGCAACAGATTAAAAGGAATGAAAAATCCAGTTTCCTCACAGGAAAATACCATAAAGGCACCCGGTCACCCGAGGTCTTCAGTCCACTCCTAGAAGGCGTCGTAGCTGTTGTCAGGAGGGTGGAACCCGGTGATCTTTTCTGGAGTGCACTCGGAAGGTGTGAAACGATAATCTGCTTAAGAATCGTTTAGCAAGTGTTTAGAAACACTCTGCCCCTGCTGTAGATGGGCAGGTTTTCCCCACAAGGCTGGAAGTTTGGGCAGTGTAAATTGACAAAATGTTCTTTCGGTTTGGGACTTTATCTGAAGAGTTCAGGAAATATAATGACTCCTGACAGAGGAGCTTGCCCCTCCTGGGGGAGGAGTGAACAGTCATGTGAGTCCAGCATGATGGGAGATACAGGGGTGGGCCCTTCTCAGGCAGGCAGTCTTCCCTGGGGTGGTGGTGTTCTGTACTGTATTGCTGCTGCGAGTCAACTAGAAATGGATGGTTCTTGCAGGAAATAAAGACAAACTAGAACCAGGTCTCTAAAGGTGGCAGTTCACCACACAGACCCCGAGCCAAAGTTGATGGCTCATTTGGAGGATTGTTCTCACCCTCCAGGCTGCAGAAACTGGTGACTCATGTCAGGTGGCGGTCCTTCTTAATTCCTACAGAAACATGTACTTCATTAATTCACCGAGGAATAAGATGTTTTTGAGGCCGGTGACTGTTGACCTATTACCCATCTGTGATAGTTAAGGTTTATTGTGCCAACCTGGCCAATGAACACTGGTGAGATTAATTGAAGGGCTGTTTAATTGAAGAGCAAAAATAAATGGTTGGTGAGCATCTCCCATCTAGTCTCTTGTTCTTGACTGGTTTAGTTCTCTGCCTCATCAGGCAAGCTTCACTTCCTGTGAGACATCCCTGAGGAGAAGCCACAGGGACCTATCTTGATGTAGCCCTGGGTGCAGGATAAGCCACGTGGAGACCCCTGCCAGTGTTGAGAGGCTGTCATGTTTACTGCTTCGGCTTTCTTCCTGCAGTTGGCATCATTGTGGTGTGTTTTTGAAATGGAGGAGGATTTAGTAGATCGGTGTCGGACATGTGGGCTAATGTCTGACTTAAGGGTTCGGGCAGCACTGGGTTGGGATGCTTCCTTAATGTACTTACCCTTTTTATAAAACCCTCTTCTAATTAGGAGTTTCTGTGGATTTGTTTCTCAGGTCAACCCAGAAGAGTTCACCATCCTTTCCTATTCTTAAGTCTGCCTGCTACTTAAAACTTGATCTTTCAAACAATTTCAAGGGGAGATGACTAAACGTTCTAGGTTAAACTATTCCTGGTTGGGGGAACACTGCAAACGTGGGGTGAGGGTGGTGTATTTACTGTCTGCTCTCATGTAGCTCCCAGTGGTTCCCAGCACTGTCCGCAGCTAACCTTGCAAAGGATAAGCTGATTCTTGCCTTCTACTGAGCAAGAGCTGACAGTTGAGGCAGGCAGGTCCTTCTGTGCCATTGAGTCGACTGACCCACAGGGATCCAATGGGCAACAGAATGGAAACGCTGCACATTCCTGTGCCAACCTCAACATGTTCCTTTTTGGAACAGGCTGGAAAATGATGAGCCATGGTGACTCAGTGGGTTACACACTGGGTTTCGTTACACCAAGGTGATCATCCCAGGATAATCCCTACAGCACAGTGAGGCTTTCTTCTCCCATAGAGTTGTTTACTCTCTAGGATTCCTATTGGAGCCCGTTCTCTTCTGCCCTTTCCTTACAGTGGTCTCTGTTCTATGAGTTGGAACAGACTGAATGGGAGGAGGCTAGTAGGGGAAGGTGCCGTGTGCAGTCATTCCCAAGCTGGATCCTGCTTGAAAAGGGATTCTGGTATAAGGAGGCAGGACTCACAGCAGGTCTCATATTCGTGCTTGTGGTCATTGGCAACAGGCCTCCCCGTTTATTGGGTGGCATAAGGATGGGCCTGGGCTAACTGAAAACAAAGGTGGGGTGAGGGACAGGTAGAGAGTTTGAGAACTCACCTTGGCCCGTTTGTCCCAGGATGTGAGTCTTCAGGCTTCTGTGGTCTCTAGCCAGCTTGGTCTTTATCTCAGATGATTGGGCAAGTGGGCAAAGGGCTCCGGAGGGGGTGGTCGTCCCTGTGTCAGTGGTGAAGGTGATCAGTGAGGGATCAACTGGAGGAATGGGAGCACCCAGTTTTTGGTTTTGACAATTGCAAAGAGGGAGTTTTGGGTATTGGCAAAGATTTCTGTTCAGAACGTCTTTGTTCTGTGTTTCAAAGGGGTACACTGGGTGCATGTATGGTCACTCAACAGGAATCAGGGCTCCTGTGCGCTGGCCAGTGGGAAAATGGCAGACAAACTCGGCAAAGTTGGGACAGGTCTCCCAGTGGATCTGCACTCTGCGCCAGATCAGAATTGGCTCCTTGCACATTGGGAGGGATCTTACTAAAGAGGGTCGTCGACAAGTCCCTCGATGGCACAGTTTGGTTAGTTCTAGAGATGCAGGCTGGTCACCTATTGCGTCACTGTTGGAAGATGCCTCTGCCCTTAGTCTTCTAGACGCCTGAGCCACCCGGTGTGGAGGCTCATGCTGGAGCAATGCAGCTCTGATCGCGGAGTGCTGTCACAACACAGGAAGGAAGCCTTGCTGCCAAAGGGGGAGAAGACAGAAAAGCGAGGCTACGGATGGAGATCCAGACAAACAAAGAAATAACCACATGCAGGGATCTGGGGGACGTTGGCAGTTTTCTAAAAAATAATGCAGTTTGGGGTTACTTTTAACTGAAGAAGAGGGTTCGTGGATCTGTGATACAACTGAAGGACGATGGGGCATCAGGAAAACAAGTACAAGGAGGCAAACTGGACACCGGGAGGCCTTCCCTTTTCATACTGCTACGGGCATGGACGAGGATGACTTTAACAGGGGTCTTCTCCATGTGGGTTTGAGGAGTAATTTTTGGACAGTGTGATGCTTAGAGAAACAAATCTTGTATGTATAAGAGGCTTATATCAGAATATATTAAAGAAAACCTCCCAGCCCATTCCAGACCAAGTCCTTCCATAGGTCTGCTATTAGCCCCTATGTCTGATGCCTATGCATAATTTCCTCTTGAGGCTTCCACAACACATGCAATGATGCCGAATGCAGGAAGAACTCAAGCCAGTGTGTAGAAAGTCTTTTGTATTCAGTGGTGCTGGAAGCATCTCAGTGCTGGCGTGGGTCTCCACCCAGCTCTTCCAGCTCCAGGGCTGTGGCTGCCATCAGTGTGGCTCCATGTGTCTTGTCAGCAGAAAGGTGAAAAAGAAGTTTACAGAATCCCCCTAGTGGGTGTTACCTTGTAACCTTGATTGATAGGCTGAACTTCTCTCCTTCACTCTTAATATCCACAACTTGACAGGAGATTGTGAAATTTAACACAGAAACGTTTCTTATTAATACAGGCCGGCCCCAATCACTGGGCACCAGTGGTGGTTTAGGTTTCGTGTAGGTGCTGGGAGGATGTGGGTGGCTGTCTTCCCCAGCAGTGCAGTGTGCAGGGCTGACGGCAGTCATGGGTAGGCATGAGTTGCGCTGGGTGGATGCTGTAAAGGTGCCCGAGGGTGTCCTGTACATCAGTTCCATGGGCTGGTGATTAAAGGCTTTCGAGGGAGGACTCTGATGTTCAAGGCTAGAGGCAACAGGAAGGCGCACGTCGTACTGTCATTCTGCCACAAGTAGGCATTTTTCAAATGTCCTGATGCAGCTTTTCCCTGAACACTGAACACTGAGGAGCAAAAGGGCCAGGGCACTTGCAGCTCTTAGTCGCTGGTGATTATGTTAGGTTTCTCTCTCCGGCCTAAATTCCAACCTCAGTCCTTGGCTCCACGCGAGAAAGATTTCACGTCGAAGCCGGGCTCGTGATCCAAGTGAATTTAATGAAAGTTCAAAGAAGCATCAGGTTCTACACGGCACCCATAGGATTCCTCTGACCATGAGGCCTGGCAGAGACTGCTCCGGGACACGCAAGGATCTCTCCCCTCCCACGAAGATGACCAGACTGCACAAGCAAGCCAAGACAAAGACCCCTCTCCCTCTCGGTCCCTGCCTTTTCAAGGGTTCCAGGGGGAGGTGTGGTGAATGACCCCAGGTCGATCCCATTGGCTGAATAGCAATCACCTGGCCCAGGTGGGCTCTTCCAGGTGTAACGCCCATCTGGGCCCACCGGCGGGAATATCCAGCTTTTGTCCTTTGCTGGCTCTCCTGGGCATGCGTCAATGGACTTCCCAATTTCCTAGGCTAAGCTACCTAACAGTTTCAGAGAGATTCCTACCATTATCTACAGCAATACCTGTACATAATAGCTCTACAGAGATTCCTACCATTATCTACAGGATGATGGATGGCTTTAACGTCTCTGCTCTTTGACCTGTGGCTGGAAAGTGCTACCCAACCCTAAAGTCGCCACTGGGGCCAAAGGTACTGGCACTCTGAGTGGTATCTGGGTGACGTCAATCTGCCAGGTCTTGTCCAGGAAGGTTTCCCCTCGATTGTTGGCTTTGAAAATAAAAGGAAGCTGTGGACGGTCAGGGAGGGAGACACTGATGGAGAATGGCTGTCTGGAGATCAGTCACCACACGGAAAGAGTGTGGGTTGTCCACACACCACTACCTTGACCAGGGAAGGGAGATGCCTCTCAGACGGACCTTGATTTACAGTAACTCGAGTGGCGCCCGGGTTGTGTAAGGCTCACAAGTGGGGCTGCCGTTCACAAGGCGATGGCCGTTAGAACCCACCAGCTGCTCTTCAGCAGACTGATGAGGAAGTTGCCGTGAAGAGAAAGGGTGAGAAGTGTACATGGCTGGGGCAGCTCTTTCCCATCCCATTGGGTCACTAGGAGGCAGCATCATCTTGATGGTAGTGAGTTTGGTTTAGGATCTTAGAGCAGACCTGGAGGAGAATGGACGGGATGGAAAGAAAAATATGTTAACATATCAAGAAGGGAGAAGGGAGCTGTTCCTCAGGAAGGAATCTTACCAGTGGGATTAGTCTGTTGCCAATGACAGTCCACCTGGGCTGTGAGAATGGACCCATTGGGGGATGACAGCCCAATGGTACATGGTTTCCTCACTCTGTGAGTTTGGCCCTCAGTGGAATTATGCAAACACTCCTCATGTTAGTCAGGTGTGAAGAAGACACTTTGCAAGCCTGAAAGATCAGTTTTCTGAAAGGCAAAGTGCCTCAGAACCCAAGCCCCTCGTGCCCAGTAGGCGAGCGGGGAAGGGCCAAGAGTGTAGCTCAGCCCAGGCAGTTTGTCTCCAAGCTTCTATGGACGTGCAGCAAGAGCACTCAGTCTCTACTGAGACCCAGATATGGGCCCTAAGCTGGGCTTTCAAAACGGATTTGTCTTCAGGGGATGGCAGAGCTTTGCTCCCAAATCCCGAGGTCCTGCGCTGTGACTCCCCATTGTGTCCCTCCAAGGACTCCAACCTGCACTGTCTGCCACTGACAGCCTTGAGGGACTTCTCCCATCCTGGACCTCACTGGTGGCCGGCAGCTCTTCAGGTCACTTGATAGAGAAGCCAGAGTTGCACACAAAGGAGACGGATTTCCCAAAGTCAGAATCCCACCAGGCTTTCTGTGTGGTTTTTGTTTTCCCTCAAAGAATATTTCCATTGACATATGTTAACATTCATTCCATGATATCCCTTCCTACCCAGTACAGTTCTGTTAGTCAATCCCATAGGGCAGGGCTATGCAATGATCAATGCTGTCAACTCCCCTGTCTCTCCCTATCCACCTCCCTAACCCTCCTCAGGAGAACCCCTCAGGGACTCTAAGGGGGGGGGGTCCTCTATATTGACTACCCAATAGAGTGATCTTAGATGTACAAATCCGACATGATCAGGCAGGAATAGTAACTCTGGACCATAAATAGTAAGGGGAGGAAATCTTAATGAATGAAAAGTTCATCAGTGCCGTACCGCACCTTGGATTTATCCTTCTTGAGACCATTCTAAGAGGGACAGTCCAGTTGTCTTGGTTGGTGGTCGACACTACTTCCACTCCCTTTGGTATCAATTTGGCTGCATGTTTCTTGAACTTCTGACATCAGTTCCATTGACACCTCAGAATCACACAGCCAGGCGTGCAGGTGCTTTGTATGAGTGTGGCAAAGGACAGATGCAATCTTTCTCTTGGGGTAGTGAGGTGCCCCCAACCTCTGGAGCCCTATAAATTTCACGAAGGTGGATGGCGCCTGAATTTGGTTGCTTTTACTTTCACCATGAAGGACACTGATGTTTGAGCAGGAAGTGTTACGGAGTCGCGCCCACACAGACCACTGACCCAGAAGCAGCTGCAAAGTAACAAAGCAGAACTTTATTACAGAAAGACAAAAAGACAAATAGACAAAAAGACAAATCCGGATTTGGGCTACAGCATGGCCACACAGGGTCCAAAGCTGAAGCGTCCTGCAAAATTTTTCTTTTCCTTTTATACACTTAAAACCAGCAAGGTGAGGGGGGTAGAGCAAGGAATGGGAAAGGGTGTTTACACAAGATAATAGGGATGCGGGTAGTTCGGCATGTCCTGCTCAGCTTATCTTGGACCAGATGATCTTGCAAAACTTCTTGCTTACATTTACGAGTGGATATTTCAAGGTCACAGTGACTTGCTTTTCTAAAATAACATACCTGTCTTAGAATGGGGGTGGCACTTAAGCCTTTCAAAATGGAGTACCTTAAGACAAATTATTTTACTCTATTAAGCCTTAACAGGAAGTAGAGCTTTTGCAGAGACTTGCTCTTGACAAGGCCTCATCAGCATCATGTCATCAATGTCATTTGGGACCAATGTGACCTACTGTGAAGGGAAAGGTGAGCTGCTCCTATAGACCTAATGGTGACATTTTGGAGAATTAGTAACTTGAGGGAGGGTTGGAGAAGTGTGGTGTTGCCCTTCAAAACATTTTGGGGTCTCTGGCATTTGTGTCAATCCGGACCTGGTGCCTAGTCATCCCTTCTGAGGAAAGAAGAAGCAAGGACTGTGTGGGGAAGCCATTTGCAGCAGCTCGGCATCCTCCCAGGCCAGGGGTGCGGTCCTCAGAGCAGGTGTTTGCCGGCGCACAAGGCTGTCTTGGCATGTCTTCATTTAGCACCTCAGTTTCCATGCAGTGGGGAAACTGTTCCCAGGATCTCCCAGGCAGGATGGCCCTCATTCTGACCCAGAGACAGAGACATAGACTTCTCCTGGGTCTGGAAGCTTCTTGATCCAACGTCCTGATGCATTTGGGGGGGGGGGGTGGAGTGTTAAGTGGATGTATAAGGAGCCAAGGAGAGAAGACACTTAGGCTTCTGAGATGGGTGTGGAATGTCCTGGTACCACGTTAAGTCCTAACAGATTTGGGTTGAAATTCAAATGGAAGATTTTATGGAGAAATTTTTGTAATGGGGGGGGGGTGACATGGCAACAGCTAGACAGACAGGATATGTGACCTCCCCATCAGAGAGACAACGTTGCTTGGTGTGAAGCAAGCACAGACACCAGAGGGGTTCCACACCAGCAGTGCAGGGTCTGGAGGGAAGGTCACTGCGATGGTCAAACCCCAAGCTTCCTTAGCATCAGATCTCCCAGTGTAACGTGAACAACTCCTGTCCAGGTAACTGCTTGGAGGCACCCTGTGAACGCTATGTGTGCTGGGGTATAGGGGTGGGGATGGGTCCTGTGATTGTAGATTGGGGTTTGTAACAGTTGAAATCCTGGGATGGCAAAACATCAAAAAGGAGTGAAGGTTGAGTCCACTCAAAGGTGTACAAGCTTTGAAATGCACATTGCCCACCTGGCTGTGGGAAAAAAATCACCTTGTGCAGGGAGATCGAAGTCCGCTATAGATGCATGAAGTAACATGTCAGGTTAGGCCCAAGATCTGTGGTAAGATTTAATAGCAAACTTCGGTAAGATTTAATAGCAAAGTAGTTCCCAAGAAATGGAGATTGAAAAGACAGTCTCAACCTCAGCAAGATGAGGATGCTCCATTCTCTCTGCCCTGCCTCCTCCTACCCCACCCCCTACCCTCCTGCATGGTTTTATTTTATTCATGTCTCTGTGTTCTGTGAGTCTGCAGTGTCCCATAGAACTAGGAGCTGCAGGGGAAATGGCTTACTCTGGGGGTGTGTGCACTGCCGTCCAATGATCAGGCAGGGGTTATCCAGATGCTGGGAGTAGACACACTCCACTCCTGGCTCTTGGTAGTGAAGAGCTCATAGCCCTACCCCCTGCATCTTAGGGGGCTCTTCTTATAAACAGCAGGAGGATAGCATTACCAGGAATCCGGTCCCTAAGGACACAGGCAAATCCTATCTTCGCCTATCTTGGTAACCATACCCTGTAGCAAAAGGCCCTTCAAATGGGAGTTCCATGTCTCCCTTCATCCCTGGACTGTCTGAACTATTTGTTTAACCTGGACCATCTTTTGTAGTGGGCGCTGACCTTCTAATCTTGAATCAGCCAGGCAGTTTGCTCATGCCATTCTTCAACATGGGTTTCTTTCTACTCTCGGCTTTAGCATTATAATTCCTTATACCCATTGTAAGTATGACAAACCAAACTAGCCATTATTTTGTGCGGTCTGATTCCACACCCTCTACTAAGGTCAAGACTCAGTCTCATTCCGTTCCTGTTAGCAGACAGTGCCCTCTCTAATTGGACCACAGCCAGAGGTGTTTAAGTCCAGAATTGCTGTGTATCCCATAGGGTCAGGTTTCATGGCTGGAAGGAGCGTCCTAAAGGAGACTCATTCTTCACAGGTCCTAGAAGTGTCTCTGGCTTCTGGGAGAGCCTTGGGGTTTGAAGGTGAGATCACAAGTGAGAAAGGACTGTAGATAACATGCTGGTCATTAGTCCAACGAGACCAACCAGTAGCCCTTTAGGAGTGGGTGGGGTGAGGGGAGTTGTCCCTCCCTGTGTGAGGGAGATCCACAATGGATGAACTAACATGTAATCGTAGGTGTTTGGCCAAAACCAGAACACCATATACTGCTGCTTACCTACAGCTTACTGTCAGGAGAGGCCATGCTTGCATGGTCCCCCAAAAGCTACATCCATGGTATTGGATTGTTTTTTAGATTCAGTCAGGCTGACCTTGGGGTTCTTACGGCTTTCCATCGTCAGGGTTCCTGAGTTGGGTGTGCAGGTTGTTGACCTGGAAGGTGATCCTCAGGAGCCCAAATGAGGGCAAGGGAGAGGAGAAAGGATAGTAAAGGTTCTGTGATTTCTGGGTAAATCGTGGGGTCTGACTGATGTCTTTCTGCCTTTAAAAAAATCGTTTTATCGAGGGCTCGTAGAACTCATCACAATCCATACATACATTGATTGTGTCAAGCACATTTGTACATTTGTTGCCATCATCATTCTCAAAACATTTTCTTTCTACTTGAGCCCTTGGTATCAGCTCATTTTCCTCCCTCCTCCCCAGTCACCCTCCCTCATGAACACTTGATAATGTATAAATTATTTTGTCATGTATTACACTGTCTGATGTCTCCCTTCACCCACTTGTATGTTTGTCTCCCAGGAAGGAGGTTATATGTAGATTCTTGTAATCGTTTCCCCCTTTCCACCCTGCCTTCCCTCCGCCCGCCCGGTATTGCCACTCTCACCACTGGTCCTGAGGGGTTCCTCTGTCCTGGATTCCCTGTGTTTCCAGTTCCTATTCTGTACCAGTGTGATGTCTCTGGATTCTAAGAACACCAAGGAGCAGCTTCTCAGAATAAATGCCTGAGACGTGTTCCGCCTCCTTTCAGATGCTGAGTGCTGAGGGTGATGGCTTGTCTGCAAAGTCGATCATTTTGTGGGTGGTGGGGTTACATTTGAGATTGAAGTCCTCCCTCATCCACTCAAGTAGAGGATCAATGAGAGGATCTGTGGACAGCACCAGTTTCTGGGCCATCTTTACCATGAGGATAAGAGGGCAAAGACTCTAACGTGAGATATCTATCTGCCGTCACCATAATTCAGATGCATTAATTCTTCAGTCTTATGCAATGTCCATCTACTTCCAAGCTTAATGATTCAATGCAGGAATTCCATGGCTTGGGTTAGGCAGGAGCACCTTGATCTTCAATAACGTCCTTGCTTGTTAAAATGTCAACACTTTAACACAAACCATGCACTAAATCAGCGTCTGATATTAAAGGGGACTACTTGGAAAGAAGTGGGACCCTGAAACGTGGGATGGCTCAGGAAGAAATGCCCTCTACTCCCAAGATCTCGAGTTTTCTAGTACATAGAAGCACCCAGGGACTATCCCTGGGAATGGGTTACTCAGGGTGTGGGGCATGGGTGCAAGGAATGTACCATTAGACCAGTCTGAGTTTCTGATAATATCCCCCTAAGCACAGATTCTTCTTCCAGTGTCCCAGCAAGAGAGGTTAAGAGAGAATCTCATTGCTTAATAGGTTGGTTCCCTGAAGCATGGGCTGCCAGGTGGCCTAGATTAGACCAATTTTAAGATACCTACCTACCCTAGTACACTGTAGAAGATGGTACCGAAAAGCTTGGGGAAATTAGTATGTTGGAATGGATCTAGTAGAACAATCCCAATAACCCAAAATGGAGTCTCCTGAGGGGACATAAGTTTCACCACAACCACAAAGGAACAAGATTGTGAAGTGGACCACAGCCTCTCTGAAGACTCCAGTGACTGGTATTTCATGCACACCAGGATTAACTGATATTTGCTGCCTACAGTGGGGCTGACTGGGCCTGTGGGGGAAGGGGGCAGGTGTCAGCAACTGAATCAATAGAGACGGGTAGGCATGGTTATGGGCAAGGACTACAAGGTTTCCGTAATAATCAGAGTTACCAGTCTAGTGTGGATTTAGGGCAGTGGCTATTCAGGCTAGGTGTCCCTAGGAGTGAAAGAATACATGGGAATCCTACTAAATAGATACATGTTCTGTACAGCCAGAAGGATGCTAGTTCAGGTGAACAGCAGTTCAACTCAAGTCACCAGAATCAACACGACCCCCTAAATCAATTCCTGACCTCTGAGCCAGTTCAGACTCACAACCCCTGAAATGAGATGACTGCCAGGTTCCTTTGAAGAGCGACCTCCTACGTCACCAAAACTTTATACTGTTATTTCTGGTAGCCCTCCGAAAAGGGACTGCAGCCTTTCACTGGAGTGACTGCTTATTGGGGAAAAGAAATCAAACCTTTTCAGAGATTACTGGATACTGACTCTGAACTGACACCAAAAATGTTCTTAAGGGCCACCAGTCCAGTGTGGGGACTTATGGAGGACACGTTATTAATGGAGTTTTAGCTCAGGGATGTCTCACAGAGGGTCCCCAAACCCATTCTGTTTCTCCAGTTCCAGAATGCATCATTGGAATAGGCATATGACTGTGTTTCCCCAAAAATAAGATACTGTCTTATATTTACTTTTCCTCAAGAAGACACACAACGGCTTATTTTCAGGGGACGTCTTATCTTTATTAAGGATGGTACAACAATCTACATTTATTCACATATAGTTGTCATCTTCTTCTGGAACATGGACCCCGAGTGCGGAGTAAAAGGGCGGCCACAGCTTTCCTTCTTCCCCCTGAGGACAGACAAACAATACCACAAGCAGAGCGTCCTGCTCCTCACTTCGTGGAGGAGGCTCTGACTTTCACTGTCCAGGTCTCCCTCTCTGCCTCAGTTTGCAGCACGCACAGAATGACCTACTGGGACCTGAGAGGGGAGCTGACCTTGTTGATGGTGCTGCTGCACCCGTCCTGTCACCTCCGAGATGGCAGCTTTCACAATGCGGTGGAAGAGAAGAGCTGCCTGCCTCGGTGACCCCTCCGTGCTGGTGCACTGCACAGCCACGCCTCTCACTATGTCTTTTTTTCTGGGGATGGCTTACCTGCTATGGCTTATTTTAGGGGTATATCTTATTTTCAGGGAAATACGGTAGTAATTGGCAGACACTCCCCACCCCTCCCCCCATATTGGATCCCTGAAATGTAGAATAAGGGCTATTGTAGGAAAGGCCAAGAGGAGGACAGCATTACAACTGATGTTGCCTGAGAAAATGTAAACCAAAAGCAGGATCACATTCCTGGAGGGATTGTAGCAATTACCCTGACCATCAAAAACTTGAAGGATGCAGGGCTGGTGATTCCTAGCACATCCCTGTTTAACCTGACCTATTTGGCCTGTGCAAAGAAATACGGATCTTCGAGAATGACCATGGATTACTGTAAACTTAACCAGGTCGTGACTCCAGTTACAGCAGCTGTTCCAGATGTGGCTTCATTGATGGTGGTACTTGGTGTGTGGCCCTTCATCTGTCCAGTGCCACCTTCTCAATACTAGGTCTCGAAGGACAGTTTGCCTTCAGCTGGCAGGGGCAACCATTCACTTTCACAACTCCTCCCTAGGGATACATCTGCTCCTCTGCCCTGTGCCATAATGTAGTCCAGTGGGACTTTGATCACCTGTCCCCTCCAGTGTGTCACACTGGTCCATCAGTGACGCTCCTATGAGTAGACCCACTAAGGAAGACTCTAGATTCCTTGGTACATCATCTATGTGCTAGAGGGTAGAAAATAAATGAAGTTTCAGGCATCCTTCCACTTAGTAAAAGTTCTAGGAGTCCAGTGGTGTGTGCGGCATGTTCAGATATTCCTATTACCCGAAGGATGCGCTATTACATCTGCCCCATCAACTGAACAGGCACAGCGCCCAGTGGACCTCTTCAGACTTTGGAGGCAACATCCTCATATGGGTGTGCTACTCTGACCTGTTTGTCAAGTGACATGAAAAGCTGCCAGTTTTGAGTGTGGCCCAGAACAAGAAAGGGCTCTGCAACAGGTTGAAGGTGCCGTGCAAGCTGCTTTGCCACCAGGAGCGTGTTAGTCCGGGTTGCCTAGGGAAACTAATCCATAGACATGCATGTGTATAAGAGCTTTATAGACACGAGCAATTGTATCGTAAAAGACCCCAGCCCAGTCCACATCAAGTACTTAAGTCATGAACTGGTTGTCAGACCCACAGTCATAAATTTGGACGGGCACAGCCACACCCCATCGTTAAATGGAAGTGGTACATAGGAGATTGGGCTAGAGCAGGACCTGAAGGTAAAAGTAAAAGCTGCATGAAGTGGCCCCAATGCCCAGTCTCCACTCCTGCTTCAGTACCTTCCTTCTCCCAGTCCTGTCCCTATTGCCTCCTGGGGAGTTCCTTATGATAGCTTAACTGAGGAGAGATATCAGGCTTGGTTTACAAATGGCTTCGCAGGATACGCAGTTGCCACTGGTAAGTGGACAAGAGCCCTTTTCTAGGATCTCCCTGAAGGACAGTGGTGAACGGAAATCCTCCCAATAGCCAGAACTTTGAGCGGGGCACCTGGCCATTGTTTTGTCAGGCGGAGTAATAGCCAGATGTGAGATTGTTAACTGATTCGTTAGCTGTGGCTAATGGCTTGGCTGGATGGTCAGGGATTCGAAAGGAACATGATTGGAAAAATGGTGACGAGGAGGTGAGGTGTGGGGAAAAGAGGTATGTGGCTGGACCTCTTTGAATGGGCCAAGACGGTAAAGAGGATAATGTCTCTTGTTGAATGCTCACCAAAGGGTTACCTCTAAGAGGACTTTAACAATCAAGTGAGTCGCATTGCTTTCATCTCTCACTTACGACCTTCTCGTGGATGAATCTCCACATCGTGAAACGCTCACATTCCTATTTTCTCCTTGCAGGTCCCTCGAGCCCACCAGAGTCTATGTGAGCTGCCCCTGAAGTTGGCTCTGACTTCACCCCCGCCTAGTGCTCTCCTGTATGTGACAACCCCTGGCTCTTGCCGGTGATGAAATCCCACCCCCTGCTTCTCAGAGGGCTCATTGTGTACACAGCAGATGGCATTGCAGGGAATCCTGCTCGCAATTACACGCAGGCATATTCCATTGGGATCTTCCTCAGTGCCTGCAGGGCATACTGTAGGTCCTTCAGCCTTGCCTGTCTGATACTTGTCAGTATTGACATTGGTTTAGGGCTGTTTCCCACTTCCTCCAATGTCCGGGAAGAGATCCTGAATTCAGGTTTGTCACAGGAAAGAGCCATTGAATGGTATCGTGTGGATACTGTCGACTGCAGGCTGGATCCATTAGGATCTCAGCCCATGCTTATTACCCCTGTGGCTCCTTAGAACTGAGCCATCCTGGAGATGTTTCTTGCTGCTTGCCATGCCCTGGGAGAGACGGGCAAGCTCCCCTTGATCCCTGTAGACAACTCTACTTAATGGCTTCCACATAGACAGTGCTTACCATGGGGTGGGTCAACCCTGCCCCCACCATTCTCAGCGACTGGCTCAGAGCCTGTAGGTCCCAAGAGAAAGTTACCTCCTTTGGGAAGGGATCTGTAGCTCCATTTGTCTATGGAAAATCTCCCACTGAGTGTTCAGCATGGAAAGTGTTGACTGAGGGGCTGGGTCTACCACCATTCCTCCTCTTGCTCTACGAGAGGTGGGTGAGTCGTCTTTGGCTTGCGCATGGTGTGTACAGGGCGTTTAGCCATGGCTGGATCCTCCCTCTCCCAACAGTGTTCCGTCCTGTGGCTCTAAGAACTCTGTTGAGTCTGGCGTCCCAGGGGATGCTCCCTCCTACACTTCCATCTTGAGAACTGGCACAGCTTCATCCCCTCCTCAGATCTCATCTGCCTTCTGTGTTGGGCGAGTCTGGGTGAATGTGAGTTGAGGGATTGGCCAGCTGCAATAGCGCCTAGCTCAGTGCTCACCTGTAAACCAGAAAGGGCCCTGTGGGTCTGTTCTGAGTCAGAGCCAAACAATAGGTAACTGATCTTTCAAGTGTGCCCTCTCTCTACTTGGCATCTTCCCTGAGTTTTAGAGGGGGCAGGTTCTCTTTTGTGCTGCCTTCTTAACTGTTGGTCCCTTTCGGATGCAGTTTAAATGGTGGCATCTGAAAATCTGGACAGTATTTGCCTCTGGGGAATCTTCACGTTGTTTCCTTGAAAGGGAAAATCAGATGATTGTCAGGAGTTTCTGATCCTGCTGATGCTTGTGGATTGACTGGACTGTGTGGCAATAAGGAAATCAATACAGGCTTTGATTTTTTAATTTTTGTGGATACTTACCTTTTGTCAACATGGGTGAGTGGGGCTCTAACATGCATGAGTATCCAGAGCTACTTTTGTGAAGGTCATCCCCTCAGAAGTACGTACGGGAAGAGTTAGATTTTGAACCCCAAAGATCTCTCAGGTGTTTGGTGAATGTAACACCACCACCCGCCCCACCCCCAGTGTTAATCTCCCTGGTGGCACTTTCCTTAAGCTGTTAGGGCAGGCTCAGGGAATTTGACTCCGACTAGCCACAGACTTGGTAGGTGTGTGTTGCTCTTGGTAAAACTCCAGGTGTGCCTTGTAACCGCTCGTATTGCTGCCTGAGCACATGAACCTTCTGCAAGTTGCCAACTGAACTCTGCCAGTGCGTTCTGTCCATCTGACTTGTTTCCAGCTCACGTCAGCAAATGTGAGAGGTAACTCAGGGAAAGCAGCCCCAGATCCTGTGAAGGTGGCTCCTTAGTCAACATGTCAGCTGTGTGGCATCTAGATGGAGCTGTGAGAAGTTCTCTCCACTTAACACCATTGCAGACCTCCTCTTCCTGCTTCCGTGGCAGGCTTGTATCCCTGCATGTTATGCAGTGCCTGGCAGGGGGCATTTTGTGTACAGACCAAGTGTCGAAAGAGGGTGGGTCCTGTGTGCAGCAGCCAGTGTGGATGTTGCTAGGCCAGTCATGACCCACCACGTAGTGAAATTTTGCATGTAGCTCAGAAACATGGGTGATTTTGCTTGACATTGTCCATACTAATTGCGAAAAATGTTACTTGGGGCTTAAAGGCTCATTTTTCTCCCCAGGGTCTCCACACTTGTTTCCCTAATCCCGGGAGACTGATGTCTTGAGATATCCTCTCACAAACACGTACAGGGGAAATTAAAAGATGATGGAGTCAGTGTCCCTGCCACTGGTGGAGATGGATTGTTTTATTGTCTCCGTGGTGCTGTGGATGCTTTAGCAGAAGTCTAGCTGCCCTAGGCTGAGGACAGTGGCGGCTCACAGTGGTCGGTGTCCTCAGGAGAAGGCTGGTGCCCACTCAGAATTGATTGCTCTGACCCTTCAAGGGAGAACTTCTGACCAGGCCTGGCTGGAACACTCCACTAGGGGGCATGAAGCCAGGAGCTGGGCCCTAGCTATGAACCTGAAATGCCTTCAGGGTGGACAGACTGCACCTTCTAGGTTGGTTGCTGGTTTCTAGGGGCCTGGAAAGCCCTGTCGCTGGTCCTGTTGGAGCTTTCAGTTATTCTTCACCTCCTGCCCCCAAGCTAATAGGCTTTAAAATTCGTGGCGGGAAACAGGTTTGTCCCAGTGATTATTTGGGGAGGGGAGGAGCAGGCTTGTGCAGTGATGGCACCAAGGCAGACAGGCTTCTCAGTGACCATCAGAAACATCTCTCTAAGGGACACGGGAGCCGTACCATCCCTTGAAGCGTTTTGTACCCTTTTGTTGACGGCTCCCTGACTCAAGACAGCCCTGTGGATTCTGCTAAAAAGGAACTTTTACCGCCAGAGCTGCTGCCTTTTTTAATTTTTAACAAATTTAAGTTGGACTCCACGCTGCCGCTGTGGACTCCTCGAACCGGAAGCGGGGCCCAGCGCGCGTCTCGCCCTCACCTTTGACCTTATAGAGCCAAGCGCTGGGCTAGGAGTCTGTGGCCCCGGTTTGCATGCGCCTCACGGCCTTTTCCCCCGCCCGGAAGTGACGTCACCGGCCCCGCCCTCGGCCCCGTGAAAAGGCGGCGCCCGCCGCCCTCCGCGCAGAAGCGTCCTGGGGAGCAATGCGGGAGGGTGTCCTTGCTGAAGAAGGCTCTTGCGAAGGCCGGGAGGGCGCGTTCTGAGATGGGAGTCTTAAAGCCGGGGGGCTTGTGGAACCGGCGACGCAAAGCGGGGTGCGCAGCCAGTGTTCGCTTGCTCCGGGCTTGGCGATGTGGGAAAAGGGGGCGAGCCTGGAGGCGGGCCCGGCCCGAGGCTGCTTTCTTGTGGCCCCGTCCGCGTGGCTGTGGGGCAGCCGCCGGGCGGAGCGGCGGGTCCCGGGCCTGCGGCGGCTTCCGCGCCGGGCGCTCCGCCGAGCTTGCTAGGCTTGCAGAC
This sequence comes from Tenrec ecaudatus, assembly GCF_050624435.1. Taxonomy (NCBI): domain Eukaryota; kingdom Metazoa; phylum Chordata; class Mammalia; order Afrosoricida; family Tenrecidae; genus Tenrec; species Tenrec ecaudatus. The sequence continues at coordinate 214,944,132 of NC_134532.1, read as the reverse complement.
GCTCGAGGGGGGCTGGCTTTCCCTCAAAAGTGCGCTCCAGCTGCGGGCCTCGTGGCCGGAACTAAAGGGCGCTGAAACTGCGGAAATAAGAGAAGCTTTAGTTCGTAAAAATGAAAGCAAAGCGGGGTGGGAGTCGGGCGGGCAAGGGAAGCGGGGTGTTGGTGTGGCTATTTAAAGCCCACGTTGAGGAGGTCCGTTCCTGGCTTGGGAAGGGAAGGACTGAGGAAAACCCTAGAGGCATTCATGGGTGGCTCAAATCAGCAGATCCCAAGCTAGAGAGTAAAAAACGACCACCTGGAAATTTGGGCTGCAAAAATTCAGGTTTTACCTAATTAGCTGGCCCTTAACGATGCCAGGTCCCTTTAGTCTTGGTTATTTCACGAACATTTTGTTTGGAAACCTTCGTTTCCAAAGAAAACTCACTGGGGTCTAGTAGATGACTCAGTGGTGCTAAAATGAAAAGGGAGTTCTGGAATTGGTAAAACAGGAGGCCGCAGCTGTTCTCTCTGAACTGCTAACTTTGCCCACCACGTTCTCAAGAAGCCTCACGTGGTTCGCAAATCGCCAAAGCTTTGGTGACCCTTCTTGCCTAGGATGCAGATGGTTGTGACAGAGCTTCCAAAGGCCCCATGCCCGCTCGGTGGATTCCAATTTCAAAGCGGGCTCTGTGAGGCGGAAGTGTACCGCCAGTGGGTTTCTCCCTCCGTTAGGGGTAATCTCTACTGAAGGAAGTGCCTTTTCTCCTCACACCCTGCAATGGCTTCTAATCAAACGGCTTTCTAAGGTCCTTGAGGTACCGGACTCCATTTTGTATCTACCGCCATAGGCTAAAGGCTGCAACACCAGGAATGCCCCAAGCTCCTCCTCCCCCTGGGCCTCCCTGGCCTCCCCCATGCAGCTCACCTGGCTAGCTTGCTCAGGTCTGCTGCATTCAGCAGACTTACTAATAAGTGTCTCCTGCTCTTAGCTGCCTTTTTGAAAAGGGCGATCTCCTTCCTCCCACCTCTCGTGTGTTAATGGCTGTGCACGGTTGGTGCAAGGCCCATACTCAAGCCAGATGACTTGCCGTTTGTCATGAAGCACTGTGAAGACTGAGCTTGAAAGGGGCTTTTAAAAATGGTGGTCCTTGTAGGAAAACCTGAATTCCCCAGGCAGAGGCACAACATGGAGGGCAGCCGGAAGGGCTGTTACTGGTTGGAAGAACTAGTCTGGTGGGGGAGGGATTTAAGAAGTGTTTAACTCCCAACCAAGGGGGAAGTGACCTAACTGGGCTTTTACTGTGCAGCTGATCGCAGGTAGTTCTGGCTCGGACACTGCTAGAAAAGAGGGACTGCAAAACAGCGTGGGATCTCAAGTGAAACAAGTCTTGGGGTGCTGGGAAACCTATTTTCCACTTAAAGAGGAGTTGGGGTGGGAGACTGGGTTGCTGTCAAAGGCTGACACTACAGCTGCAGCGTTTCAGGTCCCTGCTCTGCTTGAGTTGGCTGCCCAACCATGCGGGGCTGTGCTCACCTGGGTGCGGAGTTGACCGGTGTTAGCGTGCCCCTGTTGGCTCCTGAGGGGCGAGTTTACGTGTATGCCCTTGCACACAAGGGTGCTCCAAAAGTTTGAGGGGTCTTTGAGACCAGTGAAAGTAACATGTGGAGGGGGGGGGGGGCAGACGGTTGGCTCTACTGGCCTTTATTCCGCAGTAAACACTGGGATGCATGACCTGCATAGGTTTCATCAACTGATATCCAGAAGTTATGTGGCAAATACTAACTGGCACAAGGGATGAGGGGCAGAGAAAGCAGTCTTCCCCTGAACAAACCAAAACAGACTCAACTGCCCTTGAGTCCGTGGTGTAAATCAAACCTTGTGTGTTTCAAAATCCATTTTAGGACAATGGAAGTAAACATACTGGGGTCTCACAGCCCTGTGGTGGTTGAGAGTTGGGTTGCTAACCACAAGGTCATCAGTTCAAGATCACCAGCCACTGTGAGGTATATGAGGCTGTGTACTCCCATAAACATACTGGGGTCTCTATGCAGACTTGAGAAAGACCCTTAGAGCAGGGTGGAACTGCCTCTGTTTCCACAACAGGAGTAGAACCTCTCCTACCCCCCACCTCCAGATACCCGTGGTCTGTCTTACATGCAGAGGGACTGTTTATAAGTGTTAGACCTTGTGAATCTAAGCTTAATGGGTAATGACCATGGCACCAAAGGTGTGTGTGTGAGGGGACTCCCTTACAGGTAATAGAAGCCTTTGTTGCCTCTGGGAGGGGTGGGTGGTGTTGGAGACTGACAGGTTTGAACTGCCTCTTTGCCCCATTCATAACCCACTACTCCCCTAAGGCTTTTTGGTTCAGAAACAAGTGCGTCAGCAAGTGTTAAATGAAGTGGGCCTGCAGGGTAGGGGTGGGGGTAATGCTGTTATGGTATTGACTTTTAGGGGTGAAATTGGCAGTCGTTAGCTTCGCTCGAGAAAGAATTCACTCTGAAACCTGGTTGTTCCAAGTGACTTTATTTTCACAGTGAGATTGACATATTGAAGGAAAGGGTTTGTAGAGCTCTGTTAAAAAAAATCCAAGGTTACAAATATCTTCCTGAAAACTATGTATATTTGAAGCTAGAGTGGAAAACCCCTTCTCGACAAACGGATGTGTAACATTCATCACACATGTTTTGGGAACAGCGTTTTCCAAGTATGTACTTGTTCCCAAGAACACACGAGTTTCCAAAAACGACACCGCATGCAGAGCAACTTCCCCAAAAGGCTGCTCTTTTTGAGGCGCCTCTGCAGGCAGCCACATCAATCTTGGGGTTTTAAGAACATCTTTGATTTCATTTCATGAAAACACCCCATTTTCATTATTGTAATTGGCTCAGTCTCTCTTCTTGGTCAGCTTTACCATAGTCCCCACCAGGTTTTCGTTCCTTCCAGCCATGTCTTCATCTGGCACATCGACCTCCATGATTTCATCTTCAACTTCTTGGGGTTCTGCTCTTGGAATTCATCTGCAGCATTAGTTTCTCAACTTCAGGATTAAATCCTCTGAAGGACATTCTTCCATAGAGAAGGTCTTCACATTGCAAAAACACTCGGCTCTTTGACTATGAGGCTCTTTCTCTTTAAACTCCGGCAGATCCAGGTACCAGTGCTCCTCACTGATCTTTTCCTCCTCTTCCAGCTGGTTCTGGTTTTCCATGTCTAGTCTTCTCCATGTGCAGCAGATTCTGGGATAACTGGGCTTGTGCTTGGCCGCCATGTTGCTGCTCCCAGCCACAAGGATTAGTGCTCCGAGTGAGTTCTATGAAAGTTAGAAGCTTCAGGTTTACACAGGCACCTTCAGGACCCCTCACCCCCCTGTACAGCCTGCCTAGAAGCTGCTCAGAAGGAATGCTGCCTTTTCAATTCCTCAGGAGGGTGTGGTAGATGAGCTTGGGTGGTGACCCCATTGATTGAATTAAATTCACCTGACCGAGGGGTCAATCCAGGTGCAAAGCTCTGACCTAGGTGTAGGACACCTTCCTGGCATGGAGCTTGATGCCCTCCAGCCTTAAGCAGCTTCCAACTTCCTGTAATGGCGGTGGGGGGGAGGGTGGAGGCTTTGGCATGTAGAGGGACAACCCCTAATTCTGCCTCCAGCCACCTAGCATAACCCTGCACTTGATGGTGTCATCAGTAATCCAGTTTAGCACAAGCTAAACCAACTCTCCACATGGGTCACAAGCAAGAAGGCAAACCTGGGGCAGATGCCATTTAGTGGATTCTGACTCCCAGCAATCTTACAGGACAGAGAGATCTGCCCCTGTGGACTTCTGAAACCACGAATCTTTCACCGTAGAATGCCTCATCTTTGTTATCTGAGGAGGGGCTTGGTCATTTTGAAATTACCTTAAACGCTGCTATAGGTCTGGCTTGCTGCTGAGCTTCAAAATCAGCCTTCCAGTGTAGTTCTGGGGGTGTAGCCACTTGGTGGCTCCAGTTAGTTACCTGTTGGATTTTGCTTACATGGATCATTATTGAAACCCCTCTGAGTGGTGTAGCATGAAGACTCCTGGATGGGGCAATATACTTGGTCAAATTGGGAGTTCACAGACCAGCGGGAAAAGTTTGCCAATGAGCTACCAGAGAGGAAACTTGTTCCTGTAATCTACAGGAAACTTCAACTCCACAAGGGCAAATAGTGCAGTTACAACAAGTGGGCAGGCCTAAATGCGTCTCCATTGTGATAGCTTCCTCTAAAGTGAACCAGAGACAATGAGGAAAGATCAGAGTAGATGCCAACTCACAGCAAGACTATAGGACAGGATGGGATTTGCCCGTTTTATTAAAGCAGTAAATTCAAATGCAGCCCAGGTGTCTGGATTTGAAAAGGACTTTTGCAGCTTAGATACGATGCACTTCTGTTCCAGGGAAGCGGGTGTCCTGCTGTCCCCTCCATGGTTGCTAAAAAAGGAGGGGCTTTCTCTGGAGGAGGAGAGGTTGTAGATGGTCAACTGGTCAGTTCTGTTTGTCCTTGTCCTTGAATCCTCCTACATCCGTTTTCAAATTTGTCTGGCTGTGGTTTGCTCTGAGTCAGCATGTCTACAATGCTTCAGGGTTCTCTGTCCTGTCTTGCCTTGGAATTTCCACTGAGGGCCAGCCTGCTCAAGGTGCAAGTGTTCACCAGGCTAGTGCTGAGTCCTTTTGTCTTCCTTGGCCAGGGCAGAAGCCAGTGTTCTGTCCCTGTCGTGACATAGCCGTACTGCTGGGTACTTGCTGTCATAAAACATCACTAAAAGGTTGTTGATAATGGTCACGCAGCGTGTGGCTGCCGTCTGAGGGGCTTGTCAGTAAGCAGCCATCTGTCGGCCACATCCCCAGGGAAGTACACCAGACTGATCCAAGGACTGGGAAGTACAAATCGGGAGGAGAGGAGGGAACACTGAGATACAGGTGCCACTGAGTCAGTCCTGGTCTATGGGTCCAACAAGACAGGCACTGGCATCCTGTGCCATGCTCAGAATTGTTCCTGTGCTCGAGCTCATTGTGGCAGCTGTAGTGTCTGCTCCAACTAGTTTGAGGGCCTTCCTCTGCTGCCTCTGCCAAGCATGATGCCCTCCTCTAGGGACCGCTCTCTTCATCACATGTCCCAAAAGTATGTCTGGACATCCTTCGCTCCTCCAGGCAGCACTAAGTTGCTCCTTGAATGTAGAAAGCTCTAGGTGGGAGCAGAATCCCCTCTTCCCGGCAGCTGGCAGCCTTCCCCTGGCTGACCCTGAGCCTTAGCAGGACCCTGAAAGAATGTTTAGATGGGTGACTGAAGGTTATTGTCCATTTCACAAGCAACGTAGGGACGGGCTTCCTTGCACAACCTTTTGAATTTGGTGGCTTGAAAACGGTCTAATGCTCTTTGGCAATATGTCTGGGAAGCAGACATGGGGGTGGTTCAGGGTGAGCCTCCAATTTGGTCAGCTGGGCTGGGTGTTGGAGCACTGGGAGAAGTGTCTCCCTCTAGACATCACCTGTGCCCTTGTCCTGCCTTTGTTGGTGGGGGGAGGGTGTTCGTTGCACCCCAACTTCCTTCCCAGCCCTAGAGGGTGGTGTGCCCTCTGCCTTCATGTCCCGAGTGACAAGCAGCCGTGCAGCTCGTCCCCAGCTAGCTGAGCCCCTTAACCTCTAGAAGGTTTTCCTCTCCCCAGGCCCACGCCTGGTTGGACACTTCCATGCCCTCCGTGCAGATTGCTTCTGGTTCTCCAGTGACTGCTACCTCTCGGTGCCCCGGTCAGCACTTTCTTCCTGAATCCTACTCCTGCCTGCTTCCCTGAGCAGTCCCTTCACCTGGACAACCCCGATTGCTTCCTAACTTGGTTCCCTGCTTCCCCTCAGGGAGATGGAATGTAAATGCAGTCTGAGTTGGTCCTGCTCAGAGTAGGTCTCAGTTCTCCATGTAGGCCCTTTCATCTCCCAGTCCCAGTCTGGAGCTGGCCCCTGGTAACTGACTGATGCATTGAAAGGAATTGCTCCCCCTGGGCTGGGCTATGAAGGAAGAGTGGGTGGGTCACCCACCACACAGGTTTTCCTGGTTTCAGCGTAGCATGCCTGCCGCTATTTCTCAACTCACCCCCACTGGGCCCACAGCTGCCAATGGTGTTGCCAGATCCTTCTAGGGAACAGGGGACATACAAAACATGGCCCGTCCCTGAATCCGCATTGAATAAAACAAGCTTTTATACAACAAATGTAAAATAAAAAGGTAAAAACCAGGGGCAGAGGGGTAGGTTGGGGGGGAGGGTCTAACGGTGGGGTTGAAAGGCTGTAACTATAGCAACAATTACTGTGCTGGAGAAACCAAGCTTTAAAGAAAAGCTGGGCCTTAGAAATCCCACCCCCCCCTTCCCACCCCACCCCCTGATTCCTTATTAGACTTGATACTGGTCTGAGTAGCTGAAGAGATTTGGGAGTGTGCCTGGGGAACCTGCAAGTTCATTTCAAACACAATGGAAAAGGTAAAATACTACTTTGAGGTAAACAAGGCATGCCTGGAGACTACCTCTTGAATGGTGGAGAGAAACCCCAAGCTAGCTACAGGTCTGAAGTTACTGGGGGTGCCCCCCACCCTTAGGGCATAGCATAGCCAGTAGCCAGCTGTTTTTATCTCGACAGCGAGAGTGTGTTCTGGGATTTGAAGTCTTGTTTCTTGGGCCTTATCCCACCCTCTTTGTCTCCCTGAAGCCTACGTACCTCCCAAGATGCCCTGCCTGGACCATCACCCCGCTGTGTTATGCCCAGAGGAACCTCAGCATCCAGGCGAGGCTGAGGCTGGGGACTGCCCCAAGGCCTGCACTATACCTTTCCAAGCCCACGATGCTGTTGGCCCTCGTGGATGGGGAGGGGGTTGTGGAGAGGGGTCCTGGGCAGTCTGCTCTGGGGTGTGCACTATGCCTGCGTGTGGGAAAGGGGTAGGGCTGTAGTGCAGGGGCGTTTGGTTTGGAATGCGCAAGAATCTTGACAACCTTTATCACCAAAGGGAGGGGGTGTAGGGGGCGCTTTGCAGAAGCCCACAGGTCTTCAGGGAAGATTTCTATCGGAGGTAGCAAATGAATGTGGTCTGTCTCCTGGTCGTTACCTTGTTTTTGTTGCTACTAATGAACCCAAGTTAAAAGCGCCCTGTGCAGAGGGAGCTGTATGTTGCTAAACCCACTTTGGATTCAATGTGGCGGTCTTGATTGTTAAGGGACACTATACCCTTTGGTCTGCAACATGACCAACATCCCCTTGACCAGGCGGTGAGAGGTGCTGAGTGCCCACAGGGTGCCAGCCAGGTGGACTTCAGAATCCTTCGACGTCCTTTGTCCCAACTCCTCCTAACTAAGCTAGGCTCTGCACATCTCCACATAGTGGAGGCAGAACTCACCAATAACAAGGGTTTCCAGGACCTGAGGGGGAGGGCAGGAGGGTAGATCAAAGAAATTAAGAAGGGGGGGCGCACTCTTGGTTGGAGAACTATGCAAGAGACAAATGTGGTCCATCTTGGAGCCGTTGCTTACACATCGAAGGGCAGGGAATAGGCTGCCCTGGGCTGTGGTGGAACCTGCAGGGTTGAACCAGCGAAGGACAGCTTTGCTCTCTGCCCAAGGATGGTGCTGGGGGTGTAGGAAGTCTTCTGAGGTGTCTTGGTTGAGGACTGCATGGGGACTCTGCCCCGAAGACTAGTCTACTCCGTAACATCACAGAACATACGGCTGGCAGCGAGGCTTGCGTGGTTCTGTGCACAGGGCCATCCATGGTGTGTCCCGCCTGTCAGGAGCCCTCCATCCTGTAGCTGAGACTCAGCGTGTATGCTGATGTGTGCTTAGGTGACCATCTGAAACTCCCTGGATGGACCGAACCAACGGCCAAGCTCAGGGCAGAAAAGACACTGATGGTTGTGCATGCCTCGCCTATCTGCTGCTGAGTTGGCAGATAACAGTAGGTTTTAAAATCAACAAGGTTGTGGGAGATGCACAGTACTCCCATGGACTCAGCAGCTGAGTGGTTTTCCTTCCTGGGTGAGGTCTCCCTATAAAGCTTGAAGTGCACACTGGCTGACCGTCTCTAGTGCCTAAAGCACAGAAGTGGATTGATCAGCATTCTTTAAGTAGGTCAACTGCTAGAGTATCTCTGACAGATTCCCTGGGAAACCCGTGTGGGCATATGCTTGTCTTCAGAATGGCAGTGGTTTTTGACCAGCCGTGTTGGAAAGTGCAATTGTAAGGGGCAGAAAAAGTAAAGCCACGGAATCGGTTTGTGCCTCTACACACAAAGCCACGCTTGCCTAAGGAGATTGCCTGCTGCTGCTCTTTGCCCCCTGCAGGGAACGTGACCTTGCCCGGTACGCTTGACCGGTACAATTGACTTCCAGAAACCACAAATGGTTTTGAAATTCCAAATGCCAGGGCCATTATTTTTGGCAAATTTTTGCTGCTGATTTTTTAAATCTTGGCAAATTAAAAAATATATACACTGCCCTTTGGATGCTACCTTATTGCACCCCCCCACCCCCCTGTATGGCAGTTCTGCAGTTGCAGAGGCTGGCTCATGGCCCATATTTAGTATGTGGTCCCAGATAGAACGTCACTTGCATCTGGGAAAGATGTGAGGGAAGCTAGTGATAGGTTAACGTCAGCTGTGAGTGATCACGTGCTGTGGTCTAAGGTTCGCCATGTCAGGCGTGCAGATGCTGGTCTCTGTTCACTACCAGCAAGGGAGTGTGATGGTGGTGGGGCGGGGAGCATCACATTCTGGGGAACCTGTATATTGAGGCAGATCCTCCAGAATGGTGCCTTCTGGCTGTGGATGTGGAACTTGGCACGCACACAGCAATATGAGCCGTGTTCCTTACACGGTGCGTTCCTGGGGCATACAGGAATGTGCTAAGAGAGGGAGGGAGAGTGGTGCTTTGCCCTCTGATGAGAGGGAGTGGGACATTGAGCCTCTCCCTCCCCCTTTTTTGAAGACTTACCCTGGAGTGCAAGCGTGTAACACACACTCTGCTGGCTCTGTGCCCGTCTGTGATTGAGCCCATTACGGCAGCCCCTGTGTCAATCCATCTGGCTGCAGGTCTGCCTCTTCTCACCTTAAAGGCGGCGAGCATGATGTACTTCTGTGACTGGTCTTTCTGAAGAGGCCTCTAAGTGCGTCAGATGAAGTCTTGCCGTTCGTGCCTCCTAAGGAGCCAGATGCTGCCTGTCTTTCAGGACTGGCCTTGCGTTTGACCTGTAGCTGCTACTCTGGACAGACACTGCCTGCATTGTCTTCCTCCTTTGGCGTGGCTGTTGGGTTTGAACCTTGAGGTCGCAGCCCAGTGCAAACCCCCCAAGAGGCTTCACATAATTAAACTAGAGGGTGTTTTTCAGTTTTGCTCAGTTCAATGTTCATCCCAAGTTGGTGCGTCACTATGTCCACTTTTAGATAGAGGGAGCCTGAGCGCTGACCGCATGGTCAGCAACATTGGGTTGTTTTTTTTTTGAGATAATTTAGTGCCTTGACTTTGAAGAAAAATCTGATAGGATAAGTCCTTATAAAAATGTGCTAGTATCTAACTTGTGAATTAGAGGTGGTTTACATATCAGTGAATTTATATTCAATTTAGACTGAGACCTCTCAATAGCTCCCACCGCCCCATCCTCTTAACCTTCCTTGGCACACGTAGTTCTCATTTTCCAAGTTCTTGACTGCCTACCCTCTAATCCTGTGCCTCTACTTTCTTGTGCCCGCGAATCCTCAGTGGCCGTTTCTTGATTTCTAACAGTGTTTCTCCTTTCGCTGCTTTTTCACTTGGCAGAATGTCTTCCAAAGTCACCCATGCCATGTGGCGGTTCGTGGCTTCATTCTTCAATGTGTGTGTGTGTGTGTGTGTGTGTGTGTGTGTGTGTGTGTGTGTGTACCACAGTGGTGACTGGATTCCCGTTCTAAAACCAATGTGCACTCATTCGAGTTCTTCCCCTCTACTTGGTATCTGAATGGTGCTTCAATAATCATGGGTGTGTACACACCTGTCCATGCTCCTGTGTGGTCAATAGGGGGATCTCACGACTATTTATTCCCCCGACTGAGGCAGGTGTGCTATACCATTTACCTCGGGTTGTATGTAGTTGGATGGTCCCACCAATGTCAGAATGCAATTTCTTGGCACTCTCCAGCTGTGTATTTGAAATTCGAGATCTACATTGGTGTGAGGTGGGTGGTGTACCTCATCTTGCATCCCAGAAAAAAACACATACCCATAGGGGTTCCGGGGAGGGAGGTATAAAGGGAACTGTTAGCTGAGTGTAAGAAGAAAAAGTCTTGAAGCTGGAGGCAGCAGTTACACAATTCTGCTAGATATAATTAAACGACGGGTTGCTAATATCTGTAAGAGCTCCCAACAGAATGATTAATAAGAATTGCCGCATCTCATTTGCATGGTGGTAAGAAGGCACACAATGGTGTCCTGCTTTTGACTGCTAGAAGCAAGGTCAGGACCCACTGGCTCCTGCAGGAGGGAGCAAGACGTGACTTAACTCCTGTCCCCTCCACCATCTGAGAAAGCCATGGGTGGGCAGGGTGCTCTAGCCTCTCCTCACAGGCTCACTGAGTTTGCATCGGCTGCATGAAAGTGTTGAGCATTTCATCTTGACAGTAGAATGTCTACATCCTCCAGCCTGGGGCGAGAGCTGTGGTGTTCTAATGGTCTAGACAGCCTCTTGGTGCTTGCCACCCAGGAACAGCTAATGGCTTGTCCAGGTAATGAAATCAAGTGTCCTTGCATGGCCCGGAAGCTCCTGGCTGAAGCTGTGTTGGGTCCCTGTGGCCATGCTAAGCTGTGCATGTCCTCCTTCATGCAAGCTGCTTGATTGGGTTGGTTTAATGTTCGGTGTGAATCTGTTCATGGAGTAGGGATGGAGTCCAACCGAACCCATTAGACTTTCGCTCCTGCTGAACTGGTGGGGTTTACCTGGGCCTGTGGCTTGGCCCATTGCCCATGGCATTGGTTGGGCATGTCAGGAGAACACCATTGGGGTGGTGGGGGGTTGTCTGTGAGAAGGCCGCTTTTTAAAATCTGCCACAGCTGAGCTCTAGGCACTTATCCTTGATCTCTAGTTTGTCCTGGACTTGGAAGTTCTACCCCGCCCCCCTTTGTACTTGTTGATACATGCGGCATGGCCTTCAAGGCCCTGTGGCTAGGTGATGGGAGAGCTCGCAGATGGAGCTGTGTAAATCCCAACCAGATCAATTTGTCCTTACAGGGCTCTGCCATGGGATGGAAAGTTCATCTGGGACACTTTGACCTGTTGTTGAAAAGGCTTTGAAAAGCCTCTGCTGCTTTGAGCTGGGATGGAGAGTTCATCTGGGCCATCAAGGCGGACTTGACCCGCACCCTCTGTCTGAGCAAAGAAAGCTTTCCAGGGGAGGGGCAGGCGAGGCACAGCTTGAATGGACCCTGAAGCCCCCCAGCCCTAGCCCGCTGTTAAACCACAAGCATGTTGGCCATGTCTTTCAAGAGGCTGTTCTTGCTGGGGTCATTCTTGGTGGGCTCTCCGATCAGGTGGTCAGGGAGGGACAAACCGTGCTTTAATGATGTGGGCAGAGTTTCTGAGAGGAGCATCTTGGTGAGATGGGCTGAGCTGCAGGGCCTGTGGGGCTCATTTCAATGGGAAGGATGGAAGATGTCCCCCTGGTTTCACTGCCCCATGGGCTTTCCCATGTTCTGTCCGGCGTAGCCTAACAGCCAGTTGTCAGGATTGCTGGGACCCTTGCTGTCCTCAGCACAGTGGATGTAGTGGGGGTCTGTCCACTGGGCTTCTCTAGCCCTTGACAGCTGCCCCACCCCAGGCAGCACCACACAGAGGCTCCAGGTAACAAACCCAGCAGACTCTGGGAGCCGACAGGCAGTTAAAACTCTGGGGACTGGGTGGGTGTTCCTCGCTGTGAACGAGGTAAATCCCAAGTGCTTTGGGGACACTGTCCTATCTCAGCAGGGCATCAGTTGGACAGAAGCCAAGCCTGGGCTTGTGTTGAAGCAGGAAGCACCCTATGAATCTGGTCATGATGATCCCAGGGGTTTCTTCATCCTCGGGCCGGGGCTGGGTGGGAAGGTGGGTCGGCACTTGGAGAGGGGGGTTGGCTGGCTATGGCCGAAACCCAAGCTCCCTGTTACAGGGCTTGCCTGTAACGTGCTCACCCTCAGGGAGGCCTGTGAGCTTCAATGGGGAAGACCGTAAGGGTGAAGGGAAATGTGTGTGTGGGACTCCGTGGGGAGAAATTTCAAAAGCTGTGACCATGTGGGGGGCGGCCTTGGCTTGCCCCTGTTGTCTGCAGTGACCAATGGAGAGAAACTCCAGGGTAGAAAAGGCTGCACGTCCACTTCGCTTGGACTGCCCGTGGGCACCCGGTGCATTGAGCATGGCAACTACCTGGAAACTTGGGCTGGTGCACCTGTCCACCTTCGGACTGCTTCTGGTTAGGGCTGTGGGGCGATGGAGCTACACCAGGTGTCCTGGGAGGAGGGAGGGGCACAACGCTGGGCACACTTGCCACTGCATTTGAGGCTTTGCTGGTCAGTGGCCTCGTCCAAGTGAGTGATGCCCCAACCTATGAAACTGCAGGTGTGCTTTGGAACACGTGTGTATGTGTGTGTGTGTTGGGCACCATGTGTGAGCCACACACTAATGGGTGGAAGTAAGCAGAACATGAACTTCAACAACCTCTGGTCATCCTGATACATAGTGCTCATGGGACCACAGAAGGGTGCACACGCTCCTGGTGGATCAGGGTCAGGTGTTCCTGTAACTGTCGGCTAAGTTGATATAAACGAGCATTCCATTACAAAGAAGGCAGGAAGACCTACTTTTGGAGTCTGACAGACCAGTTTGTAGAAGAGCTTTCCCGCTCCCCCCCCCCTGAAAAAACTTCCCCAGGTACCTTGATGTGAGTCCAAGAGGACACCAATGCCCAGTGTCCCTACCTGTGCTCAGGCCAAGGGTGCCATAGCCCAGAGGTTGGTGGGACAGGAAGCGGGAGGACAGGTTGCTCAACAGTATCCCATCCTGGGAGGCTGGTCATTTCCCGCAAGGTGGACATAGGGACAGGGTACCTGCTATGTCATGTTGGAAGGGGATCCTTATTCCCATGCCTCTTGGCACCACCCAGAGTCTGAGATATGTCATTGTTGACACTGGACTGGAGCCCACAATGGGAGACTGCCATCTCTCGCCGTCGGAGCCAATGCCCAGTCCTTGTCGGGATAGAACCCCACTTCCAGCCCCACCAAGGGCACACATACTTTGGAACTGGAAGTGCCTAAACTGAAGTTCTCAGCCTCGCACTGATGAAAGGTGCCACTGGAAGGGGTGGTGTGCTGGTGAGGGGGGTTATCGAGGGGCCCAGGGAGGATGGCACAAAGCCAGAGCAGCGTTGTGTGCTACGTGAGTGAGATGTGGTTGTCAGGGGAATCTTGGAAACCAGGCCCTGGTTTTCAGTTCTGAGACTTGAAGGGCATTGCCCTGCCACCCCATAAACAGTGGGCCATGCACAGTTGGCTATATTCTGGTATAATCCACGGTAACTTGAATGGTTAAAGTGAGGGGGCAGGGTTCCTGGTTCATGAGCTTTGGAAGTTTTCTGTTTCCTCATCGGATACCCACCCATTTGAGAACCACCAGGCTGAGGAAGGGGGGCGGTGGGCCTCTTATGCCTGGTTGTCTCAGCTTGCTGCCATTGGGGGCCCCAGAGACACAAGCCCTTCAGGTGTCTTCACCAGCCTCCTGCGAAGTCTTGTGGCCATGCTCTGGAACACAAAGATGCAGACCTTGCAGGATTTCGAGGGCGCAACTGAAAAAGATCCGAAGGGATTTCTGTGGCTCTGCTGGGGCATGTAGAGACATGGCCCACAGGGTGTCCCCTCTGGAGCACTTTGGCAGCCAGCTGCTGGGGATAAGGGAGGGCTGTGTGGTCCGGGTATTAGGCAAGTGACCTGTCAAACGTGGCTGTGTGCCGGTCATCTCAAGTTCTTCTCTCGCATCTGGTCTTTGGTTACGGGCCACTTGGAGACAGCACAGCATGTGCCGCGGCAACCTGCCATGTTCTGGTCTGGACTTCATGGGCTTTCAAAATGTAGATGCTTCCCCCTGCAGCTGATGCTAGTTCCCAAACACTAAGCTTTTCTCCACGATTCCCAGGAAAAAGATTGCCTGTAAGGCAGATCAGGGAGGGGGGTGGGCCTGTGCTCGGACTTCCTGTAAGGCAGCAGGCGGCTCCTACTTAGACTATTTCCGTGGCCCCTGCGTACACACGCAGGTTTCCCAGACTGGAAATCCTTACTGCCACCCTGGATGTTGCTCAGCTTTCTTTCCTCTGAGAAACTGGCTCTAGAGGAAATATATGACAGAATGACCCTAGGACATCAAGCAAAGAACAAAGATTCCATAGATGTAGAAAACAAAGGGGGGTGAGGGTGGTGTCCTGGAGTTGAAGAGCCAATTTAAGGGAAAAGCACCCGGTTTTATAGGGAATGGGGGCAGCGTTCCATTGGCTGGTTCAATCCCAAAGTTTGGAGGCCTCTCATTGGGGGTACTAATGGTTGTGTTCCCATTGGTCCGTGAGACCTCTTGTTGACTGGTCCACTGTTGAGTTTGGACCCTTTGGTTTGTTCCCTGGACTCCTGATCACTGGAGGCAGCCGGAGATAGGGTAGCCCAGTGGGCAGGACATCATGCTGAAGAAGGATCGGGTAGGAGGGGGTCACACATTAAATCTGACCCTAACACCAGCAGTTACCCATTCTCCCCGTGGTTCAGTGCCTGACCCATGCTGCCACCGAAACCAATCCTGTCTTCCAGTTGATTCCAACTCATCTTTGTAGTATTCACAGTACAGGTCTTGACTAGGGCCTGAAAGCTGCCTCTGGCCCAGGGAGCAAGCTGGCACGGCTAGTTTGAACGGACAAGTCTTGGCACTAGCATGGAAGTCCAGTGTGTAAAGAGCAGCACACCAGGGCTCAAGCTTGGATGGTAGGACATGGGGGAGGGGGTGCAATTCGGGGTAGGACCCCAGTGAGCCATCCTACAAGGGGAGCTGGTGGAAATGGCTACGGCCAGCAATGGAACTGGTTTTCAAATGCTGGTGAACGTTTAAGGGCCTGCTGCTTGCTGTCAAGCAAACCACGCGCTTTTCTGCCGCACAGATTTCTACCCTGGCTGGATTCTTGTCCTTCCTGGTACGAGAGGCAGTGGCAGGTTGGCCTGTCTGTCAGCAGCCTTCCAGGGTGTTTGCGTGCACTGGCTCAGGACCCCTTCATCCCAAGACAGAAGGACACTGCTGGTGCCCACAGCAAGGAGCCATGCTGATGGGTGATGCAAACCAGTGTCTGCTTATAACACTGAAGATGAGCAGCTGGTTCTCCCATGCCCTCGCTGCCTCTAGACAGGTCTGAGGGTGCTGTCTCCTTGCTTTCCTGAAGGAAACTCTCGCCTGGGTGATCCCACCATATTGAGATCCGTCCCTTCCGGTGTTGACTGGGGCTTGGGAACAAACTAAAGGAAGGATGAGGGCTGCAGTGCAGGCTGGGGGGGGGTGGGGTCAGGCTTCCCAGTGACTCTCCTAGGACAGTCCTTGCTTACTCAAGAGCCAGGTGCATGAGGATGGAGTCGAAATTCCTAGGGGCCAGTTCTTGGCCTTTCCTCTCCCCAGAGGCAGTTCTGTGGGTGATAAGCTGCTTCAGAATGTGCCTCTTGTGATCTTGTGTCCTTCACGGGAAACAATTTAACTCATTTGTTGGGGAACTAACTCCCCCTATCTTATGAGCTGCTGCTCTGATTTAAATTGAACTGGCCAGGGGGTGGGGGTCCCCTTGGAAGTCAATGCTCTGATGAGAGGTCTGTTCTCTCTGGATTATATTGGTAAACAAGGCCTTGCCTCTTTCGCTCATACCAAAACTGCCTTCATTGCCTTGCATCTTGCTTTTAAAGGCTGAGTGATGGGATGTGCTAAGAGGTATATGAGCCTCCAATGAAATGATTTTAAAAAGAAAAAAGGCTCCGGGAAAGATGAGCGCTTTTAGCTTGCTGATGTCCTTGCTGTACGTCTGGTTCACCCCCATTGAACCCTGAAGCCTTGCCAAGACTGAGCTGCAGCTGTTGGTGTGCAGTGAAAATGCCAGCCCACGGGGGTTGCACTGTGAGGAGCTGTGGCATCAGCAGGCAGTCCTAGTCTTAGCCTCATGTCTCAAACACTTGTCCATGGGGCAACCATCCCACAATAAACGTGTTGCAAAGTTTGGAAGATAACCATTTTGAGCTTACTTTAAACATGGGAGATGAGCCCAATCTTGGATGATTTTTCCATGGCAGTTTTTAAGTGCACCCTAGTGAGTCAGTCAGTGTATTACCGAGAGACCTTGAACTTGTTTGTAGCCAGATCTCTCCTGGGCGGCAGAGACCTGTGCTAACACTAAGTGTGAAACACGAGCAATGCCCAGAGTGGAATGGAACTCTTAGCCTAGGGACCAGGATGTCCATTACACATGCTCAGGAAGGGGCGGTACACCTAGGTGGGCGTTACACCTGGATTGGCCTGTCTAAGCCAGGTGAATCCGATTCTGCCAATGGGTCTGACCAGGCCTCCCAACGGGATCCCTGAAAAGCCACGGGTTTTTGCTCGAGCACTCTTTCCCAGCGGCTGCTGCAGCCGGGCTGCCGTCCTGCAACTGTGCCAAGGACGGTCTGGCTTGTGTCCCACTTACTATAGAAGCTGACACTGGTCCTAACTCTCAACACTCACTTGGCTCACAATCCAGGCTTCAGCGTGAATTCTTTCTCGAGCAAAGCCAATGACCGAGGTGTATCTCTTCCCTGAGAGATGTAATAGGACCCCCCAGCTCTTCAGCAACATACTTGTTTGACCCCAAAATGTGTTTACACACCTGTGTAAGCGCACTGTGGGCCTGACCGGGTTGAGATGAGGCACAACATGTGACACGCTCCTGGGTTCACAACTGACTGCCAGCCTTCTGTTGCTCATGGTAGACATGAGCTTTGTCCATCTCTTAGGCCAGGAAAACTAGGTGGGTCTTAAATGAGCTTGACAGTCTGAGAACTCAACTTGGCCTTGTCTCAGGATGTGAGTTTTCACGCTTCTGTGGTCTCTAGCCACCTTGGTGTGCTTGCTTGGTCTTTATCAGGGATGACTGGGCAAGGGGCTCCGGAAGGGGCGCTCGTCTCTGTCCCAGTGCTGAAGCTGATCAGTAAGGGATCAACTGGAGGAAAGGGAGAGACCCAGTTTACAGTCTTTCCTATTGCCCAGTTCACTTAGCTGGGTAAGAAGTGGAGAGTATTGGATGTGGAGAGGTGGTCTAGCGGGCCTGCATTCCAAGGGGGTGTACCACGGGACTCACTCCCAGGAGTGGTGGTCTCTCCGTCGTTGGTGATTACTAACGTCCCCAAGCTTAAAAAGAAGCTCTAGAGATGCTCAGACACAGACCTGTTCTCAGGCACCATGATGCCAGTGGCCTTCCTGAGGCTCAGGTGTGGCCTTGTTTCCTGAAGCTCAGCCCGGATGATCCTCATTGAAGCCCTTGTCCTGCTGATTCTGCTGGGAAGAGGAAGAGCATAGGACAGAATAGAAAGAAAGCTCTGGCTAAGACCATGAAGCTCTGTGCTCTTGGGGTCCCAGCACTGCACACAGCAGGTGTCACTTCTGTTGGGAAGAGTTCAATGGCCTCTTCTTCCCGCCCACACCCCCCCAACATCAATTGCTTTTCTGGTGACAACGTGGTCCTGAGTTGTCAGGGTCCCCAGAGATGGAGACAAAGTCCACCTGTCACCTTCAGTGTCTGATGCGAACGTGCATGCATTAGTGAGACGTTCTAGAAATGGCGTGAGCAGAGCACCAAGCCCATGATCTCTGATCCAGTGACATCATTTAAGAATTTCCCCCCTCCCTGTGCCTGGGCTGACTCTGCCTCCCACTACCTGGTCTCACAGCCCTTGCTCATAGCTAGCAGAGGAGAGGGAGCGATGTCACACTGGACTAGAATCGTTGCAGAGCAAAGTGAGAATCCACAACAGCACTAACACCTGAAACAAGCCCCTCAGAGAAGGCACACCCCCTCCTCCCCATGGAGGGAGGGAGCTGGTTGTTGGCAAACTGCCCCATCGGTCTGTGCACCCTGTCCTCCCTTCAGAGGGTCAGGGATTTGGCTGTGATGCCAGGACAGAAGCGTGCTCAGCGGACATTTCCTTTGTGCATGCTCCTATCATGATGCTCTAGTAAACGGGGCACTGTGATGAAGCAAGGGTGAGATTCCGGTGGCTCTGTGCCTGTGCCAGGCTCTGTAAGCTGCCCCTCGAGGTCTGAGTGCCTGTGATACGGGCTGGGTAGGGCCCAGAGCCCAGTCTCACACCATGGTATTGCTGTTGTCCATGTAACTGCATCTATTTCTGACTTGGAGGGTAGTTTGTGAGAAAGGTCCCCATCCTGCTTTTAACAACCTACTTGACCACCCCAGTAAGTGAAGCTCATTGCCTCCTGAATTTCTCCTGCCTTCCATCTTTCAAGTTTCTGCTCAGGAGCACACATTGCTTATGTTAGCCCTTACTAATTAATGGAAGCTGCCACTGGTTGTAATGAATATTTTTATCCTGCTGTTTAAGTATCTTGAAGATTTGGGAGATTGCTGTCAACCTCAATGTCGACATCAGTCAGAATTGCATGGGGAGGATGTGACAAGCCGTTGCTTTGCCCCCTTTCTGGGGAAAAAAATCTGCGTATTTTGGTCAGATGTTTTCAGTTAGGGAGGAGGACATGTGGTTCTTTGTGGGTTCTTGGTGCTGTACAGAGGCTTCAACTGGGACCTTTGAAGTGGTGGGAGTTTGGGGAGTTGTGGGAAAATCAAAGTGCCTGAGTGGAAGCTGCTCTTGGGGGGGGGGGGGAATGTTTTGGGAGCTTGGCTGCAGTTCCTGGTGGGTCCGGCCTCTGGAGAAGCTAGGCGCATGGCTGCGGCTTGAGAGCCCTGGCTCGTGTCCTTTCAGGGACTAAAGGCATGCTTCCTGGGCAGAAGGCAGAGGTGGGGCTGCTGTGACAGGCTGAAGCAGAAAGCACCCCTGGGCAGAGACCACACTAAGTTTTGTCAGGAATGCAGGTCAAGTGGGGGCTGGCCACGCCAGGGCGGGCAGAGCCAGGCAGAAATAATGGCTGCTCCCCCTGCACAACACCCCCCCTTAACCCCCACTGTTCGTCAGGGTGAGGTCCCCTTTAGGGGGCGTGAAGTCATTACGGGCTCATAGCGGCCCTAGAGACAGTAGGGTTGACAGTGCGGCCCCAACAATGGGCATAATGGTAGTGAGGATGATGCAGGACTGAGTGGTGGTTCCATCTTCTCAGGGTTCGCTCTTAGCTGCCCTCTCCATAGCCTGACATCCCCTTCAAATGACTGGTCCCCACCCCCTGAGAACACATTCTTCATACATGTTCATGATAGCATGTTCAGTTGTGGACGTTCATTGCAGTTGAACCCCCTCAGCAAATGAAAAGACCTTTGCAGGCAGGTCATGGAGCGCCTGCCTCCCTGAGAGCAGCCCAAGGCGGGCAGTTCAAGACCAGCTGCTCTGCCTCCGGACGAAGGTGGGCTCTTTATTCCTACAAAGAGGAGCTCTTCGGAAATACACAGGACACTTAGGCTCTGCCCTGCAGAGTGGCTATGAATTGGTACTGACTCGCTCATAGTCCGATATCCTTCTGATCTGAGGGGCTGGTCTGACAACATCGTCGTCGTCACTAGGTTTGCAGGGTCTGACAGTGAGCTGAGGGCTATTCAAAAGTTTTGCGGTGGCCCCGTAGGCTGGCGGAGACAGCCTGTTGTTTCTTTACAGTGAATTTTTATTGGCTGGGGTTTTGATAATGTGTCAAGCGTTGCACACAAGCCTTGGTCGTGTGCCAATGCATGTGCTGCACAGTCCTCGCCAGAGGGCTACCTTGGGTTGGGCATCATTGCTCAGGGGCCTGTGCATGGAGAGGTGCAGGCTGTGCATGAATGGAGGATGGCGGGGGACACTGCAAGCTGGATGAAGGCATGGAAGCCTGTGGGGGTGGGGTGGAGGGTCTGGAGTGGTCGTCAAAGTTCACAATAACAGGAGACCGAGAAGCCGAGGCCGGATTTCTCATGGGCAACATGCCATCTGGTTACCTGCACCTTGGCAGTGGCTTTCTCTCTGGGGTCAGATCTTCCCTATGGCTCTAGATCCCCAGAGGCTTTTTAATTCAAATAGTTTGGCCACCATGCAGCTTGATGTCCTCTGAAGTGCCCCTCTGCCCCCCGGCCCCAAACGATACGTCACCACAAAGCTGCCTCCTGTGAGGGCAGAGGTCAAACTATACCCGAGCTGGCTCCACTTCTGATGCTGGCCGCTCTTGCACAGGGTCCTTTGCTCTGTTGGGCTGAAGGGTTCCTTGCTATGGCCATACCAGCTGTCGGGAAGTACCACGCCTGCAATGAGAACCCCCAACGCTTTCATATCGACAGACCAGGAAAGAACTGAAATGCAAATGGCATGATGATGAGATGGAGGTGTGGGGGGATGGGTCTCCAAGACCCTTGCCCCGCACACTTAGTCTTCTGAAAATACCTGGGCCAGGTCAGGACAGCCTGGGGACAATCATTCCTCCCGGTGCTGGCAGGTAGGCCTGCTGTGGCTTCAGATACTGAACCTCCCTCCCTGGGCAGCCAGGTCCATCCAGCTCTGCACCCTCAGGCAGCTCTGCACAACGCCATCTAGGGGAGGCTTCTTCCTCCATCTCAGCTCCTCAGCCTTAATGTTCAATGGACATGCCCAACCCTCTTGGGTCCCAGCTCAGACACCCTCCCCCAACCCTCTGTTCAGGACCATTCCTTGTCCAGTGTTGGACATTATAGGTTGGGGAGCGGCCCCCCAGCCAGATCAGATGAAAACAGTGGACCGGTCGGTCACAGGACTGGAAAAGAAATGGTGATGTCATCTCGCTGCATCATAGGCAGTTTATGGCAAATGCCACCCCTCTCCCAGTTCAATTGTAGTTTTTCTAAGTTCTTCCAGCATGCGGGCTTGGTCATTCCTCTGGTTGGTCAGAAGGCTCTGCACTTACCCGCTTTCCAAAACTTCCCTCTCCCCCACTAGTATCTGCCATTTTCAACTGTTAGCATCTCGTGTTTCCGGGTCTCACTTTCCTATTAATGCCCTCACTAATCTCAGACGCTTGATCTAGACCTGCAGTTCAGCTGACGTTATGCTTCAGCTACTCGTGTGAGGACACACTCAGGATTCGCTTGTGAGCAATAAATGTCGGCTCTGACTGAGAAGGCTCTGCTTGTGGCACATGCAGAAGCTTGGAGCTCTGTCACTTGGCACTTGAAGTGCTTCTGGGATGATCCCTTTCCTTGGTTCTATTTTATAATGATACATGTTCGCTGCCTCACTCGTTCTCAAGATTGTCTGAACAGCCCTGGGAATCGGTAGACACCCCCCCCCTTTTACTCCAGAGACACAGCAATCGAGGAGTAGGTACAGAAACCTAAGCCTGATGGGAACCCCACTCTGATTCACAACTTCTGGGACAAACGGGGGTGAGCAGGCAATCTGTTTACACTTGGGTCTCTGACTTGGGCTCAGAATCAGTAAAATGGGACGGCACCTGAGTCCTTGCCAGATAGTGGGCCTGGGGCTTTACATGTTACAAAGGTGTAGAAGCCACCGAGGAAGGAGAGACCCTGGTTCTGCTGGGAGCAAATTGGCATGAAGCTGTGAATCCTGTCAACATCCGGACCCTAGCCCCTCTACCAAGTCTCTGCCGTTCCGGAGAAAGTGAGGATTTGCTTCTAGGAAACAGGAGTGTGTGCACCTGAGACGCCCGCTGCCTCTTTCTATGGACCGTGCCGGGAATTACACGGCCGGGAGGGGGAGGGGGAGATAGATGTTGAAGTCAACCTTTGCAAAACCCCACTTTGTATTGAAAAATAGGGGCGATTAGTGGGGAGAACCTTGGCCAGGGCAATCTATCGCAGTGTTGTAGCAGTTTCTACAAGGCTCCTGCCCCAGTGCCGAATCTTCCAGGGATGGAGGACAGGGTTTCCTTTTTCTTTGGTTGTGATGTGGTAGGCAGGTGGCCTGAGACTGTTGCGGGGGCAACGCTCCTTGCAGAGATGCCCTGAGCTCCGGTGGGGCTGTTGGCACAAGTGGCCTGTAGGCTGGAGTGGCTTGGATATTGGGGACAGTTTCAGCCAAGAATGTCTTCTGTGTTTCAAAGGAGTGGCACTGGGTGCAGGCATGGTGGCTCCAAAGAAATTGGGGCTCCTTTGTGTTTGGGTCCGGTCCAGGCAGGCCCCTTCCCCCAGCCTCTGAGAAGGATGTCCTGCTGGACATTGTAGCTCCTGCTTCCAGCATTCCAAGGAGCTTATCTCAGGGCAGGGTCCACACAGCCCCTTCCCCCAGCGTTCCGGGAAGCAAGTTTGCGAAAAGCAAGATGTATTACTGACAGGCTATATTCTGACTCAGATCTTGCTGCTGAAACACAAAAAAAAAAAACCTCCCTCTTACTAGCCCGTACGATGTTGGCTCAAACCCTATATAAATATATAGCCCACTGCCTCATTACCAAGCGCGACTTCCTTAACCTAACTCTTCAGGTTGTGGAATCTGCCTGGGAGTTCTTCCCTGCCGTAGGAAAGCTTTCCATTCCATTCCTGCCCGAGCCCTCTCTCCTTTCTGTGTCTCCCTTTTTCAACACTCAGGGGGAAATAGGAACCAAACTCGGCAAAGTTGGGATAGGTCACCCAGTGGGTCTGCTGTGCCACATCAGAATTGGTTCCTTGCTGAATTGGGAGGGTTCTTGACAGCATAGTCAGAGCCCCTTTAGGCCACCGTTGGGTTAGCTGTGGTTCGTCCTAGGGAGGTGGACTGGTCGCCTCTCTGTCATTGTTGGACGCCCCTGGAAACCTGAGCTGCCCGGTGTGGAGGCTCCGTCTGGAGCACTCCCAGTTGTGATCTGTGAATGCTGTGATGATACAGCAAGTATTGCTGCCAGTGGGGGAGACACAGATGTGAGGCTAAGCACGGAGATCCACACAAACAAAGTGACCACACAGGGGAACCCAGGAAGCTTTAACCGTCCTCCTCATGGCGGTTTTCTAGAAAACCAGTCAGTTGGGGGATACTTTTCACTGAAGACGGGGTTTTGTGGGGTCTTGGCTACAACTGAAGTGGGATATGGCCGGGGCATCAGGACAGCAGAAGGAGGCCAAATGCAACCGTGATGGTCTTTTTCTGCCATGGGCACGGACAGCATGACTTGAACAGGGGGGCTGTCCACCTGGGTTTGAGGTTTTTCAAAAAGCTTATTCCTTAATACAGGCCCCAATCTCTGGGCACCAGTGGTTTGGGTTTTGTGTAGGCGCTGGGAGAATGTGGTTGGCCGTCTTTCTTCCCCAGCAGGCTGCAGATGCAGACACTGCAGTGTGCAGGGCTGACGGCAGTCATGGGTAGGCATGAGTCGCGCTGGGTGGAGTCTGTAAAGGTGTCCGAGGGCGTCTGTACATCAATTCCAATGAGCTGATCATTTAACCTCCTTGGTGGTAATCCCAAGTGTGGCTTGGGGTAAACGTTAACTCTCAGAAGTTTATCATAACTGGAATGTCTACTAGAGAGATTAAAATGAGTGATTTCTTAAGAATTACAGGCTTACAATATAAAACAACAAATTTTATGCAAAACAATGTCCCGCTCTGGGTACAAAATGACTGACATAATGAGACCGCCAGGGAGGTACAAGCTTTCAGAGGGTGGGCCCAGATCTTCAAGGCTAGAGGCAACAGTACGGTCCACGTCTTAATGGTGATTCTGCCGCTAGTGCGCGACTTTCAAATATCTCTTCTGCAGCTTTTTTCCCGAACACTGGATGATGAGGTGCAAAGGTGCCAGGACACTACACTGGCAGCTCTTTGTCGTTGGTGGTTTCAGAGAGATTCCTACTGTTTAGGCCGGGGCCTCACCATGCAGCTCCTTCCCCCAGGCTCTCAACATGGATGATCTGCCTCCTTCCCAGGCACTTTGCTCTCCGGGCAGGTCCGCACAGTGCCTCTCCCAGCCTCAAGGCCTGGCAGCTGCAGTACAAGTGTCCTTTCCCTTATCAGTACGTACTTTCTTCACTTGGACCCTATATAAGCCAACGGCCTCACTGCCAGGTGTAGGTGTGGTTTCCCTGACCTAACTGGTTGGGTCTGGAACCTGCCGGGGCTCAAGGTGCCCCTGTCCCTTTATCTGCTCTCCCTTCCCTCCCTGCCTCAAAATCACATTTCTGGTTGAATTTTATCTCCGTTCCTGTTCCGTTTTTCCAGTTCTCAACTATCATCTGCAGAGATAGCTGTAGGCCGAAGTACAAAATGATGAGTTTCTTAAGGTCTCTTTGACTTGACTAGGTGGAAAGTGCTACCCAGCCCTCAAGTCTACTAGGGTCAGAATATTTTTGGCACTTTGAGTGTGGTGGCATATGGGTGACGTCAATCCTGTCCGGTCTTGTCCAGGAAGGTTTCCTCTCGATTGTTGGCTTTGAAAATAAAAGGAAGCTGTGGACGGACCAGGGAGAGGGAGACACTGATAGAGAATGGCTGTCTGGAGATCAGTCAACACACGGAAAGAGTGTGGGTTGTCTACACGCCACTACCTTGACCAGGAAAGGGAGATGCCTCTCAGATGCACCTTGATGTAAAGTAACTCGAGTGGTGCCCGGGTTGTGTAAGGCTCACAAGTGGGGCTGCCGTCCACAAGGTAATGGTAATTAGAACTGACCAGCTGCTCTGTGGGAGAAAGATGAAGCTCTTTCTATTTAAAAGTGTTGAAAGAATACAGTGGGGCAGGGGTGTGGGTCCTGTTCTCTCTGGTCTCATTGGGTCGCTAGGAGGCAGCATCACCTTGATGGCAGTGAGTTTGGTTTTGGTTCTGAGAGGAGACCTGGAGGAGAACGGGACCGGATGGAAAGGAAAAGATGTTAATAGATTCAGAAGGGAGAAGGGAGCTGTTCCTCAGGCAGGAATCTTACCAGTGGGATTGCAGTCTGTTGACAATGACAGTTCACCTGGGCTGTGAGAATGGACCCCTTGGGGGACGACAGCCCAATGGTATGTGGTCTCCCCACTCAAGGAGGTTGGCCCTCGGGGACTGGCCCTCTGCAAACACGGCTCACCTTTCCAGAACCAGTGACCTGAAGAGCAAAATTTCAGAACCTGAGTGTCCCTCCTGCCCAGTAGGCGAGCAGGCAAGTGCCTGGACTGTAGGCTCGGCCCAGTCAGTCTGTCTCTAAGCTTCTGTGGGACCCACGTGGTACTGTGGGTGCGGGAAGTCCTTACGAACAAGGAAGTCGGGCATATCTGGCCCTTTTAAGAAAATGAAGAGCCAGGTTGGACTGCTCAAAAGTGCTGCCTCTTGGAAGGCTTCGCCTTTTCCCACTGATCCCCTGGGAACCCCAGAATGGGCCTGTTGTACTATTGCTTGTTGTCCTGTACTATACTGTTGTACTGTTGCCTGCCTGCCAGGCAGAAGCATCAGCAAAGCAAGCGTGTGTTTTCAACCACTGAGTCCACGGAACTCCCCCCATGAGGCCATAGCTGTGTGGACTGCAGGCAGGAAGGGACTGGACAGAAGTGGAGACCACAGACAGTGGAGCCCTTGCTCCCACAGCTTACCTGTGCTTTCAGGTCCTGCTCTAACCTCATCTTGTGTACACCTAACGGGATGCAATACTTCTGTGCCCATTCCAACCTAGTGACCCTGCTGCTCAGATAACACTCGGTTCATGATGGGGCAGCAGAGTGACCCGATGTGTGGCCCCCAATGAGGCACTCTGTCTCCTCGGAGACCCAGATATGGGCCCAAAGCTTGGTTTCAAAAGGAGAGTCATCTTCAGGGGACGGTAAAGCTTTGTTCCCAAATCGTGAGGGCCTGCGCCGTGTCCCTCCTCCCCTCATAGTGTCCCTCCAAGGACTCTAACCTGCACTGTCTGCCGCTGGGCCTCGCTGGTGCCCGCCAGCTCTTCAGTCACTTGATCATGGAAGCCAAGAGGAGTACACACCGGGACGTTTGAAAAAGTCTGAGCACCCAACTGGCGTTGCTTTGGCGATTTTGGTTTACTTTTTTCCTTCGAATAATTTTATTGAAATAGCTTATTCATTCCAATAGGTCCTTTCCCTTCCCTTACAGTTACTCAGTCCAATTGGGTGTGGCTGTGTAAGTCTCAATACCATCAACTCCCCTCTCCCCTCCTTCCTCTCCCCTCCCTCAGAGCACCCTGACACCCGTCAGTGTCTCTAAGGGCTCCTCTCTCGAGTACCAGGGACGGAGCGATCTGAATGTACAAATGGACATGGCGAGTCTAACATGGTCAGTGAGGTATCTCACGCCTGGGCCATAACATAAGGGGAGGGTATCTGAACTAAAGGTTAATCAGTGCCGTACTGCATCCTGGACATTCCCTCTCTTCCATGAGACCCTTCTAAGAGAGTGTCCGATGGTCTTGAATAGTGGACTTTGGGTCTCCACTAGTTCCACTTCCCTGCAGAATCACTTTGCATGCGTGTTTTGAACTTCTGACACCTATTTCCTTCGACACCTTATGATCACACAGCCTGGTGTGCAGGTATTGTAATCTTTCGCTAGGGTAGTGAGGTGCCCCCAGCCTCTGGAGCCCGAGAAATATCAAGGAGGTGGAAGGCGCCTGAAGGACCTTCTATGAAAGGGAAAGGTGACCTGGTCCTATCGACCAAATGGTGTTCTTGGAAAATTAGTAACTTGAGGGAGGGCTGGAGAAGTGTGGTGTTGCCCTTCCAAACATTTTGGGATCTCCGGCATTTGTGTCAATCTGGCCCTGGTGCCTAGTCATCCCTTCTTGGGAAAGAGGTGAAGGGTATGGTGGGTGCCGTCAGAGCAGGTGTTTGCTGGCGCACAAGGCTGTCTTGGCATGCCTTCACTTAGCTCCTCAGTTTCCATGCAGTGGGAAAACTTTCTAGGATCTCCCAGGCAAGGGTGGTCCTGCCTCTGACCAAGAGACATAGATGATCCTTCTACCTCTCCTGGGTCTGGAAGTTTCTGGAGCCAAGGTCCTGCAGCATTTGCAGGGGGAAGCATTAGTGGATGTGTAAAGAAATGAGGAATAGACTTAGGATTCTGAGAGACGGGTGTGGAATGCACTGGTGCCACCTGAAGTCAGACTGGGTTGGGGTTTAAATTCAAATGCAAGATTTTATGGAGAAATTTTTTGTAATGGGGACATTGCATCAGAAAGACAGGATATATTACCTCCCCATCGGAGATACAGCTTTGCTTGGTGTGAAGCAAGCAGAACCCAGAGGTGTTCCACACTAGCAGTGCAGGGCCTGGAGGTAAGGTCACTGTGATGGTCACACCCCAAGCTTTCTTAGCATCAGGTCTCCCCGTGTACTGTGAACAACTTCTGTCCTGGTAACTACCTGATTAGAGACACCCTGTGAACGCTGCGTGCTGGAGTCTAAGGGTTGGGGGAATGGGTCTTGTGATTGTAGATCAGGGTCTGTCTTAGTTGAAATCCTGGGATGGCAAAACATGAAAAAGAAGTGGAGGGTGAGACCACGCATAGGTGTACAAGCTTTGAAATGCACACTAACTGCGTGGATGGGGGAAAACACCTTGTGCGGAGTGAGATCATTGTCCTCTATGCACGCATGATGAACAAGGGAAAGTTAGACCCAAGCTCTCTCTGGGTAATGTTTTCAGTAAGACTTAATAGCAAACCAGATCCCAGGAGAGGGACATTGAAAAGAAAATCCCAACTTCTAAGATGAGGCTACTCCATTCTCTTTGCCCCCCGGCTCAGAGACAATGGCGCAAGCGCATCATGAGGAGGCTCTGGTAGCCCCGCTCAGACAGCACCGTGCCCTGTGACAGTCCTGGGTTGAGCACCTGGCCCTGCTTCTGGAAGAGCTGCAGAGCACATCTTTGGAGCAGCCGCCTGGGGACGCGTCCTCCTCCTTGCACTTCCACTTCAGTTTGAGTTTGGGGGTTCCTTTGCCTTGGGGAGGCTCTGCTTTTCCTCTCCACCTCTGCTCCCATTCCTGCCGGATCTGCTCCGGCGTCAGCTGCTGCTCCTCCAGCTGCTGGGAACCCTCTTCTCGCAGGCGTTCTCTTTGGCTCCAGCATGCATGTGTGGCCTTCCTCCTCCTCCTCCCTGCCCTGGGCCTGGGCCTCCTGTTCCCGGGCCTCCAGGTCCAGCTTCACCTCCTTCCTCTCACCAAGTTTCTGGCTCCTCAATGCTGCCTGCTTCTTGGCTTCCGGACCTTGTCATAGGCAGCCCTGACTGCAGCATCGGTCAGCACCGCCAGGGCCTGTGAAAGCTAGGCTGTGCGGGGATTATCCATTTGGGATTTTGTCTGGGTGGTATGAGGGAGCCTTCTGCCTGGGTGCCTTCTTCACCTCTTTGTCTCCCGCCTTACTCTTTGACCCCTAGCAGCGCATACAAGTCCATCTGTCAGAACTTCTTGGTCACCGCCATGATTCCCACCCTGAGTCTGTCAGCTCCATAGCACGAGTGATTGTAGAACTCTACCCAATGCCCCCTAGACCTGATACGTACCAGCTGAAGACTGGAGAGTAGCCCTGGGATTGGTTACTAAGGGTGTGGGATACTGTACGTATTAGAAAACTGGGGCCGATCTTTGAGTGTAGTACATTTCTTCCTGAGTAATTATGTGAACCTCAACTTCAGGGACTTTCTGACCCTTAATTTGGGTTACAGGTCTTTAAGAAATAAATGAGGGTGTTTCTTGGGTGCTCTCAGAAGGATCTGTAAGGCTTCTCTCTCAGGCAATGCTACAGATGCAGCCCCACCTGGCATTTCAGCTTGAACAGTTTGGTGGTTCTATTGAGGTGTGAATTTTTACTGATAGTGGATTAATCACCTGAGCTGGGAGGGGTGGATTCATTGACTGGGGTGGCTCACTTGTTTCTAGGAGCTCAGTATCCTTCTAGATCATCAGCCCATATGTTTCAATCCCATGTTTCTGGATCCTAATTCTTTATGATCAGTGCCCTTACTTTAATCTCAGACACTGTTCTAGACCTGTAATTCAGCTGACATTGTAAGTCAGCTACTCCTACGATGAGACTCTGGATTTGGTTTAGGGCAATGTCAGCTCTATGACTAGGGAGAGATGGTTCTCCTTCGTAGCACAATCGGAAGCTTTTAGGTCTGCTATTTGGCACTGGAGGGGTGCTTCTGAGAATATCTCCCTCCTTGATCACATTTCCTACTGTAAGGAGGACCAGCCGACCAGCTTCCCTGAACTTCTCATCCTGACAAAGTGCTGGACATTCTCAAACACACGGTCACCCAGGGCCTCTCCTCTCAGCAGCACTTCAGGTGTTGGTGGTGGTGCTGTGGATATTCGCTCTGCTACTTCACACCCTGGATTAGTAAGAGCGGCAGATGTGGCCATGCCTTTAGGGGTAGAGAGACAGCATTCGTATCAATGCTGTTCAGCCTAAGCAGCCTGAGAGCCAATCTGAGAAGCCCATATTGACCGCATTTCTCTAGAAAACCCAGTCTTAACACAACCAGCAAGAGTGCTCCACATAGCAGCCATTCACCACAGACAATTCTGGGAGCTGTGTCTGCCGTGCCACACAAGCTCAGCTATCAGAAGTTACTCCTGTTAAGGAACAACCCCGCCCCCCCCCCCCCACACACACACACACTTGGTTTGGGTTCTACTTCTTTGAAAGCTTTCCAGGCTCTCCCCAGTGAGGGGGTCTGAGCAGCACCCATCAATCTGTACAGCAGCATGAGTTTTTGTCAAAGTCTAAGAAACACTAAGCCTTGGGTACAAGGTGTAAGTTCTCTGGAGGAAATGCTCTTTGCCCAGGCTGTAGAAGTGCCTGGACTGTGTGTGTGTGTGTGTGTGTGTGTGTGTGTACCTTTGTTTCCTAGAACTTCCTGTGAGCTCCTTGCTTCTTGATGCTCAAGTCCAGATAGCATGAAGTCATTGGTATGAGGCCAATAGCCAGTGGTCTGTGTGACTTGAAGACCGGCCTCCCCCATCCCCTTTGGTGGACGTGTGATTGTAGGATCATGAGCTCCCAAGAATGGACACTCCCGTGAAGCCTGCATTCCGTGTTTGGCATGTGTTCTGGGCCCACCTGGATGATGCCCTTCCTCCAAAGGCCTTGGGGGTGTTGGGCGGGATGTTTCTGCCCATTTACATGTCGGAGTAACAGGAGTCTCAGGTTCAGCAGGTCTGTCAGCTGCATCTCACGGATGGCTGCAGCTGGTGTTAGGTTAAGCCGTCTGCCTTAGCTGGAACTTAAATCCAGTGTGGCCTCCAGGTGCCCCTGGTCTGTAAGCCCCTAATCATGAATCGTCTGATTGCCTCTGGGGTGCCTATGTAGAGTATATCCCCCTTGGAGTTGAGTGGACCTGAGTCAGTGAAAGGCAGCAAGATACGGTGCAACCACGGCTTAGGTCAACGAAGGTGCTCTGTCGTCCGCTCCTAGCAGTGCAGACAGCTTCTCCTCACCTTCCCGGAATTGGTCTATAGACACCATGTAGGGGTTTCTGGAGAAATGGGGTCCAGAATGGGAATGGGATTTCCCCACAAGCTTCTTGAAGTGCTCACTTGAGGCCTGCCAGCCATGTTGTGGCAAGCTCCCGCTCACTTGTGGCTATGCTGCGATGGAGCCCCTGCCCTGCTCCACAGGTGCCCGGCTCTGCCTGACTTACAGGAGTGGCCCCTTCCTCGAGCTCAGACCCACTTGTTCTGAGGGAAACCTGCGGGTGAGGAACCTTCCATGCCTGCAGCTTTCACTTCTGTGGTACTGATGCAGTTCCAGGAGCTGCTGCTGTTTCTGCTCTCCCTCTCCCCAAGTTGGCCTTCACAGCTAAAGACTGGGGAATAGTAATCGAGGAAAACTCAACGTGAACTCAAACCCTGCTCCCTGAGTCTGGTCTCTGGCCTGTGAGTCAGGGTGTGTACCTGGGCCTAGTCCTCAGGCTCTCGGCTCACTGTTCTCTGCCCCACATCCCATTGGCCCAGCAAATGTCTGCAGGTCCTTGAGGGACAAGCTGCATGATGACCTTGAGCCCATGCTACAGGCGTGCGTCTGAAGTCCCCACTGTCCACTAGCTCAGTGGAGTGGCTGGAGGACATGGGGGTGGGGGGCATTCCAGCAGGGCTTGTCTCTCCAGTCCTTGGGTGCCTCTGGAGCTTGGGCAGAGCCCTTCCAGACACTGGGAGAAACATTCTGGGATGTAGGAAAGGAGGAGGGTGTTGTCCTAGCCAGTAATCCCTCACACCTCCAGATTTTCGTAGCCACTGAAATGGCTGCACTGAACTCGGGCGTATTAAGATTTCTGCTCAGAGATGGAATTGCTCATCAAGGCATGTTACAGTGCTCTCTCAGGGCTGCTCAAAGGGCATGCCCCTCTGCTGTAAGCCTCAGCCCACAGGCACTCAACTGGAACTGAAGCTCGCTGAATTGAGTAGGCAGAGCTACTGCACTCCAGGAAGCTGCGGCCCAAACGACAGGACCGACCGCTCCCATGGGTCAGCAAACCCAGCTCCCTAAGTTAAGTACCCAGTGGTACCCCCACGCCACATACTTGCTGGGAATGGGGATGGCCATCACTCTGTTGCACGCTGGTTCCTGGGTGCAGTGCCGCTACTGTGGTGTTCAGTCTGTGTTCTGGATCCAGGAGGTTCACTGCAAAAGGCTCTCGGCTCTCCATTCCTGTGGATTCCTGGCGGGATCTTCCCTTCCTTCACATGCACACCCATGCAAGGCGAGGTCCTGTGTTGGCTGTTGTGGAGCCGCATTAGATAATTCACTGTTCACGCAGGGGGTCCTTCCCGTCCCTGGTCGAGGCCCTGAAGAGGCCCTGAAGAGGGCCTTAGAGGAGAAGCCCCTACAGTCAGCCTGAGGAGTAGGTGCTTTGTCCCCTGCCACTTAATGAGGCCACCTCGCCCAGACACCTGGCTGTGCGCTCCCCTTCAGGACAGGGATCCAAGGTTGCTAGAGAAGGCACCAGAGAAGTGTGTGCAACGAGCGAGTGGAGTGCAGAGGTCAGCTGAGGGGCAGGCAGAGGGTGACACAAGCCCTGAGTCGGATGGAAGACTGGGTCTTAGAACGCCTGACACCTCTCAAAAGTAAAATGGGTTTAAAAAAAATTTTTTTAATTAAAACAGATTTGTTGGAGGTTTAAGAGTATTTAAACGGGATCTCTTGGCCCATGAAAACGAACGGGAAAGGCCGCTGAAGGAAGCAATGAGACCCACATTTTGTGAGGACCAGCAGACACGGGCGGGAGGCCTGATTTGATGTGCATCAGAAGGCAACCTGTAAAGAGACTGAAGTGTGCTTACGCCAGAGGGGACCTCCACTGGGGGTGGGGAGGGCTGTGTTCTGATGGTCTGTCTTCAACCTGGTTCTTGCCACCCAGGGACAACAATTGGCTTATTTGGGCATTGAAGTCATTTGTCCTTTCGTATCCTGGTCACCCCCTGGCTAAAGCTGTTGCGTCCTGGTGGCTGTATTGGGCTGTGCATGCCCTCCTTCATGCAAGCTGCTGGTGTTGAGTTGATTTGATGTTCGGTGTGTTGTACACTTAACTATGAATCTGCTTGTGGCATAGGATGGAACCCAACACATGACACTTAGCTCCCACTGAGCTGCTGGGGATTACCTTGGTCTGTGGGTTGACCCATTGTGCACGGCACTTGTTGGGCATGGCGGGAGAACACTGGTGGATCTGAAGGTCCAGTGAGGAGGGGGATTTTTGCTGTGACAGCTGGGTTCTAGGCACTTCTGGGTCATGATCACTCATTTGTCCTGGACTTGGCAGTTCTCCCTGCCGCCTTTGGCTGTCCTAACTTGAAAATATGTAGAGTGTAGTTTTCACAGTCCCCTCTGGCTCTCGGATGGGAGAGCTCTCCAATGGTGCTCTGGTAAATCCCAAGTAGATCAACTTGTCCTTGCAGGGCTCTGGGGGTGGGATGAAAAGTTAATCTGGGCCATCAAGGTGGACTTTCCGTGCACCCTCATTCTGAGCAGAGAAAGCTTTCCTGGTTAGGGGAGGTGAAGGCGAGGCAAAGCTTGGACTCCTGAAGAAAGCCCCCAACACCCCTGCCTGCTGTTACACTGCAAACATGTGGGCTATGCCTTTAGAGAGGCTTATTCTTGGTGGGCTCTCACATCATGTGATGGTTGGGGAGAGGCGGAGGAGGGTCAGAAGCACTGCTTTAGTGATGTGGACAGTTTTTGAGAGAAGGCCCTTGGTGATGTGTACTGAATTGTGCCCTTGTGGGGTGGGCATGTGTACCCAGAGGAACCCTGCAGAGCTGCAAGGCCTGTGGGGCTCACTTCAGGAACTTCAGTGTGTGAATGGAAAGGATGGAGATGTCCCCAGACCTGGCCTGACTGCCCCATGGTATTTGGAACGTTAGTCTGAGTAGGCTGGGAGCCGATTCAGGGTTGTTGGAACCTTGCTGTCCTTGGCACAGCAGAGACAGTGTTGGGGAGGGGTTGTGGTCTGCGGCCTTATGTGCCCAGTGTGTCCCTGTAACCCTTTACTACTTTTGCGCCCACCATACCACCAGCGCACATGCTAACACACGCACACACGGAGGTGCCAGGGGCAATAGGCTGGTCATAAAACCCAGTAGACTTTGGGAGCCTGACAGGCAATTGATCTCCGTGGGGTCTGGGGGTATCTTTCTCGCTGTGAAAGAGGTGATGCTTTGGGGACACCGCTGCCGCATCTTGGCAGGGCAAGCCCGAGGCAGAAGCTACACTTGGCTGCTGTTGGAACAGGAATAGCCCTATGCATGTTGTCATGAAGACTCTGGGTCCTTCAATGTTGGGGTTGGGGGAGGTACATGGAGGGGGCTGAGTGGCAGAAATCCAAGCATCGTCGGTGTGACTGCCTTGTAACACATGCTCACCCTTCCAGAGGCTTGTGTGCTCAGGTGGGTAAACCCTAAGGATATATGGGGAAGGGACTTCCTGGGAATAAACGCCCAAAGTTGTGTCCATGTGGGGAGGTCCTTGGCTTGTCCCTGTCTAAAGTGATCTTCAGTGACAAACAGAAACTCATCCAGATGTACAGAAGGCTCCTGTCCACTTCCCTTAGACTGACTGCCCTGTGGGCTCCACTGAGTTGAACGTGGTGATCGCCTTGAGACTTGACCTTGGACTGCTTACACTCTGGGAGGGAAAAGCATGTCGGGGAAGGACAGGTGGGTGGGTGTGTATAGGGGGGGGTTGCCTTTTGGCAATGGGAGCTTCAGTCTTAACCACTGGTATCTCATTTGTGTCTTGTTCTGGAGGTTCAACCTGGTCACCAGTCCAGTGTGCGCTGCAAATTTACTGGGGGCCAAGACTATTGCAAAGAGGTTTCCTGGTAGATGTTTGATTCTCAATGTTCCCTTTGAGGCAATCATTGGCCTCTCCCGCCCCACCCTGCCCAACACCCCCAAGAATGGGCTGCTGCAATTCCAAGTAGTAAGATCCCAGCATTTGCTTCTAGACAAGCTACAGTCAGGAAAAAAATGGGCGTTTGAAGGGGAAAATGGAAAAGTGATGTGCAGTGCAAACCGATGAATCCCACATGTTCCTCTCAGCCAGGTGGGCACAATAAAACTTATGAACATGGCAGAACCCATCATGAGACATGTGTAGTAAAGGGTTTCCAGAGACTCTTCTAGAATAGTGACTCGTTGCGTCAGCTCACACAGGGGGAGTTTCAGTCGTACAAGGGGTGGTTTGTCTAGTCTGTTGACTAGATGGAATGAAAAATCCAGTTTCCTCACAGGAAAATACCATAAATGCACCCGGTCCCCCGAGGTCTTCAGTCCACTCCCAGAAGGCGTCATAGCTGTTGTCAGGAGGGTGGAACCCGTTGATCTCTTCTGGAGTGCACTCAGGGAAGGTGTGAAACCAGAAATCTGCTTAAGAATCGTTTAGCAAGTGTTTGGAAACACTCTGCTCCTGCTGTAGATGGGCAGGTTTTTCTTACGAGGCTGGAAGGGTGGGCAGTGTAAATTGACTTAAGTGTTCTTTCGGTTTGGGACTTGATCTGAAGAGTTCAGGACATATAATGACTCCTGACAGAGGAGCTTTCCCCTTCTCAGCGAGGAGTGAACAGTCATTTGAGTCCACGAATGGGAGATACAGGTGTGGGCCCCTCTCAGGCAGGCAGTCTTCCCTGGGGTGGTGGTGTCCTGTACTTTATTGCTGCTGAGTCAACTAGAAACTAGAAATGGATGGTTCTTGCAGGAAATAAAGACAAACCGGAACCAGGTCCCTAAAGGTGGCAGTTCACCACACAGACCCCGAGCCAAAGCTGATGGCTCACTTGGAGGATTGTTTTCACCCTCGAGGCTGCAGAAACTGGTGACTCATATCAGGTGGCGGTCCTTCTTAATTCCTACAGAAACATGTACTTCACTGATTCCTTGAGGAATAAGATGTTTTTGAGGCAGGTGACTATTGGCCTATTACCCATCTCTGATAGTTAAGGTTTATTGTGCCAACATGGCCAATGAACACTGGTGAGATTAATTGAAGGGCCGTTTAACGAAGAGCAAAAATAAATGACTTGGTGAGCGTCCCCCATCTTGTCTCTTGTTCTTGACTTGTCTAGTTCTGTGCCTCAGCAGGCAAGGCTCACTTCCTGTGAGACAACCCTGAGGAGAAGCCACATGGACCTATCCAGATGCACTCCGGGGTGCTGGAGAAGACACGTGGAGACCCCTGTCAGTGTTGTGACACTTACATGGTTACTGATTCGGCTGCTTTCCTGCAGTCGGCATCATTGCAGTGTATTTCGTGAGCTTGAGGAGGGCTCTGTAGATGAGTGTCGGGCATATGGGCTGAGGTTCGACGTAAGGGCTTAGACAGCACTGGGTTGGGATGCGTTTTTAATGTACACTTACCCTTACGTAAAACTCTTCCAAAATAGGAGTTTCTGTGGACTTGTTTTTCAGGTCAACCCAGACTAATTTACCGTGATTTCATGTTCTTAAGGAGGTTTGCCAGCTTCTTAAAATTTGCTGACACTTCGAACAGTGTCGGGGGAGATGACTGAACTTTCTTGCTCAGGTGCCAGTGAGAACACCTTTCCCGGTGGAGGGACCACTGCAAACGTGGGGTGTGGGTGGTGTCTTTTCTGTCTGTTCGAATGTAGCTCCATGTGGTGCCCAACACTGTCCACAGCCACTGAGTTGGCTCTGAGCCATAGGGATTCCATGGACGACGGAACGGAAATGCTGCACATTCCAGTGCCAACCTCACATGTTCCTTTTGGAACAGGCTGGAGAATGATGAGCCATAGTGACTCAGTGGGTTACATACTGGGTTTCTTTACTCCCAAGTTGAGTAGTTCAAAAGGACAAGCAGGCTAGTCCCTACAGCTGAGTAGTCTTTCTTTTCCTATTGGAGAACGTTCTCTTCTGCCCTCCCCAATGGTGGTCTCTGTCCTATGAGTTGGAACAGACAATGGGAGGATGCTAGTGGAGGAAGGTGCCGTGTGCAGTCATTCCCAAGCTTGGATCCTGCTTGAAAAGGGATCCTGGTATCAGAAGGCAGGACTCACAGCAGGTCTTGCATATGCTTGCCTGTGGTCGTTGGCAGCAGGCCTCCCTGTTTATTCGGTGGCGTGTGGATGGGCCTGGGCTAACTGAAAACAAAGGTGGGGTGAGGCTAAGGTCTAGCGTTTGAGAACTCACCTTGCCCCATTTGTCTCAGGACATGAGTCTCCAGGCTTCTGTGGTCTCAAGCTGCCTTGGTGTGCTTGCTTGGTCTTGATCACAGATGTTTGGGAAAGGGGATCCAGAGGGGTGGGGCGGGGAGTTGCCCCTGTCCCAGTGGTGAAACTGGTCAGTACGGGATCAACTGGAAAATGGGAGAGACCCAGTTTATTCCCCCTGTGTGTGAGGAAGCAACCTTTTACCCAACGCTTCTCTGCCTGAAATGACTTCTGGGTACAATGAAAACCCAAAGAATCAACAGCCCTTGAGCCAATTATGATTTGTGGCAATCCCTGTGTGTTTCCAAGTCAATTTTCAAGAGAATGGAAATACTGCACCATCATTGCTGATAGAAAAAGAGTGACCTTGCAGCAGGGTGGAACTTCCCGTGTGCATTTGTGGAAATGTTGGAACAGGAATAGAACCACCACCACCGTACCTGTGGGCCCCCCTGTTTTAATGATTGTGACTTCCTGGATTGCTCAGCTCCATGGGCTCCATAGAGTGAGTAGAAAGCCTTCTGCTCGGGGGACTAGCTCTTCTGAACTACCTACCTTGTACTTAGCCCAACCCAACAGCCCAACATTCTACCCAGGCCTCTTTAGTTCAAACCAGGTGTGGTTACTAGCAAATGTAAAATGGATGAGTTGGATCTACAGCAAAGCCAGAGGCGGAGATGGAACTTTTGTGGTGTGTTGATTTCGAGGTTGGATTTAGGTCCAACCATGTGCCTGACAGTGCCTGCAGCCACTCTCCCATTGAGCACAAGCTAAACATCTACTCTGGCCTCTTGTGTTACAAGCACTTACACTTCACAAGGCAAACTGGGTGGTGTCATTTAACTGATTCTGACTCATCGCAACGTTATAGGATATGGTTTGATCGACTCTTGTGAATTTCTGAAACACAATACTACAAGGAGGAGGGTGGGGAGAGCTGTGGTGTTCTGATGATCTGCCGTCAACCTCCAGGTCCTTTCCACCCAGGGACAACTAATGGCTTATCTGGGCAGTGAAGTCACTTGTCCTTACATGTCCCGGATACCCGTTGGCTGAAGCTGTGTTGGGTCCCTGAGGTCAAGTTGGGCTGTGCATGCCCTCTTAGGCCAGCGGCCAGCGGCCAGCGCTGAGTTGCTTTCTTGTTCTGCTGTGAATCTGCTCATGGTGTAGGATGGGCCCCAGTCCTACCCATGGGATTGGCTCATGCTGAAATGGTGGGGTTTACTTGGACCTGTAACCCATTGTCCATGGCCTTCACAGGGCATTCCAGGAAAACACCGTGGCTCGTCACTGAGGGTCCACAACTGGGCTCTAAGCACTTCTCTGCCTTGCTCTCCAGTTTGCCCTGCACTTGGCAGTTCTTCTTACTCTCCGCACTCCCACACACCCTTGGCTGCACTTCCTTAATATATGGGGGATGGGCCTCTGGACCTGAGAGCTGGCAGGCTATGTGATGGGAGGACGCAGAGACGGAGCTGTGGCAAATCCCACGTGGATGAACTTGTCCTTGCAGGCTCTGCTGCTTGTCGCTGGGACGAAAAATTGAGCAGGGACATCTCGGTCTGAAGTGGTTTTGAAAGGTCTGCTGCCTCTAGGTGGGATCCAGAGATAACCTGGGCCTCAAGGCAGACTTGCCTAGAATTCTGCATATGAGCAGGGAAAGTTTCCTCCTCAGGAGAAAGTCCCGCACCCACAGCCTGCTGTTGTGGCACACACATGTTGGCCATGCCTTTAGAGAGGCTGTTCTTGCTGGGGTCGTTCTGTTACTGGTGTTCTGGCCTGGCAAACCCTTTCTGTCTTTTGAAATGACGGCCTGTATTGGGCATGTTTCCCCCAAAAGTCTGGTTTGGTTGCACTTGCCTGGGAACAAAACCTTCACCTTCTGTGTACTGAGCACGTTCAGCCACAAATAGATCTGCTTGGTCTTTATTTGTCCTCGCCCCTCACCCACACCCTCAGCACCTGTGGGCAGCTGTTGCTTGTTTTCAAAACAAGCCAGTTTTTGAACAGCAGTGGCTGATCCAGACTCACCCCCACACACATTCTCATTGAACTGGTCTTCAGGCTGTAAGCTTTCTCCCATATCACTGGGACACTGTCAGCGTCCAGTTGTCAGATTTATCCACATTAACGGGCTCCAACATAAGTCATGGCCTGAGTTTGTTTCTTGGTTCGTGGTTTCACACCTGTGGCCTCATCAGCCACGTTCTTTAATCCTGTAAGTGGATTATGTGGACTTGGCCATGTTGTACTGTGGCACCATATCAGGAAACAGCCACCTGCTTGAAATTCCTCAAGGAGTGTTTTTTAACTGTTTGTGTCTTGCACATTTCCTCTTAGCTTTACTGCTGGATTTACTGCTGGTATCAGTTTACCTGCTTTGGTCCGTGGACATCTTCCACAAAACACACAAGTAAAACCACAGCAAGGAGTGTTTCATATACCAGTACAAGCACAATCTGTGGTTGCAGTGGGTGATGAAACAAGTCACCCATCTGGGGTGAGACTGAACACGTGACACACTCCCAGGTTCAAAACTGACCAGGCAGACTGCCGCTGATCCTGTTACTTTTTGGACATGGCAGGAAAACTTGGTGGGTCTTAACTTTGGTCATCCTCATAAAAGGGGGCAAGCATGGGTATAGATTCCAAATCCCCACACACAAGTGGTTCAGATCGAGTCCTGGGAGATCCTTGAGCTGCAAAATGTTCTACGTTTAAGAAATACCTCTGTCGTTGGGCTGACCTGCTTTGAGAGGGCCTTACTTGGATCCCCTGTCCCTTGTGCATTTCTGGAGCCCCTGAAGGCACAGCTCCAGGGGCTCTTTCCCCTGCATTGCTGCATCCATGGTGTCCTTGCCCGACCACCCAGGCCATGGATAGCGGAGAGCTTGTTGCTCCTTCATTTCCTGCCTCTCCCAGCTTGGTGTCTGGGTGACAGCAGCATGGCCTCTGACAGATGGACTCTGTGAGGTCTTGCAGACAAGGAACAGAGCAAGACCTTGAATGAATAGATGTATGGAGGGGGTGGGGGGCAAGATGAGTTTTGAGGAGAAGAGGCTGAGAGCTGCATTGGAGGAAGGTCAGAGCCTGCCCTTCAGAGTCAGAATTGCTGATTTAAAGCAAGGTGTAGAAACCATGAGAGCCCCTAGTTCAGAAAGGAAGAGAAAACTGGGTTTAATAGAGACCCACTTAGCAACTACAACCGAGTGTGGCGAGGAAAGAGTTAAAGGGCTCTGTTGCCACAGATGTTTCTCTAGCTGCTGGAGCCTGCAGGGAAGGGGACAACTGGCAGAGACCAGGCCTGGAAGAAGGTGTGATACCTGGAGGAGCCCCAGGCCTTTCAGGGAGCCAGCAGGGCTGAGAGGAAAGACAAGAGAAAGAAACTTGTCCATAGTATTTGTTTAGTATAAAATTTGTGGACGTGTTGCATCTTTCTGGTTGGTGCCCTGAGCTCCCCTGGGCTGGGGCACCAGGTCTGAGAGCTGTCATGACTGAGGTGGACAGGTGGGCTGAGGAAGCTTGTAAAGAGAAGATCATGTCTGCTATTGTCTGCAGGAATGCTGCCACTGGGCCTGAGATCCCTGCCTTTGAATAATATGGAAAATAGCCAAAGATGTCTTCCTAGTTACATCCAGCTGGACATGGGTCAGGGAAACCTAAAATTCCCTTTTCTTGGCAGGGTCACCGGAGTCTTGAGTTGGAATCCAGCCCCATGTAGGTCTGATTGACAAAGACAGGTATGACTGCGAAAAGTTTTAAAATGGCAATAATGTGCAGCTGGAAACACAGAATTATCCATATGAACCTGAAAAGTCCCAGGGGTTTGTGTTAGGCAGGGTTCTCTAGAGATGCGTAATCCACAGAGCAGTACAGATGGTTCAGTTCCACTCGCTGGCATGGAAGAGTTAATAATACTGGAATTCCTTCAACTCAATTCCCTTTGGCTGTCAGGTCCAAAGTGAAGGAAGCAGAGACCAGAGTCTGCCTACAGGAAGCAAATGGCAGAGTGGTGCACCAACAGTCAGTAGCTCCGTAGCTTAGGAAGCACAGGCCTGGGTGGGATATCCAATGAACACAGCAGTGCAAGGTGACAGAAGGCACCAGCCTCAAGCTCAAGCAATGTGTATGGACCAGCAGCGTGACGAAGCAAGTCTCAGGAGTCCCAAGGTCTAGCAACATGATCCACGGGTTGGCTTGGCCCACAGGTAGTGTAGCTCACCGTTGAGGCAGTGAACTAGCTAAAGCATCACCACCCTTGGACCACCAGAGAGCAAGAGAGGGGAGTGGGTCTTGCAGACCTATTTATCTCTCTGCCCTCTAATCAAAATTGGTCAGGTTGGCACAATACTATAGTGGCAGAACCCTCAGTGCAACTTACAGTAAGGGGGTTCTCTAGAGATTATACCAGAATATAATGACTCAGTGGGTCAGCTAACACAACCGAAGTTTTAGTGGTATAGAGGTGGTTTGGCTAGGCAACAGATTAGGAGGAATGTGAAAGTTCCAGTTTCCTCACAGGAAAATATCATAAAGGCACCAATCACCCCAGGTCTTCAGTCCACTCCCAGAAGGCGTCATAGCTGTTGTCAGGAGGGTGGAACCAGGCGGATATCTTCTGAGTGCACTCAGGGAAGGTGTGACACCAGCCCTGCACAAGTGTGGGCTTCTGTTTCCTCGAGATTCTGGAGGGGTTTACAGGATAATCTGAGCTTTGCTGGCCCTAGTGTTTCGGAGGCATAGGAATTCAAAGATTGGTTAACTTCCTCCTTAGGTGGATTAGCCGAGGAGGATGGAAGTTCAGGGCCGAAAGGGTTGATCATAAAGGGGCAATACCAGGAGGGTTTTCCTGCTGTTGGGGGAGTGGTGTGTTGTTAGGGACCGTTCTAGGGTAACATGCTGCCTTTGATTTTAGTAATACTTGTTGCTCCAGAGAGATTGAAAAATGCATTGTACCTTGTCGGTAGGATAGGGTTGAGCCAAGTGTATGCTTGCTGTGTTCTGAGAATACAACTGCGGCAGTTCCGAATAGGGATACAGCCCCTAATGGAGGTGATACAGATGGAAAGTTCCTAAAAGGGGGAAGGGTGTACTAAACAGGGATAAGGGAGGCATGGCTCTGACATGTGTTCGTCAGGGTTGACGAGAGCAACAAATTCATACACTGATGTGTATAAGAATGCTTCATATCAATTGTTCAATGACTGCATATGAAGAAACAGCCCAGTTCAGATCAAATTCATAAGTCCGATAGTTGCCTACATGTGTGATACCGGTCTATAACTCTTCAGACTCACATCATGTGTTGTCGAATGCAGGAAGATCCCAGGCCAGTGGGTGGAAAGTCTTGGGGATTCAGTGGAAGTGGAATTATTTCAGCACTGGCATGGGTTTCCATGTAGGTCAAGTTGGGGACTGGCTGTACCAGGGCAGGATAGACACAGGTCAAAATGTTGGCTGTTCCCACATGCCTCCACCCCACCCCCCTTCTCTCCAAACTGCTGGTTAGGGTGAGTTCATCTTTAAGTGATGTTAAATCATTAAGGGCTCAGAGCAGACTTAGAGATAATAGCTTCTATTAAGGGCTGACACGATAGACACAAAATTCATAGGATGACAGGACAGTGGTGGTTCCATCTGGTCAGGTCTCCCTCTTTTGAGCTGCCCCTCTACCAAGCGTGATGTTCCTTCCACGTGACGGATAACATGTGCTGCATCCATTGGTTCAAATTGTCTGGAGTCGATGACTGGGTTCTGCTGCATCAGCAAATTAAAAGACCTTTCCAGGCAAGTCATGAAGTGCCTGCCAACCTGCGAGGAGGCTTGGCATAGTGGTTATGCTTGGAGCTGCTTACAGCATGGTGGGCAATTCAAAACCATCACCAGCTCCTCCTTCGTAGAAAGGTGGGCCTCTTTTACTTCTGCCCTGCAGGGTTGCTATGAGTTGGCATTGGACAGGATGACAGTGAGCCTGGCTTTTGTTTTGGCCAATCTGGGGGCTGGGGGTGACTAGGGGGCTGATCAGACACATCCAACTGATAGTCATTAGGAATGCAGTATCTGACAATGGTCTGATGCTACGCAAATGGTTTGCAGTGGCTGTTTAGGCTGATGCAGACACTGTTTGGACAGCCTGTTGGTTCTTTTTGTTGCCTGCAAACCAAAGGCTGGGCTGTTTTTGATATGTACACAAACTACATCATGTGCCAACAAAATTGTTGCACTGTCTTCTAGGGTATCTGCCCAAATGGAAGTGCTGAACCCCAGTGGCAGTGTGACCTTGAGTTAGTCATCATTGCTCAGGGGCCTTGACATAGGGAGGGTGTAGTCTCTGAACGCATTGAGTACGGGAGGGTGAGCAAGGTGTGGTTAGCCAGTTGGAGGAAGAGTATGGAAGCACCAGTGAGAGGTGGGGTTGGGGGAAGGCCCTAAAGTGGTCATCGAAGTTCACAGAAACAGAAGACCAAGAACCCGATACGCATCCCCATATTTATTCCAGGCCGGGTTCACTCTGCTGAATTGAACAATTCCTTGAAAGCAGTCAGAAAATATGATGCTGCAACGAATATTTTAAACATTTTCATGTTGACAGGAGATCAATCATTGAACGAAGAAATTCATATGGCGTTATGATGGAGGCAGGCCTGGTGATTCCAGGCCCTCCCCCTCCCCCTTGACCCTCTGAAGAAACCCGGGACAGGACAGCCTGGGGACAACCATTTGTCCACGTGCTGGCAGGCAGGCAGCAGGCCTGCTGTGGCTTCAGATACTTTCCCTCTCTCCCTCCCTCCCTGGGCAGCCAAGTCCAGCTCTGCACAGGCAGCTCTGCACAGCGCCATCTAGGGGAGACTTCTTCCTTCATCTCAGCTCTTCAGCCAGGCTCTGTCCCAGGGCACGGGATTCTGCAATGTCTGCCAGCTGTGGGAGGGGTTCTCAGAATAACTTGATGTTCAAGTGGACATGCCCAGCCTTTTGGGCTAACAGCTCAGACACCCCCAACCCCGCCCCAAGCCTCTGTTCAGGCCCATTCCTTGTCGAGTGTTCTATGTTACAGGTTGATAGATGAAA
Organism: Tenrec ecaudatus; assembly: GCF_050624435.1. Lineage (NCBI taxonomy): Eukaryota > Metazoa > Chordata > Mammalia > Afrosoricida > Tenrecidae > Tenrec > Tenrec ecaudatus. The sequence continues at coordinate 214,900,291 of NC_134532.1, read as the reverse complement.
GCAATATGCCTGACAATAGGACTAGAAAGTAGCTTGGGCTGTCTCCTTGCTGCACCGTAGGCAGTTAAGGCCAAATACACCCCTCCCCCCTCTCAATTGCTTTTCTCAATCCCCTAGCCTGCTCTTTCATTTTACAGTGTATTTGTTCAAAAGCTTCTGGACTTCCTGTTTTGCGTATCCGCCTTCTCACCCACACTAGTATGTGACTGTCGTTTTCAACAGACTAGTTTTTCCAACTATGAATGGCCACCCTGGCATGTACTCTGCCTGAAAATCATTCTCAAGATTGTCTAAATGACCGTGGGAATCAATAGACGTCCTTATCTCCAGAGATGCAGAAATTGAGGGGTTCACCTAGAAACCTGAGCCTGGCCCATAAGGGGGTTCGCAGGGAACCTCAGGATGTTTCCACTTGGATCTCTGATGTGGGCTCAGAATCGGAAAGATGGAACGGTGTGGGATTCCTTATAGGATGGTGGGCCTGGAGCTTCCATGTGATAAAGGAATGTCCTTGTTAGATGCCACCGAGGAAGAGAGACCCTTGTTCTGCTGGGACGGATTGTCATGAAGCTGTGAGTCTTGTCAGCATCCTCCTAACCCCTCTCTACCTAGCCTGTCCTGTTGAGCAGAAAGTGAAGATTTGCTCCTAGAAAAACAACTGTGCACCTGAGACATCTGACTGATTCTCTGGAGAATGCCAGAGATAACTTGTTTGCCTGGGGTCGGCGGGGGGTGGGGGGGTGGGGGGTGGTGGTGAGGTGTGTGTGTGTGTGTGTTGCAGTGAACCTTGGAGAAACTCCCATTTTGTATTGGAAAATAGGGGAATGAGTGGGGAGCACCTTGGCCAGGCCCAGTCCATTGCAGTTTTTAGCGGTTTCTGCAAGGCTCCTGCCCCAGTGTGGAATCTTCAGGGATTATGAGAATGTGGTTTCCTTTTATTCTTAGGTTGTGATGTGGTCGGCAGGCGGGCCGAGATAAGTGGTGGCCTTGGACTGTTGTGGGTGCAACGCTCCTTACAGAGATGCCCTGAGCTCTGGAGGGGCTGTTGGCATAAGTGAGCTTGAGATAATAAATTAGATTTTTAGGCCAGTGGCCTGTAAGACTGGAGTAGTTTATTTGGGGACATGTTTGGGCTATTGTCAAAGATTTCTGTGGAGACTGTGTGTTCCGTGATTCCAAGGGATGCACAGGGCGCTTGCCTGGTGGCTCAAAAGGAACTGGGGCTCCTGTGCTGTGGGCCAGGGCCGAAATGGCAGGCAGATTGGAGGAAGAGGGTTCGTGAGGTCTTGGATACAACTGAAAGGCGATGGGGCATCAGGAGAGCAGGTATTTAAGAAGGCGAAGTGGAACCGGGTGTCTTCCCTTTCCTTATTGCCATGGGCGTGCATAAGATTACTATAGCAGGGGGGCATCTCCACCTGGGTTTCAGGAGGATTTTTTGGAAAGTGTGTTGTCTGGAGAAACAAATCTTGTATGTAAAATAGAGAATATCAGTCCATCTTATTCCAGATCAATTCCATCTGTAAGTCTGATATTAGCCCATGTATCTGATACCTATCCATAATTTCCTCTTAAGACTCTCTCTCTCTCTCTCTCTCTCTCTCTCTCTCTCTCTCTCTCTCTCACACACACACACACACACACACACACACACACACACACACAATGATGCCGAATGCAGGAAGAACACAGCCAGTGGGTGGAAAGTCTTGTGGATCCATTGGCGCTGGAAGCATCTTAGCGCTGGTGTGAGTCTACAAGTGGCTCTTCCAGCTCCAGGGCTCTGGCTGCCATCAGTGCTGATCCATGTGTTTTGTCAACAGAAAGGTGAAAAGGAAAGAGAGTGGTCCTCTTCCAGGCGAAAAAGATTTCCAGAATCTACCTGGTGGGTGTTACCTTGTGACCTTGATTGATAGGCGAGGTCCACTCCTTCACTCTTAATATCCATAAATTGACTGGGCATTATGAACCTTAACACAGAAAGGCTTCTTATTCTTGATAAAGGCACCAGTGGGCCCCAATGGTGGGCTAAGTTTTGTGTCGGTGCTGGGAGAGGATGTGGTTGGCTGTCTTCCCCTGCAGGCTGCAGATGCAGACACTGCAGTGTGCAGGGCTGACGGCAGTCATGGGTAGGCATGAGTTGCGCTGGGTGGAGGCTGTAAAGCTGCACGAGGGTGTCCTGTACATCAGTTCCATGGGCTGGTGATTAAAGGCTTTCAAGGGAGGACTCTGATGTTCAAGGCTAGAGGCAACAGTAAGGCCCACGTCTTACTGTCATTCTGCCACAAGTAGGCATTTTTCAAATGTCCTGATGCAGCTTTTCCACGAACACTGAACACTGAGGAGCAAAAGGGCCAGGGCACTTGCAGCTCTTTGTCCTTGGTGGTTTCAGAGAGATTCCTACCATTATCTACAGCGATAGCCGCAGGCCTGAGCACAGGATGATGGATTGCTTTAAGGTCTCTGCTCTTTGACGTGTGGCTGGAAAATGCTACCCAGCCCTAAAGTCCCCACTGGGGCCAAAGGTATTGGCACTTTGAGTGGCATCTGGGTGACATCAATCTGCTAGCTCTTGTCCAGGAAGGTTTCCCCTCGATTGTTGGCTTTGGAAAATCAAAGGAAGCTGTGGACTGTCAGGGAGGGAGACACTGATGGAGAATGGCTGTCTTGAGATCAGTCACCACATGGAAAGAGTGTGGGTTGTCCACACGCCACCACCTTCACCAGGAAAGGGAGATGCCTCTCAGACGCACCTTGATTTCAAGTAACTCGAGTGGCGCCCGGGTCGTGTAAGGCTCATAAGTGGGGCTGCGGTCCACAAGGCGGTGGCCATTAGAACCCACCAGCTGCTCTGTGGGACAAAGATGAAGCTCCTTCTATTATGTCAAAGAGTACAGTGGGGCAGGGGTGTGGGTCCTGTTCTCTCTGGTCTCATTGAGTCACTAGGAGGCAGCATCACTTATATGGCAGTGAGTTTGGTTTGGGATCTGAGAGCGGACCTGGAGAACAGGACTGGATGGAAAGAGAAAGATGTTAAGAGATCAAGAAGGGAGTTGTTCCTCAGGCGGAATTGCAGTCTGTTGACAATGACAGTCCACCTGGGCTGTGAGAATGGACCCCTTGTGGGATGACAGTCCAATGGGACATGGTCTCCCCACTCTGGGAGGTTGGCCCTCAGGTACAGTCTGCAAAAACTCCTTACCTTGCTCAGGTGTGCAAAAGGCACTTTGCCAGCCTGAAAGGACTAGTTTTCTGAACGGCAAAATGCCTCAGAATCCTTTCAGGGAAGACCCCTGCCTAGCTCAGCCCAGCCAGTTTGTCTCCCAGCTAGTATGGACCCGTAGTGAGCATGATCAGTCTCTACTGAGACCCAGAAATGGGCCCAAAGCGGAGTTGTCTTCAGGGGATGGCAGAGCTTTGCTCCCAAATTTTGAGGGCTGGGCTGTGACTCCCCATTGAGTTCCCCCAAGGACTCCAACCTGCACTGTCTGCCGCTCACAGCCTTGAGGGACTTCTCCTGTCCTGAACCTCACTGGTGACCGCCAGCTCTTCAGGTCACTTGAGAGAGAAGCCAGAGTTGTACACAAAGGACGGATTTCCCTAAGTCAGAAACCCACCAGGCTTTCTGTGTGATTTTTGTTTTCCCTCGAAGAATATTTCCATTGACATGTTAACATTCATTCCATGATATCCCTTCCTGCCCAGTACAGTTCTGTTAGTCAATCCCATCGGGCAGGGCTATGCTATGATCAACGCTGTCAACTCCCCTGTCTCTCCCCACCCACCTCCCTTACCCTTACTCCTGTTAGGGACTCTAAGGGGTCCTCTATATTGACTGCCCGATACAGAGTGATCTTAAATGTACAAATCCAACTCGATCAGGGAGGAATAGTAACTCTGGACCATAAATAGTCAGGGGAGGAAATCTTTTAATGAAATAAAGGCTCATTGGTGCCGCCCCACACCTTGGATTTATCCTCCCTTCCTGAGGCCCTTTAAGAGGGACGGTCCAGTTGTCTTGCTTGGTGGTCGACACTGCTTCCACACCCTTTGGCATCAATTTGGATGCATGTTTCTTGAACTTCTGACACCAGTTCCATTGACACCTCAGAATCACACAGCCGGGTGTGCAGGTGCTCTCTTATGAGTGGGAAAGGGCAGATGCCGGTCCTTATTTCCTACAGAAACATGGACTTCATTAATTCACCGAGGAATAAGATGTTTTTGAGGCAGGTGACTGTTGACCTATTACCCATCTGTGATAGTTAAGGTTTATTGTGCCAACATGGCCAGTGAACACTGGTGAGATTAATTGAAGGGCTGTTTAATTGAAGAGCAAAAATAAATGGGTTGGTGAGCGTCCCCCTTCTTGTCTCTTGTTCTTGACTGGTCTAGTTCTCTGCCTGAGCAGGCAAGGTCACTTCCTGTGAGACATCCCTGAGGAGAAGCCACATGGACCTATCCTGATGCACTCCAGAGTGCTGGAGAAGCCACGTGGAGACCCCTGCCAGTGTTGAGATGCTTACATGGTTACTGATAGGGCTTTCCTCCTGCAGTCGGCATCATTGCGGTGTGTTTTGTGAGCTTGAGGAGGACTTTGTAGATCAGTGTTGGACTGATGTACGACTTAACTTAGGCAGCAGTGGTTGGGATGCTTTCTTAATGTACTTATCCTTATATAAAACTCTTTTAAAATTGGGGTTTCTGTGGATTTGTTTCTCAAGTCAACCAAGACCAGTTCACCATCCTTTCTTGCTTTTAAGATGGTCTGGTTGCTAAAACTTGTTGAGCCTTCAAACAATTTCAGGGGAGATGACTAAACTTTCTAGCTTGGGAGCTACTGATCCTGATACCTTTTCTGGTGCGGGGAACACTGCAAACGTGGGGTGAGGGTGGTGTTTAGTCTTACCTCTCATGTAACACCATGTTGTGCCCACCACTGTCCACAGTAACCTTGCAAAGGAGGAGCTGATTTTTGCCTTCTAGTGAAGAAGACCTTACGTTGAGGCAGGCAGTTCCTTCCATGCCATTGAGTCGGCTCTGACCCATAGGGATGCCACGGGCAACAGAACAGAAACGCTGCATATTCCTGTGCCAACCACACATGTTCTTTTTTTGGCTGGGAAATGATGAGCCATGGTGACTCTGGGTTACATATCGGCTTTCTTTACTCCCAAGTTGAGCAGTTCAAAACTACAAGTAGGCTAGTCCCTACAGTAGAGTAGACTTTCTCTTCACATAGGTGTTTACTGTCTAGGATTCCTATTGGAACCAATTCTCTTCTACCCTTCCCAACGGTGGCCTCTCTGTCCTGAGTTGGAACTGACTGAATGGGAGGATGCTAGTAGGGGGTGGTGCCGTGTGCAGTCTTTCCCAAGCTGGATCCTGCTTGAAAGGGGATCCTGGTATCAGAAAGCAGGAGTCACAGCAGGTCTGTATCTGCATGCTTGTGGTCGTTGACAGCAGGCCTCCCTGTTTATTCAGTGGCCTATGGATGGTTCTGAGCCAACTGAGAAAGGTGGGGTTAGGGGAAGGTCTAGAGTTTGAGAACTCACCTTGGCCCATTTGTCCCAGGACATAAGTCTTCAGCCTTTTGTGGTCTCTAGCCTCCTTGATGTGCTTGCTTGGTCTTTTTCAGGGATGACTGGGCAAGGGAAGGGGCGGTTGCCTCTGTCCCAGTGCTGAAGCTGATCAGTAAGGGATCAACTGGAGGAATGGGAGAGACCCAGTTTTTAGTTTTTCCCTGTAGCTGGGTAAGAAGTGGAGAGTATTGGATGTGGAGATGTGGTCTGGCAGACCTGCATTCCAAGGGTGTGTAACACGGGACTCACTCCCAGGAGTGGTGGTCTCTCCGTCGTTGGTGATTACTAACGTCCCCAAGCTTTGAAAGAAGCTCTAGAGATGCTCAGACACAGACCTGTTGTCAGGCACCATGATGTCAGTGACCTTCTTGAGGCTCAGGTGTGCCCTTGTCTCCTGAAGCTCAGTCCTGCTGGTCATGCTAATTCTGCTGGGAAGAGGGAGTGCAGAGGACAGAATAGAAAGCTCTGTGCTCTTGGGGTCCCAGCACTGCACACAGCAGGCGTCACTTCTGTTGGGAAGAATTCAATGGCCTCTTCTCCCCCCCCCTCCTCCATCAATTGCTTTTCTGGTGACAACGTGGTCCTGAGTTGTCAGTGTCCCCAGAGATGGAGACAAAGTCCACGTGTCACCTTCAGTGTCTGATGCAAACGTGCAGGCATTAGTGAGACGGTCTAGACATGGCGTGAACAGAGCACCAAGCCCATGATCACTGATCCAGTGACATCATTTAAGAATTTCCCACCTCCCTGTGCCTGGACTGACTCTTTACCTCCCAGTACCTGGTCTCACAGCCCTTGCTCATAGCTAGCAGAGGAGAGGGAGCGATGTCACACTGGACTAGAACCGTTCTGGAGCAAAGTGAGAATCCACAGCAGCACTAACACCTGAAACAAGCCCCTCAGAGAGGGCGCACCCCCTCCTTCCCATGGAGGGAGGGAGCTGGCTGTTGGCAAACTGCCCCATCGGTCTGTGCACCCTGTCCTCCCCTCAGAGGGTCAGGGATTTGGCTGTGATGCCAGGACAGAAGCGTGCTCATCGGACATTTCCTTTGTGCATGCTTCTATCATGACGCTCTGGTAAACGGGGCACTGTGATGAAGCAAGGGTGAGGTTCAGGTGGCTCTGTGCCTGTGCCAGGCTCTGTAAGCTGCCCCTCGAGGTCTGAGTGCCTGTGAGATGGGCTGTGTAGGGCCCAGAGCCCAGTCTCGCACCATGGTCTGGCGGTTGTCCATGTAACTGCATCTCTGACTTGGTACCTGGCAAGAAATTTCCCTGACCTGCTTCTTAACTTCCTACCCGACTGCCCGCTCAATCTCTCCCGCCTTCCATCTTTGTCAATTTGGTGGTATATAGCTCTTGGGGAGTGCACGATGCTCAAATCCTGCCTTACTAATTCACCTAAGCTGTGGGATGGGCTTAAAGATGTGTGGGTATATTTTTATCTTCCCGTTTCAAGATGATCTTGAACCGGGTGTTGGAGCTTCTTTCAACATCAGTTTCTCTAGAAGTCTGAGTTCCAGGAGGGGCTGTGAAATGACCTGGCTTCTTTTCTTCCACTTTTTGGTTAAGTCTGCAGGGTCTTTTGGTCAGAGGTTTCAGTTAGGCAGACAGACACACATGCTGGTGTTGAAGGTCAGGTTTGTGGAAGCATGTAGTGGTGGGAGTTGGGGCCTTCTGGCAAAATGACAGTGCATCGGTAGAAGCTGCTGCTCCTGGGGAAGTATTCCTGGAGGCTTAGAGCTTGAATGCTGTTGGTGGGTGGGTCTGGACTCTGGAGAAACTAGGTGCATGGCTATGGCTTGAGTGACAACCAGCTGATGGCCTCTCACTTTTAGGTAACCAGAGCAATGTTCGCTGTGCAGAAGGCAGTGGTGGGGCTGCTGCTACAGTCTCCGAAGCCGACAGCACTGTCGGAGAGGCAGACCTCACTAGGTTTTGTCAAGAATTCACGTCAAGTGGGGAAATATGGCTGCTCCCCTGCACAACCCCCCTTTTGCCCCCTACTGCTCATCAGGGTGAGGTCACCTTTAGGGGATATGAATTCATTAGGGGCTCATAGTGGCCCTAGAGACAGTAGGAGGGTTGACAGTGCGGCTCCAACAATGGGCGTAATGATAATGAGGATGATGCAGGACTGAGTGGTGGTTCCATCTTCTCAGGGTTCGCTCTTAGCTGCCCTCTCCATAGCCTGACATCCCCTTCAAACGACTGGTCCCCCCGATAACACGTGCTTCATACATGTTCATGATAGCATGTTCAGTTGTCTACGTTCATTACTGTTGAGCCCGTCAGCAAATGAAAAGACCTTAGCAGGCAGGTCATGGAGTGCCTGCCTCCCTGAGAGCAGCCCTGGTGGCAAGAAGGTTCTGCTGGGGCTGCGAGCAGCAAGACGGGCAGTTCAAGACCAGCTGCTGCGCCTCCGGAGGAAGGTGGTGGGGCTCTTCACCCCTTTATAGAAGCTAATCTCTGACATCCACAGGGACAGTTACGCTCTGCCCTGCAGAGTCACTATGAGTTGGCATTGATTGATGGCAGTGAGACTGATTTTTCTTTCAGCCAATCTGAGGGTGCAGAGGCTGGGGTGGGGGTGGAGGGGCTGATGTGACAACATCCAGCTGGTAGCCATTAGGTTTGCAGTGTCTGACCAACGGTCTGATGTCATTCAAGTAAGTTTGCAGTGACTACTTAGGCTGATGGAGACAGCCCCTTTGGGCAGGCTATTGGTTCTTTACCTTGACTTTGTACCAAGTGTTCAGCTGGGTGTTTGATGTGTATGGCCCATGTCGAGTGTGGTATACAAGACTGGGTCATGTGCCAGTGCAACTGCTGAACAATTCTCTAGGGTTTCTGCCTAACTGGGAGCGTTGGATCCCAGAGGCAGAATATGTGACCTTGGGTTGCGAGGCGCCATTGCTCAGGGGTCTGGGCATGGAGGTGTTGTCTATAAATGCATTGAGTAGGGGTGGGGGCACACAACTTGAAGGTGGGGAAGAGGTCAGCCAGGTGGAGGAAGACTATGGAAGGGCCACTTGGGCGTTGGGGGCAGGGGCTGGAACGGTCATGAAGGTTTACCAAACCGGGAGAGTGAGAACTCAATATATTATTTCCATATTGTTCCAGGCCAGCTTTGCTAGGTTGGGTTCAATGATTCCTTGCAATGCCCACACAGCTGTCAGAAAGTGTACCATGTGTGCAACAAATGTGTTTAACATTTTCATATTGACAAGCGAGGAAAAAACTGAAATGCAGATGGCGTGATGGTGGGGTTGGGTGTGTCTCCAGGTCCCTGCAACTCATACTTGGTTTCTCTGGTGAAGAAACCTAGGCCAGGAAAGACAGCCTGGGGACAATCATTTGTCCAGGTGCTGGCGGGCAGGCCTGCTGTGGCTTCAGATACTTTGCCTCCCTCCCTCCCTCCCTGGGCAGCCAGGTCCAGCTCTGCACCCTGAGGCAGCTCTGCACAGTGCCATCTAGAGGAAGTTTCTTCATCTCAGCTCCTCAGCTAGGCTCTGCCCCAGGGCACAGGATTCTGGCAATTTCTGCCACCATGGGCATCCAGCTTTGGGGAGGGGTTCTCGCAATAAGACAATGTTCAATGGACGTGCCCAACCCTCTCCCAGCCCTCTGTTCAGACCCATTCCTTGTCCAGTGTTGGACGTTACAGATGAAAGCAGTGGGCCGGTCACAGGACTGGAAAACAGAAGGGGATGTCCTCTCCCTGCACTGCAGGCAGTTAAGACCAAATGTGCCCCTCTCCCCTCTCAGTTGTAGTTTTCTTTATCCCCCAGTGAGCTTGGTAATTCCTCAGTGGGCTTGGTCAAGAGGCTCTGGACTCCCCATTTTTCAAACTGTTCCCTCTCCCCCACCTAGTATGTGACTGTCGTTTTCAACAGGCTTTTCTGCACTAGGAATGTCCACACTGGCATTCAGTCATACACCGTGTTCTCCGCCTTATTTGGTGTCAAGATTGTTTAGCCCTGAATCAACTGACCCCAGAAATTGATGGGTTTGTCCAGAAAACAGAGCCCCACTCCCATTCAAATCTCCTGGTCCATAAGGGGGTTATCAGGGAACCCAGGATGTTTCCAGTTGATTTCTGACGGGGGCTCAGAATCGGTAAAATGGGACGGTGCTGGAGTCCTTGCAGGATGGTGGATGGTGGGCCTGGAGCTTCCACGTCACAAAGGCAATGTCCTTGTTAGGTGCCACCGAGGAAGAGACCCTTGTTCTGCTGGGAGGGATTGTCATGAAGCTGTGAGTCCTGTCAGCATCCTCCTAACCCCTCTCTACCTAGCAGAAGGTGTACATTTGCTCCTAGAAAAACAACTGTGCACCCGAGACATCTGACTGATTCTCTGTGGAGAAGCCAGAGAACATGTTTGCCTGGGGTGGGGGGATGCAGGGTGGGTGGTGGTGTTGAGATTTGAGATAGATGTTGCAGTCAACTTTGTCAAAACCCCTTTTGTGTTGCAAAATCCTGGGAATGGGTGTGGGAGCATCTTGGCCAGGGCCAGTTCATGGCAATGTCCTAGCAGTTTCTAGAAGGGTCCTTACCCCAGTGTGGAATCTTCAGGGATTCTGAGGGCGTGGTTTCCTTTTATTCTTCGGTTGTGACTGTAAGGTTGGCTTGCTGACAGAAAGAAAGAAGGAAGGCAAAGATAGAAGAGTTTCAAAGGTTTATTGCAGAGCTCCCAGGGAAGATTACAGGTCCCTAAATCAGGGCCAGAGAAATGGTGCAGCCCCAGAGGGAGGGAGGGGGAGCAGAGAAAGGGATGGGGGAACCTCTTGAGCCCCAGGGTGAGGTTCACAGGACCCCAGTTTCATGCCCCGAGGAGTCACACTGTCGGGGTGAGAGGTGTGAGAGTTTTATAGCTCAGGTCTGGAGGAAGAGAATAGCCAGAGAAATTTTCACTGCAACTTGGTTGTCTGCAGATGCAGGGCTGAGCAACAGCATACAGGAACATCTGCAAAGGCCAGCTCCTTGCATCTGGGCTTGAAAGCCACCTAGGGGGAGGAGGGAGGGCCGGTCTCTGGTCTCTGGCAGCATCCTTGAAGTGTCTCCACCAGCTCTTGAGTATCTTTTCCCTCGCTTGACCTGTCAGTTCTCGCTCCCACCTGACAGTGATGTGGTTGGCAGGCGGGCAGAGGTAAGTGGTGGCCTTGAACTGTTGTGGGTGCAATGGTTCTTACAGAAATGCCCTGGGCTCCGGTGGGGCTATTGCACAAATGAGCTTGAGATAATACATTGGATTGGTGGTTCAGTGCTATGTAAGTTTGGAATAGTTTCTCTTGTGGAATGAGTTTTGGGTATTGGCATAGATTTCTGCCAAGAATGTCTTTGATTCAAAGGGGTGCACTGGGCACATGCATGGTGGGATCCTGTGCGCTGGCCAGTGTGAAAATGGCAGACAAACTCGGCGAAGGTGGGATAGGTCTCCCAGTGGGTCTGCACTCTGCGCCAGATCAGAATTGGCTCCTTGCACATTGGGAGGGATCTTACTAAAAAGGGTCATTGACAAGTCCCTCGATGGCACAGTTCGGTTAGTTCTAGAGATGCAGGCTGGTCACCTCTCGCGTCACTGTTGGAAGACGCCTCTGCCTTTAGTCTTCTAGACGCCTGAGCTGCCCGGTGTGGAGGCTCATGCAGGAGCAATGCAGCTCTGATGGTGGAGTGCTGTCACAACACAGGAAGGAAGCCTTGCTGCCAAAGGGGGAGAAGACAGGGAAGCGAGGCTAAGTATGGAGATCCAGACAAAAAAAGTAATAACCACATGCAGGGATCTGGGGACATTGGCTGGACTCCTCACGGCAGTTTTCTAGAAAACAGTTCAGTTTGGGGGTTACTTTTAACTGAAGAATAGGGTTCATGTGTCTGGGATACAACTGAAGTACAAGGAGGCAAAATAGACACCGGGAGGCCTTCCCTTTTCATACTGGCACAGGCATGGACGAGGATGACTTTAACAGGGGGCCTCTCACGTGGGTTTGAGGAGTATTTTTTGGACAGTGTGTTGTCTAGAGAAACAAATCTTGTATGCCTAAGAGGCTTATATCTGAATAAAACACCTCCCAGCCCATTCCAGATCAAGTCCTTCCATAGGTCTGCTATTAGCCCCTATGTCTGATGCCTATGCATAATTTCCCCTTGAGGCTTCCACAACACATGCAATGATGCCGAATGCAGGAAAAATGCAAGTCACTGGGTGGAAAGTCTTGTGGGTCCAGTGGTGCTGGAAGCATCTCAGTGCTGGTGTGGGTCTCCAAGTGGCTCTTCCAGCTCCAAAGCTCTGGCAGCCATCCGTGTGGCTTCATGTGTCTTGTCAACAGAAAGTTGGAAAAAGTGGTCTTGTTCCAGGAGAAAATGTTCCCAGAATCCCCCTGGTAGGAGTTACCTTGTGACCTTGATTGATAGGCTGACCTCAACGGCTTGATTCTTAATATCCATAAATTGAGAGGGAATTAAGAAATTTAACAAAGAAATGCTTCATATTTTTAATACTGGCCCCAGTCTCTGGGCACCAGTGGTGGTTCGGGTTTTGTGAAGTTCCTAGGAGGATGGGGTTGGCTGTCTTTCTTCCCCAGCAGGCTGAAGATGCTAACACTCTGCAGTGTGCAGGGCTGACGGCAGTCATGGGTAGGCATGAGTTGCGCTGGGTGGATGCTGTAAAAGGTGCCCAAGGGCGTTCTGTACACCAATTCCAATGAGCTGATGATGAAAAGCTTTCCAGGGAGAACTCTAATCTTCAAGACTAGAGGCAACAGGAAGGTCCACATCTTACTGTGATTCTGTCACTAGTAGGCATTTTTCAAATGTCCTGATGCAGCTTTTCCCCAAGCACTGAATACTGAGGTGTAAAAGAGCCAGGACACTGGCAGCTCTTCGTCCTTGGTGGTTTCAGAGAGATTCCTACTGTTATCTACAGCGGTAGCTGCAGGCCTGAGCACAGGATGATGGATTGCTTTAAGGTCTCTGCTCTTTGACTTGTGGCTGGAAACTGATACCCAGCCCTCAAGTCCCCACTGGGGCCAAAGGTATTGGCACTCTGAGCGGCATCTGGGTGACATCAATCTGCCAGGTCTTGTCCAGGAAGGTTTCCCCTCGATTGTTGGCTTTGAAAATAAAAGGGAAAGTGTGGATGGACCAGGGAGGGGGGAGGCACTGATGGAGAATGGCTGTCTGGAGATCAGTCAACACACTGAAAGAGTGTGGGTTGTCAACACGCCACCACCTTGACCAGGAAAGGGAGATGCCTCTCAAATGCACCTTGATGTAAAGTAACTCAAGTGGCGCCTGGGTTGTGTAAGGCTCACAAGTGGGGCTGCCTTCCACAAGGTAATGGTAATTAGAACTGACCAGCTGCTCTGTGGGAGAATGATGAAGCTCTTTCTATTTAAAAGTGTTGAAAGAGTACAGTGGGGCAGGGGTGTGGGTCCTGTTCTCTCTGGTCTCATTGGGTCGCTAGGAGACAGCATCACCTTGATGGCAGTGAGTTTGGTTTTGGTTCTGAGAGCTGACCTGGAGGAGAATGGGACCGGATGGAAAGAAAAAGACGTTAACAGATCAAGAAGGGAGAAGGGAGTTGTTCCTCAGGCAGCAATCTTACTAGTGGGATTGTAGTCTGTTGACCATGACAGTCCACCTGGGCTGTGAGAATGGACACCTTGGGGGACAACAGCTTCAATGGGACGTGGTCTCCCCACTCAAGGAGGTTGGCCCTCGGGGACTGGCCCTCTGCAAACACGGCTCACCTTTCCTGAACCAGTGACCTGAACAGCAAAATGTCAGAACCTGCCCAGTAGGCGAGCGGGCAAGTGCCTGGACTGTAGGCTTGGCCCAGCCAGTGTGTCTCTAAGCTTCTGTGGGACCCACGTGGTACTGTGGGTGCGGGAAATCCTTATGAACAAGGAAGTCGGGCATGTCTGGCCTTTTCTCTTTCTGAAGAAAATGAAGAGCCAGGTTGGACTGCTCAAAAGTCCTGCCTGTTGGAAGGCTTCCCCTTTTCCCACTGATCCCCTGGGAACCCCAGAATGGGCCTGTTGTACTGCTGCTTGTTGTCCTGTACTGTACTGTTGTGCCATTGTACTATACTGTTTTACTGTTGCCTGCCTGCCTGCCAGGCAGAAGCATCAGCAAAGCAAGCATGTGTTTTCAACCACTGAGTCCACGGAACTCCCCCCATGAGGCCATAGCTGTGTGGACTGCAGGCAGGAAGGGACTGGACAGAAGTGGAGACCACAGACAGTGGAGCCCTTGCTCCCACAGCTTACCTATGCTTTCAGTTCCTGCTCAAACCTCATCTTGTGTACACCTAACGGGATGCAAATACTTCTGTGCCCATTCCAACTTAGTGACCCTGCTGGTTAGACAACACTCGGTTCATGATGGGGCAGCAGAGTGACCCGATGTGTGGCCCCCAATGAGGCACTTTGTCTCCACTGAGACCCAGATACGGGCCCAAAGCTTGGTTTCAAAGGGAGAGTCATCTTCAGGGGATGGCAGAGCTTTGCTCCCAAATCCTGAGGGCCTGTGCTGTGACTCCCCCCGCCCCGCCCCCAATAATGTCCGTCCAAGGACTCCAACCTGCACTGTCTGCTGCTGGGCCTCGCTGGTGCCCGGCAGCTCTTCAGCCACTTGATCATTGAAGCCAAGAGGAGCACACATCGGGACGTTTGCAAAAGTTTGAGTACCTAAACTGGCATTGCTTTGGCGGTTTTTGGTTTACTTTTTTTCTTTTGAATAATTTTATTGATGTAGCGTATTCATTCCAATATATCCTTTCCCTTCCCTTACAGTTACTCAGTCCAATTGGGTGGGGCTATGTAATCCTCAATACCATCAACTCCCCTCTCTCCTCCTTCCTCTCCCCTCCCTCAGAGCACCCTGACACCTGTCAGTGTCTCTAAGGGTTCCTCTCTCTTGACTACCAGGGACGGAGTGATCTGAATGTACAAATGGACATGGCGAGTCTAACATGGTCAGTGAGGTATCATGCCTGGGCCATAACATAAGGGGAGGGTATCTTAACTAAAGGTTAATCAGTGCTGTACTGCATCTTGGACATGCCCTCTGTTCCATGAGACCCTTCTAAGAGGGAGTGTCCGACAGTCTTGTGTCGTGGACTTTGGGTCTCCACTAGTTTCACTTCCCTGCAGAATTAGTTTGCATGCGTGTTTTGAACTTCTGACACCTATTTCCTTCGACACCTTATGATCACACAGCCTGGTGTGCAGGTATTGTCATTTTTCTCTCGGGTACTGAGGTGCCCCCAACCCGTGGAGCCCTAGAAATTTCAAGGTCGTGGAAGGCACCTGAATTTTGTCGGTTTTACTATCAGCCGTCAAGGACACTGATGTTTGAGCAGGAAGTAGAGCTTTTGTAGAGACTTGCTCTTGACGAATCCTAATCAGCATCATGTGGTTTGGGACCAGTGTGACCTTCTGTGAAAGGGAAAGGTGACCTGCTCCTGTAGATCTAAAGGTGACATTTTGGAGAATTAGTAACTTGAGGGAGGTCTGGAGAAGAGTGGTGCTGACCTTCAAAATGTTTGGGGTCTCCCAGCATTGGTGTCAATCTAGACCTGCTGTCTAGTAAAACCTGAATCAAGAAGAGGCGAGGTCTGTGGTGGGAAGCCATGTGCGCCAGCTCGGCATCCTCCCAGCACAGGGGCACTGTCCTCAGAGTAGGTGTTTGCCAGTGCACAAGGCTGTCTTGGCATGCCTTCACTCAGCTCCTCAGTTTCCATGCAGTGGGAAAACTGTTCCCAGGATCTCCCCTGGTGGCTCTGCCTCTGACCAAGAGACAGATGATCCCTCGACTTCTCCTGGGTCTGGAAGCTTCTCCACATAAGGTCCTGAAGCATTGGGGGGGGGGGGGGACGGTGCCGGGGGTAGTGTAAGTGGATGTGTAAAGAAACCAAGGAGAGAAGACTCTTAGGATCCTGAAAGACTGGTGTGGAATGCACTGGTGCCACCTTAAGTCAGACTGGGTTTGGGTTGAAATTCAAATGGAAGATTTTATGGAGAAATTTTTTGTAATGGGGGTGACATCAGGAAGACAGACAGGTTAAATGACCTCCCCATTGGAGACACAGCTTTACTTGGTGTGATGCAAGCACAGACCCCAGAGGGGTTCCACACCAGCAGTGCAGGGCCTGGAGGGAAGTTCACTGTGATAGTCAAACCCCAAGCTTTCTTAGCATCAGGCCTCCCAGTGCAACGTGAATGACTTTTGTCCTGGTAACCTCTGATTAGAAGCGCCCTGGGGATGCTGTGTGCTGGAGTATAGGGGTTGGTGGGATGGCTCCTGTGATTGTAGATCGGGGTCTGTTACAATTGAAATCCTGGGATGGCAAAACATCAAAAAGAAGTAAAGGTTGAGTCCACTCAAAAGGTGTACAAGCTTTGAAATGTACACTGCCCACCTGATTGGGACAACAAACACCTTGTGCAGAGTGTGATTGATAATCTTCTGCATGCACCTGCATGCATGATGGAATGGGGGAAAGTTAGGCCCCAGATCTGGCGATTGAAACCCAGCCCCAACTCCTGCAAGATGCAGCTGCTCCATTCTCACCCAGGAGTCTAGTTTCCCCGTGTCTGGGCTCTATGGGTCCTCAGTGTCCCATCGAACACATGAAGCTGGAAAAGCCTCGTGCGGTGCTCTGTGCAGTTACGTGCAAAGGTCATTCCAGAGGTTAGCCAGATGCTGGGGCCAGAGGACACTGTTCACTCCTGGCTCTTAGCAGTGGTGAGCTTACAACCATAAGCCCCTGCTTCTCAGTTGGGTCATTTTGTACACAGCAGTATGATGGCGTTCTAAATAATCCAGTTCCCAAGTTCTCACAGGCGGATCTGATCAGTCAATATCTTCCCCTATCTTGGTAACCACACCCCTGGTGGGAAAGGCCCTTCAAATGGGAGTTACATGTCACCCTTCATCCCTGCACTACACATGTATAACCTGGACCGTCTTTTGTAGTGGGCACTGACCTTCTAATCTTGAATCAGCCAGGCTGTTCACTCATGCCATTCTTCAACATGGGTTTCTTTCTACTCTCGGCTGTAGCATTAAATATAATTCCTTATACCAATTTTAAGAGATTCCACACCCTTTACTAAAGTCAAGACTCAATCTCATTCCGTTCCATCTCGGTGCGAGGTGTTTTTTATGGATCAGAGGGAAAGCATTGGTCTTGCAGTTCACCTCAACCCATCAGGTGGCAGCCCAAGATCCTTCCTTAAGGATCAGACAGAGTTGAATCCTCTCCCACCCTTCCTCTTCTGGTGCTGGAGCTTGCCATCTGCTTCCTTGATCTCCCCAGAAGCTGAAGTCAGCAGAGGCTGCATTTGGCAGTGGACTCACTGGGCCGACTTTGGGTCGGCTTCATCCTCCTGCCAGTCAGGTGCCGCTGGACTTGAACCAGACTGGACTGACCTAAGTAGACAGCTTGGCCTAGTCACTTTGACCTAAATCTTTCCATTGACCCAGGTTTCTCTTCTCTAGAGAACCCAACCTGACTAGGGTTTTTGTTGTGACTGAACACTGCCACCTGCTGTGAATCTAGAAATGACAGGGAATGGATTATTTTCAGAAGTTAATTGAAATGTCAAAACATTTTTGAATCCTTTAACATCCCCTACATCAAAAGACTCAGGATATCAGAGAAGATGGCAAAAATAACTGGTTCTAGGCAATAGGACTCATTAAAAAAGTCATAATCCAACTTTTAGAGGTCAAGGTGGATTCGAATAAGCCTAATGGTCAAAGATCAGATCCTGGATCTCATTGCCATCCAGGGGATTGGGACACGGGCTGCCCTGTAAGATGAAGCAGAGTTCCCCCTGAGGGCTCCCGAGGCTGTACATCTTTACAGGAGCAGCTGGTGGTTTCAAATGGTTGTAACAGCCCATGCCTAACCCACTAGGCACCAGGACTGCTCTAGCGTGGCTGAGAAGATGACCTGTGGAAACCAATGAGGGGGCTTGGGAAGGCAGTCACAGTGAGGAGCCTGCATTAGGGGGAAGGACCAAGACCGGGTCCAACCTTTGGACTTTTCATCCCTACCTAGCTGTGGACACGGCAGCGCTTTCGCATCACAATTAGGATCAGGATGGTACGAACCTCTTCCAGTCTCACTAACCGTTTTCCCAGCAGCCATCCAGGGATGTGCATCAAGTTGGTAATTATTAGTTCCCACCCAGGAGACAAAACAATGGGAATACTAATGTTCCAAGTTTACTAAAGATTCAGTTAGGCACCTTTGGAATCAATGCCATTGTCACATAGTTAGAGAGACAACAGTAAAGAAGCATGTTAAAGTTGACATGTCAGAATGAATGCCATTTTGTTATTTTTTTTTTATACTTCTCCCGACCCAACCCCCACCTCTCCTCCCAGAATGTACTTTGTGGTAAAAATATCCTTCACAATCTCGATCATTCCCAGAATGTACCCTACTAAGTATCATCAGAGACTGCATGGTGGCACAGTGGTTCAGGATAAGAGATGTGAGCAGACCTCCTCTGGGCAGTTCTCTGTTGTACGGGGTGCCAGGGGCGGAGTGGCCTGCATGGCAGTGGGGCCGGGGACCTGACAAACGTCCACTTCTCTCAGCTCACCAGACCCCTGCTTGCTGCTTCTGCTCCACACAGGCTGCTCTATCTCCCAGGCCTGTCCTGTCCCCAAAGGCCCTCGTTCCCAGCACAGATCACAAACCAGCTGGCCGCAGGTTTAGAGGGCGATTCAGTGAATGTGATGTGTGTGGTGGGGTGTGAGTGTGCATGTGGAAGGTGGTGTGTGTGCATATGCACGGACTGAAACCATGCAGTCGTCTAAGGCCACACCTCAATCATACGCAACTTCCTACAGCATCCAGCTTTCTGGTCCTTGGAGATCAATCCAGAGCCAGCCTGCTTCACCCCTGTCACAGGCTTGAGGACCACTGCCAGTGACTCCACTCTCTGCTGCACCGCCCTATCTCCCCACCACGCCCCTAGCGACCACTCCGCCCCTCCCCTGGCGACGCGTGGCTAGGGCCCCGCCCCGGATGTGGCTTCTGGAGCGAGACATTGTGGTGGCCCGCCCCGGAAATGACGTCACGTAAACAGCTCCCTACAAAAAGCGGTATCTGAGGCGCTTGCCTCAGAAGCGTCCTGGGAAAGAAAAGAAGAGGGCGTGTTCAGGGAAGGAGCGGCTTAAATCCAGGCGGCCTGTGGACCCGGCCTGGAAAAGGGGGTGGTCGGCTGCTGGTTGCGCGTGGTTGAGGGCTTGGCGACGTGGCAGAAGGGGCGCGAGCAGGCCGGCGGGTGTGCGGCTGGGGCTGCGCGGCTGCGGAGAAGCCCCGGAGGCTGCGGCGGGAACGCCGGCGTCGTGGCCGCCTCCGCGCCCTGCATTTGGCGGAGCTTGCTTGGCTCGCAGTCACTCGGGGCAGTTTTTTCTTTTTTTCCTTTAAAAGTACGTTCTCGCCGAATACAACACCTCTGCTTGAGATGAACTCTTCCAGAGCGCACTTTCAACAAACTGTAGCTAGCATCTGAGGAAGCAGCTGTAGTTCCTGAAAGGAAAGGAAGCTGGTGTGGGGGTGGGGAGACGTCACGCCCCTATGACCAAGGCTGCCCTACCCAATTAGATGCGCGGCTATGGGCCCGCCCCGGAAATGACGTCACCTAGGGTCTCCCTCAGCCCCCTGCAAAAGGCGGAGCCAGACGCGCTGGCAGCAGAAAGCGTCCTGGGAAAGGAAGGAAGAGGGTGTCTCCTGGAAGGAGGTTTTCAAAGCCAGGCGGGCTGTGGAACTGACAGGGAAAAGTGGGTGGGCGGCTGCGGCCTGCGCGTGGGTGAGGGCTTGGCGACGCCGCGGAAGGGGCGCGAGCGTGGAAGCGAGGCGGGTTTGCGGCCAGGGCGGCGCGGCTGTGGAGAGGCCCCGGAGGCCGCGGCGGGAACGCCGGCGTCTTGGCGGAGCTTGCTTGGCTCGCAGTCACTCAGCAGTTTCTTGGGTTTATTTCCTTTAAAAGTACGTTCTCGCCGAATACAACACCTCAGCTTGACAGGAATAACGCTTCCGGAATGCACTGTCAACAAACTTAAGTTGCTAGCGTGTGAGGAAGCCGCTTTAAACCGTAAAACGAAAGGAAGCTGTTGTGGGGTCGGGGGAGGCCCCCAACGCGCGAGGGCGACTACCCGCCACGCCCCTAGTGACCAAGCCCGCCCCGCGCGTGACTCCTGGATCGCGGCACTGTAGCTCACCCCGGAAATGACGTCACTCAGGCGGCTCCCGCATCTCCCTACAAAAATGCGGTACCCGACGTGCTTGCCACAGAAGCGTTCTGGGAAAGAAAGGAGGGCGTCTTCTGGAACGAGGGTCTTAAATCCAGGCGGGCTGTGGAACCGGCAGAGAAGTGGGTGGGCGGCTGCTGGTTGCGCGTGGGTGAGGGCTTGGCGACGTGGCAGAAGGGGTGCGAGCAGGCCGGCAGGTGTGCGGCCGGGGCGGCGCGTCTGTGGAGAAGCCCCGGAGGCCGCGGCGGGAACGACGGCGTCGTGGCGGAGCTTGCTTGGCTCGCAGTCACTCGGGCAGTTTTTTTTTAGTTTTTCTTTTAAAAGTGCGCTCTCGCCGCATACAACATTTCAGCTTCAGTTGAATGTTTCCAGAACGAGTTTTCCAAACGCGAGGAAGCTAAGAGAAACTAGGATCTAAGGAAGCAGCTTTAGTTGGTAAAATGAATGCGGGTGGGGGTGGGGAAGACGCGGGTTCTCGTGTGCGGAAACTGAAAGCACACTACCGTTCTCGTTCCACCGCGTTGCTAATTCACCCGTCCAACAACCCGAATAAGCTTGTAGAATTAGGTTTTGAAAATTTTTTTTTGTTGCTTCCAAAAAGGATACCTCGCTGCGGTCTAGTAGGTTCTGACACCGTGACCCCAAGAGACGGTCGAAGGGCCCCTTGCGGTTGAGACTTCTCTCGGAGTGGCTGCGTGTTTGGAACTGCTGAGTGCAGGTCAAAGCCCACCGGCGCTAGATCCCACTGCGCGTTGGTTCTTGGAGCACAAATTTCCGAGGCTTTTGTAACCCTTGGCGTAGACACAGCAGGCCTTTCTGTGAGGAATGTACGCCCGAGCTGCAAGAGCCTTCGAAATCCCCCACCCCAACTCTGCAGTTGGATGGATTCCAACTTGAAAGCAGCTCTGTAAGTCCGTAGCCTTACAGCACGAAGGCTTTGCTTATAGGTAATCTGCACTGAAGCAAGGAGGCCCTTGGATCTTCATGGCCCCTACCTCATCCCTGCTGAGTACTTTGCAGATAGTAATGAACGAAATAAGCCTCCTGAGACTCTTGGGCTTGAAAAGCCGGGGAGTGCTGTATTGGAGGAACCCGATGATTTAAACACACGTGTCTTGGGGCAGGGATTTCTTAAGAGCAGGTGCTCACACACCGGAAAGAGGTTCCCAATCAAGGGAGCAGTGAGATGAAATGACTAGCGTTTTAGGGCAGAACTCAACGTCATAAAACACATAGGTTTAGCTCTTATATTGGAAAGGACCACGATACAAACGCTATCGAAGTAGTTTGGGGCAAGGCAAGCTCTATAGTGCATTTTCTGCTTATGAGGGAGTTTGGATGGGAGAGGAGTTGGGTGGCTGTAAAAGGCTGGGCACAGCTTATGATGCACTTTTTAAGCTGCGCTGCTTGACAGTGGGGGTGTTGGTGTCCAGGGCTGCTCTGGGGCATTGAGCTGCCCAGCTCTGGGGCTGCATGTTCACTTGGGTAGAGTGGGCAGAGTTGCTTGCTCTCTCCTGTTGTCTCCTGAGGGCCAGTACTGCCCGTGCATTCCCTGGGTACAAGGGAAGGAGCTCCAGAAATTGGGAGGAGGCGTCCTTGAGACCAGTGAAAGAAACCTGCCCTGGGAAGAAAGGTGTGGTGCTGTTGGACAAAGAAAGGGCAGTTAACCCTGCAGTAACTGATAAAGGGAAGTTGTGTGGCTTGTTAAGTGTGGGTAGAGGGTTTGAAGAGCAGTCTTTTACACAACGATTCTCTAAATCTGAGTGCAGACCTAACCAAAAGACCAAGTGCATCGAAATTAATTCTGACTCATGGTGTGAACCCTGTGTGTTTCCAAGTCAGCTTTGTGACAAGGTGGCATCAGTGCCTACTCAAAAATAGGATCCCTTACAGCAGGGTGGAACCTGTCCCTCGGGTTCCTGGTACTCTTGAACTGGAGTAGAAGAATCCCTCACCCCCACCCTGCTTTCCTGTCTGTCTGCCATGTACACAGGCTGGTTTTAAACTTGTGGATAGCACAGATCAGCACATAATTACCATGCCAACGAGGACTCCTTGGGACTAGAGAGGCTTTCTTTTAAAGAGGGCGGTTGAGGTTGGTTGTGCTTAACTGCCGGCCTTGTAGTTAGTAGCCCAACACAACCCCACTACTCCACCAAGGCCTCTGATTCAGAGCCAAGTGGGCTTATTAGCAAGTGTTGTGAAGTGAATGGATTGGATCTGCAGCAGGGGTGGGAGGGACTTTTGAGGTGTGTTGATTTGGGGGGTTAAGCTGGCAGTCCATCCATGTGCCTGACAGTGCCTGCAGCACTATCCTGTTGAGCACAAGCGAAACATCAACTCTTGCCCCTCTGTTACGAAGCAAACTGGGTCGTGTCATTTTGCTGATTTTGACTCATAGCAACCTTATCGCACATGGGACATAGTGAGATCTGACCCTGTGGGTTTCTGAAACTAAATCAGGCATAGAATGCTGCCTCGTCTTAATGAGGTATTAAACCAGGAATTATTTCTAGAAAACTTCAACTCCACAAAGGCAAATGATCCAATGATAAATGGACAGATGCTGAGGACTATAAACGGGTATAAGTGCTGTTAGGTAAGCAGGTTGTAGCTTATGGATCCCTGAAAGAAAGGGGATTGGACCGGTAATTAGATTAACACAGCCTGCTTGGTATCAACACACACACTCGTCTACACTGGGTCACGAAAAATATTAGTTGTATGCTCTAATACAGTTAAAAAAATGTTCCTATCCCAAGGATGGCATTGGGTGGGGGAGGAGGTGGAAGGGGGGGGGAGTGGCGAGTCAACAGGAACAGGAATAGCAAGGGATCTATAATTGGAGGGAGGGTAGTGCATTTGATCAATTGAAATGTATCCGAGAAATTACTGAGGTGAACTGATGAGTAAATACACCAGTTAGGTAGGAAAAAACAAACACACATGATCTATATATATATATATAAAGTATACTTACATCTTACCTCAGTACAGGGGACAATTTGGTCAAATGTGGTACTGAATGATCCCTCCCTGATGATCGCTGAAGACAAAATGAGTGTATACACAAATGTGAAGAAAGCTGATGGTGCCAGGTTATCAAGATAGGTGTCTGGGATCTCAAAAGCTTGATGTCAAACCAAGCAGCTGTCTAACAGAAGCGATTAAACCCCCCCCCCCCCCAATGGAAGAAGCACACCAGCCTGTGTGATCATGAGGTGTCAATGAGAATAAGGATCAGAATTTCAAAAACAAGCAATCAAATGGCCACTAAGGGGTGTGGACTAAGTGGAGACCCAAAACCCATCTGCAAGATAATTGGACCGCCCTCACTAAAGGGCCCCACTGACGGGATGGTATGTACAGGATGCAGTATAGCACTGATGAAACATAAAGCTATCCTTTAAGGTCTCTGCTCTTTGACCTGTGGCTGGAAACTGATACCCAGCCCTGAAGTCCCCACTGGGGCCAAAGGTATTGGCACTCTGCGTGGCATCTGGGTGACGTTGATCTGCCAGGTCTTGTCCAGGAAGGTTTCCCCTCGATTGTTGACTTTGAAAAAAGGAAGCTGTGGACTGTCAGGGAGGGAGACACTGATGGAGAATGGCTGTCTGGAGATCAACCACATGGAAAGTGTGTGGGTTGTCCACACGCCACCACCTTGACCAGGAAAGGGAGAGGCCTCTCAGACGCATCTTGATTTAAAGTAACTCGAGTGGTGCCCAGGTTGTGTAAGGCTCACAGGTGGGGCTGCCGTCCACAAGACATTGGCCGTCAGAACCCACCAACTGCTCTGTGGGACAAAGATGAAGCGCCTTCTATTAAATGTCAAGAGTACAGTGGGCAGGGGTGGTGGGTCCTGGTCTCATTGGGTCACTAGGAGGCAGCATCACCTTGATGGCAGTGAGTTTAGTTTGGGTTCTGAGAACGGACCTGGAGAAAGGGATTGGAGGGAAAGAATTTAACAGATCAAGAAGGGAGTTGTTCCTCAACGGCAATCTTAACAGTGGGATTACAGTCTGTTGACAATGACAGTCCATCTGGGCTGTGAGAATGGACCCCTTGTGGGATGACAGCCCAATGGGACATCATAATCGGGGAGTATGACCCTCAGGGACAGACTGCAAACACTCCTCACATTAGTCAGGTGTGAGGAAGGCACTTTGCCAGCCTGAAGGGGGATCAGTTTTCTGAATGGCAAAATACCTGAGAACCCGAGCCCTTCCTGAACAGTAGGCGAGAGGGGAAGGGTTTGGGAGTGTTAGCTCAGCCAAGCCAGTTTATCTCCAAGCTTTTATGGACCTGCAGCGAGAGCACTCAGCCTCTACTGAGAGCCAGAAATGGGCCCAAAGCTGGGTTTTCCAAAGCAGAGTCTTCAAGGGATGGCAAAGCTTTGCTTCCAATTTGCGACGGCCTGGGCTGTGACTCCCCGTTGTGTCCCCCCAAGGACTCCAACCTGTACTGTCTGCTGCTGACAGCCTTGAGGGGCTTCTCCAGTCCTGGGCTTCACTGGTGGCCGGCAGCTCTTCAGGTCACTTGATAGAGAAGCCAGAGTTGTACACAAAGGAGACAGATTTCCCAAAGTCAGAATCCCACCAGGCTTTCTGTGTGATTTTTTGGTTTGTTTTCCCTCTAAGAATATTTCCATTAACACATCTCAACTCATTACAATATATCCTTCCTGCCCAGTACAGTTCTGTTAGTCAATCCTATCAGGCGGGGTTACACAATGATCAATGTTCTCAACTCTCCTATTCCCACCCACCTCTTTCTCCCCCCCCCCTCAGGGGAACCCTTAATCCTGTTAGGGACTCAAAGGGGCCCTCTATATTGACTGCCCGATACAGAGTGATCTTAAATGTACGAATCCAACACGATCATGGAGAAATAGTGACTCTGGACCATAAATAATAAGGGGAGGAAATACTAAGGTTCATCAGTGCTATCCTGCACCTTAGATTTATCCTCCCTTCCTGAGGCCCTCTTAACACTGTCCAGTTGTCTTGCTTGGTGGTCGCCACTACATCCACTCCCTTTGGTTTCAATTCGGATGCATGTTTTTCAACTTCTGACACACCTGTTCCATTGACACCTCAGAATCACAGAGCCAGGTGCTTTCTTATGATTGTGGGAAAGGGCAGCTGTAACTTTTCTCTTGAGTAGTCTGGTGCCCCCACCCTCTAGAGCCCTAGAAATTTCGTTAAGGTGCCTTAATTTTGTTTTTACTTTCACATGAAGGACACTGATGTTTGAGCAGGAAGTGGAGTTTTTGTAGAGACTTGGCTCTTGACTAGGCCTAATCAGCATCATGTCCTCAACGTTTCCGACCAGTGTGACCTGTGAAAGGGAAAGGTGACCTGGTCCTATAGACCAAATGGAATTAGTAACTTGAGCTCGGAGGACTGGAGAAGTGTGGTGTTGCCCTTCCAAACATTTGGGGGATCTCCCGGCATTTGTCAGTTTGGACATGGTGCCTTGAAATTGCTTCTGGGGAAAAGAAGAGGTGAGGTGTGTGGTGGGGAAGCCGTGTGCGGCAGCTCGGCATCGTCCCAGCCCAGGGGTGCCATCCTCAGAGCAGGTATTTTCCAGTGCACAAGGTTGTCTTGGCATTCCTTCACTTAGCTCATCAGTTTCCAGGATCCTCCAAGGCAAGGGTGGCCCTGTCTCTGACTAAGACATAGATGATCGTTCAACTTCTGGGTCTGGAAAGCATTTGGGGGGAAGTGTAAGTGGATGTGTAAAGAAACCAAGGAGAGAGGACTCTTAAGGATTTTGAGACGGGTGTGGAATGCACTGGTGCCACCTTAAGTCAGACTGGGTTTGGGTTGAAATTCAAATGGATAAGATTTCATGGAGAAGATATTTTTTGTAATGGCGGTGACATTGCATCAGCATGACAGACAGGACATGTGACCTCTCCCCATCAGAGACAGCTTTGCTTGGTGTGAAGCTAGCACAGACCCCAGAGGGGTTCTACACCAGCAGTGTAGGGCCTGGAGGGGAGCGAAGTTCACTGTGATGGTCAAACCCTAAGCTTCCTTAGCATCAGGTATCCCAGTGTAACGTGAACAACTTCTGTCCTGATAGAGGCACCTGGGAACACTGCGTGCTGGGGTCTAAGGGTTGGGCGGATGGGTCCTGTGATTGTAGATCGGGGTCTGTCACAGTTGAAATCCTGGGATGGCAAAACATCAAAAAGAAATGAAGGTTGAGTCTACTCGAATCTGTACAAGTTTTGAAATGCACACTGCCCACATGACTGTGGGACAGTTTGCAGTGACATCAATGTCCTCTGGATGCATGAAGGAACGTGGCAGGTCAGACCTAAGATCTGTGGGGTAATATCTTAAGATTTAATAGCAAACTAGTTCCCAGGAGATGGAGATAGAAAAGAAAATCCCAACCTGAGCAAGATGAGGCTGCTCCATCCTCTCCCCCTGCCACACCGCCTCCCAGGAGTATATTTTCTTCATGGCTCTGCATTCTGTGAGTCTGAGTGTACCATAGAAGTCAAAGCTGGAGGGGAAATGCCTCACTGTCGGGTGTGTGCAGGTCAGGCAGATGCTGGGACTAGATACACTCCACTTCTAGCTCTTGGCAGGGATGAGCTCATACCACTACCCCCTGCTTCTCGGGGCTTATAAAGAGGAGGGTGGCATTGTCAGGAATCCAATCCCCAAGGACACACAATCCTATAAGTATCTTCCCTTATCTTGGTAACTACACCCCTGGTGGGAAAAGCCCTTTAAATGGGAGTTAACGTGTTACCCTTCACCCCTGGTGTGTGAATTTCACATCTATACCCTGGACCATCATATCGGGGGTATTGACCTAATCTTGAATCAGCCAAGCTGTTTGCTCATCCCATTCTTCAAAATGGGTTTCTTTCTATTCTCTGGTAGCATATAATTGCTTATACTACCCATTGTAAGTAAGAGTAATCAAAATAACCATTATATTGTGCCTTCTGATTCCATAACCTCTTCTAAGGTCAAAAGTAAATCTCATTCTGTTCCTGTTAGCAGACAGTGCCCTCTCTAATGGGACCACAAACAGAAATATTTAAGTCCAGAATTGCTGCATATCCCATAGGGTTGAGTTTCATGACTGGAAGGAGCATCCTAAAGGAAACTCATTCTTCACAGGTCCAAGACGTAGCTCTGGCTTCTGGGAGAGCCTTGGGGTTTAGTGGCATCACAGGTGAGAGGGACCTTTGATAACATGGTCAGTCCTATGGGACCAACCAGTGACCCTCTAGGAGTGGGTAGGGTGAGGGGAGTTGACCTTCCATGCGCCAGGGCGATCCACAATGGGTGAACTAACATGTAATGGTAGATGCTTGGCCCAAACCGGAACACCATATGCTGCTGCTTCACTACAGCTCACTCTCGGGACAGACAGCGGTTGCACGGTCAGCAAAAAGCTACATCCACTGTATTGGGATTTTTAAATTGTCAGACTGACCTTGGGGTTCTTTACAGCTTTCCATTGTCAGGGTTCCCGGGTTTGGTGTGCAGGTCGTTGACCTGGAAGGTGATCCTTGGGAGCACAAGTGAGGGGAGAAAGGATAACAAAGGTTCTGTGACATCTGGGCAAAGTGTGGGGTCTGACTGATGTTTTTTAAAAAGTACATTTATTGGGGGCTCATACAACTCTTACCACAATTCATACATCCATCTGTTATGTCAAGCTCATTTGAACATTTGTTGCCATCATTCTCAACTTTTTTTTTTACTTGATCCCTTGGTATGAGTTCATTTTCCCCACTCCACAGCCGCCCTCCCTCATGAACTCTTAATAATTTATAAGTTATTTTGTCATATCTTACACTGTCTGATGTCTCCCTTCACCCACTTTTATGTTTGTCTCCCAGGAAGGATGTTATATGTAGATCCTTGTAATAGGTTCCCCCTTTACACCCTACCTCCCTCCACCTGCCCGGTATCGCCACTCCCCACTGGTCCTGAGGGGTTCCTCTGTCCTGGATTCCCTGTGTTTCCAGTTCCTGTTCTGTACCAGTGTGATGTCTCTGGATTCTAAGAACACCAAGGAGCAGCTTCTCAGAATAAATGCCTGAGACGTGTTCCGCCTCCTTGCAGATGCCTGAGTGCTGAGGGTGATGGCTTGTCTGCAAAGTCGATCATTTTGTGGGTGGTGGGGTTACATTTCGAATTGAAGTCCTCCCTCATCCACTCAAATAGAGGATCAATGAGAGGACCTGTAGACAGCACCAGTTTCTGGGCCATCTTTACCATGAGGGTAAGAGGACAAAGACACTAACGTGAGATATCTATCTGCTGTCACCATAATTCAGATGCATTAATTCTTCAGTCTTAAGCAATGTCCATTTTCTTCCAAGCTTATGATTCAATGCAGGAATTCCATGGCTTGGGTTAGGCAGGAGCACCTTGGTCTTGAATAACGTCCTTGCTTGTTCATATTACATGGAGGGTTTTGTGCAGCCAATTGACCCCATGCAATGTGTCCTTTTATCTGTATTGACATCCTCCATCTGGCTTTTCTAGCTATCTGACCACCTTGTCACTTAGTGCCAATGGGAAATTGATAAATGAAGGAATAAATGACACTTTCAACTCAAAACATGAACCTAAAGCAGTGTCTTATATTAATGGAGGTTAATTGGATAGAAGTGGGACCCTAAAACATGGCACGACGCAGGAAGAAGTGCTTTCTACTCCCCAGATCGAACTCATAGAAGCACCCAGGGACTATCCCTGGGAATGGGTTACTCAGGGTGTGGGGCACTGGTGCAAGGAATGTAGCATTAGACCAGTCTGAGTTTCTAATAATTTCCCCCTAAGCACAGATTCAGTGTCTTCAACAAGAGAGTTAAGAGAGGATGCAATTGCTTATTGGGTTGGTTCATGGAAGCATGGGCTGCCAGGTGGCCTAGATTAGACCGACTTCGAGGAACCTCACCTCTACCCTACCTAGTGAATTGGAGAGGATGGCCTCCAAGAGCCTGGGGAAATTAGTTTGTTGGAATGGATCCAGCAGAACAACCTCAGAGACCGAAAAAAGGAGTCCCCTGAGGGTCATAACTTTCACCACAACCACAAAGGAACAAGTTTGGGAAGTGGACACCCAGCATCTCTGAAGACTCAGGTGACTGGTATTTTATGCACACCAGGATTAACAGTGGGAACTTCCCCAAGTTAACCGACATTTGCCACCTACAGTGGGGTTTTCTGGGCCCGTGGTGGAAGGGAGGGGGGCAGGTGTCATGAACTGAATCAACAGAGAAGGGTGGGTGTGGTTATCTGCATGGACTGCAAGGTTTCTGAAATAATCAGAGTAACCTGTCTAGTGTGGACTTGGGGCATTGGCTGTTTAAGCAAGGTGTCCCTAGGAGTGAAATAATACATGGGGAACCTAAATATTTACATGTTCTGTACAACCCGAAGGATTCTAGATAAGGTCACCAGAATCATCATGACCACGACCACTGGTCCCTTTGAAGAATGACCTTGCGGCACGAAAGGTTTTTACTGTTAGTTCTTGTAGCCTTCTGAAAAGGGGCCTCTGCAGCCTTTCACAATAGTGTTTATTGGGGAAAAGGAATAATCAAATCTTTTCAGGGATTACTGGATATTGGCTCTGAACAGCCACCAAAAAAATGTTTTAAGGGCCATAAAACAAAATGTGGGGTCTTATGAAGGTCAAGTTATTAATGGAGTTTTAGGTCAGGTATGCCTCACACAGTGGGTCCCCAAACCTATCCTATTTCCCCAGTTCGAGAATGCATCATTGGAATAGGAATATTAGCAGACATCCCCTCTCCCCAATTTGGATCCCTGAAATGTAGAATAAGGGCTATTGTAGAAAAGGCCAAGAGGAAGACAGCATTACAACTGATCTTGCCTAAGAAAATGTAAACCCAAAGCAGTATCACATTCCTGGAGGGATTGTAGAGATTACTGTGACCATCAAAGACTACTTGATGCAGGGCTGGTGATTTCCTAGCACATCCCTGTTTAACCTGACCTATTTGGCCTGTGCAAAGAAATACGGATCTTCGAGAATGACCGTGGATTACTGTAAACTTAACCAGGTCGTGACTCCAGTTACAGCAGCTGTTCCAGATGTGGTTTCATTGCTGTGGTACTTGGTGTGCGGCCCTTCATCTGGGCAGTGCCACCTTCTAAATACTAGGTCTCGAAGGACAGTTTGCCTTCAGCTGGCAGGGGCAACCATTCACTTTCACAACTCCTCCCCAGGGGTACATCTGCTCCTCTGCCCTGTGCCATACTGTAGTCCAGTGGGACTTTGATCACCTGTCCCCTCCACACAGTGTCACACTGGTCCATCAGTGACATTCCTATGAGTAGACCCACTAAGGAAGATGTGTCAAAGACTAGATTCTTTGATATATCATCTGCATGCAAAAGGGTGGGAAATAAACCAATGACATTTCAGGCAACGTTCACCTCAGTAAAAGTTCTAGGGATCCAGTGGTGTGTGCGGCATGTTCAGATGTTCCTATTACCCGAAGGATGCGCTATTACATCTGCCCTAACAACTGAACAGGCGCAGCGCCTAGTGGACCTCTTCAGACTTTGGAGGCAACATCCTCATATGGGTGTGCTACTCTGACCTGTTTATCAAGTGACTCGAAAAGCTGCCAGTTTTGAGTGTGGCCCAGAACAAGAAAGGGCTCTGCAACAGGTTGAAGGTGCCGTGCAAGCTGCTTTGCCACCAGGAGAGTGTTAGTCCAGGTCGCCTAGGGAAACTAATCCATAGACATGCATGTGTATAAGAGCTATATAGACACGAGCAATTGTATCGTAAAAGACCCCAGCCCAGTCCACATCAAGTACTTAAGTCATGAACTGGTTGTCAGACTCAGTCATAAAGTTGGACGGGCACAGCCACACCCCATCGTTAAATGGAAGTGGTACATAGGAGATTGGGCTAGAGCAGGACCTGAAGGTAAAAGTAAAAGCTGCATGAAGTGGCCCCAATGCCCAGTCTCCACTCCTGTTTCAGTACCTTCCTTCTCAAGTCCTGCACCTATTGAGAGCTTAACTGAGGAGAGAAGTCAGGCTTGGTTTATGGATGGCTTTGCACGATATGCAGGTGCCACTCGTAAGTGGACAGCAGCTGCACTACTGCCCCTTTCTGGGATCTCCCTAAAGGACAGTGGTGAAGGGAAATCCTCCCATATGGGCAGAATTTTGAGCAGTGCACCTGGTCATTCAGTTTGCTCAGGAGAAATAGCCAGATGTGAGAATGTAAACAGATTTGTTAGCTGTGGCTAATGGCTTGCCTGTATGGTCGGGGAATTGGAGGAAACATGATTGGAAAAATGGTGACGAGGTGAGGTGTGGGGAAAAGAGCTATGTGGCGCTGGACCTCTTTGGGCGGAGAAGGTAAAGAAGATAATGTCTCGTTGAATGCTCACCAAAGGGTTACCTCTGAAGGAAGAGGACTTCTCACAATCAAGTGGGCCGCGTTGCTTTCCGCTCCCACTTACGACTTTCTCGTGGATAAGTCTTCAAAACGTGAAAGGCTGGCAATCCTATTTCCTCCTTGCAGGTCCCTGCCTTCAGTCCACCAGACCCTGTGTTAAACTCTAGTGAGCTGCCCCTGAAGTTGGCTCTGACTTCACCACCTGGCCTAGTGTGACAACCCCTGGTTCTTGCCTGTGATGAAATCCCACACCCTGCTTCTCAGAGGGCTCATTGTGTACACAGCAGATGCCATTGCTGGGAATCCTGCTTGCAATTACACGCAGGCATATTCCATTGGGATCTTCCTCAGTCCCTGCAGGGCATGCCGTAGGTCCTTCAGCCTTTCCTGTCTGATACTTGTCAGTATTGACATTGGTTTAGGGCTGTTTCCCACTTCCTCCAATGCCTGGGAAGAGTTCCTGAATTCAGTTTTGTCCCAGGAAAGAGCCATTGAATGGTATCGTGTGGATACTGTCACCCGCAGGACAGATACATTAGGATCTCAGCCCATGCATGTTACCCTGTGGCTCCTTAGAACTGAGCCATCCTGGAGATGTTTCTTGCTGCCTGCCATGCCCTGAGAGAGACAGGCAAGCTCCCCTTGACCCCTGCAGACAACTCTACTGAATGGTTTCCACATAGACAGTGCTTACCATGGGGTGGGGCAACCTGGTCCCCACCATTCTCAGCACTGTGGCTCACAACATGTAGGCCCCAAGAGAAGGTTACCTCCTTTGGGAAGGGATCTGTAGCTCCATTTGTTTATGGAAAATCTCCCACTGGTGGTCAGCATGGGCAGTGTTGACTGGGGGTCTGGGTCTACCACCATTGCTCCTCTTGGTCTAAGAGAGGGGGTTGAGTCTTTGCCTTGTGTGTGTACAGGGCATTTAGCCATGATTGGATCCTCCCTTTCCAAACTGTTCTGTCCTGTGGCTCTAAGAACTCTGTTGAGTCTGGCTTCCCAGGGGATGCTCCCTCCTTTAATTGCACCTTGAGAACTGGCACAGCTTTGTTCCCCTCGTTAGATCTCATCTGACCTCTGTTGGGCGAGTTAGGTTGAAGGTGGCTTGAGGGGTTGTCCACATGGGACAATGCCTAGCTCACTGCTCACCTGTGAGATAGAAACTGGCCTGTGGGTCTGTTCTGTGTCGGAGCCAAACATTAGGTACCTTCAAGGGTGCCCTCCCTCCACATCTCATATTCCCTGAGTCTGAGGGGGCAGGGCGAGTAGGGTCTCTGTTGTGCTGCCTTCTAAACTGTTGGTCCATTTGGCATCTGAAAGGCTGGACAGTGCTTGCCTTTGGTGAATCTTAACATTTTTTTCCTTGAAAGGGAAAATCAGATTGCTTACAGGGGTTTCTGATTCTGCTGATGCTTCTGGATTGAGTAGCAGGAAGGAAACCAATACAAGATTTTTTTTTTCTTCAATTTTTGTGGATACTCTGAAATACTATTTCTCAGCAGGGATGAGTGGGGCTGTTACATGCACGAGTATCCAGAGCTGCTTTTGTGAAGGGCATCCCCTCAGAAGTACAGGAAGAGTTAGATTTTGAACCCCAAAGATCTCTCAGGTGTTTGGTGAATTTAACAGCACCACCCGCCCCACCCCCAGTGTTAATCTCCCTGGTGGCACTTTCCTTAAGCTGTTCTGGCAGGTTCGGGAATTTGACTCCGACTAGCCACTGACTTGGTAGGTGCGCTGCTCTCGGTAAAACTCCAGGTGTGCCTTGTAACTGCTCATATTGCTGCCTGAGCAGATGAACCTTCTGCAAGTTGCCGACTGAACTCTGCCAGTGCATCCTGTCCATATGACTTGTTTCCAGCTCATGTCAGCAAAAGGGGGAACTAACTGGGAAAGCAGCCCCAGATCCTGTGAAGGTGACTGAATGTGTCCGCTGTGTTGCATCTGGATGGACCTGTGAGAAGTTGTCTCCAGTGAACACCATCGCAGACCTCATCTTCCTCTCTGCTTCCTCAGCAGCCTTGTATCCCTACGTGTTCTGCACTGCCAGATGCAGGGGCATTTTGTGTAGGGACCGAGTGTCTTAAGAGGGTGGATGGGTCCTGTGTGGGCAGCAGCCAGTGTGAATGGCTGGGCCAGTCATGGCCTACCAGGTAGTCAAATTTTGCAAGTTTCTCAGAAGTTTCCTTAGAGGGCATGACCGATTCTGCTTGACATTGTCCACACTGATTGCAAAAAATGTTACTTGGGGCGGAATTGCTATTTTTCTCCCAGGGTCCCCACACCTGTGCCTCCCATATCCCAGGAGACTGATGTTTTGTGGTAGCCTCTCACAAATGCATACAGGGGCAAATAAGAGATGATGGATTTACACAGGGATGATGGAGCCAGTATCCCTGGCAGGGGTGGGGAGTGGTTTTATTGTCTCCGTGGTGCTGTGGATGCTTTAGCAGAAGTCTAGCTGCCCTAGGCTGAGGACAGTGTGGGCTCACAGTGGTCAGTGTCCTCAGGAGAAGGCTGGTGCCCACTCAGAATTGATTGCACTGTCCCTTTTTAGGGAGAACTTCTGACCAGACCTGGCTGGAGCACTCCACTAGGGCATGAAGACACCAGCTGGGCCCTAGCTATGAATCTGAGATGCCTCCAGGGTGGACAGATTGCACCTTCTAGGTTGGTTGCTGGTTTCAAGGGGCCTGGAAAGCCCTGTCACTGGTCCTGTTGGAGCTTTCAGTTA
The DNA here is from genome assembly GCF_050624435.1 of Tenrec ecaudatus. Classification (NCBI taxonomy): domain Eukaryota; kingdom Metazoa; phylum Chordata; class Mammalia; order Afrosoricida; family Tenrecidae; genus Tenrec; species Tenrec ecaudatus. Next base: position 214,866,267 of record NC_134532.1, on the reverse strand, counting down.
TTCCTCACCTCCTGCCCCCAAGCTAATAGGCTTTAAAATTTGTGGTGAGAAACAGGTTTGTACCAGTGATTATTCAGGGAGGAGAGGAGCAGGCTTCTGCAGTGATGGCAGGGTACAGTTGATCCTCTCACCAAGGCAGACAGGCTTCTCAGTGACCATCAGAAACATCTCTCTAAGGGACACGGGAGCCGTACCATCCCTTGAAGTGTTTTGTACCCTTTTGTTGACTGCTCCGTGACTCAAGACGGCCCTGTGGATTCAGCTCATAAAGAACACTCACTCCCAGGGTTGTTGGGTTTTGCAGTTTTAATAAACTTCAGTTAGAATAGTAGTCCAAGTGTTCCATGCCCTGACGTCCCTCCCTAAAAGGTCGGGTCCTAGGGAAATGGGTCCACAGGAGCTAGAGGTTCCTGAGTTGGAACGGGCTCTGCTTGTTCTGTTCCTTTAACTCAGTGGGGAGCCTCATTCTGTCATCGGTGGTGCCTTTCGGAGGGTGCGTGTGGATGGCTGCACCCAGTGGACTTGGACTGGTTCAGAAGGGATGTTTTCTGCATGAGGCCGAGAGGCTACCTGAGATTTTACGTGAAACAGCTATCAGTGAACAGCAGGGAGAGGCTGACGGCAAGGAGCTCATTGTGGGCGTGGGCACAATTAGGGGGGCTCTGTACCCTGCTCCACTTTGGAGAAACACTGGGGCTGAAGTTGTGTGTTGACACCTCTGCCTCCGTCTCAGTAACTCATCATTCCTGGAGAATGAGAGCTGTGTCGGGGTTCCGTTCCAAGATGACGTCATGGGACAGGTTGGGGAGGGGGATGGTTGGCGGTCCACTGCATCAAGGGATCCTGATGTTTTTATAGTGTAATCTTGACAGTCACTATTTTATGAAGGGGAGTTCTCCAGGGACCCCCCCCTCAAAAAAAAGTTCTTTAAGCCTCACCTGCATCTCGGCTGCTCTGTCATCGCTGCCTGAATTAGGCAATGAGAGAGAATGCCATTAGTGGAGAATATTTATAGTTTACCTTAGAATTAAGGAAATTTTTCATAAAATAAACTTTTTGAAGACTTAGATTCCTCTGGTGGAAATACCTCGGTCCTTACCTTCAAGCCCCTGGTTTGTGAACCAAGTGAGCTTTTCTAAAGGATAAAAGTCTCAGGTTTTGCATAGGCACCGACAGTGCACCTGACACCTGCACGTGGAGTTCGGAGGCCTGAGAAACCGCAGCACGGCCAGCCGAGGAGCAGCCAGGGAAGAGTGGTCTGAGTTTCAGCCTTTTCCGGGGTCTCCGCTGGGAGGCATGGTTGACCCCCCCCGGCCCAGATTGGGGTCCTCACAAGTGTACCGGCTTCCTTTGTTAAAGGCCTGAATTTATGCATACCCTCTAGTCTTGAGCAGAGGGTGGAGAGAGGCCTTGGCATGTAGCAGGACAACCCCTGGTTTCTGCCTCTCGCTACCTAACCAACTACAGGGTTGGATGGGCAGGGAGGAGTGTGGAGGGTTTTAATATCCAGGAATAGAAATATTGAGGAATAGTACTAACTTCAGTGCTTGAGGTGGGCTGTGTGCAACTTTGTGGAATCTGCCTCTTTAAAAATAAATGAGTGATGTCTCATAGAGCCTTTAAAAGAACCCTCTGGATTCCTTACTCCTCAGATCAAAATACAGGTCTGAGGGGCTGAAAAAGGAGGGGGGTGGGAAGGGAAATGGAAAAGTTCTTGGGAATATTAAGTAATGCGCAGGTTCATTTCAAATATAGAAGGAGTCTCCCTGAACCTCATACTACTTTAATCCCCACTGGAAACTGATTGACAGGTTTTCTGGTTAAGTAACCACGAGATTTCGTTCCGCACAGAGTCCTGTGTTTGAAATCCCACTTTACTCCTTGTACTTTGTGATGGCTGCTGGGGGGATTGATCAATATTAGAACGTAACGCATTTCTGACGGGCCTGCCTGATCAAAAAACAGGCCGAATCATGGGCATCAGGGACCAGGCTTTCCTGGGAAGCAAAGTCTGCTGGGTTACTCCACAATGGTGACAGGAGAGCTCATACAACTGGGGCACAGACACACTCGTGGGCGGAGCCTGGTGGCTCAGGGTGAGAAAGCACCATGCAGCCTCCTGATTGGCAAGTTTGAAAGATGCTGGGGGAGGTGGCTTTTGGCCCATGCAGAACTTGGTCAGTGGGGAGTGAGCATGGGAGGGAACTGCTTGAATTGGTTAGGTGCCATCTGGTACTCGGCCGGCCTACTGCCACCATTTAACTGGGGGTGGGGAGGGTGGGGCAGTTGTTTCCATTCTGAACCAGTGTACTTCTCAGAGCTCGCTCAGCTCATTTGCATGAACAGTGGTATGTTTTGGTGGGATGAGTAATATTCCCTCCTCTGACATCACACCTTCTCCTTCAGCTCCTGTAGCTTCTATGGAAACCTTACCTAGGGGAGGGCGTGCCTTCCTTCCCACTGAGACCCACAAGGTGGAACCCTGGAGGACAGTTTGTATCCTGCTATGGCTGAGCTGTACCACATGCCAGAGGGTGGACCAGACACTGACTCAGTGCTTTCAGACGACTGGGATGGAGTGATGCCTACAGGCCTGTGTGCACACGTCCCTGCGTGGGGGACAAATGGTGGGTGGCTGATGGTCATCACAACACCTACGGGATAAGCCTGAGACCCCATTTCCTGTAGTCTGAAAAGGCTCTCCCCAGATCTTGGACTGGCCCATGGTGGAGCTCTTCATGGTAACTGCCTGGGAAGAATGTGTGTACTCTGCACCCTGTGTACATTCTGCCATCACCCTGCCCCACCCTGGTCCAAGATCCACTGGGTGGTGACTTAATTAGGCAGCGGCCATCCTGGTTATCACACCAGCTCTGGGGTCCTAGCTCTCTCACCTGAAACCTCAAATGTCAGTGTATTTAGTCTGATTCCTTTTGAGGCACTGAAGGGGTGCACTGGCAGTGAATCCCAGTGGACAGTACTGTGTGGTGGGGGACCAGGCTCCACAACTGGTTGCGTAATTGAAGGGTAAATTAGGGACCTCTGATAAGGTGTGCCAAGCGCTCACCTCTTCTGACAGGCAGGCTCAAGAGAGAACAGATGTATTCTCACAGGCGTCTTTAATCTCAGGCATGCAAGCATGTCATACACAACAGGAGGGATGTGTTACAGGTGTACATGCAGCAGCAAGGGGACGTGCTGGGGACAGACCTAAGAGGAAGGGCACATATGTAACAAGATGCATGGGTTCTGGAGTTACAATGGCAGTTTAACCTTGGCTGTCCCTGCTCTGGCTTGGCCTTAAGTATCCTTGAGCTCTTCTCCAAGGCAGCAATCTATTATCCTTCCCAGAAGGGTGGTGGTGATGGTCTGATCACTTTTAATGGTTGGTTACCTTCCAGCATATAGCAGCAACCATGGGCTTTTGCAGCTTGAAGTTGGCTTTAGTATAGAGGTGGGGGCATCGTGGGGAACAACTTTAGGTAGGAGAATGTGAGTCATTGCCAACCCATGAATGAAGGTCTCCCTCCATGAGAGCCTCTACCTTCCAGACTCCTTAAAAATAGGAGCATAGAGAATCTGTTCGCACACACTCTCCCCAATTCTGTTTCCCACATGGTGGCCCTGAGCTACGTGAGTTTGCTCTGGGACTCCCAGCCCATTGGCGTGCACACGTGGGGAGGTTTGATGTGCTGTGCCCTGATCTTTGCAAAGGTTAAATATCCCTGGCTCTGGTCCACATGCGCTTCATTTTTTTGAGCAAAACACATGGGCCGGCCACTTGCGCTGACGTTCTAAAGAGAATGCTCCTAAAGGATTGGTGGCAAAGGTGCTGGCTGCCGTAGTTAGTCTGTCTGAAAGTTGAAATGAGGGAAATCTAAGGTCAGCTTCCATCAGAGGTGATTCAGATGCTCGGTGATGCCGTAAAACGAGGCAGAAGTGACCCTCGTGTGTTTTCCAGATGGTAATATCGTTATGAGTCGAGCTGCCTCTTTGTCCTACAGAGTAGCTGAAGGTGTTCTTAATGGGGTCATGGTTCCTTGTTGTGCTGCTAAGTACCAGTGTTCCTTATGGGGGGTTAAGCTGGATCCAAACTGGTGGGGAAATCCACTAGGGATAATGGATGTCTGTTCATTGGTAATGTGTATACCCAGAGGTGTCACTGCTTGAAGGTTCTAGAGAAAGCTCAGGGCCACAGGGCGGGGGGAAGTGGGAGGGAGTCAGCTGCCCTTGAAATTTCTCTAAATGCCTTTGGTAGCACCATGAATCTGGGGGTTCTCAAGACCGACAGGCTGAGAACAGTGTTGTTCATGGGCAATAGCAAAACCTCCGCCTCTGAGCCATGTGGGCCCTGTGGGTGAGGTGTGTGCAGCACACCGAAGCAATCTGGTCTTTCATTCCAAAGGCTGTCAGTGGCCATGGGGATGCATCCAGCTCAGAGGGTCTGTGTTCCCCGGGGAGCCAGGGCCAGATGCAGAGACTGATGAGCCACTAGTCTGTGCTCTGACCTGCCCGTCCATTCCCATGGGCCAACCTGCACCAGGAAGCCAGTCTCCTTGATCCCTTTCTAGGGTTTTCCAGTCTGCATGAACAGACAGCCCCGTCTTGAACTGCTGACCTTCCAGTTAGCAGCAGAGCATTTCAGCCTAACCCACTACCAAGCACAGTGGTGACTAATTAACATGTTCATAAGCCAAGTTTGGCAGTGGGTTTATTGGAGTGAGGAGACAGGAGAGGGATTGCAAGTGAAAGTGGGCAGGGATGAGATGAGCATAGTCTCTCGTGCACACAAACCCTTGGTTTTGTAAACAAAACAACCGCCCCCCCCCAATCTGACCCCCGAAGGCAGCCTCCAACCACTTTCTGGGTGTGGGCCATGCTGTCTCCATGTTTGTTCCATGTCCCCTTTCTCTAATTTCTGGATCCTCTGGGATCTTAACTGCGGCTGCTGCTTTGCTTGCATGGAATAAGCAGGGGATGGCGCTCAGCCACGTGCTTCAGGCTGTGCAATATTCAGGCCGTAGGCATACAGGGGGAATGGGTTTTTTGTTTTGTCTTTTTAAGGAAAAGTAAGACTAGCCCCCAAATCCCCCAATAAAGGAGAGATTGTAAACGTTTCCAAACTGACAGAAATGCTGGGCTACTCGTAATACATTCTGTACAGCCCAGGGCTCTGTGCTGTGATGCAGCGACACAGATTTTTTCAACACTTTCAGAGACATGGCGTGTGTGTGTGTGTGTGTGTGTGTGTGTGTGTGTGTGTCTCGGGAGGGGGGGGGGTGCTGTCCATCCCCCAATCTGAAGTTCCGCCATCCCTGAGCCAAGGGTTTGCAGACTTTGAAGATAAAAACGGTCCTGTTCTAAGCCATTTTATTATGGAGAGGCATAAAAATGAAAAGTGTAAACAAATAAGGCTTGAAATGAAACCAGGACCTTTTCACGGTCACTGTGTTCTCCTGCAGAGCCAGGTGCAGGTAACAAAAGCCGTGCAAGGCTCGAGAACTGAGCACAGCTGCAGAGGACCCTCGGCCCCGAGACTGTGGGAGTGGGGAAACCAGGACAGGTCAGAGACTGCAGCGCGGCTTCTGGGGTTAAGAGCCAGAAGGAACCATGTCCCAAAGGCAACCTAGGTCATCTTGCTTCTGCGAGAGCTCGGGCAGGAAGGAGATGTCACAGAAGGGGGGAAGGCTTTGATGGAAGCATGTGTGTGCTCAGCAAACCCCACCACCAAGAATGAAAGGTGTGGAGTGACGTTGAGGCAAATACCGTCTAGTTAACAGTAGTAAGGTGGAGACTCCGAATACACCCCGATGGAAAATATTATCACAAAGTGAGGATAAGGAGGGTCATGCTGGTCGATTGCATTTTGGGACAGAGCCATTAACTCTGAGACTTGTTATCAGTCACTTAGAGTTAGTGCTGTGACAGCCTTGAGGGTTAACTACCCTATAGCCGAGGCACCTAGTTTTACCACAAAAACCTGGAAAACAACTAACTCGAGTATAAGCCTAGGGTGGGAAATGTAGCAGCTATGGGTAAATTTCTAGATACCAATAAAATTATATTGAAATCAGTAGGTTACATGTTTTTGAAAGTGGAAAAGGGGGTCAACAAAAAAATGATAAGGTTTATCACCAATATCTTTGAAAGTACAAAAACCTTAGATAAATTACCCAGGCTAAAACACAAGAGTTAAAATCCTTCAAAACTGGACTCCTCATCTGTGTGTGCAAATAGAGATTCAGTTTTAGCTGGCGTGAAGTTATCAGCATAGACCTTGTCTCATCACTGAGTTTGCAGTCATCAGCTTCACAGCTGTCGTTCACATACAAAGCACTGTCTTCACTGCCATCCACAGCATTACGAAGGCCACGTTTCTTGAAAGTGTTGCACCATGTCGCCGGAATCTTTTCCCATGCATCATGAACTCCCTTGGCTATCAGTTCTATGTCGGGGGTTCATCAGCTTTTCTGCTTTTGTCGGGTTGGCCAGGTGACATCCATTCATGCCACATCCCTTGGCACACACTCTCTAAAAGCTTATTTAAACACCTCTAGGGACCACAATACAAATGTAAGTCCACCTAGAATAATAGCTGAGAGATAGGTAAGGTTTATTGTGCCAACCTGGCCGGTAAACACATCTGAGATTAATTGAAGGGGAGAGTGAGAAAATGGGTTGGTGTGAGCCTCGCCTTTCTGGTTCTGGGGGTCTCTTGCTCTCTGATGGTTGGACCAAGTGCAGCTGCCTTGAGAGTTTCCTGCTTCAGCCGGCAAGGCTTTGAAACATCCGAGAAGCCACATGGATATACTAGATGCAGCCCTGGGGGCTTGAGCAGCCCCGTGGAGACCCCTGCCAGTGCTGAGAAGCTTTACATGCTCACTGAAGTGGCTTTCCTCCTGCAATCAGCATCATTGCATGAGATTCAGGAGGACTTTGTAGATCAGTGTCGAACATAAGGGCGAATGTACTGAACGGGCTTGGACAGCACTGGGTTGAGATGCTTAATGTACACTTACACTTTATATAAAATTATATATACCTATATGTATGTAGTATCCTTTATATATATAGTTCTATATTTGTATGTTTCTGTGGATTTGTTTCTCTAGTATACCGAGACTACACAATGGCCAAAATAACTTGAAGACTGCCAATTGTTTTTTGGTCATCAGATGTGTGGGCTCTGAACATATCCCAAATTAGCAATGATGGCTTTCTCTTTAAGACTGCTCCTGGTCGTGTGCACTGGGATTTGTGGTGGGAATTTGGCCTTTTTAGGCAAGGTCTGTCTTTGAAACATAATGACAGGACACAGGTTGGTTCCATTACCCAACCATGACAGGGTCCAAGCCTTGAGTTCTGAGGGATGCGTGGACCATCTGAGGGAATGGTGATTCCCAGGAAGGGGATGAGAGTGGAGGCAGAATGTTGGAATACTGTGTGCAGGTAGGGAGAGCGCGTCTGGAAGACCTGGACCACATTAAGGATGAGCAGCATGCGGATCCAATGTTGGGATGACGCATTCTGATAAGCATCGGGGTAGAAGGTTCTGGTGGTCATACGGTATTTTTAAAATGAAATGTTTTTGGATGTCTTGACCCTTGGGGGGTTACATATCTATACTAGACAGACTTATCTAGAGTAGATCTAGACATAGGAGAACACTGAAAATGAATCTGAAGGGCTCACTTCTTGTACCAGGTCCTCTGAGGGGAAGCTAGGCAGATGGGGAAGACCATCCTCTGTCTGGTGCCATGTTTTTCTCTTTCCTGTCGCCCTCTGGATTTCTGCATTCCAAGCCCGTCTTTTTGATGGTCCTGACCAATGTACTACAGTTCCTTCCTTGGGGGCTGTTACTACTTCATTGGATAAGTTCCATGTGTTAAAATGAATGGGGGAGAGGGGCGTAGCAGGTTTTAACTCAGAACTATATCCTTCCCAACATAGACCTATTCATGAAGGATGAAAGTATTTTGAGTCCATACAGGTCTTCCAAAACATTGATAGCTTCGCACGTAACCGAAGGGCTCTTGGAAGACAATGATTTCTACCTTCTGAGCAGAGGTGGCAGGAGGGATGCTTTGGGCATTCGATCACACCTGACTTTGGTCGGAGGGGTCGTTGCCGTGAGGTTATCTATGTAAAGTAATGACCACCACGTGGGCCTCCTCGACTTTTCTGCTGTACACCTCACTTTGGGTTTCGATGGCATACCCTGAGTGTTTTGGGGGAGTACCTTAAATCTCCCTGGGGGTCAAATTATGTCAGTAATTTTGTACCCAACACGGTACATTGTTTTGCATAAAACTGGTTTTATGTTGTAGGCCTGTAAGTTTTAAGAAGTTACTCATTTTAATCTCTCTAGTAGATATTCCAGGTGTGATGAACTTTAATACACAGTTAACCTTTACCCTGAGCCACACTCGGGATTACCACCAGGGAGGTTAAAAGAAAAACTGCTTTCTAGGACTGCCGGTTCTCCATTACTAAAAGTCATGTCAACATCTTCAGTGTTGAGACGGTTGCGAGGTCGCTGGGAGCCAGTGGCAAGTCTGCACTTGTAATTCTCAGGCATCCCAAAGGGCAGCTTGGTGTGGAGGAATCTTCAAAGGGCAGCTTGGTGTGGAGTGATAAGCAGCTACTTAACCTCAGTCTCTAGAACCGTGAAAACCTGAGACAGGATGAAAATGACCATGGGCAGGCCCAAAATGAGGGCAAATGGGTCTTTCCGTCAATAATATGGCAGTTGGATTGCCCACCATGCAATGAGGACATCCCTGTGCCCTGCTCTCTGACGGCATGCAGGGGAGTGCATTCCCTGATGACCGATGTTGCATTCCCAATGGGATACAGATCCTTCAAACAGGAGGATGGAGAAGGCTGCCCCTAGACTGTGTGACTGCCTTACCTTTCCACATTGACGGCAACCTGAGTGTGTGCTGGCAGGATGCAGGAGAGACATTTGTTGCCACAGCAAAGACAGGACAAATCTCAGGGTTCCCTCCGCCTGACCCTTTCAATAGACCCCTTCCTTGCCTGAGAGGCAGCAGAAAGTCACTGCTGATTATTGATGAGGGTCAATGGCACCTTCCAGTGTGGGATGGTCTGGGCACTTATGGTGTCGGTGACCTAATTTTTTCACACACTATGCTGGTTAAGCTGTGGTCACAGGGGTCGTTGCCGTGAGGTTATCTTTGTAATGTAATGGCCACTTTTGCCTGCTCCTTGACATTTCTATTGTACCAACCTCACTTTGGTTCTCAATGGCATACCCTGAGGGGTTTTTTTCTGAGGGGGGGGATTACCCTTGAAAGAAAATCTGCTTTCCAGTACAGCCATTCTTCATCACTGAAAGTCAGGTCAACATCCTGAGAGTTGAGTTGGTTGGCAGGTGGCAGGGAGCCAGTGGCAAATCTGCACTTGCCATTCTCAGGCATCCCAAAGGGCAGCTTGGTGTGGAGGAATCTTCCACCTGGTAATCAGCTACTTAACCTCAGTCTCTAGAACTGTAAAAACCTGAGGCCAGATGAAAATGACCATGGGTGGTCCCACAATGAAGGTAAATGTGTGTTTCTGTCAATAATAGGGCAGTTTGTATTGCCCACCATGCAATGAGGACATCCCTGTGCCCTGCTCTCTGAAGGCATTCAGGGGGGAGGGTGCATTCCCTGATGACCGATGTTGCATTCCCGATGGGATACAGATCCTTCAAACAGGAGGATGGAGAAGGCTGCCCCTAGACTGTGACTACCTTACCTTTCCACATGATGGCAACCTGAGTGTCTGCTGGCAGGATGCAGGGGTGCATTTGTTGCCACAGCAAAGGCAGGGCAAATCTCAGGGTTCCATCCGTCTGACCCTTCTGATAGACCCCGTGCTTGCATGCGAGGCAGCAGAAAGTCAATGCTGATTATTGGTGAGGGTCAATGGCACCTTCCACTGTGGGATGGTCTGAGCACTTACGGTGTCAGTGACCTGATTTTTGCACACACTATGCTGGTTAGGCTGTGATCGCAGGGGTTGTTGCCATGAGGGTATCTCTGTAATGCAATGGCCGCCACTTGTGCCTGCTCCTGGGTATGTGCTCTCAGCTCAGTTTCACCTCGACTATGAACCCATCCCTCATCTCTGCACACAGAAAGGACCTCACAACACCAGTGCCTATTGTCCCTCAGCTTCCCCCAGGTGTGGACAGGTCATAACGGGTGACAGTGGTCTGCATGGGCGCTGGCCCCTCACACCGCTCTGGCGATGGCGGGAAGGCGGTGTAGTTGACTGGTGAAACATAGGGACAAAATGGGTAACTGGCTAGTCCTTCAGCATACCTTGCATTTCCCTGTCACCGCCTGGTCTGGCATGGAGGGCCTGTGATGCTCACAGAGTGGCCACCCAAGGAGGGTCATTAGTTCTCAGTGGAGCCAGAGAAGGAGGACACCAGGAATGTGAGGTGGAAGCTGCAGGAGGATGGGGACCGATTGGAGGGGGCTCAGTCTGCTCAGCTGTTACCCAATCCCCCCCATGGACAGTGTTTGGAGGGTCACATCCTGTCAGCCAAGCTGCCCCAGATCCAGACTGAGTGTGTGTATGTGCTTTGTGTTACTACTTGCTCTGCTGGGCAACAGTAGTAAGGGAGCAGCAGCACAGAAGCCTGAGACACCAGCCCATCTCCCTTGTAACCCTCGGGAGGCCTGGGCTCACAGACCCCCACCCTGAGAGGGAAACCACCAGACCTTCAGAGCCACAGCTGGAATAACAAGGAGCCTGGTGGCACAGTGGTTAAGGCGCTGACCTCTTCAGGAGAGCGATGGAGTGCAGACCCCTCTGGGCAGTTCTCTGTCCTACAGGGTCCCGGGGACAAAATGGCCTGCATGGCAGTGGGACGGGGGACCTGACAAACGTCCACTTCTCTCAGCTCACCAGACCCCTGCTTGCTGCTTCTGTTTCACACAGGCTGCGCTATCTCCCAGGCCTGTCCTGGCCCTGTACTCTGTCCTCCTGTCCCCAAAGGCCCTCGTTCCCAGCACAGATCACAAACCAGCTGGCTTCAGGTTTAGAGGGCGATTCGCTGTATGTATGTATGTATGTATGTATGTATGTATGTATGTATGTATGTGTGTGTTTACGGGTGGTGTAGGGTGTGTGCATATTCACGGGCTGAAACCATGCAGTCGTCTAAGGCCACACCTCAGTCATACACAACTTCCTACAGCATCCAGCTTCCTGGTCCTTGGAGATCAAGCCTCAGCCAGCCTGCTCCACCCATCACACACTTGAGGACCACTGCCAGTGACTCCACCCTCTCTGATGCACCGCCCCTGTGGCCCAGGGCCCCGCCCCTAATGAGCAAACCGGGCCCGCCCCGGAAATGACTTCTCATAAGCGGCTCCTTCAACCCCTTTAAAAGGTTGGCGCCCGACCTTCTGGCTGCAGAAGCGTCCTGGGAAGGAAAGGCAGAGGGCGTCTTCTGGAAAGAGGGTCTTAATCCAGGCGGGCTGTGGACCCGGCAGGGAAAGGGGGTGGCGGCTGCTGGCTGCGCGTGGGTGAGGGCTGGCGGCGGGGCAGGAGGGGCCGCGGCGCGCGGCTGCGGAGACGCGCCCTGCAGTTGGCGGAGCTTGCTTGGCTCACAGTCACACGGGGCAGTTTCTTGTTTTTTTTTTCCTTTAAAAGTGCGCTCTCGCCGAATAAAACACCTCAGCTTGAGATGAAGAACGCTTCCGGAACGCACTTTCAAAAAACTACGTAGCTAACAGAGAAATAGGACCTGGAAGCAGCTTTAGTCCGTGAAAGAAAGCTGGGGCGGGGCCGGGGAGGGCAACTCAAAGGCCTGGGAGGGAGGAATGGCTGTGGTGGGGTGGGGAAGAAGCGCGTTCTCCTGTGTGGATACTTGGAGCGCATGTCACCAGGTCTCCTTCGACCGAGTGGTGTTAGTTTACCTTGTGCTTAGGCCGGACAAGAACAACTGAGGCGTGAGATTGGAAGAATGAAGAGTTTATTTAAAAACCCTGCTCAGGGACCAGCCGCCTAAAGAAAGAGGGTGGCCGGCTGGCCTGCCTTGTTTGCTCAGACTTTAGTTTGTAAAGGGTCGAATCGAACAATGAGCCGTGCTAGCAAGCTGGTAAAGAAGCAGATCTTGCAGTTGGGCAGTTAAGCCCAATTTCCTGGTGCCGGGCGGCCTGCTGCTAGTTCCAAGAACAAGGGGTTACTTGGTTTTTCTGACTGTTCTAAGGCCTGTGGTCGCACGTAGGGTTTGGTGCAGCATGTTTAATACAAAATGGCTTTACTTAGGCCAAGCAAGTACCCTTGCCCCTCCTGCAAGGGGGGGGGGGAATGCTGCTGGACACGGCCATGGCCAGCAATGGAAATGGTTTTCACAGCTTGTGACCTTTTGGGCCTGCTGCTTGCTGTCTACTACCATGCAGATTTCTTAAGGGTTATTGCACTGTAGGGGTTCCCAGTAGGAGGGGAAGCAGTGGGACGCAGCAAGTAGGGCTGTCTGCCTGCCTGGCATCCAAGACTGAAGATAAACTCAATGTTGTAGTTCAAAGAACACTTGATGAGGCTGTCCGGACAGCAGTATGTTTGCATGCACTGGCTCAGGCCCCCTTCATCCCAAGACAGAAGGACACTGCTGGTGCCCACAGCAAGGAACCATGCTGATGGGTGATGCAAACCAGCGTCTGCTTATAACACTGAAGATGAACAGCTGGTTCTCCCATGCCCTCGCTGCCTCTAGACAGGTCTGAGGGTGATGTCTCCTTGCTTTCCTGAAGGAAACCCTCGCCTGGGTGATCCCACCATATTGAGATCCGTCCCTTCCGGTGTTGACTGGGGCTTGGGAACAAACTGTAAAGGACGTGGGCTGCAGTGCGGGCTGGGGGATCAGGCTTCCCAGTGACTCTCCTAGGACAGTCCTTGCTTACTCAAGAGCCAGGTGCATGAGGATGGAGTTGAAATTCCTAGGAGCCAGTTCTTGGCCATTCCTCTCCCCATAGGCAGTTCTGTGGGTGATAAGCTGCTTCAGAATGTGCCCCTCGGGATCTTGTGTCCTTCATGGGAAACAAACTCTTTGTGGGGGGATCTCTTTCCCTGACCCTTTTGAGCTCTTCCTTAAAATGAACTCTGGCCCTGGGAATCCCCCTGGGAGAGGCTGCTTTGATTAGGACCTTTCTCTCTGGATTGTGTTGGTCAAACAAGGCTTTGTCTTTGTGATTTCCCTCCCCTCAATTGAGCTTCATTGTTTTCCATCTTGCTTAAAAAGGCTCCTGGGCAAAGATGAGCACTTTTAGCTCCCAGGTGTCCTTGCTGTGCTCTTGGGGAACCCCTGCTGAACCCAAACCCTGCCGACTCTGAGCTGCAGCGGTTTGTGTACAAGTGCACGCAGGCCCTAGTCTTGGACCAATTGGACTTTCCAGGTTTTTCCCTGGAGGTTGGTGTTCCTCATAAATCTTTAAAATGTGAGCTCAATCTAGAAACTGCCCTATGTGGGGCAGCATCCCTGTAATAAACTTATTGCGAAGCTTATATGGTGTGGGAAGATGACTATTTTTGTTGGGATATTAGCCCAATCTTGGATCCCTCTCCCAGGGCAGTTTTTAAGTGTGCACGCTAGTGAGTCAGTGTATTGACAGCACTTCTGCAGCTCGACCCCTCTAAAATACATGGGAGCAATGCCAAGAGTAGAACTGGAACCACCCCGTCTCCAGCAACCTCCTTGTTTGGACCCCGAGGTGTCTCCCCCATCCCAGTTGTGAAAGTACCCTCTGAAACAGCTAAAGACCAAGACTTAATAAGACTGACAGTAAATGGTTTAAAATTTTTTGCACATCAGCTTTTGTTGACTTGGAAGCTTTGTTAGATGTCTCCGAGGAGATACACTTTGGTCCTTGGCTACTTGCATAAAAGAAATCTCGTTGAAGCCATGTTTGTGATCCAAGTGAGTTTTATGAAAGAAGATATTTCAGTTTTACATAGGCACCCTCAGGGCCCCTCATCCCAACCCCCTGCCTGAACACGACTCACAAAAGTCATGTGTGCTCTAGGATCCTACCCTTTTCAGTTATCCAGCGGCGACGCGTGGTTGATGACCCCATTGACTGAATTGAATTCACCTGGCCTAGGCTGGCCAATCCAGGTGCAGTACACCCACTCAGGTGTACCTCCGCCTCCTGGCCAGAAGCCTGAACCTTTGAGCTTGTGTAATGGATGCCCCAGTCCCTAAGCTAGGCTATCTAACACTCCCAGCTGGATATGGGTGACAGAGACCTGAAATTGTCCTATCTTGGCAGGGTCTGGTGAGTTCTTTATGCGTTAGAATCCAGCCAAGAACAACTCCACCATGTAGGTTTGAATGGCAAAGACCATGCGTGACTGCGAAAAAAGTTTTAAAACTGCAAAAGCATGGTCTGAAACAGACAATTAGAGTTATTAGACATAAAAGGTCCTAGGAGTATATGAGGGCAGGGTTCGTTGTCTAGAGAACGAAAAGCAGGACACGTGGATAGATTTATACAGCCAGAAGTAATAGGATGGCTAATTAGTCCACAGAGCAGGACAGCGGGTTCAAGTCACTTGCATGGAGCATTGCTGGGCCTTGCTGGGCATCTCAGTTCCAACGTCAAGGAAGCAGAGCAGATTCCTTCCTTGGCTTGGTGAGCATCCCCCGTCTTGTCCCTTGTTCTTGACTGGTCTGACTTGTGCGCTGCCTTAGCTAGTTCTCTGCCTCAGCAGGCAAGGTCACTTCCTGTGAGACATCCCTGAGGAGAAGCCACATGGACGTATCCTGATGCACTCGAGGGTGCTGGAGAAGCCACGTGGAGACCCCTGCCAGTGTTGAGATGCTTACATGGTTACTGATCGGGATTTCTTCCTGCAGTTGGTATCATTGTGTGGTGTGTTTTGTGCACTTGAGGAGGACTCTAGATCAATGTCCTGCATATGGGCTAATGTACGACTTAAGGACTTGGGCAGCATTGGGTTGGGAGGCTTTCTTAATGTATTTACCCTTACATAAAACTCTTCTAAAATAGGGGTTTCTGTGGATTTGTTTCTCAAGTCAACCCCAAGACCAGTTCATCCTTTCTTGTTTATAAGAAGCCCTGGTCTGCCTGCTACTTAAAACGTGTTGACCCCTCAAACAATTTCAGGGGGAGATGACTAAACTTTCTGGCTTGGGAGCTACTGATAACCTTTCCTGGTGGGAATACGGCAAACGTGGGATGACTGGTGTTTATTGTCTGCTCTCATGGAGCTCCATGTGGTGCCCACCACTGTCCACAGCTAACCTTGCAAAGAATGAGCTGATTCTTGCCTTGTAGTGACCTAGAGCTGACCTTTGAGGCAGGCATGTCCTGACATGCCATTGAGTCGGCTCTGACCCCTAGGGAATCTCAAGGGCAACAGAACAGAAATGCTGCACATTTCCTGTGCCAAACTCACATGTTCCTTTTTGGAACAGGCTGGAAAATGATGAGCCATGGTGACTCAGGGTTACATACTGGGTTTCTTTACTCCAATTTGAGTAGTTCAAAACTACAAGCAGGCTAGTCCCTACAGCACAGTAGGCTTCTCCCATAGAGTTGTTTACGGTTTAGGATTCCTATTGGAGCCAGTTCTATTCTGCCCTTCCCTATGGTGGTCTCTCGCCTATGAGTTGGAACAGACAATGGGAGGATGCTAGTAGGGGTAGGTGCCGTGTGCAGTCAATCCCAAGCTGGATCCTGCTTGAAACGGGATCCTGGTATCAGAAGGCAGGACTCACAGCAGGTCTTGCATATGCTTGCCTGTGGTGGTTGGCAGCAGGACTGCCTTTTTATTCAGTGGCCTATGGATGGGCCTGGGCTAACTGAAAACAAAGGTAGGGTGAGGTGAAGGTCTAGAGTTTGAGAACTCACCTTGGCCCATTTGTCCCAGGACGCTAGTTTTCAGACTTCTGTGGTCTATATAGACACCTTGGTGTGCTTGCTTGGTCTTTATCATGGATGATTGGGCAAGGGTCCCCAGAGGGAGGCGTGGGGTTTGCCTCTATCCCAGTGGTGAAAGCTGATCAGTAAGGGATCACCGGGAGGAATGGGAGAGACCCAGTTTTTAGTTTTCCCGTGTATGTGGGGATGCAACCTTCTAGCAACGCTTCTGGGTACAATGAAGACCCAAAGAATCATCAGCCTTTGAATCAATTCTGATCCATGGCGAACCCTGTGTTTCCAAGTCAATTTTCAGGTGAATGGAAATATTGTGGCATCAATGCCGACACAAAAATTGTGACCCTTACAGGCGGGTGGAAGTGCTCGTGTGCATTTGTGGAAATGCTGAACAGGAGTGAATCACCACTGTGGCCACTTCCCTGGGGCCCCCGTGTTAAACTTTTGACTTCATTGATTGCACAGCTTCATTAGCTCCGTATGGGGAATAGAAAGCCTTCTGTTGGGGACTAGGGCTTTTGAACTACCCCTACCTACCTTGTCCTTAGCAGCCCGAAAACTAACAGCCCAACCTTAATTCCCACGACTTGAACAAGGCTTCTCTGAATTCATTTGGTTCAAACCAGGTGTGTATATTAGCAAATGTGAAACGGATGAATTGGATCTGCAGCAAAGCCAGTGGCAGGGGTGGGACTTTTGAGGTATGTTGATTTCGGGGTTAACCCTGTGGTCCAACCATGTGCCTGACAGTGCCTGCAGCCACTATCCCATTGAGCACAAGCTAAACCTCAACTCTAGCCTCTTCTGTTACAAGCACTTAAACTAGACAAAGCAAACTGGGTGGTGTCATTTAGTTGATTGTGACTCAGCAATGTTCTAGGACATACTTAGATCGGCTCTTGTGTATTTCTGAAATGAAATACTGCAGGGAGGAGGGTGGGAGAGCTGTGGTGTCCTGATGATATGTCAACCTCCTGGTCCTTTCTACCCAGGAACAACTAATGGCTTATCTGGGCAGTGAAGTCACTTGTTCTTACACATGCTGGACACCCCCCTGGCTGAAGCTGTGTCGGGTCCCTGAGACCAAGTTGGGCTGTGCATGTCCTCCCAGGCAAGCGGCTGGCTCTGAGTTGTTTGCTTGTTTTGCTGTGAATCTGCTCATGTTAGGGTGGGTCCCAATCCTGCCCATGAGATTGGCTCCAGCAAAAGTGGTGTGGCTTACCCCTGGGTCTTTGGGTTTGACCCATTATGCATGGCCTGTGATGGGCATGCCAGGAAAGCACCGTGGTGGGTCACCAAGGGCCCACCGAGGTGGATTTTTTTGTGTGCCGAGAGAACTGAGCTCTAAGTACTTCTCATCCTTGATCTCCAGTTAGCCCTGGACTTGGCAGTTTTTCCTCCTTTCCCTTTCCACCCCCCCCCCTTATTTGGCTGCATTTCCTTGATATATGGGGGGTGGTCTTCACGGCCCTCTGGACTTGAGATCAGGGAGGCTAGGTGATGGGAAGACACGAAGACAAGTCCCAGTAGATGAATTTGTCCTTGAGGCCCTGCTGTGTGTCGCTAGGATGAAAAACTAAGCTCTGGGACATCTCGATCTGAAGTGGCTTTGAAAGGGCTGTGCTGCCTCTAGGTGGGATCCAGAGTTAGTCTGGGCCATGGAGGCAGACTTGCCTAGCACCCTCAGTCTGAGCAGAGAAAGCTTCCGTGTCAGGAGAGGTGAGGGTAAAGCACAGCTTGGACCCCTGAAAATCCCCACCCCCAGCGTGCTGTTGTGGCGCACACATGTTGGCCATGCCTTGAGAGAGGCTGTTCTTGCTGGGGTCGTTCTGTTACAGGTGTTCTGGCCTGGCAGACCCTTTTTGTCTTTGGAAATGAAGGCCTGTATTGGGCATATTTCCCCCAAAAGTCTGGTTTGGTTGCATTTGCTGGGGAACAAAACCCATAGCTTGTATGTACCGAGCACGTTCAGCCACAAATAGATCTGCTTGGTCTTTATTTGCCCTCGCCCCTTACCCACACCCTCAGCACCCTGTGTGTGCATATTGCTCATTTTCAAAACAAGCCATAATTTTTGAATACCTGTGGCTGATCCACTCTCCCACACGTGTTCGCATTGAACTGGTCTTAGGCGCTTAGTCTTCTCCCCTATTACTGTCTGGGACACTGTCAACGTCAAGTTGTCAGATTTATCCAAATTAACAGGCGCTCCAACATCTGCGATGGTCTGAGTTTGTTTTGCGATTCCTGGTTTCAGACCTTTGGCTTCATCAGCCATGTCCTTTGATCCTGTAAGTTGATTATGTCGACTTGGCCATGTTGTAGTGTGGCACCAAATTGGGCAAACAGAACTGCTTGAAATTCCTCAAGGAGTTTTTCTTTTTTAACTCTTTGGATATGGCAGAAAAACTTGGTGGGTCTTAACTTTAGTCATCTTCAGAAACCTGAATGGTCCTAGGAGTTTGGGTTAGGCAGGATTCTGTAGAGAAACAACCAGGAAACTTGAATATGTTGATAAAGCGAGAAGCAATATAATAGCTACTTAATCAGGGCAGTAAAGCGGGTTTAGTTCCACTCATTTGCGTGGAATAGTTAACATACTGGAATTTCTTCAACTCAAGTCCCTTTGGCTGTCAGGTCCAAGGTGAAGGAAGCAGAGACCAGAGTCTGCCTACAGGAAGCAAATGGCAGAGTGGTAAATACCAACAGTCAATAGCTCCGTAGCTTAGGAAGCACAGGCCTGGGTGAGGGATATCCAGTGAACACAGCAGTGCAAGGTGACAATGCATTAGCCTCAAGCTCAAGTGATGTGTATGGACCAGCAGTGTGGCGAAGCAAGTCTCAGAGGAGCCTCAAGCTCTAGCAACATGATCAGCAGGTTGCCTGGGCCCGCGGGCAGTGTAGCTCACAGTTGAGGCAGAGAACTAGCTAAAGCAGCAGCACCCTTCGATCACCAGAGAGCAGGAGAGGGAGGTGGCCGGGCCTCTCAGAGCCCTGTAACCAAATCGTAACCTGATAAACCCCAAATGTTCTCGTCACAATAAAACATCACAGAGTGGCAGAGAACCCACGATGAGACATACAGTAAAGGATTCTCCAGTGACTATACCAGAATAGTGATTCATTGAGAATGGAAGTTTTAGTGGTATATACAAGGTAGTTTGGTAGGCAACAGATTAGAAGGAATGAAAAATCCAATTTTCTCACGGGAAAATAAGGCACCTATCAACTGAGATCTTCAGTCTACTCCCAGAAGGCATCATAGCTGTTTTCAGGAGGGTGGAACCCGGTAATCTCATTTGGAGTGCACTCAGGGAAAGGTGTGAAACCATAATCTGCTTAAGAATTGTTTAGCAAGTGTTTGGAAACACTCTGCCCCTGCTGTAGATGGGCAGGTTTTTCCCACGAGGGTGGAAGTTTGGGCAGTGTAAGTTGACTTGTTCTTTCGGTTTGGGTACATGTAATGACTCCTGACAGAGGAGCTTGCCCCTTATCGGGGAGGAGTGAACAGTCATTTGAGCCCAGCATGATGGGAGATGCAGGTGTGGGTCCTTCCTCCCAGGCAGGCAGTCAGTCTTCTGGAGGGGTGGTGGTGTCCTGTACTATATTGCTGCTGAGAGTCAACTAGAAATGGATGTTTCTTGCAGGAAATAAAGACAAAGTAATAGCAGCAGGTCCCTAAAGGTGGCAGTTCACCACACAGGCCCTGAGCCAAAGCTGATGGCCCACTTGGAGGATGGTTCTCACCCTCCAGGCTGCAGAAACTGGCTCTCAGGTCAGGTGGTGATCCTTTTTAATTCCTACAGACACATGTACTTCATTTATTCCTTGAGAAATAAGATGTTTTTGAGGCAGGTGCTTGTTGACCTATTACCCTTCTCTGATACTTAAGGTTTATTGTGCCAACATGGCCAATGAACACTGGTGAGATTAATTGAAGGGCTGTTTATTTGAGCAAAAATAAAAGGCTGGATGAGCGTCCCCCATCTTGTCTCTTGTTCTTGACTGGTCTAGTTTTCTGCCTCAGCAGGCAAGGCTCACTTCCTGTGTGATGTTCCTGAGGAGAAGCCACATGGACCTATCCTGATGCACTTCTGGGTGCAGGAGAAGCTGCCTGGAGACCTCTGCCAGTATTGAGGCAGCTTTGTAGATCAGTGTGAGGCATATATATGGGCTAATGTCTGACTTCTGGGTTTAGGCAACACTGGGTTGGGATCCTATCTTAATGTACCCTCACCCTTTATATAAAACTCTTTTAAAATTGGCCCTGCTGCGTGTCGCTGGGATGAAAAATTAAGCTGGGATATCTCGATCTGAAGTGGCTTTGAAAGGGCTGTGCTGCCTCTAGGTGGGATCCAGAGTTAGTCTGGGCCATGGAGGCAGACTTGCCTAGCACCCTCAGTCTGAGCAGAGAAAGCTTCCGTGTCAGGAGAGGTGAGGGTAAGGCACAGCTTGGACCCCTGAAAATCCCCACCCCCAGCCTGCTGTTGTGGTGCACACGTGTTGGCCATGCCTTTAGAGAGGCCGTTCTTGCTGGGGTCGTTTTGTTACAGGTGTTGTAGCTTAGCGCAAACCCTTTCTGTCTTTTGATATGAAGACCTTATTGGGCATATTTCCCCCAAAAGTCTGGTTTGCTTGCAATTGTTGGGGAACAAAGCCCTCACCTTCCGTGTACTGAGCACGTTCAGCCACAAATAGATCTACTTGGTCCTTTGTCCTCGCCCCTCACCCACGACCTCAGCACCTGTGGGTGGCTGCTGCTTGTTTTCAAAACAAGGCGCAGTTTTTGAACATCAGTGGCTGATCCACACTTACTCCCACATGTGTTCTCATTGAACAGGTCTTCAGGCTCTAAGGCTTCTCCCCTATCACTGTCGGGGACACTGTCACCATCGAGTTGTCAGATTGATCCAAATTAACGGGCTCCCAACATCTGCGATGGTCTGAGTTCTTTGTTTCGTGGTCTGTGGTTTCACACCTGTGGCTTCATCAGCCACTGTCTGTAATCCTGTAAGTGGATTATGTGGACTTGGCCATGTTGTTCTGTGGCACCAAATTGGGAAAATAACCACCTGCTTGAAATTCCTCAAGGAGTGTTTTAAACTGTGTCTTGCACATTTCCTCAGTTTTACTGCTGGTTTTAATGCTGGTATCAGTTTACCTGCTTTGGTCCGTGGACATCTTTCACAAAACACACAAGCCAAAACCACAGCGAGGAGTGTTTTACACCCCAGTACAAGCACAATCTGGTTGGAGTGGGTGATGAAGCAAGTCACACATCTGGGGTGAGACTGAACACGTGACACGGGTTCAAAACTGACCAGGCAGACTGCCGCCGATCCTGTGACACTGCAAGTTTATCCTTTTTGCATATGCCAGGAAAAATTGGTGGGTCTTAACTTTGGACATCCTCAGAATGGTGGGGGCAAGCATGGGTATAGATTCCCAAGTCTCTCACACTAGTGTTTCAGAAGGAGTCCTGGGAGATCCTTGATGTGCAAAATGTTCTAAGTTTAAGAAATACCTCTGTCATTGGGCTGACCTGCTTTGAGAGGGCCTAACTTTGATCCCCGGTCCCTTGTGCATTTCTGGAGCCCCTGAAGGCACAGCTCCAGGGGCTCTTTGCCTTGCGTTGCTGCATCCATGATGTCCTTCCCCCACCGCCCAGGCCATGGAGAGCGGAGTACTTGTTGCTCCTTCATTTCCTGCCTCTCCCAGCTTGGTGTCTGGGTGACAGCAGCATGGCCTCTGACAGATGGACTCTGAGGTCTTGCAGACAAGGGACAGAGCAAGACCTTGAATGAATAGATATATGGAAGGGGTAGGGAAGGTGAGGTTTGTGGGGAAGAGGCTGAGAGCTGGATGGAGGAAGGTCAGAGCTGGCCCTTCAGAGTCAGAATTGCTGATTTAAAGCAAGGTGTAGAAACCATGAGAGCCCCTAGTTCAGAAAGGAAGAGAAAACTGGGTTTAATAGAGACCTACTTAGAAACTAAAACCGAGTGTGGCGAGGAAAGAGTTAAAGGGCTCTGTTGCCACAGATGTTTCTCTAGCTGCTGGAGCCTGCAGGGAAGGGGACAGCTGGCAGAGACCAGGCCTGGAAGAAGGTGTGATACCTGGAGGAGCCCCAGGCCTTTCAGGGAGCCAGCAGGGCTGAGAGGAAAGACAAGAGAAAGAAACTTGTCCATAGTATTTGTTTTTAGTATAAAATTTGTGGACGTGATGCATCTTTATGGTTGGTGCCCTGAGCTCCCCTGGGCTGGGGCACCAGGTCTGAGAGCTGTCATGACTGAGGTGGGCAGGTGGGCTGAGGAAGCTTGTAAAGAGAAGATCATGTCTGCTATTGTCTGCAGGAATGCTGCCACTGGGCCTGAGATCCCTGCCTTTGAATAATATGGAAAATAGCCAAAGATGTCTTCCTAGTTACATCCAGCTGGACATGGGTCAGGGAAACCTAAAATTCCCCTTTCTTGGCAGGGTCACCGGAGTCTTTTGAGTTGGAATCCAGCCCCATGTAGGTCTGATTGACAAAGACAGGTATGACTGCGAAAAGTTTTAAAATGGCAATAATGTGCAGCTGGAAACACAGAATTATCCATATGAACCTGAAAAGTCCCAGGGGTTTGTGTTAGGCAGGGTTCTCTAGAGATGCGTAATCCACAGAGCAGTACAGATGGTTCAGTTCCACTCGCTGGCATGGAAGAGTTAATAATACTGGAATTCCTTCAACTCAATTCCCTTTGGCTGTCAGGTCCAAAGTGAAGGAAGCAGAGACCAGAGTCTGCCTACAGGAAGCAAATGGCAGAGTGGTGCACCAACAGTCAGTAGCTCCGTAGCTTAGGAAGCACAGGCCTGGGTGGGATATCCAATGAACACAGCAGTGCAAGGTGACAGAAGGCACCAGCCTCAAACTCAAGCGATGTGAATGGACCAGCAGCGTGACGAAGCAAGTCTAAGAAGAGTCCCAAGCTCTAGCAACATGATCCACGGATTGGTTTGGTCCACGGGCAGTGTAGCTCACAGTTGAGGCAGGGAACTGGCTAAAGCAGCAGCACCCTTGGACCACCAGAGAGCAAGAGGAGAAAGGAGGTGGGCCTCGTAGAGCGATTTATCACTTTGTCCTGCAATCAAATGGCAACTTGATTAATCACACATGTTCTCTTGGCCAGGTTGGCACAATAAAACTTAACACAGAGTGGCAGAACCCACAGGAGACTGCCTGACACACCATAAGGGTTTTCCAGAGACTTTACTGGAATAGTGACTCATTGGGTCAGCAAACATGGGAGTTTCAGTGGTATAAGAGGTGGTTTGCTAGGCAACAGATTAGAAGGAATGTGAAAGTTCCAGTTTCCTCACAGGAAAATATCATAAAGGCACCGATCACCCGAGGTCTTCAGTCCACTCCCAAAAGGCGTCATGGCTGTTGCCAGGAGGGTAGAGCCACGAGGATATCTGCACTGAAGGAAGGTGTGGAACCTGCCCTGCAGAAGTGTGGGTATCTGTTTCCTCCAGAATCTAGAACGGTTGAAGAGAGAATCTGAGCTTTGCTGGCCCTAGTGTTTGGGGGGCATAGGAATTCACACAAAGATTGGTTAATTTCCTCCTTAGATGGATTAGATGCGGATGGAAGTCTAGGACGGAAAGGGTTGATCACAAAAAGGCAGTACCAGTTGGGTTTTCCTGACGTTTTCCTGCTGTTGAAAGGGGGTGTATAGTTCAGAGGACCTGCGTAATCCTTCCCTTTTAGGTGCTAGGGGGTGACCAGGCTGGCTTTGATTTTAGTAATACTTGTAGCCCTGGAGAGACGGAAAAATGTACCTCATCGGTGGCTTAGCGTTTAGCTGAGTACGTGTTTGCTTGTGTTCCGAGAAAGGGTCTACTTTACCAGAGGTATGGGAGGCATGAGTCTTACACACTGTTAGTCTGGGTTCAATAGAGAAACAAATAGATACACTACTGGGTATAAGCTTCATGTCAGTTATTCCATAATTGGATGTGAGGAAACATCCCAGTCCAGATCAAGTCCATAAGTCTGATAATTGCCCGTATGTGTGATACCAATCTATCGATTGCTTCATACTCAAGACACATGCTGTCGAGTGCAGGATGATCAAAGGTTAGTGCTTTGAAAGGCTTGGGGATTCAGTGGCGAAGGAATTATCCTGGCATTGGCATGGGTTTCATGCAGGTTGAGTGGGACCTAGCCGTCCTAGGGCAGGGTAGACACAGGTGAAAATGCTGTTCCTCCCACATGTCTCCACTCCCACCCCCAACTGCTGGTTAGGGTGAGTTCAGCTTT
Source organism: Tenrec ecaudatus (assembly GCF_050624435.1). Classification (NCBI taxonomy): domain Eukaryota; kingdom Metazoa; phylum Chordata; class Mammalia; order Afrosoricida; family Tenrecidae; genus Tenrec; species Tenrec ecaudatus. The sequence continues at coordinate 214,842,048 of NC_134532.1, read as the reverse complement.
AAGTGATGTGAAGTCATTACGGGCTCAGAGCAGCCTTAGGGATAATCGTTCTTATTAAGGGTGGACACTATAGCCCCAACAGTGGGCTTAAAATTCTTGATAGGGTGACACAGGACAGTGGTGGTTCCATCTGGTCAGATCTCCCTCTTTTGAGGTGCCCCTCTACCAAGCGTGATGTCCCTTCCACATGACTGGAGTCTCCCCTGATAACATGTGCTTCATCCATTGGTTCCAGTTGTCTGAAGTTGATGACTGGGTTCTGTCCCATCAGCAAATGAAAAGACCTTTCCAGGCAAGTCATGGAGTGTCTGCCAACCTGAGACGAAGCCTGGTGGCATAGTGGTTGTGCTTGGAGCTGCTTACAGCATGGCAGCCCGTCCAAAACCATCACGAGCTGCTGCTTTGGTGGAAGGTGGGGCTTTTTGACCCCTGTCACCCACAAGGAAGCTAGGCTCTGTAACCCACCGTGACATACTCTGCCCTGAGGGGTCGCTGTGAGTTGGCATTGGACAGGATGGCGTGAGTAGCTTTTCTTTTGGCCAATATGTGTGGGCGGGTAGGGGGCTCATCTGACACATCCAACTGATACTCATTAGGAATGCAGTACCTGACAATGATCTGATGCTATTTAAAAGGTTTGCAGTGGTTACTTTGGCTGATGCAGACAGACTGTTTGGACAGCCTGTTGGTTTTGGTGTTGCCTCCAAACCAAATGTTAGGCTTAGTTTTTGATACACAAACTGAGTTGTGCCAACACAACTATTACCCTGTTTATAGGGTTTCCGCAGACCTTGGATTAGGAGGCAACATTGATTGCTCAGGGGCCTGGGCATACTGAGGTGTAGTTTATGCATGCATTGAGTTTTAGGGGGGGCACACCAGATGCCTGAGGGTGTGGGACACTCACCTTGAAGGTGGGTAGGGAGGGGTCAGCCAGCTGGAAGATTACTGTGGCAAAACCACTGGGAGTGGTGGGTCGGAGAAGTGAGGTTCTGGAGCTTGCAGTGGTTGTCGAAGTTCACAATAACAGGACATCCCCATGTTGTTTGTGAGGTCAGTTTTCTCATGGGCCCCATGCCACCTGGTTACCTGCACCTTGGCCGTGGCTTTCTCTCTCGGGTCAGACCTTCTCTGTGGCTCGCTTTTGTTCAAATAGCTTAAGGTCCCCGTGTGCTGGCCACTATGCAGCTTGGTGTCCTCATGGTGCCCCTGTGCCACTCCCACCCCCAAATCATAAGTCACTACAAAGCTGAGCTGGCTCCACTTCTGATGCTGGCCGCTCTTGCATGCGGTCCTTTGCTCTGTTGGGCTGAAGGGTTCCATGCAGTGGCTGTAACAGCTGTCAGGAAGTACCACGCCTGCAATGGGAACCTTTAGCGTTTTCACACTGACAGGAAAGGAAAGAACTGAGTGAAGAAATGCAAATGGAGGGTTCGTGGCTTCAGGCCCCTGCCCCTCACACTTGGCTCTCAAATGAAGAAACCTGTGCCAGGACAGCCTGGAGACAATCACATGTCCAGGTGTCTGCAGGCAAGCAGAAAGTCCCGCTGAGGCTGCAGACACTTAAGCTGCAAACCTGAGCCTGATAGGAGCCCCCCCCCACTCCCTTTCAAATGCCCTTGATACATCAGGGTTAGCAGGGAAACCAGGATGTTTCCACTTGAATCTCTGGCGTGGGCTCCGAATTGGTACAATGGGACATTGTCTGTGTCCTTACGGGATAGGATGGTGGGCCTGGTGTTCAGGACATGTAATGACTCCTGACAGGAGCTTGCCCCTTCTCTGGGAGGAGAGAATAGTCATTTGAGCCCAGCATGATGGGAGATACAGGTGTGGGCCCCTCTCAGGCAGGCAGTCTTCCCTGGGGTGGTGGTGTCCTGTACTGTATTGCTGCTGAGAGTCAACTAGAAACTAGAAATGGATGGTTCTTGCAGGAAATAAAGAAACCAGAACCAGGTTCACCACACAGACCCCGAGCCAAAGCTGATGGCTCACTTGGAGGATGGTTCTCACCCTCCAGGCTGCAGAAACTGGTGACTCTCAGGCCAGGTGGTGATTCTTTTTAATTCCTACGGACACATGAACTTCCTTGATTCATCGAGGAAAAAGACATTTTTGAGGAAGATGCCTGTTGACCTATTACCCATCTGTGATAGTTAAGGTTTATTGTACCAACATGGCCAATGAACACTGGTGAGATTAATTGAAGGGCCGTTTATTTGAAGAGCAAAAATAAATGGGTTGGTGAGCGTCCCCCATCTTGTCTCTTGTTCTTGACTGGTCTAGTTTTCTGCCTCAGCAGGCAAGGCTCACTTCCTGTGAGATGTCCCCGAGGAGAAGCCACATGGACCTATCCTGATGCACTCCAGAGTGCTGGAGAAGCCACGTGGAGACCCCTGCCAGTGTTGAGATGCTTACATGGTTACTGATTCGGCTGCTTTCCTGCAGCCGGCGTCATTGCAGTGTGTTTTGTGAGCTTGAGGAAGACACTGTAGATCAATGTCCTGCATATGGGCTGATGTTGGACTTACAGCACTGGGTTGGGACGCTTTCTTAATGTACTTAACCATATATAAAACTCTTCTAAAATAGGGGTTTCTATGGATTTGTTTCTCAAGTCAACCCCAAGAGCAGTTCACCATCCTTTTTTGCTTTTAAGAAGGTCTGGTCTGCCTGCTACTTAAAACGTGTTGACCCTTCAAACAATTTCAGGGGAGATGACTAAACTTTCTAGCTTGGGAGCTACTGATCTGATACCTTTCCAGGTGGGGGTGGAAGACTGCAAACGTGGGGTGAGGGTGGTGTTTAGTCTTACCTCTCATGTAACACCATGTGGTGCCCACCACTGTCCACAGTAACCTTGCAAAGGAGGAGCCGATTTTTGCCTTCTAGTGAAGAAGAGCTGACAAGGCAGGCAGTTCCTTCCGTGCCATTGAGTCTGCTCTGAGCCATAGGGATGCCATGGGCAATGGAACTGAAACGCACATTCCTGTGCCAACCTCACATGTTCCTTTTTGGAACAGGCTGGAAAATGATGAGCCATGGTGACTCAGTGGGTTACATACTGGGTTTCTTTACTCCAAGGTGAGTAGTTGGGAACTACAAGCAGGCTGGTCCTTCCAGCACAGGAAGGCTTTCTCCTCCCATGAAGTTGTTTCCTATCTAGGATTCCTATTGGAGCCAGTTCCTTTCTTTCTGCCTTTCCCAATCGTGGTCTCTGTCCTGTGAGTTGGAACAGCCCGAATAAGAGGTTGCTACTAGGGGAAGGTGCTGTGTGCAGTCATTCCCAAGCTGGATCTGCTTGACAAGGGATCCTGGCATCAGAAGGCAGGACTCACAAGCAGGTCTTGCATATGGTTGCTTGTGGTCCTGGGCAGCAGGCCTCCCTGTTTATTCGGTGGCTGATGGATGGGCCTGGGCTAACTGAAACAAAGGTGGGGCGGGGGAAAGGTCTAGAGTTTGAGAACTCACCTTGGCCCATTTGGGCCAGCACACTAGTTTCCAGGCTTCTGTGGTCGGTAGACACCTTGGTGTGCTTGCTTCGTCTTTATCACGGATGTTTGGACAAGGTCCCCCAAGGGGGGGTGGGGTGTTCGCCTCTGTCCCAGTGGTGAAGCTGATCCACTAAGGGATCACCTGGAGGAATGGGAGAGACCCAGTTTTCTGTTTCCCTCTGTGGGGGGGGGGGGGAAGCAACACTTCTCTGCCTGAGATGATTTCTGGGTGCAATGAAAACCCAAAGAATCATCAGCCTTTGAGTCAATTCTGATTCATGGCGCACTCTGTGTGTCCAAGTCAGTTTTCAGGGGAATGGAAATAGTGTGGCATCAATGCCAACACAAAAATCGCGACCCTTAAAGCAGGGTGGAAGTGCCCGTGTGCATTTTTGGAAATGTTTGAACAGGACTAGAACCACCACCACTGCACCCCGGGTCCTCTGTTTTAGACTTTTGACTTTATGGGTTGCACTGCTCCGTGGGCTCCGTATGCAGAATAGAAAGCCTTCTGTGGGGGACTAGGGCCTTTGAACTACCTGCCTTGTCCTTAGCAGCCTGAAACCTAACAGCCCAACTCCTAATTCCCACGACTCGAACAAGGCCCCTCTGGTTCATTTGGTTCAAACCAGGTGCGTTTATTAGCAAATGTGAAATGGATGTGTTGCATACGCAGCAAAGTCGGGCGGGGGTGGGATGTTACGTGTGTTGATTTAGGAGTTAAACTGGCAGCCCAACCATGTGCCCGACAGTGCCAGCAGCCCCCTCCTGTTGAGCACAAACTGGGTGGTGTCATTTAGCTGATTCTGACTCATAACAGTGTTATAGGACATGGTTAGATCAGCTCTTGTGGATTTTTGAAACGAAATATTGCAGGGAGGAGGGTGGGTAGCGCTGTGGTGTCCTGATGATCTGTCGTCAACTCCTGGTCCTTTCCACCCAGGCACAACTAATGTCTTATTTGGACAGTGATGTCACTTGTCCTTACATGTCCCGGACACCCTCTGCCTGAAGTTGTGTTGGGTCCTTGAGGCCAAGTTGGGCTGTGCATGCCCTCCCAGGCAAGCGGCTGGTTCTGAGTTGTGTTTTTTGTTCTGCTATGAATCTGCTCATGGTGTAGGATGGGCCCCAATCCTGTCCGTGAGATTGGCTCTAGCTGAAGTGGTCGGGTTTACCTGGGCCTGTGATCCATTGTTCATGGCCTTTGTTGGGCATGCCAGGAAAACACCGTGGTGCTTCACTGAGGCGGATTGTTTTGAGTGCCGAAGACAACTGAGCTCTAAGCACTTCTGAGCCCTGCTCTCCAGTTTGCCCTGCACTTGGCAGTTGTTCCTGCTCACCCACCCACCCCCTTGGCTGGATTTCCTTGATATATGGGGGATGGTCCTCACGGCCCTCTGGACCTGAGAGCGGGGAGGCTATATGATGGGAGGAAGAGAATACAGAGCTGTGGTAAATCCCACGTGGATGAACTTGTCACATACCCTGCTGTGTGTCACTGGGATGAAAAATTAAGCTGGGACATCTCGATCTGAAGTGGCTTTGAAAGGGCTGTGCTGCCTCTAGGTGGGATCCAGAGTTAGTCTGGGCCATGGAGGGAGACTTGCCTAGCACCCTCAGTCTGAGCAGAGAGCTTCCGTGTCAGGAGAGGTGAGGGCGAGGCACAGCTTGGACCCCTGAAAATCCCCACCCCCAGCCCGCTGTTGTGGCGCACACATGTTGGCCATGCCTTGAGAGAGGCTGTTCTTGCTGGGGTCGTTCTGTTACAGGCTTAGGGCCTTGCAAACGCTTCTTGTGTTTTGAAATCAAGGGCCTTTTGGGGCACATGTCCCCCCAAAAGTCTGGCTTGGTCGCGCTTGCTGGGAAACAAAACCCACAGCTTCCGTGTACTGGGCACATTCAGCCACAAATAGATGTGCTTGTTCTTTATTTGCCCTCGCCCCTTCCCCACACCCTTAGCACCCGTGTGTGCCTGTTACTTGTTTTCAAAACCGGCCACAGTTTTTGAACAGGTGGTGGCTGATCCACACACACTCCCACACGTGTTCTCATTGAACTGGTCTTCAGGCTCTAAGGCTTGTACCCTATCACTGTCTGGGACACTGTCACCATCGAGTTGTCAGATTGATCCAAATTAACGGGCTCCCAACATCTGCGATGGTCTGAGTTCTTTGGTTCATGGTTTTACACCTGTGGCCTCATCTACTTCTTCAAATCTGTAATTTGATTATGTGGACTTGGCCATGTTGTACTGTGGCACCAAATTGGCAAACAGTTACCTGCTTGAAATGCCTCGAGGAGTTATTTTTTTTAACTCTGTCTTGCACATTTCCTCTTAGCTTTACTGCTGGTTTTACTGCTGGTATCAGTTTACCTCCTTTGATCCGTGGACATCAGCACAAAACACAAGCAAAACCACAAGGAGGGGTGTTTCACACGCCAGTACAAGCGCACTCTGTGGTCAGAGTGTGATGAAGCAAGTCACCCATCTGAGGTGAATAGTCATTTGAGCTGGAAATGGATGGTTCTTGTAAGAAATAAAGACAAAGTAGTAGCAGCAGGTGATGGCAGTTCACCGCAGAGACCCCGAGACAAAGCTGATGGCTCACTTGGAGGATGGTTCTCACCCTCCAGGCTGTAGAAACTAACTCTCAGATCAGGTGGTGATTCTTCTTAATTCATACAGACACATGTTCTTCATTTATTCAACGAGAAATAAGATGCTGTTGAGGCAGGTGCCTGTTGTCTTATTACCCATCTGTGATAGTTAAGGTTTATTGTGCCAACATGGCCAATGAACACTGGTGAGATTAATTCAAGGGCCATTTAATTGAAGAGCAAAAATAGATGGCTTGATGAGCGTCCCCCATCTTGTCTCTTGTTCTTGACTGGTCTAGTTTTGTGCCTCAGCTGGCAAGGTCACTTCCTGTGAGATGTCCCTGAGGAGAAGCCACATGGACCTATCCTGATGCACTCCAGAGTGCTGGAGAAGCCACGTGGAGACCCCTGCCAGTGTTGAGATGCTTATATGGCTTTCCTCCTGCAGTTGGCATCGTTGTGGTTTCGTCTTTATCACGGATATTTGGGCAAGGGGCCCCAGAGGGGGGCAGGGGGGGTTGCCTCTGTCCCAGTGGTGAAGCTTGATCAGTAAGGGATCAACTGGAGGAATGGGAGAGACCCAGTTTTTAGTTTCCCTCTGTGTATGGAGAAGCAACACTTCTCTGCCTGAGATGATTTCTGGGTACAATGAAAACCCAAAGAATCATCAGCCTTTGAGCCAATTCTGATTCATGGCGCACTCTGTGTTTCCAAGTCAATTTTCAGGGGAATGGAAATAGTGTGGCATCAATGCCACCACAAAAATCGTGACCCTTTTAAAGCAGGGTGGAAATGCCTGTGTGCATTTTTGGAAATGTTTGACCAGGTGTAGAACCACCACCACACCCCGGGTCCTCTGTTTCAGTCTGTGGTCAGATTGGGTGAGGAAGCAATTCACCCATCTGCGGTGAGAGTGAACACGTGACACATTCCCGGGTTCAATACTGACCAGACAGACAGACTGCCGTTGCTCCTGTGACATTCAGCTTTATCCTTTTTGGACATCGAGGAAAACTTGGTGGGTCTTAACTTTGGTCATCCTCAGAAAAGGGCAAGAATGGGTATAGATTCCCAAGCCAGACACACTTAGCGATTGCAGTGGCTACTTAGGCTGATGCAGACACTGTTTGGACAGCCTGTTGGTTTTTTTTGTTGCCTGCAAACCAAAGGCTGGGCTGTTTTTTATATGTATACAAACTAGGTCATGTGCCAACAAAATTGTTGCTCTGTTTTCTAGGGTATCTGTGCAAATGGAAGTGCTGAACCCCAGCGGCAGTGTGACCTTGAGTTAGGAGGCACCATTGCTCAGGGGTCTGGACATAGGGAGGGTGTAGTCTCTGAACCCATTGAGTATGGGGGTGGGGGCACACCAGATGCTTGAGGGTGAGGACACTCATCTTGAAGAGTGGGCAAGGTGGTTAGCCAGTTGGAGGAAGAGTATGGAAGCGCCACTGAGAGGTGGGTTGGGGGGAAAGCCTGAAGTGTATTCATTGAAGTTCACAAAAACGGAAGACCGAGAACCCGATACGCATCCCCATATTTGTTCCAGGCCGGGTTTACTCTGCTGAGTTGAACGATCCCTTGCAAGCAGTCAGAAAATACCATGCTGCAACGAATATTTTAAACATTTTCATGTTGAAGGGAGATTAATGATGGAAGGAAGAAATTCATATGGCTTGATGATTGAGGTAGGGCTGGTGGTTCCAGGCGCCCCTCCACCCCCCCACTCCCCCTTGACCCTCTGAAGAAACCCGGGACAGGACAGCCTGGGGACAACCATTTGTCCAGGTGCTGGCAGGCAGGCAGCAGGCCTGCTGTGGCTTCAGATACTTTACCTCCCTCCCTCCCTGGACAGCCAGGTCCAGCTCTGCACCCTCAGGCAGCTCTGCACAGCGCCATCTAGGGGAGGCTTCTTCCTTCATCTCAGCTCCTCAGCTAGGCTCTGCCCCAGGACACAGGATTCTGCAATGCCTGCCACCATGGGCATCCAGCTGTGGGAGGGGTTCTCAGAATAAGCCTTAATGTTCAATGGACTTGCCCAAACCCTCTTGGGTCCCAGCTCAGACACCCTCCCTCAACCCTCTGTTCAGGTCCATTCCTTGTCCAGTGTTGTTACAGGCTGATTAGATGAAAGCAATATGCCTAATAGGACTAGAAAAAGATGGGGCTGTCTTCTCGCTGGACCATAGGCAGTTAAGGCCAAATGCACCCTTCTCCCCTCTCAATTGTTTTTCTCAATCCCCCCAGCCTGTTGGTTCATTCCACAGTGGGTTTGGTGAAAAGGTTCTGGGCTGCCTGCTTTGCAAAAGTGCCTTGTCTCCCCCACTAGTATGTGACTGTCATTTTCAACAGACTAGTTTTTCCAACTATGAATGGCCACCCTGGCATGTACTCTGCCTGAAAATCATTCTCAAGATTGTCTAAATGACCGTGGGGATCAATAGATGCCCTTATCTCCAGAGATGCAGAAATTTAGGGGTTCACCTAGAAACCTGAGCCTGATTGGAACCTCATTCCCATTCAAATCCACAAGTAGGCATTTTTCAAATGTCCTGATGTAGCTTTTCCACGAACACTGAACACTGAGGAGCAAAAGAGCCAGGGCACTTGCACCTCTTTGTTGTTTTTTTCAGAAAAATTCCTATTATATGCAGCGATAGCCGCAGGCCTGAGCACAGGATGATGGATTGCTTTAATGTCTCTGCTCTTTGACCTGTGGCTGGAAAGTGCTACCCAGCCCTCAAGTCCCCACTGGGGCCAAAGGTATGGGCACTCTGAGTGGCATCTGGGTGACGTCAATCTGCTAGGTCTTGTCCAGGAAGGTTTCCCCTCGATTATTGGCTTTGAAAATAAAAGGAAGCTGTGGACTGTCAGGGAGTGAGACACTGATGGAGAATGGCTGTCTGGAGATCAGTCAGCACACGGAAAGTGTGTGGGTTGTCCACACGCCACCACCTTGACCAGGGAAGGGAGATGCCTCGCAGAGGCACCTTGATTTAAAGTAACTCGAGTGGCGCCCAGGTCGTGTAAGGCGCACAAGTGGGGCTGCCGTCCACAAGGTGTTGGCCGTTAGAACCTACCAGATGCTCTTCAGCAGACTGATGAGGAAGTTGCCTTGAAGAGTCAGGGTGAGAAGTGTACAGGGGGTGCGGTCGCTAGGAGGCAGCATCACCTTGATGGCAGTGAGTTTGGTTTGAATTCTGAGAGGAGACCTGGAGGAGAACGGGACCGGATGGAAAGGAAAAGATGTTAATAGATTCAGAAGGGAGAAGGGAGCTGTTCCTCAGGCAGGAAGGAATCTTACCAGTGGGATTGCAGTCTGTTGACAATGACAGTTCACCTGGGCTGTGAGAATGGACCCCTTGGGGGACGACAGCCCATGCGATGTGGTCTCCCCACTTGTGGAGGTTGGCCCTCAGGGGCATGCTGAAAACAGGTGTGAAGAAGGCACTTTACCATCTTTTCCAGGACCAGTTTTCTGAAAGGCAAATGCCTGAGAACCCGAGCCCCTCCTGCCCAGTAGGCGAGAGTCGAAGTCCCAGGAGCTAGCTCAGCCCAGCCAGTTTGTCTCCAAGCTTTTATGAACCTGCAGCGAGAGCACTCAGTCTCTACTGAGACCCAGAAATGGATCCAAAGCTGGGTTTCCAAAGCAGAGTTGTCCTCGGGGGATGGCAGAGCTTTGCTCCCAAATCCCGAGTGTCTGCGCTGTGACTCCCTATCGTGTCCCTCCAAGGACTCCAACCTGCACTGTCTGCTGCTGACAGCCTTGAGGGACTTCTCCAGTCCTGGGCCTCACTGGTGGCCGGCAGCTCTTCTGGTCACTTGATCGAGAAGCCAGAGTTGCACACAAAGGAGACGGATTTCCCAAAGTCAGTATCCCACCAGGCTTTCCGTGTGATTTTTGTTTTGGTTTGTATTTCCATTGACTTAGCTTAAACCCCTTACAAGATATCCTTCCTGCCCAGTACAGTTCTGTTAGTCAATCCTATCGGGCAGAGCTGTATAATGATCAATGCTCTCAACTCCCCTATCCCCACCCACCTCTCTCATCCCCCCCCCACCTCAGGGGAACCCTTACTCCTGTTAGGGACTCTTAGGGGTCTTCTATATTGACTACCCGATACAGTGTGATCTTAAATGTGCAAATCCAACATGATCAGGGAGGAATAGTAACTCCGGACCATGAGTAGTAAGGGGAGGAAATCTTAACGAACTAAAGGTTCATCAGTGCCACCCTGCACCTTGGATCTATCCTCCCTTCCTGAGGCCCTTCTAAGAGGGACTGTCCAGTTGTCTTGGTTGGTGGTCACCACCACATCCACTCGCTTAGGTGTCAGTTTGGACACGTTTTTTGAACTTCTGACACCTGTTCTATTAACTCAGCATCACACTGCCTGGCGTGTGGGAAAGAGCATATGGAATGTCTCCCTCTGGTTGCGTGGTGCCCCTAACCTCTGGAGCCCTTGAAATTCCATGGGTAGTAGGGCACCTAAATTTTGTTGGCTGTATATGTTCCGCTGTGAAGGATACTGATGTTTGACCAGGAAGTAGAGCTTTTGCAGAGACTTGACCTTGACAAGGCCTAATCAGCATCATGTCATGAATGTCCTTTGGGACCACTGTGACCTATGAAAGGGAAAGGTGACCTGGTCCTACAGACCTAATGGTGACATTTTGGAGAATTAGTAACTAGAGGGAGGGCTGGAGAAGAGTGGTGCTGACCTTCAAAACATTTGGGGTCTCCCGGCATCTATGTTAATTCAGACCTGGTTCCCAGTAATAAGCCCTTTTGGGGAAAGAAGAAACTAGGCTGTGTGGAAGCCTTGGGCACCAGCTAAGCATCCTGCCAGCTCAGGGGTGCGGTCCTCAGCAGGTGTCTTCCAGTGCGCAAGGCTATTTTGGCATGCCTTCCTTCACTCAGCTCCTCCGTTTCCATGCAGTGGGAAAACTTTCCAGGATCTCCCAGGCAAGGGTGGCCCTGCCTCTGACCAAGAGACATAGGTGACCGTTCAACTTCTCCTGGGGCTGAAAGCTTCTCCATCCAAGGTCCTGTGGCATTTGGGGGGAGTGTGAGTGGATGTGTAAAGAAGGGGGGGGGTGAGAGAAAACCCTTAGGATTTTGAGAGATGGTGTGGAATGCCCTGGTACCACCTTTTGTCATACCAGGTTTGGGTTGAAACTGAAATGGAAGATTTCATGGAGAAGATACTTTTGTAATGGGGGTGACATTGCATCAGAAAGACAGACAGGATATGTGACCTCCCCATTGGAGACACAGCTTTGCTTGGTGTGAAGCAAGCACAGACCCTCCACGGGAGCAGTGCAGGGCCTGGAGGAAAGTTTTGCTGTTAGGATCAAATCCCAAGCTTCCTTACATCAGCCTTTCCAGTGTCACGTGAAAAACGAATGTCCTGTTAACTGCCTGATGGAGGGAGGCACCCTGGGAACGCTGTGCATGCTGGCATATAGCGTTTGGGGGATGGGTCTTGAGATTGTAGATCGGGTCTGTTACAGTTGAAATCCTGGGATGGCCAAATATCAAAAAGAAGTGGAGGCTGAGTCCACTCAAAGGTATAAGCTTTGAAACACACACTGCCCACCTGGCTGTGGGACAACAAACACCTTGTGCAGAGTGAGACCAGTGTCCATGCATGCATGAAGGAATGGGGGAAAGTCAGGCCCCAGATCTGTGGGGTAATGTCTTCAGTAAAACTGAATAGCAAACTCTGGTCCCCAGGAATTGGCGATTGAAGCACAGACCCAACTCCTTCTGCAAGATGCAGCTGCTCCATTCTCAACCAGGAGTCTAGTTTCCCCGTGTCTGTGGGCTCTGTGTGTCCTCAGTGTCCCATCGAACACACGAAGCTGGAAATGCCTTGTGCAGTGCAAACATCATGCCAGGGGTGAGCCAGATGCAGGGCCCAGAGGACACACTTCATTCCTGGCTCTTGGCAGCGATAAGCTCACAACCATACGTGTGCCCCTGCTTCTCAGGGGCTCATGTACACACAGCAGGAGGATGGCATTATAAGGAAACCAGTCCCCAAGGTCTCACAGGCGGATCTGATCAGTATCTTCCCCTATCTTGGTAACCACTGCCCTGTAGGGAAAGGCCCTTCAAATGGGAGTTACATGTCACCCTTCACCCCTGGACTGTCTGAACTACGCGTGTGTGCCCTGGACCCTCTTTTGCAGTGGGAATTGCCCTAATCTGGAATCAGCCACGCTGTTTGCTCGAGCCAGTCTTCAAAGTGTGGGGCCTGATCGAGGTCTCTGGTTTCTAAAAACAGCAAGAAGCATGTTCCTTAGACAGTAGTTGTAAGGCGCCTGAGACACGTTCCTGCCTCCTTTCAGACACCTGAGTGTTGAGGGTGATGGCTTGTCTGCAAAGTCGATCATTTTGTGGGTGGTGGGGTTACATTTGGGATTGAAGTCCTCCCTCATCCACTCAAATAGAGGATCAATGAGAGGATCCATGGACAGACCCATTCCTGGGCCATCTTTACCAGGAGTGTAACAAGTCCTCAAGATTCACCATAATTCAACTGCATTTATTCTTCAGTCTTGTAATTGTTGCACATTGCACAAGGGTATGATGCAATGTAGGAATTCTGTGGCTTGGGTCAAGAGCACTCTGGTCTTCAATAACATCCTTGCTTTTCAATATTACATGAAGAGGGTTTTGTGCAGCAGAGTGACCCCATGCTATGGGTCCTTCAAAAATCCATCTGACATCCTCAGTCTGGTTTATTCTAGATTTTTGATCACCTTGTCAGTTACTGCCCATGGGAAATGGATCGATGAGGGGATAAATGACAGTGCTTTCACACAAAGCAGACAAAGCACGAAATTCCTGAGGAGGGTTGAAGCCTTGTGAGGGGCCTCCACAACTCAGTCTCCACGTGTAGGGTTGACAGGTTGGGAGCAGAGGCTGTGAAGCCACAGAATGGTCCACTGTGAGATAGTTACTGTGGCCTGTCAGGCCATTATTATGTGATGTGACTTTATTCTGGACTCCAAGACTGTGACTGTCCTATTTTGGAGGATGTTGTCCACTATACGAATGGACAGGAATGGGGGTGAGGGGAGCTTTCAGACCTGGCTAGAGAACATGGTTCGAGCCAAGTCACTCCAGCTTCCTTGGCTGAGGGTGTGACGGCACCATCCTTGGTTTTCAGTGAAGGTGTGGTTGGCTAAAGGACACAAAGCACATCCCCAGCAAAGGTAGCCCCTGGGGCACAGAGCCATTTGGGACTCATCCCCAGGGGCCGTGGGTGGCAAAGACTGAAACCAGAAGCACTAGCCTGGGATAGACGCTCTGGGACATCAGAGGAGCAGCACCTTCACTGGGACTGAGTGCCGCTGAAGCCAAGGGACCACGTGGCTGAGCCTGAGACCAGAAAGAGACTTGGTGTGCTGGCTGAGGAGAAAGGGGTGTTGGTGTTGACAGTGGATCGATAAACAGAAGTCAAACAGAAGTCACTGTTGGCTGATCCTCCTGGGTGGAACCTGTGACCTTCCCTACGAGACTCCATTGTCTCGTGTCTTGAGAGAGGTGTGGCCATTGCAAGGACTCCTCCAACCCAGCACAGAGGTGGTGCTCAGGGGAAAGCTTGCTGTCAGAACAGGGTTCCAACGGGGAGGGTAGACCCATGCCCATGTTTGCCTGGTAGCCATTGGCAGCCTAAGGAGGGACGGATAGGCATTTCCCACACCGAACAATGGGTTTGCTTGTCCTGCAGCTTAAACTGTACCTTGTGTCAAGAATAGGTGCTTGGTTTCCTTCATTGGTCATTAGACTTGTATGTGTTCATTTAAGACTGTTGGGTACATGGTAGTCAAGATAGATGGCCCTCAGACCCTGACAGTAACAGTTCCCAGAGGGTACAGGAATTAAGGGGGAGGGGGAAAGGAGGGGAATAAAGTTATATCATTTTATAAAATAATTTAAGTTTATTGGTGATTAGGAAATGGGCTGTGTTGTGGGCGGGGTTGGAGCCTGGGCCTACATGGGCGGCCCTCATCCTCAGGAATCTGGGCGATCAGCTGTGCCGCTCTGCTGCCTGGCGCAAGCGCATCATGAGGCTCTGGTAGCCCCGCTCAGACAGCACCGCTCAGACAGCACCGAGCCCTGTGACAGTCCTGGGTTGAGCACCTGGCCGTGCTTCTGGAAGAGCTGCAGAGCACATCTTAGGAGCAGCCGCCTGGCGACGCCTCCTCCTCCTTGCACTTCCACTTCAGTTTGAGTTTGGGGGTTCCTTTGCCTTGGGGAGGCTCTGCTTTTCATCTCCGTTGCTTCTGTTCCTGCTGGATCTGCTCCTGGGTCAGCTGCTGTTGCTCCTCCAGCTGCCTGGAATCCTCTTCTCACAGGTGTTCCACTCTGGCCCCAGCTTGCAGGTGCTGCCCTCCTCCTCCTCCCTGCCCTGGGCCTGGGCCTCCTGCTCCTGGGCCTCCAGGTCCAGCTTCATTTCCTTCCTCTCACCAAGTTTCTGGCTCCTCAATGCTGCCTGCTTCTTGGCTTCTGGACCTTGTCATAGGCAGCCCTGGCTGCAGCATTGGTCAGCACCACCAGGGTCTGCGAGAGCTGGTGAACGAGTTAGGCTGTGCGGGGATTATATATCTGGGTTTTTGTCCGGGTGGCAGGAGGAAGCCTTCTGCCTGGATGCCTTCTTCACCTCTTTGTCTGCTGCCCTTCTCTTGGACCCCTAGCAATCACTGGGATTGGTTACTAAGGGTGTGGGATACTGTATGTATTAGAAAACTGGAGCAGATCTTTGAGTGTAGTGCACTTCTTCCCGAGTAATTATCTGAACCTCAACTTTAGGAACTTTAAATAAATGAGGGTGTTTCTTGGGTGCGTTCAGCAGGATCTTGTAAGGCATCTCCCTCTGGCAATGCTGCAGATGCAGCCCCACCTGGCATTTCAACTTGAACAGTTTGGTGGTTCTATTCAGGTGTGAATTGTTTTACTGATAGTGGATTAATGCCCTCAGCTGGGAGGAGTGGATCCATTGAGTGGGGTGGATCAATGATTTCTAGGGGCCCAGAATCCTGGATCATCAGCCCATATGTTCCCATCCCATGCTCTGGGTCCCAGTTTTTCTGATCAATGCCCTTTTATCTCAGACACAGTTCTGTGATTCAGCTCATGTTGTATGAGACTCTGGATTTGGTTTAGGGCAATGTCAGCTCTATGACTAAGGAAAGAGGGTTCTCCTTTGTAGCACAATCAGAAGTTTTTTGGTCTGTTATTCGGCATTTGAGGGGTGCTTTTGAGGTTCTGAGATTATCCCCCTCCTTGATCACATTTTCTATTGTAAGGAGGACCAGCCGACCAGCTTCCCTGAACTTCTCATCCTGACAAAGTGCTGGACAGTCTCAAACACACGGTCACCCAGGGCCTCTCCTCTCAGCAGCACTTCAGCTGTTGGTGGTGGTGCTGTGGATATTCGCTCTGCTACTTCACACCCTGGATTAGTAAACGGCAGACGTGGTCATGCCTTTAGGGGTAGAGAGACAGCATTATCAATGCTGTTCAGCCTAATCAGCCTGAGAGCCAACCTGAGAAGCCCATATTGACCGCATTTCTCTAGAAAACCCAGTCTTAACACAACCAGCAAGAGTGCTCCACATAGCAGCCATTCACCACAGACAATTCTGGGAGCTGTGTCTGCCGTGCCACACAAGCTCAGCTATTAGAAGGCACTCCTGTTAAGGAACACACCCCCACACACACTTGATTAGGGTTCTACTTCTTTGAAAGCTTCCGAGGCTCTCTGCAGTCAGGGGGTCTGAGCAGCACCCATCTATCTGTACAGCAGCATGAGTATTTGTCAAAGCCTAAGAAACACTAAGCCTTGGGTGCAAGGTGTAAGTTCTCCTCTGGAGGAAATGCTCTTTGCCCAGGCTGAGGAAGGCCTGGCCATCGTGTGTAAACCTTCGTTTCCTATAACTTCCTTGCCAGCTTCTTGCTTCTCGATCCAGATAGCATGATGTCACTGGTATGAGGCCAATAGCATGTGGTCTGTGTGGTTTAAAGACCGGCCTTCCTAGAGGGGTTCAGGAGAGGAGATGGGTCAATCAGGGTGCGAGGTAGTACCGATGAACACAGCTTTCCCCCAGATCCTGGATGTTTCCTCCCCCCAACTACCATGATCCGAATTCTACCTTGCAGGGCTGGATAGGGCAGAGGTTGTACACTGGTGCATATGGGAGCTAGAGGCACAGGGAATCCAGGGTGGATGATACCTTCAGGACCAAGGGTGTGAGGGACGATGCTGGGAGAGTGGAGGGTGAGTGGGTTGGAAAGGGGGAACTGATTACAAGGATCCACATGTGACCTCTTCCCTGGGAGAGGGACAGCAGAGAAGGCAGGGAAGGGAGACTCCGGATAGGGCAAGATATGACAAAATAACGATGTATAAATTACCAAGGGCACATGAGGGAGGGGTGAGCGGGGAGGGAGGGAAAAAAAAGAGGACCTGATGGAAAGGGCTTAAGTGGAGAGCAAATGCTTTGAGAATGATTGGGGCAGGGAATGTATGGATGTGCTTTATACAATTGATGTATGTATATGTATGGATTGTGATAAGAGTTGCATGAGTCCCTAATAAAATGTAAAAAAAGAAAAGAGAAAAAAAGAAAATGACTAGGGCAAAGAATGTACAGATGTGCTTCATACAATTGATGTATGTATATGTATGGACTGTGATAAGAGTTGTATGAGCCCCTAATTGTTTTTTAAAAAAAACTGGCCTCCCCCATCCCCTTTGGATGTATGATTGTAGGATCATGAGCTCCAAGAATGGACACTGCAGTAAAGCCCGTACTCAGTGTTTGGCACGTGTTCCTGGGCCCACCTGGATGGTGTCCTTCCTCCAAAGGTCGTGGGGTTATTGGGCGGGATGATTCTGCCTATTTACATGTCTGAGTAACAGGAGTCTCAGGTTCAGCAGATCTGTCAGCTGCATCTCACGGATGGCTGCAGCTGCTGTTAAGCCTGGCTTACTCCCCCAACCCCTATATATCTACCAGGAAATTTTGGCTGGAAAAAAAAAAGGCCGGTTTTACCTAATTAGCTGGCCATTAACCATACCAGATCCCTTTCAACTTCCAACTTATTTCACAAACAGTCTGAATAAGTTTCGAAATCTTCATTTCCAAAGAAGGTAACTCACAACTCACTGGGGTCTAGTAGATGCTGACTCAGAGTGGCCCTAAAAGAAAGGAGTTCTGGAATTTGGTAAAACAGGAGGCCGCAGCTGTTCTCTCTGAACTGCTGACTTTGCCCACCACATTCTCAAGCGCCTCACATGGTTAGTAGTTTGCAAATCCCCGAAGTTTTGGTGAACCTTCTTGCCTAGGAAGCAGCTGGTTCTTGTGACCACTGTTGGCAGAGCTTCCAAAGTCCCCATCCCCGCGCGGTGGATTCCAATTTCAAAGCGGGCTCTGTGAGGCGGAAGTGTACCGCCAGTGGGTTTCTCCCTCCGTTAGGGGTAACCTGTACTGAAGGAAAAGTGCCTTTTCTCCTCACACCCTGCAATGGCTTCTAATAACAGCCTTCTAAGGTCCTTAGGGTACCGGACTCCATTTTGTATCTGCCGCCTTAGGCTAAAGGCTGCAACACCAGGAATGCCCCAAACTCCTCCTCCCCCTGGGCCTCCATGGCCTCCCCCATGCAGCTCACCTGGCTAGCTTGCTCAGGTCTGCTGCATTCAGCAGACTTACTAATAAGTGTCTCCTGCTCTTAGCTGCCTTTTTGAAAAGGGCGATCTCCTTCCTCCCACCTCTCGTGTGTTAATGGCTGTGCACAGTTGGTGCAAGGCCCATACTCAAGCCAGATGACTTGCCGTTTGTCATGAAGCACTGTGAAGACTGAGCTTGAAAGGGGCCTTTAAAAATGGTGGTCCTTGTAGGAAAACCTGAATTCCCCAGGCAGAGGCACAACATGGGGGAGGGCAGCCGGAAGGGCTGTTACTGGTTGGAAGAACTAGTCTGGTGGGGGAGGGATTTAAGATGTGTTTTTTAACTCCCAACCAAGGGGAAGTGACCTAACTGGGCTTTTACTGCACAGCTGATCGCAGGTAGTTCTGGCTCGGACACTGCTAGAAAAGAGGGACTGCAAAACAGCGTGGGATCTCAAGTGAAACAAGTCTTGGGGTGCTGGGAAACCTATTTTCCACTTCAAGAGGAGTTGGGGTGGGAGACTGGGTTGCTGTCAAAGGCTGACAGTACAGCTGCAGCGTTTCAGGTCCCTGCTCCACTTGAGCTGGCTGCCCAACCGTGCGGGGATGTGCCCGCCTGGGTGCGGAGTTGACCGGTGTTAGCGTGCTCCTGTTGGCTCCTTGTATGCCCTGGGACACAAGGGGGTGCTCCAAAAGTTTGAGGGGTCCTTGAGACCAGTGAAAGTAACCTTCTCTGGAAAGGGGGGGTGGCAGACGTTTGGCTACTGGCCTTTATTCAGCAGTAAATACTGGGATGTATGGCCTGCATAGGCTTCATGAACTGATAGGCAGAAGTTATGTGGCAAATACTAACTGGCACAAGGGATGGGGGCCAGAGAAAGCAGTCTTCCCCTGAACAAACCAAAACAGACTCAACGGCCCTTGTGTCTGGTATAAAACAAACCTTGTGTGTTTCAAAATCCATTTTAGGACAATGGAAATAAACTTACTGGGGTCTCAATGCTGATTTAGAGGGAGGGAGAGACTCTTATAGCAGAGTGGAACTAACTGCCTGTGTTTCCACAACTGTTCAACAGGAGTAGAACCTCTCCCCCCACCCCCCTCCCCACCCCCCTGGTCTGTCTTAAATGCAGAGGGGATGTTTATAAGTTTCAGACCTTGTGGATCGCAAGCTCAATGGGTAATCACCATGGTACCAAAGAGGGGCTCCCGTATGAGTAATGGAAGCCTTTCTTGCCTCTGGGAGGGGTGTGTGGTGTGGGCACTGACAGGTTTGAACGGCCTCCTAGTAGTTAGCCCAATACATGACCCACTACCCCACCGAGGCTTCTTTGGTTCAGAAAGTGCAGCAGCAAGTGTCAAATGGATGAAGTGGGCCTGCAGCAGAGGGGTTGGGGGTAGTGCTCTTGCTGTGTTGACTTTCAGGGGTTACATTGGCAGTCCTTAGCTTCGCTCAAGAAAGAATCACTCTGAAACCTGGATTGTGATCCAAGTGGTTTTAAACAGTGAGATTAATTTATTGAGAGAAAGGGTTCTTAGAGCTCTTTTTAAATTTTAAAATCCAAGGTCACAAACATCTTTATGAAAACGATATGTACATTTGAAGCTAGACAGTGTAAAACCCCTTCTCGACAAACCCCATTAGGGCAAAAGGATGTATAACATTCACCACACATCTGTTTTGGGAATAGCATTGTCCAAGTGTGTACTTGGAAATACACACCAGAGTTTCCAAAGATGACACCGCAAGAAGCAGAGCTTCCCCAAAAGGCTGCTCTTCCTGAGGCGTCTCTGCAGGCAGCCACTTCAGTCTTGGAGTTTTAAGAACATCTTTGTTTTCGTTTCATGTTCCCATTTTCATCATCTTTGTAATTGGCCCGGTCTCTCTTCTTGGTGAACTTATTTCCGATAGTCCCCACCAGGTTTTCGTATCTTCCAGCCATGTCTTCATCTGACACATCGACCTCCATGATTTCATCTTCAACTTCTTGGGTTCTGCTCTTGGAGTTCATCTGCAGCATTAGTTTCTCAACTTCAGGATTAAATCCTCCGAAGGACATTCTTCCATAGAGAAGGTCCTCGCATTGCAAAAAACTCTGCTCTTCGACTAAGAGGCTCTCTTTCTCTTTAAGCTCCGGCAGATCCAGGTACCAGTGCTCCTCACTGATCTTTTCCTCCTCTTGCAGCTGCTTCTTGGTTTCCCGGTCTAGGCCTCTCTGCATGAACTTCATGCGCAGCAGATTCTGGGATAACTTGGGCTTGTGCTCGGCCGCCATGTTGCTTCTCCCAGCCACAAGGATTAGCTCTCCAAGTGAGTTCTATGAAAGTTAGAAGCTTCAGGTTTACACAGGCACCTTAAGGACCCCTTACTCCCTGTACAGCCTGCCTAGAAGCTGCTCAGAAGGAATCCTGCCTTTTCAATTCCTCGGGAGGGCGTGGTAGATGAGCCTGGTTGACCCCATTGGCTGAATTAAATTCACCTGACCCAGATGGGCCAATCCAGGTGCAAAGCCCACCTATATGTACCACACCTTCCTAGCTGGGAGTTTGATGATCTCCAGCCTTAAGCAGCTTCCAACTTCCTGTAATTGGGGGGAGGGGTGGCTTTGGCATGTAGAGGGACAATCCCTAATTCTGCCTCCAGCTACCTAACACAACTCTGTACTTGATGGTATCACAGGGTCACACAGATCGCAAGCAAAAGCAAACCTGGGGCTGATCCAATCTAGTGGATTCTGACTCCCAGCAATCTTACAGGACAGTCAGATCTGCCTCTGTGGACTTCTGAAACCATTACTCTTTCACAGTAGAAGGCCTCATCTTTGTTATCTGAGGAGGGGCTTGGTCATTGCTGGTACGGGTCTGGCTTGCTGCTGATCTTCAAAATCAGCCTTCCAGTGTAGTTCTGGGGTGCAGCCACTTGGTGGCTCCAGTTACCTGTTGGATTTTGCACATGGATCACTATTGAAACCCCTATGTGTGGTGTAGCACCGAAGTTAAAACACCCCATGAAGACTCCTGGGAAGCGTGAAGATACTTGGTCAATTTGGGAGTCCCCAGACCAGGGAAAATGTTTGCAAATGAGCTATCAGACAGGAAACTTGTTTCTGTAATCTACAGGAAACTTCAACTCCACAAGGGCAAATAGTGCAGTTACAACAAGTGGGCAGGCCTAAATGCATCTCCATTGCGATGTGTCTCTAACGTGAACCAGAGACAATGAGGAAAGATCAGAGTAGATGCCAACTCACAGCAAGACTATAGGACAGGATGGGATTTGCCCGTTTTATTAAAGCAGTAAATTCAAATGCAGCCCAGGTGTCTGGAGTTGAAAAGGACTTTGCAGCTTAGATACGATGCACTTCTGTTCCAGGGAAGCGGGCGTCCTGCCGTCCCCTCCACGGTTGATAAAAAAGGAGGGGCTTTCAGTGCGATCACGAGGTGCCCAAGGGACCAGATATAAGGCATCATGCAAAAAAAAATAAGATATAAGTGTGTGTATGTATGTGTATATATGTGTATATGTATATATGTATGTGTATATATATTAAATGAAGGGGGAAGTGCAGAGTGGAGACCCAAGGCCCAAGTGTCGGCCAATGGAGATCCCCTCATAGAGGGGCTTAGGAGAGGAGATGGGTTAATTAGGGTGTGAGGTAGTATCGATGAAGAACACAGCTTTCCCCCAGATCCTGGATGCTTCCTCCCCCCAACTACCATGATCCGAATTCTACCTTGCAGGGCTGGATAGGACAGAGGCTGTACACTGGTACATATGAGGGTTGGAGGTACAGGGAATCCAGGGTGGATGATACCTTCAGGACCAAGGGTGTGAGGGACGATGCTGGGAGAGTGGAGGGTGAGTGGGTTGGAAAGGGGGAACTGATTACAAGGAGCCACATGTGACCTCTTCCCTGGGAGAGGGACAGCAGAGAAGGGGGGAAGGGAGACCCCGAATAGGGCAAGATATGACAAAATAACGAGGTATAAATTACCAAGGGCATATGAGGGAGGGGGGAAAGGGGAGGGAGGGGGGGGGGAAAGAGGACCTGATGCAAGGGGCTTAAGTGGAGAGCAAATGCCTTGAGAATGATTGGGGCAGGGAATGTATGGATGTGCTTTATACAATTGATGTATGTATATGTATGGATTGTGGTAAGAGTTGTTGGAGTCCCTAATAAAATGTAAAAGAAGAAAAGAGAAAAAAATGATTAGGGCAAAGACTGTACAGACGTGCTTTATACAATTGATGTATGTATATGTATGAACTGAAAAGAATTGTATCAGCCCCAATAAATTGTTAAAAAAAAAAAAAGAGGGGCTTTCTCTGGGGGAGGAAAGGTTGTAAATGGTCAACTGTGGTCAGTTCTGTTTATCCTTGTCCTTGAATCTCCTACATCCGTTTTCAAATTTGTCTGGCTGTCGTTTGCTCTGAGTCAGCATGTCTACAATGCTTCAGGGTTCTCTGGTGTCCTGTCTTGCCTTGGAATTTCCACTGAGGGCCAGCCTGCTCAAGGTGCAAGTGTTCACCAGGCTAGTGCTGAGTCCTTTTGTCTTCCTTGGCCAGGGCAGAAGCCAGTGTTCTGTCCCTGTCGTGACATGGCCCTACTGCTGGGTACTTGCTGTCATAAAACATCACTAAAAGGATGTTAGTAACGGTCACGCAGCGTGTGGCTGCCGTCTTAGGGGCTTGTCAGTTAGGGGCCATCTGTCAGCTACATCCCCAAGGAAGCACACCAGACTGATCCAAGGACTGGGAAGTACAAATTGGGAGGAGAGGCGGGAACACTGAGATACAGGTGCCACTGAGTCGTTCCTGGTCTATGGGCCCAACAGAAGAAAGGCACTGTGATCCCGTGCCATGCTCAGAATTGTTCCTGTGCTCGAGCTCATTGTGGCAGCTGTAGTGTCTGCTCCAACTAGTTTGAGGGCCTTCCTCTGCTGCCCCTCTACCAAGCATGATGCCCGCCTCCAGGGACCGCTCTCTCATCACATGTCCCAAAAGTATGTATGTGTGGACATCCTTCGCTTCTCCAGGCAGCACTAAGTTGCTCCTTGAATGTAGAAATAAGCTCTAGGTGGGAGCAGGATGCCCTCTTCCCCGGCAGCTGGCAGCCTTCCCCTGGCTGACCCTGAGCCTTAGCAGGACCCTGAAAGAATGTTTAGATGGGTGACTGAAGGTTATTGTCCGTTTCACAAGCAACGTAGGGACGGGCTTCCTTGCACAACCTTTTGAATTCAGTGGCTTGAAAACATGGTCTAATGCTCTTTGGAAATCTGTCTAGGAAGCAGACATGGGGGTGGTTCAGGGTGAACCACCTGTTTGTTCAACTGGGCTGGGTGTTGGAGCACTGGGAGAAGTGTCTCCCTCTAGACATCACCTCTGCCCTTGTCCTGCCCTTGTTGGTGGGGAGGGTGTTCGTTGCACCCCAATTTCCTTCCCAGCCCTAGAGGGTTGTGTGCCCTCTGCCTTCATGTCCCGAGTGACAAGCAGCCGTGCAGCTCGTCCCCAGCTAGCTGAGCCCCTTTACCTCTAGAAGGTTTTCCTCTCCCCAGGCCCTCGCCCAGTTGGACACTTCCACGCCCTCCGTGCAGATTGCTCTGGTGCTCCGTGACTGCTACCTCTCGGTGCCCCAGTCAGCACTGTCTTCCTGAATAATATTCCTGCCTGCTTCCTTGAGCAATTCCTGCTCCTGGACAACCCCGATTGCTTCCTGACTTGGTTCCCTACTTCCACTCAGGGAAATGGAATGTAAATGCAGTCTGAGTTGGTCCTGCTCAGAGTAGGTCTCAGTTCTCTATGTAGGCACGTTCATCTCCCAGTCGCAGTCTGGAGCTGGCCCCAGGTAACTGACACTGATGGTATTGAATGACGTTGCTCCCCCTGGGCCTGGGCTATGCTGGAAGAGTGGGTGGGTCACCCACCACTCAGGTTTTCCTGGTTTCAGTGTAGCATGCCTGCTGCTGCTTCCCCTGGGCTGCCAATGGTTTGCTAGATCCTTCAAGGGAACAGGGACATAATAAATCATGACCCATACCTGAATAAGCATTGAATAAAACACGCTTTTATACAACACATATAAAACACTGAAAAATGGAAAAACCGTGGGCACAGGGGTAGGTTGGGGGGGGTGGTGGCTCTGAACGGTGGGATTGAAAGACTGTAACTATGCAACAATTGCTGTGCTGGAGAAACCAAGCTTTAAAGAAAAGCTGGCACAGATGAACAATACAGCTTTTCTCCTGTTTCTAAATGCTTCCTCCCCTCCACCACCCAACTACCATGATCCGAATTCTACCTTGCAAGTCTGGATGGAACAGAGGATGTACACTGGTATAGATAGGAGCACAGGGAATCCAGGGCAGATGATCCCTTCAGGACCAGGGTTGTGAGGGGTGATACTGGGAGGGTAGAGGGAGAGTGGTTTGGAAAGAGGGAACTGATTACAAGATCTACATGTGATCATCTCCCTGGGGGGATGGACAACAGAAAAAGGGCGGGGAATGGGCTGCTCTGGTCTGTGGTGGAACCTTCAGGGTTGAACCAGCGAGGGACAGCTTTGCTCTCTGCCCAAGGGTGGTGCTGGGGTAGAGCAAGTCTTCTGAGGTGTCTTGGCTGATGGCTGCCTGGGGACTCTGCCCCGAGGACTAGTCTACTGGGTCCCAGCACAGAACATACGGCTGGCAGCGAGGCTTGCGTGGTTTTGTGCACAGGTCCATCCACGGTGTGTCCTGCCTGTCAGGAGCCCTCCATCGTGTAGCTGAGACTCCTCAAGCCTGTGTGCTGATGTGTGCTTATGTGACCGTCTGAAACTCCCTGAATGGACTGAACCAACAGCCAAGCTCAGGGCAGAAAAGACACTGATGGTTGTGCATGCCTCGCCTATCTGCCGCTGAGTTGGCAGATAACAGTAGGTTTTTAAAATCTCTAAGGTTGTGGGAGATTCACAGCACTCCTATGGACCTACCAGCTGAGTGGTTTTCCTTCCTGGGTGAGGTCTCCCTGTAAAGCTTGCAGTGCACACTGGCAGACCGTCTCCAGGGACTAAAGCCAGAAGTTCATTGATCAGGGTTCCTGAAGTAGGTCAACTCCTAGAGTATCTCTGACAGATTTCCTGGGAAACCGTGTGGGCATATGCTTGTCTTCAGAATGGAAGTGGTTGTTGAACAGCGTGTTGGAAAGTGCAATTGTAAGGGGCAGAAACTATAAAGTCACATGGAATTTGTTTGTGCCTGTACACACAAAGCCACGCTTGCCTCTAGAGATTGCCTCAGGCCTGGGCCAGGGTCCACTACCTGCCAAATGATAGGGCATTGTCTAGACGCTCCCTGAGTGCCTTCCTGACAAGCTGATCACTGCAGGGTAACTGGGATGGCCTTTCCAAGTGGTCTCCAGGTTCACGTGGGCAGATGACTAGATGAAGTTTACAATAATCTGAAATTTTTAACTGCCATTGTTCCATACCCAATGTCTCAGTTGGAAAAGTAGCGAAAGATGTCTCTATTTGCATTGCCTTTCTCTAAAAATAAGTTATCATGGATTGAAGACGTTCAACCCCTCATTGGCTATACAGGGCAGAGAGACCCTGTCCGTGAGAATCCAAGACTTAAAAGTGTTTACTGGAGTCAAAATTGTAATCTTTCTCGTAAGGAACTGCTGCTGGTGGTTTCAAACTGGCAACCTTGCAGCTCATAGCCCACCTAATAACCATTAACCACTAGACCTCTTAACCCTAGAAATTCAAGAAACTGAAGGCAGGTGGTAGGGATCTGAAAGGAGATGGGAAGGGGGACAGGTCCCAGGGGCAAAGGCGCTGACTTGAGACCTCCATCCACTGGTCATCTCAGAACGTAATCCCTCCTAGGGAGACAGGAGTTGGGCATTCACTCACAAATGAGATCTGATCCACTCTACTTTTCCCAAATCTTGTATGTTGATCGTTGGTTGCTACTGCCTGCTAATGTTAACTCTGTTCAAAGAACTCTAGTTGTTTTGTTAAGCTTGGTTTGTATATAAATTCCTTTGATTTCACCCTACCCTCACCCCCAAATGTCCTTGGGTTTTTGCATTACCTCTAGGCTTCATACCCATTACAATGGCTACATAGAACCAACACTAAGACTATTGAGCCGAGCAGATCAAACCCCTGCACACTGCACGGTTAACTAGTTTGAAGTTCTTTGTTGAACAGGTGACTGGGAGGCAGCTGGATCTTATGACATTGCACTCTGAGTCAGGGAGTTGTGAAGGGTCTTTATACCAAGTGCAGGGGGTAGTTGGAACAGGCCATTAACATCGTGGTCCCACAAACAGCAGTGGAACGTTGGTGGGTATTGAGGGCTCAAAAATGTTTGCTAAGCAGAACAGCTCTGGCCCCTGTTCTCCAAACAGAATGTCCGTGTCAGAGTGAGGTTATAGGAACTTTGTGACCAGGCTGATCTATTCAAAATAAGTTTGTTATAAAATGGAGTTTCTCATGCTAGGCTGGGTCACCACGGTACAGCTCATCCCAAAGGCGCTAAGTTCCACTTCTGTGGATCAGCAAATGCTGCTTTCCAATGAAATGTCCACAGGCATACCACTTTAACAAGCCAGCCTCCTACACAACCAGCACCCAGCTCGTACTCGCTCAGTGGGTTGGGAAGTCCGTGGTTCTGCTCCTGGTTCTGAGCTCCCCTGGTGTCACGGCTATCTTGGTGCAGGAGGTTCACTGTGCAGGTGTCTGGGGTCCAGAGGACGTGCTCCACTCCTGGCTCTTGCTCTGGTAGTGAGATTCCACTTCCTGCTTCTCCAGGTTCATTTTATCCATGCAGCAGGATGGTAGTCCAGGGAATCCTGTTCACAATGACTGGCTTGAGGGGGATCTGGTCACGGTGTTTTCCCACATTCTTTGCCAGAGCCATGCAAGGAAAGGTTGGGGGTTAGACGTGAGTTCCGTGTTGCAGGGGAAGCAAATAGTTTTCTTTGGTAAGCACTTGATGATTTCTATTTGGCATAGCAAGTTACAAACCCACAAGGAGCTCTCCTACCTATCCACCCACGCCATTGTCCTACACCCAACTGCCTCCTCGACGTTGGCATCTTATTTGGGAAATTTATTCTCAGACCTGTATGTATCCTTCAAGACTGTAAAGCAAATGTCTGATTATGCATAGTATCCATGTGAAGCCCAGAAGTTGGTGGCTCACCAAAAGGAAAAGGGATCTGGGAAGCAGTGAGTTGTCAGTGTGGCTCTGAGCCCCTTCTTTATTTCTTGGTGTTTGGAGAATTTGGCACAGCAATGGGCATGAGCATAGGAACAATTGTGATGATGCAGGACCTGGCAGTGTTTTCATTTTGTTGAGTTTAGGGCTGGCTCTGGATTAGAATGAACTGAATGGCAGCAACAAACTTGGATATTATAAGACTCTGGTTGGCTGTTTTTGTTTGGTTTTGTTGCTTGTCATTTCATTACCTAGTGTGTGTAAAGCTTCTGTTGGAAAAAATGAGTTCTTTCTTGTAATTGGTTTATAGTGCCAAGTAGGCCAAAAGGAACATGTGGGTGGAGTTAAATCGGGTTGCAGCTTGATTGGAGGAGGACCAAAATAAAGACAGCTGGTACCCCATCTTCCTCTTGTTCCCTGGTGATTGGACCAGTGTGTTCTCTGCCTCAACCTGTGTGCTGTACTACCTGTGGGCCAAGCCAACCCATGGATCTTGTCAGTAGAACTGAGGCTCCTTCGAGACCTGCTTCACCACGCTGCTGGTGCGTACGTTGCTGTAGCTTGAGGCTGGTGGATCCTGTCTCTGTGCTTGAGTTCCAGATCCATCAGGGACTGATTTTGCTAAGCTCCCCAGCTACTGACTTTTGGCTGGCCCCAACCTGTCTGCTGCCTTCGGGCAGACTGCTTGAGTTAGAGGCTGGTGGTTGGTGTCACCGTGTGTATACCTGGAGACCCCTTCGGGGCCGGCATTGCTAAACTCCCTCAGTTGTTGCTGCCCTGATCTGTCTACTGCCTGCTGGATGACTTTACCCAGCATGCCTGAGGGAAGACTCCATTGTCTGCTTCCTTGAACTGGGAAAAGCGGCCCTTATGAGTTGAAGGACTCAGTGTATTAACTGTTCCAAGAAAATGAGTTGAACCTGAGCCCTCTGTACTGCTCTGTGGGCTAATTAGCCATTATATTCCTCCTTACTCCACAAACCTATCCTTTTATATATATTGATGTAATCATGAGGGTCCTTTACTTTCTCTAGAGAACACTGCCTAACACAGGATTGGGGATTAGTCATTCTGTCACTGTTGACAAATACTCAGAGCTAGGAGGCACAGGACTTTTATAGAGGTCTGAATAAAGGCATGTACCTATGTAAATAGATATATGAGGATGGAGAAATAGATCTAGGTGCATATATTTGTAGGTTAATTTTAAGGTAGCAGATGGACATTGGGCCTCCACTCAAGTACTCCCTCAATGCAAGAACACGTTGTTCTATTAAACTGGCATTCCATGATGCTCACCTTCCCGACACAATTACTGAAGACAAATATGTGCACAAGCAAATGTGAAGAAAGCTGATGGTGTCCGGCTATCAAAAGGTATAGCATCTGGGGTCTTAAAGGCTTGGAGGTAAATAAGCGGCCATGTAACTCAGAAGCAACAAAGCTCACATGGAAGAAGCACACCAGCCTGTGTGATCATGAGGGGTCAAAGGGATCAGAAGTTATCAGGCATCAAATAACAAAAAAATCAAATTGTGAATGAGGGGGAGTGCAGATTAGGGACCCAAGATCCACCTGTAGGCAACTGGACATCCCCTTACAGAAGGTTCTTGGGGAGGAGATGAGCCAGCCAGGGTGCAGTGTAGCAACAATGAAACATACAACTTTCCCCTAGTTCCTAAATGTTTCCCCCCTCCTCACCTATCATGATCCTAATTGTACCTTGCAAATCTGGCTAGACCAGAGGATGTACACTGGTACAGATAGGAGCTGGGGACACATGGAATCCAGGATAGATGATCCCTTCAGGACCAGTGGTCAAGAGTGGCGATACTGAGAGGGTGGGGGTGGAAAGGGGAAACTGATTACAAGGATCTACATATAAGCTCCTCCCTGGGGGATGGACAACAGAAAAGTGGGTGAAGGGAGATGCCAGACAGTGTAAGATAGGACAAAATAATAATTTATAAGTTATCAAGGGTTCTTGAGGGAGGGGGGAAATGAGCTGATGCCAAGGGCTTAAGTGAAGAGCAAATGTTTTGAGAATGAGGGCAATGAATGTGTAAATGCTCTTGACACAATGGATGTATGTATGGATGGTGATAAGAGTTGTATGAGCCCCCAATAAAATGATTTTAAAAATGTGTGATTGCAATGGTTTTGATTATTGTATTAAGCCATACCTATGTAATCAAAGCAAATAGGATTGCAACTTGAATAGAGATCATTTAATGTAAAAGGATAATTTAACATTGGACATTGAGTGGTTACAAAAAGAAATCTTTGCATCTTTTAAACTCTGAAGAATGATCCTGCTGATAATTTGATTTTACAGATTGCTGAGGAGTTAGCTGACCTTGACTCTTAAGTTGGTGGAGAGCCTGGCACAAAACATAGTTCATCTGTAACTTCATAATTGTATTCCATGATTTTACAACCATCGATATTAGTTCACTTGTTCCCTTATCACTGGGTTGGTCTCCTGCCTTTCTCCCACCTCCCTTTTCTCCCGTATCCCCTGGGAACCATTGGTCCTGTTCTTTTAATCTTCCTATTATTTATCCCTCCTGTCTTATCTAGGTAGACATGCAGTTACATCACTAAGTTAAAAAACCAGGCAAAGCCAAATAAAACAACAAAGGAAGTCAAAACAATAACAGCAGAAAGCAAGAACAAAATAACAGAAAGCCACTGACAAAAATGCAAAAGCCTATAAGTAGTTCAAGGTCTATTTATTGGCCTTTATGAGTGCTTTCCAGTTGAGTCTGATGGGGTGCCACACTCCATTCCCCAAGTCTATTTTTGGTATTCCCTGGGGGTTTCATTACTCTTCTTCCCTGGCTGCTCTGCTGCATGCCCTGAGGGCCTCACCCCAGTGTGATGGGGCCAGACTGTGCACTATTCCCACCCTGTGTCACCAGTGCTGTCCCCCGCAGTGCCATGGTTCAGTGTGGGATGCTGTGCCCCGTTGTGGGGCTGGCCCTTTGGTCCTCTCCCTGTGCATTGTCTGCTCTGAGCAGGAACATCGTCCTTTGGGCTCGGCGGGCCAGGATGTCCTCCAAGTGTCCACTATTTGGAGGTGCGAAGGAGATAAATAGCTCACTGGAGGCCAGATACACACAGACTCTCTGCTTCATCTTCTTGCTGACAAGACACATGAAGCGATACTAGAGTCCTGGAGATGGAGGAGCCACATGGAGACCCCTGCCAGCGTTGAAATGCTTCCACTGCCACTGGATCCACAAGATTTTCCACCCACTGAATTTGACATTTCCTGTGTTGCATGAGTCTGAAGAGGCATTATAAATCAGTATCAGACGTATGGACTTGGTCTGGACTGGGCTGGGATGTTTCTGCAATGTACAATTGCTCTTTTATATAAAGCTCTTTCTTATGCGTACTTGAGTGTTTATGAATTTGTTTCTGTAGTCCACCCAGACTAAGACAACAGCCAAATCCCAGCAAGCAGGGACACATGGGGACAGATAGACTGTCTTGTTCTTATGAAAAATGCTAATGACAAGGTGTCATCAGAGTTTGACTTGATTAACAGATTTGACTATGCCTAGGCAGCAGGGTCCAGTTGACATAATCCCTAACCACCACAGGTGATGATTTGCATCCCATTTTCCAAACGTGGCTCAAGATAGATCACACCCTAATCCTTCCTGTGTTAGGGTGGGTTGTTCTATAGACACAAAACTGTACATTCATAATTGTGCATCCAGAAAAAAATTAACCCCAGAAAGTCTTCTCAAATCCATAGGTCAGATACCAGCTGGAGGTGTCTCCTGACTGAAGAAGGAGGTTGAAGGGATCTGGGGGACACAACAGCCAATGGGTACAGAATCTCATGGTGGCAGAAGCAGGAAAGCAAGGGGAAAGAGAGAGACCTGTTCTTTGTGTGCTCTTACGTAGAGGCCACACACACAAGGAGACACCATTAGATTGTGACCTGCTGAGGTTCTAGTGGAGTCCAACTTCTAGTAGGTTGACAGACCACCTAACTATTCCTTGGGCTTACTAGCATAATGTACTCATGCCAAAATGGGACCTCAGCCATAGGCAGAGATGCAAGGAGTATGCTGTACAAGTACATACAATACACTAGAGTACAATACAATACAGTAGAGTAATAAAGGGCTACACTAACCCCCTTCATTGCACAACACCCTTCAAGCCTTTCTAGCCTTTCCAGAGTTGAAGGATTAACCTTCCTCTCAGTTATCAGTCCTTCAAGTAGGGCAAAGGGCTAGGTTGTTCAGGCACCAGTTATGTCTGTTGCAGGTATCCGTGTGAGCTGGCCAGGTTCTCCAGATACTTGTCTCATCTTGAAATTGACAGTTCCCGTTGCTGAATCGCTTGATGGCTCTCAGTATCATGTTTAGATTTAGCTTGCAGTATAATCCATTTACTTATTCCTTTCCCTTCAGCCATATCTTAATCTCTTTCCTTCCATTGATCATTTATTTCCATACAAATGTTTCCACCTTGGAAAAGGACATGAGGCTCAGGACTTGTGCCGTGCTAGGTTGCTGGTCACCAACACCAGACTAGCAAATGCTTCTCAGTCCATTCCAACTCTTGGTGGGTGCATTCAAGTCTGTGGGTCAGATGTAGGTTGAAGGCTTCTGACTCCTGCGGGAAGGTTAAGCAGGAAGACCACAGTCTACTGCGGCGGTTCTTAACCTTCCTAATGTCGTGACCCTTTAACATAGTTCCTCATGTGGTGACCTCGCAACCATACAATTATTTTCATTTCTACTTCACTAATTTTGCTACTGTTATGAATTGGACAACCCCTGTGAAAGGGTGGCTTGACTCCCAAAGGGGTTGTGACCCACAGGTTGAGAACTGCTGGTCTAGTGGATGCAAAGCTCAGTGAATCTGAGATTGGTCAAATGAATACAAGGTCAGCAGTCCACTGGACTCCTGGGACGGCAGCCTATGATATAACAGGAGGTCAAGGAAACTTCAACTTCCTTCTTCAGAGTCAGGAGGTCAACCAGAGGCAAGATCCAAATCTGGCCACAGAAGTGTTGGTGTCACACCCTAAATGAAACTTCACTCATTTATATCAAGGCTGTGATCAGATTGAGGAGGAAACCCTTATAACATAGTAGGTATGAATTGGGCTGCCAATCAAAGGTCAGCAGTTTGAAACCAGTCACTATGGGTGGGAAAGTTGAGGTGTTCTATTCCCATCAAGAGTTACAGTCTAGAAACTCCGGGGGCAGATTTTACCCTGTCCTAGATGGTCGCTGAGTTGTACTCCATGATGGCAGTGATTTATTGTCGCCCTGCCTGCTTGGGTGTTTTACAGATGTCTCGAAGTGGGCATTGCCCTGAGGCAGGACAGTGGAGGGTGGAAGAAAGACAAGATAGAAGAAGTGGAAGACAAAGTGAAGCCTTCCCCGATGAGGGAGAAGATGGACCAGCCACTACAGCGAGTTTATTTATACAGGCAAGACGGAAGGAATTTCATTGGCAGTTCAAGAGGAGTGTGAGCCAAGAACAGGAAGCATAGCTGATCTTCAGAACACGGAGCACTACCTTAGCCATCGAAGTCTTCCTCCTGCCCTACCTGTGTGCTGGCCCACTTTGCCCCCAACACACACATCATGGAAAAATCCTCAACCAAGTGGATAACACCTGTCACAGGATGGCTAAGCCTTTCTTTCTCACGGATAAACCCCTCTGCTCCTGGAGCTCACAGTGGCATCCTTGGCTTGTCCTGGGAGCGCAGGGTCCATCAGAGAAACGGCGATTTTAGTTGAGTTGGAAATACTACACCCCTTCTTGCCCAACCACAGTCTGCTCAACACATGGCATTTCCTAGGACCTTTAAGGGGTTGACTAGTTAAACCCGACTAAAGTGCAGGGATTTTATTTTTTCCTATACAAATTTCCTGCCTTTTTATTAATGCCCACATTTTTATATTTTTCCTTCCCTTTGCCTCAACCAAATGTCATCTCCAAGATGCTTTGAGGACATGAGAATTGGTTGTTGCTATCCTTGGGGATTCTGATCATCAGATGTTTCTACTGTTTTCCTTACCTTGAGTTGTGAGCCATCAACAAGTGAATATTTTAAAGCCTCCACTCCCAAGTTTTACCCAACTCAGGTCACCATGACTTCCTTCTCAGTCACATTTCTAGTGCCCTCAGACTTGGGCCCATCCTCAGACAGTATTTCCGCCAATGTTCTACATCCCATTTTGGCTCTCAGTACACCTGATCCCTTTGTGTGATCCAACATTCAAAGCGTCAGTTATTAATTGGTGTTTGCTTTTGTTATTGCCAGCAAATTCCGATTCTGACAACTGTACTCCCATAGGTTTTACTGGTAGCTCAGTCATTATGGGCAGCTGTAATTTGATAAGGCAGCTAACTCTTACTAGTCCTTTTTTGAGTGTCCTTTGACCTGAGGAGCTCAGCTGTCATCTCTGCCAATGTTTTCCTTCCATAAATAAAGTTTTCAATATATGATGATAGTTTTCCGTGGCTACTTCCACTGAAGTAGACAGTGTTCTTTGTAGTCTCTTCTTAGTTCGGATGTTCTGTTGGAAGCTGTTCACTTTGGGTGACCTTCCTGGCATTGGAAATACCAGTGACATAGCCTTCAGTATCCCAGCCACACAAAATGCATCACATGACAACAGACTGACAGACACGTGGTGGATATCATGTATAGGGAAAACAAAGGCCTTTTAAAAGGACAGGAAGGAAAGTAAAAAACAAAGTGAATGTCAGAAGAGATACTGACTGAAACTTGCTTCTGAATGTAGAGTAGCTAAAACATGGAATGAATGATGAAGTAAAAGAACTAAAAAAAATTTCAGGGGGCAACTCAAGAATAGTGTTATAAGGACACGAGTTGAAAGACAAGAAGGGAAGAACATGTTCAGCATCCTTGCTTCCCCAGAAGATTCACCACAGGAGATGGAAACTTACAGTGCTTCCTCAATTATTGGAATTTTGGGTGGCATGTCTGAAAATTCTACCTTCCAGCAGCAGAGGTGTAGCTGGACCCTCTCAGTGAGGATGGATCAGGGCCAGCTTACTTGAAGTGTAGGTATATGAACACCCCCACAAGATTTGTTGGCTATTTCTCCCTCAACTTGAATCTTACACCTTCTGCCTCTTTCTCCTGGGCTGGGAGCCCACAGAAGACCTAGCCAGGTTTCCTAGAACTTACATTCCAGGAGTTGGTATCTTTTGTCTCCTGTAATACAACATTTTCCTTCTCCTGGGATGAACCTAATGGGAAAGCAGGACATCAGGCCCATCCAGTGTAGAGTTCAGATGTCCCGTGAGTCCAGTAGCTCAGTAGCACGTCTGTGGATCAGATGTCAAGCTGGAGGCTTTTCCTTAATTGAGTAAGTAGAGTGGCTATTGAAACTAAGATGAGCAGGTCAGATTGAATTGTTTAAAGAACAACAAATCCCAAGATCAGCAAGAAATACGACAGAAATGTTTACTTACTGACATCCTGGTCCACATGACTATGGATTCAATTGTTGTTAAATGTTAAGTCATTTTTTACTCATGGTGCCCTATTTACAACAGAACCAGTTCAACCCGACTGCTGAACCAAACTGTCCACCTTGTTGTGGGTCTTAACAGTGTTGTATTGGCACTTCGACATGTCATACAGCTCAGTAATTAAATCATATCAAGAAGAGTTTACAATCATTACCCAAATCAATTTAAAAACATTTTGTTCATGTATTCATTCTTATTCATGTAATTATTTTTTTAATTGTGACCAAAACATAAACAACAAATGATTCTCTAATTCAAAATGTCTGCATGTGTGACCCAGTGCCATTTACCATACCCTTCAAGTTGTACAAACATTATTGATAATCTTTACTCAAATTATTCCACCACCATTAACATCAACTCAAGATCTCCTAAGCAAAAACTCTTCCTCCTGCATCATGGTACCCATTGGTCAATTTTTTTGTTTTTTTTTTAGTAGTTTTCTTGATATATTACTGACATAATACACTTCCAAAGGTAAATTGCTGTTTAAAAGTTATATAAACATCAGGAGACTCAATTATACTGCTTTCCCACTCTTGTATTCCTTGCGTCTTCCAAAATTCCCTCACGACCCTCTGACCCCCACGCCCTGTGTCCCCATAAGCATTGTAGCAGTTACTGTCTATTGATCCAACCCTTCTGTCCTTCAGAAACTGGGAAATATAACAAACAATAAGAAGGAAAGAAGAAAATACTATAAAAGTAAAGAATAAGAATGAAAAGACCACATAAACTATTTTAAAAACTAGAGAAGAAATTTTGGTCATGGAACAAGAAATATTTAAGCCTAGAGCAAATTCAGGTTGGGTCAAGAGGGAGGTCAGCTGATCAAATATCTTACTGTACTGTGCTTTGGTCTACCAGAAAAAGTTCACAAGAACCTCTGTCTGATAAAGTGATTCTAGGCCCTTGCTCGTGGATAGAAGGGGGATTTACCAGAGGCTTCATCTGACTACAAATGGATTTTGGGCTCCCACTAGATTTTGTTTTACTCTTTGGATCATACAGGGTGGTGTGCTTGATCCTTTACTCATACCAGTTTTGGTTGAAGCTGAAAAAAATTAAAACAAGCCCATAACAACCAAACTATGACCATTAGCACATCTCGCCTGCATTTAGAGAGAAAATGAAAGATCAGATGATCACTGATGAGTAATGATCTGGTTCACTGTAATATGTCAGCAAGTTGATGAAGCAGTGGATACAGCCACTTGTATTTGCCAAGAAAGATAGGAGAAAAATGCATGTCTAATCTGTATGAGATCCAGATGTGTGCCTATTCCAAAGAAAGGTTACAAAACAGTGGAAATTATCGAACATTATTAATTTCAGATACAACTAATATGTTGTGGTTAATTGAAAACTTATTGCAACTGTACCTTGATACAGAGCTACTAAAAACTGAAGCCTGATTGAGAAGAGGACTTGACCTGAGGGATAATCATTGCTGACATCTGATGGGTCTTGGCTGCCAACTAAGAACACCAGAAAGATATTATTTGTGTATTACTGACTATGCAAAGGCCTACCACTGTGTGGATCCAAGAAAACTATGAATAGCATTGAGAAGAAAGGGAATTACTGCACTTCTCTGTCATCAGGGGCCACTTCAGAGTATCACGAGGCAGCTGTTGAACAAACAAGGAGGTGGTTTTGAATGAGGAGAGGCATGCTTTACCTTTTCACATACTACTACAATCTGTATGTTGAGCAAATCACCCAAGAAGCTGGGCTAGATGGAGAAAAGTGGGGCATCACAATGGGGAAAAAGCTTACTAGCAAACTGCGATATGCAAAAGGGCACAGCCCCACTTGCTGAAAACAAGGGTACGTGAAGCACTTGTGCATGAAAATCAAAGACTTGAGCTTCAGTATGGATTTAACTCAATGTGGAGAACATGGAAATCTTTATGACTGGACCAATAGACAACTTCAGGGTAAAAGGAGATAAATTTGAGGCTACCAAGGATGATTATTTTCTCGAATGAACAATGAACATTGATGGTAGCTTCAGTCAAGAAATCAGGAACATAGTTCATTGCACAAAAGAACTTTAAAAGGGTGGGGTTGGGAGGAAAAAAATGAGCTGATAACAAAGGCTCAAGTAGAAAATGTTTTGAAAATGATGGCGACATATGTACAAATGTGCTTGACACATTGGATATATGTATGGGTTGTGATACGAGTTGTAAGAGCCTCCAATAAGATGATTAAAAAAAAGAACTCTTTAAAGTTTTCAAGAGAGAGATTGTCAGCTTGAAGAATAAACTGAGCCTGACAAGCCATGATACTGTCAAACACTTCATACGCATGTGAAAGATGGACAGTTAGTAAATGAATTGCACCGAAGGATCAATGCATTTGAACGAAGGTATTAGCAAAAATTAATGAAACTAGTGTGGACTTTCAAAGAGCAAATCAATTTTCTTGGAAGAAGTATAGTCATAAAGCCCAGGGAGTAAAGCCAAAATTCATTTCAAGCACTTTGGATATGTTATCTGGAGAGATCTGTCCCTGGAAAACCAACATCATGCTTGGTAGAGTAGTGGGTCGGTGAAAAGAAAGATGAATTGACGTAGTTGGTGGAACAATGGCCTGAAAAAGAACAAAAACAGTGAGGATTGCCCAAGACTTGGTTCTGCACAGTGTTTGGTTCTGTTGAACATTGTGAGTCACAAGTGACCTCACAGCATCTAACAAGAACCGCCGAATTTACAAGGTGAGCAATTATGTGAGTAAGCAAAAATGTGCAAAGGATGTGGCTTGATCCTTGTAGCCCTCTAAATCTGTTTGCCTTGCAGACTATGAATCAGCAATGTTCAATCTGAGCTGTCCGTCATGGTCTCAATGGTCATGACACCCACGTGAGTCAGGAGAAGCCTCCAGCTTGGCTACTGATCCATGACTTTGCAGCCTCTTCAACCACCATTTACAAAGGGGAGGTATGTGCCCATAAGGTATATAAAGGTTTCTGAGGAGCCAAGGAACCGCAAAGAACTTGAAGAGGTTTAGCTGCCTTTTCTAAGCAGACACAGGTCAGAATTCCTTTGGAGCAGATTGAGCAGCATGAGCATCAGGAGCCCGCCCAGCTTCTTCGACCTTGCAATCCTGAGCCTACTGCATGATGAAGCCTCAGCCATCGCTGCTCTGGAGTGCCTGCCCATAAACCTCTTCCCACCCCTGTTCAAGGTGGCCATCACCGGAGGACACTTCAAGACAGTGACAGCAATGGTGGGGGCCTGGCCCTTCCACTCCCTTGCTCTAGGGTCTTTTTTGAAGGCAGAGAAACCTCACCAGGAGATCTTAAGGGCTGCACTGGATGGGCTTGATGTCCTGCTTGGCAAGAAGATTCGTCCCACGAGATGGAAACTCCAAGTGCTGGATTTACGGGAAAATACAGATACCAGCTCCTGGAATGTAGGAGCAGGAACATTGGTTAGGTCATCTGTGTGCGTAGCAGAAGAGCCAGTGTACGCCCAGTTTAGGCAAAAGAGCCAAACTATGGAAGATTCAAAGTTGGGTGAGAAGCAGCCGATTTGCTCTGTGCAGGTGCTCGTAGACCTGCGCATCAAGAAATGCGACGAATTCCTCACCTTCCTCTTTGAGCGGGTCCAGCAGAGAAAAGGCTTACTGCACCTCTGCTGTAAGAACCTAGCATTTGTGGACATGCCATCCCGATTATCACTCATTGAAAATATCCTGCAGGTGGTACAACTAGACTTTATCCAAGTCTTGACCATCAACTGCACCTGGGATCTGTTCATCCTGGCA
Organism: Tenrec ecaudatus; assembly: GCF_050624435.1. Lineage (NCBI taxonomy): Eukaryota > Metazoa > Chordata > Mammalia > Afrosoricida > Tenrecidae > Tenrec > Tenrec ecaudatus. The sequence goes on along the minus strand of NC_134532.1, from coordinate 214,803,749 downwards.
AGGATTGCTCCTTACGTGGGCCGCATGGTTAATCTGAGAAGACTCATTCTCTGTAGAATCACCATGCATTTCTTTAATTCTGAGGCGGAGGATCAGGATGTGGAGAACCTACTGGCCCAGTTCACCACTCAGTTCTTCTATCTGCACCAGCTCCAGGAGCTCCTCCTGCTCTCTGTTCACTGCCTGGAAGGCCACTTGGATGAGGTGCTCGGGTGCCTGACAAGTCCTTTGGAGACCCTCTGGATAACTAATTGTTTGATTTCAGACTCTGATTTGACCTACCTCACCGTGTGCCCTAATACCAGCCAACTGAACTCATTGCATTTGAGGGGTGTTATCCTGACTAAGGTTAACCCTGAGTTACTTCAAGTTCTGCTGATGAGAGCCTCAACCACACTCCACTTCCTGGACTGGAGTGGGTGCGGGATCACAGATTCCCAGCTCACTTCTATTCTGCCTTCCTTGGGACACTGTTCCAAGCTCCAATCCTTCAACTTTTCAGGAAGTCTAGTTTCTATGGCTGCCTTAGAGAGGCTACTGAGATATATCGTCCCACTGTGCGATCTCCAGTGCCTGGAGCTCCCGGTCCCAGTGGAATGTTATGAGGAGAACACAGGTATTCTCCACCAGGACACTCTTGAATCGTATATGGACAAGCTACGACTGATCCTGCAGGAGATAGACAGGTGCTCCAAGGATGTGAAGAACCGCTATCATTCCAGTATCACATACGACTCAATTGTCCTCCATTTTTAGGTCTGATGTGATGATCCTTCATGTTGTGATATTAAATCCTAGCATGGACCTGTGGCTAATGTCTCTGTGATTCCATGCTTCTGGTACCTTAGAATATGAAAGAATGAAAGTCTCACTGTTCTGGCAAGCTGCTTGTGGTGTTTCTGCTACAGCAGCATTGGGTAACGAACACAACCCCTTCCTAGCTGCAGCACCAACAGGTTACTTAGCAATCTGGTGGCTCAGTTGCATGATAAATGTATTGCTGATCATGTTGAATTGGTATCATGTTCCTCATGTGGTGGTTTTGAGAATTAAATGGGTGGGAGTTAATTGCTCTTTAGAGAGGATGTGCATATTTCTATGCATCGGTGTTAGTTAAAACCGGAAAGGAAATTCCTTTGGGAGAAATGGAAGGGTAAAGAAAATCTAGATTGAAAAATTTTTCTTAAAAATTACCTAATAGTTTGTGGAGTCCTTATTGCTGATCCTCAGAGTAGCTTCTGAGAGCTGTGCCCCTAATTTATTGTCTAGAGGACAGTGGTTTAGTAGATGTGACAATTGGTGAGCAGGTTTGACAACTTAATTAACTCTTCTTTCAAAGTTCTAGCCTCCAGATTAGGAGTGGTTAACATGTTAGGCTACAGATAATAGCCCAGAGGCTACTGATAGAGAAGTCTTGGTGGCGTAGTAGTTACACATTGTACTGTGGTCTGTAAGGTTAGGAGTTGGAAATCACCGATCATCAGCTGCTCATGGGAGAAAGACGGGATTCTTTATTCAGATCAAATGTTAGTCTGGGAAACTCCCAGGAGTTTCGGCTGGTCTCTTTGTCGTACAGGGTCAGCATTGAGTCACCATACTTGATAGAAATAAATTTGTGTTTTTTTCATTTTGGTTACTTTTGGAAATAACCAAAAGCAAACAGTCAAAGGCAACGGCCACTGAAAATTAGGAAGTAGAGATCTGCGCTAGTAGATTGTCAGAATGAAGTGGAGACATAGTGATAGCAACTGGTTCATGTTACTGAATTAATCATTTTTCCCCTCTTGTTTGTAGAAAATGGGGTAATAAGATGTGGGAGGATGCTCTATCTCTTAGTTTTCTTTAATGTGTTCTTTCAGAGGCCTTCTGTTTGAATAAAATCCAAGAGAAGGAAGGCGCATTTAACATGTGGCAGGCCATCTTGTTTCCTTTTTCTTATTCTTCAAGGGAAAAAAATATCCTAATCCCGAAGCATTTAAAGGTCTATAAATTTTTGTTGCAGTTTTAGATGAGAAATTCTTTGAGGTGTTTTTGTTGTTGCTGATGATGATGCTAGGAGCCATTGAGTAGATTCCCACCCAAAACAATCACTTGCACACCAAAAAGAACACCCGATGGCCATGGTTATTCTCATAATTGTTATGTCTGAGGCTATTTTTGCAGCCACTGTTCATCCATTTTTAGACTGCAATGAAAGGTATGGCCTTGCAACCCCTTCAAACATAGCAATCCACTTGGAGTTACTAAAAACGATAAATGTGAAATAATCACTCACGTTTATTCTGAGCCTGATATAAGACAAGCACCCATCTGAATGCTTTACCTTATGAACTCATGCAAGCTCCCGAGAAGGTGAGGAACTGGCTCCTTTACTCTTCAAAACCCAGTCTTCCATTTGTTGCCAACTCATAACAACCCTACAGGCAAGATAGCACTGCCTCTGAATTTCTGAAGCTAACTCTTTCATGGACGTAGGCAGCCCTGTCTTTGCCTGCTGAGTGGCTAGTTGTTTCAATCTACTGACAGCAGATCACGGCCAACCTCGTAACCACAAGACCCTTGGAGCTCCATTTTCTCCCTTCATCTTTCACATTAATATTTTTTTCATGACAAATCTATTATCATGCACTCCACCTTCTTCCAACTTTCTTCTCTTTCCTTCCTCCTTCCATCCTCTTTCACTTTTCTTCATTCTATGTCATCTTCCTTCAGCTAAGGAAGAGTTGGAAGATACCCTTACTTGAATTTCCCCCCTAATATCTGTGTGAAACTGACCATTTTCGTAACAACTTGAGTCTCAGTGTCTCTACCTCAACAATGAGAATCATTGTTATGTCAAGAAATTGTGGAGGATTAAAATGGGGTTATGTACAATGCAACTGAATTGTGGTGCTGGGGAAAAATATTGAAAGTACTATGAACTACCAAAGGGGCAAACAAGTCTGCCTTGAAAGAAGTAGGCAACTGTGCTCCTTAGAGGCAGGGATGGGAAAGAATCCAAGTGCTTTGTCCATATTGTGAGGAGAGGCTGCTCCCTGAAGCAGGACATCGTGCTCGGTAAAGTAGAGAGGCGCATCCCAAAAGAAGACTGAGTGAGATGGATTGACACCGTGGCTTTAACCATCGACACATGCAGAGGTACAATTATGGGGATTTTGCAGGGCCAGGTAGTGTTTACGTCTGATGCATACAAGGTTGCTAGGAGTTGGAACCAACATGAAGGCAACAGCAACAATTAAATGGCTAGAACTGCTTATCTTTGTGACGTAAGTGATGTTACCTGGTATTAAGCATGCTACCATTCTCAACTGCCTTTCCAGGTTCTCCTTGGTCAGTCTAGAGAGCATTCAGCTCTTTGGGATGGTGAGTTTTGAAAAGAACTGCTCTCAGGAGTTAGTTGTTCGGAACTAAGATGCATATTTCAATACAGGTCTTCAAGTGGAAATTTATCATTAAGTAATGATATAGAATGCAAGGAGTGGGAAGTGGGAGTACCTAACTTTTAGCTCATCATCACTTTGAGGAGGATTATTTCATGTTGCAGGTTATCAGAAACATCAAGTAGACACTCTGGAATGGTGTGGCAAAGATGTTCAGTTCCATTTGTTTACTTTTCACGCCTTCCCAACTTTCATTAGAAAGCTCAAGTAATTTTGCAAATGCACCAGCACATTCAGTTACTGTAGAAGGATTTTCTCCTTCCTGAGTGGGACAATGCACCATGTTCTTCCTTTCTAATTTCACTTTCCACAGTCTTAATGTAGCTTCTCATGATTTCACATGAGAAAGAAGGGCGCCAAGCAGCTGGGATTGCACAATGGTTACAACAGTGAGCTCAAACGCAGGCACAATTGTGAGGCTGGTGCAGGACGGGGCGGTGGCTTGTTCTATTGATTCTGTTGTGCATTGGGTCTCTATGGGTCTGACCACTAAATGGCACCTAAAAACAGAAACAACTCTCAATGACGTCTCCTAAAAGTCACTTTTTTGATCCCAGATTCTGCTGACAACATTTGGTCTTCCAATTAATTGGGATTAGTGTATATTGAGCTCTCCTGGTGATACAGAATGCCTTTTCCCCCCCATTATTAATGTATCCAAATGAGGCACACTGATTTACCTTTGAATTCAACTAACAACTAACCATTTGTCCATTTCTCTTAGAAAAATCAACGTGCTGCATCAGTTTCCCTTTCTTTGTAGTCGCCCATTGAAGGGTGTCCCAACGTTCAGATTTTAAGAACTATTCAGAGAGTGGGACATGAGGTGCTAATTTTGCTTTGATTGCTTTGCTAATCCTATAGCCTGGCTTCGAAACATATTCGACATTGATAACACTCACGTGAGGTCTTTATTGTGCAGTGCAATTTCTTAACCTTCATCTGAGGTTCGCAACTGCTTTTTGATCATGGATGCATGGATAAAGTTGGGTTGGTGTTAGTGTCTGTGACAGTGAAGAAGACAAAGACAAAGCAACAACATCGCCCGGATGACGACAAAAGAAAAGCATTGTCAATCATTGGAAGCAAGGTCATCAACTTCTCAAGGAATCATCTCATTGCATCTGATCTCATCATCCCTGGATCACAGTAGTTTCACCACAGTGTTAATACTTTTACAACATGGACACCCCCATCTTGCATGGCACTGACTGTCTTCAGAGTCACCACAATACACACAGGCCTCGGGCAGTTGTTGAGAAGGCCATCTGTCCTGTCACGCACCAGTACATGTCCCATCTATCCTGTAATAGATATTCCTTACTTGTCCCTCAAAATTGATGTTATTAGTCAATTAATATAAAATATATGTTGCTATGAAAAAAGTTCCTATTTATTTTTTAGCAGAAGCAACTGCATTTAATTCAAATCCTTGGAAGTGTCACGGGCTGTTGGTCAGGCCCCAGGCTTTTGCTCCGGGAGGCAGGAAATCCAGCTCAGGGTCTGGAACTTAGTCCTCTATGGCAGCCATAAAGAGATGATCCCCCGGCCAACGCCCCAGGTACCTGACTTCCCCCACCGCAGGCGCTGGACAGTCGCCAGCTCCTATGTTTTTTGAGGTTTGAATCCAGCCTCTGGTTGTTTGGGATAGTAACTTTAACTCTTCCCCATCTTTGGTCTAGGACAATAAAACAGGAAGTCTTCCAATTGGTCCATAGTTATGCCTGTTTCAAAGAGAAGTCATCCAACAAATGCAGAAATTGATGAAAAATTACTTTAATATTCTATGACAGTAGCCTTTGAAAACTATCGCATCAGTTATTGACATGGAGCTGCAGGAATTCAAGCTGGCTTGAGAGGAGGACATGGTAGAAAAGTTTTCATTGATGACCTCAAATGGATCTTGACTGAAAGCAGGATACCAGAAAGGGTTTTATTGATTATCCAAAAGCATTAGACTATGTGGACCATAGCTAGCCATGAGCAGTCTTGATAAGAATGGGATCGTGACAATAGTTCATTGTGCTCATGTAGAACCTGCACATGGATCAAGAGGCAACTTGTGAACAGAATAAGTAGATGCTGCATGTTTTACAATTGAGACAGGTATACCTCAGGGTTGTACCTCTCATCATACTTATGACATCTGTGTGTGGAACAAGTCATCTGAAAAGCTAGGCCATATGAGGAAGAATGTGGCATCATGATTGGACGAAGGCTCATGAACAGCCTTCAGTAGACAGCATAACCTAGTTTATTGAAAGCCCAAAGGATGACTTTAGTACAACTACAGACATTATGAATGACACTTCAATATACATAAAAGAAAAATATACATAATTGTAATTTTGACAAAATTTCAAATCTAAGAAATTGAGTTGTACATAAACATGCAAACCGTTATCCACTAGAGTGTTGGCATAGTTTTCGATCAGTGACCTGTGTGTGCACCCCCAAGTGGACATAATAGGTTGTAGTTCCTACTCTAGGTTACCACTGTACAGCTTTCAGTTTGTTGTATTGTGGGGCACAGGTGTGGCAGGATGCTGAAAGCTATGCCACCAATATTTCAGACCAGTGAGGTCACCCATGTGGGAGAGGTTTCAGCAGGACTTTCAGTAAGAAGAAATTTGGAGAAAAGCTGTCACAGTACTTTTGAGAATTAGACAGTGATAACCTTAGTGTCCCAGCAGAGCAGTGTCCACCTCATTTTTTTGCTGGGTAGATGGACTAACACAACAGCTGGAGGGTACAGTCAAACTGAATGTAGGCAGAGTTACCACGACCTTGTACATGGTCCTGGACATACCAATGGCATAATGATAGTGCAGGGCACAGCAATACTTTGTTCTAATTGCACACATAATGCCTTATAGAAGGATTATCACAAAACGGAGTCCTAGATGGAACAGCTTAAGGATGCCCCAAATATCCAACTTTTCCAAACTGCTGTACCAGTTCATCATCTCTTCGCATCAGCTCTCCCTTCCCTCAGTACTTTCCCGCCCCACCATAGCTCTGGGTTCTCGGTTTCACTGCAGCATTGCACTGAACTCTCAAAACCTCAGGGAAGTGGCTCAAGTAGTTGTGGGGCCTGACAAATCCAAAATCTATTGGTCAAGAGACACTGAAGTTGTCTCATTAATATGCCTTTTTGAGTAACTTTTCATTTCCTCCAAATTCTCTCAGGATTCTTCCATGCCTTTGTTTTTGGAAAGGGACTTTGTTTTTATGATGTGTTATGCTGATTTCCCTTTGTGGTCTCTCAAGTTTGGGTTTCATTTGGCTTCTTGAATGCATCTCATCTCATCTCATAAAGTTAGGGAAGTTTTCTTCCATCACTACATGATCGTCTATTTATTTCTGTCTATTCCTGTTTTTTAATTTTAATCACACATGAAATCTTGTGGGTGCACTATATAATGCTTAGGATTTCCTTGGCTCCTTCATCTTTCATTGGTTGTTTTCCTTGCTTTACTTTTAGCTGGTCAGCATGTGAAGATCTTTTTCATGCTCACTAATTCGCCCTTCCACTGATCCATCCTGCCTTTTTACTCTCTGCATGTTCTATTTGTTTCAGACTTTTATGACACAGCATGATGACTTTCTTTTGGAGCCTATTCTGATAGTGGGTTTTTTCCCCTTCATATTTTTGAATGCACATCTTCTTGCATTCCATTGCATATCCACCTTCTTGCATATCCATTGAGCCAGGGGAGTTTTATTTAATAAGAAATCTTGGACAGTTTTCTTTTTTCTTTTTGTCCCATCTTATTTTGGAATCACAATTACATGCATGTTGTTCCTTTGATAGCATCCCATATAATTCCTCATCTTTTGGGGATTTGTTGGCTTTTCCTGACTGTGCTTGTAGGAATTCACTAGTTCAGCCTGCCATGAGTCCAGTCGACTTTACTCTCTCAAGTGCATTGTCTAGTATAAATCTTCTGAAATTCTCTTTGCTGTTTTTAGATAGTTTTTAATTTTAATTGCTTTTATCAATTAGTTATATTGTTTCTGAAATCTTACAAAAATTTTGTGTTCTTCGTTCCGTCTGTAGCATTTTTGATCTTTCCAATCATCATGGAAGAAGTCCAAATATAATTTTTTTTTGTATTCCTCATCAGGTTTTCCACTGTCAATTATTCCAGACAAAGGTTTCTGCACTCTGATGCAGATTGGTCTCTCTGTCTTGATTTCTTCCGTTAATGGAAGTTATTTATTGTTTCTAAAATATTGACCTATTTACATTTGTATTTAATTGATTGAATGGTGGTCATACTGGAGGCACTCATCAGATGACTACTGGTGGGTGTGTGAGAGAATTTAAGTGCACATTTTTCTGTTTTCTGTTCATATAGCACTGTTGAGTGTGGGGTTGCTAACAACATCTGTCAATATGCAAGTAATATGGGAGTGGTTAGTGGCCCTCGCCCAGTGAATATGTTTGGGTCATATGTAAATGGGTGTTGTCTCCCACTGATGAGACCAGAAAAAAGCCATAAACAAATAATAGGAAATAGAAAAACAGGAGGCAGAAAGTATGTGATGGGCCACACAGGGTTCAGTGTAACAACAATGAAACTCAAAACCTTCCTCTAGTTCCTGAACGCTTCCTCCCCTCCCAATCATCATGACCCCAATCCTACCTTGCCTTGCGGACCTGGTTGTACCAGAGGATGTACAGCGGTGCAGTGGGGATCTGGAGGCACAGGGAATCTAGGACAGACGAACCCTTCAACACCAGCGGTGGGAGAGGCGACACCAGGAGGGAAGGGCATGTAGAAAGAGAGAACCGATCTCGGAGATCTATGTGTAACCTCCTCTCTGGGAGATTGTCAAGGGGGAGGCGGGTGAGGGGAGACGCCGGGGAGTGTAAGATAAGATATAATAATTATTTATAAACTATCAAGGGACCAGGGGTGGGATCGGGGAGGGAGGGGGATGGGGGAAAAAAAGGGAAACCGAGCTGATTCCAGGAACCCAAGTGGAAGGTGAATTATGAGAGTGACGAGTGCAACGAATGTGTAAGGGTGCTTTGCTCATTTGATGTATGCACATATTGTGATAAGAGCCTTATGAGCCCCAATAAAAAGATTTTTAAAAAAATTATCAAGGGTTCATGAAGGAGGGGGAAGCAGGGAGGGAGGGGAAAAATGAGGACCTGATGCCAGGGGCTTCAGTGGAGAGCAAATGTTTTGAGAATGATGAGGGCAATGAATGCACAAATGTGCTTTACACAAATGATGGATGTATGGATTGTGATAAGGGTTGTATTAGCCCTAATAAAATGATATTTTAAATGTTTTTAAATTACATTAAGTATCTTTAAATGACTTGCCCTGGATCTCAAAAATACTATGATGTAGCAGATGTTAAAACATAAACTTTAATGCTAGAACAAAGGGCTGACTCACAAGCAATTGCTAAACTTCAAAGCATAATCTATTCTAGTTGAGAAATAACCCAAGGTACATAGAACCTAACTGGTAACTATTTATAGAAGTCATAAATAACAATGACTAGAAGAGACTACTTAAATCTTATCCCTGCTTGGAAATCACACTTTGACCTCTAATGTACTTGGATCATACTGAAGATCATACTGAAAAGCAATGAAAGTATGCATTAACTATCATGAAGAATTGTAAATAAGAGTAAATGTAATAATTAAAATAATGATAAATGTCTTAATAAATGTAAAGATTTAATGTAAAAATTATATCCATTGCCATTAAAATGGAACTCAAAGCAAAAAAAAAGTATGTAAGAAAAGAGTAACTTAACTAAAAAAGGAAATAAAAAACAAGGGAAGGGAAAAAAATAACAAAACTAGGGAGGATGAAACGAATCGTGAACATTAAATTAAGGGAATAAAGTAAATAACGACAGGGAAACAATAAAGGAGAAAGAGAAGAAAGAAGGAAAACAGATAAAGGATAAAAAAGGAGAAAGAGGAAACAAAAAAGAAAAACCTGTCCATGGAGCAGGAATCAAAAGAGGAGAAAATCATGGACAACAGGGTACCTCTGCCTGCCAACGGGTTTGCCACGCAGGGGTGCCGAGGAGGAAATTCTGGTCTTGGTTGGATTTCCTGCTGGACTAGATATCTTGCTTCAGAGATCTGATCTGGAAGGAATGTGTGCAGGTTCAGGTGCTTGTTCACGGGAAAGACCTCTTTGGAGGCAAGTAGGCAGCTGGCAGAAAGGTGGGTGGTTATGGACAGAGTTACTGCTCAGCCAGGATAGCCTGTGACAGCCCATTACCATGGTTCTGCACACACTGCTGTTCTGGGGGAGGTGCAGCTCATTTCCCTCCAGAGGAGAGGCTAGTGTACCAGAGTCCCAATCCAGGGAGGTTACTTCTCAGATAGCTGGAATAACGGGATATTCTAATGGATGGGTGGAACGTGGCTCTCAGTGGATGACATTCAGTGGCACTGACCACTCCTCTAATAACTAGGAAGGTGTGTAGAAAGTGGGCGCAACCCAGATTTCTCATTGCCGCCTCAAGAGTGGGGACTTGTCCTGGTCCTGACAAAGCAGAGCTGGTTATCAGGACCATGTCTCCATGAACAGTTGCTTGCACAAGTGCAAGATGGCTGTGCCACTTCTGACCAGCATCTCTTTATTTCATCTCTGGCTGTGTTTGTCCAACTGCGTGTCCTGGTCAGCATTCCATCCATTTCTCTCTCATTTACTAGGAGTCTCAGGGTTCGAAGTTGATCAGCTCTGTTCACTTGGTATGTCGTGTCCTGTCAGAGAGAACCCTGATGGTATAGTGGTTCCAAGATAGGGCTAACCACTAGATCAGCAGTTTGAAACCACCTGCCCATCCAAGGGAGAAAGACAATGCTTCTGTTCCTCTAAGGAGTTAACGTCTCAGAAACTTCCAGGAGAAGTTTTATCCTGTCTGACATGGTCACGATAAGTAAAAATCAACCGAAAGGCGGTGAGCTCTTTGCAGAGGGTTGTGTAGCAGGTCTAACTTGTTCAACATCTTGCCAGAAGTCTTTTTGTTCTTTTGGGTGCTGCATTCATGAGCATCAATTGTGAATCCAAGTAAAAGGAGGTCATTGATAACTTCGATACTTTTTACTGTAACTATGCTGTTAGAGATCAGTCTAATTTATTTTCTTTGTGATGAGGTATACGCCCGCAGTGCAGGCTGTGTTGTCTTTGTCCTTCACAAGTAAATACTTCAAGCAACCTTTCGTTCAGCAAGAGGGGTTGTGTCATCTGCAGAGCTCAGGCTGTTGATCTCTCCTTCTCTGAACATCATACAGCATTATTTTTCACACGGCCCGGTTTGTCAGATTAGGTGTTCAGCATATTGATCAAACAAGTTTTGTGAAGGAATCCCAACACTGAAGCATACGTTTCCTGAATGTAAATCATCAAGCCAATACCTCTTGGTCTATGTACAGATTGCACGTGCGCACATTAAAACCCAAACCATACTCACTGCTCTTGAGTCAATGCTGACTCACAACAACCCCCTATGGGTTTCTGAGATTGTAACCGTTTATAGGAGTAGAAAGACCAGTTTTCTGCAGAGGGGGATGCTGATGGTCTTGAACTGATGCGCATGAGGATTATTTGCCAACACATAACCATTATACCACCAGGGCTTGTGAATGCCCATTCTTCCCAAATATAGAATCACGTAGTGAAATGCCTTTGAAGAGTCAATAAAATGCAACTAAATATCTTTAATTCTTTGCTCTCTGACATGATCCGTGTGACTTGAGCAATGACATTCTTCCTTCCTTGTCCAGGTCTGTGCTTCTCTCCTAGCTTCTGGTGGGAACAACACTCCTTGGCAACCTTTATTTTAGGAGGTGTATCTTCACATGACTCTCCTCCCAAGGTCTCTAGGCATTAATACTTTTTTGCATAAAGTCACCACTCACAGAAGATTAGCACCCATTCTACTCTAGTATCCTCCACTCATCTCTCAGCCTGTGGGACTGTGGTGGCTTACCTGGACTGTGATGCTTGAAGCTGCATCATCAGCAAGATCACCCATGCTGATCAGGTTTCAAAAGAGCTTTTGCAAGAAGTATAGATGAGAAGAAGAAAGAGGTGACCCAATTCTTAAAATATTAGCAACTAAATACCTAATGAACACCAGTGAACCTTGTGTGCCAGCAGAGAAGTCTCTCATGTTGGAAGAGCTGCTTCCTCAAAACAGAGTCGACCTTAATGATCTCTGGAGAGCAGCCTCTGAACAGAACCAGATACAAACATCCATTAATGATAAGTGTGAAGGAAGTGAAGTATCCTTTTGGGAAAATCAGAGGTTGTCCAAATGAATTGTTTTGCATAAACACTAATAACATAGGCACTAATGAGCTGACATGAGTTAGTCTTAAATCAGACAATCATATAACCTATAAATCCAGGAATGATAAATAAAAGGAATAGTGTTGCCTTCCTTTTCAAAGAGAACATTTCAATATCTATGCTGTCTGTAATAGGATAATATCAATATTCCTATAAGGAGATTTAGTTTGTATAAATATTCAGATTTCCCCCATGTTTTAAAAACCAATGTATTTTTAAATATTTTATTGGTAACTCTAACAGGTATTGTAATATTCCATAGTTCAGTCACATTAAGCAGTATTGTACAATTGCTACCACAGTTTCAAAACATTGTCTTTCTTCTTGAACTCAATATCAGCTCCCCTTTATCCACTCCCTCCCAGGATATCATCTTTTTCCCCCTTTATCCACTCTTTCCCCAGGATATCATATTTTTTCCCATAATTTTTTTCCATATCTCACATAATCCAATATATCCATTCACATACAATTCTGTTCGATTCCATTAAGTGGGGCTATACAGTCATCAATGCTGTCCACTCTCTATTGCCCTCCCCCCCTTCTTGCAATATTATTACAACTTGTGCACCAATCTGGTCCTGCCATCTAGAGGATTGTTGGGTTGTTTAATTTCTTGAATCCAAAAATGATCTAAAATGCAGACCCCTATATAATTTATAATAAACACTTAAAAGCAAAATAAAATAAAGGAGAGTGAGGCATAAGAACTGAAGGAAGACTTATTAGCAACCTGACCTACGCAGAGCAAACAACCTTGCTTGTTATAAATAAGGAGGACTTGGAGGACTTGCTGATGGCAGTCAAAGAGTGCAACCTTCAGTTTGAATTGCAACTCAATTTCAAGAACAGTCAAATCCTCCCAACTGGACCAAAAGACAACCACGTGATAACTGGAGGAAAAAAATGAAGTTGTGAGAGATCTTGGTTTGCTTGAATCCACAATCAATGGTGATGGAAGTAGCAGTCAAGAAATCAAATTATGGATTGCATGGGGAAACCTTGCTGTAGAAGACTTTCAAGTTTTGAAGAGCAAGGATGTCAATTTAAAGATTAAGTTGCACAAGACCCAAGACATGGTATTTTCAAACACCTCATATGCATGTGAAAATGGGACAAGGATTAAAGAATATCAGAAGAAATGACACATTTGATTTAAGGTGATGGTGAAGAATTTTAAAATTACCATGGACCAGTCAGAAGATCAAAGAAAGTTGTCTGGAAAGAAGTACCAGAATGCTCCTTAGAGGTGAGGGAGTTTGAACTTGTTATAAAGGACATCATGCTTCGTAAAGGACAGGGTTAGGGAAAGAGATAAAACACTACCCAGAATGGATTGGCAGTCTGTGCCAACAATGGGCTCAAACCTAACAATTATGAGGGTGGAGGGGGGCCCAACAGTGTTTGGCCTGTTGCTCTTGTGAGTCAGAACTAACCCAAGGGCACACAATACAAACAACCACTCAATCCAGAGCAAGGTGAGTAAGCGTGTGAGTAAGTCAACATTGACCTCTGCATTTATGTGATAAAGGAGAAGCCTCCAGCTTGATGTATGACCTAGAGTCTTGGGAGTTAATAGCCTCTACAATCACCTTTTGAAAAGGGGAGGAGCTTGACCAAAACGGACGATACAAGTTTCTGAGCAGCGAAAGAGGCACTCAAATCTTGGAGTCCGAGGATTCCCATCTCAGTTCCCTTCGTGGACCGAGCTGGTCCACACAGCCATCAGATCAGAAGGTCTTCCACGCAGATTCATCGGCATGACTACCCACAACGTTCCCATGCTTCTCGACCTTGCAATCCAGAATATCATACATGATGAAGACACAGTCATCGCTGCTCTGGAATGGCTGCCTGAGCATATCTTCCTGCCTCTACTAGAGTTGGCAGTCACAGGGAGATACTACAGGACACTGAGGGCAATCATAGGAGACTGGCCTTACCCCTACCTCCCCCTGAAAGTCCTAAGGGAAGTTGAGAAGCCTCACCAGGACATCTTAAAGGCTTTACTGGATGGCGTCGATGACCAGTTTCTCCAGCCGATTCACTCCAGGAGATCAAAACTGCAAGTATTGGATTTACGGGAGAACGCGGTAACCAATGCCTGGTATGTAGGATCGGGAAGCATGGCTGGGTCATCTGCATGCTCAGTGAAGGAGTTAGTGGACACTCATCACAGAAGAAAGAGACAAAAAGTGGGAGAGTCCCAGTTGGAGGAGACGCAGGCCTTTGACCCCTTGGTTGTGCTCATAGATGGAATTATTGAGAACGGCGGCCCTGATGAATCTCTCACCTACCTCATTGAGAGGGTCCAACAGAGAAAAGACATACTGCACCTCTGCTGTACCAGGCTGGAGCTTGTGAACATACCACGTAACTTTTTTCTCATTGAGCAAATGATGGAGACCTTACAGCCGAGCTTTGTCCAAGAGTTGGTAATGAAATCTACCTGGGAAGTGGACATCCTGGGCAGTTTTGCCCCTTACCTGGGCCGGATGGTTAATCTGAGAAAACTGACACTCTCTAGACTCATCATGCATTTCTGGCTGCCTCACGACGACGAGCAAGAGGCAGAGTACCTCTTTGTCAAATTCGCCTCTCAGTTCGCGCAGCTGCAGCAGCTCAAGGAACTCACTGTGGAGTACGTCCACTGCCTGCATGGTCGCTGGGAACAGGTGCTCAAGTACCTAAAGAACCCCCTGGAATACCTCTGCATAACTAGTTTACCACTTCTGACATCTGATAGCGACTACCTGTCCATATGCCCCAGCACCAGCCACCTAAAATCCCTGCATTTGAAGGACATCATCCAGACAATTTTAGAACCCGAGATGATATATGATCTGCTGATGAGATCCTCAGCCACCCTGCAGGACCTAGATCTCAGTGGATGCAATTCAAGAGGATACCTCTTCTTTGCCATCCTACCTGTCCTGAGCCAGTGTTCCCAGCTCCAATCCTTTAGCTTCCATGGAAACTCGCTGCCTATGTTTGACCTGGGGATACTAGTGAGGGACATCCTCCAGCTGCACAAACTTACTCTCCTGGAGCTTCCAGTGCCTTTAGATTGTTACCTGGACCACACAGATTCTCCCCATCAGAGGACCGTTCAATTGCATATGGACAAACTAAGAGATATAGTGCTGAAGTCAGGCAGACTGCTCAAGGAGATGGCCAGCCACAGAGACTCAGCTAGAGGGCACGACTCAATAGTCGTCCGTTTGTTGGTCTGATGTGATGATCGTCAATGGTGTAATTTGAAATCCTAGCACTTGCGGGCCGTCAAGGTCCTGTTGGTGATTTGGGGCATCTAGCCCCTTAGAAGGTGAATGAATAAATTTCTGATTGTTTTAGCCCTCTGCCTGTGGTATTTCTGTTGTAGCACTGCTTGGTAACAAACACTACCCCTTCCTAGCTGCGATACCAACAGGTCACTTGACATTCTGGTGTCTCAGTTGCAGACATCTGATAAATTTCTCTTGGTGTCCCCTTCCTCATAGGGTGGCTGTGGAGGGAGAGCGTGAACTGCTCGCTGCAGATGGCCATGCCTTTAAATAGGTGTATTTAACAGGCAGGTAAAAAATGCAGATGTGTTGATATGAGAGACAATTCTTGTTTGGGGAATGGAAGGAAACAAAAGTTCTGAACTGGCATGGAAAGGGTCTTCTTAAAAAGACACTAACTTGTCTGTGGGGTCTTTGGGGGTGATCATGGGAGCAGCTCCTAGGAGCTGTGGGTCTAATTTAAGGGATATTGTACGAGTGGCTACCTGGAAGTGGCAATTTGTGAAGTCAGATGACAGTGTAATTTAATGATTTTGGAAATTCCTGCCTCCAGGCCACAAATGGTTGACAAGCTGGGCATTGGTTCATGTCAGCCCAGTGGCTGCTGAAAGACATGCCTGGCTAACTGATTTTTCACAACCAGCCACTGAAAACCACCTCCAACACAGATCTTCTTGACCAATGGGGGCTTCTCCTTGAGTTTCAGCCAACTTGATGGCAAGGGGGTTACTGTCTGGTTAGAAGGTTATTGTATTCATTAGCGTTCCTCCTGGTTAACCCACCAAAGGAGGGGAGAGTAAGTTGGTTGGGGTGTGGGTAGCTGTGCTTATTCTTGCTTTCCTCATTTTCTGCTTGCTTCCTGGCACTTTGGTGAGGACACAAGCAGAGAAAATTATTAAACTGCATCTAGCCTAGTCCTTGAGGCTTAGTGGTTACACGTGGGGCACTATTGCAATGTTAGCAGTTCCAAACCAACAATTACTCCATGGGAGAAAGACGGGGCTTTCTACTCCCTTAATTGGTTAAAAAAAAATCTCTGCAACTCCATGGCAGCTCCAGCCTGCCACATAGGGCCCTTATGATTCAGTCTCAAATCGATGACAATGAGTGACTTGACTCACAGCCATAGAGTCGCTGCGAACTCATAGCCACCCTAGAAGGCAGGGGTCACTGCCCATCTGAGTTTCTGAGACTATAACTCCTTATGGGAGGAGACAGCCCCTTCTTTCTCCAGCAGAGCAGCTTCCAAACCGCTGACCTTGCAGTTAGTAGCCCAAGTAACCACCAACCCAAGAAAACTCCTGGAGTTGAGTTGAGGCTAGAATCTGCCCCTGAGCTTGGCCATGCAATTTTCAATGATGAATTCTGTAAGAGAAAATTGTCCTTGAACTCAAGCCTTCACAAGTTTGTGTTTTTCTCTATAGTTAAGGCAGGATGGGTGGATTTAAGAAGATTGTAACTGAAATAGTAATTACCTGGGGACATGGAATGTGGCAGTGGGGAAAATGGGGAGTCAACACTGCTGGGTACAAGGTGGAAGAAAACGTTACGAAGTTGATTGTGGTAATGATTGAACAATTGTTCTCAGTGAGACTGAACTATTGAATTGTATGATGTGCTAATTATAGGTCAATAAAATAATTAAGAACTACAAGGAATATGAAGCTTCATTGCCTTTTTAAATGAGAAATTATTTGAGTGAAGATGTTGTTTTCCATGTAAGAGGTTCTGGTACGTAGCAATCCTTTGCATATCAGAAAGACACTGCCGGATCCATTGGGATCCTCACAATCGTTCTGTGTGAGCCCATCATTTCAGCCACTGTGTCAATCTATTGTTTTAGCTAGAGTGGAATTAGAGGGAGGGGACTGAGTGGCAAAGGCCATCAGGCATACCTGTCTATAAAGCTACTATACCTCAGTATTAATAATAAGCATACAAAATGAATCACTAATGTTTATCCTAAGAACCCTACTGGCATAGTGGGTTAAGCCTCAGGCTGTTAACAGCAAGTTCAACACTTTGAGACCCCCAACTTTGACACCCCAACTTTGACACCCCCAACTTTGACACCCCACGGGAAGGAGATGGGACTTTCCACTCCTGTAAAAGGTTAGCGTCTGGGAAGCCCGCAGTGGCCGTCCTCCCCTGTTCCTGCAGGGTCACAATATGTGGGACTCAGCTTGATGGCAGAGAGAATTTTCATCCTGAACTTGATATTTCACAGGCCCTTGTCTGAATACATTATCTTTTTAAAAATTAATAAATCATTTTATTTCAGGATTTTATAGCTCTTATAACAATCCGCGCATCAATTGTATCAGAGACATTTGGAGTACGTTACCTTTGTGAACTCAGTCAATGCCATGTGGAGATGAGCAACTTGCTTTTTCTCCCTTCAATTCCACACAATATGTTCTTAATGCCAGATTTCTTTTCCCCTACGTTTTTTCTTTTTCTTTTTTTACAATACTTTTGTTGGGGGCTCTTACATCTCGTATCACAGTCCACACCTTCATCCAGTGTGTGAAGCACATTTGCACATATCCTGCCATCATCATTTTCAAAGCATTCTCTTCCCACTTGAGCCCCTGAACTTGCCTCCTGGCTCTTCTCTCCGTCCCTTTTCTCTATCTCACTTTGTCTGCCATCTTTCTTGCTTCAGCTAGGCATACTCACTGCCACTGCATCAGGGCTGACCCATAGACTGCCCTGTGGATTTCTGTAACTGTAACTCTTTCCTGGAGTAGAAAGCCCTTTCTCCTGAGGAGTTGCTGGTGGTTTCGAACTGCATACGATTCCCTGAGTCTTTCACTGCCTAAAGGTGTGATATTATCCTTTAAGTTAACTTCCTGAGCCTCAGTGTGTCTGCTCATAAAATGAGATTCCCTGTTAGGTCAAGGAATTGTGGATTGCATGAGACTGTGCAGGTAGACCAGGTTGCCATAGTCATGTTCTGTGAAAAGCAGTCCCTTTTGCTCTGTCCTCACACTACGTTGACACAGTCACGAGGGAAGCTTCAGCTCACTGCTTTTCTCACCAAGCAATCCTCTGTGGGAGCGGACTGAGACAGCTCCTTATTATCGCCCCGAGGGCTGTGAGTGGGCTCGCACTTATTTCTGGATGATAGGGAGTCTGGTGGTCAATGGTCAAGTGCTTGGCTGCTAACCACACGCTAGGCAGCTTGAGCCCACTAGCTGCTTTGGGGGTGGGGTGGGGTGGGGAAATGGCTGGCTGTTTCTGAAAAGATGTACAAACTTTGGAAGCTAAGAGCTGTTCTACTCTGGCCCATAGCTTTACTCTGAGTCAAAATCAACCCTAGGCATGTCTCCAGGACAAGGATCAGCAAACTTTGGAAATGGAAGTGCCAATCCTGTCTTTCACAACAAGTTCAAAAGTATCCTGGAGTCATAAATATATTTTTACAAACAAATGAAATCACCATTATCACCAGTAATCAATAAGTAATATTGTTGAATGATTTCAATTGTACTTCAGCACCACAAGTACAAACTGAAAGAGCCGCTCGCACCTCTTGAACGTCAGTCTGCTGACTTCTGCACCAGACAAAGTTTCCCCGGAGTCCAATGGAGACTTAATCCAAGTGGGGACTCTGCTAATGGATTTGGGACTTTCATTGTCAAGAGGGGGATGCCTTTTGAGTCAGCACTACGTCACACAGATTTTGATTTGGGGGATGAATTTTCAGTGCCTCCTGCATTAATCACCCTGTAAAGACAACCTAAGAGCATAGTTTTCAATCTCTCTCTGGTGTAGGACAGAGAATCTGTGCTGGAAACGGACCATTGCTGTTACAACGACTCACTGCCCAGAGTGAAGCATATAGTCAATCTACTGACACGAAAATGGCCAAGTAAAACCCACACAATGTTTTTAATAATAGTTTTGTTGGCATGTACTTTACAGATCATCTAACTTATTCATTCAATCATATAAAGATGATTCGATCGATTTTCATCACAATCCATTTCAGAACATTTTTTTCTTATATCCACTTCTGCTGCTGTTTCCTATTTCAGTCACTCTCTCTTATGATCAGCCTATCCTAGATTTCATATGTGGAAAATTAGATAAGTAGGCAAGTAAACAAACAAATGAAAAATCCAACAACAGAAAAAACAGAAACATTTCAATCTAAGAGAAAGTAGAAAATATTAAAAACAAAATTTAAAATGTCTGAAATGGGGATCAAGTGACCTGGAATTACATTTTAACATTAACCATATCTGCTGTAATCTACCTTATAATGTTCACTATCTGAAAGCAAGACTAATCACATCTTTCCACTATGGTCAGAAACGTATCCTCAGAGGTTGAAGCCATGTGGGGGTCCTTCAAATGGATTTGGGATCCCACTGTCATCCATAGACTTCTGCAAACCACGCGTTCACAACTTAAGCTCTGATACCATTCCCTCCTTCACGGTTGGGTTTTATCAAACAGTCAGTCCTTCCATCATACAGGCTGTTGCCCTTCTTCCATGTTGTTTTATTGTTACCTTCAACTACATTGCAAAGAAATTATGAAAAAGTTAAAGATTGGTTAAAAAAAAACAACCACCCTCAAAGTTACTGCCATCACATTGACTTGACAGGCAAGGGTCCTACAGTAATTAGTAAAACTGCTCATTAGGGTTTTTGAGACTGTAAATATTTACAAGAATATGAAACCACCTTTCTCCCATGGAGAGGCCAATAACTTTGAACTGTGGATCTTGAAATTTGTAGCCCAATCACAAGGCACTGGGATAATGGGGCTCCTTTTCTGAGGCTGGTTGAAAAGTGAAAACTCCTACAGAGAAGGAGCCCTTGGCCACCGCATCTCCTATTTAGAAGTCTGAAGTGCAATACTAAGATAGTATTTCTTTCTTATAATTCTTTTCTGTGTTAAAAAAGATTACAAGCTCACATAACAAACATTCTACTATCAAGATCTTGTATAAAATACGCGCGGATGAAGATCTTTAATAAAATGTGTGCAGATACTTTGAGCCCTGAGAGGCTTCGAGGGGTTCTGGGAAGGGAATGCCATCACGCCTCATTTCATTGTACGTTTCCCAGTGCTGAGTTGGTTATAAATTGAATTTTGGTGGTGATGCTGTGTTGAGCAAGTCTATTGTTGCCCCTTATCCAATATCATGAGCTCACTAACTCTGTGTCAAATTTGGGTCATTCTCATAACATTCGGAACTTTTTCACATTGCTAGATGACAATACTGTGTGAACATAGCTCTAAGATGCACTGGGAATCTGATAGGTTTCCCTATCTTCTTTATTCTAATTTTTATATCCCCCTGGTGTGGGACCAGTAGACAAATTCTACAAGGTATGCCTACACTCCTAATTCTAAGACCATTATGTCAAGAATTCCAACTCATCCAACTTCAAGTATTTTCTAAAATCCATAAGCCCACAAGTTGGATAAGACCCAGAAAATCTAACAAAGCTGTCTTGGAAGAAGTACAAACACAATGCTCCCTACAGGCACAAGGGGCATGGCATTGTCTCATGTGCTTCAGACATGTAACCGGGAGAGACCGGCCTCTGGAAAAGGACATCCTGCTTGGTAAAGTCAAAGGTCGGCACCAAAGAGGAGCCCACACAGCTGATCAGTGACCACAGTGGCTCTCACGTGGACTCAGACATCACAACTGTTGTTAGGATGGCGCAGGGCTGGGCAGCGTTTCAGTCTGTTGTCCATAAGGATACTATGAGTTGGATATAATAAGACTTGGGGAGTGAATTAATATCAGTAGGACAACTGCCAGGTCTTTAGCCAGTTGTTCTGCGCGTGTTCTCTCATTACCCAGAGGAAATAAACTAGCCTGTGTTTCGAAAATTAAATCAACAAAAAAATTTGAGGTTCTGGAATGTTAATGCCTCCACACACACTGCGCAAGTTAAAGTTTTGAATTCGCCCCCAAGTGGTGTCTATTACTGTAGAATCGGACTATTCCCTTGATCATGACTGCACAATGTGTAAGCAACTTTGGTTGTGCAATGGTTACAGTTCAGCTGCTAACCCAAAGGTGTGGTTTGCACTTGTCAGCAGCTCTGTGGAAGAAAAGACCCGGAGATCAAATCCTGTAGACATCACAGCCTAGCTGTCCCTTTGAGCCAGTTCTACCCTATGAGTCAGAAGCGGACACAGCATTTTCTTCACAGTTTACCTCATACCCAAACCAAACTCACTGCCATCAATTGAGTCTGATTCAGGGTACAATTTCCCGGTGGTTCCTGAGAGTGTAACTCTTTATGGGAATAGAAAGCCTCCTCTTTCTCTCTCAGGGAGGCGGTAGTTTTAAAATGCCGATCATACATGCAATTAGTCACGCAACACAAAAGAAGAACTTCACAGGGAGCTCACAGATAAGTGTATAATTAACCAGTTGTCTAGCTCTTTTCCTCCTGATAACTTATTTCCTTTGTGCCATTTCCTGCTGGAAAATATCCCCAAACAGAAAGCCAATGTTGGGTACAAACAAATCTTCCTTGGCAGCCATGTGCAAGAATGACAGTCACAATCTACAGCAGACCTTGTAACAAAAGAATTTGCATCAAGGAACAACACTTTGCCAGGAAGAGGTCACCAGACCAACTTGGACAACATCAAACCAGTAGTCAGACAAATTCCTTCACGGTCATGACGTAGTCGTAATTCTCTCAAGCAAAAGAGCCAAACAGAAAACTTTAATGTGATACCCAAGAAGACAAAGTAGAGTGCTATAACAAAATCTATCTACAGAGAACGGGTTAGAAAGCTAAATGGAAAGAACATACTCAGCATATCCCATATGCTGAGAGGACTTGGGGAGGAAATCAAACTTGGAGTTAGAATATTGCAGGTTTCCATGGGTAAAATCTTGAATGATGCAGGCAGGCAGAAGGAATATACAGAGTCACTGTACAAAAATAAAAAAAAGAAGTGGTCAATGTGCAACCATTGTCAGGAGGAGCTGAAAATGAAGAAGGAAGGCTACTGACCTTTGAGCGGCATTGACGGTGTTAGCAAAGAATACGACTTCAGTAATTGACGGAGTACTGGTCGAAATGTTTCAACAAGATGCGGCATTGGAAGCACTCACCTATACGAAGACATTCAGATGACAGTCTTTCTGGAAATCAAATAGAACATATTCATACTTGCGCCCATATCAAAGTGTTGAGAGATCGCCGTCATCACGATGGCAGTGTTTTGTTCCGTTGTACTAGGGCCACTATTGGCTGTAAGCAGCTTGATGGCACCTCGCAGTAACAGCGAGCGGTCACCATCTTGAAGTAGTAGAAAGCCTAGCCTCTGTGCCTGTGTTCATGGCCCAATTTTAGAATGAGTTGACTAATCTATGAATAGGCAATTAAGAGTAGGGGAGAATTTTGAGTCATTGAATCACCTCTGTCCACTTCTTGCTTTAGAATATTGGGATGTGTTTCCTGGCTCTTATTCTGCCTATGAAGGAAATATCACGGGGTTGTTTTCAATCCAGTTAATGTTCTCCGCAGAAGCCATGATGGTATAGTAGGTTTTTCATTGGGCTCCAAAGCTCAAGGTTAGCAATCGGAAACCAGCAGCTACTCTATGGGAGAAAGAAGAGGCTTTCTATTCCCGAAAGAAATACCATCTCAGAGGTACCCCTTGTCTTATGGGGTTGCTATATATTAGAATTAATTCGATAGCAGAGTTTGTTTTTTGCCTTCATGTTTTTAGAACATAATTTCAGTTCTGGAAATGAACTGTTGCTTCTACAACACTTTCTGTTCTGGGAAAAGGGATTGCTTATTTTGTTTACATGAGAAGTAGCCACATAAAATAAAGGGATGTTTTGTTTTTCTTTAATTACATGCAAAGCAATTGGGACAAAGTTAAGGATTTACGGTGTTTAAATCAGGCAGAGAAAGTATCCTTTGTAAATCCAGAGTGTTCTTTAGAGGCAACGATGGCAAGATTTCTTCTTACATACTTTGGACATGTTGTCAGGAGTCACTATTCCCTGGAAAAGGGCATCACGCTTGGTAAAGTAGAGGGACAGCAAGTAGAGGGAGGCCCTCAAGGAGGTGGATTGACTGGCCACAACAATGGGATCAAGCATTGGGCAATTAGGAAGATGACCCAGGACCGGGCAGTGCTTTTTTTCTGTGGTGCATACTGTCGCTATAGTTCAGGACCAATTTGATGGCACCTGTGTTAGGGTTCTCTAGAGAGACAAAACCAGATTGCTAATAATTATATATATATTTATAAAGATAGATATAGAAGACAAGAAATGAACAGTTAAATTATGAAGCAGTACAAATGGCTCAGTGCAACTCACTCCCCTGAGAGAGTAGTGAGACACTAGCAGTCCTTCAAGTCTTGAGGGCCGCCAGGTAGTCCTCTGTAGAGAGAGCTAGTCTATCCCAGCACAGGCAGCAAACAGCAAGGCAGTTCACCAACTGTCAGCCATGTCACCAATCGTCAGTCCCCAGCCCAAGAGATGTAAATTCCAATCATGTGGTCTTAAAGGGACCTCAACTTACAGAGACACAGTCCACAGGTTATGTGTCCCACAGGTGTGTAGCTTGCAAATTGAGGCACAGAACAAGCAAGGCATCCGCACATTGGTCCGTTGACCAAAGAGCGAAAGACAAGAAAGGCGTCTCTTCCCCATTCAATTAATCCCACATGTGTTTATCGGCCAGGCTGGCACAATAAACTAGCTATCTTACCACCTAGCAGTCTCAAATCCCACAGGTGCAGTTCCTCTCAGTCCTATAGGGTTGCTAGGGCTGCTATGAGTCATAATCGATCGCATTGAGATTTTTTGTCGTCGGTGTTTTTCTTAGGTTGCAGCAAGTCAGAACCAGCCAGATGCAATCCTTGACCACTTCGGTGTTTCCCGTGTTTGAGTCGTGAGCACTTTGGGCATCATTGCATTAAGCTGTATCCACAGGGACAGTTCCAGCACTGGATCTTCATGAGCATGTGCTTCCAGGGCTCCTCACTCGCAGCAAGTAGGATGCCGTCATCTGCACGTTGCAGGTTGTTCATAAGCCTGCTTCCCCCCCGGGATGCACATTCTTCTTCATGTAATTCAGCTTCTCTGATGATTTGCTCAGTTGGCAGATGGCGTAAGTATGTTAAAGAGTACATTTTCCCGATTTTAAACCATACAGTATCCCCTTGTTCTGTTTGCACAACTTCCTCTTAGTCCATCTATAAGTGCCTCATGAGCACAATGAAGTGTTCTGGAATATTACCATGCTTCTCATGGTTATCCATAGTTTGTTAAGATCCCCACAATTCAATATCTTTGAATCATCAGTAAAACACAAACAAACATATTTTTGGTATTCCCTGATTTGAGGCACGATCCATTTTGACATCAGCAACGATATCTTGTGTCTTAGATCCTCTTTTAAGTCTGGCTTGAATCCTAGAAACTCCCTGGAATTGCACTGCTGTAACTATTGTTGGATAATATTCAGAAAAATTTTACTTACATGTGATATCAATAATATTGTTCTGTAATTTACACATTCTGTGGAGTCACCTCTCTTTGGAAAGGGCACAAATAAAGATATCTTCCATTCAGTGGGCCAGTACAGTACAATGGAACATGTTGTAAATATAACCTTTACATGCTCTGGGAATCAAGAGTCATGCGTTCTCTATATGTTGTGGCAGTCGCTTTGTTGAGGTGGCAGGGAGCCAAACACCATTATCTTTGAGGTATGCATGTGCTTCTAGATCACAGAGCTTTAAAGCCCAGTGCCCCGGCTATGACACCTCCACTCAATGTCTGCGTCTCCATAAAATTCCAATTAGTTTAAGACAAGGGCAGTTATGGTGGGCAAGACATTATTTCCTGGCCCCCTGCAGTTGCTTTCTTGGTTCATAAACCTTATCCATACCCTTTATCTCTCATTACCATGAGTAAATATGCTAACGTGTTTCAAAGATGAAATCAAAGCAAAACTTGAAGTTCCAGGATGTTGGCTTTTCCACAATCTCTGAACAATTTTGGGCTTTGTATTCTAACCCAGTCTGTTGACATAGGATCTTTGTATGTCCATTAGATGACATGTTCCTTAGAGGTCTGTAGGAAAGCCCTAGTGTCACTGTATATCAGGCATTCAGCTACTAAGCCTGTGGTCAATGGTTCAAACCCTCCAGTTGCTCCTTAGGAAAAATGAGGCTACTTGCTTCTGTAAAGAGCTACAGTCTTGAAACCCTCTGTGGGGTTGCTGTGAGTTGAAATGGACCCTGTGGCCATTAGTGGGAGAAGCACAATGGTCAAAGCAGTCAGTTGTTAATTAACAGGTTGGTGGTTCAAGCCCACCAGCAGCTCAGAGGGAGAAAAGATCTGGTGACCTGAAGACCTTAAAGATTAAAACATGACCATTGAGTTGATTCTCTTCCCCAAGCAGGTGTAACTCAGCGAGGCTTAAGAAGCAAGGGCAGAGGGATGGATATGACAGTGAAGAGCAAAGCTATACTTTGGCTCATCAAGGAAGGGGCAAGCTGGGACTCGAGTCTCCAAAGCAAACCCCCCAAAGGAAATATTTGCAGTTGATTTGTGTTCCCCAGGAAGCAGGATGAGGGAGAAATGAATAAGTAATCTATTTCTGAGAAGTGGTCAGGAATATACACTGGGGACAGGCAATGAGTGATTCCTGGCTGGAAAGTGGCTTAGAGGACTCCAGGCTTCTAAATCATATCCAATTTTTTAGAGACCTACAGTTCTCTGTGCAGAGCTCTGTGACTGCAGATCGACAATGCATTCTGTACATGTTTGTCAGGCTAGATTTCGTTAGAGCGGATCCTGGCTTGCTGTGGTGGGCTATGTTCCCAGGACGAAAATGCTCCAAAGAAGCAGGTTATCAGGCTCCATAGAGCAGGGAAGGGGGCTATTACACATTATCTCTGAGATAATATTTCAACATCCTGTGACAACAGCTCTTATTCCCTAAACATTGGTCCTCTGGGAAAGTCATGGAATTCACAGGGTTACATATAGCTAAGAAAGGTGTGGAATGGTCTCGCTTTTGACTCAATGTCATCTTACAGAACTGAGTAGACCTGCTTCACCTAGTGTTCCATGCTGTCAATCTATCTGGAATCAGAGTGTCTAATAATCGGTGTGTCTACTCTAGTAGAGAAGCTGGAGTTCGCATGACCGATGTTTGGGTTAGCAGCCTTGTGCTTAACATACTGCACTACCAGGGCTTCTTCTGGAAAGATGAGAGCCATGGAAATCCTAAGGGGCAGTTTTAATCTGCCTTAGAGGGTTGTTATGCATCCAGATTTACTCAAAACATCCACACTTTGTTTCCAACACTCCATCTGTTAGTTTGTCTCACGGTGGTGGCTAATGGGACACTATGGTGTTGGAAACTGGTCTTCTTAACAACAGAAAAGTCACTGAGCTTCCGTACTCAGACATACGTAGAATAGAGGCCCTGTGTTGTACCTCCTAAAATAGTCCATGAAAGACCCCAGGATCACAGTAAAACAGTGTCTAGTCTAGTAATGGAGGTAAGCTCCTAGACTGGAAGAAATGCTGGAAAGTGCAATATGTTAAGCACACACAGCAGCATTGTGTAGCTGTCAGCAATCCTTGATGTTCACTGGTACACATTGTCATCTTTCTTCAGCCTAGTCTCTGGGTCTGTTCTTTGGCACCAGACCTTTTAAGTGTTAAGAAGCAAAGATGTCACTTTGACAAGTAAGGTATGCCGGACCCAAACCAAGATACTTTCAGTGGCTTCATATACATGTGGAAGATGGACAATAAATAAGGACTTGTGAAGAATATTGAATGGGCTACCAGGAAAATGAATAAATCTGTCGTGGAACAAAGCTTGGGTGCTCCTTAGAGATGGCAAGTACCTTATGATCCAGTAAGCTCTCCACTGGTCATGTGCCCTAAAGAAATCAAGAGCACATCACAAACAAACAGATGAACATCTATGTTTATTGCTACATTTTCCATATCAAAAGCATGGAAACAACCCCAAACCCCAATTATAAAGAAATCAATAAACATTCATACTATGGAATATTAAGCATGAATAAACAACAATGACAACTCTCTTGAATATCAGAAGACATGGACACATATAAAGAGCATTATGCTTAGCAAACTCTTGTCCACTTTACAAAGATAAGTATTGAATCACACCATTGTTACTAGGAAAAACAGAAAAAGAAACTTGGGGGTGTATACACCAATAGATAAGACGTTGATGACCAGGAGGAGGCCAGGAACATGGGTGGGAACAGGGAGAGAGGAGGGATAGATTATTGATGGGGGAAGAAAAAGAACCACATATATGGTGAGTTTAACAGGATATTGCTGTTGATTTCATTTCTTGAGAGAGGCTGTCAATTTATGTATTAGCTTTCTTAAAAACAAAACAAAAAATCCTCCAAATTGCTTAGCCCTCAAACCTACGCAGTGGTCTGAATGGCTTATGAAAACAAAAGAAAACAAATAAATTTAAAAAAAGGGATTGGGAAGTAAAATTAAAATGGACTTGGAGTCTTTTCTGACAACCAAGTTAATCTCAAACAAAAAGAAACAAAACCAAGTAAATAACAAGAATTAAATATGGCAAAACTTTACTCATGTACATGTCATCCAAAAAAAGAGAGAGAAGAAACCCAAACTCATGTCTGACTCATAGAGATGCTATAGGATAGAGTAGAACTGCCCCTGCGGGCTTCTGAGACTAACTCTTCACTGGCGTAGAAAGCCTCACTTTTCTCCCTTAGAGCAGCTGTTGATTTCAAACTGCTGACCCCACAGTGAACAGTGCAATGTATAACCCATTACATCATCAGGGCAAGTTATCAGGAGGAAACAATTCCTGGAGGACATGACGGTTGGTAAAACAGAACGTCAGTAAAAAGAGAACAACTGTCAACAAGATGGACTGACATAGAAGATGCAGCAGCAAGCTTCAACATAACAGGGATTGTGAGGATGGGGCAGGGCTCAGTGATGTGTTTCGATTGACTGTGTGTAGGGATGCTGAGTTAGAACTGATTCAAGGGTACTTAATCACAGCAACCTCTTCTGGCTATTTCTTCTTTTAAAATCAACCAATCTGTGAATCAAAAGCTTTATATACCTTTCAAATGCTAAGAGCTTAGGATTCTTTTTCCTTGGATAATTTGAAATGTAAATTGTATGGGCTGACAAGGGCCAGTGAGAGGCTATTTCATTTTTCTCTCTTATTTTGCTCTCACGAAATTGTCAGAAAGGATCCATGCAGGAATCTAGCTAGGGATGTAGCTCTTTCCCTCCAACATGCTTTACTGTGGTCTGCCAATAAAAGAGAAGTAAGGGGGTGGCAATCATAGTATCATAAAAAGTCAGGATGCCAGCTACCTCCAAGGGGGCTCCGGTTGCTGGCTACCATGTGTGTGTGTGAGCAGAACTGGGCTCAGAGAGTATTCTGTGCTGAGTTTGGGGAAAGGCAGTCAGCAGGCCGCTGGTTTGACTTGCTCCTCTAGCCTCTCGGTTCTTGTTTCAGTTAACCATTTGCACCCCGGATGAAAAGACTCCAAAACCTCAAACCAAACTCACTGCCAGGACAGGGTGAATTTCGGAGACGACTTAGTAACTCTTCTTGGGCGTAGAAAGCTTCCTCTTTCTCCCTGAGAGCTGCTGGTGTTTTCAAACCACTGACCCTTTTGGCTAGTAGCCAACTCGTAGCCCACTGTATGGCCAGGGTTCCAAAGACTATTTAGGCATGCCCTGGCGGCTTAGTGCTTATGTGTTGTGCTGCTGCCCTCAAGATCCGCAAATCAAAACCGCCAGCCAGCCCAAAGGAGAATGATGGATCTTCTCATGCTCCCATACAGACTTAGCGCCTAGGAAACCCACGGGGACAGTTCCACCATGCGCTTTAGGGATTGCCATGAGGCTGAATCAACTTGATGGCAATGAGTTTGGTTTGGAAGTTTAATCCGGACACACTCCTGTGTAGTGAGTAAATAACTCACCCAGTCCATTTAATTCTCATAATGCAATGAAGTCAAGCCAACCCCAAATCCACTCCCATGCAGCCTATTTCAACTTTACTGACCCTATAGGACAGAACAGAACTCCTCTGTTGGGTTTCTGAGGATATAAATCTTTACAGGAGTAGAGATTTCCATCTTTCTCCCTGGGGGCTGATGAGTGCTGCTAATACACCCATTGAACCGATGAGGCAACTGAAATACCGAAATGTTAAGTCACCCATCCAGGTCACAGCTAAGAAGTGATTGGCTTAATTCTCTAGTCCTACTATCACAGAAATAGCACAAGGGAATACCATTAACAAACAGAAATTCATTTATTCTCTCATAGTTCAGGCTGGAAGTTTGAATGCAGAGTGGAGGCTCCAGAGCAGTGGTTCTCAACCTTCCTAATGTCGAGATCCTTGAATACAGTTCCTCATGTTGTGCTGACCCCCCAACTATACAATTATTTTCGTTGCCACTTCATCACTGTAATTTTGCTAGTCTTATGAATCAGGCAACCCCTGCGAAAGGGTCGTTCGACCTCCAAAGGGGTCGTGACCCACAGGTTGAGAACCACTGCTCTAGAGGAAGGCTTTCTCAGTGTGTCTTGGTCCTTTAGGAGGTTCTTAGCAAAGAGATCCCAGGTCCCAAGGTCAATCTTGACTCCTGGATCTTCTTTCTCGCGGGAAGTAGCTCCCTGGTCTCTAGGCTTGCTTCCGTCTCCTTTTCTCACTCGGAAGGAAGGTGTGACTCAAAGTTGAGTGTGACTTCGTTAAGTTTGGTGAGCGAAAAAGCAAAAACTGCTGAACTCTACTTGCTCAAAACCAATATAAGCCCGTCTCATTAACCTAATGCCAACCTGCCAAATTAGCACAACAAAGAAAGAAAACCTATTCCCAAATGGGATCCTAGTCATTGGCAGAAATAAAGACTTATAACACATCACTCATGTATAGATAAAGATGTATAACACGCCTATCCTGCTGGATCTCATAACAGGATAATTGAATCATATCTTCTATTTGGGTAAAAGTGGGCCATCGATTTAGTTATCTGCCGTAACTTCTGAAGTATTAGCTTTAGCCTTTCCATAGAGTTTTGAAGGTTCTCCTGGTAGATACTATCTGGTTTGCCCAAATAACACTCCCAAGGGAGTTGACACTCCAGGAAGCAGAAGTGGCACAGAGGGAGCCTGTGTCTCAGCAGCCTCTCCAGGGCAGCCGTGGAGACTCAGCTTCCACAACACCGGAAGGATAGGTGCTGGGAACAATAGCCCTGGGCAGGCAGGATGAAGGTGAGTTGGGGTCCTGTGATCTCACACCCCCTCAAGTCTAGGAATTGGAGAGTGGCTGGGAATTTACCCAGCAGAATTTGCAGGACCTCAGGATTGAAGTGGGTTAGGGCGACATCACTCAAGTGTAGGCAGCTCAGGTGACTGATGCTGGGGCCCACGGACAGGTATATGAAGTTGACTCCAAAAGTAAGCGATCTGTTATCCAAAGTGTTTTCAGTTGGGTATGCAGGCACCTGAGCCCTTGGCTCAATGTATTTTTGAGGACGAGGACAGAGTCTAGGATGAGCTCCTTGAGCTGGTGCAGACTGAGAAACTGAGAGGTGATGTGGGAAAGTAAGCCATCGACTTCTGACCTGCAATGCCAGGGAAGTAAGATGTTTTGTGAAAGTCAGAGTTTTCTCAAATGAACCATCTGGCCCAGGTGAGGAGAAGACCCAGACAGAGTGGACAGATCCCACATACAGTTCTCAGTCACCTCCTGGACAAAATCCAGCTGCACTGTCTTCAGAATCTTCTCGATGATCATTTGGGGTAGCATGGCCACAACCCCAACTCCCCGCAGCACAGATGCAGCTGACCCTTTCTCTGCTGGACCCTCGCAGTGAGGAAGGTGAGGGATTCATCAGGGCCAGCGGGCTCGAGGCAGACACGTGTCTATGAGCACGTGCACAACGCCAGTTGGCTGATTTTCACCCAACCTTGAATCTTTCATATTTTGCTCCTTTTTCTTTATCTGATTTGCTTATTTTCCCTGGTCTGATTCCCATGTTGAGCACACAGAGGACTCAGCCCAGGATCCTGTACATTTTCCCCAGAACTTGGTATTTGTGTTTTCCCGCAAATCTAACACTTTAGGTTTCCATTTCCTGGGATGAACCTTCTGAGAAAGTGGAGCATTCAGTCCAGCCAGTGCCGCCTTTAAGATGTCCTGATGAGGTGGCTGAGCCTCCAGCAGAGCCCCCAGGGGGATGCATGTGGTGGGCCGGACCCCCACCATTGCTTTCACTGTCTTGAAATGTCTCCTGTAGATGACCACCTTGAACAGGGCTGGGAAGAGTTGTACGGGCAGGCAAGCCAGAGTCATGAAGGCTGAGGCCTCTGCCTACAGCAGGCTCTGAATTGCAAGTCCAAGAGTCGGGGTGGGTCCTGCTGCTCCTGCTGATGAATCTGCTCCATAGGAACTGGCACTTCTGGTGGCAGGTGGGTCTACTCAGACCTCAGAGAGAACCAACCTGGTGACCCCAACCCCAGGGGGACTCCTGAGCTCCTGTATAATCCTTTCTGGCCAAACAACTTCCATTTTCAAATCATAAAAGAAGATTCTGGCAAGTCTTAGGTCCAAGGATCAGATGTCAAGTTAGGGGTTTTTCCTGTCTCATGTGGGTACAGTGGCCTTTAAAACCAAGGTGGGCAGGTAAGATGGTAGGCTGCTGACTCAGAGAATTTAAGATTAGCAAATATCAAGATACAAGCAACAAGACAGGCAGCTGATTCAAGTTCCCAGAAGTGGTGGAGATGATGGTGAGATCAATGTAGGGTCAGAATGAGACAAAGAAGCTGATGAAGTTGGCTAGAACATCCAGTATGTATTCAGAGCAGGCCACACCCCCAGATCAACACTCGTTCCACTGACTGGCTGTTCATACTGGATTTCACCTTGGAAGTGACTATGACATGTCTTCATAAGTGTGCATTGCTTGTATGCTCTTCTTTGATCTCTTTTGCCTTATATTGGTTACTGGTGTAAGTTTTCTGTTAACACTACAATTCCACCCCCATACCCCTTAGAAAACAGCAAATGAAAAACACAGAACACAAGAGTTTCCTTGGAGTTGACAGCGATTCATCGGGACCGTATGTATCAGGGAAGAACTGGGTTCCCTAGGGCTTTCAATGCATGATTGTTTCTAAATAATCACCCAGTATAATCTCCAATCTTCTGGCTAGCAGTGAGCACATTAACCCTTTCCAGCACCCAGGGACTTCTCTGATTACATAACCCACTGCTATGGGCTTGGTTTGGACACAGCAATTGCACAGGGTAGAGTAGAACTGACTTATGGTTCCCAAGGGTCTAAATCTCCTTGGAAGCAGCCTGCAACATCCTTATTCTGTGGGGCAGCTCGTGTTTTGGCACCGCTGTCATTTCAGCTGTCAGCGAAGCAGTTACTCCCTGTACTACCAGAGCTCCTTTACAATTAAATCAGCACCCATGAATTTTATACCTAGACATTAGTACCATGGGAAGTAATCATGTACCACGGATCCAACAGCAACTCAATTGTTTCTTTCATCTTATTCTCTACAAGTGTTAGTTATTTATTTGAAAAGCAGGTTTGTTTGTATTTCTAATTGTTTCTCTTTCTTTTAAATCCTCAAATCCACAGTCAAACATCACAGGTGGGGACTCTACCTGGGAATGTGCCCTGACATGGGGTCAGTAAAATGGAGTAATTTCTGTGATAACTGACCAGTTTCTTAAGATGAATAACCTCTTTGAACCCTGTTTCACCATATATATTGTAAACCAAGAAAGAAATTATGTCTTGTGCAATTTCACTGCAAAATATTAGCCAGACTTTGAGGAGAGCCCCTCTCTACCATTGAAGGGAGCCTATAATTCCTTCAAAAACATAAATTTTATTTTAAACCCATATGAAGACTAGGGTAGGATGTCATCTCCTGAGTTTCTTATGAATTTCTTAATTACATTGTTGTAGATGTTAAGCAAACAAGCAAGCAAGCAAACAAAACAAATTACTGCTATTAAGTCAAGTCTGACTCATAAGATCCTACAAGACAGGAGAGAACTGCTTTGTGGGTTTCTGAAACTAACTGTGTGTGGAAGTAGAAAGCCTCATCTTTCTCTGGGGAGTGGCTGGTGGTTTCAAACCACTGAACTGTCTAGTAGCAGTCCAACACGCAACCACTCTGTCACCACTACCTCTCTCGGGCACATCCAGAGTCACAGTGCCCCGATGTACCGTAGAACCCACTCTGTCTGGCCTTGCTTACACCATCCTCACCACTGCTGTTGTGTTGCAGCCACTGTGTCAGTCCATCTCCTTGGGTGCCTTCTTTTTCTCTGGCCCTCTGTTTTAGTAAGCATGATGTCCTTTTCCAGGGACTAGTCTCTCTGCATCACGTGTCCAAAATCCATAAGACAAAATCTCACCACACTCACTTCTAAGGGCCATTCTGGCTGTACTTCTTACAGGACAAATTTTGTGTTTGTTTCTGGTATCATAGTATTTTCGGTATTCTTTGCCAATGACGTAATTCAAATGCACTGTTTCTTTAATTCAATTTCATTGGGTTAAAGCCAGTGTAAACAGAGAACTGAGTCCCTGGGTGGCACAAATGGTTAATGACACACTTGGCTGTTGTTGTTACTAGGTGCCATCCAGTCAGTTCCTACCCACAGCAATCCTATGCACACCTGAACTGAACCCTGCCTGGTCCGACATCACCCTCAATATGGTTGAGCCCTTGGTGCAGCAGCCTAGTCACTCCATCTCGCCCAGGAACTTCCTTTTGCTCACTGGCCTCCTTGACCAGGCATGATGGCCTTCTCCAGGGACTGGTCTCTCGACAAGTCTGAGTGTGAGACAAAGTCCCACCATCCTAGTCTCTAACGCGCATTCTTCCAAGACAGCCTTGTCTCGTCTCAGGCAGTTCACAGTAGTTAAATATTCTTTGCCAGCACTGCAATTCCAATGCCTCCGTTTCTCTTCAGTCTTCCTTATGCAGTGTCCAACTTTCACATGCAGATGAAGCAGTTGAAAATACCATGGCTTGCCTCAGGTGCACCTTAGCCCTCCAAGTGCCCTCCTTGCATTTCAACCCCTAAAGAGGTCATGTGCAGCAGATTGACCACTACTTAGCTGTCCGTGTCGTACTGTGGTGGCTTGCGTTTTTGCTGTGAAGCTGGAAGTTATGTGACTGGTATTTCAGATGGCAGCTGAAACGGGTTTGATCGAATGATACACTTAGCGAATCATTGAACTATGTGCTGAGAGACCGCCCAGAAGAAAAACCTGACCTGCTTGTGAGAAAGCAGGCACCGGAGACCCGACGGAGGAGCGTTCTACTTTGGTAACGGGCTCAACCACGGGTCGGAGTTGAAATTACACTTAAAAATATAGTTCAATCTCACCCTGTAGAATTGTACATTTTCTAGCACAACCAGCCTCCAAATGTTTTTTTTCTATATGGACCCCTTGACGTCATCACCCCTTTACCCGACCACCACCTCTGTGCGCCCCTCCCCCACCCAATCCCTTAATCCACTTGCTGACTCTATAGGTTCATCAGTCCTGGTTTCACACCCCCCAAAATGAAAAAACATATTGCCGTTTCAGAAGTGCTGGAGCGTGATCTTGTGGTCGTCTCACACCAGAAGAGAGGCATCTGTGGATTCGGTCTTTCATCGACACCCCTACATTTGTTCCCTGTAACTGAATTTCCATGATGTCAAACAGAATCCAGCTAAGTGGCGCCAGCATCTTGAGCACAAGGAGTCACCATATTGTTCTGAGGGCATGATGTCCTTCTCCACGGACTGGTCTCTCCCCACCGCATCTTTCTGGTATTTTCTGCTTTCAGCAAGATTCCCACAACATCAGCAATGATAGTCCTTGGACTGTGTACTTCTCTGCGTCAAACTTGAATTTCTGGCCACTTTCTCTTAATGTCCTGCTAAGTTTTGGGTTACAGCATGTGTTTTGCTTACTCTAAACAGAGACTATTTTGAAGCCACAGAAAATAATACTTTGCAATAAGTTACAAATGGTAGAGGCCTCCCCTGAGGAAAGATGAAAGCAAGGGCAGGCTACCAAGGTGAGAATGGAAGGGGTTGAGTCAGGTAGCATTGTTCCCTGTGGATACCGCTTTTATCTTTCCCATCAATCAGGGTAATAGGGAAATTCTTGTAATATTTGATGATGTTTTCCACGGAATCAAACTTCTGAAAAACAGAAGAAAGAGTTAATACAATTGTATGTAATGTTTACAAAACCCTCACTGCCATGGAGTCAATTCTGACTCATAGCAGCCCCCACCCCCACCCCACACACCCTTATGGGGCAGGGTAGAACTGACTCCGTACATTTCCCAGACCTTAACTCTTTACTGGAATAGAAAGCCCTGGATTTTTTCCATGGTGTGGCTGGTGGTTTTGAACTACTGACCTGGTGGTTAGCAGTTCAAGTCTACTAGCCCTGGTGAGGGAGAAAGATGTGGTGGTGCATGTCCATAAAGACCAGAGCCTTGGAAAACTTAGGGGGCTGGACTCCCTGAATGGCAATGGATGAATTGCTCCTATTCTCAAAATAGAGAGGTGCGTTGAAGGTCTAAAATTCAGCACTCATGAATGGGACCTTTGCTTGGAAATATGGTCTCTGAAGATGTTATCAGCATTATGAGATCTGTATGAGATCAGTATGAGATCTGTGTTGGACTAGGGTGGGTCTGAATCTTGCGGCACAGTTGGTGTGCAGTGGGCTAGCTGCTAGCTCGGCAATTTGAAACCAGCAGTCCTTCCTCAGGAGAAAGCCAAGGGGCTTTCTACTCCTATAAAGAGTTAGAGTCTCAGACACTCACGGGGACGTTCTACTCTGCCCTATAGGGTCACTAGGTCTCAGAATAAATGTGGTGGCAGTGAGTGAGGGCAAGTCTTAATCCAATATAAGCAATGTCCTCAGCAAACAAAAAGAGAGACAGAGATACAGACAGAATCTGGCCAAATGAAGACAGAGGTCGATATTGGGATGATGCACTTATAAAGCTAGGAACACCAGAGATTGTCAGGAAACATCTGAAGGTAGAAAGAAGCAAGGTAAAATCTTTCATTAGAGCCCTGAGAAGCAACACAGCCTACTGATGCTTAGATTACAGATGTGTAGCCTCTGAGGACAGGAGAAAACACTCCCCTTTTATTGTTTGAAAGCAACCGGTTTGTAGCTCTAGATAGTGGTTCTCAAGCTTCCTAATGCTGCGACCAATTTATACAGTTCCTCATGTGGTGGTGACCCCCAACCATAAAATTATTTCCGTTGCCTCTTCCTAACTGTAATTTTGCTACTGTTATGAATCATAATGTAAATATCTGATATGCAGGATGTATTTTCATTGTTACAATTGGAACATAATTAAATCATAGTGATTAATCACAAAAATAATATGTAATTACATATTGTGAAATATTTATTTCTAATTACAAATCAATGAAATTTTGTCTGGAAGCATGGTGTAGCATGGGTAACAGTCTTCACACCAGGTACTCGTAGGTGGGCGTATCTGCATGTGGGCAGACCCGCCTGGACATGGAGAAAGGAGTGGGTTCTCGGTTCCTAAGACCATCAGAAATATGTGTTTTCTGACGGCCTAAGGTGACCCCTCTGAAAGGGTCATTCAACCCCCAAAGGTGTTGTGACCCACAGGTTGAGAACCACTGCTCTAGATGGTATGTGCTCAATTGCCAAGTTCAACGTTGGCAGTTCAAACCCACTTAAATGTCACCATGGAATAAAAGACCTGGAAATCAGTTTATATTACATCCAAGAAAACCCTATGGGACAGTTTTATTCTGTGACACATGAGGTTACCACGAGTTGGAAATGGCTCAGTGTGCAACCAGCAGTCACAACTGGAATCTAATACATGGACGCAACTCTACAGAGGACTTATGCTAATGGAAATCAGAAGTCTCTGCAGTGAGAGCGTAGCTCCTGCGAGGGGAAGGGGAGGGGGAAGAGATGTCACATTTGTATGGGTATCAAGGACGATTTCCTGGGAGGTGGGCTTATCTGGGTCTTGCAGAATGTGTTTTCTTCCCGTAGGAAAAGCGATGCAGATGACACAAAGGATGGTCAAGGGCTGGTCACTAGCCTGTTGTGCTGAAGTGGAAGGACGAGATTATATTGCCCACCTCCTGCAGCTGTGGGCATCAGGAAAGATGAGTTCGGCTACTAGTAATAACCAAATTCATTGCCATCCAGTCGGCGGGCAGAGTAGAACTGCCCCTGTGGGTTTGTGAAATTGCAGAGCAGCCTCATCTTTCTCCTGCAGAGCAGCTGGTGGATTTGAATTTCTGGCTCTGAGGTTAGCAGCCCAGTGCAGAGCCTGCTAAACCACCTGTCCTCCCCAGTGCTTCCCTACGAGGTGCCTGCAGTGTTGCAGGGGAGCAGAGAAGCAATGCTGACCTCGCCTCCTCTGAGTCCTGTCCCCAGGGCAAACTGCCGATCCTTCTCCAGGAAGCGGATTTTCACATTGTAGACTTTGTTTCCATAAAACACCACCAAAACATAGGGTTCTGAGCTGGATTTCGAGGAACAATCCCGGACCAAGAAAGTCCCATCCTGAAGAACAGAGAGTGATGGTGAGCTTCCCAGACCACAGAGGCAAACAAGGGCACCGCTGTGGCAATGAGCCCCAGGACAGTCATGGCTGCAGGGTTTGGCAATTCAGTTAAGTATTGTAGTTTCCGTATGCATAAGGCGTCTTGCTGTTTCTTGAAGAGTGGATCACACCACACTTCCTTCATCCCAATCTCCCATTCTCTGCATCATCCTCAGGGTGCTGCCTACATCCTTAGGGCAACAGTGGTGGGTACACGTGCTAGCATCTGCCTTGCTCTGTTAGCTCTCATCACTCCTTCAGCTTCCTGCCCCTAGGTCCTACCTCTAGCCAAACGACCACCTTCTGAAGCCATCATCGGCTTGAGGGCTTCTGGTTTGCTACACTCGCTGCTGCTTAGGCCCAGGGGTGGTAAGACTTCATCTTACATACTTTGGACATGTTGTCAGGAGAGGCCAGTCTCTAGAGAAGAACACCATGCTTGGTAAAGTCGAAGGGCAGTGGAACAGAAGGCCCTCAAGGAGATAGATTGACACAGAGGCTGCACAAACAGGCTCAGGCATTGGAACAATTGTGAGGATGACGCAAGACCAGGCAGTGTTTTATTCTTTATGCACAGGGTCTCTGTGGGTCAGAACTGACTTGATGGCACCTAGCCACCACAATGACAACGACAGCACAAATAGCAACACTTTCTGAGTGAAGTCCCTGGATGGTACAAACTGTTAACAAGCTCTCCTGCTTACTCAAAAGTTGGAGATTCAAGTCCACTCAGAGATGGCTCAGAAGAAAAGTCTTGCAAAATTTCTGGCATTGAAAAGCCTCTGGAGCACAACTCTGCTCTGAAACGTGCAGGATCCCCCTGCATGAGATGGACTCAATGGACAATTGTATAAAAGACTTTGTACACAGAGTGACCCTCCTCCACCTCTCCGCCTTCTCCCCTTCAATTATTCAGATGGCTCCTGTCTTGCTGAGACAGTGGGAGACATCACAGGATTGCTGCAGGGGGTGGGCCTTAGAAAAATGAAGTGAGCCTCTGTGAGAGGACATGACCTCCTACACATGAGTACAGCACAGAAAGGGGACTTGAGGTTCAGTAGGCAGTGATATCAAAATGAGTGGAGAGACTGAGGGATGAGAGAGAGAGAGACACTGGATCAAGGGGTGCAGCTTTCAGTGTGGATTATAACCCAATGTGAAGAAAACCCAAATTCTCACAACTGGACCACTAGGTAACATCATGATAAACAAAGAAAAGATGGAAATAGTCAAGCATTTGACCTTGCTTGGACCCACGATCAATGTTCGTGGAAGTAGCAGACACGAGATCAAAGGACATATTGCACTCAGAAAATCACTGCACAAGACTTCTTTAAAATGTTGTGAAGCAACAATGTCACTTTGAGGGGTAAGGTGAGCCTGACCGAAGGAATGGTAATTTCAATCACCTCATATGCATGTGACAATTGGGCATCTAGTAAGAATCAATGTATCGGAATTATGGTGCTAGTAAACAATTTTAAGTATCCTGCACGAACTGCCAAAGGAACAAACAAATCTGTCTTGGAAAAAGTACAGCCAGAATGCTCCTTAGTGGCACAGATGCTGAGACTTCATCCCATATACTCTGACATGTTTTCAAGACAGATGAGTCCCTGGAAAAAGATGCCATGTTTGGGAAAGCAGAAGAGGAGGGAAAAGAAGATGCTCAATAGGATGAATGAACACCGTGGCTCCAACAATGAGCTCCAACATAACAATTGTGGAGATGGTGCAGGAGGGGGTGGTGTTTAGTTCTCTGCTCACAGGGTCAGGAAGGGTCAGAACTGACTCGACAGCACCCGGAACAACAAGGAGCCCTGGTGGTGCAGTAGGTTAAGCACCAGGGTGCTAATTCCAGGTCAGCAGTGGTTCAAACACACCAACTGAGAAAGATGAGGCTGTGTGCTCTCATAAAGATGTAGAGTCTCAGAAATCCTATGAAGCTATTCTACTCTGTCCTCTAGGGTCACTATGAATCAGAATCACCTAGACTGCAGGGAATGATATCTCTATATCTATCTATCTATCTATCTATCTATCTATCTATCTATCTATCTATCTATCTATCTATCATCTATCTATCATCTATTTATCTATCATCTATCTATCTATAGAAATATATGCAGCAAAAATTACTGAGAACTACTCTCGTGGTTTCCAGTGTTTTTCAGATATGGTTTCATTGGACAGTTAAGATAAATTTTGAAGAAGGCATTCTATTCACAATTCTACAGGTGAGGGAATCTTCAGAGCTACTAAATGGAATGCCAAGAACTCAACCCTAAGCGCTTGCTCCTTAGACAAACCAACCTTCAGGTATATAAAGTAGGATTGAAAAATGTTATGGAATCCAAGTCCTTTCTCTTTTAATATAAAAATATCCAAGTATAGAATATGGGATTGAGGAGTTTTCTGGGAGCCAAATTCTTGCTCTTCATCTAAACCAGACTTGGAACATACGAGGGGGCTTTAAATCCTTTGTGGAAAAACTGAGTGAAAGATAATGGAATACTCCCCAAAATTTTCTGGAAAGCCTCTGATAAAGGGTTTGATAAAGCCTCTGATAAAGGGTTTGATAAAGCCTTTGATAAAGGGATTCCGGCTTTCTGGAACTTGTTCTGCCTAGAGCCCTCAGCCATCATTGGTGCCTTCACAATCATGCACAAGATGTTGCTGAAGACCAGAAAGAAAGGAGCTCCAAATTCAAGGCTAGTATTCGTGTTCATCATCTTAAATGGAGAAAAGACGGAAGTTGTCAAGGATTTTGTCTGGTTTAGATCCATAACAGATGTTCATAGAAGCTGAAGTTAAGCGAGTCAACTGATGCATGGCTTTGATTAAACCTGCTGGCACACGAGCTCTTTAAATTGTTGGAAAGCAAGGATGTTACTTTAAGGACTAAAATGTGCCTGTCCCAAGCCATGGCTCTCTCAATTGCTTCATGTGCGTGTGAAAGCTGGACAATGAATAAGGAAGACCGAAGGGGACTGGATGCATTTGAAGGATGGCATTGGTGAAGGATGCCGAAGAGATCATGGGCCGCCAAAAGAACAAATCAACCCGTGTTGGAAGAAGTACGACCAGAAGGCTCCTTAGAAGTAACGATGGGGAGACTTCATCTCACATACTTTGGACACGTCGTAAGGAGAGACCAGCCCCTGGAAAAGGACAACATGGTTGGCAAAATAGAGGGATAGAGAAAAGAGGGAGGCCCTTGACAACACAGATTGACACAGTGGTTTAAACAATGGGCTCAAACGTAAGAACTAGTGTGAGTATTCCCAAGCACCAGGTTAGGTTTCATTGTGTGATACATAGATAGGGTCATTGAGTCAGAACTCAGTTGGTGGCACAACAAAAACATCTTAACCTTTGCCATGAGTTTGTCAAATGAATCTGGGAAAGGTTGGTATTTAAATTCAGTGACATTTCATAAAGAAACATTAAGCTGTCTTTCATAAAGAACCAATGGAGACAAACAGAAAAGGGAAATGCTAAGTCATTCCATGGAGGGTCTAGTCCTCCCCCCCCCCCCCCCGGTGTTTTGGGAAGAACAGGAGGCAGAAGCAGGCCTACAAGAGAGCAGAAAAAACAGGAAATACTAAAAAATTTGGAACAAATATGCATTGATCAAAGGGAGACCAAATAACAAGGTGTGTCATATTTTAACCTAATTACATCTGTAGTAATCCACTCTACAACACATTCCATTGTTGTTGGTTTCATTTTGTATGTTTTTCCAGGATAGGTTTATCTATGGAGACAGTAACTGGATTAATAGTTTCTTGTGGGTATGGCAGGGGAGTATGGGGTGGGGAGAATGGGGAGCTAACAGCAATGAGTACAAGAAAGAATGCCCTAGAATTGATTGTGGTGATGATTGGCACAACTCTTTTTAAAAAATAATTTTATTGGGGGCTCATACAATTCTTATCACCATCCATCCATCCATCCATCCATTGTGTCAAGCACATTTGTACATTTGTTGCCATCACCATTCTCAAAACATTTGCTTTCTACAACTCTTTTTAATCTGATTGAACTCTCAAGTTGTATGATTGACTTGTAGGTCAATATATGAATGATGAAGGGTTCATGAGGCAGAGGGGAATGGGGAGGGAGGGGGAAAATGAGCAGCAGATATTAAGGGCTCAAGTAGAAGGCAAATTTTTTGAGAATGATGATGGCAACAAATGTACATATGTTCTTGACACAATAGATGCATGGATGGATTGTGATAAGAATTGTATGAGCCCCCAATAAAATGATATAAAAAGAAAGAAGAAAATGAGGAGTTGATACCAAAGGCTTACATAGAAAGAAAATGTTTTGAGAATGATGATGGCAACAAATGTACAAATGTTATTGACAAAATGGGTGTATGTATAGCTTGTGATAAGAGTTGTATAAGCCCCCAATAAAATGATTAAAGAAAAAATTGTTATGAAAAAGAGAGAGTGAGGATGGAAGAGAGCATTCAGTGAGAGTGCTCAGTGACACCAATCTTTCTCTACCATGATTTCACGTGTGCTGTTGAAAGGAACACCGCTGAGAGCAGTGCTTCCAATGGGAAATCAGGCTTGTTTGTTGCCTGGTGACCAAAAAAGGAGTCATGGCTGGCGACCTGGCTATTGTAAATCCAGTGCCACTGCCCTGCTCTTGATAGGTTGCTTGGCAAATGGGAGCCATGGCAGGTTCCAAGACAGACTGTCTCGAGAGGGGAGGGTCCTTCAGGAGAAGAGTGCGCGAGTCCTCACCCAGAGGTAGGACAGAGATAGCCATCAGAAGCAGCTGTGCTTTCTGGCTACCCTCTTCTCCATTGTGTGACCCGCATACTGGCTTAGCCTCTGTTTCCTCTTGTTTTCAGGAGGATGCCTTGAACACAGCAAGAGGTGCTTTGTTAGCTCCAGCATTAGCAGCCTGCTGCTGCTTTGACAAGTTCCAGGTAGTCCCTTATCTTACTTATGACCATATTTATCACTTTAGTCATTAGTATTATGCTCTGCACACAATGTTGCAACAAGTAATTTGCTGATGTGATTGTTCTCAAATATTAATTAACGATGTTAACTTTCATAAACAGCTGTTCAAGATCTTGCAGGCTTCGACATGGTCTACAGTGAAGAACAAACCAATCTGTCTTGAAAGACATTGTACCAGAATGCTCTTTAGGTGTAGAGATGATGAGACTTTGTCTCATTGACTTTAGACATGTTTTCACAGGAGAGACCAGTCCTTGGAAAAGGACACCATCCTTGGTAGGGTGGAGGGCAGTGAAAGAGCGGAAGGCCCTCAGCAAGATGCTTTGACACAGTGGCTGCAACAATGGGCTCAAACTAACAATTATGAGGATGAAACATGGCCGGGTGGGGTTTTGTTCTATTGTACACAGGCTCTCTATGCGTTGGAGCTAACTTAATGGCATGTAACAACAAGATCATTGATGCTTACAGATCACTATTTATCTACCCACTAATTAACTTATTTATATTGGTATTCCTCCATCCAACAATGACTACTGCACTGTCTAGTTAAAGAGAGGTTTAATGTTGTATCTGTCTTGAGCACTTGTCTAGCACTTCTAAATAATCTATAGGTCTGCACATAGTTCCTCGAAAACTATTTTCTGCTTTTCAAGTTTGGGCATTGATTTGATGCTATTATTGAATTGTGCCCCTCAAAACATGTGCTGAAGTCTCCTCACATCTATCTCTGTAAAAAGATGGTAGAAAAATTTATTTATATTTTCATTGCATTTTTCCCATGAA
Organism: Tenrec ecaudatus; assembly: GCF_050624435.1. Taxonomy (NCBI): domain Eukaryota; kingdom Metazoa; phylum Chordata; class Mammalia; order Afrosoricida; family Tenrecidae; genus Tenrec; species Tenrec ecaudatus. The sequence goes on along the minus strand of NC_134532.1, from coordinate 214,760,207 downwards.
CTTTTGAAACTCCTGCTTGAAAACAGGGGTTTATTGTTTAATGAATAAGGTCACACTAATGTAGGGTGGGTTCTAAACCTGATTACTTCTGAGTTATGAAAAGAGTTGAATAATCACAGAGATACATGCACAGGTGGAAATGTTACATAAACACGCACACACAGAAAAGACACAGCTATAATCCCAGAAACATCCCAAATTGCTGGCTACTAGATGCTGAGATCGGTAAGGACCTCCCTCTAAAACCAGGCCCCTACTTCTGACTTTTATTCTGATGTGTGAGAAAATCAATTTACTTAAAGTCTCTTGCTTGTGATGATATATCTGTTACTAGAATCAAAGACCCTTGCTGCAATTGCAGCCATCCCAGTTCTCTCCACCTTTTGGACACTACACTGTCATGTTATCTGCATGACACACTTAGCCAAGGAAATGTGAGCAGAGGTGATGTATGGGGCTTCAAAAGAATGCAGAGAGCCAGTGTGATTGGTGGAAGTGGATATTGGGATGGGGCCTCCAGCATCCCGAGTTCTCACATTGCAAACCTGCTTAGGTCATGGATGTAAGCAAGAAAAAGTTTCACTTTCCTAATGACTGAACTGCTGAGGGTGTTTGTTACAACAGTGTATAACCTGTCATGGAGACTGGATGATGACAGTGCTCCAACCCCTGCTCCTTCTTGTAAAAGGTAGGATGTAAAGACCTCGCTGTAACTTGGGCAGATATTTAGGAGGGAGATGAAACTGAAGAAGGAAGACACAATGATGGTGACCTTTATCTATACCCAGATTTACATATTTGACCTTCAAAATTGTTACCAGTGTTTGATTCCCCTATCTCCATTTTACAAGTAAAGAAACCCAATCTTAAAAGCATTAGTCCTTGGATGTTATAAACTAAAGATAGGTGATTCAAGCCCACCCAACAGCATTGTGCACGAAAGGTCTGATGATTTGCTTCTTTAAAGATTACAGCCAAGAAAATACCAACACATGGGGGAGGGGCAAGAAGTAGAGTTGACTTGATGGCCTCGGATTTGGTGTCTAGGTTTATATTTGGATCTTTTTTAAGAACTTGAGAAAGCACCACAGTGACAAGTTGCACAAATGAACCTCAAATCTGAAACACTGCATATGAATTTTCTTTTGTAATTACATATTTCTCAAACCAAACCTACTGCCATTGAGTCCATTGAATCACAGTGACCCTTTGTAGGGTTTCTGGGACTGTGAATGTTTTCAGGAACAGATAGTCTCATTTTTCTCCCTCAGAACAGGTGGTGGGTTTGAACAGCTGACCTGGTATTTAGCAACCCGATGTCCAACTCACAGCACTAACAGGGACACTTACACTGAGAAAATCAGGGTGATACAGGAAGTATTATGCTAAAGTACACTGCGTATGACATTCTTGGACTTATGGGATGAAACCCGTGGGATGATAGCAGGAAGGGCATTAGGCTTAAAGGGAATTACCTTGTTCTCCTTCCTTAGTGCCTCTTCTACTGCTTGTCGGCTGTATTCTCCAACGTACCAATTGTGGTGCTCGACACCCTGCACACCAGGTTCAATAATAAATATTTTAGCTCAGAAGGAAATGAGATTTCACCCATGCATTCATCCATCCATCCATTGATTCAACATTTAATTTTATTTCACCAGCCAATTAAAATTTGATCATGGTTGTTGTTTGTTGTTAGATGTCCCAGTAAGGACTTAGAGTGGCTCTGTGTACAACAGAAAGAAACTACACCCAGTCCTTTGCCATCCTCACAACTGTTTGTACGTTTGAGCCTATGTTACAGCCATTGTGTCAATGCATCTGGTTGAGAGTATTCCTCTTGCTACGCTTGTTACCAAATATGATGTCCTTTACCAGGGCCTGGTCTCCTGACAACATTTCTGCAGTACACGAGACAAAATCTTGACATCTTTGCCTCTAAGGTGCATTCAGGCTGTACGTATTCCAAGATACAAAAATTCCCAGAATTTGTTTGTTTGTTTTTTACCCCCATCCCCCAAGCCCCCATCCAGAATTTGTTCTTTTGGCAGTTCATGGCAGTTTCTATATTCTCTGGCACCATAATTCAAATGCAAAATTTTTTCTTATCGTCTTCCTTATTCAATGTTAAACATACACATGTAGATGAGGCAATTGAAAATATCATGACTTGGGTTAGGTATACCTTAGTCCTCACAATAACATCCTTGCTTTTCAACACTTTAAGAAGGTCTTGTGCATCAGATTTACCCAATGCAATGTATTGTTTGATCTCAACCCTGCTCTGAGAACTGGTTGTGGATTTATAATATATTTGCAGTAAAGCCGATCCCATCCCTGAATCTGGAAAATCCCGCAGGTGCAAGAGAAAATTGGAATCAATAATAGCAGTTATTATTAAGTTAAGTAGGTTCTAATTCATAGTGACCATAAATATATCAGAAAACAATGTTACTCAGTGTTACACCATCTTCATGATTGTTAAGAGTATTTGAGTTTATTGTTTTGACTTTTCTGTCAATCTATTTTATTATAAAGTGTTGATTATATAGTGTCCATGAGCAAGGATGTTACTTTGAGGATTGAGGTTCATCAGACCCAGTTATTTTCAATAACTTCACATGCATGTGAAAGTTGCACACTGAATAAGGAAGACCAAGGAATTTGAATCATGGTGCTGGTGAATAATACTGAAAGTGCCATGCTTGCCATAAGAACAAACAGATCTGCCTCGAAAGAAGTGGTCAGGAGAGATCAGTTCCTGGAAAAAAACAGCATCATGAGAGATAAAGAGGAAGAGAAAAGTAAAAAGAGGAAGACTGTGTTAGTCTGGACTTTAGAGACACAAATCCACAGAAACTCATGTATAAGAGAGAGTTTTATATAAAGGTTAAGTGCACATCAAGAAAACATCCCAACCCAGTGCTGCCCAAGCCCACAAGTCCAACATTAACCCATATGTGCAACACCAATCGACAAAGTTCTCAATCACAAAACACACGCAATGATTCTGACTGCAGGAGGAAAGCCGAATCAGTGAATGTGTAAGTATCTCAGTGCTGGCAGGGGTCTCCACACGGCTGCTCCAGCACCCAGGGCTGCATCAGGGTAGGTTCATGCAGCTTCTCCTCGGAGATGTCTTGCAGGAAGTGAGCCTTGCCAGTTGAAACAGGGAACTGGCTAAGGCAGCTGCACCCACCATCACAAAGCAAGAGATCCAAGAACTAGAAAGTCGAGGCTCACTGAGCCATTTATCCCTCTGCTCTTCAATTAACCCCACATGGGTGCTTATTGGCCAGGTTGGCACCATAAACTAACTACCTCAAAGACCCTTGAGATGGCCTGATACAGTTGCTGCAACAATGGACTCAAACAACAAATGTGACAATGGCACATGACAGCGAAGTGTTTCCCTCTGTTGTACATCGGGGGCTGGTGGAACCAACTCCATGGCAACGAAGAACAACAAAAAAACAACAATAATCTTATTGAGTATTTCTCTCATTCCCACTGACCCTGCACTTTACCAATTATGATGTCCTTTTCTAGAGACTATTTTTTTTCCTGGTCACATGCCCAATGTAGGCAAGCCAAAGTCTAGCCATTCTCCAACATGAGGTTGCAATTCCTGCCTGCCTTTCCTGAGATGGTCCGTTGCTGGAAGGGACTAGAAATCTCATTCCACCAGTTGACAGATACAATGTTAGCGACAGTTACACGTAGCTCACGCATGTAGAATGCAACTGCTAGCCTAACTTTCTTTTCTTTCTTTTTGGCTTTACAAAGAGAACTTTATTCTGTCTTCCTTGAGGTACAGAACAAAGAAATGTAGACGTGGCTGTTTAAAAAAAATAAGGTTCTCAACAGGTTGGCTGTAGAAAGTACTGGTCTCTTTTCAACATCTGAGGTGCCTGAATTCCTTGGAGATCTCCATGTCTGGGCATTCATGTTTTACTGAGTCAAGAATGTTTCCAGGGCAGGAATCTTGGCTTCAAAGGAAATGATTGTCTCCTAGGAACCTGGTGACGGAGTGGTTATGCATTGGGTGAAATCTGCATGGCAGGCAGTTTGAAACCACCAGCAGCTCCACACGAGAAAGACTGGGCTTTCTACTCTCTTAAACAGTCTCAGAAACCCATGGGGGCGGGGGGCGGGGCAGGGGGTTTCTAAGAGAAATGGCAGTTAATTTGGGTTCCTTGTTTGCTGATGGGAGTCAGCATCCTCTCTGCCTGCTGTCTTCGCTCTCCTTTGATGTCTTGTGGAGGAGAGACGGGAAGCAAGCAGGGGGTTAGCCTAACTTTCTATCCATATTTATTATGCCTTATTTACACTGATTTTTAAATGGGGTTCTTTTGATCACCCACAGTCATTGAGATAGTTTCTAGAGCTACAATTCCCAAGTGTGTGCTTGTTCATGATGGATCTCATATATGCAGTAGTCAATAAATCCAAGGATGTATTCTATTGAGTAAATCTGCTGCACAGCTTTCTTTAAAGCATTGAAGAGCCAGGATGTCAGTTTGTGGGAGAAGGTAAGCTTAACCCAAGTCACTGTGTTTTCAGATGCCTCCGATGCGTGTGAAAGTTGGACAAGGAAGAAGGAAGATGAGAGAAGACTAGATGCATATGGATTGTGGTGTGAGTACACAATATTGACAGTACCATGGACTGCCAAAAGAACAAACACATATCTTGGAGGAAGGACATCCAGAATGCTCCTTAGGAGTGAAGAGATGGCATGACTTTCTCACATACTTCGGACATGTTATCAGGAATGACCAGTCCCTGGAAAAAGGACACCCTGCTGGGTGAAGCAGGTCATTATTAAATGGAAGATCCTTCATAAGACGGATTGACACAGTGTTTTAGAAAGCGACTAGTTCATTTTCTGCCACATAATAAGCGTTGAGTTGTTCAATCGAAAGGCATATGCAATATGTCCATCAGTGTTGAAAAAAGAATGGTGAAGGTATAAATACCAGTGAATCCACAAAAGATAATTGAGCAGCAAATAAATAGAAAACACATTTAAATCTCTCTGCTCTCCGGTTTTGATCAATGGGAAAATATTTTGAGAGCCTGGTAACAGGCAAGTTAAAGAACTTGATAGAAGAGCAAATTGCATTGGGCAAAGCCCAAATTTAATGGATCTAGAAAAAATGGTATCAATCATTATCATTTCATTTTAGGCATTGTTCAATAAAGTCTATTGTGGTGCGTAGTTATCTAGAAAGACTCGACAGAGAAATATCTGTTTTACCTTTGTATCCGATGGTGGGGGATAAGGCTTTTTCCAGTTCATGTTTTTGCAAGGTAGCTGATTCTCGCGAGCATTGTGGCTGGTTGGAGATGGACATCGCTGAGGAGAATGGGATTGCAGGCTTCCATTATGAACTAGGGAAAAATTAATTCACATTTAAATATGATGTCATTAATGTCTCACCTCGTCTTCCTCTAACGTGGAGCTGGAGCTCACGCACACCCTCCAATCCCCATGGTGACCATCCTGGTTTCATCACCATCACCTCGGACTCCAATGATTGGGATCACCTCTGATTGGTTTTGCCTCATCTCCTGCATTCCTTACCCTTTCCTATAGAACATCCAGAGTAACCTTCAAAAAATGTTCATTGTGAACTAAACTGGGAAACATCATACTTCACAACTTTAGTGAATCTTACAATGATAACTAATGAGAGACAATCAAAAAAAGGAGAAAAGTAGTTTACCATTGATTGTAAGACTTTGATGGCTACAAGGAAGCCAGGGACAGAGGCAGAAACACGGAGTGGGGAGGTTAGGAAATTATAGTGGGAGAGGAAAGGTGGAAAGAAATATCATTGTGACTGAGGGAGAGTGAAGAGTGGAGGCCCAAAGCCCATCTGTAGATAACTGGACACCCCCTTACAGAAGGGTCACACGGAGGAGACGAGCCTGTCAGCATGCTGTGTCGCAACATATAACTTTCCTCTAATTATTAAATGCTTCCCCCCCCCCACTATCATGATCCAAATTCTACATTACAAATATGGCTAGACCAGAGGATGTACACTGGTACATATAGGAACTGGAAACATAGGGAATCCAGGACAAATGATCCCTTCAGGACCAGTGGTGAGAATGGCAATACCAGAGGGTGGAAGGAAGGTGGGGTAGAAAGGGGGAACCGATTATAAGGATCTACATATAACTTCCTCTCTGGGGGATGGACAACAGAAAAGTGGGTGAAGGGAGACGTTGGACAGTGTAAGACATGGCAAAATAATTTGTAAATTATCAAGGGTTCATGTGAGGGGGAGTGAGAATGGAGGGGGGAAAACGAGGAGCTGATACCAAGGGCTTAAGTGTAGAGCAAATGTTTTGAGAATGATGATGGCAACGAATGTAAAAATGTGCTTGACACAATGGGTGTATGTATAGATTGTAATAAGAGTTTTATGAGCCCCCAATAAAATGATAAACAAAAATAACCCCCCACAAGATATAAACTAATAAAGCTGAGCTACACGATGCTAACAAAAATGAACGAACCCAAATTGTTTAGTCTGATAGTAAGAAAATGATCTATAGTGTCATCAATTAGGCATCACTGTGATGCCTATTTGTATAGAAACATATATTTACAAATACTTAGAAAGCTGCTGTGAAGGAAATAAGTAAGCAGAGAAAAAAATGAAGATAATCTACATTAATAGGTTTTTTAAATTACTTGTGTTATCCTTGTATTTTTGCTAAAGTGGTGTGCATAATACATATTTATTAATTATATGAATATAAAATAGGATGGATTTTGAATATTAATTCAATTTCATAATTCCAAATTTAAGATATTATATAATAAACATTTAAAAGCTTTAAAAAGAGAGAGAGAGAGAGCCACATATATGGGTGTCTAATGTGATATTATTATTGATTTTATTTGTTGAGATGGACAGCATTACCCGAGAGGTCAAAATGTGGAAACTCTCTAAATGACTATATTCATTATGAATGAACATTGTATTATATTTACACCATGGAACGCTAATTACCAATGAAACTTAACTAATTACCTTCATAAACATCAGCTCAGTAACTTTGAGGGTCACGAAAGTTCAGTAGCTGTATGGCAATGTGGTGGTGGGTGACCTGCTTGCTTTTTAATCTTTATGTAACGTGTTCTTACCTCTGCTTTGCACACTGTGGCTGCCCGTCATGAATGAAGAGCTAAAAGACACGTGAGAACGGGAAGAATGTTAGTGTTTCTAAAACTCCTTTCACCGTCAGGGCCGATGATAATGCCAAGAAGAAAGCACTTTAAGTTTTTCGGATTATGTTGGAAGCATCATTTACTCTTCAAGGCAGTATGACACGCATTATTTCCCTGAGATTGTCCACGTTAGACAGGGACCAAATCTACAAACAAATCATTTTCATACGCACACGCGAGTGTCTCCTCCTGGATGCTATTCATTTAGACTGGCCTCGCAACTCAGGTTGGGCTGCGATGCGCGTGGTCGGCAGTTCCAAACCACCAGCAGCTCTGCTGGAGAAAGAGTGGGCTTTTGACTCCCGTAAACAGTTACAATATCTGAGACCCCCGTGGTCGCTGTGAATCAGCATTGACTTGGCGGCAGTGAGTTTACAAGGATAGTCATTAAAGAGCATTGTTTTGACTGGTTGCAGTTCATAGTCTGCATCGGAAATATGTATTGAATTGAAGTTGATTAAGCCACAGCAAGGGAGAAAGTCCAGGAATCATTTCATACTGTTTTGAAATGTGAGCTAGGTAAGAACTGTGGAGCTCATTAAAAGGGGGGTCTCAGCCAGTGGGCCTTGTGGTTAGCAGCCCAATGAGTGACCACTATGCCACCAGAGCTCCGTGAACGATATGTTGCGAGGAAAAATACAAGGAGCTTCAAAAAACAGGTGGAAAATGGAAGTGAGAGGTAATGGATTGTTGTTTTGCGCACAGTACCACAAAACATCTCCTGGCATGATCGACCAGGCGAGCATCGTGCTGAGTGCCTTTAGTCCATCACAAAAGGACCAGAATCACACAAGACCACTGTTTAAAGCAAAAACAAGACCACTGTTAAAGCAAAAAACAAAGCAAAAAGAAGCCCAAACAAAAAATGAGACAAAGGTTTCCATATAAAAGGGAACAGATTTGAAGTGTCCAAGGCGGGGGGAGGTGGGGGAGGAGGCAAAGGGGTGGGGGAAGGTGAAACAATTGACTAGAATATAGGTTCCCAAATTTATGTGGCCTGTTTCCCACTTTTCAGGAAAGAAAGAAAAAATTACTTAGCACTCTTAACTTCTGCAATAAAATTTTTGTAATCCAGTCCTTCCAGAATGAAGTATGGGTTTGTGATTTTGCAGCCATTCCAACATCCTCCAGGGAGGGTGGTATCACCCCCTTTGGGAAGACTGGGTTAGGAGGTTCACTTGGATGGAGGGGAAGATAGTAACCCACAGAGGGGGAAGAGAAATCAAACGGGGGGAGGGTGGGGGTGGTTTGGGCTAATCCATTGGGAGGTTTGTTAGCGAGTTTAAACTAAACCCACTGCTGCGAAGTTGATTCTGACTCAGAGACCCTACAGGACTGGGTAGAACTACCTTCCCTGTGGGTTTCCATAACGACAACACTTTAATGGAATTTAAATACACATCGTTCTCCAGACGACTAGTGGGTGGTGCCACATTGCTGAACTTTCCAAGCAACAATCCAACCACTAACCTCAGGGCTCCTGCTGAGCGAAAATTGATGACAGGAGATATAAACCATTCCTTACTTACCATTAAAAGTTTTTTAACAATAGATCATGGAATTTTTCCACAGAATTTTTAAGTCTTCTTCTATTTCTAAATAAACACAGACACGAATCTCACCAAGATTGTCCCTCAGTGGCTTGGCCAAGATTGACACTGAACTCTGATTTGGGGGTTCAGTCTATATCATGGTGTGCATTGTCTTTATCTGTGCCCCGGCTGCTACTGCAGTTCAATCTCATGACAGGGAATGTCTTGACCATGGATTATGCTCTCCACTAAGGTCTCCAGGTTAATGAAATAGAACCCGTTTCTTGCACTGAAGAAATCCATAGCGTATAAACCTGATTTTAATCCTGGAAGTGGTCTGTCCAGAAGGCTGGGGGCACTTCAGCTTGCTTTATAGACAATGCTAGCTGAGTTAGCCACCAGCACCCTAAGCGGTTCTCCCTGGTCAGATTTCCACAGACACCAAGCCTTTGACCCCGTGGAAAACAGGATTCCTTTACTGGGAACCATTGTGCAGCCCTTGCCAAATGTGCTGGGGAAAAGGAAGCAGGAGGCGCAACATCTCACTGCGCTACTCTCTCTGGGTTTCTACAACCTGTCGGGAGACTAGCAACATCCTCAGAGCCGATTCTAGGTCCCCGCAATCCAGAAACCAAGTCACTGACTCACTCATTATTGAATTATATACGGTAGCATTCTTCTGGCTGTGACCCCTCTGAAGCACAGAGTGCCAGGCCTTCCTTCAGAGGCACCCTGGGTGGTTTTGTACTGCCAACCTTGGGACTCTCCAGGAACTCCTCTCAGTGCTCCCAAGTACTTCGTTCCTAAGGTCATGAGCGAAAGGGGACTAAAGCCAAAGTGTGATTCTTTCATGAACAAATACATTGTGAGGTTTATTGTGCCAACCTGGCCGATAGACACATGTGGGATTCATTGAAGGACGGAGACATCAATGGCTCAGGAGCCTCACCTTTCAATCTTATACTCTCTGATGGTCGGACCAGCCTTTGCTAGTTCTCTGCCTCAGCTGCTAAGACTCACTTCCTGCGAGACATCCCTGAGGAGAAGCTGCATGACCCTACCTGATGCAGCCCTGGGTGCTGGAGAAGCCACGTGGGGACCCCCCTGCCAGCGCTGAAATGCTTGTATGCTCACTGATTTGGCTTTCCTCCTGCAGTCGGCATCATTGCATGTGTTTTGTGAGATTGAGGAGGACTTTGTAGATCGGTGTCAGACACATGGACTAATGTCAGACTTACGGGCTCGGACTGAACTGGGTTGGGATGCTCTCTGAATGGACACTTACTTACCCTTTATATAAAACTCTCTCTTATACATATGAGTTTCTGTGGATTTGTTTCTACCCAGACTCACACATACATCTTGAACACTTACTAGATATGTGGTAGGTCTTTGGGATTATTTAGGAAATAAGACATGGCGTATGCCTTAAAGACACTTTATATATGAGGAGAAGATGCTCCCTCCCTTATCTCCCCCTTCACATGCCTGATTTTGCTTAGGAACCCTGGTGGGTAGTGGTTATGAGTTGGGCTATGATCCTAATGGTTGGTGGTTGGAAACCACCAGCAGCTCTGAGAGAGAAAGACTGAGCTTTCTACTCCCATAAACATTTACAGTCTCAGAAACCCACAGGGGGTAGCTATGACTTAGCATTGACTCGAAGGCAATTGGTTTGGAGATGGTTTTGCTTCTTTAGAGAACCCGGCTGGACACACCATGAGTGCCTGATAAGTATCCTAGTGGAGGTGGGCAAAGTAGAAGATCCTGTGGAGGCAGGACACCACTGATCCCAGACACAAAGGCTTGGGTTTTGGGGAATGGTTGAGAAGTGCTGAGTAGATTTCTGGAGGTGGTCGGGGAGGGTGTGTTCCAGGCAGGGGTGTGTTCCAGGGTGGAGGGCAGGACATGTGCAAATCTCAGAAGTGCAAACAAAGCCCTAACCAAACTCATTGACAACCAGGTGCTTTCAACTCACAGAGAATGCCGATGTTAATGAGAAGACTTTTGCTCCGCTGGGTTCTCTTAGCCTGGCCTTTGTTCGGAGGCACTCCTGGGTGGATTTAAACTGCTAACCATCAGACCAGTGGGAAGATGTGTTAGAGGGAGAGGATTGGCATGTGTAAATGTCCTGCACTCAATGACAGGGTGCATACTGAGGTAGCAGAAGCATCTGCTGAGGCTAGAATGCAGAGGTTCACAAGGCAATGGTGCACTCAAGGACCAGTGTGACTGGCCAGAGCGCTAGGGTCACACAGGGCTGATCATGCAGTGGTTAAAGCACTCAGCGGCTGACCAGAAAGTTCTAACCCACTGCATGGGGAAAGATGTGGCTGTCTGATTCTGTACAGGTTTACAGCCTTGGGAACCCTGTGGGGGCAGTTCTACTCTGTTCCATTGGAGTCAGAGCAAGTCGGAATTAACTTGATGTCGACGGTCAGGGTTTGATTTTCAGGAAGCTGTCATCAAGCCAATGAGTCACACCTGCCTATCTCTTCATGTTCTCGCCTCTAGTTGAGATGTTAGTTGTTATGGTGACCTGGTCAGGCATGCCTATAATCAGGTAATGCCATTTGCTAATCCCCCCATCCTGTAAGGTCTTATACGAAAGCTTCAGTGTGGTGATCACTGGTTAAGACAGTCCATTTTCCTTCCCAGACGGCCTTACAGCTAATCCTGGCAGCAAAGGTGCAGATTTGGACCAAGCATGTGTAGAATCTCTGTAATATTTTGAGACTACATTTCCCAGAAACCCTTGTTCCCTCCAGTGGAACTTTTCTGGTCCTTGCAAATATTTAAAATCCTGTTTTCACATAGGCAGGCAGATAGAGGCACCAACGAACCAGCCATGGGCGCAGGTGTGGTGATTTCTTGCTCTCTCCTGGGAGATTCCTAATAAAATTTCTCACTGCAACAAAGGTAGTCTGTTATTTCAACCTATACAATTTTGCTATACCCAAAGGTAGTCTATTATTTCAACATCATACCAGAACACTGCTGTTGTGGAGGTGAACATTCAACAAGACTAAGGAATGTAAATTTGTGATTTCCACATTGGGTGGCTGCCTGGCTGCCCATTTTAGAGAGAATCTTGATAACGAGTGTTATTTGAACAACCTGCTTGCTGAAGTTAACAACAAAAATTAGGTATCAGTTCTGCCAAATCGGTTCACACTGGCTGGGTGCCACCACTGGTTATAAACCATCAAATTTCTCTCACACTCAACCCGTCACTGATAAAGTGCAGAAAGTCCAGCGGTGCCAGCGTCAGAAAGGACTGTGCGTTTCAGGTTTCCGTTGGACTAATTCCAGGTTTCCTGATCCAAAGTTAAACATTCCTCTGCTTTTCAGGAAGCCTTGGTGAGTCGTCATCTGAGAGAACATTAGGCCTGACTGCCAAATCGAGAGTCAGCAAGCAAGGGGTCCCTGGTTTCTTACCTGGCAGCAGCCAAAGGGATCCCTGGGAGATTCTGGTTTTGTGGCAAGTGAGACACCTCAGGCTCCACATGATGAGGAACTGCAGAAAGAGGGACCCAATTTGGTAAGGTGTCAGAAGGCACGTGATGGAGGACAGTGAGAGGCTGTTCAGAACGCCGAGGGACGAGGCTTTATAATCCCGTCAAAAGTGACAGCCCCGGGGAACCCACAGGAGCAGCTCTACCCAGTCCTCTGGGGTCGCTGTCAGTGTGGATGGACTGGGTGGCTTAGGTAAAAGCCAGCACTGGATGGGACTGCCCTGCTTTTGTGGGTTTCACAAATTTTTTTGTGGGGGAAGGGTAGTCACCCCTTTCCTACCACTCCTTATTTGGTGGAATATATTTTCATTTTCCCCTGACAGGTAGGTTTCCACCCTACACAGATTCCAACGTCCGCCGGTTTGACTGCGCCATCTCCCTCAAGAGATCTCTGCCTACTGGGGAGGGTTTTCCAGTGGTGGTGGAAAGGGTGGCCTGTGTGCTTTGCAACTTTCCCAGCTTGGAAATGCCTTCTCCCTGAGGCTTTACGCCCTGCTGTGAATAACATTCATTTTGGAACCCATCAGTGAATTTTCCAGAAAATGAGCATATTGCACTGGGACATAGTTTAGAGATTATTCTAGACTCGTTCATGTAAATAATCTTTCTTAGCTTCGTTCTCATTGAGTTACACGTTCATGTATTTGTTCATTCGCCCCCTTACTGTATTGGGTTTCTGTGTTCAGAATGGACTGATGGCAGTGGACGACTGTAGAACAGAAAGTCTCCACAAGCTCAGTGGGAATAGAGGCAGAAACTGATCTTACCTTTGGGGGAGAGGAGAGAAAGTAAGCATGCACGTAAATGACTAAGAAAACCCCCAACAGCATACGTAATCTTTGCTGCCTGGGGATCCATACAGAAATACCACATTAGGAGGTTTAAAAGAGCAGAGAGTATTTCTCACTTTTCTGTAGGCTGAGTTCAAGGGGAAATCCCTTTGTGTCTATAGGAACTCCTAGTAGCTGGTGATCATGGAGATCCTGGGCTTGTAGATTCATCTGCCTCCATCATCCAATAGCTTCTGTTGTCCTGTGTAACAAGGGTCCCTGCACCGAGAAACTCCTAAACTCAGGGGAGCATTAGCAGCAAGATGCAGAGATATCTGCTGTGGATGCTGGGCCCACAGGTTTGGAAAGGAGACCTCCCTCCCAAGGTGACAGAGAAAGTAAGCTCTCTCACATCTTCACACAGAGTGGCATCGTGAATTTGGACTCAGAGCCTCCTAAAAGAAGGATTGGAGGAGGGATTTAAGAACCTGCCTTACGAAGATGGCACATTAATGCTTGCTGAAAGGGAGGAGGGGTTGAAGCACTTTCTGATAAACCTCAAGGATTACAGCCTACAGTATGGATTACAATTCAATGTAAAGAAGACAAAAATCCTCACAACTGGACCAATTGTTGTAAGGTGCTGTTGGGCCAATCCTGTCCCATGTCTACCCTATGCATGACAAAACGAAACACTGCCCGGTCCTGCACCATCCTCACAATTGTTCCTGTGCTCGAGCCTATTGTGGCAGCCACCGTGTCAATCTTGTGTCCTCTTCTTGAGGGCTGTGTTAGGCTGGGGTAACTAGAGAAACAAGTCCATGCACACACACGTGTAAGAAAGAACTTGACATCAAAAAGTAATTATATATCAAGAAAATATCCCAGCACAGTCCTACTCAAGTCTGTAAATCTGATACGAGTCCATAAGTCCCACTTCAGACCCATGCAACCACATGCAACAATGCAGAATGCACAACTATCACAAGCTGGTGAGTGCACAGTCATGTGTATCCAATGGCGGTGGAAGCATCACACGCCTCTTGCAGCAACCAGGGTTCGCCATCAGAAGGTGGAGAGAGAAAGAGAAGGCAGGAGGCTCACGGGTCTTCCTTATGAGAAGGCCAAACCCACAAGGAGGCACCATCAGGCTGTGACCTGACTAACAGGTTGAATATCACCCCTACACTTTTCTATCTCTTCAAGTTGACATGAAATTATGTAACTACCACAAGGGTTTCCCTCCTTTTTGCTGTCCCTACACTTTACCAAATACGACGTCCTTCTCCAGGGACTGGTCTCTCCTAACAATATGTCCAAGGTATGTACGTATGTCCACCTTGCTTCTAAGGAGCACTGTGGCCCTACATCTTATCTTCAAAGGCAGATTTGTTTGTCTTTAAGCATCTATGGCACCGCAATTCAAATGCATTGATGCTTCATCAGTCTGATTTATCCAATGTCCAACTTTCACACATACTTACAAACTGTGATATGCAGATGACACAGCCCTGTTTACTGAAAGCGAGAGGGGCCTTAAGTACTTACTGATGAGGATCAAGTATTGAAGCCTTCAAAATGGATTATCACTCAATGTAAAAAGAACCAAAACCGGACCACGAGGTAAACAACAACTAAACTCAGCGCCACTGAGTTAATTCTGACTCATGGTGACCCTGTAGGACAGGGTAAAGCTGCCTCTGTGAGTTGTTGAGACAGTAACCTTTTACAGGCGTGGAGACCCTCATCTTTTGAGGGCCAGCTACTAGTTTTGAACTGTTAATCTTGTAGTTAGCAGCTCAACACGTAATCACTTTGCTACCAGGGCAACGTGATCAATGGAAAAAAAATATTGAAGTTGTCGAAGATTTCATCTTGCTTGGATCCTCAATCAATGCTCATGGAAGCAGCAGTTGAGATTAAATGATACACCACTCGGTAAAGCTGCTGTACAAGACTTTTTGAAAGGGTTGAAAAGCAAGGAATTTGCTATATACTCCTGCATAAACCATTTTTTCAGCACATTTTAATGCAGTTTCTGTGGTAAAATTAGGTGCCTTGGCTGATATTCAGGTCGGTTTCTACTCGAGTACATACGATAGTTTGAGGACTAAGGTGCACCTGACCCGAGCCATGGTGTTTTCAAATGCCTTCCCTGCATATGAAAGTTGGACATGGAGTAAGGAAGAAATGCAGCCAGAGGCAAGAAATAGAGCCAAGGATGGCAAGACGTTGTCTCATACACTTTGCGCATGTCGTCAGGAGAGAGCAGGCCCCGGAGAAGACCATCGAGCTTGGTAAGGCAGAAGGGCGGTGAGAGAGGAAGGCCCTGAATGGACGGACTGACACAGTGGCTGCCACCACAGGCTCAAGCATAAAAGCGAGGTGAGGGTGGCGCAGGGGTCCAGCAGCCCTGCTTTCTGTTGTACATGGGGTTCCCATGGGTCACGAGCGATCACACGGTGTGAGGATCAGTTTCTGTTAAAGCAACCCACTGGTGCGTTTCTGTTCCCAAAGCAGCAGAGAACTAGCAAAGAGTTACACAAACATCCTTAAGAACCAACACACAAACACCCCTGCAACGTGCATCAGAATGAAGAAGACACAGGGCCCACAGGGGCTTTTCCGGTTTGGATTCTGTAGTAGATTCTAATCTGCAAGGAGCACCTACAAACAGAGGAGCTTTACTTTTTAATTGACAACAGCGTCACCCTGTCTGCTATTAATCACACTTGTCTACAAAAGCTTCAATCCTCAGGGTTGGCAGTTCAAAATCACCAGCAGCTCCTTGGAAGAAAACCAGGCTTTCGACTCCGGTAAACAGTTACAGTCTCAGGAGCCCTCAGGGGATTGCTATGAGTCAGCAATGGCCCTATGGAAATGAGTTTGTTTTGGGTTTCAGTACTAAAACCTCACAAATGCAATCCAGTCCACTCCCAGAGCATCTATTTGATGCTATAAACCAAAATAGAATTGTTCCCTGGGGTTTTCAAGGCTATCCATCTCAGTGGGAGCAGATGGTCTCATCTGTTTCCTGTGGAGCAGCTGCTGGGTTTGAACCACCAACTTTCTGGTTAGCAGCCTAACACCCCATCCACAGTGCCATCAGGACTACTTAATCTCAAAGGTAAATAAAAACGAAACCAACTGCAATCAAGCCACTTCTGAATCCTATTGAGCCTATGACGCGGTTGTTGTGCTGTATTTAGGCCCTGTCCGTCGGCTCTGACTCACAGTGGCCCATGTACAACAGCATGAAACACTGCTCAGCCCTGTGGCCGTTGTCACAACCATTCTGATGTTTGAGGCCATTGGTGAAGCGCTGTGTCAATCCGTTTGGTCAAAGGTCTTCCTCTCTTTTGCTGACCACAAGAATGATATCCTTCTCCAGCTATTGTCCTCACCTGACAACATGTCCAAAGAATGTGAGATGAAGTCTTGCCATTCTTGCCTCTAAGGAGCATGCTGACTTACTTCTTCCAAGACTCTGTTGTAGTTTGTCTATGTTATTGTGTATGTCTATGTTGTAGTTTGTAGGCGCTATGAAATTGGTTCCAGCCCATAGTGACCCTACACGTAACAGAATGAAATATTTCTCGGTCCTGCATTGTCCTTACGACAAGACACTCTACGCCTGTAAAGAGTTACAGTCTTGGAAACCCACAGGGGCAGTTTTTGACTACCCTACGGGGTGACGAGTCAGAAATGACTAGATGGCAGAGAGTTTGGTAACAGATTTGTACTTTTATATTTTTTAAAAAAGCTTAATCTGTTTGTGAGAGATACCATATCCAAAGAGAGTTGATGTGTAGGGTGGGTGGGTGGGGGGATTACTGAATCTGGCTGATATTCCTAAATCATCAGAGACAGCCTCTGAATCAGGCCACATGCAGGAAGAAGTCCTTTGCTATATTCAAGCTCTTGCCAGACCTCTCAAAAATCCATCCCAGCCTTGTCCTCATATCTGGTATCTTCCCCTAGTTCCTGAAGCCTTTGGGCCACTGTATTCCCAAATATAGGTTGAGTTTTGTGAGCTGAGTCAATTTAAACTTATGTAAACAGCTTCCCCAAATTCCCTAGTATCCACTCAAATGGGAAGCAAAGGGTCTAGAAACACATGGTTTCCTTTCTATATGTTTCTTTCTTATACCAACCCTTGTGGTACTCCTGTTCTCTCCAAAACAAAAAGCCAGGATTGGAGATTTGTTGCCGATTTGCACGCAATCCCTGATATTCCTGGAGTCCCCGGAGCCCCTAATGCTCATTCCGTACATCCCCGTGCCCTTTCCCAGGCATTACTTCAAGTCATTGTGATGTTGTGGAGTTTGCAGTTCTTTCTTCAATACAGGCCTGCATTACTTAATGTCCACAAGTTTTAAGTGTTGATTGAGTTGTTCTGAATCATAGGGACCCTATTTACAACAAAGTCAAGCAACACCACAGAGGATTTCAAGCAGACACGACATTTTATCTATAAATAACCTTCTGCCTTCCCTTTGTTCTTTTTAATGCCCAGAGGCTCTCAAGAGTCCCAATCCACTGGAGGTCTACACGTTAGAATAAGGCAGCTTGAACTGTGGAGTGATTTGTATTTTTAACTTAGCACTGCCCAGATGTGGAGGTTGTTCTTGTTGTTAGGTGCCACCGAGTTGGTTGTGACCCACAATGACCCTATGCACAGCAGGAGACACTTCCTACATCATCCTCACAATTGCTGCTATGCCTGAGCCATTGTTGTGGTCATTGTGTCATTCTGTCAGATATAAATCATCCTGCTAGGACCAGAGAAGACCAGGAGATTCTATCTCAGTGACCCGTTGAGATTATGCGTGCGCGCGCACGCGCGCGCGCACACACACACACACACACAGCTCATAAATTGTCACAAGCACCATAAATTTGGAGACAGCTCTCCGGCTGCTATAAGGGCAACAGATTTACCTTTCTCTGCTCCCAGGACCTGTATGGAATTGAAACAAGAAAATCAGTGAGTGGCCCCTGATAACAGAGAATTTAACATAATACTGTGTATGTTTTAAAACAATTGTTTAGTAATATTTGTGCCAATTTTTGCTGGTATAGAGGCATTGTTTTTTCAGTCTACTGGCAACCTCCAGAAGACTAAACAAAATTCAAAACTTGATACTCTTTAGGGAGGTGTGCCAGGCAACAGAGCCACATTATGGTATGGTGAGTGATTTGACCCTCGAGCACAATCTGACTGTAGCTGTCAAGGACCTTGGCAGTTGTCTCCAGTATATTCCAGTCGTTCCATGGATGAGACTGCTTTTCCAAGAAAGCAACGTGGAATCTGGACCATGTTTCATGGACAAAAAACATGCCATATCTGGTGGTTAGGTTTTACGTCAGTTCGATGGTGTGGTGGTAGGACTGGAGTCCAACCTATCAATCAGGTCACAGGTAGATGTTGCCTCTTTGGGAGGCTGGACTTTGTATAAGAGAGACCCTGGGAACTTCTCTCATTCTTGCTGTTTGCCACTTTGCGTACTTGGATTCTGTGTGCCCTTGGGGGTGGCTCTATGTGGGCTACCAACCCTGGGAGCTGTCGGCTAACTGCCATATTCCCGCCAACTTTGGCTCCATGAGTCTCTGTACCCTCTGGCCTATGGTCTCCCTGCTTCCTCCTTCTGCCTCATCATCTGCAGCTCTGAGAGGCTGAAGAGGACCCATGGGCTTGAGTTGGACTGGGCTGGGATACCTTCTTAATAAAAAGATCACTTCTCGATATAAAGTTTTTTCTCACACATAGATGAACGCCACGGATTTTGTTTCTCCAGACAACTCCGCCTAACACACCACACGATATCGGAACAACGGGAATAACTGACGTGTCCATCCAAGTAGGAATCATTACGTAAATTTGGGTGGCATATCCGTCTATTGGAATAAAGGTACTGCAAGCACTTATGTAGAGTATGGAATAACATTCTAGGATCGCTATACTTCAACACTACAGGATGCGCTCAGGACAAATACCAGGGCTCTGACAGGGTTCTTTCTATGCACGTTACAGCTCTGCATATATAAAAGCATGCATTTGAAGAAATGACTTGAAAGTCTATAATAGAATATTAGTAGAGCCATGTTTAAACAATGGGACTAAGGTTAGTTTTCTATCTTTATCTGGTCTGAAAAATTGAGCATGAAAATATTTACGCATTGTTCTTTCCAAACCTGGTCACTGATCTTCACAAACATTTCCTGGCTATTCCCCCTCCCCCACCCCCCATCTTCCTTAATACTGATAGGCTTCTTTACCATCTTTCACACTGGAAATCTACATGCTTATGAACTTGTCTTCTTGGGGCCAGATCCACTCTCCTGCTCTGTGGGAGAAAGGCGGCTCTCTGCTCCTGTAAAGCGTTACAATGTGGGAAACACGGAGGCAGTTGTACTCTCGTGGTTGATTGGAGTCGGAATTGACTCGATGGCCTTGAGTTTGGTTTGTTCTTTTATCCATAGTCTTTGTAACACCCGCCGAGTAACAGAGTGATGTCAGTTGTTCTAGTTGACACCACATTAATTCCAGCACCTAGTGAGTGACCCTACACACAACAGAAGGAAACATCGCCTGGTCCTCAGCCATCCTCACAATTGTTCGTATGGTTGAGACCATTGGTGCAGCCAGTGTGTCAATCCACCTCCTTGAGGGGCTTTTGCTTCCATGTTACCAAGAATGATGGTCTTCTCCAAGGACTGGTCTCTCCCGACAACATGTCCAAAGTACGTGACACAAAATCTCACCTTCCTTGCTTCTAAGGAGCTTTCTGGCTGTACTTTTTCCATGACAGATGGATAGAACTGAATGGGTGGGGAACTGTAAATAAGGTGCAGAGAACTCTGACTTCCTGATGGCACTTGGTTTGATGCTTGTGTTACCTAGGGACTCCTTCAACATGTGGCTTACCCAACAGTGAAGTACCACCCCAAACTTTCTCTTTCCTGGTGGCACTTGAGCTACCCAGCAACGTCCACGAGTAGAGGAGGCTGGTGAATTCTTTAATGGATCCAGGGCAGACTGGGCCCCTTTATTCAGTAATTATGTGGACTAACCTTCTTGATGTAACGGCCTTATGGATTAAAGGTAATGAGAAAACAGCATGGGGCTACATCTATCCTCCCAGGGTTTCAGTTGGGAGATTGAGAAGAGCCATAAGAAAGAGATCACACATGTTTCCACCCTCCCTCCTTCTTTCTCCCAGTCTAACAACAACTGATCCTCTTATGACACTCTGCTTTTCTGTTGGGTTCAAGAATTCATTGCAATGGCCACACAGAACTCACAACAGACAATGCTCACAATTATGGGGATTTTTAGGGACGTTAACAGGATCAGAATGACAGCTTAGTCAATCAGATGTCTTTATCTTGGACTCCATTTTTGAACACCTGCTGTGTGCCTACCCATGTAGACCCAATTCCTGGAATTTTCTTTCTCTGTTCATGAATAAACATAATCTCCTTGCTGCCTAAACTCCCTTACAACCTCACCTTTTTCTTTGTCCTGGGCTGCCAAGTCTCCTCTTGCAAGGCACTTCTCTCTAATACATCTTTTCTGCCTTGTTATCCTGGGAAAGGAAAGTACCCAACCTGTGGAAGCCTCCTGCTACAACCCTTGACCCTTCCTCCTTTGGCCAGAAGCCCATCTGCTGCTCTGCCTGACAGACCATAGTCTTTGTGGTATACCCCCACTGCTCTGTCTCAGCCTGGCCTGTTCGCTCTGGCTCATGGTCTCTGTGAAGCAGCCTCTGGTGCCTATGGTCTTAGCTTCTTTAGGTTGTTCCACTGGTTGCTCTTCATCCTTGATGGTCCTGGGATTTCTCCCTGTTCTTGCTTCTAGAATGACTCTCATTTTAGCCAGGGGAATGGCAACCAGAACTGAACAATCCGCTCTACTAGTGTTTCACGCAATCTATTTGCATCGTTATACCCTGACCTTTAAAGGGGGGGAATTAGAGATTTGGCTAGAAGAGCCATTTAAGAAATTCCACTTCACCACAGGTGAAAACTGTCGCATTGAGTCACAAGTTAGAAATGTTATTTTGGGTTTTATAATCCTGCTTTGGAGCGTACTTTGTTTGCTGAAGGCTGTAGTCTACAGTACAAGTCCTAATGCCATGTGGGGTCTTGATATAAATTCAGACTCCACTTGAGTTCAATTATGTGGTGGCTATGCTCAGATGGAAGTGAGTGTTTTGGTTTTAGATAACAATTGTTGGGTAGCTGTTGGGTGCTGCTGAGTTGATTTTACCCACGGCACCTACATGACACAAACAGTTTGCATTACCTTGTTGGTTAGCCTGACAGACGAGAGGACTGGAAGTCTACTCCAGTTACGAGTAACCCAAACCCATGGCCATTGAGTCAATCCCATTCATAGTGGCCCTTTAGGATGAGAGTAGAACCAGCCCATCGGGTTCCAATCATAACAGAAGCAAACTTTCTCCTGCAGAGCGGCTGGTGGGGTTGGCACGCTGACCTTGTGATCAGACAAGAGCTTAACCAGTGTGCCACCAAAGTTCTTCAAAGCCACGAAAGCCCTTTGGAGCAGTTGAGCCCTGCCACACAGGGGCCCACCCTGAGGGATAAAATTCCTCATGGTCATCAAGTCCATTCTGACCCAGTGGCAATCTTAACGGGAGCAGGTAGCCTCCTGGTTCTTCCGTGGAGCATCTGATGAGGTTGAACTGCTGACCTCTGTGTTAACGGTGTGGCGCTTAGCTCACCGCACCTCCAGGAGTCCTTCCTTGTCCTTTAGTCCCTCCTCACACAGCCCTCTCTGTGTTTCCTAAGTCATCATGGTGGGGATGGGACCCCTGATCTTTGACTTGCATTCAGGGTCTGGCCCTATTAGCTGCCGGCTGTGCATCTTCTAGTAGTTATTGCAAGATTTAGGTCTGCTAGGCACCCAAAGCAAATAGCAGAGCTGCTTCCCAGGGTTTACAAAGCTGCAAATCTTTCCCCATCTTTCTCCTGCAGAGCCGAGGATGGGTTTGAACGGATGGTGTTTTAGTTAGTAACCAAGCGCTCCAGCAGGGCTCCACACCATGCCCCCCACAAATGCTTAATCAATGTCTGCTCTCTTGCTTCCCAGGGCGCCCCTGCTACTTACCTCTTGTAAATCCTTTAAGTTCATCTGTCTGAAAGAAAAAGAAGTGGTGTTATTAAAATAGGTCCATAATCATCACAATAAAAATCATTCTGAGCCCTTGCAAACCTTTAGTTACATTTTCATGGCCAAACTCACAGCTCACAGTCCAGGGTGGCATTTATTGCTATTTATAACTATTCCATAAAGCTAAATTTTAATTTTTGTCATAATTTTAAGGGAGTGGGAAAAAGATGGGCCAATATAAAAGATGGTGACAAAAGGGACGTAAACTTGCTTCTCCTTTTGGGACAATTTCAATACTTTCATAATTCCTGCTAACACCATTTTTTATGCCAGACCTGCTGTGAGTACTTAGATTGTAAAGCTCTGAGGTTTTTGTTTTAAAGAAGTCTAAGAACTTTATAGATATGAAGATGGCCAGGGCAGTGGAATATCCCCAGAAGGCATGTTCAAGAGAAATAAAGGGGGTGACGTGGAGAGGAGAGGGACAGAAACAGAAGGAAGCATAAAGCTGAATGGTGGGGACCTCCCCCGACATGGAACTTGATGGCATGGGCGTGGGTTGGCCTCAGAATACGCATCAAGCCTTTCAGATTCCTCAGTGAAGTAACCTCTCCAAACTCCATGTTTCCCAAGAGATCTCTGCAAGGGTATCCCTCTTGGAAGGCTGACCAAGAGCTATGAAAGATGACAGCGAAAAGGGCGTGTGTTAATCAGGCAAGACTGCTAGAAGGACATTGAAGTCAGATGAGAAGCCATCAATGGAGTGGGGTCAACCAGGTGCCAAACCTTCTACTCAGATCTGTTACTGAAAGGCCGCAGCTGGAAGAAATGCCTGGGTGGTTGAGACCGCAAAACCACTTTTAGTGGGAGGTGGTGATCATCAGGGTCAGGTTGTGGGAGGCAAGCTTATTCCAGGAGCAAACTGAGCGTGCATGCTACAGCTAGATCTTTCATGTCTGAGGTGTTGGAGGGGACTGTTGACTGGACGACGCCAGTCCATGGACTGTGGACCGTGGCCTCTGGATGACACCAGTCCATGGACTATGGACCGTGGCCTCTGGATGACACCAGTCCATGGACTATGGATTATGGTCTATGAATGACACCAGTCCAGGGACTGTACCAGAAGAAAGAACCAATCAGGCTTGGATGAAGTACAGCCAGAAAGCTCCTTAGAAGAGAGGATATGGAGACTTTGTCTCACCTACTTTGGCAGGTTATCGGGAAATAATAATAGCTGGAATAGGGCATCATGTTAGGTAAAATAAAAAATTCAAAACAATAATAACCAATCATTTCCATCTAGTCAAGTCTGACTCACAGCAACCATATAGGACAGATTAGAGCTGCCTCTCTGTTTTTGAGACTGTAACCCTTCACAGGAGTAGAAAGCCTCACCTTTCTCCTGAGGAGTGGTTGGTAGTTTCAAACTTATAACCTTGTAGTTAGCTCAATGTGTCACCCACTAAGCCACCAAGGTCATATACAGGGCCAATGGAAATGAGAACCATCCGCTCAGTTGGCCGGGTAATGATCTCCAGATTCCTTGGCATAGGCGGAGGAGGGCCTCCAGCAGCGCTGCATCAGTTAGTTGAAACATTTCCGTTCACTTCTGGAGTTTTGTGTTTGCCAGGGCCTTCAGTACAGCTAAGGAGCCCTAGTGGCGTGGTGATTACACAGTGAGCTGCTAAGAGAAAGGTCAGCAGTTTGAAGCCACCAGTGTGCTCAGAGAGAGCAAGAGGGGCTGTCTATTCCTGTAAAGAGCTACAGTCTTAGAAACTCACACGGGCGGCTCTACCCTGCCCTTTCGGGCTGCCATGAGTTGGAACCGATGTGATGGCAGTGAGTCAGCTGGACATGCCTGGTCCCGGGCCATCCTCACAATTGTTATGTTTGAGCCCATTATTACCATCACCATGCCAACCCTAATTGTCGAGATTCCTCCTCTTTTTCACTAAAGAGCATTCTAAATTTTGATTATCTACCTTTCGTTTTTTTGTTCTTTCTTTTTCTTTAAACAAGAGTCCCTGGTGGCAAAGGAGGCTAAGCACTGGACTGCTAACCTCTAGCTTGGTGGTTCAGCAGTTGCTCCAAGGGGGAAAGAGCTCTGTACCTGTAAAGATTTACAGCCTAGGAAACCCTATGGGTCACTATAGGGAGCCCAGGTAGTGCAGTGGCTATGTGTTGGGTTGCGACCTTACAAGGTGAGCAGTTCAAAATCACCAGCCTCTGAGGGAGAAAGATAGGGACTCAGAGAGGCAATTCTACCCTGTCTTATAGGGCTGCTATGGGTTGACATCAAGGTTATCACAATGAATTGGAATCCACTTAAAGGCAGAGATTCTGCCTTCTTAACAGAAAAATTCTCCAGGCTTAACATTTGGTCTATGATATTATTGAAAATGCTTGCCTTGCAGTTATTTATGGGAATTCTGTGCTTCGTTCTTATAGACTGTCATAAATATTTATGTAAAGAAACATTGGTCATTTCAACACTTTCACATATCCTATTCAGCGACATAGATTACACTCATCATGTATTCACAATTATTCATTTCCAAATTGTATCATTGCCCTTGTGAGACATTTAATATCCCTGAACCAACAACCCTATCAATCAATCCATAGCCAATGATGTTCGTGTGTGGGCATGGCCTTCTCTGAGGATTCTAGGAACTCCTGTCTTCCTCTCGGGAGATGGACACACACAGTCTCTCTGCTTTACATTCCTGTGAACAAGCCACATAGAGCTACATTGATGGCATCCAGACCTCTGGAGCTGGAGGAGCCACATAGAGACCCACACCAGGGCTGAGATGCTTCCAGTGCCACTGGATCCACCACCGGCCTGTGATCTTTCTGCATTCAGCATTATTGATTGGGTGTGCTGCCTGAGTCTAAAGAGGAATCTGTGGACTTGATCTGAACTGAGCTGGGACGCTTTCTTAATATACATTTGTTCTTTGATATAAAGCTCTCTCTTACACACATATGATTGTCCCTGAATTTGTTTCTCTAGTCAACCCAGACTAACACAGTCAGGAAATGGGTTCAGTTAAAAAAAAAAAAAGAATAAATATTAAGTACACCAATAGTTTGAAAATCATGATAACAGACTATCTTTCCAACATTCCCCAAACTTCCCGGTTAGCCTCCAGTTCTGAGTTGTCACTGTAAAATCCAAATAGCATTTCCTTTAACTGGTCTGCTTTGAATCAGTAATTGTTTGTGCAAAGCTGCAGCTTAGTGGTAAAGCAGAGAATGGGAGAATTGGGGGAGAGCAGACCAATGGGGCTGAGACAATAGCTTGACCTTCCCAGGGCAAGCACCACCCCTTGTAAAAGGCTGCAGCTGTCACTTTGCCTGCAATGATGGCGTTGATTGCCTGGTGTAATTGCAGGTTGTGCTAGAGGGAGAGCAATTCAACCCAGGATGACGCATGCACTAAGGGTGCAGCTGCTGTGTGTGAATGGGGCTTCTGTAGAGACGTGCCTTGAAGTTCCGATCTCCCAAGTCCCATAGGTTTTCTGAGGAAACCAACCCAGCAATACAATCTCTCACAGTTGTTTGCATGCAGCATGGGCCGTTAGTTAGGACTATCTAACTATGGTGCACTTTACCCAAGCCATGGCATTTTCAGTCGCCCCCCAGACATGGGGAAACTGGACATTGAATAAGGAAGACCATAAAAGAATCAATGCATTTGAACTATGATGCTGGAAAAGAATATTGAAAGAAATATGCTGGAAAATAATATTCAATATTGAAAATTATTGATAGACTATTTACCATGGACTGCTAAAAGAACAAACAAATCTGGTTTTGGAAGAAGGATAGGTGGAATGATTTTTAGAGACGAGGCTGGGAAATTCTGTATCTTGTAATTCAGGCATGTTTGCAGGAGAAGCCAGTTCCTGGAAAAGGACATCATGCTTGGCAAAGTGGAGGAGCAGATTGACAAGATGGATTGATACAGTGGCTACAACAATGGGTCCAAACACAACAACAACTGGGAGGATGCCACAGGACCAGGCAGTGTTTCATTCTGTTGAACCAGGGTGGTTGTGAGTTGGAACCGACTCGGCAGTGCCTAACAACAACAACAACAAAATCACCACCGTTAAGATGACAGCAGAACCGGCTGGTGTGACCCTGGACATAGTGGAGTGTTTGCCTTATTATTATTTTGCCTTCACATATTTTTAATTATAAAAAAATATGAATAACATCTACCCCGTCTGTGTTATTCATGTATACAATCCAGGGACCACAATGATATCAATCATATTGTGGAGCCATCACCAATATTGTCCAGGCTATTATTTAATGCATTAGAAATTTTTATAACATATGGACATTAGATGCTTTGGGGAAGGTATATTTATTCTTAGAATCAGGGTTCTTTTGGCTTCTGAACCCTGGTTGTACATTAGTTTCATCTGAAACCCAAGAATACCAAACCTACCGCCTTTCAGTCAATTCCAACTCGTGGGAACCCTAGATATGTTGCTTAGGATGTAAATCTTTGTAGGAGCAAGTCACCTCATCATTCTCCCTCAGAGTGCTTGGTGGGTTTGAGCCAGTGACCTTTGGTTAGCAGCCTATTGTTTACTCAACAGTTCACTCAAGGTTCCTGAGGAACTTTGGAAATGCTGATGTCGTCCAGGTGCCACACCAGACCAATTAAAACGGATACGTGTGCAGGATGGAACAGGTGGAAGAGGCTGAGCGGGAGTATCCTCCTGAATCTTCATAGGCTTGATGGAGCACATTCGTGTATGTCCATTTGCTTCTGCTGCAAATGTGTATGTGAATGTGGTGTAACACACAGAGGGCAAAGTTATGAAAGCGGGTTAGACTGAGCCAAACACCTTGAAGGGACGAGTCACTGGGCTCGGAGTATCACAGTCATAGTCTTGGGGGCACCACCGTCAATTGGCCCAGCATGCACTGTTCACAGAGACAATGTCCTACTCTGGTGAGTAACAGCTGAGGTCTTAAAACTTATAGGTGGTCGTCGAAGGTTCAACGATTGGTCTCTTTCTGTCCCAATAAAAATAAGAGGGACAAAAATAAAAAAGATACCTGGAAACAATTAGTCAGATGGACCAATGGGCTACACAAAAGCCTCTAGAACCCTAAGCTCCGAAGAACTAGTTGGTGCCCAGCTGCCATTAATTGTTTGTGCTGGACAGGAACAGAATTAGAAGGCACTGGATAGAGTAGGAGAAAATGTGGAACAAAACTCAAAATCAAAAAAGGGACAGAGCTAACCGGTCAGCTAGAGACTGGTGGGCCCCCCAAGACTACAGTCTAGAATGAAACTCACCTCTCCTTTAAAATCAAATGGGTAGCAGCGTTAACTCAAGGACTGGAGGGTTCGGAGAGAAGGAGGAACAGAAACAGGACATGCAGGGAGGAAGTGGGATAGACGGTGGTACGTTAAAGAGATGGCGGGCTGAGGTAGATGCGAATGTGGATGCATGCTTGAACGTGAAATGGTGAGCTGCACCTCAGACGCAAGAAAAAGTGTATGTAAAAAATTAAACAGTACTGAAAAAAATTAAAAAAAATATAACAAGTAATTGCACTTTTTAAAGGAGACATTTGAAAACTGAAAATTAAAAGATTATATATTGTCTTAGCTACCCACCACTGCCATAAAAAAAACACACCAAATGGGTGGCTTTGAAGATGACTGAATTCTTTCCTTCCTCCCTCCCTCCCTCCCTCCCTTCCTTCCTTCCTCCCTCCCTCCCTCCCTCCCTCCCTTCCTTCCTCCCTCCCTTCCTTCCTTCCTTCCTTCCTTCCTTCCTTGCTTCATCTCACTGCTTTCCTTCCTTTCTACCTTCCTCCCTCCCTCCCTTCCTTCCTTCCTTCCTTCCTTCCTTCCTTCCTTCCTTCCTTCCTTCCTTCCTTCCTTCCTTCCTCCTTTCTGGTCCTTCACTTGTTTCCTTCTTTCCATTCTTTTCTTCCTTCACTTCCTTTCTTCCTTTCTACCTTCCTTCCCTTTACTCTCTCCCCCTTTCATTCTCCCCCCCCCCACCCCCCGACACAAACACAGTCCTTGATATTTAAAGTCCAGGGTAGGATTTCCGCCAGCTCAATTCTCCTCTGGTTCCTGGCATTTGCTGGCCATCTTTGGAGTCCCTGGGCTGCTGTGTCTTCATCTACTGTGGCCCTTTCATGAGTCAGAGGAGATTCAGTATAGAGTCTATCCTATCCCTGTGTGACCTCATTAACATAACAATGACCCATCTGTTTCCAAACAAAGTCATATTTATAGAAACAAGATTCAAGGACCTCAGCACATATATTTTTGGAAGGATTCAATTCAGTATAATGCATGTATAAGTTGGCCATTGAATAAGAAAGAGAGAAGAAGAATCGATGCATTTGAACTGCGGCGCTGGAGAAGAATATTGAAAGTACCAGGGACGGCTGAAAGGACAAACCGATCTGTCTCGAAGAAGCAGGGCCAGAATGCTCCTTAGAAGCAAGTGAGACTTCATTTTAAATACCTTGGGCATGATGTCAGGAGACCCCAGTCCCTGGAGAGGATCATCACGCTTGGTAGAGTGGCTGAGAATGAAAGTAGGCCCTCCAGGAGACTGATTGACACTGGCTACAACAGTGGGCTCAAGCATCGGAACAATTGTGAGGATGGCGCAGGGCTGGGCAGTGTTTCTGTTGTGCATAGTGTTGTCATGGAATTGACTTGATGGCGCCAGACAACAATGACACCAATTCAGTAAGAGATAAACACACACACACACACACACACACACACACACACACACACACACATAAAGGTTCATCGTTATCTTCAAGTCAATTCCTACTCAGAGCTACCCTCTAGGAGAAAGAATTGTCCCAAAGGGTTTCCAGGGAGGTAAGTCTTTCCTGGGGTAGAGGGCCCCATATTTCTCTAGCAGAGTGGCTGGTGGGTTTAAATGGCTGATCTTCCAAATAGCTAATCCCATAATGATTTGCACCCCCAGGATTCCTTGTAGAGGGAAATACTCACAGCCATCAAGTTGATTCCAAGTCATAGCGACCCCAAAGGACAGAGCAGATTTACCCCCTTGGGTGTTTGAGATCTTAAAGATTTAAAGGAGCAGCTAGGTTCATCATTCTGCCATGCAACGGCTGGTGGGTTCAAACTCCTGACCCTGTGGTTAACAGCTCAGTATGTGACCCACAGCACTACCGTAACTATGAAATATCCGTCATGAGTCAGATAGGGGTCAGTGGTAGAACTCTTGCCTTCCATGCAACAGAACGGAATTCGATTTCCAAACAGTAGGCAGCCACCACCCACTTGGCCATGGAGCATTGTGTGGTGTGCTCTGCTGCTGACCAGGTTTCAGTGGAGCTTCCAGAGTAAGACAGATTTGGAAGCAAGGCCTGGCGATATTCCAAAAATCAGCCAGTGAAAACTATGGATCCCAGACCCATCGTGGAGAGAGAGTAGGACTGGGTAGTTTGTGTTCAGTAGGGCATGGGGTCGCTATGAGTGGGGGGCTGTTGTCAGGTCCTGGCCAGGACATACAGTTGCAGAAATGAATCCATTCTTCCTTGTTGGGTGGTCGACACAGACGGGTATACAGACATGATATATGAAGTGACAACGGCAGCGGCAGAAGTAGTAGTCCCAAAGAGCAAAACTGGCTGCCATTGAGTTGATTCCAACTTCTAGTGATCTAACGGGACACAGCAGAACTGCTCCCATAGGTTTCTGAGCTACACATTTTTTCAACAGTTCTAGTGGCATATAGTTCATATGTCATACAATTCAATAGTTCAATCACATCCAAAAGAGTTATACAATCATTACCACAATCACTTTTAGAACTTATTCTTCATTCTTGTACCATTTCCCCCAGCCTCCCTTGCCACACCCCCAAGGGACCATTAGTCCAGTTACTGACCCTTTGGTTTAAGTATCCTGGAATTCATATGCAGAAAAACATGCAACTAACAGCCACCAGAAAACTAACCAGGATAACAAAGTAAGACAGATAGGGCCTCAACTGAAAAGAAAATATTAAGCAGTAGAACAAATTGTAATGGCTCATAAAGGGGATCAAATGATAGGGTGTTAAATTTTAACCTAATTGCTTCTGCTGTGAATTTTTATGCGAGCAGATAACCTCTTCTTTCTCACTCCCCCAAGGGGCTGGTCAGCTGTTCACTTTGCCATGCTTGGTAAAGTGGAAAGGAGGAAGGTCCGCAACAACAAGGACTGACACAGTGGCTGTGACAATGGACTCAGGCATAGCAGCAATTGTGAGGATGACACAGGACCCTGCAGTGTTTTGTTCCCTTGAGTGCAGTAGGGTTGCTATGGGTTGGAACCAACTCGATAGTACACAACAACAACAAAGCTCTCGCCACTCGGTTTTGACTCATGGTGACCTTCGGTGACAGTGCAGAGCAGCATGGAAGGGTTTCCTACATTATAACCTTTACAGGAACCCTGGTGACAGAGTGGGTTACACATCGACCAACTCACCACAAGGTCAATGGTTCAAACCTACCAGCTGCTCCACAGGAGAAAGGTTAGACAGTCTACCCCTGTCAAGATTTAAAGTCTCAGTAACCCAAAGGGCAATTTGCTGTGAATCGGAATCAGCTCGATGGCAGTGAGTTTGGGCTTCTTCTAAACCTTTACAGGAACAGATCACTAGACCTTCGTACTGATTGGTCTCAAAGATTAGTCATTTACCTTCAGGCAGGGTTTGCTCCATCTCTGCTCTGTTGGCCCTGGGCTGTCTCATGCACTGATTGATTCCCAGCAAGCCTGGTCTCTACCCACTAGATGTCAGTATCAACAATCTCAGAATGGTGACAATCAATAATATGCAGTAAATGTGGGAGTTTGGGGGAAGAAATGGGAGCTGATATCAGGGGCTCAAGTGGGAAGAGAATGCTTTGAAAATGATGATGGCGGCATAGGTGCAAATGTGCTTGACACACTGGATGAATGTACGGATTGTGATAAGAGATGTAAGAGCCCCCAATAAAAGTAAGAGGAAAAATGCAATAAAAGTGACCCAATGTCTCGGGGGTGGGGGTGGGGCAGAGCTATCCCTCCTGGAGAAGGAGAGCTCCACCCTGACAGTTCCTGAGAATTTCAACCCAGGCAGGTTGAGTCCAAACTCAAGCAGCGAGTTTGTACCCTCATGATGCACCGTCTGAGGGGAACACAGACGGTATCAGGAGAGGAGGAGGAGGAGGGGGAAATGTCCTTGGAACACAGGTATCTGTGTGGGGTTCTGAAGGTTGAAAAGATAAAGGGATGTTCGTCAGACAATTATGAGGAAGGATAGTTTCTCGATACCAGTGATGGATGAGGCTTTCCATTCTACGGAGCTTGAGAGCTGGAACATCAGTTTCCTGGAGAAATATTTGCTGATGAATGAACACTCTATACCCAACTTGCAGAATCAAGCTCACCGTGAGAAAGCATGGCTTATTTTGTACAGCGTGAAGAGGTTGCTGCTAATTTTTGAGCTTACTTCCCAAATAAGGTAATTTTGAAAATCCAAGCTTTCAAGAAAATAAAGAAAACCCATTCTTATCTATAACATTATGGAGATTTCTAGAAGGAGCGCTGGTGGTGTAGTGGTGACTTGTAGGGCTGCTAACCACAAGGTCAGCAGTTCAAAACCACCAGCCTCTCCGAGGGAGAAAGATGAAGCTTTCTACTCCCATAGAGTTACAATCTCAGAAACCCACAAGGCCTAGGCCCGTAGGATCGCTAGGACTTGGAACTGACACAATGGCAGTGAGTTTGGTTTTGGGGGGCAACATCCCAAAGTAAGAGCAAATCATTAGCACTTAATACTAAGGGATTGTTTTATTTATTTAAAAATGCTTATTTGTCAAACATGCTTTTGATAAACGGGGTTTTGTACAGCATGATATGCCTTCTGTCTGGGTGAAGGGAGGCTAGGGGGCAATACTGAGTCCGGATCATTTGGGTCCCCCTCTGGGTTTTCCATAATGACGTACGTCCTGATTCTGTTTGGCATTGAATGTTTTCCTCAGCAACTGATTCAGTCCTCCATTGAGCAACACTTGGAATAACGCCCTTTGCTACAGAGACATGCATTTTCCAGAAAGACTCAGACTCCAGACATCTAAGACAATTGCCCCTCATGATGTGTTTGGCTTCTCTCCCTGCTCATGCTGGAGTCTGTTCAGAGAGGGCACAGGTCTGGTTTTTCCTGTTACTTCTGCAGTGGTCAGAGCCCTGGTGATGCAGTGGTTAAGCACTGGGCTGCCATCTCCAAGTTCGGCAGTTCGAAACCCCCAGCCACTCCTCGGCAGAAAGATGGGGCTTTCTACTCCCGTTAGAGTTGCGGTCTCCGAACCGTACAGCGGCAGTCCGACCCTGTCCTAGAGGGACTCTGTGAATTGGAGTCGACTCACGTTGTGCTTTCTGGTTTTATGCAAGGGGTCATTTTGTGTGTTCACTTGGCTCAGGCCTGGCTCTCAGAGATTTGCGAAGCCGTCTGGTTGCTGCCACGGAGGAGTTATATGTGGTTAATCAAGTGTCCTCGAGTAGGACAGATCTCTATCTCAAAGGTGACGTCTAGGCTGAGAAATCCCGAGTGATTCAAATAACCAAGGGCTCAAGGAACTGGAAGGTGGACCCGCTTGGACCGCCCAGAGGCACCTTGAAAGAAAGAGCTGGCCGCCAGCCGTGGGCAGGTCCCAGGAACAGGAACCTTTTCTCTGAGGCACAAGGGGTCGCCTGGGTCAGAATGGACTCCATGACCATTGGTTTGGTGTTTTGTAACATTTGTGCAACATGATGTGATGTGGTGTAATCACTTCCCATCATGTAATGCAGCTAATCTTACCACCATAGGGTGGATCTTAAGCCGAGCAACGTCTGACTTTCCTCAACCGCTCTTTCACGGCCACCGAGTCCACGCTGACTTCATCCTGATCCTTTAGGACAGGGAGAACTGCCCCTGTGAGTTTCTGAGAGTGTGACTCTTTATGGCAGTAGAAAATCCTGTTTTTCTCCCACAAAGTGGCTTATGGTTTAGAACGGCCAACCATGCAGTTAGCAGCCCCTCATAACCACTATGCCTCCAAGGCTCCTTTTGATTTATAAGACCAGAATAGACACACACACACGAAGACAGACAACCACATGTGAAGTTTGTCCACAAATAAAGAAACACCAAGAATTATGGGCAGTCACCATCAACAGATCCCAGCTCCTGAATTGGACATTCAGCCCCCCGGAGCTGTGAGAAAATGAATGCGTGTTCTTTGAAGTCACTCACTTGTGGGGTTTCTATTTCACCCTCCCGGAACCCTCAGTAGCCCTGGTAACTCGCCCAGCACCCACAATAACCCCGGTGGTCACCCCAGTGGTTGCAGGAGCAGGAAGAGTCCACTCACCTGGGTCCTCTCACCTGGACTTCAGGAGGGGTGTGTCTCTGAGGGACAGGTGGCAAGGGAACGGGTTCAGGGGGCAAGGGCTGGTACTTCTTTGGAAGACTCATGGGCAACCTGTGTGAAGACAAGAGATTTGGCTGAAGGAGCAGCCCCCAGACTCGACTCACACTCACAGCTGTACCCTCGATGCCCCCCAATGTCCATGCA
Organism: Tenrec ecaudatus; assembly: GCF_050624435.1. NCBI lineage: Eukaryota > Metazoa > Chordata > Mammalia > Afrosoricida > Tenrecidae > Tenrec > Tenrec ecaudatus. The sequence goes on along the minus strand of NC_134532.1, from coordinate 214,726,377 downwards.
GGGATTTCCACTTCATCATGCTCACTACTCCCAGAGAGGCGGAACCAGCTAGCTACCGATCCCGGAATATTCAGTCTACTAATGAGCCTAAGACGACCTCCCTGTGGTTGACTCATCGGGTTGCTGCTGTTCTCTAAGGAGTATGATGTAAACTTCTGCAGGATGTCCTGTAATTTTCATTATAGCAACCATTTGAGTTTTAGGAGTTATGGTGTGCTATGCCAAGCACCTTTTCACAGACTGAAAACTGAGGATTTAAAACCTTCCAAGGAAGTATGAGGATGGTTGAAGTCAACACTTTTCTCACTCACCAGCCTATTTATCCAGTCCCTCACTCAATCACACAGTGGCTATTATGTGTCAGGATTATGGTAGATGGTAGAGATGCAGAAAGGAAAAGGCACGGTTCTTAGTTGAAGATGCCTCTCTCCATGAGAGCAAAGAGAGAAGGAAGTGGACACTTATGATGGAGTGCAATCAGACCGAGGGACACGGACTCAAAGGGCATGAAGAGAGGACAGAGGTGGGTCCAACTTGGAGGATCAGCAGTCAAACCCACTGCTTTCCCTCCTATCTACCATCCATCTATCTACCCTTCCCTGTCCGTCCTTCCACCCACTCACCCACCCATTCATCAGTTGATTCGCCCATCCATCTACTCATCCGTCCATCCATCCATCCATCCATTTTCTAGGTTTATTCAATGGCACCTAACAACAACACGTGTGTGTGTACATGAATGTATGAGGCATAATTGATGTGTCTTATGTGATAACTTATTTTATCTCCATAAAGATCATAGGAGAAAATGAGAGGTGACCCATAGAGTGTGTGGATCACCCAAAATCATAGAGGGGAGCAGAGCAGGCTAAGATTGGGGTTTGGTGGCTCTGGTCTTCCTGGGGTCTGCTGTAGGGTAGTTGCTTGGCTTGATATTTCAGAGTATCTCAGTTTGGGTTCCTCCCCAAAGGTGAACACAGCAAAATGATTGGAGTGTTTTGCCCCATAATCACAATGAAGAAATGGAGACGTGAGATGGGCCACCTTGCCAAGAAGTTTTAGTGGACAGGTTAATGAATGAGCTTCCTTTGATGTCTCCTGGTTATGTATGGGGCTGATAAACACAAGGTCAGGAGTTCAAAACCACTAGCTGTTCCATGGGAGAAAGATGAGGTGTTCTACTCTCATTAAATAGTTATAGTCTTGGACAGTTCTACTCTGTCCTACAGGGCTGCTATGAGTTGAAATCAAATGGATGGCAGTGAGTTTGTTTCTTTTGGGGGGTAGGGGTAGGTGGGGGGGTGAGGATTCATTCATATGGTGACCTCCTGAGGGACTCAGTGTATGTCTCAGAAATGCACACTGAGAAAGAGCAACCCAGGGTATACACCAGGGCTCCCCATCCATCATTGATCAAGGGAGGCTACCAGAGGATCCATGCCCTTGGCTTCTGGGGCCAGGGAGATGTGGGCACCAAGGTTAATACCCAAACAGAGGTTCAGTAAACTTGTGGTACCCGACTCAAAAGGTATCAACGTTATTCCTTACAGGTCCCCAGACGGTGTTTCTAGCAGATTTTAGGGCCCTGAACATTCAATGTAGAAACACTTGATCTGCCTGCATCTCTCAGTGTCATTTCTCCTCTGGGAAAAATACTCAACAGATGAACCAGAAGACTGCACTGCTGAGGATGAGAGGCCAATGACATGGGCTTGTGGAGGGCAAGGAGACACTGGTTGTACATTAACCACTACTACGATGTCAATTCTGACTCCTAGGGACCCCGGAGGGTATGCTGTCATCTCTGACGGCGTTGTGGTAACGAGTTGGGCTGCTAATGACAGGGTCAGCAGTTAGAAGCTACCAGCTGCTCCAAGGGAAAAAGATGTGGCTTCCCACTTCCATTAACTTTTACAGTTTCAGGAACCTACAGGGTCAGTTCTCTCCTGTCCTATAGGGTCCATATGAGTCAAAATGGACTCAGTTGCAGTGATTTTGGTGTGGGTTAGTCTATGGAAACCAGATGACACAGATGAAACCGCTTGTTGAAAGGCTGATGGGTTTGAACTGCCAATCTTTGGGGATAATAGCCAAGTACTTCAACCACTGCCTTACAAGAGATCCTTCGTTGTCATAACCCACTGCCACTGAGTCATTCTGATTCACCTATAGGACAGAGTTGAACTGCTCCTGGGACTTCTGAGATTGCAAATCTCTGTGGAAGCAGGCAGTAACATCTCTCTCCCTCAGAGCAGCTGGTGAATTTGAACTGCCCACATTGCTGTTAGTAGCTTATGCTGAACCCACCGCACCGCCAAAGACCCATAGTAGGTAGCAGTAAGTGTTTGTGACACACAGTATGCTTGTCGTTGTTAAATGAATGAAGGGTCTTATGGTTTAAATGCCTTCCACCCTTGTCAATTTTCAAAATGGGTTCGAATTAGTCCTCAATGTCCCACAGCAAACAGGATCGTCTCAGGTCTTTGCTGTTATGTTTAGTTTTTCTTACACGAATCAATGGACTTTCATAACTTGCTATCAATAGTCCTCTTCGGATGTGAGAACCAGCAGCTAATAAAAACTAGAAGGTGGAGAGTATTAGATGTTATTGACATGATGGCTTTGATAATGGGTGGCAATCTGCCAATGATTGTAACCATGGCCTCGGGTGATAAGCTTGTGATACATAACGTTGTCGTGAGCTGGAGCTGACTTGAAGGCAACTCCCAACAAAGGACGACAGCAACAACTGTACAACCTCAACTCCTGGTCTTCAAATTAAGTCTGACTCACAGCGACCCAGAGGACAGGGCAGGAAGGTCTCTGTGGGTTCTCCGTATTATAACTCTTTATGAGAATAGAACATCTCCCTTTCCCATGTAGAGTAGCTAGTGGTTTCAAACTGCTGACCTTGTGGTTAGCAGCTAATACATAACCTACACTGCCAGAGCTCATGTCAATTGTTAGTCCCTTGAGGAAGTACCCCATCTCATATACTCATACGAGTACTAATTTACAGATGTCCCGATCAAACGCAAATATGAACATGTGAAGCATGGTTTCTTGATGCACCCTCTGTCTGAGTCTAAACATGTCTGTAGGTGCTGATTCCACCTCTCTAACCTTTCTTTGAAGATTTTGTGCTCTTTTATGTACATCATGTCAAGAGGGACACTGGACATCCCAAGGGACTGAAAATGTGTTTGCTTGGTTTCAATTTTTAAAATTTGGGAAACAAAAATAAGTCTGAGAGGGCAAGATCAGAACTGTAGGGTGACTTGGGGGAGGTTTCCCAACAACATCGTCACGGGGCAGCCATTGCTACCCATTAAGAAAGGGGAGGCTCGCTGTTGTGATGGGAAAAAAGGGCGAGCTGAACATTTCCTGCTCTTTCTCTCACAACAGTTTTTTCTTCAAAGTTCTTCCTCACGAGCCCCCGTGGTCATCCTATGTATTTTGAGAAATTGGATCAAGACGACTCCTTTTGAACCACCCCAAACGGTCATCATAACATTTCGTCCGAATTTGAACTTGCCCAGTAGGTCCCCTCGGGAGCCCTCGTTTTGATATGATCCTATAATGAGACTAAGACAAGTGTATCACTGACAGAACTTGTCTGCAGCCGCCCACTGATCACGGAGACATATATATACACATTTTGTTCGGAACACACCCACACATCTATGAAGTGGAGCCCCTGCATCACTGCCTTTTCTGACTGACTTTCATAGGTACATAGCAAAACAAATAGAAAAGTCTCTTACCGTGGAGGTGGTGCAGGAACCTGCAAAAGAAATCATTAGAAATTCAATTTTTTGTCCACTGAGCAGGGAAGGTGTTTTCCAAATGTAGGGTTTGCTTACAGAAATGGCAAATCCCAGCCAAATTTTTCAAACATTTTTTCTTGAATAATATTTTATTGGCATATCTTACTCATTCCAATATTTCCCTTCCTTTCCCATACAGTCGAACATATTTTTGAAGTGCTAGTTCAACTCTCACATTGTCCGTAATTCCACACTCCTGCAGTAAAAAGTGGGTGGCAATATTTCTCTCACCTTGACTCTTTTGATGAGTTTGTCACCTAGGAAACAAGAGGGCATACCGGTGAATGGGTGGGGAATGTCATCAAACACTACACACACACACACACACACACACACACACACACACACACACACACACACACATTTAAATGGGAATCATTCCCCTTTCTAACAATGTTGATGACAAAGACATTGGCTACCCTTGTTGGGGTAATGGAGGCATGGGGGATGTAAGGGTCTTGCCTACAGGAGTAAGTAGCAGAAGGGGGAGTATGCCATTGTTTGCAATATTACCCTTGTTGTACCCCTTTCTCCAGCATTTTCTGATTAGAATTCACAGCCTTTCTATGTAGCAATCTCATTAGTCTGTTTCTGCTGAATTCAGCATCTTCATTGGCTCTCATGGGACTTTTAAGACAGAAGGGTCTTTAGAGACCGAGGAATCAATTCTTGTGGGAAAAAACCAAGAACAAACTAGGTAAGGCAACGAGGTAAGATAATCCGGTCCTAGAGAAAGCCCGCAAAAGGCCTGGAATGGATTTGCAGACTTGTAGGTCATTTTACTTCCACCACGAAATGAAATGCAGACAGAGTTATTGAACTCTATTCTGGGTTACCAGACCTTGGAGAAGGACATCATGCTTGGTAAAGTGGAGGGGCGGGGAAAGAAGAAGACTCTCAAGGAGATAACTGGCACAATGGCTGTAACAAAGAACTCAGGTGTAGCTCATTGCCTTGTGAGGATAGGATAGGCCTGGGCAGTGCGTTGTTCTCTTGTGCATGAGGTTGGTCTGGGTTGGAACAAATGCAATGGCACCTAATGGCAACCGCAACCATTCTGAGCTACAGACTTGTTCTGAGCAACCTTGACTCATGGCAATCTCATACAGGGCAGAACTGGACAATTGTGATCCACAGGGCTTAAAGCAAAATCCCCAACAGTTTCATTGGTATATAATTCACATATTACACAATGCTATTGTGTAGTCACATCAAGATGTGTTGTACAGTCATCACCAGCTTCCCATTTCACCCAACCTCCCCTGGCATACCCCAAGGAACCATTAATCCAGTGACTGCCTATAGATTTACCTCTCCTGGGTTACATAGACAAAAAAAATTACAAACCAAACAAACTAACAAGAATCACAAAGTAAAACAGCTAAAAACCTCAACAGCAAAGAAAGTATAAAATATTAAAAATGAGAACAAATTTAATGGATCCTAAGGGAGATCAAATGATTGAGTGCTACATTTTTACTTAATTCCATATGCAACAATCCACTTTCCAATGCATTCTGCATCATAGCGAGGCAATTCACATCCCAGATTCATGGTCAGCGGGGATTAGCAGGGCCTTAATCCTTGTACATTTCCCCTTCACTATTTAAAAAAACCAAAACAGCTTTAAAAGGGTCAGAAGGGCAACCAAATGACAAACAAGGCGTTTATTAGCTGATTTTCATAAAGATCACCAGGCCTTCCATACTAGTGTCTGAGTGTAATGGATCCACTCAAACCTGGTTAGAATCACAGCAGCACGCAAGCCTCCATGGACCCGTGGGTGGAAGTTGTGGCCGCAGTGGGACTCAGGTCGCTGTCTAGAAGGTGAGAACTGTACCATTGAAGCCCACTGGCCTCCTGGTATGACATTTTCTATTATTAAATGTTATCGAGTCCATTTAGACTCAATGACCGCATGCACGGCAGAAGGACACATTCTCCCTTCCTGTGCCGTCCTCAGAGTCATGGCTACGTTTGAGCCCCTATGTCAACCCATCCTACCGAGGCCCTGCCTCTTGTTGACGAACCTTCTACTGCACCAAGCACAATGTCATTCCCTGGGGCCTGGTCCTCGTTAACATGTTCAAGTACGTGAGACCGAGGTCGAACATCCTCACTTCTAAGGAGCAGTCTGGTGATCGTTCTCCCAAGACAGAGCTCTTAGTTCTTCCGTCAGGCATGGCATTTCATCATGCTTTGCCAACACCATAATTCTTCTTCTAAATCCACTACTAGCCTGACTCTCCTTCTTTCTCCTCCTTCGGGTGGAGAGGAGGAGAGGCAGTGGTGCTGTTCACATGAGCCAAGAAAAATGCATGCCCTCCCCCCAAGGACAAAGGGTGGGGCTTCCTCTGACGTCATAAGGAGAGTCTAGCTCCACATCCACCCAGGGATGGCTCCAAGGGGGCAGAGGTCAGGTGTGCTTCCCTATCCATCTTCACGTATCCCATTCTGATGCCCAGCCTCCTTGTAGGAAGTCTGTGATGTGGTCATCAGTCCAGCACATCCGTTCTGGAGAGCGGGTCTCTAAATGTAGGTGGGGTAGACTCCAGGCTGTGTTTCAGCAGTCGATGGCCTTTCTGCAGCCGGCCTTCTGTTGGGTGATACTGATTGCCCCCGTGTCTCTCTCCCAGATGGAGCTGATTTTACTGGATTCAGTCTGTGAGTTCCATGTGTACAGTCTCCCGGTAGTGTTGAAAGAAGACAATGGCAAGAAACAAGTCCTTAGCCTTGCAAATTTCTGTCATTGGCTCTCCAGGGTCATTTCTATCACCAGATCCAGATCCTCCTTTGTTTTTGCCATGTCTGACACAGATCTGGGAAGACCACGCTGATGAGGTGCCGAGACAGCAGCCCAGCGGGAGCACAGCATATGTGTGTCTCAGTAAGCAGTATTCCTGATGGATCGAAGAGCAAGTGCCAAGGGCCCAAGATGGGTGAAGCATGGGTTGGGGGGGATGGAGAACTCCAAGAGGTGCCACAGGAGGGAGGAGTCTTGGATCTGCTTCGTTTGTTTGTTTACCTGTGCCTTCACCACTGTGAATCTTTTGAGATGAAACCCACTAGCAGAGCTCCTTGTCTTCCCCAAAAAGTAACGTGTTCTCAACATCATTTAATATCAATTGCTCTCCTCACAACTTAAAGCCTTGTGCAGGAGAGTATCAGCGATGTTAGCGAGAGTGGTTGAAGGTTCCAGCTTTATCAAGCGTGCCTACTAGCAATATTTAATACTGGGACTTCACTTATTCATGGCTTAGGTAACCCTATAAACTCAGAGGCCATTAAGTCTACAGGTTTACCTTGCACACCAGAGCACCGTGTCCACCAGGGGAGCCATTGCCCACTGCCATTCAGCTTGGATGACTTGGATTTAGTGAGGCTAACTCAGGTGTTTGGAGTCAAGGAAGGAGGTGAGATTTGGAGCTAGGTTTCGGTCTTTGCTCCTTAGTATGTGTGAGATGGTGTTGTTCGTAACTAGTGAGCCGATTGAGACTCATAGAGAACCTGTGTGACACAGTAGAACCGACTCATAACCAAGGTTTTCTAAGCCTTGAGGTTTATGAAAGGTGGCTAACTCTTCAGTGGTCCTGTCCTTCACCCCAAAAGTGGCTGGTGGTTTTGAACTGCTGACTTCTTAACCACAACAGCACCAGGGAATCCGAGACTTCATCTTCATCTTCCGGACTTTGGGCAGGTTTTAGAATAGAGCAGTCCCTGGAGAAAGACATGTTTGGTAAAGTAGAAGGGCAATGAATGAGAGGGAGGGAGGCCCTCAAGGCGATGGACTGACGCACTGACTGCACAGTGGACTCAGGCATAAGAGCCATCGTGAGGATGACACAGCACCGGGCAGTGTTTCCTTCTGCTGTGCAGAGCGTCACAACGCTGAGAGCCGTTAGCCTAACAACAATAGATGCTTATGGAAAACCTGGATGTTTGAGGAATGAAGTTTCCCGTTTGGAAAAGCAGGGAAGGATTGTACAGATACTCTTGCTTGGAATTAGTGCATCAAGGCATTTCAAAAGCGTGACTTCTAATACAGACAGGCGACGGGACTTCAAAAAAGTTCCTGCTAGGCATCCCGATCTTTCAACTCCATGTTCCTGTGAATGTTCAGAAGCCCCTGGCCCTGTTACTGCTGTAATTGAGTAGTAGGAAATTAGAGAAGAAATGGCCATTTTCTCTGCAGACGAAGCACAGTTATTTCCACATGCTATGAAATGTTTCCAATTAAACTTGGGAACACAGCTAATTGATTTCCCAAGGCAACCTCCTTAAAATTCCTGGAGCTGGAGGCGGTGCATGCTCGCCCTCTCGTGGTCATGTGTGATTAGCACCACTGGCTCTGAGAAGATCCCTGTCTCAGACAAGCCAGCTCTTACCTGGGCTGCACAAGTCATTTCTTCCTGGAAGGTTAATTGAGCCCGGTGAACACAGTACGACCTAGGAGTCTGGTGGGCCTTCGCTCAGATTCTGTTGTTAAACATTTAACCCCTCTGGTGGTCTACTTTGGTTGCTATTACTAACGAGCTGAGGTGCTTATCACACAATTCTTGGTCTGTTTGGAGTAGAGGTTATGCCTTGGCCTGCTAACCACAGGGCCTGCTGCACACGACCTCTTTGCAGTGTTGAAGGTCAAGGATGTCCCACTGAGGACTAAGGCATGTCTGACACAAACCATGATATTTTCAATGGCCTCCTATGCATATGAAAGTTAGATCTAGAGTATGGAAGACCAAAGAAGAATCAACACATTTGAATTATGGTACTGGCAAAGACTATTGAAAATATCATGGACTGCCAGAAGAACAAACAGATATATCTTGGAAGATGTACAGCCAGAATGCTGCTTAGAAATAAGAACATTTTCTGTCTCTTTCCAGTGTTCAAGATGTGAGAGCAAGGACGAGGTGAGTCCTCAAGTGCCAAGTTCCAGATTTCCCTGGGTCTTCCGGGAGGAGCTGTGATCAACTGTGCTGACAACACGAGAGTACTCCCTCAATGCAAGAAAACTTTGTTCTAATAACCTGGCATTCTGTGAGGCTCATGTTCCCGACATGATCACTTATGACAAAATGGGTATATAAGCAAATGTGGTGAAGAAAAGCTGATGGTGCCCAGATATTACAAGATATAATGTCTGGGGTCTTAAAGGCTGAAGTTACACAAGCGGCCATCTAGCAGGAAAGCAATAAAACCCACATGGAAGAAGCACACCAATCTGTGATCACGGGGTGTCAACAGGATCAGGTATCAGGCATGAGAAGCCCCCAAACAATTATACAGATGTGAACGAGTGGGGTCAGAGTAGAGACCCAAAACCTGCCTGTAGCCAATTGGATATCCCCTCACAGATGAGTCACAAGGAAAGGATGAGTCAGCCAGAGTGCAGTATAGCACTGATGAAATACACAACATTCCTCTAGTTCTTTAATGCTTCCTCCACCCCATCGCCTTTATCATGACCCAATTCTATCTTACAAATCCAGCTACACTGGAGCATGTATACTGGTACAGATAAGAGCTCTTGACACATTGAATCCAGGACAAATAAAGCTCCCAAGAATAGTAATGGGAGTAGCAATACCATGAGGGTATGGGGAAGATGGGGGAATAACGGGGAGCAAGGAGGGATCACAAGGATTGACATATACCCCCCAAGGTTTAAGGTATGAAAACAATAATAACATTTTATAATTTTCAAGGATTATGAGGGTGAGGGGAGGGAGGGAAAGAAGATGAGCTGATACCAAGGTCTCAAGTTGTAAGAAAATGTTTTGAAAATGATGATGGCAACATATGTACAAATGTGCTTGATACCACTGATGTATGGATTGTTATAAGAGTTGTAAAAGCCCTCAATACAATGATTTATTGAAAAGAAGAAGAAATAGCAGCAGCAGCAGCAACAGCAGGGATGGTAAGACTTTGTCTCATGCACTTGGGACATGTTGTCAGGAGAGACCAGTCCCTGGAGAAGGACATGATGCTTGGTAAATCGGAAGGGCAGCCAAGGAGAGAAAGATGGAGCGACACAGTGGCTGCAATAGGGGGTCGGGCATAGGAACACTTGTGAGGAAGGCTCAGGACAGTGTCACTGGGAGTCTGCTCAGACTTGAAGGCATCTAACAACAAGTAGGAAATATTCGCTAGATTAGGAATTATTACGAGTCCCTGGTGGTGTCATTATGGGTTGGGCTGCTAACCGCAACAGGAGCCGTTCAAAACCGCCGGTCAGTTCATTGGAGAAAGTTGAAGCTTTCTACTCCGATCAAGGGTTCCAGTCTCAGAGACCCAGAGTAAGTTCCGTCCTGCCCAATAGGGTCACGGTGAGTTGGAATTGACACAATGGCTGTGAATCTGAGTGTTTCTTCATGAGCTCCTTATTTATTCGTTGGAAAATGTGTTAGCAAGATGAAAAAGTTATAGTAGCTGGTTCTTTTTCTTCCATCTGTGTCCTATGCTTTTCTCTGCGTGGTGGTAGCGAGAAACCATTTCTCTGCGTTCCCACGGGTGGCTGTTTCTACAACAGGAACGAGGAGGATTCCTGGTCATGCAGTGGGTCTGTGCTGGGCTGCTAGCCACAGGGCCACTAGGTCTCAAGTCACCAGTTCCCAAACACAAGCTGCTCTTCAGTTGAAAGACGACGTTTTCTTTCTACTCCTGTAAAGAGTTATAGTCTCGGAAAACCACCGGGACAGTTCTACCCCGCCCTATAGGGCCATTGTGAATGTATATCTTTAAGGGATTAGAAAGTCTCACCCCACCCCCACCCCTGGAGCAGTTGGTGGTTTCAAACTGCTGGTCTTGCAGTTACCAGTTCAACTCGTAACCACTACGCCAGCAGGGCACCCCAAGAAGCACTCTAAAACGAAACCCAATGCACTGCCATCGAGTCGATTTAACTCACAGCATCCCTACAGGACAGGGTAAAACTGCCCTGGTAGGTTTCCAAACCTGTCAATGTTTATGGGAGTCGAAGGCCTCATCTTTGTCCCAAGGAGCAGCTGGTGGTTTCAATCTGCTGACCTTGAAGTGTAACCCTGTGAGCCCCCGTGGCTCTGTGGTGGAGACGGGGACAATGTGCAACAGCATCGGAAGGCCTGTGAGCTAAGGAACGAAGCAACCGAGGAAGGCTCGGGCTCACCTCTAAGGCAGGAGCCTACGCTGCTAAGCCTCTGCTCTGGACCTTTAGCTTCGGAAATATGAGAAAAAACGTCCCGTTTTCAAAGTCTCTCTGTCCTGCTGTTTGTTTCGTCACAACATCCCTGTGTAACGAAGGCACTTGGATCGGCAGGATGAAAGGATACCTGTTTTCCGCTCAGTCCCCGTGAAGCACTTACCCATGCTACACGCTTTGTCTATGAAAGACCAACCCCAATCCAAACTCACTGCCCTCAGCTTGATGCTGACTCATGGCGACCCTATGGGGCAGGGAGGGCTGCTGCTGTGGGTGCCCAGGGCTGTAACTTCTACGGGAGTACAAAGCCTTGTCAGTGATTTTGAACAGCTGACCTGATGGTTAGCAGCCCAACACATACCCACTACGCCCAATAGACCGTCATCCGTGTGATGCCTGGTCACTAGGGAGATAGACTTTGGATAGAATTGGATAAAACTGAGCCTCAGTCTCAACATTTCTTATATCTCAGGGTTGTTTGGCAGACACAAGCAATGCTTTAGGGTTTTGTATCTTCGTGGTTAGTTCTGGAAGCGCTCAAAGAAGCAAGCTATGACGCATGCGCCAGGCGTAGACCTGACAAGATCGACTGAAGAACCTCTCTCTATGTCCTTTCTGAAATGACAGATTACTGAATGGATCTTCGGGTCCAGGGAGGGCTCACATTGGGTAGTGCTGAGGACCGGGGCATAGGAGGAAACTGTCTGCCAAAGAGCTGAGCGAGGGTCAGAGAGGATGTCTGCTTCAGCAGCGTTGAGGCTGGGACCCTTAAGAGGTGCAGGAGGGGATGTCGTTCCCAACAAGCTCTGGGAGATGCCATTGCTGCTGACCCGTGGGTGGCTCCGGGGAAAGTCAAGGACTGAGACTGAATGGAGGGGAAGACACAGCCTGGCATTGGTGGATTTCTTCTACAACATTAAACTTGGAGCTAGATATTCTATCTACATCTCTGTTGATTTTGAAATACACTTGAATCTGAAATGGCTGGAAGATGACCTTGAATTTGTTTCTGATCAATTCTGTAAACTCCGGCCTGCTATTTATGCAAAGGGTACCATCAATGGGAAATCAAGGTCTATTGTGATGATGAGGCTGTGTGTCGCCAGTTTCTGCCACGTGGGGGCAGCATCACCTATCTGCTCAAGTTTGGCACAAAACCTTGAAGTTTGGCTGCTAGGGATTGTCAGTCAGAGAACAAGAGGGACAGACTGAGGGATGCATTTCTCTGGGGAATTTGCACACTTAAACCTTGCCCATGGATTCACGAAGTGCTTTAAAGGACATCCGGTGACATAGAGTCGATCCCGATGCGTTGGGGCCCTATGGGAATCGGTGGAACTGTGCTCCACGGACTTCTCAGGGGACGGTTCTTTGGAAGTGGAGAGCCAGGCTTTTCTTCAGAAGCCCCCCTGGGTGGACTCGAATCTCCAACCTTTCAGTGAACAGCCAAGCATGTCAGCCACATTTGCATGATGACGGCCTCTCTGCAGGTAGGATGTGTCTAAGGACTAGCAAATGAATAGAAGATGTCTATTGAAGCAGAGACCCAAATGGAGCCAGGATCAACCTGGACTTTCAGACTTGTCCCGCCATAGTCCCCACTTCCCCCTACCCAGTCACAACCAGTGCCAGGAGCACAGGCTCAGCTCCAGGTGGGTCTACGATACCTGGAAAAGAGGTAATGCCTATCTCCCTGTGAAAATGGGCACATTGTGGGATGGGTGCAACAGGCATCGATCAAGCATCTAGGATGTGTCAGGCACAGTAGGGGGCGAGGGAGCAGGGGGCTGCTGTTAGGAAACTAGGCTGCATAGACCTCGGGGCACAGGCCCTCCAAGGATCCTGATGGCATAGCGGGTGTTGTGGGGCTGCTAATCAAAAGGTCAGCAGTTCAAATCCGCCAGCTGTTCCGAAGGAGAAAGGTGAGACGCCCTGCTCCTGAACAGATTTATAGCCTCCAAAACCCCCTGGGGGCCAGTTCTGCACTTTTCTATGACATCATTGTGTCAGAACTGACATGAGGGCTGTGAGTTTTGGGTGATAATGAAGTTAATGTGCTGGTTAAATGCATTTCTGCATCCCTTTGGGACGGGGATGGTTTGTCCCGTACAAGTTGTGTTGAAGCTCTGCCACTGTTCCCGAGGACTGCTGCAGCAGAGAGAGCATTCGCAGCTAACCCTTGTTGCTGCTGTTGTTGTTGTTGTTGGCTGCCATAGAGTCGGTTCCGATTTATAGTGATCCTGTGTACAGCAGAATGAAACACTGTCTGGTCCTGCACTGGCCTCCCAATTGTCCTTAGGTTGGAGTCGTAGTTGGAGCCACTGTGTCCGTCCACCTTGTCGAGGGCCTTCCTCTTCTCACTGCACCTCCACTTTACCAAACAGAAAGGCCTCCAGGGACTGGGCTGTCCTGAGTCCAGGGCAGCTTCTCTCCCTCTGTCAGTTCTTGGGAAAGGTCCTTGTCTCCTTTCCACACCTGTGGGCCCAGCATTCCTTGGGTCACGACATGTCTCCGCATCGCAAGTTCACAATTGCAGGGACTTCAAGTCTGAAGGATGGATTCCGTGCCTGGTTTTCCTTTATTCTTGGAAGTAAGAGTCTCTGTCTGCTTGCGTCTGTCTCTGTTTAGCTCTTGTGCAATAAAAGGTATTGTGGATGACCTCCCATCAAAACTCCCCTTAGGTCAGCTCAGAGCTCTGATGGGTTTGAGTGTGTGTGGCCTTCCACCCATCAAACAACACATTGCATTAGGCAAACCTGCTGCAAAAGACCTCTGTAAAGTGCTGAAAAGCAAGGAAGTCACCGTGAGGACTAAGGTGGGCCTGGCCCAAGCCATGGTACCTTCCATGGCCGTGTATGTATGTGAGCATTGTACATTGAATAAGGAAAACCAAAATAAGTATCGATTTGTTTGCTGTATAGTGCTGATCAAGAATAGTGGAAGTACCACAGACTGCCAAAAGAACGAACAAATCTACCTCAGAAGTACAGCCAGAGAGCTCCTTAGAGGCAAGGATGACAAAATTTAGTCTCACAGACTTTGGACACGTTGTCAGGAGAGACCAGTCCCTGGAAGAGGTCATCATACTTAGTAAAGTAGAACCAACCAACCAACCACCCAAAATGACACTCACTGTCACTGAGTTGATTCTGACTGGAAGACCCCATAGGACAGAGTAGAACTGGCCCCTGATAAAGTAGGACAGTGAGACAGAGAAGACCCTCTGAGATGGATTGACCCCGTCACTACACCCATGGGCTCAAACAGGGCAACGTTGTGAGAATGACACAAGACAGTGTCACTGTGACGTGGAACCAACTGGGTGGTACCTCACAGTAAAGTGGGAGACTTTGGCTAGATTGGGAATGCTGATTTCTGTGCTGTGACACCCTCGGTTGGCCATTTGAAACCACCAGCAGCTCCGTGGCGGGAGAGAGACTGGGCGTTGCAGTCTCCAGAACCCACAGTGGGGTCGCCGCCAGTCAGCACTCACTTGGTGGCAGTGGGTTTGTTTGTTTGTTTTTGAGTCTCTCATTCAATTCCTCATGGGATTTCTCCTGCGCAATGATGGCTTAATATTTATGTGTGGAAGAATGTGTTTGCCCCATGAAACAGCTATAGGATTCTCTTCTTTTCGGTACCGTACACCGTTCTCTGTGCTGCGGTGGAGCAGAGCACGCTTCTCTGTATCGGTGAATTTTATACAGCATTAACTGGGAGCTAGATATTCTATCTACGCCTCTGTTGATTTTTGAAATACATTTTAAATCGAAAGCGGCTGGGAAATGACCTTGAATTTGTTTCCGATGAGCTCTGTAGCCGCAGGCCTGTTACTTTGGTAAAGGATGCCATCAGTAGGAGCTCAAGGTCTATTGTGATGGCGGTGCTAGGTGTCGCCACGTGCTGCCACGTGGGGGCAGCATCACCTCTCCATTCAAGTACCAAACTCAGGTGAGGTAGGGATGCAGGGAGTACTCAGAGAACAGGAGGCACAGGCTGAGGCATGAATTTTATGCACTACCAAATACTGTAAAGCCCTGGAAACATCTCACCACGGTCGAAAAATTCCTGGGTTCCGATCTTGGTTGTAACTAACTTTCTGGGAGAGGGCTTTGGGTCAGATGAATTCTGAATTTTTCTTGCATTCCAATTTTTCTGGCACGTACACCCGTCCAAGAGAAAGCTAGACTAAAGGTCTCCAGATGACATTGTGTAGAATTCTATTTTGCATCCCCTCCCCCGCCCGCCAATCAAGCTCATGTTTCTGGCTTATACATGTGTATTCACCTGTGCATAATTCTCATTTTCTTTCCTTGACTGGCTGATCATATTTCCCTGTAAATGCATTCTTGTATATGATATGCTTGTCTCTTCCAAGGAAATTGGTTTACACTTTGTGGTTGAAGCACTCCGCGGGCAAAAGAGAAATGCTTTGTAGCTTTCTTTCGTCTCAATCTTTGTTTCAGCAGGATGTTCACTCACCCCCTGTCGGCATATCGCAGCCACCCCCACAGTAAGACGAGGTGGCTGCAACCGGCATCTGTGGTTAATGACAAGCTTCATGGGCCCCCAAATAAACTTTCACCTTTTTTTTTTCCTTTCTTAGGAATGAAAAAAATAAAAACAGTTAAGTTCCAAGGAAGAAACGTGCTTGAGATCTGACAGTTTCCTGATAATGTCATAAGATGACAGCGAGAAAAAAATGACACGAAACGTACATTAGCATAAATCTCCGACTGCTCCAATAGATGAAAAACATCACCATAAAATTCTGCCGTCACCGAACCAACTGATAGGCCCCCCCGCCCCCACCATGGCATTTTGTGAAAATGAATAAATTATCAGAAGATGTGTTTGCATCAAAAATACTGTTTTGTAATAAGCACATAAATCATCCCAGCGTCTTCCTGCAAGATGTGTGATCTTAAAAATGAGGAGCATTCGTGTTAATTTCCTCCCTCCAGCATCCTTCTTTGTATATTGCCTATATGCTCTGGGGGGGTGAAGGAGAAACATCAATTTGGAAGAGACAGGAAGCAAGGTGTAAAGAAAAGAACTCTTTCCAACCAAGTTTCCCAGGCAGTCTCTCCTGCTCCCTGCAAGCCTCAGTTTCTCCAAGCCTTGCTTTCACCAAGGCCCCACATGGGATATGCGTTCATCAGTTTGACACCAAAATCTGCTTGAAAGAGCAGCTGTAATTTTGAAGCCATGACATCCATGATCACAGCTAACCAAACAAATTCCCTGCCATCAAGTCAATTCTGACTCTCGGTGACCCTAAAGGACAGGGCAAACTGCCCCTGTGAGTTCCTGAGACTGTCTTTACAGGAGTAGAAAGTCCCATCTTTCTCCTGAGGAGCTGCTCATGGTTTTGAACTGCTGACCGTAAGGTTAGTAGCCCGGGGTAAGATGAAATCCTCGACAACTTCAATCATTTCTCCATTGATTTTATGTTTCTTGTTCATTCCATTGTGAGGATTTCTGATTTACGTTGTCAAAGATTTCATCTTGCTTGACTCTACAATTAATGTTCTTGGAAGCTGCAGTCATGAGACCATTAAAAGAAGATGGAAAGCGTACACATATTCACTGTACCAAACAATTAGCCAACTTTCAGCCATGGCAAGACGCAGCATGTGAGCAAGAACCACTGGCGTGGGAGGAAGAAGTTCCCACAGCACTGATGGTGCTCGCCATCAACAAGGCTCCAGGAATTGATGGGAAACAGATGGAGATATTTCAACAAACTGTTCAACACTTACTCATCTACGCCAAGAAATTTGGAAGACAGGTTCTTCCTCGACCAAGCTCCATCTTTGAACCCATGTCAAAGAAAGGTGACCCAAAAGAGTTCTCGAACTATGAACAATATCATTAATATCACATGCAAGACAGCGGTGGCAGTATTACATTGGTAGGGAGCTGCCTGAGGTTCAGGCCTGATTCAGGAAGAGGATGTGGAACAAGGGATATCATTGCTGATATCGGATGGATTTTAGCTGAAAGCAGAGAACACAAGAAAGATGTTTACTCGTGTTTCATTGACCATGCAAAGACGTTCACCTGTGTGGACCATACCGCTTTGAGAAAAATGGGACTTCCGGAACACTTCATTGTGCTCAGGCTGAAACTGCACAGGTATCAAGAGACAATCAATCATTTGATCAGAACAAGGAAATACTGCATGGTTCAAAATGAAGAAACTGACAGCAAAACAAACAGATCTATCTTGGAAAGAATGCAGCCAGAATGTTCCTTAGAAATAAGGATGGAGAGACTTTATTATATACTTTGGACATATTATCAAGAGACACCAATCTCCAGAGAAACACATCATGCTTGATAAAATATAGGGGCGGCAGGAAAAAATAAAAGAGGAAGACCATGGGCAAGACAGATTGATAAGATGGATGAAATGATGTGCCGAGACATCACAAGAAGAGTGGGGATGGGGCCAAGCTGGGCACTGTTTCGTTCTGTTGTTCACAGGGTTGCCATGAGCTGGAACAGGCTTGATGCCACCTAACAACAACCTGGCTTGAGCTCACACAGCCAGCCAAGGGCTGTGTTTCGTTCTCCTTAACTTTCCTCTGTCTTTCTTCCATGCTTTCTGGAGCGAGGATCTTCTTTTGCCTGTCCAGGTAGACCTTCCTCTTGCTTCATCCTGCCCACCCATTCTCCACTCTTAGAGGCTGGCCTGCCCTCTGGATTCTGGTTGGGTTTCCAATTGGGAAGCCCAGTGGGAATCGGGGCAGGAAGGAGAAAGAAAGAGGAGAAGGATATTGGGTACTTGACTTCTTCCTTGTGAGCTCTGTATAGACTGGAAGTGTGTCCTCTCAGGGTGGCATGCTTTACAGGACTCATGACTGCCTTCTAGTGATTACTCTATCATCTTTTAGGATTCAGGGGTGGTGGTTGTTAGCCTGATTCTTGCCCTACCTCAAGCTCTTCTCTCATTCTCCTGATACCTTGGTGAATCATTCCTTTTCAAATACACTGCCCTGCTTCTAGCTGTGTTCTATCTGTATCCTGTATGTACCTTGTTAGGATTGCGGTTAGGTGCCGTTGAGTCGGTTCCACCCCATAGCAACCCTATGCACAGCAGAAGGAAACACTGCATGTCTTCTGCGCCATCCTCACAAGTGCTCCTAGGCCTGAGCCCATTGTTGCAGCCACTGCGTCAAGCCACCTCGTCGAGGGCCTTCCTCTTTCTTTGCTGGCCCTCTACCAAGCAGGCCATCCTTCTCCAGGCACTGTTTATAGCTCTCCCAATTGAAACAAATGTGGTGTTAGTAAGACATTAGGTACTGCAATTGTTTTGGACACACACAAAAATGGTTAAGTCGACATGCTTCAATGACTGGGAAATGCACTTCACAGGACTGCCATGTTTCCCTCACTGGATGTTGTGAGAAGAGATGAGGCAGAGGGGATAATGGGGAGAGAAGCTGTAATGGACACCAGCCCATTAGATGTCTGTGGCTGCCCTCCGCGCTGCTCCCAGCACTGCTGAAATTGATCGTTTTTTCCTTTTCGGCTCCTACCTGCATTTTCATCTCCAAATTAGGTTGCTTTGCCTAGAGCCTGAAAATCTGTTTTCATGTTAATTAATCAAAACTTTAAAATTAGATTCCTATGTTGTTGAGGTTTTTCTGGAGGGCTGCTTAGGAAAATCACATTGTTCTGTGTTCTATGCAATCCGCGTTTCCCCCCAGGAAGGATCCCGTTAGAAGCTGCAGACCCGAGCATGGGCTCGCACAGTCAATTTCTTCATCATGAAGGAAGGTGAGGGCACAAGGTGGGCAGGGCTCCATCTAAAATTAGGTTGCCATTTCCAGAAGGGTCATTGACAAGATCACCTTTTTAAGAAAGGCCCACAACCACCACCAAAAGCGCAAGAGGATACTGGGCGCACGCAGACATACTTATCTTTGTGTTTCCAACTTTGGGTAACATGGCTTCACCTTTGGTATGTCGGCTGCTGGTGTCCTCTGAAATGAGTTTGTCCTCCTGTAAAACACCAGGTGAGATCGTCATCTCTTAGAGGGTTGCTATGTAAACATTGAACACCCTGCTATTTTTTCTGGTTAGATTCCCTGGACTCATTGCATGGTTGACCATCGGTATGGTTGTCAGCTACGGTTGGGTCAGCCCCGATTCCTGGTGGTCTCATGTAGCAAGGAGCCCCACAGCTAGTTGCTCATGAGACAAAGGTTTTCATTGACTGCATATCAGAAGTGGATTTCCAGGCCTTTCTTGCTCATCTGTCTTAATGTGAAAGCTCCATGGAAACCTGTCCCGCTTGGTAGAAACACCCAGGTCAGACCGGTGCTGGAGAGATCGGTGTGGCTGTGCTTGAAGTGCCCTGGCTAGGTCCCAAACCAGAGTCTCAAGAGATGACGGGGAAGAGGATAAAACAGGAATCAGATTGATGTCCATGCCTTGAGCTTAGTTCAACAGGAGAATCTTAGTGTTACTCTTTTTTGGGACCACCTTTCAGAGGTCAAGGTAGCCTGTGGCCATGTTATCTGACTCTTATCTGTTGAGATTTGATGCTCCTTGCTATCCTCTGGGGGACATTGAACACCAGTGTTTGTGCCTGGGAAGGGCATACTCTTCTATTGTTCGTGAGTGTGTGTGTGTGTGTGAGTGTGAGTGTGTGTGTTGGAGAGGCTGTGACTCAAGATAGCTGGGAGCTGAGGGAAATTGGATGTTGTTGCTATGATTTCCTTTGTTGACATACCAGATTTAAACTCCTCTAACCTTATCTCGTGACAGTAGGTTATCTTGCAGAGGCTCAGTGCTGGAAGAGTTTTTCCCTGTTCATGCTACATCCTCAACTCTGAGTCTTCTGTGTTCTTGCTCCCCTCACTTGGCTCCCCTCTCAGAGCTAGCCTAGTGGTGGACGCAAGTGAGCGTCTCTGTTTTCTGGGTCTGCAGTGGGCTTTGCTTGTTTGCCCCAAGCCACGGTCTTTTAAATCGCTTCACATTGATCCAAATACTGGACAATGGAAAAGGAAGTCAGAAGACGACTTGATTCCTTTGGACTGTGGCGCTGATGATGAATATTGACTACACCAGGGACATCCATAAGAACGAACAGATCTGTCGTACAAGGAAGACAGCATGCTCCTTAGAAGCAAGGGCACCAAGGTTTTGCCCTGTTTATCTTGCACATCGTATCAGGAAAGACCAATCATTAGGATGGGATGTCATGGTCAGTAGAGTGGGGGACCAGCAAAACCGAGGGACCCTGCATGGGACAGAGTGACACAACAGCCATAACAATGGGTTCAGACAGACCAACAGGCCTGAAGGTGGCCCTCAGGATTAGGCAACATAACTGACGACAACATAGGGGCCTTGTGTGTTTGCCTCAGTGTTCAGTGTTGCAGTCCTAGGAGTGGGGTGTTCTCAGCCACCCTGCACTTTCTTTCTGGGGAAACCAGATTCTGCTTTGTCTTTTGTGGATCTCGAGCAAGAGAGTTTTCTTTTTTTAAATGTTGCACAACAATAGGCAAACTCTTTATTACTGGAGGGTCCTGGCACCAGGAAATTATCCTGATCCACTGTCGCTACTCACATATTTTAAACCAAATACATATTTGCTAGTACCTGCTCTGTACTTTGGGAATGCCGTCAGGAGAAAGCAAACCCTGGAGAAGGACACCGTGCTAGGTAAAGAAGAGGGCAGTGAGGGGGAGGAAGGCCCTCCTGGACATGGACTGCCCCAGTGGCTGCCACCACGGGCTGAGGCGTAGGAGCGATTGGGAGGCTAGTGGAGGACCGGGCCATGTTTGTCCAGTTGTGCATATGGCCACTAAGCATGGGAATTGACGGGATGACCACCTGACAAGGACAGCACCAGTCACCCTGTAAGGAGGCCTGGTGGCATAGGGCTTACGTGTTGGGCCACCTTCGGCAAGGGCAGCAGTTCCAGACCACCAGCAACTGCGTTTGGATGGCTTCTTTGGTTGGTGCTCTGAAACTAAAGAGCCTTGGTGTCACCGTGGGCTACTCATCGCAAGACCAGAAGTTCCAACCCTCCAGCCTCTCGTTGGGAGGAAGTTGAGATTTTCTGCTTCCCTAAGGAAACCCTTCTCCCCCACATGGGACCACAGACGCAGAGCAGTGATTGTAGCAGATGCTCTCGTGAGAACTATGGAAACCAAGGGGCAAAGAGGTCCATGTGAAGAGAAGTTGAACTGGGCAAAGCTTGGGTTGCTTTTCCCAGCTACGTGATTAAGCTTTAAATATCTGTGTACCTTCATTGATTGTGGATCTGTGACAGTTACATAATCTGTTGTCATTTTGAGACTATTAAGAGTGAAGGGCTGGAGTTTAGCCTGTCAATCAGGCTGCAGCTTGATGATCTCATTTGGAGGTGCTGGGGAGATAAATAGCTTGTTGGAGGCAGGACATACTCATTCTCTGCTTGGTATTCCTGATGACAAGACACATGGAGCTATGCTAGAGGCCTGGAACTGAAGAAGCCACATGGAGACCCACACCAAAGCTGAGATGCTTCCACCACAACCACTGATTACTAAAACATTCCACACATTGATCTTTGATCTTCTTGTCTTCCATGTCATTGTATGGGTTGCGTGAGTCTGAAGAGGAATTTACAGACTGGTATTGAACATGTGGGCTAATATTGAACTTATGGACTTGATCTGGACATTTTCTCAATATTCAATTGCTCTTGTATATAAAGTTCTTTCTTACACACATATGAGTGTCTATGAATTTGTTTCTTTGGTTTACCTGGACTAACACAGGATCCAAGCAAGTTGAAATCTTGACAGGCAATCTTTTCTCCATCTCTTAGTTTACCTATTGGTCCAGTCATGAGGAATTTGGTTTTTGTGTAAGAGGGTCTTATGATTGGATGTTTATTCATTACGTTTTGACCCAAGTCCCTTGAGCACCACTGTGCTAAGTTCTAGGGATCAAGTGGTCCCTGAGCCCTGGTGACATAGGGGGTTATGTGTTGGGTGGCTAACTTAAAGGTCAGCATTTGTAATCCATCAGCTGCTTTGCAGAAGCAAGGTGAGGCTTTCTGCTCCTGTAAAGATTTAATACCTCAGAAACGCAAAGGGGCAGTTCTACTCTGTCCCACAGGGTTGGTATGAATTAGAACTTTTCTTGAGTCCTTGTGGAAGTGTCATCTTTAGATTGATTGCTTTGCAGCCGACACCGTGCTCTGTGCATGACAAGTGTCAGAACTGAAGGGCAGGCGAGGAAGACTCTGAGAGCGTAAGCAACTGCCCCTCAGGCACGCAGCTCATGGAGGCCATAACTGTCAACATGGAGGTGACAATATCCACCTTGTACGGTTGCTTCAAGAATTAACTGTGATTCATTGGCTCATTAGATATTGCCTTAGATATGTCTTCTTTGACCCATCTTACCCTAATTTAAAAAATTTTTTACTGTGAAGTACTTATCACTTAACATATTATCAAGGGTTTTTTTGGGTGTGTGTGTGGGGGATTTGCCTGTTTATTGTGTATCTCCTCCCACATACATGTACGCTTCATGACAGCAAGATTTGGTCATTCATGACGGCACTTCACTTAGAAAGCCAAACATGCTGCTGTGAAGTCGATTCTGACTGTTAAGTGCTGTTGAATATGCTGTTTTTAGGATCCGTTGGGTGGGTGCTGGCTCCAGCTAAGCAGAACAAAGCACTGCTGCTGCTGCGCCATCCTCACTATGGATCTCCTGTCTGAGCCCGCTGTTGCAGCCACTGTGTCCACGCATCTCATCGAGGGTCTTCCTCTTTTTGCGGCCCTTCTATTTTACCAAGCATGATGTCCTTCTCCAGGGACCGGTCTCTCCTGATAAGACGTTCAAAGGACATGAGACAAAATCTCATCATCCTTGCTTCTGAGAACTGTGCTTTATTCAAGACAGCTTTGTTTGTTCATTTGGAAGTCCACGGTACTGTCAATGTTCTTTTTCAAATCATGTTAGTTGGCGCTAATCCAGATACCATAGCATTCCATAGTCCAATCACATCGCACAGTATTGTCCAATTGCTACCAAACAGCACCATGATTCAAATGCACTGGTTTTTCTTTGGCCTTCCTTACTCAATGTCCAACAGTCACATGCATACGAGGTCACTGAAAAACCATGGCTTGGATGAGGCTCCCTTAAGTCCTCACAGTGACCTTCTTACTCTTTGACACTTCAAAGAGGTCTTGCACAACAGTTCAAGGCAACATCGTTTGCCCAATTCTGTACAGCCCTCCTGCTTTGCACCAGGCCTACAGTAAAGGGTAGAACTCCCCTACAGGGTCTCTGACCCATAAACTTTACAGAAGCAGAATGCCAGATCTTTGCTCAGCCGAGTGGCTGAACAACGTGTCAATCTTTCAGTTATGGACATAAAACACCACTGTTCCTAGTGGCATCCCAGAACCAACAATTGTGTCTGGTCCGTGGCAGGTACTTGGTATGTGTCTCTTGACGGAGTTGATTGAGTGAATGAAGAATTCTGTTGGGTGCCTGTGCACAGGGGTTGTGTTCCCTATTTCCTGCCTCATCGTGTTCTCCAGCTCTCTGTCTGTGGGGTAGTCATGTACATGGCATTGCTTGGTAAAGTCCGCGGTTTCCTTTTCTTGTCAATATTAACAAGAACCCTTGAGAAAAGAATGTGAAGAGACAGCCCCCGAAGAAGAATGTGTTACAAATATTCTAAAGCATGTTCACATGCACCAAGGTGCAAATAAAGGAGAACTGTCAGACCGCCCCATTTTTATTTTTAACTAAGATTAAAAAAATACCCACTTTTAAATGGGCTAATTTATGTTAAACAAATATCACTTCAATACATTTTATTAAAAATCAGCCCATTTTGATGAAAGTTCTTTGAGGTATTCATTCCCATATACAGCTTCTGAGAGAGTAATTGAAACTCCCCCTCCTCCTCCCTGATTGGGGAAAATAAAAAATCACAATATGTACAAAGTGTGTTTGTAGTGTTTTTACTGTATGGTGAAGTAAGTGACAAAATAAAACAAAATACCATAATGAGATATGGTATCTCTATAACAGAATGCTCGTGGATGCTTATTGTCACACGGGAAGTTGTTCTGTAAGTAGATTTTAATGTGAAAAATAAAAATAAATCAGCTATATGTTATACAGGAAGACTCCCTTGTATGAGCGATATCTGCATAGGAAATATTGATATGAAATGCAACAAAACATTTTCACTGGCAGCCCTGTAATCACAGGGGTGATTAATTTGTATTTTATGCATTTCTATGTTTAGAAAATTAAACACCAGCAAAAGTTTTACTTAAAAATAAAATCCTATGGGTAACCAACTTGTTTTCATTTGTGAGTGATTTTCATATGATTATCTTTTTGTAGCCTCACAAATCATCTTTTGAAGTGAGTATGGTGGGGTTGACGGGAGCTGGTGACAAGGTGGGGTAGGCATTTGGCTGAAAACTGCAAGGTCAGCAGATCAAACCCACCAACTTCTCCAGGGCAGAAAGCTGAGGCTGTTTGCTCCCATAAAGACGTAACTGTTTCCAGCCCTCTAAACACAAGCCCACTCCTATCTAGTTGATGTGAATGCATAGAACCTTAGGGTTCTGTGTTAGAATTAGCTCAGTGGATATAGGTTTGCCAGGTCATGGTGTAGTTAAAGTGCTTGACTGCTAACTGAAAGGCCCCAGGTTGGATCCCACTGACCATTCTTGTGAGAAGGCTGTGGCCATCTGTTTTTGTAGAGATGACAGCCTTTGGAACCACATGGGGGCAGTTCTACGCTGGTCTTCAATGTCGCTGAGGTGGAATAAACTTTTTGGTAATAAGAAGAGTATTAAAACAAATCCATGGCCATCAAGTCAATTCCTCCTAACATCCACCTCTCACAGAGCTGCCCTGTGGGTTTCCAGGACCATTCATTTCCATGGGAGCAGAAAGCTTGCTCTTTCTCCTGCAGTGACTCGTGCTTTCGAACTGCCCCCTTGTGCTGGCAGCCCAATGTGTGACAAGGTTGCCCCCAGAGCTCTCTGAGCGAGTTAGTATTCGTATCTTGCTGAGGATTACACATCAGCGGGAGTGCATGCTTGTTTGTAGATGAAGTTACAAGGGCTCAGAGAGGCTTTCTGATTTGGTACCCCTCAACGATGGGCCCAGGCCCAGGGACAATTGTAAGGATGGTGCAAGACCAAGCAGTGTTTCCTTCTGCTGTGCAGGGTCGTTATGCGTTGGCATCAACTTGATGGCACTTAACAACAACAACAACAGTAGCAGCTGGCAATGTTGGGTCTAGAATCTAGCAGTATGCAAAATATTATTGTCAGAAAGATCTGAGTTCAAGGTCTGGCTCTAGAGCAGGGGATGAGCATGGGATGAGGGATACGTGGAAGTCCTTCGCTTGATGATGCCTAGTTTGCAGAGATGCCTCAACTAATGTGGGTCCCACTGCCTGCTAGGTACTCATTCCCCAAGCCCTTCCTGATCCTGCCAGTCCTACAAGTCAGGCCTACGTAACACAAGTCCACCTGGCCAACCCTGACCTAGTGAGACCCTTCCCTTAGTGACCTTTCCTAGTGAGACCCCTTGAGCAGGATCCTGGCTGCTGGGAGGTGCCTTGCTTGTGTTTGTGCCACAGGGCCAAGCTTGACTCACATCTTCCCAGCGCAGTGGTGTGCTCCTAGGTTTCCTCTCCATGGGAAAAGCGGTCTTGGAGTCATCTATTGGAAGGTCCATCACATCCTGGAAAGAGCGTGTATCTGTGAAAAGAGTAAGATACTGATGTCATCCCTTCTACAGCCTCCACGCATTACAAAACATTTGTACGCTTATGAATTCATTAAGAAAAATCCACGTCGAACCAAGTCCTTCACGACCTAGCCAAGTCTGATTCATGGTGACCCCATGTGCAACAGAGCAGAGCTGAGAGCAGAGATGGGCTTTCTTGGCTGTCGTCTTGAAGAGAGCCAACCGCCTGGCCTTTCTTCCTCATCTCCACTAGGTGGCTTCGAGCAACAACCTTTAGTCTGATGCAGCAGCGTAAGATGCTTGTGCCACCGGGGACCTAAGAGCCAAGTAGGCGGAATCTCCAAGAGGAGAAATGACTTCTCTAGTGTTGCCCACAGAAAGGTCTGGGCTTGAACAGCCGTCCCCTCTCCTGGAGGAGACTCCACACACTCTCCAAGAATTTGGGTGTGCCACAGCCTTTCAAAGTCTTCCTGGATCCCACCTGCCTGCACTTACCCCGTTCCCCTTTCCTGTTCAGTCGACGCCCGTGTGCAACAGAACTAAACACTGCCTAGTCCTACACCACCCTTACAGTTGTGTTGGAGCCATTGTTGCAGCCTCGGGGTCAATCCATCTCGCTGAGGGACTTCCTCTTTCTTACCGACCCTGCTCCCATCAGTCATCATTTGAGTGCCTTCCCATCCAAAGGGCACCATTTCTGACAAGGTTCTGCTTCTATTCGTGGGCTTTTCAGTATCTGACAATGCTTGGGTGCTATTTGTAAGATTTGCAGTGGCTACTTCCTCTGATGTGGACAGCCTCCTTCTTCTCACATCCTGCTCTATGCTGGGAAGCTTTGTTCAGTGCCGTCCACTGTGAGTAAGCCTGATGGCATTTGAAACATTACCAACCCATAAGCCACCACAACGAAGCCAGCTTACAATGCAGGGACTGGCTAGTAGGTCAGAGTTGTTTAATTCAGAATCGGCTCTTCTATTCATGATTAGATGTGGGCATGAAGTTTGAAATCTTAGGCCAACTCCAAATGTTACCTGCATATTCCGATTCCTTTATCGGCCTGGCTGGTAAAATTTTGATTGATTGCTGCCATGGCTCTACCCTCCGAAGCTCAGGTTGTTCATAGTCATTCTCACCGTGAATTGTTGCTCCAACCAGGGCTGCAGGCAAGGTTCTGTCCTAGATGAGAGGGACATCCCAGTAAGCCAAAGCAAGCTACAATGAGAACAGTATGACAGGTTACAGTGATCCTGAGGGGAACAATAGATTCTCTTGGTTAGAACAGAAAACAGGGAGTATGGAATCAGAGGCAGGTGATGTTCAATTCTTTTGTGAAGCACCGTTTCTTTCTTTTTAACCATTTTATTGGGTGCTCATACAGCTCTTATTGCAATCCATACATACATTCATGTGTCAAGCACACTTGTGCATTTGTTGCCATCATCCATTTTCAAAACCTTTTCTTTCTACTTGAGCCCTTGGTAACAGCTTATTTGTTTTTTCCTCCCTTCCTCATGAATCCTTGATCACTGATAAATTATCAGTCATTTTCATGTCATACACTGACCGATGTCTCCCTTCACCCACTTTTATCTTGTCCTTCCCCCTGTAAATGTAGATCATTGTGATCAGTTCCCACTTCTCCCCACCGTCTCCTTACCCTCCTGGTATCGCTACTCTCAGCATTGGTCCTGAGGAGTTTATCTGTCTTAGATTCCCTGTATTTCCAGCTCTTATCTGTACCATGTACATGCTCTGGTCTAGCTGGATTTGTGAGGTAGACTTGGGGTCATGATGGTGGGGCGGGGGAGAGCAATGAACTAGAGGAAAGTTGTATATTTCAATGGCGCTACACTGCACCCTGACTGGCTTGTCTTTTCCTTGTGACCCTTCTGTAAAGGGATGCCCAATTGTCTACAGAGGGACTTTGGGTCTCCGCTCTGCACTCACCCCTTATTCACAGTGATATGATTTTTTGTTCTTTGATGCTCGATACCTGATCCCATTGATGCCTCATGATCACACAAGCTGATGTGCTTCTTCCATGTGGGCTTTGTTGTTTCTTAGCTAGATGGCCGCTTACTTATCTTCAAGCCCTTAAGACCCCAGATGCTATATATTTTGATAGCCGGGCACCATCAGCCTTCTTCACCACATTTGTCTATGCAGCCATTTTGTCTTCAGCGATTGTGTCAGAAAGGTGAGCATCACAGAATATCAGGTTATTAGAGCAAAGTGTTCTTGCATTGAGGAAGTACTTGAGTAGAGGCCAAATGTCCATCTGCTACCTTAATACTAAACCTATAAATATATGTACATAGATCTAATTCCCTATTGTTACATATAAATATATTTACATATGTACATGCCTCTATACATGCCCGTTGCCTCCTAGTTCTTTCCTCTATTTTCTTTTACTTTTGAGGGCAAATTTCTAAAGATGCCTATCCTCACCCATGGTGAGGATTCAATGAAGCTTAAATTAACATACTGCTATGAAGAATCATTGTAGAGCCCTGGTGGCATAGTGGTTACATGCTGGCCAACCAACTGCAAGATCAGCAGTTCCAAACCACCAGGTGTTCCCTGGGAGAAAGATGAGGCTTTCAGTCCCATAGAGAGGTATAGTCTCAGAAACTCGCCCATAGGCTCAGTGTGAATTAGAATTGACTTGATGGCAGTGAGTTTTTGAGGTTTTTTTGGGGAAGAATCCTTAAGTAGAATTAAGGATATTAATCATGACTTTGTATATTTTTAAAAATAGTATTTTTGTTTATGTGTCACACAGCAACTTAAGTTCTCATTACCATTTCTTTACCCATTGTTCAGTTACACTGGCTAAATTTTCTATAGTGTATGCACATTCTCATTATTTCGGTTCTGGCTTTCTCATTTCCATTAATGCAACTTCTTTGTCCCTGGTGGCGTAGTTGTGTAGTTGTTACACGATTGGTTGTTAACCATAAGGTCAGCCATTTGAAACCACCAGCCACTCCCATTAGCAAAGACAAGGTTTTCTACTCCGGTAAAGAAGTACAGTTTAAGAAATACACAGGGATGGTTCTATGCTGTCCTATAGGGGTGACCTATAGGCATCCACTCAAGGTCAGTGAGTTGTCTCCCCTTTACCATCTCATCTCTGCATTAGAGTGACTGTCTGCCGTTTGGTCTCATATAGTGGGATTTTTCTTTTTTAATTAAAAGAAGCATATCACGACAGTTGACATTATTCATCTCAAGAGAAAACCTGTTATTTAGCCGGAAGGTGACTTCTGGGAGAGGTTTCAGTTTGAAGTTTATGGATATCTTGGGGTGGTCGGCTTGGGGTCCTATCAGCTCTACTGGTCCAGAAGGCAAGGGGTTTTTGAAGAATTTGGTTTTGTTTGCGTTTTCTTACATTCTATATGGGACTGTGTCTGAATGCCTGGTAGTGGTGGCTGGGCACCATGTGAGCCTGTCGCTTTCAGAAGAGATAGGGCTGTGGTTCCTGGAGGCAATTAGACTTGTAGACAAATTTCTTCTCTGTGTCTTTGGCTTCCTTCATTCTCTTGGTGTACTTTAACATGGAGAGATTATCCTAAGGTTAATGGTTGGGTCAGCAGAACCACATAAGTTCTCAAGAGCAGAAACAGACACCTTTGTCCACGACACAGCCACGTCTATAGAATATAATACAACTCCCCCAAACACTCACTGCCATCAAATCAATTCTGATTTTAAGTAATTAGAATGAATAAATGAGTTCAGAAAACATATAGGATGAAATTAATATATAAAGGGCAACTGTATTTATAGATGAGTAACTATCTAGAATCTGCAAATTAAATTAAGAAAAACTCAAATCATAATATCTAAAGAATAAAATCTTGGGAATAAATTTAACAAGAGGAGTACAAACTGTATACTGTGAAAACGACAAAACATTGTTGAAATCAATTAAAGAAAACTTAAGTAAATGAGAAAATATCCCACGTTCATAGATCGGAAGCCTGAGTATTGTTACATTGCTAATTCTCTCAGATTGATCTGAAAATTCAACTCAGTCACTATCAAAATCCCAGTTGACTTAATTTTTTTTCAAAAATTGACAAGTCAATCCTAAAAATCGTTTGGGAAATCCAAGAGGCAGAATAGATAAAACCATCTTAAAAAGAAAAAATAAAATTTATGGTAGCTTTTCCTAGTTCAGAATGACTGCCCAACTGCGGCAATCAGATTGATATTAATGTAAGAATGGGCATATAGGTCAATGAACAACAACAACAAAACCCCTTACATGTATTTCAGCTGTTTCTACATCATCACTAGACAAAAGAATGGAAACAATGGCCTTTTCAACACAAAGTGTGTGACAATCAGCTGTCTACGTGCAAAGTGGGCAGTCTGCTTCATTGCATATGGCTTCCAAAGTCTGAAGAGGGGCTTATGGGGCTAGAATTTGACTTATGGACTTGAGTTGGACTTGGCTGGCATGTGTTTTCAATATATAATCACTTCTTGATAGAAAGCTCTTTCTTACACCCATATGAGTGTCACTGAATTTGTTTCTCCAGTCAACCCGGCCTCACACAAACCCAAATGTCCATCAAATGATGAGTGGGTCAAAGTAATGGGATATTATTCCATCATAAGAGAATAAAGCCCCATATGGCTTATCCTTGGAAGCATTATGCTAAGTGAAAGGATAGGAGGTCATAGGCTGTCTGATCCCACTTATATTAAATGTCCCAAATAGGAAAATCTATAGAGCAAGAAAATGGATGAATGATTTGTAGGTCCTGGGGGAGGGGAAGATGGGGTATGGTTGATAATGGGTATGGATTTTCCTTTTGGGAAAATGAAGGTCTTCTAACATTGTGATCAAGGCTATAAAACTCTGTATATACTAAAAACTATTGAACTGCACACTGTAAGTGGATGAATTGAATAGTGTGCATATTATATATCAAAAGACCTGTTTTTGTTTTGTACTAAAAAAAGAAGACAAAAGAAAAGAAACGGACAGAAGGAGGCAAGGGCAGAAGGCTCTGGGATTGGAGAGATTGTAAGTTTGAGAAGACATTGGTGCAACCAATCTCAGGGCACTTGATTTCCACCAGAGGGCTCATCCTGGGGAGCAAAGTGTGGAGCTTATAGAGGGACTGAAGAGCAAGGGAATTTATAGCAGGCAACCAGGAACTGGGGCATCAGGGATTGAGATCCAAGTGGGAAGTTTGGCCAATAAAAGGAAAAAGATTGAGTCTCTGGGGTCCAATATCCGAGCAGCACGTCTGCATGTTGAAAATGATGCCTGACCGGACACTCAGGCCACCATTACTGTCAGAGAGCCCTGCTTTCTCGGTGTGGTCTCAAGAATGCGCAGAATTCAGGCTGGAGAGTGCTTGGCTGAGGAGCCACGTGAACCTGGTTGCTTCGGGGCAGCAAGGCTTTGGATCACCTTGTTCTAGATTTCAGTAAGTTATGGGCCCACTTCTTGACCTTGGGGAGCCTATTCAGATAGTCAATCTTTAAACTGTAGATGATGAAACCCACCTCATCGGGGTGTTGAGAACAGGTACATAACCATTCTACCTTGGCATCTGCCACACTGCTTTTCTTGTTGGCAGGTGCCATTGAGTCAGTTCCGATGGATACCCATCCTATGCACAACAGAACAGAACACTGCTAAGTCCTGAGCATCCACACTGTTGTTGTTATCGATGAGCCCACTGGGTCAGTCCATCTGGTGGAGGACCTTCCTCTCTTTTGCTGCCCCTCCACTTTACCAAGCACGCTGTCCTTCTCCAGGGACTGTCTCTCCTGACATCATGTCCAAAGTATGCCAGACGAAGTCTCACCATCTTTACATCTAAGGTGCATGCTGGCCTTACTTCTTCCAAGACAGATTTATTTGTTCTTCTGGAAGCCTCTGGTCATTTCAATGTTCTTTGCCAACATCATAATTCAGATGCTGCACCTCGTCTCTGGTCCTCCTGATCCACTGTCTAGTTTCCCATGTGTGATAGAAGCTATTCTGGTTTCAGTTTAGGTGCAGCTTAGTCCTCAAGGTGACTGCTTCACCTTTAAATCCTCTTACACTCACTGCCATCAAGTTGATTCGGACTCATAATGACCCTATAGATAGAACTGAACTGCCCTGGTGTGTCCAAGACTATAACTCTTTGCAGGAGTAGAAAGCTCTTTCTCTATGCAGCAGCTGGTGGTTTTAAACTGCCAACTTTGTGGTTTGTAGCCTAATTTATAACCACCGGGCTCTTCCACTGCCATTGAATTGGCATTGATTTGTAGAGACCTGGTAGGACAAAGACCCAATAGGATTTCTGAGGCTGTACATCTGCACAGAGCAGAAAGCCTGATATTTCTCCAGAGGAGTGACTGGTGGGTCGACTTTTCAATTAGCAGCTCACGACAGGGCACTGCTCCAGAGCTCGGCCAAGGTTACAACCCTCCGTGTAGGTGGAGCTGAGAGCCTGGCAAAGGAAAGCCGTTGGGAGGTCAGCTCCAGGAGGCTTTTACTGTGAACTCGGCAGAAGCAGGGGATGTGGTTGGGCTGTGTTCCACAGCGCCCCGCACAGAAGTCAGCTCTGAAATGCAACCCGGACATGACAATTCCTCTGGGGATCCAAAAATATGTACCTGTGCTGTGTGGACACAGTTTATCCGTGAGTGTGTACCATTATAAGCAGCCCCAAGGCCCCCAGAGTGGAGCATCTTTGACTCTGGAAGAGTTGTGGGACTGCCGAAGGAAGTGGGGACAAGCTGGTGAACTTAGCTTTCACCTCATCCCTGGTCTAGACTTTGTGGAGCCAGAATGGCCATAAACACCAGCTTCTGAAAATTTAATTTCCAGGATTATATACACCTAAGTTGGTCTTTCTTTACAGAAAGGGAGGCAGAGTTTGATTTCTAATAATTTATTTCTCTATCAGCCACACCGACATGGCAATAATTGTGAGGATGGTACACAACTGGGCAATATTTTATTCTTTTGTAGATATATGCTATGAGGAGTAATTGACTCAATGGCACCTGCCACCAAGAGCAACACTTCCCTGCTCATTGGTCGACTAGCAGCCACTCTGGGGGCATGCTCATGGTCCATGCTCCAAACAGTTAATGCTTTCATCTGCCAGCCAAAAGGCCGTGGGCCAAGTGTTCCCAGAAGTCCCATGGAAGAGAGATCTGGCAATCTACTTTTGAAAATCACGAGAAATCATATGCATGTGAAAGTCGTTGCAATCTACTTTAGAAAACCATTAAAGATCATATGCACGTGAAAGTTGACAGTGAATAAAGAAGACCTAAGGAGAACTATCCATTTGCATCCTAGTGATGGAAAGGGGTATTCCAAGTACTGTAGACTGCCAAAGAACCCTGCTAGGGCAGTGCTTATCCACTGAGCTGCTTACTTCAAGGTCAGTGGTTGGGAACCACCATCTGCTCCGTGGGGTAAAGATGAGGCTTTCTACTCTAGTAAATGGTTACACTTTTCAAAAATGCACAGGGCTAGTTTTGTCATTTCCTGTGAGTGGTAATTGATTTGATGGCAGTGAGGTTTGGGGTTTTTTGCTTTGTGTGTGTGTGTGTGTGTGTGTGTGTGTGTGTGTGTGTACTATCATAAGAACCAACAGGTCTGGCTTGGAAGAAGTATAGCCAGAATGCTCCTTAGAGGCAAGGAAGGTGAGACTTTGTCTCGCGTACTTAGGATATGTTATCAGGAGGGGTCAGCCCTTGCTTTCTGCCAAGACATCTTGCTTGGCAAAGTAGAGGGACAGCCAGAAAGAGGATCCTTCATGAGATGAATTTACACAGTGGCGGGACAATGGGCTCAAACATAACAACTTTTGGGTGGATTGTGCATATTTTGTTCTGTTGTGCATGGGGTTGCTATGGACCAGAACCAACCCAACGGCATGTCTTACTTTGAACCAACTCAACAGCAGCAGCAGCAGCAACAACAACTGAAGGCAGTTTCCGTCTGACACACACGGGTCACCATTCAATAAAGTTGACTCTATAGCAACTGGAAAGCCGATTTGGTGATATCGGTGTTCTTACCAAGAAACCCTAAACTTACAGGCATCAAGTTAATCCCGCCTCATAGTGATCCTATAGGACAGGGTAGAACTGGCCCTGTGGGCTTCTGAGACTACCTTTTATGGGGGCAGAAAGCCTTGTCTGTTTTCTCCCCATGAGCAGCTAATGGTTTTGAACTGCCAACTTTGCAGTTACCAGCCCAATTTCTAACCACTACACCACCAGGGCTCCTCAGTGGTTCTTAACTAAATATCAATTCTACTTTCTTTTGTATCCAATTCCCTAGCCATGGGCTTCCTATTTATTACATATTATATGAATGCACGTGTTCCCGAGTGAACCTTCCAGACAAAGCTCCACAGCTTTAGTTATTCTTAAAGAGAGTCAACACGAACCCTACGAAATCAAGCCCACAACCATTGGGTCAATTCTGATGCATAGAGACCCTACAGGACAGGGTGAAATTGCAAATAAGCTTCCAAGTCTCCGTCCTGGTGTTGGCTTGAGAGGAAGGTGATGATGGCAGGAATCCTAATACAAAAGAGAGAGGGAGACATCCTCCCACCCCGTATCTCCCCAGCACAAAAGAAGTGGAAGGCAGATAAGACATCCTTCATCAATAGAAGAGACAGTGGGAAGGTATGAAGATATTCACACTAAGTCCACCAAGGCTTAAAGGGGACAAGGTCACAAGCATGAACTCTGGAGGATAGTGATACACATACCTGGAAAGGGGAGGGACACTACAGAAAATCAGCCAGTAGCAGAAGACCTGCAGAGAGCCAGCCAATGGTGGAAGGCCCAGTATTCACAGAATGAAAGACCTTGTGCTACATTCTACCAGCCCCAGCTGTGGACTAGTTGGACTTCTACACCAAAGCACCCCTTTCAATAAACTCACTCTTTCCATTCAAACCTTTTCTCTGACGTGAATGGTGTCCCTCACCTGAAATATTTTGGGACAAGAACCCAGAGCTGAGAGACTTAAAACTTCAAGCCTCCTCCCTGTAACACTGGTATTTTCACTTCATTCAATTTTTGCCATGACCATCTGAATTAAATTTGATCTCGTTTTTACAGAAGAGGACAGAAATGCAATTTTATATCCAAAAAGTGAAATGAGTTCCCGCCCCCTCCCTCACCCTGCACAAGAAGGTATGCCATTTGAAATAAATTTTTAAAGTGTTCAAATAAAAATAAAAGTAATATACTTACGTTTTAAATCTCAAAGACTAGCAAATAAAGCGAGGGAAAAAGCTGACTTACGTAGCACTGAAGAGGGTCCTTAGCAGCGTGATGTGAGCCTGCCAAAACACAAAGACAATCCAACCCTGAACAAAACGGCATTGTCCTCTGGGTGGTAGATTACAAGCATGGAAAGACCAGCCTTTTGTTCGTCTCCAGAACTATTGTGCTCACTTTCATCCACCTTGTTGGTTTTGTTTTGACTGTGATTTTCAAAGACCAGAGTGCATATTTTCTTATTTCTTGTTCTCCATGCTGCTCTGGCAAAGAGAAGTGAGGAAACCTGGGGAAAGAACATTAACTGCCCACCAAGTCACCGTGGCGCCCATGGAGGCATGGGAGAGAAACATGATATGAGAGGAGACTGTTGTCGGTTGCTGTCAACCTAGTTCCGACTCGTAGCCACCTGATGTTCAACAGAATGAAACACTGCCCGATCCAACGCCATCTTCATGATTGCTCTTTGCTCTGAGCACATTGTTGCACCATGGTGTCAATCCATCTCTTCCAGGGTCTTTCTCGGTTTAACTGCCCTTTTCTGTTGTTAGAGAACAGCCAACATCAATTGCACCAGAATCTTGATTCACCTTAACCTAGAAACAGGTACATTCTTCCTTCCCCATTATGTTACTTTTCTGTGTGATATTTGCAATAATCTATTGATACCTCTCTCTATCCTGGACACGAGAAAACAAGAACAAAATGGGTTGCTGATTTATGACAGCCTGTGGACTGTTTTCAATGAATGTCATCTTTCGGAAGTTGTGGGTGTAAGATTAGACCCTCTTGGCTAGCGGTGGAATTCAACCTGCCAATCAAGGGGTTTCTTGATCATGCCCCCTTGGGGTGTGGCCTGCGTATGCGTGAGAGAAGCGGGACCTCTTACTTTCTCTTTGCCATTTCGCCTACCTTTTCTGTGGGATTTCACTGGGATTCCCTGTGTCTGCTTTCAGGGGTGACCCCTGTGGGCTGCCGCTCAGGACAGCAGTCAGTACCCTGCCATGTTTCTATTGACCTTGGAGCCACGTGACTCTGCACTCATTGACCTGTGATCTCCTGCTTCCCGGTCAACTTTTGGAACTATTGGCCTGTAGCTTCATGAGTCTCAAGAGGGCCCTGGCTAGCCTTTGACCCATGGTCTGGGATGGGGCATCTTCTTGATGTAAAGTTCTCTCTTGTATCTAGATGAGTGGCACTGGCTTACTTCTCTAGATGACCCAGCCTAGCATAGAAGTGGATCACCAGCCCTTTCTTCCAAGGTACCTATATGAATTAGGTGTTAGGCTGCAAATGGTAAAGTCAGCAGTTCAAAGCTACCAGGTGCTCTTTGGGAGAAAAGAGAGACCATCTATTCTCAAGAAGATTTACAATCTTGGAAACCTTATATAGGGTTGTTATGAGTTGGAATCGGTTCAATAGCAATGCTATTTTTTATTTTTTCAATAGTGTTGCTAAGAGTCAGAATGTGTAGGATTTCTGTGAGTTGTGATTGACTATCTGGCATTAGTTTGAGCTCTCTAGTTATTAATTTCACCATCTAGAAAATGTCTCAAAAGACCTTCAATGAGATGGATTGACCCAGTGGTTCCAACAATGGGCTCTTGCATATCGTGGGGGTGGTGCAGGACTGGGCAGGGTTTCCTTCTGTTGTACACAGAGTTGCTATGGGTTGGAAATAGCTCGATGGTATCTGACAACAACAAGGACAAAGACAACAGAACATGTCTACTAAAACTTACGTCCCCAGATCCTTTGCTTTCCAATGTCTTCTCAATAACACTGTGGCCATAGCTGGTTATAGTCTCACTACATTAAGGACCTCATGCACTGTAGGTGCATCACAGGTGAATAGAATGGAGGACAGGTAAGGGAGCCTCACGTGCTCATCGCTTGTGTGAGCGTTAGGAATCCAAACGAAAGAGCAGAGGATAGCTGTCATCAAGAGAACTGACACTCATTCATGAAAAACCAAACCATAATTGCTGCCATTGAGTCAAAGCTGACTCATAGCCAACCCCCTTGAGTTTCTGAGACTGTAACTGTTGACGGGAGTAGAAAGCCATGTCCTATTCCCCAAGGAGCTGCTGGTGATTTCGAACTGCCGAGCTGTCAGATTTCAGCCCAACATGTAACCATTACACCACCAGGGCTCCTTCTCATTGATAGGGAGGGTCAAAATATCCCCCTTTCCTCCCTATTTTTCCTGGTTATAGCAGTGTTTCTCCAAAGATTTCCCAGGAACTACCTGGATTGGAATGACCATATTTAGCCTAAGGATTCCTTGGCTCCACCACAGGCCACTGAAGAAGACATTCTGGAGTGAGTCTGAGAAGATGCATTTTCATGGAACATATTTGTGGTTTAGCTGCTCTCTTTTGTCAAAAAAAATGAACAAAACAAAATGAAACAGAAAACCCCCTCTTGCCTTTGTTGAGAATACGCACAAGGGAAGACACCATTTCTACACGTACAATTCAGACACTGGTTGTAGAATTCACGCTGTGCTACCCTTCTTGTCCTCCTGCCCCCGTTACATGAAACCACGGCCCTTCTGCGGTTCTTAGCCAGTCTTTCAAAGGCAGCCTGGTCCTCTCTAGATCGTTCTCAAGGCAGACATTTTCCACTCATTTTTGTTAGTAAAACCATAGAGTTGTGCTGTGCCTCGTGACAACCCTGTGTACAAGAGAGCAAAACACTGCCCGGCCCGGAGCCATCCTCACAATTGTTCCTCTGCTTGGTCCCACCGTGTCGTCCTCTTTTAACCACCCCTCTACTTGATCAAGCAACATGCCTGAAGTACGCGAGATGAAGTCTGTCTGTCCTGGCCTCTAAGGAGCACTCTGGTCATGCTTCTTCCCAGACAGATCAGTCTGTCCTTTGAACAATTCATGGTATTGTCAATATTCTTCGCCAGCCCCATCCTTCAAAAGC
This sequence comes from Tenrec ecaudatus, assembly GCF_050624435.1. NCBI lineage: Eukaryota > Metazoa > Chordata > Mammalia > Afrosoricida > Tenrecidae > Tenrec > Tenrec ecaudatus. The sequence goes on along the minus strand of NC_134532.1, from coordinate 214,688,406 downwards.
ATCAGTTCTTGGGCGACCTTTCTCATTCAGTGTCCAGGTTTCACATGCAGATGAGGCGACTGACAATGTCCTGTCTTGGGTCAGGCTCACCTCAGTGATGCGTTTGTCCCATGCCTGTTGATTTCTTGACTACCATTCCCATGAGTATTAATTGCAGATTGATAGGCTAAGCTCAACTATCATTTAGTTTTAAGAAGCCTTCCAGGGGTGATTTTGGTTTAGAGTTGGAAGATCATCTCAGCGAAATTGGTCCATGTTTTTTGTTATTGTTGTTTAAACAGTTCTGCTTCTAATAGTTGATGGCAACTAGCAGCAATTCTAACACACCTTGACGTGTGAAGACACGTGTTAATCGTTGAGCTTACCAGTCTCGGGAGGATTTGAAATTCAGGCTTGTGTTCATGAGAACCAGGTGAATACCCTGTCCCAGCAAGTCACGATCCACTGCTGTCAGCCTTTCAGTTAGCTCTGCCCATTCCCACTGATTCCCCAACATCCTAGGAAGAACCAGGTGTGCGTATTCACTGGTGCCTGCCTCAGCTACCTATTGCAGGCATTGCAACATCTAAAAAGAGCCAGTAGGGGGCACTGGATGCTCATTTTTCATACCTGCCTTTCCTCTAGAAATTGTCTCCGCCACCCCCCTCCTCTGAAAGTGGCGAATGTCAACCTTCAAGATTATCTTCCTTCGGAAACTTAAAAAAAAAAAAAAAAATCAGGTTTTCCTGAGCAAAATGAAATTTCTTGTCTATTAAATTGAGTAAGTCAATGTATATCTTTATCAGCCTTTTTTTTAATTGTACAGGTAGTCTCCAGGTTTTGAACAACTTATAGATAACTTGTTCTTACCCCTTATCACAATGTAATTGTGACCTTGAATGATGGGTATGACTGAACCAACTCCAACTGGCAACAAATTCCTCACCACAATCACCTTCACACGATACACATGTAGCTGGAGAAGCCGCTGAGAGGGCTTCCAGCTTTTCTTGCACCAAAAACCAAAATACCCACTGCTCGACCATTGTCTCCCTCGGTAGGGTTTTTGAGACTGTAAATGTTCTCTTTTTGGAAGCATTTGAATATTCGCTGCTGTCGTTTTGGGTGCCATGGAGTCAGCCTGAATACGGGCGACCCGACGCCCCACAGAAGGCACCACGGCACCATTGTTGTTGTGCGTAGCCCGTGGTGATGGCCGCTGTGTCCGCCCATCTCACCGAGGACCTTCTTCTGTGCTGTATTAGGGCGGGGTCCAAGCGCAGCGGCTCCTCAGTTCAGACTCTTAAGTCTTCACGGTAGGAGGCAGCCTCATCTGACGGAGTGGCTTGCTGATTTGATCTACCAATCTTGCGGTGTTCTGCCCCATGATAACCCACAGCATTCACCAGGGCTCCAATTTCTTGTGTTAAAATATCACATTTGACCTTTTCTTTTTTCTAATTTGGTGCAGAATATTGAAAGTACCACGGACTGCCAAAAGAACGATTAATGCTGTCTTGGAAGAACCAGAGTGCTCCTCAGAGGCAAGGCTTTGTCTCACACACTTTGAACACGTTGTCAGGAGAGACCGACCCGTCCCTTGAGAAGGACATCATGCTTGATGAAGTATGGGAGCAGCAAAAAAAGAGCAAGACCTTGGCCGAGATGCACCGACACCGTGACTGCAACCATGGGCTCAGACAATGACAGTTGTGGGGATGGCGCAGGGATAGGCAGTGTTTTGTTGTTGTGCACAGTGTCTCTATGAGTGTGACCTGACTAAACAGTGCCTGACCACAGCACCACGACATAAGAACCAATTGACCTACAAGTTCAACCTTAGAGACACCCTTAGGAGCAGGTCTCTCTCGTAGCCCGGGGACTGCTGTTTGAATGAGTTCAGAAAGAAGGACGCACGTCCTCAGAATGGGTCTCCTAGCCTACAAGTTCCTTGTTTATTCAGGGCAAGGAGAAAAATGCTCACACTCGGTCTGTGGAAAAAGTATGACACTGTTTTCTCTGCATCAGCCTCTTGAGAAGGTGTCGCCGCCAACATGCTTTCCAAGTTTGAATGTGTGCCTGTCTTTGCCAGGCCTGCCTGGAGGATTTTCATCTTAAACTTTATAAGAATTTATTTTTTCGCTAGGTTGTTTCTCGTGCACAGAAATAGATGCCACTGAAAAAAAAAAGTGACGAAAACCAGGTGAGCAAAACTGAAAGAGAAAACTCTCTATCTCGTGTTCTCATACCAAGACGGTGGCTGTAAATATTTGGTCGGAGCCAAATGTAGACACACACACACAGGTCATGCTGCGCAAGTATCATCTTATTGTGCACTCATTTCCCCCCCTGCTTTGTCACCTAAAAATATGCTGGCCCCGTTTTCATGTTAATAACCACACTCAATGCAGCCCCATTGCGTCTATTCTGACTGACAGTGAACTGCCCCTCTGGGTTTCTGAGACTGTGACTCTTTACAGGAGTAGAAAGCCACGTCTTTCTCCTGCACAGTGGTTGGAGCTTTCGAACTGCTCACCTTGTGGTCAGCAGGCCAACATGTAACCCACTGTGCCAGCAGGGCTCCTTGTGAGTACACGCAAACGCCATCAATTTGAAAGGTTACACAGCATTCTGCTGGAGGTGTAGCTTGCCATGTGCGAGGGCTGCAGAGAGTTCGTGGGACACTGCCATTAACTTTTAATTCCATTTCCCCCTGATCTTTTGTGAGCCCCATCAAAGTTTCAACTTATCCCATGATAACATGGCAAATGACTGAAACTCAGAACACCAACTCACTGCCATGGAGGTGATGCTGACTCACAGTGACACTGTAAGGCAGTGTAGATCCACATTGTGGAGAACTGCCCACAGAGGCAAGCCCTGGTGATTACAAACTGCTGACCTTGCAGTTAGCAGCCCAACACATAACCACTAAGTCACCAGGGCTCCCTTGAAAATGACTCAGTATCCCATAATGCCATCCCATCTCCTGTTGTTAGGTACCATTGAGTCAGTTCTGACCCATCACGACCTTATGCACAACATGTTCCTGCACCATTCTTACGATTGTTCTTATGCTGGAGCCCATTGCTGAAGTCAGGGTCAGTCCACCTCATTGACGACTTTCCTCTTTTTCACCGCCCCTTTACTTTACCAGGCATGATGTCCTTCTCCATGGAATGATCTCTCCAGACAACATGTCCACAGGATGTAAGACTAAGTCTTCCATGGCGATTTCAATGTTCTTCTCCCACACTGCAAGTCAAATGCCTCCATTCTTCTTCATTCTTCCTTATTCAACGTCTGACTTTCTCATGCACATAAGGCCATGGGAAATACCAGGCTTGGGTCAGGCTCCCCTTAGTTCTCAAAGTAACATCATTGCTTTTCAATGCTCAGAGGTCGTATGCAGCAAATTGACCCAATGCAATACGCCTTTTGATCTCTTGGCTGATCCAGTTATTAGGATGGACTTTTCCACAATGCATATTTGTGGCAGTTGCATAATCTGTTGTCAATCAGGTCGCAGCTTGATGACCTCATTTAGAGGCCCTATGGAGATAAATAGCTTGTTGGAGGTGGGACACAGACACATTCCCTGCGAGACTTTACTCACAATGAGCCTGATGGAGCTATGTTGACACAGCCCGAGCCCTGGAGCTTAAGGAGCCACATGGAGACCCCTGCCAGCGCTGAGATGTTTTCACTGCCACTGAATCCACAAGACTTCCAACCCACTGGCCTGTGATCTTGTAATTGGCATCATTGCATGTGTTTCATGAGTCTGAAGAGGATTTTATAATTTGGTATCAGATATATGGGTTAATATCGAACTGATGGACTTGATCTGGACTGGGCTGGGATGTTTTCTCAATATTCAATTGCTCTTGTGTATAAGCTCTCTCTGATACACAGACGAGTCCCCCTGGATTTGTTTCTCTAGTCGACCAGGACTAACACAATAGTCTCAGGCACATTCCCACCCATATCAATTCTGCTTCCTGCTAGTAGATCTTTTCAGAGCCTATGTGTACATATCCGAGCCCTGGCGGGGGCCCCATGATTAAGTGTAATGAGCAAATGGCCTGAAAGTGAGATGGTTGGAACCCACGTGTGACTCTCCAGGCTAAGAGGCCTGGCCTGAAAACTCCCTGCAGCTGTTCTTCACCATCGCGCAGGGCCGCTGTGCCTCCGAGCCCACTGCGCCCCAGGTTGCCCTCAGCAAGGGCGTCACTGCCACCCACTCAATCCCGACATCACGACTCAACAGAGCTCAATAGGCTGGCGTGTGATTTGTGAAACTTCTTTGGCCAGGTACAGATTCGTATGGGCAGCTGCGTTTCAAAGGATTTGGGGGGAGTTTTATGTCATTTTCTTTTACCCCAGATTGTGAGTCTTAGAATATTTCCAGTGAAATAGACTTGCCTTCTATCCGTTTTTCTGGAGCTCAGCAAAGGTGGGGAGCAAGACAGACAGAGGCAGGGGAACCAGGCGGGGAGGGCTGACTGGCTGTTTATCCAAGAGAGTTGTCATCGCCCAGCTGGGACATCGATCAGAAAGCTCATTTTCAGGAACATGCCCCTCAAGAATTTCTACAGCCCCTCCTCCCCCAGAGATCAGGGGCTGGCAGAGGGAAACAGACTCAAAGCAGAAACCAAACTCACTGCCTCGAGTTGATTTCAATGCATAATGACCCTATAGGACAGGGTAGACCTGCCCCTGTGAGTTTCCAAGACTGTAACTCTTTGCAGCATAGAAAAGCTCATCTTGCCCCCATGGACTAGCTGGTAGTTTTGAATTGCTGGCCTTTGTGGTTAGTAGCCCGATCGTAATTAGAGTAGAACCAGGCCTCCTGTAACTCTTTACCGGAGTGGAAAGCTTTATCTTTCTCCATGGAGCGCCTGGTGGTTTTGAACGGCTGATCTTGCAGTTAGCAGCCTGACACATAATCTACCACAGTAGAGGAGAGTACTGAGATGAAAGACCCCAGGACAATTTGGACTCTCCTCCTACCTTGATGTGACAATTGGGAGGATGACCCAGGACTGGGAGTTGTTCTGTCCTGTCATACACAGCGGCATTATGGGTCAGAACCAACTCAACAGCACTTAACAACAACCACCCCCACCTGTCAGGGAGTGAGACTGGCAGCGTATTTGTTGCCTTGAGCCCGGGATCTGAACCCTGGTCTTTTCAATGCCAGCAGGCTCATCCCCCGGAACCCGCAGACTATGAGAGACTAGGAAGAAAGGCCTGTACTCTTACTTCAGAAAATGGGCTAGTGGGAACCTCACGGGTCACAACAGGACACTGTCCGAGTAGAGTGCTGGGAGGTGAGGCCCCTCGGATGGAAGACACAGAGGCCACGCAGTAGACGCAAGCAGACTGGCCATCTTGGGGAGGGTGCAGGGGGGCCAGTGTTGCATGGTACATCCAGGTTGACTGGATGGTGACTAACGGGCTTCTCGAGCGACGCCAGCCTCGGTGAGGACCTGCCTGGGATGCTTAGTGGAAACATCTTCTGCAAGAGCAATCTGGACAGGGTGCTCATTTCTGATTTAGGCTCCTGCCTTGCCACTTCTGTTCTTCCTTCTTGCCCGCTCTCCTCACTGCTGGGCAGGTGGTGGGTCTCACGGCGCTGCATAGGAGCCCTTCCCAATCGTTTGCTGGTCACGCAGATTTCATCACTGCCTTCCTCTCTTTCTCCGCGGCGTTCCTGTGCTCCTGCAGCTGTCATGTGTAGCTCATGCTTTCCGGGGAACCCCCCGATGCATCTTTTCCCTAAAACTTGATGGGGCTCCTGGTCAAGTGCTCGGCTACTTAACTTATTGAAAGGCTGGTTGTTTGACCCCAGAAACGCCCCGGAGAGCTTGATGTTATGCTATGGCCTGCTGCGGTCACGCACTGGGCTGCCAATCACGAGGCCAGCAGTTTTCAGCGACCATCTGCTCCTCGGGAGTAAGATGAGGTTTCCTACTCCCGTAAAGAGTCACAGTCTCAGAACCCCACAGGGGCAGCTCCACCCTGTCCTACAGGGTCACCATGATTCAGAATTGCCTCGGTGGAGGTGAGTGATTGACTATCAACCACGAGATCAACGGTTCAAATCCACCAGCTGCTCTGTGGGTGGAAGTGAGGGGCAGTCTGTCCCCTTAAGGGAGTAGAGCCTCAGAAACCTGACAGAGCAGTTCTATTTTGTCCTACACGGTCCCTATGAATTACACTTGATTGATGGCAGTGGGCTGGGTGTTTTGGTTTTGAGGCAATTTGGAAGAAAGTTCTGGGGGTTTCCCCCAAAGCTCCCAGCCATCAAAACCCTCTGGGGCAAGACCCGGTCTTCAACACATGGCCTCCCCTGACTTGGAATCCATAGCAGCTGTGTCCGTTTGATTGTTTTCCAGTAAGTGCTGAGGACCAGGCCACAGAAAAGGAATGTTGATTAAAGGATCAGAGCAAGAGTCTGATCCATGCATTTACTCAACTGATAGTTTGGGGGCAACTGCGTGTGTCAAGTTTAATTGGTCGGGTTGAGGGGCAGCGGAGAGGAGAGTGAAAGGGAAAGAGGAAGGCCCTGCGTGAGCTGGATGGACCTCGTGGCTGCAGCAATGGGCTCAGACATCAGGACATCTGTGAGGACGGCGCGGGCTGTTAGGAGTCGGCACCGAGGCAAGGGCACCTAACAACAAGATTAATGAACCCCCACAGCGTCTCCCGCGCAAACACACTGCCATCCGCACAGGAGCCTGGCACACGTCGTGAGGTCAAGACGCAATAGCTTATCGTTTTAACTACCTCTGACCCATTTTAAACCTGTTTCAGTGTTTTTTAAAAGCTAAGGGGAAATATACGTTGGGCTAAGCCTCCCGTGAATCCCCTCTGACCGTGGACCAGGGACGTGAATTACTTGCTGACGTGTGAAACGCATTGGAAAGTGGATCGTTGCAGATGCAGTTGGGTTGAAATTTGGCATCTTATCATTTGATCTCCCTGAGGATCCATTTAGATTTGTTCTAGTTTTTAATGTTCTTTCTTTTCAATTGAGGCTTTTATCTGTTTTACTTTGTTATTCTAGTTCACTTGCTTTTTGAATGTTTTCCTGTATACGAGATCCAGGGTAGCTAAATCTATAGAGTCAGGAACCAGATTAATGGTCCCTTAGCGGTATGGTATGGAAGGTATGGGGACTGTGGGGAGCTAATCACAAAGAGGACAAGAATGAAGAACATGCTCTGAAACGGATGGTTGTGACGGTGACGGTACAGCTTTTCTTCATGTGATTGAACTATTGAATTGTATGACATGTGAATTATATGGCCATAAAACTGTTAAACTATTTTTTAAAAAGAACTGCCATCGAGTCTAAAGGAGAGAATGAAGCTGCTATACAGTAAAACTATAGCACATGGATGCTATGAGTCAGAACCGACTCCCCACAACAATAGGGCGTCTGAGGCTGGAGCCTTGGTGGCAACTCTGGGTGAAGGCATTGGGCTGCTCACCCACCAGTCACTGGCAGAGAGAAAGATGAGGCTGGCTGGTTCCTAAATATTTTACAGTCTCAAAAACTCTATTTTCTGCCCTGTCTTATATGGTCCCTATGAGTCTGAAATGCCTTGATAGCAGTGTATTGGAATTCTTATGGGAGCTGACTGCTCCCATGGAAACTTAATATGAGTCACTCTGAGTCAGAACAGACCAGCTGGCAATGGGAGATGTATGTGTGTGTACACACATACAAATGTATACAGTTATAAACATGTATATATAGATACATATATGTATCTAAGTATATTCTGGAGGGGCTGGCGAGTTTGAACTGCCAACCTTGTAGTGAGCAGCCCTTTGCTGAGCCGATGCACCACCTGGGCTTCTTCCAACTCTCCCAGCTCAGTAGAGTTATATCCACTTCACAGATGGAAGAACACAGGCTGAGAGGGACCCGTGCTTCATCCCAAGTGACACAACAAAGGCAGATGGCCAGGATTCCTACCCTCTCAGCCAGCTCCTGAAGGCTGGCCAGTCACAGGCCAGGCTGCTCCCAGGAGTGCCCGACAGAAAGCAGTAAGCAGCGGATGTGATTATGAACAGCCCCCTCGTCTAATGGAAGGTAACCCAGAAAAGTCACCACATGCCTGCTGACATCCCCACTGCTGCCTTGATGGCGCTTCGATGACTCACCTGTGGCACTCTCGGTGGGAGACCAGGACCTAGGGCAGAAAGAGGGCACAGGTTAGTGTCAGGGGGCATGGAGGGCCCTCATCTCCTACAAAGTGCAATAACCAAAACCAATCTCACTGCCATGGAGCTGATGCCAATTCAGAGTGAGCCAACAACCCAGAGTAGAACTACCCTGTGGGCTTCTGAGTTTGCATGGGAATAGAAAGTCCCGTCCTCCTTCGGAGCGGCTGGTGGTTTTGAACTGCTAATCTTGGGGTTAACAGCCCAACACGTAACCACTATTCCACCGTGGCTCCTTGCATGAGGCACGGCTCTATTTTTATAGACCTCAACCCTTACAGACTGGATATTTGGATAGGAAATATAGAAAATGTATGTTCCCATGAAGATTTACAGCCCTGAGATTGTATACCAGGCCGCTGTATATACTGTGTAGGTACACATATATTATAATAGATTTTATAAGAGACTGTGTACTCACTAGAAGCCCTAGTGGTGTAGTGGCTACGTGTTGGACTACGATCTGCATGGCTGGTAGTCTGAAACCACCTGCAGCTCCGCAGGATAAAGACTGGGCTTTCTACTCCTGTGAACAGTTTCTGTCTCTGAACCCACAGGGGGCCGCGATGAGTCAGCCTTGACTCCGTAGCAGTGAGTGTGTCCACTGCTGTGGATTCAGTCCCAACATACAGCAACCCTTTAGGACAAAGTAGACTGCCCCTGTGGGTTTCCAAGACTTCAAATCTTTGTTTAAATGAAAAAAAATGTATTCATCATTTATTGGGGAGCTCTTACAGATCTTATAACAATCCGTCATTCAATGGCATTAAGCACACTTGCACTATGTTGCCCACATTTCCAAAACATTTTCTTCCTACTTGAGCCCTTGGTATCAGCGCCTTTTTTCCCCCCTCCCACCCTCGTGTATCCTTGATCAATGATGTATTACTGTTGTTATTTCTTGTCTTACACTGTCCGTTGTCTCCCTTCACCTGAGACGGTCACTCTTCACGGGAGCAGAAAGCCTCCTCTTTGTCCTGTGGAGTGGCTGGTGATTGCCAGCTGCTGACTTTCTGATTAGCAGCCCGTGCCACCACCTGCCACCCACCATGGCTCCGAAAGCCAGGATAGTAGCCTGTTTTAGAAGCCCATCCTATATTGCATGGATATGTTTTCACACACACAGGTCCACTGCCAGGGAGTCGATCCCAGCTCTCCGTGACCCTCCAGTATGAGCAGAATTGCCTCATGGGTTCAGAGGCTGCCAGTCTTCATACGAGCAGAACGCCTACTGTCCTCCCTCTCCTGGAAAGTGAACAAATTGCTAGATACGCAAATGTGTCCTCCAGTCGTTCCGTGCATGTTGGGACAGAGTGGAACGGGGCTGCTCCATGCAGATTTTACGGCTCTGACCTTTCACAAGCAGGGTGCTAGACTTGTCTTCTGAGGCACCCCTGGGTGGGTTAACATCCCAACCTTCCTGCCAGTAGTCTAGCATTTACCCAGTTGTTCCCATCAGGAAATCTCTCCTTCTCTTTCTCTCTCAAGTCTCAAGCCTTGGAGGGAAGGTGTAACTGTAACGCCAGGGCGGGCAGGGGATCATTAAAGGCACAAACAAGCCCTGCTCACAGAGGCAGCCTCCTTCTGAGCGTCCCACGGCTTCAGGGATTTTTCAGACCATTGCCCACAATCCAGGGGAAGGTGCTGCAGGAAAGGTGACAGGTAGAGGGTCACAGTTGAAGCTCTCCAAAGGATGTGTGTGTGTGTGCGCGTGTGTGTGTGTGTGCGCGCGTGTGTGTTTCAAATTGAGCCATGTACTTGTCTTATATATATTGTATTATATACACACATATATATATACACACACACATATATATATAATAAACTCACTGCCATCGAGTTGATGACAACTAATATCACCCCTATAGTACAGGGTAGAACTGCCCCTGTGGGTTTCTGAAACTGTAATTCTTTGAATCTCATCTGTCTCCTGGGGAGAGGCTGGTGGTTTTGAACTGCTAACCTTACGGTTGACAGCTCAAAACATAACCACTATGCTGTCCGGATTTCTTGTCTATAGCATGTGTATTGATAATGAATCTATGACGTACATATAACGGGTCTATATAATGGCCTGTGGTGTATATCTAATGTGTGTGTGTACATAATATTGTACAAAGGTGGCATTTGGGGGATGTGTGTATTGTTTTGACGTGTGTATGCCTTCCATTTGGGAATGCCGGTTCCATTCCAGGTAAAGGCACCACATGGGCGGCCACCACCCTTCTGTCAGGGGAGACGTGTATGTGGCTATGATGCTGAACAGTTTACATCGGTGCTTCCAGACTAGGAGATGAGGCAGAAAGGCCTGGAGATCTACTTAAGAAAACCAGCCTATGAAAAAACACTATGATGACAAAGCTACAGCCCTGCCCATCACGGGGATGGCACAGAACGGGGCAGCGTTTGTTCTGTGGTCACTGTGGACTTGACGTCAGGCCACACGGCATCGAATTTTGGAGGGGGCATTACGGTCCTTTACCGCATCAACGGCCCATCGTATCGTTGCAATGTGCACCCGCTTTTGCAGGGATTGTTTTGGACGACTCTCTGATCATTTCCCAGGGGAGCTCCATCAAATGGAATTACGGGTGAAGCGTCCACACCTAGGCCCGGGTTACCTGCTACTCAGGTTCTTTCAGGATGCACCACATCTGTTTCTGTTCTTCTCTGCAGACTGTGCCAGGGTGGCCGTGCTGCCTCTCAGCCTGTGACCCTCACACCTGAGACCGCCGCTGCCCGTTGAGCACGTATTGCGTCTTTGCTGCTTCCCTGCCTCCCTCCAGAGGGAGACTGAACTGTTGATGTCTTTCAAGTCGGGCCATGTGCCTGTCTTCCGTGATCACCTAATCCGCCCCAGCCTGTTTCCCAGCGAGCGGATATGTGGAGAGTTTCAACTGTAACCCTCGTCTCCCTCGGTTCCCGCAGCACCTTCCCCTGGGTTGTGGGCAACGATCTGAAAAAGCCCCGAGGCCGTGGGACGCTGAGAAGGAGGCTGCCTCTGTGAACAGGGCTTGTTTGTGCCTTTAATGATCCCCTGCCCGCCCTGGCGTTACACCTTCCCTCCGAGGCTTGAGGCGTGCGTCACAGTGGCAATTAGCTGAGCATCGCAACACACACGGGGTGTAAATATTTATAAGGCCCGTGTGGTGCTGGGGACACGGGCACAGTCTCCTGCAGCAGTGGGCTCTTAGCAACCATGAAACTACCACCTGTGAGTCCAGCCCACTAGCCCACTTCCCAGGAGCCCGATGGCTTCCTCTGTCCAATTGTTCCACTCAATGGGATCCTGTCAGGGTGATTAAAAACATCCCAGATTTACAGAAGAGGAAATCGGGGGAGGGCTTTGAGGTTTAACAATGGATCTGTGTTGAAAGAGCCACCAAGACGGGGAGAGGTTGGATGGCTCCCACCTGGCCCTGATGTCCAGGTCCTTGCTATGGAAGTGGCCAGGCACCTAGCAGAGCAGCTGTGGTCTGTGGACCCTTGTAGTTGGGCGCTGGCATCTTTCCAAAGTACTTGGACTTCTGTGTCAGTTCAGAGTAAACCAGCCAGGAAGGGGCAGGCCATTTACCTGCCTGGTAGGCTCTTTCTGGATATTGGAAACTGATGGTCTCGTCCCTGACACCATTACTTGCTCCACAGGTTCAATCCCACCCACCAAACATGACATGCAAATGCTATGCATTGGTCACAGTGACCTGTGAGTCCCATGTCAGGGTGGGAAGTCATCAAATTGATGATGCTATTCCTGTTAGCTGCCCTGCAGCTGGCCTGCCCCTCAGTGTGACGCGACCTCATGCACATGGAACAAAGTACAGTTCTATCCTGAGCCATCACCAAAGTGAACTGTGTTTTGGACCTGTCTGATCCATAGGGTTTTCGCTGGATGATTTTCAGGTGTAGATGCCTAGAACCTTCTTCCTAACCTATCTAGATATGGATGATCTGTTGAAACTTGCTCAGCATCCGTGATAGTTAAGGTTTTGTGTCAGCTGGGTTGGACTGAGTTTCTGAGCGGTTTGGCATTTAAAAACTAGTGATCCCCCAAGGATGAGACTTCCGGAGGGCTGTCCCCTCCTGCTTTAGATAAAATAAGACACAGGTGAAAAAAATTGTGTTTTTTTTTTTTTTTTTTGCAGTATCTGGATCCTGCATCTCTGCCTTGTCTATCTCCAGTTCTTTGGACTGAGCCAATTGTCTGCCATATGGCCTACTGGTGCTGGGAGTCAGCGTTGGCCAGCTTGGGAGCCATCACTGGCCTGCCAACTTATCTGCTGATGTTGAATTCATTCACACCTGCAGCCATAAGCCTGTCATCTTCCTGCCAACCGGCCTCCACCGCTATGAGAGTGAAAAGTCTATCGCCTAACATCGGACTTAGAACATGTCCACTTCAACAATTACGTGAGATATTTTCTTTATAGAAACCTCTCTCTGCAAGCCTCACTTTGAGGGCTACAGTGCACCTGACCCAATCATGGCATTTTCAATTGAGTGAAAGCTGGACAAGGAACATAGATGACCACAGGAGAATGAATGCGCTTGATTTGTGGTATATGCAAAACATATTGAAAGTACCATGGCACCAGCTGTGTGATCACGAGGTGTCGATGGGATCAGGTATCAGGCATCAAAGAACAAAAACGTCATATCATTGTGAATGAGGATTACGCAGTGGAGACAAAGCCCATCTGTAGGCAACTGGACATCCACTTACAGAAGGATCGTGGGGAGAATATGAGCCAGTCAGGGTGAAGGGAGGGTATGAGCCAGTCAGGATGCAGTATTGCACCAATGAAACATACAACTTTCCTCTAGTTCTTTAATGCTATTGCCCCCCATGCCCCCACTCTCATGATCTTAATTCTACCTTACAAATCCAGCTAGATCAGAGGATGTGCACTGGTACAGATAAGAACTGGAAACACAGAGAATCCAGGACAGATAAAGCCCTCAGGACCAATAATGAGAGTAGCAATACCAGGAGGGGAAGGTGGGTCAGAAAGGAGGAACCAAACCCAATGATCTACCTATAACCCCTCCCTGGGGGCCAGACAACAGAAAAGTGGGTGAAGGAAGACATTGGGCAGTGTAAGACATGACAAAATAATAATAATTTATAAATTATCAAGGGTTCATGAGGGAGGGAGAGAGGGTGCACCAGGGAGGGGAAAAATGAGGAGCTGGTTCCAAGGGCTGAATTAGAAAGAAAATGTTTTGAGAATGATGATGGCAAAAAATGTACAAATGTGCTTGACACAATGGATGAATATATGGATTGTGATAAGAGTTGTACCGGGGCCCCCAATAAAATGATTTAAAGAAAACATATTATCTAAAAATAGTCCCTATATTATAGTTGTATATATTCAATAAAATAATATTTGTAAGAAAAAAAAGAAAGTGCCATGGACTGTCTTTAGAACAAACAAATCCGTTTGGGGAGAAGTACAGCCACAATGCTCCTTAGAGGCAAGGATAGTGAGACTATCCCATGTGTTATCTGGAGAGACCAATTCTTAGAGGAGGGCATGCTTGGGAAAGAGAGAGTCAGCAGGAAAGAGGAGATCTGCAATGAGATGCTGTCACTGTGGCTGTAACAGAGCTCAAGCACAACAATGCATGTTATGCTTCACTGGATGGACTGGGGAGTGTTTTGTTCTGTCAGGCATAGTGTTGATATGTGTCAGAACTGGCCTGATGGCAGCTAACATCTTTACCACCACCACCTCCACCACCAATAGCATACATATCAACATGATCCATATAAGTTCTCTCCTTTTGCTTCTCTAAGGACCCAGCCTCAGACAGTATCACACGACACTCAAGCTCCCACTACCTGTTTGTTGTGTCTGTGCTGGTGATGCATTGGCTGGGAATTGAACCTGGGTGGGCCTCATGGTAGAACTCGACTCTGAGCCTCCTCCATTTAATCCATGAACAGCGGGCAGGAGTTTAAATGCACTCCAGTAAGTTCTTCTTGGGAGCTCAGGACACGTGAGCATTTAACTGAAGGTTCTGTCCTTCTCTGAGTTTGGCCTGGCCAGTTTTTTCAGACTCAGTGAGCAGTCCAGCTAGGCGCACATTCAAGATGACAGCATTCACATTCCTTAGCTTTATGTAGGAGGGCTGGCCGTTGACGCATGGCAGCCCAGAGCAGGGGTACAAGCTACAACTGAAGTCTTCGGACCTCTAAAACACGTTGGACTCAAGGGGAAAGAAAAGAACCCATGTTTCTGACCTGGGTTGATTCCCACCCATGCTGCTCCCTCTCAGGGGAGGTTCGTGTGTTGCCACGATGCAGGTTTGAACGCAGCCCCCGGTGGTGCAGTGGTTACGCACTGGGCTGCAATCCTCAAGGCCAGCAGTTTGAAATTACAGGCAGCTCGGAAGGAGAAAGATGAGGCTTTCTACTCCCGTAAAGAGTCACAGTCTCAGAAACCCACAGGGACAACTTTACCTTGTCCTCAGTGGTTTTCAATCTCCCTAATGTCTCAACCCTTTAGGACAATTCCTCATGTTGTGGTGAACCCCCAACCATAAAATTATGTTCATTGCTACTCTAGAACTGTAATATTGCTACCATTATGAATTGGGAGACCCCTGTGAAAGGGTCATTTGACCCCCACAGGGGTTGTGACCCACAGGATGAGAACCGCTGTCCTATAGGGTCTCTCTGAACTGGCATCGACTCCATGGCATTGAGTTTGGAGACTGAGACAGACTAGGAGGAACATCTGGTAACCTATCTCCAAAAACCGGCCACTGAAGTCTCTACGCTATACTATTGTAGCGGCTGCACATTGGCTGCTAATTGCCAGGTCAGCAGTTCCACAATGGGCCACTCCTTGGGAGAAAGGCTTTTTGTTTCCATGAAGGTTTACAGTCTCCGACGCCCACAGGGTCAGTTCTACCCTCTCCCATAGTGTTGCTGGGGGTCAGCACTGACTCCATGGCACTGAGTTTCGTCCCAGACAAGGCTGGGCTTGAAGTCGCCGCACCTCGGGACTCGCTCGACAGCAGCTCCTAATGGCAGACTTGCACTCCAGCTGGCAGGCCTGTGCCCACTTCGCAGAGGTCCCCGAAGCTTAGGCCCGCTAACAACTGCCCAAGGGCCAACAGCAAGCAACAGGTAGGGCCAGAATGCATCAAGCCCTGAAGCCCCTGCTGGCTGCAAGCCGGGGCAGCGGCAGAGATTCAGATTCTCTGTCTCAGTGAACTCTCTCCCAACTGGCCAAGGCTCTCTGAAGAGTGGTGTAGCTAATCCACTCTGCCTCTCCTGGGGGCCCTGAAGCAATGGTGCTCATTCAGGTGTTACACCCCCTGGGAGTCTGCACCCCAGGGCTCTCCGTGCGTCAGTGCAGGCCAAATGGATTAGCAGAGGAAGCAGTGGCAAAACACAGAGCCCTGTTGTGGTTCCAGCTGAGCCAGCTGCTGGGAGCCAGGGAGAAAGGAGCAGAAGGGACAGTGGGGAGGGGAGGCTGCAGGCAGCTTCCTTGGCGCTCTGGAGAGACATCCTGGACCGCTGGTGTCTGGGTGGAGGATGGACACTGTCTCAGCCCCAGCCGCCTGCCAAGAGGCATCTGCAGAGGTTCCTGCCATCCTGGGCTGATGAATGAATGAAAGATGCTGTCGGCAGGCTTCACGCCTAGTTGATGTGTTCTCTTAGTGCCCAAGCAAGGCTCACGTGTTAGCCAACTGCTCCTTGCCAGGAAATGACAAGGCTGCACCCCAGCTTCCTGCCGTCAGCCCTATAAATAACAGGGTCACCTGCAAAAGGGCCACAGCTGGGTGGCACTCTAGCTTGCCAGTTACCTCTCTGTGCTCCCCAAGTCCCCTGTGGCCCCCACATTTGGGCCTGGGTTTCCAATCTGCTCCTGCCTGCTCTAGCAAGTGGCAGCCTTGTGGGAATGTTGGAGATTATGATGTATACACAGCTGATGCCAAGAGGTTTGATCTCTACAGCTTTCAACAAATCAAGGGTTCCAGTATTTGAAGGGTTTTAAAGATATTTTAAAATGCCCGCCCCAAAAACAAACAAACCAACTCACTGCCATCGAGTTGATGCCGACTCACAGAGACTAAATAGGGCAGGTTCGAACTGCGCCCATGGGCTTCTGAGACTGGAACTCTTTATGGGAATAGACAGCCCCATCTGTCTTCTGAGGCGCAGCTGGTGGTTTCAAACTACTGACCTTGCAGTTGGTAGCCCAACAAGTAACCTCTATGCCACCAGGGCTCCTGTTAAATAATACAGCATGTGCAATAATAGTTTAATAGTTTTTAAAAGATAGCAGGTTAAACTCTTGCACGTGCATTTTCCTGGAAGGACAGTCTCCAAGGCAGTCAGCAGGTGTCCGTGTGGTCTATGGATTCATTGGAACCACGCTTGGAGGGTGTATTATTCCCGTTCCATAGACACAGGGCTGGGCTTGTCTCCAGGGCCAGCTTCTGGCATGGAGACTAATTCCTCATCACCCCCTTGGGAATATGGCACCCCTCCCCCATCTCCCCAGGCACCGACGAGTCATCCAGGAGGTGGTAGTGGATCCCATGGGAAATTACAGGGTGATTTCACCCGTTAGCCTCCACCTGCTCTCAGGCCTCCAGGAAGAATGGACTCAACTCCTCTCTATCATGTTGACTATTCCAGAATAAGATTCCTTAATTATTAAATAAAACTAATGTTTTCATGGAACGTTCATGAAGCAAGCGATGTTCCCATTTGGCAATTTCTCCACACATTGCACAGGGATACGCGTTACATGTGCCCATGTTCTTGTTCATTGGGTTCTGGTGGTTCTGTTTCTAGGGCTCTGGACTCACTGCTCCCGTACCATCTCATCTTTGT
Organism: Tenrec ecaudatus; assembly: GCF_050624435.1. Taxonomy (NCBI): domain Eukaryota; kingdom Metazoa; phylum Chordata; class Mammalia; order Afrosoricida; family Tenrecidae; genus Tenrec; species Tenrec ecaudatus. Next base: position 214,671,335 of record NC_134532.1, on the reverse strand, counting down.
TTCGACGTCTTCATTGACCTTTAGGTAAAAACAATCAAGACGGATGTGCAGTCATTCCTTTCCTCTGTCTGGAGGTCTGCTCTGTGTCCCCAAGTAGCTCAAGAATGAGTGGGGCCATGCCAGAGAGGCCAGGATGAAGACAGGGGCAGTGGACATCTACTCTGGAGGCTCTGGGAGTGCTGGTCCAGGGACACCCAGTAGGAGGCCTCTTAGTGCACAGGCAAGGAGCGAGGTCTCCTTTTCCAGAGAATGCTAACCGGTCAATACGGGCCCTAAGAAATTAAAATCACATGCATGTCTTCTTCTGGAAATTATTCCTGCAAGTGCTAGTGGCAGAAGGGGGAATAACAAGAGAAAGAATCAAGGAGGTGATCCATTGGCAAGTGTGAACAAATGCCAACAATAACAATGCTGGCAAGAAAAGCAACTTGAATGGCATGACGTGGGTGGGAATCTTGGCTCTACGACTTGTTAGCATGTGGATTTGGACACCCTTACTTCTCTAGGTAGACTTGATTTCATGCACTTTGGTCCTGTTATCACAGTGGATCTCAACCTGTGTGTTGCGACTCCTTTGGCGGGGAGGGTCAAAGGACCCTTTCACAGGGGTCTCCTAAGACCATCGGAAAACACATATTTCCGAGGGCCTTAGGAACCGAGACACTGCTCTTCTGTCCGTCTCCAGGCGGGTCCACCCACATGCAGATACACCCACATAAGAGTACCCGGCATGAAGACTGTTACCCATGCTACACCATGCTTTAAGACAAAATTTCATTGATTTTTAATTACAAATATATATTTCACAATATATAATTGCATATTGCTTTTGTGATGAATCACTATGCTTTAATTATGTTCCATTTGTAACAATAAAAGTACATCCTGCATATCAGATGCTTACCTTACGATTCATAATAGTAGCAAAATGACAGCTATGAGGTAGCAATGAAAATAATTTTATGGTTGGGGTCACCACAACATGAGGAACTGTATTAAAGGGTCACGGCACCCGGAAGGCTGAGAACCACTGTGTTGTCAGGAGAGATCAGTCCCTGGAAGAGGTCATCATGCGTGGTAAAGCAGAAGGGCATCGAAAAAGAGGGAGACTCTCAGTGAGATGGATTGACACAGTGGCTCCAACAATAGGCTCAAACCTGCGAACGATTGCAAGGCTGTCGCAGGACCAGGTGGTCTTTGATCTGTCGTACCTTTGTACATCAAGTCGCTAGGAGTGGGAACTGACTGAACGGATACCAACACCAACCTCTCTGATCCAGGGTCCTCCTGTACCCATCAGTCCAGTATCCACACAGCACACTGTTTTATGAGCTCTAGCTATGCTTCTTTATCCCACTGCAATCAGCTGCCCACCCACCGTAGAATGAGCACTTTGGTTGTGCGGACCGTGACTTCATCTTTGATTCTCTCAGTGCTTAACACAATTATGTTCAGGAGGTGAGATTAAGGGATTGGAAAACTCTCCAGTGGCCAGAACAACTTCTGCATCCACTACCCCCTTCCTATTTCTCCACCCTTCACCCACTTAGTCCTTAGCTTCTTTCTTCTACCAGATTTTGTTACTCAATAAGTAAAGGGCAGAGTTCAAAGTTGAGATCTGAATTCTCCCAACTCCAGCTCCGGGCTTGGTAACAATACTTCAGGAAGAGGTTTGCAAAATTGTGTGTCAGATCCTACTGGGGGCGATTCCCTGAAGTTCCCACTGCCTTTGGGTGGGGCCTGTGGATTCCCATTCCTAAGAAGAAAGACATATTGAGGTTGTTGAGGATTTCACTTTATTTCAATTCAGAGTGAGTGCCATGTCACAGCAGCCAAGCAATCAAGAGACATACTGCGTTGGGCGAGTCTACTAGAAACGATGTGTTGAGGGTGATTGAAAGCAAAGAGAGCATGCTGAGGGCTCAGGGGCACCTGACCCAACCCAGTCTCCTGATATGTATGTGAGAGTGGAACGACGAATAAGGAAGACCAAAGGATGGATGCTTTTGCATTATTGTGTTGCTGAAGAACATTGACCATACCATGAACCCCCAGAAGAACAAACAAATCCGCTTTGGAAGAGATATAGTCAGCGTGCTCCTTAAAAGTGTGCATGTGCACACATACTTGGGGTGTGTTATCAGATGGGAGCAGTTCCTAGAGAAGGGCATCATGCTTGGTGAAGTCACCACAAAAGAGGAAGGTCCCCAATGAGTGGGACTGAGACGGCAATTAACGTGAAGATGTCGCAGGACTGTGCGGTGTTTGGTCCTCTTGTGCACAGGGTCACTAGGAACCAGAAGCAACTCGACAGCAACTGGCCACAGAGTAACAAGAATAGCTACGATCTCCAGCTGATACGGATGCTGCTGCACCGAGAGACTACACTCCAATGATGAGGCATCCTTACGACTAGAGATGCGGATGCTTGTTCAAGAGTGCAGTGTAGATGCCCCTCTCCACAATAAAGAGGCTGGATGTAGAAAGACCAGAGACTCACAGACAGAAACAAAGTTCATACTCATTTATACATGTTGCTGTTGTTAGGTGCCAGGGAGTTGGTTCTACCGATAGCAACCCTAGGCACAACAGAATGAAACACTGCGCAGTCCTGGGCCATCCTCACAATTGGTCCCATGCCTGAGCCCATTGTTGCAGCCACTGTGTCAGTCCATCTCATGGAAGGCCCTCCTCTTTTCTGCTGCCGCTCTACTTTACCAGGGTCCTTCCCTTGTGGCATAGTGGTTACACATTGGGTTATGAGCTGCAAGGTTGCCAGTTCAAAACCACCAGCTGCTCTATGGGTAGAAGACAGAGATTTCTATTCCCATAAATAGATAAAGTCTTGGAAACTCACAGGGGCAGTTCTATCCTGTCTCATAGAGTCACTGTGAGTCGGCATCCACTGGATGGCCGGGAGTGTTGAGTTTTCTACTCTACCAAGCATGATATCCTTCTGCAGAGACTGGTCTCTCCTGACAACATATCCAAAGTATGTAAGAGAAAGCACTGCTATCCTTATCTCTAAGGGAACTTCTGGCCATATTCCTTCCAAGACAGATTTGGGTATTTGTGGCACTTTCAATATTCTACTTCAGCACTGCAATTCAAATGCATTGATTCTTCTTCAGTCTTCCTTATTCAATGTCCAACTTTCACATGCATAGGCGGCAATGGAAAAATACCATGGCAGGGGTAGGAGAACCGTAGCTGTCAAAGTAGCAGCCTGGTATATAAAAAAGTTTTGGTAATTGAGAGCTCAGAAATGGCACTTGGCTTGGCCTTTGTTGTTGTTATTGTTAGTTGTCATAGAGCCAGCTTGGACGCATGGCAACTTTAGGTATGACAGACTAAAATGTTGCCTAGTCCTCTGCCATCTTCATGGTCATTGGTATGTTTACGGCCATGTGTGGCTATTGCATCGATCCATCTCATCAAGGCTTCCTTGTCTTCCACTGACCTTCTACTTCACCAAACATGATGTCAATTTCTAGCAACTGGTCTTTCCGGACCACATATCCAGTGCTAGCAAGCCAAGGGCTTGCCATCCTCACTTCTGTGAAGCATTCTGCTTGTGTTTCTTCCGAGCTGTCCACAGCACAGTTGATGTTCTTCACCAACACTGCAAATTAATGGCCTCCCTTCTTCTTCTTCCTACCTGTGCTAGCACTTCTGCGACTGTGGCTAAAGCGTGGGATCAGTCTCAGATGATATTTCTCCATCTCTGGTATGGGAAGAGGGATACCTATTCTAGAGCCTTACAGTAGAAATTAAATGCCAAAGGTCCTTTCAGGGTGCCTGGTGCAACATTCAGAGCTCAATAATTGATTAGACTTTGGCCTTAATTGGAAAATCTTCATAATGTCTTTCCTTCTCTCTAGAGCTTGGGTTTGAGTTCCAGAGAGTATTGCTCAGACTCAGCACTCGTGTCACCGTTAGTTAGGAATGTACTTGATGGCAGTTGATCACCACCACCACCACCACCACCACCACCACCACCACCACCGAAAGTTGGACATCACAGGAGAAGTAGACCTCTGAGTGAGCAGGATACATTTCTGGAGTAACCTATGGTCATTCGTGTCTTAGTCCTGCAGACAGATCACAGATATTGTTTGTGGTCTCACATTGCACAGTTCCACCACCGCCAAGTGAAGCTTGGCTTTGTACTTTGCTTTTGCCAGGAGATGGTGGCCTGTTTGAACTTGAGGGGCCAGAGCTGGACAGCTTCTCGGTACCTGCTTTTGGGCAGAGTTGAATTCTACATTTAGCTAATGATGGCAGGAAGCGAGGGTGGTGCCAGGGTTGTTCTTCGGCATGAGCTCATTGATGGAAGTCTCGCCTCTCATGTGGGGACCCGGTTTCAATTTCCAATGGACATACCTCACGTGCCCTGGAGACTTGTGTGTTGCTAGGCTCTAAACAGGTTTCAGCAGCGCTTCTGGACTAGACAGACTAGGAAGAACGGACTTTAACTTCTGAAAATCAGCCAGTGAAAACCCAGTGGAGCTCACTGCATGATCCTTTTACCCAAGGGGCCTTCCGGAGTCAGGGCTGCCCAGGTGGCAGCTGATAAGAACAATGACAACACTTAGTCAGTCTATCAGGTCCTATACCACATGCGTCCTTGGGGACATTATTTACTCTCCCTGGATTGCATTAGTCCAGCAGTTCTCAACCTGTGGGTCATGACCCCCTTTGGGGTTGAACAACCCTTTCATAGAGGTCGTCTGATTCACAACAATATCAAAATTACAGTTATGAAGTAGCAATGAAAATAATTTTATGGTTAGGGGTCACGACGACAGGAGGAACTGTATTAAAGGGTCGTGGCATTTGCAAGGTTGAGGACCACTGCATTAGTCTGTCCTGGGAGCAGGAGGCACTTCAGAGCCTGGTCGTTAGGATTCAGAGAGGCACTTACTACCCGTGCGGAACATCACACAGTCTATTGCGAGCACACAGTATCTGCCTGCCTCTTTCTTTTCGCAGAAATGCCCCTACGTTTGAGGCATGCCCGGGAGTTCATGCATTTATTCCACACACACGCTCATTGCTCTCCATCTCAGGGAGTCCAGTGGGAAAGGCAGTCTCTCACTTATTCTCTTAAAGCAAACATTATATTTAGTGCAGTTGAAAATTCTGTACAAAATTCCTCCCTCCTTTGGCCCTCCTCCCCTGCATGCTGCTTCTCCTATGAGAAGCTGCTCTTATAGTGTTGTCATTGTTGGGAGGGGCTTTCAGGTGGGTTCCAGCTCATCGCCCCTCTCTGTGCCACAGAGAGAAACGGTGCCTGGTCCAGCGCCATCCTCACACTTGCTACACTGGACCCCACGGTGATGACCACTGTGTGAATCCATCTCATGAGGGGTCTTCTTCTTTTTCATGGACCCTCTAGATGGCTGCAATGATGAGTCTACAAGACTATTGTGAGGATGGCGCAGGACTGGGAGAGTTCAGTGCTGTGGTGGTACCCAGGGTTGCTATGAGTTGGAACCAACTTGATGACACCTGAAAGCAAGATGGACATCTTGCCTTACAGCTTATGAAACCATCCTGACACACGGTGCCTAACTTAAGTCTGTCGTTTATAAGGGGGCATTGGCCATTGTTTAAATACAGTTCCTAAAGCCTGTGGTGTGCTGAAATGGGACAGGACTCCTGAATTCACTCAGCTAGTAGGTGGTAGCTGAGATGAAAATCCAACCTGTGCTAGGCAGCATTCTCTAGAGAAGAGAGAAGTAAAACCAGTGACATTTGTGTATGCATGTATGTGTAAATATACATAATATATGTAAAGAGATTTACATCAAGACAGGGATCATACAGTTGTAGAAGTGGGTAAGCCTAGTCTATTTAAAGTTGTCTGGTCAGAGGTAAGCTGGAGGATTCTCCTGACTCCTACAAGGGTTGATGGACAGGCAACAGGAAGATGAAGCAGGAGAGCCAGAGGCTGGTGGATGCTGAGCTGAATGAATCCAAAGGTAGCTGAAGGACTCCAAGGTTGGCTCCTGGGGGTGAGCAGTAGAAGTAAGCTAGATTCCACACACTATCTTTTTGTAGGAAGAGTAGGCCACACCTCTCATGAAACCTTCCTCAGTTGTATCAAGGCTGGGACCAGATTAACTGCTTGGCTTTGTGACAGAAGATCTCATCATGAAGCTGATCACCCTATGTGCGATCAGATCATTGGAGAATCCTGGTCCACCTAACTGGGCATAAAACCTATCACACGACCCAACAGACTTGCTCTGTCCTGCAACCTCATCCATCAGCAGCATCTGCCTCACTTTCACTCCCTTGGGTGCTGATAATTATAATCTGTATGAGGAATGACTACATCCATTCCATTGTAGCCAAAGCTGGAATGTAGAACCACATCCGTGGCTTTCACACATTCTGACTGGATTTATCCGTTGCGAATGCTAATTTATATACATTTAGTCCTTTCATGATAAAACACGCAGTGGCTCATGGATTTGTTTAGGTATGAGGAAATTTTTATCCTTTTTAATTTGAGTTTTAAAATGGTTTAGAACAGGTTGCAGGAGTCTATAGTCTCTGCATTTTTAAATAGAGCTTGAGCATGCTAAGACACAGCCTGAAATAATTTGCCTCAGGAAAAAAACAAAACAAAACAAAAACAACTGCAAACATAAAAATATCATTTCTCTCTCTCTCTCACCCTCTTCTCCCCAAAGTAACCACAAATATTACTTTGATGCATGTAATTGTTTCACCCATCTCCATTTGAAGAAGGGCTCCCAACACTTCCATGTCCCATCTCCTGCTGTTGTCAAGATGTAAGTAAAATGGACTTACATTCATCATTCAAATGTATTTAATATAAACATCACAGAAACCCGAGCATAGCCACACATTTTAGTTTGCTTCATGCAGTCTGGAAAATATTTTAAGTTTCTCTGTCTTGCATGTACTCATTTACTCGGCTTAGAGAAAATATTGATCTAAGGTGATCCCAGGGTCTCAAGCTTCCAACACCTGGTACAGAGTAGGGCTGCAGACAAGAATTTGACATGCAGACTTGGTTCAGATTACACTGGTGATATAAGGGTTGGTATAACACGCGGAGACTCTAACGCCCATTCATTGGTCCTGTTTCTCCACACAACACGGCCTAACATACATACTGTGTATTCAACCTATACCAACTCACTTTTCCTTTGAGACCTCTATCTCCAGGTAGCAAGCAGGTAAGATCCCTACCAGCAATATCATTCTATCAACTTATCTTTGGTTGGCTGGAAGGAGAAGAGTCATGTCCACTGTTTTTTTTTTTTTGCCACATGAGAATTTTGACTTTTCTACTGCTAATAAAGGAGCCTGGGTTTCACTGTCAAGTAAATTTCGGACTGCTAACTGAATGGTTGGTCAGTGGTTCAAATCCACCACCTGCTCTGTGGGGCAAAAATGAGACTGTCTGCTTCCATAAAGATTGATAGTCTTAGAAAACTCTAAGGAGTAGTTCTGTTTTCTCCTATAAAATGTCCTCATTATGAGTCAGAATCAACTCAATGGGGAGAGGGTTAGATTTACTAATAAAGAGAAGCCTAAGGAGTTTCAGGAACACCTGATGGCAGAGGGGTTACACATTGGGCTGCCAACTACAGTGTTGGTGGTTTAAAACCAGCCACTAGATAGGAGAAATATGGGGCTTAAAAAAGTCTTGGAAACCCCCAGGGGCAGTTCTACCTTGTCCTACAAGGTTGCTGTGAGTCACAACTGACTCAGTGGCAGTAGGTTTCTTTTTTATTTGGGGGGACTTTTAGGCTGATGCACTTGTTAAACACTCAGCTGGTAGCCAAAAGGTTGATGGATTGAGCTCCACCAGCTGCCCTTCGGGAGAAAGGTGAGGTGATCTGCTTTGGTAACGATCGCAACCACAGGCACCTGCGTGATGGTTCTACTCTGCCCGGCAGGGTCTCTCGGTGTCAGAACAGACTTAGTGGCAGTGCGGTTTTCCCTTCTTGTTATTAACAAATACCGACATCCACCTGTCAGTGTGTCACACAGCTATGGTTTGTGTGTTGAGATGCTGTGATGCCGGAAGTTAAGTCACTGGTCTTTTCAATCCCAGTCGGGTCACCCAAGGTGGACAGGATTCAGTGCATCTTCCCAACTCACACAGAGTAGGAAGAAAGGTCTGGCAAAGCTCAATGAAAGCCCCCAGGCTCACCCTAGATTCGTGTCCAATACAAGGGCAGGAGGTGAGCCCCTTTAGCTAAAAGGCTTTCAGAATACACCAGATACTGGTGAAGATGGGACAGGACCAGACAATGCTGTGTTCTGTTGTGGGTGGCGGTCCGGAGTGACAACAAGTCGCTGACAGCACCACATGAATAAATGCATGAAGAGGCTGACCTATTTTTCTTCGGAGGGAAATGCTGGAATTTCAAGTTGCAGGATAGTTCTTTTGTTGTCCTACCCCCGGGAGGAAAGAAAATAGATGACAGTGGAGGAGATAGCAAGAAGCTAGGGGGGTAAAATTAATGAAGTGCATTCATTCATAGAAACAGCCACCCAGTCAGATTTAAGTAATTAATGCTTCACACATAATTCCGACTCTCTCTTTTGCATTTCCACCGAGGATTAAAAATAATAATAATAAAATCTGTGTTTAAAGTAATTCAATTACTTACATATATATGCGCACGTGTGTGTGCGTGAATATGTGTGTGCGTGTGTGTGTGCGTGTGTGTGTGTGTAAGAGCTCTGTATTTCAAAGTAGTAATTTGGGGAAGAGGAGCAGCAAAGCCAAGATGAGGATGTGGCTGCCTCTCATGTCAGCTGGATGATATTGGCACCTTTTCCATCTTTGACATCCCCTGCCATTTCCTCTGGGGAATCAGAACCATCATGCGTTCTCCACATGGTTGGAGGGAGGATGTGAAACAAGATAAGTGTTTAAGGAACAGAGATCAGGGGCCAGGCACATTTCTAGATGCTTCCCTGTTGTTGGGTGCACCACACTGCTTCGGACTCACAGCAGCCCTGGGTGTAACAGAACGAAAGGCGGCCCGGTCCTACGCCATGCGTACAGTGGCTGCTGTGCTGGAACCCATTGGTGCAGCCACTCTGTCAGTCTGTTCTCTCGGGAGCCTTCCTCTTTTTCGCTGCCCCTCTGCTTTACCACACACGGTAACTGTCCAGGGCCTGGTCTCTCCAGATGGCCTGTCCAGAGTACGTGAGACCAAGTGCTTTGTACAAGAAATGAAGGAAGATACTTCCCTGGGGTTCAATGAATTTGAACCCAACCAGGCTAGCTAACATCTTTCGTGAAAAGCAGGTGAGTGACCCATCACAGCTTTGTTTGGACTGATACCGAATGAGCCCCCAGGATATAATTTAGGCACGCGGCTAAGGCACTTTCTATGGGGAGAGGAAATTATTTTAAATTGAAGGAGTTTGCTAAAATCTATTCAGTGCGCTCACTGTCACAAACCATCGTTATTATGCATAATCTAGTTCATTTAATTTGCCAAGTCTAATATGCTTCCTTGTCTTTTCCAGCCACGGAGTGAGCTTTATCACATAGTTCTTCCACCAGGACTCCTTCAGAAGGACCTGCACTGATGGAAGCCTTCTCCTTTCCAGCTCCCTCTTACCTCCTTCCTCCACTTGGGCCAATCTCACTTCACCTTGCCCGTTGCCATGTTTCTGCTGCCTCCCACATAGCTCCCTCAGGTCCTCCTCCCTCTTCCCGAATCGCTTCTTTCTTTCCCTCTCGCAATTACTGCTGGCAGAACTCAGCTCAAACATCGCTTCCTCAGAGAAACTTATCTTGGCCTCTCAAGACTTGCTTCCCACAGCCCTCCTCTGAATCTGACATTTGCTTCGATCTGCATGTCGTCTCCAGGTCTGACCACCCTGCTCCATTGCAGAGTTTAGGACTTGGCAGACCCAGTGCTTGGTTCAGGGCCTGACCCCCGGTGGGGACAAGTGGTTATCCATATGGGACTACCAGACCCACCTAAAAGGAACTATAGACCACTGTTCCTCCATTGGCAATTCTTTTCACAGGGGACAGACAATGATGCTGTTGTTGGTAGGTGCCATCAACAACTCATAGCAACTCCATGTGCAACAGGAGGAAATAGTGTGCAGTCCTGCACCATCCCCACAATCGTTCTTATGTTTGAGCCCGTTGCTCTAAACACTGTATCGACCAATCTCATGGAAAGCATTTCTATTTCACACCGCCCCTCCACCTTATGCAGGTCCTCCTTGCTCATTGTCCAGCTTTCACATGCTTAGGAGGCCACTGAAAATACCACGAGTTGGAGCAGGCGAACCTTCATCCGCAAAGTAACATCCTTGCTTTTCAACACATTGAAGAGGTCTTGTGCAGCAGATTTACCCAATATAATGTGTCCTTTGATCTTGACTGCTGCTCCCATGAACATTGATGGTGCATCCACGCTAGATGAAATCTCTGAAAACTTCATACTTTTCTCCACTTATCATGATGTTACCTACTAGTTCAGTTGGGAGTATTTTGTTTTGTTCAAGCTAGGATTGCGTTTCTAGCATGGGGAATACAATGGAATACATTGAGAGAGAGAGAGAGAGAGAGAGAGAGAGAGAGAGAGAGAGAGAGAGAGAGAGAGAAGTGAAGAGAGAGATGGACAGCTGAAGGTTTCAAAATATCTCATTGTAAATCAGCCGCACAGAAACACGATGGTATTTGTTCCATGACTTGTGATTCAAATGCTAGTTTTCTGTGCAGGGAAAACTTGATTTGTGCACACAAACCTCCTCTTGGATTTGTGACCTATGGTCTAGATAACCCATTGCCATGGAGCTGATGCTGACTTTTAGCGACCCTCTGTAGGGTGCTTGAGACTGACAATCTGACAGAAGCAGACAGCCTCACCTTTCTTCCAAAGACTGACCGGTGGATTTGAACTGCCTACATTCATTTCAATTAGACAGTCCAACACTTAACCCACAGGGCCATCCGATGGGAACACCTATTTTTTGTGCTTTCAGCATTGACTGAGCTCCTTGGAGAGACAGGGTGTGTGACTGTCCTATCCCTAAAAATCCAAACCAAACTCACTGTCCCTGAGTTGTCGTTGACTCATAGAGACCCTACAGGACACGGTAGAACTCCCCCTGTGCGTTTCCAAGACTGTAGCTCTTCATCAGAGTACTATCCCATGCTCAGGGTTATTGAAGGAAAACATTGACAATACTGGCATGCTGTGAGCCTGCAAAGTCAGCAGTTCAAACCCACCAGCCACCTTGCAGGAGAAAGATAGAGCTGTCTGCTCCTATAAAGATTGACAGCCTTAGAAACGGATAGGGCCATTCTGTTCTGTCCTCTATGATTGTGTCGAGTGAGATTGCCTTGATGGCACTGAGTTTGGTTAGCTTTCAGACCTACACAGTAGTCCGGGCAATGGTGGTGGGAGGGGGAATCTAGGGATCCCTGAGGGTGCAATAGGTAACTGTAGTTAAAGGCTCAGCTGGTCACACAAAGATTAGTGGTTCTGATTCCTCCAGCGTCTCTGAATGAGAAAGATTTTGAAATCGGCTTCAGTCAAAATGACTGCACCAGACTTCTTTACTTGGAGGATTAAGGCGCTCCTGACTCAAGCCATAGAATTTTAATCGCCTCATATGCTTGTGAAAGCTGGATATTGAATAAGGAAGGCTGAAGAAGAATGCGTACATTGGGATTATGATGTCGGAGAAGAATATTGAAAGTCCCATGGGCTGCTAAAAGGACCAACCAATGGGTCTTGGAAGAAGTGCAGTCAGAATGCTCCTTAGAGGTCAGGATGGTGAGACCTTGTCTCATGTACTTTGGACATGTGTCTGGACAAGGCCATCCTGCTTGGTAAAGCAGCGGGGCAGTGAAACAGAGGCAGCCAGTAGACAGAATGCATCGATTGACACGGCGGCTGCATCCATGGGCTCAAACACAAGGAGGATTATGAGGCTGACTCGGGACCTGGCGATGTTTCATTCTGTGTCTGTAGGATCGCTATGAGCCAGAAGGGACTTGATGACCCCCAACCGCAACAGTGATTCTGAAGTACTCTCGTAGTTTTGACTTACTATTCCCTCTGGTCATGTTGAACCTCATTTCACATAATTACTGACCCTCTACATACAATTTTTAGATCAATTCCTCTTCATGTCCTCTGTTCACTGTAAATATTGGGTCATTCACCTTTTTATCAGCAAGTCGCAAGTGTTTGTAATTTGCCTTTCTCCCATTATACGGGCTGCCTCTTCACTTTCTCAATAATATTGACCACAAGTTTGAAGTTTCTGTTTTCCTTTTAGTTATTGTTTTAATTTCACCGTCATGCTGGCTGAAACCAGGGGGTTTATATCAGACCAGCTGTGAGGAAGGCCCAGAACCAGGTGGTATTTTGCTGATGTACTTAGGGTCACTATGCGCTGGAACTGACTCCATAGCACCGAACAACAACAACAACCACAAGCAGCACAGAAAACTCCGTGGGGGCAGTTGTATTAGATCCCATGTGTCTCTATGTGTGGGAAAAGACTCAGAGACCCGACAGTCACACCTTGGACAGCGGAACTCTGTGGGGGGCACCAAGCCCCTGTTCTCCCACTAGCCTGGTGGTCTATTTCCCAAACATACCGTCATTGAAATCCCTACTAAACATAAGTCTTCACTGACCCACATGGGGTCACCCAGTTAGGGTCCAACTCAATGGCCCCTGGGACGTGGACAGGAAGTGGTTGAGATCCACTTGTCTTTAAAACACATCGAAAGATCACTAGCAGGTTCGTAACTAGAAGGAGGTTAATGTGATTTGGATTTATGTTCGGTTTGCCCATCACGAACCGCAAGGCCTTCGAAGAGATGGATTGACACTGTGACTGCATCCAGGGACTCAAACATCAGATCAACTGTGAGGATGGAGCAGGACCGGGCAGTGTTTCGTTCTGGTGCGCATGAGGTGGTTATGGGTCAGAACTGACTCTATGGCACCTAACAACCACAACTAGAACCACAGAGATCAGCCTCATGGTTTTCCTCCAGGCCAGCTCTCTTTCTCAAGGTGAATGATACATTGCTTACATTTGTTTCTTTCTTTTTGCACAATGTTGAAGGAGTCCAAAATGCCCTGCCTATTGCGGATGCTGTGAGAGAGGGTGAATCATATGAGCTCACAGACACGTGTGCTGCGTTACACGGCGGCAGCTCTGTCCTGGGGGGGAAGGTGCCCAACTTTTCCCAGTTGTCCATTGCACACGTGAGTTTGAGGACAGCCCTGCTGTCTATGGGTAGGTGTCCTTTTACAAGGCCGAAAGCATTCAGGTCCTACCGCCCTATTGGCAAGCCGCTCAGGCCACCTCCCACCCACACAGCACAAGAAATTTGCTTTGGAATTGTTTTTCTATTAGCTTCACTCTCTCTCCGGTCAAGTTCCCCCAGGGAAGCAGCACAGGCTGAGTCATTGCGCAGAGAGCTCAGCACAACCCCCGAAAAGCTGAAGGTACCATGGGCATGTGGGACAGGGGGGGGGGCACAGAGAGCAGGAGGGTCCCCTTGCATTCATTCTGCCGAGACTGTGCATCAGCCCAACAAGACCTAGCTTCTCTTCCTGACAATTCTCCCAGCACTTCAGCCTGTCACCTTGCGGACTCTTTGCTGCCCCCTGGCTTTGGGCACAGGCCCCTGAACAACCAGTTCCCCAAACCAAATGATTCTCCCTCTGTTCCTTTACTATCCTTTAAAAGGAGAAATCAGCAGCGCTCTGAAGGCAGAATGGCAGAGAATCAACTGCCCGTGTTCCAAGCAAATATCTTGGTACCTTTTGACACACGTAAGCTCACCCACTGCCATTCAGTGGTTTCCAGCACCTAGTGACCTCAGGTGACAGAGTGAAACAACTCTTTAAAAAAACAACCCCCCAAAACACAAATCTAGTTTATATGGAAGCAGAGAGCCTTCGCTTTCCTCCCCGGAGCAGCTGGTGGGTTTGAACCACCTACTTTGCAGTTAGGGGCTCACCATGGGCCCCAGGGCTCCTTGGACAAATGGCTCCCAATGCCCGTAAAACCATCATCATAATCTAAGCACGAGTGTGGTCATCCCATTGTTCCGAGTTCTGGATGGCTCTTTGGAACACCTCCCTTTCTTCCCTTTCCCTGCCACCTCTGTTCCAGAAAGACAATCCTCTGCTTCCTGTCACTACAGGTTAGTTTGCATTTTCTAGAATTTTGTCTCTATAAAATAGCTACACACATACACTCATATTTATAAGTCTGCCTTCTTTCAGTCAGCATAATTGTATCGCGATTCATCCATGCTGTGCTATTGAAGTTTATGCCACCTTTTGCAGAGTAATGTTTTATTGTACGGATATCAGTGTATCCCATCCCATCCTCACAGCCCTTCCGAAACATCCCTCTTCAGACCCTCATTATAGGCCACAGGCACCCAATGGAAGCTAGTTTAGGGCAGTTAAACCTATGTATACCGATCCAGTTAAACCTATGTATACAGAGTTACCTCCAATCCAGGAGTGATGGTGCCATATGAGAGGTGCAATGATTGAAAAGACAACCATACATGTGGCGTAGGAGAAAAAGGCAGTGAAGGGCTAATCCAAGAAGGCTTCTAGGAGGTGGTGCCACCTGCTATGAGATCAAAGGAAATGCAGGTATTTCCCACCGAGATGCTATGAAGAGTTGGGGCGGGGAGACTAAGCAGGGACAGCTTATTTAGGACATCTGAGCCAGCCCAAAGTAGTCCTGGGTGTGTGGTAGATTAAGGATTGGAGGGAGATGAGGTAATTTGCTTCCATAAAGATTTAGAGCCTTGGAAACCCTGTCTGACAGTTCTGCTCTGTGGGGTAGGCTCACTATGAGTCAGAATCAACTCCATAGCAGGGGGTCAGTGTGGGGAACTGAGCACCTGGAAGGAAAGGTTTGTGGCCTGCTCCCAGCGCTCGTGACAACAGGGCTTGGCTCACCAGCCCTGGTGAGAGGTATGTCTCCACAGTCGATATTGGGAAGCGGTCTCAATGCATGTATTCTAGGAAGGATGCCCTCCAGAGCACATCTACCTCCATAAATGCTACTATAACGTTGTCTCCTACAGGCTCCTGA
The DNA here is from genome assembly GCF_050624435.1 of Tenrec ecaudatus. Classification (NCBI taxonomy): domain Eukaryota; kingdom Metazoa; phylum Chordata; class Mammalia; order Afrosoricida; family Tenrecidae; genus Tenrec; species Tenrec ecaudatus. Next base: position 214,656,215 of record NC_134532.1, on the reverse strand, counting down.
CTCCTCATATGCGTAGTCAAAGGGTGCTTAGCTCTAGAGGAATTTGGTCCCGTTGTCCCTTCTCTAAGGAGGGTTTGTACTTCTTGTCTCTCGAATGCCTGGTTCTCCCTTTGAAGTCTTCCCCTTGGACTATGCAAAGTGAGTACAATGCTCATTCGTTTGATGTGTAAGTATAAGAAGTCCATGGATGCTCCAAGAGCTATATAAACCCATTGTTAAACAAACTCGATCCTTCTCCCCCTTCTTGCTTCTAAGGAGAATGTCGTCTTTAATTGTGCATGTCATTCCACTGTTTGATTGTGGGGCTGGACCACACAGGGTGAAACCCAGCCAATTCTGGTCATTCTCCTCTTATTTTTCACCTTCAAGGAGACAGCACTCCAGATATGGCAGGAACAATCTGACCGGTGGAGAGGGGAGGACCATTGTTCTGGTCATATACTTTTAGAACAATTGATATTTCCCCTAAGTTTTCTCTTTGTAAATTCACAGTGGAACTGTAGGCTCTTGAGAAATCACACAAGTTGCTTCCAAATCAACATTTCTCTTTCAAGTCCAGGTGCAGCTGGGTCTCTGACTTCCAAGTCATGAGTGGATAATGCTACACTTTTTCCCATCCTCGTAGCAGCTAACAACTTACTCATGCTTTGTCATTGGGATTGTTTGGCATTTTACACAGATTACGTCTTCCAATACTCCCATGAACCCTATGAGGCAGGTCTTAATTTTTAAAATATTATCATTTTAATTTTTAACTTAAAAAATCAGATCGTGAGTATTGTAAAGGTGGGTTTAACAACTGTATTTGGGCCAAAATATAAGGTCTTGTAATTTGAAATATGGTGAGACTTTGACTTAAATATTTTGAACATGTTATTAAGAGACGGGTCTCTGGAGAAGGACATCATTTTGGGCGGAGGGACAACGAAGGAGAGGAAGGCCCTCAGGAGATAGATTGATAGTATGGTTATAGCAATGGGCTCAAGAATAGGAACAATTGTGAGGATGGCACAGGGTGGACCACTGTTTTGTTCTGTTGCACATAGAGTCACTATGGGTCTGAAATGATTCTATGGCGCCTACCAACAAAAACATGGACCCAATGTGAATGTATTCTACACTTTAATATTCTCTGCTTTATATTAGATGGAGGTCTTTATAGGCTTTGTAGGGTCAACTCTTGATGGATCCTTGCTTGGTGTCTACCACAGTATTATATAGTTACCTGTAAAGGGAAACTGGATTGAAGGATATACAAAGATAGTAAAGAATGATCTATGGACCCGAGGGAAAGGGAAGGGGACATGGAGAATCAACATCAGTGTGTTGAAAAGGGGTGGATGTGGGGGAAGTTCCAAAGTTGATTATGATAAGAGCACGGCCTTTCTTGATATGACCAAACATGCATTGGATTAGATAATGCATGAATTATAATGAAAATGGCTCATTTGTTCTTGTAGATGAGAACAAACACAGCAGACTGGACACTCACCTAGCAGTTCTTAGAAGGACACCTCACTGATGTCCCTAGCATTCTTCAGAGGGAGCATCCCTCTTCTTCCTTGTTTCTTGGGTTGTCCCTCCCCCATTCACATCCACTCATTCCCCCACCCCCAAGGTACTTGGCTAAGCTTGCAAGTTGCTCTTGTCACTGTGGTGGCACATAGATAGTTCTTAAAAGAGCATCATGTTCAAGGCAGACATTGTTTAATTTGTTTGGTTTCAATAAGATTTCAGGGATTATTTTTGGTTTAAGGATTAAAGATGATCTTAGGACAATGGTTTCCTCCAGACCACAGACAGTCTACAGATCACTAGATTTTAGAATTCTGGTCTGCAGTTTCCCCCTTTCAGGATCTTTCTATAGCATCTGTGATCAACATGTCCTGTAATGGTAACCAGATATTTTTCCATTTTAGTCTCCTGGAAAAGTAAGATGTAGGTCCTATTAGTGTACCTAATTCTGCTGAATTTCTTTATGTGTAGTCAGCTCATACATCTCCTTAAGTACTGCCACAAATTGGGTCCCAACAAAACACTCTGAGATGGAGATGGAAGTGTAGGAAGTGCATTAAGGAGTGTCTATGGAGTTATGATGAACCCTTGTGGTGTAGTGGGTTACAAGTTGGGATACTAACCACAAAGTCATCAGTTTGAATCCATCAGTTGCTCTATGGGGGAAAATTGAGACTCTCTGTTCCTGTAAATATTTATAGCCTTGGAAAACTACAGGAGAGAATTCTATTCTCACATGCTCACATGCAGTGTTGCTATGAATCAGACTCAATTCAGTGATAGTGAGTTTTTTATGGAAGTATGAGAAAGAAAAATAGGGGGGAAGGGAGGCAAAAGAAAGAATCAGAATTGGGCAGAGAGAAATTATCTGTGGCCTACTCTTAACAAAGACCTCAGGGGTCTCCATGGGAGCTCCCAGTCTGGTATGATGCTCATTCACGGATGCCTCAAGTGGAGGTGAAAGAGCCAAGCTTTGTACTTTAGGATGATCAGTCAGAAGTTGGGTCCACTCTACTCATCCAAAGCCATTAGATAAGGGTCAGGGCTGATGGCTGTGTGTATGTACAGTCCTAGCAGTTAGGTCATAAACACTTCGGGGCCGAGGGAGACTTAGGTGGAACCTCACAGAGTCCCGTACAAGATCGTCTCAGAGTCCGAATCTTATCTAACAACATTCTGAGGATCCCAAGTCAAGATGCTCGTGTTGTTAGCTGTCTTGGAGTTTTCCAACCCTTAGTGACAGATCACAGCCCTGTCCTGCACCATCCTCGATTGTTATATTTGAGCCCACTGTTGTAGCCATTGTGTCAGTCCATCTCCTTGAACTTCTTCCACTTTTTTCCGATGTTCTACTTGGCCAAGGACAATGTTCTTTCCTATACTTTGAACATGTCATCAGGAGAGACCAGGTAAGGGGCAAGGGCAGTGAAGAAGAAGACCCTCGCTGAGATGGATTTGCACAGTGACTGCAATGAGGGGCTCAAGGAAACACTTGGGAAGATGGCGCAGGACTGGGCAGGATTGTGCTGTGTTGTACATCGGGTCACCCTGGTTGGAACAACTCGACAGTACCTAACAACTACCACAGTGTGGATTGTGTTCACGGAAGCCCCAGGAAATGGGGTGAAAGGTCAAAGTTCTTCTGAAGGCAGGCTATCTCCTGGATGGGGTGAAGGCAGCACAGAGGCTCTGAACTCCACAGAAGGTGGGATGAGGTGGCCAGCAATTTGAAGAGCAAAACTGGATTTGGCTTGACCACCAGTTCTGCCAGCCAATTCTGTCCCTTCATTTATTGTGTTGTGCCTGTTTTGTACATGGGGATGAGGAAAGGCTGATCTGTGGTGCCCTCTTTACCTGTCAATGGCAAGTTAGTGATTATTGTCTGGGGCTTAATTAACTGGAAGCCCTAGCTAAGGAGTGGTAACGAGCTGTACTGCTGACTATAAGGTCAACAGTTCAAGTGTTCTTTGGAGAGAGAGGAAGCCTTCTACTCCTATAAAGAGTTACAGTCTTGGAAACCATAGGATAGGGCAGTTCTACCCTGTCCTATAGGGTTGATATGAATTGGCATCAACTCGATGGCAATGTTTGTCTTTTTGGTTTTTTATGAGGACCCATTTTTTTTCAAAATGAGCAATGAATATCAGAGGTGGACAATCTGTAGCACAAAGATGCAAATCTGTAAACCTAGAGGTAATTGTCATTTAATTTATTTTTTTGACCACCAAATTCGGTTTTTGTAATTTAAAAAATATATATTGTAACACTTATCATCTCGTATGGCTGAAGATATCAGCACTTCCTAACTTGAGAGACTGCGAAACCAGAGAACTTCTACCCGTGTGGTCTTCACCTATAATATAATTAAGCTATTCAATCATCTTATTCTTCCTCCTAGTCTTTCTCTAAATGCAATGACTCTATCGCTGGTAGTTAGCTTAATAGCTCAATATTTCCCCAGGTAAATTGAAAACTACATTCCAGTCTACATCCTTTCTGCAAGAACTTCAACCTCAATCTCTAACCCAATACGTCATAAGCCTAAGAGGTGGTGTTGCTGGTCTTAGCTCCAGGGTCTTCTTCTCGAACTGACGAATGATGCCAAACGCTTCAGCAAATGTCTGTGGAACACGCCTTTCAAGAGAAGTGCGCATCTCCCCAAGTTAGGTGCTCGCTTTGACCAAGTCTCTTTCTGTTGCTGTTCCTCCTGATGCAGATACTTGTCACTTGTGAGACGTTTGAAAATATGAACACCCTCATCCCTTCTTTTCTTTATGTCAACTGCAGAGTCTCTAAGACCTACTAAGTCCTACTAAGTCCTACTATGGAAATGGCGTCGTCGCCCCTTTCCTGCTGTTCACATACTGTTCCAAGTCCCTGAGATAGAAACATTGCAACAATGGCCCAGATCTGACTTGCAAGCATCGTAGGGCCCCGTCTACACAAGTCCACAAGTCAGCAGGAATCATTGCTTACAGGCTCTCCGGCCATCACAGTCTGAGTACAGACCAGTTACGGGGCTACTGTGTTGGCACAATGAAATGCCACGACCTTCATTTTAGCATCCTTTTACTCTTATATTTGTGTCCAAATCAGTATTCACTTATTCACCACGAGCCTTTCTCCTGCTCCTCCTCCTCCTCCTTCTCAATCTCTTTATTCTCCATTTTTTTAGATATAAAATCTATGAGACTTTCTGTTCCCTTTAGCAGTCTATGGCATTTTTTTATCTCCTATATACATCCCAAGAGGTAGTCACCCTTTGAAAGTCTAGGAGCTATTTCTTTCTTTATAAAATCCAAGAGGCTTTCCTTTCCTTGTGAAATCTACGGATTCCTCATTGTGTGTGAATGCTGTATGCAGTGGCTGCATTGGTTGTCATGGACCTGCTGTGGGACACTTTCCACCCTCTGTGCCCAAGTCAGCCCTGCAATGTGAAAATTCAGCGGATGTTATTATCACCTGGCTGGATCTAATCGCCTCATCTAGATTCTTGCATTGAACCCATGCCTTGGTACCTTACATGAAACTGTCTCCCGGGAAGTAACATTGCCCATCAAGCTCAACTCAGAAATAGGATTACAGTAAGACGCTGTATTTTATCATGCCTCTGCACACCAACAGACCCCTGTCCCTTGAATGGATAGCAGGGCGTGTAGAAATGGCCCGGGGGGTGGGGGAGGGGGGTGGGCAGATTTACATGCTGAACTCGCTACAGCTTTAGAGGCATTTCTCAGAGAGTACCATATGTCTGGTTCCGTGCATCCCACTTGTTGTATTTGTAACTACAATCTGGACAATGATTCCAGGGATATCCCACTGAAGGAAACACTAGTCTGACTCTGTGGAGACACTTGGTGTTCAGCACCAGCTTTTTAATGGGGTTATGGTGCTGTCGCCAAAAAATTACTTGCCCATTGTGGACTTAGCTTACTTTATCTGTAAAGTCAGTAAGGGTAGGGCTAGTTATCGCCTACTAGGATGCATGTGTGCAGGATATACCCTGGATGTTTCTCTGTCTCTACAGGAAACAAGAGTTGCAATTCCTAAGCAGATTTTTAGCCTATTGGCAAAATCCTAAATGTCATGTAATTAGCTGTGAATTGAGTTATCATTGAGTTGTCTCCACATCATGGTGACCACTTGTACAACAAAATGAAATTGTGCCAGTCATTGTGCCATCTGTGCATCCATTGGTCTGATTGAGTCCACTGCTCACGCTGCACTTTGTGGCTTAGCAGGTTATGAGTTGGGAGGCTAACTGCAAGTTGGGCAGTTTGATCCCGCCAGCCACTCTGAGGGGAAAGATGGCTGTCTGTTCCAAGAGAGATTCACAGGCTTTGAAATGCACCCCCTCGGGGGGTGTGTGTGTGTGTCAAATGTGGCTTATAGAGTTGCTATAAATCAATCAACTAGATGGCAGCAAGCTTAGTTTTTTGGTCCAATCTAGAGGCTTCTTCTTCTAGCACTGTATTAGACAATGCTTAGTTGTGATCCATTGAGTTTTCATTGGCTTATTTTTGGAAGTAGATTTCTAGGCTTTATTACCCATTCTGCAAGCTCCACTGATTTCTGTCCACCATGGGTGAACCTGGTGGTGTTTGAAATGCCGGTTGTATTGCTTACCCCATTACAGTAATATGCAGGCTGTCCCAGTTTGACGAACTAACAGACAAGTGGTGGAGACGGAAACCTGCCAAATGGAAACACCCTTGATTTCTGATGACTCCTGTCTCTGTAGTTCCAATTCTTTACCTTCCCCTTCATCTTCTTCCCATATCTACATCCTCAGTCCCTTTCATCCTTCTGGTTCCACAAAAGACGCCGTCTTCTCCAATGACCCTGTCCAAAGGTGCTATGTGATGTGGATTGTCTTCTGTGAAATAAAATAGTTCTTGCTTTCCTTCCTAGAGAGTTCTGGTCACCTCACCAAGGCCCTACTTCCACCCTGGATCCCTACTTCTGTCCTGCTGCATCTCTTGGAATGTTCTGGAATGGTATCTTGTGGTCAGAGAGCAAGCTTCAAAACCATCTCAGCCCCATGTCCTTTTATGAACTAAATTGAAATCAGGAAGCAAAATTGTTCCCATCACAACTCAAATGTGTACTCAGGAGCACCTACGTGTTAGGTGATGTATTGGATATGAAGCCATAGGCAGACAAGATACTGAAGACCCTTACCCTCATGGAGTTGGTGGCCAACTGAGAGACCACCAACTCAGTGAGTAAGAACTCTCATCCCTGTGGATCTCTTAGCTCAGCCCTTTCTGTCTGTTTGACCCTGGTGTGAATGGATACCTGGGTTCAGAACCCTCTGCCTTGCTCCAAATTGGTTTTCCCTTGTCAGGTCATTTCTCTTTGCCTCCTTGAGGTTCCCAGTAGCTAGTTGGGTAGCATCCCCTTCTTGTGCTGATTCTGTTTAAGAGAATCTTCTATGAAGGTGGAGCAGGGTTGTAAGCTACATGGGAAATGTGTATTTCTCTGACACTCATACTCTCTGGAGAGCAAAGCTTACACCTTATTGACCTTAGCCAGAAGAGCAGTACAGGCTAGGTGTCTACAGAAACAAATCCAGTGACACTCTATATGTACAGGTAAAAGCTTTGGACCAAGAAGTAACTTCATATCAGTAAGATTCCCCAGCCCAGTCCAACTCAAGTCCGTAAGTCTGCTGCAAGCCAGGACGGTCTTCAGACTCACGTAGCTGCAGGCGGTTTACACAGAAAGGTGAAGGGTGATACAAGAAGATCATAGGCTGGTAGGTACAGAGTTTGCATGGATCTAAGGTCAGTGAAAACACGGTAGGGGATCGACACCTCTCAGCTGTCTATTGTCCAACCCACATAAGGCCACTGCTGGAGGCAAGCAGAGCCCTAGCAAGCAGGCAGGTGAAGTGACAGAGAGGGAAAGAAAATTTCCCAACTTTGTACTTATAAAATAGCCGTGCCTCCCAGGAGGCATCATCAGGCTGTCACCTGATTGAAAGGTTGGACTCCACCCCTCCATAATGCCAGTTGACATGAAAATCATCCAGCTAACACAAGTACGTATGTTACCTTGAGAAACTCGACAGATGAAGACAGATATCTCTTGACATTCCTAATACTTGTTTACCTGTCTGTCAGTTTGTTGAACTAGGCGGGCTAACATGTTGCTTTGATGCTGGAAACTGCCATTGTATTTAAAATATCACCAGGGTGACTAGAGATAAACAGCGCTCAGCTGTCAGAGATTCCAGACCGAGGCCAACTAGAACTAGGAAGAAAGGACTACTGATCTACTTCCAAAATTCAGCCAATGGAAATGCCCTGGATATCAACAGAGGCACTGAAACCATACAGTGTCTGCCCCGATGGATGTGAGATGCCAATGAATGTGAAGGTGGCACAAGACACCATTGTTCAGTTGTACATGGGATCTCCACGAGGCCTTGCTGACTCCAAAGCAACGGACAACAACGACAAAGCAGAAAGTATGTCCAGAAGATGCTAGGCAGACCACCTAGGTAGCTGCTGTGGAGCATCAGGTGATGCCCCAGTTCGGTCCCTTCTTTTCTCATATTTAGGGTCTTGGAAAATATCAGTGCATGAGGCTAGCTGGAAAAATAGTAATGATCTGGTTGAACCTGTTGTTGCGGTTAGATTGTATGTCAACTGGTCGCTGGATAAAAGTGTAACCTGTCCATCAGCTCACAGCTGGATTCCTCCTAGGGGGTGGCCTCTGTAAGAGAGACACGGGCATGTCTCTCTCTTGACCTTGGCTTCCTCTTGGCGTGGATTCGGTGTCTCTCTTCAGGTGTGGCCTCCTGTGGGCTGCTGACCCTGGGAGCTGTTGGCGCCCTGCCATGTGACCACCAACTTTGGATCAATGCAAATCTGCACCCCTGGCCCATGATTTCCCTGATTCCGGCTCCTGCTTCACTGGCCTACGTCACAGCTCTCGTAGTCTGAGAAGGCTGCAAATCAGTACGGCATCCATGGAACTGAGGTGGGCTGGGCTGAGCCACTTCTTGCTCTAAAATTATTCCTAATATAAAGTCCTTTCTTATACTGGTTTTGTTTCTCTAGACGACAACCCAGCCTAACCCACCTGTTCACTTTATGATTGAGATATCTTTTCCCTGGGACCTGAAGCAACCTGCCCAAACCCACCGATGCTGACAGGGAGAAGGTGCAGGCACAGTCCTGAGTCGTGGTCCTCAGTGCCCCTGTCAATGGCCTTGGATTCCTCAATACGCATCTTCTAATTAAGCCTTTTTGTGTGTGTGCTTCTAGAATAACTGTTTTTTGCCTCCCCTCCCTTTTTAATCTTCTTGAGGTAAGAAGCACAGAGAAACAAAACAAAACAAAAAAGATACGCTAATTTAGAAAACAAGTAAGTAATCCTCAATCCTTTATGTCCGGATTTCAAAAAACTCATAAAACCTTTCTTTTTTTGTGTAAATTCTAATTCAGTCCAAAGTAATAAAAGAGTTAAAAAAAAAAGAAGCCTTACATTTCAACTTTTCAAATGTATCCTCTTTTCTTTTCTCTGCTGAGGCTGTCAAGGGATGTAGCTTCTAATAGCCCATCAATGTATGGAATGAGCAAATACAATGATGGCAGTGAATCTGCCTTTTTATAGGTCCATGGGTGTGCTCTGAGTGGAATTTAATTTATAGACGGTCATGCCTGAAAGCTTTAGGGTGCCTAATAGAAAGTGCATGGGGGGGGGGGGAAGCAATATGCGTATTTTAAAAAAGAAACCCTCAAAAATGAAGATTCTTTTTGTGCTGCATTAATATACACCCAATAGAAAACTCAATGTTCTGTGGTATAAAATACCTTCTTCTGTGGTCCCTGTGAGCTCTGGGGAGGGTTGTTGTGCTTACAGCATAGAGTTTCCAGGACAACTTCCCCCGCTTCCCTCTCCCCCAGTGAATAACCTTTCTCTATCTCCGGGTCCAATAGCTTTTGACTCCAGAAAGTCTGAAGAAAGGAAGGGAAATCAAGGCAGAGAAGGGAAATGAGACAGGAAAGAGAAGGCATGTCCTGTCATTTCCCTGCTACTGGACGCAACTTCCACTTTGTCCCTTCTGGGAACACAGTGCACCATCTGAAGGCATCTCTGCTTCCAACCATACTTTCTCCAACCCATCCGCCATGTGGCAACCAGGGTCCTCACTTGAAAAGTGAGGGTGCCCACTGTCTAGAGTTGGAGTGTACCTCCCGACCAGGGCATCCAGGTAGGCCTTTTGTGGTCTGGTCCCTGACATTCTCTTCACTGCTGTCTTCCTGAAGCGCCACTTAGCCTTCGGTTGGCAGCCTTCATAAACAACCGGCCCTTCCCGGAAGGGCCTCGCCTCTCGGCCAGCACAAGTGGCATCTCCCGTTTCTTTCAACGTTCCCAATGGAAAGGTCCGTTGATCAATACTTAATGCAAGCTCTCTTGTTCCATACACATCTGACTTAATCCTCATGGCAACTGGGTGTTGAGAGAGTTTAAGGAACCTGCCCACATCTTTCAGCAAATATAAGACACCTTTACTCATTTTTATTCTCTCTCTCCGTTCATAATTTTATGAATGGTTCATTCCTTCAGAAGTAGATAGCCAATCCGTTCCTCATCATTTCTTCTTCATCTGGAAGCCCTGCTGAAACCTGTTCCTCTCGGGCGACCCTGCTGGTATTTGAAATCCAGTGACATAGTTCCAGCATTACATCAACACACTGCCACCATAGTATGACCACCAGCCAGACTAGCGATTCTGTTGTTCACGGGGCCCCGATTAGTCAGAGCCCACTTGTTGGCAAAAGCCACTTCTATAGGAATAACTTAGCCAAGAGCTCTACCCACAGGCGGGGCTCGACCTAGCTTGACTTGAAGTGACAGATTGGAGCTTAAGTACAAGTCTGTCCATCATCATGGTACCAAGGAAGGAATGGGAACTTCAAAAAACAGTCTCTACAAAGAAGGGTAATGGGCAAATTGACTTGCCAAAAGGACCACCATTGGAATTGTGACATTTCACTGGTGGAGTCTTGCCTTATACGCAGGAGACTCAGATTCAGTTTCTAGCTTGTGTGCCTCATGTACAGCACCACCTCTGTGGATGCTTGGATGTCGCTGCGATGTGGAAAGCTTATCAGCAGAGTATCCAGACGAAGGCGGAAGAAAGAAAGACCTGCTGATCCACTTGTGAAAATCAGTCAGTGAAAACCTTATACTGGCTTTCCCCAGAACAGGGCGGAACTAGGAGGCACTGAATTCTGCTACAAGTGGGGTTAGTGTAACCCGGGGAAATTCGATGACAGCTAGCAGCAACAGGCAGCAACAAGCATAGTTGGCGTATCGACCACTTTCCTCAGTTGTTGCTAGAGGGAATGGCAGCCTTTTTCCTACTTGGTGGTTCTTGCTGTTAGCTGTCATAAAGTCTGTCCCTGACTCAGAGCAGTCCCCTGCACATTGTGATCTACTTCCCAAAACAAACATTCCCGCTCTAGAGATGGCATAATAGTGACTGTAGAAGAATGGACGCATTTGAATTGTGATGCTGGAGAAGAATACTGAAAATACCATGGACTTCTAAGTGGACAAATAGATCTGTGTTGGAAGAAGTAAGACCAAAGTGCTCCTTAGAGGCAAAGATGGCAAAACTCTGTCTTACATACTTTGGACATATTGTCAGGAGAATCAGACCCTGGAGAAGGTCATTATGTTTGATAAAGGAGTGGGGCCGTATAAAAGAGGGAAGCCCTCAAGGAGATGGATTGACACAGTGACCGCATCGATGGGCTCCGGCCCAGGACCAGTTGTGGGGATGGCACAGGACCGTGCAGGGGTTTGTTTGGCTGTGCATGGGGTTACCATGGGTCAAGGTCCTTTTCAGGGCGCCAGGCAGCAACAGCATCTTCAGAGATGAGGAAAGGAGGCAGCGTGCACGGTCTGTGTGCATGGTCTGTGTGCACAGCATTGCAAGCAGCCTCTATGGGACTCACCACCCAGTTTGTGCTACTCAAAGATCATTGCTTTTCACAGCATCATTCTGGCTGCCATTGCAACGGAGAGTAGCCAGGATCCCAGCTGAATCTCAGGGCTTAGATGCTTTCTTTTGTACACCGTTTCTATCCCATCTTGATGAGCTCTGAGCCACAACAGAACTGTTTTATCACATTGCCTGGTTGCATTGGCTTTAAAGCACTTACCAGAGCTAATCAAACCCAGAAAGTCAGGGTTGGAGTTAAACATCACAATGCAGTCTCACATCTGTGCTTCCCAAGGACTCTCTCTCTCTAAGAATATCCATTCGTTTTGAGGTGTTCAGGTTTTGCTATGTTTTGAGAACATTGTGAGAATGAAGTGAGATCATGCAAGCAAAATGCTCAGAGCAGTTCTTGGAAATGCGCAATAAATATTTTTTTTTTGTTAGGTGCTATTGAGTTGATTCTGATTCAGAGTGACCCTGTGCATGACAAAATGAAACACTGCCAATTCTGTGCTCCCTTGACTACCCTGGCTATGCTTGAGCCCGTGGTTGCAGCCACTGTGCCACAAGTACCAGAACTGGGGATATTTATCAAGTCTCGCTGAACAATAACCACCCCCCCACTTTTGTGCACAATATGAGAAAGGTGTTATTCTTGGAACTTGTGCACAATATGAGACGTGTGTGGTTCTTGGAACTTGTACACAATATGAGACGTGTGTGGTTCTTGGAACTTGTGCACAATATGAGACGTGTGTGGTTCTTGGAACTTGTGCACAATATGAGACGTGTGTTGTTCTTGGAACATTGGCTCTGTCGGTGAGAAAACGGAAGCTAGCTAGCTATCACTGAGGAATAAAGAGGAAGGAACCCTGGGTCTTAGGAAACAGAACCAGGCAATAACAACACACAGGAAGAGTCAATGGAGTGAACGGCATGTTAGAAGATCGAACGAACTTGCTCTGGAAGAAAAGGTTGAGCAAGATGACGGGGACTAGCACTACTCAGCGGGGTGTGAATATTCCACAGGGTGACCGGGTGCTTGCTCTGTGGGGAGAGCATTTAAAGACTGGCTGGGGCAGTAGCCATAAGGCAAGAGCATGGGTAAGTAGTTGAATTCAGGCCAAGAGATCAGTGTGGCTGAATACAAGGATTGTGATACGAAGACTGAGTGTGACGAAGGTCTGAGAGTGCCTAGAAGTTTAAAGAACAAACACAAGAAAACAGTCCCATAGCTGTTCAGTTGATTTTGATGCATAGCGACCCTAAAGGTCAGAGTAGAACCACCACATTGGGTCTCCAAGGTTGTCATCCAGATGGGGGCGGCCTGTCTTGCCTTTCTCCTCTGGCATGGCTGGCAGGTTGGAACCTAGGCCTTGGGGTTGGTAGATTACATCCTTGTGGACCCATAGCGGTTTTTACACCGAAGAGCAAAATGATCTTGCTTAGGCTCTCCAGAGATCACTCTAGCTTTTGTATGGAGACCACCAGATCAATTATCAGAGAACAAGATGTTAAAGCAACTCAGGCTGGAGAGGATGCCGCTGGGCCAGGGTGGGAGCTCGGGATGCGTTATCACAGGCACAATAGCTGCGGCAGCACAATCCTCCTCCTCTTCTCTCAACCTCACCCCCGGAATTCTGTCTGTTCCCTTGGAAACCATTAGGCAAAGAAAAAAGCAAGTTTCCCAACATTGCATATTTTCCCCTGTTCTGCCTTGCATTGTTTAACTACTTGGCTGCGTGTCTGATGGCCTTCAGGTGATGGCTCATCTGGAGCACCTGTAGTGGTGGTGGTGGTGGTTAGGCTTCTACCTGACGCAGAGAGCAAGGGGGGAGGGTCTAGTGCCCCAGATCACCTAGGCCAGCAGTTCTCAACCTTCCTAATGCTGTGACCCTTTAATGCAGTTCCTCATGTTGTGGTGACACGCCCCCCCCCCCAACTGTAAAATTATTTTTGTTGCTACTTCATCACTGTCATTTTGCTACTGTGATGCATCAGACTGCCCCTGTGAAAGGGTCGTTCGACCCCAAAAGGGTGGTAACCCACAGTTGAAAACTGCTGACCTAGGCAGTCCATGCATGGGGACTGCCCTGCTGGCCGCCTGAGAAGAAGAATGCCACACTAATAGCCTTTGTTCAGTCCCTAACTCACCTGCTGCCTGCCCTCCTCAGAGCTCACCTTCTGCAGCTCCCTGGAAAACTCCATACTAACTATCAAGCTTCTTCCCTCTCCAACTCCAATGAATTTCGTGAATACACGTTTCCGCAATAGATAGCTGTGTGATATACCTACAAGAGGTCTGGTGGTGGAGATGGTCAAAATGGCTGGGGCAGCGATATTTATTAATCCTTTCATGGCCTGTGGGATATATATCACCCACCAACATTTTCAGCCTCTTAGGTCTCTTGGGAAACTGATATCCCAGTTTCAGTAATTATTACTCCCTGACAGAAAAACTACTTAACAGTGAAGAATGATGAAAACCAAAGATAAAGGGAAATCCTTTGGCCAGAGGGCTAATGAGCCATGTGAACCCTAGCTAGAAGGACCCTCGGAAATGAAGAACTAGATGGTGCCCGACTACCACTGCTGATCACATTGGAAGGTTCTGGAGAGAGGGGGGATGATGTGGAACAACACTCAAAATCGTGAAAAAAGACTATGCTGCCTGGTCTGAAAGAGACTGACAACTCCTTGAAATTATGGCTCTTAGACGCCCTTCAATTCAGGAACTGAACTCACACAGTTCAAATGTCAGCCAAATAATGATCACAAAAGCTGGTCACACTGAGTACCTCCCGACTCCTATAGACTCTATAGGACAGGGTAGAACTGGCCCGGCGGGTCTGCAAGACTGTAACTCCTTACAGGAGGAGAACATCTCCTCTTTCTGGCTCAGAGCTGCTGGTGGGTTTGAACTTCTGACCTTGCAGATAGGGGTCTACTATGTTAGCAGGACTCCTAGCCAAGCAATAGACATACTTCTAAGGTGAATAGTAACACCAGGCTCTGAGGACAATCAACCAAATGAGATCCAAAGGGCAGCATTTACCCTGGGCGGAAGCTCTGCAGGCAGGAAGGGAGAGGAGAGAAGGATGGTAGACAGGGAGGAAGTGCCGTGTTCTTCACAGAGCCCAGCTTCGTGGATTGTTTGCTCAGCAAACACACTGAGTAAGTCCTTGTGTGAAACCATGTAGTATGCCCTATATCTGTGTGGATTAGTTTTTAAATTTTTTTATTAAAACATATAAATGAATATATGCTTACATATGTTTCCATAAAAGAAGGTAAAATGATACATTGTCACCATGCTTTATTTTTGCTTTATAATCAGTGAATGTCTTAGACTTTGTCCTAGCCCTACCAGTTTTAGGTTCTACACTGCAGAGCCCTGGTGGAGCAGTGAGCTATGCACTGGGTTGCTAACCACAAGGTTGGTAGTTCAAAACCATCAGCTGCTCCCTGAGAGGGTTTTTACACTCTTTAAGAGTTCATCTAGGAAACCCAAGGGAGAAGTTCTCCTCTGACCTCTGGGGTCACTAGGAGGCATAATTGACTTGATGGTGGTGAGTTTTTGCTGTGTTCTACCCCACCACGTTACTCCTTTCGATTTATTCCAGATTAGTCTTTACGTAGCCTTATCTGCTACCCAAAGTTTGGTGGGTAGCATCTGCCAGAAGAGGCCTTGGAAGACAAGTCTGATGATACACTTCCAAAGCCTCGGTCACTGAACTCTCTGGAGCACCTTTCTAGGTCACCGTGAGTTAGAGGGGACTGCCTGGCTACAGGGTTTAGTGTTTCTGCAGGTAGGCGAACCCCCTGGACCGAGTGGCATCATTCATCCTAGTCAGTCCAGTGGTCTCTGAAGCAATTGCCAGAGCCTCTTCACACTGAATTAGAGTTAAGCGTGGTAATCACCTGTCAGGAAGATCAAGCACTCTGGTATCGGGAGCTTGGTGTTTTTAAAGCCATCTGACGCTTGAACGGGTGCCAGCGACCCAGGAGCAGACATTCAATGGGAGACAGATGGCATCTTTGGGACCTGGTCTCCGTAATAATGAGGTGGTCAATACCTCGTTGGCAATAAAACTAAACCTTATGAGCTACCATCTCTTTCCGAACGCCTCGGTCACTGTCTGTGGCGATGACCTCCTTCATTGGTGATCAGCATTCGCTTCCTTTCTGCAGGAGACACAGGCTGGGGGAGTCACGGGAAAAGAAGGAGGGGCAAGAGGAAGGAAATGAAAGGGAGAAGGGAAGCGACTTCCAGAAGCACAAAGAGTTTGGAAGAGGAATTCTTTATGTGATTCTCAACAAAACATAAAGAAAGGGGTGTCCAATAGCACAGTGTGCTTCGTGCCTCTCGTATGGAATCTCTGCGAATCCTTTCAGCACCCAGAAGCTGGCCTCCTGACGCCCAATTTGTAGGTGGGGAGGAGGAGGCAAGGTGAGCAGAACCAAGCGGCAGCTGTGGGTCCGACTTCATTCAGCTCAAAGCCTGGGATTCTTTGCATCGTGCGCAGTCTCCATCTCCCTTTGTTTTCATTGGTCTTGTGTCCATTTTCCTTTTAATTGTGATGAGGGTGAACGTTTAGAGAACAAGTTGATTTTTCAGTGCAACAGTACATACCAATGGTTCTGTGTGACACTGCTTGCAATCCACATCATGTGTCAACACCCTTCCCATGCTCTCCCTGCTGATATTCTGAGTCCATTGCTCCCTCTGTCCTCTCCGTGTCTGCCTTCCGAACTTTATCACTGGCAAATGCTACCCTTTTGATCTCATAGGGTTGATTGTCCTATTGGCAATCCTCCTGCATGTTTTTCTTTACGTATAGGTCTATGGTTTGGCTGACGTTTCAATCATGGGGGATGTTTTAGTTCCACGCTGGAAGAGCGTGCAAGGGCCACAGTCTCAGGGCTTCTATCAGTCTCCATCAGACCAATAAACAGTTTCCCCCCCAATAGTTTAAGTTTTGTTCCACATTTTTTGTCCACGCTCTCCAGAAGTCAGATGTGTTCTTTTTAACGTTCTCAGCAGGGTTAAATGGGCATCGCTTAGTTCTTCATGTAAAATAGACAGGCTCATGTCACCACATTGAAGCAGAGCTGTCCTAAAAACCCTATTCCTTGAGGGCCTCCTCCCCACCCCCCACTCTGACCAGCCTCTGCTTGGCCAGAGGTCATCGTTTGGACATCACAATGGAATGTGAGCTTGTTAGTGCCCTTAGGACAATTCTTGATTAAATGACCCCTCTCTCCTGATCAAGAGAAACCCTAAGTCAGTCTTTCTTCCAGGGGCTGGAGTGCTCTTCCTCCACCCCCACCCACCCCACCCCACTGCCAGCGGGCCAAGCTCGAGAGGAAATCCAGTAAGGGGATCATAAAATAAGGAGCCTGAAACTGTACCTAAATATACTTTTGTTTTACTTCTGTCAATACAGCTTACTTAATGATATATGGATTTTTAACTTGCTCTTTCTTCTGCTTTCTGTATTCTGCCCTCCCTGGATGATATAAACAGGCTTGGCCAGGGAAGACGGGCACTGCAATGTGGTGGACAGGTCCATTGAACATCCCCCTTGCAGTTAGCTTGATAAACATTAAGGACTTCACGTAATTCTATTTGGACATTGTAGGGGTCTCCTTTTACTCCAACCCTCGACACGTGGAGGCTGGAATTTACCTGATCCATTAGTCCTGTTGTGCCTACATATATTATGAATTTTCCTGGCTACTGTCCACAATAAAGGGGCTGCCTTTATATAACAGAGATACATTATCTCATAGTTCAAAAGACTAGGAGGCTGAAGTGAGGGCATCGGCATGGCACAGTCTCTCTGCTGTAGAGGAAAATATTCCCTTGTTTCTTCGAGCTTCTGAAAGCCGCCAATGTTGGGGGCATTCCTTGGTTTGGACTGCATCTCTACATGACCGTCTTTCCTCTGTCATCATTCCTCATCCTTTATAAGGACCCTGCTGTGATTGGATTTGTATGCGATCCAATCAAAGGGTGTGTTGGAACAGTGGTATGGGTTAAGAGTAGTGAACCCTCTTGGATTAGAAAAATTAATTTAAAAAATTTACACATTTAAAAAATGGCTCTGTAGGTTAGTGCTGGGCTGCTCACCACTTGGTTGGCAGTTCAGATGTGCCCTTTGGGAGAGAGATGACTGTGCCTGCTTCCATCGTGATCGACCATTTAGACACCCCCTGAGAGGTCCCTCTGAGTAGCAGTCAACTTGATGATGATGTGCTCAGGGTGCCAGGAACATGAACCAAGAACAGATGCAACCAGAATGCTCCTTAGAGGTGGAAATGGCAACACTTAAACCCAATGGCTTTGGACGCATTGTTAGGAAAGATCAATCAAGGGAGAAGGACACCCTTATGGATGAAATAGCGGGTGAGTGAAAACAAGAGGGGCCTGCAATTGGATTGGTACAATAGCCACAGCGCTAGACTAAACCAAAGCAATGACGATGGTGCAGAGCTGGGCAGCATCTTGGTCGGTTGTATGTAACATTGGTATGAGTGGAAGTCTACTTGGTGGAAACTGACAACATGACTGACTTATGACTACACCTTAATCTATTCATATTGCCTTCAAAAACCCTATTTCCAAAGGTGACTTTGTTCCTAGTTGCCAGTGATTAAAGCTGCTACATATATTTGGATACATGAAACAAGAGGAGATTACATGGGTTTCAGCCTCGAAGGTCGCAGCAACTTAGCCTGAAAGTACAGGCAGGACCCAGTGATGGGATGCTTGGTAAGACTCTCCCATGTGAGTCTTTTCCCTTCTGTTTTCACTGCTCCATAAAAGCCATTCCCGTGTCCATGATAGTCTGTGGCTCATAGATTTTCAACTGCTCAGCATCCCATCAGCTTGTCTGGCTCCACACTTGGTCCACCGCCACCCACACTTCTTTCTCCACCCGGTTCTGTCTCATTGAGTTCAGCCCCTGTCTTTGTCTCTGTCGATTGTGCCTTTTTGTGCCCTCGGCCTGCTTTCTGCTTACCTTTTTCATAACCTTCACTGCGTTGTCTACCACTTGTATGGCAATTTGATGTACTACAGTGGCTTGCCTGTTACTATGATGTTGGAAACTGTGCCACAAGGATTTCAAATGCCAGTAGCATTGTGAGGAAGAGAAAGGTCTGGTGATGTATGTCTGAAAATTAGCCAAAGAAAACATTAGGAAGCACAGCAGAATATTGTCTCATATAGTGCTGGAAGAAAAGTTCCTTACGGTGGAAGGCATTACACAGTCGCAACAAGGCATTCACATTGACCAATGGTCACGACAGTGGTACATGCTGCTCTGTTAAGCATAAATTCAGCATGACTTGAAGCTGACTGGGTGGCAACAAAAAGCAGCAACCATATTGCAGGATATACTAACTTGCTTGCCTTACTTCTTCTTCAGACATAATTTCACATCTCATTTGAAAGGATAGAATAAATTACCTCTAAATACAGGGAGATTCTTGAAGTGGGGACTATATGTTGTCTGGGTTTTAATTTCTAGTCCCAAGCATAATTTCTGGCAAATAATTGTTACTTATGAGACGTATGAAATCAGGATTGACCACACGTGTCTGCTAGGATATCTTCCAGCTTGGTCAAGTAGAAAGTCAAGGGAAAAAAGGAGACCCTGGATGTGATGGACTGATACAGTGGCTACAACGATGGATTCAAACCCAGCACTTGGGAGGATGGTGCAGGTCTAGGCTGTGTTTCATTCTGTTGTACATAGGGTTGCTATGAGTCAGAGCCAACTCAACACCACCTAATAACAACAACAACAACAACAAAAGGATTGCCGTTCTTGGATTGTGCAAATGGCTTACGCATTCAACTGCTAAATGGAAGGTCAGAAGTTCAAATCCACTCAGAGGGGCTCAGAAGAAAGGTCTGGTAATGTACTTCTGAAAACTCAGATGCTGAAAACCCTATGGAGCAGAGCTCTGCTCTGAAACACACAAGCTGGAGTGGACTTGATAGCAAGGGTTACTGGAAAATAAATCTCAAACCAATCTGAGAAAACCCATTGCCATTGAGACCTTTCCATCAGGGCCCTTGTGGAGCTCCTCGGGCCAAGGACCAACTGTTCGGATGCATAGAGTTGCTTCTGGAAATGTGACACAGGCCCGAGTCCAATCCTAATCAGTTAAGACCTATACACACCAGCCATGGGAATCATTAAGCCTTAAATCAATTCTCTCTTGAGATTCCCTAAGCTGGCACCAGAGTTACTGTTAGTCCACCTTCCCTGGGAAATCGTTAAGGACAAAGTGTCAAGAGAAGGGTGAACAGGTATTGGAAAAATAGGGACAATTCACTAGTCACATAGAATCTGAAACTCACAGCTTCTGAGTAAGTCTCTTTTCTTTTACATGTTATCATGCTTTGGGTGAAAATTTATAGAGCAAACATTTAACAACCTCTCCACATTTTGTTCCTTGTCGTTGGCCCGAGCTCCCTCCGCGCAACACCACCCACTCTGCCCAGTTCATCTCCAGTGCCTGTCCTGCCTGCCTTCTGAACTTTGTCTGTGGCCAGGTGCTGACTTTCGGTCCCCTAGGGGTAACTGTCCTGAGGAGCCCATTCCTCCTGGGTGTTATTGTTCACTGTACAGGCCCGTCTGTCGTTGGGCTGAAAGGTGATCTCTGGGAGTGGGTTCAGTTGCCGGTTGCGGGGTACGTTTCAGTGAATGCTCTTTGGGTGCAGCACACAATTTCCGAACCGCAGCCTATTGTCCCATAATTAGACTCCAGTGCCCCACAGGTAAGCGATGAACAATTCTAAGGGTAATTGAACACTCCACCAATTTCAACAGTGGATCGACACTGAGCCATTCAGCCCAGGCACTTCTGTGATTGCGATGCTGAGAAAATGCACACGGTTAAATGCTCCTCAAATCACTCCTTTCGTCTGGGCAAAGCAGGATGTGGAATTTGCAGTCTAGGCTATTAAAGCAAGTGATTTGGGAACAATGGCTGCCTAGAGATGGGGAGGGGGACGTTTTTGTTTGGAAAATCGAGCTCTGAAGGTCTAGGCATCAGAGATTTCAAGGAGTAGAAAACACTGCAGATTTCTTTGAGCTCTAAGCCTTTACGTGTTGAATGCCACAGATGAGAGGCAGTTCATGGAAAACTTCCACTAGCTGTGACTTCTAGTTTCCCATGAGCTTCTTTGGAACTTCCTTCTAGATCGCCAGCAGGGTACCGAGCTAGGTATCTGGGTGGATAACAGTCTGATTGTCGTTTCACAGTGTGGTGACCCAGCTTAAAAGGTGGGATGCTGGATGACAAACGCAAAAACAAAGGCCAAACTAGTGGCCAATGAGATATATCACACTTATGTTTGAGTCCATGTGTCATAGGAGACTTGGACTCCCTGTGATTTTCTTCTTTTAAAATTAGTTTGCTTATTTTTAAGAGTTTTACTGACATGCAATTCACAGATCCTACATTTTCAATAGTTCAAGCAAATTCATAAGAGTTGTGAAATCACCACCAGAATACATTCTAGGACATTTCTTCTTACTTGTGCTCTTTATTGGCTCCTTCTGCCATGTCCTTTAGAATCTATTAATCCAGCTGTTTTCCCTAAGGTTAACTAATCTGGGCTTCATACAAAGAAAAAACCCAAAGAGTCATGACTAAATATGAACAAATAGCTCAACATCCATGACAGAATGAAACAGAAAAAAAAGGAACTTCAATAAAAACACAGAGCAGAAAATATTAAAAACTGGATAAATTATACATTGGATCAAAAGGGAGATCATGACAAGGTGTCCCATTTTGCCAAAAGTACAGCTACAGTAATCTACCCTACAATGCACTCTGTCTGATAACCGGGCCTTTTGCCTGTGGTCCATAGTCAGAAGGGAGTCACCGGAGGCTTAATCCTCATGGGGGGCATTGTGAATGACTTTGGGGTTTCACTGCCATTCACAGCCTTCTGCAAACCAGATGTTCTGATGGTAAGCAGTAAGCAATAATACCATTCCCTTCTCCAGGTTATGATTTTATTATTTGCAATTCTTGGATCACACAGGTTGGTGTGCTCCTTCCTTGAGATGTAGCCAATGTCTCTGTCTCCTTGTTGTAAGACAGCTCTTTAAGGCTGTGCACGCTATTCTTTCTGGTAGCCAGACACCATCGACATTTTTCACCACACTCGTCTATAGCACCCATAGCTTCAGTAGTCACTTCCTGGTGGTAGCTATTGAACAGAGCCATGCTGTAAGAAGGCATTGTTCTTAAATTAGGGATACGAGGAGATGCGAGCTCAAAATCTACTCAGATAGCATATATTCATATAGCTATGCTTTATAAATGTCCGTAGTTCACAAAAATGCATTGTTATTATTTTGTTGAAGGATATTATAAATTATCTCCATGGGGCATATGGTAGTTCTACTGCTATTACCATTAATTTAGCCAATAGTATAGAATTGAAAACACTGCCAAGAAAAAGAAAGTGTACATGCATAGGACAGCTGTTTAGATCAATATATTCATGTGCTTCTGAGCTAGATGGCTGCTTGTTTATCTTCAAGCCTTTAAAGCCCCAGATGCTATATCTTTTTGATAGCTGGGCACCATTTGCTTATGTACCCGCTTTGTCTTCAGCAATTGTGTCCGGAAGGTGAACATTTCAGAATGCTGGAATATTAGAAGAAAGTGTTCTTGTGTTGAGGGAGTACTGGAATAGAGGTCCAATGTCCATCTGCTTCCTTAAAACTAAAGCTATAAATGTATGTCCATAGATTTATTTCCCCATCATCATATGTATTTACATATGTACATGCCTGCATTAAGATCTCTATAGATACCCTTTGCCTCCTAGCTCTTTTTATTTATTTATTTATTTACTTATCTATTTATTTATTTATTTATTTTGCCTCCTAGCTCTTTACTCTATTTCCTTTTACTTTCCTCTTGTCCCACTATCATATTCAGCCTTCATTTGGGTTTCCATAATTCTTCTAGGTTACATTACCCTTGATCAAGCCCTACCTGACCTTCTATATCCAAGCAACAGAGCCCACATGAAAGAAGCACACCAGCCTGTGTGATCACGAGGTGTAGCTGGGATCAGGTATCAGGCATCAAAGACGCAGAACAAAAAAATCCTAATGTGACTGAGGGAGGAGGAGTGCAGAGTGGAAGCCAAAAGCTAATCTGTAGGCAATTGGACATCTCCTTACAGAAGGGTCATGGGGAGAAGACAGACCAGACAGGGTGCAGTATAGCACTGATGAAACATACAGCTTTCCTCTGGTTCTTTAATGCTTCTTCCTCCCTGCTACCATCACCCTAATTCTACCTTACAAATCCAGCTAGGCCAGAGCATGTACATGGGTACAGATAAGAGCTGGAAACATAAGGGAAAGAGGACAGATAAACTCCTCAGGACCAATATTGAGAGTAACCATACCAGGAGGGGAAGGGGAAGGTGGAGGGAGGAAGGGGGAACTGATCACAATGACCTACCTATAACCCCCTCCCAGGGGGATGGACAACAGACAAGGGGCTAAAGGAAGACATTGGACAGAGCAAGACATGAAAAAAATAATAATTTATAAATTATCAAGGGTTCATGAGGGAGGGGGGAGGGAAGGAGAAAATGAGGAGCTGATACCAAGGGCTCAAGTAGAAAGAAAATGCTTTCAAAACAATGATGGCAACATATGTGCAAATGTGCTTGACACATGGATGTATGGATTGTGATAAGAGTTGTACGAGCCCCCGATAAAATGATTCATTATTAAACAAAACAAAATAAAATATCCATGTGGTCTTCAAGGACTAATTTTTTTTCAGAAGTGATTGTCACGCCTTTATTCTGAGGTGCCTAGTGGATGTGAACCTTTTGGTTAATATCAAGTGTGTACAACCACCAAGTGTGTACAACCAGAGATTCCTGTGACAAACTTGGGTCTCCTGTTTCTAAGAGCACATGATGTTCAGACTGTATTCTGCAACTTTATTCCCCGCTGACACCTTGCTTTATTCTTAGTGCATCTAGGGTTGAGGAAGATGTTCCATTCCTTAAAGAGTTTAAAGAGTTAACCCAAGTGGAGTATATATGCATACCTACAAATGATCGCGACTGATTGTGATACAGTGATGAAGACGGATTCAAGGACTGAAGTTCTCAGCACAAAAATAAAACAAACCAACAAACCAAACTCAGTGGGATTGAGTTCATGCTGACTCCTAGTGGCCCTATAGGTTGGGGTAGAACTGCCACTGTGGATTTCAGAGACACAAACAGGTGGGGTTGAATTCGTGTGGGGCAGAGGGGCACTGTAGTCCACAGCATAGGTGCGCTCTATTACCCTGGTGAGAGCATTCCCAATAGTGATCTTGATGAAGGGTAGGGTATGTAACCAATGAATGTAGCTGCTGTAGTAAGTTCTATGCTTGTTGAAAGTTAAGTTCTCGGTATATTTTCAATGGTGACAAAAGAGAAGGAGTTGGTGTTAACATTACTTATGTATTATCCACCACCTTGTGGAATTTGATTACTTCATTTGGAGGTGTGGGGTCATAGTTTAATGGGATATCCCAGTTAATTAGGCTATTAACATGATTCGTGCCTCATTCTACCTCCTAGATCACCGTGTAGTGTTTGGTGTCTTAAAAGTTCTAAGGCAGCTGCCCAAGTCACAGCAATTGGCTTCTATTTTCCTGGAGCAACTGAGGAAGAAGAATAGTCAAGAAGAAGAAATGGAATATGGGACTAATTTTTCTCTATTAACAAACTCCGCCTTTGCCATGAGACAGGAACTAGGTGGTGCCCAGTTACCATGACGTATGTTTTTCTCAAGTCCTACTCATCGTAGAGGCATGACTGAGTGATGTTTATTTTGCAAATCATGCCTCAATAAAATTATTAAAATATTTACATGCTGTATACAGCTCTCATTCTAAGAGTGGGTTGGAAGGCATCACACAATAGCCATTGGTTCCCATCTTGACTTCTTGAATTAGCTTCTTGAATTAGCTTCTATGGCTTTTGATATAAATACCTGGGTTCGAGTAGATTAATGGAGCATTAGCTCCAAGATTCCAACGGAGTGAAAAATCAGAAAAATAGTTCTTACTTACAGAATTCTTAATACAGATAATAACGTGGAAAGTGATAAGACACTACTTCAAGCAACTGGGAATAGAAATTCTATACAATTCAACACTCCCTCTTCCGGGTACACACCCTAAAACATGAAGAGTCATAGCATGTATATACATAGCATAACATAACGTAGATAGCAAGCCCCTGTGCAAAGTTGAATTGCTCACAGTAGCTAGACGATGGAAATAGCCTAAATACCCATCCATAGAAGAATGGATCCAACACCTGGGGACACACAACAATGGGATGCTGTGCATCGTTGAAATGCAATGATGGAACCATGACGCGCCTCCTAGTATGGATTATCCTGGAGAACATTATGCTGAGTGAAATCAGTCAATCACAAAAGAACAAATATTATATAAACTCATTGTTATGAAGAAGAAGAAAATGAAGAAGGAGGAGGAGGAGAAGAAGAAGTTAAGGAGATAGCAAAAACAAGAAAAGACTTTCATATCAAAATGCATAGACTTTGGAGATTACCAAGTGGAACCTGGGTAAGGGAGGCAGGGAGATGAAACAACAGGAGAGAGGGTTGGCAAGTAGAATCTTGGGTTGAGGGGAAGACAATAAACTACAAAAGGGAAGAAGAAATCAAAGGAACAGACAGGGTAAGCTATTTGGGGTTTTGGAAAGTAGTATAAACCGTTGAATTTAAAATTGATGATCTGAAATATAAAATGGTCACCTTAACAATTTAAAAGATTGTTTTAAAAATCTTTGCACTGGTCTTTTTGGAATAAAAATTTGTTGGGCATCTACTCAGTGTTTCTGGTAAATAGGATGGAGGAAGGATTATGGGATACAACTTCCTGAGTTAAAATTTTAGTGGCTACTCAGGCAGTCTAGAGATTTAGGCGATGTCACTCAATATTTCTAAATCTCAGGTCCTTCACCTGCGAAACAGGTACAATTCCAGAATTGACCTAACTGTATACCAGACAAGACTAAATGAGATAGTGTTTGACATATCACAATGGAGTCCTCACGGTGCAATGATTATGTTAGGGGCCGTCCAATTGGTTCTGACCCATTGTGACCCTCTGCACAACAGAAAGAGACGCTGCCCAGTCCTGTAGCATCCTCACAATTGTCCCTAAACCTAAGCCATTGTTGTAGCCACTGTGTCAATCCATCTCATTGAGGGCCTGCCATCTTCTTTTCATTGCTCCAATGGACCAAGCATGATGTCCTTCTCCCGTGACTTGTCTCTCTAGACAACATGTCCAAAGCATGTAAGAAGTCTTGCCACCTTTGCCTGTATGGAGCACTCTGGCCTTTCTTCTACCAAGACAGATCGGTTTGTCCTTTTAGCAGTCCATGGTACTTTCAATATTCATCTCCAGAACCACCTTTCAAATGCATCGGTTCTAATGGTTCAAACCCATCAGCTGCTCCTCAGGATAAAAGGGGAACCGATTACAAGGATCTACATGTGACCTCCTCCCTGGGGGACGGACAGCAGAAAAGTGGATGAAGGGAGACGTCAGACAGGGCAAGACATGACAAAATAAGAATTTATAAATTATCAAGGGTGCATGAGGGAGGGAGGAGTGGGGAGGGAGGGGAAAAACGAGGATCTGATGCCAGGGGCTTGGGTGGAAAGCAAATGCTTTGAGCATGATGATGGCAATGAATATACAAATGTGCTTTACACAATTGATGTATATATAGATTGTGAAAAGAGTTGTATGAGCCCCCAATAAAATGATTAAAAAACACACAAACCTGTCACGATCTGCTTTTGAAACACACAGTTCCACTCTATCCTATAGACGCTCCCAGAATTGGATTTAACTTGATGGCAATGAGGTTGACACTCTTTTGGCACTTGGTGCATTTAGACCTTATTTTTAAGTGCCAGGGACATGAGGTATAAAATACGTGTATTCTTTAAATTGTACTACCCTGTCTAGGTGTCCTCATTCTGGAGAAAGCAGACAAATGGACACGCAATTCCAATTCACTCTGATAAGTGAATGGTGGAATGGAAGTCGACTGCAGAAGGAGACTCAGCGCCAGAAACCCTTTCCTGGAACCGCAAAGCAGAATGGGGATGGCTAGCCTCAAAGGACACAGAGTGGTGAGAAAAGTGAGCAAGGCTCCACTTGGCCGTGGGTGTTTTACTCTGGGAGTTAGACTCCCTTTAACAAAGGGACTCGTGTGAAATGAGAATATACCAGTGTTTACAGTGACCTTGGATTTTTAAAGCACTTTGTTTTCTCCATCCCTGAATGAAGAAGTCAAGGTTTACATAATTTAAACTGCTCCGGTGGCGTGGTGGTTTTCACATTTAGCTGCTAACCTCGAGGTGAGCAGTGTGAACCCACTAACCACGGCATGGGAGAAAGGTGAGGCTTTCTATTCACGTAAAGAGTTACAGCCACGGAACCCCACGTAAAGAGTTACAGCCACGGAACCCCACGGAGGGCAGACCTCCTCTGTTCTCTGGGGTCGTTATGAGTTGCAATGGACTGCACGGCAGGGAGAACGTCTTTGAGTCAGAACATAGTAACAAATGCTGGGACAGATAAATCCTAAAATGCTCCACGTGACCCTATTCTCACGACATATTAAATACTAGATGCTCCTTAAAGAAAAGCCATCTAGTGCCAAGTAGTTTTGTGAAGCCCGTTGGATACAAAAACAGCAGACCTGCTCCTGCAGCAGTTTTCAGAGTGAAGGAGGGCGAGAGAGTTTGTTGTCTCTCTCCTGTTGTTTGGCGAGGAAACAACCCCTTTTAGTCTTCGTAGCATCTTCCTGATTGCTGCTCGGAGGGACACCCTTTGAGGGGTGGCAGTTCAGTGCCAGGGCTTTGGGTGCCAGTTGCGGAGAGAGCCCGCAGGGGGGAAATGGTCAGTCAGCCTCCCCAAATGCGCTGGGAGCAAAGCCAGGTTGTATTCAAGTCTTCCTCCTTTCTGCTTTCCACTCACAGACTTTACTGCTTTCCGCTCACAGGATGGCTTTTTTGGTGTTTCCCAAGAAGAATGAATGGCAGCTTCACCTGGCAGCAGGATAATAGCCATCATAATATTGTGAATGTGAACACCTCTTTCAGCCCCCACAGCCTCAGGCACACCGAGGACACAGCAGCATTGTCCTCTGAGCTGCCTTTGACATGAGATGGCCTGCGTGCAGAGCTGTGAACCCACCCAGTCCTTTGAACAGACCAATCAACCGGGCCCTGGGGATGTCTGGCAGGATTTGAGTATCACTATTACTGGGAGACATTAACCAACGTAATTGAAAGCAGACAGAGCTGTTCTACACCCTTGGAAGGAAGCGTCCGAAGGTAAAGGGGGAGCGTGGAAGCAAACGTGACAGGCGGACACCCCATGGGGTTATTTTAACAATCTGTGTTTGCTTTCCTTGCTGCTTCTCCACTGAGCACAGCTCTGCTGGATTCATTTCTCTCGGTCCAACTGACTGTTCCCTTTAGACCCAGTAGAATAGTTATGAACTTTGGAACTAAGAATGCCAGATATTCATTTACTGGTTGTGTATGAATGTGTATGAGACACACAGACCAAGAGAGAAAGAGCAAGATCACAGTCTTCTCCTTTCATTGACTCTAAGAAGAAAGGAAATGAACCAAATCCACAGCCATGGAGTCAATTGTAACTCATGGCCAAGTCTGTAGGCCATAGTACAACTACCTCTGTGGGGTTCTGTGACTATAATTTGTCACAGGATTAGAGAGAGGGCCTCATCTTTTTCTCTCAGAGAGGCGAGTGGCTTCAAATGCCTGACCTTGTGGCTAGCAGCTCAACTTGCAACCACCACACCACCAGGACGCTGAGTCAAAATACTATTCAAATTCTCACTGGTATGTTGCTGCTGCTACCCTACATACATCAGAGCAAAACATGTCTGGCCATGCACCACCGTTTTCACAGCAATTGCTGGTTGAGCCCCTTTTGCAGCTACAGTGGCAATCCATGGAGTTTAAGGTCTTCCTTTTAGTTAACCCATTGTTTTGCAAACGTGATGTTCTTCTCTAGGGACTGGTCCCTCCTGGTAAGATGTTCAAAGATGAGAAAACATCCTGCATCCTCACTTCTCAGGAGCCTTCTGGCTGTACTCCCTCCAAGACAGATGTTTTTGTTCTCCTGGCTGTTCACAGTGCCTTGAAGGATCTTCACCAAGATCATAGTTCAAAGGCATCAATTCCTCTTAGATCTTTCTTATTCATGGTCCGGCATTCACATGCAAATAAGGCAATCAGAGATTTCCTGGCATGGGTCAGGGACACCTTAGTCCTCCAGGTGACAACTTGGTTTCTGTACACTTTAAGGTGGTCCTTTGTAGCAGATTGGCCGGATGCAATACTTCTTTCTTTTGGGCTGCTAACCACTAGATCAGCAGTTTGAAACCACCAGCTGCTCTGAGGGAAAAAGATGTAGCTTGCTGCTCCTATAAAGTTCTAGCCGGTCTAGTCTAGTCTAGTTCTACACTGTCCTGTAGGGTAGCTATGAGCTGAAATTGACTGATGGCAGTGAGTTTGAGTTTGATGCCGCAACTTTGTCTTAGAAAGCCTCAGGGATGTGCAGTTTACAACCACTACAACAATTGACACAAACAAACCGAGGGTCCTGAGGATGGTGGAGGAGCAGGCAATCCCTCATTCTGTCAAACATTAGGTGGCCATTGCTGCTGTTAGGTGTCCCTGAGTTGGTTAGAGTTGGAGTTAGTGCAATGAGAATTACCACAAGCCTGTCTCAGACACATTAAAATAAATGAAGAGCTGATTCATTTATTTTAATCATCGTGGAAGTTTTGGAGATGAATATGGTTTTTCTCATCCCTTATCTATAGCAATTGAATCTTGGGAATCTCACTGATTGACCTCAGCTGCCTGTGACTGCTAAGAAGTGGTTCCGAACTTCCAACCTCGATCTTTCTGTCCTTCGGTCCCATGCTCTTTGAGCTGCAGTCAGTAGCTGAAAAGGCTCTGGTGGCATAGTAGGTTCCTTCTTGGGCTGATAACAGAATTGTTTGTAATTCAATCCCGCACACTGATCTGTGGGGACTGGTTCAGGTAATCTTCCAGAAAGGTTAGCAGCCTGGGAAACCCTATGGAGTTTTACTATGTTGTTTGGGATCACTATGAATTAGAATTGATGCCAAGGCAGTGGCTAAGTCTCTGATCATATGGGTTAAATTTGCTTTATTACCTGCAAGATCTTGTGGAAGTTGGAATGCGGTTGTAAAGCAATTGCTAATCTGTAACATGACATTTCTTTGACATCTGATCATCTTATACCTTCATGAGGTAGGGATTTTAGGCACTTCTTGCCTCCACCATCTGTTTCTCATTTATTCTCTCATTCTGTTTTCCTTGATGATGCCTGGCTATCAGATAAAATAGCATCTGGGGTCATAAACTTTTGTTTCCAACCAAGTCCACATGGAACAAGCACACCAACATCAGTGACCAAAGGATTTTTAAATGAAATAATCGAAAGTCAAAAGAGGGATTAGCGTCATAGCCTAAACTATTCTGGTTTGCCGAGGCCATAGCTGATCGCGGGAGCCTGAGATACATTTGTGAGATTTACATAGGAAATAAGCCTCAGATGATTTCCCTCTCTCCGTAACAGGGGGATGGGAAGAAACTAGTCATCACAGTGCACTGGAGAGGTGACCAGAAGATCGAAATGATAAACCTTCCTCAAATAGTTAAAACCTTGTCCCCTCTGACGCATGTTGGGCCTTAATCTGGTTTTCAAAGATTTCTCTCTATTTTTTGATCTTTGTTCATATTGGGGTTTATCTCAGATGTATTTTGTCATTGGGTTCACCCTCTTGAAATTTTGTTATACGTTTGTCTATTTTTCAGTATATGAAACCCCGGATTGATGAATCTATAGAAGAAGACAGCAAGAAGAAGGGTTTTGGTGGGGGGCGGGGCGGGGGAGGGGTGACATAAAGTGGGCGGGGCTAAAAGGGACCCAATGTTAAGGAGTACAAAAACAAAGGAAATGCTTTGAAACTGGTTGTGGTATTAATTGTATAGGACTGCTTGGCGTGATTGAATTATGGAACCTTATGAGATCTGTATTGTCTTCCAGCGAAAAGATGAGTCACCCGCATCCATCAGACCATTTCAATTTCCTCTGATTCCCCTGTAGTTGTTGTTAGGTGTTATTGAGTTGACACAATAGAAGGAAATACAGGTGGGTCCTGTGCTAGCCGAAGCGTGATTCTTATGCTTGAGCCCGTCCCTTGTTAAAGCCACGGTGGGAGTCCATGTCCTCTGGAGCCTTCCTCTTTTCACCGCCCTTCTACTTTACCAAGCGTGATGTCCTTCTCCAGGGACTGATCTCTTTTGACAGCATGTCCAAAGACCGGGGGAGGAAGTCTCACCATCCTTACCTCTAAGGAGCATTCGAGGTGTTTGTTTTACTTTGTTTTTTAATCCAAGACAGATTTGTTTGTTCTCTTGGCAGTCCGTGGCATTTCAATGTTTCTCACCAGCTCCATCATTCAACTGTACCAATTTTTCTTCTATCCCCCTTATCTTTCACATGAATTTGAGGCAATTGAAAATATTATGACCTTCATACTTTCACCTTAGTCCGCAGAGCAGCATCCTTGCTTTTCAATGCTTGGGAAATGTGTGGCGAAGCAGAGACACATCCTGCAACTCCTCCTTTGACCTCTGGACACCGCTTTCATGAGCAGTGATGGTGGGTCCAAGCAAAACGAAACCCTTGACAACTTCCACCCTTTCTCTATTATCACGACGTTACTCACTTCCCAGTGGTGAAGATTGGACTTTTCTTGACATCGAGTTGGAATCTCCATACTGAAGGCCTGTATCCTTGAGCATCACCGGCAAGTTCTTCACGTCTTCCCCACTTCCAGCAAGCAACCTTATGTCACCAGCATGTAATAAGCCTTCCCCCAATCCTGTTGCTGCATTCTTCTCCATATAACCTGGTTTCTCTGAAGATTTGCTCGGCACACAGATTGATTAAGTGTAATAAGAGAATACAATCTTGACACCTATCCTTATTTTAAATCATATTGTATTGCATTTTTCTGTTTCCATCACTGCCTCTTGATCTATGAACAAGTTATTAGTCTTACAAAATCCCATCATGCAATCTCCAGCTTTGTTTCTACCACCAAGACTGTATTTCCCAGCTACGGTTACTTTATCTTTGTGTCTAACTTTTCATTCCAATGGCCAATAATTATTGTCAGCATATACATTTTTATAATAGTTGTTGTGGCAGTCACTTAAGCTGGTGTCAATTTAAGGATTAAGAGTGTAGGGGTGGAGTCTAGGCTGTCAATCTGGAGACAGCCAATGAGACTTCTGTGTGGGCATGGCCGCCTTGTGAAAATTCTGGGAAATCTGGTACTTCCTCCTTGAAGGCGGAAGACACCTCTTTCTCTCTCTGTTACTCCCTGGGAGACATTGCAGAAGACAAGCCCCATGGATGTAACCAGACCTTGGAAGCGGAAGAAGTCACAGAATACCCTGCCAGCGCTGAGATGTTTCCAATGACATTGGATCCAAAGACTTCCCACCCACTGGCCTGTGATCTTCTGCATTCAGCATCATTGCGTGTGTTTCATGAGTCTGAGGAGGACTTTGTGGATTGACATCGGGAAAATGGGCTAGATTTGGACTTGTGGGCTTGATCTGGACTGGGCTGGGATGTCTCAAGGTTCAGTTGTTTTGTATATAAATCTCTTTCTTATACACATATGGGTGCCCGTGGATTTTTTCTCTAGTCTACCCAGCCTAACACAGTTGTGCTGAATGAATTTCATTGTATGTGGATGCATATATCTGAACACAAACAGCATTATTCTTCAAGATAGATCTTGAAATGTCCTTTTTGATCATGACTGTGATGCCATGCCTCTCCAATCGGCCATTATAATCCAGGCGTAATAATCCATACGATTTTCTGAATCAAAATGGCCAATACCAGTTCATTTCAGCTCACTAACACCTAAAGTGTCAACCTTTATGCATTCCATTTCATTTGGACAACTTCAAATTTTCCTAGACTCATATTTCGTACATCCCAACTTCTATTACTTGATGTGTCCAGCTGTTTCTTCTCATTTTGAGTTGCGCCCCATCGGTGAACGAAGGGCCCTGCGGCTTGCCTGTGGCCACATCTTTCGGGTGGACTCTACGCTGGGAATTCAGCATGCCCTCGGACCTGAGGGTCTCATCTTCTAGCATGAGCTCTGACAACATTCCGCTTCTGCTCATCAGGATGTTCATATTGGTCAGTTCGATGCTGCCCATAAGGCTGGGGCAGCTCATTCTTCTGCAGTGGGCAGCCTATTCCTTCTTTGTTGACTGTTCCTCGTCTGAGTCTGCTGAAACCTGTTCCCTTTGGTGACCCTGCTGGTATTCGGACTCTCAGTGACACATCCTGCATTATTACTGCCACACGGAAGCCATCGCCATCTGACAAACTCACGCTCAAGCGGTGTGGATTCCGTACGTGCCCTTTAATTGAGGCACACAGCTCTTTCATTCATCCTAAGAAAACAGGAGAAATCCAGTTCCTCCAGACTCCTCCTCCCTTTCCCCTTTCTCTCTCTTTAAAATAGATGGCGCTTAAGTTTACATACATATATAATGCTTTTGCTATTATAAAAACAATCCACAGTGATGCCATAAAATTGAGAAAATATACACAAGGAAAAGCAGGACAATAAAAAGCAAGCACATGTTAACATTCAGGTTTACAGCACATGCACGAAGAAATGATATTTTTTCTCCTGGTAAAATATGTTTATATGCCTCTGTGAAATAATGTTTAATGGCAGTATTACATTTCCCGAGAGGGTTACCCTGATGCAATTTAACAAGTTCCCAGTTTCATTGCTATGGGTGTATGTTTTACCATGACTTGTCTCACATCATGGTTGTATATCTGTCACTACCCATGCACTTTGGACCTTTCTTGCCTCAGTTTCCTTATGCACAAAGCAGGGAAATATTTTCCTCTTTGTCCCATTCCATCCACAGAACTAGTACTCATACTCAGTTTTCACGGTGCCCAGTTTACCAATATTTAGCCTAAACTTCACACAATGACAACTACCACCATAGTGGAATGGTGAAATGAATGTCTAGGAATAGCTTTTCCTTCAGTTCCAAAGAGTATACATTTGTTTTGTGTCTTAGAAGTTGTTAGTAGGACGATATCCACAGGTACTGTGTGCTTGTGTTTGTTTTTAACTAGTGCAGATGGTGGTACTTAAGAGTGGTTTGAAGTGACCAGTCACTTCGATGACTAAAGTGCGCTGAGCCCAAGTCATGGTCTTCGATTGGCTCATATGCATGCAAAAGAAAGACCAAAGAAGAGTTGATGTCTTTGAATTATGGGGTTGGGAAAGAAGCTTGGAAATAGCAGAGAATTCCAGAAGAATATATAGGAGGAGGTACCCAGAAAAAAACCCAACGGATTTTCTTTCAAAGCTATGTATTTAATTATTTTTACAAAACAACCTTATCACCTTCAGTACTCTCCATTACCCTTAATGCATTTGTCAAATCTGTAATTCCATGTTTTTATCGTTTTATTAAGGACTCATACAACTCATCACAATCCATACATAAATCAATTGTGTAAAGCACGTGTATACATTCATTGCCCTCATCATTTTCAAAACATTTGCTCTCCACTTAAGCCCCTGGCATCAGGTCCTCATTTTACTCCTCTCTCCCCCTGATGAACCCTTGATAATGTATAAATTATGATTTTGTCATATCTTTCCCTGTCTGACATCTCCCTTCACCCACTTTTCTGTTGTCCATCCCCCAGGGAGGAGGTCACATGTAGATCCTTGTAATCGGTTCCCTCTTTCCAATCCACTCTCCCTCTACTCTCCTAGTATTGCCACTCACACCCCTGGTCCTTTCACACCCTCCTTACAACAGATTTGGATCGCTTGTTGTTTCCTTGTCCCTGGGTTTATTAACACCACTACCTTTCCCCCCACCTCCCCCTCTTCCATGGCCCCCCAGAACTGTCGGTCCTGTTGTTTTCTCCTCCAGATTGTTCATCCAGCCTATCTTATTTAGACAGACCTGCGGACATAATAACATGCACAAAAACAAGACAGCAAAACCAAGCAACAATATACAACAAAACAACAAAAAACCACTGACAAAAAATACAGAAGAAAGAAAAGCTTGTAGTTAGTTCAAGGATTGTTTGTTGGCCTTTAGGAGTGTTTTCCAATCTAATCTGTTGGGGTACCACGTCCTGGCCCCAAAGCCCACCTTCAATATTCACTGGGGACCTTGTCACTCCATTCCTTTGCTGTTCTGTTGCACCCCCTTAATGTTTTGCCTCAGTGTGGTGGGAACTGATCAGGTGCAATTCCCTCACTGTATCTCCAACTGTAGGGCTATGGGTCAGTGAGGGGCATCATGTCTCCTAGTGGGGCTGGCCATGTGGTCCTCGACTGGCTGCTCTTATTGGGAACATCGTTCTCATGGCTTGGTGGGCTAGGATATGCTCTACTTTCTCCTCCTACCCCTTCATCTGGTCCCGTGTACTCCAATAAGATATAACCTTCTCCTAGAGCTGCAGATTCAATGCTGTCCTTTGAAATAAATTCTTCTGGGGGAGGGGTGTAATTCCACTCTTGGAAATACTTTTCCAACTCATTTGTTTGGATGGATGAGAGCACCTACCTCATTTTCCCTCTACATCATCAAGTCACTCAAATCACTGTCTTTCATCTCC
This sequence comes from Tenrec ecaudatus, assembly GCF_050624435.1. Taxonomy (NCBI): domain Eukaryota; kingdom Metazoa; phylum Chordata; class Mammalia; order Afrosoricida; family Tenrecidae; genus Tenrec; species Tenrec ecaudatus. The sequence goes on along the minus strand of NC_134532.1, from coordinate 214,620,841 downwards.
CTCTTCATTTGAGGAAACACAAAGAAGCCACACAGAGTGATGTGCGGTAAGGAGCATGGGGCAAGAGAGGTATGCTGTTGGGTTTTTTTGGCCAAAATGTGGCACACTGAGATGGCTGCATGAGCAGGTGCATGGTTGTAGTGGTAAAAAAGTCCCCTGTTTTTATCTGCCACAAATCAGGCCCTTTTTTGGTTACACACTATTAGGTTCTGAAAACAACCTCTAAATAGAAAAGTTGATTAACAGTCTGACCTGCACTATGAATCGACAGTTTTGTCTATTTGTGGAGTTGACAGATGTCCAAATTGAGGTTTGTCATCAATCGACATTTCACTCTTTTTGAAACAAGGAAACCAGCCATACACTTGAGTTTCCCCCTTAGCTCTGTCCTTGTAAGCTGTGTTCAACATCACAACAGTTTCTGCGGCACTTTTCTGAAGCAGAAAACAAAATTTCATAGCCGCATGTTGTTCTCTTAAATCAGCTATCACAAAAAAATGAGGTTCGAAAAAAAATTCACTGTGACTAGAAACAACCTTCCCAGGTGACATCACTGGGTACATTAACTCAGAGCGAGTTGCTGGATGCTTGCCTAGCAGGAAAAGTGCACACTATGAAAGCTCCTCTCAGCCCAGTGTAATTCTGTTTTTTTTGGGGAATATCCCTTGTATTATAAGAATCTGTCTTAGAAAAAAAATTAACCAAATGTTCTGTAGAAGGAAAAGTGTTCAGTGGGGAGACAATGTGTTGTTTGCTTTGAACATAGCATCAGGAAAACAAACAAACAAGCAAACAAATAATCATCAGGAAAGAGTTGGTAAGTTTGGTCAGCAAGAATGAAGGAAAAACTCTGAAATAGAAGAGTACAACAGCCTCCCAGAAGGATGGGGTTCAAATATACCAAACACCATGAAGATGGTGCAGGTCTACACAGCATATTGCTTTGTTTTCTACACACTGTCTATGAGTTGGAGCTAACAACTCATTAAACACGTGAGTAGGGCAGTATCCTCTTGAATTGCACCTAGGTCATTTTCTGATGAGAATTTGGTGGCCTAGTGAGCTACGCTCTGGGGTGCCTGCCATCAGGTCAGCAGTTGCAGCTGCCAGCCACTGCATGGGAGAATGATGATGTTTTCTACTCCCATAAATGATAATCATCTTGGAAACCCAGCGGTGGCAATTCTACTCCGTCCTGTTGGGTACCTATGACTCAGAGTTTCTATCTGATAACATACTATCAAGTTGGACTTGATTAATTTATTCAAACAATATTGAATAATACTGGGACCTTCTTTTGGCCAGACACTGTTAGGACTGGTATTGCTTCTGAAACCTCACAGTCCACTTGTGGAGTGGACAAAGAAATGCCTCATCTTATGACACTATGATGGGTTTAGGATGACAGGAAACCAAGATGGGCTTATGAGAGGCCAGATGGGGTGATTCAGATACTTTGACATTTCTTGGGGAAGGTAACATCAGATGGGCAGTAGGATGGAAGGTATCTCTTGCCTGGAGATGGGATGGAAATGGCAGAGGATACAGAGTGTGCTAAGACTCAGAGGCAAAAAAAAAAAGTTCGTGGTTTATAAGGAACTAGCTGGACTGAGGTCTAATTGGGGGGCAGGGGTAGTTTGAAAGGGAGAGAAAAATGAGCTCTGATTCTCAATGTGAGGACCCTGGAAGGTCACACCAAAGAGCTGTATTCAACCTGAAGGTAACAAGAGTTTCTCTGGCCACACAATCACATGATCTGAACGTTCTTATTAAGTCTAAGATTCTACCATCATTAACAACATAAAATCCTTTAATATTTTATACAGTCCTTTTTTATCAGTTGCTGTTGAACTGGCTCCAATTTGTGGAGACTCTATGCCTGTTTGACTAGAATCATGTGGCATAAGATTGTTGACTGACTGACTTTTGGCAAGTAGACCATCAAATCTAGCTTCTGAGATATTTCTGGGTGGATTTGAACATGCAACCTTTCAATGAACTACCATGTACCTTAACTATTTTTGTCCCGGTCCCAACCCCTGGTGCTCCATATTATCCTTTACAGCTGAGAGCAGAACCATTTTAGATGTCTCATCTGTCTCTCCTCATTTGGACATGTCATCAAGTGGGGCCAGCCCCTAGAGAAAAACAGCATGCTAGGTAGAATAGACAGCTGGTAAAGGAGAGGAACAACCTCAGCAAGATGGATGGACACAGTGGCTGCAATAATGCACTAAAACACAACAGCAGTTGTGAGGATGGCGCAGGACGAGGAAGTGTTTTCTTCTGTTGTACACAGCATCACTCTGAGTCAGAACTAACTAAACAGCATCTAACAACGACTCGAAAACTCCTTGCAACAACCAGGTAATGTGGGCAGAGTTTGCTCTTGTCCGATGCTGTCCATTTGCTCCAGAGATGATTATATACATTTTGCAAATAAAGAAATCAGCAGCATTTATGGTGGCTTGCCCAGGGGCAGCTGGCTATCTATGAGCCAAAGTGGGACTGAAATGAACATTTACTCAGTGCTGCTCAAGGGTTCTCTGTACTCCAGTAAACACCCTCTCAATCGAGCGGCTGCTGCCGTGCAAAGTTAAGAAATTCTCTAGCTGACGGTTTACATTGGGAGTTGCTATGAGATAATCAATCAGTTCTGACGGAAAAGAAAAAACCCCACTGATGAACGGCGTCTTATATCCCAATATTCTACACGAGGGGTTGGAGACCATGAGACATAGAGATGCCTATTACTAATGGTAGAATACAAATTTAAAAATTGTCCTGCAAAAAAGATACGTTGGTATCATAATTTTATGTAAAACACCATGTGTCTACACAGTTGGAGCTGTCGTAGATATGGCTGGTGCCTCCCTCTGACCTCCTTGACTGGATCACAACCCAGCTTCCTGGAGACTTGTTTTACACAGGCCAGAGCCACTCAGCCTAGAGATGGCTGGGAGGTCCACTTCTTCACCAGTTGGGTCCCTAGGGGGATTGTCAAAGGGGTGATACCAAAATGACCCCAGTATCCATCAGTGATGATGGCAGTGGGTAGGCTGGGGAAGGTCCATCAAGGAAGTGGAAAAACTAGGATTCCTGTCACTTGTCACCCAGTGCAGTAAGTTGTCCCTACACCCCTTTTCTTATCAGTCAGGATGGGGTCAGACAGTTCATGGGCCTGCCCGCCGGCAGGGTGGAAGTCTCCGCCTTGGGCCTTGGGAGAGGGATGCTGCTGCAGGAGCACAAAGGAGAGGGGTAGGCTCAGAGGGATGAGTCCCGCATGTGGAGGGCAGTGGAGGTGGGGGTGATACTGAGGTACCGCACTGGTGCCACTCATCCTAATGATACCACTCTTACCCTTTCTTGAGCCCTTGACTGACTCAGCCCTGAACTCTACGCCGAGCAACCTCCATGGTGTACTTCATTATTCTTAGCTTCCCATGGGAGCAGACTCAGGCTCTCCCACTGTAGTCTCCCTCCTATCCAGCCTCTCCCCCTTCCCTCCAAGGTCCTCCTTTGAGCATGCCCTCCTCAAATCACACGCACAAGAATCCCGATCTCACGATCTGCTTCTAGAGAACGTGATCTACAGCATGAGGGTCAGGCAATAGTGAGCTCAGCTCGAGTCACTACATTTCACGTATATTATATCTTGGTTACCGAGTGCTGATGGAATAGATACACCATAAGTGGGAGCCTGTAAAAACCCGAGATTCATTTTCTTACTACTCAGGAGGCCAAAAATCCAAATTCAGGGCGTAGGCTCTAGGGATAGCTCTTTGTCTCTTTAAGCTTCTGTTTCTCTGTCCCTGAGTGATTTCCAGTTGGCATCTATCTTTACCTCATCTTTGCTTAATTCTCTGCATTTCTAATCTGCTCTTTTTATATCTTAAACATCATTAGGTTTACCACCTCCTACAGTGAAATATCATTACATAATAAGGAATACCCTATTTGCAAATGGGTCCACATCCACAGGGGTGGGGATTAGGATCCCAGCACAGAAATTTGGGAAACACATTTCAATTCATAACAGAAAGAAACATCTTCTTAATTGGTGCATCCACATCCTCTCATTCGTGTCCTATTGACTGTCCTGAGAGCAGCCTGCAGAAACTATTCATAGTGGCTTTATTTTAAAAATGGAAAATTAGCCCGCCTTCACAAACATGCCAGATATCAATAAGAAGGGGAGACAGGAGAATATGTGACCAGTGGTGTAGACAACAAATACTGAATGGACTATCATAAGAACAAACACAATCAACCTTAGAAGAAACACACCCACAATGCTCCTTAGAAGAGAGGATGGTGAGACGCTGGTGTGCAGACGTGTGTGTTCCATCCAGAAAGTTTAATTCCTAGAAGAAGGGCAGCATGGACAAGCAGACGGGACACTCCGGGAGATGGACTGGCACACTAACTACAGGAAGGGGTGACCGGATATGAATAAGCTGCTTGATAACTCCTTTTGAATCCTGAGATAATCTCATGAGAGAGATGAAAGGTTGTCTATATTCAAGGAGACAAGGAGAATGTGGTGATCCCGGCATCTCAAAGGACTGGTTCAAGTTCTAAACCAAGACCGCATCTTCTTAACTAGAAACTCATAGTATTTTTGCTAATATGAGCGAAGTAGCCACTCTGGGAAGGGTGGACGTGGATAAGGACGATCAGAGCTGAATTGACACGTTTGAAATGTGGTCCCGTCAAAGAATGCTGAAAAGCACCAAGGACTGCCGCAAGAACCAACAGATCTGTATTGAGAGAAGTACAGCCAGAAGGCTTCGTGGAAGCAAGGATGGTGAGACTTTCATCTACTTTGGACATGTTATCATGAGGAACTAGTCCTTGGAAAATGACACTATGGTTGGAAGGGCAGCAAAAGAGATGGAGACTCTCAAGGACTGATACAGTGGCTGAAACAATGGACTCAAATATAAGACAGCTTGAAAATGGAGCAGGATTGGGCAGGGCTTTGTTCTGTTGTACATACTGTCAATATAATGCAGAACCAACTCAATGGCATCTAACAATGCCAACAGCTGCCCTGTAGGGAAGGAACCTGCCAGTACACTGGTTAAATGCTAACTGAAAGGCCCATTGTTCAAATCCACTCAGCAGCTACATGGGAGGAAGATGTTGTCATCTGCTTCCATAGAGATTCCTGCCTTGGAAATGCTGAACCCTGAGGGGTAATTCTGCTTTGTCAGAATGGACCTGACAGCAGTGAGGATGGCTAGTGCCATTCTGCGCTGAGCCCTGGGCTCTGTGCAGTGTGGTCAGAAATCACGAAGATTTTCCCAAACAAAATGAACTCTTGGAAAGAAGGAGGCCATGCAATTATTACAGCAAAGAAGGAGAAGGATGCTTCTTTCCCCCCCAAAAACCCATTTCTATTCCCTGCCTACACATACCATAGGCGGGGTTCACAGGCTTCTCTTCTCTCTTTTTATTCATTCATTCACCCATTCATTCTTCCCATTCATTTAAAATTCACGAATCTCTTCAGGAATCACACCACTGAGCTCATGAAGTACTTGCGATGGGACACCCTGGATGTTCCCCAGTTAACACATGGGTTTGCTAACGGTAAGATTGTAGGTACGAGTTTACTCACAGAGGTGTCTTGAAAGGAAGGCCTGGCAATCTACTTTCACAAAACAGAAAACAACCCACCAGGATATTAAAATCCCTATGGAAGATAGTTCCATTCTAGTGCCCTTGGGGGCATCATGGGTTGGGGATGACTTGATGACTAGTTGGGGCAGAGGCTGCTCAGCACGACTTGTTATGTGTGATACAGCAGCCGTGTTGTTCTTGTGTTCTGTGGAGTCAGTTCCAACTCATAGCAACCCTTTTCACAACAGAGCAAATACTGCTCAGCCCTGCACATTCTCACAAGCATTCCAATGCTTGCGCCCATTCATGTGGCCACAACGATGAGACTCCTCGTTAAGGGACTTCCCCATTTTCAGTGGCCATCTACTTTGCCATGTTCATCAAGCCCTACCTTCTTTGAGCAACGATGCATGCAGATGAATGGTGTCACCATCCTCTGTTCTGCTTACAGTAGGCTGCCTTTTCTAAAAGAGGATGCTGAAACCAGGCCATTCACCTGCATGCACATTAGCCCAAAGAAAGTGGGGCTGCACAAACAAAGGAGCCAGGCTTGTACTGAAGGGATTTCGGGGCAGTCAGGGCAGAGGAGGAACACAAAGAGGGGCACCCTCTTCTACCACACCCCATCAAAGGGTGCCAAATACCAGCGCTGTTGGGGGGAAATGGCATTATCTTCTCCACGACAGTCTTCCATCACAGCATAACGAGAGCCTTCTCCTCTGGACCTCCACTTCCCTTCTGCTCTCACTGAAGCTCAGTGGGCTTTGGGTCAACACGAGGCGGTCAGCCCCTCTGGACCTCTGCAGGATGTAAGTACAGCCGAGTGAGTCCTGTCTGATGCATATTGATAGAAAAGCATTTCCCAGCTGCCCAAGATGCACATCCTCTTTTAGAAAGGCCATGTGCTCCAGCTGCTTCCATCGGAAGTCATTAATGGAGCTCTGTGCTCGGTGGGCGGCCACGGGAAGGCAGAAGGCTGGAAACCAGACAGATGGGGGAGGAGATATCCCTTCTGCCCCAAATGCTCAGAAGGGGAAAGAGGAACTGAAGGGCTAGGGAGGAGAGATCACAGCCCCAGTGAACTTAAAACCTTCTGCCATTGAGCTGGTTTTGACTGTATAGGATAGACTAGAACCGCCCCAAAGGCCAAAGGGCCTCCAAGGTTGTAAAACTTTGTGGAAGCAGAAAGCCATATCTTTCTCCTGCAGAAGCCACTGGTGGGTTCGAATTGCTGACCTTTTGGTTAGCTGCAGCACCACTGAACTACCAAGTGACCAGGTTTCCTCTGACCCCTTTTAAGTCAAACTGAACACACTGCCGTGGAGTCAATTCTGACTCACAGTGGGTCGTAGGACAATGTAAAAGTGCTCTTCTAAGCACATGTATTTATAGGAAGACTATCCCTCCTTTTTGGTGTGTGTGTTAACTACCTGGTGTGTTTGAACTGCTCTGCTGACTTATTTGGTTAGCAGCCCAACACTTAATATCTGTGCCAACAGGCTTCCCTGAACACTTTTTTAGGTGTCTTCATTTATTTACATGTCTGTGGGGGGAGTGGTTGGTTTAGTGGTAGAATTGCTTCCTTTTTAAATGTTAATAGTTTGTGGACATATAATTTGCATACTCTACCATTGCATGGCCTAGCATATTAAAAAGAGGTGTGAAATCCTCACCACAACCAATTTTAGAAAATTTTCTTTATTCTTGTACTCATTATTCGTAGCTCAGTATTTCCCCCAACCTCCCAAACTTTAACCCCAAAAAACTACCAGCCATTGTCTCTACAAATTTACTTATCCAGGATTTTGTATAGAGTCAAACATACCAAATATATCTATATATCAAAACAAACAACAACAACAACAAAATAAAACAGAAAATAGGAAATAAAAACTGGAACAACTTTAAGATGACTCAAAAGGGAGAAAATGTGATAAGGTAAAATTTTTAACCTAATTCTATCTGCATTAATCTACTTTCCAGTGAGTTCTGTCTGGTAGAAAGACTAGTCCATCCTGGCCAGTGGTTAGAGGGTATTCAAAGGGACTTAATCAGCATGGCAACCAGCAAATGGATTTGGGAATTTCACTGTCTTCCATAGCCTTCTGACAATCAGGTACTCAGAATTTAAGCTCTTTTATTGTCCATTCATCTGGTCTTGTATTTTACTATTTACAGTCTTTGAATCACAATCTTTAATGTAGGCTTGGCTGCACCTCAGTGGTAGAATCCTTGACTTCCATTAGAGAAACTCAGGCTTGATTCTTGACCGATAACACCTCATGCAAAGACACTGCCTATTTCTCAGAGGAGGCTTGTGTGTTGCTGAGATGTTGACTGGGTTGAGCGTCAGTCTAAGATGATGTAGGAATAAAGGCTTGGTGATCTATTCTGTTTCCCTGACAGTAAGACATCCCCTGAAAATAAGACCTACTTACAGTTTTGCCTCTCACTGAAATAGAAGTCATCCCCCCGAAAATAAGAGTGCCCCAAAATAAGGCCCCCTCAAAGGTACCGTAACTCTGGACTCTGGGTCATAGTGGTGGGCGCCACCGTGCAGCTCACTGTTGGCCGCAGCACAGCCAGAGCAGACAGGAAGTGCGACGTCTCTTTTTAATAAAACAATAAATGTGTACTGTATTCTTCTTCATGGAAAAATAAGAAATCCCCTGAAAATAAGACCAAGCGCATCTTTGGGAGCAAAAATTAATATAAGACACTGTTTTATTTTTGGGGAAACAGGGTACTTCTGAAAATCAACCAGTGAAATTGCTTTGGATCACTGTGGCCTGATCTGCAATGAGAAGGGGAATTGTGTCCGACCCAGTAGTGTACCCGGGGTTGCCGTGACTTGGGGAAGGTGACAACAGCTAATATTTACAGTTACAGCTATCATCTAAATTCACGCCCGCCTCCCCACAGAATAGCAGAGCTGATTCAGAGCAGTGGAAGGGGGATGGAAAAGGAGGACTGACAGCAGTTCAACTCTAGTGTCCGGCAATCAGCGACTTATTCTCAAACAACTCTGTGTCAGGGAAATTCTCTCTAGTGCACTTAAAAAACTAATAAATAAAACCAAAAAGCAAACCATAAAGAAGAAACACATCTAAAACGAAACATTCTGCCATTGAGTTGATTCTGATTCAAGGATCCTGTAGGGGAGAGTAGAAATGTCCCTGTAGGTTTCTGAAAGTTTAAATTTTTACGAGAACAGAGATCTTCCTCCTCCTCTAGTGGAATAGCTGGTGGTTGGGGGTCTGTTGAACTTGTGGTGAGCAGCCCAACTTGCCACCCTCTACCCCACAAGGGCAAAAGCTCCGAGGTGCCCAAAGGGTGACCCAAGGCCTGTAGACAATGGATTCACGGTTCAAATGTGCTTGCTTTGATGACAGCCTTCTTATTGGGCTATGTTGTGTCTCCTTATTAATAGACAAACAGAAAAGCAAGACTGTTGTCTTGATGTCAATTCCAATTCATAATGATCCCAGAGGACAGGGTAGAACTGGTCCATAACGGACAGAACCCCACGGCACAGAAGCAAATTGCCACATCTGCAGTGAGTTTGCTCCCGACCTCTCGATTGGGACGTGAATGCTTGAGTACTGTGCCACCGAGGTCCATGCATTCTCCCCTTCCCTCTCCACTCGTTTTAATAGAGAGTTCAATATGTCTATTGTCCCGATCCACTGTGATTGTGTTGCTGGTGGCACAGAGGTTGGGCTTTGATTTGGAAGAGACAAATAGCTCCTTGTAGAGTGACTGTTATCTCCAACTGAATGGCTCCCAAGCATCTCGAAATGCAATCCGAAATGTAACTCTTACCTCTGACACCTTCATCTTCCTGGGCTCCCTCAGCTTTGTGCCTGGCACTACCTTCTGCTCAGTGTGAACTGCAACTCCCAGGAGTCATTTCAAAAGCGATAAATGTGGCGACGATTTACGCTAGAGAGCATCCACTTCACATTCACTAATTCACACACATTGTGTTTCAACTTATCTATTACAACCCCTCCATAAACATCGCTTATTATTCCATTTCAACCTTGTCTTTGCTGGTTCTGTTGTTCCGTCTGCTCTAACACTCTGAACTTTGTCCTTGGGTGATGGAGGTCATTTTTAAAGATCTTAAATGGGTGGCTATTCTAATACAAAGGCGAATTCAGAGTCAGACCTGAACGATTACTCAGGGCCATAGTGTTGGGGCTCTGTGTGTCTCTATCCAACCAGTAAGACTGCTCTCTTTTAGGACTTTTGAGTTTTGTTCATGTTTTCTTTCCAATCTGTCCCAGCCCTCTTCTTTTTTTCTAAAAACCATTTTATTGGGGCTCTTACAGCTCTTATCACAATCCATCTATCCATCCATCCATCCATCCATCCATCCATCCATCCATCCATCCATCCATCCACTGTGTCAAGCACATTTGTACATTTGCTACCACCATCATTTTCAAACATTTTTTCTACTTGAGCCCTTACTACCAGCTTCTCGTGTTTTTCCCCTCCCTCCCTCATGAATCCTTGATAATTTATGAATTATTATTATTTTCTTCATATCTTACACTGACCGATATCTCCCTTTACCCACTTTTCTGTTGTCTATTCTCCAGAGAGGGGATTATAGATAGATCGTTGTGATCGGTTCCCCCTTTCTAATGAGACTCTTTTCAGAACAGCGGTTGTGGTATCCAGGAAACCACTGGGTTATTCTAGTCTTCGGGTTTGGGAAACTGATGTTTTCACGGTCCAGTTGTTCATTAGACCAATTGTTCCTTATGTCTTATGTTCATCCTTCTTCCTCTCTATGGAGGCTACTCACCAAGATAGGATGGAGACTATTACCCCAATTTGCCTTGGCGACCTCCAAGACTATGATCCGAGCACTCAGGACCAGCAGTTCCTTCCCTCAACGTGTTTTGTCTCATCTATGAAGTTTCCATAAGTCTACCCGCCTGTGTACCCCACCATATTATTGAACATATTCGCAGCAAGAGTAAATAGCCATCTATCAACATATCTGTCTAACCTGTGTGTACTTGTGTGTATTCTTCCCCTGTGCCTCTCACACCGATTTAGTCTGTGTTTCTATTTAATCGCCTACCTGTAGGTGACCCCTATTGTGGGATTGTTTCTATAACAGTATTTGCTTCTGTTGCCTTTAATTCTTGTAACGCCCTGGAGTCATTCATTATCACCAAAGACCCAAACCAATCATCACTTGTCCTGGAGATTTTTCTTGAAATCCTCACTTGGTGTGGCCCCCTTCTATCCATTCTATGGCTCAATCCATAGAGGTGGGCTGGTCAGTTGTCATCAACAACCGTTGTCAGGGCTCTACATGGTGTCATGTGAGGAGAAGGGGGTTCTGGTTTGGCCCAGACAATCTGCATAATGTTGTCAGTGACCCTATTTACAATAGAACAAAACACTGCCCAGCTCTATACTCAAAAATGTGTCAATATAGGATTTTCATCTAGCATATGTGACCTTCATGCCAATCTTTGTCAAATATCTGTTTCTTCAACCATATACAAATACAAGGGCAGGGTTTTATCCCTGAGGCTAGCCCAGTGCCCAATTGCGTGTTCCCTTATTTCTTGCTGAATTTCCTTGATGTACCTTGGACAAATACAGCAGGTTTTCTGATTGCCCTCCAGAATGCTTCCGTAATTGAAAGACTCTTGCAATATTTTCATTCTGATTCATTTTCCAATATAACCTCCATTTTATTTTCACCACTTTTAACACTCACATCACTTCATTAATTATATATTATGAACTAAATGAAATGAAAAAAATACCTCAGACTTTTACCCAGATAGGCAAACTAGCTTTGACCACTCAAAACTCAATTGAAGGTGGTTTTTTTGTATGTGTGTGTGTATGCTGAAAAAATTTTTTTAAAAAAGGTTTTTTTTTTGTGTGTAAGTATACACAGCCAAACATTGATCATTTCAACAATTTCTACACATACAACGCAATGACACTGAATATGTTTGCGTTCTATTGGTGTTAGCTCCATCATATGCAATCACCTCATACCCATGTGAAAGTTGAAACCTGAATAAGGAAGACAAGAGTAATGAATGCATTTGGAATATGGTGCTAATAAAGAATATGAAAAGTTCTGTGAAACGCCCAAAGAACAAACAAATCTGTCTTGGAAGGAGTTCAGCTGGAAAGCTCCTTAGAAACAAGGATGGCTAGACTTTGTCTTATGAACTTTGGACTTGTTGCCAGGAGAGACCGTGCTTGGAGAAGAACATTCTGCTCGGTAAAGTAGTGGGGCCGCAAAAAGAAGATCTTTGACAGGATGGGTTGACGGAGTGGCTTCATCGAGGTGCTAGGACATAGGAATGGTGGTGCGATGGTGCAGGCCTGGACGGTGTTTGGTTCTGTTGTGCGTATAGGGTCGCTATGAGTTGGAACCTACTCAATAGAACTTATTAAAAGCTCTATTCTGTCTATCCTTTCTCACAAGACTGGCCACCACTATTTGAACCTCACTGTTCTTTAGGGAATAGTTTTGTTTTGAAGTTGAAAGGTTGTCTCAGGGCAATGGTTTAAGGAGTTTATTCAGCTACATTGACTCTGGAAATTCTGCTCTGCATTTTTCCTTATTTTGACTAGGAATCTCCTATAGAATCTTTGATCCAATAAATGAAGATTTCTTATTCTGGAACTTACTTTCATTTACAGAATTAAATTTCATGGTCAAATTTATATGTCATAGCATGTACTTATCAGGCTGAAAGCTTGCCATTTTTGCTTTATTATTTATTATTATTATTATTAGTGGTTGTCATCTTCATTATCTTGGTTATCGGGCTGTGATTTTCCAGGAGGATTAGATGGATACTGGCATTTACCAAGTCCTGACTCTTCCTTTATATCTTTAAAGTTGAAATCCATTCTCTCTGTGGGAAATTTGAAGTTTGACTCTGATCATGTTTGTAGGTGAGAAAATTAGATCAGCAGTTTGATGAAGATCATATCCCTAAGTCAGAAATATCTGGCTTTAGACCCGACACTCATGTTCATACACCATGGTGTCTTCATGAGTGTCTATAAGTCCTCCAGAGATCATGGAGTCTGCCATCTCTCTACTTTCCACTCTAGAGCTCCTTTACACCACACCAAAGAGGAGGGATTAAATTGGGCTGGAAATATGTGTGTGTGTGTGTGTCCCATTACTATAGCCATTATGTGTATATAAATGTATACAATGGCCGCAGTAAGGGAATCGACAAAATAATGATTGCTAGACATAACTCGAGGGGCTGAAACATAGAAACAATTGTGAGGATGGAGCAGGCCCATGCGGTATTTCCTTCTCCTGCTTATAGTGTCACTGTGTATCGCAACGATCCACAGGGGACTAACAGACACCCATCTGTCAGTTTGTCATACCGTGTGGCTTACTCGGGGTCTTGGTACCTGTGCCAATAGTATCTCAAATACCACCTAGTGGCTCCATGGTGAACAGGGTTTCAGTGGAGCATCAAAGTCAGAAAGATTAGGAAGAGCAGCCTGAGTATTTGGCAATTTACCTTGAAAAGATTGGCACGTGAAAACACCATGGTTCATAACAAAATGGGGTCCAATGCAGTGCTGGAAAGCAAGTCCCTAAAGTTGGAGGGTACATAAAATATAGGGTGAAAAAAAATATAGGGTGGCTGCAACAATGGGCTAACCAATGATGCAAACATACCCATGTGTTCTACAGATGACCCAGGAACAACGAACAAGAACAACCAGCAGTACAGCAGACACTATGCGCACATTCATTTGAGGTCCTGATCAACCCTCTGAGGTTGCTTGTTCAAAGGAGGTCACATGATGCTGGATGCTCAGTTCCAGGATGATGACTGCTACATGCAGTGATGATACATTCACATCAATACCCAGGACTGCCCGCTGAGCTCAGGAAGAAGATTCTCTCTGTGTAGCAGGGAACCCAAGGGCCCGAGTGGTTATGTCCCCTGACCATGATCACACATGGGTTGATGAGTGTCCATTCTGGTTCTTTATGGAAATTCACTCACCATAGAGGACACTCCCTTTATCAACGTTAGTTCCTGGGGACTTTGAGGGTTCAGAGAAGAGGGTGTGGGTCACCAGGGACCCACTTCAGCAAAGTCTTCTGGGAAGAGAAGAGCTTTGAGCAGAGGTGAGAAGTGGAGAAGGAAAATTTAACCTGAAGCAGAAGCCCTGGTGGTATAGTGGGTTCTGCAGTGGGCTGCTCACTGGTAGGTCAGCAGTTTGAAACCACCGGCAGCTCCATGGACTATCTCCTCGCAAAGGGTCTCAGTCAGAATGGACTCTGGCTGTGTGTGAGTGAGTGAGTGGTGCAGATAATTAAGGTCTCAAGTACAAGAAGAGAGGGTGTTGGTTCAAGCCCACATGTCAGAATGGAGGTTGGAGATCAGCTTCTGAAACCCATTTCCCCAGGGCCCACAATGCACTCAGATGGCAAATTACAACCCTATCGGGCATTAGCCCTGGGCATTTCTCAAGTAAAAGGACAAGCTCACTGAGCTCGGTGGGCTCCAGAAGAATGGGTTGGCCCAGAGACACTTCTGTTACCCAGCTAGGCCTCCACGCGCAGTGGAGCCATTGTCCTCTGGAAATGAAGCTGAAGGAAATTAGTTCTATTTCCTTCAATGGCCTGTCATTTCCCCTGAAGCCAAAGAACCACTCTCTTCTGCTTCACACTTGGCCTGTGGGGGAAAGAAGTCCCTTCTGCCCCTGGGACACAGCCACGTGTGCCTCCCTGCTCCCCGAAAGACCATGCAATCTTCGCGCTAATTACGCTGAGCTCTTACAGGTGTCTGACTGCTTCCTGAGCATCTCTGCGTTCCCAGCCAGACTCAAGGGCTTTGAAACACCTGCTGCTCTGCAGGTCTCTGAAGCTTTGCGCTTCCTTCCTGAGCAGAGCTCGGAAGACCAACTCGCCTTGACCCCGTGGTGCACTGTGATTAGTGAAAGCCAGTAGAGGGTAGGACTCAATGCTCTCATGTCGATGCTGACTCAGAATGACCTTGTAGGACAGGGTAGAACCACCACTGTGAGTTTCTGAGGTGAGACAGGACCTCAAGATCTCTGGAAGGACCTGGAATAGATGCATTCCAGGGGAGGAACAGAAGCTCCTGAAGGGGACGGGTCTTCCCCTGCCACAGGACTCGAAGAGCAAGTCTGGGAACCTGGGTCTCCAGGTCGAGAAATTGTCCTGCCAAAACTTCCTTTTGGCTATCCTCCAGGCCAAATGAGGGGACAGTCCCATGAGGCTTCCTCCCATCTACTTGCTAGGTTGAAGCCTTTTATGTTTAACCATAAAGAAGTGCCATCGTGATTTTCTTGTTATATTTTTACACAGAAAACAAGCTCCATACATACTGCTTGTGCAAACCCTTCGCTGAGCTGCCTTCCCACATGCACCATGTGTGTTTCCTGCAAGTGCACACTGTTACATTCGTGTGGGGAAGCGCAGTTTTATGCATTCGCTATTTCGGCCTTAAAGGAAAGATGCTGGTGTCAGGATGGACACAAGGGCAGTTCCTGCTGGCACTTGCACTTCAGAGAGAGGCTGCAGGAAACTGATGGAGCGAATCGGAGCCTGGTGGCTAGCCAGTCCTCTCCAGTAGATGACGGGGACTGGTTCAGACAGGATGCCTTCACACTGGCACACAAATGTGCCTTTTCAGTGGGTTTGGCTCAGGCACAGCGGACTTGACCTTAGAGTGTGCTCTGCTAGGCTGTGTGTGCGTGGGCCACCTGGAGCTCTGTACTCAGTATTTAACTGATGACATGACAGATCTCTCTGAGACCCTAGTGGAATCCTCTGTGAGCCTCAGTTGCATCATCAGAAGACTCAGGGAAGACTCCCTGCACTGCAAAACCCCCAAAGTTGTTTGGGGAGGACAAATGAAACCGTGTGTAGCTTCACAGTTGACATTGTTCAATATGGCAGCCAGGGGCATGCTTATTTCCCGATTTAAATTTGACTCAATTAGAATAAAATGAAAACTATTAGCTCATCTGGTGGACTGGCCGTGTTTGCAGTGCTCAATAGCTACCTGTGCTGACCCAAACCAAACCTACTGCCAATGAGCTGATTAGGACCCATAGAGCCCTTATCTAGGGCAGAGCTGCAAGGCTTCTTTGGGTTTTGGAGACTGTAAAGCTTTATGGGAGCAGACAGGTTTCTCTTTCTCTTTTGGAGAAGCCAGTGGGTTTGAGGTGCTGATGTTTAACTCAGTAGCCCACCAGGACTCCAATGACCCCGACATTTCATGATCCCAAACCAAATGAACAAAATGAGTCTGAGTCCACCCTGATGCTCAGTGACTGAGTAGAGCTGCCTCTTTGCATTTCTGAGGCTATAAAATTGATGGGAGCAGACAGCCTTATCTGGTGAAGCTGAACTGTTGACCTCTGTGTCGCAGCCCAACACCCCGTCACCTACTACACTTCCTGGGATCCTCCAAACTTCAGATTCACTGCCGTCCATTCCAACCCCATATTCACCGCCCATTCCAACTCGGAATGACCCCATAGGGCAGAGTAAACCTGCTTCTTTGTATGTCGGAGGCTGTAACTCCTTACGGGAGTAGAACTCTCATCTTTCTCTCTAAGCTCCCAGTTTCACTGCGCCAGAGAGCTCAAGCGAGAACGGTGCCGCCATGGTGGAATGCTCCAGTGGATCGCGCTGCTCTGGTGGCTGCTATTTCCTACTTCAAGGAGGACGCTGTTATCCTTGCAGAGGTGAACTATGTGCTGCTCACTGGGGTTGCGTGACTTCTTCCACGCAGGTGGTTGTTGTTTGCTGGCTTTGAGTTGGTGCCGACTCATGGTGGCCCCCCCAGGTACAACACAACAAAACATTGCGCGTTCTGCACCATCTTCAGGAGGGTTGGTCTGATCGCGCCCATTGCTGCTGTCACTGCATAGTTTGAGTGCCTTCCAACGGAGCAGGCTCCTCTTACAAGGTTCAAGCTCCCTGCTGTCGAGCCGATCCCAATTCTTAATGACTAAAGGAGGTCATATTCTGTCATGACCCAATGCCTAATGTTCAGAAGTAGACAGTCAAGTCTTTTTTCCTAGTCTGTCTTTGTCCTGAAGCCCTAATGAAACCTATTCTCCATAGTCCTGGTGTTTGAAACACGGCTGACAAAGCCTCTAGTGTCATAGCAACGCGCAAGCCAAGATGACACACTGCCAGCTCAGGGATGGCCACGTCACTTGTAATGTTACAGTGAATGAATTCAGATGCACCTTCACACTTGCAAAGTTTGTGCTTCAACTGTATCTACTCCCTTCTTCCTAAAGGTGGACTCATTTGCTTCAGTAATCAGAGTCAACGACGTAACAGTCTAAGGCACCGGACTAGGAGAGAGTCTCAGGTTTCTGGACTTATTCAATGAGTAAAATCAGAGCAGTTGTCCCGGGCATGCCTGCCTTGCTCAAGAGGTAGGACTAAAATGTTTGGATAAGTTTAGATGTTTATACTTATTGAAGATTTAAATGTTTGTGTTTATTTCTGTCTCTGTGTGTCTGTGTCTCTGTCAGTCTGTCACTCTCTCTCACACACGCGCACACATTCTGTATGACAATCCTCCCTCTACTGCTCACTGGCAATGCAGCCTTAACGAATCTGCATAAAAGCTCCTTAGCTCTACTCTTTGGATTCCATAGGGATCTCCAAACGCTCCGCTCTCAGTTCATGGCATGAGTCTTAAGATGCAAGCCAAGCTCAGTTACTCAAGTAGGAACTGTTTTATTGCTCTGGCTGTTACACCATCAACAGACTCTGCCTTTTCCCGAACCCTGCTGACTTCTGCTTCCCTGTCCCAGGCCTGTCCCAATAGCAAGAACTATAAACAGTAACGTGAAACCTACTTAGAGGCAGATGAAAAGCAGATGCTGGAAACCAGCAGGAAGGGCTCGCCTAGGAGCCTGAGCTTCAAGCTTCAAAGACAGACCTTAGCTGCAGCTGGGAGGGCAGCCACAGAGAAGAGGGACTCCTGGCAGCTGCCTCTGGAAATTTGCCCACCCCCCAACCTCTGGAGGTCAGGACTATTTTTCATATGGGGAAAAAAAAAGAAAGAAAAAGTATTAGGTCAGAATAGATTTTTGCCTTTGCCTTGGGTGTTTTGAAGCTATTGGGGATTTAAAAACGAGTTTCGAAGCCTGATTTACACCCTAAGAATAGAGGAATTAACCTCCCCTGATGGAGGGCTGGGCTGGTGTGGGGACCAGGGGATTTTGCTGGGGTCTGTGTGACTGGATTCACTAATGGAACTTAGAGCCCTCACGGGGGTGAATGACAGGGTTGAATGGTGTGCCCAGAGTGATGCAGGTTGGCTGAGGAGCCTAACGGGAGGGAGAGAGCCTGGAGAACAGAAGCAGGTAGGTTGCGTCATATTTGCCACTGATGGTCTTTGTCAGAGTTAAGCATTTCCAATGACTTCCGCTGAAAAGGGCATTTGCATGGAGAGCTGGGATAACCTGCTGACTGCCACACTCGCTCCTAAGTACTCTTGGATTAATCCCTAACGGCAAGCCACATCTTTCAGTCTGGACCCTGTAATCCAAGACCCAGAGTCTCCTTTAGGGATTTATTCCCCAACTACTGGGAGTGGACAGCTATTTGTAGACATTGTACAGCTGTCACACTTCTTTATCTGAGTAGATGAGCAAGTGAATATATAAAGGCATGACAAATGTGTTTCAAATACAGCAACCGTTAACTTGGCATTCTCAAGAAATCAGCTATAGAAATTAATACATGCCATTTGACTTTATTGAAGTCAATATGAAAAAGAGGCAAGAAAGGAGAATGAAGTCAACACAGGCATCCTCTGGGTAATCCTTGACCATTTTCTTTTTTCAGCACCACGCGGACTCTGGCTCCATGTCCCGTGTCTCTTGCTGTGTATCGAGGACAGTGTAAATTGATCTGGGATATGGAATTGCCTTTGCCCTCACGAAGCTTCTGATTAAGAAGCCTAAGCAGATGAACCATGTGTGAAGTGGGAGTGAGCCGATATAAAGAGGATGTCAGCTGAGCTCTGAGGAGCAAGGGACATTTGGGGCTGACTGTTGTTGTTAGTAGGCAGGTGCTGCCGAGTCGGGCCCACTCATAACAGCCTCCATGTGCAACAGAACAAAACACTGCCCGGTCCTATGCCATCCCCACAGCTGTGTTCATGCTGGAGCCCATTTGCAGCCACTGTGCCAGTCCATCTCATTGAAGACCTTTGTCCTTTTTTGCTTCTAGAGACTTTACCAAGTATGGGACTCTCCTGATAACATGTCCAAAAAGCAGGAAATGAAGTCTTGCCATTCTTGCCTCTCAGGAACATTCTGGTTATATTTTTTCAAGGCAGATTTGCTGGTTCCTTTGGCAGTCCACGGCACGTTCAATATCCCTCACCCGCACCAGGATTCAAAAAGTGCTGGAGTGCCATTTGACTGACCTCCTAAAGGGGGGGCTGGTGGGGAAGGCGATGCTGTTTCCTGCAGACGGAAACACTGGAATAGTGAGAATATTAAAAAGATAAACCAGGTTGTCTGGCTTTGCTAGGATGTTTCTTTGTAGCTTCACTGAGGAAAGTATGAACTTGGGTAAGTCAGGAATCGTTAAGCCTCACTTTCCTTATCTACATAATGGGAAATGAAAAAAATAAATAGAGCAAAGCAAAACCCAATGACTCAACATATCTCAATGTTCTCCAGTGTCTGTGTAGCTCTGAAAAATCTACTTATTGTCTTTAATCCCCACTAGACTCAACTCTTGGACATGTCAGGAGAGACCAGACCCCAGAGATAGATGTCGTGCTTGGTAAAGTAAGAGGCAGTGAAAAAGAGGAAGGCCCTCAAGGACATGGACTGCGACAGTGGCTAGAACAATGGGTGGAAGCGTAGGAACAACTGTGAGGATGGCACAGGACTGGGCAGTGTTTCATTCTGTTGTGCTCGTGGTGGAACTGAGTCAATGGTACCCAGCAACAACAAAGCCTAAACTCTGAAATGTGATTACATGTACTTGCTTTTGGGGAGGATACGTTGAGCAGTAGACACGCTCTACTGAAAATGAAAAGTGCAAAAGAGTTGTAAGTCCTGGCAGAATAAAAAGATGTCTGGGCAACCCATGGAAGGGTCCACCTGGACAAAAAAAAAAAAAAATCTTCACTCTGTCCACAGGCACAAGTAGACAGACAGATAGACATGGTACTAAAAACTGAGGCCTTTTCTTACATCTTGAACTAGTGTTATGTGGTTCTTTCTTTCTGATTTTCTCTTTGAACAGTGTTTCAAACTCATATCACCTGGAGAAGAATCGGTCTTCCTGAGAGACAAAGAGACCTGTCCATATCTCTCCTCCTCCAGATGTCAGTAGGGGCAATATCTTGTGTTATTTCATGGCCATTGGATTCCTTTTAGGTCCCCTCATTTTTAATCAATTGGTCTAGCAATCATCCCATCAACCAAGGTTGGCTGAACACCTAATCAGCATCAAGCTTACTGCTATGTGATCAATTCTGAATGATAGCCACCCGAAAGAGCACGGGAGAGCTGAAATCCTTTTGGATTTAAAGACTCTAACTCACTCTGGGGTTTGAAAGCCTCATTTGTCTCCTGTGGTGGAGATAGTGGTTTTGAACTTCTGACCTTGTGGTTAGCAGTCCGATATGTAATCCACTATGATACTAGGGGTGCATCAAGGATTCCTTCTTATTTGGATCCACAGTCAATGCTCCTGGCAGCTGTAGTCAAGAAATACAATGACATATGTAAGTGTGTAAATATGCTGCAGGAGAGCTCTTCAAAGTGTTGAAAAGTAAGGGTGTTATTTTGAAGAGTAAGGTGCACCTGGTTCAAGCCTTGGTGTTTTCACATGCCTTCTGTGCATGTGAGAGTTAGACATTGAATAAGGAGTTCTGAAGAGAACTTGATGCACTTGAATTGCGGTGCTGGTGAAGAATATTGAAAGTCCCATGGATTACCAAAGAATAACAAACCTGTCTTGCAAGAAGTCCAACCAGACTGCTCCTTAGAAGTAAGGATGGTGGAACTTTATCTCACACACTCTGGAAATGTCATCAGGAGAGACCAATCTCTGGAGAAGGACAGCGTGCTTGGAAAAGTATAGGGGTAGCAAAAAGAGGAAAGGCCGGGGATGAGATGGCTGCAACACAGGGTGCAAACATGACAATTGTGAGGCTGGCGCAGGCCTGAGTGGTGTTCATGCTGCTGTACAGGCCTGGGCGGTGTCCATGATTTTGTACAGGCTTGGGTGGTGTTCACGCTGCTGTACAGGCCTGGGTGGTATTCATGCTGTTGTACACAGGCCTGGGCGGTATTCATGCTGTTGTACAGGCCTGGGCAGTGTCCATGCTGTTGTACACAGGGTTGCTATAAGTTGGAACCCAATTGATGTCACCTAACAGCCAAACCTGTACTATGCTTTGTGCTATGTGATGGGGACACAACAGTGATCCAGAGAGGTAGAGTCCTTGCCCCTATGGGGCCCCTAATCCCAAGATAAGAAAAGCACCCATCACGACAGTCCCTTAGTGACTCATGTCCTTCATCTTCCATAGAGCTAGCATGCCACCGTTTCTTGCTGCCCTCAGAAGTGCTGAAGTGACAAAAGGGGAGAACACGCTAGGAAAGCACACACGGCCACGCCCAGGCTCTGAGAAACAGAAACTAGTCACAGTGCTTGTGGGAGGGGCACACCTCCATCCCACAGCACCGAAAGATCTCCACGTTCTGACATGCCTCCCACCAGTAGTTATAATTAACTCAGAACCAATCCAAAGGAGCAACATACTTGTCAACCCGCATAGTCCCAAAGGAATGCCTAAATGTCCGAGAGGAATATCCCATTTAGACATTTCCAGACATCTGTTTCACCAGGTATTTCATGGCTCTTTGAAAATGTGGAGCTCTGGTCGTGTTCAACTATGTTGTGTGGAAACTCCGTTTGCTCGGTCGTGAGCCTCCATGAGGTTGGTGATGTGCATCCAGGTGAAACGGCGTTTGAATAAGGGCCTGGGGAAGTCTGACTAACATGGAGACACACGTGGCTGAAGTGGGGAAGGCAAAAGCACGGAGAGAGGGAAGAAGAGCTGGTAGAAGGCTAAGAAAATGAACAGTATTCCGGCAATGCCAGCAAAGGAAGGTTGTCACAGTTATGACTGTGTCTGACATGACATTTGTGTGAGCTGTACTGTGTGGTGATTTCATTCTTTGTTACACCCCAATCTCTAAGCAAAATTGTTACTGCAGTCATCATATTTGCTGTGGTACTTATTAGGGTACAAGGTGGGGCTATAAGAGGAATCTCATTTCTACGTCCTGTGAATAACTCAACACTGTGTTATCTAAAAAGGAGCCTGGTGGTGCCGTGGGTTCAGTGTTGGGATTCTAACCCAGAGTTTGGTGTTTCAAACTCACTAGCCACTCAGTGGAAGAAAGATGAGGCAATCTGCTTCCATCTGGATGTTACAGTCTTTGTAACCTACTAGTTCTGCTCAGTCCCATAGGGTGACTCTGGACCCGATGGCTGTGGGTTCTATGCTAAGTGTCAGACTCTCTCTGCCACATTCCCTGCATGAGCTCAAGCAGTCCTCACAAAACCCAATGAGAGGGTGCTGCCACTATTTCATTTCAACAATGACGAAGCTTAGGAGTTGTGAGATTTAATGAGGGTTAATGGTTGTCATCTCCAGGGACTGGTCTTTCCTGAAAATCTGTCCATCGTATTTGGTAAAGTAGAGGGACAGCGATAAAGAGGAAGGCTTTCAATGAGACAGCTTGATGCTGTGGCTGCAACTGTGGGCTCAAGCATAGGAACAGCTATGAGGATGATGCAGGACTAGGCAGTGTTTTCTTCTGTTACACATACGGTCGATCTGGGTTGGAGCCAACCCAATGGCACTGTATTACTCTGGGTCGACTAGAGAAACAAATTCATAGACACTCATGAATGTACAAGAGCAGTTGAGTATTGAGAAAACATTCCAGTCTGGTCCAGATCAAGTCCATAATCTGCCCATAATCAAGCCCATAGGTCTGATACCACTCTATAAATTCCTCTTCAGGCTCACTCAATGATGCCGAATGCAGGAAGATCACAGGTCCATGGGTGGAAAGTCTTGTGGATCCAGTGGCAGGAGAAGCATCTCAGTACATGGCTTCTCCAGCTCCAAGGCTCTCGTTGCCATCAGCATAGCCCCATGTGTCTTGTCAGTAGAGAGTCTCTCCAGGAGTGAGCCGATAGAGATTGTCTCCCGCCTCCAAGGAGGAAATACAGGGGTTCCCAGAATCCTCAGGAGAAGGCATGCTCACAGAGTGGTCTTATTGGCTATATCCTGATTGACAGGCTAGATCCCACCCCTATACTTTTAATCCTCACATTGACACCAGATTATGTAACTACCACAGGCACCAAACAACGATGGTGACAGAAGGAACTTATCCCAAGTAGCAGGCAGAGCCCTGGTTTGAGCTCGGTCTTCATCTTGCAGTCCACAATATAGCGGAGACCATAGAAGGAGACCAGGATGAGCCAGGTGACTCATTCACCTCAGAAGCAACATTTAAGTGGGGGGGGGGGGGGTGCAGACAATCTCAGTAAGCAAGTTGAATACCATTTTTTTGCAAAATTAGAAAAAAACTAAATTATTGTAGAAGAAATCCAGGATCACTCTTACTGAATTTCTTTTTTCTCTCGTTCCTATGTGGCTAAGCAGGATACTGACTGTACTCGTGCTACAGTTTTATAAGAACCCTGATGTGCATGGGTTAAGGTAAGCTGCTAACAGAAAGGTCAACAGTTCAAACCCACCAGTTGCTTCATAAGAGAAAGACATACTAGTCTGCCTTCATAAAGATATACAGTCCTATCCTGTCCTCTATGGTCACTATGGGTCAGAACCAATGCAATGGGTTTGCTTTTGTGACTGGGGTATTCATGAAGTTCTTAGGCCAGGTTTCCAACTGTACAACGCATAGCAAGGGCATTCACAGCTTAAGGGTAAGAAGATCCCAGTGCATATCTGGGTAACTCTTGTGTCTCCCTTCATTTTCTCTTCTTGAAGTTGAGGAATTGAATCTTGAAAGAGGTTTAGGACTCATCCTGGGCAGCAGGGAGGGTGGGAGGGACATAAACGGGGGCAGCATGAATGGTGAAAAGACGCCTTTCTCCCAAACATGCTCCCTGCTCCCTCTCCTCTCTCAACTCTTGCTCCACCCTCAGCAATGCCCTCCACCACAACCTTGGCTCCCTGTAACAGCTAAGGATGTGGTTTGAAGACACAAGTGGCTGCTTGATTGGCAGGTTGTGGTGTTTCTCATTGCTGTTCCCGTGTGGTCGCTTCTCTGCGCGTCATTGAGAGTTCATTCAATGCCTGAGTAAATGGACATCCAGGGGCTTTTGACCTGACTTTTCTCAGATGCCATGTGCCTCTCAAAATAGCAACTCCTCTCCATTCAGAGGGTAAGAACCTTATAAATCAGCAGAAACAAAGCAGAAATGACACAAGTGCTTAGATCAGATAGATTTGAGTTTTTAGGCTTAACTCTCCACTCTTTAACTCTGGAGATGACAATGCACACTTCTTCTAAGCCTTAGGATGGGTTTCTGACCAAGGACATCATGGAGGCTTGTAAAAGGATGTGCGCATGCACACACACGTACACAAACAGTACCATTGTCTGTATACATCCAGTTACTGAAATGTTCTAATTCTAATTGTATTCCAGCAAACACGAATGCTTCTTTTAAACAAAACACAACCAAAATGAGTTAGAAGCTGGCCTTTCCAACCTAGATGGTTTATTTTAAAACCCAGAGAGCTTTGGAGCTTCAAGGGGCAGCCCGTGCCAGCTTGGGAAATAGCCCAAGGCTCGCGGTGCAAAGGGAAACGGCCCCCATGATGGGTTTGCAGAGAGCTTTATCAGCTTCAGAGCAGATGTGCCCGAGCAAACCCATTTTGCCAGGAAGACATTCCTCACTGCCTGTGGACCTGGCCTGCGGAGGTCAGGGACAGAGGTGAACAGAACTGGCTACTAAGCTGTGCTGTCTGTCAGCAGATTGTGTGATTTCCCGGCCACATCGTTCAGGACAGGAAGGGCTGTGTCCTTCCAGTCACACAAGTATGATGGAGGAAGGCTGGCCCCTTTTAGCCAGGCTGGTCCCTTTTTTCTTGTATGTAAAAACCACTCAAGGAGAGGAAGGAGAATGATGAAATGAACCAAGTACATAGCTATGGGATGCTTAAACCTCAGCGGTGTCCCTGACTCACTGTGGCACCTAGGATCAGCCATGCATCTTCTCAGTTGTCATTTTCTTAACTATATATAACTTGAACTTGCCATGTGTTGGCTGCCTTTTCACTGAGGTAGAAGAAAATGACATTTATTAAAAACCCATATGCTCACAAACATATGCAACCCATAAGCAAATCTTAAATCCACCTCGGGCTCAGACCAGGAGCTTATTTTCAGCAGGCAGTGAGAGAAGTCCTGCGGCCCCTCGCACCTTCCATTGGGGCAGATGAGGTCTTTCCTTCCCATAGGCATTTGGTTTGACTCTCCAGCATGTTTGGGATATACAGGGTGCTATCCAGTTGATGCAGACTCGTATCAACCTATGAGACAGGCTAGAACTCCCCGGGGGTTTCAAGACCATCACCGTTTATGGGAGTAGAGAGCCCTGTCTTTCTTCCAGGGAGTGGCTTGTGGCTTCAAACTACTGCCATTTTGGATCACAGTTCAATGTGTAACCACCATGCCACCAGGATTGCCCTATACATTGTATATAGGAAGAGGTTTAAACAAGAAATGGCTGATGCAGTTGTAGAAATAGGTACGTCCCATTCAGGTCAAGTCGGGGGAGTCCACTGACAGATCTTGGGATCAGTAGATGACAGAACAAGAGGTGGAGGAACCAGACCAGGATGCTGAATCAGAGACAACAGGGACACAGGCTGGTGGGTACAGAGTTCCAAAGTTGGCTGGCTGAATAAATTCACCATCAGTAGTCCTCTAAAGGCTCCTGGGATCCATGGGCAATGCAAGAGGAGAGTGAGGGACCAGATGCAAGATCCAACTCCAGTAGAAGGTGAAGGCCAAAGAGGTTTAGTCTCTCTCTCTCTCTCTCTCTCTCTCTCTCTCTCTCTCTCTCTTAAAAAGGCTCACAGTGTCAAGGAGGTGTCAGCAAGCTGTGACATGCCATGGATAGGGTGAACTTTGTCCCATCCCTTACCCAACAATGTTGACATGATCTGTAACCATCCCACCATCTCAATGATTCCAAGAGATAGATATTGTACTGGGGAAGCTAACTAAAAAGACTAAAAAGACAGCTTCCTTTATTCATTTGCTCGACTCTTGTAAGATGTTTACGTTCTGGAGGTACAAAAATGGGCACATATGCTAATTGCCTAACATAGGTGAACTCGCAGCCAACAAACCACAGCAAGAAACAAAATCAATTGCCATTGAGTTGATTCTGACTCATGGCTATCTTCAAGGACTGGTTCCCTACAACCCACTCCAATAAGTTGATCACCAAGTCTTCCTTTCAGGGTGCCATGGGATCGACTTGAATTCCCAAACTTTTGGTTTGCATGCAGCATCCCTTGGTTCTCCTGTGACTTCTCTCTGGCAGGATCAACTTCTCCATAAATCAGAGACCAGAAGAGAATGACAACCCATTTTGTATCGCAGATGCATCCTAATATTATAGACGAGGTTCTCATCCAGTGACTTACCTTTATGTTAAAAAAAAAGTATAGTACAAATCGCCATGTAATAAGGCACTGACATTTTTCCATCCCATTGGGCTTTCCAATGTTTTATTTCATATGACACCATGGGACCACAGTCTTTTAAGACATATATTATCATCTCTGCTCTATAGGCGATGACATCAGACAATTTATCTGAATCTCAAATGCTACGGAACGCTGATACTGCTCTTATAATCTTAAGACTCCAAGTTCAATGAGCAACTATTTCAGAAGCACATGAAGCAAACTTCCGTGGGCTTTATGTAAATGGTATCGTGCAACTCTTGGCTAGCAAAGGGCGAGGGAAGCATTGGAACTGGAGTTTGATTGACTTCAAAGCTTAATCTCTTCGCATGGAATCTCTTCCCAGGTGGCGTCATTGGGTATCTTGGTGATCAGACGGTCTGCCATCTCAAGTACTGGGGTCTATGTATCTGGAAGCTGCTAGGGACAGCTGTTAGGAGGTATGAATCCCTTTATATAGACAAGGAAAGCTGAGACTCAGAGATAAAAGGTCTTGCCTTGGATCAAAGAGCTTCGAAGTGGCCAAGTAAGAAGGATTTTGGATTCTGGGTTCAGGTCTCCTCTTGAAGCTTGAGAAAACAAAACTGTGGTATTAGCAGCCATTCTTCTCAAAGCCATCTCAAGCAGCTTTGCTGCTTAACGGTGCCAGGAACTTCCACATGGCAGCGTCAGGAGGATTCGGACTTGAGCCCCAAGAGGAGAGCTTTTGTGGATAACATATCCCATTATTGTTGAGTCAGAGGTTCCAACCTCATGGTGACCCTTTTACAAAGGACTGAAATGGTGCCCGGTCTTGCTCCATCCCCATAATTGGTTGTGGATGGACTCTCATAGTGGTGATCCATCTTGTTTTCACTGACTGGTTTTCAGGAGTAAATTTCCAGGTGCTCTTTGGCAGTTTGTTTGACTCTGGAAGCTTTGGTGAAACCTGCTTGGCTTCATAACAACACCTAAGCCTCCGTGCAAGACAGGCGGTGGCTATGCTTCAGGTGCATTGACCAGGCTCTGAGACCGTGTCTCCTGCACGGAAGGGGAGAATTATACCACTGAGATTTAAAAATATTCTTCCAAACATCCTTCCTTCTCAGATAGGGAAGATCCCTGTCCTCTAAGTCCCCCAAGAAAACAAGAGAACGGAGAAGAATGAACGGAAAGGCATTAGGTGCTCAGCCTGTGGGTCACAACCCCTTTGGGGGTCAAACGACCCTTTCACAGGGGGCGCCTGATTCATAGCAGTAGCAAAGTTACAGTTATGAAGTAGCAGCAAAAGTAATGTTATGGTTGGGGGTCACCACACGCGAGGAACTGTATTAAAGGGTTGCGGCATTAGGAAGTTTGAGAACCACTGCATTATATGAAGATCTCAGGTCCCCTGGGGTGACAGAATCAGTGACCTTCAGTGGAACAAGAGGAAGGATATTTCCCTGACCATCCTAAGCTTTTTATGCTAAGACTGACTGTTCCCACTATTTCTGCCAATGTGTTAGTCTGGGTTGATTAGAGAAGCAACTTCATAGGCATATGTATGTGAATAAGAAGAGCTTTATACACAAGAGCAATTCTATATTGAGAAAACAGTCCAGCCCAGTGCAGATCAAGTCCTTAAGTCCAATATTAACCCATATCTCTGATACCAATCTATAAATTCCTCTTCAGACTCACAAAACACATGCAATGACGGTGAATAGATCACAGGCCCATTGGTAGAAAGTCTCATGGATCCAGTGGCAGCAAAAGCATCTCAGCACTGGCAGGGGTCTCCACATGACCCCTTCAGCTCCAGGGCTCTGGTTGCATCAGCGTAGCTCCATCAGGCTTAGTGTCAGTAAAGTCTTGAAGGGAGTGAGCATGTGCTTGGCCACCAGCAAACTATTTATCTCCTTCGTGTCTCCAAATGAGATCATCAAGCTGCAGCCTGATTGACCAGCTAACCTCCACCCCTTCCCTTTTAAGTCTTAAATTGACAACAGAGTATGTAACTACCACAGCCAGGAAAATTCTAGTCTTCAGCTCTGAAATAAACATTCTATGATGCTCACCCAAGTGGCTTCACTTCCCAGCCTGCTCCTGTCTATCGAAGACTCGGGGGGTGGTGAACCTTTTTCTGCCAAGTGCCATTTGGATATTTATAACATAATCCTAAGGCCACACTATTGAAACATTTAATTAACTCACCCTAATGTGCTTTTATTGGTGAGACATGTGATGCTAGCTGGCTTATAGGACCCTCAGGTGGGACTTCCCTACCTTCATAGATAGATGTAGGGGACTCCCCCATCTATGCATCCATATGACCACCCACACTACTCTGACTGTTTGCCATAGAGTCAGTTTCAATTCTGTATTTCCCATGTGTTTCTGAGTAGAACTGTGCTCCATAAGGTTTTCAGTGGTATATTTCTCAGAAGTGAATCATAGAATTTTCTTATAAGGTGTCACAGGGTGGGCTTGAACATCCAACCTTATGGTTAGCAGCTGGATGCCGTATGCATGTGTACTCTTCAGGGACTCTACCTGGTCTTGTGTCACCCTTATGAATTTTTGTGAATGTACCATTGTGATAGAGACCGTTTTTAATTTTCTTCAGAAGCAAATTGCTTTGTCTTTCCTAGTAGTCTGCCTCAGTCTGAAAGCTCTGCTGAAACCTGTTTAGCATCATACCAACACCCAAGCCTTCACTGAAAGAGTTTAGAAACTCATTGTCTACTGGACTATCGCCCTGCTGGCACCCCTAGATGGTTATGGTTGGGGGAGAGGTGTCTGCACATGGGAGATAAATAGATGAAAGAAGGCACACATGAGTAAACAAATGGGTGTTTGAATTAACATATGAATAAAATAGGATAGAATAAAGGATTGAATCTGTTCAGATCTTACTTCTTTCCCTCACTGCTATTGAGACAATGTTGACTCATAGAGACCCTTTGTGGTTTTCTGTGTTAGGCAGGGCTCTCTGGAGATAAATACCAGGACACTTATGATTATATACATATAATATAGAGGATAGATTAACATACCAGGGCGGAATATAACAGCTAATTAGTCCACACAGCAGTACAGAGGGCTCAGTTCAACTCACTTCCATGGAACAGTTAATATGCTGGGGGTCCAAGGTCAAGGAAACAGACAGCTGAGTCTTCCCTCTGTAGGCAGAGTCTGCCCACAGGCAGCAAAGAGCAGGGCGGGTAACCAACAGTCAGCAGCTCAGGAGCTTAGTGACAAGATCCACCAGTCTCGAGTTCAAGTGATGTCCACACCAGCAGCATGGTGAAGCAGGTCTCAAAGGAACCTCAAGCTCCAGTGACATGATCCACGGGTTGGCTGTCTCACAGCTAGTATAACTCACAAGTTGAGGCAAAGAACTAGCTAAAGCAGCAGTTCTCGACCTGTGGGTCGTGATCCCTTTGGGGGGTTGAACGACTCTTTACCAGGGGTTGTCCAATTCCTAACAGTAGCAAAATTACAGTTATGAAGTAACAATGAAAATAATGTTATGGCTGGGGGGCGGTCCCACAACATGAGGAACTGTATTAAAGGGTCATGGCATTAGGAAGGTTGAGAACCACTGAACTAAAGCAACCACACACTGGTCTGATCACCAGAGAACAAGAGAGTGAGGGGCCAGCCTGCTGAGCCATTTATCTCTTTGCCCTCCAATCAAACTGTAAGTTGATTAACCTCACATGTTCCTATTGGCCAGGTTGATACAATCAATCTACCTATCACAGTTTCTGAGAAGGTAGCTGTTTACTGGAATAAAAAGCCCAGTCTTTTTCCTACAGAGCTGCTGGTGTTTTGAACTGCTGACCTTGCAGATCACAGTCTGTGGTAGTTATATAATCGTTGGTCAATTTGAGGATTAAGAGTGTAGGGGTGGGGTCTAGCCTGTCAATCAGATCATAGCAAATGAGGTCTCTGTGTGGGCATGGCCTTCTCCTGAGGATTCTGTGAATTCCTGTATTTCCTCTTTGGCAATGGAAGACACACACTCTCTCTGCTCACTCCCTGAGAGACTCTCTACTGACAGACACATGGCACTATGCTGATATCAGATAGACCCCATGCCCTGGCCACTGGAGGAGCCACATGAAGACCCCTGCCAGTGCTGAGCTGCTTCTACTGCCATTGGATCCACAAGACTGTCTCTACTGACCTGTGATCTTCCTGCATTCAGCATCATTACATGTGGTTCCTGAAGTCTGAAGAGGACTTTATAGATTGATATCAGATATATGGGCTAATATCTGACTTATGTACTTGATCTGGACTGGAATGGGATGTTTTCTCAATATATCATTGCTCTTATATGTAAAGCTCTTTCTTATACACATATGAGTCTCCCTGGATTTGTTTCTCTGGTCTACCTGGACTAACACACAGTCCAACATGTAACCAAATTCATAGTACTCTTTCAGTGGTTGAATTACAAAGAGATATATTATTGGAGATGTGATGAGGCTTCAAAAAGCTCATGGAAAAATAGAATCAAGAGATAATGGAATGTCTTCATGAACTTTTTGAAGCCCACTTATATTTAACTGCATATGTAGTTTGAATATATCTATACGTATATCTGTATTTATCAATATCAATATTAAATACCCATATAAAGTGAAAATTTAGCCTAAGTTCACACTACACAGATAATTTCAAATGCTTCAATGTATATCTGTCCAGATTTTCCTATACAAAATAATGATACAGTGATATACTTGAATGCTATTTTGGATGTTTTAATTTTTCTTTTTACCTTTCTGAGGCACCCTTGCCTTTTTACGCCAGCATGTTTACATTTTACAATAAGAGTAAATAGAGTTATTTTATTTCTTACACAGGTAGTCCTTGATGTACGTAGGATCCTGTTTTGGTGACTTCATGTTAAGTTAGTTCTAATGTAAGCAGAATATTTACAGAATACGTGTGTGTGTGTGTGTTGAATTCATTATTGTTGCCTTTCCTTATCAGTATCTTTATAAATTTGATGTTTATTTTGGGAACTTGAGAATATTACAAATAAACTTACATATGTATTTTAATACATACATAAATACACGGAGCATACAAAATGTACACTGGCAATGAAGAAGAGCTGGATGGTGTTGACATTTTGTCAGTTGCAGTGATAACTCTGTTTGTGGAAGGTTCTAGATCATCTGAATTTTATTCCTGAGCATGGTGCTAGCGTTACTAGTCAGAAAAGTAGTAGGAGTTATCTGTATGGTCAATTGTTGTCCACATATTTTGTGGTAACATCTCACTGATCTCTGAATCTGCCTGCTGACTTTAACCAAGTGACCAGTGTCTGCCTTCATGTATTAAGCAACCAAAGCTTCAAAGGAAGGATTGGTGCTCCCTACTTCTTCAGTTAGATGCGTATCCTGGGAAGGGTTAGATGACTGGGACATTATATCAGAGAAAGGGGGGGGGTTGGAGTGGACATTTGGACACCACTTCACAGAAGGGTGACAAGGAAGGGACGATTCAACCAGGGTGCAGTATAGCACCAATGTAACACACATCATTCCTCTAGTTACTGAATGCTAACCCTCCCTCCACTACTTTGACTCAGTTCTACCTTACAAATCCAGCTAGGCCAGAGTACACACATTGTTACAGATGAGAGCTCTCAACATATGGAATTCAGACAGATAAAACCCTCAGGAACAGTAGTGAGAGTAGTGATATATCCTGAGGGGAGGGGAGGGGCATAGTGGGGTTGGGGGGAGGAGGAGAAAGGGGGAGCCCCTCATAAGGTTGGCTTTAAATCATCCACCCCAGGGGGATGAATAACAGAACAGTGAATAAAGGGAGACAATGGACAGCGTAAGACAGAAAATAATAATAATAGTTGATCAAGGATTCACAAGTGTGAGAGGGTGGGGGAAGGAGGGGAAAAAAGAGCTGATATCAAGGGCTCAAGCAGAAAGAAATTGTTCTGGAAATGTTGATGGCAACATATGTACAAGTATGCTTAATAATATTGAATGATGGGTTGTTATAAGATTTGTTAGAGCCCCCCTCCCCCACCCCCAATAAAATAATTAATTAAAAAACCAACCAAACAAACAAAGGAAAAAACACCACCTTGTGCTGGGCCATCCTCACAATTGTTTGAGTCCATCATTGCAGACTCTGTGTCAATCTACTTCATGAAGTGTTCACATGATCCCATGACCATTTCACCAGAGCATGCTGCTGCTCATCTATTGTAGATTCATTTATCAACATGTTCACTTACTTGTTTGCTCATTCATGGAGAAGAAGATTAACTGTGAGTACACTGATGAGCTTATCATGGCTGCTGGGCATATAACTAGCAATGGGATCTTAGTATAGGCTGCTCTCTGGTACTGCTTCCCCATTTTAAATCCTTTCTCTTGAAAAAAAATTAAATCTAATGAAATGATATACACAGATATGAATAGCACAGAGTTTGGCAGGAAATAAGAGCTAATTCATGCTTGTCAAATGAGCACTTACAACGTTTTGGTTAATCACATTAAATGGAGAACACATCAGTCTCAGACATCATTTACACTTGTTTATAGTATAAAAATGACACTGTTGATGAAGCTGAAATCCTGTCAAAATCCCTATTTTTCTTCTATTCTTGGCTAAAAGTTTATTAACATATACATATAAAAATATTAAAATCCATGGGGATAATATCTTCTATTTCTTACAGCATACCTCACTGCCATGGAGTGGAGGTTGACTCATAGTGACCTGATAGGAGAGGCCAAAACTGCCCCCGTGAGTGTCTGAGACTAACTGTTTATGGAGTAGAAAGTCACACCTTTCTCCTGAGGAGCAGCTGGTGATTTAGAACTGCTGACCTTGTGGATCACAGGCCAACATGAAACCACTAGTGATCAGCTGCTGACTTCACCTTCCATTGAAAATACTCAACATATTTTTGCCACCAAAGAACCTACAAAGGTATGGAATGTTCAGACAGAACCCCAAATCTAAATGAAGATGAGGGCCCAGAGAAGGAAGCAAACAGAGCATTGAGTCTGGCTCTCTCCTTGGCAAAGTGAAGGTCTTCAGGCATTAAATCTAGTGAGCTTAGTTTTTGGTCATCCACAGAAGAAAGTGAAGTGCCTTCAGACTAATGGTTGAGTGGTGTGTCTTTTGGGAAATTATTGGCAGTGCTAAAGGAGTTCTATAACATTATCCTGACCAGTATGGGGTCCAAGGAACTGTATGAGTGAGAGACGAGAACTAGAGAAAGACATGGCTGAGGACAGGTATTCCTGACTGCAGAACCTGTATCCTGAGTATGCTTGAACAGGCAATATAGCATAGAAAAGCTTAATGACTAATGAATACCTGAAAAGATTCTTAAGTATGTCCAAAGTTAACAAAGTGCAAATTACAACTACTCGTGAGTTTTGTAAGAGGTCAAACCACCAGTATGAAAGGTCAGTGGGGCTGTGGAAATCCCCTCTCCGTGTTGGTGCAAGTGTAAAGTGGCAAGGCAACTTTGGCAATGACAAGACAATGTCTCGTAAGGTTGAACGTTTGCATACAGGTGCTCTAGAGAGATAAGTAACAAGAATATACCTTTAAACAGAAACTCTTGCTTCTTTGTGGCGCAACACGTAAACCGGAATGTTTGTAGCAACACCACATGTTAGAAGCATAAATGTGGGTAACAACCCACATTCTTATTGATTTTATGGTAGATAACTAAACAGTACTACATTTACAAAAAGATGTATTACATTGCCAGTGGATTTAAGAGGTTCTGGCTACCCATATGGTCTGGATTCATCTTTGGCCCCTGACCAGTAGAAATAAAATAGATTGTAATTAATAATAAAATAATTAATAACCCAAATCAAGCTACTTCCATTGAGTCAGTTCTAACTTGTAAAGGTTTCTAAGACTAAATCTTCACTGGAGCAGATAGTGTCATCTCTCTCGCAGGGAGAAAGTTTGTTTTGAATTGCCGATTTTGTAATGTCATCAGCAGTCCCTAACCTAAGGCACCATCAGCTCTCCTTAGAATAAGAATACCAAATACACATGCAGCCCTTATTATGGTTTCAGGCACTGGGTTAAATGTCATATATAAATGAAATCTTAATTCTTATAACAGTATGAAGTTGTTGGAGGTTTATAAAGTGATACAACTTTTGACTTTGGTTTCTAAGTGTCAGATGGCACCTTAGGCTACTATGTTGGAGTTGACCTGTATGACTCTTTTGGCCTAACATTAAAAAAAACAAGTAACAGAAAACAAAAGGCTTTTAATGGTTACCAAAATTATGTGACAAATCAAAAATTAAAAGCCAGTGAGTAATTCTTCCAGCATGTCAGATGGTATTTTCCTGTGGGAGGTGAGAGCGGATGAAAAGATGTGATCCTGGAAGGTGGAACGGAAACAACAAAAATAATGGTAGTTGCTAAAACTCACAGTAGTCACAGATATATGAACTATTTTGTTGTTCTTTATGCTTTGTCCATATCTTATAACTATTCTTAGATATCTGATCAATATTGAAAGCAATTTTATTTTTTAAGGCGGTGGGAGGCACCTTGCAAAAGATGCTAGAGAAAGAGTATATTTCTTTCTCAATGATGTCTTGGTTCTTTGCCGAGACCTGTGATAGTTCAAGTTTCACATCAGTTTAGGTGTGCCAGGATTCTCAGTGATTTGGTCAGTAAGATTGAGTAATCTGCAATGACAAAATCTCCTTGAGAGTATGATCTGCTTCCTATATCACTGGAGGCTGTGGGAAAGCTTATTTGCCTTTTTTCTAGGTCTGTGTCCTACATTTGACTCATTAACCTCCCGTTCTTTTGACTTGAGCCAGTGGCTTGCCATACTCCCTGTAAATCCTGGGAATCATCCGACCTACTTATCTTGGATTCATTCACCTCTGTTCTGTCTCCACAGTCCCGACCTGTCAACTGTGGAGTCAATTGCGTCTAAAGCCAGATGCATGCTGTCTGACTGAGCAAGCAATGTTGGGTTCATCATTCAAGTGAAGTCTCTACCCTAACACTTGATGCGTAGACTTGGAAATCATCTATTTATATATTATATTCCATGAAGTAAACATATTTCTACATGTACATATAAAATATTTACTGATTTTGTTTCTTTAGAGAAGACAAAGATAAAACCCTTCCACAAGTCCACAGAACCTGAATTGGATGTAGACTTTGTGTTATTCAAATAATTTCCTTTAAAACAAGCCACATAGGCAACCGATGACAGCACCAAGCTCTCCAATTGCAGCCCATCAAGAGGCAACATCCTCTTTTGGGCCAATTGAGTCAGTGGCAACACGAGAGA
Source organism: Tenrec ecaudatus (assembly GCF_050624435.1). NCBI lineage: Eukaryota > Metazoa > Chordata > Mammalia > Afrosoricida > Tenrecidae > Tenrec > Tenrec ecaudatus. The sequence goes on along the minus strand of NC_134532.1, from coordinate 214,585,084 downwards.
ACAGCAAAACCCATGCAGCCAATATAAGGTTTCAAGAATTCACATCCTAGTTGAGGCTTTATCCTTCTGATTATTCATTGCAACTCCTTCTTTCACTCAATCACGGAGTAATATGGGAATAGTCAAAGAACTAGCTCTCCAATGACACAGCATCAGTTTTTAAGCAACAGTAAAATGATCATTCATTTAAGGGCACCTTCTATGTTAATATTCAACTGAGCTCCTCCAGCTACTATCATTACTTGATAGCATCTTCCCCTACTCTTTGCTCCAGTGACTACTTGGTAGCCTCTCTTATCATTTTCCAAGCTTCTCTCCAATGCTTCTCCTCTGAGAGAGTGTCCCCTGCAAAGCTCTTCCCTTATAGAAGAAAGCAGAGTTCCCTGTTCTAGTGGGCAATTTACATATATTAAAAAATGACTCCTTATTAGCATTATGTTGTTACTGGTATTAGTTATTGTACGTTGTCTCTACCTCATAGTGAGCTTAGATATGACAGAATGAAACATACCCCGCATCTCTGTCATTTCCAGGGTAGTTGATATGCTTGAATTTGTGTGGTGGCTGTCTTTAGAAAGTACAATCAATTAAAAAATCTGCTAATTGCTCCCTCTGTGCCAGACACAATGCTAACAATTCTGTGTATCTTAAGTCATGTAATCTTTCCAGCTACTCCTGAGATTGTTATTGTTACTATTAACCAATAAGAAAGATGGAGCTCAGAGCGCCTAAGTGCTCATGATATCATAGCTGCTCTGTGGCAGAGCTGATAGTCCCGTAGAAATCCATATCCTTAATCAATGAGATCATTCTTCTTCACAGTGTGGGAGGAAATGCCAGTAAATGTTTGATTTTAATATCTCCTTTAATATATAAATTCAATAGAAATCCATTTAAACTCTTAAGCCCAGAGACATGTTTTCCTTCCAAATAATTGAACAATGGAAGGCAGGAATAAGAGGCCAACCAAATGGCACTCATACTTATCTACTAGATATTGGGTTTCTAATCAGGACTCCTTTGATCTTTTTTTTGTGACCTGTTCCCGAATTCATCAGGAATTCTGGGATGTTAAGCAACTAGACACTCAGCATATCTTCTTTATGTTTCTTTCAATTGGGTACATTTTATAATGTTTCTGATATTAGCCCCAAATTATATCCATTTGAACATCTTGGAAAACATTTTTGCTTTCTGATATCAGATACATTTGTATATGACCAAATTTCAATTTGAACGTTTCTTATATCTTGTCTGTAGGGGAATGTTGGGCATATATAAAGTAGACACATTTCAGAGACTGGTGTCTTGGCTTCAAGGAGTACCTAACCATAAATGCTGGACTGTATTTCCAAATTCTCTGTATAGTTTTAGAATTAATACTATGACATAATTATAAATCATGTTTGTGGATCATGTTTCTCCCAAACTGGCCTGGCTCAAAAGAGCTGGTGTGCTCAATTTTGCTTGTTGTTGTTAGGTGCCTTTGGGCCAATTCTGATTCATAATGACCCAACAGAGAAAAACACTGATCCTGCGTCATCTTCATAATTGTTGTTATGTCTGAGCTTATTTTTTGCAGCCACTGTGTCAACCTATCTTGTCAAAGGTCTTCTGCTTTTTTCACTTCCCTTCCCCTTTCCCAAGCATGATTGCCAGGTAATTAAACACAACACCCTTAGTTTTATGGCATGACCATATTAATAGAAATATTGTGATGCACGAGAGGACATTGAGGTTGTCAACACTTGCTTTCTATGTGGAACAATGACCAGTGCTCATGGAAACTGCAGCTTAGGAAATCCAGTATGGTGTTGCATTGGGTACATCTGTGAAGGAACTCTCCAATGTTTGTAAAAAGCGAAGGGGCTACTTTGATGACTGTGGTGTGCACCTGAGCCAAGTCACTGTTTTCCCAAACACCTCATGTGCACCTGAAAGCTGGCTAATGAAATAGAAAACTGGAGATGCGATACTTTTTAATTGTGTTGGTGACGATCTGAATAGATGTGTACTGCCAGAAAATCTAACCAGTCTATCTAAAAGCCAGACTGCTCTTCAGAAGCCAGGGTGGCAAACTAGGAATGGTTTGCTACGGTCACATCATCAGGAAAGACCAATTGCTGAATAATACATAACTTTGGTAAAGCAGTAGCTATTGCTAGGTACTTCAAGTTAGCTCTAACTTATAGCGACCTGTGTGTGACAGAATGAAACATTACCTGGTTCTTCACTATCCTTACACTCGTTGCTATGATTAAGCCCATGGTTACACTGTGTCAGTCCATTTCAGAACCTCTCTCTCTTTCTTTGCTAACTCCCTAAACAATAAGTAGAGGGTCTGCAAAAACAAGAACATGCTGAAATGAGTCGGATTGGCACAGTGGCTTCATCAATGAGCTAAAAAATACTCACGATTCTGTGTTAGACTGGGTTGACTAGAGAAACAAATTCAGACACTAATATAATGTACAAGAAAGAACTTTATATCAAAGTGTAATTTCATATTAAGAAAACATTTGTCCTACTCTAGATCAAGTCCATAGTCTGATATTAGCCCATTGGATAAGGCCAATACTAGTCCATAAATACTTATTCATTCTCATGTTGTCACATACAATGATGCAAAATTCAGGAAGATCACAGGCTGGTAGGTACAAAGTTTTGTGGATCCAATGGGGATGGAAGCATCTCAGGGATGGGGGCAGGTCCCCACATGGCTCCTCCAGCTCTCTGAGTATGGCTCTTCAACAGGAATGTGAAGCAGAAAGAGAGGAAGTTCCCAGAATCCTCACAAGAAAGTCATGCCCCGCAAGGAGGCATCAGCAGGCTGTGACCTGATTGACAGGCTAGACTCCACTCCTTCACTCTTATAACCCTAAAGTTGACATGAGATTATGTAACTATTCAGATTCACAACAATGAAAAAGGACGTGGAAGTAGTTTCATTCTATTGCATATAAGGTTGTTCAGAGTTGGAACTGATTCGATGGCTCCTAACATCAACAGCGCATTATAGGAGCTTGTTGAATTAGCTCATGAGTTGTGTTGTTTTCCACAAAGCCTAAATGATGGAAAGGAACCCTGGTCATCCTGTGGTGAAGCATTTGGCTGCTAGCCGAAAGGTCAGTGTTTCAAATCCCCATCACTCTGAGGATATGTCAGGCTGCTTCTGTAAAGATTTATCATCTTGGGGACTCTATTGGGCAGTTCTATCCCAACCTTTAGGGTTGCCATGAGTCAGAATTGATTCCATGACACATATCCATAATGAATGATAGATTGTATCACTATAAAATGACTTAACATTGGATAGCAAGTCATTAAATTAAAGAGAGTCCTTGTATATATTGCTAAATTAAAAATCTTAAAGTCTAGTTCCCTTGTGTATCTTGAGCCCTGGTGCTGTAGTTGGTTATGCATCGGGCTGCTAACTGCAAGGTCAATTCTTCAAACCCACAAACAGAAAGGGGGGACAAACAAAGCGAAGCTTTTAATTATTTCTTTTAAAAAGAAGCAGCGTTCTGTTCCTGTTGGCATAGTGGGTTACATGCTGGACTGCTAACTGCGATGTTAGCAGTTCAAATCCACCAGTCATCTGCAGGAGAAATAGAAGACTTTCTACTCCCATAAAGAGTTACACTCTCAGAAAACCACTGAAGAAGTCCCACCTTGCCATGTAGGGTTGCTATGAGTTGGAATCGACTCAACAGCCTTGAGTGCGTGCTCCTGTAAAGATTTACAACCTCAGAACACCTTTGTAGATTTACTATGAATCCGAATCGATTGACTGATAGAGGTTACTGGGTGTTCGTGTCTTAGTTATATGGTACCATTATATTCAAATGTTAGAGTAAGAACAGCTTTATTCACTCTTTTCCTGACATCTGAATGGACTATAAAGCATGAGATGCTCCGTCTTGAGTGGCCAACCAGCTGGAGACTCAGTTAGTTCAGCCGGAAGTTTACAGGGTGGCTGTAACCTAGTGATGCTAGTCAGTTCTGACATCAGCAGGCAACATTGCCATGAAAAAAAAAAGAAGGCTCTCTTAAAATCCTTCATCCTCTCACCAATTCCTCCTTCCACTCAGGCTCAGGGGCTACCTGCTGATTCCAAAAAGGTATCACTGGCCATGTCTGAAACCTCTCACAAGCTCTTCCCTCATATCTCAGCTATGTTCTTTCCCAGCTTGTAGTTTTTTAATTACCAGCCAACCACGAAGCTGAATCCTCGCTATGAGACCTGAAAGCATCAGAGAAGGAACCCAGTTGGCCCACAAGTTGGTTTATAATTACTTCTGGGTAACTAGGAGGCTGCTACACTGACAACTCAGCTGGGTCTATGACTCTGATCTCAACGTGCCAAAATTGCTATTTCTCATTTCCCCTAGAGTTGGTGGGATTTGCACTTATTAATTCCTGAAAATAAAAATGAAAGTGCTCCCTGTGATGGAAGGCTGGGTTTTCACACATGCCATGGAGGAAAATAATGACCTGGAGTTCACACGGAGTTTTGTCTCCCAGCCCATCCGATGGAAGGCCATGTGGAGAGCCTCCCATGGGCCAGCCACTGAGCTGGGCCTTTTAGAGAAGTGCTCATCTCTTCTCATCCCACTGATTGAATGGACTTTATGTTGTGCTGGGATCTGAAGGAAAACTACTCCTCCACTAGGCACTAGAGACATCGGGTTTTGTGATGTGTCTGCAACGACGGCACAAGCATGATGTTCTCAGTCATCTCAGAGCACTGCAGTATGGCACCAGGTTCACGGGTGTTTGGACTCTGACGGTTATTATTAAGAGCTGTCCAGTTGGTTCTGGCTCAAAGCGACCCTATGTACAAGAGTCCTCAGCATCCTCATACTTATTACGTTGGAGCTCACTGTTGCAGCCACTTTGTCAATCTATCTCGTTGAGAGTCTTCCTCTTTGTCATTGTCCTTCTACTTTAACAAGCATGATGCTCTGCTCCAAAGACTGGTCTCCTCTGATCACGTGACCAAAGTAAGTGAGATGAAATTGCACCATCCTAGCTGCGAAGTAATGTTGCAACTGCACTTCTTCCAGAGTAGATTTATTAATTTTTTTGCCAGTTCACAGTGCCTTTGATATTCGTTGACAACACCATTATGCAAATGCATCAACTCTCCTATTGCCTTTCTTAGTCATTGTCCATCTTCCACATGCACAAGAGGTGATTGAAAATACCTCCAGTCAGATCTAGGGCTTTAATTCCTGACCCTGAACTTAGCAGAGATTTTATCAGAGGTTTTGTTTCATGAGGCAACATGGGGAGGGTGTTATTTTGGCTTTCTAGGGCTGCTATAAAAAGGTACCATAAAGTACGTGGCTTAAGATGACAGCAATACATTGCCTCACAGTTCTGGAAGCGAGCAGTCTGAATTCCCGGTATAAGTGGGTCATGCTCTCTCCAAAGACTCTAGCAAAAGATCTGACCTTGTCTAGCTGTGCTTCAGGTAGCTCGGTGCATTCCTTGGTCTGCAGCTTTAGCATCTCTGCCTCCTTTGTCGCACAGTGTTCCTCTCTGTGTGTCTCTGTATCTTTTATCCTTTATCATGAACACACCACTCAACCTGCCTGACAAGTAAGTGCACTCCAGTTTGACCTCGTGCTACCTCAGCTGATGACAGCTTCAAAGACCCCTTTTCCCAACAAGATACCGTTTACAGGCACTGGGGATTAGGACTTCGGCATATCTTTTTGTGGGGGAGACACAATTTCATCCAGGACAGGTGTTTCCAGTGCTGAACAGCCACCAGGGCAATGCAGATGGGGAGCAGAGGGCCCTATCTAGAGGAGATGGCTAATCAGCTTTTATTCTCATCACTAGTGCCTTCTCCTAACCAGCATAAGCATTGCAGTCAGGTGAGACATTATTGCAAGGAAGGACACCATGCTTGCTAAAGTTCAGGGGCAGCTAAAAAGAAGAAGGCCCTGGACCATCTCCATGGCCACAGTGGCTGCAGCAATGGGCTCAGACATAGGAATGCTTGTGAGGCCAGTGCATCCCCTGGCATTGTTTCGTTCTGTTGGACATACGGTTGCTGTGAGCTGAAAGAAGCCCAATGGCATCTAACAAAAACAGCAACAAGATACCGTCGAGCTAGTTAACATTTGATTCTGTTTACCACTTGGTGGCAATTATCAACAAAACTCGTTTCGTCCCAACACACTAATTGCATTGCTTTCTTTTGTTTATCACCAAAAAGCTTTCTAAAAATGAACCAGCAAATGTGAATGGCGTGCTCCTCGGGACAAGAAAAGAACCACTAAGTTATTGTCAGACATTTTGATTGAACCTGAGCTTCTCTGGACTAATAGATTATCAAAGTATCATTGTGTTAGACACGACAGCACGCATAAGCATTGCCTGCTGGGGAATATAGTGACACTGTAGACAAGTACTCCTAAAGTAAAAAGTGTTAAGTTTAATCTTGGTGATAAAATTGCCTCATAAAACTATATAGGCAGGAACTTAAATGCCCAATACCAAGGGCAAGATAAAATAAATCGCTGGATAAACTCCAGGTCCACCATCCCCGATGCAAGTTCCTGTGTGCCAGATGTGTCCCTGAATTCAATATATTTTGGATTTTAGAAAGGTAACATAGTAAGTCTGTTGGGTCCTGCATGTTGATACCTGCAGGGTCTGCAGCAACGTCTGCTTATTAAGCATATTGCTATATCTGCAGAGAACTGGACTTTCAGGTATGTTCACACCAAGAAGAATTCATGACAACCATGCCCAAGCCTACCTCATGTTAGATCAGATTTTGTGGTCAAATTCGTAATAGAAAACTTTCAGTATCTGGATGCTTTTCCTTTTGACTTTGGGGTGATGAATGAGGAATTGTGAATCTGGTTTATGTAGCAGCCTGAAAATACTATGATTTTAAAGGAGATTAATAATATTGGGCAGTGCATACACCATAAGACACGGGTTATTGAACGAATGGTTGAAAACAGGATGGGTTGAACAGTGGTCTGAATTTTTTCAAATATTATACAAGGTTTTTTAAAGGCCTATGGAACTTGTGATAATCGTGGTTATTTTAGTGTGTCCAGATCATTGGTGATGTTCATGTTCTTCTTTGTAATCTTGTGTAGTCTCTAAATTTCCATGTGGACTAGGAGTGGCTTTACAGCAAAGGTCTTTACTCCTTTGTGCCTTACTACGCTCAAGTGGAAGCTCCGGGGTTGCTTGCTCTCATTATGTCCCCACAAGACACATGAGCTGGGGCGCATGGGTGGTTGTCATTTGCGGTCTCAGAGGAGCTTGACTGGGGTGGGCAGCCTGCTTCCTGGAAAATCCTACAAGCTGTCCCTCTGGTGACCTCAGCTTCTTCCAGTACCCTCAGAACCGCAGCACTGAGCTTCTTATCAGCGCTGTCTGGAATGATGAAGAGATCCTGGAAATCAAGCCCCAGGACTCCTTTCTGCAGCTCCCACGGGGCACCAGAAAGCCTGTCCACTCTGACGGCACAGCTGTGCTCTGGGCAGCGAGGTACAGGCGTGTCCTCGGGTTGTTCATGAAGCTGCAAGTGGCTCAGAAAGGCAGTGTGTGACATCCTGCGAATCTGAGAAGCCACTTAAAATCATGACATGGGAGCCCCTTCTTAGTACGTGTAGAGCTTTCTATCATGTTCTACGTTCGCTGTGTGAAGCAACCAGCCATTCCTTGGGGGGAAAGAAGAGGCTTTCTACTCCTGTCAAGACTTACAGTCTTGGAAACACACAGGGGCAGTTCTGCTCTGTCCTATAAAGTCGCCATGGGTTGGAATCGACTCGATGACAGTGAGGGTTTATTTAATACATGGTGAATGTTCTTTGAAAATGCCTGTCCTGTATGATGCCTGTGATCTCAGTTACTAATTGGAAGGTTGGTGGTTTGAATCCTTCAGTGTGTGGGAGAAAAAAACTCAATGATGTGTGCGTTAAAAGATTCTACCTCTACTCTACCTTATAGGGTTACTAGGAAGTGAGAATCACCCCAGTAGTATCCAATAACAACAATTATGCTCTTCTTTGATGGGTGGGACACGATCTTGCTCATCTTTATCAGTGAGGGACCTAGCTCAGTGTCTGACGTGCTGTTGTTGTTACTGTTATCCCTGCCCAGCCTGCACTTGGAAGGCAAAGTCTTGTGGGTCAGGAGACTATGGTGGTGAAATCATGGGGGTGGAGAGGAAACACCAGGGCAGCTTAGATGTTGTATGCAGCAGCAGCATCTTTAGTGTGCAGGTGTACTCTTGGCAGGTTGCAATTTGAATGCTTTTCATGTGGATGCAGAGATTTCAACACTACCCAAGAGTGAGGAAGACCTCAGGGCAGACAAAGGTGTCTCAGGGGCCAACACTTGTATTCCTCCTCACTGCCATTGAGTCAGTTCTGACTCATAGCAATTCCAGGGGCCAGGGGAGGACTGCCCCTGTGGCTTCCAGAGACTGTAACTCTATGTATGGGAGTAGGACACCCCTCACAGAGGAAAAGGGTACCCAGAGCTCTGGGGAAGAAAAGCAGTTATCTAACAAGGCAGGTATGGAGGCTTGGGTGGAAGGCAGACGGATGTGCTGGGACAACAGCAAAAATCATGGCTCTCCAGCTTGTATGCCACACATCTGGATTCACAGCAGGGGAAGGTATTTCTGTGTAGCCATTCCAGGACCCAGAAGAACGTGATAGCAGCAATGGGGGGAGGCATATTAACAACTTGCAATATGCACATGATAGATACAACCTTGTTCCTGAAAGTGAAGAGAAATTGCAACACTTGCTGATGAAGACCAAGGATTTCAGCCTTCTGTATAGATTACGACTCAAAATATGGAAGACCCCCCAAATCTTCACAACTGGACCGATCAAGGTAAATACAGAAAAGATTGAAGTCAAGAATTTCACCTTGCTTGTAGAACAAATGCTCATGGAAGCCTCAGTGAAGAAATTAAATGACACATGGCTTTGGGTAAATTTTCTCCACAAGACCTCGTTAAAGTTTTGAAAAATAAGAATATTTGAGGACTGCGGTGTCCCTGACCCAAGCCATGGTATTTTCTCTTGTCTAATATGCATATGAATGTTGGACATTGAATAAGGAAGACAAGAAGAATAGCTTCCTTTGGACTATGGTCTTGTCAAAGAATATTAGAAGTACCACGGACTGCTAAAGGAACAAACCGATCTGTCAGCAACCAGAGTGCTCCTGAGACACAAGGATGGCACAGCTTAGTATCATGTGCTTTGGACATGTTATGTTACAAAGAGAGACGATTCCTGGCAGAGGATACTATGATATGATAAAGTAGAGGGTTCAAATATAAGAACAATTGTGAGCACGGCACAGGGCGGAGGGGTGTCCTGGGGGGTACGGAGTGGTTATAAGTTGGAATGCACTGGGTGGCATGTCATAACAACTTCCAGCACCCCAGATATCTTTCCCAACCCAATCACACAGTCACGTGGGAGAATAAGTGGCCTGCCAAACAAACACACTGATACTGGAAAAAGTATTTGGGGAACACTACAGAATACATCCTTCCAGCTCTAGCTCCCAGATGCAGCCTGCAAGCTGACCCTACTCTTCCAACAGTGGGCACCGTGGGACCATCTCTCTGCTGTCCTTCCAGGATCGGACTCCTGTCTCTAGCAGGAGACCCCCAGGAGACGGTGGACTTGGCTTCCCAGCGTCACCTCGGTACTTACGGCCTGCTCATCGTTCCAGGTGCTCGGCATGCAAGAGGGAACTTCAGCTCCTCCTGTGGAAACAAAAGCACACTCGGTACTGGACCTTGCACATCATGTTCTCATTCTGGCGAACACGCGACCGTCACTTTGTGTTAAAGTCGGATACAGGTGCCAGCTTGGAGGAAATGATGGATTGAGAATCAATGCAGGCTGATAATTGGGTTATTTTTGGAATGAGAAGGGGAAGGCTTCCCCCCCCCCCATGACATGCTGTCCTCTTTCTGTCAGTGTTCATTTCATGTGCCCCGGGGAGTTGAGCAAACATACACAGAGCCGACTTTTCCCTGGTGTGCAATTGTGTGCTTCCCCGGGCACAGAGAGGACATTAGCTCCAGCTCGCTGCTCTGCTTGGAAGAATCCGCGGGCTCACCAGAGCAAGTGAGAGAAGGGATGCTTTTCATTTCCCAGTGTGACTTTACTATGAAATATTTATTGAACATTACATTTAGATACCATCTCCAGATTGTGACCAACATTTTGAGCCTTGCCTTCACCCACAGAGGAGAGATCATCAGCTCTGTTACATTTGCAGCAGAGGCCCTGGTCCTATTCAAGAAGGGCTGTCATTGTAGTCAGCATGACATTTACTCTGCACAAGACTCGAGGAAGTGCAAGTGCTCTTACCCCGTCTGTATCATCAGTAGAGGTCCCAGCAAGAAATAGTCGGCACCCTCAACTCAGGTGATGTGATGAAATTCAATGAAGAGACCACCGTTCAAAAGGCAGGGGCAGTATACAGGGAAATCACAAAGTATGTGGAGTACCCTACAGTAGTGATGAAGTAGTATTATTCCCACACCTAGACCTAGAAAGATTTGGGGAGTCCATGGCCATTGGGCCTCAGAGATAGAGAAGGAGAGTGTTTTAGGCCAGGTTGACTAGAGCAACAAATCCAGTGGCATTCATATAAGTACAAGAAAGAGCTTTATCTCAAGAAGTCATGGAGGAAGTACAACCAGCATGCTCCTGAGAGACAAGGATGGCACAGCTTCATATCATGTGCTTTGGACATGCTCTGTTACGAGGAGCAACCAATGATAATATGTCTCAAGAAAGTATTCCAGCCCAGTCTAACTCAAGTCCACAAATCCCTCTTTGGAATCACGAAGTCATGTGCAAGGATGCAGAGTGCAGGGAGAACACAGGCTGGCGGGTGTAGAGTCATGTGGATCCGTGTAACCAGGGGAGACATGTCAGGGATCCAGCAACTGTGAAGGTGGCCAATGAGCAGGAAGGTCAAATTGGAGAGGTGAAGGATCCCCTTTTCTAGGGCCCACCCCTAAGGACACAGCATTAGGCTGTGCCCTGATTGACAGGTTTGATTCCACCGCTAGGCAGGAGTCTCTAGTTGACATAAAATCATCTGACTACCAACAACAGGAAAGGGGGGCTCTGACTTTCAGTTGAAGGACCCATTCCCTGGCAGCTGTGGTGGGTGGGCTGCATTTCTCCATCCCATTGTCCTATTCCTTGGAATCACCTGTTGGCATCTCACATTGGCCGAGCTCAAGTGCTGGAATGCCACAGGCATTATCTCGACTTGAAAAATACAACCTTCAATATTATGTTGGGCACTGTTCATGTTATATTACAGAATTTTCAAGTCATCATCCCCACACCCAAGAAACTTCCAAAGACGACCATGAACTAGATACTCGAGGCACCGTCTATAGGAATCTCTCAGAGGCGTGTGCCTAACACTCCCTCCCTGTGACCATTGACCTACCAGTCTGTGATGGGAAATGTGGCTGTGAGTATCACAAGACCAGAAACTCAGTCCACATTCTATGGTAACTGGTGTGAGGGTACACAGATCAAATCTAAGCCCATCCTCTAGTGTGCATTGTGTTCACCAATCAGAATCCAATGATTTTCCTGGGGAAAAGCAGCCCATAGGCTTCTGACATCCTACCAGGCTGTCCAGAGCTCTTCTGATGCACCATGTATTCCATTACCACATCTTTGTATAGAGCCATCCATTTGCCTGGTATTCCCTAGTTCTGAGCCCAGAAAACCCAGAATTATTCTGATAGAGCCAACTCATATATCATCTCCTTTGTGAAGTTTCCCCTGGATCCCCAAGGTGGTGTTAGGATTCATTTTATTTTACTTTATGTGCACCTGCCTTGAAAAGGCTCTTCCATAGCAGCAATCATGGAGAGATGCAGAAATGGAATCGTATTAAGTTTTAGAGGTACCTTGAGAGCAAGACCTCTGCCTTAGTTGGCAATTGTTTGCATGAAGTGCCTTTTCAATAAATGGTGGTTGAGACTTTCTGGGGCCATTGAGACTGCTTGAACCTGTGAAACTGTTACCCTGAGATAATCTTTAAACTTTAAAATTTAAACCAAAGCTATTCCCAAAATCTCTCTAGAACCCAAATAATGGAATTTGCTTGATCAGTAAAGACCGATTGCCTTGAGTGCTGTGCTCTTATAAAGAACTGTGTGTATGGAATCAAATCGACAACAGTAACTTGAAAGGTGAAAAAGGATGCTTACGGGCCATGGAGTTTATGCTATTCAGGAGGAACAATTCAGCAAATGAGAGTTGTACAAGGCAATCAGTGTCATTCGATGGTAAAGGTAGACATTGTTGAATTGGCATGGGTCTGCTGTGTGTATTTCCAAAAAGACAGCATTAAATAGGCTTTTAAAAATAAAATGAACACTGGTTGGCTAGATAGATGGATGACCAACTGGGCTTGTTTTTGTTCTTGTTGGGAGTGAGCCTATGTACAAGAGAAAGGAACACTGCCTAGTCTTACACCATCCTCACAGGTGCTGTTATGATTGAAGCCATTGTTGCAGCCGCTGGGTGAGTCCATCTCACTGACTGTCTTCTACTTTGTCCGCCGACCTTCTATTTTACCAAGCATGGTGTCCCTTCCTAAGGACTGGCCTATGCATACATTAAGCTCATAAGAATACAGTGTGCTCCCTGGTTAGGAAATAGAAATCTGAGTCCTGTGGACTTGAGCTCGTGATCGAGCTTTGCGTGTCATTTCATCTCTGTGGACTTTCATCACGTCATCTCTGTGGAGGAACATTTGGCCTCTCCTCATTTCTAACTGGTAGCAACTATTTGGAACTTTGTTCAGCCATGTGGTCTAAGCAGATGGGCGTGGAAATGTCTTATGCAATGTAAAGTGTTACATAAATGCTGCTTTGGTGATTTCTTGTAACACAGCAAAATTGGCAAGTGGCTTTAGCATCATCTTATTATATTTGAAAATGTAGGGCTGTGGGCACAATTTTTGGATGATAATATTTACTGTTAGTTTCCATTTAGTCACTGCTACCTTGCAAAACATGCATGAATGAGTGCTGTCCAGTCTTGTGCCATCTTCATGATTACCGGTGTGTTTAAACCTCCTGTTAAGGCTATTGTGCAATCCCCTCTCACTGAATGGCTCCCCACTCCCCTCATTTTGGTTGTTCATGTGCTTTACCACCATCTTTTACTAGTAATTAGTCCATCCTGATTCAATGTCCAAAGTGAATTGAAGTCACGTCGGCCTTGTTTCCAATGACATTCTATTTCTATTTATTCTAAGACTGATTTATTGATCTTCCTAGAGACCAACAGTATTAATATCCAACATTTTTGACAGCAGCGCCTTTCAGATACACCAATTCTTCTTTGATCTTCCTATTTCATTATCCAGTTTTCCCACACTGATAAGGCAATTGAAAAGATGGGTTGGGTCAGATGCACCTTAGTTTTCAATGTGAAGGGTTTAAATTAGTTGATTTTGGTCACACAGAAGAAAGATACTCCTTTGTTTTCTACTTTTAGGAACATTTTCCACTGAAAGGTATGTTCTTGTACAACCAGGTCAGTCCTATACTTGCATTCATCCAGCATGCTCAGGTGGTGTGAAAAGTAAGGTTTTATATATCCGGCCCTTCTAAGAGGAAGACACGTGAGAGCCAGAACTTTATGGGATTGTCTTGTAAAACGGGGTCTCACCATTTTTCATTCCTTTTAACAGAACTTTCCTTCTTGGATGGATTTCTGTCTTATTCCTGTATGGCTTTCATGAGTCTTCTTGTGACTCATGGTGACCCCATTCTGCCCTCTAGTCAAACTGTACCCCACAGAGTGTCCTTGACCGTCGTCTTATGGAAACAGATGGCCAGTGCTAACAGATAGGCCATTGAGGAGGGGAGATGATGGGGGATGAGAGATGAAATGATTAACCTTGACATGCCCTTCAACTTGTGTAAATTATTTGACATTTTAATACAAGTTAAACCAAAATGTTAACTTGGCGGCACTTTTGAGAGATGGAGTATTTGTATAGAATACAGATCGAATAAATATGGCCAGAGGATACAATCCTGACACCTTTCCTGATTTTAAGCCATGTAGTATTCTCTTGTTCTCTTCCCCCAACTGCCTCTTGATCCGTGTACAGATTCCACAGGAGCAGAGTGATGTGTTCTGGAATTCCCATTTTTCTCCAGGCTACCCACCATTTGCTGTGATCCACACAGTCAATAAAACACAAACATCTTTCTGGTATTTTCTGCTTTCAGTCAAGATCCAGTAGACATCCGCCACGATACCCTTATTCCATGTCCTCTTCTGAATCCAGCCCGAACCTCTGGCAGCTGTCAGTCAATGTACTGCTGCCACCATTGTTGGATGATCTTCAGCAAGATTTTACTTGGCTGGGATATCAACAATACTGTTTTATATTTGTGCATTCTGTTGGGATGCTTTTCTTTGAAATGGGTACAAATGTGGATCTCTGCCAGTCAGTTGGCCGGGTAGCTGTCTTCCACATTACATGGCATGGTCAGGTGAGAGCTTCCAGTGCTTCATCAGCGTGTCGAACATCTCAGTGGGAATTCCACCAATTCCTGGAGCCTGGTTTTTGCCTAATGCTGTCAGCGCCTTTTGTACTTCCTTTGGAACCAGTGGTTCTTGTTCATATTCTACCTACTGAGTGTTGACTAGATTTTGTGTATTCTTTCCAACTGCTGCCATTTTAGAGATGGAAGGAGCCCCGATAGCAGATTGGAGTGATTCTCTGTTGGGTTGTTAACTGCAAGATCAGCAATTTGAAACCTCTAGCTGCTCGTTGGGAGCAAAATCGGGCTTTCAGCTTCCAGGAAGATTTCCAGCTGCAGAAGCCCACAGGGGGCAGTACTGCTAGGCCTTATCAAGTTCCTGTGAGTCGGAATGGACTCCATAGCAGGGGGTTTGCTTTGGGAAAAGAGGGATGTGTATAATGTAATCTGTTGTGTAAAAGGAGTTTTAAAAAATCATAAGGAGAATCCACACATTTCTGGCACTTCAAAGAGGAAACATTGGATTTTTAGTGATCCAAAGCAGGGTGTGTGGAATCACCCGCTAGGTAGAGTAGGCGACTTGCCTTGACCAATAGCTCTGGTGGTGGTGCAGACGTGAAGGCCTCCCCTGCTCACTGAACCCACGAGCCGCTCTGCGGGTGAAAGACGCGGCAGTCTGCTTCCGTTAAGAGCTCAACCTTGGGGACCCTATGGGACACTTCTACTCTGTCCTGTGGGGTCACGAGTCAGAATCGATGCCACAGCTGTGGGTTGGCTCTTCTCCGAATAGCCACAGCCCTTCTTGAAGCATGGCCTGCTTATCTGAGCTGTATCACTCACTAAGAAGGATGTGGTAAGGACGGTGAGTCAGCCAAATGGAACCTCACATTGTGTAGGCCGTACGGAAGAGACAACCCCCTCCAAAGAGGTGTGCATCATCAAATAGCGGGTGGTGGTCACTGACTGTCTGCTCTGTGCCTTCTCTCCACCATCAAAGTAACCCCAAAGGATCTATTTTATAACCTTTACTGTGAGCTTTTAAGACAGTTTTATTTTGCTGTTGTTGATAATATACCCCCAAACATATATCAAGTCAAAAGTTTGTTTCTACATGTACAAGGCAGTGACACTGATTACATCCTTTGAGGGGGGCAACCACCCCGCTCTCCTTTTCTCGTTGTTCCTTTCCCGTCAGTGTAAGCTCACTGCTCCCCAAGGTTCTTATTTATCTTTCGAATTGCTATTGTCAGTTTGATCCCCAATAGATCAGTGCTGACAGAGCACAGTGCTGGATGGAAGACAGTTTTATTCGCCGAGCTAAACTATTGTTTGTTTTCCATCTCGTGTCTGCCAGTTTGTCCTACTGTGGTGGCTTGTGTGTTTCTGTGATGCTGAAAACCCTGCCACTGGTATTTCAGATGCCAAAAGGGTCCCTGGGATGAGCAGGTTTCAGCAGTCAGCAGAGCTGGCACACGAAGAACAGACTACAAACAAGAACTGGGCTGCCCACTTCGGAGGAAGTCTCCCCCCACCCAAACCTTATGGGTAACGTTGAAACCTTGTCAGACACTGAAAGCCAAATGAAGAGAAGCACAACACTGTCAGAGGCAGGGCCAGAAGATGAGCCCCTCAGGTCAGGAAGTACTCAAAATTTAACGGAGGAACAGCTGCCTTTTCCAAACAGAATTGCCCCTAATGACGAGGATGGAGGAAAGCCTGGGGGAGCACAGCTTCTGGGACCTTTATTTGCTGATGGGGCGCCACTCAAAATGAGAGGAATGGCTGTGAAAGTATACTCATGTTTGGAATTTACCGAGTACGAACAGAGGAGAGTTGGAAGTCATTAAAAATAAAATGAAACACATAAAGATTGATATCCTAGGCTTAAGTGAGCTGAAATCGACTGATTTAGGCCATTATGAATCCAAGAATCACCTGGTTTGCCATGCCAGGAATGAGAAAATCAAGAATGGGCATTACGTTCATTGTCCAAAAAGGACATTCCAAAAGTTTCTTTGATGTATAATGCTGGCTGGGATAGGATATTGCCTATCTGCCTTCAAGGAATTCCAATCAATATAACTGTTATTCAAAATTATACACCAATCCACTAAACTCAGTGATGTCAAAATTGAATAATTTTAACGATGTCTCTAGTCTGAAATTGATTAAAGAGCAATCAGGATGCACTGTAATTTTGGGTGGCTGGAATCAAAAGTTGGAAACAAAGTGGAAGGAACAGTATTATAGCCTTCATTGTAGACTACAACTCAATGCAAAGAAAATCCAAATGCTCACAACTGGAGCAATAGGTAACACAGGAGAAGCAGAGAAAAGGTTGATGCTGGCCAGCACTTCATCTTGCTTGGCTTCACAATCAATATTCCTGGAAGCAGCAGTCAAGAGATCAAACACACACTGTGTTAGGCAAAACTGCTGCACCAGATCTCTTTAAAGTGTTGTAAAGCAAGGATTTTACTCTGAGAACTAAGGTGTGCCTAACCCAAGCCATGGCTTTTTCAATTGCTTCATATGTATGTGAAAGCTGGGCATTGAATAAGGAAGATTGAAGAAAAAATAAATGAATTTGAACTATTATGTTAGGGAAGATTATTGAAAGTACCATGATCTTCACAAAGAGTAAACAGGCCTGTCTTAGAAGAAATACAACCAGAATGCTCCTCAGGGGCCAGAATGGACAGACTTAGTCTTACGTACTTTGAACATGTTATCAGAAGAGACCAGTTCCTGGCGAAGCATATGGGGCTTGATAAAGTGGAGGGGAAGCAAAAAGAGGAAGGGCCTTGAGGAGATGGATCAACACAGGGGCTGCAACAATGGATTCAAACATGACAATTGTGAAGATGGTGCAAGTCCAGGAGATATTTCACTCTGGTGTATATAGTATCGCTATGGATTGGCACCAACTCAATCGTGCCTAACCACAACATTGCTTGGTTCCAAGAAGATTTCAAGGCATATTTTTGAGTTAAGGTCTAAAGATTATGTGTTGGCAAAAGCGTAGGCTCCTAGTTCATGGTACATCTCTAATGTGCTTGGTGCTTCTGTTCTCTCTCCTAGTTTGTTATGTAATTCGGAGGTTTTTAAGTGGTTGCCAGCTTTTTCGGCATAGTAGATAACGCAACCTTGCTTGTTGAAAATGAGGAGGACTTGAGGCACTTGCTGATGAAGGTCAAGGATGGAAGTCTTTACTATGGATTGCTTATACACAATGCAAAGAAGACCAAAATCCTCCCAACTGAATCAATAGGTAACATCATAATAAGCGGAGGCGAGCTTGGATTCACAACCGATGCTCACAGAGGCAGCAGTTACGGGATCAAAGTAAGTACTGCAGTAGTTAAATCTGCTGCACAAGACCTTTTTCGATGATTGAAAAGCCAATCTGTTACTTTGAGGGTTAAGGTGCCCTTGACCCAAGCCATCGTATTTTCTATGATCTCATATGCATTTGAAAATTAGACTGAGAATAAGGAACACTGAAGAAGAACTGATGCATTTGATTTATGATGCTAGCAACAGATACCACAAGCACCATGGACTAATACAAAGAACAAACCAATTCATCTTGGGAAAAGTATTCCTTAGAGGCATGGATTACAATGTTTCGTCTTAGATACTCTGAACATATTATCAGGAAGACCATAATGCTTGGTGAAGCAGAAGGTCATTGAAAAAGAGGAATGCCCTCAACAACACACATGGTCAAGGGGCTGCAACAATGGGCTCAGACATAGGAACAATGATGAGGCTGGCACAGGATTGTGCGGTGTTTTGTTCTGTTGTGCATAGCGTCGCTGTGAGTTGGAGCTGACTTGACGGCACCTCACAAAAGCAACAACATGGATTGTGTGACTAACGGTTTCTATGCACAACTGAAACCTTTGCCAAGAGCCTAGAAAAACTGGATGGTGCCTTCATGCTATTCAATATGCCGAGACAAGATTCTACAGAGGAATCCTGAACTAAGAAGGGAAATTCAGAACAGAATTTCAAGTTCTCATAAAAGTCAGATTTTCTGGAGACACGGAAGCTGGGTCATCTTTATTTCATGCAAGCTGAAATGATAGAATATGTTAAGTAGACTGCTCTATATCACCTACATGAGGCTCATTTCTCAGTTTGTCGTTGTGTTGAAGCTATGTGATACTGGAAGCTACGTTACCAATCGGGACTTCAATTCCTTGAATGATCATCAGACAGGTCTCAGTGAGACTTTCAGACTGGGATGAAGGAAGAAGTGGTCCACTCCTGAAAAATTAGCCAATGCAAACTTTATGAGCAGCAATGTAACATTTACTAATACAGTGCCAGAAGGCAAACCCCGCAGGATGAGCGGCATTCAGCGTGGGAAGGAGAAGAGCTGGCTCCTTAAAGCAGAGCTGGCTTCAATTGCACAGATAGAGCGTTTGGGGGACCTTCACTTGTTAATGAGGTCTACATCAAAAGGAGCAGAAATAGCTGTAAATATCTATTAATAATCAGAAAGTAGAGTGTGCAATGTAGAAATCTAGGAAAATTGGAAATCATCAAAAATAAGAAGGGACATATAAAGATAGACATCATGTATTAGTGAACTCAAATAGATTGGTATTGGCCATATGAAATCAACTAACCATATGACTTAATAGTCCATGAATGGAATATTGAAGAGAAATGATGTTATGCATACCATTAAAAACAGTATCTTGGACAGTGTAAGATATGACAAAATAATAATAATTTATAAGTTGTCAAGGGTTCATGAGGGAGGGGGAAGCAGAGAGGGAGAGAGAAAATGAGCTGATATCAAGGGCTCAAGTGGAAATCAAATGTTTTGAGAATGGTGATGGCAACAAATGTATAAATGTGCTTGACACAATGGATGTATGTGTGGATTGTGATAAGAATTGTATGAGCCCCCAATAAAATGATTAAAACAAACAACATCTCATGATCTATCCTGAATTACAAAACTGTCGGTGGTAGTAAATAGCTATAAACCTACAAGGAAAACCAATTAATAGTGATTATTAATCAGATTTGCATTTCAACCACTAATGCCCATAGATGAGGACATTGAAGATTTTTACCAACTTTTCCCATCTGAAATTGATCAAAGATGCAGTCAAAAAACATTGATAAGTACTGGCATTTGGAATGCAAAAGTTGGAAACAGGAAGGATCAGCAGTTGGAAAATATGGCCTTGAAGATCGAAACAACCTACAGATTACATAATGATGTCTTCATTCAAATACCTCTTTTCCAGGAACTTAAATCGCCACTGTATGTGTGGGTTGTATCAGATGTGACAGATGAAATACCCTGGCACCCAACTGACTACAACTGTGGGTTTAGATGAAGAAAAATCTTGACCATCAGATGATACAAGGTCAGGGATGACTGAAGAACAGACTGTCAATTTCTCATATGCCAGTTCATAGTGAAGGTGAAGCAAATGAGAGCAAATCCATGAGAGCTAAAAGATGAACTTGAGTAGAGCGCATCAAGTTTAGAAACCATCTCAAGAATACGCTGGGTGCTTTGAACACCCATGATTAGTCACCAGACCAAGAACATTGTACACGAAGAAGGAAAAAGGTTGTTAAAAAGAAAAGACCAGAGAAAAAAATCAGAGGAGACTCTGAAACTCGCTCTTGACTGCAGATCGCTAAATTGAAGGGAAGAAACAAAGTGAATAGCTGAACAGAAACTGTTAAGTAGCTTCACAGGCTCCAGAATAGGCGGATGAGGAAATATGGGCTGGGTGATATATCTAAAAATCAGCCAATGGAAAACTCATTATGATACTGGTATATTGGTTCGATTCTGAACCTATTATAGGAGTGACCCAGGCCGAAGCCTTGTGCTCCATTACTCCTGGCATGGCCACGAGTTGAGGGCAGGCTCAAGTCCCACCAAGAGGGAAAGCAAAGCAGTTAGTAATTAAAGGGGTGGGGAGGGCTTCCAGCTTGTGCACGTCCCCATTCCTACAAGTCTTTTTCCAGGGCTTTCCTATAGATGGAAGAAGAACACTGAACATTCTCTGCTTTGCCTCTGTGACCCCATAGTGGGAAACTTTCTTGGTGTGTTCTCAAGTCATTCATATAGGAATCAGGGCATTATGATTTTGGTTTCTCTTCCTGCTTAGTCCCAGCATGAAACTGAAGCATGAGTGACATACACCAGCTAAAAGACTTGGCACTCAGGTGCCCCACTAATCCTGCTTGTGGAACTGAAAACACTTGATTCGTGTGGCAGCGATGAGCCCAGAGTTGACGCTCTTGTGGTGTTGCTGGTGGAGGCATGTGGGCATCTCAGGCAACAGAGCAGCAGAGCCTTCCAGGGCCACATCGAGATGGACGTGGTATCAGGAGACCTGTGCAGAAAGCTCCAAGGAAGTGCGGAAATGTCTTTGACTCTTAGGAGCCCACAGGCTGAGAGGAAAGAGGAAGTCCCCTCTGTTCATCCTTCCTGTTCATTTCTCCAGTTAGGGATGATACTGACGGAATTAAATGTTAGATGCTAATTCCAACCTAACCCTTAATGCCAGCCTGGTCTCTAAGACAGAGGACTATGGAAAATGTGGTTGTCGTTTTGCATGACAACTCAATGTAAAGAAAACAAGGGTCCTCACAACTGGATCAATAGGTAAGATTGTGATAAACAGAGAAGAGACTGAAGATGTCAAAGATTTCACTTTGCTTGAATTCACAATGAATGCTCATGGAAGCAGAAGCCAAGAGATCAAACAACTCATTGCACTGGGTAAATCCGTTTAGATCTCTTTCAGCTATTGAGCCAGGATGCCACTTTGAGAACTAAGGTGTGGCTGACTCAAGCCGAGGTATACTCAGTGGCCTCAGATGCATGTGAAAGTTAGCCATCGGATAGGGGAAATCAAAGAAGAATCAAAGCATCTGAATTATGGTGCTTAAAGTGCCATAAACACCAAAAGAACAAACAAATCTGCTTGGAAAAAGCGCAGCCAGAACGCCCCTTACAAATAAGGATAGCAAGACTTCAACTCTAGTATTTTGGACATGTGATCAAGAGAAACCAAACAAAAATCCAACTCTTTGCCACAAAGCTGATGCCGACTCATTGTTTACCTATAGGACAGGGTAGAATTGAGAGTTTCCAAGACTGTGAGTTTCCAAGACTTTAGCTCTTTAATAGAGTACTGGTCGTTTGGAACTACTGAACTTGCAATTAGCAACCCAACACATAACAACTATATTTCCAGGGCTCCTCAAAAGAGAGCATTCTCTGGAAAAGGACTTCATGCTTGGTGAAGCCAAAAGGGAGTTAAAAAAAGGGAGACTTTCAATGACACAGTGGCTGCAACAATGGGCTCAATATAGGACATTTGTGGGGATGGTGCAGGGTCAGGCGGTGTTTTTTTCTGTTGTATATATAGTAGCTATGAGTCAGAACTGAATCAACAGTGCCTAACAACAACACTGATTCCAAGGAAGGAATTGATATGACTGAGACTATAATTTGGAATTTTAGCTTCCAGAAATATGAAAAAAATTAATTCTGTTCGTTAAGAATCAGTTGCCGACAATGCAACTCCTCTGACTCGTGTAACGCTGTGAGCGTCAGAGCATAATTGTGTTCCAGGGGTTTGTCAGTGACTGCTTTATTGCAAGCAGACCATCAGACCCTTCTTCTGAAGTTCATTTAAATGGACTAGAAGTTACAATCTTTCTGAAAACAACTGAACACGTTAACGCTGCACCACCCCAAAACTGCTCCTAACTGACTTTGATAGGCTTATTGTGCCAATCTGGTCAATAGGAACATGTCGGTGGAGATTAATCAGGTCACAGTTCGTTTGGAGGGCAAAGAGATCAATGGCTCTGCAGATTTCGCTCCCATCTCTTTTTTTTAGTAGACCTGTAATTGATGTTTACTGAGTTAATTTCCAGTGTAAAGCTGAGTAAACTGAGGCCTAGAAGAATTAAGTGATTGGTCAAGGTCATATGATTGTACATGGTAACGCTATCCTGAAATAGCGCTTAAAAGAATCTCAGGCAAGAAACTATAACGTCCGAACATTAGGTGAGTTTCTGTAAGGCTGCTGTAGAGCACATATTTTTCACTTTTTATTAAAAGTAGATCTTGTCTGGATAGCGGTGTCTGTGGACTAAGGATAATTTGGTAAAATAAGCTTGACCATGGGCTGCTGCTTATTCTCTACTTCTTATCTCTATGCTGTTCAATCCGCTGATAAGATCCCCCTTGCTTTGAAATATATATATATATATTTAACATTTTATTAGGGGCTCATACAACTCTTATCACAATCCATACATATACATACATCAATTGTTTAAAGCACATCCGTACATTCTCTTTTGCTCTCCAATGATCAGGACCAGTATGCTGCTGCTTTAGCTAGTTCTCTGCCTCAGGTGTGCTGCGCTACCCGTGGGCCAAGCCAACCTGTAGATTGTGTCACTAGAGCCTGAGGCTCCTTCGAGAGCTGCTTAGCCGTGCTGCTGGTGGATGCCGTCCCCTTGCATTGCTTGACTTCAATATCCCATTGGGGCCTGCTTCACAAAGCTCCTGTGCTACTGACTATTGCTGACCCACCTGCTGGCTGCTGGCTGCTGGTAGGCTCTGCCTGCTTTGCCGGAGGAAAGACTCCACAGTCTGCTTCCTTTACTTTGGACCTAAGACCCCTTCATGAGTTGAAAGACTCTCAGTTCCAGAAAAGTGAGGTGATCCAAGTCGTCTGTGCTGCTGTGTCGACTAATTAGCTGTTATATTACTTCTCACTGTGTAAACCTATCTTTTATATATGAAATCAGAAGTGCCCGAGTTTTGTTTCTTTAAAGAACCCTGCCTAACACATGATTGTATATGGGGTTTTATAGCATATGCAAAGGAGTAAAATTACATATACTTGCATTTATTTTGGAATGGGAATCCATGCTTCTATGTCATTAGCAAAGTCTCCATAATTTACAGAGCCCTGAGAATAAACTCACACAGCATCTTGGGGTTCAAAATGAACCCAAGTTTGAGAAACATGGATACACCTCAGATGTCACCCTACTGGTCTCCCTCTCTTCTTTTCGAGGGAGTGGGTCAAGGAGAGGTCCACATACAAAACCGTCCTCAGAGCGAAGGCTCTCTTCCTCCACCACCAGGCACAATGGCTAAAGAATCCCATCATTGTGGACATCCCAGATGGTCCCAGTGGTCTTAGTTGTTTAGTTCATCAAATAGTCTGTAAAGATCCTTGGTCGGGCAATGGGTAAGTGCTCAGCTATTAACTGTTCAAATCCACCAACCTGCTCTCTGGAGACAGATGAGGCACTCTACTTCTGTCTACATTCTTAATTTCATTGTCATCCAGTCCATTCCGACTCACAGGTCTGGAAATGTATGAGGCCTGGCAACTCTATTTAATAGGGTCTCCATGACTCAGAATTGACACAGTGACTTAAGGACATCTGTGGGTGGGCAATGAGACCTCAAAGCATTTTGAAAAACCAACAATAGGAAACAAGGTCCATCAGATGGCAAAATAGTTAAGATATCCAAAAAGCATGTATTAGATCTAGGCACTAAACTCAGCATGCTTAACTCTTAGTTTCGAGTCCCTGGGAATACAGTGGATGTATTGGGAAGTAGGGGGAGGGGACTTGTTTTATGAATAGATTGGAATTTGGTGTGGGTTTTGATCCCAAAATAATTAATACCCTTATGGCATCACAAACAATTTAAACAATTGTAACTACGTAAAGTAACAAATAGCATTTCCTCGTTATCCTGGGAAACTTGTCATCCACTGGGAATTCACCAGGGCTCCCAAATGGAGCTAGCAGAGGCACACTTTATCATAAATATTTCTGCTGCATTTCACCTGATCTGAAATTAATATTTCATGAAGGAAAAACAATGTGTTCACGGTAAAAAAATTTTGTTGCTCTCAAAAATTTCTCGCTTATTCCTCGATGACAAAACCGATAAAAATACTTACCTTTGTTACATCCAGGTTTAAGACCCGTCATTCTAATAATGACGGCATACCAACTGGAGACTCGTCTGTGTAAGGACCACAGATTCCAGGAGGAATTGCTGCAGAGTGTAGCAGTCTCAGTTTTGAAGGTAAGATATAATTGTGTAGCTAAAACTGGGTCAAGACGACAGAAGAGGGCCTCCATTAAGGTTTGATGCTTTCTTTCTCATTATAAAGAATATAAAGCAGTCCCTTGTGATATACAACATGCACCTAATTCTTCCTACACGAAGTAAGTCAAAAAGTATTGCTATAGAATCATAGCAACAACTAAGACTGTTTCTTGTGATGTACAACATATAAGAAAACTTTCTCTTATTATCTACATCATGCGCCTAATTCTTCCTACACGAAGGCAAACCAGAAAGTATTGCTACAGAACCATAGAACCATTTATTCAACAAAATATTTCAAATTGTGAAGAGACCTTTTCTGAACATGCCCTCAGTCCAGGTCGACACACTTCAGAAGGCGATGTTTCCATCGCCCCACCTTCCCTGAAGAATTCTGAGCTCTGTGATTTCCACCATGTCAAACAGGAGTTTCGGCATCATCTAGGGGGTCAAGTCATGTTCCTTTACAACATTCTTTGGGTTTGGGGAACCAAAAGAAGTCTGACTGAGCAAATTAGGGCCGTAGGACGGATGGAGCAAGGTTTCCCAAAGAAAGTTTCATAAGACCGCCCTCCTACGTTGAAGACTAAACAGGTTGGGGACTAAAGAGAATTGTGGGTAAACGTTTTCGAACTTTTTGTCAACAGTGCAGTTTTCCATTTTCTTAAAAATTCTTTCTCATACTATCCCCTCCCCCTTGATCATCCTATATCCTTTAGAGTGCTTATCAAATTTCCAACACTCAAGTCAAACTCACTGCCTTCAAGTCAATCCCGGCTCAAAGTGACCCTTATAGAACAGGGTACAACTGCCCCTGTGTTTCTAAGAGTGTAACTCTTTAGAACAGTGGTTTTCAACCTTCCTAAAGCCGTGACCCTTTAATACAGTTCCTCCTGTGGTGGTGACCCCAACCATAAAATTACTTTTGTTTCTATTTCATAACTGTCATTTCACTACTGTTATGAATCGTCATGTAAATATCTGATATGCAGGATGTATTTTCATTGTTGCAAATTGAACATAATTAAAGCTTAGTGAGTCTTCACAAAACACTATGTAATTATAACTTGTGAAATATTTATTTCTAATGACCAATAAATGAAATTTTGTCTTGAAGCATGGTGTAGCATAGGTAACAGCCTTCATATAACAACAGTCAACTCCATTGCTACATTTTGCGACAGTCTGCGTAAAAAGCCAATGTCAGTGTGAAGGTTGAGAAAGCTTCTTTGTCACCAGATCAGCATATCTGCATCCATCTGCAGACGGATAGACGTGCGGTGTCTCGGTTCCTAAGACCATCTGAAATGTGTTTTCCGATGGTTTTAGGTGACCCCTGAGAAAGGTCATTCAACCCCCAAGGGGGTCGCGACCCAAGGTTGAGAATGGCTGCTTTTGTGCATCAGAGCACCTCATCCTTTTCCTGAGGAGTGGCTGTTGGCTTAGAACGGCTGACCTTGAAGTTAGCAGCTCAACAAGTTACCACTATGCTTCTCTGTATTGATTATCTCCGTAGAATTCCATAAACTGCTGCCATCACCTTTAAGCTCATCTCTTGTCCTCCAATTTGTCTAGCCTGGAACACACCCTCAGAAGCTGCATTTTGATTGGACCTTTGATATGAAGGTACACCAATGTGACTGCAGGACCCCAGTGGCATCACACATTGGGTTGCTAACTCTAAGGTTGGCAGTTAGAAACCACCTGCGGCTCCTTGAGAGAATGTTGAGGCTTCCTACTGCCTTAAAGATTTATAGTCTCAGAAGCTCACAGGGGCACATCTACCCTTTCTTTAGGGTCACCGTGAGTTGGAAATCGACACCATGGCAGAGAGTTTGTTTGTTAGTTTGTCTTTTTCTAGTGAGGATAAAAGCTTGTGTGCAGTCAGCCACAGATCCAAGACCCATGTTCAAGAAATTTTGTTTGTTTTGAATAAACCCATGTATGTATAAATGGGACACGGGAATCCAGGTAGCAATAATACTTTTCTCCAATCACTTCCAACATATGAAACATGAAGGTGGGGGGAATAAGATGTGAATATTTCAGAGTCACTCCCTGTGAGTGTTTTAAATAAACACCCCCAAACCAACACTTCACATGCATGCATTGATCTGGCCATGATTCAGCGTTATAAGGACTTTTCTTCTATTTTGATACGGGAAACAAGAAAGTTGCATCTTTGAGATGCTCACACTTATAGGAAAATATATGCTGATTGTATTTTTAATTCCATAGCCTTCCAGTACAATCACTCACATTTAGTTAACTATAACCTCTAATTTTATTGGATTTCCGATGGATGGCAACATTTAAAGTCAAATGGATTATTATTATAGATTTTTTTTTGAAGACCCAGGAAGACTGCTCTACTGATTTTCTGCGATTAAGTATGGGCATATATTTAAACGACTCTGCAGCTGTCTGGTAACAAGTCGCTTCCTTGAGTGTCTTGAGGCAACATGTATGATCAACCATCTTTTATTTTAAATGATGTTGAAAACACCCTGAGTGGACTGATGCAATCTATAGTTGGAGCTTTTTGTTCTTAAAAGCCATCTTCTTTCCCCACTGCTGTTTGGATCCTTGGAGAGACTTGTCTGTGTTCAGTGCCCAGTGCTTTCCTCCTGCCATTTGGTTCGCTGCGTAACTGGTTCATCTGTTCACTTACGCATCTTCTCCCATGTGCCTTGCTCTTTTCTACCCTCCCTTACCTCATTTGATCTTTCCCTTCTCTTCGCTGTCTCCTTCTCCTGCCCCTTTCTCTGCTTTCTTCTCACGAAAGTCATTTTACTTTCAAGACTGTCAAGTTTAATTAAAGGAGCCCTGGTGTCACTGTGGGCAAGGCAGTCTCCCAGGTCAGCGGCTCAAAACTCACCATGGAAGAAAGGTGAGGCTATCTGCGCCCATTAAGATTTACAGTCTTGGAAACCCTATACAGGGCTTATCTATGAGTTGGGATTGACTCGATGGAAGTGAGGTGTGTGTGTGTGTGTGTGTGTGTGTAAGAAAAACAAAAACCTCTGTTTTGGAAGAAGTACAGCCACATTTCTCCTTAGAAATGAAAATGGTGAGACTTTGTCTCATGTACTTTGGACATGTTATCCAGAGCAACCAATCGCTGGACAAGCACATCATGCTTGGTAAAGAAGAGGGCCATCAAAAAGGAAAAAAATCCTCAAAGAGAAGGATGGACACAGCGGCTTAAACAATAAATTCCAATGTAGGAATGATTGTGAGGATGAATCTGGACCATTGTCAATCAAATGTAGGAAGGGTGTGGGGATGGTGGTCTTTGGTTGTGTCATACGTAGCTCTTTATGAGTAAGAATTGGCTCTACAGGGCCTAACAGCAACAACACACCTACATCTGTATCTATCTATCTATCTATCTATCTATCTATCTATCTATCTATCTATCTATCTATCTATCCATCCACCCATCCACCCTTTAGCAAGAGCCTAATTGGATGCTTTCTTAATATTTTGAAGGTGTACCTCTGTTTGCCTTGCTCGTGTTTTTGTTTAGATTCCATAATTGATGGTGATTAGGGCAGGCACTGCTTGGCCTAGATTAATCAGAACATACCCACTTATGATTGCTTTTCCGCTGATTAGATAAATGCATGAGGTGGGCACCAAAGACAAGGTTTAGGAAAAAGAAAGCTGTGTGAATATAAATAGTGATGCCAGGATGCTAATCATATGCCCTGGAGTGCATGTGCCCCTGAGTGAGAGAGAAGCAGCCAGCCCGCCTGCCAGCCCCCCATGGACAGTGGACAGCTAGTAGCCTCAGCACTGCCCTTCTCTCTAGGTGTTCACTCCCACCTGATGTAGGCCGGGAATTTTCTGGAAACCTAATGTTTGGTTAGTAGAGCCTCAAAGAAGGATGAGAGGAACTCAACCCCTAAGAACGGAGGATGGAAGTGGAAGGTCATGTAATATGATCCTGGCTGGTTTAAAGCATGCTGACTCTAGTGGGTCTCTGTATGGCAGGCAGGTGGGGTTCAGGGATCTCTGTGTTTCTCCTGATCAGTAGGTGAGTCTGGGTACCTTCTGCTCCCTCCACCACCCTCTCAGCAGCCGCCACCACCCATTCCTCTTGTGTCTTCCAGCAGATCCAGCAGCAGCAATAGCAGTAGCAATGGAAGCAGCAGCAATGAGAAAGACCTGAGGTAGGTTTCCATAATGTTGAAACATGATGTTCATACCACAGCCAAATCACACAACTGTCCTTTGCCCCCACAGAATGTAAGGGGAGTGTTAAAAAACACACATATCCAAGATTATAGACCACTTCCAAGCTCTCAGAACTCCATCCAGAACTTTGTGTTTAAATTCTCATTCCACAGCATGGCAGCAATCCAAATGGTCCAGAATTCTCAATATTGAGCAATTCTGTCACTCTGTTCCATGAGAGTCCCCTTAAGCCAAAACTGTCCAGTGAACAAATGCAGAATATAGATCTGATGAGCACATCGCTTCATTTGTAACTTCGAGCTCCTGGAGAACTGAACTCCTGGCTAAGATCCTTTCACATAATTAAGTTTCTCGGTCTGCTTGTTCTTGGATGGTATGATTTAGGATCTCTCTGTTAATCAATTGGAGGCAGGGATATAAGGGCAGGGATATGGATATGTTGGCTCTCTGGGAGACACAAATGGTTCAGGGATCCCAGTGTGTCAGCAATTCTGCTACTGCTAGTCAGAAAGTTGATGGTTCAAATCCGAGCCAGGTAAGAAGATAAATCTGGAGATCTGCTCACCTGAGATTCCATGAGTCAGATTGAACTCCAAGGGAACCATCGAGAATGCCAACTCTGACAAGGGCATTGTGCATCTTGAATCCTCATTTCCTGGATATGAGGAAATGGGGGGTGCATGTTTAGTCACTTTTCTCACAGGGAAGAACCAAGTCAGGCCATGAGAATACTCCGTGATCTATAAACAGCGATGCAGCTATGTCTCAACAAAACTTTATTGAGTTATTTCTATTTATCAATACCCTAAAATACCCTGGGGATGGGACCCAAGCAAAGTGTCTTGAAATAATTATGTAGCAGGGTCTCCATGAATTGGGATCAAGAAACATGACAAACACAACACCTCCACCGACTAGTAATATTTCTTTTCATTAAGTGAATTTCTCAGGGGCTCAGTCACTTCATGGAGACAGAAGGTACTATCAAGGTTTTGTGAGATGAGCCCATTTTATTTATATATGTGTGTGTGTGTGTGTGTTTGTCTGGGTAGTTTGGAGAAACAAATCCACAGAAACTCATGTATAACAGAGAGTTTTATATAAAGGTTAAGTGCACATCAAGAAAACATCCCAACCCAGTATTGCCCAAGCTCACAAGTCTAACATTAACCCATTAAACCATATGCCCAACACCAATCCAGAAAGTTCTCCATCTCACAAAACAGACACAATGATGCCGACTACAGGAGGAAAGCTGGGTCAGTGAATGTGTAAACATCTCAGCGCAGGCAGGGTCTCCACACGGCTGCTCCAGCACCCCGGGCTGCATTGGGGCAGGTCCATGCGGCTTCTCCTCAGGGATGTCTTGCAGGGCATGCGCCTCACCAGGGAAATCAGGGAACTGGCTAAGGCAGCTGCACCCTGCTCTGACCATAAGAAAGCAAGAGACCCAAGAACCAGAAAGGTGAGGCTCACCGAGCCATTTATCCCTCCGCCCTTCAATTAACTCCACATGTGATTATCGGCCAGGTTGGCACAATAAACTAACTACCTCAATATATTTTAAATATGTAAAATGATGAGAATAGCTTTCTTTATAAATTTTCTCAGAGTGAGACTTCTTTAGGTTAAAATTCAAAAGTAAAAGGGGCAAAAATCTGACACCTAACTGAAGCCTTGTTTGAATATAAAATTGTATGTTTGATCATCATATTAAAATTAACAACTGCCATTATTATTCATTTCTGTTGTTAAATGCCACTTCTGATTCATCATGCCCCTCCACACAGCAGAAGGAAACACCACCTGGTCCCCGTAATCATTGTTATGTTCAACCCCATTGCTGCAGCCCTTCTCATTTACTCTGCAATTAAAGCCGGACACTCTAGCATATAATTTCCCCATGCTGCATCTCATTAAGTCCCCCCTCCCCCCATAAAGTAGATAGGGCCATGCCACTTTTTAAAGGGTAAAGTGACATTCTGAGAGATTACATAACCTGCCTGATATTGTGCTTCATGGAAGTAACAGTCTGAAGTCAAATGCCGACTACCAGGGTGAATCATGTGGGGTAGAGGTAAGACTGTGAACACAGTAGTTCGAGTTTGGGTTGGAGAGTGTGTGGGGGTGTCCTGTGGGAAGGATGCATGGAGAGATGGAACTGAGGACGAGGTCCCTGGAATTGCTGAAGAATGAGAGAGGCTTGGTATGACCATTCCTAAATAAGCACGGGGCTTATCTGCTCCCAGAAGCAAAACAAAGTATTGGCCATCATAGCTTGGTAAATCCTGGGATGGCAACTGCGCATCTCTAGCAATATTCACGAAACCACCTATGAACTGTATTGATTTTCCATGCAGATTTCCCTGCTGAGAGGGAACTACCCGGGCGTGCAGTGTGCGTCAACTTCATTACGTCAGCAAAGTCACAAAAGGTGGATGTAACTCAAAATTTGCCACCTGTCTATTGGTTCGACTCTGATGGCTTGGGTATCAATGATGCTGGAAGCTATGCCACTAGTATTTCATATACTACAAGGGTCACCTCTAGTGGACAGATTTCAGCAGAGCTTACAGATGAAAATGGATTGGGAAGAAAGGCCTAGCGATCTATTTTTTTTAAATAGCCAATGGACCACAGTAAATTTTTTTCTAATAGTGTGCTGGAAGATGAGATCCTCGGTGTGGTAATTACATAATTTCACGTCACCTTGATAAATTAGTGCAGGGTGGACTCTAGCCTGTCAATCAGGTCACAGTCTGATGATGCCTCCTTGTGGATGTGGCCTTCTCATGAGGATTCTAGGAGCTTCTTCTTTCTCCCTGGTGGTGGGCAACACACCTTCTCTCTGCTGCTCTTTCCTGCTGCTGGTGAGACATTCAGAGAGCTGGAGGAGTCACGTGGATTCCCCTGCCAGTGCTGACATGCTTCCAACAGCAGTGGAGCCTCAATAATTTCTACCCACTGGCCTGTGATCTTCTTGCATTCAGCATCATTGTGAGTGGCTATGTGAGTCTGAAAAGGAATTTATGCACTAGTGTCAGACATATGGGCTAATATTGGACTTAAGGAGTTGATCTGGGCTGGGCTAGGATGTCTTCTCAATATACAATTGCTCTTTGATATAAAGCTCTTTCTTATGCATACATAAGTGTCTCTGAATTTGTTTCTTTAGTCAACCTGGACTAACACAACTGGGGTTGTAAGTCACCCAAGAAACACAGTGGCTGTGACAATGGACTTGAGCATGCCAATGATGGTGAAGATGGGTTCATGAACATTTCCTTCTGGTGTGTATGTGTCTCCATGACTTGGAGCTGACCTGATGGCAGTGAACAGCATAATCTCAGGATGCCTGAGAAAGCCAACCTCCTTGGGTCCCATGGGCTTTTAATGCCTTGGATGGATTCATCCTTTTGAATCTGCAAAACTGACAGCTACATGTAGTTCCTTAGATAGATTCTACTGGGGCCCCTAGTGGCACAGTGCTTAAGTGCCTGGATGCCAACCACAATGTCGGTAGTTGAAACCCATTAGCCACTCCATGGGAGAATATGTGGCAGTCTGCTTTTGTGGCAATAATTTGTGTGCCCCTTAGATACCTTATCCAAGTTATCTAGGTATCCAGGGTGTAGGGTGATTCTACTCTGTCGTATAGGATAGGAAAGAATGAGAATTGCCTCAATGGTAAGAGTAGAGAACTCATTCAGGTTCCTTTCTGTCTGTGATTGATGCTGACTTCATCTTCCACTAAAGTCAACAGAGAACATAATTGGTCTCCAAAGACCCGAGTATTGACGTTTCTGTTCTACCTATGTCTTCTTGGGTCCTTTATTTCACAAGTCAAACAAGACATAGTGGCATCTGAGCATGGTGGAATTCCATTTCTCATGCTTAAGTGAGATTTAGTAACTTTTTCCCCATTATTATAACTGATGAAATAATATAAGCTAATATGTGTATTTTATTAATGTTGTGTATATCTTTGTGTTAGTCCTGGTAGACTAGAGAAACAAATTTATTGACACTAATTTGTGTGTATGAAAGAGTTTTATGCCAAGGATTAATTGTATATTAAGAAAACATCCCAGCCCAGTCCAGTTCAGGTCCATAAGTCTGATATTTTCCCATATGTCTGATACCAGTCTATAAACACCTCTTCAAACTCATGCAGCACATGTAATAATGCTGAATGCAGGAAGATTACAGATCAGTGGGTGGAAAGTTTTGTAGATTCAGTGGCAGTGGAAGCATCTCAATGCTGGCATGGGTCTCCACGTAGCTTCTCCAGTTCCAGAGCTCTGGCTCCATCAATGTAGCTCCATGTGGCTTGTCAACAGGAATATCTCACAGGGAGAGTTTGTGTCCTGCTTCCAGGGAGGAAAGCAGATGTTCTCAGAATCCTCAAGAGAAACCCATGCCCACAAAGAGGCCTCATTGGCTATGACCAGATTGACAGGCTAGACTCCACCCCTTCTTATGCAAGTTGACAGTAGACTCTGTAATTGTGACAATCCTGTAGAATTTTCTAATGGTTTGCTTGGAAAAAAAGTGATGCGACATCACTGGGTGTACCCAGCAGGGTTCTGATGGAACCGCAGGCCGTGGGCAGGAGTTTGCATTAGAGTAGAACGGGGTCCTAGTCTGGTTCTCCACCTTAATCAAGGAATGATTATGTATCAAATGGACAGTGAACCCAGCCACTCCCAACGTAGTGTCTTCAATGAAGCAAGAATGAATACATCTTCTTTAAGGTCACGAAACCGTGCATGCCCATGGTGTGGCATCTAGAGGGCCCTCCCGTGGCATCTGCAAATTATCACTGCTGGCAGGATGGGCAAGTAGAGACCCAAGCAGCATACTCATGATAATCTTCCCAGTCTTCTGTCCATAACTGTAGCCAAAAATACATCAGCAAACAAATAACACTAGACTATTTCTGTGATAGAATTGTTTCTACGATTCTGCTTTTCATAGTTATGTTTTTTTATTAAGTTACTAATATCCAGCCTCTGCTTCTCAGTTTTATTTACAATTTACTTTGCAAAATCACTGAACATCTTAGCCCAATCAACAGCTACAAATAATAGCTAACTGAAGCTTAGAGAGATTGGGCCGTTTACCCAAGGATGAACAATTAAGTCCTAAACTAAACTCATATCCCATTTTGTCTGACTGCAAAGTACTTTCTCTTTCTCTTTCCATGTCATCAGGTTGTCCACCCTCTTTGACACCTCTGAGCTTTAGTTTCAACTTCTTCTAAAGGTACCTAGTAGATGCCCAACCTCTGGTGGTACGAATTCTGCTAACTGAAAGCGAGGAGTTCCTGTCCACCCAGAGTTCCCTCAGATGAAAGGCTGGTGATCCAATTCTAAAGCATCAGTCTTTGAAAACCCTGTGGAACACAATTTTATTCTAGTACACATGAAGTCATCCGGAGTCAAAATCAACTCCACGACCAGAGGTACTGGTAGTAACTGCCCTGCCTGACTCATTAAAATATTAAGATGATTACATTAAGAAAGGGGGAACCAATCACAATGATCTACATATAACCCCTTCCCAGGGCACGGGCCCACAGAAAAGCCAGTGAAGGGAGTCACGGTCGGTGTCAGACATGATAAAAAAATATGTAAATTATCAGGGTTCATGAGGGAGGGTGAGTGGGGGAGAGAGGAAAATGAGCTGATATCAAGGGCTCAAGTAGAAAGAAAATGTTTTGAAAATGATGATGGCAACATATGTACAAATGTGCTTGATACAAGGATGTATGTATGGATTGTGATAAGAGCTGTGGGTGATTTTTTTAAAAAAGAAGAAATATGTCCAAGGCCTCTGTAGGCTGCACAGGTCTGTGGAAGGGTGGTGTATTGGTATTCCCTAATGAGATTACTAAAATAAAAGTTTCACCTGTATCTGGATTTAAAAGTCCATGGTGATTATGAGAGTATTTTACTTGTAAGGTCAGAGTTGATTTGGGGTAAGCAAAAACAATAACGGAGAAAGAAGCTAGCATTTATTGAATACATACTACATATCAAATGTTTAAGGAGCCCTTGTGGCTTGTGGTTACATGTTGGGCTGCTGTTAGCTGTTCGAAACCACCAGCTTATCTACAAGAGAAAGATGGGCCTTTCTATTCCCATAAAGACTTATAATCTGGGAAATTATAAAAGGCAGTTCTACCCTGTTCTACAGGGTTGTTATGAGTCGGCATCGCCTCAATGGCAGTGAGTTTGCTTTTTGGCTACTGTATTAGTCTGGCTACTTTAGAGAAACAAATTCACAGAAACTCATGTATAAGAGAGAGTTTTATATAAATGTTAAGTGGGCATCAAGAAAACATCCTATCCAAGTGCTGCCCAAGCCCATGAGTCCAATATCAACCCCTTAACCCATATGTCCAACACCAATCCACAAAGTCCTCCTCCATCTCACAAAACAGATGCAGTGATGCCAACTACAGAGAAAAGCTGAGTCAGTGAATGTGTAAGCATCTCAGCGCTGGCAGGGGTCTCCACACGGCTGCTCCAGCACCCACAGCTGCATTGGGATAGGTCCATGTGGCTTCTCTTTGGGGATGTTTTGCAGGACGTCAGCCTTGTAAGCTGAAGCAGGGAAACGCTAAGACAGCTGCATCCTGGTCCGATCATCACATAGCAAGAGACCCGAAAACTAGAAAGGCAAGGCTCACCGAGCCATTTATCCCTCTGCCCTTCAATTAACCCCACACATGTTTATCGGTCAGGTAGGCACAATAAAATAACTCAGTTACCAAGCATTTACCATACTTCATTTGATACAAAAGTCATATTACTCAGGCTAAATAGCTGTCTCTATGTTGTCTATGGCAATTCCCCATTACAAAGATGAGAAACTGAGGATCAGAGGGAATAAAGTTACACTCCTGGTCCAAGCGGAAGACCTCAGCCTCCAGCTGACTTGGTCAGGTGTCACTCCCTGCACTCTTTCCAAGACGCCTGGCAAAATCAACCAGAAACTCGGCCCCTTGATGTTCAGGTCAGAGCTAGCAGTACCGGGCATTAGAGACCAGTTTAGAATGATCTAGGTCATGGTGTAACCTGGGACAGTGCCTTGGAAACAAGAAAGAAGAGCTACTACTGAGAGGACTGATATCAGAGGCCAATCAAGGCATGTATCCAAGAAGGGATCCTACAAGGGGGCAGATGAAAACTGGCCATTGTTCTTGTCAACTTCAGGTGGAAACCATCATCATTTTTAGTTCTATCACTGACATTCATGACTAGGACGTCTTGGAGATGTTACTAAGGTCACTCAAGTCCCCCCTCTATAAACCCGGGTAAGTTAACGCCTCATTTTCAGGAATGAGTAGAGGATTAAGTGAAGCAATGCCTGGAAACTGGAGAAAAGAGACAGTTAAATAAATGCCAAATGCATTTTATCTTCTCCAGGGCGTTTTTTAATCTTAAACTTCTCTGAGGATTCTGATGCTTTGGTTTTGTCCATTCTTCCGAAAGCTTGGACCAGCCAGACTTCCGGTTTTCCTGATCTTTAACATGACTCTTCCCTGTGGCTTGAGGGAGCCATTGGTGATCCAAAGGAACTGCACCTTTGACAATATGTGCCACAGAAGACCAAAGAGAGATGATTACCTCAGATAAGTCACAATGGTGCAAGATAACACAGATATTGATAAACTTCTGTCAAATCAATATCCTTTTGAAGCCAAAGCAGTCAAGAAATCAAACCACGTACTGCATGGGGGCAGGTTGGAAGTAAAAACCTTTGTAAGGTTTTTTAAAGAAGAGATGTCCCTTTGAGGACTAAGGTGCACATCACCCGTGCCACGAGCTTGTCAATGGCCTCATTCGCTGGACCTGGTAAAAGCAAGCTAGAAAAAGAATGGATGCTTTTGAACAGTGTTGCTGGAGAAGAATATCAACTATACTACGGACTGCCAAGGGAATGTATGAGCCCGTCCAAGAAGAAACATGACCAGGCTGCTCCTGAGGAGCGAGAATGGTGAGACTTCGGTTTGTGAATTTTGGCCAAGTGATCAGGAAACACCAGTCACTAGCAAAGTTTACCAGAGTTCAGAGAAGTCAGCAGAAAGGAGGGCCGCACTCAATGAGGTAGATGGACACGGAGCACCAATGCACACCAGCCAGGCTGATGAACCGGGCGATGTTTTGTTCTATTTCACTGAAGGTCACCATCAGTCAGAGCCAACTAACAGTAGCGATCATCTGTGATCGGAAGGCACGTACTCTCCCATCTGCCTTCCATCCACCGTGAAACAGCTGGAAGAGCTGCCTCCTGGCCTTCTTACAAAGTGGGTATTTCACCCCAGCCTGTCCTGGGCTTTTAGCTGTCTCACTCTTGGTGAGTGGAAGAACTCGGGTCTGACTCTTGCTATGGCTGATCCTATGGTTCACATTCTCCTCCACCCCAAACCAGACGGAAAACCATCATATTTTTAGAGAATGAATGAAACATGGATTTTCCTGGGGCTCCCGCATGACTCCTGCTTTGAGTGTAGGGCAGTCTTTCTAGGGCACTTTCCCATGAAGGTCAGTAAGGAAACTCACAACCTATCCGGCCCTTCTCTCAGTAACAAACAGCAGGGGGTGGGGTGGGGAGGGGGGTAAGCTCCAGAAAGGGACTCTTGAAAGCACTCAGTCTTTGCGTTCCACACTCCCAAAATCCCTCTCTCATTCCATGCACAGCGCTTTCCCCAGATTCACCGACATCCCTGAAATGACAGCGCAGGCGGAGCTGGCCGATTGCGTTTACCTGGGCCACGTGGGGCGTGCAGAAGAGCCAGTGCTGAGAGGTACGGCTTCTGGGAGGGGAGCCCGGGACAGCATGGTAGAGACCCCTGACGCGGGCAGTCCTAAGAACAGCGCATCGTTCTCAATGCTGGGTCTCAGTGCTGGGCAGTGTCGTCAACAGAAACCTCCTGCTGGGTTCGCTTCGGGCTGGGCTTCCTGTGAGTCGCAGCCACAGGCCTGAGAGGTAGGACCTCAGACCAGCAGCACTTCCTGTTCTTGAGTTGGCGTGCTGCCGAAGAGGTTTCCTCACCCGGAGGGGCTTTTATGCCAAACCACCCGATCCACACCAGTTGCTGTCAAGTGCATAGTGACCTCAGGAGACACCAGCAAGGCCAAGCAGGACCTCTCCCCAGAGGGGTTTCAAGGCTGGACCTTTCAGAGATAAATGACCCGGTCTTTCTTCGGAGGCATTTCTGGGTGAATTTGAACTGCTGACCTTTCAGTGCTTAGCCATGCTCACAGCTCAGGGAGTCCTACCGTACACACAATGGTCCCTATGTGTCATTTTGCAATGAGCCAGACAGGAAAGCAGATTGCTTTGGTGACACTGCATAAAAGGTAGATATAACATGCGCGTCGTGGTTGTTAGGTGCTGTTGAGTCAGTGCTGACCCACAGAGCCCCTCTGTCCACGGCACGAAATACTGCCTGGTCCTGCACCGTCCTCACGACTGCTCTTCGTGGGAACTTCTTGTTGAAGTCACTGCGTCAACCCAACGGCTCAATAACCGGCCTCTTTTCCCTGCCCCTCCCCTGATGGCCTTCTCCAGGGACTGCTCTGTCTCCTGACAACTTGTCCGCAGTGGACGACACAAAGTCTCCCATCCCTGCCTCTAAGGAACATTCTGGTCACACCTCTCCCAAGATATATTTGTTGGTTCTTTTGTTAGGTCATTATACTTCCAGGATTCTTTGCCAGCACCACATTTCAAAGTCATCAGTTATTCTTCGGCCTTCCTTATGCAACGTCCATCTTCCACACACACCTGAGGCGATTGAAAGTGTCATAGCTTAGGACAAATGCATTTCGATCAATAATCAAATGGTGACTTGATGTTGCCAATGCTCCCTAAAAGCTTATTGATTTACATGGACCACACCCCTTAGGTATTGATACAGCACATGACACTTTGATGAAAAATACCTAATTCCTCTTGCCTCACCATCAACTATGAGCTAGTCATTCTTGAGTGAAGGTCTGTTTCTCTCTGATAAAAGTTCCCACAGCTAGTCTTGAATGGGAATCTAATGTCCATTTCAAGGAAACAATGCTCTATGAAGACACAGGCAGGCATCCATATTTTGGGTGTGCATTAGAAACTCAATATATTTTAATTCCTTCCTACATGCTCACTACCTGAGCCTCCTTTTCTTTAAATTGGTGTTGAACTTCGTCATAAAATGAAAATGTACTTAAAATAAATTTAGGAACAGAACCTTGTATAGTGAGTAAGTAGTTATGGTTTTGATTTAACACAGATCTGAAAGTAAGACTAAACCAAGCACTTACTAAATTATACTTCTGTCCCAGATATTACACTTAAGGAATTTGAAGGCACCATTCTGCTTAACTTTATCATGAACTATGTGAGAAAAATGCTTTTAATTTCATTTTGTAATGATAAAAACTGAGGTGTAGAGATTCAGTAAGTTACCCATTGACCAGTTAGTTTTTGCTGTGTCCCTACTTGTGGTATGAGTCAGCACATTAGTTAACATAAATTTTATTCTCTGTGGGTCCTCTGGTCCCTCGGTGGTTGCCAGGCTGATGAATGAAATGTGATTGTCATATTCACTTGTTGGACAGTCGTCTGGGAGTCAGGTAAATGCCTCGGTTCTTCTCCAGGTTGCACCTTCTCTAGCAGGCTGGTGTGGACTCATTCACACAATGGACTTAGACTCTAGGTACAATGAGAGGGGCTAGGTAGCAACACACAAAAACCCAGTCAAAAAACGGGCAAAGAACTTGCATAGGCATTTCACCAGAGAGAATATTCAGTTGACTCACAAATATCTTGGGAAGATTCTCAACATTTTTAGCCATGAGAAAAATTACACATAAATTACACATAAATTACACATAAAAACCAAAACGAGAAATCACTTCATTTCCACAATGATGGCTAAGGTGAAAACAACAAAGAAAAATGAACTATCAGTCAAACAAGCAACAGAAACCCTGGAAAATAAGAAATGTTAAAAAAAAAAAGTGGGGATATTGGTGCCCTCTCCATTGCTTGTGGAAAAGCAAAATGTCACAGCTACTGTGGAAATCAGTGAGGCAGTAACCCCAAAATATTAAACTAGAACTAAAATAGGGCCCATAACCCCACTCTTAGGTATATACCTAAGAATCAAAAGCAGCTCTGTGAGTAGACAGATATACACTAATGTCCTTTGGAACATGAATCCCACAGCAGAAAGATGCAGGTAAAATAACTATTGATCAGTGAATGGATTCATAAAGTGAGAAAGAGAAATGAAGTCCTAATACATGTGCAACATAGATGAACCTTAGAAACATTATGTTGAGTGAAATAAGTCAATTACAAAAAGATAACTACCCTATAACTAGGCTTAAGTAAAATGACATGAATAGGCATTTAATAAATGTATCAAAATATATAAAATGTATCAAAATTTATAAAGACATCAAAAACATAAAGACCACAGCAACTGTCAAGAAATAAAAGATGAAAATCATCATTTGAATTTTGATGCATTTTAATTTGTTTGGAATATTTTACATTTGTTCTGGGTTTTAATATTTTCTGCTTTTTTCTATTGAGGTTTTTATCTGTTTTATATTATTATTGTTGTTAACTGTTTTAAAATATTTTTCTCTTTACGAAATTTAGGATAGATCGACTGATAGAGATAGTAACTGGATTAACTGTTCCTTGAGTTGAGGGGATGGGAGGTTGGGGACAATGGGGAGGTAATAATGTCCTAAAACTGATGATGGTGATGATCACACAACTTTTTTTGATGTGATTGAACTATTGAGTTCTGTGATATGTGAGTTATATGCCAATAAAACTGTTAAAATAAATCAAACGATGTGTTTCATGGGGGAAATCTGCTGCAAAAGATCTCTTTACAGTGATCAAAAGTAAAGGTGCTGCTTTGAGGACTAAGTAGCACTTTTCCCAAGTCAAGTATTTTGAATCATCTCAGATGCATGTGACCACTGAACTATATATAAGGAAGACCACAGAAGAATGTATGCATTTGACTCACCGAGCTGGGAAATTAGATGGACGATCTCATGGACTGCCAGAAGAACAAACAAATCTCTTGGAAGAAGTAGAGTCAGAATGCTCTTTAGAGGCAGAACGGTGAGACTTCCTCTCATGTACGTTGAACAGATTATTAGGACATCGTGCTTGATAAAGTAGAGGGCCCATGAAGAAGAAGATTGTCCATGAGATGGATTGATACTGTGGCTGCCACAATGGACTCAAGCATGAAAACAACTGGAAGTCTGGCGAAGATCAGTGTTTCCTTTGGGTGTAGAGGGGGTGGCTACGAGTCAGAACCAACTACAACACAGCGAAGAGAGTTTCTCAGGGATTACCAGGGATGGGAGGGAGGGGGCAAAGAGAAGTCGCTCTTTGGGAAGTAATGAGTTTCTGGTTGTGGTGATGGGACACACTGAAGGTGATGGGTTGCACACTGATTAATCTAATTAGTACAGCTGAACACTGTTGAATTGGCCAATGTTGAGATATATTGATACCATGGGCACATAAATGATTTTATAACAACAACTATCAGGTGAAAAAATGCTGAGTTGGCAAATGTTATATACCTGTGTATATATGTGTATACATACACACAGATATATATACACACACACTCATGGGTTTACAACACACATGCTTTTGCAGCACATATGATTTTATAGCACATATATGATTTTAGAATAACAACAGCTTGTACATTTCTAGGGCTGCCTGTGTACAATCAAACACTTCAGGAGATTTGTTTTCTTGGCTTGGAGATTTAGGGTCATAGTTTCATGGGCATCCCAGTTAATTGGCCCAATATTGTTCTCAGTGCTTCTGTTCTACTTCCTGGCTTTTTGTGTAGTGCCTGGGGTCTTAAAAGCTTGCAAGCAGCCATCCAAGGCAGATAATTGGTCTCTGTTTGCCTGGAGCTACCGAGAAAGAAATAGAGTCAGGAGTCAGAGGAAGAAATGGGATGTGTGTCTAATTGCCTTCATAAACTACTGTCTCCTTTGTCATGAAGGAACCTTCGTGTCATTATGGGATAAGCATGGGGCTGCTCACCACCAGGTCACTTGTCCAAAGCACCAGCCTCTCTGTGGGCGAGAGATGAGGCTTCTATAAGAATTACAATCTCAGAAACCAAAAGACTGAGTTGGAATTTATCCTATAATAGTGGGATTTTGAAGGCGGGGGTGTCGCTTCCTTGTTTGTTGCCCCATGTAAAATATCATAACAACCTGGAAGTGGACATGAGACAAGAAAAACTGGGTGGTGCTAGGCTACCATTAATGAATTTTATGATCAAAGATTATATAAGAGAATATTATATCTTTAAGAGCTCCCAGTAAAATGATTAAATTTGTTTTTTTTAAAAAGAATTGCTACAACTCTAATCCAGTTTATTGAGGATGACAGAATTGTTACAACTCTAATGAATTAATGGATTCCTCAATGATTGCTAACATTACAAGAAGATAGAAGAAAAAACACTACCTATGTTATAAGCTTGCCAAGAAATAAAAATCCAAACACATAGATTGCAAGCTATGAAAAAAGAAAGAAAGAAAGAAAGATTATATAAGAATCCCAATAAAAAAGAGGGCAGTTCAGACAGGATTTCAAATTCTCATGGAATCCAGACTTTTTGAGTCACTGAGGCTAGATAAACCTCAGAAACTATTGCCCTGAGATCATCTTTAAACTTCAAACCAAAACTATTCCCTGAAGTCATTCCTTTACAAACAAACAATATGTGCAGTGGGGACGAGCTAATGCTTACTTGAAGGAGCTCATGCGAGGATTAAGTTACTCACTGCACCTTGTATCAGGTCTAGCATAGCATGTCTAGTCTCATGTCTCGTATGCATCATATCTGGTTTCCGTGGTTTTCCCTTGCTATCTGTGACAGCTCTCCTGAGCCAGATTTTTTGGGGGAAAAAGCTAAGGGATAAACAATGAATGCTGTGTGCAGAGGTCTGGATCAATGCTGTGTACCCAATGAGTTTGTTGCTTTCACACTTTCTTGCTGACCCATAAGAAGCATGGTGCCCTTGGTAGATGGTTAGGAAGAGCGACAGAAAAAAAAC
The DNA here is from genome assembly GCF_050624435.1 of Tenrec ecaudatus. Lineage (NCBI taxonomy): Eukaryota > Metazoa > Chordata > Mammalia > Afrosoricida > Tenrecidae > Tenrec > Tenrec ecaudatus. The sequence goes on along the minus strand of NC_134532.1, from coordinate 214,542,045 downwards.
CCAGGACACCCCAAGACCAATCATGTTCAAGTCGGAGCAGGCTTCCTGGAAGATCCAAGAAAAGCCACCTTTGAGGCAAAATCCCTCAGTTGCCAGTTTCTGCAGTGGGACCAGCTGAATGCAAATCCTGCCTGGCCTGGCTAATCCCATGGATTCACTTCTACAGCTGTTAGATCCCACCCGGTTAGTCCCCTACTCAGGGTGACAGACACATGACAGAACAGCCTGCTGCCTAGGTCTTCACTCTCTCTGTGATGGGGGTGCACCATTCGGATTCAAAGGGTTTTCACTGACAAAATTTTGCAAGGAGATCTCCACGCCTTTCTTCCTATTTTATCTGGAAGCCCATCTGAAACCTGATCCGTGGGGGCTGTGCATCAGGGTCATGGACCTGGATGGAATCCAAATGGGGTCTACTGATAGGAAACGGAGACTGCCTGGATGGTGAGGATTCAACTACTGAAGCACCATGTTCCCACTGAGGCAAGTTCTTCCATTGAGCTCTTTCTCTCTTTTTGAGGATCTAACAATGAACAGGATGCTACTAGTTCCACAGCACTGTTGAATAGGCTCAATGATAGAGTTATCTTGCATACAAAGAACTTGAGACTCATTCAACCAGGAACCCTTCAATTACCAGAGGGCTTCGAAAATGTGTGGAAAAAAATTAGTTGGAATGAAAAAGTAATGGATTCCTGCCCCCCCCGCCCCCCGTGAAGTCTTTGAAGCCCCATCATAATTTTTCAGCTTCCACTATGCCCAAGTGAGGAGACATTGCGTTGTTATGCATATACAAAACTACATTTTTAAACTTCTGTATTTGGAAACAAATTAAAGAATCTCAGGAATTTCCAAAAATAATAGAGAGACCCCTGCAGTCCCCATCACCCAGGTTTCCTTGGAGGAACAGACAGATTTTCCTAAGTAAACGTTCTTTCAGGAAGAAACAGATTTGCTTCTTCACGCACTTCCTCTTTTCAGAGTTGCTGCAGTGTGCTGGGGGAGGGAAAATGTGGCAAAGCCTGACCGAACCTCCCTCCTTTATTGAAGCTCTTGTTCTTTCTTCAGTTTCCTCTACTGATTTTATGAACGAGATAAATGTAGGTGAGAAGAGAAACCAGTGTTCTGGGAAAGCAACATGACATGTAAGTTCTTCATCCTGGCAGCTGGTGGTGACAGCAAAGTTCAGCCTCCAGTTGCCTCTGGGTCTGGAGTCAAGGGTTGGGGTTGCATGTGTTGTCCAACTGACCAGATCGGAGGATCACTCTCAAACCTCGTTGGCCTGTGTAACATGGTAAAGTCCACAGCTTGCCCAAGGAATGGACCCTTAGATATGAGATGCTGTCACAGGATATTGGAATATAACTCATGCATTGCCCCTACTTAATCAGTCAGTCCTTTCCTTCCTGATAATCTGTCTCCTTTGAACCCTTTCCTCGTGGGAAAGTATTCCATCTTAGCCAGCAAGTGTCAGTGATGACCATATCTGATGAACATGTCCAGAAAGGGCAGTCACACCTTCAGGTCGCCGGGAACAAAAGTGCTTTAGTGGAGGAGCCAAGAGTCACTGAAAAGATGTCATCCAACCAACTTAGAAGCCATTTGAAAGTGAGGCCTCCAATAAACCATATCGTGTTGAGAATCACATTCAATGGTGACGTGCTGAGCTGCTATCTTCAAGGTCAGTGGTTGGAAACCAGCAGCTGCTCTGTGGGATAAAACAATAGACCTTGTCCTCCCATCAAGAGTTCCAGTCTCAGAACCTCACAGGGACACCTCTACCCGGACCTACCCTCTCAGCACACGTCAGCCTTGACTCATTGGCAGTGAGTTAGCTAATGCATATTCATAACCACTTTTATGAAATCGGTTGCAACTGCATAAACCCCTCAATTTTCCCATTTTGTTCATGTATAAAACTGCAAACCTCCCTGTTCTAGGGTGCTTGCTGTGGCCACGCCAATACGGCTTGTTCCTTGTTTGATCAGCCAAAGGACAATGTTCCTCTTTCTTGCTCATCCAGCCTGTCTCTGGCTCTCAGGCTGGCCAATTGAGACCTGACCTGCTAACGCATATGTTCCCCCCAACTCTAACGAGGCTGTCCAGAATCATCAAGGAAGGTTTGACTTTTTTTGTGGGGTGGGAGGGATTCTTAGTTAAGGGTCCTGCTTCTTTCTACCATGGATCAAAATCCATGTATATATTTTACAAATAATATGGAGAGACCTGTGTGGAGAGCTGGATTAATGAGCACATGCCTTTCTGAGTCATTATAATTCAGCAGCTGTACTTACTGGGGACCTCAGGACATTTGACTATGCACACTCTGAATGGACTCAATTCAGTCTAAGTACCTCTCTCTTCTTATCACCTGCTCTCTCTCCTTCAGGATACATGTGACGAGATTCCCTCAGTGCAAAGCACTGGTGTTTCGTGGGAGAAATCTTGCTTCTATGTATGGCCGGGATTCAATGCCCAACCAATATGCCTCATGCATAGTCGTGACCTCCCATCTGTCAGTGGAGGCCGGTATGTCCCTAGGATGCTGAAAAGTCTCAGTGGCATTTCCAGATTAAGATAGAGCAAGAAGAAACATCAGGTGACTTGCTTTTGAAAATAAGTCAATGGAAACCCTTTGGATGAGGACAGTCTGATCTGCAGCCAGTGATGGTGATGGCACAGGTGGAGGTGCGCGGTATAGCCTTGTGCCTGAACCTCCAGGACCCAAGGGTTGACTCCATGGCCAGCTACCACACTGACTGCTGGCTCTCTATTTCAGCACACCAGACTTTGGAAAGGTCTGTCTTGGTGTGAGCTTAAGTCAGGTCTCTGCTGAATTTCAAAAGTATTCAATTTCTAATGAGTCTATGACATCAGCTGGATAATTTTCATAGCCACCAAGAGCTAGCTTTCCGAGGAAGAGTTTCACGTATAAACCAGAATGACATTCAACCAAGAGTCTCAGAGCACTGGACTGCTTACCCAAAGGTCTGTGGTTTGAACACACCAGGCGCTCCGTGGGTGACAGACGTGGCAGGTAGACCCTTTTGAATGGGCAGTCTCGAAGCCCTGAAGGGTGGTTGTACTCTGTCTAACAGGGTGCTGTGAGCTGGACTTGGCTCGGTGGTAGCAGAATTGGTTTTTGTGTTGGTGTCTAATCACATTGAATCATGTCAAATGATTAGAATGGTTTCCAGGAGAAATGCATACCACCCAGCAAAGACCTTCAGGTGTCCTCAGCTTCCTGGTTTAACGCTCCAATTAATGCATCCCTGAGAAAGGATGGGAATTTTGGCAGTCACATACTTTCATGCCAACTTGAGGATATATAAAATTGTAGGGGTGGAGGTTAGCCTGTCAATCAGGTCATGATTGACTCCTTGTGGGCATGGCCTCATAAGGAGGGCGTTGGCAACCTCCCCCTCTCTCTGCCTTCACCTTCCTGCTGGCTGACCCTGATTGCTGCCAGAGCCCAGTGGCATGACTGCTGCCATTCAATTCACATGACTTTGCAGCCACCAACCTGTGATATCCTTGCATTCTGCATTGTTGCTTGTGATGGCGTGAGTCAGAACAGGGACTTGAGGACTGTTATCAGACTTTTGGATTGAGTGGGACTAGGCTGGTATGTTCACATGATGTATAATTACTTCTTGATATAAAGCTCTTTCTTACTCATGTATAAGTGTCACTGAATTTGTTTCTCTAGTCAACCTGGCCTAACACGGGAATCCTTTAAGTGAAACAGATGGTTAGCACACTCAGCTGCTAGCCAAAAGGCTGTAGTTTCAATCCCCAAATAAAGGCCAACTACTTACTTCTGAAAAACAAGCCGTTGCATACTCTGAAGCACAGCTATATGTTGGCACACATGGAGTCACCATGAGTTGCAGTCTCTGAGATGTCAACATTGATGGTTTACCGGAAGAAGCTCTGATCCTAGAACCCTTAGTTCAGAATCAATGGGAAGAAGAATAACATAGTTTTGGAAGTTGTATTGCATGAACTTGGCCTTTATGACTAAGTTCTTTGGAAATTACAGAAGTAGAGTTGATAGGTAAAGATAGCCCTTTTCATGCCATCTCTCCTTATTCCAATTCCCATTCAGAGAAATAGTAAATGTTTTATGGATTGATTAATAGTCACTAAATGTACATCAAATGATTCGTTCACACCTCCAAAGTACCTCACAGGGCTGGCATTAATAAAGAGCTTGTTAGTAGTATTTGAGTTGTTTTCAATTCATGGTGACTCACCTGCCACCGAACACGACATTGCTTGGTCTTCATGAGTCTGTTGTTTCTGAGAGCCTTCCAACTGAGGGGGCTCCTCTTTCTGCACTATTTTAAATAATATTCTGTTGCGATCCACAGGATTTCACTGATTGATTTTCAGAATTTTATTGCCTGGCTTGTCTCCATAATCTGTCTCAGTGTGGAGGATCTACCAGAATCTGTCCATCATAGGTGATCCTACTGGCACGTGAAATATCTGTGGTGTAACCTCCAACATTATAGCCATGTGTAAGCCACCAGTGAATGACACATGACAGGAGAGTGATGGACTTTAGTAGCTGCTGAACATTGTTTTGAGCACTCTGCAGGCCCGTATAATTTAATCATCAAACTAACATTTGCATGTAGCACCGTGGTTCGTATTATTCACTTGAAAAAAAGTTGCCATTATATATTCTCACCATACTGGTGACAGTCACTCGTGTTCCCCGTTGTCCTTATGAATCCCTTCCCAGCGTCTCTAACACCGGTGCTATGGGAAAATGCAGTGACATTGTAATTGGTGCAACGTAAAACTGAAACAGTGCAATGAAGAAGTGAAGTGATGTAGTGAGACAGAGTGGCTCCTATATGAGGTTGGTATATGGTGGATTGGGATTATTCTCTGTAGAGGTGACAGTTAAGCTGACGCCTGAGGAACAAGAAGAGTTGAGCTAGGTGCAGTTCCAGTGGAAGAACGACCCAACTCAAGCACAGCTCAGGAAAGATGAGCTTTGGGAATCTCTTGGACATTCATCCTCATGGATTGTAGCTTTCCTGAGAGTAAACAATGAACCAGTTGACTTAGAGTTGATTCTCAGCAGATTTACCTAATGCCATGTGTCCAGTGATCTCTCTTTTTTAAATCTTTTTTCGGGGAGTTCTTACAGATATTATAATAATCCATAATTCAATTAGATAAACATAATTGTGTAATTTCAGCCACCACCATTTTAAAAACATTTTCTTTCTTCATGAACTCTTTGATATCAGTTCCCCTTTACACCCCCCTCCCTGGCCCTTCCCCTCAGGAACACTTATTATTATATATTTTTGCCATATCTTACACCATCCAATGTATTATTCACCTACAATTCTGTTATCCTTTCTACTCCAGCGGGGTTATACAGTCATCATTGCTACAGGATCCCCCCTCCCCTCTTCTCAGGAAATCATTATTCCTGTTACAATTTCTACAGGGTTTCTCTATCTTGGATTTCATGCATTGAAAAATCTTAATTATACAAATGAACATGTGCAGATCTAACAAGAATAATGAGGTAGAATTAAGACTATCATGGTAGGGAGGGGGGATATTAAGGAACTAGAGGATAGTTATGTGCTTCATCAGTGCTATACTGCACCCTGGATATATCATCCCTTCTGTGTGACCCTTCTGTCCTTTATCTTACAGGTGAGTTTTGAGCCTCCACTTTGTCTACTCTCCTTCACATAAATTTGATTGTTTGTTTTTGAACTTCTGAAACTTATTCCCATCAACACCTCATGATCACACAGGCTGGTGTGCTTCTTCCATGTGGGATTTGTTACTTCCCTGTTATATGGCCGCTTGTTTAACTTCCAACTATTAAGACGCCAGGTGCTATATCTTTTAATAGTCAGACACCATCACCTTTCTTCACCATATTTGCTTGTGCACCCATTTTGTCCTCAGTGGTTGTGTCAGAAAGGTGGGTGTCATACAGTGCCACATTATTAGAACAAGCCATTCTAGTACTGAGGTCAGATTTAAGTGGAGACCCAAAGTCCATCTGCTTTGCTATTGTGTGTGTCTCTGTGTAGAGACACAGACTCCTATATTTATATACATTTATTTATAGAAATATATGTTTATACCTATATGCATAATTCTTACTTTCTTGTTCGTTCTTCCGTTTCTTTCTTCTAGCCTTACTATCATGTTTATCCATTGTTTACCTTTTAGTAACTCCTCTCAGATACATTTCAATTGATCCAACACAACCAAGAATACTACACCCTCCTCATTGTTAACTCTGGATCCTTTGCTATTCCCCTGTCCTTGTGGTTACTGACTCACTGCTCCCCTCCCCCTGCTTCCTCCTCTCCCATGCCATCTGCCCCCCGCCCCGATTGGTACCATTTCTGTCTCCTTGGTATTGCTTATCCAGCCAATTTTATATAGATAGATACCAAAATGAAAAAAAAGGGGAGTTCACACAAATAGTTCCGAGTATAATTGTTGATGGATTACAACAGGGCCTGCTCACTATTTAACAGAGAGACACTCATCTACTCTGAGTCAGACAACAGTTAGACTTGGAACTGTGTGTATGATCTCTTGACTGCTGCTTCTGTGAGCATTGATTGTGGATCCAAGCAAGACAAAATCCTTGACAACTTCAACCTTGTCTCCATTTATCATAATGATACCTCTTGGTCCAGTTGTAAGGATTTTGGTCTTTGTATTTCATTGCAATCCATATTGCAGGCTGCAATCCTGGACATTCATCAGCACATTCCTCAAGTCTTCTCACTTTTATCAAGCAAGGTTGTTTTATTTGCATGTCACAGTTCAATAAGCCTTCCTCCAATTCCAATGCCACGCTCTTCTTCATATAATCCAGCTTTGTATATAATCCATACAATTTTCTCAGCATACAGACTGACTGAATATGTTGAGCGTGTACAACCTTGGCACACGCCTTTCCTGACTGTCAACCCTGCAACATTCCCTTGTTCTGTTTCCATAACTGTCTCAAGTTCTGCACGAGCACAATGGAGTGCTCTGGATTTTCTATTCTTCTCAAGGCTGTCCATAGTTATTCTTCTCAAGGGTAGCAGTAGATGTTGCTCACCGTGGAGTACATAGCAATACTCCGAATATAACGTGGGACCTTCCAGCATTCATTGAATTGGGTTTGAGTGCCATCTAAACCTTCTGTTTTCAGGTGAGGAGTACAGGTTCCAGGAGGTGAAGTGATGGGAGTTAGGAGCAGAACCAAGACAGGGCCCCACATTCCAGCCACTGAGCCCCATCTCCTAATTCTGTACCCAAGTAGCAGCCATTTGTAGATACTGATCATAAGCAAAAGCCTTCTTTAGACATGCTTTGTAAGAGATAAAAAACCCTGTAATGGATTGGTTGCAAAACACTTCCTTGAGGTAAAAAACGGTAATATTTTTATAGTATGTGGGCAAATGCACTCCCTCCCCATGTAGACTCTGGAAGGTTGCCAGTGTAGCTAGATGGGCAAAGTAAAGGAGCCCACACCACCTGTCCCTACGTGGTTGAATGTAGGTCCTAAAATGAGAATCAGTCGAAAAAAGAAAACAGAAAAACCGCACGAGCAATCTTGAGAGGCCTCCGTTAGCATGTGCGAGTAACAGTCTGTTGGACGAGGAAGGGCCCCTTAGAATAAACGCCAAAAAAAAAAAAGAGTAGGAAGCCATGTGTAACACCGAGGAGAGAAAATAAGTGCTAGAAGGTTTGAGCTTCTAAACTTCACATCATTATCTGCTTGTCTCTTTGACTCTCTCTCGTTCTCTCCGGGAGGATACTAGTTAACAGCTGACGCAGGTGGAGTCACTTAGTGTTCAAACGCTTTCTCGGACTTTATTTTCCTTCCTTTGCCTCTGGTCTCTTGTGCTGCCTATACAGTGGTACAGCTCCCCTGACAGTAGTCTAGAGCATCAGAGAAATGAAGTTGCAAGTCTTCTCTGGGTCCTACAAGTTGTCGTTAGGTGCCCTTGAATCCATTCCAACACATCGCTATGTGTTGGAGCATCCTTCAGCCTTGGAGATTAGAGACCCTGTGAATAACAGATGTTACGGAGTAGAGCTGACATGAAGTCAGAGCTCTGGTACGCTACCATTAAAGAAAATTGCTACAGAAAGACAAAAACAAAAAAGGTTGATACTCCAAAATGATCACTATCTAGCGCTAGACCCCTTCTCTTATCCACCGGAAGTACTGTTTTGAAAGGACGGGCTGTGCAGTCAGATGGGAGGTTCCTGAAGGAAGCTGACATGGTGCGCCGGACCAGGAGCAGAAGGGGATCATGAGAGACCCTGCGAATGACCGACATCACTTCTGTCTCAAAAGCACTTAGGAGCATGCATCAACTATTTTGGGCTGTTTTATGGGCCCTTGAGAGCCTTCCTGGCTTAGTGGTTACACACTGGTATGTTAACTGCAAGGTCAGCACTTCGAAATCATTCGACACCACCTCTCCCCCACCCCCACCGATGGGGGAAAGATGAGGCTTTCTACTCCATAAGAAATGTGTCTGAGAAATCCACAGGACAGTTCCACCTTGTCATCTAGGGTCTCTATGAGTCAGAATCAATTCAATGGCACTGAGTATAACATAGCCTCTTGGGAAAACAAGCAAACAAACAAACAAAGGCCCATCCTTCCCACTGTGGCACCAACTTCCTCAGCCTTAATCCTTGGTAAATGTGGGAGAAACTTTGCCAGAGCCTCTTTCTTTGAGCCATCCTCCAAACAACAACAACAACAAAACCCCAATGAGCAAACTAGCCATTTACAATTGGCCCTGTAGGACAGAATGGAACTGTCCCCATAGTGTTTGCAAGGCTGACATTCTTAGGCACTCACACTGCTGCACTTTTCATGAGCAAGCTGTTGCTGGGTTTGAACCGTTGACCTATCTGTTAACATCTGAGCTCTTCGTACACCACTGCGCTGATGGGACTCCTGGATCATCCTCCACTATCCCGTATTTGTCACATTGGCCATTGAAGCCACCTAAACCTCCACAGCATTGGCAGAGCTGGTTGAAGAAAGTCCCTGGTGACATCATGGTCAAGCACTTAACAGCGAACCAAAAGGCCGGTGAGTCCAACCTACCCACATGCTCTGTGGGAGAAATACTTGGTGACCTGATTCCATAAAATCTAGCCCCCCCAAATTACACTGTCTAGTTCTATTCTAACACACGAGATCACTATGAGTCTAAACTGATTCAAAGATGTCTAGTAACCCCAGCTACCTGTGGAACAATTTCGTAGGCTAGATCCTCTAGAGAAACAAAACCTGTGACTCTCACATATGCATACAAAATAATTTTATATGAAGAAATAATATTATATCAAGAGAGCATCACAACTTAAGTCATGGGTCCAGTGCTAGCAGGAGGCCTCTGCAGACTCATGTAGCTGCAGGTTGTTGTACAGAACGGTGAAATGGGGGGCAGGGAGATGGCAGGCTGGTGAAGACAGAGTCCTGTGGGTCCAAGGTCAGTGGAAAGATGGTCGGGTGCCAAAACTGTGTGTCGCAAGTGATACTGGAAGCAGCTCACTTTAACCATCTGGATGCACAAGGAACCTAAAACCCAGAGGGGAAACTTTTAACCATGGAGAGATGCAAGTTTTCAGGTAAACTCTTTACAATTAGTTCCTCAGGGGGGTTTCCCGATCATTCTAGTTCCTAAAGGCCCTAAGAAGGTGGTGTCATGTGGCTGTGAGGCGAACGTGGTACATAGTGTGCAGCGAGCTCAGGGTCGCCTTATCACACCATGTCTCTTTTCTTGCCTACTTCATTCTTATTTTATTTGATTCCTACTGACCTAGGGTTGTCCTTATGAAGCATTTGACCATACAAGACTTAAGCCATGAAGAACAGGGTTAAGACAAGCTGCTTCTGTGGTAGAATTTTCTAAGTGTTTTCTCTAGATCTCTCTGGAGATGTGTGGGGAAATGCAGATTCCAGAGGCCCAGCCCAGACTTCTGACTAGAACCCTGCAGTTCCGGTGTGGAGCTCTGATTCTCAGAATGTTTGCCTGATGAAGGTTCTTTCCTGGAGCAGGTTACAGAATCAACCCTGGCACCATGTTTGTTGATAGGTGCAAGAAGGTAAACTTTTCTGCCTTTGGATTAGAAATTCCCCAGTCATTCATTATCTATGATACCTTTCCCTGAGTATCGTAGGTGAATAACTCTAGATGTATGAGATTGTAAAAGAAATCTTAAAGTCCTTTAAAGAAAGTTAGTACCTGAATTTCTCAGAGGTTACCATGGCAATTGAGGGCAAGAATCTCACTGATACTGAATTCATACTTGCTCCGACTCCAAAGATACTCAGAAGAAATTGCCACTCCTTACTGTAGTTTGTGTGCCATTTTAAGTTCAGGGGTGTGAATGCTTGAGCAGACTGGGGGTCCTTAAGAACTAAGGCTGTGAGAGTCTGCATAGCCAGTTTAATTAGGATGGCGCCTCTGGAGTAAGTTTCCGGATGGCCAGGACATTTCAGTTCATCATCACACTTGGGGACCAAAGGAACCTACTGGCAGGACTTGTAAGTAATAAGCCAAGTGAAAATGGAATCCCAGCCATGGATAAGAATGTTAGAAAATAATCATCACTTCTTTCCAGAAAATAATTCACTCTTCATTCAAGGATGTAATAAGAAAGGCTTTTCATGCCTAAATAAATTGTCCATGTGGTTCGGAAAGCCAGTATTTGTGTAGAAGATAAATTTACTTTATATTTTCCCTTGAAGTAGGCACCTTTTGATGAGGGCATCTACTGCAGCAGGAGAATGGACTCGGGGCCACCTGAGCTTTGCTTTTAAAACCATATTGGGAACATTGAGAAAATTGCACATCCTCTCTAAATTTGCCTTATTTCAACACACCAATTTCACCTGTTGTGAGTTGTCAGAATAAATTGAGGCAAGGTTTAAAAGAGTAACAGCATATTGTACGAAATCAAGAAATGTTAGCTAGGAATCATTGTGATCTTCACCTTTGTCGTCACCATCATCATCATCATCAAACTGTATGCAGAGGATAGGAACAGAATATGGATTTATTGTGGATTTATTGATTGTTCTGTTTATTTATGTGGTATAATTAGGGCTGTGGGAGCCCTGTTGGCCAATGGGTTACAAGTCAGACTGCTGTTAGTAAGGTCAGGAACCACCAACTGATCCTCAGGAGAAAGATGAGGACTTCTATTCCCATAAAAATCAGTCTCAGGAACGTGTAGTGGATGGTTCTATCTTGTCTTGTTGGTTCACTGTGAGTCAGCATTGACTTGATGGCAGAGAGTGCAGTACTTAGAGGGAAACTTCAAGTTAGTGGATGTTAGCTCAGATTAAAACCTTTCTTCAACGCTGAGCAACGATGGACAAAGGTGGTGAGATCCCCATGTACATAGATGATTGAGTCCAAGTTGAAAGTCCATAGTGATTAGTTAGGTAGTGCCATGACAGTAGGAAGTTTGGACTAGGTAATTTCCAGATAGAAAATTCCAGGGTTTCATGAATATATCATTACAAAGAAATGTTTTAGCAGGATTAATTATCTAGGGATACTTTGAAGGCATGATCTATGCTTTGGTTGATCATCCATTTGTCTGGTAGAGTACCTGGATTATGTTATGTATTCCTTGAATGGTAGATTCTAAGTGAAACTCAAGTGAATGAATCGATGATTAAAGAAAACAATAAATTTCAAAAATATAAGGGAATCCTTCAAAAGGTTCATGAAAACATGGAGTTACAAAATAATGGAAGTTCCCCGTGAACTTTTTGAAACCATTTATATTACACCATCTTTCTAAAGACACGTGATTTTGATTTTACATTTTCCACCTATGTGCAGCCCTTCTGGGCTATTAATGGACTTCCTTCAATGACATCTGTGCTTTAGGTACTTCCCCTCTATCCGAACTCAAGTCTGAAAGAAAGAATGACCCAGGATGCCATTCTACTCCAGCTAGGAAGGAACAGTCATAGACCCACACACTGTGGGATTTTCCCATTTCAATAGAGGGCAGAGAAAAAGCAGATTCACATTTTTAGATCTCCTGAGAATACAATGTACTCACATTGGGTATGAAGGTGGTGAGAATCGCAATGATGGTTACGTGACATAGACTAGCTGGTGTATCTGTATCCAGCATCCTACATTATATGAAGTTGATATGATCACTCACAGAAACCAAATGCCACTGTAGTTTCAAGCAAAAATCTCACTTGTGCAGCTTACACTGGAGTTCAAATCTGTTGGCCTCCACAGCCTAATAAACGCCAACAGAGAGGAGACAGAGGGTTGAAATGATTCCTTGTTTTGACTGCAAGACTCAGGTGGGCTCAAAATGCTTCATGTTCTCAAGGAATGTCACACCCATTACCTTCCTCCAACCCCAAAACCAAACCTGTGAGATAGAGGCTAATTTTAATCTTGCAGAGGAAGTCCAAGACTCAGGGAAGTGAGGAGACTTGCTAAGCGTGCATTGCACGATAGGCCCTTTTGTGTCATAAGGCAGCGGCTACAAGTGTTGAGCATTTACCAAAACTCTGTTATGTCCCATAAATGAAAAGAAACAGGGATTTGTGCAAATGACAATGGGTGTGATGCAAATGTCATTGTGGAACACATACCCCAATGCTTCTGCAATGACCCAGAAGTTTTGCGTTCATAAATCAAATCATCACAGTGGTTTATTCTTTGAAACACTTCAGCAATTTGTTTAGATTTCTACTTGCTAGAAGGTGGTCTTATTCTAAAAGATTTTATCAATCCCTATGTTTTGCCTAGGCAAAACTTCTCTAAGCCTGCTACAGATCCTTCCACGTCTCTGAAAATGTCCATGTGTCAATCTCTAACAAACTTTCTTGGCCATGTGTGAGATACGTTGCTTTCAATGTTTTGTAAAAAAAAAAAAAAAAAGACCAGAATATGCTTAAAATTATGTTAAGAGTTTTAAAAACAGGCATGGTCTATTTTAGGCTTGGTTGCATTTATTACCTCATGTATCTTTTGCCTGTAAGTCCCCTCTGTTATGGACTGGATTGGGTCTCCCCAAAATAGATTAGAGTTCTATATGTGTGGATGAGATTCCTTTAGAGTTAGGGTTTTCTTTGTCATGCTAATGAGGTCATAGCAATGGGTGTGCCTAAGCCTAATCACTTTTGAGTTAGAAGGAGCGACACAGACACAAAGACAAGTGGGTACACACGAGGAGAGGCAGATGCTGTGGTAGTTACACAATTTCACGTCAACTTGAAGCTATATAAAAGCGGAGGGGTGGAGTTTAGCCTGTCAATCACATCACTGCTTGTCGACCTCACTTGGAGATGTGACTGAAATTTGGAAGCCAGCCTCTCTTTCTGCCTTTGCCTTCCTCCTTGCTGGCCACTCCCAGAGCTTCCAGAGCCCTGCAATGCTTTCACTGCCACTGAGGCCACACAACTTTGCACTCACTGGCCCGTAATCTTCCTGCTTTCTGCATCACTGCATGTGACTGCGTGAGTCTGAAGAGGGACTTATGGACCAGTATCAGGCTTATGGGCTTGAGTTGGACCAGGTTGGGATAATTTCTTGATATATCATCACTCTTTGATAGAAAGCACTTCCTTACACGTATATGAGTGTCTCTGGATTTGTTTCTCTAGTCAACCCAGCCAAACACAGATGCCCACTGAAGATCATCAAGTTACTATGGAACACAAGGGTGACAGAGGCTGAAAGAGATGTGGACCTCGCCTAGATTCCACAGGGGAAAATTGTATATGCTTTGAGAGTGTGTCATTTTTGTTAGGTGCCTTTGAATCGGGTCTTACTTCCACCCCAGCGTGCAACCGAATGGAATGTGTGATCTCGCATTGTGCTCATAAGGGCTGTTATGCTTGAGCCCATTGACAACCGCTGTGTCCACCCAGCTCATGTGGCATCTGCTTTTCTGCTGACCCTCCTCTTCCCAAACATAATGTCCTTCTCCAGTGGTCGCTCTCTCCTGATAACATGTCCAAAGTACGTGCGGTGGAATCTCACCATCCTCTCTTCCAAGGAAGATTGTGACTGTACTTCCGGACAGATTGTTTGCTCTTCTGTCAGTCCATGATATTTTCAATATCCTTTGTCGCTACCATACTTCACATGCACCTTGTTCTTTTGTAAAATATTTAATCAACTCTGCAACTTTTGCCTAGTAAACTTTTCTCCAAACCCTCCTTTAATCTCCTCCACTTCCATTTCCAATGGACAATGAAGGTGTGTGATTAGAATGAGGTTGTGGGCAGGGAAGAGTTCTTAAGGATGTGATAGTTTACTTGATATTGAGAAGAAGAATGCAAAGGAGCTAGGAGAACCAAGGGAGAATATAATCCAGCAGGGGTAGAAAGAGAGAGCGAGACACAGAAACTACACACACTCACACACACACACACGCACACACACGAAGGCAGAAAGAGAGTGAGGTCGAGAGAGCGAGAATATCACAAGTAAACTGAAGTAGTCACAGTCCAGCTCACTCAGGTCAAACCCTGGTTCCCTTCAAGCTTCTGTAAAATGCCATTTCGGGGAAATTATGTTTTCTGTTTTGTAAAATGACTCATGCAAGAGAGCTATTTTGTTGTCACCGACATTAAAAATAAATTCAGAATAAAATTACTTGGAACCGTTTTAATTTTCATTCTTTGATTTTTTATATGAAAATATGGAACGGAAAGTTTAATTTTTCCCATGCGAATGCTTTTTGTAACGGATTTTTTCTTCCCTGCTGATGGATGTCAGCCACCTATCCTATGACCCTGGAGATGAAGCAAACCTCAGCCTCCTGCCCTCCACCCTCTTGATCCTCCATGTGCTCACGGAGGACCTTGCCTAGACCCCCACATTGAGCAGGGTGCAGCTGCTGGGACAGCATGCATACTCATGGGCCCAAAACATAGCACCTTTGCCCAGGGCAGCTGGTACATGGGGACTCTCCATGCCTCCTGGGTTGGAACTCCTTCTGTTCTACATTGCAGATAAAATTACGAGAGATGGAGGAGGATGGGAAGAGGGAGAGGCAAAGGCAGAAGGAGAGAATTAGATACCTTATTTGGTTTGTAGACAAACGTGGAAATACACAGGGGTTTCTAATAGTAAACACCAACCTAGTGCTACATGTGGCTGTGTGCTCCAGTTAGGCTAACAAACTTCCATGCTTACAAAAGTGTCCCAGGCCTTACTTCCCAAAAGAAAAGCACGAGGGAAATAGGCACTGTGATAGGCCATCTCTTTCAGATCCCAGAGCCCCTATACAGTGTATCTTTAGGTAAGTGACCCCTTTGGTGCTTCTGCATTGTTGATGTCATTTACAGGTGCCATCTAGTCAGTTATAGCTCATAGCGACCCTATGCACAAAAGACCAAACCACTGCCCGGTCCTGCACCACCCACGCAATTGTTCCTATGCCTGAGCCCACTGGTCCTGCCACTGTGCAAATCCATGTCCTGGAGGGTCTCCCCCTTTCCTGCTGCCCCTTGTCCGCCTTGTCACACAGCCATGGACGGTGAGTGGCTGTGATGCTGGAAGTCATGCCACTGCTCTTTCAAGTGCCGCAGGGTCACCCAAAGGGAACGGGCTTCCGCAGAGCTTCCAGCTAATGATATATAACGAAGAAGGAATCGGTTGCCCACTTCAGAGGAAGTAGCCACTGAAAACATTATGCATAACTTCTCCAGTAGATCTCAAGATTGATAATAATGGACTCAGTGATCATGAATATGGCATTCGGGTTCCATGGCTGACTCAAAAGCAACAAGTAGCAACAACACTACCATGCTGCACAGGACGATGCTGCACAGATTGGGGGCTCCTAGGCCTCTAACATCCTTCCACGAGCTGCGGGTCTAATGCTGTAACTTTGGGGATAAATGGAGCACATGTGGGAATGTTTTAGATGGAGGCTGGCTTTGCTTCTATATTGGGCTGACTCCACACAGCATTCCCAGCCAAGGACACATGCCAGGGCCGCCTGATGGATGGGAAGAGACTGCAAAAGAAACACCAGAGTTTTGGTTAGGCAGGTTTGGACTTCATTTAAATCTCTCTGGAGGTGATCCCTGCAAAGGTCTGAGGTCTGTTTGAGGGGCCACAGGGGGCGCAGAAATCGTGTACGGATTTCTAGAACTGTCCCTTCCATTGTCCTCGTTGGATTCTTTCCCAAAGTCTTGGCACGTATTCCAGAGTGGTTTGGCTATCTCTTTTGTACAGCTAGCTAAAGCACCAGAAGCCCAGGGTGCCCAGTTGGCCATTGATGTGCTGAGGTACCATATATCTTTCCCTCCATGAGGGCCCTAAGCGATCCTTGCCAGTGCCAGGAATCAGAGCGTCAGTGACACACAGTTAAGGTTCCTTCATTTTTCACCCGTCCAGGGGGTGTGGGGGAAAATAAAATTTGGCTTCCTTGCAAAAGGACATCATACTTGGTAAAGTAGAAGGGCAGCAAAAAGAGAAATAACTTCAAAGAGATGGATTGACACACAGTCTGTAACAAGGGATTCGAAGATAACAACTGTGAGAATGCCACAGGACTGGGAAGTGTTTCATACTGTTGTGCATGAGGTTTCTATGCTTCAGAACCAATTATAAGGCACTCAACAACAACAACATCCTACACCAGCAAAGTAGCTTACAGACCGCTCAGAGATAGATATAGAGATAGATGCATAGGTAGAGATAGAGAAATAGGTAGATGGACAGATAGATATATTTATAGATATGAAAAAGAGTGAGATTGAAAGCGACAGAGCTAGAGCAAGAGCAGGAGCGAGCGAGCAGAAACGAGAAGAGAGAGTAAGAGCATTACACTGACTCTGACTCATGGTAACCTTAAGGACAACAGACCATTTTCGTTTGACAGTAAGTATGAGTGTATCATGGTTTTTAGTGATCCAATTCATTTCATCAAGGTCTTCTCTGGTTTTATAGATCCTCTATTTCACCAAATTTCAAAATCTCTTCCAGAAATTCTGACAATGTGTTCCTAGCAAGTGATTGCACAATGTTTTCTTGTGATCCATAATGTTTTCATTGGCTAATTTTTGGAAGTAGATTTCCCAGACTTTGTTCCAACTCTGTTTTAGTCTGGAAACTCTTCTGAAATCTCTTTACCATGAGCGATTGTGATAGTAAGGTTTTGTGTCAACTTGGCTTGACCAAGACTCTTAGTGATTTGACAATTAAGATTTAGTAATCCCCCATGATGAGAGCTTGCTGGCTTTTTGCTGTATCTGAATCCTGCAGCTGGCTCATTATCTGAACTCTGGTTCTTTGGATTTGAGCCAGTGGCCTGCTGTATTGCCTACTAATCCTGGGTGTCATCAGCAGCCTGCCATTTTGCCTGCTAATTCATTTGTCTTAAATTCACTTGTCCCTTCAGCGTGCTATCTGACCTTCCAGTCTTGGGTGCATCAGCCCCTACAACTATGTGAGTCAGGAAAAGCCTCCGTCCTGACAGCTGACCCGTGGAATTGAAATGTTCCCACCTCTAGAACTCCGTGAGCCATTTTCCTGATCAAATGTATATAATCTCTGTATATAAGCTTCCCTGGTTTTGTTTCTCAGGAAGCCCAGCCTGACACAGCACTCCTGTTGGTATTTGAGATATTAATTGCAGAGCTTCTGGTATTGCTGCAGCATAAAGTGCATTGCAGTCCCACAGACAGAAAGGTGAGCAGTACTCTCGCAGCACAGAAACAGAGTAAGCTGGTGATAGAGTGCAATGTGGTTCATGATGACTCAAACTGTCTCGGACCTCAGGTAGACAGTTTTGAGAGGAGGGTTAAGTGCTCTGTGGATGTGGGGTTGGGTGAAGTGATACAGGATCTGGATCCTAAGGACAAAGTAGGCCTTTACTAGGCTGAGATGAGAAGAAGTGGTGCAAGGTCAAAGGATAACATAATAGATGCAAAGACCACTGGGCACTTTCAGAGAACAGTGTTTTCTTAGAACAAAGGAGAAGGGCAGCATGAACCCTGGCAAAATGGAAATTGTTCCAAGGTGATGTTAGAGAGATGTGGGTTCAAATCCTATCTCTGTCACTTACTGTGCTGCTAAACCTTTTTTGAGAATTGTGTTTTTTTTTCCCACTTGGAAGTAGAAATATGTTATATATCAGAAGGCTTTTCTGATATTTATATTACTGTCAGGTTGAGTTCAACTCATGACCACCCATGTAGAGCTCCATATGCTTTCCAAATGGATGCTGTTTTTTTAAAAAATCTTTTTATTGGGGCTCATAAGGCTCTTATCACAATCTGTACATACATCAATTGAGCAAAGCACCCTTATACATTCGTAGCACTCGTCATTCTCAAAATTCACCTTCCACTTGGGTTCCTGGAATCAGCTAGGTTTCCCTTTTTTTCCTCCCTTCCCCCTCCCTCCCCGATCCCACCCCTGGTCCCTTGATAGTTTATAAATAATTATTATATCTTATCTTACACTCCCCGGCATCTCCCCTCATCCGTCTCCCCATTGCCCATCTCCTGTATGCTGTTTTATAAGAAGCTCTCCATCTCTTTTTCTGAGGTGTCCGTGAGTGAACTTGAACTTCCCTCCTTTCAGCCACCATTAGTACGTCAGCCCTTTGTACCACCAGGAACTCTGAGGATAACAGTTAACATAAGATTTACTCTTACCAGATACTCTTTGAAGTATTTTTTCCTTATTATAAATCTATTTTAATCTTCCCCCATGTATGATAATCACTACAAATTCCCAAGGTTTACAAATTAAAATTTTGTTTCAACTTGGTTGAGCTAAAAATTCGTAGTTTGGTAGTTAACACCTGGTAATCTCCCATGTATCAGAATTACATCCTCTCACTACACTTAATTGAATCTGAAAGCCAACCAAATCATCACAGAAGCTGCACTATGAAGAAAATTGTGATCTCAGCATGAAGAAGGCTTATTTACAACTTCCGATATACAGGATAACATAGCCTCGCTTTCTGAAAGTGTTTACTAATGAAGCTCAAGGATTTCAGCCTTCAGTATGATTTCAACTCAATGTAAAAAGACCCAACTCCTCACTACTAGTCTGATAGGTAACATCGTGATATATTGAGAAAAGAATGAAGTTGTCACTGATTCAGTGTTGCTCGGATCTACCATCATTGCTCATGGAAGCAGCTGTCAAGAAACCGAAGGATGAACTGTGTTGGGCAAATCTACAACACAAGACGTCTTTGAAGCATTGAAAAACAAGGGTGTCACTTGGGACTGTACTTGACTCAGGTCATGGTGCTTTCAATCACCTTATATGGTATGTGAAAGTTGAACACAGAATAAAGCAGACAAAAGGAGAGCGTATGCATTTAAATTATGTGCTGATGAAGAATATTGAAAGTACCATGGACTCCCAAGAGAATAAACGGATCTGTCTTGTAAGAATTACAGTAAGAATAATCCTTAGACGCAAGGAATGACAAGACTTCATCTCATGTTCTTCAGATCAAAAGAGATCAATCCCTGGAGAAAAACCTCATGCCTGGTAATGGGAGGGGCAGTACAAATGAGAAAGGTCCTTGAAATGATGGATTTACATAGTGGCTGAAATAATAGTCTCAAACATGAGCATGACCTTGAGGATGGTTCAGAACCAGGTGCGGTTTCATTTTCTTTGTACAGGGTTGCTATGAGTTGGAATACTAGCGGGGAGACCCCCTGTGGCCAATAAACATATGAGAAAATGCTCCCGATCATTAGCCATCAGAGAAATGCAAATTAAAACACCCATGGGATAACACCTCACACCCTTGAGGGTAGCCCAAATCATAAAATCAGAGAGCAACAAATGTTGGAGGGGCTGTAGTGAGATAGGAACTCTCTTCCACTGCTGGTGGCCGTGTAGATACATACACCCTTGTGGCAAGCGATATGTTGATATTTAAAGCAAATGGAAATTGAGCTACCTTATGGTCCAGCAATCCCTCTTCTGGGCATATTTCCAGAGGAGGTAAGAAACAGACCAAGACCAGTCATCTGCACTCCAATGTTTATTGTGACACAATTCACAATGGCAAAGAATTGGAAACAGCCTAAATTTCCATCGATAGACGAGTGGATAAGAAAACTCTGGCACATACACACAATGGAGTACTATGCATTTCTGAAAAGCACTGGTAAGAGTCGGAGGGTATTATGCTAAGCAAAGTTAGCCAATCACAAAAGGGCAAGTGCAACATGAGTCCACTGAGGTAAGTACATTCAGCACAGTAGGTATAGAAGAAAATCCACTTAACTCGCACTCTATGGGTTGAGATATAGGCAGTTCGGTGGAGGACAGACCAAACCCAAGGATATACATGTCATTCCAACACAAAGAAGGGGAAAGGAGGGTGGGGGAAAAAGAGGGAGATGGTGGCACTGGGGGAGTAGGTCGCTAACCTACCCAGAGGAAGGTATTGTTTATGTCTCCACATAAATGGGTGTATGAGTTGAGTACAGACCCCACCAGGATGTGATAAACCTTGAGGACAAAATAACTACATGGAGCAACTCATGACCAGAGAGGTCTACAGGGCTGGACCTAATGAGAGGCAAACTGACCCCCCCCCACCCCCTTCCTGCCCAGACATATATGCTACAGAGGACAACACTGAACCTATAGGTTGGGGAGAGGACTTGGGCTGCCATGCCCATATAGAAGCAAACCAAGAAGGAAAAAGAGCGAAGACCCCACACTAGCACACCAAGCCCAGAGGATGACGTCCCTGCATGGACCATGAGGCAGAGAGGACTGTAGGGATGACAAGAGCTTGAGGCATGAAGTCCCTTTGCTGGAGCATGCCATGAAAGAGAACAATATTGGGGACCCGTGGCGGGGAGTGTGTCTGGTCTGACCACCCCCACAGTGGGGTGAACTAGAAAGAGAACATAACAGATCAGCAATGGGAGCCAAGCCAAGCCATAATGCTCCTGGCTAGACTTCAGGCTAGGAGGGCCAGTTCCCAGAACCCCCCAGGGATGGCAGGGAGATAGTTATAAAGGTCAGTGTACAGACTGGAATTATGTATGCTTTTTCTTCTTTTTTTCTTTTGCTAGTTGTTTTCTTTTTTCTCTTTTCATTCAATCTTTTGTTTTCTCTCCGTTATTGTTTTGCCTACCAATGTAAGATAGCCATGGGAAACAAGCCTGATGTGAAAGCAACTGGATCGAAGATTCTGCTGGGACCTGGTGGGAGGAGGAGGCAGGGGAAAGGAGCAGTGAGCAAACAACTCCATAGACAAGGGAACAACCAGGGAATTAAAAGCAACAATGAGGAGGAGGACATAGAGATTCCAGTGCTGTGGGAGCAACAGCAATCTAGCTGAGAGGTCTTACTAAGAGGTGGGAGAAGGGCTAATGTGATGGTAGGGTAGGAGGAAGTTAAAAGGAAATAGAGGAAAGATCTAGGAAGCAAAGCATACATAGAGGTATAAATATAGTTGTGCACTTGTGTAAATACATTAATTCGTAAAAACAGAAGTAGTGGCCTATGTACATATATTTATATGGCAATACATTGAGAAAGTGGATGGACTTTGGGTCTCTGCTCAAGACCTCCCTCAAAGCCAGAACATTTGTTCTAACAACCTGGCCTTCTGTGATGCTCATCCTCCCAACAAGATCACTGAAGACAAACTATTCTTGAGACGAAAATGTTTTACTTCTTGTAAAATCATGTGTCTTTAAAAACTTAAGTTCATGGTGTGTTTTTCATAATTTCCACCCCCCCCCCAAGTATTTACCTTGAGCAGGTTTTTGTTTTTAAAAAGAACTGAGTGTTTAACTTTTAAAAATCAAATGAGAAATTTTAAATGAGCCCAACAGCCTTCCTAATTTCTGTGTTCTCTTATGTGAAGGGAGAAATGCATTCATATCAAAACTGGCAGAAAAAGGGAAACTTTTTTTTCACATCCCTAAATAGTTCTTTATTAAAATAAAAATTTGTCAACAATTTAACCAGCATTACTGATTGCCAGACTGATGAAGAGAACCAAAGACAGCTAATGTAAAAAAGTTTTTTTCAAATAATAGCCAAAACTGAGAAGTGGTCTCTCCTAAATTATATCCCTCTTGATATTCGAGGGGGAAATTAATAAGTAGTATTTGGATATTTGTCAGTTATTTTTCTCTTTTTCACCTTCTTTGAATACTAGATTTAGACTCGGAGAGTTACTTCTCTATTCTTCCTTTTAGATAATTCATAAAAGGGAACAAACATAAATTTCCAAGCAGTCTGTTGTCAAATCTGTAATCATTGGACTTAATTCACAGTCCATGCAATTGAAAGCAAGTACTATAAACTCTCATACCCGTAGTCTGGGTATGCCCATCACCCATGGCCTATTGCAAACGGGAACTGCGGATTAACAAGCTCCTGGCAGTTTGTCTTTAACCTGCTTCCTCAGTAATGTTTGGATGTGAGATACCAGGAATGTCTTATGATGATCGTGTTTGCCATTTATGCCATTGGCCGCCATGTGCTATTCGCAGATACAATGGTCATTCGGCATACAGCTCCCTCCTGCCTAGTTTAGTCCATGATGCTAGTGAGAGTCTACCCAGATGCTGCACCCACTATTTAAAACAGTGTGGTCCAGTCAGAAATGTGTGGCCCTTCATGTTTGGATATTGAATATACAGAATGCAGTACTCTCCCATTATTTTCAATAAAGGAAATTTATGCATTCAGTGTGAAAAATTTTATGCTAACATGGTGAAGAAAACTGATGACTCCTGGTTATCAAAATATATAGGGTTTGGGGTCTTAAAGGCTTGAAATTAAAGAAGTGGCCATCTAGCGGAGAAGCAACAAGCCCACATGGAAGAAGCACATGAGCCAGTGCGAACATAAGGTGTTGGTGATATCAGGTAATAGGCACCAGAAGACCCAAAATAAAAACAAACAAGCAAACATATTGTTGAGAACAAGGGAGGTTGGAGTAGAGACTCAAAACCATCTGTAGACAATGGGACATCCCCTCACAGAAGGATCACAAGGAAGGGATGAGTCAACCAGGGGGCACTACAGCACCAATGAAGTACACGATTATCCCTGATTCTTTGAGGCTTCCTCACCCCCCATTAGCATGACCCCAGTCCTGCCTTTCACTTTGGGCTAGACTGGAGCATGTACAGTCTATCTGTTACAGAGAGGAACTCATGGTACATGGAATCCAGGTCAGATAAACCCCTTGGGAACAGAAATGGAAGTAGTGATCCCAGGAGGGGTGGGGGAAGGTGGTGACAACAGGGAGGAAGGGGGACCTGATTGCAAAGCTGACACGTAACCACATTCCACCCCCACCCTGAGGGGGATGAACAACAGAAACTTAGGGGGAAGGGAGACAGCGGTAGGTGTAAGGTATGAAAATAATAATAATTTATAATCTATCAAGGGGTCACTATGGAGGGAGGGTTAGAGGGAGAGAATAAAGAGGAGCTGATACCAATGGCTCAAATGGAAATGAAATGTTAACCTATGAACAAATATGCTTGATATAATTCATGTATGGAATGCTATAAGAGCTCCCAATAAAATGATTTTTTTTGAAAGAGTGAGGGACCCTAATAACTGCATTTTCTCTCCTCTCCACCTTTCTGCCTGCTGTAACATTGCCAGCCTCCATGGCTTCATGTGGGCGGCCTGAGCCCTAGAGCTGAGCGCACCCTGCCATATTTCCACCAACCTTGGATCCCTGGGCCTCTGCACTCCCCGGGCTATGATCTTCCTGCATCCTGCTTCACTTTTCTGCATCACCAACCTATGGCTATGTGAGTCTGAAAAGGGTCTTATGGACCAGCATTGCACTTATGGACTTGAGTTGGCCTGGGTTGGTAAAGAACTATGTCTGGATATAAAGCTCTTTCTTATATAGAGATGAATGCCACTGAGCTTATTTCTCTAGAAAACAGGCCTAACACACAAAGAGAGCCAGAGTCAGGATGTCTAGTTTGGATGAGGACTTGTTTGTTGAAAGGTGACTGCTCATTTGCACAGATGGTCCTAAGATGCCTTAGACAACAGGAGGCTAGAGGATAAGACTGATAATGTTAAGATGGAACACGTAGCTGTCTCACAGTGTTAATTAGCTAAGTCTTCATCACACTTTATTTTCACTCACTGGGACCTTCTCCTCTTGGTTTAACTAATTAAATAATTTTAAAATAGTTTTTTGGGAATATATTCACATAACACACTATTGAGTCATTCAAGCATATTGAGGAGAGTTGTGCAATCACCAACAAAATTACTTTCAGAATATTTTCTTCTCATAGTCATTGCTGTGAGCTCCTCATTTCTGCTCATCCTCCCTTGCCATGTGTCCAGGTAATTATTAATTCAATTGTGGTCTCTATAGATTTACTTATTCTGTGTTTTATATACAGAAGAACATATAAGACACAAACAGGAAATCAGCAAGCAAGAAATTCAACAATAATAAACCTTCATCAAAAAGAAAGCTGGAGATAGTTAAAAATCAAGCAATTTGAAAATGAGTCAAAAGGGAGATCAAATGCTAAGGTACTACAGTTTAACCTACCGACATTAGCCATAATCAGGTTTACAGTGCTCTCTGTCTGGTAGCAGCCTAGTCACATCTGATCACTGATAAACTCAAGTCAATTTTGACTCAGAGTGACAGAACCAGCCCTGTGGGTTTCTGAGACACCTTATGAGAGTAGAAAACCACATTCTTCTCCTTTACAGTGTCCAGTGGTTTCAAACGGATGACCTTGTGTGTAGCAGCCTATTCCCTAAACCACTATGCCAAGAGGAAAGCACTGAAAGAATTAGCCAAAAGCAAAGTTCCAGGAATTAATGGATTACCATTTGAAAAGTTTCAAAAGATTGAAGCCCTAAGAACACTCAGGACTCTATGACAAGAAATTTGGAAGACAGCTACTTGGCCAACTGTCTAAAATAGATCTATATTTGATCCCATTTCAAAGAATAGTGACCCCACAGAATGCACAATTTATTGAATAATATCATTGATATCGCATGCAAGTAAAATTTTGCTAAAGCTCATCTGATAATAGTTGATATAAAACTTTGGCAGGGAACCAATGCCCAATAAAGCAGCAGTCAGTAGACGAAAGGATACATTTTATTGGATAAATCTGCTGCACAAGACCATTTTAGAGTCTTGAAGATCAAGGATGTTACTTTGAGAACTAAGCTGTGTCTGACCCAAGCCATGGCATTTTCAGTTGCCGCATAAAGCATGTGAAAGTTGGAAATTGAATAAGGAAGACCAAAGGAGAATCAATGTATTTGAATTACGGTGCTGGTCAGGAATGTTGAAAGTATCAGGGAATGTCAAAAGAGCAAACAAAGATGTCTTGGAATAAGTATGGGACCATGCCCCTCAGAGGCGAGAGTGATGAGACTTTGCCTCATGCGTTGTGGGCACGTCAGGAGGTACTAGTCCCTGGAGACCCCCATGCTTGTAAAGTGGATGGGCAAGGAAAAGGGGAGACCTCAAACAAGACGGAGTGACACAATGACTGCACCTGTGGGTTGAACCTAGGACCATTGTGAGGGTGGCCCAGGACCTGGTGTGTTTATTCTGATGTACTATGAGCAGGAACCAATGGCATGGCACCTAACAATAACAACATATAAGTTTTAATAATTGGTTGTTTGGGTAAAAGTTTACAGAGCAAATTAATTTGCATTTAAAACTCTGTGTGTATTTTGTTTCTAGATGTTGGCTTTCTCCCCTCCGTGATAACATCACTCGTTCCACTTCTTCCCTGGCTTTCCATTTCCATTCTTTCTTCTTTCCTTTTTCTGAGCTTTGTTCTAGGTCAAATGCTGCCATATTAGGCTTGTATGATTGAGTTTATTGATTGGTTGATGTTATTATTCACTTCATAGAACCCAAATGCATTGGTATCCATTCGATTCAGATGCATAGCTATCCTAGAAATCAGGGTTGAACTGGCCCCAGTGTAACGGTTTATAGGAGAACGTGGCTGGTGGAGGGGGCTGCTGTCCTGGTGGTGGTTAGCAGCCCAATGTGTAGCCACTATACCAGCAGGGATGTACATTGGATGTGTCTATTGTTTTACTGGCTGTTGATTCCTGGGAGTGAATTCAGTTTCAGACCTGAAGGGTCACAATGGACCATAGTCTGGGGGATTGTACTGGCCTCTTTCAGATGAGTAAGTCTGGTCTTTTAATGGTTTATTCCTCACTATAAAATTTTGAGGTAGGTCCTGTTCTTATCCTCACTTTCCAGGTGAGGAAACTGTGGCCTTGGAGGTGAAAGATCTTGTCTGAGGGCTTGTCTGATGCTATCCTGTTGTGGCATTGTGGGAATGGAATGAATCAAAGTGATTGTCTCTCTAGAGGCCAGATGCCTCCCAAAGCACTATGGGAAGTACCAATCAGCACCTGGTGTTTCACCTTCATGCCTTGATTATGTCTGTGACTCTTTGGATTAGTATCTTTAGGTCAAGGTTTGTTTTTACTAATTTTTGTATAATCATATTCACAGGTTAACTGATTGATAAAAGTCAAATGAAGCATAAAGAGAAGACATCATAGAGTTGATGGATAGGGAGCGAGCTTGTTTAGCGTATAGACCTGGTACAGTTTAAGAGGGAGGGTTAATGTGAATGTAAAGGGAATGTCAGCTATTGCCATGAAGCAATATGCAGACAAAGTGCTACATGGAAAATGTATTTGCTCTGCAAATTTTAAAACACACACACGCACACGCACACACATGCACACGCGGCTTAGGGTGTCTGACCATAAATGAAGGAAGTGATATTTAAAGAGAGAAATGAGTCTGACTTCTCCCATATGGCTTCCTGGTCAAGTTGTAAAGGGTCCAGGCATTCCTCAGAAGGGACAATCAGGTCAATGGGTCAGATTAGAACTGTAATACTTGCCTCCCTCTTCAGGGTGTGATCTGGTTGCAAATCCACCTGAAGACATCGAAACATCACTGTTCTTAACTACTTGGTTCCAGTGGTTGTGTTGGCTCCACAGAGGGGGAGTCACCACTCATTCCTTAGTGCAGGTTGTCTAGTACACACACGTCTTATTTTCCTAGGGCTGCCATAGCAGCAGGACCACAAATGAGTGGCTTTAAAGAAAGGGATGTATGTTCTCACTGTTCAGGAGGCTAGAAGTCTGAATGACGGCTCTGTCTACAGCAGGAGTCTTTAGCTGTGTATTTCAGCTTCTAGTAGTTGCCAGCCATCGTTGGAGTGCCTGGAATTACAGCGGCCTCTGCTCCATGTGTCTGTCTTCACACGGGGTTGTTACCCTTAATGAGTCTCTGTCTTTCTCACCACCTCCTTATAACTCAGAAGTTATTAGATTCAGGCTTCACCCTAATCCAATATGACACCATTAATATAACAACAGCAACAACAAAATCTCCATTTGCAAACAGGATCACATGCACCAGGTCTAGCACGTCAACATATGATTCGGGCGGACACCATTCAATCCATAAAAGTGCAGAAGAACCACCAGTTTCTTTGAACAAAATAAGTGCTTCCTCCCGTGGGTTTTCAATCTCACAGAAGACGTCTCACTGATCCCTCTGAGTCACAGAACGTTATCTCCCAAATGAGAACTGCCACATATTATTAATATTTATATCAAAGAAAAATAAAAGTCTAGTACTAGCACATAGTTTCGGAAACATGTCTGCTCTTTTTTTTTAGCTGTTTACTTTTGATTGACTGGTTTAGTTCTACTTATAAAGGAGAGATATTTTTGTTCTTGCTCAGTTTCTTACCTTTGCAATACCCAAACCTCTCTCTCTTTTGTAGACTCTTGGGTGGTAGAGGACTCTGAAAGGCAGGGCACCCAAGGGTTGTTCCAGCTCTCTCACTGCGAAGCTGGGTACTTATCACAATCAATGAACTCCTTGGGTCTCAGATTTTTTGTCTCAACTAAAAGGCCGAGTTGAAATAGATCTTGCCAAAGGTGCTTGCCAGTGCTAACATTCCACTGAAGTATTTACATAAAGTATTCCAAACTCGCCCTATGATCTGCTCCATGAAACGAGAGTTTGAAGTTGCAAGGAGTGTTAGAAATACTCTTGGGGTCTCCGGATACCCATTAGCATATTTAACAGGATCTGGAAGTGGAAACATGGCCAAGGCACCAGGAGACAATAGATATCCCCTTTCAAAGGTGGTACTAGATCACATGTGGAAGGTTCAAAGCAGACCATCAAAAGTTACTTAGATATGCCACTCACATCAAGACTATCAAAAGGGTTGGTCAGCTGAGCAGAGGAGAAGAGATATTTTTTGAATATGGATTTTTTTGAGAATACATAGTTGTGCTGCTCAGCCTATACACACCATGTCAGGAGAAGAGGAAGAAGAGTCTGCCTTTCATTTCAAGCTTGTGTGTGGTCTTCAACAAGATCATGCAGAGAGTTTTTCCTAAGCCCCCTCCTTTGAGATATGGGTAGTAGCCCCATGTTCTGTGATCTGAGCTTTCCTGAGGAACCTAAAGAGGAGGAGATGAGTGCATCAGGTGAGCATGAAGGCACGGGGTGGTACTGAGGTCTCAGTTGACTTTCTTTGTGTATTCTGCATGTCTAGGATTTCTCTGAGTGGGAGGGCCAGGTTACCAAGTTTAGAAAAAGGGCCATGAGCAAGAGAGCTGGTGTGGGACTGGCTTAGCTCTTGCCAAGATGGCGCCTGAATGAAGAATTCTGCCATGTTTCTAGTCTACAATTTTGTAATTGGGTCACACCATGACAAATGAAAATCAGCTGCCAGCAAGTCAGAGTCACTCCTGGTTGCTCCATGTGTAACAAGGGGAACAGTGTCGGATAGGATTTTCAATGGCTAGTTTTTCTTGGGTGTGTATGTTTTTCTTTCCCACGGAAGTAGATTGTTAAGTGTTTCTTCTGATCTGGGTGAATGCAAATCCCCAGCTTTCAGTAAACAGCTGGAGACCCTTACTGTTTGTACTATCAAGGGGTAGCTCCAGAGAGGAAGAGCCCAGGAGCCATCCCCCACAATAGGGAGGCAGAGGAAGAGACTGCCAACAGTGGACATAAGGAGCGAGTTCTCTGAACATAACTCTTGTGAACCTTCTATTGCCCTCCCTACAACTTCTGAGCAAATAATTAGAGAAGCTGGATATATGAAGCAGAATGTGGCATCGGGATTGGAGAAAGGCTTGTTAACAACCTGACATATGCAGGTGACACAACCTTGCTTCCTGAAAGTAAGGAGGATTTGAAGTTCTTGTTGATTGAAAACAAGGATTGCAACCTTCCATATGAATTACAACTCAATAGAAAGAAAACCCAAATCCTCACATCTGGACCAACAGGTAACATCACGGTAAATGGAGAAAAGGTTGAAGTTGTCAAGGATTTCATCTTGCTTGGATCCACAATTCAGGCCTATGGAAGTTCAATTAAGGCACGTGGAAGCAGAAGGTAAAAGATCAAAGGATGGAATACACTGGGAAAATCTGCGGCACAAGACCTCTTTAAAGTCTCGAAAAGCAAGGATGCTTCTTTGAGTATTAAGGTCTGATCCAAGCACCTTGTTTTTTTCAATGTGTGAAAGTTGGACATTGAATAAGGAAGACTATGGAAGAATCAATGTATTTGATCGTGGTTCTGGAGCAGAATATTGAAGGTACCAAGAACTGCGAAAAGAACCAGAAAATCTATTTTGGAACAGGTACAGGCAGAATGCTCCTTCGTGGCAAGCATAGGGAGAAGCCATCTCATGTGCTTTGGACATGTCAGGAGAGGCCAGTCATTGGTTAAGGACATCGTGCTTGGTAAAGTAGAGGGGCAGCGGGAAAGAGCAAGGCCCTGGACAAGAAGGATGGGCACAGTGGCTGCAACAGCGTGGGCACAGTTGTGAGTTGTGAGGATGGTGCAGGACTGGGAAGTGTTTCCTTTGTCCTGTTGTACATGGGGTTGCACCTAACGACAACTGCCATACCCAACTTCAATTCACTCCAGGATCAGACCAACAAGAACTCTTCGGACGCTCCCTCCTTCCTGTCCCGTCTCTACATTCTCCAAACTTAGAGAGCCAGGCCCTGGGATAAGGATGAAAGTACTAGGGAAGAAAATGAGCAAAGAATCAGATTATTGTCCCTTCCTTGGCCATAGGGTCCACCAATTGTAGCCTTTCCATTTTGTGGTGGTGGTGGTGGGTGGCTCAACTTTAATCCTTTACTGTGCAAATTATTCTGCTTCAATTTCTTGGTGTGAAACACGTGTTTCCAGTAACGAAGCTGTGCTAAAATGAGGGGGTGGGGGTGGTGGAGGTGGAGGTTATACGGGTATTGGTTCAATTATTTGGGAACACATGTCTCAAGTGGACTTTAGGATGCGTGGCGTGAGGTCCGTTCCTTCAGATTCCTGCAGTTATATGGGTCCCTGGCAAGAAGTAGCTTGTACCACCGTGGGAATAGCAGCTTCCCAAGGGACGGACAGGCTGCAAAGTTGGTGAGTGATATGTATCCCATGGGGCATGAAGAAAATTCACTCAAGGCTGGAGTTTTGTTTTTAAATGGTAATAAACATTTCAAACACCAATGCAAGACTGCTCTTTTAAACGACTGAAGCAGTTCGCATTATTTAAAGATAATTAGAGTCAGGGAAGAAAGAACTGGAGCCGTAGATAAAATCAGGTAGAGAAAAGGAGAAAATGAAGCTGTTTTGAGCATGCATCCTACTAGTCCAGTGCTACCCAGTTCTCTAGGAAAAGAATGTGTTCAGCTTCAATCTGGCTTCTTTTTGTCATGGAGACCAAGTAATGTCTCATGGCGAGAAAGCGACCTGGGACACAGCTACATGATGTTCCTGCGCCCACATGTTCTTCAAGATAGTCATTTGAATGGTTCTTGTTTTAGTTAACTAAGTCTCAGATTCAAAAATTAGGAGAGTAACTGGTATATTTTTATACCAAGTGGTCCTTTTATTTCTTAATTCTTGCATTCACCACATGCACATGTGTGTGTACTATGGTTTGTTTCTGTGTTTTTACCATGCGTTTACCAATGAGATAATTGAGTTCTGATGATCAAATCCAAGTTTTAATTTTTAGTCCCTTAGAAAACTGTCAAATCGTATATTCTGCCTTTTTGGTTGTGGTGTTTATTATTAATGCTGCTGGCGGATGTTGAAAACTGTTGGTGATAGATAAGGGGTTACTTTTCTTCCTCCTACTCAGACACTCTGAGTTCAGATACGTAGCCTCAGGTATTTTTTCTCCCGCACCTGAAAATCAACATCCTCATTCCATTCCCATATGGCTAATGAAGCTGCTGTGTAATCTTATGAAAATATTTCATTTTTTTCAACATAGGGTTTATTAAAGTAGTTATTCCATATGCATAGAGGGAAACCATTCTGTCACTTGAAAACAATTAAAGGCTTGTTATACTTAAGCTTCTAAAGCAATGGTTTTCAATGTTCCTAATGCGGTGACCCTTTAATACAGTTCGTCATGTTGTGGTGACCCCCAACCATAAAATTATTCTCGTTGCTACTTCATAACTGTAATTTTGCTACTGTTATGAATTGGGCGACCCTTTGAAAGGGTCGTTTAACCCCCAAAGGGGTCGTTGCCCACAAGTTGAGAACCACTGCTTGAAAGGAAAGATGGAACCATAGAGAAAACCAACTATTGGATAACTTTACTATGATTGATATAATTGTGGACCCCTTATTGATAACAACTGACTTTGGATTATTAGGTGGTCTCTCATGTGTTGAGGTGGGGTTGGAGTTCATGTGTCCTCATCTTTAGGTATATGCTAGAGGTTTAAAATGATAAGAATCGCCCTGATTTTTCAGGGAATTACAGGTATCACTCTGGAAGGAAGGGACATTATTTCAAATTAAATTCTTTGTATTATGTAAGCTCTGAGCTAGTGTATGTTGAACAAATGTCTTTTGTTACTAGGGGTGTTTGCAAAGACGACTTTTCATCTTTAAAAGAAAAAAAATGAAACAAAACAAAACAAAATGA
This sequence comes from Tenrec ecaudatus, assembly GCF_050624435.1. Lineage (NCBI taxonomy): Eukaryota > Metazoa > Chordata > Mammalia > Afrosoricida > Tenrecidae > Tenrec > Tenrec ecaudatus. Next base: position 214,510,004 of record NC_134532.1, on the reverse strand, counting down.
TGAACTGCCTTCCATTAAAGATCAAACTCATTTTACACTCCATGCAATAACAGAGTTTCAAAGTGGATCTTTAATTCCTTCTGAGCAGAAATGTTATCAAGGAGTCTCCGGTAAGTCTGTGATTTAGCAATCCAGATCTGGTTGCTTCCGGACAGACTGCAATGGAATCCATGTGCTCATGAAAATTGGAGAAGCACATTTTAGGTATCTGTGTTATATTTAGCATAGTGGTCATTGTCCACATGTTTCACTCAATCTTGAGGCCTTAGCACCACCAGCAGTTGAAGGGAAATGGGCAGGGTTAAAGCCAGAGGTTGCATGTAGCATGCATGACTGTGAACAATGCCCTGAACTTCCCAGCCTCCACTCTGCCCTTTTCAACATGTGGATAATATTCTTTATCAGAGCTGTGCAAAATTGAGCTATTCGAGATAGTGCTATGAAAAATGAATCCTGTACGCGAGGTGGTTCATACCAATTTTTCACAAATTTTATTTCCAACAGGATACCAGAATACCCTTCATTGTCAATACAACATTTAGTATTTTCCCTCCCCCACTCCCAGCCTTTCTTCTGCCCTTCCTGCCATCTTCCCTTCTCTTCCTCCCTCCCTTCCTTCCTTCCTGCAGCTCCCGCTCTCGCCTTCCTGTTATTCCCATCTACTTCTTAAGCAATGTCAGCTACCAAAGGACGCTAACAATTGAAATAGGTCTACACTACTTTTCAGTTCTAAGTTTATCCAAACACCAAGCGTTAAATTCCTGCTTTTGGCCCCAACTTCAGCATTTGTCTCCCCACAACTCTGTGAAGCATGGTTATCGCATTCCCAAGACCCCAGAGCATAAGGAGCAGAAAGTAGGATTTGGGGCCCAGCAGCTGCAGGTAGGTGCACCAAGAGCTGGAAGCTGCTTGGCAAAGAGGAAACTAAGCTGTTCCCACAGTTGAGCAATCGGACCTGAGTCATCAAGAAAAGGTAAGTTATTTTCCTGAGCCTTTACTGTTTGAGAAGGTAGGGAAGTTTTTAATGATATCTAACCAAACACTGAGCATACAAGATTATTTTTAAAACTGGGATTTCTGAGTGAATGCTACAGAATTGAGGTCTCAGCAATATTAAATCAACAACAAGCAGTTTCTATCTGAATTAATTCTCAGAAAAAATTTTTCTCCCTGCCATATAAGTGGAAGCATTAACTCTTTACTGCCCTAGGGAAATTTGCCTGTCTTTTTGTTTGTTTTTCTTCTAATTATTATTATTTAGAAAGCTGTTGAGGTCAACCAGTAGGGTAATAAGAAACAGGTAAATATCTCAGCTGAGGGCGTGCATGGGAACAATTTAAATTTTCTACAATTTTATTTTTATGAACTACGAAGAGCACATTGAGATTTTGGTTTCCAGGAAGATGGAGTAGATGCATTTTTTGCCTATCTTTCCTGCTGGTACAACTGAAAGCACCTGGCAATGTGTGGCTAACGGCTTCCATGGACAGCGGCACCTCTGAGTGTGAGACCAGAGGCAGCGGAGGGCAACTGGCTACCATTGCTGATTATATGGATCAAAGGTTCTGTAAGAAAACTACAACAACCCAGACTCAGTGCCACAGAGTTGGTGCCGACTAATAGTGACTCCATAGGACTTACAGGGTTTCCACAGAGAATTTCACAGTAGAGTGCCCCTGTAACTGCTTATGGGAGTAGAAAGCCCATCTTCCTCCCAAGGAGCGTCTGGTAGTTTCGAACTACAGACCCTGAGGATTGCAATTCAACTTGTAACCACTGTATCACCAAGAAGGTGTACAACTTGAAAAAAACAAATTAGCCATTGAAAACCCTTGGAGCCTAGATCTGCTCTGACCCTCATGGGGTCACCAGGAGTCAGGGTCTCATCCATGGCAATTGGCTTTGTAAGTGTTGTCGTTTCCGTCAGGTCAGTTGTGATGCATACAGTCCCTGGGCACAACAGAACAAAACACTGTCGGTCCCGTGCCCTCCTCACAATTGTTCCTATGCCTGAGCCCATTGTTCCAGCCACCGTGTCAATCATCTTGAGGGCTTTCCAGTTCTCTGCTCCTTTACTTTACCAAGTGTGATATCCTTCTCCAGGGACAATACGTCCAAAGAATGTGACCTAGAACTTTGTCACCTTAGCCTCTGAGGAGCGCTCTGGCTGTACTTCTTTTGAGATGGAACAGTTTTCCCTTTTAGCAGCCCACGGTACTTTCAATATGCTTCTCCTGCATGACAATTGAAATGCACGATTCTTCTTCTGTCTTCCTATTTGAGGCAACTGAAAATACTATGGCTTGGGTCGGGCACACCTGACTCCTCAAAGTAACACCCTTGCTTTCCAAAACTCTGAAGAGGTCTTGTGGAGCAGATTTACCCAGTGCAAGTTGTTACTTGATTTCTGGACTGTTACTTCCATGAACAGTGTGGAGCAAAACAAGATAAAATTCTTGACAATTTCAACCCTTTCTCCTCTTATCATGATATACCTTTTGGCCTAGTTGTGAGGATTTTAGTCTTCTTTACAATGGATAGTAATCCATAATGAGCACTTCAATTTGAACTTAAATATGAGCAATTGATGGTCTGTTTCACAGTCAGGCACTGTCCTGGCTAAAGTTGATGATATTGAGCTTGACAATGATCTCTTCCCGCAGATGTAGTCAATCTGATTTCTGTGCACCCCATCTGGAGAAATTCATGTGTAGAGTCACCATTTGTGATGTTGAAACTAGTTATTTGCAAATGTTGGAGATAGGAGGAGGGAGGGAGCACCAGAGTGAATTTTGATTGCATCTTGAGAGCAATTTAACTATGGGAGGGGGAATGTTCTAAAAAATGAATAGGTTGATTGTTCATACAATTATCTTTGAAGTGGTTGAATAATTGAACTATTGACTTATATGATATGGAAATTACTAGTCAATAAAAATGTTGGGGGAGAAAAAAGATTAAGCAAAAAAAGTATTTGCTATGAACATGTGATTGGTCTCACAAAATTCTATCATGCCATTTCTATCTTCATGTATATCATCATGACCATATTTTCCAACTACTGTTCCTTCCTATTTGCTTCCAACGTTTGCACTTCCAGTCACCAATCAATACATCTTGATTTCATGTTTTGTCAATTTCCAACTGAAATCATGGTTAGGTTACTTCAGTTTCTTCATGACTAGTTTTCATGGTTGGTACATGAATTTGAATAATAGTTGCATTGATTAGATTTTCTTGAAGGCAGATGGATAGAATGCTATCACAGACAGCACTGTACTTAAGATTAATTTGAAATGTCCTTTAACAATGAATGCCATGACATTCCTCTTGATTGTGTCATTCACGACACAGTAAATCATATGGCTTTCTGATTCAAAATGGCCAATACCAGTGCATTGCAGCTCACTATTACCTGGGATATTGATCTTTATGTCTCCCGTTTCATTTTTGATGACTTCCAATTATTCTGGATTCATACCTTGTACATTATTAGTAGATTTTTGCAGGTGTTTCTTGCATTGTGCCCCATCAGGGGAAAGAATGTCCCAAAGGCTCTACTCCTACAGACTGGGAGGGAGAACACTGTTGGAGTAGTGCTAAGGAATGGTCCCGTTGGATTGAAAGGCACTTGAAATGTGACTGATGAGCTGCTTTCACAATGTTGAGTCAACCATGGTGGGTCATAACAATACCCGCTGTATAAAAATATTTATGCAGCATGACCAAGTGAGATTTATTATAGTCTGGTTCTATACTTGAGAATTAATTTTCAATGTAATCTATCATATTATTATGCTAAAAAGGAAAGTGATACGATCATATTAATGAGTGTATAAAAAGCTTTTGACAGAATTCAACACACATTTATCACAAAAACTCTCTTCACGACAAGAAGAGAGAGGAACTTCTTCAACTCAATCAGAGAATCAATAAAAACAACAAAATAACCTACAACTAAGATTACATTTACCTCTCTCATCTGTCGGTTTGTCATAACACATTCGCTTGAAAGTTGCTGTGCTTCATAAGTGTTTCAAGTACCAGCAGGGTAACCCATGGGGGATAGATTTCAGTGGGGTTTGCAACTAAAAGAGGCCAGGCAGAAGGTAGAGGTGGCCTACCTCTGAGGAATTGGCCCCTGAAAACACCTCGTAAATAGCAGCGGAACATTTCCTGATGTAGTGCAGTAAGATGAACCCCTCCATTTGGAAGGTGCTCAAAATAGGACTGGGGAAGACCGGACCCTTAGTGAGATGAATTGACACGGTGGCCACAATAATGGGCTCACACGAAACAATTGTGAGGACAGTGTCAGAGCAGGCCATGTTTGGCTCTGTTGTCTATAGCGTTGCCATGACTCAGAATAACTAGATGGCACCTAACAACAATGTTTACACTCATCTATTTTCATCCACATAGTCTTGGAAGGACTTGCCAGCTTATTTTGGCAAGAGAATGAAATAAAAAGTCATACATACCAGAGAGGATGAAATAAATCTGTCTCTGATGCAGATGGCACGATTGACTATACAGAAAATCCCAACTAGTCGAAGCTCTCAGAACTAATAAATAAGTTCAGCAATGATTCAGTTTTAAAAGAAAGCCGTACAAAAGCAATCATATTTCGATATACTAAAAATAAAATCATGAATAAACAATATTATTTATAATCTTTACAAATAATAAAATAGTGCTTAAGTGTAAGTATAACAAAATACATACATCACCTGTGTGCTAAAAGCTAACAAGTGCTATTGAAAGGAATCATATAATATCTAAATAAAAATAGAGACATTATTTGTTCATGTATGGGAAGACTTTATCAAGCTCTAAATTTCCTCTAACTTGGTAGATGTTTAGCATAATTACTCTAAATATCCCAGCAAGAATTTTTATGGATGCAGGAAAGACAATTCTGAAGTTTGCTTGGAAAGACAAAGGATGTAGAGCAGTGGTCCTCACCTTCCCAATGCCACCACCTTTTAAGACCATTCCTCACATGGTGGTGAGCCCCCAACCATGAAATTATTTTTGTTTCTACTTCATAACTGAAAGTTTGCTACTGTTATGAATTGTAATGCAAATATGTGATATGCAGGCTGTGTTTTCATTGTTACAAATTCAACATAATTAAAACGTAGAGATTACTCACAAAACAATATGTAAGTATATATTGTGAAATATTTATTTCTAAAGAAAAATAAGTGGAATTTTGTCTTGAAGTATGGTGTAGCATGGGTAACAGTCCTCATGCTAGGTACTCCAATGGAGCCGCCTGGAGACAGATAGAGGAGAGAAGTGCTTCCGGGTGGTCTTATGCAACTCCTGTGAAAAGATCGTTGGACCCCCAAAGAGGTCTTAACCCACAGGTTGAGAACCCCTGATCTAGAATACTTGAAAGAGTTTTAAAATATTTTGAAAAAAAAGTTAGGAATCAGTTTGCCAAATTTCAACCCTTATTATATAGCTATAATAATCAATAGAGATTGAACTTGGTGGAAAGAGAGAGAAATAAAAGGAAGTAGAGTAAAACTCAAAAGGACTTTGCCCTTATTGACAAAAAAATTCATCTAAAAACTGAAAAAAGGTCAACAGAACAGAAGAAAAAACCCAGGAATTGATTTACCCAGTTATGTCTAACGGATTTTTGACAAAGGAGCAAAATAAACTGAATGGGAAAAAAAGATTTTTTTTCAGCATGAGGTACTAAAATAATTGAGCAATCAAAGGCAACAAAATAAAAATCTCAACCATAAGTCTCATATTATATACAAAAATTAACTCAAAATCTTGGGCTTAAATATTAAATAAAGTTGTGGAAAACTACAAAGCTTTGACAATCACAACCACAGGACAAGATCTTTGAGTGGGAGGGCTGGTGAAGCGATTTTAGGCTTCTGCCATATTTAATTCTGATTATTCCCTCCCCACCCTCAGAACTCCAGCCCTTTTCCTGCTTCTTTGCCTGTAGCTCAGAGCGCATTCTGAAATATGCCTGCTAAATTCATTCTGTGTTACTGGATTTATGGTTTATTCTGGGCCTCCCTTTGTTAGAGCGTAAGCCCCACCAGGATACACATTTCCTTTTTCAGTCTGCTGTGTCCTTAGTGCCTCCAAACATGCCTCGCCCACAATAACTGTTCAATATTGGATGAATTAAAATCAATCAGATAAGACTTTGTCAAGAAAGTGGCCAATGGAACACAAAAAGATGGATTTGCTTGCAGTGTCCCCAAGACAAGAAAGGATAGTGCCCAGGGTCCAAGCTACCCTATTTTTTTTTCTTCCCCGACCTCCTATCCCTGGGATAAAAGACATGTCACCGTCTGATGACTCAGAGAAGTTCATGTCCTGAAACCACACTGTGGGGCTGAGACCTGGTGAGCATGAGAAAGGCCATTTGAATGTAATAGCCCGGTGCTGAGAACCTCAAAGAACCAAAAAGATGTCCGTGGGCAAATGATCCTTAACATATCAGAGGCAACAGTTGGCGGATCTTGGGAAAGAAGGTGGAGATGATGGCAGAGAAAGGAGTTAGGGAGACAAGACTGGGGATGGCAGCTGAGGGAGATCTGGAGATGTGGGTGTCCCTTTGATCCCCCATAGAATGAGCTTACATTTTTTTCACTTATGAGGTGGAAGACCTAGGGAAGCTAGACATAGGATAAGGTTCCCATGTGACCCTCTCTTCTGTGTCCCTACAGGTCCTTGAATATGCCAACACAATCCTATTGGAAAAGGCTTCTTAGACCAGGGTGACTAGCTGTAGCCCAAAGCATGAATCTGTATGAGCAGATATATTCTTTGAAAAGATCATTTCATTCTAACACCTTGCAGCAGGCACATTGCACCTTGTGACTTTGTACTAAGCCAGGAACTCACGCAAGTGTCACCATGTTCAAGTATATCAGTTAGCCTGAGGTCCTAACTTTAATGTGGGTCCAGTGTGAATTCAAGGTAAAGAAGGGTGGATATGATTGTGTCTTGAACTTAGATAAAATGTCAGCCGCAACCCCCACCGTCTCTGATGTGGTGAGTGCCTGAAGACCAACTGTGCCTTCTCTTCGTAAATGACAAGAGGCTAACCCAGAAGAATCCAAGTTAAAGCAAGATAAAATCTGCCCTCATATTTCTCTTTATAAAGTAATGTCCTAAAAGGAATGTTAGGCATTTAGGAAATAACATGAGAAAGAAGGAAGCTATCACATAGAATATTGCAAATATGTCAGAACTTCCTTTGACAAATCATTGTTGTTGTGCTGAGGTGCAATAAAGTCAACTCTCACGCACAGAGGCCTATGCACAACAGAATGAAATATCACGCAGTCCCGCGCCATCCTCACAATTGTGCCTCTGCCTGAGCTCATTGATGCAGCCACTGTGTCCCTCCATCTCATGGAGGATCTCCCTTTCTTTCACGGTTCCTCTACTTTACCAGGCAAGATGTCCTTTTCCAGGGACTGGTCTCCTTGACAACATATCCAAAGTATGTAAAACAAAGTCTTCTAGGAGCACTCTGGTCTTACGTCTTCCAAGACAGATTGGTTTGTCCTTTTAGCAGTTCATAGAACTTTCAATAATTCTCTCCAGCACGATTCAAATGCCTCAATTCTTCTATGGTCTTCCTTATTCAGTGTCCGACTTTCACATGCATAAGGTTTGGGTCAGGCTCACCTTAGTCCTCAAAGAAGCACTCCTCCTGCTTTTCCGTAACCTAAGGAGGTCTGTGCAGCGGAGGTATTTAATACAGTGCCTCTTTTCATCTCTTGCCTGATGCTTCCATACTTGATTGTAGATCCAAGTAAAACAGAATCCTTGACAACATCAAATTTTTCTCTATTTATTATGATGTTACCTATGGGTCCAGTTGTGAGGATTTGGGTCTTCTTTATGTTGAATTTTAATCCATCCTGAAGGTTACAATCCTCAAACTTCATCAGCAAGTGCACCACGTCCTCCTCACTTCCAGCAGCCAGGTTGTGTCATCTGCACACTGCAGGTTCTTCATAAGCCTTCCTCCAAGCCTGATGCTACATTCTTCATATAAGCACGGTTCTTTGGTGATTTGCTCAGAACACAGATTGAATGAGTATAGTGCAAAGGTACAGTCCTGACACACACACACACACATTTCCTGATGGGTATCTTGCTGTCATCAGTGGGTCATGGCAGAAGGTAGAGAATACAAGAGAGATATTTACATGCATTTTGTTGACCATGCACAAGCATTGGAACTATGGGTCACAAAAGACTATGGATTAACTCATGAAGATGGGAATTCTAGGACCTTAATTGTACGCAGTCAGGAACTAGAGCAACGATTGAAGAGCAAGGAGATAACTACATTCAAAATTCCCTCCTCTGCTATTGGATCTTGGATGGAAGAAGAGAAAACCAGAAAGATGTTTACTTATGTTTCATTACTATGCAAAAGCATTCAATTTGTTGTTCGGATCATAACAAATGATGGATAACCGTGAAAAGAATTGAAATTCCAGACAACTTAATTGCGCTCATGTAGAATTACTACATGGATCACGAGGCAATTGTGCAAACAGAACAAGGGAATACTGCATGGCTTTAAGTTAGTAAAGGTGTGTGTCAGGGTTGTATTCTCACATTACACTCGTTCCAACTGTATGCTGAGCAAATCATCACATTAAATCTTGCATAAATGCTACCTCCTGAAATGGCAGACTGTCGACTAGCTCTTTTGGGGACAATGACTGTGTATTCTTTCCATCCTCTCTGGAGATCCTCTGCATCATTCAACATTGTGCCCATAGTCTCTCAAAACTGCAACTCGAGGCTTGATTTCCTCTTGAGTTATTGTGGTTTCAGAAATGCTGAGTGCGTTCTTCTCTTTGGGTTTTCTAATTCTAGGTCCTTCTATATTTCGTTATAATATTTGACTTCATTTTCTCAAGCTGCACTTTGAAATTTTCTACTCGGTTCTTGACTTCATCTTTTCTTCCATTTGCTTTAACTGATCGATGATCGAGAGCAAGTTTCAGTCTCTTCTGACATCACTTTTGATCTTTTTCCCCCTGACTTTTAAGGACCCTTTGCTTTCTTTGAGTGTGAGGTTCTTGATGCCATTCCACCGTTCATCAGATCTCTTGGCATTAATATTCAATGCATCAAATTCATTCTTGAGATGTTCTCAAAATTCAGGTGGGATAGTCTCTTATGGATTTGTTGTCATTTTCTCCAGCATTATCTTGAACTCGCCTCGGAGCAATTGACGGCCTGTCCCACAGTCGGCCCCTGACCTGCTATTAGCTGCTGATATTGAGCTTCTCCATTATGTCTTCCTACAGATGTACTGAAAGTAGGGAGAAACAGTTCCAAAAATCTTCTAATATTGGAATTTGGAATGTGCAAGGTGTGAATTTAAGAAAATTGGAAGTGGTCCAAATTGAAATGGAACTCATGAAAATCAATATATTATTAGGCTTTGGTGAACCGAAATGGATTGGTATTGGTCATTTTGAATCAGAAAAATCATTGGATTTACTATACTGCTAATACAATCAAGAGGGGGTGAAATGGCATTCAAAGTCAGAAAAGATCTTGCGAAATCCATCATGAAGTACAATGCTACCTCTGATCAGATTATATCTATCAGCCTTAAAGGCAATTTAATCAATACAAATATAAGTCAATTTTATGCACCAACCACAAAAACTGTTGCTATCCAGTCAGCTCTGACTATAGCAACCCTAATCACAAAACAAAGCACTGCATGATCCTGCTCCATCCCCACAATTCTTCCCTGGCCTGAGTACATTAAAGCAGCCATTGAGTCAATTCATCTCATTGAGAGGGTTTCCTGTTTTTTGGTCCCCCTCCACTTTACCAAACATGATGTACTTTTCCAGGGACTGGTCTCTCCTGACAACATGTCCAGTGTATGTAAGAAGTCTTAAGGAACACTCTGGCCCTACTTCTTCCAATAGAGATTTGTTTGTCCTTTTAGCAGTCCATGGCACTTTCAATGTTCTTCTACAGCAGCACAATTCAGATGCATTGATTCTTCTATGGTCTTCCTTGTGTAATGTCCAATTTTCACATGCACAACCACAAAATTTAGTGATGAGAAAATCATCAGAGAAGCTGGATTATATGGAGAATAATGTGGTATCATGATTGGAGGAAGGTGTATGAACAACCTGTGATATGCAGATGACATTGCTTGCTGAAAGCTAGAAGGATCTGATGCACTTGTTGATGAAGATCAAGGATTGTAGCCTACCAGAAGGATTATAACTCAATGCAAAGAAGACCAAATCCTCACACCCGGACTAATAATGATAAATGGAGATAAATTTGAAGTGGTCAAGGATTTTGTCCTACTTGGATCCACAATCAATGCTCCTGGAAGCAGCAGGCAAGAGATCAAAAGATTGCTGCATTAGTTAAATCTGCTACACAAGATCTCTTTAGAGTAATGGAAAGCAAGGATATTATTTTGAGAACTAAAATGTACCGGACTCAAGTCATGGTATTCTCCATTGCATCATATGTACGTGAAAGTTGGACATTGAATAAGGAAGATTGAAGAAGATTTAACACATTTAAAGTGTGATGTGGAGAAGAATTTGAAAGTACCATGGATTGCTGTAAGGACGAACCAATCCGTGTCAGAGGAAGATGGCAAGAGTGCTCCTTAGAGGCAAGGGTGGGAGGCTTCATCTCGAGTATTTTGGACTTCTTCTCAGGAGAGCCTTATCCCCAGAGAAGGTAATCATGTTTGATAGAGTTGAGGGGCAGAGAAAAAGAGGAAGGCCCTGGATGAGATGGATCGACACAGTGGTTTCAACAATGGGCTCCGGCATAAGAACAATTACGATAGTGACTCAGGACTGGGCCGTATTGCGCTCCGTTGTGCGGAGGGTTGGAACTGCCTGGACGGCACCGAGCAACAATAGCAGCATAGAGATATGTTCAAGTCCGAACCCCAGGAACCTCGGAACAGGGTCAAGCTTGGACAATGAAGGTCTTCGATGATGCTATTAGCTAAGCTTAGGTGAAGCCACATTGTAGGCTAGGAGATGTCCTTACAAGAGAGAAGAAGAGACACAGAGAGCTAGACAAAGGAAAGCTGTCACCTGTGGCTCCAAGCCAAGCAATGCTCGGGTCTAACTAAAGCTCAGAAATAGACATTGTACAAATCAGCTTTCGAAGTCTCAGAAGGAACCAACATGTGCAACATCTAGATCTCCTACTCTCAGCTTCCAGAACTATTTATTTTTAAAACCCACTCCTCCTTTTGTGTTGGCAACCCCAGGAACCTGCTACAAATGGGCATAAGCTTTATGCCCAGTGCGTGGGACTGTAGCAGGGCGCAGCCACACCAGAGTGACAACATTATTGAAATTATACGTTCATACCCCTCATGGTTTAACAGTGCAGCTCTTGAGTAAAGATCTAGTGGAAGTCACACCCTTTTGTGTGTGAGAATAGGGTACAAGGATGCTAATTGTGGTATTGTTTTTGAAATGGAGAAGTGGAGGTAGATAGATTGTTCCTCCCTAGAAGACTGATGAGTCAAATAGTGAGGATGCAAATCATGGAAGAGCAGGTCCTAAGTGTAAACAAAGAAACAGGTGGGTGATTCTCAGTGTGGGCTCCTGGCCGACAATAGCAGCATCACCTATTGTATTTGTTCTCTAGAATTATCATAGCAACACACCACAAACAGGTTACGTGTAAGATGGTAATGTTATGGTTTGGGAGGTCACCGCAACATGAGGAACTGTATGAAAGGGTCTCGGCATTAGGAAGGTTGAGAACCACTGATATAGGGAAAGATCTGTCTCTCCCAGTTTCTGGTAGCCTCAGGCATTCCTTGGCTTGTAGCTGCAGCCTCACATAGCTGTCCTTTCTTTTTCTGTTTCTCCTTTATGGGAACGCCAGGCAAACTGGATTGGTAACAATTTAACTCCAATATGACTGCATGCTAACTTAACTGAGAACATATTCAGGGATGCTATTTTAGGCAAGTTCTTTTTTACAAGTCCCACTACGGGGACACACTTTGGTCTATAATACCCGATTACATGTTAAAAGTGAAAATATCCAACCTCACTCAAGTTTTAAGGACTCAGAAAACCTGGGCATGGGGACCAGCAATATGTGTTCTAACAAGCCCCTCTAGGGAATTCTGATGTCTGCTTAAGGTTGAGAGACACCGAGATAGAGGTGCACATGTAGATTTTCTCTCTTTCTCTCTGCCACGGAGTCAATTCTGATTCACAGTGACCCTATAGGGCAGTGTAGGACTGCCCCTGTGAGATTCTGAGACTGTAACTCTTTATGAGAGTAGAAAGCTTTATCTATCTCCCAAGAAGCTGGCTCATAGTTTGGAACCACTAACCTTATTATTAGCAGTGCAACATGTAACCAGTGCACCAGGGCTCCTTGTATAGATAGTAAATCATGCCAATTGCTTGCCAAGTGAACACTGATCCAAGAGAGGCATGCATGTCAGCATAGAACTTGCTCCAAAGGGTTAGCGTCCCACCCTCAGGTGGGCTCCATCCATCCGTCATTTTGTTAGCATTTGAGCAGGTTGTCTTTTTACCACCAGGGTATAATCTTTGTCATCATTCATGTGTAATCTTGCATTTTAAAAGGGAGAGATTTAGAGTTCAGTGGAATTTATTTAAATTAAAAAGATGCCCAAGTTAAAAATTAAAAAAATAAAGACCTTTGATGATAGAGAGAGACTTCTATGCCAATGAGCTCTCGTCCGTGTGGAGAAGGGCAGAGGGAGAATGATGGGAGATAAAGGATAGGAGAAGAGACGACCCACTGATACTTGTATAAAGTAATGCTGCCATTGTGCCATCCTCTGAGAAGTGGGTCGCATTTGATTTTCTGCACCTGGGATTCTATATAAACAAATTAACAAAGTGTAGCAGTTTACAGTTGCAGCTAAGCACAGCCTGGATCAAGGACGTCCTTTGTGGATTACTCAGTTCTCAACCTTTCAACCCCTTAAGTCATTGTATTCTCCCAATAATCCCATACAATGACACATGCTTACTGGATTTCTAATGAGGTGTTCTACTAGAGAGAAAGGAGCCATGGTGGGGTAGTAGGTGAGGAGTTGGGCTGCTAACTGGGGAACTTCAAGGTCAGCAGTTCAAAACCTCCAGTTACTCCATGGGAGAAAGATGAAGCTTTAACCTCCCACAAAGACTGACAGTCTCAGAAAGCCATAGTAGCAGGTCTAGCCTGTCCTGTAGCGTCACCATGTCTCAGAATTGACTCAAGGACAGGGGATATAGTAGAATACTGGAGATAAGAAACATCAGTGAAGCATATTATCCCAAACATTAGTGAGTATGAAGGCATAATTCACGATCTTCATACAGGTGACCTCTGTGTTGGGAAATAACCTGACCAATGCCCCGGATGAAGGTGGCCAGGCTTCGACTGTGTCAACAGGCACCTTTGACAAGACAACTACCATATTTTCTTTTCCTTTATTTTTAAAAATAATTTTATTGGGGGCTCATACAGCTTTTATTACAATCCATACATCCATCCACTGTGTCAAACACCTTCGTATATTTGTTGCCCTCATCATTCTCAAAACATTTGCTTCCTACTTGAGCTCTTGGTATCAGCTTCTCATTTTTTCCACTCTCTCCCTGCCCCACCTCCCTCATGAACACTTGATAATTCATAAATTGTTATTATGTTGCCATGTCTTATACTGTCTGACATCTCCCTTCACCCACTTTTATGTTGTCCATCCCCCAGGGAGGGGGTTATATGGAGATCCTTATGATCAGTTTTCCCTTTCTACCCTCTTGGTATCACCACTCTCATCACTGGTCCTGAAGGGATCATCTGCCTTGGATTCCCCGTGTTTCCAGTTCCTATCTGTACCAGTGTACTAGTGTACATCCTCTGGTCTAGTCGGATTTGTGAGATAGAATTGGCATCATGATATTGGAGAGGGTATTTCTCATACTATGCACCCACATAAATAATAGACACATGAGTATAATGCACATAGTATGCACAGGACACAAAAGAGTTTTGTAGTCCACAAAAATCATATAACTTCTGTGTTATTTGCATCAAAACATGGTACTTGGTGGCAATAGGTATTAGGAATTGGGCTGCTAACCGCAATGTTGGAGGTTCAAACCCTGCTAACCACAAGGTCGGAGGTTCAAACCCACCAGTGAAATAGAGACTATGTACTCCTGTAAAGATGAACAGTCTCAGAAATACCCTATAGAATTTCTATGAGTCAGATTTGACTCAATGTCAATGGGGAGTCCCTTGGTTTGCCATCTACTCATTGGTGACTAGTTTGTGGTGTATCTTTTATTACAATTTCACCAAATATTTCTGATATGATTCTTTATGCATTCCCCAAGTTTGATACCTTGGTTGATCAAACTTAATCAGTAAGCTATTCTGTTGAACAATGTTGTTTAGTGAAACCTCAACACACGTGCATTCTATGATTTCTATTAGTTTCCATGTTCTGTTATTTCCGTTGGCTTCCTGACAGTGCATACTGATTGCCAGTACTCACAACCAGATCTTTGAGTCTCTGCTCTCTAAGTGAGGATTCTGTAGGTGCCATGGCTTGCATTTGATATTCATTAAGCCTATGAACTAGAAGTGTAGTGATAAAAATGCTGAAAAAGACAGTTTAATATATGATTACCTGCCCAGTCTATCCTCTTCAATACTGATCACTGAATAAAATTTGACAGTGGTTTGGTCAAAATTTCATGTACAGTCCTTGCAAGTGTGGACATTCCGATGAGGGCTACATGAAAATATACAAACTGAAAATTTCCCAGGAGAAAAGTTACTATAAGCAATCTCAAGTTAATATTTTTACTGTCCTTCCCCCCTAAAAGAATTATCTGTGGATATAGAGATATATTCATATGGCTCACACCTCTAAGTGTAACCAAACGTACCAACAGATTATTGGTCAGCACAACATGAATGGAAGAGTTGAAACTGACAAAAATGATCTTGGGAGGTATTTTAAGTGACTGTGAGATCCTAGTCTTGCCAATTCACTGTGATGGTTGCTGGGAACCAACCTTCTAAGTCAAGGACCTACATGGTCATCATTTATGGCTATCCTTGCTTGAACGAAAGCTCCCCAGAACCCTGCTGAATCTCACCTTATGGTTCTCATACTCCTCCAGCCTCCTTGGGGTTCCTGGGGCGGGGGGGGGGGGTGCTGTCCTGTGCCTCCAGATGACATCACTGTTCGCTCAGGTTCTCTAACCAGCAATCTGTGAATCACTCCCTGACTCCTGCTCTCCTCACCTTCAGTGTTAGTCTATCAGCAAGTCTTAACTGGTGTCACCTCTAAAATGAACCTTACAGCAGTCCACTTTCCTCTCCCTGCTCTCATCAAGCTCAGCCTCCATTAGCTTTTTCTCCATGAGGATAAAGGCCTGGAAGTGTAATAAAAGACTTTTAATTCTGCATTTGAGTCCATGTCTGATTGGCCCCAAACTTTCCCTTTCCCCTATCTCAAGGTGGATTTCAGCCACAAATGAAGGGCATTATGTTCTCTTGGTTTAGAGCTAGGACAAGAAGGTATTTCCAGGGTTCCCAACACCTCAATCTTTGCATTGGAACAAAACAAAAAAACCGCAAACATATATGGCTCACGAAGTGGATAACCAGGACTCTTGTGATATTTCAAGTCATATGTCAATTTGGCTCAGCTGTGGTACTCTGTGATTTAATCAAACACTGATCTAGATGTTTCTATGAAGGTATTATGTGCTGCTGTTTCTGTCGGGTGCCCCCAAGTCAGTCTCCGCTCACGGCCACCCCATGTAGAGCAGAACAAAGCTGCCCGATCCTGCCCCACCTGCACAGTTGTTCTTCTATTTGAGCTCTTTGTTGAAGCTACTGTTTCAATCATCTTGCGGAGGGCTTTACTCTCCCTCACTGCTCCTCTCCTTCACCAAGCATGATGTCTGTCTCTAGGGACTGGTCTTTCCTGGCAATGTATCTAAAGTACATGAGATGGACTCTTGTCATTCTTGCCTCTAATAATCCTTTTGGTTGTACTTCTTCCAGGACAGAGTGTATTATGTAGGGGTGATTGACATTTACAACCGTATGATTTTTAGTAAGGAAGATTACCTTGGGACATATGGGTGGGCTTCATCTAATCAGCTGAAGGCCTTAAAAGTAAAACCGAGTTTTCCCAGACAAGAAGGAATTCAAGACTGTTACATAAAAATGCTGGCTGCCATCAGTCTGCCACCTGTCCTGCTGATTTTAGACTCAAGACGAGGCATCCTGGAGTCCCTAGTTTGTCAGCCTGCCCTATGAATTTCAGAATTTCATCCTCTCTCCAGACACACAAACACACAGAGAGAGAGAAAGAGAGAGAGAGAGAGAGAGAGAGAGAGAGAGAGAGAGAAAGATTGTGGAAAATGGATAATGAAATAATAAAATATATTGATTTTTTTTTCATAAATTCTTAGAGTACCCCTCATATTTACCCATCACCCATTGCCACTGAGTCCATTCTGACTCATATCAACTCTGCTGCTGTTAGGTACTGTGGAGCTGGCTCCCACTCATGGCAAGCCTATGTCCAACAGAAGGAAACACTGCCGGTCCTTATGGCGCACCAACTACTGCAATCTATCTCATCCCAGCCTTCTTCTTTTTCACTGTCCCTACACTTTACTATGCATGGTGTTCTTCCCAACGGACTGGTCACTGCAGGGCAGAATCAGACTGCTCCTTATGGTTTTCTTAGGCTATAAATCTTTATAGGCACAGACACATCTTTTTCCCATGTAGCAGCTGGTAGGTTTGAACTGCTGACCTTAGGCTAGCAGTGGTTCTCTCTCTCTCTCAATATATATAGATATATATATGCATAAATGGTTCATATATATTATATATGGTATCTTTCATAAATATATATAATGTGTTTCATAAATATTATAAATAATATTTCATATATATCTCATGTTTCACTGGGGAAACCTGAGTGATACAAATACCAGGAAGAGTTCCATAAATTTCTTCTACTGTTTGATTTTGTTTACCTGTAGCTCAAAATATCTGTATATGTTCAACCATTTCAGTTTATGCATTAGCTTTGCATCACATGTATACGGTATCTGTTCCATGTGACATCAATCCAGATATGAGTCATTGTGCTTTCCTTACACAAGCACACACACACACACAACCCCTGTGGGTAGTGAACACTGCTAAGTACTCATTAGGGAGGAAATCTGGAGACAAGAATTATTTACTGCACATCAATAAACCTTTCCAATGGAATAGGAGGCATCCTTCTTAAGTGCCTCTCTCCACCCAAACATAGGGCTTTCCCATTGGACTAATTTTCTAGACTCAGGCCTTTGGGGTGGCCTTCCAGCCCCTTGGCACCCTCCCCATTCCCCCATTTTGCACCCACTGCTCTCCTTTCATGCTTTTCTTTGCTCTTTTCTGGAGTAAACCATTCCTGCCCTTCATGGAAAGGTGGCTAACCACATCCTTTGTATCATGGGTCCTGCTAACAGAAAGTCTCCTTGGGACTTCCTTTCAACCTCAGATAGCTTACCATTGAATTAATAGAAATGGAGACACTTACCATGTATTAGGACCTTTCTTTCATCTGATACGGAAGGATGCTATTGCTGTGAACTCCTGTCCAGGTGGCCTCTGATTCAATGGAACCAGGCTGTTGGATTCCGTAGGACTTTCACTGGCTAACTTTGAGGACATTCTTTTTAGTCTATTGTAATCTAGACCTGCCTACAGATGGTTCTGCATTACTATAGGTTGCATTGTGTCTTCTAAAAACAAGTGCTGTAAATATTAAGCCCAATATATCTGGATGAGTTTTGGTGGTGCAGTGGGTAACATGTTGGGCCACAAACTGCAGTGTCAACAGTTGAAAACCACCATGTGGTCCATGGGAGAAAGTGAGGCTGTCTATTGCCATAAAGCCTGAGAGTCACAGAAACTCACAGGAACAGTTCCACCCTCCCCTAAGATGTTGCTAGGAGTCAAAATTGACTCAGTGGCAGTGGCTTAATCCCACTTAGTTAAAGGAGTTTTTTGTTAAGTTAATAGGATTTATTACTGTTGAAATGTAGGAATGGTATAGATAGTGTCGAGTAGGCACAGAGCCGTGGAAGATACGTTCCACAGCGAAGATCATGATTACCAAGTCATCAAGGCCTAGAAGCTGAAAATAAAAGAAAAGGCTTTTAGCTCCTAAATTGTGGAAAGACAAGTTTGAGTTTGTTAAAACTACCCATTTAAAGTCTTTCTGTTACAGCAGCAGTATGGAATGAAAATATGCACTAAAGTGACATGGAAGCCTCTGGAACAGATGGTTGGAAGCTGCACAGGAAGTGCATTGTTTGCGAATCACACCTGAACCTCCCACAAAGAAGACAAAAGAGAAAGAGGGAACGAGGAAGGAGGGAGGGAGAGAGAGAGAGACAGAGAGTTCACCTAACACAGACGCTCTGAAATCAAACATGTATTTTCCTTCCTCTTGTGTTTTTAAACAGTTTTATTGGTATATAATTCACATCTCCTACAATCCAATAGAAGTTCACTCACTTCAAAAAGAGATGTATAATCATCACTACAATCAGTTTAAGAATATTTTATTTGTTCTTGTGCTCATTTTATTAACTCCTTATTCCCCCCAACCACCCCAGCATACATACAAGGAACCGTTAATCCAGTTCCCGTGTCTGCAGTTTTATCTGTCCTGGATGTCATACACAGGAAAACATTTTTAAAACTAGCAATAAAACAGATTACATTCTCAATAAAAAAGAAATCAGAAAACATTCAAACACTAGAACAAATTTAAATGGTTCCAAAGGGAGATCAAATGATAATACTTTAAATAGCAACCTAACTGCATCGGCAATAACCCACTTCCCAATGAATTCTGCATGAGAGCAAGTTTTAGCCTCCTTATTTGTGGAAAGACAAATCTGAGTTTGTTCAAGCTGCTTCTTTGCAGTACTTCTGTTATAGTGGCACTAAGAAACTTAGGTATGCATCGCAGCAACCTGAAACCTCCACTAACACATGTGTGGAAGCTGCACACAAGGTGCGTTGTCTGAGAATCACAACCAAACCTCCCACCTAGACGACAAGGAGTCTACCTGTGAACCATCAGGGCCTCCAGTAAATTATCCCTGCCCTTTTCAAGAGGTTGGAGATTCCAGTGGAAATCAAACCTTTCTAACAGAGTTTGCGATTCCCTTTACCATAGCTATGCCTTTCTCAGAGAGTTCTTCAGAATTGGATATCATTTTGCTGCTAGGTTCGTATGGTGTGCAAACCCAGGAAGGACTCCTGCGTTCCGAGTGTAGAAACTACGTATTTCACAGTGCCATTTATGGTGAATGTGTAATTACAAAACTAGATAAGGCTTTGTAAGAAAGGAATTTAGTGCCAGGACTGGAGTCTATAAAACCTGGCAGATGAGAGTGCACAGCAGGAAAAACATTCACACGGAAACAAGGGTGGAAGTGAGTTTGAGGCAGCGGCATACTAGCAAAAGGTCAATACCAGGCATGTGGGGTTCTTCAAGGTAGCATCTGTCCATTCTCATGGTGCCATATTTCCGATACGTATCCATGTCAAGCTCCCAAGAGGACAAGAAAGACACCATGTGAGATAAAGTAGAGGGTCAGTCAAAGAGAGGAAGCCCCTCAATGAAATAAACCGACCCAGTGGCTCCACAATGGTGAAGATGACACAGGCCCAGAGGTGTTTCTTTCATAGAGCCAAACAATATAACAACCACAATGGGGGGTCGTGACTAAAAGTGGTGTAGGAAAGATGAATTACACTGGATTGGAGCATGGACTCCGGGGTGTGGATAGTATGTTGTCGTTAGGTGACATTGCTTTGGTTCTGACACGTGGTGACCCAGTGGATAACTGAAGGAAACACTGCCCTGTCTCTGCTAGCCTCACAACTCAAACTGTGTTTGAGACCATTGTTGCAGATGCCGAGTCCACCCAGCTCCGTGAGAGTTTATTGTACTAGGATTGTAAATTGAGATAATTAGGAAGTGATGAACTTTGCGTACTTGTTACCTCTGCTCTGAATATAATTTATTCATGAGCTCATTTAATTTTTTTAATGAAAGCGGCGTCTAACACCCCAAATTTGAGACTATTCAACAATCCTTCTGTCAACCTACATGTGTCATATCCATTACAGGTCACGGGAGGCTGAGGGGCGTGCAGCAAAGCAGAAGCAGCATGTGCAAGGGCCCTGTGGTGAGAGAAAATTTATCAAGGCTGTGCAGATTTCTGCTCTGTGCCCCAACAGCACTGAATGAAGGCCCTTCAGGTTAACACGCATCGGTGAACACGGATCGGTGAAACACGCATATTGTACTTAGGACAGGCTTCTTAAGGGAGCTGGGTGTTTCCTGCAGCCATTGCTGTGGTTTTTGTTGAGTTTGGGGGAACATTTGAGGAGAATATTGAAACTCTGAGGGAAGATTTGATTCCCTTTAAATATCTTCCACCACTGAAATGCAATGATGATCAGAGGAAGACAGGTCCTTGTGGTGAGACAGTAGAGGTGAGAATGGCTGAATTTAGACATTAGAAAAGGTGTCCTACACGCTTAACACAGACACATAAATATACCAGCAACTCGAGGACTTGGGAGGGCAGGCTTTATCTTTAGAACAAACAACCACAGGAAACCAAGCAAGTCAGCTGGTTTCTTCTCTCCCTCCCTCCTCGTGGGCTCCTATTTTTGAAACATCCCTTCCTCGAAGTGTCAGACAATTATAACTGCTAATATATTTTTGCCAACCTGATGCTGAAAAGGAAAAGGTGGATTCTTTATGCCATTTGTGGCCTCCCTGCCACGTTGTCTTTGAGGAGAAGTCTGTGCGTGAGAGATTTCAGAGCAGAAACTAATGGGGAGTCTCAAAAGAAGGGGAGTAATCTACCAGTGGACCCCCCCTTTCATTTGTGGTTACAGCTACCATGTTCTGCTCCCTACCACATCTCCACCCCAAGCCTTTTCCCTCACCTTCCTGATGTCAACGTTGCATATTTTGTGGGCACCTCTACTGGCCACAGGAAGAAACCTGAGGGCAGCGTGACCCCAAAACCTGGTTATGCACCATATACCACACCCACTCCTTGGTCACCAATGCTTTGGGGCCACTGTCACTCTGGGAAGTCCTACCAAATCACCTACTTTCTTCCTTTAACTCAATGGCAAACTAAGTTTCTCTCAGTTCTGACTGCCCTAAGGAAAAGCAACAGTTTAATTTTTGCTCCACTCTGTATTAACTATGCATCATGAGTAAATTAGGTAATCTCTCTGGACCTCCGTTTTCTCAGTACAGGATAGGATTTAAAATACTCATGTCTTTCGAGGTTGGGTGCTAAGGAAGTGAGAGAGTGTTTGAACATATCTCACATAAGCAACATACAATAACACACTACACTAGCACAATGCAATCTATTACAGTGCATAGATTTTGACTCATAGAGACACTATAGGATAGAGTACAACTGCCCCCATGGGGTTTGAAAGACTCTAATCTCAAAGTAAGCAGGCTGCTGCATCTTTCTCCTGTGGAGCAACTGCTGGGTTTAAACCACGGACCTTTTCATTAGCAGCAGAACTCTTAAACATTATACTCATACTATCACAGCTCCTGCCTAGTATAGTCACTGGTAATCCTTGGGCTAGGGCAGAGGTTCATTTGCTTGGCTGCTAAGCAAAAGAGCAGAGGTTCAAATACACTGAAATATCCTTGAAGGAAGACATGGCAATGCCCTTCTGAAAAATCAGCTATTGCAAATCTTCTGAGCAGAGTTATCCTCTGATATACAGAGTCTTCTTGAGTCTGCATGTATTCAATGGTAGCTGCTCCTGGTACTATGACTGGCGTGTTATTGGTATATTATCTGCTACCTGGTCTGGCTGAAATCCGTGGGTGTGGTAAAGATCCACTCATTCACTCATACATTCTAAGTGTCTACTGTGTGCCAGGTGCATACACGCCACCATCTCTTGCCTGCCCAGAGAGAAGATGCTCTGGATGTTGTTAGGAGCCATCGAGTTGGTTCCACTACCAGCAGATAATGGGAGCTATTGACTCAGTTCCTTTTGCATTTCTTTCAGAGATCCTTTCATTGCATCCACACATGATTTAACTCTGCCTTGCCACTAAGCTAAGTGACAGAGATGCACGAGTAAATGAATATTCCCATGTTCCCATGGAAGATACTTTCCTGCATGCTAGTTATGAGCAAGGGCCAGTCTACAGAATAACCAGTTTGGTTACCTACTGATAATATTTCCCTCATTATTATGATTTTTTTCTGTCTGTGACTTACTATGAGCCCTGGTGATATAGTGGTTACAAGTTGGGCTGGTAACCACAAGGTCACTAGTTCAAAACTACCATAAGTGGTCAGTGTAAGACATGAACAAAATTATAAATTATCAAGGATTCACGAGGGATGGAGGAGGAGGGAAGGAAATGAGCTGATACCAAGTGTTCAAGTAGAAAGAAAATGTTTTGACGATGAAAATGACAACATATGTACGAATGTGCTTGACACAAGGGATGAATGTAGGGATTGTAATAAGAGCTGTAAGAGCCCCCAATAAAACGATTTTAAAAAATTACAGTCTCAGAAATTCACAGGGGCCATTCCACCCTGTCCTACAGGGGCATTATGAGTCATGATTGACTCAATGACATTGAATTTGGTTTTTATTTTGGTTTATGACACATTAAACAGGAACTTTGGTCATATAGTGGGATACAAATTAGTTATTGAATGCAAAGTCATCAGTTTGAAACCACCTGCTGCCCTGCAGGAGAAAGATGATGCTTTCCCAAGATTTACAGTAATGGAAACCCACCAGGGCAATTCTCTTCAGCCCTATAGGGTCACTGTGATTTGGAACTGACTCAATGGCTGTGTGTTTGTATGTTGTGTTGGTGTGGTTTACTAAGTAGACAGCAGTTATGATTCCATTATAGAATTGCTACCTTCCGTAGGAGAGACCAAGGTCCAATTCCCAGCCAATGTACGTCATGCACAGCTACGACCTACTTGTCAGTGGAGGCATGTATGTTTTTATGATTCTGAATGGGTTTTAGGCTTGAGACTAAAATGGACCAGGAGGCAAAGCTTGGTGATCTACTTCCGAAAACCAGTCAGGGAAAACTCCATAATGGACTCTTCTACAATCAATCGTGGAGGTGCTATAAAACCGGGCAACGCTTTGAACATTTTGTTGCCTCGTTCATGGGGCTGTCCTAGTATGGTGGCTGACTTTATGGTAAATACCAGCAAACACAACATGATTTATAGTCCATTAGATCATCATGTTCACTTCCTTTTCTTCAGCAATGCTAGTAGGAAAGAGAAATAAAATCCTGACAATTGATCTAATAAATAACATCCCGGTAAATGGAAAAACAACTCTTTTGTTAATGATTTATTCCTATTTGCATCCACCATTAAGCCTATGGAAGCAGCTGGAAAGAAATCACATGATGTGTTTACTGCATTAAGCATTATCTACTGCAAACACCTCTTTCAAGTATTCAAAAGCAAGATGTCACTTTGAAGAGCAAAGTGTGCCTGCCCAGGCCACATCTTTTCAATCATTTCACGTGTATGTGAAAGCTGGTTGATAAATAAGGAAGACAGAAGAAAGATTACTGCATTTGACTTTGAGTTTGGGTCAATAATACTACCAATGCCATGGACTACCCAAGAATGTGCTATTACAGTGTTAGAACAAATACAACTAGATTGTTCTGTAGACGCGAAGATGGCAAGACTTTGACTTGCTGACTGTGGGCACGAGGGATACCCCAGTGAGATGGAGTGATACAATAGTCACAGCCGTGGACTCAACCATCCCAATTATTAAGAATTTGGCGCATAACAGGGTCCCGTTTGGTCCATTCTATGAAAGGTTGCTATGGGGATGGGTACTGACAACAACACTCAGACCAATGAGCTTCTATTCTGTGTTCACACAGAGCTTCACAGGTGTCAGCCCATTCTTTGCACAAACAACCAGATGAAGAGGCATCTACTCCTTGGTTTCCTTATTGAGTTTGCTGACGTTGAAAGAGATTTAAAGGACTGGTGCCCAAGTTCAAGACTTAACAAACTTGAATCTGGGCCTCCAGACACCAAAGCCCAATCTCTTTATATTGCCCAATGCTATCAACGACATTCTCCTTGTTTTCTGACAACCCTATCTGATCTCACACTATCAGCAAAAGCAATAGAATTCTGCATCCAGGGGAGGGTTTCATGACATCACCCATGATGCTTTTACTACTTTTTATTCACGAATTCAGCTCCTTTTCTATAGGGATTAGTCTGTTGACCAATTTTGTTCTTGTGGTTAAGAAAATTTAACAAAAGGAAATTTTAACGGACTCACCATTGAGTGGACGACGATACAGCACAAGATGTGGCTCTGGGACTTGCAAGTTCATCCACCTGGCATCTTCTAAATTACGTCCGACTCCAAGCTCCCGTAACAAAGAACACCAACAAATTTCCTTCACTGTCAAGTGTCTGGTGTTTTGCCTCAGCACTTGTTCAGAAAGTTGATTTAAAACTCCCTGGTCGGGATCTTGATCTATAAAGTTCTTGGACTTTTTGACAGGTGTATTGGTCATGGAGAAGTGAAGCTGGGCTGGTAGAAGCCTGGGCTCTGAACAAAGTAGGAAAACAGAACTGAGGTGGACTGGCCAGGCTGACGCACACCTGCTGTTGACAGCAAACATCAGCAATTGCATCAATGTTTCCTGTGGTGACGTACCCTGTGTCCATGAAGGTTAAATCCTGAGTCTCAGGGTACTCAAGCTTTTGCCCCATAAAATTTTTGGACAATGAAAATCAATGCACTGTTCATTTTCCTTTCTAATTTTTCAGAGTTCTGTTTAAGTCTTTGCTACACATGCTGCAAATAGCTTCTCCCATAAGGGGATTTGTCTTTCTAGTTTTTCTTCGAATATTTGATGAACAACAACAATAACTAAACTCCCTTCCTTTGAGTCAATGCTGACTCGTTGTGACCCTATTGGACAGGGTAGAACAACCTCTGTGAGTTTCCAAGACTGTAACTCTTGCTGGGAGAAGAACCCCAACTTTTTCCGGAGGCACAGTTGGTGGTTTTGAACTTTGTGGTCAGCAGTCCAAGGTATAATGACTGTACCACCAGGGCTCCTTTGCAATGAACAGACACTCATGACCCATTTCGTATCGTTTTGTGCTGGTTCTTTGGGGCACCACTTTATGAAGGCCTCTGATAGGAGCGCTGGCCCCAAAGGAAAGTGTACTGGGGTTTGTAAGAGATGTGGTTTACAAGGCCCCTGAGGGCCCTGAAGCTGTTGCTATATAGGCCTGAAATAAACTAGCTAACACATCAAAGAGCTTGCAGAGATTCGGTTCTTGCTCCTTCCAGCGCACCCACTGGAGGGCATTCATGTGTTTGGACTGAGCCAAATGATAAAAAGCGATGAGCTCATCCAGGCGTGGTGGAGACACACACATGCTCTCTTGCTCAAGGGACCGGCAACATCTGCATACCTGGAGGAGATGACGTAGACGCTAAAACTGAAGGAAGAGCAGAAAGTCACCAAGCAGAAAAGAGAACATCTCACAAAATGCAATTGGTCAATAACTTAAACAAGATGAATAATGAGCTTGAGAAAGTCCTAGTGTTTTGGTAGGAACCATAGAGTGGTTATGCATGGCGCTGTGATCCGCCTGGTAGACAGTGTGAAACCACCAGCAGCTCCATAGTTGAAAGACTGGGCTTTCTACTCCTGTAAACAGCTATGGTCTCAGAAATCCACAGGGGCTTGTTAGGAGTCAGCAATGACTTGATGGCAGCGATCGAGTGAAAGAAGTTTTGGCAGGCCTCTGCCATTCTGGGATCATGTATGTCACAATGGGCTCAAATATTAGAACAATTGGGAGGATGGTGCAGGACCAGCTGTGGTTCCCGCCCTGGTACATATAGGGCTACTATGAGTTGGACCAACTTGGTGGCACCTAACTAAGAACGACGTGATGTCATTCTGAGCGTAGCAGGTGGTGGTGATCAATGCGGTTGGAAAGGTCACAGTGTTATGAGTGGTTAGGTATCAATACATTGAGACGTGATTCTGCGGCTTATGGAGGATCAGGCTCTGATTCTGTCCACTAGGCAGCACCAGAGTCAGAATGCGTAAGATAATGTGACACATGTTGAGAATTAGGACATGGTAAAAGGACCACAAGAAGAGAAAATTCTAGGAAATTGGACGTCAGTAATGCAGTAGCTTTTGTGAGGTCTTTTAGCTAAAATCAAGATGCCCAAGGGATATGGTAGTTAACTTTCAGATGCTAACCAGAAGGTTGATGAGTGAGTGAACCGACCAGGCTCTTCATGGGAGAAAATGTGACTATCTGATTCCCTAGAGAATACAGCTTTGGAGACCCTGGGGGACAGTTGTACCCTGCCTTATAAAGTCACGAAAGGTTGGAAGTGACTCAATGGGCATAGGTTAGGATTTGGTCTTTAGTGTTAGCTAGTGTCAGGGCCCAAGTTTCATGTATGATTGAGCAGCTACTTCCGTTTGAGCACGGAAATGAAGCCAGAACTCAGTCTTTCAAAGACTGGGAATTACGGAAGTAATGGTTAATTAAGAGAGTCTCTGCTACAGGACTTGCATCAACCGTGGAGTGCAGAAGACAGAAAGAGACTGTGGTTTGGGACCAGTCCTAGGACATCATGTGGACCAATGACCTGGTGGGTGAGGTGGAAGTTGTATTTCTAGGGGCTGGGGCAGAAGGGTAGGTAGTTATTAGAATAACATCGATCTGATGCCCAGAACACACAGAAAAGGCATGGAGTGCAGCCTGGGGCAGAGAAGAGTTTTAACTTCTGGCGAGCCCCTTGTGTCTGTGATATCTTGAGTAGAACTTACTCTTCCATTAGACGCAGGGAAACCCCAAAATATCAGAGATTAGTGGAGAGATGGGTGAACATATTGTCGGAAGAACTGGGACTCAGCTATGTCTACTTCCTGCCCTCCTCCTTCCCTCCTCCCTGTAGCCCAGACCCTTGGATAGGAACCAGGCAGGAGAGAATAAACGAGTGCCAAAATGTCAGTTTCGGCTCAACCTCTTAAGGATGTGTTTCACACTGGGTTAACCCAGAGTCTGCCGTATTCTTGAGGGTCTGCCTCTAACTTGTACTTTAGTTCTCATTGCTGATGCTGTGTGTTGTCAAGTCAATTTCAAGTCATAACAGAGTAGAACTTCTCCCAATGGCGTCTAAGGCTGTAATTTTTTACAAGAACAGAATGACTATTTTCTCCTCCTCCTCCTCCTCCCTCTCCCCCTCTTCTTCTTCAGCAGAGCAACTAGTGGGTTGAAACTGCTGATCTCTCCGTTAGCAGCTCAATGCTTAATCACTGCACTACCAGGTCTCTTTCTGTTCTCACTACAAAGTTTTAAAGTATTGCCTAGCTAAACAAACATGATCAGGTGAAAACAGTCTATAGGACATTATGAGAGGTCTACAAAAAGTCATTGGGAAGTGGAATTAGAAGATAATTCCACAAACCTTTAAAGCTCCTTCATATTTTATCATTTGCACAATAAGGAGAATAACTACCCCAACTTCATGTTGCTGTTACTGGTAGGTGCCATTGAGTTGGTTCTGACCCAGAGTGACCCAATATTCAACAGAACAAAACACTGCGTGGCCCTGCACCATCTTCACAGTGGTACTCACTTGAGCCCATTGTTGCAGCCACTGTGTTCCTCCATCTCATGCGGGGCTTTCTCTTTGTCACTTCCCTTCTCCAGGGACCAGGCTCTCCTGACATTTAAGGTGTGCAAGACAAAGTTTTAACATCCTCACCTCTAAGAAGCACTCTTGCTGGATTTCTCTCAAGCCATATTTGTTTGTCCTCTGTCCACGGTGCTTTCTTTCTTTCTTTTTTTCCCCAGCACCATGATTCAAATGCATCGATTCTTCGTTGGTCTTCTTTATCCAATGTTAACTTTCACAAGTTTATGAGGAAATGGAAAATATGATGGCATGGGTCAAGTGCATCTTTTAAGTTAACTCTATGATGTTGGGGGAGAGTTACAGTCTTGGAAACCCATCAGGGGCAGTTCTACCCTATCCTATAGAGTTGCTATGAGTCAGCCTTGACTCCATGACAGTGGGTGTTCAAAGAGTCGACATGATGTTTTCATGAGTGATGTGAAACAGACATCAAACCAGTTACTGTAGAGTCAGCACTCACTTGTGGTGGCCCACCTGTGTTAGCGGGGACTGTACTCCTGGAGGTTTTCAGAGGCTGGTTTCTGAAATGGATCATCAGACTCTCTTCTGAGGAGGCCTTGGGTTGGTTTGGACCCTAATCTTCCAGTGATCAGGCCAGCTGCATTAATATTCTGCTCCGCTCAGCAGCTCCTGACACCCCCCCCACACACACGCTAGGAGATCTGCTAAGTGTTCAGCACATGTGATCAAGGCTATGAAGACGACAATGGAAATGATGACAGACTACCTCGTACTCTCTGTGGGACACAACTCGCTAGCCTCCTCACTGTCTCAGTTGCATTAGAGAGCAGAGAAGAGGCGAGATGGTTTGTGAAGAAGCAATGGGCACATGAAGAGAACAGGAAACAAATGAAGTAGAACAGCAAACAAACGAAGCTAGAGAAATAGGCAAACATTAACTAGTGGAAGGCCCACTTGTCAAGGAGATTTGATTTCGAATCTTTCCATGGTTTCTTAGTGGATTCAAGCAAAAGGGAAGCCATCAGATGCTTACTGTGAAACAATATTGAGAGAGAGTGGTTAGTCGTCAGACTGCTAATGGAAAGTTCAATGGTTCAAATTCACCATCAGCTCTGCAGGAGAAAGATGGGGCTTTCTACTCTCATAAAGAGTTATAGTTTAAAAAACTCACAGTGCCCTATAGGGCCATCAAGAGTCCGAATCCCCTTGGCGATAGTGGGTTTGGATTTTGTTTCTTGGTTTGGGTGGGCACAGACCCACAGAATGAATTCCACGTCATAGCCTGTTAGGTCGCGTTGTCCAGATAAATAAATCCTGTGACACATCTATGTATAAGAAAAAGCTTTACATCAAGAATTAATTATGTATCAAGAAGGCATTCCAGTCGTGTCCAGTTCAAGTCCTTAAGTTTGGTGCTAGACCAGCAGTCCTTCTTCACAGTCCTGTAGCTACAGGTTGGTGATGCAGAAAAATGAAGCAGAAAGCCAGGGATCACAAGCCGATGGGTACCGAGTCTTGTGCTTCCAAGCTTGGTAGGAGCAAGGTGGGGTGTTGACAGCTCTTAGGGTCAAGGCCCTCATGGGGGTGCCCCTCGGGGCAGAGTGATAGCAGGCAGGGAAGCAGAGGGTCAGAAAGAGAAGGAGGTTCCCAGAGTCTACATTTATAAGAAGGGCACATCTCCAAGGAGGCATCATGCAACCTGATGGACAGGGTGGACTCCGCCTCTCCACTTTCATAAGACATCAAGTGGGCAGGAAATCCCCTAACTGACATACAGGTCAGATAACACCTTCCAGATTTGGGTCAGGGGAAAACTAAAATCTTACTTATCCTTCCCCCTGTGCTTCTCTTTGCCTTTGAATGAATCTTTCATATTGTTGTCATGCTTGTTAAGTGTAGTATGGATTTAGACTCCTATTAACCTTGTAAGACAGAGTAGATCTGTCCCACAAGGTTTCCTAGGCTGAACACTTTGTGGGAGAAGATTTTCAAATCTTATCTCTCATGGAGCTGCTGGTAGGTTACAAGCATCCAACCTCCCGGTTAGCAGTCACATGTGTAACCATTAAGCCCCCAGAGTTCCTTGCTTGGCATTCCATCCATCAAATTCTCTCATGATGTTCATCCTCATGACCTTCCTCTGCAGACAATGAGGCCTCTTTGGAAGTGAGGGTCTCTTATGTGTTCCCTTTGTATCCTAGTACAAAATAGGCAATGCCGATCTTGGCATGGTGAAAGGAAAGCAGATTATAACCAAATCTTTCAGACACAGGGTTTGCAAACAGTCCTCAAAGGATACCCAAAGAAATGAAGTTTCTTGGAAGAGGGGTAAGCAGTAAAAAGGGAAAAGCAAGCAAGAAAAAGAAAGCAAGAAGCCGGAGACTGTAGAACAATGAGAAACTGCAGGGCAGTAGCAACTGTTTGGGTTGGTGAATAAGAAATCATATCATAGTGAATGAGGGTGGGGGGAGTGCGGAGTGGAGACCCAAAGCCCCTTTGTAGGCCACTGGACATCCCCTTACAGAAGGAGGGGTCTTGGGGAGGAGATGAGCCAGTCAGGGTGCAATGTAGCAATGATGAAACATACAACTGTCCTCTAGTTCCTAAATGCTTCCTCTTCTCCCACCCTCATGATCCCAATTCTACCTCACACATCTGGCTAGACCAGAGGATGTACAGTGGTACAGATAGGAAGTGGAAACATAGGAAATCCAGGACAGATGATTCTTTCAGGACCAGTGGTGTGAGTGGCGATACTGGGAGGGTGGAGGGAGGGCGGGTTGGAAGGGGGAACCGATTACAAGGATCTACAAATGACCTCTTCCCTGGGGGATGGACAACAGAAAAGTGGGTGAAGGGAGATGTTGGCGAGTGTAAGATATGACAAAATAATAATTTATAAATGATCAAGCGTTCATGAGGGAGGGGGAGAGGGAGGGAGGGAAAAAATATGAGGGCCTGATGCCAGGGACTGAAGTGGAGAGCAAATGTTTTGAGAATGATGAGGGCAATGAATGTACAAATGTGCTTTGCACAATTGATATATGTATGGATTGTGATAAGAGTTGTATGAGGCCCTAATAAAATGATTAAAAAACAAAAAAGAAAGCCTTCTAGCCAACAATAGTTGCAGAAGATTCAACGCCCAGGAGAACGACGCCGTAAGGACTAATGGGAACTGACAGAAAGACAAGAACACCAAAGGCTGTTACCGAACCACGGTTTTTAAATTGCTTTTTGAAAAAAAAAAGAAGCTGAATGAAAGAAAATAATTTTTGTAATGTATTCTTTCCTTTGTGCTCTTATCTGCTTGCTTCACGGGCTATTTTTGGTATGTTTGCATTAACCTTCTTTAACAGAATGCCAATTAAAGCAACTTTTGATGGGCTGTGTTTAAAAGGCTGTGTCCAAAGAGGAAATTGTGTTAAATCAGCACGAGAACACCATATTCTTAATCCCACTTGGATAATAATTGAAATCCTCACATTGGTGTTTTTAAAGCCAGGATAGCAACATAGTAATGGGAAAGCAAAATTTCCCTTCCTCTTTTCCCTGTGGCAGTTGTTGAAATAACAACTCAGATTGCTTCCCTCGTCCACGCTATGAACAAGGGTGGCAGGAATCCTTCTCTCAGTGGATGATGTTCTTCCTTTGTTTCCCTGAATCTTTCCTTTCTCCACTGACTCCTCTCCTGGCATTAACACCTTAGCCAGATATTACTGAACTCCCTCCCAGCGTTGATGAGAACTGAGTTGACAGTACCCTCAAGTCTGTGTTGATACTTTGCATGTTGTGCGTGCCTTCAGCTTTTAGCTGTTTCTGGTCATAGGAACGACACCACACAGCAGTATTTACATTTGGATGGCAGGTGTTCCAGGCCCAGTTCCAGTTACATTCATGACTCCTTGGAAAAACAACCTCAAAGTGGAACCACACAACTGTCGAATGGGCTCCTTTACACAATCGGCTCAGGCACCGGAGCCAGTGGGAGGAGGTGCAGGTCAGCGCAGTGCTTCCTTCCATTGCGCATAGGGCTTGAGAGCACCTAACAATAACAGCCGACACACATCTTTCTGGACTCAGATTCTGACTTCTCTTCTAATCTGTGCCCTTTGGCGCCCCCTCTCCTCCCTGTATCTAGTTCCTCTTTCCTTCTCTCACTAGTTCATTGCCTCCAGCGTTTCTTCCTCCCTCGTACAGACACAGGATAACCAGAGCAGACTACCTGACTTCCACGAATAATGTAACTGATGAAGAAAATGATTCCTGTTACTAGGTGCGAAGGTCAGGGCAAGGGCAAAAAGGAACAATGTAAGCACAGATTGAGGTAAAGTCACTCTTCGTTTATCAATAGAGTCTCAGCACATACAGAGGTGGAGATAAGAAAGACACATTTCTTTTACCATTAATTCTCAAAAGGGAACAAATTCCCAACACAGGGAGGAGGAAGAGGCAGTAAAGGACATGGACTGAGACAAGCAGGAGAGGCATCCAGTCCCCACAAATGACTGAATTGGCCGTTGAGCTATGGCTGGACAACAAGGAGAACGCGTGAGCTTGCCGCGTGCATTCCACATCTGTGAAGGGATGCATGCTGCGAGACTCAGCCAATCACAGGAGGCGCACCATCAGCAGTGTTGTATTTCCATCCGGCAGCATACTCTCAGACTAGTTGGGGTGCCTGTCTGCACCCTCTGTGCTACCATAACTCTTTAATAAGCTCACTTGTTCTGTTCAAACCTTCTTCCTATCTCTTGTCTGAATACTTCCTTGTGAGCAAGACAAGAACCAAGAGAGGAGGGGCCTGAAGCACCCGGTCCCCTTCGCGCATTACTATTAAAACTAATATTGTTTGGGATGCATGTTACTTGCCTCAAGTCCACCAGTCCTTCAGGATGGGTGATGGCTATTCCATTGCTACCTTGTAGTTACCTAGGTGCCCTGTGCCGTGACTACACACACACACACACACACACACACACACACACACACACACATACACACACACTTTGGTTAGTCATTAGTTCCTGTGTTATTCATAAAACAGTAATTTCTTTGAGATAGGAAATATGAGTATGGCACCTTTTATTTGGTGTACACACACACACACATGCATGTTCCATGACCTCTCTGCATCCTGCCTGTACCTTTGTCATTTCCCTGACAATGTACTGCAGCAACCATTGTTGGATTATCCTCTATAAAATTTTACTTGCATGTGATATCAAGCGACATTGCTCTAGAGTCTGAGTGTTGGTCTCCTTTCTGTGGAATGGGCACAATTAGAGATTTGACCAAACAACTGTCATCCCCGTGTTCTGGCACACATGTGTGAGTGTTGCCAGGGGTTCATCAGCTTGTTGAAGCATTTGAATTGGTTTGGGACTAAGGTATTCAGTGCAGCATGGACTTCTTCCTTCAGTACCATGGGTCTTGTTCTTGTACTATCTCTTGAAATGGTGGACTATTGATTAGTTCTTTTTTTATTGTGTGAGTTTTGTTATTTTTTAATCATTTTACTGGGATTCATACAACTTATCGCAATCCATACAAACATCAATTGAGTAAAGCACCCTTATACATTCGTTGCTCTCATAATTCTCAAAGTTCGCCTTCTGCTTGGATTCCTGGAATCAGCTCATCTTCCTTTTTTCCCTCCCCCTCCCTCCCCGCTGCCCCCTCCCTCATGAATCCTTAATAATTTATAAATTATTATTTTATCTTATCTTATACTGCCCAGCGTCTCCCTTCATCCACTTTCCTGTTGCCCATCCCCCAGAGAGGAGGTTATATGTAGATCCCCGAGATCGGTTCTGCCTTTCTACCTCCCTTCCCTCCTGGTATCCCCATTATCACCATTGGTCCTGAGGGATTCATCTGTTCTAGATTCCCTGTGTTTCCAGATCCCAACTGTACCACTGTGCATCCTCTGGTCTAATTAGGTTTGCAAGGTAGAATTGGGATCATGATAATCAGAGGGGAGGAAGCGTTTAAGTTCTAGAGGAAGGTTGTCAGTTTCATTATTGTTACACTGAACCCTGAGTGACTCATCTCCTCCCCACTACCCCTCTGCAAGGGATGTCCAGTTGTCTGCAGATGGGCATTGGGTCCCCATCACGCACTCCCCTCATTCACAATAATATGATTTCCCCCCCGCCCCGCCTTTGGTGCTTGAAACCAGATCCCCTTGGCCCTTCATGATCACACATGTTGGTGTGCTGCTTCCATGTGGGCTTTGTTGCTTCTGGGCTAGATGGCCGCTTGTTTACTTTCAAGCTTTTATGTCCCTAGACATGACATCTCTCGATAGCTGGGCACCATCAGCCTTCTTCACCACATGTACTTATGCACACATTCATCTTCAGCATTTATGTGGGGAAGGTGATCGGACAATGATGATTTTTTGTTCTTTGGTGTCTGCTACCTGATCCCTTCAACACCTCATGTTCACTTAGGTTTGTGTGCTTCTTCTCTGTGGGCTTTGTTGCCCACAAGCTAGATGGTCGTTTGTTTTCCTTCAAGCCTTTAAGACCTCTGACGCTCTATCTTTTTGATAGCTGGGCACCATCAGCTTTCTTCACCATGTTTGCTTATGCACACGTCTATCTTCAGCGATCATGTCGGGAAGGTGAGTATCATGGAATGACCGTTTAGCTGAGCAAGGTGCTCTTGTATTGAGGGAATGCGCGCGAGGAGGCTCAATGTCCACCCTAGTACTAAACCTATATATGCACATAATTTTATTTCCCCCATAATCATAAATATATTTACATATGTACATGTCTGTATTTAGGCTTCTAAGTATGCCGTTTGCCTCCTACTCCTTTCTTCTATTTCCTTACTCTTTCCTCCTGTCCCACTAGCATGTTCAGCCTTCATTCTGGTTTCAGTAATTTCTCTCAGTTACCTTGCCCTTGGTCACTCCCTACCAGTCCTCCCATCCCCTCCCTCCACTGGTTTTGAACCACTCATTGTTCCCTTGTTCCTAGGTTTGCCAACACCTCCTCCCTTCCCCTACCTCCCACACTCTCTTGTCCCTCCAGGACCATTGGTCCTGTTATTATCTTCTCACATTATTTGTCCAGCCTATCTTATCTAAGTGGACCTGCAGATGTAGTTTTATGTGCATAAAAATGCGGATGGCTTTGACAGCACCAAAGTGGCACATAAAATATGGCGTTGATGGCAGCACCGCTGACATGCTAACGAAGAAAAAAGCCACTGACATATATAAAAGTTAAAAGAGAAAAAAAGAAAAAACAAAACAAAAAGACAGGGAAAAAATTTAAAAGCCTGTTAGTAGTTCGAGGTCTGTTTATTGACCGTTAGGAGTGTTTTCCGGGCGAGTCTGATGGGGTGCCACGTACTGGCCCCAAAGTCCATACACCCTCAGGATCTCCTTGCTCTGCTCCCCCCACCACTCCATTGCACGCCCCCAGTGTTTGCCTCAGTGTGGTGGGGACAGCTCAGTCTCACATCCCCCACTGTGTCTTCAGTGCTGTCCCATGTAGGGCCATGGGTCAGTGCAGGATGTTGCATCTCGCCGTGGGGCCGGCTATATGGTCCTCTCTGTACATGGGGCCCTTCGAGCTGGGCTACCGTGCTCTGATCTTGGTGGCCCAGGTGTGCTCGGCTCTGTTCCTCCTCCTTCCTTTGCTTCAGCTTCCTTCTGATTGTGGTGTGGTAGGTCAGGTCCTTTCCCACACCAGCCAATCTATTTTCATTTTCTGTGGTACTGCCTTCGATGGTGGGGGTCACGGGCTAATTCTGGTTGGGACTGGCATATGGTCCAGTCTCCTTGTGGATTCCTCCGCGTAGTTCTTTGTGATGTACTTTTGCATTTCAATCAACAATAATTATGAATGAATCTTGATAGAAATTTTGGCCAATTTCAGACTGCAGACATTGGTAGAACTGAAATTTCCTCATGACTCACTTTTGTGATTGCTGCATAAACTTTAATAATAGTTGTATCAATTAGATTTCCTTGAAGATGGATTGATGTAATCCTATCATAGACATAATTTTACTTCATGATTAATTTTGCAATGTCCTTTTTGACAATGAATGCCATGCCACTCCTCTTGGTTGTGTTATACCAGGCATAGTAAATCATAATTTTCTGATTCAAAATGGCCAATCCCAGTCCATTTCAGCTCACTAATGTCAATTATATCAGTCTTTATATGTCCCATTTAATTTTTGATGACTTCCAGTTTCCTGAGGTTCTTCCTTCACTCATTTCATGTTGCAATCATTAGCTTGTGATATTTGCAGCGGTTTCTCCCTCCTTCGAGTCATGCTTCATCAGTAAATGAAGATCCCAGAGGCTGCTCTCGCACAGGCTTTCCTGACTCCTGCCACCACAGTCAGTTTTATGCTGAGAAACCAGCTCCTCCGTTGAGTGTCCCCCGACCCCACGCGCCCTTTCCCTAGTACTATCTTCAACAAGTGCCCCACCTGATAGTGTTTCCAAACTATGGCTAAGGTTTTTAGTGCCTCGTTCCTCCAAAGTGGGAGCCCAGTCCTTCTTCATTTTTTGGTTTCAGTCAGACTAATGCCCAGAAACCTGTTCACTTTGGGTGACCCTGCTGGCATCCGAAGTACCAGAGACATCGCTTCCAGCGCCAAAGCAGCACAAGTCACCACAGTGCAACAAACTGACACATAAGTGGTGGACAGACAAGAAGAGGACGAGGATGTGGAACAAGGGGTATCATTAATGCTGCCAGATGGATCTTGGCTCAAAGCAGAGGATACCACAAAGGTGTTTACTTTTGTGTTATTGACTACGTAAAGGCATTCAACTGTGTGGACCATAGCAAATGATGGATGATATTGAGAAGGATGGGAACCACAGAGCCCTTCATTGTGTGCACGCAGAGCTTGCACATAGATCAAGAGGCAGCTGTGCAAACAGATCAAGGGAACACTGCACAACACGGGAACACTGCACAGAACACGGAACACTGCACAACACAGGAACACTGCACAGAACACGGAACACTGCACAGAACACGGAACACTGCACAGAACACGGGAACACCGCACAGAACACGGGAACACCGCACAGAACACGGGAACACCGCACAGAACATGGGAATACCGCACAGAACACGGGAACACCGCACAGAACACGGGAACACTGCACAGAACACGGGAACACCGCACAGAACACTGGAACACTGCACAGAGCACGGGAACACTGCACAGAACACTAGAACACTGCACAGAACACGGGGAAAGTGCATGGTTTAAAATCAGGAAAGGTGGTAGCAGGGTTGTATCCTCTTAGCATACATGTTCACTCTTTATGCTGAGAAAATCATCAGAGAAGCTGGGTTATGTGAAGAAGAATGTGGCATCAGGAGTAGAGGAAGGCTGAGTAACAACTTTCAACATGTAAATGACACAACCTTGCTTGCTGAAAATGAGGAGGACTTAAAATACTTACTGATAAAGATAAAGGATTGTAGTCTTCAGTATGGATAACAACTCGATATAATGTATACCAAAATCCTCACAAGTGAATGGCTAGATAATGTCATAATCAATCTAGAAAGATTAAGGTTGTGAAGGATTTTGTCTTGCTTGGATCCACAACCAATGCTCATGGAAGCAGCAGTCAAGAGATCAAAACATGTGTTGCATTGGGTAAATCTGCTGGACAGGATTTCTTTTAAAGTGTATTGAAGTGCAAGGTGTTATGTTGAGAACTACGGTGTGCCTGCCCCAATCCAAGGTATTTTTCATTTTATCAGATGCATGCAAAAGTTGGACACTGCATAAGAAAAATGAAAGAGTGGCGCTGAGGAAGACCATTGAAAGTGCCATGGACTGCTAAAATGACAAATTTGTCTTGGAAGAAGTACAGCCAGAGTGCTCTTTAAAGGCAAGGACAACAAGATGTTGGTTTATATACTTTGGGTGTTGTCAGGACAGACTATCCTTGGGAAGAAAATGATGCTTGGAAAAGTAGAGGGGCCGTGAAAAAGAGGAATACCTCAAGGAGCTGAATTGACATAATGGCTGTAACAATGAACTCAGGTACATGAGCAATTGTGCAGATGGTACAGTACCATGCAGTGCTTCATTCTGTTGTGCATAGAGTCACTGTGGGTTGGAACCTAATAACAGCATATGTGTGTCTATATTCATGTGCGGACATGTGCACATATGTTTATAAATATATTTATGAATATTCAAATATATGTACTTATATTTATAAGTATAAAAGTTAATAGGCAAGGTGGTAGGCTGCTGATGAGCCCCAGAAGAGAGTGCTGGCTCAATTCCAAATAACCACAGGTCAGAGAATTAGCCAAATTCAGGACCAGACCCTGCAAAAGCAAGCAAACTTTTCTACTGTGTCTACTTATACTGGGAGCATACCACACCCCAGGGAAACTTTTTTCAGTTTATTGCATCAGTACTGCGGGCTCATTCATGGTGTTACGTCCTGATGGTCGTTCATAGTGGATCTCATAAGGAGATAATTGCATTGGGCTATTCACCTCACAGGGAATTACTAGATCATAACTGTGTGTTGCTGTGATGCTGAAAGCTACATGACTGGCATTTCAAATACCAACCGTTTAACCCAAATGGAAGAGGTTTCAGTAGAGCTTCCAGACTAAGAACAGACTACAAAGAAGCAATAGGTTGTCCACTACAGAAGAATCAGCTCCTACATGCTCTATAGACTATCACATTTTTATCAGTTGCTGAACACCTAATGACTAGAAGAAGAACATTGTGAGAAATAGTGCCAGGACATGAGCTCCGTGAGGTTGGAAGACATTCAAAGTATGACTTCTTAAAGTCAACTCATATGTAATAATGTGAATGGGGTAAGGCCTATCAGAATAAAGTCATTGGGACCTTAATTTGCTGATGGAGTGAGACTCAAATTATGAAGAAGCGCCTGTAAATGTCAATTAATAACTGGAACTTGGAATGTACAAAGAATTAATGTAGGAAATTGGAAGGAGTTAAAAATAAAGTGGAACACATACAAGGGGGTATTCCCGCCCAAATGAATTTTTTAAAGCTACATATTTTTTTTTCAACAAAAAACCTTACAGCTCTCAAAATACTCTCTATTACATTTAATACATTTCTCAAATCTGTGAGTCCATTATTGGAAATATTTTTCAAACTCATTTGTTTGGAAGGCTAACAGCACCTCCCTTATTTTTTCCCCCTTCACCTCTTCTATGTCATCAAATTGCTGTCCTTTCATGTCATCTCTCTTCATTCAAGGAAACACAAAGAAGTCGCATGGAATGAGGTCAGGCGAGTAAGGTGTCTTATGTATAAATTACAGCATTGAGATGGCTACGTGAACAGGTGTGTTGTCATGGTGGGAAAAAAACAGTCTCCCATCTGCCACAAATCATGCCAATTTTTGTTGCACAGTTTAACACAATCTTTTCAGAACCTCTAAATAGAAGACTTGATTAACAGTCTGACCTAGTAGAACCAACACTAAATGCATTCTCCCCCTCACATCAAAAGAAGCAAATGTGCATAGTCTCGATGTTTGATTTCACTTGACTTGATGGTGGCATCTTCCAATGGCTTGATTGATGTTTGCTTTCAGAGTCTTCACCAGTAATGACCTTGGAAGAAAGGTCTGGTTCACTCTGGGGCTTTCTTGCAAAGCACGCCATATTTCTAGTCAAAGCTTTTTTTTTTTTTCCTGGCCAGTCAAAGCCTGAGGTACAAATTACACAGTGACCCTTCTCATGCCCAAACCTCCCATTAAAATTCACCGAACCAAGTACCAAGATAATGCAAAAACTCCCACATCTCTTCAATAGTCCCTCATGATTCTCAAGTACAAGTGCATGAAATTTGTGAACATATTCCTCCGTTTGGGAAGTTGACAGACATCCAGAACGAGGTTTGTCATCAATCGACATTTCACTCTTTTTTGGAAATAAGAAAACTACTCTACACATTAGTTTTTCCCATAGCGCTGTCCATGTAAGCTGTGTTCAACATCACAACAGTTTCTGCAGCATTTTCCCCAGCAGGAAACAAAATTGCACAGCCACATGCTGCTCTCTTAAATCAGCCATCATAAAATGATGTTTGAATGAAACTGCTTTTACGAACAAATTCACTGTGATCAGAGACAACCTTCCCAGGCGATGCCAGGGGGAAGGTTGTGATACTTTCCTAGTGGGGAAAATGCATACTATGAAAGCTTTTGTCAGCAGAGATTTTTCCATTTTTGGGGGGGGAGGGGGTAACCCCTCATGAAGATTGATATCCTAAGCATTAGTGAGCTGAAATCGACTGCAATTGGGCATTGTAAATCAGAAAAAAATTCTATGGTTTACTAGACCAGTAATACATAATCAAGAAGAATGGAATTGAATTAATTGTCAAAAAAGACATTTTAAGCACTATCATGCAGCACAATACTCTCTGTGATAGGATAATGTTTATCTGCACTCATTGAAATCCAATCAATACAATTATCATTCAAATTCACGTACTAACCATTAAAGCTGCTGATGCAATTTTTGAAGAATTCTACCATCATGTTCAGTTGGAAATTGATCAAAGAGGCAATCATGATGTCTTAATAGTTATGATAAATTGGAATGCAAAAGTTATCATCAAGCAGAAAGGGTCAGTAGTTGCAAAATAGGGTCTTGATGATAGATGTAAAAATGGAGATATGATGATAGAATTTTGTATAACTCAAGACTTCTTCACAGCAAATGCATTTTAAAAAACACAAAAGTCTATACATGTGGACTTATCCAGGTGGAATACACAGAAATCAAGTTAGCTATATCTGTGGGAAGAGAGGATGGAGAATATCAGCAGCTGAAATTAGACCAGCATCTAACTGTGGAACAAACCATCAATTTCTCATATGTAACTTCAGGTTAAAACAGAAAAAGAAAACATGTCCATGAGAGCCAAAATACTCAATGCCACATGAATTTCAAAAACATATAAAGAAAAAAATCAATGCATTAAACACTAATGAGAGGAGATCTCAAGAGTTGTAGGATGCCATCAAGATATCATACATGAAAAAAAGCACAAAGTCATTGGAACGATAGGAAGAAAGAAAAGATCAAAGTGGACATCAGAAGAGATGTGCTCATCACTGTTGAGTAACTAAGGCAAACGGAAGAATGGATGAAGTCAAAGAGCTGAACAGGAAGTTTCAACAGACACCCCAAGAAGAAAAAGAAACGTATTCTCATGAAATGTACAGAGTCCTACAATTAGAAAACTGCAAAGAAAGAGCACTCCCAGCATATGCTAAGTGGAAAGAACTTCAGAAAACCTTCAAGGCTTAAGCCGCAAAATTAAAAGTTCCTATGGGCAGATATTCAATGATGCAGGAAGCATCGAGGGAGGATGAGAAGAATGCAGAGTCACTGGATTGAGGCAGGTGTGCAAACAGAATAAGGGGATGCTGCATGGTGTAAGGTCAGGAAAGGTGTGTGCCTGTCAGGGTATCCTCTTACCATAATGTTTCAATGTGTATGCTGAACAAATAATCAGAAAATTAGATTATATGAGAATATTTGACATCAGAATTAGTGGGAAGGCTTATTAACAACCTTCAACATGCAGATGACACAACTTTGCTTGCTGAAAGCAACGAAGGCTTCAAGCACTTGTTCATGAAGATCATGAATTGCAACCTTCAGTGTGGATGATAACAATATAAAGAAGACCAAAATTCTTACAACCGGACCAAGAGTTAACAGTGTGATAGATGGAGAAATGATCCACATTGACAAGGATTTCATCTTGCTTGAGGCCAAAGTCAATGATCATGAAAGTAGCAGTCAAGTGCAGTAGGTAAATCAGTCGTACAGGAGCTCTATGATGTGCTGAAAAGCAAAGACACTACTTTAAGAACTAAGGTGCACCGGACAGAAACTCCAGTATTTTCAATTGCCTCATGTGCCTGTGAAAGTTGGATTTGCGGTAAGAAATACTGAAGAAGAATGGATGGATTTGAATTAGGGGGCAGGAGAAGAATACTAAAACTGCCATGTATTGCCAGAAGAATGGAGAAATCGTGGAAGAAGTAAAGCCAGAATGCTCCTTAGGAGTAAGGATAGTGAGACATAGTTATAAGTATTGGGGGCATGTTATAAGGAGCGACTAGTCTTTGGAACAAGCCATCATGCTTGGAAAAATGGGGCGGGGGGGGGGAGGTGAAAAAGGTCCTCAACAAGGCGGAGTGACACAGTGGCTACGACCATGGGCTCAAGCATAAGAACAATTGTGAAGATGGCGCAGGACCAGGCGGTGTTTCCTTGTATTGTGCATAAAGTCTCTAGGGGTTGGAACACAGTGACACCACTAGAGCCAACGTTGCAGGACCATGGGTTCTTTAATTAAAAAAGAAAAGTCCCGTGTCTTACCTCCCTGACTGAGCACTCTGTCCCTGTCCAAACCCAAAGCACTGAGTTAATTCAGACACTCAGTGCTTTGTAGTTCAGAGCAGATCTGCCCCTTAGAGTTTCCAAGACTGTAATTTTTTTCTTTTCAGATTTGCATTCTTTATTTAGGTTTACAAAAACATCATAGGGAGAAGGGAGTGGGGAGGGAGGGGAAAATGAGAGGCTGATGCCAGGGGTCTGGGTGGATTGCGGATGTTTTGAGAATGATGAGGGCAATGAATGTACAAATGTGCTTTACACAATTTGATGTATGTGTGGATTGTGATAAGAGTTGTATGAGTCCCTAATAAAACGATTAAAAAAAAGAAAAGAATATAAAAAAGACCCCTCAAAAAACCATTATAGAAATACAGAAGGCAGATCATGAATGGTCTCCCATGTCTCTTCCTCACAAAACCACTGAGAACAATGTAACATTTCTCTGGTAATTTTATAGCATTAACAGCCTATTTTACAAAAATTGCTTGAAGAACTTTTTACACAATAAACTTTGGAGAGCTTGCTGTAATAATTCTGACATCCTTCATTTCTTTTTTTTTTTTAAGGTAGAACCTAGCATTTTATTTAGATCTTCATTAAACTGTTAGAATTAAGAACCAGACATACGTAATAAACCTCCAAAAATAGACCCTGAAAGGCACTTTCTGCTTAGGGCAAGCAGGCATGGAACGAGCAGATAAACAAGCTGGCTGCTCTGTACCAGACCAGCCATGTCAGCCTCTCCATGGCCAGCTGCCCAGCTCTACCTCACCTTCAGCGAACACCAGCCAGACCCCCTGCAGGTCTAACCCAAGGCTATTCCATAGGTCACCTTGGCTTACCTGGGAATGCTGGAAACATTTTTTAAGGAATTATGGTGTTGAGGGGGAAAAACAGAAAAATCTTTTAAGAAGCTACCATCTGAGGTGATGGCTTCTTAGTGAACATCAGTTGTATGTATTTTAAGCTATTAAACCAATCTGTTTAAGGGACAGATGGGCTAGATATATTTATTAAAACAAACAGATGCAATGAAGTTCTATCTATACTTTTGTCAGATTATTCTGAAGAGGCTATTTCCTAAAGTTCAACACACCTGATGAAGTTACACTCCCACCTACCACAGGCAAAATGGTTTTCTATTAATTTGGAAATATTCAAAACCATGATAAACTTTAATTTTGGAAATTTAAAAATTGACTAGGACTATTTTTTTTCTGTAGAAGATGTTGACAAAATATCTAGTGACATGGAATTGGGCAGCAGGAACAAAGAATTTATTTGGAGGGACAGGTATTAGAAAACCCCCAACAGACTGCAGACGTGGTTACCTTCTCAAATGCCCTCGAGCTCTCATTATGTTCCCTAAGTTTTGTCCTCTACATAGCACAGTGGTTACTTGGTGGGCTGCCAACGGCAGGGTCAGCTGCTCAAAGCCACCAGCAGGTAAAAAGCTGGCTAGTGGCGGGAAACGTCATATTCTGATTTTGAATTTATACCACAAATCATAACCCCAAACAAAACTCACTGACATTAAGTTCATCCCAACTCCCGGTGGCCCTATAGGACAGAGCAGAACCGCTCTTGTTAGTTTCTGAGACTAAAATTGTTTGGGAGTAGAACACTTCTCGTTTACTCAAGGCTATATTCTTCGTGGAAGCGGACATCTTTTTCCCATGGAGTTGCTGATAGATTTCAATCACTAAACTTTCACTTAGCAGCTGAGTACTGAGCTGAGCGCTTTAACTACTGTGCCATCGGAGCTCGCCTGCCGGGGATTGTAAATCCCCAGGAGACTGCAGACCTGGTTACCTGGAAAAGAAGCTTTTTGTTGTATTAGAAGGTGTCCCAGGATGAGGAGAGAGACAGATGGCAGCAGACACAGAAACAGCATTTCTGATGCGGTGGGAAAAAAATGGGACACCATCCACTACAAATCCACAAGTAAGCAAGCCGGTGCTTAACTTGTTCATTGGTTGCAGGGGTCTTTCATGAGTTAAGGGCATGCTGGATAAGTACTTCTTCTTCAGGTTGACTCAGGTCACCTGCGTTTCTATTTCTGTGTACTGCACGAGTGGTTTTGAAAATGAGATGGTGTTCGAATTGAAAATGGAATAAGGTCCCTGGGGAATGGAAGCAGAAGTGGTGAGGGGGAGAAGCCAATGAAACTGGGTAAAAGAAGAAGCTCAGGTTGGATGAAAGTAGTTGATTTCTTTTGGTTTCACATGACCTAAAAATATATTTTTTTTCTTAAAAAAGAAGGAACCTTGGGATTTCCCCCTCGCTGTTCTAGAATGTTGTTAATAAAGACAAGTGCTTTCCTCTTCTCAGCTCTTTCACGACAAGGATGTACAGATAGCATCAAACCATGGGATGCTGGCGAGGCCATGCGGAGAAACCCACATGATTGCTTCAGGCCTTGCCGCATGCCG
The DNA here is from genome assembly GCF_050624435.1 of Tenrec ecaudatus. Classification (NCBI taxonomy): domain Eukaryota; kingdom Metazoa; phylum Chordata; class Mammalia; order Afrosoricida; family Tenrecidae; genus Tenrec; species Tenrec ecaudatus. The sequence continues at coordinate 214,465,288 of NC_134532.1, read as the reverse complement.
CTCCTCTCACCTGTGTGCGCCCACCCATCATCCAAGTGTCTGTCTCCTCCAGCAGGGCCTTTCAAAGAGAAATGTAAAACGAAGGTGATTTTCTGACTAAAATCAGTCTGCAACGATGAGTCCCCTTGAGGAGGTAGAATAAAAAGCAGGTGTCTTTTTATAGGAATTCGCCAGATTGCTCTTTTGGCTTTCTAGTTAACGTCGCACATGGGCGCTGGTGTTTCCATGCTAAGTATAAATCTGCTGTGGGGAGGCAGGCGGGTTGAGCAGACAGCTGGTGGAGCCACTAATATCAGCTCATACGAGGGACTGAGGCCCACGAGAATGGAAGGTCTATTGGACCAGTGTGTACTCACGGCCCCTTCACTCATGGTCGGAGGGTATTTGTGACTGCAACCACAACGTGGCCCTTGGGCACACGCCTCAGGCTGGTAGCATGGTCTTGTGGTGCCTGGGTAGTGCCAGCAGTTCATGTGCGTGGCTGATACCACAATGGCTGGAGGTTCATTCTTTCCGATGCTCGAACTTGATGTTGTAGCCACTGTGTTAGCAATCCGTTGAGGGGTTTCCTCTAATCCTGTGTTGTTCTATTTTCTGATGACTTTTCCAGAGTAAGTGAGACAAATACTTAACATCTTTGCTTCTAAGGAGCATTCTGGCTTACTTCCCCCTAGAAATTCATGAATTCTTTTGCTGGTGGTGCTGCTGGTGGTCATGGGGGCAGGTGCGGTAGCTAGGTGCCATTGAATCAATTCTGGCTCGTAGTGACCCTATGTAGGACAGAACTAAGCACCACCAGGTCTTGTGACAACCTCGCAATTGTTCTTATGTTTGAACCCATTGTTGCAACCCCTGTGTCAATTCATCTTTTGAAAGACAGTCTTTTTCACTGTCCCTCCATGTAACCAACCTGGTGTCATTCTCCAGTAATTGATCTCTCCTGGCAACACGTCCAAAGTATGTGACATAAAGTCTCGCCAGCCTTGTCTCTAAGCAACATTCTGGCTGTACTCGCTCAGAGACAGATCTGTTTGTTCTTTTGGCAGTCCATGGTTCTTTCAATGTCATTCATCTCCACCATAATTAAAATGCACCTGTTCTTCTTGGGTCTTCCTTATTCATTGTCCAACTTTCATGTGCGTGGGAAGTGTTGGAAAATACCACGGTTTGAGTTAGGAGCACCTCTGTCCTCAAAGTCACATCTGTGGTTTGCCACACTTTAAACAGGTTTTTGCATGATATTTGGTCCATGCAACTTACTGTTTGATTTCTGGATTGTGGGTCTTAGCCAGACAAATTCTGAGACGACAGTCTTTTCTCTTTCTACCTACACAGAATTCAGTCAAGAATTATTATTAAAGACTTTGTCAAGGAAGTTAACAAGTTGAGACGCCATTGATAAAAGTTCATGGTTGAGTTGTTTCAAGGTTCTGTCCAGTCGGATAATAAATACCTAACGGGTGGAGCATTCTGCTGTAAGTTGAACCCAAAGGCATTCAGCTCAAGTGTCTTCAGTCAGCAAGCTCAGCTCCCTGAATTACGTGCCCAGAAATACCTCACCCTAGTTTGCTTCAACTTGAAAACACTAAGTTCCACTTCCATGAGTGAGGAAACCCAACTTCTCCAATCACATTCTGAGATGAGGCCACTCTGCAAGCCAGCCTCCTACACAAAAGCACTCATCTTTACTTGCTCCCTGGGTTGGGATGTCCATCACTCTGTCCCGTGCTTTGGCTCCTGGTCCTGCTGCTGTTCTTCTGACATCACAGCTGTCTCTGGATCCAGGAGGTTCACTGTGCATGGATCTCTCGTCCGGGAGATGTGTTCCACACTGGTCATTGCTGGTAATGAGATTCCTCCCCTGCTTTTCAGGGGTTCATTTTAAACACAGCAGGATGGTATTGCAGGGAATCCTATTCCCAATTACTCACAGGGGAATCCTATCAGTATCTTCCCACATCTTGTTAGCAGACCCACGTAGAGAAAGGCCCTTTGATGGGAGAGACTTTGCTAGAGGAGGTGCATTAAATAATTCACTGCCCCTGTACCTTTGGGCTAGTTCCATTTATAGTGACTGAGCAAAATGGAATGAAACTCCAGCTGGTCCTCCACCATTCTCACAATTGCTGCTCTATTGAGCTCACCATTTCAGCCACTGTGTCAATCCATTTCGTTCTTGGACTTCCTCTCTATGCTCTGTTCCCTCAATATTACCAAGCATGGTGCTCTGACAACTTACCCAAAACGTCCATCCCGGGAACATTCTGGCTGTATTTCTTCCAAGGCCATTTGTTTGTTTCTTCTGGCAGGTCACGTATTTCCTTTCCTTCTTTTCCGTTTTCATTTAAGTTTTTTTCTTGCCCTTGAGAATATACAGAGCAAAACAAACATCAATTAAATAAGTTCCTATTTTTAACACCATTTTATTAGGAGCTAATCCAGACATCATGCCATTCCACTGTTCCATGCAAAGTATTTTCAATATTTTTTGATAAGACCATAGTTCAAATACATAAACTATTCTGGGGTCCTCTGTATTCATTGTCCAACTTTCACATGCATATGAGGTGATTGAAAACACCGTGGGCTGAGTCAGGCGCACCTGGATCTTCACCGGGACATCATTAATACTCAACACTGTAAAGAGGTCACGCAGGGCACATTTGCTTAATGCAACATGTTCGCATTTTCCCCTGCGACTTCCTTGAATATTGCCTATGGATCTAGAGAAAATGAAATCCTTAGCAGCCCTTTCTCTCGATCGCGATAGTCTCTAAGGGTCCAGCTGTGAGGCCTCCAGCTTCTTTACCTTGAGTTGTAAGCGAAACAGAAGCTGCCGTCCTTGACCTTCACAGTACCCGCTTAAGGATTTTCCCGCTTAAGCAAACGTATTGCAGGCTCTTAATAAGCCTTCCTCCGACTCCGATGTTGAATTTCGCTTGATGCAGACCAGCTTTCCTGATTGTTTCCTCCGCATACGGACTGGACGTGATCGGGCAAAGGCTACAACCTCTTGTCTGTGAGCTTGTCCTACTGTGGTGGCGTACATGTTGCTGTTTGCTTTGAACGTTGTCGCTGGTGTTTGAAAACCCAGCGGGATCACTCCAGGTGAACAAGTTTCAGCAGAGCTTTCGGATTAATACAAACAACAAGGAAAGAACAGTTGATCCACATCTGAGGGACTGTTGTGGGCAGGTGCCATGGAGTCAGCGCTGACCCATAGTGACGCTATGCACAACAGAACTAAGCACTGCCCAGTCCTGCGCCGTCCCCTCCATTATCCTATGCCTGAGTCCATTATTGCAGCCTCTGTGTCGACCCAGCTCACGGAGAGTCTTTCTCTTTCTCACTGCCCTTCCTCGTTACCACAGGTGATAGGCTTGTTGTGCTAACTAGGCCTATGTAGGAACATGCCGGCAGAGTTCAATCAGGTCTCACTGCACGATGCCTCCTAAGGGGATTCTGGGAAACTTCCTCTCTCCCTCCCTGGAGGGAGGACACGTTCTCTTTCTGCTTCACCTTCCTGTTGAAAAGTCACATAGAGCCACACTGATGGCAGCCAGAGCCCTAGAGAGACATCCACCACCATTGGATGCACACGCCTTTCCACCCATCCGCATGTGATCTTCATTCATTTGGCATCATGGGCTGTCCTACATGAGTCTAAAGAGGAATTTATGGACTAATATCAGACATATGGACTAATATTGGGCTGATGAACTTGATCTGACTGGGCTGCAGTGTTTTCTCAATATACAAGTCTCTGATATGAAGATTTCTCTTACACACAAATAGGTGTCTCTGGATTTGTTGCTCTAGTCAACCTGGACTAACACACCAAACATGATGTCCTTCTCCAGGAACTGGTCTCACCTGACAATATGTCGAAAGGATATTAGATGAAGTCTTGCTATCCTGGCCTCTGAGGAGCACTCTGGCCTTACTTCTTCCAAGACAGATTGGCTTGTCCTTTTAGCAGTCTATGGTCCTTTCAATATTCTTCTTTAGTACCACAACTCAAGTGCATTGATGCTTCCTCAGTCTTCCTTATTCAATGTTCAACTTTCACATGCATATGAGGCAATGGAGAATTATTGGGTAAGGCACACCTTAGTCTTCAAAGAAATATCCTTGCTCTTCAATACTCTTAAGGGGTCTTGGCAGCAGATTTACCCAATATGTCTTTTGAGCTTTATACGGCTGCTGTCATGAACATTGATTGTCATGAACTTGAACATTAGCCAAGTAAGAAAAAAATCCTTGATAACTTTAATCTTTTCTTCATTTATCGTGACGCTACTGATTGGGCTAGTTGTGAAGATTTTGGAGTTCCAAACGCTAAGCTATAATCCATAATGGAGGCTATGGTCCTTGATTTTCGTCAATACGTGCTTCAATTCCTCCGCACTTTCAGCAAGCAAGGTTGTGTCATTTGCATATTGCAGGTTGTTCATAAGCCTCCCTCTAATCCTGATGTCACGATCTTCTTCATACCTGAGGCATTAGACTCTGGAAGTGTTATGAACAGCAGTGGAAAACTGTCAGATATGGAATGGCATAGAATGGACATTGTTTACCTTGGTTGTCCATAGGGTAGTTATAAGTCAGATCCAACTTAACAGCACCTAACAACCAAAGCAATAAAATAATGTATGCTGTGAATTATGAGTTATAGAGCTATCATTCACAACCAGATTCTTCTACCTCCAAAGCCTTAATTAACATTTTTCCATTATTGAATTCAAGCATAGGAAGCTATATAAGTGCACAAAATAAAAAGCACTCTCAGATTTAGGTGATCAATAACAGCTCTACTTTTTTTGTCTGTCTTATTAAATAGAGTTTTTTCCAGAGATGTCCATATTTTCTTTCTTTCTTTCTTAATCATTTTATTGGGGACTCATACAGCTCCTCTCACAATCCATCCATCCATCCATCCATCCATCCATCCATCCATCCATCGTGTCAAACACATTCGTATGTTTGTTGCCATCATCATTTTCAAACCACCCTCTTCTCCATTGAGCCCTTGGCATCCGCCTGAGGAGTTCATATTGTCATTGGGCTGTCATTGCTAGAAAAGTCTTGCGTCTATCATGCTACATGGGTGAATTTCTACTACTGTGTGGACAAGGGATCTGCAAATGGTGCCAACCTCAATGCCAGTAGTTCAAGACCTCCCAGCTGTGCCGAGGGAGAACGATTGTGGCCATGGAGACCCCATGCGGCAGTTTTCCTCCCAGAGTCTCGTGGCATCTCTATGAGTCAGTAGCAATTGAATGGCATTGCGTTGGGTTTTTCCATGAAGCCTTCTCATCCATAGGCTTGCATTTCAATTTCATTTCTCCAGTGCTTGGCTTTCAAGCTATGGACCTGTGCCAGTTTCTTAACGTCTGTCTGAATCGTTGGAGATTCAAGGGAGAAAACGCAGTTACTCCAAACGATGATGTTCTCAGTACACTGAAAAAAGCTTCTCATGCTTTCCGCCAGTCTTTTCACGGCCGGCACCATTTTGTACCGATGATATCATTGAGCTTAGAGGTGAAGACCAGGTTCGAGGCCATGCAGCCACGAAGCAATGTGTCTGGTTTCGTTTGTGTGCCACCACGGACCTGGATTAAGCCGCAGACTAGACGTTCCCCATTTCCTTAGAGAATTGAGCAAAGGAGAATGGGCATTAGTAGGAGAGACACTACTGAACGAGGAAAGTTCTCCAAGCACCTGGGGGTTGTAAATCGTAGGGATAGAGATTAGTCTGGGTCCATGCTTACTTTTGGCAATTAGACATCCCCAATGTTTCAGAAGGGCTCTATGTTTCCTGAGTTGGCTATGTTTTCACCAAAGATGAAAGCCAATCTTTCATTTCAGTCGGCTTTTCCTTCCACAGTGAGGTAGTGTCTGAGGGAGAATATGCCTCACCCAACGTGCCTTCTCACGGAGAACAATTTTCACAGCACATCTTTGAACTGTGGCATTTTGTGAAAAACAAAACAAAAACCCTTGGAAATTGTTTTGATTAGGACATAAAATGCCCCTTTATGCTGTATTATATGTTTTTCTTAAATTTATGGCACGATTGCAGTCACTTGGCACTATACTCGCGAAGAGAAATAGACATTCTCCTTGGATCCAGAGGCCTGTCTACTTAGAGGACTGCCAAGCACTAAGTTCCATTGAGAGGTTGACCAGCAGTTCTTTCCCCATTCCAGGACTTTTCCCATTAACACATAAAGCAGGCTTTCTTTTAATGTGGCATCTGGTAGCAGCATGGCCTAAAGTCAAACTCTGGCAATCAACAGACTGCCAAAAAATAGTAAACAAACGGCAGCCCTTTTCCCGAAACTCCCTGGAATCCCCTGGGACGTGAGTCAATCTCTTCTAGCCCAGAAAAAGAGATTTTGAAGCAGAGTACTGCTATATCTGAGAGGCGGTTTCCATGATTACTTTGGAAATGAGGATTTAAGAGAAGACTAAAGACGCATGTCTGAGCAACAGTATCTCCATTCTCAACAGGCAGGGAGTGGAAGCAAGCCCAATCACTTAGCATTGGCCAGAAGCCAGTACCCTTGCACATGTCACCTCTGTTAATGCACACAATAACCCTAACTGGTAAGTAATCTGGACTATTATCATCAAAGCCTTGAGAGGACTTGCCGGAAGTCCAACATTAGGAAGCGGACCTTGAACTTGAACCTGCCTCTGGATCACACCATGCATATATCACTGCATCTCAGTTTCACCATCCCCAAATTGGGAAAAATGAACCCACTGCTCTTGAGTCTATTCTGATTCATAACGACACGATGGACAGGGTAGAGTTGTCCCTGTGGATTTCTAAGACTGTAAATCTTTGCTGTTCTTATTTGCCATCGAACCAGTGCCAATTCATTGCGAACGTATGTGCAACAGAATGGAACACTGCCCGGTCATCTTCAGGGTAGCAGAAAACTCACATCTTTCTCCCACTGAGTGGCTGGTGGTTTCAAACTGCAGACCTTGCAGTTGGGAGCCCAGAGCGTAAGCCACCACCTTCATAGGGGATCACTCACGTTCATGCTGCCATTTGACTTCTGGGTACATCGGAGAATCAAATAAAGGTGGATGTTTTTCATGAGGGAGTGGCTGTCCTACTTTTTAGTATCTTCTATTTTGTCATTTGATTCTTGACCTAATTCATTAGAAAGCAGAAGTTCACCTCTCGTTACAGTTCCTGGGTGGTGCAAATTGGTAAGGAGCTCTGCTTCTCACCGAATGGATGAAGGGAGGGTCCATACAGACGGACCTCAGACGAAAGAGGTGGACATAATCCATCACAAACCCTCCGGGCACACTTCTAGCTGGTCACCAGGAGGCATGATTCATTAAATGGCAACATTATGAAAGACATCTCCTCTTTTTATTACTATTGCTTGATTAGTCCCTGGAAAGCAAAGATGGCTTGAGCAAACAGTAAGTTTATTTGGGCTTTCAAAAGAGCAATGAAAATGCTCACAAAGTCCTCACCCCTATAGAAGAGGAACTGACAGCAAATAGGTCTTCAGGATACCTATTCCTCACTTATCAACTATCTTGTTTTTGGACATTTCGCATTTATGATAATAGTGCAAAATTTCCTGTCCAACTTACTTTGCACATTTCAAAACAGACATCTGGCAGGATCCACTCTGAGGTGCTGGGTGAGAGTAATGCTGATGGTCATGGTTAAGGTAATAGATCAGCTTGTCTTGGCTGGACCCTGACTCTCCTTGGTTTGATGATTATACCAAACCAAAAGCAAGCCCAGTGGCTCATCACCAACCTGTAGCACATAGTGCGCCTGCTCCGTAGAGCTCCCAAGGCAGCAAATCTTTATAGAAGCAGGCTGACTCCTCCTCTTATGAAGCACCTCGCAGGTTTGAACCGTAGACCTTTTGGTTCATCGTGCAACACTTAACCTGCTGTACCACCAGAGCTCCTGTGGCAGTTCTGTAATGTCATTGTAAAGTCTTCATTTCCCTTCTCTATTATCTCTGTCTTGGTAGGTAGAGGGGCAGAAAAAAGAGGATAGCCCTCGGTGAGATGAATTGACATGGTGGCAGCAACAATGGGCTGAAGCACAGGAACAATTGGGAGGATGGTGCAGGCAATGTCCTCCTGTTGTGCATGGGGTCGTTATGGGTTGGAAGTGACTCGATGGCACAAAACAACAGTGACATTTTACCTTTCTGGATTCTAATATCCATTCCAATGACTACCCAGAACTCACAGACAACATCATGATTGAAGGGTTTATTGCGGAAGTTAACAAGTTGTAAATCCAGTGAGAAATACGTAGGGTTAAATTATTTATTAGAACATATTACAAAGTTTTGTCAAGGCTGCTGACAAATGCCCAAAGGGCATACACTGTGCTACAAGCCTCCACCCAAAGACATCAAATGCCCAAAGGGCATATCACTCTGCTACAAGCCTCCACCCAAAGACACCCAGTTTAAACTCCCTGGATTAGCAAACCCAGCTTTCTGAATTAAGTGCCCAGAGGCACCTCATCCCAGTGAACCTGAGTGTGAAGGCACTCAGCTTCACTCTCATGCATCCACAAGTCCAACTTCACAAATTGAGTACCCAGAGACATCCCACTCCACAGGTCAGCCTATTGCCCAAAAGCACTCACCTTTACTTGCACCACGGTTTGGGAATCCACCGCTGTTCCATGCTCTGGCTCCTGGTTCTGTTGCTGCAGATGTTATCTGTCTTCTGGATGTAGTGGGTTCATTGTGTAGGCATCTCAGGTGCAGAGGACTGAGTCCTCTTGTTGGCAATGAGATTCCTCCTACTGCTTCTCAAAGAGCCCATTATATACTGCAGGATGGCACCCCAGGGAATCCCATTTGCAATTACTCACAGATGAATCCTATCAGTATCTTTCTCCACCTTCTTACCAGACCTAGGTAGGGAGTCATTTGATGGGAGTTAGAGACTTTGGATGAAGAGCCACATAAAATAACTCACTGACCCTTCCATTTTTTTCTTTCTTTTTTGCATAATATCAATTTTCTCATAATGAGCTGGCTTTTGGAACTTAATCCTGTTGATATGTGAGGAGGGAGTGTATAAGGACAGAACTAGGAGTGCAGGAAAAACATAGTTGGGTAAGGGGAGGAGGCAGACACAGAAGGGTGCTCTGAGGCAGTAACCTTTGAATAGAGGCCTGAATTGAATGAGGCTACAGGCCGTGAAGAAAGACTCATCGACATTGCACCGGTGAATTGTCTCAGCAGGGGCTGCTGTAGCAGAAATATCCAAAGTGGGTGGACTTCAGGAACAGAACTTGGTTTTCTCACAGTTCTGGTGACTGAAAGTCCAATGTAGCTCTCAGGGAAGACTCTTCTGTGGGGGCAAGATCCTTATTTCTGATTCAGAAGCCCCCAGATCATCAGCCCTTTGCTGTTCTTCATGAGGTATCTGTCTTTCAACACTTACGCTCACTCTGAGGCCTATTTGGTTATTTGTAAAGCTCCAAAGTATTTGTATAACTCAAATGTATCTAAGGCTTAATTCTGTTCCTCAGTGCATGATGCCCGGGGTACTGTACTATCACTACAAAATGAATAGACGTCACTGCATGGCCCCCGAGAGGTACAGCCCAGTGGAAGACCCCAGACCTGAGTGTGGCGTGAAGATGTGGGGAGATCCCTGTCATTTTGAGTTTTCTAGCATAAGGGCTTTCAAATGTCTATCTGCAAAGGCCCAGATCCTGTTCCTTGCCAAAACTACTTAACTTTGCCATTACAGCATGAAACCAGCCAGAGATAATAGATACACGAATCAATTTGACTGTGATTCAATTAATATTTACTTACCAAAAATGAGTAGCAGACTTAATTTGATCCATGAAATTAGTATTCCCATGCCTGCTTAGGACTTTTTGCTTGTTTGTTTACAAAGTAGTTTCTGAGACTAAGGACCATTTGTAGGAGACATGCGTGTAATTCCTGGCCAGTGCACATTACATATAGATGCAACAGTTAAGATTTTGTGTCAACTTGGTTGGACCACATTCTCTATGAAGGATGGCCTGTATTGTGCGTAATCACATTCTACGGGGCAGGTAATGCACACGCCACCTGATATAGGCTACTATGTGGTGAGATCATTCGGGTACAGAGACTCCTATTGAAGTCAACCATGCCAGAGAAAGAAAGGATTGTCTACTGTCAAAACCCAGTCAACAACACCCCTATTAATCACATCAGTCTTGTTTGCAATCAACTATGGGGATGACCAGGGATGGGGTAGATTTCATTCCATTTGACACAGAGTCTCTATGCATGGTGGTTGATGTGAAGGCAGCTCACAACAACACACACAGAAACCATGGCAGAGAGACACAAGTCACTGGCTAATAATTGTCGAGTTCACACGTGGCACATCTGAGATTTAAACCATGACTTGTAGGCTTCCAATTCTGTGTGTATGTACGAGTGAGTGTGTATGTCCAATTGGGCATGTCTGGGTGTTTTGCCTGTGGTGTCATCCAATAGGAAAATATGGAGACTAGGATAAGTTGAGACAGATATTTCAAGTAAAGAATTAGTTTTGGACAGTGTGTTTTCTGAAGTCCTAAATTTCCCAAAATGTTTCTATCACTGTTTCCTGGTGAAGTTTTGCTGTTCGAGTTAAGTTTGAGGCATGTTTCCCAAATCCCTGAGCTTTTATTTTTCAAGTCCATCTTGACTACATTTTCTGAATCTAGTTCACCTTCTTCGGTCTCTGAAATACACACCATCCTTGTTCTATACAAGAGGCGAGTCCCTGGATTCAACCAGAAGTCAAAGGAGAAAGTAAATAGAATTCTCCCCTTACCAAGTTCTCTGTGTTGCTTCCTTCATAACAGGGGGAAACAAGGGGAAAGAAAGAAAGAAAGCCTAATGCAGGAAAAACTCCCCCAAATTCAGTATATTGTTGACACCATTCCATCCAACCATCCCGTGCTTATTTCATTTCAATTCTTGAAATCAATGGTGTCTCTTTAAACAGAAAATTTTACATTCCAATCTGTAAAATCAATAGCGTTTTCAGTCATTTCTTTCAGTTGGCATTTGATAACCACACTAAGGAAATCTCCAACGGATGATTGAACTCAACCTGTACTGTTGACAAATCGAAAGTATAACCTATTTGACAGGTTAAAAAAAAGTCAGCTTTCACTGTATTATATCACTTTACCCCCCAAAGGATTTGGCTAGAGGGTCAAGTTCAGGTTTTTGAGTTTGTATTTTTGCGAAGCCATAGTGTAGCCTGTGTGGAGGGAAGGGAAGGCAAGTAAGTAGTTAGGAGGAGCCATAGATCAGCTCAAACTCCCAGCAGCCCAGTGCATAACAAACCACTGCCTGGCCCTGCCCTGCTCTTGCTTGTTATGCGTGAGCCCATTATTGCATTCCCTCTGTCCATCCATCTTGGCGAGGATCTTCCTATTTTTTTCACTGACCTCCTTTGCCAAGCAGGATGGCCTTTTCTAGGGACTAGTCTCTCCTGTTAGGAACCCTGGTTGCTTCCTGGTTACACGTTGGGCTAATTGCAAGGTCAGCAGTTTGAAAACACCAGCGGCTTCTTGGTTAAAAAAAGTGGCGCTTTCTATCTAGAAAGAGTTACAGGTTTTGGAAATGTGTTGGGGCAGTTTTCTACCCTGTGCTGTACAGTTTCTATGAGTTAGCATCGGCTGAATGGCAGTGAGGTTTTCTTGGTTTTTTTTTAATCTGTCCTGATAGCCGGTCCAAAAGCACGTGAGATGAAGTTTCCCAGCCCCACACTCACAGAGCATTCTGGCGCTAGTTCCTCCAAGCCAGCTTGGTTTGTCCATGTCTTTTGGCAGCCCATGCTACTTTCAATAGTCTTTGTCAGCGCTGTAATTCAAAAGCATCAATGTTTCTCTGGTGTCCCTTATTTAAGTAAAACTTACAGGGTTTATGATCCAGAAGAGGAGATAGACATGGAGATATACCAATACAAGTCTCTTAGAAATACAAATGTAGTTGTTTGAGGTATACTGCTATTACTTACCAATAAGTCTACTCTGAATTATGATGACATCTCATACCATCCAACAACATGGCCACCCTGTGCCATCTTTACCATTGGTGATGTGCTGGACTGCATGGTTGTGGCCACTGTGTAGCTCCAGTGCTTTTCAAAGTAGGCACTTCACCTTCTACTATTACTATGACAACGACGACTACTGTATGAGGCAAAATTCTTTTGAGGTCCAAAGATTTTTCACTGGCTAATTATCAGGATAGGTCGCCTGGCTCTTCTTCCTTATGTTTCTTAGTCTGTAAGGTCCACTAACACCTGTCTACCATCGCTGACCTTGTTGGTCTTTGAAAAAACAGTGACATATCCCCCAGCATCACAGCAATAGGGAAGCCACCCCGGTACAGCAAACGGACAGATGGGTGGTGACTCCCCATCTGACTCCCTCAGATGAAAGGTTTCCACCCCCACCATTGAAAATCCTAGGGGTCATCATTCTACTTTGATCCAAAAGGAGTCACTAGGAATGACCTGGCTGGAAGGCAACTGGTAATATAGTGGTGGAGGGGATGTTTCCAGCGGAGGGAGCTACTGGTACAAAAGGACTTGGGCAGACAGCAGTGCTGTGTGTGAGGAAAGGTGACATTGAGAAGTACTGCATTATATCATGGGAGAGAAGGAATGATAGGATGCGGGACAGATAAAAAGAGAGGAGGGAAACACAAGTTAATGAATATTAGGGTGGATAAAACTAGACACAATCAAACACTCGGATGCCTAGGACTTATATTAAACCTTCGTTTATAGCAGTTCATTACTTCTGGGTGATTTAACTAAACAACCCATTAAAAAATCTTAAAACATTTTTAATTAATTTCAAAAGGCACAGTGAATGCATTCCATATTCCCTATCCAAATATTAATCCCTACTCATTGTCGTTAAGTCTCAGAATAAATACAGATACTTTAAATCCTGGCTTTGTTGAAGTTAACATTATTTCCTAGAAAAATGAAAAAAAGAGAAAAAGTAAAACGCTTCAACACTACTAAATCCTAACTCTAATTAAAATTAGGAGCAGATTTAAATTAATATCCAGAAATAAGCCAATAGCTCATTGAAATGAATACAAATGTTAGGAAATGGTTATGTTTTCTGGGAAATATCAGTTAGGCATTCCCAACACATCTGCTCCAGACCATTGTTGATGAAGCAAGAAGTCACCCCTGTTCTGACATAGGCAAGGGACTTAGTCAAGAGACTCAAATTCTGGACTTCATTTCCAAATCTATCTTTGGGTTTCTTAGGAAGGAAGATCCTTCCCTGTGCATTCTTGGAATTGTCTCCCATGTGTATAAAACTTTTTAATGTGTTTTTCATACGCATCTAGCCAGCAGATAGTTGAAGTACAATGTATAATTTTTGTCTTTAAGGCTTACCTTTGCAAACTTAAGGAGCTGCCGGATGGTGCGAATGTTTAAGCAGTGGACAGTTGCAGGTACCTAGCCTAGTGATCTGTATTCACAGTTCAGTCTTGGAATCTCTATGGAGCAAATTGCACAGTGCACATATTCAGTTGCTGTAAGCTTAACTCCACTCAGTGTCAATTAACATAAACTATCCCACCACCACCAACAAAAACACCACCAACATCTTTGTAAACATTGATTCCAGAGGCTGTCTTCGGTGAACAAGTATTTAAAGTCTGTATCTATCATCTGTCCTAGGGGGTTAAAGAGGCCCCAAATTTAGATATCATTCATGGAGACACATTTATTCAGTCCTAAACAGGACATGGTATGGCACAATGGCTTGGTGATTAAGCACTGAACTGTGATCCACCACCCAAGGTCCACTATTTGAAACCACCAGACACTCCTAGGAGCAGAAGAAAGAACAAGCTGTCTAGATGTATAGAGTCACAGTCTAAAACAACATTGAAGAGCCCTGGTGGTGTAGTGGTTACACACTGTGATCCACATGGTTGACAATTGGAAACCACCAGCAGCGCTACGGGAGTAAGACTGGGCCTTGGGCTCCCTGAAACAGTTACAGTCTCTGAAAACCATGGGGTCGCTGTGAGTCAGCACTGACTCAATGGCAGTGAGTGTTTGCTTAACTAGGACTTAGACAAGTCATTTCAGTAAGGGAGACCATCAGCATGAGGCCACAATGGTGTTCACGGACTCACAGCAACAGCCACTTAAAGGACATAAAAAACAAGGGAAACTGACTCAAAAGCTTGTGTGGCACCTGATAGATTAATTCATCGCAGATGCGGACAGGACAACAGAAGCCAGAAAAGAGCCAGGATCGGGAAACACACACTGCTGAAGATCAGGAAAGTTAACACAATCGGTCCAGGGCAGACTCAGATCATGTGATCCCAGTGGCTAAATTTCCATCAAGGGCACACCCAGACAAGTCCCTGAGGCTGAGGTTGCTTCTCCAGGGGGTGGGTAGGCCAGTGGTAGTAATCCCAATTCAAACCCCCTCTGCCTAAGGGTGAACTTTTCCCCACTTCTGGTCAACAGTCAGAAAGACTGCCATGCAGGCTAAACCCATGTAGAGTCAAAACATAGTTTCGGGTTCCCACCTTAACCCAGCCCCTTCAGGAAACACAATGCATAGAGTTTAAGCTTTAACACACCTCTCAAGGTCTCAATCCTTAGTGCAGTTGAAACAGAAATACCACAAGTGGGTGAAGCCTAGCCTAGCATCTCAGCTATGTTGATACCATCTTTGCCGGTCTCTGTATTACAGCTTAAATTCTAAGAACTAGACTTGCAGAAAGTGAAAGCTAACCATGGAAGGTCAAAATCCGTTTTCAGAGTCCACACATGGGTTAAGCCTCCATTGAATTCTTTCTGAGTGTTATCCATGAATGTGAACTGTTTTGTCCATAGGCAGAGTCTATTAGAAAGAGGAGTACCACCAACTCCCTCCCCACCAGTGTCACTGTTAGTTTGTCTTACTGTGGGGGCTTGTTTGTGGCTGTGATACTGGGAGCTATATCACCAGTGTTTCAAATACTGGCAGAACAGGGTGAACAGATTTTTTCAAAGCTTCCAGACTAAGAACAGATGACAAAAAAGTAAGCTACCTTTCTCTGAGGGATTAGCCACTGGAAATCTTATGAGTAGCAGCCGAACAGTGTCAGATTTAGTGCTGGGAAATGGACATCTCAGGTTGGACAAAAACCAAACCAAATTCACTGCCATTGATTTGATGCTGATTCATAGGAACCCTATGGGAAAGCCCCTGTGAGTATCCCAGCCTGTACCTCGTTACGGGAATAGAGAGTTTCGTGTTTCTCCCATGGAGCCACTAGTGGTTTTGAACTGCTAACCTTGAAATTAGCATCCCAATGTGGAACCATTACAAGATCATTGTTCCCTCTCAGGTTGGAAGGCACTCAAAATATGACTAATGAAGATCCTCTCTCCAAAGTAGAGTCAACTATAATGATCTAGCTAGAGTAAAGGTTCATGATTTTCATTTGCTGATGAGGCACAACTCAAAATGAGCTACAAACATTTATTAATAATTGGATGGACTAGTATTGGCCATTTTTAATTCATCATATGGGTTACTGTGATGGGGATGACAAATTCACGAGGGATAGGGTTGCATTCAGCAAAAATGTTTCCAGTTAATTTGACTATTATTCAAATTGACACAGCACCAACTAAAGCTAATGATGATGAAATTGAAGAATTCTACGAGCCCCTTCTGCCTGAAATTGATCAAACTTGTAAATAAGATGCATTGATGATTATTGGAAATTGGAAGACTAAAGTTGGAAGATGAAACAAAGAAGAAGGAACAGTAGTTGGAAAATATAACCTTGTTGATAGAAAGGAAGCTGTAGATAATGTGATAGAATTTTGTAAGATTAACAATTTCCTTCCTCCTTTCTTTCTTTTTTTTAAACATTTGCTTTCTACTTGAGCCCTTGATATCAGCTCCTCATCTCCCCTCTTTCCTCTCCCTCCCTCATGAACCCTTTATAATTTATAAATTATTATTTTGTCATATCTTACACTGTATGATGTCTCCCTTCACCCACTTTTCTGTTGTTCATCCCCCAAGGAGGAGGTTATATATAGATCCTTGTAATTAGTTCCCATTTCTACCCCACCTTTCCTCCACCCTCCAGGTAGCATCACTCTCACCACTAGTTCTGAAGGGGTCATCTGTCCTGGATTCCCTGTGTTTCCAGTTCCTATCTGTACCAATTTACATCCTCTGGTCTAGCCAGATTTGTAAGGTTGACTTGGGATCATGATAGTGGGGAGAGGAAGCATTTAAGAAGTAGAGGAAAGTTGTATGTTTCATTGTTGCTACCCTGCAATCTGACTGGCTTGTCTCCTTCCCATGAGCCTTCATAAGGGGGTGTCCAGTTGCCTACAGATGAGCTTTGGGTCTCCACTCTGCACTCACCCTCATTTACAATGATTCTTTGATGCCCGTTATCTGATCCCTTAGATACCTCATGGTCACAAAGGCTGCTGTGCTTCTACCATGTGGGCTTTGTTGCTTCTGAGCTGGATGGCCACTTGTTTATCTTCAAGCCTTTAAGACCCCAGATGCTAAATATTTTGATAGCCGGGTGCCATCAGCTTTCTTCACCACATTTGCTAATGCACACATTTGTCTTCAGCGATCTGTTGGAAGTTGTGCATCATGGAATGCCAATTTAATAGAACAAAGTGTTCTTGCATTGAGTAAGTACTTGAGTGGAGGTCCAATGTCCATCTGCTGCCTTAATACTTAACCTATAAATAAATAGATGTAGATCTATTTCCCCATCATCATCTATATATATATATTTACAAATGTACATGCCTGTATTTAGACCACTATAAATACCATTTGTCTCATAGTTCTTTCTTCTATTTCCTTTTACTTTCCTCTTGTTCCACTATCATGCTCAGCCTTCATTTGTGTTTCAGTAATTTCTCTCAGTTACATTGCCCTCTCCAGGTCACTACCACCCTCCTTGACTCTAGTTTTGGATCACTTGTTGCTCCCTTGTCCCTGGGTTGGTCAACACCACCTCCTTACCCCCACTTCCCCAACTCCCATGTCCTCCCGGAACCATTGGTCCTGTTGTTTGCTCCTCCAGACTATTCATCTAGCCAATCTTCTTATCTACACAGATCTGCAGAGCTAATAATATGCACCCAGAAAACAAGGCATGGCAAGACAAAGTGACAAAAGAGAACACAATGATGACAACCAAAATGGAAACCAATGACACACAAAAGAATAAATTGATTTAAAAAAAAGAAAAAATAATTTAAAAAAGAAAGAAAAACCTGTAAATAGATTTCGTTCTGACTTTTGACCTCTAGGCATGTCCTCCAGTCGAGTCCAATGGAGTGTCATGTGTTAACAATTTCTTAAATACAAGTACTTTTTTTGGAACATTAATGGGCACTGTACACATAGATTTCTCTGGCAAGAATGCACAAAATAAAATGGATTATATCTGTGAGAAGAGTTGAGGAAAAGCTCAATATCAGCAGCCAAAAATATGCCACGCAAGTGGAACAGACCATCCATTGTTCACAGGCAAATTCAGGTTGAAGTTGGAGAAGATTCAGACAAGTCCATGAAAGTCAAAAGCTGACCTTGCGTATATCCCACTTGAATTGAGAAAACATTTTAGTAACAGGTTTGACTCACGGAGAACTAGTAATGGAAGACCAGGTAGCCTGTGGGGTGACATCAGGCAATCATATATAAAGAGAGTAATAACTGATTAAAAGACAGTAAAGAAAGAAGACACCAAAGTGGTTGGCCGAAGAGACTTTAAAAGTTGGTATTGATCATAGAATACTGAGTAAATCCCACAGAGGGGTCATGTCTGCCTCCTCTGGTACACTGTTGCCATGAAGCAGAGATCAGACATGAATGCCCCTCCATCTTGCCTTATCTATTTTGACAACAACCATTCTTCCCAAGGGATTCTACTTCAATGTTGTTGTGAAGTGTCATCTAGTCAGTTTCAACCCATACTGACCCAATGCACAATATTAAGGGCACACTCTCCAGTACTGCACCATTCTCACAATTACTCCCATGGCTGAGGTTGTTGTTACAGCCATTGTGTCAATCAATCTCCTAATTTTATACTGGGTTTAGTAATCAGTAGTCACAGAGAACACACAAACAATATGATGATATGGTATTATTAGGGAAATTAACAGGTTAACACAAGCAAGGTTCAACAAACAGTAAGGGATACAGTCTTTGGTCCAAATCATTGCTTTTCTTCAGCCAGATGCTGCCAAGTTATTCTCTGGTCCTCAGTCCATCAGTCATGTGGTCCTTTGGTTTATAATCCCATAGCCCAGGAAACCATTCTACTGCTCTGCCTCACCATCTCATTACTTCTGCAATGCTCCTTTGCTCTCTCTCATGGTCTCCTTGCCTCTGCCTATGGTCTTGGTCTACTCCTTTACTGTGTCCCGTAGGCACTGTGCAGCCACCTCTAGAGTCTCTGGTCTCACTTCATATAGAAATCTTAAAAGCCCTCCACCTCTACTTTTCATAGTCCTGTAATTTCTTTCTCCGTTCCTACCTCTGAGACGGCTCAGAACATGGAGCAATGACTTTGATGAGCCCATACTACCAAGCAAAGAGTTATGACTTTGTGCACAACTTCCTGTAAGATAGAGACAATCCCACGTTAATCCTGTCCATTATCATAGTAGAGAACTCCTTCCAAAATGGGATTATAACCCAGGCACATAGGCTAAATTTGTAATATATCACATGAAATATTATGGCTACAAGTACCATACTAATTGACTACATAAACAGGATGTAAAGAAGCACATGTAAGAAACATGAAATAAGAAAGCTGAATACAAAATTTCAAAGGTCACCTCCAGAAGGTATAGTAAAATATTATAATGAAAGGTAAAAAGGCTGAGAGATCAAAAACCAAAATCTAGGAATATGTTCAACATACCTTAAACTGAAAAAAAAAAAACCTAAACAAAAAAGTCATGCCTTGAGTTGCAATATTGAAAGATTCTATGGGAAAATATTGGACAATGCTAGAAGCATCAGAAAAAAGATGGAAGGAAATACAGAGAATTGTTGTACCAAAAAACAAAAACTAGTTGGCATTCAACCATTTCAAGAGATAGCATATGACTGAGAATCAATGGTAGTGAAAGAAGTCCACACTGTGCTGAATTAGCAGAAAGCAAAGTTCCAGGAATTCATTGAATAGCAGTTGAAATATTTCAATAAGCTGATGAAGTCCTGGAAACACTCATTCATCTGTGCCATGAAATTTGGAAGACAGATACTTGGCTGGTTAACTGGAACAGATCCATATTTGTATCTATTCCAAAGAAAAGGGACCCAACAGAATATGGGAATTATTGAATAATATCATTAAGATCACATGCAAGTAAAACTTTGCTGAATATCATCCAACAATGGTTTCAGCAGTACACTGACAGGGAGATTCCAGAAATTCTAGTCAGTTTCAGAAGAAAATGTTGGAGAAGGGATTTCATTTCTGAAGACAGATAGATTTTGGTTGAAACGAGAGATTCTTGGAAAGATATTTATTTGTGTTTTACTGATGAAGCAAAGGCATTCGAGTGTTTGGATTCTATTGAAATACTATTGTGAACAATGGAAATTCAAGAAGACTCTTAAGAAGATGTATTGACTTAGTGGCTGCAACAATGGGCTCCAACATAACAATTTTGAAGATACCATAGCACCAGACAGTGTTGCCTTCTGTTGTACATCGAGTTACTAGGGGTCGAAGCTGAATAGACACCACCTAACAGCAATGCCTAGCCAGGCCAGAGAGAGGCTATCTATCTGGGTGTGTCCTTGAGAGAGTGTATGCTGGGGTCTCATCCTTATGAATGAAATTCTTAGAATGCCCTGGCCCAATCTTCTAAGCTCTTCTCTCTCTTATAATTTACATATCCCAATCAGGGTTTCATTCTCATTTCTATAGCCCCACCTCTAACTGATGTATTGATCTGCCACCAGACTTGCTTCTATGGGAATTTACTTTGTCCTTCCATGTCCCATTGAAACCTCCAATTACCTGTAAACCCTTGTATGCCATTAAGATCTACTGATAATGGTCTCCCACACCCGATCAATGTGTCTTTGTCTTGTCCTCTGTTTAAAGCTTCATAAATATCCTCCTTCGATTATATTTGAGATTTGGAGTCTCTTGGGTGGCACAGTGGTTAACAGTTGAGCTGTAATCTGAAAGGTTGGCAGTTTGAATCCACCAGCTTCTCCTCAGGAGAAAGATGGGGACCTTCTACTCTGGACAGTGACACTCTCAGAGACAGTGTAACTCACAGGGGCAGTTCTACCCTGTCCTATCGGGTTGCTAAGAGTCACATTGACTCGGTGGCAGGGATTTTATATATGTGTGTGTTTATGTGTGTGTTCACCCTAAAATATAGCCCTGCATGGACTTTGATTCCTTATTGACCTTCTCACATCCTCTATGTCTCCCTTTGCCTAATAACCATTCTTATCTCTCAGGAGTGACTCTGTGTAGGCCACACCCAAACTATGGTTTGGCCTCAGTAACAGGACAAAGGAACTCTTATTTACAAAAAGAATCGCATCCACAGCCTATAGTTTGTGGCTGGACAGTTCAATCCACATCACAAGGCCTCTGTCATCTCCTCTGTAGAATGTGTCTAGAACGGCCATGTACATGAATTGATGTGGCTTCTGTGTATGCGCATGCACAAAGGTGCTGCCTCCTCTCCAAGAGTGCCATTCTTCCTTGTCTCCTATTCATTATGAGCACCTCCTTGGAGAACTGCTCCAAGGTTCTCAGGGATTCGGGGGGCTTCTTCCCTTTGCTCTTCCTTTCTGACCACCCTCATTTGACTGTGAGCCTTAAATAAAGGATGCAACCTGGCTATTCTTTCTTGTCAGAACTGAGTTTGAGGCCTGGCATGAAGTCTTTTTTGCTAAATGATTATTGGATTCAATTGCCTACGCTTGTTCTGGCCAGAAATCAACCATTCTGAGATCCATGTGAGCTGCCTTTAATGTCCCCTCATGCACCTCTAAAAAACGTTACTGTACTCAGCAGGACGCAGGGCTTAGTTAATTTTGTTCCTCAATCTGTAAGCTTGTGATAGTGGGTTGGAAAGTCACTCGTCCTTCAGAGAAAGTGTCTTAGATTCACAGCATGAAGCAGAAGGCTTACACTGGGTGCCCATAGGACAAGCTTACAGCTCCATAAGGACTCGGTCCTCAGAAGCTGTGAAGCACTGTGACAACCATTTTCCAAAGCTTTTTTCCAGGAGAAAGGGACTACTGTAGGCAATGGGATGTTGGTCACACTTCAGACATACCATTCCAATGGAAAATAAAAGTTTCTGATTTATGCTTCAAAGGCTTTTCCAATTTTAACTCCTCTCCATTACTCCATCCAATGACTCAGAGTAGGTCTTGTTCTAACACCTTTCAGTGTTCCCCAATGCTTAAAATCCAAGACATGTAGCTTAACCCCTTTTCTGTACACCTCAGGCCAGTCACATTTGCTTTTAGTCTACATAAATTCCATTTTCCCACCATGCCAAGACAAGATTTCCAACATCCCTATAAATATGTTACCATTAATATCATTCCTAGGGTCTTAAATCAGTAAGACTGAAGAGGTTCATGGGTAATGAAAACAGTTCCGTTGTTGTTGATATTGGGGTGCTGGTCCAATCAGTACAGACCCATACCAACCTTAGGCACAACAGAATGAGACACTGCCCAGTCCTGAGCCATCCTCAAATTCTTTGTTTGAGTCTATCAATGCAGCCCCGGTGTCAATCCACCGGATTGAGGATCTTCCTCTTATTTAATTCCTCTTTATTTGACCAAACATGATGTCTTTTCCAAGGTATTCATCTCTCTTGACAGCCCTTTCTTTTTCTTTTTATTTTTAGGTCATTTTTGGGGGGGCTCTTACGACTTTTATCACAATCCATATATGCACCCATTGTGTCAAGCACATTTGTACATATATTGTCATCATCATTTTCAAAACATTTTCTTTCTACTTGAGCTATTGGTATTAGCTAATTTTCCCTCCCTCTTCCCCCCGCCCCCATGAACCCTTGATAAATTATAAATTATTAGTTTCATATCTTACATCATCTAATTTCTCCCCTCACCTACTTTTCTGTTGTGGGTCCCCCTGTAGGGGTGTGTGTTAAATGTTGATCATTGTAATAGGTTTCCCCATAATCACTCCAATTTCCCCCTACCCTCCTGGTATTACTACTCTCATTATTGGTTCTGAGGGATTTATCTGTCCTGGATTCCCTGTGTTACAAGTTCTTATCTGTATCGTGTACATGCTCTGGTCTGGCCAGATTTGTAAGGTAGAATTGGGGTCATGATGGGGGTGGGGTGGGAAGCATCAAAGGACTAGAGGAATATTGTATGTATCCTTGGTGCTGTGCTCCACCTGACTGGCTCATCTCTTCCTTGTGACTCTTCTGTGAGGTGACATCCAATTATCTACAGGTGGGCTTTGGGTCTCCACTCCATGCCCTTGCCCTGCCCCCCATTCACACTGAGTATGATTTTGTTCTGGGTCTTACATGCCTGATACCTGATCCCATTAACACTTCATGATCACACAGGCGGGTGGGCTTTGTTGTTTCTTCCATGTGGACTTTGTTGCTTCTGAGCTAGATGGCCATTTGTTTATCTTCAAGTCTTTAATACCCAGACACTATATCTTTTGATAGCTGGGCACCATCAGCTTTCTTTACCTTATTTGCTTATGTACCTATTTTGTCTTCAGCAATTGTGTCAGGGAATGTGAGCATCACAGAATGCTGGGTTGTTAGAACTTGAGTGGAAGCCCAATGTCCATCTGCTGCCTTAATACTTAACATATAAATATATGTATATAGATCTATTTCCCTATCATTATATATCATAATATTTACATGGTACATATTTAGATATCTATATATGTCCTTCACCTCCTAGTTCTTTCCTCTGTTGCCATTTATTTTCCTCTTATCCCACTAATCATGTTCGGCCTTCATTCAGGTTTCAGTAATTCTTCTCGGCTACATTGCCCTTGATCAAGTCCCATCAGGCATCCTAGGTCCTCCTCACCATTGATCTTAGAGTACTTGTTGTTCCCCTGTCTCTGGGTTTGTTGGCACCCTTCATCCTTTCCCCTGCATCCCCCTTTTTTTTCTCCTCTGGATTGCTTATCCCACCTAGCTTATCTAGGTAAACATGCATAGACAATAATAAGCACAAAAACAAAGCAAAGCAAAACAAAACAACAAAAGAAAACAAATAAAAAACAACAAAAAGAGAGAAGCCTGTAAATAGTTCCAGGTCTGTTTATAGTGTTTTCTGGTTGAGTCTGGTTGAGTCTGAAGTGGTTCCATGCTCTGACCCCAAAGTCTATTTTTGGTATTTTTCGTGGACTTCATTGCTTTGCTTGCTGCTCTGTTGCACTCCTTAGTGTTTCACTCTGGTGTGCTGGGGCCATATTGGGCACAATTTCCACACTTTGTCTCCAGTGTTGTCCCCCTTAGTGCTATGGGTGAGGGACATCATCTGACAGCATTTTCAGTGTATGTGAGATGAAGTCTCACCATTCTGGCCTCTAAAGAATATTCTGGCTACTCTTCTTTCAAGATAATGTTACTGACTCTTTTGGCAGTCTGCGAAACTTTCAATATTCTCCTCCACTACTATAATTCAAATCCTTATTCAAGGTCCAACTTTCACATGCATGTGAGGCTATTGAAAATACCATAGCTTGGGTCCAGTGCACCTTAGTCCTCAAACTAAAATCCATGCTTTTCAATACTTTAAAGAGGTCTTCTGTAGCGAATTTACCCAATTCCATGTGCCATTTGATCTCTTATCTGTTGCTTCCATGAGCATTGATTGTGGATCCAAGCAAGATAAATATCCTTGACAAACTTCAATCTTTTTTCTTGTTGCAAACCTCAGTCTTTTTTTCCATTCCTCATCATAAAACAGTTCTAGGGACAAAAAAAGTCTTAGGTTAGATGGACTGCTAATTTTAAAGGTTGGTGGTTTTTATCCCACCCATTCCTGTGAATTTAATCTAGAGATCTGCTTCCACTAAGATTATACCTAAGAAAATCCAATGAAGCAGTTTTACCTTGTAATACATGAGACTACCATGAGTCAAAGTCTATTCTATGGCAACTAACCACCTGTGATCCTCCCCTATTAGCCATTCTGAACCTTCTACCCTTTGAACACAGCGTGGAGTCAAAGACATTGGCACTGCAGTTAAATTGTATCAAAACCCTGACACCTACAAGATATAGGGACCTTTGGCTCACTGGTAGAATTCTCATCTTCCACGTGGAAGACCCTGATGAGACTCCTGGTAAATGTACCTCATGGAAAACTACCACCTCTCTGTCATTGATGGTTTGCAAATTGCTATGATGTCAAAAAGGCTTCGGCGGAGCTTCCAGACCAAGTTGGACTAGGAAGAAAGGTTAGTAGTCTACTTCTGAAAATCAGTCAGCGAAGATTCTCTGCATATCAGCAGTTCCATCTGCAACCCATCATAAGGAAAATGTAGGACTGGATAGGATTTCGCGCTGTTGTGCATGGGGTCATCTAGATTCAGGGGCTTGCTTGGCAAAATCTAACACAGATATACTTTATTTGATTTTGCAGAAGAGGAAACGGAGATTCATGGCTAAGTAGCTTGCTCATTTTTCAGGAGCAGTGGATGAACAAGGAACCCCGGTACCACAGCGAGGTAAGCGTTTAACTGATAACCAGAGGGTCGGTGTTTGGGCCTACAGGCCACTTCTCAGAAGAAAGATGGGGCAGTCTGCATCCTTAAAGATTTACAGCCTCAAAAAACCCCTATGGAACAGTTCCTCTCTATCCACGAGGGCCACCGTGAGTTGGAATTGAGTTGACAGCAGGGAAGTGAGCAGTGAATGAACAGCCTAGACACTGCAACCTAATCTCTTTCTTTTATACTACTGTAGCACCTTTGATATTTTCTTAAAAATGCACCTGCTCCATGAAAAAATAACCTATTACCATTGTAAGTCAAAGCCCTGAAACAAACTATTGGGGCTAAAAGAAGCAATTTAAGGCTCAGCAAAATGTTATTTGGTTTGCCATTCCTATTTATCACACTTTCAGCTTCTCTTGGGTTATTTCTGCTTAGTGAAACATCAATATCTTTATGCTCCAGTATTTTATTAAGTATATTAAACAGGGGAATTGAATTTACAAAATGTCCTTTGAAAAGCAAAAATGCTCTGCCGACAGAAGCAACATCAGAATGACTATCATTGTTATGAGTTTTTCTCCTTCATAGTTTCTTCGTTTGTGTTTTGTCTAATCTGACGGTTTCATTGTATACATAGATTTGGCAGAGGCTGCTAATTGTTTACCCAATATTCATTTGCCTTCTTCCTTTCTTACTCATGGAAGCCAGCTAAAAACGACACTTCCAATTTCCCTAGTGGCTGAGGATGATTGCCTCACACAATTCGGGGCCCCTCTGTGTAGCTGGTAGTCATGGGGTGGCTGTTTGGGAATGTCAGTTAAAAGATGGACTTGGGTGAATGGTGTCTTTTTGGTCATCTACTCTTGGATCACACATTTCCTTGTCTGGAGTGCAGACATACTGATTGGCATTGAGGTCCCCTAGGCCACGAGAAAGGAACTAAAACAACCACAAGGCATTTCGTCAACATCTTTGAGTGACAAACCAAAGCCAAGTGGCGTCTATTCTTGACCTTCTTTCTGTGTGATTCAAAACACACCCCTACTTGTTTCAATCGCTGTTACAGGGGACTTTTAGAAATAGCTTGCATCCATCTGATGACTGGCGTCTAGGGAGTGGGCATAGCATTGTACCACAGAAAACCCATAGTGAACTCTTGGTGCAGCAGTTCTCAACCTGTGGGTCACAATCCCTTTGGGGGTCGAACGACCCTTTCACAGGGGTCGCCTAAGACCATATTTCCGAAGGTCTAAGGAACCGAGACACCCCTCCTATATCCGACTGCAGGCGGGTCTGCCCAGAGGCAGATATGCCCACATACGGGGTCACCACAGCATGAGGAACTGTATTAAAAGGTTGAGTAGCATTAGGAAGGTTGAGAACCACAGTCTTACTGGATCTTCGGGTCATCATTCTTGGCTTACTCCTATCAAGTCTGAAACTATTAACCAAAATAAGCAAACATAAAACCCCAAACTCATTGCCATTGGGCCATAGAAAAGGGAAAGTTTTATAAGAAGGTAGCTAACTAATTTTCAAACTTTTTTGGTTTTGTTTTTACTATTTGATATTCCCACCAGCCCAGCACCAGTGGTTCAGCCCCTCCACACCCTCGCCAGTACTTGATATGGATCACTGCCACCTAGTCAGTGCTGACTCTGACCGACCTTACAGGACAGGTAGCACTACCCCCTCCAGGTTTCTGAGATTGTAACTCTTTATGGGAGTAGAAAGACTCATTGTTCTCCCTTGGAGCAGTTGGTAGCATAAAACTGTTGATCTTGTGGTTCACTGCAGGACACATTAGCACCATGCCACCTGGGTTTCCAGGACTATTTACCAGAAATATTTGAGAAAACATTCTGCCAGGAAGCAGCTGAGGCTTTATCTCACCTCTCTCAGTTATACAAAGAAGAAGCTAATTTTCACTAGCCCAAGCTAATTTCCATGAGACAGAGTCAGACATGCCTCACTCCCATGATCTCTGTACCACAGCCTCTGGGACCCTATAGTTCCAGCCCCCACCACTTCATACAGAGATCTGTGTGAAGATTTCACTCATGGTTCTTCTTCTTCTTGGATTGTCCTGGTATTTCTCCCTGTTCTTACTTCTGAAATGCCCCTTTCTTATAGCCAGGGGATGGCATCTAAAACTGATCAATTCCCTCGATTAGTGTTAGACACACCTTTTTTGCATAGTCCCACCCAATCATTTGGTGAGCATTATAAACACATGGATAAACCCATACCAATCTCACTGCCATCAAGTCAATGCCAACTCATAAAAACTCTACAGAACTAGGTAGAAATGCCCCTGTGGATTTCTGAGACTGTAACTCTTTTGGGGAACAGAAAACTCTGTCTTCCTTCTGTGGAGCGACTGGTAGTTTTGAACTGAGGACCTTGTGATTAGCAGCCCAATTCATAACCACTATGCCACCAGGGATTCCATGACTCATGGATAGAAATACATCAACAGGGTTTGTTGGTCTTGAGGTTAAGGTCTTCAACCCTGGTGATTAAAAAATCCCTTGCATTGTGAATCGAATTTTGTCTCTCAAAAAAGTTGAAATCACAATCCCCGTATCTGTGACCTTGATTGGAGAAATAGAGTTTTTTGATGATGTTATCTGTTAAAGACATCATACCAAAGTAGATTCAATGCTAATACTTTAAGACTAGCATCTTAACAAAACTAGAAGGGTAGCTACATAAACGGAGAAATACTCAACTCTCCTCAGACATTGGCTAAAGAAGGTGATAGTGGAATTAATGGTGGTAATATCTACCAGGAGTGCTGGTCTACCAGGTATGTAAGCAGAGATACTTAGCCAAAGAATAGAATTTTCAGGGAGAGAGTCCTGCTGCTGACAACTGGAAGTGAGGCAGTGTTCATAGAATTTTAGAAGTGGCTATCTCGTGGGATGATGGTATCTGCTATATTACCACTTCTCTCTCAACCCAAGATTCCATATCCTTACAATGGACGTTGTAACTAATGGAGATATTTCTGAGGATTGAGTGGGTTATTGACTCCATTTAGGGGACAGCTTTCCTAATAAAATTTTAATCAAACATTGTTGCACACAGTGTAATTTCCTTTGAACCTGGAGAATCTATTTCCTCTTAGGATAAAATTAAATTGTAATGTCAGTTTCTATCATGAACTACATGGAGCCTTGCCAAATCACCTTGAAAGAGAAGAAAATCTGATGGAGACAATGACGCACATTACTTTGTCTATTAGTTTGTGGAGCAATGGTTACGTGCTCAGCGGTCAACTGAAAGGTTTCAGGGAGGAAAGATTGGCCATAATGCGTTTTAGGTTCAGTTAATTACTTAAAATAACCCTTCTAGCCATAGTCCTCCATTTGTGACGCATTGTCAATCCTAGTCTCTTTTTGCCTGTGGCTCCATTTTGGAGTGGATTATCAGTTATGCTAATGAGAAAGCATGAAGGGGGAATAAGCTAGCCTTATTAGAGGGTGTGACTCAAGCCATTACTCTTGTTTCACGGCTATTATGAATATATACTAAGCAGATTGGTAACATACTCAAAGCAGCTGGCAAAGATTAGATGACTAAGAAATGTAAGTAAAAAACAGAGATGAAAAAACGTGATTGTCACCTGAATTACCCTAGAATGTCGTAGAAAGATTTAGAATGACTTTCTGGTGATAATACTCGTTCTCAATACTTTTTATAAAAGTTGGATTTCTACATACTTAACACTTTTAATAAAAACTTTGTACATTGTGGTAGTTAAATAATCTAGTGTCAATTTGAGGATTGAGAGTGCATGGGTGGAGTCTGGCCTGTCAATTGGATATACAAAAGAAAGCCTGTGTGTGGGCGTGGCCTTCTCCTGAGGATTCTGGGAACTCCTGTATTTTCCTCTTTGGAGGAGGGAGATACCCTCTCTCTCTCTGCTCACTCCCTCGGAGACTTTCTGCTGACAAGGCTCACTCCCTGCGAGACATCCTTGAGGAGAAGCCACTTGGACCTATCTTGATGTAGCCCTGGGAACTGGAATGGCCTCGTGGAAACCCCTGCAAGTGCTGAGATGCTTGCAACACCAATGGATCCACAAGACTCCTCACCCACTAGCCTGTGATCTTCCTGCATTCAGCGTCATTGCATGTGCTTCGTGACTCTGAAGAGGACTTTATAGATTGGTATCTGACACATGGGCTAATACCAGACTTATGGACTTGATCTGGCCTGGGCTGGGATGCTTCCTTAATGTATAATTACTCTTTATATAAATCTCTTTCTTATACCCATAAGAGTCTCTGTGAATTTGTTTCTCTGGTCTACCTAAACTAACACATACATGCAGAGACCAGAGTTGGTGTATGCTTTGTTGTATACCTTTTCAGCAACACATTAAAATAATGTTTTAATAAAAAAACTATCTACATGGATTACATTAATAAAACCACTCAAAAGATTAGATAGGAACCTCAGGGGTCAGGAGTTTATGTTAATAGAGAATTAACCACTTGAAAACATAAGGTAAGAATGGTTGTATAACTCAAAAAATATAATCAGAGTCACTGAATTGTACATGTAGAAATATTCTGTTGTTCATTCTCAAAAAAAGTGCCACCACAAGCAACAAAAAGTGAATGGAGCTTTTTAAAGGCCAACCTGAATATGGATATCAGATCTTTTTTCCTTTGCTCTCATTATTATCAAACCGGTAATATATTTGACATTATAAAGCCCCAAGTACCATTTCCCCTCAAGGGTAGCCACTACTTCTTATAAAGGGACTGGCACCAATTACCTGGAACAGACATTGACCCCAAATGGTCCACTAATATATATTTTTGTAACCTCTTGCCACAAGTAACAACACTGATGCAATTGAAAATAAGTTTCCTCAGAGGTGTGGCTTACTCCTATATAATTGGACACTGTGGAAAATCTTGCTTGCTTTTTAAGGGGGTCTGGGTCTTGCAGCTGGCTTCTTGACCACTAGTCCTTTGGACTTGAGTCAATAGCCTGTCATTCGACCTGCTGACCTTAGACTCATTCCATTCTTATGCATACACGTTTCGCTTGCTGACTGTGGTGGTTACATAATCTGTTGTCACTTTGAGACTTAAGAGTGAATGGGGTGGAGTTTAGCCTCTCAATCAGGTTGCAGCTCGATGACCTCATTTGGAGGCACTAAGGAGGTAAATAGCTCACTGGAGGCAGGACACACACTCACTCCCTGGGAGACACTACTGATGACTAGTCTGATAGTACTATGATTATGCAGCCAGAGGAGCCACGTGGAGACCCCTGCCAGTGCTGAGATGCTTACACCGCCACTGTATCCACAAGACCTTCCACCTATTGGCCTGCAATCTTCCTGCATTTTACACCATTGCATGTGTCTCTGGAGTCTGAAGAGGAATTTATAGCTTGGTATCAGACATTTGGACTAATATCAGACGTATAGACTTGATCTGGACTGGATTGGGATGTTTTCTCAATATACAACTGCTCTTTTATATAAAACTCTTATATACATATGAGTGTCAGAATTGTTTCTCTAGTCAACCTGGACTAACACACTGACCTTACATTCATTCCCCATGCAGCCTATGGTCTTCTGACTAATCTTGGGTTTGTCAACTCACATAAATATGTTATTCAGGAGAAATCTCCAACATAACATTTGACCTACATACTTGGGTCCTGCCTAGACTTCAACTCACCTGCTTCTACAATTGTGTGAGCCATTATCTTGAAATAAAATTCCCTTTACATTTACATGTATGAATATCATTGGTTTTGCTTCTCTAGTGAACCTAGTCTAATATACCCT
This sequence comes from Tenrec ecaudatus, assembly GCF_050624435.1. Classification (NCBI taxonomy): domain Eukaryota; kingdom Metazoa; phylum Chordata; class Mammalia; order Afrosoricida; family Tenrecidae; genus Tenrec; species Tenrec ecaudatus. The sequence continues at coordinate 214,434,667 of NC_134532.1, read as the reverse complement.
CAAAGCTGGTCCTGAATCAAAGGATTTTTAGCCCTGTTCTAAATAACCTAAGTGTCACATCATGGCTATAACTCACCCTATGCCAACTGCATTGCAAAAAGACTGGTCCAACTTCATGAAAGAAGACTTACAAATGACCAATAAGAACATGAAAAGATGCATGGCATTAGTAATTGGAGAAATTCAAATAGAATCCACAGTGGTGTATTCCATTCACATGCATTAGAATAGCTAAAATTGAGACGGCTTCCAAATCAAGGAATCCTTGTGGAGCAGTGGATTATGTGCTAGGCTGTTAACCACTAGGCCAAGAGTTGAAGCCACCAGACACTGCATAAGATAGAAATGAGGCTTCCCGTGAAGATGTAAAGTTTTAGAGACCCACAGGTATTGTTCTACCCTGTCCTGTGGTGTCACGGAGTCAAAGTTGACTTGATGGCAGTGAGCCATATCAAATGTTACCCAAAATGTGTAGGAGCTGAAGCATATGTACACTGCTGGTGTGAAAATAAAGTGGTAAAATAACTTTGAGCAACAGTTCACCAGTTTCTTATCTAATTAAGCATTCCCTTTCCTATGAAAGTAGAAATCCACGGCTACCTATGTACCTAAGAGAAATTAAGATCTATGTTTATACAAGTACATATGGATGTGCATAGCAACATTAATAGTTAAAATAGGAAATCACTCTGATGTCCATGAATGGGTGAATGGATAAATGAAATATGATGTGTTAGTATAGTAGAATATTACTTAGCAATAAAAAATAATTGTTGAATATGAGTTAAAACAGCCAGAAATGACCCATAGTGGGGATTGACAGGAAAAATCAACTTGAAAGGAACTTTGTAAGCCTGTAGGAGTCTACTTTCTCTTTATTGTAGTAATGCTTTTAAAAATGCACCATCTGTTACACTCATCAGCATTAAATGCAAATTTTAAATTGGTCTATTTTCTGTTATGTAAATTAGGCCGTGATAAGGTGAATTTTATTGGATAGATGGCTAGAGATAGATAGATAAATAGATAGATAGAAAAAGAGAAAGAAAGAAAGAAAGAAAAACATTATTGTCTGGGCTGTTATCCAGCTCTAGCACATTGGAAACATCTCTTAATCTAAGCTTTAGTATCACCATTAATTGATGGGTTAGGTGCAGCACTGCTTCATTGATTGACTGTAGATATTAACTAAATAAATGAAAAAATGTACATGGATTTGAGAAAGCACTTAGCAAAGGCTAGTAGAAATTTTTTTTGACATTTTTTGTATTGTTGATTTTCAAATTATGACTTCTGTCTTAAACGTTGTTTCTATGATCTTTACAACAGGAGTACACACCTATCATAACATGGAGTCGTTCGATGATAAACATTGGTTCCATTGCTTTATTCAAAACTTTGTTTATCAGAGCATCACTCTGGGACTTTTAATCATTTGAGAAGTATCAAATTAGAAGGAGGCCTGAGACTTCCAATGATCCATGCAGACAGAATAGGCGATAACTTTTAAGGCTTCTGTCTTTCATTCACCCCAGATCTTTGCCCCTGCCCATTACTGCTTGCTGAGAGATGGATCAAAATGAAGAGGCACCATAAGTTATAGTCTCTAACCAGGAGCCATCAGCCCTCTGCTACGGGTCAAGTGACTAAACAGTAAAACTGATAATAGTCCTTGCTAACCTCATTCATATCACTTCTCAAATTCCAATAAGTGTTGGTCTAGCACATTGCACGTTACCCCGAGACACCTCTAAGGTACTTTATCTTTAAGCTGCAAGGCTGACATGTTAATAAGGATACCTTTTACATTTAGGCTATCAGAACTCTCCCTTCAACCATGACTTTAATCGTCGATTACAGATGGAAGTCAAGTTTTCGGGAAGCAGAACATTTATGCATAAGGAGGGCTAAAAGTTCAATGCATTTTCTATGAGAGGCACAGAGTTGCTTTAAAGATCAAACTCCACTCAGATTTGTCACAGAATTTTAGAACTTGAAGGGATGTGAGGGGTTCTCTAGTTATAATTGCCTTCTTTTAGAGATGGGAAACATCAGGCTCATAGAGGTTAATGGATTGCCCAAGGTCATAGACAGCAATGCTTCTCAAGTTTTAATAAGCGTCAGAATCACCTGGTAGTGGGAGAAGGGGCAGTCTCGCTAAAATGCAGATTCTCAGTCAGCAGGTCTCGGTCCACCTGAGATTCTGCAATCCTACAAACTAGCAGGTAACACAATGCCTGTGGTCCATGGATGACGCTGTAAATAGCAGATGTCCCATGAGAAGAAAAAATGAGTCCACAATTAGAAAAAAAAAAAAAAGGTCTGTTGGCATATGTAATTCATGGACGGTACACTTTAATGTTTTAAATAGAGTTGTGCAATCATCCCCACAGTCAATTTTAGAATATTTTCTTCATCCTTGTAATTGATATTACTCCCCATTACCCCCAATTCCCCATAACCCAAAGGAACTATAAATCGGGTTACTGTCTCTATAGATTTACTTATCCTGGCGTTCATATAAATAAAATCATACAAAAATCCCATAATGAAAACAAAGCACCCAAAAACCTCAATCTAAAATAAAGTAGATGATGATAACATTAAAACAAATTAAAAATGGGACAAAGGGGAAAACAAATGATAACATGTTAATTGTTAACCTATTGTCACCTAATAATGCTCTGCAGGAGAAAGATGGGTCTTTCTACCCCCGACTCCGATAATGAGGCAGAGTCTTGGAAACTCACAGGGGCAATTCTATCCTGTTCTGCAGGGTCTCTAGGAATCAGCGTTGACTCCATGGAGCATAATCCACTTTCCAAAGCACTCTGCCGGAGAGCAAGACTGTTCACGTCTCTAGCCCATGGTTGGCGGGAGTTCAGTGAAGGCTTAATCTGCTTGGGAACTCTGCAAATAGATTTGAGGCTTTCCCTGTTATCTGTAGCCCTCTGAAAACTGAACGAAGAGCCTAGGATTATTAATAGTCATTTATTATTTTATTATGTTACTGACTGAGCTATCAATCTCATTGCTGGAAGTGGAAAATTAAAAAATCCATCTTAAAATGAGCCATTAGTCATTTGGGGAGGCTGGTTATACTTGTAATTTTTATGAACTTGCAACAAACTCACACTGTCAACAAATCAGTTGATTAGCTCATTTTAATGTCATCAAAGTGCCCATGCATTGTGCAGTGGATACTGTGATGTGCCCGCAAGCCACCGAGACAGGAAAACATCCTCCCACGGCATCATATGCATGTGAAAGTCGGATATTGCATAAGGGAGAACATAGAAGAATTGATGCATTTGAATTGTGGCATTAGAGAAGAATGTTGAAAGTACCATGGGCTGCTAAAAGGACAATCCGATCTGTTGGAAGAAGTAAGGCCAGAGTTTTTGTTAGAGGCACGAATGCCAAGACTTCATCTTCTAGACTTTCGACCTGTCAGGAGAGAAGAGCATCATGTTTCGTAAAGTGAAAGGGCAGTGAAAAATAGGAAGGCCCTGAGTGAGATGGGTTGATTCAGTGGGTGCATCAATGGGCTCAGGAATAGGACTAACTTTGAGGATGTGCAGGATCCTGCAGTGTTTCATTGTGTTGTGTAGAGAGTCGATATGGGACTGACTCGACGGCATCTAACAACTAACTGACAACAGCTATTAAGCAAAAGGTTGGAGATTTGAGTCTACCCAGAGATATCTTTTAAAAAAATAAGACACAAACATCAACTTTCTGAAGAATTTCAGTTATTAAATGTCTTTTGGAGTACCACCTCTACTCTGACATATGTAGGGTTGCTATAAGCCAGGGCGGACAGGATGGCAGCACTTCCCAGGAGCAGCTCTGTGATGGCAACAACCAGAAATGGCTCCAGACATTGCCCCAATGCCCTTGTGGTTTGTTGTTGTATGTCATCAAGCTGGTTTCCTCTCACTGTGACCCTATGTTTAATTGAAGGACACACTGGGCAGTCCTAGGCAGTGAACTGTCCTACAGGCTAGGGTGAAGGGCTGAATTGTCTGAGCCAGAACAAGGATAGAGACGTGGTGATGAGGAAAGAGAGATTACATGGTGCTAGAGGTGGAATCTGATAGTTGATTGTTGTGAGAAGACAAGGGAAGCAAGAACCCCAAAGCTAAGCTTTGTTCTTCTGTTACACAAATATCGGTGTTGTTTTTAGGTGTTGAGTCGGCCTCAATCCGTAGAACTCTGATGTATGAATACCAGGATGGTTATGGTAATGCATACTCATTTCAAAGGGGGAAGATGATTTATGAGCCTTGTTCTTTGGACTTTCTGGTTCGTAAAGCTACCATCCACTTTTGTACCAGGAGCCCTGGTGGTGTAGTCATAACACCTTGGGCTGCTGCTCACACATTTGGCAGTTTGGAACCACCAGCTGCTGTAAGGAATAGACAAGGTTTCTATTCTCCGAAAGAGTTACAGTGTCAGACACTCACAGGGGCAGTTCTACCCTGTCCAAGAGAGCCTGTGGGGTCACCTGATGGCAGTGTGTAAGACTTTTGTACTAGACAAGTTTGCACTTTTTCTCAGGGAATCTCCTGAACTCCCTGGAAAGATAAGTTATCATGATCTTCTGTATCACGTTCATAGACAAATGACTTACCCAGAGTCACAGGGCTTCTAAGTGGTTGTTATTCCTGTTGTCAGGTGCCATTGAGTCAGTTCCCAGCCCTAGCGACCACTGCATAACAGCAGGAAACACTGCCTATGCAGCCACTGTTTCAGCCATGGTAGAATATAGCGTCTCTTCATTCCAAAATCAATTCTAAATTCATTGCCTTCCTCGAGTACATCTTTTGCCTCAGTGGAGCACAAAAGTGATTTCTGGGGGAGAAGGTACTTTAGGAGTTTCCAGCATAAAGGATAATAGAGACTCACTTTCCCCTGGCAGTGGGGGCAACACAGTCACATAGTCACCGATTTGTCACCTCAGCGGAAAACGTGTGATGACATTCGCAGGACTCAGTCCCAAAGAGGCTCTCGCTTACATCTGGCCTTTTCCAGCAAGCAGGTGGGATCTGACACCCCGCTCTCGTGATTCCACTACCAGTGACTCACCAGCCATGTCTTCTCATCTTTAAACAGAAGGCAGATTTGGGCAGCTGGGTGCTATCTCCACCTCCGAAGCGCTATTACTCATACACTGTCATCAAAGGCTGCTTTCTTTCCAGCCACGTGAACCACCCTTTCTCAGATCTTGCAGCAGGTGGATAGGGCAGGGCACATAGACTAAGCTGACCCGGGAGGAAAAGCAATTGGGGCATTCTAGGGCATAGGGGAAGATCATGCTTTTGAGGACTGGCAGAGACTACGTAGCTCCCCAAATGCCTATTTATCTTGGCTCACCTGCTCAGATTACTGCTTAAAAATCACAGTCTTTCTACAGAATCCAAATACAGTCCTTCAACAGAAGTGTTTCAAAACCAACAGCATGTATTCATATGCACACACACACACACACACACACACACACAATAACTGGGAAAGGAGCCACAAGGGACTTTTAACAATGATTGCCTCTGGAGAGAGCAGCAGAGAACTGAAACGGACAGGTGGGGGATATATTACCTTTTCGCTGTTTGGATTGTGGGGACATTTACATTCTTCATCATGTCAATGCATTATTTTCAACAGAAGCACATTGTAGCATAAAGGGCAAGATGATCATCTTTGGGGTGTTGTTGGCAAGTGGCAGAGAGCATAGGAAAGGCTTTGGGAGGCTCCATTAAGGTTCTGCTTGACCTGGGTGGTATTTACCAGCTATGTTCAGTTTGGGAAGACTCACTGATCTGATTGCTGAAGATTTATGTACTTCTCTCTATGTATGTTACATTTTAATAAACAATCCAAAATGATAGGTTTTAAGCAAGAAGGAGAAAAGGACTGTGAACACAAGCATTATTCACACGTTGCTATTGTTGCATGCCATCGAGTCCGTTCTAACGCAAGACGACCTGCTGTATAGTAGAATGCACCACTGCCTGGTCTTGTGCCGTCTCTTTGGGTACATTGTGGCAGTAATCTGTCAGCCTATCTCATTGAAGGTTCCCCTCATTTTTGATGACCTTCTACTTAATAATGATGATGTAATTTTGTAATAATTGGTCATTCCTGAGGATGTTGTCAAAGGAGGTGAGCCAAAGTCTCGCCATTTTCACTTCTCAGGAGCATACGGCTTTTCTTTCTTCTAAAATGGATATATCCATTCTTATGGCAATCCGTTGAAGATCCCTGGGGGTGTAGTGCTTCCCTGTTGGACAGCATATTATAAAGTCAGCAGCAGGACCCACTACCACTCTCGTAGAGAGAGATGAGATGAGACTCCCTATGCTGTAGAGAGTCACGGTCTCTGACAGCAGAGCACCATTTCTCCCCTGTCCTACAGAGTTGCTATGAATTTGCATCAACTCGATGGCAGTGCATTGATGGCAATTCATAGTATATTCAGTATATCCATCAATTTTACATCATCCCTTTTCTTTACCCAGCTGTTGCAAGCATGCTCAGTGATCGAAAAGAGCAGAGTACAACTAAGACATGCTGTAGTTACCTTTTCCAAAAAAAGAGAGATTTTTTTTTGTCTAATTAAAGGAAAATTATATTGAAAGGGATATTTGTTGACGTGTACATATATTCATAAGTGGAAACAAGTTCTGAAGCAGTGGCGCTATTGAAGAGGGTAGAATTGGCCCTGTGAGTTTCTGAGGTTGTGATTCTCAACAGTAGAAAGCCCTGTCTTTATCCTTCTGGTGGTTTAGAACCGCTGACCTTTTAGATCCCAGCCCAATGTGTAACCATAATGCCACCTGGGTTCCAGGCCATGGAATACTCATTGGGTTGATAAGCTTCTATGGCCATTTACTTTTATTTGCTTTTAAATTTCTTTGTTTATAACAATTTCATCAGCATACAAATCACATATAGATTTCAATCACATTCATAAGAGTTGTGCAACCTTCAGCACAATCAATTATAGGGCATTTCTAGTCATCTTTTCATTTTAAAAACACTAACAAGGCCTTTTGCAGCAAATGTATGCGTGCAACATGTTGCTTCATTTCTTGACCGCTGCTTCCATGGAGGTTGACTACTGACCCAAGTTGATGGAAAGTGTTGACAACATTAATTAAAAACAACCTAAAAGGATGTGTTGTGTTTATTTTGTGACAAACACTGATGATACAAAGGTGAGTTAGGCAAGGTCTCTTTCCTAAGAAGAACGTGACCTTGTGATGTCGAAAGAAAGTCAGATTAGGGTGAAACAGGGTGGGTGTGAATGTCGTAATGCAGCTGTCAAAAATCCTGTGTATTTAATGAAAAACAACAACAACACAGATTTATTATCTTATCGTTTTGGAGAGTAGAAGTCTCACCCAGGTCACAGTGGGTTAAAATCGAGGTGTTGACTGAGCTTTGTTCTTTTGGAAGCTATAGAAAACCGGGTTTCCTTTCCAACTTTTTAAGGCCGTGTGCATTCTTCAGTTCTGGTCCCTTTTTCCATCTTCACAGTACAGATGCCAATCTCTGCTTCTATCATTACAGCTCCTTATTCCAACTGTATGTCCCCCTCTTTCATAAAGTGGATGATTATATTGGATCCACAAGGATCTTCTGAGATGATCTACCTCACAGCAGCTGGGATCACATGGTTGGGGGTGGGGGAATGGGGAAATGTTGCTTGCTGAGTGGCTGCCATGTGGATCCGTGGTTTGGATTGTTTTGCTTGTTCAGACCAGGCTGTATCTCATAGGAATTGTGTCATTGGAAGTCACGCTCTGGAAGTTGTGTTATGTGTTTTTCTGTTTTTCTGTTCAGGCTTGATGAACTTCGGGGACAGCATGTAGAATAAGGGTTTCTTGGGAGCTGCTACAGAGGTGGAAGGGGAGGCAGGTAAAAGGGAGACAATGTCAAGGAGTCCATGTAGAAAAGAATGCTTGGGAACTGATTGTGGTAGCAATTGGTGCAATTTTACTTGACGTGATTGTACTATGGAATGACATGATGTATGTATTAAATCCTAATTAATAAGTATTTTTAAAATGTCTTTCACTCAACCACTTGTCCGGAGCTCACTTTGCTGTGTCATGTAACCCAGGAATTGGAGTGTGAACATCTTCAGGTAGTCAATACTCTGTCTACCACTGTATGGCATCATTGCCTCAAGGTAAGGGAATCAAGAGGGACACATCAAAGAGATTGAAGCAGGGTGTGAGTTGGACGGAGGCAGCACCTAGTAAGTAATACTTCAGTTAACTTGAAGAAAGGGCAAAGAATCAAGAAGACATTCTTTGTAGCAAGATATTGCATCAAGTTTTCATTTCTTTCCTTTTTTAAGCATGAGCGAAAAAAAATTAACTTTGCTAAGTGTCTTTCACTTTCAAAATTGACCTTCAAATGGATATGCTTTGCAGGTTACTTAATATGCAAGAAACACTGCAAATCATGAATTATGTCTTTGTCATGATCTTGATGTCTGCGCAATTAAGGCTCTTCGTTTCATTTCTTCCAGGCGGGGCCAGAGCTAGTGGCCTAGGACGCCTGTCATAGGACACTGAAGGCTTCAATACCATTGCTCCCAGTTTGGGCACGTCCATGCAGCTGTGAGTCTGATATTCAAATCCTTACACCTCCATGCCTATTTTAGCTTCCCAGCTTATGCTATATCTGAGCTAATTCAAACCTAGGTAGAACTCTATGTACAATGCAGACCCCTTAATTCACTATTCCTTCATGGTAGCTATCTACTTTCTTATCTCCTTGCCTTTTCTTTTGCCATCATCCTACCCTGAATGGACAAAAGTACTCGAGACAAGCAAACCATCGTTCAGGATCCCAGGTGCCTGCCCTCTCCCCTTGGCTGCATCCTTTGATGGACCAATCAATAGTGATCTGCTTCTCTCCTGGTCCTTTAGATGGTAATGGTGTCCGGAGGTATGAAGTATTACAGTATTCATGATTCCATCCTGGATGCCTGGGTACTGAAGGACGCTGAGAAACAGTTCAACCAGCGTGAGTTTCATCTGTCCACAGGCTACTCTGTCTCCTTAAACTGAACTCATTGCCATCGAACCAACTCTGATGCATAGCGCCCCTAAAGAATAGGGTAGAACTTGCCCAATGGATTTCCAAGACTAGAACTTGTAATAGAAGTAGAAAGGCACACAGAGAAAGCAGCACACACAGATGTGCAGAAGGGTGATGTGGTGATATGCGCTCCCAGAATGCACAGCATACTTGGCATTCCTGGAGCATGCGTTCCAAAGGATAGAGGAATCAGAATGACCTGGAAGACATTATGGCAAATTCAAGTTTCCACATCTAGAGATTTGGGGCCCGTCATGCTGCCTAACTGCTGACATTTTCTTTTTGATCGAGGGGCACAGTACGTCTGATGCAGGAGGTCCTCGGGCTCACTGCTTAAGAAGTTCTCGCTCTGTGAGGTCGAAAAGTCAAAGAAAACGTGGGTGATGGCACAGTTAAGGAATTGGAGCTCAGATAATGACGTCTTTGAAAGCTGACGAGCTTTGATTTCATTCTCTGTGCCATGGAAACTTTTCATGCGATGGAAATCTTTCTTGTTTGGGGGAAATAGGGCCCAACATTGTGGTCTTCTGCATAGAACTTGTAGAATTAGAGTAAGAGGAATTGTTTAGGATTGCTACAATCCAGGTACACCACAATCAGGGATTCGGGTGATGCTGACAACATCTAATTGGTTGGATGTATTCAGCAATAATGTGTTGAATGAATGACTGATTTAAAAAAGCAACCTACGTTAGGGGTTGGGTAAAAATTCATACAAAACCAGCACGTGGGACTTGCAGTTAAGTCTCTATTCAAATGACTCTAATTTTTGTGAAATTTAATGTTGATAGTACATATTGATTCAGAAATGAAGCCTCTACCTGAGTTTAACCTGATTTCAATCCAATCCTCTTGGAGGGAGCACAGCTCCTTTATTGAAGGATCGTTAAACATACTCATCTCCTTCCAAGATTAATTAGAAGATCTCTCTGGGTCCATTCTATTAACCTGTAATTAGAATGTAAAGATACTCACGCTCCACGGCACATATTTTAATTGCATCTCGCTGTGGGCTGATATTACACACACCACTGGAAAACAGGGTGGGAGGAAGGAAACTAACTGCAGAGATCAGTGGCTTTGGCTCCTGGCCTGGTTCTCAGGCATGGAAGCAGCATGCTACCTGCCTTTTTTAATCCATACCTACTGGTAGACCCTCTTGTGAAAGCTTTTAAGCTGAGAGGAACAAGTGTCTGGATATTGTGCAAATCGATATGGTTTACTCCCACTAACGAGGCATATTTGTACATTTCCTTTGTTCCTTCAGTGTAGTTTGGGGGAGAACAAGTGAACAAGTCCTCAGTGTAGTTCTGGGTAGAACAAATGATTTAGCATGCATTCACAAGCAGTAATCATGAACATTGGGAATGACAGGACAGGGATTAGCTTCCTGCTTACAGATCCTAACCAGGACTTTGAAGGAGACTCAGATATCTAGGCCAATGATTCTTCTAGAATGCGCTTGTCTGTCACAATTATGCAGGTGAGTATCACTCCAGACCATCGTTTGTAACCAGGGATATTTTTTCTTCCCCAAACTCCTTTCTGAACATGTTGGAGTATTTCCTGAACAACGTGAACCACAGTGCATAACTACAAGATTACGATGAGAGGCAAGGCTGCTGGGAACCATCCTCATCTTAAGAAAGCAAATGTTCCCCCTATTTCTGTTCCTATCAAACACGGATGATGGTGATGTGTCCTTGTTGGTAGAATCAATGGATCCAGAAAAGGCATCTGAGGAGGAGATGGAGGAGAAGAAGAGGACTAAGAATCAGCAGAAGGGGTGCTGACTAGGAAGAAACCATTCTGTTCCATGTAGGACACCCAGGGCTCAACGTGAAGAAGGTATTCACTCCTGGATTCCCATAAGCATGAAGTCCGTGTTTGCACAAACTTGGAAGTGAATGGAAGGCCTGCTGACCTCTTGAGCCTCGCTCAGGCCACTCTCTTGCCTCTCCCTAGTCTGAGTCTTGGGCAATGGGTTTCAGAGCAGAAGTATCAAAGGCTAGGAAGAGGACAGTTTAAGAAAAAGAGAGGTTAGCCGTGTTCTACACATCCGAAGTGCCACGGCAGTGAATTGGCAGATTAGAAGTAATGATTCTTTTTGTCCTTGAGTCTCTTAGGTAGCCATATCTGTAATCTGAGGGAACAGCAGGAAAAATTAGCAACAACCAATTTCAAAACACTTAAAGTGCTGTATCTCATTTAAAGTCCCCCAAGAGGTTCCTGAGCTAGGAGTGACAGTCTTCTCCTTCTGAGGGTGAGGGACCGGAGAACCAGGGATGCTTTCTGACTTCTCCAGGTGTGGCTTCCAGGGCTAAGACCCAGGCTTCTGTAAGTTTGGTGTGGAGCCATCCCACAATGACTCCATGGCTCTGGCCACCCTGCTATCACCCACAAGCTTTTAATCCCCACAGGCTTTAGAATCATCCGTGAATGTGCACTTCACTGTCTTAGGTGTCTGCCATTAGTGGCCCCATGATATAATGAAAGCTATAACCAACCATTTAATATGGACAAAGGAAAACTAAGACAGCAATTGAATCAGAAATAATAAGAGGCCACCTAGGACCAGAAGCTTACCTCTTGGCCAGGAGAGCAAGCTGGGCAGGAAACACAATGCCTTGTTATGAACTCACCCAAACTGAGGTTAGAGCTCTACCTTGGTTGGACCAAGAAGACATCTCCTAACTCTCTCTGTGTTGAGTGTTTAAAATGCCTTCAAAGCCAGTTAGAAAATAACTTTCCATTTTGCCAATGTTTGCTTTTCCCTGTTTTGAATGAATCTTCTATGCAAACTGCTAAGCTAATTGAACCGACATCATTTCAGCTGAAAAAACACTCTGCCTTGCCAAAGAGAATTTGCTTGTGTGCTCAACGTTCCCACCAAGGGGGCCCCAAAAAGCCAGCAATAATAATTTTTAGCTCAAATACCAGGTGCACACGAAAGTTGGTTGTTTTGACTTGTTTAGTTTTGGTGAGGATGAGGGCTGACATTTAAAGGTCCCACATCATGCTCAGAATGACCCCAAAATACAGATGCTAGTTTGCTAGTTCACAAATGAAGAGCAACTCCGAGCAGTCCCATGATTTGGTCAAATTTATGAGTGTAAGGGATGCACCCAAGGGTCACCCAGACTGTCCTATTCCAGTAATGCCACTTTGTCTCTGGTGATCGCTAATCATCCCCGACTGCTAGTGTCCACCTTCATGTTTGTCAGGATGGAGATATGCTACATAGGAATTTCTTTTCTCTTCCCCTCTTTTCTTTCCACCCCCACAACACAGGTAATCCAAAGTTTATTAAAAGAACTACAAGAATAAGAAAAAGTACAGCTACACATTCATGTGTTAATAACATAATTCCCGAATCATTATGTTTGCTCAGATGTACTAATGAGCAAACTTTCATGACCATGAACAATATTGGAGTTCAACATAGAAAACACTTGGTGATGTTAGGACATTTAAATTAGGCACTTTGTCTCACCCACTTTGGACGAGTGGTCCAGAGAGACCATCCCATGCTTCGTGCAGTCCATGAAAAAAAATGCAGACTCTCAGCAAGACGGATTGACAGAGCGGGTGTCAAATGATCCTCACATAATAGCAGTAATGAGCTGGCAGGACTCGGTAGCGTTTGTTTAGTCGTCTGTTGGCTCTCTGTGTGGGCACTAACTCAGTGGCATCTACCGACAATAGCTGCTCGAACGATGCAACCCAAGCCAAGCAGCCCGGTGCCTTTTTGTTGACTCTGACTTAGAGCAGCACTATTCAATGTGTGGTTGTTAGGTGCCATCAAGCCTGTTTGAGCTCATAGTATCCCCGTGTACGGCAACACTGGTCCTGTGCCATGCTCAGAACTGTTGTTATGTGCCCGCCTATTGCTACACTCACCGTGTGAATCCATCTTTTGGAGGAGCTACTTCTTTTTCACTGATTCTCAACTTCCCTTAAGCTTGGTGTCCTTCTTGAGGAGACTGGCCTCTCCTGATAGTGAGTCCAAATTACATGAGATGCTATGTGTAATGAACATTCTGACTGTACTGATTCCAAGGAAGATGTGTTAGCTCATCTAACAATCCATGGTATACTCAATATTCTTGTGAACATCATATATTCAGAGACATCAATTCTTCCCCTGATGTCTCCCTTATTCATTGCTTAGCTTTCATATGGATACAAATTGATTGAAGATAACTTGGTTTAGGTCAGGCTCACCCGAAGAACTGACACATAAAATAGAGGAAACTAGATATTTCTTATCACACCCACCGAAATTATTATCTAGCTTAGTCACCTCTGATAATAGGACCATGGTCCTAAAATGGCCTCAAGTGGGTATGAAGGCGCTAAGCCAATAAGTAATAAATTCAAATTAAGGTGCATCTTTGTACCTGCAATTGGATTGACGACATGAGTAAAACCACACTCTCATTTTCCATAATTTTGAACCTGAGAAACTGAAATACTTAATGAAGTTACACACACACACACACACACACACACACACACACACACACACACCAGGAAGCTTACAGATCAGCTCCTCTCTTCCATGTGGCCATGCAGAGAATTCCTTTAGGCTGGCCCTTCTCATAAGCTCCTGGGGCCTCATTATTTAAGGTCTAAGAAAAGTTTCTTTGGCTGCCCAAATGCCATAAAACTAAACTCAATGTCTTGGTGTCATTGCTGGCTCATAGCCACCCCACTGTGGGTTTCTGAGACTAACTGTTTACAGGAGTCGAAAGCCCAGTCTCTGTCCCTGAGGAGCTGCTGGTGGTGTTGAACTGCTGACCATGTGGATTGCAGCCCAGCGTGTAATGACCAGGGGTCCTCTTCCTTTTGCTGCAGACTTTAGAAAATCCATAGAAGGTTCTGCCCAAGCCTGGGTCATTTTAGTCCTGTAATAAACTCTTCATTTTTAATATCCACAGAAGGCTGCATTTTCTTTTTTGACATCTTGAATAATAACTTTGTTATTCTTTCTCTGCCCCTCTCTTCAATTTCAGTGACAAGTTCAGGATAGTGACAGGGGATGCACAGAAAGAAAAGGTTTTAGAGGATGTCCTTAAAGTAACTCTGTCTTCAGAATCATAAATGACCCCTCATACTCACATTATAACCACCACAGGGTTCACCCTTCTTCTGCTAGTGAAACTTTCGGGAGTGCATGTGGGTTTCCATTTTTGATTGTTTGGAACTAGATCTTCAAGTCTTTCTTCTAGCCTGGCTTTCAGTGGCTTTGAACTTTTAACCTTTTGGTTCACTGGTTGATGTGATAATCATTTGTAGTACCAGAACCTCCCTGGAAGCACAAGAAGAACTTAATTTCCCCCTGATATTTATAATATGATTCAATGGACGGACTATGATTTAATTTAGATCTATACAATTCAGATGCTGTATTTTGTTTGGTTTTCCAAATATGATATCCAACCTCCCATGAAATGTGCTCTCAAAATATACTCAAAAGTAGCATCTCACATCTCCATACATTAATTTATTTGAGCCAAGTATCATCTACTCTTTAAAATAAATGAAACTTATTTTCTTGATTGATTCATAAAGCAAAACCATATCATTATCATAAAATTAAAGATGACAACCAAAAAAATGATCAAGTCCATTCTAGCTCAGGGCAGCCTCCTGTGCATCAGCGTAGAGCCGAGGTCCATAGGGATTCCAATGACTAATCTCTTTTTCGAAGTGATTCACCAGGATTTTCTTTGGAGCCCCCAGTGGGTGGTTTGAACCACCGACATTTGGTTAGTAGCTAGACACACCCTTTTTGTCACCCAGGGACATGTGATACAGTTCCATTAATGTGATGATGAATATTTAGATGCCCATGGACAAAATTCAAAATCAAGAAAATGGCTGCTTACTGATCAGATAGAGACTGACAGAATTCTCAAGACTATGGCCCTTAGTCAACCTTCAGGAATGGAAATGAACCCATCCATATGGCTCAATTTTCAACCAAACAGTGAAGGTCAGAAGGCTTTGAAGAGAAAGGGAAATGGAAAAGGAAGACACCAGTAGTAAGAAGGATAGATAATATTACATTGATGGGATTGCAATCAATGACATGAAACAAAACCTGTATGAATTGTTGAATGGGAAATTGAGCTGCTTTGTAAACATCAAATCAATTTACAATATAAAAAGTTCTTTAATTAAAAAAAGGGAACAAACAAACAAACAACACCAATAAAGAACCTCAGGGATATATGGCACAAATAAATACATAAATGTACTCATTGATGTTGAAACACAACCATAAATAAGGTAAAACATCTCCTCTGACTTAAGATTGGACACTGAATAAGAACTAACCTTGAAAACATTACCTTCTTCTTTTTTGTTTTTAATCAGAAGTGTGTTCAGCTGAAGGCTGAAATGTTTAGTGCAAAATTTCCCTGGTTTTGAGCAAAGATCATTGGATATTTTGAGGTTAAAAAAAAAAGTTTTATAAATGGGTAGTCTTCAGTATGAGTCACTGACTAAATTACCCAGCCAAGAATATTCCCTTCATATCGACTACCGAGCACCCAGCTCAGCACTTGGCACATGGAATGCATTTACCAGAATGTGTTCTGGAGAAATCAAGTTCTAATTAAGTGATTGGATACCTTAATGCTTCAGGTATGTTACCTTACATCTTCCAGAATCAGAAAACAGCCTCCTGAGGAAGTAGAAGAATACATAGGTCTTCATCCGTGTTTTTCCCGATGGGAACTACTATCTCAGAGACATCAAGCAAGCTCTATCCACGCAAACATCTCACTGATCTATGGAGACCTTAAATGGTCCCTGAGCATCACTCTTCTCCACAAAGCCTACTGGAGCTCAACATGGTTCAACATTAAATGATTTAAAGAGCACATTCAAAAGCGGTCAGGACTGACTCCGTGGCACCGGAACAAAAACACGAACCAGAAAAAGAGGATGACTCTGGGGGCCAGGCAGTGTTGTGTTTTCTGCTGTACACAAGGGTCACTATAAGTTGAAACCGACCCAATAGCACCTCACAATAACAACCTTAAAAAGAGTAGCTGGCATTCACACAATGGCTCCTGTGCTTTGGCTGGAAACCCTGGTTGTGCAGTGAACTCATCATAAGGCTGCTGATTCATCGATTCAAATTCACCAGCAGAGTTTGTTTCTGTAAAGATCTGCAGTCTCAGAAAAATCACTGGAGTGCATCTACTATGTCTTACAGGGAAGCTGTGAGTGTGAAGAGACTTGTCGGCAGCGGGATGCTCCAGAGGCATCCTTGCTGTTAGGTGCTATCCAGGTGCTTCCGACCACGGTAACCTTCTGTGCAGTAAAACACTGCCCAGCCTGAGCCATTCTGACAATTGTTCCTGTACTTCAGCCCGTTGTTGCAAGCACCATGTCAATCCACCTTGTCATGGCCTTCTTCATTTTCTTTGACCCACTTCCCAGCATGATGTCCTTGGACCCGCCCATGGTACTGTCAATGTTCTTCGCCAGCACCATAATTTGTATGCATTGATTCTGATGGAATCCTTGGGTGGTGGGTTGTTTGAATTGCTTACTGGCTCACCAAGAATCTGGAGGCTCCAACTGTCCATGAGGGGTCTTAGGGGAAAGGCCAGTTGATTAGATCTACTTTCGCCCAATCGACCACTGAGAACCCTGCGGGAGTACGTAGCGCTAGTCTGACATGGATTCGACGGGAGGATTCTAGTGCATGAGATAGTCCATCCCTGTTCTAAGTGTTTGGTGGTAACTCACTTGATGTGATTCTCACCAGACCCCCACCCCATTTGCAGCTCAGGAAGCTGAGGCTCAGAGGGGTGATCTCATTTGCTTAGTCTCTCTAGGAAGTGAGTGGCAGAGCTGCATGTTGCAACCCAGCCCATCTGGCTTCTTAGCCACCATGCACGCAGCTCCTGTAACATAACACGCCAAAGTCAGACCCCCAGCCCAGAATCCATCTGTCCAACTTCCTTTGAAAACATGCTTAAACCAGAATAGTTTCTTATTAGTGGGCTTTATTATTTTCCTGTTTCTTTTTGTTGTTGCTATATTTGTCACGCCCTGCTGTCTGGTTCTGTACTGGAAGGAACCTGGCTAGACTGCTGGGTAGGAATGGACTGGTCATGGCAATGTCCATGGCTCAGGCTCACCAGCCTCTCCGAGGGAGAAGAATAAGGCTGTCCTATTGCCCTAAGGATTTACAGCCTCGAGTGCCTTCTATAAAGTGTCTTTAGCTACAATTGACTTACTGGCAGTGGTTTTGGGTTTTCTGTGTGGCTCAGGGACTTTGTCTCAAGTCACAGTGAGACGTTCTGAAAGAGTTCAATGCCAATTCAACTTTTATAGAAGCATTTGGGGGACAGTTGAAGGGAAAAGATGAAGTGATGGGTTCCCTATGACTTGGGATCTACGTGATGGCCGTGGGTGTGGGTTTGGAGTTTGAAGGCAGCTACAGGCGAAGAACACCATACAAGGAACAATAGAGGGTCAAGAAAAGAAAAAGACTCCCATCAGGATGGGTGGACTCACTGGCTGAGGCAATGGGCTCAGACAGAACAATGAGAATCAAATGGCACAGAACCAGGCTTTGTTTTGTTCTGTTGTATATGGGATTGCTATGAGTCTATGAGTCAGAATCAGGCCACATGCCTATAGATTCCACCAAAATTCAGTGGGTGGAAAATACAGGCTTTAAATGAAACCCCACCACCCTCTTTTTTTTCTGACTCCCAAGTTGAGATTTTCCCACAAGCTATAAATAAGTTAACATTTCACTTACTGTTTCTTGCATAATCACACCTATCCTTAAAACTGCTAAGGACACCCTGCTACCCCTGTGACTCCGTGTGAGTCCTCTGCCCGGGATGACCCTGCTCTCAGCGCGTCTTTCACCTTCAGAGGGTCACCTTCAGAGGGTCTCCAGCACGTCACAGTGCTCTTGCTACTAGCTGCCCACAAGCCAGCTTCTCAGTTACGGCCACAGCGCGCGTGTCCAAAGGACCAAAACATTGCCACCAGACCTATGTCATCCCCTTGATCTGTAAGTCGTTTCGGAGAGATCTATGTTCCCTGCTTGTCCCTCCTACCAGCAGACCTTTAGTCTTATCATCAGTGGCCAGGTCGAGTCTCTGGGTCTTGGGGACTGCAGGGAAGATCTAAGGTTGTCACGAGCTGATGTTTAGATGGACAGGTTTCTGTCCTGGTCTTTGGAAGCTCCCCTGAAACCTGTTTGGCACCATCGCAACACGCACACCTCCACTGAGAGATGGGTGGTGCTCCCCCATTGAAGTAGCGTTTTCCCTGAATTGAGCTCACCAGAAAAACCCAGATTCCTTCCCAGCACACCCCTGGCACCTCCATCCGATGTGCGCTTCTCTTTAAAGTCTTTGTCGGGAAGCCCCACTGGCACGGTGCCCCACAGGGACCCTGTAGAACAGAGCGGTCCTGCTTCAGTTGCCTCCTGAAGCTGTCAGTCTCTATGGAGTAAGACAGCTTCATCTTGGAGCATCTGGTGTGCTTAAATCATCCACTTTTCAGTTAGCAGCCCAGCCCGCTGGGCCCCCAGCACTCCTTTGTGTGCATGCTAAACTAGCCCAAACTCTGGCCAGTGTGTAGATGCCAGCTTGGAAGCCTCTATTAGATCACAATTCTGGAATGTTGCTTTTATCATTCACTCCTCCTCTGGCTCAGTGTCATCCCTGGCATTCCCAGGGCTGCAGGATTGCATGGGGGCGGCGCGAGGGCGAGGCTCGCCCGAGGCGTGAGCGTTCATGTGCACACAGCCATTGTTTGGGATAATCTCCGTTATTACTCGGAACCCGTGTAGGCTGTTTTCTTGTTTGGCTTTCATCTTTCCTCTGACAGTTTGCTTCTCGAACCTCGAGTCTTCTGTTGGTTCCTCTCTTGCTTTCAGCTTCTGAGAAGTTCTGTAATCTTGCCCTGATGCCAAAGGCAGATGGTGTCTGAGGAAAATGAAGTAGCCCCACCTGGGAAAAGGATGCCACCTGGGGGACGGTCAGCTAGCTAAGTGACTAGAGGAAGGTGTTAGTGACACAAGCCCACTGTCAGGAAATGCTGCATTCCAATGGCCTTTCCTGGGGAGACCCGGCTGGTGCTGGGTGCTCCTCCTGAACATGAGCATCCTGCTGGGAGAGAATGCGGTGGCAGAAACCCAGCCAAACCATCCAGTCATTTCTAATTCATGGTGACCCTGTGGGCGTCAGAATGAAATTGTACCCCATGTTTTCCATGTCGGCTTGGTTCAATTCCTCATTTGGGGGAAGTGGATTTCCAGGCATTTCTTCCATGGTGCCTCTGATAGAACTTGAAATGGCAGCCTTTTGGTTAGCAGCTGAGCACCTTAACCACTGGCAACACCTAGGGACTCTACCATGGGCCAAAGAGGAATATGTTCCCTGCTTGTCCCTCCAACCAGCAGACCTTTAGTCTTATCGTCAGTGGCCAGGTCGAGTCTCTGGGTCTTGGGGACTGCAGGGAAGGAAGGGCTGTTAGGACTGAAAAAGTCTTTTCACCAGGGTTCCCCAAATTCCCAGGGTGCTTGTATCGCAGTGACACTTCTTCTGGTTCCCAAAGATGGTGTGTAGCCAGTTGAGCTGTGCCCCACCTTTGTAGATCCCACATGTAAAAGTCAACCCTTCCCTCCACTGAAAAACAAAGAGTCTCAACCATAGCAAGGTCCACAATCATTCCTAAGTGAAATGACTTCACAGGTACCTTAAAGCAGATATTTATACCCCCCAATGGGATTGCTTGCAAGCTGAAGAGCTTCTCCTATGTGACCCTGAGCCCTCACTGGGTGATCCTGGGCTGTGCACATGTCCATGTCCTATCTCCAGTCTCACTGGAGAATTGAGAGAACAGTTCTCGTACTTGCCACGGCTCTGTCCTCCCAGTTTCTAGCACATTCTAACAGAATGAAACAAAAGCAAGCACTTCCCAGCCCTGTGCCGTCCTCACAAGTGTTGTGTTTGCACCCACTGTGGTAGTCACGTTATCATTCTGTCTCCTTCAGAGTCCTCCCTGTTTTTGCTGACCTATTTTACCAAACATTGGGTCCCTCTCCCTGGACCATTCTGATGGCATGTGCTCAGTGCCTCAGACAAAGAGCCATCCTCCTGACATCTAAGGTGCATTCTGGTTCTCCTTCGTCCAAGGCAGTGCTTTCTTCTGGAAGACCATAGTCAGTATTCTTTGATCACATCACAATTCAAAGACATCAGTTTTCCTTAGCATCCCCAGTAATTTTATCCCACTGTGATTCAGTCCATCCTGATTCACAATGACCCTATATAGGGCATCTGGGTGTGATGAACTGAAAGTGCATGTGTTTGTAACTCCCATTCTCCACACACACTTTTGCTGCCATTGAGTCAATGATGACTCATAGTCATCCCTTTGGGTTTCTGAGACTGCCTGTTTACAGGAGTAGAAAGCCCAATCTTTCTTCAGCGGAGCTGCTGGTGGGTTCAAACTGCTGACTCTATGGATCACAGCCCAACGCACAACCACTACACCACCAGGACTCCTTAACTGTCACCCAATCACTGTAAATAAGGTGTTGCTAGGTGACATAAAGCTGGTTCTGAATTGTAACCTGGTACACGAGAATGGAACACTGTTCAATCCTGTAACATCCTCACAAACGTTATATTAGAGCTCTGGGTAGCAGGTATTGATTGCCCTTACATCTCTTGGATGAGTTTCCTCTTTTTCTATGACCTTTTACTTTACCAGGCGTGATATCCTTTTTCCAAGGATTAGTTTTTCTTGATAACATGTCTGAAACATGAAAGACAAATTCTACTAATCCTTGCATTTTAGGGGCATTTTGACTGTACCAAGATAAATTTGTTCTTTGGAACAGTTCATGGCAATTAAAATATGTTTCACCAACACTACCATTCAAATGCATCAATTCTTCTGGAGTCAGCCGTGTTCGTTGGCCAGCTTTCACATGCATATGTGGAAATTGAAGATACCATGGTTTGGATCAAGGTCACTTAACCCTCATAATGAGAGCCATGCTCTAACACAGAAAAGGGGTCTCGTGCAACAGATTTGCCCAGTGGAATACTTCATTCGATTTCTTGACTTCTGCTTCCAGGAGCTTTGGCTGTGAATCCATGAAAAAATGGAACAATTGAAAACTTGTGTGTTTTTCTTCATTTAGCACAATGATGTCTATAGGTCCAGTTATGAGGATTTTGGATTCCCTTATATTGAGTTGCAATCCATACTGAAGGCTACAGTCTCTGATTTTCATCAGCTAATCTTTTAAATACTCTTGGGTTTCCATTAGTTAACAAGGTTGTGTCATACTTCTATGTAGCTTTCAGGTTGTTATTAAGCCTTCCTCCAATCCTGAGGCCCAGTTCTTCTTCATAAGGTGTAGAGCAGTGGTTCTCTACCTGTGGGTCATGACCCCTTTGGGGTTGAGCAGCCTTTTCACAGGGGTGGCCTAAGACCATCAGAAAACATAAATATTTCACAATATATAATTACATGTTGTTTTGTGATTAATCACTATGCTTTGATTATGTTTTTTATGTTCAAATTTGTAACAATGAAAATACATCCTGCATAATTTTACTACTGATTCATAACAGTAGTAAAATTGCAGTGATGGAGTAGCAATGGAAATAATTTTATGGTTCGGGGCCACCACAACATGAGGAACCGTATTAAAGGGTGGCAGTATTAGGAAGGATGAGAACCACTGCTGTAGAGGATTCTAATTTGGTGATGTTTTGACGCTCCCCGATGTCTAAGTGAGTCAGCAATGGAAGCAGGAAAGGAGGAGATCCCAGTCATGCAGAAAGGGGAGCCATGAGCAGGTCATGTGCTAGATCCCTACCTAAAAAGGCAGCCAAGGCGCCAGAAGCTGTAGCACTGAAATGCAGAGGGAGAGCAGAGGAGCGTTGCTAAGATTATGAGGCAGAGAGGCCAGCTTCCTGGCTCCTGGTACAACCAGAGTCTAAGGGTCCATGTGAATGAGAGATTAGGGATCAGAATGCGACTTGGCTGCTGGCTGAGAAACTGTGTTGCTATGAACAAAGGACTCTGTCTTCATTTTTTCGGACCCTGACTTGTGATAATCTGTTCATTTTCACAATAATCCCCCCAAGTCATGCATGTAGTCTATGAGTTCTGTAATAGATGACCAAATCCAACAGAGAAGTAGAGTGTCTTGGGAGGAATGGTTGGTGTCAGAATAGCGTAAAAAGGATGGAGGGTGGAGGCGTGCCTGACATCTGCCCTGTGGCAAGTAGCTTTGAGCTGCTGTGGAGCTGGAGTCTCTTTCTCCCTATTGTAGCTGGAGGAGGACTGATTTCTTTAATGGGCTGTTTCTTTAATGAGACTGTAAATATTTACTGTAGCAGGAAGCCTTAACTTTGTCCCAAGGTTAGTTTGAACAGTACTGTAGCACTTAGCCAACACTTGCCCTTCCTGGCACTTGAATCACTGCTTTATCTACTAATGATAATGCAATTGATTTACATGTATTTACAAGTCGTTGGACTTTGAACTAATGAGCTGTGGAAATTGTTATTAGGTCTAGTGTAATGACTGTCATAGTCTCTGCATAGAGCCAATAGTTCACAAACTTGGATGCCAACTGAAAGAAACGAGGTTCCACTCTACCCAGAGTCACCTTGGGCAAAACGGTCTAGGCATCTTTTGTGGAGAATAGTTCTACTCAGACCCATATGCGGTGCCCTGACTTGGGAATGACTCTGTGGCAATCGGTTTTCAACTGGGTTTAGTTATGAAAGCCATGAGCCCTGGTGGTATAGTGGGTTACATGATGGGCCACTGACCACAAGATCAAATGTTCCAAATGATCTCCTAGGTAGAAATGTGAGCCTTTCTGTTCCGGTAAAGATAGGCAGCCTCGAGGGAGTTCTTGAATAGAGGCCCAATGTCCATCCGCTACCTTAACACTAAACCTATAAATATATGCACCTAGATCTATTGCCCCATCATATATATATATATATATATATATATATATATATATATATATATATATATATATATATATATTTACATATGTACATACCTGTATTTAGACCTCTATAAATGCCCTTTGTCTCCTTATTCTTTCATCTATTTCCTTTTACTTTCTTCTTGTCCCACTATCATGTTCAGCCTTTACTGGGTTTCAGTAATTCCGCTCAGTAATTCCTTGATCAAGAGCTAACAGGCCTCTGACAACCTCCTTGCCATCTATTTTAGATCATTTGATGTTCCCTTGTCCCTGGGTTTGTTGAAACCCACTTCCTTTCCCCTGTCACCCCCTCTTCCATGCTCTGCCACCCTCTCTTCCATGTCCCCTTGAACTGTCAGTCCTCTGTTTTCTCTTCCAGCTTGTTTATCCCTCCTATCTTATCTACATAGACCTGCCGAAATAATAATATGCACAAAAACAAGACAGAATAAAGCAAAGTAACAAAAGAAAGCAAAACAATAACAACAACAAAAGCAACAACATAAAAAGAAAAACCTGTGAATAGCTCAAGGTCTGTTTGTTGATCTTTAGGAGTGTTTTCGGGTGAAGTCTGATGGGGTACCATGCTTCGGCCCCAAAGTCTATTTTTGGTATTCCTTGGGGACTTTGTTGCTCTGTTCCCCTGGGTGTTCTGTTGCACACCCTTAGTGTTTCACCTCAGCGTGGTGGGGTCAGATTTGGCACAATTCCTGCACTGTGTCTGTCTCCAGTGTTGTCCCCCATAGCGTTATGGGTCAGTGAGGGATACCATGTCTCACTGGACAGACAACAGAAAAGTGGGTGAAGGGAGACACTGAGCAGTGTAAGATATGAAAAAATAAAATAATTTATAAATTATCAAGGATTCATGAGGGAAGGTGGGCTGGAGAGGGAACAGAAAAAAGGGGAAGCTGATACCAAGGGCTCAAGTAGAAAGAAAATGTTTTGAGAATGATGATGGCAACAAATGTACAAATGTGGTCTATAAAATGGATGTATGTATGGATTGTGATGAGTTGTACAAGTCCTCAATAAAATGATTTGAAAAAAAGAGATACACAGCCTCAGAAACACACAGGGACAATTCTACTCTGTCTCATTTGGTCCCAATGAGACCAACTCATTGGCAGTGAGAATGAGTGAGCAGAGACTACAGAATTGGGAGAGGAGGGTATGATTCAGATTTGGACAAACCAGTTATTAGGAATATAGACACCAGCTATATATCAATCCACAATCAGAACCTGACAGATGTTGACATTATAAAAATAGACCTAGCTCTCTGTCAATGAGACACAGAGAAGGTAAGGACAAACAAAGCAAAAACTTGATGTGGACCTGAAAGAATTCTGGATAAACATAGGAAGAGAGGCCCCAACAAAGATGAAGTTGGATTCAGACCCAAAGAAGTTTCTAGGTCATACCCTCTCTTCCCCTTTCCCCCTCCCCCTCCCTAATAAAATGTGCCATTTTCTTCTTATCCGTGCTAATCTGAACCCTGTAGAGGAAAGCGCATGGATGTCAAACTTTTCCTCATTAATTCCAATTTTATAACATTTTTCTTCATCCTATGTAAAATTTTCCTTAGAATGTTACAATCTTTCAGCTCCGGTACATTCGTACTGATTATTTAACCTTGGCTAAGTTTTTTGAACACTTCCCTCCGAAGCTCCCGCACACATTCGGTAATAGCACAGCCTTTGAAGTGGAGTAATCAAGATTTCTTGTGATATGACATCTCCTTTCATTTGCTCCACGTCTTTTCATTATTTCACTCCCCCCGCCTTCCTTTCTTTCTTTTTTCCCCCTTCTTCTTGTAATAGGTGGGAGCTGAGTATTTAAATGGAACATCAGCAATGAAGAACGGCTTAAATTCAGGCTGGAACAAATGTGTGTGTGCCTGAGAGTGCCTTAATCGTCAAAGAACAATGAAAAACATCCTGAATTGTCTCAAACTATGTAAGAAATGCGATGAGAGGGCGGGAGCTGGATGGAGTTGAAAATCTTAGTTTTTTCACCTTCATTCCTGTTTGACCTTGGGGAAAAATTTTAATGGAGACAGAATTTGTCTTTTTCACATAGATAATCTGTCTGAGCGCACAAAGAACAGCACGATCATCAGATGTCCTTCCACAGCTGTGCAGAGGATTAAAGAATGACTACGAACTCCCCGCAGAACATTTCGGGAAATAGGATTGTGGACCCATATAGGTTGTGGCCAGGTATTGTTGAGCCAAGTTTGACGAATTGCAAGCCCTTGTGACAGAGTAGACTTGAACCTTAGGGAGTTCTGGGCTGTCTTCCTTATGACAGTAGATCGCCAGATCCGTTTCTGATCGAGTCACTGGGTGGGTTTGAACCACGCACCTTTGGTTTGTCATCTGGACACTTAACAATTGTACCATAAAGACGTTGGGGACCTACACATGCCTATCTATTTATCTCTATCTCTGTCATTTAACTCATAGGAAAGACTAATAAAAGGTAGAGGGGATTAAGGAAAATGTAGTTGTGGCAAAATGAAATGATTTAGTTTGGGTCTTCTAGCCAGTCTTTGCGACTCCTACCAGGTGAACTTGACTTGTGGGGTGACAGGGTGAGGGTGCTCTCTGGGCATTTCTCGGCGCTAAAGGAGCTGTGCAACACTTGACTAAGCAGAGCGAAGGTCAAAGGTTCTGTGAAGGACAGGCTGAGGATGAGAGATGTGTGACTTCTGGCAGGACTGCGAGGATGGGCTGCTGTGGACAAAGGACTGTATCCCAAGTGTTTCCTAAAACTAACTTGTGGCAACCCGTTAACTTCTCTACTAACACTTCCCACAATCACGAGCATTGTGTGTGAGTCTGTGTGGGCTTTGCAAAGGACTGTCAACCCCAGAAAAGAAGTAGTGTGTTGTGGGAGGGATGCTTGGTGTCAGAATAAGGTATAGAATGTTGGATCATGGAGGCATGCCCTGCTTCTGTCTAATTGGAATCATCCGTAGGAATATGTGAAGTTGGATGAGGTCAGATAGGGTTTCTATGATGCCCCATCTATGGTCAGAAGGTTCAAGTATGGGCATGTAACTAGAAAAGAGAAAGCCGCAATGTCAGTAGTGATGTGCAGAGACCCATTCCCACCTGACCACGGGAAGTGAGACAAGAAAGCACAGCAGGTGTCAAGCTTGCTTTCAGGACATTCTGCAGTGCCATCCTTAGTAACAGGGCTATCCCTCTGCCTGAGTCAAAGGTTTCTTCGATGCTTCTGGTTAGATTACCCATTCATCTACCAATCTCTCCATCTAGTCATCCACCCATCCATCCATTCCTTCATCCATCCACCATCACGCCCTCCCCCACCCAATAGCTATTGATTTTTTTCTTTTATAAATGACAGGCGCTACACTAAGCATTGAGGATACAATTCTGGACAAAATGACTCAGTTCCTGTCTTCTTTGAGTTTCATGTCTAGTCGGACCTCAAGAGTCATTAGTATTATAATGGCATAATTATACAAATATAATTGAGATATAGACTATGAAGAAAACGTGTCAGGGACTTATTAAACATTGAAACAGAGAACTCACCGATGGTAATTTTATCCAAGGAGATGATGGTTTTTCTGACAAGTGGGTGAGCACTGAGTGGGTGAAGGGAGATGTGAGGATCATCTTGGTTAGCAGAACATCATGTGGGAGGGGCCTGTTTGGTCTTCCAGCTCCCCATTTGCATCAGGCATAATTGTAGGAACAAGATCCAGCAGTAGAGTGAGTGGCTGGAAACCAGATGGGAAAGATGGGCAGGGGCAGTCACTACAGATTCTTGTCTACCTTAAGAACAGAGGTAGACTAGGACCTCGTTGGAAAGGGGTGACTTGATAATTGTGTTTCAATTCTGAAGTCATCGTTGACTTTAACGGGGACCAAATTGTGAACGACTCATTGATTTAGCCTCAGGGATGGTACCCGTGGACACACCATTAGTAAATAATGCCTTGGAACTAGAACTCAACGTTTGGAGGGGGATTTAGCCCCAATGCTAGTAAAAATGCTCTAAATGGGATGAGGGTGGGGAAAAAAGACTTTCCCTAATCCCGATCCATGTTAAAAGAACTTGACCATTAATCAATCATTTTAGGACTCAAGACAACATGATGTGCTAAACACTGACTCTGTGCTGGTCCCTTCCATGCTTCGTATCTAAAAATTGTTGTCATGCACAAGAGCCCATGATCCTCCAGGAACTCTAAAGCTCTTGGAAGAATTCACCCAACAGTCTTTGTGAGTGGACATCACCATGCCCAGGTAGCTCATGCCCTCTTAGGGGCATGGCACTCTGGATTTGCTCAGCTGCAATATCCTACATTGATATTTGTACTTAGCTTCCTGCCCTGTTCTGGTTTATTCTGGGGCCAAGCCATGTTCATTATGAGTATTGTGGGAAGGTGAACACCCACCTGTGTGCCTGTGCACTCAGGGACCTACTGCAAAGAGGATCTCAGCTGCACCCAGAGGTAGCTCAGCCCTGAAGACTTCAGGGATAAGAAGAATTTGTCTGAGATAGTTAAAATTTATTGTGCCAACCTGGCTGATAAACACATGTGGGATTAATTAAAAGGCAGAGGGATAAATGGCTTGGCAAGCCTCGCCTTTCTAGTTCTTGGGTCTCTTGCTTTCTGATGGTCGGACCAGGTGCAGCTGCCTTAGTCAGTTCCCTGCATCAGCTGGCAAGGCTCACTCCCTGCAAGACAACCCTCAGAAGAAGCCACATGGACCTACCCTGATGCAGTCCTGGGTGCTGGAGCAGCCATGTGGAGACCCCTGCCAGTGCTGAGATGCTTACATGTTCAATGACTTTGCTTGCCTTTTGCAGTCAGTGTTACTGCGTGTGTTCTGTGAGATGGAGGAGGACTTTGTGGATTGTTGTCGGACATAGGGGCTAATGTTGGACTTACGAGCTTGGGCAGCACTAGGTTGGGATGCTTTCTTAATGTACACTTACCCTTTATATAAAACTCTCTCATACATACGAGTGTCTGTGTATTTGTTTCCCTAGTTTACCCAGACAGACACAGGTCTGTGACTTTTCCGCTGACTTCTCAAGCAGCATAGCTAGTAATTAGGTTTTTGAATAATACCACTTTCTGCCACATTCTAATTGTTAAAAATTATATAATCAAAATTGCCATTAAATTAAGCGTGTATCATTACTGGCATAATTAGGCTTAAAAGACAGAGTTCTAATTAGGTCTTCTATTCTCCCATCTCTCTCTGCCTCCCTCTTTAATCTTGACACTTTACTTTCTATTTCTCCTCTCTCCGACATATACTGGTAGTCAAGATCTTGCTGGTAAATCTCCTTCCCCCTTATATTCCACATCCCAACATAGTCACCTCGTTTGTGTCTCCTGTATACACAAGGAAAGAGGAGTAATGGCACAGTGTTGAACAAATCCCTAGCAGCCAGAATCAATTTGGTGGCAGTGGGGCTTTGGGTATACACGAGTGGCGTGTGTGCATGTATGTATTGTGTGCTAGGTCAGGTTGACTAGCAAAAGACCCCAAGTGACACTCACATATGTGTAAGAAAGAGCTTTATATCAAGAAATAATTATATATCAAAAAAACATCCTAGCCAATCCAACACAAGTCTATAAGTCTGATATGAGTCCATAGGTCCCTCTTCCAACTCATGCAGTTACATGCACTAATGTGGGTGCAGGAAGATCACAGGCCTGTGGTACAAAGCTGTGTGGATGCAAAGGTGGTGGAAACATCACACGACTCTGACAGCTCTTGGGTTCACTAGCAAGCAGGAAGGTGAAGGCAGATAGAGAGGCCAACCTCCAGAGAGCTACTTACCTTGATTGTCCTCCAAGGGAGAGCATCAGGCTGTAACCTGATTGACAGGCTAAATTCCACCCTTATCTTCTCACCGTTGCCATGTTGGCCCCCAAATCCTCACGATCACTGTGTGTGTGTGATATAGTCTATTAATATGGACTTTTCTAACCACAATCCCCTATAGCCTCTGCCTGTGGCTATAATCCCATTTTGGAGGGAATTCTGTTAGGAGATTGGGGTGAAAATATACCCTTAAATATAAACTTACTAGTCGGTTTGACTTAAGTCACTCTCCTTTGTTTCCATTGTGGTTATGGTTTGCTGAAAGACAAAAAGCAAACTTCCATCAAATCCATTCCTCCACATCTAACCATCCCAGAGGCAGAAATATAGAGAAAACCCCCAGGAAGTTTTTCTGTAAGAAGTGCAGCATGTTTAAGATCTCTCTCTAAGGTGCTAGAGGCCAAGATCAAAGGCACCAAAGGCTGCTTCATGCAGACCTAGGGCAGACCACAGGAGACAGGCTGAGACTATAGGCTGAGACAACAAGGAGGGGATATGAGCCAACAAAGAATGGTGCTGACACCCTGGCCCACCAGGCCTTGAGGACGGTGTTCCGATTAGAGCAGCCAGTCCACAGAGAGGACCACATGGCCAGCCCCATTATGAGACACAAGGACCCTCACTGACCCATAGCCTTACAGGGGACAACACCAGAGACCCAGTGTGGGAATTGCAACCAATCTGATCCTACCACACCACAGCAAGGGAATGGAGTGGCGAGGTCCCTGGGGAATGCTGAAGGTGGACTTTGGGGCCAGGGCATGATACCCCAACAGACTGGACTGGAAAACACTCCTAGAGGCCAACAAACAGTCCTTGAACTAACTGCAAGCTTTTCTTTCTTGTTGTGTTTTTTTTTTGTCATTGGCTTACTGTTGTTTTGTTGTATATTGTTGCTTGATTTTGCTCTGTCTTGTTTTTGTGCATACTATTATCTCCACAGGTCTGTCTAAATAAGATAGGCTGGATGAACAATCTGGAGGAGAAAACAACTGGACTGACAGTTCCGGGGGGACATGGGAGAGGGGGAGGTGGGGGGAAAGGTAGTGGTGTTAACAAACCCAGAGACAAGGGAACAGCAAGTGATCCAAATCGGTGGTGAGGAGGGTGTAGGAGGCTTGGTAGGGCCTGATCAAGGGTAATGTAACCAAGAGGAATTACTGAAACCCAAATGAAGACTGAGCATGACAGTGGGACAAGGGGAAAGTCAAAGGAAATAGAAGAAAGAGCTAGGAGGCAAAGGGCATTTATAAAGGTCTAAATTATATATATATATATATATATATATATATGAATAGATTTACATTTGAGGATGGGGAAATAGATCTATGTGCATATATTTGTAGGTTTAGTATTAAGGTAGCAGAAGGACATTGGGCCTCCACTCAAGTACTCCCTCAATGCAAGACTACTTTGTTCTATTAAATTGGCATTCTATGATGCTTACCTTTCAGACACAATCGCTGAAGACAAAGCTGGTGAATAAGCAAATGTGGTGAAGAAAACTGAAGGTGCCTGGCTATCAAAAGATACAGAATCTGGGGTCCTGGGGGCTTGAAGATAAACAAGCAGCCATCTAGATCAGAAGCAACAAACCGCACATGCAAGAAGCACACTAGCCTGCGTGATCACAAGGTGCCGAAGGGATGTTATCAGGATCAAAGAACAAAAAATCATATCATTGTGTGCTCACCTCCCTGATATGATCACTGAAGACAAATGGTTGCATAAGCAAATGTGGTGAAGAAACCTGATGGTGCCTGGCTATCAAAAGATGTAGCATCTGGGGTTTTAAAGGCTTGAAGATAAACAAGTGACCATCTAGCTCAGAAGCAACAAAGTCCACATGGAAGAAACACACGAGCCTGTGTGATCACAATGTATTGAAGGGATCAGACCTCAGGCAGCATCAGATCAAAAAATCATATCTTTGTCAGTGAAGGGGGGGAGTGCAGAGTGGAGATCCAAAGCCCATTTATATATTTGTAGGCCACTGGAGATCCCCTTACAGAAGGGTCTCATGGCGGAGACGAGCCAGTCAGGGTGCAATGTAGCAATGATTAAACACACAACTTTCCTCTAGTTCCTAAATGTTTCCTCCCCCCTTCCCCACACACACACACTATCATGATCCCAATTCTACCTTACAAATCATGCTAGACCAGAGGATGTCCACTGGTATAGGAACTGGAAACACAGGGAATCCAGCATGGATGATCCCTTCAGGACCAGTGGTGTGAGTGGCTCTACTGGGAGGGTGGTTTGGAGAGGGGGAACCGATTACAAGTATCTACATATAACCTCCTCCCAGGAGGACGGACAACAGAAAAGTGGGTGAATCGGACAGGGAAAGATATGAAAAAATAATAATTCATAAATTATCAAGTGTTCATGAGTGAGAGGAGAATGGGGAGAGCAGGGCGAGAATGAGGAGCTGATGCCAGGGCTTAGGTGGAGAGCAAATGTTTTGAGAACGATGAGGGCAATGAATGTACAAATGTGCTTTCTACAATTGATGTATGTATGGATTGTGATAAGAGTTATATGAAAAAAAAGAAGAAAAAGAGTTATATGAGCCCCTAATAAAATGATATTAAAATAGAAGAAACTTTCTAAAATTGATTGTGGTGGTGATTGGACAACTCTTCTTGATATGATTGGATTATTGAATTATATGATATGTACATTATGAGTCAATAAAACTGTTTTTAAAACTAAAAAATAAACCAAACAAAAAAAAAACCCCAAAACACAAAGAATGGTGCTTGAAACAATGGACCAGTGAGGCAGGGCACCGAGGCCTGGATTTTTGATCAAGGATGCTGAAGCCAAGCGATGATGTGCGTGAGAGGCTGAGGACCAGAAAGAGGCTTGCCTTCAGGCTGAGGAGATATACTGCTGATGTAGAGCAGTGGCTGTGTCCTGACTGTTCACTGATCATGGATGTGTAACCTGTTAATTTCTGTACTTATCAAGTGCCCATCCTGTCAGTTCCATCTCATAGTGACCCTTTGTACAAAACAAGGATGGTCTCACACCATCCTCACAATTGTTATGTTGCAGCCACCGTGCCAATTTCTCTGGCCAGGGATCTTTCCTCTTTTTTGTGGTCCCTCTACGCTACCAAGCATGATGTCCTTCTCCAGGAACTGATCTCTTCTGATAACATGTCCACAGTACATGAGACAAAGTCTTACCATTCTTGCTTCCAAGGAATATTCAGGCAGGACTTCGTCCTTGGCAGTTCTGTTTGTTGATTTTTGTTCGGCTGTCCATGATGCTTTCAATATTCTTTGCCAGCACCACAATTCACAAGTACTGACTCATCAAAGGTCTTCCTGATTATATTCCAACTTTTACATCAACATGAGGATTGAAAATACCAAGACTTGGGGTCAGGTGGCCAGTGGTCCTCCATGTTATCCCCTTGCTCTTCAGCACTTTTAAGAGACCTTGTGCAGTCAGTTCACCCAATGCAATGCATCACTTGATTCCTTCACTGCTGTTTCCATGAACATCGATTATGAATGTAAGAAAATGAATCTTTCCTTAAACTCTCCTCCCCCCCTTAATCAGTAGTATTTCACTCCCACCCCCCTCACCTCACGCCTAAAACAGTAGTCTTGTCCATGCATTCTGTGTCTCCATTATAATGAGCTGTCAAACCTAGCATAAATGTAGAGTGCTATGGGAAGAAAGATTGCTGTCAAAGTAGGCAAAGAAAGATGAAGGGTGGAGGCGTGTTCAACCTCTGGCCTGGGGCATCGACTGTCTCACTGCCATTGAATTGATGTTGACTCATGGCGGTCCTGTAGGACAGGGAAGAACTGCTCTCTGAGTTTCAGCCTGTAACTTTTTAATTTTTAATTCAACATTTTCTAAATATATAGTTCAGTGCCATTGATTACGGTATACCCTGTTATGCAACCATTATTCATATCCGTTTCCAAATTATTCCAGCACCTAGAACTGATGGTGGAGGGTCATAAAGGTCAGCAGTTTAAAAGCACCAGCAGTTCCACAACACAAAGATGAGGTTGTTTCTACTCCCGTAGTAAAGAGGTGCAGTCTTGGAAACCCACAGGGACAGGTCTACCTTGTTCTATGAGGTCTCTAGGAGTCAGAATCAACTCAATAGGCAGTGAGTGTCTTGTCAAGAAGACACTTAAAATTTTTGCTGTTACCCAAACACTGATATACAGTTGATAGTTAGCTTTAATTTGAAATCACTTCACAATAAATTGGAAATTTATCACAACCACAGAAGAGGTGCAAATAGAATAAATGACTAATTGTATGCGATTTACTGCCTCCTCTTATTCTTGTCTCATGATAGATCCCCTCTCCCATTAACTTCAAATTCACATGCAATTGTTTGGGTCAATTATATTCTTTAAAAACATTTTGTTGTGTATTCAGCCCATTTAAGCTTCATTTGAAGGAATGCACTAACTTAAAAAAAGAGAAGGAGAAAGGGGAGAGACAATGTTGAACTGGAAGTAAGCATGAAATTATTAAACATAACTTGGATAATGGATTTATGCAAGTGTAATTTCGTTTTAATTTACTCGCAGAGTGCTAATTGTTCAATTATTAGAACACATAAAAGAAAAAATAACGTGGATCTCCAGTAACAATTTTTAAGTAGTTTTGCGCGTGTGTGTATGTGAATTTCTCCAAGCAGAGGTTGGTAACAAGGATTTTATTCCACTGCATTTTCACCTTGACTATTTATTTGAAACAATCTCTCTATTCCTTAGGTTGAATTTCTCTATTCACAATAAAAAAGTGAATTGTTCATATCATACAAAATGCTTTTCATCTACAATGAAGGATGTGGAAGTTTGAATTATCAATGGAGCTGAACTGTGGAAATGTTAAAACAGTCAGAGATATTCATTTCACCTACTGAATACATTGTGGGTATTATGCAAGGGGACCTCAAAATTTCATGGAAAAAATGGAATCGAAAGAAAATGGAATTTTCCCATGAACTTTTAAAAGCCTCTATTTATGCATGATTACGCTTCTAAAAACAATTAAGATGTGAAGAAGAGTGTACCTGGCTTACATATACTGTAAATATCTAAGTTCCAAGTTGAGTTATTTGCATGGACTTTTGCCTTCCATGCAAATCACAAATATCACTTCTCAATTATGGCAAAGCCTGCTTTGGTGGGACCCAGATTAATGAGGATTGACTGTGTATGTAAAGCGGAGAAGTAATACACAGACAGCGTTTCCTTGTTCCTTTCCTAATAAGTCATTCCCAGATGGTGAGTTACACCCCAGAGAGGAAGGCTTTCAAGTTGTGTTAATTTTTCCCATCTTACTTCCTGCTGATCGATACTGCTACCAAAAGCTGCTTCCTGCGATGAATACAATTTAGCTAATGAGGAAGTAGGCAGCACTTCTGTTTGAATTATGGATCGTGTGTTGAGAAAGGGGGCTTTTCCATATGTCACTTTCATCGGCACGAGTGAAAGGAGAATTCATATTATTATTTTACTTTAGCTGCAATCATTCAAGTAGCTGGCTTGAGCCAGATGCAAAGATTGGGTGGCTCTTTGCAGTGGTGGGTAAATGATCTTTGTTGGTGGTGACTTCTTGCTGTTGAAAGGCTACCAGTCGGTGACAGGGAACAAAGGTCCCAGGCAAGTGCCTTCGTTATTTTCTTGTATGTTCATAGACTAGGTGGTTGATCATTAGAGGCTATCATTTACTTAAAATGACTTCGGTGAAAAATACCCAAAGATTCCCTAAGAGCTGGTATTGTCTAACACAACATGCTGATTTCACAGTTCTTATAATCAAGTAACAGTCAGCTTGCTGGGATTATGTGCCAATGACCTGCTCCTTGGTGCTTCCCTGAGAAAGACTGGGAAATCCATTTCCACAAAAATTACAGCCAAGAACACTGCATTAGGGCAGTTTTATTAGGTCACACGAGATTTTTATGACTTGTAATCAAATCTAAGACACCTAATAATAACTTCATAAGAATAATCACCACACATGTTGTTATTGTTAAGTGTCATCGAGTTGGCTCCAACCCATAGCAACTCTATGAGCAACAGAATGAAATACTGCTTGGTCCTGCACAATCCTCATTATTGTTCTTATTCTTGAGCCCATTGTTGCAGCCACTATCTCAGTCCATCTCACTGTGGGGCATCTACTTTATCCATGCCCATCTACTTTACCAAGCATGTTGTTCTTCTTCAGGGACTGGTCTCTCTTTACAATACGCCCAAAGTATGTGAGAGGAAGTCTAACCATTTTTGCTTCTAAGATACATTCTGGCTATACTTCTTTCAATGTAAATCTGTTTGTTCTTTTGGCATTCCATGCTACTTTAAATATTCTTCATCGGCACCATAATTTAACTACGTGGATTCATCTGACTTCAACATTCAATGTTCAACTTTCATATGCATGTGAGGTGATTGAAGTACTATGGCTTGTTAGGTACACCATATTTCTCAAAGTAATCTCCTTGCTTTTCAATATATAAAAGATGTCATGTGCAGCAGATCCATCCAATTTTGATGGTTAGAGGTGAAGTCAGCTAGAGAATCCAGACGAGTTGGAATCAAACCTATCAATCAAATTTCAGCCTGATGACATTTCTATAGGAGGGAGAGGTCATGGAGAGTTGAATCATTCTTTGGCCTTTCACTTTCTTCTGGAACGGAATCTCACATCTGGTTCCTTGATGTCCTGTTGTATCATCTGCCTATTAAGAAGCCCTCAGAAGACCATTGGTGAATTCATTCAACCAAATTTTGATGTCTGCAGCTTGTGCCCCTTGCTGTCACTGTTTCATTATCCTGCTCTGGTCCCTACCTTTTCTGTTGTGTCCTGAGATAGCGTTGTTGATGTCAGATGAATTTGGACTCAAACCAACTTTGTAGATCATAAAAAATTATGACTACCCTTGACAATAATGGGAATTCCAAAACATTCCATTTTGTGCAGGAGGAGCTTATTCACAAATCAAGAGGATATTCTATGAATAGAATAGGGGAATTCTGTATGGTTTAAAATGAGGAAAGGTATACAACAGGGTTGTATCTTCTCATCTACTTGATCTATCTGTATGCTTAACAAATAACCAGAGAAGCTGGATTATATAAAAAAAGAATGTGGCATCAGGATTGGAGGAAGATTTGTCAACATTGTACAATGTGAGGATGACACAACCTGGCTTGCTGAAAGTGAGAAGGACTTGAAGCTGTGCTGATGGAGAGCGAATGTTGCAGCCTTCGGTGTAGATTACAATTCAACATCAAGAACACCAAAATCCTCACAACCAGACAAATAGGTAGCATCATGATAACTGGAGAAAAGATTGAAGTGGTCAAGTGTGCTAGTTACATAATCTGGTGTCAACTTGAGACTTCAGAGTGAGGGGTGGACTTTAGTCTGTCAACAAGGTCCCAGCTTGATGACCTCATTTGGAGGTACAACAGAGATAAGTAGCTCACTGGAGGCCAGGTAGACACATTCTGCTTCTCTTCCTGTGAGACATTACAGTTGACAAGCCACATGGAAACACACTGGTGACAGCAAGGGCCCTGAAGCTGGAGGAGCCAAGTGGAGACCTATGCCAGTGTTGAGATGCTTCCACCACCACTGGATCCACAAGACTTTCCACCCCCTGACCTGTGATCTTCCTGCAGTCGGCATCATTGATTGTGTTGCATGATTGATTCTTTGACCCAGCACTCAAACCGCTAACAAATATCCTAAAGGTTAATTTCAGAAAATCTATATACCATATTTACTTGAGCATAAGCAGAGCCAAATATCAGCCAAGGCACCTAATTTTACCACAAAAACTGCATTAAAAATGTACTGAAACACTCGGCATATACATGAGTATATATGGTAAGTGGGATGTGCATGACAGTTCATTACTGCTCTATTGGAAGTGCAGCGAAGAAGGGTCACTATCTTTGGCAGATGGCATTGACTTTACTCAGTTGAGGAGAGTAGAGCATCAGTTACGTGAAAAGGAACCAGGAAAATCCTGAGGACATTAGCTAATCAACTTGCAATTATGAATGGGGAAATGCAGCTCACATCCCTCTTGAATAAGAGATGGGCCCATGATTGCAGGCAATTAAGTCACCACACCAAGTTGAATGACTGTTAAGAGGGTGACAAGGAGTGCCAGTGTCTGCTCCAAACCTCATTACAGTGATGAAGGTTTTACTTCATCCCCCTATCACCCTTTAGGAGCCCAGGAGCACAGGGTTAACACACTTGGCTGCTATCTGAAAGGCCAGTCATTTGAAACGACCAGCCACTCTGAATCAGAATTGAGTACACAGTGAGTTTGGTTCGTTTTGGGTATCTCCTTATACCGGGTTGCTCCCACAAATCAAGAGCTAAATGGAGATCAGGTAGCCCCAGCAGAAATAAGTAGGGGATGTATATGGAGTGCATGTCTGCTTGAGCAAATGGGGGTTGTAGGTGCATTGTTCAAGCTGTGCGGCTCAGATCCAGACTGGATTGGTTCTCTAGTGACTTCTGCTTCTGTGTGTAAGGCTTTCTCTGCCTATCAGTCACCTGTGATTTTGCCTAACATGTTGTAGAACATCAAATGTTCTTAGCAACATCCATCCAATCTTATTATACTTATAGTTATTATTTTTTCCAGACCTCTCAAATGCCTAATCTTTGCATCCTTGCAATGCATCATCTTTCACTGGCAGGCATATGCTCCCAAGTCACCTTGAGGAAACATAACTATTGGACCACTATCTCTGCCAAGAGCTTTCTGGGGTCCACTTCCTGTGAGGGGTGCTGTACCAGGTCATGTTCTCTAGAGAAGCAAAGACTGTCGAGCAAAGCATGTGTGTACACAGCAAGGTTTTTTTTTTTTTAATGAAATCATTTTATAGGGGGCTCTAACAGCTCTTTTAACAATCCATACATCCGTTGTGTCAAGTGCATTCACAGCAAGATATTTATATCAAGAAATGACTCGGACAGTTGTAAAAGTAGTTAAGTCCAGTCTGATTTGAGTCCATAGAGTCTGATGTATTCTGGAAGCTCCTCTTGACTCATTTAGCTATGGAAGCTGACCAACAGGAAGTAGGATGATGAAGCAGGAGGGCCACAGGCTGTTGGATGCAGAGGTAAATGAACCTGAGGTCAACTGAATGAATCTAAGGTTGGCATTCCACTGCTACACAGCAGAAACCTGCCAAATGAGACATGGGATTGGGATTCAGCAGAAGGTAAAGGGACAAGAAAGAGCCCAGCTATGCTGAGGGTCCCTCTCTTAAACAAAAGGCCACACCTTCAAGGAGGTAGCTTCAGGGTGTGTGGTCTGACTGGTATGTTGGGCTCCTTTTCCAAAGTATGTCTAGTTGACATCATCTCTAACCATCACAAGTGAGGTGTTCCTTCCAGTTCCCAACCCCCATGGTATAATTTGGTTTCACAACTATCCCCTGTGCCAACAGTTACATGATGGGTCCATTGGAGGCAGATGCTGAGAAATCTGTGACTGTGTTCTCTTCCTGGGACGGGAAGTGGAAGAGAGCAGGTTTGGACAGAAGAAGAGGTGAATTGAGAAACTGGCTCAACAAAGCCTTGGGAAAAAAGGCGGGGAGTTCTGGAGTCAGTAAAAACCCTTCAGAGGTGGAGCACTCATATAGCCAGAGTTTAATGTGACTGCCTGGCTCAGTTATCAGTGGTGGGCACCCCTTGACCTGGTGTGATCTCAGATATAGCAACTCTTAGCAACTGAGGCAGATTCCAAGGGGCATGACAGAGGATGCTATGTGTGGACCACAATCCTCAAAACTAGGCAGCCAGTCCTTTCTTGATGGGAGATACGGGATGCCCTCTTATCATACATATCAGCCTATACCAAGTCAGTGTTAATAATGGAATGTTTAAAATCATTTCCTTCGTGATAGGATCTCCATCATTCATTCTATTAAGGATGATGTTAAAGTGACCTGTTTATTTGGTGGTAGAGACAGTTGCAAAGAATTTGGATGCTACCAGAAAGACTGGAGATGGAAGAGTCTCCAGGAGTACCTTAAAGAAAAGGTCTGGTGAACTATCTGACAAACGAACCTTTAGAAACCTGTGGAGCACATGATTGTGAAACACATGGGGTCACCATGACTCTGAATCTACTCAGTGTCAACCTTTGCTTTGATATAGTTTGACAAGAAAAAACACAGAACATGAATAAAAAGTATAAGAGTCAGCATTGCCAACATAGCCACTATTTTCATGTGACTCCTCGGTACATATAATATTACTGCAAATTGTATTTTCCAAGATAGTTCTATCAATAATCATCATAGATGCTGCTTACAACATGGTTTTCTCTTCTTCATGCAAGAGCTTGTACCTGTATCCTCTCTTTGGAGTCAAAATATCATGTTACGATCAATGGGCATTGCAGAAGTGATGCTATGGCACAAACTCTCCTCTTTTGGAATATTTATTTTTTAATACTCAGTTGCCATGGAAAGGCCACATATCTGTTTCCCAGTTGAAGGCTCAGATGCATTTCTGATGACAAGGCAGAGCTACGCTGATTGAGCCCGAGCCCTGGATCTGGAGGAGCCAGTGAAGACCTACACCAGCACTGAGTTGTTTCCACCACCACTGGATCCACAAGATTTCCCACCCATTGGCCTGTGGTCTTTCAGCATTCAGCATCATTGCTTGGCTGTGTGAGTCTAAAGAGGAATTGATGGACTTGTATTGACATATGGGGTAATATTGGACTTATGGACTTGATCTGAACTGGGTTGGGATTTTTCTCAATGTACAATTGCTCATTCTTATATACATATGAGTCTCCCTGGAGTTGTTTCTCTAGTCAACCTGGATTAGCACATTATGGTACCTTGGGAGTGGGGTACCTAAGGAAAAAAAATCATAAAAATGGAGAGTAGATGCTTGCTTAGCCTCTGCCTCAAGGTAGTTTTTCTTCTTTGGCTAACCAGAGGTCAGATATGCCATGCAGTTTACTGGGTTGTTTTCTGCATAGAACATGAGAAGTTAAAGTTTTGATTATTTTGTTTGATTGTTATCTTTGGTTATTCCTGTTTTAAATGGAAAAAAATGAATGTTTTTAATGTACATTATGAGCTCTGGTAGAAATCACTCTTGAATTTCTCAGAGCTGTTTAGTGAAAATGACTGACAGAAGGTCAAAATGGCTGACAGAAGGCCTAGCCCTGGCTTGAGGCAATTCAGTCAGAGGCCTAAGGCCATATTTTGTATTGATGGAATAGTTTAGCTAAGGATTAAGGTAAATAAGGACTAAACTTGACTATTTTAAGAATTTAGTTTAGAATCTGATTCTACTTTTTATACTAATTTATTCTGCTTTTATTATTGATATAATGATTGATAGAAATGATTGTTGGGAAGTATGAAAACAGAGAGTATGTAAGCTAACTGTTTCAGCTACCAATTTGAAATCTACAGGACATGCCTATAAGGAAGATTCTGAAAGATAAGCCCCACCCAGTGTCTTGAGTGTTCAGGATATTTGCCAAGGGACTGTTGACAGATTGAAGGGAAAAATAAAAAAGGAACCCTTTGGATTTTTGAATTGCTGCCAATGGACTGTCCTGATTTGACTTTGCTTATGCATGCAAACTTCACAAATTTCCAACTACAAAGAAGATTCTTCACATCAAAGAATATGATTGTCTCCTCAGAACACTGGGTTGATGTAAGTGGGCTGTATAGAAATTGGATACCCCAAATTGAGTGGATGAAATGACTGGCTTACAAACTTCCATAGGTTGGGGAATATATTCATAAGATTATGGTGTAGGTGTTCATATAAGTATAGTATAAGTATAGAATATTTTTGTTTTGTCCACTTATAGAATGTTATATTTAAATAAGGGTGGCACATTTTTGAATTGTATGCAATTTAGTTTTATCTTGTTAGGTACAGATAGTATTTAATTATTGTTTTGTTTAAAAGCTATAGATGTCTAAAGAGTTGGGCAAAAGTGTCAAGTTGACAGGGGGTGGTCTGTGGCAGTGACATCATCTCCTGTCAACTTGTGAAGGGGTGGAATCTAGTCTGTCAATCAAGTCACAGCTTGATGACCTCATTTGGTGGCATAAAGGAGATAAATAGCTCATTGGAGTTCAGATATACTCTCTCTCCTTTTATCCCTGGTGAAGCAATTCTGATAACAAGCCAGGTGGAGCTCCACTGATTGAGCCAGAGCCCTATAACTGGAGGAGCCATGTGGAGACCCACGCCAGCACTGAGATACTTCCATCAAAACTGGATCCACAAGATTTTCCACCCACTGGCCTGTGATCTGCTTACTTTCAGTGCCAATTGCATGGCTGCGTGAATCTAAAGTGGAATTTATGGACTAATTGACATATAGGGTAATATTAGACTTATGGACTTGATCTGGACTGGGCTGGGATGTTTTCTCAATATGTAATTCCTCTTTATATAAAGCTGTTTCTTATACACACATGAGTATCCCTGAATTTGTTTCTCTAGTCAACCTGGACTAACACAGTTCCATTGTAGATATAAATTCTCTCAAAATTGACCTAGTATGCAAAACCAATCACAACCACAATCACTTTGTAACATGGTAGGCTGATTTTAGAATTTATATGAGAATTCAAAAGGCTAGGCATAGCCTTCACACTTCAGGAGAAGAAGGTGATACATGCTCCAGAAAATTATAAAGGTGAAGAAGTTATGACACTAGACTATTGGAACAAAGGCTGAAAAATGTGTATAAGACACACTGGACTGCCTTGAGAGTATATATATTCAAAAACTCACTGCCACGAGTCAATTCCAACTCAGCGAGCTATACAACAGAGTAGAAATTCCCCTTTGGGTTTCAAAGACTTTAAATCTATATAGAAGTAGGCAATATCCTGGTTCTCCTGCAGGGTGGCTGGTGGGTTCAAAGTGCTGATGCTGGATTTAGGAGTTCAATTCATCGCTCGTTATACCACGGTGTTCTTGTTGTTAGGTGCCCTTGACTTGGTTACAATACATGGTTACCTTATGCACAATAGAACAAAACATAACCTAGTTCTGCCCCTCTATTTAAAGAACATGATGCCTTCTCCAGGGGCTGGT
This sequence comes from Tenrec ecaudatus, assembly GCF_050624435.1. Lineage (NCBI taxonomy): Eukaryota > Metazoa > Chordata > Mammalia > Afrosoricida > Tenrecidae > Tenrec > Tenrec ecaudatus. The sequence continues at coordinate 214,392,523 of NC_134532.1, read as the reverse complement.
CTCTCCTAACAACATGTCCAATATGTGTAAGATGAGGTCTCACCATCCTTGTCTCTAAGGAAAATGCTGGCTGTACTTATACCAAGACTGAACAGTTTGCTCTTTGAGTAGTCCATGGTACTTTCAATATTCTCCAACACTACAATTAAAGTACATAAAATCTTCTTCAGTCTACATTATTTAATCTTCAACGTTCATAGGCATATGAGGAAGTTGAAAATTCCATGACTTGGGGCAGGTGCAGTTTCGTTCTCAAAGTAACATCCTTGCTTTTCAATATTAAAAAAAATGGTCTTGTGCATCAGATTATAATATAATCTAATATAATGCATCTTTTTATCTCATGACTGCTGCTTGCATGAGCTTTGATTATGGATCGATCCAAACAAGACGAAATCCTTAATAACTTCAACCTTTTCCATATTTATCAGGATGTTTCTTATTGATCCAGTGATGAGGATTTTGGCTTTATTTACATTGAGACATAATCCATCTTGAAGGCTGGAATCCTTGCTCTTCATCAGCAAGTTCTTCAAGTCGTCTTCATTTTCAGCAAGCAAGGCCGTGTCATCTGCACATCGCAGGTTGTTAATAAGCCTCTTCCAATCCTGGCGACACGTTCTTCTTCCCATAATTTAGCTTCTCTGATATTTGCTCAGCACACAGATTGAACAAGTATGCTGAGAGGATTCAACCCTGATGCACACCTTTCCTGATTTTAAACCATGCGGAGTGCCCTTGCTCTGTTTCCACAACTGTCTCTTGACAGCTACATATTCTTTAGCTTTGTTAAATTTCAAAAATTCTAACATGTGGTCTACAGCTTCATTTTTATCACGAAGTCTATGTTTCCCACCTACTATTCTTTCATCTTTTTGACCAACTTTTGCATTCCAGTTACCAATAATTATGAATCTAGGTTACAGGTATTAATAAAAATTCTTCAAGTCATGTGGATGAAATATGGCCTCACAGTGTGTCTAGCATCCTTTGGGGAGTGGATCAGGAGGGCAGAGTGAGTATTCCAATCAAGATGGTGATTTGTAAGTGATCTATGTTATCCATAATAGCAAAAACTGTTAACAGTGCAAATGTTGGAATAATAGAATGAATACAAAAACTACTTAAGTCCCATTCACAAAATTAACCTATTCGGCTTTGAAAATGAACTATGGTACAGGTTTGAGTATGGAAGATTCTCGTCTATAACAACTCACAAAGAATATAACCACTGACTCAAAAGTAGGTAGACTAACATTAATTATGTGTTAAACATGCACTAAACTGTTATATGTTAATGAAGAGGATGATTATCACAAAATTGTGTTGAGATTTATCAAGAAGAATGAGGGAAAATGTGAAGCACAAGTTGTTAGGTGTCATTGAGTTGGTCCTGATTCATAGAGACTCTGAGCACCACAGAATGAAACACTAGACTGCCATATGCCAGCCTCACAGCGATTGCCATGGCTTAGGTAGTGCTCGAACTCATGGTGTCAGTCCAGCTGGGTGGATTACACTTTTTTAGTTGACCCGCTCCTTCACCAACCATAATGTCCTTCTCTAGTGACTGGCATCTCTTGACGACATGTCTAAAATGAGTGAAGTCTTGTTTTCCTTGCTTTTCAGGATCACTTTATTTTGTTTAGTCTTCTGCCGGTCCCTGGTGTACTCAATATTCTTTGCCCACAGCACAACACAATGTCACCAATTCTTCTTTTGCATAGATTTTGCATGCAGTATGGGTCAATTGAAAATACCCTGCCTTGGGGGACACCATTAAAAATGCCTTTTGCTGCAGATTTGCCCAGCGCACTGGACTGTTTAATTTATTGATTATTACTGCCATTGAGTGTTCATATTGGATCCAAATACAATGAAATCCTTTACAACATTAATATTTCCATGTTTATTAACTAGCTATGTTGTGAGAATTGTTGATATCTTTAAGTTTAAGTGTAATCAATTTTTAAGGCAGTAGTCTGGCTATATAGCCTTTGATCTTCATCAGTATGTGCTTCAAGTTCTCTTCACGTCTATCAAGTAAAAGTATATCATCTGCTTATCCAAGATTGTTAGTGAATCTTCCTCCAATCTTGGGGCCACATTCTCAATATAGTTGAAGCATATGATTTGAGCACAATGAAGTGTTCTAGAGTTCTCATTCTTCTCAAGATTATCTATAGTTTATTGTGATACACACAGCCGAATGCCTGGGAAGAGTCAATAAAATACAAGTAAACATTTTTCTGGCATTCTCTGCAGTCAGCCAAGATCCATCTGATATCAGCAAGGCTATCTCTTAATCCATATCCTCTTCGGAATCTAGCCTTAACCTCTTGTAGTTCCTGTCAATGTACTGCTGAAACTATTGTGAGTTATTGATGTTTGGCAAAATTCTACATGCATGTGATATTAATGATATCACATTAACGCTCTATAATTCTAAATTCCATTTGTTCAACTTTCTTTCGAATGGGTACAAATATGGAACTCTTCCACTCAGTTGTCTCAATAGCTGTCTTCAAAATTTCCTGGTTTAGATGAGTCAGGGTTTCCAGTGCTTCATCAGCTTCTCGAAACTTTTCAATTGGTATTCCCTCCATACCTAGAGCCTTGTTTTTGGATAATACTTTCAGCCCAGCTTGAGTTCCTTCCATCAGTACCACTGGTTCTTGCTATATTCTGCCTTCTGGATTGGCGGAATGTTGATTACCGTAGTTCTTTTTGGTACAGCAACTCTATCCATTCTTTCCATCTTCTTTGGATGCTTCTAGAGTCTATCAATATTTTACTCACAGAATCTTTCAACATTGTAACTTGAGACTTGATTGTTTTTCTTGATTTTTTTTCAAATAAACTGAGCATGTTTTTTTATTTTGTTTTTATAATTCTAGGTCTTCGTGCATTTCATTATAATGTTTTATTTTGTTTTATTGAGCTGTTCTTGAAACTTTTTGTTCAGTTATTTGGCCTCGTTACTTCTTCCATTTGTATTAGCAAGGCTTCAATTAAGAGCAAGCTTCCAAGTTTCTTCTGACGTCCACTTGGATCTTTTCGTTCTTTCTTGTCTTTTCAGCAATCTTTTGCTTTCTTCATGAATAAAGTTCTTGATGTCCTTCTACAGCACCCCAGGTCTTCTGTCATTAGTGTTAAATGTAACAAATTTGTTATTGAGATGTTCTTGAAACTCAGATGGGATAGACACAAGGTCATATTTTTGCTTTCATGAAATTGCTTTAATTTTTTTCAGCTTCAATCTGAGTTTCTATATGAGCAATTGATGGTCTGAATCACACTCAGCCACTGGCTTGGTTTTAGCTGCTAATATTTAGCTTCTCCATCCTTTTTTTCTTACAGATGTAGTCCATTTGGTTTTTCTGTATTCCATTTGGGGAAGTTCATATATATGGTTGTCACAACATGAGGACAAACTGACAGATAGTGGTGGTTGAAACACACAGCGGCTTTAAAATAATTCCATCAAAATTCTACTTCTTAATATGGGTGACAATTTCATACATGTTCACTCCAGTTTTAAATTTGATATTGTATATGTATGGTTGATGTATTTTACTACATGTAAAATTTAACTCTCAGTAGAAAAGAGAAATGACAAAATGATGTAACTGAGGGTGGACCACATCCTGGCCCACCAAACTCTGATGAGACACTCCTGCTAAGAGCAGTCAGGGCACATTGAGGACCCTGGGGCCAGTCCCAACATGAGACATGACATCCCCTCAATGACACACAGCGCTTCAGGGGACAGCACAAGAGACATAATGTAGGAACTGTGCCTGGTCTGACGCTCAAACCCTCCCCCCCACCCCTCATAGCCACGACACATGGAGTGCAACAGAGCAGCAAGGGGAATAAAGCAAAGAAGTCCCCGAGGAATACTAAAAATAGACATCAGACTTGGAGAGTAGGGCTTGGCACCTCATGAAACTTGATCAGAAAACATTAATAAGTGTCAGCAGACAGATCTTGAACTATTTATAGGCCCTCTTTTATTTTTCCTTTTTTTCATGTCTATATAATATATGGATGACAAATAATCCCAAGGAGATAACAATGGGACCAACAGTTCCTGGGGGACAGGGGTGAAAGGGAGGTGGTAAAAGGGAGGGGGTAGCTAACAAACCCAGGGAGAAGGGAATAACAAAGATCTAAAATCAATGGCAAAGGGAGTGGAGAACACCGGTGGGGTTTGATTAAGTGCAATGTAGTCAAGAGGAATCACTGAGAGTCGAGTGGATGTTGAACATGATAGTGGCACATTAGAAAAGAAAAAGGAAACAGAGTAAAGAACTAGGAGGCAAGACATTAGTAGAGGTATAAATATAGGCATATATATAAATATTAATATATAACAATAAGGATATAGGTCTATGTACATATGTTTGTATGTTAAGTGTCAAGGTAACAGACAGACATTGGGCCTCTACTCAAGTTCTCCTCAATGCAAAAACATTTTGTTCTAATAACCTGGCATTCTGTGATGTTCACCTTCCTGACATGATCGCTAAAGTAAAAATGGATGCATAAGCAAATGTGGTAAAGAAAGAACATAGTGTCTGGCTATTAGAATATATAGTGTCTGGGATCTTAAAGGATTGAAGTTAAATAAGCAGCCATCTAGCAGGAAAGCAACAAAGTCCACATGGAAGAAGCCCACCAGCCTGTGTGATCATGAGGTATCGACAGTACCAGGTATCAGGTGTCAGAAGACCCCAAACAAATACTTTTATTGATGTGAATGAGGGGTGTTGGAGTGAAGACCCAAAGCCCATCTGTAGACAATTGGACATCCCCTCACAAAAGGGTCACAAGGAAGGGACGAGCCAGTATAGCACTGATGAAACACAATCATTTTTCTAGTTCTTTAATGCTGCCTCCCCCCAACTGTCATGACCCCAGTTCTATCTTTAAAATCTGGCTAGATTTGTAAGCATGCACACTGGTATAGATAAGAGCTCTTGACAAACGGAATCTAGGACAGATAAACCCCTCAGGAACAAACTGAGTAGCGGTTTCATGATGATAGGGGAAAGGTGGTCGGGAGAAGGGGAGGAAGGAGGAACAGATCACAAACATTGACATATAACCACTTCCGCCCAAATCCCCAAGCCCCCCCCCCCAAGGGGATGAGCAACAGAAACGTGGGTGAGGGGAAACAGTGGATGGTGTAAGACATGAAAATAATAATTTATAATTGATCAAGGGGGCATGAGGGTGAGAAGGTGAAACAGGGAGGGAAAAAAGAGGCATTGAAAGAAAATGTTTTGAAAATGATGATGGCAACATAAATGAATGTGTTTGATACAATTGATGTATGGATTGCTATGAGAGCTGTAAAAGCCCGTAATAAAATTATTTATGAAAATTAAAAATACATATGCTATGTATTATAGTAAAGCCTGAAAAGAATCGTGCCTGGTGTTTCATGTGTTTTAATTCTGAGCAAATTTTTGAATCAGTTGCCTATATTTTTGTGTCATCTGGGCCTGATTTAAAAACAAAGTCTTCCCACTGTTATTCTGGGATTCATTCATTGGCATGTGTATCGTATAGACTGTACTTTCTGTGGGAGGAACTTTACTATGTGTTCATGACACATTGAAAGATAAGACACATTCCTTGTCTTTAAGGAGCTTGCATGTATATAGTAATATTTTTAATGTGACTCAAAGAGTGAGCGAGTTGTGCAGTTTGGAGTCTCGAGCATTTGTTTTCAAACGTCAGTGTCCGTAGGACTCCCACAGAGGCCTTGGCATAACACAGATGACTACCACCCACCCCTAGCACTCCTGATTCAGTAAGTCTGTGGTTCTTCCTAGGAACAAGCATTTGAAAAAAATCACTTTCTTGAGGGCTCGTACAGCTCTTATCACAATCCATCTATCCATCCATTGTGTCAAGCACATTTATACATTTGTTGCCATCATCGTTCTCAAAACATTTGCTTTCTACTGGAGCCCTTGGTATCAGCTCCTCATTTTCCCCCTCCCTCACCCCTTCCCTCCCTCGCAAACCCTTGATAATTTATAAATTATTTTTTTTCATGTCTTACACTGACCGCTGTCTCCCTGTACCCTCTTTTCTGTTGTCTGGCCCCCAGGGAGGGGGTTATAGGTAGATTATTGTGATAGGTTCCCCTTTTCTTCCACCTTCCCCCTACCCTCCAGGTATTGCTATTCTCATTATTGGTCCTGAGGGGGTTATCTGTCCTGGATTCCCTGTGTTTCCAGTCCTTATCTATACCAGCGTACATCCTCTGGGGTAGCCAGATCTGTAATGTAGAATTGGGATCATGACAGTGGAGGGTGGGATTGGAAGCATTAAAGAACTGGAGGAAAGTTGTGTGTTTCATCCGTCTTATACTGCAGCCTGACTCTCTCATCTCCTCCCAGCGACCTTTCTATAAGGGGATGTCCAGTTGCCTACAAATGGGCTTTGGGTCCCCATCCCACACTCCCACTCATTCACAATGATATGATTTTTTTGTTCTTTGATGCCTGATACCTGATCCTATTGACACCTCATGATCACACAGGCTGCTGTGCTTCTTCCATGTGGGCTTTGTTACTTCTCACCTAGGTGGATGGCCTCTTGTTTATCTTCAAGCCTTTAAGTACCCAGATGCTATGTCTTTTGTTAGCCGGGCACCATCAGCTTTAGTCAACATATTTGCTAATGTACCTGCTTTGTCTTCGGGAATCTTCTCAGGAAGGTGAGCATCATGGAATGCTAGTTTAATAGAACAAAGTGTTCTTTCATTGAGGGAGTACTTAAGTAGAGGCCCAATGTCCATTTTCTACCTTAATATTAAACCTATAAATATATGCACATAGCTCTATTTCCTCATCATCACATATAAATATATTTACATACGTACATGCCTGTATTTAGATTTCTAAAAATGCCCTTTGCCTCCTAGTTTTTTCCTCTATTTCACTTTACTTTCCTCTTGTCCCACTATCATGCTAAGCCTTCATTTGGGTTTCAGTAATTCCTCTTGGTTACATTGACCTTGACAAGCCCTACCAGACCTCCTACACCCTCCTTGCCAACTGCAGCATGGACATTTTTAATAATTCTCAGGTGATACTGTTTATCCGGGGATCCACTTTGAGAATCTCTGTACAATATTTTTAATCATTTTGAATGTTTTCTTTAATATTAATGACTTCTCTATCTTTAGATAAGGTTTCCCAGAGTTCTCAAGAGTATAGCTCTTTGTGGTAGTAGAAAGCCTCATCTTTATCCTGAGAGCAGCTGGTAGTTTTGAACTGTTGACCTTGAGGTTAGCAATCCAATGCATACCCAGTAATATTTTAATTAGGCAAAGTATCTACATATAAAATTTAAATAGAGAATTTCTTAATTCTTATAACTTAACTTTTTCTTGAAAATCTCAAGATATTTTGATAAAATTGAAGTGAAAAGCAAGAAATGAGGAAGTGACACATGTGTGTCTAAACCAAACATTAGAAAAAAAAAGAGAAATGGAAACTCACAGGGGCAGTTCTATCCTGTCCTATAAGGCCAGTATGAGTCAGTATCAACTCAATGGCAGTGAGTTTTTTTATTTTATATATTACTAATCAGACACAGCCTCAAGAGCTCAACTAACTGATAGGGGAAAGGACTCCAGCTCCTCAGAGGACTTCATGAAATGAAGTGACCATAATCAACTGAGGAGAGGTAGGATTCAAAAGACTGGAGAAGTGATTTAGAGTTGAAGAATCTCCACCTTGGAGGTCATGTAATAAACTCTTTCCATGGCTTTGAGTGGAAAAGATGTGGAAAGTCAGTATAAAAGATTTTAAAATTATCAGAATGATAAATTATATATAATTTTCTTAAAAAATGATAGAAATCTGTTCTTCAAACAGGAATTCCAGAGGCAGCTAGTGCAGGCTGTGGGAGATCTATCATAGACACTGGGCTTTGTGCTCCTTTGCTGACGTCCTCCGTTGATTGTTGTCCTCGTGACCCCTGAACAACTGTGGTGCCTCAGGACAGAAAGAAAAAATAAAACAGGGAAAAACATGAATTGAGCCATCATCTGATTCTCTCCCTTAGTATCAGGTATGTGGTATTTCCTACAAGTTTCAAGCATGTTTCTGCTGCAGTATCATTGGCTGGAGTCATGCCACCTGCGCACCGCAGTTTGGAAAGAGAGTAATTACATTGAACATTGATAGGAGGTGGGTCATCTATACTGACATAATAGATGCTTTATAATTTACCTCTAGATTCTAATATCCATTGAAGTGGCTACTCAGAACTTGCAGACACAATTCATGAATAAAGAATTTATTAAGGGTGTGAATAAGTTATAATGCCAGTAAGAAATGTTCAGGATTCAGTTGTGTATCAGGACATGTTACAAAGTTCTCTCAGGTCTGCTAATAAGTGCCCAAGGAGCATACCCTTCTGCTATAAGCTTTGCCTGGAAGGCACAGTTTCCATTTAAACTTTTTGTAACTGAAATTCCAGAGCTATACCAGATGTGGATTTTTCAGGAGACATAGTTCCCAGTCTCCATAAGCAATTACTTCTACACTGCAATAAGTTTATTGTTTTAACTTTCCCATGCTTTAATTTACTTGACTAACACTTTTCTTATTTATAAAAGTGCCCATGTAGAATTATATTTGTTTCAACTAAAGACTCAACACATCCTAGGCACATTTCTGTACCAAATCTATCAACACTTCCAAAGCATGAGTTTCTGGGGCCAGAGAGTTCCAATATGTCTGGCTAGTGTGCCTCAAGAAACATCCCTTCTTCAGATTTTGAGTGTTCTGTGCTTTAAATAGCATATTTATTTGCTAAATTTCCCTTTCCTGTCCTAATATTCCTCTTGGAGGACTCAGGTGGAATTAATGACCTTTCATTGTACTCCTTTAGAAGGTCAGTCTCCTTCTCTAACAGATGTGGGTCCAGTACTATTTGCTCAATCTGTGTGCATTATTTTCTTATACTTCCCCACTGCTTTCTGGCCTAGTTATGCACTTCACTAAAATCTTCTAGATCTGGGGTAGGGAATCTTTTTTTTTCTGCTAAGCACCATTTGGATATTTATAACATCATTTGTGGGCCATACTGGTTAAATGTTTAATTAAGTCACCCCTGATGTGATCACTAGCACTGCTTCTCTTTGGTAGGTGTTTGATGTTACCTGGTATTGATGATTTTTGGGGTGGTTATATGGCCAGAAAAGATAAAGGCATGCCTGACCCAAGTCGTGGTATTTTTGATTGCCTCATATGCATGTTAAAGTTGAGCATTGAATAAGGAAGATAAAAAAAGGGTTGACGCATTTGAATTGTGATGTTGCCTAAGACTATTGGAAGTACCATGGACAAACTGATCTCTCTTCTAAGAAGTATGTCCAGAGTGCTCCTTAGGGTGAAGAATGACAAGGTTTCATCTTAAATACTTAGAACATGTTATCAGGAGAGACTGGTCCCTGGAGCAGGACTTCGTGCTCGGTAAAGTAGAGGGGCAAGGAAGAGGAGAAGGCCTTCACAGAGATGACTTGACAGTGGCCACCCCATGGGCTCAGGCACCGGAATCATTGTGGGGATGGTGCAGGGCCAGACTTTGACTTATTCTGTGTGAGTAGGGTCTCGCTATGTTGGAACCAATTTGATGGCCTCTATCAACAACCTATGACTCTCAATGTACTTTCACTACCCCTCCTCTAGATCATAGGTTCCCTCACTGATTTTTCTACTGGCCCCTTTTCAGAGAATCATTTGCTCAGAATACTCTTGGCAAATAAAAGCTTTTGTAAAACAGCTCATCCTATAGGATAAAATATAGGCGTCTTCTTTGGTAGCTTGGATCATCCCAGGGTGCGTCACTGGTGGGTTTTCGCCTCTTTCAGAAACACTGCTTTCAATAATCATTTGGGATGTTCACATGAAATGAATAAGTTATTTGGGGCCTACAAAGAGCAACATCCTGATGCTTGATGGTCCAGTCCAGAAAGTTTGCATATATAGAAATATATACGTAATATTTTACTATGTCTTGGTGAAAGTTTACACAGCAAATGAGGTTTCCATATAACAATGTCTACACATATTGCTCCTACCACTTGTCTGTCAGTCTGTCAGACTACGTCTGCTGGAGTGTTTCTATGATACTGGAAACTCTGTCACCACTATTTCAGCTACCAACCGAGTCACCCACAGTGCACATCTCTCCTTACAGCTTCCAGACTAAGACAGGCTAGGAAAAGGTCCTGGTGGTATAATTACCCCAAACTAGGATAGTGAAAGCCTTATTCATAGTAATGGACCCCTGTCTGATAGAGTGCAGGAAGATGAGTCCCATCAGGGTGAAAGGCATCCAAAATATGACTGAAGAACAACTGAACTTAATGATGTTTCAGAACTGAAATATACAAAACAGAACCCAAAGTCACTGAAATGGAGTCCGTTCTGTCTCATTGCTAGCACATAGGACATGCTCGAACAGACTGTGGGTTTCTGAGACGGTGACTCTTCACAGGAGTAGAAAGTCTCCTTTTTCCTTTTTGAAGTTGCTAGTTGTTTGGGACGGCTGGCCTTATGGCTAACAGCCCCACGCCTAACCCACTATGCCTCGTGATAGAACTTTTTTAGTCCTCATTTATTCATTTGGACTTTCATTTATTGATGAATCAAAATAAGAAGCAGTAGGTACAAACATCCATTAGTAACCAGAAGATGTAACTCGTGAAGTATAAATTAAGGACAATTGGAAGCTTGCAAAGATGAGATAGAACACCTGAAGATCAATATTCTAGGCACTAGTGAGCTGAAATAAATTGGTATTAGCCATTTTGAATTGAACAATGATTTGGTCTACTATGATGGGAAAGACAAATTAACAATGAATCGTATCACATTCATTAACAAAAAGACCATTTCAAGATCTATTCTGAAGTACAATGATGCAACCATATACTTACAAGGAAGATCACATATCATGATTGTTATTAAAATTTGCACACCAACCACTAAGATTGGAGAATAAAGAAGTTAAAAAATTTAACAGCGTATGCAGCCTGAAACTAATCAAACATGCAGCCAAGATATAAGTAATCTCTTGTTAGAATGTAGCAGTTGGAAACAGACAGATCAGTTGTCATGAAATACCCCATCACTGATAGAAATAATACCAGAGATCCCACGGTAGAATTTTGCAAGATCATATTTTATTAAAAACCTAAAAAAAATAGTTCAACAATGTAACCAGTGAGTATATGCAAAGACCTTTCTGGATCAAATGCACAGTATCAAGTTGACCTCATTTGTAGAAAGAGGTGATAGAACACCCCAATATAATGAGCGAAAACAAGGCAATCAATTTCTAGCATGCAAATTAGAGTTAAAGCTTAAGAAAATTAAAAGGACCCCCCCCAAAACCAAAAATATGACTTTAATTTCCCGCCTGATTTTAAAGATCATCTCGGGAATATATTTACTACAATGCTCACTAATGACTGAAGACCAGTTTCGAGATGACAACAAATGTATCACACATGAAGGAAAAAGGAGATTATTGAAAAGATAAGTAGAAAGAGAACAAAAGATTAAAATGAGCTCAGAAGAGAATCTGAGACTTCCTCTACAACATATAAATGACACACTGAGAGAAGTGATGAGAAGATTTTCAAGAATAGCTCAAGAAGAACAAGTGTTATCAAGTTATGCCAAAACGAAGAAAGACTAAAGAAATATCCAGACCTTAAATTGCAATTTTGAAGATTCCATGTCAAAAAATAGAATAACTCAGGAAGCATCAAATTTATATAAAATTAATACATGGTCACTGTAACAGAAAGAATCAGTTGGTGTCCAATTACTTTAGGAAGGAGCACATAGCCAAGTGACCAAGAGCCAGTGAAAATCAAGAAAAATTAATGCAAGAGTTGCACTAAAGGAATGGGTGAAAAATGAGCCACCAGGAATGGCTAGAATGACTATTAAGGTGTTTCAACCAAAGATTTTAACACAGGAAACACTTAGCCATCTATGGAAAGAATGCTTGAAGACAGATATCTGGTCAATTAATTGGAAGGGATTTATATTGTTACTTAGAGGAAGAGAGAGAGAGAGAGAAAGAGAGAGAGAGAGAGAGAGAGAGAGAGAGAGAGAGAGAGAGAGAGAATCTATTCCACCAGGAAAAGTTCAAACAATATTGCTAATGTTACATACAAGTAAGAATTTCCTTCAAATCATTTCACAATAGCTGCAACTGTACATCAATAGGAAACAAATTCAAAGTAGATTCAGAAGAGGATGTGGACGAAGGTACACCATGGTGATCACTGAAGCTGGATGCACACATTCCAGGAAAAAAAGAAGTTTACTTGTGTTCCCAAAGCATTAAACTATTTGGATCATAATAAATAATGGATCAGATCGAGAAAATGAGGGATCCTGAACACTGGAATGAGTTCAGAGGGAATCTGTATTGATACCAAGAAGCAGTTATTTGGACCAAACAAGGGGATAGTGCATGGTTTCAGGTTTATGTTCTTCCACCATATTAATCCCACTGCAAAACAAGAAAATAATCTGAGAAACCAGGCTATAAAAAGAATGGCCCATAAGAATTGAAGGAAGACTCCTTAACAACCTGCTTTATGCAGATGATCCGTGTTTGTTTGCTAAATCTATAGAGGACTTGAAGTACCTATTGATGAAGATCATAGATTGTAGTCTTCGGTATCTGCATGCTCCTTAGAAATAGGACTATCCATGTACTTAGGGGTCATATTATCAAGAGAAGCCAATTCCTGGAGCATCACATCATGTTTGATAAGGTAAACAATTAGGGAAAAACATAAAGATCTTTAATGAGATGGATTGATTCAGTATCTGCCATAATAGGCTCAAATATAAAAAAAGATTGGGCAGTGGTTCAACAAAAGCAGAGTTTAGATCTGTGTGGTCTGAGTTGGAACTGGCTTGGTGGCATTAACAAAAAGAATAACAATATACATATTGCACAGTAACGCTGGCTACATCTTTCTATCGTGTCAATATTTTCAATAGATCCATGTTTGTTTCCATCAATTTAGATTACATCTCCCACTGGCCTCCTCATTCACCATTTGGTTTTAGATAGATGAAGTTTTTAAAGCTCATAATCACTGATGCTGCTGTTTATGTTATGAGCCAATATCTTATATTACTAAAACATGACCTCTGGAAATATTTTCAATACCAAATGAAAGGGCATCTGAGGATGCCAATGTTGGTGGGGGTTTTTTGTTGCTGTTGTTTGTTTTTTTTTTTAAGAATTTGAGCTATGTTTTACATCCTCCCATCCCCTAGTCAATCCATAACCATCTGTGTGTCCCTTGTCAAAGCAGTTGTTGCTGGCAGCTGGGCACTAGCTAGTTTTTCTGGCTCAGGACCGAGGACTTGGTTTGTGTCAGCTACTAGTTTGCGTAGTAGCCCTCTTTGTATGTCTTTGTTTCCTTCTGTTTCTTTTCCTCGAGCTATGTAGATCCTAATAGTTACATCTCAGGAAATATTATACCTTGACAACAACATGTAATAATCCATATGTGATATTCATCTCTTCTTTTGCTGCCTGGTTCCCATCTAAGGTAGTTCAAATGTGTTATCCCTAGCTTCTGTCCTTAGGCCCATATATATAACAATCAAACCATTCATCTATTTTTGAAAACTGGCAATAGGAAATAAATGCAAAAAATTCCTCAAGGTTCCTGGATAGTACAAATGATTGGTGTCCTTGGTCACTAACTGAAAGGTTTCAGAATCAAGTCCATCCAGAGACTCACCAGAAGAAAAGTTTATTGATTTAGCTCTGAAATATCAGGACCTGAAAACTCTATGGAGACCAGTTCTACTCTAACACACGTGGTGTCTATGAGTTGCTAAGTTGTTCTTCAAGCTAAAAAGAATTCACCTTGAATTTACTATGCTGTACCAAACAGAATATCATGCATGCAAATGTATCTATCAGGTGACTCACACATACTGCTGGCAGATGTGACTGAAGATGAGCTGATTTCTTGGAGGGGGGCATCAACCGTGATGACTTGAGTCTGGTAAAGCCTCTGGGAGGGGAGCCTTTTGGGCATTTGGTGATGGAGCATGACTCAAGGTAAAGAAACAGCTGCAACAATCTTTTCATGATTGGAATTTGGAATGTGTGAGGAATGAATTTGAAAATTGGAAGTGATCAAAAATGAAATGGAATGCATGAAAATCAATATACTAGGTATTGGTCAGCTGAAATGGGCTGGTATTGGTCATTTTCAATTAAAAAAATCAAATGATTTACTATGTTGGAAATAACAGAATCAAGAGGAATGCTGTGGACATCATTGTCAGAAAGGATCATGTTAAATCCATCACGATACACAATGCTATCAATGATCAGGTTATATCTATGCGTGTTCAATGAAATTCAATCAATACAACTATTATTCCAATTTATGCATCAACCAAAAAGTTAGTGATGAAAAAAATTGAAGAATTCTACTGAAGACTAAAGTCAGAATTGATCAAACATGCAATCAATATGCATTGATAGTTTTTGGTTATTGGAATGCAAAAATTGGAAACAAAATGAAGGAACAGTAATTGGAAAATATAGGCTTGGCTAGAAATGAAACTGGAAATCACATGATAGAATTTTGCAAAACCAAGACCCATGTGATCACAAGGTGTTGATGGGATCAGATATCAGGCATCAGATGACACAAAGCAAGCAACCATTTTAATGCGAACAAGGGGGCTTGGAATGGAGCCCATCCAAAGTTCATCTGTAGACAATTGGGCACCCCCTCACAGAAGGGCACAAAGAAGGGATGAACCAGTCAGGGTGTAGTATAGCACTGACAAGACACACAAGATTCCTCTAGTTCTTTAAATGATCCCTCTCCCCCCAATATCACAAGCCCAGTTCTATCTTACAAATCTGGCTAGATCAGAGCTCTACACTGGTTCAGATAAGAGCTCTCAACACACAGAATCCAGGACCGATAAACCTAAGAACAATAATGAGAATAACAATACCATGAGGATAGGGGGAAGGTGGGGGGAGAAGGGGCATAAAGGGAAACTGTTTGCAATGATCAATGTACAATGCCTCCCCACTCCCATGAGGACAGGCAATCGAAACATGGGTGAAGGGTTATAGGGGACAGTGTAAAATATGAAAATAAAAAGTAATTTATAAATTATCAAGGGTTCACAAAGGTGGGAGGAAAAAAGGAGCTGATACCAAGAGCTCAAGTAGAACGAAAATATTTGGGAAATGATGGCAAAGTATGTACAAATGTGCTTGATACAGTTGATGTATTTATAGTTATAAGAGCTGTAAGGGTCCATGATTCAATAATTTTTTTAAACTAAAAATTTGCAAAACCAAAACTTGTTCATAGCAAATAACTTCTCAACAACAGTATACAATGGGCTCAGGTATAGGAACCATTGTGAGGATAGTGCAGGACAGTGCAGTGTTCTGTTCTGTTGTGCATAGTGTCAATATGGATCAGTATCTGACTCTATGGCACTACCATCAACAAGTGTGAAACCTCGAGCCATGGTGACAGAGTGCTTATGTGTTGAACTATTAACTGCGAGGTCAGCAGTTCAAAACCAATGAGCAGTTGATGGGAGAAAGGCAGAACTTCCTTCTCCTGAGGAGTTAGTATCTCAGAAACTCATAGGTGTAATTCTATGCTGTCTTACCGGGTCCCTATGCATTGACATTGAATAGATGACAGTGAGAATTTTTGAAATTATAAGGATACTTGATAGTGTAGTGGTTTGCATGTTGGGTTACTACTCACAACAGTTAGAAACTACAAGCTGTTCTTCAAGAGAAAGATGGGACTTTTTACTCCCATAAAAATGTAGTTTTAGAAACCCACAGGAGCAATTCTATCATATTCTATAGAATCACTTTGTATCAAAATTGACATGATGGCAGCGAGTTCAGTTTTGAGTGTGAATCCTAAACCCAGTGAGTTGGTTCCAACTCATAGTGACCCTATAGGACACGGTAGAACTGTCCCTGTAAGTTTCTGAGACTAACTCTTCATGGGAGTAGAAAGCCTCTTCTTTTTCGCATGATGTACCTGATCGCTTCCAACCACTTGGGGGTTAGTAGTTCAAGGTGGAACCACTATGCCACCAGGACTCCTTAGAGTTTTAAAATTATGATAGAGATAAATCATCATCTTCCCCTCAGGTAAACATAGTATGTGTTCATGGAGCTGAATATAATATGGCCTTTTATATTAAAATAGCATGGTAACAATTCAATTATATGTTTGGTTAGTTGTCAGCTTATTGTTAGATGTCATCAAGTTATTTAAGAACCCTTTATGCAACAGAATAAAACAATGTTCAGTCCTGCAGCTTCTTCAAAATCCTTTCTATGCTTGTGCCCATTGTTGAACCACTGTGTCAAGCCATCTCCTTGACACTTGTCCTCTGGTTTGCTAATCCTATACTTTACAAATTATAATGTCCTTCTCCATGGACTGATCCCACCTAATAAAATGAAACAAAGTCTCACCATCCTTTCTTCCATGGAGCATTCTGGACGGACTCCCTCATAAACAGGTTTGCTTCTTCTCTAGGCAGACAGCGTGTATATTCAATAATCTCTGCCCACACCATAATTCATATGCATCAATTCTCCTTTCATCTCCCTTGCCAGCTACCCTATGTAGGAGAAAATCTATTTAACATAGAAAAAAAGCAGATATTTACATAAGAACAAAATGTTCCTGGCTATGTTCAAATCACTTATTGTAAATTATGGAGGGCAGTTGGGAATTTGATGCCATTGTTTTAAAGTTAACACTGAAATCTCAGATTAAAACATTTAGGAGGGCAGCAAATGCATGCATCAATATTCTTTTAATATTTCTGGAGGAGAAAACAATTGCATTTACAAGATAAAAGATATGGACTTGAATGTTGAGTCCAGTACATTTTTGTGGTGAGTTATTTCAATTTGATTAATACTTGAAACAAACTTGGAGCCCAATGAAAAGAATGTTTTCAAAATGCAAATGTGTTACACTATTTCTATTTATAATAAGATGTTATACTGTAAAAAATGACGTAAACTTATTAAAAATTTTAAAGTAATAAAATAAATCTAAGTAATATATGGGACTCTCCTTTCAAATGTTCTGGTTGACATTCTAAATAACGCATTTAGTCTATTGGTGTGACCAACCATATACCCTCATTAGTTTTGCCATATTTTCTATGCATCCTGATTTCTACTGTCAATAAAAGATAAGCCTCTCAGACTCAAGGCCAAAGCCAAATTTATTGTTGTGTTTACCAAACTAAAGTGATATCGACACCAGGAACTACTCAGTCATTTTAAAAATAAATTAAATTAGTTACAGCAAGTGAAATTCCCGGAAGTTCACCATTTCCTTCCCTGGTAAAACAAGGGTTGTGGGGAGGATATGAGCCAGTCAGGGTGCAGGGAAACAATGATGAAAGATATAATTGTCCTGTAGTTCTTAAATGCTTCTTCCCCCCCCCTCACCACCCCCTCCCACCACTATCATGATCCCAATTCTACCTTACAAATCTGGCTAGACCAGAGGATTTACATTGGTACAGATGCAACTGGAAACACAGGGAATCCAGGACAGATGACTCCTTCAGGACCAGTGATGAGAGTGGCGATGCTTGAAGGGCAGAGGGAATGTGGGGTAGAAAGGGGAAACCCATTACAAGAATCTACGTATAGCCTCCTCCCTGGTGGATGGACAACAGGGAAGAGGGCGGGGGGAGACGTCGGATAGTGTAACATATGACAAAATAATAATGATTTATGAATTATGAAGGGTTCATGAGGGAGGGGGAGTAGGGAGGGAGGGGCGAAATGAGCAGCCGATATTAAGGACTCAAGTAGAAAGCAAATGTTTTGAGAATGATGATGGCAACAAATGTACATATGTGCTTGACACAATGGATGGGTATATGGATTGTGATAAGCATTGCATGAGCCCCCAATAAAATGATTTAAAAAAAAACCTGCTATTGAATTTCTTAGTCCAAAGGGAGGTCTGGAATGAGGGGGAATGTCGACTAATAATTTTCTGAAAAATTTAAAAAATATGACAGCATACTATCTCTCTGACCTGATAAATACTTTTTTATATAGAAGAAACCATTCTTGACTCAACTTCATATGAAAGTAAAATGTTATTATTGATTGATAGAAATAAAACATTATGTGTCATTACTTGCTTCAAGTTTATAACATTTCCCACACAATTTCCAAACAAAATAAATTTTAGTTTCATAAATTTGTTAAACATATTTTTAATATTTATGCTTCTGAAAAACTTGCTGGCACACACAAAGGGGCTTCACAAATGATGTGGGAAATATTAATGAACTTTTAACTTGTTTTGCCCATGGTTTTTTTTGAAACCCCTTCACACTGCTGCATTCAAAGATATATTTTTCTGCTCTGTTTTAAGGGGAAATAATACCTTGTATTAGGGGATGCCCCCCTAAAAACAGAAAAAAGTTTTTCTGGGTGGAGCTTTCATAGTAAGCATTTCCCCCACTACCTAGCAACTTCCCCTAGCATCCAGAAACTCCATCTGAGTTAGTGCACCCAGTGTCTTTGCCTGGGGAGGTTCTCTCTGGGCATAGTTAAATATTTTTTCCAATGAAAGAATTTCTGTTCAAACCTCGTGTGTGTGTGTGTGTGTGTGTGTGTGTGTGTGATGGCCAATTAAAGAGAACAGCGTACAATTTTGTTTATCATGAAAATTTGTTTACTGCTTGGGAAAAATCCTGCAGAAAATGTTGTGATGTTGAACACAGCTTACAAGGACAGCACTATGGGGAAAACTCAAATGTAGGAGTTATTTTCTTATTTTGAAAAAGGTGAGATGTCAATTGATGATAAACCTTGTTCTGGACATCTGTCAATGTCTTAAACAGATGAAAATGTTGGCAACGTTTGTGCACTTGTGCTCAAAACCCGACGATGAACCACTGACGAGATGGGGAAGCTATTTGGACGATATTGGAGCTTGGTTCAGCAAATTTCAATGGAAGATTTATGAATAAGAATGATTTGCTGTGAAATCAAATGGAAGATTTTCGTGCTTTGAAAGAATACCTCCAAAGTAACCCAGAATTTTTCCTAAGGTCATTGCTGGTGATGAGACATGCTGCTATGCTTATGGTCCCCTAACCAAACATCAATCCAGTCAGTGGAAGATGCCATCCACACATCACCCCTAAAAAAGCTCATCAAGTAAAATCAAAGATCAAGAGTAGTTTTGACACCACGACAATGCACATGCTCATGCAGCCATCTCAGTGTGCCAGTGTTTGGAAAGAAACAGCATGCCTTTCTTACCCCAGGCACCTTACTTACCTGTCCTCACTGTGTGCAACCTCTTTTTGTTTCTGTGAATGGAGAGAGACATGAAAAGACAGCCATTTGATGACATAGAAGAGGGGAAAAAATGAAGGAGGTGCACCCAGCTATTCAAATAGGTGAGTTTGAAAAATGTTTCCAAGAATGGAATCACAGATTTGGCAAATATATTAACTGTAACGTTGCATACTTTGAAAGTGAAAAAGGATGTCATGTAAAAAAATTAAATACATAACTTTGAAAACAAAATTCCATTTTTGGGGGGGTTACCCCTTCACTGTTTCATTCCGTTATCTATTTCCATAATATATCAGGCTGTAATGGGGTGAGCCTGACTCAACAGCAACAAACAAAATGAGATACTGAAACAGCCAACAATCACCTCTATTTATTAATTTAATGAAAAATGTGGAGTGCTTATTAGGTCCCCAACAATGGTACAGACACTTAGCATGTAGCATTGACCAAGACAGACCAAAGTGCCTTACTCAAGCTATTCATTGTTGTGGTGTGGGGTTGTTGTTTTTGTTAGGTGCTATTGAGTCAGTTCCCCCTGGAGTGACTCTATGCACAACAGTATGAAACATTACCTGCTCCTGCTCCAGCCTTTGGATCGTTCCTATACTTGAGCTCATTGTTGAAGCCACGGTGTCAATCCATCTTGATGAGGGTCTTCCTCTTTTTTTTCATGGTGCCTCTGTTTACCCCAGTATGATGTCCTTCTCCAGGGACTGGTCTCTCCTGACATTTCCAAAAATATGTTAGAGAAACTTTTGCCATTGTTTCCTCTAAGGAACTGTGCTTTCTCTGAGAGCAATTTGTTTGTCCTTTAGGCAGTCCTTGGTACTTTCATTATTCTTTGCCAGCACCCAAATCCAAACACATCGGTTTTTCCGTCTTTGGCATGGGCAGATCAAATAAGTACATTTTATTGTCTATTGGAAAGTACAGGCAATCAAAAACAAACCCATGCCTATGGGAAGTTCTGCTCTGTTTCACAGACGTAGTTGCTTTAATTCCTCTGTATTCCGTCTGACAAGGTTCATGTGTGTAGGCACCATTTACGCTGCTCAAAATAAGGGTTTGTCCCCAGGAACAGGAATGGGAAAAGAGATACCAAAAGGGTAGGGGAAGGGGGAGCAAGGTGGGAAGGGAAGGGAGCACAGTGAATGGCATATAACCACACACCGCCATCCAGGGGAAGAACAGCAGAAACCAGAGGGGAAGAGAGACAGTGGTCGGTGTGAGATTTGGAAATAATTAACAATCTATAATCAGTCAAGGAGGCCATGAGGGCTGGGGGTTGAGGGAGGGAGGGAAAAAAAGAGGAACTGATTTCAAGTCCTCAATGGAAAGTAAATGTCTAGAAAAGAACGGTGGAAAATATGTACTAATATGTCGGATACAATTGATGTATGGATTGTAATAAGAGTTCAAAGAAGCCCCAATAAAGGGATTTTAAAACACAGGGGTTTTCCATGAAGAAGTAGTTGATCTTGTTAAATTCTATCATGTGATCCCTGGAGTCCTCACTATCATCTCGTCCAACATTTCCAACTACTTGTCCTTTTCTTTTTCATTTCAATCACTAGTTAATTATTTATGTATCTTGATTGCATATTTGATGAATTGCAATTTTCTCATTTTTCACACTGGTGGTTGGCACTTGAATTCTAGTCATGTTAACTGATCTTCCTTACAGACATATGGACATTCCCCAGTTACTGACAATCTTGTACTGCGGGGTAGATCTTGAAGGGCTCTTTTTGATAATGAATGTGATGCTATTTCTCTTCCATTTAACATTTATGGCACAATACACCCTGTGATTGCTTGATTCAAAATGGCCAATATGAGTCAATTTCAGCTCACTAATGTCTAGGACATAGCTCTTCAAATATCCCATTTCATTTTTACATCTCAAATTTTCCTAGTTTCATAATTTGTACATTTTGTGCTCAGGTCTCTGATGGATGTTTGCAGTAATTTCTTTTCATTTTGATTCATGCTACTCCAGGAAGAGAATGTCTCCACTTTTTCTCCATTCACATCATTAAGGTCTATTCGACTTCAAGGACATGGGAAAGGAAATCATGCTTGGTAAAGTGGAAAGGCAGTGGAAGAGATAAAGCCCCTTGACAAGATGGATTGACCAGGTGGCTGCAACAGTGGGCTCAACATAAAAATAATGGCGAGGAGGGTATACGCCCGGCAGTGTTTTGTTCTGTTGTGCATCGAGTTGATATGAGTCAGAAATGTTGTCATGTCCGGATGTAACAGCACAGCTACTGCTTTGAAGAGACAGCTCTTTCTCAGTCCTCATTGGCATACTTTCCAATGTAACTATATCAGGTAATATTCGGGAATATTTAGACAACATGCCACTAAAATTTGTAAGTGTGTCTCCAGCCATTTTTTTTAAAGAAACAGATCTCCTCCAGTCCTTCTTCCTAGTTAGTCAGTCTGAGGCAACACTGAAAGCCGTTCACCGTGAGTGACCGTGGCTTTGAAACCCAGTGGGATTGCTTCCAGCCTCACAGCGACAGGTTGTACTGTTAGTCAGTGATGTAGCAGGGTCCTCCTCACAAGGGACCCGGCCTCCCCCTCATTCAAACTGCAAACAGGCAGAGAACTGGTAGCGAGATGTGGGCTATTTCAGGAAGCATCAAAGGAAGGTAGAAGACACACACAGAACAATACCTGTCGCCAACACCAACACCACTCTTTGAATCATACTTTCAAGATCAGTTACATTTAATCGTGCCTGTACTTTTCAAGGTTCAGTAGAGGGAACCAGGCTAGACTTTATCTTAGAGTTAGTTTAGTCTCAGAACGAACACACATAGGGAGCCATGGAGGTAGTCACTAAGCTCTCAGCTGCTAACGGAAAGTTAGGTGGTTCAACCTCACCAGCTCCTTTGTTGGTGCAAAGAGTGATCATCTGCTTCTATACATACCACAGCCTTGGGGTATTGACTGGATCCATTCTGTCCAACGGAATCACTGTGAGCTAAGATCCATTCCACAGCAGCACGTCATAATGTGCCCTGGTTGCGTAACATTTAATCAGTTGTCTGCTAGCTGAAAGGTTAGGAGTTCACATCCACCTGGCCAATCTGCAAGAGAAAAGATCTGGAAATCTGCTCTTTTCTGTAAAAATTACAGCCCCCGATAAAAGTACTTAATAAAAAAAAATTATAGCCCTGAAAACTTGAGCTAAAAGGCAATTTTATACTCTCTCGGGGCATCATGAGGAGTCAAAACCAACTCTCTGGTACAGAGCCACGAAAGCAACCAAGTCCCCATCCTCTGGTGTCACTGTAGAATAATTGGGGCACCTTCTCTTTGGGGAGGCCAAGACCGAACGAATTTTCAAATGTGCATCAGCTCAGGCACACAAAGTTGCAATTGTTTTCAGCCAGTCGCGTGTCTTTTCGCCCTGTGCATGCGTAGGCTCCCCCAAAGAACCACATTGAAGGGGTCTGGAATTCTTTCTCTGACACGTCTCTAACTTCAGGCACTCTGTCTTGCCAATTAGAACTGCTCCAGACATCCAGAACTTCCTTTGGCGCCTGTTTCTAAGAATACCATGCTCTGCTGAACCCCTCCTCCCGGAGGAGCTGCTCTTTCGAATGTGCTCCCACAAGAAGGATGATTAGGGGGATTATGGCATTTATTTCCTCCCTAAGGCCTGGCATTGTTCTCTACTGGTTGTCTAATTCCCCATTACCACTGACCACCTATTGTGTCGTTTTCTATGTTCATTGCAAAAGAGCAATGCTGGTATATTTTACTGCAGTAAAATGGGATGTTTGGCATCTAGTTAAATTCTCTTCTTTCTATTCTTTATTTATCTGACCACTTCCACCAGAAGATAGCATGAAGTCATTTTCCAGTTCTATCTGGATCTTCCACTTGGAACGTGAAACCGAACAAACAATCCGATTGCCTTCCAGGAGAGTCTGAGTCACAACAAGCACATGTGATACAGAGCAGAACTGCTTCATATGATTTTCTTGGTTGTCCTCTTTAGTGAAGCAGCCACCTGGCCTTCCTGTGACAGACTGAATGGATTCAAATGACCAACTTTTAGGTTAGCAGCCAATTAAAAACATGTTGCAGCATCTAAGGTGTTTCTATTTGAAGTCCAGGTAGATATGATATAGTTTTCAGTCTCTAAATCATCAGAAGTCTGTCATGGGGTCTCGAGACCATTCCCTAAGCATTTCTACCTCAACACTGACTTTTCAACAGTGTTTGTGTGAATGTGTGTGTATGTGTGTGTTTATGGTGGGGTTCTCATAACATTGATTAATTACATTAAAAAAACAGGTTCTATGCTGGATATACCCCTTTTTGCTTTGGGCTCAATCCACTTACTTTCTCACATGTATGGGAGGCAGATAATAGCTAAGACATGATTATAGTTTTAGATCATAGGTTCCCAACTTATTTGACCTATCTCCCATGTTTTAGTGGGGTTGGGGGATTAATATCTCTCTGGAAATTGAAAACTTTTGTTTTTAAGTTAAAAAGGGGGGGGGAACAACAGAAAAGATCAGTGTATATGTCACATGAAAATCTGAAACTTACTCATAATCATAGAGTAGCTAAGGCACATGGAAAAAAATGAGGAATTCAAAGAGCTGAACAGGAAACTTCAAAGATCAGCATGAAAATAGAAAATAAAATATTATATTGAAACATGCAAAAACTTAAGAATTAGAAAAACAAAAGGGAAGAAAAACACTCAGAATATCTTACACTGAAAGACCTCAAGAAAAATATCCAAGGTCTGGTTTTTAATATTGAAAGATTTTATGGGAAAAATATTTAATGATGCAGGAAACACCACCCCCTTAAAGATTGAATGAGTCACTGCAGCAACTAGCTAACATTCCACCATTTTAGTGATTAGCATATGTGTAAGAAACAATGAGCTAAATGAGAAAAACAAGCTGTACTGAGAGCATTAGCCAAAATCAAGGTTACAAGAATTGATGGGCTACCAATCGAAATGCTTTAACAAGCTGATGAAGCATCAGGAAGTTTGGAAGAAAGCCCCTTGGCCAACTGGAGGAGATCCATATTTGTACCCATTCCAAAGAGAAGTTCCCCAACAAAATGCACAGATTATAGAACAATATACTTCACATCATGTGCAAGTAAAATTTTGCTGATGGTCATCATCCAACAAAGTTGCAGCAGCCACAGAATTAAGCCAAATTCAGAGTAGGTCCTGGGACAAATTATATCATTTCTGATGTCAGATGGGTCTTGGCTGAAAGCAGAGATACCAGAATGATATTTACCTATGTATTGACTATGCAAAGACATTCAATTGTGTGGCTCCTAACAAACCATGGCTAACCCTTAGAAGGATGGGAATTCCTTACCACTATTGTGTTCACATGGAACCTCTACATGACCCAAGAGGCAGTTTTGCAAACAGAAAAAGGACATACTGCATGGTTTAAAAATCAAGAAAGGTACATGTCAGGGCTGTGTCCTCTCACCATACCTATCCAATCCAAATGCTGAGAAAATAATCAGAGAACCTGCATTATATGCAGCATCAGAATGGGAGGACAATATGCAATGTACAGATAACCCAACCTTCCTTGCATGCGGAATGTGAGAATTTGATGTGTTTTTTTTAGCGAAGAATAGATATTAAAGCTTTCAATATGGATTACAACTCAATGTAAGGAAGACCCAAGTCCTCACAACTAGGCCAATAGGTGAGATGATAAATAGAGAAAAAACTGAAGCTGTCAAGGATTTCATCTTGCTTGGATCCATAATCAATCTCCTGGAAGCAGCAGTCAAGCAAACAAGTGAGGCATCACCTTTAGCTAAATAAGCTGGACAAGATCTCTTTAAAGTGTTGAAAATCAAGGATTCTACTTTGAAGATTAAGGTGTAATAGACTCAGAATATGGTTATTTTCAATTGCCTGTGAAAGTAGGACATTGTATAACAAAGACCAAAGAAGAATCAATGCGTTTGAATTCTGATGCTGTTGAAGAATATTGAAAGTATCATGGGCTTCCAAAAGAGCCAACAACTCTTTCTGTGAGAATTCTCCCAGAGACAAGGATGGGGAGACATCTTCAGGAGTAAGGGCATGTCAGGAGAGACAAGACTGGAGAAGGATATCATACTTAGTAAAATAGAGGGGCAGCAAAAAGGAGAAAGGTCCTTGGCAAGAAGGATGGACAGAGTGGCTGCAATAAAACCAATTGTGAGGACGGTGTCAGATGGGATAGTGTTAATTTCTGACGTCACAGGTTCACTGTGAATGGGAACCAGCTGGATGCAATCTACCAATAGTATTCCAAGTTGCTATCGGTGCTTGGATTCCACATGACTAGTACTTGTCATAAGGCTCAAGGCAGGTGTCATCGGATAAAGATAAACTATTGCTTAGTTTTTAAAAGATTCCAGGACATCTTTTTGGATTGAGGTGTAAAGGTTCTTTCAAAGCAATAATTTCTTGGGTTAACTTGACCTCCTTTCCTCAAGGTAACCTGGAATCCTTTAGAATTAAAGATTTAAAAATTTTCCCCTCTTTTGATAATCCATGAACTCTTTGATCAAAATTCTCAGTAAAACAATCACCTACCACCAAGTTACTTCTGTTTAATGACAAAGGAACTGAGAAAACCAACTCAGGGCTATTGAGTCAATCTTGACTCCTGGTGACTCTATAGTGCAGGGTAGAAGTGTCCCAGTGGCTTTCTGAGACTATAACCTTTAAGGGAGTAGAAAGCCTCTTCTGTCTCCCACAGAGCAGTTGGTGGATTCTAACTGCTGAGCTTGAAGTTCACAGCACGTGCATAACCACTATGCCCCCAGGATTCTCAATGAAAAGGAAGTCGTTGTTTATTAAGGAAATCAGTCACATGTTCCCTTTCCTCCTCCTATTCCTGACTCTCCTTCACCATATATTGCTCTAGGCGAACCGAGGCCAATTGCTGTGTCTTGGGTGGCCACTTGTACGCTTTGAAGACCCAGGAGGCACTACCCAAGAAACTAGGAGATAGACTAGAAGCAGAAAATATATTCCACGTTGCTGCCGTAAGGTGCCATCAAGTCGATTCCAGCTCACAGCAACCCTATGTGATGCCTTGCCGTTGTAAGTGTGAGCCATTGTGGCTGCTGTGCCAGGCCAGCTGCTCAGGGATCTTTCTATTTTTGCTGACACCACATTAGAAAGCATAATGCTCTTTTCCAGGGGCTTCTCTCTCATGTTAACACATGTAAAGTATGTGATGTGAATTCTTACCAGAACCAAGTTTAAGACATTTTTCTGGCTGTCCTTCTTCCAAGAAAGCTTTATTTGTTTCTGGCAGTCCACGCTAACTTCACTATTCTTTGCCCAGATCATGCTTCGTATGCATCAATTCTTCTACAGGCTTCCTTATTGGTTATCTTACTCACATGCATGTGAAAACCAAAACCAAGCTCTTGCCACTGGGTCACTGCCAACTCAGAGCGGAACCTGTAGGACAGGGTAGAACTACCCCGGTGAGTTTCTGAAGCTGGAAGTCTCTATGGTTTAGAAAGCCTCATCTGCCACCCACAGAACAGCTGGAGGCTTTAAACTGCTGACCCTATGGATCACAGGGGCAATGTACAACCACCACACCACCAGGGCTCCTCACATGCATGCAAAGTGATTGGAGATGCCCTGGATTGAGTCAGGCACACCTTAGTCATCAAAGCGTCATTCTTGAACACTTTCAAGAGGTCTTGTGCAGCAGATTTGCCCAATGCAACATGTTGCTTGATTTCTGACTGCTGCTTTTCCACAAGAATTGATTGTGGTGAAAATCAAAATGAAATCCATGACAACTTCAATCTTTTCTTCATTTATCATGATGCTGTCTACAGTCCAGTAGTGATAGTTTTTATTTTCTTTCCAATGAATTGTAATTTATATTGAAGGCAGCACTCTCTGGTTTTAATTACCAAGTGCCTCATGTCTTCCTCAATTTCAGTAAGCAAGATTGTGTCATCTGCTTAAGTCAGGTTTTCAATAAGCCTTTCTCTAATTATGATGCCAGAAAAGATGCAGAGGACCGCAACAGGACACGCGGCCTCCTGATTGATGACTTTGAGATCGGATGCCCTCTGGACAAAAGTAAGTTTGGAGATCCACTATTATGGCCCAAACATATGATTCATGGATTGCACTGAGATTTTATTCTGTGGGAAAAATATATTAACATGTGTATAGATGTTTGTATAGCTGATGGCTCTCTGGTGATGGGAGTGAGACCCTAGAGGGATAATTTATAATGTTCTCTGACATAAAATGACAATGGTGTCTCTCAGGTGAACCAGAGACACGTAAGCCAAGACATATGAATGGAGTTTGGGCTTGCACTTAATTCCAATCTCAAGCTAAGAAAAATTAATTCTTACGACATGTCCTTGTTTAATGCTTGCCCTTGTGAAGAGACCATTGAATATTTGGGTGTTGCATTAAATTGTGGTGAAGAAATTAGAAGATGCCCAGCTATCAGAAGAAATAGCATCTGGGGTCTTAAGAGCTTGTATTCAAACAAGCATCCATCCAAGTGAGAAGTTAGCTAACTCTACTTGGAAGAAGCCCCAAGCCTGTGTGATCCAAGGGTTGTAAATAGTATAATCCAAATCCAAAGGAGGGAATGGTATCAGAACTCACGTTATGAATACCCTGATTGCAGAAGGCTATGGGTGACAGTGGACGCCCGAAGTCCATTTGTAGGGTCCACACAGAGTGAGCCTCGGGTGAGTCCCCTCTGATCAGAGTTGAGGTATATAAAGAGCCTTGTTATCAGACAGAGAGCATTGTAAAACCAATTATGGAAGGCATAGCTTGGTTAAAATGTAATAACTGATGTTTTGATCTCCCTTTTGACCCATTTTAAGGCTGTTTTCAGTTTAAACAAAGCAAGGTGGAGAGAGAAAAATACATGTGGATTAAGCTTCTGGTGAGTCCCCTCTGACCATGGATCAGGCGGTGTGAATAGCTTGCCATAGTGCAATTGTACTGGGAAGTGGATTATTGCGGATGCAGTTAAGTTAAAACTTGCAGTTAAAGTTAAAACCTTATTATTTAATCTCCCTTATGAGCCATTTGATTTGCTCTAGTTTTTAATATTATCTGTTTTCTTTTATATTGAGGTTTCTACCTGTTTTACTTTGAAAAGGAGCATTTTATTTCTGTATGAAAAAAACCCTCAAAACCCCAGGTTAGATCAATGTTAGATAAATGGAGAGAGACAGTAGCTATATTTATTCCAATTCATTGGAAGTATTGATGGGGAGATTGTTGTGAAATGTGGATTTAATAAAGATGAATGAAAGAATAAAGAAAATGCTTTAAAGCAGATTGTAGGAATGGTTGTCCAAATTTTCTTGAACTACTGAATTGTATGAAATTTGAATGATGTGCCGATATATCTTCTGAGAAAAATAAAAAATTAAAATATGAAAGATATAGTCAGTATATAAAACAAACAAACAAACAAACAAAAACTATTCAACAGTCAATCATTTCAAAAGGAAGCAATGAGTAAGAACCAATGGTATTGAAAGAAGTCCACACTACACTGAAGGCATTAGCCAAAAATGAGGCTTCAGGAATTGATGAAATAGCAAGTAAAATGTTTCAGCAAGATGGCAAAGCACTGGAAGCACTCACTCACCTATGCCGTGGCACTTGGATGAGAGCTACCTGGCCAACCAACTAAAAGAGGTCCATATTGGTACACATTTTAGAAAAAGGTGACCCACAGGATGCAGAGCATTTTGAATAATATCACATGCTAGTATGACTTTGGGAAGATCATTCCATAATGATCACAGCAGTCCATTAAAAGGGGACTGGCAGAAATTCAATTCAGATTTTGACGAGGGTTTGGTACAAGGGATATCATTGCTGATATCAAGTGGATTATGACTCAAATCCAAGAACACCAGAAAGATGTGTTTCACTGACTATTTAAAGATACTTGACTTTGTAGAAAATAACACCATATTGAGGACCTTGAGAAGAAGAACCCTTCATTGTGCTCATGTAGAATCTTTGGATCAAGGGATTTGTGGAAACACAACAAGGAAACACTCCATATTTTAAAATCAGGAAAGGTGTGTACCATGGTTGTCTGTTCTTATTGTACAGTAATCAAAGAAACTGAACTATTTGAAAAAGAATGAAGCCTATCAGGATTGGAGGAAAACTTATTAACAACCTATGTGTGCTAATGACACAAACTTGCTTGCAGAAATTGAGGTGGACTTGAATCACTTGCTGATGAAGATTAAGTATTGCAGCCTTCTGTATGGATTACGACTCAACATAAAGAAAACCAAAATCTATTTATAGGTTTAGTAGCAGGGTAGCAGGTGGACATTGGACCTCCTCGCATGCATTCCCTTAATATAAGAGCACTTTTCTCAGCTAAACAGTCATTCCATGATACCCGCCTTCCTGACATGATTGCTGATGATTAATGTGTGCATAAGCAAATGTAGTGAAGAAAGCTGATGTGGTGTCCAGCTATCAAAAGGTATAGCATCTGGGATCCTAAAGGCTTGAAGGCAAACAGGCAGCCATGTAGCTCAGAAGCAACAAAGCCCACAGAGAAGAAGCGCACAAGCTTGTGTGATCACGAGATGTTGAAGGGATCAGGTAGCAGACACCAAAGAACAAAAAATATCATTGTGTGATCACCTTCCCCACATAAACGCTGAAGACGAATGTGTGCATTAGTAAGTGTGGTGAAGAAGGCTGATGGTGCTGGCTATTGAGAGATGTAACGTCTGGGGTCTTAAAACCTTGAAAGTAAACAAGCAGCCATCTAGCCCAGAAGCAACAAAGCCCACACGGAAGCAGCACACCAACATGTGTGATCTGAATGGTCAAGGAGACCAGCTATCAAACACCAAAGGCGGGGGGATAAAAATCATATCACCGTGAATGAGGGGAGGGTGTGATGGGGACCCAATGCCCATCTGTAGACAACTGAACATCCCTTGCAGAGGGGTAGTAGGGAGGAGATGAGTCACTCAGGGTTCAGTGTAGCAATAATGAAACTCACAACCTTCCTCTAGTGCTTAAATGCTTCCTCCCTCCGTTATCATCATCCCAATTCTACCTTGCAAATCTGGTTAGATCAGAGAATGCACAGCGGTGCAGATGGGAACTGGAAACACAGGGAATCCAGGATAGATAAACACCTCAGGATCAGTGGTGAGAGTAGAGATACCAGGATGGAAGGGGAGGGTAGAAAGCGGGAATCAATCACAAGGATCTACATATAACTTCCTCCCTGGGGGATGGGCAACAGAAAAGTGGGTGAAGAGAGATGCCAGGCAGTGTAAGATAAGATAAAATAAAATAATACTTCATAAATTATCATGGGCTCATGAAGGAGTGGGGAGCTGGGAGGGAGCGGGGGAAGGAAAGTGAGGAGCTGATTCCAGGAGCCCAAGCGGAAAGTGAGTTTTGAGAATGATGAGGGCAACGAATGCATAAGTGTGCTTTACACAATTGATGCATGTGTGGATTGTGATGAGTTGTATGAGCCCCAAAAAAATGATTAAAACGAGAAAGAAAACCAAAATCCTAATAAGTGGACCAATATGTAATGTTATGATAAAAGAGAAAAGATTAAAGTTGTCAGGAATTTTATTTTGCTTGGATCTAGAATGGGGGCTTATCAAAACAGTAGTTAAGCTATCAAAGGACGCAACGAATACGCACCAAAGGAAGGCGGATACCATATGAGGGTCTGGAGCCAAAGAAGATGAAGTCATTTGGGAGGCTACCAACATGGTTTGCCTCCCCAAAGGTGACTTTGAGTCTCTGCCGAGCTATGACAAAGATAGTAAAGCCTCTGTTTGATGGTCTGTTTGTTATGACAGCACTCCTTACTGAGAGCAGGCTGGGTTCTGAAAGCCACACGTGTGTTGCCAAGGAAGGCTAAGGGGGCCTCCTGAAAACTCCTCTCCAGGACACAACACTACAGGACATCTTTGCCACTTCTCTGACCTGGATGTAAGTAAAGTTCAGAGGTGCAGACAGAGGCATTAGCGTGTTTAAGATTGCCCAGCGGGGAGAGCTTTCACATGGAGATGAAAACCTTTTCCCATAAATTACTTAACAACTTGGTGGCTGAGTGTGCCAGCTGATGTGAGCACTCACCCACTCTTTCTAACACACCCTGGTTTTTTCTTTTCTATTTTTTAATCTCTTCTTTACTGGGCTTAAATATATTTGAGTTAAAGATGAAGGACTATCCCTGAAAATAACTCCAGGATTTCTTTTCAAACCCGCTAAAGCAGTTTCTTTCCCATCTGTCACCAGGAGTCAATGGGCATATGGAGAAAGGAGTCATTATTTTGGTGGAGGACCATGCATACCACAAGCCACAACCACATTTATACCAAATGGTTTGCAATAGCATAGTTCCCTTTAAAAATAATAACAACTTATTTTTTGTGAATTGAGGGGTTTATTGAGCAAACCAGTTTTCCTGTCAGCATTTCTGTTTCGGTGTTTCCCTTTGCGCTTGTTGCCTACCATTGATTCCCATCTCTGCAGTGTAACATCTCAGATGGGCATTCTTCTATGTATGCCAACCTCCCTGCCATTAAGATCCACCAAGAGACTTGGATGAAAATTGACATACCAATAACACATCCCAACAGAATATATGAAATATATTGACTTCCTTTTGCTCAATGGATATCATAAAAATATGATTTGACATATAATCATGAAATATTATGAGGATGTCAATGATAAAAGCATAATTCTCTGTTTGGCCCATGGGCCTAAAAGATAGAAACTTCCCAAATAATTTTGATGTGAAAATAACACATTAAGTATTTATGAAAGCCATGTGGCTGTGGACTGACTTCTGTGCCCCTAAAAGATATATTGATGTTATAGGATGTGAATGTGAACTCCATTGCAAATAGGATTGTTTTGTTTTATTCCTTTAAAAAATTGTTTGATTTCTTAAAGTTATTATCAGTTAAGTTAATGAGGCCATACCAAAAGAACAAAACAAACAATCAAACCTCACTACCTTCTAATAGATGCTGAGTCACAGCAACACCATAGAGTAGGATAGAACTGCCTCTGTGCGTTTCCAAGACTCTAACTCTAACAGGAGTAGAAAACCCAGTGGTTTTGAATTGCTGGCCTTGTGGTCACAGACCAGGTAACCACTATGTCATTAGGGCTCCTATATCGGAGAAGAATGTGTCCTAATACCTTGTTGTGTTGTTAAGTGCCATTGACTGGCTTCTGACCCATAGTAACAACAAAACCAAACAGTCCTGAGCCATCCTCACCATTGTTCCTGTGCCTGAGCATAAAATTTCAGCCACTGTGTTAACCCATCTCCTGGAGGATCTTCCTTTCTTTTCACTGCCCCTCCACTTTAAGCATGGTGTCCTTCCCTAGGGACTGGGCTCTCCTGACAACACGTTCAAAGTAGTGAGGCTACGTGTTGCCATCTTTACTTCTGAGGAGTACTCTGACTTTTATTTTAGGCTTAGCTCTCTAGGAAACAGGCTGAACTAGAATTTAAATTCAAACTCACAAGCTGTGCTCTTTCCACAGATGTTGACACTCACAAGTAAAATGGTTAAAATACTGCCCTGTCTGGGTATCAGCCTCACAATTGTTCCGATGCCTGAATGCTGTGCTAGGTAGGTTTATTGTGCCAACCTGGCCAATAGGAACACGTGGGATTAATAAGGTTGCAATTTGATTGGAGGGCAAAGAGATAAATGGCTTGACAAGCCCCCACCTCTCTCTCTTGCTCTCTGGTGACCGGATCAGTGTGTGGCTGCTAGTTTTCTGCCTTGTAAGCTACTCTGTCTATGGGACTGCCAACCCATGCATCATGTCACTAAAGCTTGAGGTTCTTTCGAGACCTGCTTTGCCATGCTGCTGGTATGTACACCGCCTGTCATCTTGCTGACTTTTGGTGACCTTCCCTGCTGCTTGCTGTCTGTGTCTGGACTGCCTGCCCTGCCTTAAAGAAGACTTGGCTGTTTGCTTCCTTGACCTTGGACCCAATGACCCTTGTGAGTTGAAATACTTCCAGTATATTAACTGTTCCTCAGAAGTGAGTTGAACTGAGCCCTCTGTCCTGCTGTGTGGACTAAATTGGCTGTTATATTCCTTTGTACTCTATCATCTATCTATCCATTTATCCATCTATCTTCTATCTAACTATAATCTTAAGTGTTCTGGTTTTGTTTCTTTAGAGAACTCTGGCTAATACAACTGGTACTCGGGGTATTTCTAGAGAAACAAGATCATACATACGGGCTTCTCAAATTGGCTCTCCAGCCTGATTAGGCTGAACAGCACTGGTAATGCTGTCTCTACCACTAATGGCATGGATGTTAATCCAGGGTGTGAAGTATTACCAGCAATAGATGAAGTGCTGCTGAGAGGAGAGGCCCTGGGTGATCATGTGTTTGATATTTTCCATCAGTTTCATCAGGATGAGAAGTACAGGGCAGCTAGGTAGCTGGTCCTCCTTACAATAGAAAATGTGATCAAGGAAAGGGATAATCTCAGAAGCACATCTCAAGAGCTGAATAACAGACCTAAAAGCTTCTGCAGGTGATACAAAGGAGAGCCTTCTCTCCTCTAATAATAGAGCTGACATTGCTGAAAACCAAATTCAGGTTCTTATCACATGAGTAGCTGAATTACAGCATCAGCTGAATTTCTGGTCTAGAACAGTGTTCAACATAAAAGTAAGGGGATTGATCATAAAGAATTAGGACCCTTGAACATGGGATGGGAACATATGGACTGAAGCTTCAGAAGAGGAGGATATTGAGCCCCTTGAGTCAACTGAGCCGCCCCAGTCAATGGATCCACCCCTCCCACCTGAGGGGATTAAGCAGCTAGCAGTAAAACAGCCCACACCTGCTTGAGCAGATTAACTCACCTGTTCAAGATGAGATGCCAGGTGGGGCTGCATCTATAACATTGCTGATATTGCTGAGAGCCCCTAGGAAACAACCCCACCACGCATTATTTCCTCTAGACCTGTAACTAGAATTCTCAAAAAGTTAGCAGTCCCCAGTAAATGTTCTCTTTTAAAACTGGTTAGCTGTATTCTTCCTATCCAGTGCACGTAGGTCTGTTTGTCATTCTGTGGTGGCTTGTAAGCTGCTGTAACCCTAGAAGTGGTGTCAGATCTCAAGCAACAGCAGAATCATTCACACGGAAAAAAGTTTCAGGAGAACTTCCTGACAAAGAACAGACCATGAAGAAGGAATAGCCCTTCCACTTTGGTTAAATTAGCCGCTGAAAATGTTATGGTTAGCACCATAACATTGTCCAGTCGGGAACAGCTCCTGAGTGGAAGCTGGATATTTTCGGAGATAGTGCCAAAAATGAACCCTATAGTTCAGAAGCCACTCAGAATACGACTGAGGAACAAAAAGAAACCAGACTCCCTGCCATGAAGTCAATGATGACTCCTAGTGACCCCTGTGGATTTCTGAGATGGTAACACTTCTCTGAAGAAGAAAGCACAGTCTTTCTCCTGAAGAGCTGCTGGTGGTTTCGAACCGCTGACTCTGTGGATTGCAGTCCAATATGTAACCACAATAACACCAGGCCTGAGGAACAGTTGCTCCAAATAGAGTCTACTGGAATGACATGGATGGAGTAAAGTCTACAGAAGTAAAGCCCTCGAGACCTTAATATGCTAGTGGCGTATAACTCAACATGAGAAGACAGTGTCGCAAACATCGCTTAATAATATGAAGTTGTAAAGTATGAAGTTTGAGTCTAGGGGGAAATGGAAGCTGTCAAGAATGAAATAGAATGCATAAGATCAATTTCCTAGGTGTTGGGTAAAATGGACTGGAATCGGTCATTTAGAAGCAGAAAATCATATGGTTTGATTATTATAAAAATGTCATGATGATACACTAATGATTATTGGTGATTGAAATCCAAGAGTTGGAAACAGACAGATAAGAAGAATAGGTGTAACATAAAGCCTTGGCAAAATAAAGAAGCATAAGATTTTATGACAGAATTTTTCAAGACCAATAATATTGATAGCAATTAGCTTTTTAAAAAACATGTTATTAGGGGCTCATACAACTCTTATCACAATCCATACATATACATACATCAATTGTATAAAGCACATCTGTACATTCATAGCCCTAATCACTCTCAAAGCATTTGCTCTCCACTTAAGCCCTTTGCATCAGGTCCTCTTTTTTTCCCCCTCCCTCCCCACTCCCCCCTCCCTCATGAGCCCTTGATAATCCACATTGTTATTTTGTCATATCTTGCCCTATCCGGAGTCTCCCTTCCCCTCCTTCTCTGCTGTCCATCTCCCAGGGAGGAGGTTACATGTGGATCCTTGTAATCAGTTCCCCCTTTCCAACCCACTCACCCTTCACTCTCCCAGCCTCGCCCCTCACACCTCTGGTCCTGAAGGTATCGTCCACCCTGGATTCCCTGTGCCTCCAGCTCCCATATGCACCAGTGTACAATCTCTGCTCTATCCAGTCCTGCAAGGTAGAATTCGGATCATGGTAGTTGTGGGGAGGAAGCATCCAGGATCTGGTGGAAAGCTGTGTTCTTCATCAGTATTACATCGCACCCTGACTGACCCATCTCCTCTCCTAAACCCCTCTGTGAGGGGATCTCCAGTGGTCGACACTTGGGCCTTGCGTCTCCACTCTGCACTTCCCCCTTCATTCAGTACGGTATATATATATATATATATATATATATATATATATATATATATATATATATATTTATATATATTTATATACACACACATGTATATACATACATACATACATACACACACACACACACACACATATATATATATATATATATATATTCTTTTTTTTGCATGATGCCTTATACCTGGAAAGATGACTATGCATATTTACTTCTCCAGATGGAATACCAAGAAATCAAATCAACTGTATTTATGGTAAAAAGAATAGAGAAGCTGAAGATAATATCAGCAGATAAAATTAGGCCAGAGTTAACTATGTAATAAACCGTTATTTACACATATGTAAATTCAGGTTGAAGCTGAAGAAAATTAAAACATTTCCATGAGTCAAAACATGGGCATGCATTCCATGATGCTAACCTTCCCGACACAATTGCTGAAGACAAGGTGGTATAAGCAAATTTGGTGAAGCAAGCTGATGGAGCTCAGCTATCAAAAGATATAGGGTCTAGGGTCTTAAAGACTTGAAGGTAAACAAGTGGCCATCTATCTCAGAAGCAACAAAACCCACATGGAAGAAGCACACCAGCCTGTGTGATCATGAGGTGTTGAAGGGATGAAGTATCAGGCATCAAAGAACAAAAATATCATATCCCTGTGAATGAGGGGGACTGCAGAGTGGGGACCCAAATCCCATCTGTAGGCAACTAGACACCCCTTACTGAAGGGTCCTGGGATGAGACAAACCAGTCAGGGTGCAGTGTAGCAACAATGAAACATATGACTTTTCTCTAGTTCTTAAATACTTCCTCTCCACCCACTATCATGATCCCAATTCTACCTTGCAAAACTGGCTAGACCATAGGTACACTGGTACAGATAGGAACTGGAAACACAGGGAATCCAAGATGGATAATCCCTTCAGGATCACTGGTGAGAGTGGCAATACTAAGAGGGTGGAGGGAGGGTGGGGTAGAGAGGGGGAACTGATTATAAGGATCTACATATAACCTCCTCCCTGGGGGATGGACAACAGAAAAGTGGGTGAAGGGAGACGTCAGACAGTGTAAGGTATGACAAAATAGTAATTTATAAATTATCAAGGGTTTATGAGGGAGGGGAGAAGGAGGGGGAATACGAGGAGCTGATTCCAGGGGTTTAAGTGGAGAGCAAATGTTTTGAGAATGATGAGGGCAACGAATGTACAAATGTGCTTTACATAATTTATGTATTTATGGATTATGATGAGTTGTGTGTGCTCCTAATAAAATGATTTTAAAAATTATCAAGGGTTCATGAGGGAGGAGAAGCAGGGAGGGAGGGGGGAAATGAGGAGCTGATGCCAGGGGCTTACGTGGAAAGCAAGTGTTTTGAGAATGATGAGGGCAACGAATGTATAAATGTGCTTTATACAATTGATGTATGAATGCATTGTGATGAGTTGTATGAGCCTCCAATAAAATGATTAAAATTAAAAACATGGCCATGAGTCTATCCCACCTGAATTTATAGAACATGTCAAGAACAGATTTGATGTACTGGACAGCAATGACAGAAGACTGGATTATCTGTGGATGATATAAAGAACGTAATCCGTGAAGGAAGCACAGGTCATTAAACATACAAGAACAAAAGGAAAAAACCCAAGTCTGTGTCAGAAGTCACTCTGAAGCTTGCTCTCAGTTGGAGAGTAGCTAAGGTAAATTGAAGCAGTGTTAAAATCAAAGGGCTGAATATACATTTCAAAGGAAAATTCAAGAAGACAAAGTCCAATATTATAATGAAATGTGTGCAGACAGATTTAGAAAACCAAAAACAAAGAACATGCTCAGCATACATGAAACTTAAAGCACTAAAAAAAAGTCCAGCCTCAAGTTGTAATATTAAAAGATCCCATGAGCAAAACTTTGAATGATGAAAGAAGCATCGCAATAAGATGGGAAGAATACACCGAGTCGACACCAAAAGCACCAGCGCACCTTCCGTCACTTCAAAGAGTAGCATACATGCAAGAACCACTGATGCTGAAGGAAGAAGCTCCAGCTGCCCTGGAAGCATTCACCAGAAGCAAGACTCCAAGAGTGGACAGAATACAGATTGAAATGTTTCCCTAAACTTAGGAAGCACTGGAAGCAGTCACTTATCTGTGCCTAGAAAATTGGAAATGAATTATTTGGCCAATTTTCTGGAAAGGACCCATATTTATACTCATTCCAAAGAAAGGTGATCCAACAAAACGCTCAAATTATAGAACAATATTGGACTGCTAACTAAGGTCAGCAGTTCAAAACTACCAGTACTCCATAAAAAGTTAAAGTCTCAGAATTTTGCACAGACAATACTAGTCTGTCCTATGGGTTAGTCATCATTGACTCAATGGCAGTGAACTTGGTTAGGCTGGATCATTAATATGATATGCAAGTGTAATTTTGTGGAAAATCAAGCCACACTGGTTGCAGCAGTACATTGACAGAGAGCTTCCAGATGGTCAGGGCAGATTCAGAAGAGGCCATGGAAAAGGAACATCATTGCTGATATCAGATGTGTCTTGGAAGAAAACAGAGTATATTAGAAAGATGACAACTTGAGTTTTATTGACTGTGCATGGGCATTCTACTGTGTGGATAATAACAAGCTACTGACAACCTTGAGAAGAATGTGAATTCCACAAAAGTTTATTTTGCTCATGTGGAAATTTTACATGGATCAAAAAGTAGTTGTGCATAAGCAAATGTGTTGAAGAAAGCTGATGGTGCCGGCTATTAAAAGATATAGTGTCTGGAGTTTCAAAGGCTTGAAGGTAAACAAGCGGCCATCTAGCTCAGAAGCTACAAAGCTCACATGGAAGAAGCACACCAGCCTGTATGATCACGAGGTGTCGAAGGGATCAGGTATCAAGCATCAAAGAACAAAAAATCTTACCATAGTGAATGAGAGGGGGAGTGCGGAGTGGAGACCCAAAGCCCATTTGTCGGCCATTGGAGATCCCCTTGCATAGGGGTCTCGGGGGAGGAGATGAGCCAGTCAGGGTGCGATGTAGCAACAATGAAAAATATAACTTTCCTCTAGTTCCTAAATGCTCCCGGACCCACTATCATGATCTGAATCATCCTTTGCAAGTCTTGCTAGACCAGAGGATGTACACTGGTACAGATAGGAACTGGAAACGCAGGGAATCCAGGGCAGATGATCCCTTCAGGACCAGTGGTGTGAGTGGCGATACTGGGAGCATAGAGGGAGGGTGGGTTGGAAAGGGGGAACCGATTATAAGGATCTGCATGTGACCTCCTCCCTGCAGGACGGACAACAGAAAAGGGGGTGAAGGGAGACGTTGGGCAGGGCAAGATATGACAAAATAATAATTTATAAATTACCAAGTGTTTATGAGGGAGGGGGGAGCTAGGAGGGAGGGTAAAAAATGAGGACCTGATGCCAGGGGCTTAAGCAAAGAGCAAATGTTTTGAGATTGATGAGGGAAATGAATGTACAAATGTGCTTTACACTATTGATGTACATATGGATTTGATAAGAGTTGTATGAGCCCTAATAAAATGATTTGTAAAAAGTAGTGGTGCAAACAAAATAAAGGCATACTGCATGGTTGAGAAATCAGGAAGGTGTGTGTCAGGGTTGCTTCCTCTCATCATACCTGATCTACCTGTTTGCTGAGGAAATTTAAATTATATGGAGAAGAAGGTAGCATCAGGATTAGAGGAAGACTTATTAACAACCTCTAGTATAGAGATGAGTCAGCCTTGCGTGTGAAGTAAGGAGGACTTGAAGCAGCCCCCAATAAAGATGAAGGTTTGCAGTCTTCAATATGGACCATGGCTCAGTGTGAAGATGACCAGAATTCTCACAAATGGACCAGTAATTAGCATCATGATAAACTGAGAAACGTTTGAAACTTTCAAGGATTTTGTCTTCCGTGGATCCACAATCAATGTTCATGGAAGTAGCAGTCAAGAGATCTGAGAACACATTGCATTGGGTAAAAATGCTGTGCAAGGCCTTTTTAAAGTGTTGAAAAGCAAGGGGGTTTCTTTTAGGAGGAAATTATGCCTGACCTAAGCCATGATGTTTTTAATCACCTTATATACACGTGACATTGGGGCATTAAATCCGGAAGACCGAAGAAAAATCGATGCATTTGAATTGTGCTAGTGAGAAATATTGAATGTACTGGCGGATTACCAGAAATGCAAACAAATCTCTCTTGGAAGAAGTAAAGCAGTAACATTCCTTAGCGACAAGGATGGTCAGACTTCATCCCTTTTACTTTGGACATATTGTCAGGAGACACCTGTCCCTGGAGAAGTACATCCTGCTTCTTTAATAGTGTGGATGGATGAAGTGGCTACTTGGATGTGCTCAAACATCAGAACCATTGAGAGGACGGTTCAGGACCAGGCAGTGTTTTGTTCTGTTGTTTATAGGATTTCTATGATGCAGAACTGACAGATGTACCTATCAAGAATAACACAGTGAAATGCCTTGGTATAGACAATTTAAAAAGTAAACATCTTACCTGTATTCAACCAAGATATATCTGCTACCAACAGTAATATTTATTTACATCTTCTTCTGAAACTGGTTTGCTTGAATTTTTGACAGCCCACTGTCAATGTAATGTCATGAAAATTTTAAAATATTTTCAGTGAAATTCTATTGTCTGTAATAGTAATGATATTTTTCAATAGTTTACACATTGTATTGGGTCACTTTTCTTTGTATTGGGTACCAATATGTATCTATTCCAGTCAGTTTGCCAATTAGCTGTGTTCCAAATTCCTTGACATGTACTCCCAGAATGAATGCTTCCAGAGGTGCACCCATATTTTGAAGCATTTTGATTGGTATTCCATCAATTCATGAGCCCTTGTTTTTTTTAACCAATGCCAGCTTGCGCTTCTTCCTTCAATAACCCAGTATTTTATCACATGCTACCTTCTGAAATGGTTGAATGCTAATTCTTTTTCATCCTTTTACTCGGTGTGTTCTGTAATCTGTTTTTGATGCTTTCTGTTTTCTCTCTGTACTCTTTTGTATTGTTTTACTTGTTGCTGTTTTGTGATTTTGGTCTGTGTGACTGGTGAAACCTCTTGGCTTGTCATAATTTCCTATCACTAATGAGTATGGAGGGTAAAATCCACCCTTGAGTCTTCTGTGGTTTGACTTACATGTCTTCCCTTACTGGATTGTGGTAGTTAGATTTTATGCCAAAATGACACTCCTTGCTTGAGATGAGTTCAACCTGTCAATCAAGTGGAGCTAGATCATACCTCCTTAGAGGTGTGGCCTTTTTTGCATAAGAGCAAGATAGAACAGAGGAAATTTCTCTCTGCTAATTCTTCACTCTCACTGGAACTCCCCTGGGACTCTGTGCCTGTGTCTCCCTCTAGGGGAAGCCCCATGTGGACTACTCTAACCTGATTGCTGTTGGTGCCTGCCACGCTTCTACTGACCTTGGATCCATGTGACTCTGCATTCACTGGCCTCTGATCTCCTTTCTTCCCTGTACTTTTCAGTGTCATCATTCTGTAACTATGTGACTCAGAAAAGGACCCCGGCTAACACTGGACCTATGAACTTGAGATCAAGTGGGCTGGTGTGCCTGCTTGATATAAATCTGCTTCTTGATGCAAAGTTCTTCACTGTACATAGATGAGTGCCACTGATTTGTTTCTCTAGACAACCCAACCTAACATACTGGATTGAGTGGAAATATATGAATAAGATCTCTCATTCTATGCAGTGGCAAGCCATGGTATTTTCAATTGCCTCATGTGCATGTTGAAAGTTGAACAATGAATGATGAAGGTCAAATAAAAATTGATGTATTTGAACTATGGTGTTGGAAAAAAAACATTGAAAGTACCCTGGACTGTCAGAAGAACAAACAGATCTGTCTTGGGAGTAGTGTGGCCAGAGAGCTCCTTAGTGTGAAGGATGTTGAGATTCAGTTTCTGATACTTGGACATGCTGTCAGAGAGACGTGTCCCTGAAGACATTCTGCTTGATAATGCGGAGGGGCAGTGAGAAGGAGGAAGGCCCACCCTCAACAAGATGGATTGCCAAAGTGACCACAGCAATCGGCTCAGACACAGCAACAACTGAGAGGATGGAGCGGGACTAGGTGTTTGGTTCTGTTATATCAACAGTTGCCATGAGTCTGAACGGACTCACGACACCTAACAACAACAGGTGACCTGTGTTGGGTGGTCAGCACCCCTCCCTCCATAGACCTGTGAGACTATGAGATCCTTCCAGGTTGGTTCTAGAAGTTTCTCAGCAGATTGAGGTGGTATATATCCATAACTGCTGAAAGTGAGTAGTACTCATGAGTAGGGTTGGCCCACCATGCATACCTGAAACAGCATCACTACAGGTGGTGGGATACCAAGGGATTTCAGTGTAAATGCAGCCGGTCTGTGGGACTTGTTTGGGTGTGGGATGTATGAGCATGTGGCCAGGTGGCTATTGGATTTGTACTTATTTGGCAGAGATGCACGTTGTGGCTGTCAGGATGTGACTGGCATTGATGGTAAGGTGTTGTGTCTGTGGCTAGCCATGGGGCATGGACACGGGGAACATACTCATGGGCTTCAGGTTTGTGTGTCCTGCGCCTGCACTGCTTGTTCCTTGATGGTTGAGATGAAGGTGTACAGGTCACATTCCTGATGGGGCAGGAATTAGCACTGCCAATTAGAAGGTGGGTGGAGCAGGGGCATCAGGAGGAGTGAAGTTCTCATGTGTCCAGTTGCCATAATGGCAGTGGTAGCCCATTTTGCCAGTCACCAGGAATGTGGTGGCCGAGGTACAAGCCTCTAGTTGCTGGTCTGACAGTGTGGCAGATGTAGCAAGGCAAGAGTAAGCTCATCATTGCGCTCCAAGATAGATCCCTCTATCTCTGAGGCAATGATATTTCAATGAGCTGGACTGACACTGTGGCTTCAACCATGGGCTCAGGCAGGGGAACAATTGTGAGGATGGTGAAGGTTTGGGAAGTGTTTTGTTTTGATGGGTTCGAGCCTGCTCAAAGGCACCTAACAAAAATCTCTAGCCTGGTGCTGTGTCACTCCACAAAGACTGCAGCCACCATTCTGGACCCTGTCCTGACCAAATGTGTGAAGCGGGGAGCTGTCTAGAGTCTGGCTGGGTGGGGATCAGGAGCAGCCACAGCAGTG
Organism: Tenrec ecaudatus; assembly: GCF_050624435.1. NCBI lineage: Eukaryota > Metazoa > Chordata > Mammalia > Afrosoricida > Tenrecidae > Tenrec > Tenrec ecaudatus. The sequence goes on along the minus strand of NC_134532.1, from coordinate 214,349,148 downwards.
ATGCTCTGCCTCACCAGTATTAACATGCTCAAATAATCAGGGCCCATGCATGAGTAATTCTGTCCTTAATTTCTGATTCCCCCCTCCTTGTTCGGCTGTCATCTGGATCTCCAGGGCTCTTGTCCAACTCCCTGTACTTTCCTTCTCAGATCCAATTTATATTGTGCTCAACTTGAACAATATTTCTTCTCCAGCCAGAGATTCCATTAAATTGCCTTTCTGTGATCTGATTCCAGGAATGGTGATTTTTTTCCCTCAAAGTAGACATGCTATATGCTGGCTAGTAGACACCTATCTGTAAATCTTCTCATTCACTATTCTCATTAATGGCTCCATTCCTTTGGTGGTTGATAATTCTTTATCTGTCTAGTTTCTGGACTGGGTTCCTAGGTGGCCATATGTATCTGTTTCTTCTGACTTCTTGCTTTGTTTTGAAGGAATGTCTAGGTGTGTGTGCTGTTACCATCTTGGACCAGCCACTTGACCTATTTTTCATTACTTCAATTCTTCCAGTTGGCTGCAACAGAAATAAGTTAGAAATAACCCTGATGACCTTTGAAAGAGGCATTCCTCTAAATTTGGTCCCTTTTTTGTCTAAATGATATGCTGCAGAGACAAATAGCTAAAAAAAAAAGAGTAAGTTTAACATCTTATTTGTCTCTTTGTATTGTTTTTCCTTTGGCTCTTGGAAAGAAGCTGTGAATTGGGGGTGAAAATAATTTAAGAGATAACAGATAAGGCAGGAGAGTTTGGCCTGCCTGGGGTAACGGAAAGGGGAGAAAATCACAACTTTGCACAACTGACAATGGGGAGACTAGAAACATCTTCAATGGATCTTAATGCACAGTCTGTTGGCTGTGATGCACATGACTCAAATTCTCTCATCACCCATGTGCATTCTTCAGTAGAATCTGCTTTGCTCACTAGTGCTTTTTGCATAAATGAGTGCTTTTTAGGAAACTCAATCAGAGGCCCAATTCTGCATCTGTATGATTGTAAGATTAAAACAGATGAATAGATGGTTGCCCATTCATCTAGACTTTTAATTATCCAGAAATTTTTGAGATTATTTAATCAGCTCATCTTGTGAAAGATCACCGTACCCAAGGAAGGAGTCTTTGTCTTTATGGAGCTTAATGTATAAGAAATGAAACAAATATGATAACAAGAGAACTAGAAGAATGGTCTGAAGAATGTTCAGTGCCACTGAAAAAGAAGTCCCAAGGCTCAGAGGGTCAGAAAGGTGAAATGATTGCCAGTGAGTGTCAGAGCTCTGCCTTTGTTGTTGTTGGGCGCCTTCGCATTGGTTCCGACCCACAGCAACCTTTTGCACAACAGAATGAACACTACCTAGTCCCGCGCCATCCCTGCACGTCTTCCTCTGTCTGAGACTATGGTTGCAGCGATGGTGTCAATTTGTCTTGTCGACAGGACCTTCCTCTTTTTCAACTTGTTTCATGGAGAAAGCTGAATAGAACACACAGAAGGAAAGATGACTGTTTTTCATAATCATCTCATCCAAGTGTAATGACAAGGTGTTCCAATATATCAACTACCTTTCTTCCTTAATATGGAGATAGACACCCCGTGGGAATGTGTCCATTTCTGTGAACATTAGGTCTTAAGGATTGTGTTTTATATTTCAAGGTTGTAATTTTGTGTTGTACAAACTCTTCCATCTATAGGAAAATATGGATTTAAGGAACTGGATTTTACCAGAAGTGATAGGTTTGCTTTATCTATGTAAATTATTTGCATTGCTATCAGCTTTCTACAAATCAAGTGTTATCTACACAGAGTTCTAAAATAGCCTAGCCAAAGACATAAACTCACACCCAGATTGCATGAGATAATTCCTAGAGACTACATAGTTTCATTGAAAAAATACTAATAATTTCCATTGCAAATCCAAAAGTCTATTTTTTTCCATTTACTGCTCACCTTCTTCCACTCATGTCTAACCAAACTTGTTTGTCGTACATTCCTTCAGACAGCTAACACTTTCTTACTTTCCAGGCCTTTCACTATCCTTCTGCCTGCCTCTAACACCCCACCCAACATCCTCTAATGCCAGGGTTCTCAACCTGTGAATCGTGGCCCCTCTGGGAGGTCAAATGATGTTTTCACAGGGGTCGTCCGATTCATAACAGTAGCAAAGTTACAGTTATGAAGTACCAACAAAAATAATTTCATGGTTAAAGGGGTCACCACCACATGAGGAACTTTATTAAAGGGTCCTGGCATTAGGAAGGTTGAGAACCACTGCCCTAATCCTTTCTCCTCCACCCATTCTTTCTTAATCTACATTTCAATATCTCTTCTTCAGTGAGTCTTCCTTAACCCTCCAACTAAATATTGTTTGTGGTGTTAGCTGTCAATAAGTGGGTTCCTTACATAGAAGAATTGTTTCTTTCAAATCCAGTTGATGTCGTCTTCATTTCCACTGGTACGTTGACTGGAGCCCTGACAGTAGTGTAATGGGTTGCACATTGGGCTGAAAACCACAAGGCCAGCAGTTTCAATCCACTAACTTTTCAGTGGGAGAAAGATGACATTTTCCAATAAAGAATTACAGCCTCAGAAACCCACAGGGACAGAATTACTCTACGTCGGTGGGTCACCATGAGTCAAAATTGACTTGAAAACAATGGGTATTTTACTTTGTTTTGCTTTGAGACGTTTGGATCTCACTGATGGTCTATCTCATTCTTGCTGATACTCTGTAGGAGAAAGACATGGAGTTTAGTAGATGGTTCCAGTAGGTGAGAATTCCTATTTGGAGATACCGCCCCAAAATGTATTTGGCTTTTGTGGACTTGCCTTTTTTTGCTTCAGTTTCAACTTAAAATTGCATGTGAACAGTTGATGAGATCTTCCACTCTTTTTGTTCCCTGACATCTTTCCTTTGGTTCCTTCACTTTGAGAAATAGTACATGTTCTTTCTTTTCAAACTCCAGGTCCTTGAGCATTTTGATACTTTACTCTGTCTTCTTGAGCCTCAGTTTGAAATCATGTTTATCAACGTCATCATTTCTCCCATTTGTTTTAGCTAGTCTACATTCAAGAGCAAGTTCCAGTGCCTTCTGATATCCGCTCTGTTCTGTTCCTGCCAGTCTTTTAAACCACCGTGTGCGCTCCTCCTGTGTGATGCTCTCAACTCGCTAGATCTTGGGCATTACTGCCCAGCGCTTCAAAGCTGTGCCTGAGATGTTCTTTAAGTTCAGATACACTCGAGGTCATTGTTGGCCAATGTTTTCACTTTATTCTGGTCTGGTGTTCATTTTCTTTAACTTCAAATTACACATGAGTAGTTGATGATTTGCATGTCTGTTGGCCACTAGCCTTGTCTTGACTAATGATATTGTGTTTAACTTCTCTTTTCTTTTTGGTTGATTTTCTCTTTTCACAGGTAAGCTATACACACAAGTATTATGTACTGTATGCAATGACAAATAGATTTGACAAAAATTGAGTTATCTTGATTGTGTAGGGGTCCTGGTGGTGTCATGGTTACATAATGGGCTGCAAATGGGAGGGTCAGCAGTTTGAAACCATCGGCAAACCCTCCAGAGAAAGATACAGTTACAGTTTCAGAGACTAACAGGGGCCGTTCAGCCCTGTCCTATGGGGTCCACTATGTGTTGGCATGGCCTCAATAGCATTGAGTTTATTTGTTTGTTTTGCTTTCAGTTGTCTTATTGGTTTTAAATTTTCCTTAGATAGAATGTAAACATTAAAACAATCCTTGGGGATACTGTCCTTGTTTTGGTTTTGAATCATAAGTAAAGTTGACAGACAACAGTATTCTAGGTCCACAAAGTAAGGTTTCAAAGAACCTGTGCTCGGCGTGAAGAATTAAGTACTATCTACAAGTCCTGCCCACGTGGTGGTCATGTGTTGGGTCGTGGTAAGCAGAGATGGCAGTTTGAAACCCCCACTGGGCTTTCTAATCCTGTATCAGTTACAGTCTCAGAAGCTCACAGAGGGTCACTGTGCATCAGCATTGACTCGATGGCAGTGAGCTTGGAGATTTTATAAGAAAAAGTACACATTTCCAGCATCTCTAAAAGAAGTTAAAACTAAAATAATAAACACAACCAGGAGGTTGGTGAAGATTTCTTGAGCAAGACTGTCAGTTAATTGGGTAAATATTTATTTCCTTCTGACACACGTCGGTGTTCGTTGGGAATATTTATGGAGGGACTTGGTAATGAGCAGTTTACTTTATTATGATTCAAACGCAAGCCTATCCACATGAGATATGCAGCCACCTAATTACAGAAGAGTTAATAATGTCCCATTGTCAAAGCCTCCCACCCACCTGGATTCCGATCCCACATCAGGTTTTGCCAAAGACAGTTAAAAGCTATCAATTTACCGTGTGTACCACATGATGCGCACACGGAAAACAGATCCACTGACTCGTTAAAGTGCACTAATTATTCTTCGTCTTTGAAAGTGAGAACATATGGGAGCTGTTTTCTTTGTGTCTCTGCTTCAAAAACAAACTACACGAAGCCAAGAAGTATTTTCAATAATCCATGTCATTTGTGAAAGGCATTAAAAATTCACTAAAATAAAAAATGCGAATTCTCCTCTGGTCAATGCTCCCTGAAATTGAATTCTTCTTCTAAACTCCTTTTTGATTTCAGTTGTTCTTCCACTAAGCTGTGACTTCTTCCACCAACACGTGCACCTCTTAATTAAAAGTGAACTATTCTGATCATTCAATTAGTTGTTGGGTCAACAAAATGTGAGCAGCTGGTATGGGCCACTTTTTTTCTCCTCCTTACTAATTGAGCAGATGTCATGATCTAAGAGGACACTGCCTCCAAGGACACGGAGTCTGTCCATGGTGAACACAGCACTCAGGATCCCAGGGAGGCAAAGAAAGGTTGAAGAACTAGAGGTATCTCAGATTGGAAGATTCTTTATCTTAGTTTCTATAGCAGAAATCAAATCTGGCTTCTAGATAGAAATAGCTTAGGATCTGGGGTTCAAAGGCACATAGTAAATCAATTGATCAATCATAGGAATACCCAGAACGTGAACTAGCCATGAGTTACTTAACAACCAAACCAGGTAACCTAGGACCAGGATGCTGAGATTATTCAATAACGTTAATATTGAGTTAGATATTAACCAGTATATTATTAATGGAATTATGTAGAGGGGCACATTTCCAAGCCCATCACATTTGCCATGTCTAGCTTACATTTGCCTGGAACAAACATGAGAGCGTATCCCAAACAGAATGCAGAGAAGGAGCGAGTTGATAGTATTGGATGGGCAAAAGGGGGCTTGAGCTTGAGGACCTCTGCAAGCCAGGCTATTGATGGTTTGAGAGGGAGTTTTCCAAATCATCATTCTTCCTCCTTTGCTCTATTCACAGCTAAATGCAAAGGGCTCAGCTTGCTGAAGAGACATCCTTCCACCTCAAAGAACAAGCACCGGGAGCGCCTATTTCACGATCAGCGCTATGGCACAGCATGCTGCGAGACGTCTCCGCAAAGCATATTTGGAGAAATCAAGAAGCAAGTGCATACATCCTAATTTCCTCTATCCTGGAGCTCTACATGGAGAACATGAAGTAAGGACCCATAAAACCTGTCTTCAAGTCTATTCTGACTTACAGTGACCCTATAGGATGGGGTAGAACTGCCCCATCTGGTTCTCAAGCCTGTAATCCCTTAAAAAGCAGACTGTTATTCCCTTGGAGTGGCTGATGGATTAGAACTGCTGATCTTTCAGTCAGAAGTCAAGGTCTTAACATGCATACCATCAGGGATTTTTTGTAAGTGTGTCTTTAGCAGGCAACATCAATGCAGAGGTGGAGAACGGAGGAGAGCCTCTGGTCAGATTTCTCAGGGAACTTAGGACCTTGGCTCCCACGTATGCACCTGCATCAACCTGGTAAGGTGAGTGGCAAGACAGACAACACTGTGCAATGTCTGGTCCAAAAAGCGGTTGCCAGCGGGTCTCTTCTGATGCAGGGAGACCCCACGTGCATCCCAGTAGAGCTGTGTCCCATGGGGTTTTCAAGGACTGGTTTTGCTGAAGTACATCAGCAGGTCTTCTCATCGGGGTTACCTCAAACTTGCCTTAGTAACCAAGAGAGTTGTACTGCTGAGGGCTTCCCATGTGTCTGACAAAGAGGGTTCGCTTTTGCAACACTCCCCTTGTCCCTTCTTATTCCCGGGAACCAGGAAATGCTGAAACGATAATACTTTCTATCAGAATTCCATAGTAACCTTGAAATTCCAATTGCACATTCATCTTGGAGTTCCATTTGCTGTTCTTGTTGATCTCTTCTCTGTCTTACAGATTTGTTTTGAATGAGGTGGGAATTAAACTGCTTGTTTTCCAGTGGAGTAACCATTGTACAAGTTGCTTAAATGACAATTACTTTTCTTGACATCCCAATTTCTGGTAACGACACAACCATTCATTGAGTTACCCAGGCTTGATACCATGCATTCAGCTCCAGTGCCTGTGTCTCTTTCCATTGTAATATCCTCTCTATCATTCCTGAATGGGGAAAAGACGCTATGAGACCAGCTAATAAGGAACCCTAGAGCAATAGTGAGTTATGTATTAGGTGGTTTACCATACGTTCAGCAGTTCAAACCCACTAGCTGCTCCACAAGAAAAATTGAAGACTATGTTCATAGCTGTACAAACATAGGAACAATTCAATTCTCCCTGCAATGGTGGCCATCAGTAGATGTCAACTGAATAGCACAGGGCAGTTAGATGTTCTAATATCAGATCCTTATCTACTTAATTCATTCCCTCCCCACATGCAAAAAAATGCATGCTTACTAAGTTAGAGTTAAGGACATTAGTGTTTCTGTATGGAATCTCGCCTATAATAATGAAGAGATGGATTCAATTGCCAGTCAAGGCTACCATATAGAACCATCACGCATTCGTCAGGGAAAACTTTCATTTCTCTATGACACCAAGGAGATTTCAGCAGAGCTCCAAGACTAAGATGGGAAGAGAAGAGACGCCTATCCATCTACTTCTTAAAACAGGCCAGTAAAAATCTCATGGATGGCACTGGTTTGATCCACAGTGGATCATGGGGATGGTATAGAACCATAAAGTATTTTCTTCTCTTGTACTTGGACCACTATGTGTGTGGAGCTGACTCCAAGAGAGCTGAAACTGTAACAAGTGAAACTGACCTTCCTTGTTAGTTAATATCTAATAGTGTGTGAAATGAAAACCACTTCTGCTTTCGTATATCTTTCATTGGCTATTACCAAGGGTTGGTAAAAGCCCAATAATTATGCAACTAAATACATAGTTTAAAAGGTTCATACACACCGAGCAAAGGAAATTCAGGGTGCTACAAGGGATTGCCACAGAGGGTCTGGTGCAGTCTGCGTACTGCGTGGTGCTTAAAGGAAGATTGCTCTGAGGAGTGCCCTTCAGTGGATGAGCCATCGAATGAACGGGAGTTACCTGGGTGGAGGTAAGTGGGTGGTAGTCGGAGAACTGATCACAAGAGCCTGAAGAATGAAATGACCAACAAGGGAACTGCAAATAGACCAGTACGTCAGAAGTACAGAGCCCAAGGGGCCCATAGGCTATATACAGTGAGGCAGGGAATGGAGGCCATGGTCCAGTCATGCAGAATTTGTGGTCATCTTACAGAGTTGGTGTTATGCAAAGAGATATGGAAAACCATTGCACAGTTTGAACTCATGGGGCATCTTGAATGCCAGGGCTTTACTGAAGAGTAGCAGTAGGCAAGGTTCAGCACAGTTTGTTGGAGACAGACCAGTCTCTATCCCAGTGGCTCACCTCTTAATGGCATGTGGGCATCACCCTCGTAAGGTACAACATTCCGGATTCTACCTGGGTGTTAGTCCCAGAGAATTGTGCCATTCTTCAAGTACAGTGTGGATATCTTGATTTCTGAAAAATTCTTCATGTCAATTAGATATGAAGCCAGGGTTGAGAACCACTGTGACACTTGGATGTTCCTCTACATCAAAATGAAAGACTGAAGAAATGGAACAACACTGGATTGTGTTTTTGTTGCTGTCAGGTGTCTTTGAGTCTGCTCAAATTCACAATGACCTTATAAACAGCAGAACAAAACACTGCTCTGTCCGGGGTCGTTCTAACAAGTTATTGTTTTGTTTGGATCATAGTGACAGCCACTGTATTGATCATCTTATTGAGAGTTTTTGATGACCCTTTATTTACCAGCGACTGACAATATATCCAAAGTGAGGGAGATAAACTACCATGGTTAGGCTTCCTGAAGAGCATTCTGCAGGTACTTCCTTCCAGAAAGATCTGTTTGTGGTTTGGGCAGCCCACTGTACTGCCAACGGTTTTTTGCCAGCACCAAAATTCAAATGGATCAATTCTTCTCAGGTCTTCCTTATTCATTATCCAACTTTCACACGAATTTGAGGTGATTTGACATAGCATGACTGGAGTCAGGAACATATTAGCCCTGAAAGTAACATCCTTGCTCTTAAACACTTGAAAGAGATCCTGGACAGCAGATTTGCCCAAGGCAACGCGTTCTTCGACCTCTGGACTGCTGTTTCCCAGGAGCATTGGTTATGGATACAAGCAAGACAGAATCCTTGACAACTCCAAACTTTTCTCCATTTAGCAGGATGGTAGCTATGAGACAAGTTGTGAGGATATTGGTTTCCTTTCATTGAGTCACAGTCCACATTGAAGGCCGTAATCCTTGATCTTCACCAGCAAAGTGCTTCAATTCCTGCTCACTGTCAGAAAGCAGGGTTGTCATCTCCATATTGCAGGTTGTTAATAAGCCTTCCTCTAGGCCTGTTGCCACATTCTTCTTCTTCACATAACCCAGCTTCTCAGATGATTGAACAAGTACGGTGAGAGGAGCAATGCTGTGGCATACTTTTCCTGGTTTTCCATCATGCAGTTGGGCTGTTAGAAAAACAGGCTCTTGCTCCATGGACTGGCTCTGCATGAGCGCAATGTAGTTTTCTGGAAATACTGTTCTTCTCAAGGGATTTTCCAATTACCCACGATGGTTAGGATCCACGTGGTCAAATGTCTTGACATGGTCAATAAAACACAAGTAAACGCCTTTCTGGTATTCTCTGCATTGAGCCAATTTCATCTGGCATCAACAACAACATTCCTTGTTCCGTGGTCTATGCTGGATCTGGCCTGAATTTCCAGCAGCTGTTTGTTAATGTGCTGCTTTGGTCTTTATGAGTAATCTTCAGCAAAATTATATTTTAATGTAATTTATGCATTTTGTGGGATTACCTTTCTTTGGAATGACTACCAATATGGACCTCTTCCAGTGAGTTAGCCAGGTAGCTTTCTTACTGATTTCTTGGCATAGGTGAGTGAATGCTTCCGCTGCTCATTAGCTTGTTAAAACATTTCACTTGGCCTTCAATCAATTCCTGGAATCTTGTTTTTAGCTGTTGCCTCCACTACAGCTTGGACTTCTTCCTTCAGTATCATAAGTTCTTTATCACCTGTGACCCCGTGACATAGATGAATGTCCACTAGTGTTTTGGTACCTTGACTTTAAGTGTATTCACTTAATCTTCTGTCATAACTTAATTCATTGTTCTATTTTGCCCATAGAATCATTCAATGCTGCAAATCTAAGCTTGATTTTTTTCTTTACCTCTTTTACCTTGATACACGCTCAGCATGCTCTTTTATGTTTTTTGAATTCTAGGTCTTATTAAAATATTTTAAGTTGTGTTCTTGAGCTGCCCTTTGAAATGTTCTGCCCCGTTCTTTTATTTAGCTATGTCTTCCATTTGTCTTTGCTACTCTACTTTCCAGAACAAGTTTCAGAGTCTCCTCTGACATCACGCTGGCCTTTGTTCTCCTGCCTTTTAATTGACTTTTTGCCTCATGTACGATGTTCTTAACGTTATCCTACAGCTCATCACGTCTTCCGTCATTAGTGCTCAATGACTCAAATCTGTTCTCGAGATGTTACTGAAATTCAGATGAGATAGACTCAAGGTCATATTTTGTCTCTAATGAACTTGCTTTAATTTTCTTCAGCTTCAGCCTGAACTTACATATGAGCAGTACTGCTGTGCTTTGTTTGCTGATATTGAGCTTTCTATTGTTTTTCCACAGATGTAGTCAATTGGGGTTCTGTGTATTCCACATGGAGTTTTCCATGTGTGTAATTGCCATTTATGTTGTTCCCAAAAAGGTATTTTCAATGAAGAAGTAATTAGTCATCCTTTTGTATCAAAAGAGATAGTGTCTGGGTCTTAAAGGCTTGAAGGTGAACAAGCGGCCATCTAGCTCAGAAGCAAATAAGCCCACATGGAAGAAGCACACCGGCCAGTGCGATCACGAGGTGCCCAAGGGACCAGGTATAAGGCATCACGCAAAAAAAAAAAAGATATAAGTGTGTGTATGTATGTGTATATATGTGTATATGTATATATGTATGTGTATATATGTATATATATATCATATTAAATGAAGGGGGAAGTGCAGAGTGGAGACCCAAGGCCCAAGTGTCGACCAATGGAGATCCCCTCATAGAGGGGTTTAGGAGAGGAGATGGGTTAATTAGGGTGTGAGGTAATATCGATGAAGAACACAGCTTTCCCCCGGATCCTGGATGCTTCCTCCCCCCAGCTACCATGATCCGAATTCTACCTTGCAGGGCTGGATAGGACAGAGGCTGTACACTGGTGCATATGAGGGTTGGAGGTATAGGGAATCCAGGGTGGATGATACCTTCAGGACCAAGGGTGTGAGGGACGATGCTGGGAGAGTGGAGGGTGAGTGGGTTGGAAAGGGGGAACTGATTACAAGGATCCACATGTGACCTCTTCCCTGGGAGAGGGACAGCAGAGAAGGGGGGAAGGGAGACTCCGGATAGGGCAAGATATGACAAACTAACGATGTATAAATTACCAAGGGCATATGAGGGAGGGGGGAATGGGGAGGGAGGAGGGGAAAAAAAAGAGGACCTGATGCAAGGGGCTTAAGTGGAGAGCAAATGCCTTGAGAATGATTGGGGCAGGGAATGTATGGATGTGCTTTATACAATTGATGTATGTATATGTATGGATTGTGGTAAGAGTTGTATGAGTCCCTAATAAAATGTAAAAGAAGAAAAGAGAAAAAAATGATTAAGGCAAAGACTGTACAGATGTGCTTTATACAATTGATGTATGTATATATATGAACTGTGAAAAGAATTGTATGAGCCCCAATAAATTGTTAAAATTAAAAAAAAAGAAAAAAAAAGAAGTAATTAGTCTTGTAAAACTCTATCATGAAATTTCTAGGTTTGTTTATATAGCCAAGACCTATTTTCCAGCTACTTTTCCACTTCTTTTGTTTCTGTGCTTTGCACTCCAATCACCAATAATTATTAATGCATCTTGATTATATGCTTAATAAATTTCAGGCTGGAAAAGTTGGTAGAACTTTTCAGGGTTGTGTCACCAATAGCTTTAGTGGTTGGTGCATATATTTTAATAATGGCTGTGCTATTATTTAATAATTTAGCTGTGCTAAAATGATTTGCTTTTATTCATATAGATATTATTCTCACACAGATGAATTTTGCTTCAAGATAAATCTTGAAATATTCTTTTTGAAGATGAAAGTGTTATCAGTTCTCTTGAAATTTTCATTCTTGATATAGTAAACCATATGATTTCTGGATTCAAAATTGCCAATACCAGTCCCTTCCAGCTCACTGAGACCAACAACGTTGACCTTTAGGGGTTCCATTTTGTTTCTGATAACGTCTGATTTCCTTACATTCATTCTCTATACGTTCAAAGTTCTGATTACTGATAGATATTCACAGCTGGGTTTTTGTTTTTGCTCTTAATTGGGCGCTTCATCATCAAAAGAGGGTCCCCAAACTTTTGCTCTACCCAATATGGTTGACTTTCCTATGAAAATAAAGTGCTTCCCCAATTTTGTTTTGAGTCCCTTCCACTGTGCGGGACTCATTTTCTGTCACTGTATAAGACAATGTCCCACTGGTCTTTATAAGTTTTTCAGTGACTGCTCCTTCAAAGTAGACCACCTACGTCTTTCCCCTAGTCTTTGTCTGAAAGCTGTGCTTAACACTGTCTACCATTATCAATCCTACAAAGATTTGAGATGCTGGTGGCAAAGCTTCTACATCACATCAACATGTAAGCCATCGCAATAAGATGAACTTACACACCTATGGTGCTATCTATGTCTTATTATCTCCTTTATAAAATTTATTTTGTAGATTTAAACGAGGTTGGTTTCTGTGTCAGAGATTAGGAACTGTTCCCAGTACTCATGCTCCCTTTTTGCTTTTTGTATAATAGAATATCCATATTTAACAAGTGCATATGGTTGACCAACTAGAAGTTACATGACATAACTTGTTTCTCAGGCTGCTCTGGTCATGTGAAAATACTTTGAGTAATAGGATAGGATCTGACATTATAGGCACAAATTCTAAGTTATATCTTCTCTTTCCTTTCCTGAGACTGTAACAGTCACACCAAGTCTGATGTTTGTAAGCATATTTCAATATTGTCCACAAAGCAACATATCCTTGGGGGCTCAAATAGCAAGGAAGTGCTCTTAAATGTTTAACCCTATGGGGGAAAAAGAACTAGTATCCCACTAGATAAAATGAAGCTCATTGTTTACATTATTCAATGTATAATACTTACACGTGCATTTTAATGGCCAGCCAAGGAAAATAACTTTAAGATGTAACAAAGTTATATTGTAATTTGTGCCCAGACTTCCTAATGCTGTCACAGCAAAATATAACAATTTGATATTTAAGGAAATTTGATATTAAGAAAATGAAAAACCTATGATCTCACAGTTTTAAACACTGAAGTTTGGATTCAGGGAGTCATCCAAAGCATGGTATACCTGTTTACTCTGAAGATAGGTCCTTTTCTGTCTGCCTAGCTTCTGATAGACCTAAGTATTCCCTGTTATTTTACTTCCTCTTTACCTGGTATTATACTTATAAATGAAAAGGCATCAAATCTAATTCTATCTGGTACATCATACAAGAAAAAGGAAAGATATTTGATATGTAAAGAAGATAAATTGACAATCACAACCTTGCTTTTGCAATTGATCATGTGGTAATAACTGATAGGTCAAACTACGTTCTTCTACTGCCCATTCTGTATTACCTTTGCCCTCAGCCAGCACCTCAGCTGGTCATGGTTCTTTGCCTGGTGGGGTGACCCAGACCCTCATTCCTGAGGTATCTGGGTCACTAGACATCCTGTTAGGATTGGGTTGCTGTAGTTTACCATTTATTTTAATCACAGGGCATGGTAGTACTAAGAGACAGTCTATGGGATCTCCTGGATTCCAGACTTATTCTTTTTTACCTCCATTATGTAACACCAGTCCAATTTCTCCTTGGTAATCAGGATCAATCACACTACTCAGTATAATGATACCTTTCTTGACCTGTTGATTCAAAGGCATGAGAAGCCCAAAGTGGCCAGGGGCCATTCTCAGCTGCAGTTCAGTGGAATCCGGGCTGTGTTTCCAGGTGGGAGAGAATCTTTCTTCGGGACCAGGACCTCCAGGCCTGAGGAGCACAGGGTTGCTGGGACAGGAAGCAAAAATGCTGCAAGGGGATCACTAGGAGTAATAGTGAGTGGTGCCACTCCAGTTTCCACCCCTTGGTTCCTGGACCCATGAATTCTGGCTATTGGAGACACAGCACCATATATTGGCTGCTGGTTTAGAGCGTATACAGCCTCCTGCAGAACATTGTCCCCGCTCCACAACTTGTTGTCACCTAGTTGGCGGCGTAATTGTGTCTTTAGGAGCCCATTCCATCGTTCTATCAAGCCAGCAGCTTCAGGATGATGAGGAACATGATATGACCAGTGGATTCCATGGGAATGTGCCATTGCCACACTGCATTTGCTGTGAAGTGAGTTCCTTGATCTGAAGCAATGCTATGTGGGATGCCATGCCAATGGACGAGGCATTCTGTAAGCCCGTGAATAGTAGTTTTGGCAGAAACCTTGCATGCAGGGAAAGCAAATCCATATCCAGAAGAGGTGTTTATACCAACAAAATGCTGCCAGCACTATGATGGAAGACGTCCTACATAATCAACATACCAACAGGTTGCCGGTTAATCTCCCCAAGGAATGGGTCCATATCTTAGACTCATGTTGGCTTCTGCTGCTGGCAGATGGGGCACTCAGCAGTGGCAGTGATCAAGTCAGCCTTGGTGAGTGGAAGTCCATGTTGCCTCATCCAGGCATAACCTCCATCCCTGCAGCCATGTCCACTTTGTTCATGTGCCCATTGGGCGATAACAGGAGTGGCAGAGGAAAGATGAATAGTAGTCTCCACAGTGCATATCATCTTATCTACTTGATTTTTAAAGTCCTCCTCTTCGGAGGTAATCCTTATGTGAGCGTTCACGTGAGACAGTATTATCTTTACTTTCTTGGCCCATTCAGAGATATCTACCTACATATCTCTTCCCCACACCTCCTTGTCACAAATTTTCCAATCAGGTTTCTTTCCTTTCATAGCCATCCAGCCAAGCCATTAGCCACAGCCTATGAATCAGTATACAATCTTACATTTGATCATTTGTCCTTCCAGGAAAACACTGCTCAAAATTCTGCCCATTGGGAGGATTTCCCTTCACCACAGTCCTTTAGGGAGATCCCAGAAAGGGCTGTAGTGCTGCTGCTGTCCACTTACAAGTGGCACCTGCATATTGTGCAGAGTCATCTGTAAACCAATCATGAATTTTATGTTCTTCAGTTAAAGTATGGTAAGGAACTCCCCAGGAGGCCATAGGTGCAGACTGGGAGAAAGTGACAGGAGTGGAGACTGTTGGCATTTGGGCCACTTCTTCATGCAGCTTACTTGTTCCTTCGGGTCCTGCTTTGGCCCGATTTCATATATACCACTTCCATTTAACAATGGAGTGTTGCTGTGCACATCCAACTTTATGGTTCTGTGGGTCAGACAATACCCACATTGATGGGCAGTTCCGGCCTCATGGTGACTTGCTGGCCCATGGCAAAGGCATTCAGTCTCCACTAATGCCCAGTAACAGGCCAACAGCTGTTTTTCAAAAGGGAAATCATAGTCTGCAGAAGGTTGGCAGGATTTACAGTAAAATCCCAACAATCTACACTGTGCTTCACCAACAGAGGCCTGAAAATGCCTCCACACTGCATCTCCATCTGCAACTGACACCTCTGGCACCATCGGCTCAGCTGGACCATATGGTCCCAGTGGCAAAGCAGCTTGCACGGCAGCCTGAACCTTTTCTCCTGGAGAACACTGCCCCAGACCCACAAGTTGTTGCCACCAAGGTGGCGCCATATTGTGTATTTAGGAGGCACAGCCTTTTCTTGTTCTGGGCCCCACTCAAAGTTGGAGGCCTTTCATGTCACGTGATAAATAGGTTGAAGTAGAACACTCAAATGAGGAATATGTTGCCTCTGTTGTGCCTCCTGTTTAGTTGTTGGGGGGGGATGCAAATGCAATAACTTATTCTTCACTTTAATAGGACTCTCTCAACATACCCCACACCATTGAACCCCCAGAAATTTTACTGAGGTGGAGGGTGCCTGAATCTTTATTGGGTTAATTTCCCAACCGCTTGCATGCAAATGTTGTACCAATGAATCTACAGTCTTTGATACATCCTCCTTCCTGAGTCCAGTCACCATAATGTCATCAATATAATGGAATAGTGTGACATGTTACAGAAGAGATAGGCAACCAAGTTCCCTTCACACTAAGTGATGGCACAGGAGGGAAGACTTGATGTACCCTTTGGGGAGAATTGTGAAAGTGTATTGTTGCCCCTATCAGGTGAAGGCAAACTGCTTCTGGTAGACATTCGAGACTGGTATTGAGAAGAAGGCATTAGCCAGGTCAATAGCTGCATACCAAGTACCAGGAGAAGTAGTAATTTGCTCAAGCAATGAAATCACATGAGGAACAGCAGCTACAATTGGAGTCACCACCTGGTTAAGTTTACAAGAACCTACTGTCATTCTCCAGGATCCAGCTTTTCCTTTTTAAGCAAGTCAAATAGGTGAGATAAACGGGGATGTGGTAGGAATCACCATCCCTGCATCTTTCAAGTGATGGGGGCACTGATCTCTGCAAACCCTCCAGAAATGCGGTATTGCTTTTGGTTTACTATTTTCCTAGGCAATGGCAGTTCTAATGGTGTCCGCTTGGCCTTTCCTACCATATATCTTATTCCACATTTCAGGGATCCAATATGGGGTTCTGCCAATTACTAAGTATGTCTATTCCAATGATACATTCTGAATCTGGGGCAATAATGATAGGATAGGTTCAGGGGCCCACTGGACCCACAGTGAGATGTACCTGAGCTAAAACTCCATTGATAACTTGACCTCCATAAGCCCCCACTCTGACTGGTGGGCCTTCGAAACACTTTGGGTCTCCTGGAATTAGTGTCAGTTCTGAGCCAGTGTCCAGTAATCCCACAAAAGTTTGATTAGTTCCTTTCCCCCCGTGAACAGTCACTCTTGTGAAAGGCTGCAGGTCCCTTTTGGGAAGGCTAGAAGAAAGACTAACAGTATAAACCTTCAGTGATGTAGCAGGATCCTCCTTACAAGGAACACGTCCTCCCCTTCATTCAAGGGGTTGTAGGTCTGTAAACTGGCTCCGGTCTGGGAATTGATTGAGTGGTGGTCATGACTCTATCTTGCTGTTCACCTGATCTAGCATTCTTCTGCCTGTATAGATCACTTAGATATTTAGTAAGTTTTGCATGTATTTCACTCCTAGGGACACTGTGGCTAAGTAGCCAATGCCATAAGTCCACATGAGACGGTTGCTTTGATTACTATGGAAACCTTGCTGTCCATTACAATAACCGTGTCCACCCTGTCTCTGTTGATTTAATGTGCTGACATCTGCCCTCTACCATGACAGGGTCCAATTAGCCCATTATAGGCAAATGCCAGAGTTTAGTTAGGGCAGTTCCCACTGTGAATCCTGGTGCACATAAAATAGCAATTACAGGAGTCTTAAGAGATGCTGGGGCCCACTTCACAAGCTTATTCCTTATGGTTGTGGTAAAGGGTATGTCCTCAGGACACCTCCTTTTTGGGCCTATGGGAAGATCTTGATAGATCCACTCCAACATACCAATTTCTCTAAGCTTTTGGAAGCCTTCCTCTACCGTGTACTAAGGTAGAGATGAGGTTCCTCAAAGTTGTCTGTCAGGGTAGAACCAGGCTCCACAATGAATTAGTGACTTCAATCTCTGGAAGCAGATCATGAGGAATGTGTTTGCATATTGCTAGATGGAGCTGACTCACCATCCTTTCTGTTTGTTGTCCAAATAGTTTGCACTATCCAGGGACTCAAATAAAGTAGTTCCTTGTGGTTCAGTAGCAGACCTAAGTAAAGCAGGTTAACTTCCATAATGTGGGTGGGTCTTATCCAATCAATTGAAGACTTTGCCAGAAATAAAAAGGAGCTTTATGTCTAGGACACACTGACTCCATACTATAAATCATACATATGTCCACATCTCCCATTGTTTCCCATCACCTGGCCTGTGTATTTTGGACTTGCCAACATCCCATAATATGGTGAATAAACACTCAAAAAATTATCTGCCTTTATCTCACTTTGTCTCTTTGTCTCTGGATAAATACATAGATAATAGGTAGGTAGGTAGGTGATGATAGATAGATAGATAGATAGATAGATAGATAGATAGATAGATAGACCAATTGATCTCTGGAGAACTCAATTGCTTGAAGAATGACTATCTCTGAGCCTAATTTAAACCCCATTTTGAAAAGACTTAAGAAGTTAAACTTTTGTCCACCAGACAACAGAAAAGTGGGTGAAGGGAGATGTCAGACAGTGCAAGATATGACAAAATAACAATTTATAAATTATCAAGGGTTCATGAGCGAGGGAGGAGTGGGGAAGTAGGGTAAAAAATGAGGAGCTGATGCCAGGGGCTTAAATGGAGAGCAAATGTTTTGAGAATGATGAGGGCAGTGAATGTACAGATGTGCTTTTCACAATTGATGTATGTATGGATTGTGAGTTATATGAGCCCCTAATAAAATGATTTTTAAAAAGTTAAACGTTACACATAATTTTGTATCTAAAATGTGTTGTTTGTAACTAAGGTATGTTTGTCATTCCCAGAGGCTACATTGTTTAAGAAATTGGTATGAACAGAGAAGAATATCTTGTGTTTGCACTGTGACTACTTTGTGACCCGACTGTGGGACAGTGGTCACCAAGTGATAACAGGCAACAAAGCACCCATATCACCAAGTGATAACAGGCAACAAAGCACCCATATCACCAAGTGATAACAGGCAACAAAGCACCCATATCACCAAGCAGTAGATGATTCACAAAGACTCTTTAAAACATGCACAATAAGACCTTGACTTTTTAAATCATTAGTCAGTCAGTCAGTCAGAACTTACACTGTTCAGTCCTGGTTTAACAATATAAATATTATCTGGATGCCTGTCACTCTTTGGAAAGCATAGTTCACTTTGTAGACTCGGTTTGACTCCTGTTTAAATTCTGTCTTGAGTTCAGTAAATATCTATAGCTTAATCTTTAACAAAGTCATAATTTATAATGATAGATAATAGATTGATAATAAATCTTAGTGGTTGTATTCCCCTGGAGATTCCCGGGTAAGACTGCAGGCACAATCAGTTAACCAACTCTCTAAATGTAGTAGTACTCTCATCTTTTAGATACAAAATATGGTGAGATCAGAGCATTTTGTGCCATGTAATATAAATGGAACAACCTGCTTTCTTTATATACGCAGTTTCTTCCACTATCAGCTCAGGTATCCTTCTGAATGCCTGGCCTCCACAGGTAAAGAATTGTGTCCCAGTAGCCGCTGATTAAAACTGAGCAAGCGCAGTTCCCCTAAATTACTCAAAATGTAGCGACTTGAGCTTCACCAAGGTTCCCCTACAGGACCCTATAATCTGATAACAACGGAAGACTCAGCTAGCGCTTATCAGTTACTTCACAATGACAAATGTAAGGCAGCCAAGCAGGGGAAGGGAAGATCACAGAGGAGGAGCGTCTCTGGGAAAGAGCAGAGAGAGCATACTGCTTAGCGATTGTGGTTCCAGCACTCAGGATAACTGTAATCAGGCAATAGGAGCCAAATGGGAGATGTTAGAGGAAACGTTTTCTGTTTTCTCAAAACTATCACAACTAAATTGTATCCAGTGGTAAAGGGAGGTGAATAACAACAATGTAGATGAACACCACTAGTTGACTAGGAACATGACATTGTAGTTGTTATGTGTCACTGAGTCTGTTAGTACTCATAGTTTTTTTTAATTTTTTTATGTAGAAATGAATGAAGCGCTGCCTGTTCCGGCATCATCCTCACTGTTATTTCTGGGATTGAATTCATCGTGGCAACTGTTGTGTCCATCCATTGAGTGCCTTTCCTTTTTTCACTGATCCTATACTTTACCAAGCAGGATGCACTTCTCTAGGAAGCAGTTAATGTCGACAACATGACCAAAGTAAGTGGCACAAAGTCTAACCATATTCAGTTCTAAGGGGTAGTCTAGCTGTGATTCTTCAAAGGCATGGTGATTTGTTTTTGTAGTTGTTGTTGTTGTTGGGTGCATTAGGGTTAGCTCTGACTCGTGGCGCTCCTATGATCTGCAGGAGAGACCATCACCCCGTCCCCTGCTATTCTCTCAATGGATTTGCTGAGTCCATTGGTTCAGCCACTGTGTCGATCCTCTCCATGAACGTGTCCGTCTTTATCACTGATCTTCTACTTCACCAAGCCCGGTATCACTTTCTGGGGACTGGTTTCTCCAGATAACATGTACAAATTATGTGAGATGAAGTCTCGCCATTCTTGTTTCTAAGGACCATTTTGGTTATACTTTATCCACGATAGATTGACTTACTCTTTTGGAAGTCCATGAGATATTAATATTCTTGGCCAAAACTATGATTCAAATATATCCAGTCGTTTTTATTCTTAATTATTTATTGCCCAATATTTGCATGCATATGAGGCTATTAAAAATGTCAAGTTTGGGGCAATCCTCAAAATGACAAGTTTGCGCAGGGAATCCAAGACAGAGAAAACCCCTCAGGATCAATAATGAGAGTAGTGATACCAGAAGGGTAAGTGGAAGGTGGGAGGAAATAGGGGGAATCAATCACAGTGATCTATATATAACCCCCTCCCAAGAGGATGAACAACAGAAAAGTGGGTGAAAGGAAATAGCAGTTGGGGTAAGACATGAAAAAAATTATAAATTATCAAGGGTTCATTAGGGAGGGAAGGTGGGGTGAGCGGAATGAGCTGGTACCAAGGGCTCAAGTAGAAAGAAATTGTTTTGAGAATGATGATGGCAACAAATGTAAAAATGTTCTTGACACATGGATGGATGGATGGACTGTGATAAGAGCTGTAAGATCCAATAATAATAATAATAATAATAATAATAATAATAATAAAAGATATTTGCTTTTGGACAGACTAAAGAGATCTTTTGTAGCAGATTCACCCATTGCAATACATGTTTTGAATTCATGACCTCCTTCCATTAGCATTGATTGTGGATTCAAGCAAAATGAAATCCTTGACAACTTAAATTTTTCTTCTATCATGGCATTTCTTGTTGGCCCAGTTTTGAAAATATATATCTGTAATCAAAGACTTCTACCTTGCAAGTCTGGCTAGAACTGGAAACGCAGGCAATCCAGAGTGGATGACACCTTCAGGACCAGCAGTGTGAGTGGCGATACTGGGAGGGTAGAGGGAGAGTGGGTTGGAAAGAGGGAACTGATTACAAGGATCTACATGTGGCCTCCTCCCTGGGGGATGGACAACAGAAAAGTGGGTAAAAGGAGACGTCGGACAGGGCAAGATATGACAAAATAATAATTTATAAATTATCAAGGGCTCATGAGGAAGGAGGGAGCGGGGAGGGAACAGAAAAAAATGAGGACATGATGCAAGGGCTTAAGTGGAGAGCAAATGTTTTGAGAATGATGAGGGCAACGAATGTATAAATGTGCTAGACACAATTGGTATATGTATGGATTGTGATAAGAGTTGTATGAGACCCCAATAAAATGATTTTTAAAAGTTACAGGAAACATAACCCTGCTCTTGGAGAGGAAACATAGGTTCATTTATGGAAAGCAGAAGACTAGGAACCACTGGTCTTGACTTCTAGGGTGAGCACTCAAGAGATCTGGTGATGATACTTCAAAGGACTATTCTCATATTGATGTAGACAATTTCATTGACAAGAGGCTGTTATCCTGTGAAAATGGAACTATAGAAGCTTGCGATGACATGGTGCTAGGATGATTTTCAGAAAAATTAAAAATGTGGACTCAGTATACTCAAATCAATAAAAAAATCATAAAGATCATACCATAAAGGTCAATGTTTTCTTCTGTTATGTATAAGTTCTCTATTCTCTTATGCATAAGTTCTTTAGACTTGACACAGCCTGAATGTGTACTAACTGCCAGAAAAAGAGAAATAACACAACATGGAGGCTACTGACGTTTCTCTGTAGATGCAGTTTGGAAGTTTTGTTGTTGTTGTTGTGGCAGTCAGATGCCATCCTGTTGTTACATAGCGTCAAATGATGCAGCTCCAACCTCACAATTGTTCTTATGCGGAGCCTGCTGCAGCCACATTGTTGATCCATATTGTTAAGGGGCATCCCCTTCTTCACTGCCTCTGCATTTCAACAGAGTAATGCCCTCTCCAGTCACTGGTAATTCTTTGTAACGTGTCAAAAGCACATGAGGTGAAGCCACCATCCTTACTTCTAAGTAGCCTTCTCTCGGTACTTCTTCCGAGACAGATCTGTTTGCTCCTTTGGCAGTCCATGGTACTCTCAATATTCTTCCCCAGCTTCATGTTTCAGATTCACCCATTCTCCTTCGGTAGTCTGTCTCTAATGTCCAATTTTTGCACACATATTAGATGATTGAAAATCCCATCGTTTAGGTAAGGAGGATCTTAGTCAATGAAGTAACAGCCTTGCTTTTCAACGCTTTAAGGAGTTCTTATGTAGCAGATGTACTTACTGCAATGTGTCTTCTGATCTGTTGATCTTCCATGAGCATTGATTGTGGATTCAAGCAAGATGAAATTCTTGACAAATTTAACCTTTCCTTCATTTATCATGGTTTTACCTATTTGTCCACTTGGGAAGATTTCAGCCTTCATTACATTGAGTTGTAATCCATACCAAAGGCTACCATCCTTAATCTTCATTATCAAATGCTTCAAATTCTCCTCAGTTTCAACAAGAAGGCTGTATCATCTTCATATTGAACATTGTTAGTAAGACTTCCTCCAATCTTGATATCACATTCTTTTTCATATAATCCAGCTTCTCTGTATATTTTCTCAGTATATAGATTGAATAAACATGATGAGAGGATACAACTCTGATACACAACTTTCCTGATTTAAAACTATTTAAAAGGGAATAAAACATATTCCTTTGTTGTGTTTTCGCAACTATCTCTTGGTCCATGTACATTTCCGAATGAGCCCCATCAAGTCTTCTCTAATTACTATTCTTCTCAAGATTATCCATAATTTGTTATGCCCATACAGTCAAATGTCTTGGCAAAGTTAATAAAACACAAGCAAACATCTTTCTGGTATTTTCTGCTTTAAGTCAAGATCCATCTGGTATTAGCAATGATAACCCTTGTTCCCGCTCCTCTTCTGAATATAGCCTGAGCCTCTGTGGCAGTTCCCTGCCAATGCACTTCTGCGACCCTTGTTAGATGACAGTCAGGAAGATTTCACTGGGTGTGATATTGATACCGTTCTATAATAAGAACATTCTTTTCGGTCACCTTTCTTTGTAATATATACAAAGATGGATCTGTTCCTGTCAGTTAGCCAAGTAGTTGTTTTCCAAATTTCCTGGCGTAGACCAGTGAGCGCTACCAGTATTTCAGATCCTAGAATTTACTATTTAAAAAAAAGTTTGGCATTTAAAAATTAAACTATCAATGCCTTTAAATGAAAAATAGGGTTCAAAATTATCACAATATTGGGAAATATTGATGGCAAAGGAACCCTGGTCCCAAAAAAGCTATGAAGGTTTGGATAATGAAACATAGGCTTGTTATATCTTTAAGACTGAGAAATTTTAATATTTGTGGCTCATGATATCTACCAAGAATGTCAGGATGACACTGAATTTATGAATATAAAATTTACAAGGATTAAATTCTTATAGCACAAAATTCTTTTTGATTTTTTAAAATTACGTTTTAATGTGAGAATCTAGAAATACAATAAAAATATGTACACCATTGAGAAGAATGAGAATTCCAGGACATTTAACTACGATCTTGCAGAAGCTGTACATGGACCGTGAGGCAGTCTTTGAAACAGAACAGGCAAGAGTGCACATTTAAAAATAAAGTTTGTATCCTTTCACAATATGTATTCCATCTGCATACTGAACAAATAATCAGATACACTGGGCTACATAAGGAGAACATGGCATTAGGATTGGAGGAAGGTTTTAACAACCTTCACTCTGCAGATGACACACCTTGATTGATGAATGCGAAGATGACTGGAGCACTGGCTGATGGAGATCAAGGTTGTCACCCTTCAGCGTGGATTAAAACTCCGTGTATAGAAGACAATGCAAAAACATTCTCACAATTGGACCAGGGTTATAATAAGTGGAGAAGAGAGAACTAGTCAAGGATTTTACGTTACTTATGCACCGTCAATGCTCATGGAAACAACCGTCAATAAGTCCAAAGATGCTTTGCGGTGGGTGAGCCTGCTGCCGAAGACCTCTTTAAAGGGATGTTATTGTGAATACTATGGTTACATTTTACCCAAGTGGTGGTATTTTCAATCCCCTTATTTGCATGTGACAATTGTACGACAAACAAGGAAGACCAGGGATGATTTGATGTACTTGAAAATCAATGATGCTGAAGAAGATTGAATATGGGCTAACATAAGAACAAACATACCTGTCTCGGAAAAAGTTCAACCACAGTACGCCTTAGAAGTAAGGATGGTGAGACGTTGCCTCATTTTGGACATTTTTTTTAGGATAAAAAGAAAAACAATCTGGAATAGGGCATCGTGCTTGGTAAAGCAGGAAGGCAGTGTAAAAGAAGACTCTCAATGAGACTCTCAATGAGATTGATGCACACAGTGAGTACAACAATGGGTTAAACATAACCATTATGGATATTGATCATCTGTTTTGTGGTACGGATGGCTCGATGCATCAAAACACACCTGAAGGCATTTAACAGCAACAAGAACAATACAAAATGCAAGGAACTCATAAGATGCTTGATCCTAAGGTGAAGATTGTATGTAATAGTACGGTTGAGACTTCCTTTTTCTGGACAAAAGTCTTATTTTTAATTTCATACATTTAAAAACATTTATTGCAAACTGGGTGCTTTCATATTACAATTAAAAATGAAAAAAATAAAAGTCTACTTCACAATTCATTAAAGGCTTTTATAAGTCTTCTTTGATTTAAAAAAAAAGGGAAGGAATGTGTGTTTCTCTGTAATGTTAATTGTAGTTTCCACAGACAGAAAAAAATGTTATTTTGGTGCATGGCATAGAGATGAGGCCATGAGTTGAAAATGACTCTATTCAGTTAGTTATTTGTTCTTTCTAAAAATATATTAAAAATTTTTATGGTAAATCAAGTGGGAATTTTGCATGTCAATCAGTTTTTTATTCATCAGTTTAAATTCCTTATCAACTCCCTCAGTAAGGACGCCAGTAACATAGATGGCTAACAATTGTGCTGCTAACCACATGGTTAGCAGTTCTAAACCAGCGACTCCTGGGGAGAAAGATGAAGCTATGATAGATTTATAAGTGCATCAATTCTTTTATGAGTCTGAATTGACTAGAACGAATTATTTAAAAAATCAAAACCTCCAGTAGCTTACTCTGCTCTCTCCTTTGATTTCTATTCTACCTCTTGTGGATTAGGTGAATACCTGTCAACGTTTCACATGCACTTTATCTTCCTTTCTTTTGCCCCCACCATCCCTTGAAACTTCAAAAATCTGTATGCTTTAGTATGAAAGTCCTTGTATTGTATTGTATTTGTTTCCTTTTTGTCATTTTCTTTCTACTTTACAACAGGGATCTCATAACAATATTTGTTCTTTTGTGATTGACTGATTTTATTCAGCACAAAGTTTTCCAGGTCCACCCATGGTGTCAGATGCTTTGTGGATTTATTGTTTATTTTTAGTGATGTACAGTGTTCTGTTATGTATATGTTCCGAAGTTTCTTTACCCATTCTTCTACTGATAGGCATTTAGTTTGCTTCCATCTTCTTGCTTTTTATATGCCTGTCCTTGTGATGATGCCTAATTATTTAGGATATATATATATATACATATATATGTATAACAGAGGGATTGCTAGGTCATATGGACTTTCTATTCTCAGTTGTTTGAGATAACACCATATATCTTTCCACCATGGTTGTACATACTTAGAGTACATACATACCAGTGTATGAGCGTTCTAATCTCTCTATATCCTTTCTTGAATTTGTTGTGTCCTGTTCGTTTGTTTTCATTTTGGCTGTCATTGTCCTTGTAGGATGGTGTCTCATCATTACTTTGATTTGCATGTCCAAGATGGCTCACAGTGATCGCGAACATGTCTTTATCTGTTTCTTGGCTATTTAGAAGTAATTTTTGATGAGTTATCTGTTCCATTCAATATATGACATATTTGGTTTCATCTGAGAATTTGAAATTCTGCACTAAAACTAAATAGCTAAAGCATTATGCAAATGAGCTGAAATTTGAGATTCCAATCGAAATGAATTGTTGTAGTTACAAAGTGTTATAAATATTCATGTCTCATTAAATGACTCTAGGGGGATTCAGATACTCAGGAAATTATACTTGTTTATTTTAAAAAATATTTTGAATTAGGTGGGGGTTTACATATAAGATCATCATTTATGCTTTCAACAACTTAAACAATTTATGAAATTTCCCAATGGCTTGCTCTGTTAACCTCTCCAATGCTTCCCCCACCCCCCACCCCCCACACCATCATCTCCCTTTAGCAGGATGTAATCTTCCTCTATACCCAAGAAACATTGCTTGGTCCTGAGTCATCCTCCCAATTGTTCCTATGCTTGAGCCCATTGATGCAGCCTCTGAGTCCATCCATCTCATGGGGGCTTCCTCTTTTTCACCGCCCCTCTAATTCAAACACGGTGTTCTTCGCCAGAGACGGGTTTATCCTGACAGCAGGTCTAAACTATGTAAGACAAAGTCTTACCACCCTACCCTCTGCGGAGCACTCTGGCCTTAAATTTTTCCAAACCAAAGACAGATTGGTTTGCCCTTTTAGCAGTTCATGGTATTTTCAATATTTTCTCCAACACCACAATTCAAATAAAGTGCAAATTCAGATGTTTATGAGACAATAGAGAATACCATACTTTGGGTCAGGAGGCACCATAGTCCTCAAAATAGCATCCTTGATCTTCCGAATGCTAAAGAGGGCTTGTGCAGCAGATTTACCTAATGCAATTCATCTTTTGATCACCAGACTGCTGCTTCCATGAGCATTGATAATGGACCCAAGTAAGACAAAGGCTTGACAACTTCAACCTTCTGTCCATTGATCATGACGTTATCTATTGGTTCAGTTGTGAGGATTTTTGTCTTCTTGCCATTGGGTTGTAATCCATACTAAACGTTAAATCTTTGACCTTTATCAGCAAGTGCTTCAATTCCTCCCCAATTTCAGTATGCAAATTTGTATCATCTGCATACCATAGGCTGTAATAAACTTCCTCTAATCCTGATACCACCTTTTTCATATCATCCAACTTCTTTTATGATTTGCTAAACCCACAGTATGGTGAGAGAACACAACCCTGGCACACATTTCCTGACCTAAAATCAGGCGGTATATCCTTTTTCTGTTCACACAACTGCCTCTCGATCCACATACAAGTTCCCAAATGAGCCCAATAAACTGTTCTGGGTTATCCACGATTTATTATTGTTCAAACAGCAAACTTCATTTGCATAGGCCATGGAACACAAGTAAGCATCTTTCTGGCATTCTTCCCTTTGAGCTAAGATCCATCTGACACTCTCAATGATATCTCTTGTTCCATGTCCTCTTCTGAATCCAGCCTGACCTGGTAGTATCTTGTCCATATACTACTGCAACCATTGTTGGATGATCTTAAGCAAAAGCTTACTTCATCCAGGATCAATGATATTGTTCTATAGTTTGAGCACTCTGTTGGTTCTCCTTTCGTTGCAATGGTCACATATATTGATCTCTGTCAGTCAGCTGACCAAGTAGCTGTCATTCTAATTTCCTGGCATGGATGTGTAAGTGCTTCTACTGGCTTACAGGTTCCTAAACTTATTTGACCTACACGTTACTTTTAGAAAAAGTGAAATTATTCATTGCCCCTTAGAGGCTATAGTATAAACGTTTGCACTATATACTCCCTAACCCTGGATAAGAGTGTAGAAATCTGCTTCTGCTGCCCCACTTTATTGTTCTGGCAACCCCAGGAGGTTTATTGCCTACACTGGAAATGACTGCTGTATCTTATTTCTTCCCCTTCCCCCTCTTCCCCTCCCACCCTTAGCAATCCTCAAAATATGTGTCCTTTTGTAGGAAAACTATTATCTTGATTTTTTCTAAAACAATGGTCTCGTACAATATTTATCACTTTGGCATTGTTTGATAAGCATAGGAACAATTGTGAGGGTGACGCCAGGCTGGGCAATGTTTCGTTCTGCTGTGCAAAGGGCCGCTATGAGTCAGAAGGTACCTAACAACAACAGCAGTGGTATTCCATTTGTGCTTATAACAGAGTGTACATATACCTTCTTCCTTCTGCTGCTTGACATTTTGATTGCTTCTGACTTCTTGCTATTGTTAATAGTGCTGCACTGAACGTGGGTGTGCATTTCTCTGTTCATACTGTTTGATTTTTTTTTAAATTCATGTTTGTTTTCAATTTTGGTAAAAATATACACAACAAAACATTCTCCAATCTAACAGTTTCTACATGTATAATTCAGTGCCATTGATTATATTCTTCATGTTGTACAACCATTATCGACATCTTGCTCTAAATCATTCCACCACCGGTAACAGAAACTCAATGTCCCCTAAGCAACAACTCTCCCTCTTTTCTTTTTCTCCAATGGTAACCTTTAGTCATGTTTATAATTATTTTTTATAGTTTTCTTGACATAGAATTCACATATCAAACACCTCATACACATGTTTTATATACATCATCACAATCAGTTCTAATGTCACCCCCTAAATTCATTATTTACTCCCAATATCCACTCCCACCATGTCCCCAATATACTATTGAATCAATTATCGCCTCTAAGATTTCTTTAGAGTAAATGCCAAGGAGCGAGATTGCTGGGTCTTTCTATTCCCAAATGTTTCAGGAAGCACCATACCCCTTTTCACAGTGCGTGTACTGTTTCACAGGCCGATAAGCACTCTATGAGGGTTCCAATCTTTGTGCATCCTCTTCAGCATTTGTCATTTCTGTTTTGTTTTATTAAAGCATTGCTCTCAATGCCAGAATGAGGTAGTAACTCGTTATTGTTTTGATTTCCATTTTTCAGATGGCTATTGATAACAGACACTTTTTCATAAGTTTGTTGGCTGCCTGGATGTCTCTTTGGTGAGCTGTTTGTTCATATCCCCTGCCCATTTTTAGACTGCATTATTCATCTGTCTTCTTGTCGAGATATTGTCCCTTGCTTGTTATACCATTGCCATTTCCCCCCATTTTTTACTCTTGGTTCTAAACTTTTTTGACCATGTCTTTGCATGCATGTAGTATCTTATTATGTTTTGTACTATGTAATTTTCTCCTAACAACAGTTTGCTCTTATTTTTTCATTGGTAACATCTACAGTTCTAGGGTTTACTTTAAGGTCTTTAGTCAATCTTTAATTCATTTTTATATATGGAACGAAGCATGGGTCCTGTTTCGTTTTTCTTTAATGGAAATCCAGTGTTGCCAGAACCATTTGTTGAACAGGATCTTCCTCATTTAATGTATTTCACCGTTGTCAAAAATCTGTCGTCTGTCCCTCACTCACTACCATCGAGTTGAATCCAACTCATAGCAATACTATAGAAGAGGGTAGAACTGCCCCTGTGAGTTTCCAAAAGTGTTAACTCTTTATGGGAGCAGAAAACTCCATCTTTCTTCCATGAACAGTTGGTGATTTTTAAAAATCATTTCATTGGGGGCTTGTACAACTCTTATTACAATCCAGCCATCCATTGTGTTAAGAACATTTGTTAATTTGTTGCCATCATAATTTTCAAAATATTTTCCTTCTATTTGAGCCCATATCAGCTTCTCATTTTCTCCCTCCTTCCCTCATCCTCTCTCCCTCATGAACCCTTGATAATTTATAAATTATTATTATCTTTTCATGTCTTACACAGACTGATGTCTCCTTTCACCCACTTTTCTGTTGTCTGCCCCCCTGGGAGGGGGTTATATGTAGGTCATTGTGACTGGTTCCCCCTTTCTCTTCCCAGTTGGTGGCTTTGAACAGCAGCTTTTGCAACCGGATTATTCATGGATTTTCAGTTCTTCTCCATTGTTCTACATATCTGCCGTTGTCCCAGGACCAACCTGTTTTTACAGCCTTGGTTGTGGGGTAGATTTTGAGGTCAGAAAATGAGAGGTCTTCTGCTTCATTCTTCTTTAGCAGTGCTGTGCATATCCTAGGTCTCTTCCCTTTCATATAAAGCTGATGATTAAAACTATTCCCACTGATTAAAAGAATGATGCTGGGATCCAGTTTGAAATTAAAATACAAATTGCTCTGTGTAGTATTAGCATTTTCATGACATTTCATCCCCTATTCATGAACATGGTATAATCTTTCATTTGTGTAGCTCCCTTTTGGATTCTTGCAGTAGTAATTTGTATTTCTCTTTGTAAAAATCATTTGTTCTTCTGGATAGATTTGTTCCTCAGTATTTTTTTCTGTTGAGTGGCTGTTGTGAATGAAGTTGTTTTCTTGATTTCCTTTTCAAAGCTTTCTTCCTCAGTATATAGTAATGAGATTGTTTGTGTGTGCTGTATTTTGCAGCATTGACAAATCTTTCTATTATGTCAAACAATTTTCTTGTCAAGTTTTAGGAATTTTCTACATATAGAATAATATCATCTGTTGTTAGCTAATGTAGGTAGTGTGTTCATAGAAAAAAATTCCATTTCTTTCAAATCTGGTTGTCATACAGTGCCTCCTAGTACTGTGTTAGTGTCTCTTATCTTATTTGGTTCTGCTGTGCACCTGTTGTACTATTTATTCGTAGTGCTGGTATCTTTCCTCTCTTTCCCGCTGTTAAGTTTGCCAGCGGATTGTCAATTTCTTAACCCAAAGAGTCAGCTTCTTTTCTTAGTGGTTCCTTCTATTTCTGTTTTCATATTCTTTTATTTCTGCTCCAATTTGTGTGTTTTCCTTTCTTCTGGTGGCTGAAAGTTTATTTTACTTCCTTTGTTCCAATTTTTGAAAATGTTAGGTTAAGTTATTGGTATTGCATCTTTCCTTTCTTCTTTTTGTTTTATCCAAAGAACTCCACTTAGTATTTTTTTGTAAGACTGGCCGTGATTTACAAATTCCTTTAATTTCTCCTTATCTGGAAATGTCTTTATTTCTCTCTGGTATAAGGACTGATGCTGAATGGAAATTTTTTGATTGTCACTTTTGTTGTTGTAGTTTTAGAGCTTTGTATATGTTTTTCTCTTGCCTTCTCACCAGCATAGTTTCTGATGAAAAAAATGAAAGCTTAGTATTACCAATTTCCCTTTGAAGGTACTTTTCTATGTTCCTGTACTCTTTTCAGGTTCTTTCCTGGTGTTTGATATTACGCATTTTGATTATGATATATCATGGAATTTCTTTTGAGTCATATCTTTTGAGATATAACCCTCCTGTTTGGGTATTTTTCAGCTTCAGGAATAATTTTCTTTAATTATGCTAGGGTAATTTTCTTCCAGCAGTCTTGGACTATTTTCTTGTGTGTCATTTATTAATTTGTTTCTTATTGTTCTGGAATGCCTCTCAGGCATATTATTCCTCTTGATAGTGTCCGAAGCAATTCTTAGCTCTTTGGCTTTAAAAACTCTATTTATAGGTTGCACTTATGATAGATTGGTATTGAGAGATGCATTTCATGCTTACTAATTCAAATTCCTATGCTTCAATTATATACTTTTCTTATTTAAAAACAAAACCAAACAAGCCAAACTCACTTCCATCACATGGATTCTGACTCATAGCAACCCTGTAGGTTAGGGCAGAATTGCCTTAAAGGTTTATGGAACTGAAACTTTTTACAGACTTAGAAAGCCTTTTCTTTCTCCAGCCAAGCTGCTAAAGAAATCAGTTATGATAAAATCACCCTTGATTCTTAGTAATTCAATGGGTGTCAGTACACTAGGGGTACCCAAAACATGGATTTTTTTCAAAGCTATGTGTTTAATTTCTTTTTTTTAAATAAAACAACCTATCACCTTCAAAGTACTCTCTGTTACACAATACCTTTGGCAAATTTACAATTCCATTCTTGGAAACATTTTTTTAAAACTCATCTGTCTGGATGGCTGACAGCACCACCCTTGTTTTTTCTTCACCTCCTCTGCATCATCAAATTGCAGTCCTTTCATGTCCCTCTGCATTCGTGGAAACAAAAATAAGTTGCTTGGAGAAAGATCAGGTGAGTATGGTGCATGGGGCATTTCAGTTTAATTGCCTGCTGAAAATTTCAATTACACATCAGATTTTTTATCAGAATGTAACAATCTGTAAGATTCTGTGAGAATCACCTGACGATCGTGTTAAAATGTAAACTCTGCGGGGAGGGGGGGAAAATGAGGAGCTGATATCAAGTGCTCAAGTAGAAAGCAAATGTTTTGAGAATGGTGATGGCAACACATGTACAAATGTGCTTGACACAATGGATGGATGTATGGATTGTGCTAAGAGTTGTATGAGCCCCCAGTAAAATGATAAAAACAAAACAAAAAAATGTTAGTTCTAATTTCAAATATCTGACATGGAAAATGAAACTCCCAGCAGGTCACTGTATCAGAATGAATCAATTTGAAGCCTGGATACAAATACGGAGATCGTTTTGTTATACTTACGGCTCTTACCCTGCATCGCAACCAACTCAATGGCAACTAACAACAGCAACATCTCTGTGTTTTCACTTTGTGTGCATCTGCTGGACTCCTGAGTTCTCCAATGTTGTTATTGTTAGGTGTCCAACTCCATTCCACACGTAGTGACTCTATGTAAAAACAGAGCAAAACATTGCCTAAGCCTTCATCCTCCTCAAAATTGTTGTCTGTGTGGGTTTGCCTACTTTTTGGTTACCTTCTACTCCACCAATAAAGCATAATGTCCTTTTCTATGGACCGGTCTCTCAAGAACATTTCTAAAGCATTTCAAATGACGTCTCACCATTCTTGCTTGGAAGGAGCATTCCGACTGTACTTTTTCGTTGTTCTCCTGGAAGGCAATGGTATTTTCAATATTCTTTGTCAATACTATAACTCAGATGCTTCAAGTATCCTATGGCATTCCTTATACATTGTCTAGTTTTCACATGCTTATGAGGCAGTTTGAAAAGTTTATGGCTTGAGCCAGGTGCACCTTAGTATTCAAAGGGATATCTTTGCTCATCAGCTCTTCAAAATGGTTGTGTGCAATGGATTTTCCTAATGCAATGCATTTTTAGCTGTTGCTTCTATGAGCATTGATTATGAATGCAAGTAAAATGAAATCCTTAACAAATTCAACCGCTTCCTTGTTTATCATGATGTTGTCTATTCGTTGTGAGGATTTCTGTTTTCTTTACATTGAGTTGTAATCTACACTGAAGGCTGCAGTCCTTGATGTTTGTCAGCAACACTTCCGAGTTATCATTGGTGTCCTCAACCAGTATGTCTGAATATTCTAGTTCCGTCCTCCAAACATGATGCCCATTTCTTCTTCACGGAGTCAGTTTCTCAGATTATTTACTCAGCATACAGGCTGGATAGTCTAGTCAAGGTGAAACTATTCAACCCTGACACACCTTTCCTGATTTTTAACCAATCACTATTCCCTGTTATGTTTGAATGATTGTCTCTTGTTCCATGACCAGGTTCCATGACCAATCATCTTATGTTATCCATAGTTTGTTATGACCCATACAGCCAAATATATTTCCATAGTCAATAAAACAAGAGTAAACTTCTTTCTGGTCTTCTGTGCTGTTAGCCAAGATCCATCTGATGTTAGCAAGGTATCATCCTCTTCTGATTCTGACTGGCATTTCTGGCAGCTTCCCATAACTATACGCCTGCAACCAATGCTAAATTATCTTCAACAAAATTGTATTTTCATGTAATATTAATAATATTTTTGTTAATTTTTGCATTCTATTGGGTCCCCATACTTTGGAATCAGCACAAATATGGATCTCTTCCAATGGCTGGCCAGGTCACTGTCTTCATATTTCTTGTCAGAGACAAGTTTGTACTTCCAGCGCTTCATCATCTTGTTGAAAATTTTCGATTGTTATTCTGTGAATTCCTTCAAACTTATTTTACACTAATACCCTCAGTGTAGCCTGGGGTTTGTCTTTCAGTCCCATCAATTGTAGATCATTTATGAACTTTTGAAACAGCTGAAGTTAGCCAGTTCTTTTTGGTACAGTGACTCTGTGTGTTCATCCATCACCTTTTGCCGATTCCTGAATGATTCAATGTTTTGCCCATATTATCCTTCAATATTGCACCTGGAGGCTTTAGTTCTTTCTTCATTTCTTTCATCTTGAGGTATTCTGAAAATGTCCTTCCTTTTCAGCTTTCCAATTTCAGATTTTCTGTCAACAGTCTTTGGAGGCTCAATTGTCTCTACTTGATAGGTAGACATATAGTTTTTAATTGGGCTATAGGTACCCCTTTGATATGACCCATCATTTATAAAAGCTTCCCTAATTTCAGAAAAAGCAAGATTTTTTGTAAAGTTACTTTTGTATCTTTCAGTTTAGTCATGGAATTAAGCACTTCTCCAAGGAGCTTATGTGATTTCTTAATTAACATTCTCTATGTTACCTCTCCATTGCATGTGGTAAATTTGCTACACAAAATCTCTTTAGAGGGTTGAAAAGCAAGTATATTGCTTTGAGGACTAAGATGTAGTATTTTCAAATAGCTCATATGCATGTGAAAGGTAGACATTGAGTAAGAAGACCAAATAAGAGTCAACACATTTGAATCATGATGCTGGTGAAGAATATTGACAGGAACACGGACTGCCAAGAGAACAAACATACCTGCCTTGGAAGAAGTCCAGCCACGCTGCTCCTTAGAAGCGAGGAGAGTGAGACTTTGTCTCAGATACGTTGGACATGTTTTTAAGAGAGCCTAGTCCTGGAGAGAGACATCAATCTTGATAAAGCAGTGGGACAGTGACACAGAGGAAGCCCCTGCACAGGATGCATTGACATCGTGGGGGGAACCATTGGCTCGAGTGTGAGAACAATGATGAGATGAGCGCAGGACCAAGTGGCGTTTCCTTCTGTTGTCCACAGGGTTGCTGTAAACTGGAACTTTCCTGACACCACCTGACAATACCGCCCTGAGTTCTAGTGTCCATTGCAATTGCTCCATGGAACTCACAGACAAGATTCATGATTAAAGGGTTTATTAGGGAAGTTAATGAGTTGTGATGCCAATGATGCATGTTTGGGGTTTAGTTGTTTATCAGGATATGTTACAAATTTCTTTCAAGTCTGGTAATAAATGCCCAAAGGGGTGCACACACTGCTGGAAATCTCAACCCCGAAGGCATTCTGCTCAAGCTGTATGAATCAGCAAACCAAGCTCCCCGAATTAATGCCCAGAGGCACCCAACTCCAGTAAGATCAGCCTCAGGGAACACAGCACCACTGTTGTGGGTCACAAAACCAAATTCCTAAATTAAATGTCTGGAGGCACTTCATTACAGAAGCTGTCCTCAATCACAGTAGCACTCTGCTCTACTTGCTCAGTAGGTTGGGCTGTCCGTCACTCTGTCCCATGCTCTGGCTTCTCATCCAGCTTCTCTGATATTGTGGCTGTCTTCTGGATCCAAAAAATCCACTGCCCAGGGATTGCAGGTCCAGGGGAAGTGCTCCATTCCTGAGTCTTGCAGCTAATACGATCCCTCCTCTTGTTTCTCAGAGAGCTTATTTTATATCCATCAGGTGACACTCCAGGGAATCCTGTTTGCAATTACTCACCGGTAAATCTTATCGGTGTCTTCCGCCATCTTTGTACCAGACCCATACAGGGAAAGGTCCTTTGGTGGGAGTTAAAGACATTGCCTAGAAGTGACGCATTAAATAATTAACTGCCCTTGCAGCCTGTTGATCCATAAAGGTCACATCATGATAAGCAGAGAAAAGATTAAAGTTGTCAGGATTTCTTCTTGCTTGGATCCACAATCAATGCTCATGGAAGCAGCAGTCAAGAGATCAAATGATGCACTGTACTGTGGAAATCAATGCACAGCATCTTGTGAATGTGTTGAAAAGAAAGGATTTTACTTTGAGGACTAAGGTGCACCGACCCAAGTCATGGCATCCTCCATTGCATCATATGCACGAGGAACTTGGACATTGGAAAAGGAAGACTGGACAAGAATGGATGCATTGGAAGTGGCAAAGAATACTGAAAGTGCCACGGGTTGCCAAGGAGCAAATATGTCTGTCGTGGAAATAGTACAGCTAGAATTCTTTAAGAGACTCTAATGGCAAGACTTCATTCATCTCATGTCTCTTGGGCAAATTATAAGTTCCCCGAAGAAGGACATCATGTAGGTAAAGTCGAGGGGCAGGGGATCAGAGGAAGGCTTTTAAGGAGATGGACTGACAGACTGGTTGCAGTAATGGGCTACGACATAAGAACAACGGAGAGGATGGTACAGGATGGGGTAGCGTTTGTTAGGGTTTTCTTCCATTGCAACAGGATTGCTATGAGTCAGAACTGACGTGATGACCCTTAATAGCAACCATAAACAAGGAGCCTTGGCGTTTCATGGTGGAAAGCAGTACTGCAGAGCAGAATCTTAGCATTGATATGATTGAGGAAATAATTCTCCCGGGCTATTTCTTTGGACAGAGCTAAAAAGGCTCTATTGCTTATTTTTATACGTATGATTTATTTTGGATAGCTATAATTTAATACTAACAGAAGACTATTCTTACTTTCATTGAATTTTTGAATCAATCATGATACCGCTTCCTTATACTGAAAATCTAACAAAATAAATATAATGACCTTTTTCATTTACAAAGACGATAGTTTCCAAATCACAATTCAATGTCAACATAAAATATAATTAACCAATACATTCACTATTTTTCAGGACATTCATTTTGCTGTCATTGAATAGTTTATGGATGTGTAGGCTAAATATTAAAACACAGATTACTGATCCCTATCCCTGAATTTTGGGGCTTATTAAATGTGAGTGATGATTTGAATTTATAATAGTTTCCCTAGTGATTTCTCTGCTACTGGTTTAGGACCATACCTTGAAAAGGACTCTTTTAGAATCACCTGTAATTTCTTACTCTCTTTGTTGTGAACTCACAACTGAGGGATAGTATTGATTAAGGACTTTCAATTGGCTTTGTATTTAAGATTGATAACACTCCAGCAATTTCCACTGTTGAATTCCTTTTTTTAAAATCATTTTATTAGGGGCTCATACAACTCTTATCACAATCCACACATACATCAATTGTATAAAGCACATTTGTACATTCACTGCCCTCATCATTCTCAAAACATTTGCTCTCCACTTAAGCCCCTGGCATCAGGTCCTTATTTTTCCCCTCCCCACTCAGCCCTCCCTAATAAAGCCTTGATAATTTATAAATTATTATTTTGTCATATCTTACCCTGTCTGATGTCTACCTTAGCCCACTTTTCTGTGGTCCATCCCCCAGGGAGGAGGTCACATGTAGATCCTTGTAATCAGGTCCCTCTTTCCAACTCACCCTCCCTCTACCTTCCCAGTATTGCCATCCACACCACTTGTCCTGAAGGGATCATCCATCCTGGATTCCCTGTGTTTCCAGGTCCTATCTGTACCAGTGTACAACCTCTGGTCTAGCCAGACTTGCAAGGTAGAATTGGGATCATGGTAGTGGAGGAGGAGGAAGCATTTAGGAACTAGAGGAAAGTTGTATTTTTCATCATTGCTACATAGCACCCTGACTGGCTCATCTCTTCCCCAAGACCCTTCTGTAAGGGCATGTCCAGTGGTCTGAAAATGGGCTTTGGGTCTCTACTCCGCACTGCCCACCTCATTCACTATGGTAAGATTTTTTATTCTGATGAGGCCTAATACCTGGTCCCTTTGACATCTCTTGATCTCACAGGCTGGTGTGCTTCTTCCATGTGGGTTTTGTTGCTTTGGAGCTAGGTGGATGATTGTTTATCTTCAAGCCTTTAAGACCCAAGACACTATATCTTCTGATAGCCAGGCACCATCAGCTTTCTTCACCACATTTGCTTATTCACCCACTTTGTCTTCAGCAGTTGTGTCAGGAAGGTGAGCCTCATAGAATGCCAATTTAATAGAAGAAAGTAATCTTGTATTGAAGGAGTAATTGAGTGGAGGCCCAATGTCCTTCTGTTACCTTAATACTAAACCTATAAATATACGCACATAGATCTATTTCCCCATCCTCATATATAAATATATTTGCATATGTGCATGCCTTTATCTAGACCTCTATAAATTCCCTTTGCCTCCAAGATCTTTCCTCTATTTCCTTTGACTTTCCTCCCGTCACACTATCATGCTCAGTCCCCACCAGGGTTTCAGCAATTCCTCTTGGTTATATTACCATTGATCATGCTCTACCAGGTCTCCCACATCCTCCTCAGCACTGATTTGGATCACTTGTTGTTCCCTTGTCCCTGGGTTTATTAACACTACCTTTCCCCCCACCTCCCCCTCACCCCTGTCCCCCCAGAACTGTCATTCCATTGTTTTCTCCTCCAGATTGTTCATCCAGGCTCTTGTATTCAGACAGATCTGTGGAGATAATAATATGCACAAAAACAAGTCAGAGCAAAACCAAACAACAATATACAACAAAACAACAACAACAAACCAATGACAAAAAAAACCAAAACACACCAAGAAAGAAAAACTTATAGTTAGTTCAAGGATTGTTTGTTGGCCTTTAGGAGTGTTTTCCAGTCCAGCCTGTTGGGGCACCATGCACTGGCCCCAACGTTCACCTTCAGCATTCCCTGGGGATCTCGCTGCTCCATTCCCTTCCTATTCTGTTGCACCCCCTTAGTATTTTGCATTGGTGTCACTGTTGAATTCTTAGAGGCTAGAGACTGTGTAAATCCTGAAAATACTCAATGGTGTTCCACCTTGAAACGGTCAAAAACTCAACACCTCTGCCTCCAAAATCTGCTTAATATTTTTGTTTAATCATTATCTTTTCCATATACAAAAACTTTGCCCTTGGTCCAAAATAGAAAATAAAGATATTTGCTTCCAAGTTGTATAAACTAGTTCTACCCCCTATTATTTACTACCTGGTATTGCCAGAACTCATGTATTTCCACATGTTGATATATTTTTAAATTATATAATAATTTACTTGGAATACTTAAAATTTACAGTATATCTCTTTCTAATTATTGTGCTACAAGTTTTTTCAGTGTTGTATAATACACAACATCCCCTTATTGCCTTGCTATATCAGATGATGTACTGTTATGAGATTTGCTATACACAATTCCAAATGGCTAGGCCAGGGAGCCTTGGTGGTACTTGCAATAAACAGTGATGGAGGGCCACAGGTGACCTTGTATGCCTACCCTACTGTCTGGGGCAGGGGTCGGACATCCCTCCACACTCCCTCTTTCCTTACACATCCTGATGCCAGCCATTTCTCCCACATCACTCTAGGTCTATTCTGAGTTTGATAATTTGATTTTATATGAGTAAATGTCCACACAGAACTCACTGAGATAGGGATACAAGAGCCATGTTATGGAATTTCACCTGACTCAACTAAAAGGGCTTATTAGAAAGGTCAATAGGTTTCCACAAAGCAGGATAAACAAACAGTGCAGAAATAGTCACTGGTCTCCTAAACTAGCAGTCAAGTCTCTCTTCAGTTCTCAGTCTCAGCCCTATGGTCACCAAATCTCTCTCTGGTCCTCTGTCTCTCAGCCACCATGTCCCTTGGCCTTTTCCTCCTTGGGTCAGCAAGACAGCCGGTCTCTTGCTCTGTCCCACAGTTCCAGTCATGTCAAGTCAGATGAGGAGAAATTACCCAAAGGTCCCAGTCCTGCTTCTGAATCTCCATGCCTCTGACTGTGATGGATGCAATTAGTCTCAGGGCCTCCTCCACTTTAGATAAAGATCTTGAATACATTCTTCCAAGGTCCTTGGGGTTCTCTCTCTGCAGCTGTTTCAAAGACACTATAGCCAGGGGTGTGATCAAACAAATCAAATAGAACACAACTTGAACAACTCCAGTCTATTAGTATTATACACACCCCATGAGTATAATCCCACCAAACAATATGGTGGGAGTTACAGACTATAGACAGAGACTCTAGAAGAGCTATATTGAGAACTTTCACGTCAATACAAAACTAGCAGGTAATTGTTGGAAAGCCTGCCTAAAAGCTGGCAGTTCACACTCAACAGCTGTCCCACTGCAGAATGATGACGCTGTCTACACCTGTGACTTTTATAACCCCAGGAACTCATCAAGAAACACTGTGCGTAGGAATTGGCTCACTGGCAATGGGTTTTGACCTAATTGATCTCAATTCCTAGTGTGTTCACACAATACCTGTCAAAAATTTAAGTTTCCCAAAGAGAATCAAGAAAACCCTCAGTACCTTAGAATTCTCTATAATTTCCAAAACAGGATTAGTGCAAATAGGTAATATGTTTGGTTGCTAATCAGAGGTTGGGTGGTTTATCCCACCTAGGGACAACTATTCATGAAGTTTTAAGGGTGTATTTCTTGAAAGAAAAGAAAAAAAGCTAGCAAAAGCCCTATGAAATGGAGTTCTCTGAGGGGGTACCCCCATGAAAAAAATGGAAAAAAGCTCTGCTGGGCAGAGTGTCATAGTATGCATCTTTCCCACTAAGCAAGCATCCAGCATATCTCTGTGAGTTCGTGCACCCAATGGCATCACCTGGGAAGGTTCTTTCTGGTCAACAGTGAATTTTTTCCTAAAAGCACTTTCACTCGAGGCTCATTTTTTGTGTTTGTTGATTTAAGAGAACGGTTTGATCCTGTGAAATTTTATTTCTTGCTCGGGAAAAATGCTGCAGAAATTGTGATGGTGAGCACAGCTTTCAAGGACAGTGCTTTGGGAAACACTCAAGTGGATGAATGGTTTTCTCGTGTCAAAGAGTTGAAATGTCAATTGATGACAAACCTTTTTCTGGATGTCTGTCAACTTTCTGAAAGTATGAAAATGTTGTTAGAGCATTTGGAGTTTTTTCCACCAGGTCAAACTGTTAATAAATCTTTCTGTTTAGAGGTTCTGAAAAGATTGCATAGCAATATGTGACAAAAATACCTGATTTGTGGCAGTCAGGGTGCTGGTTTTGCCACCATGACCATGCACCTTCTCATAGAATCACCTCAGCATGCCAGTTTTAGCAGCAAACAGCGGGCCTTCTTGCTACATGCATCTTATTCACCTGACCTTGCTCTGTGCGACTTCATCTTGTTTCCGTGAATGAACAGGGACACGAAAGGACAGCAATTTGATGGCATAGAAGTGGTGAAGAAAACAAGAGAGGTGCTGTCAGCCATCCAAACAGATAGGCTTGAAAAAATATTTCCCAGAATGGAATAACAGATTTGACAAATGTATTAAGTGTAATGGAGAGTACTTTGAAGGGGCTAAGGTTGTTTTGTAAAAAAAATAAATAAATAAAATGAAATCATAGTTTTTCAAAACAACAAAAAACATTCCCCCATAGCTCTAAGTTAACAACTGTGAGGTTGGCACAGTGCCAGGCAGTGTGCTTTAGTCTGCTGTACAGCACGAGTCAGAACAGACTCAAATGCAGCTACGTACAACACTGTAACTACAAGATACCGTATATGCTCGAGTATATGTCGACCCAACTATCTGCCGAGGCACCTAATTTTACCACAAAAACCTGCATAAGAAATGTGCTGAAGAGCTCAGCTTATACATGAGTATATACAGTAGTCTTTTATTAGGTTGTTTTTCGGTGATTTTGAGTCAGTTCCTC
The DNA here is from genome assembly GCF_050624435.1 of Tenrec ecaudatus. Taxonomy (NCBI): domain Eukaryota; kingdom Metazoa; phylum Chordata; class Mammalia; order Afrosoricida; family Tenrecidae; genus Tenrec; species Tenrec ecaudatus. The sequence continues at coordinate 214,307,723 of NC_134532.1, read as the reverse complement.
CTGGAAGCAATCTTATGTATAGCCGAAGAACACACACTGCCTGGTGCTGCACTATCCTCACAGTGATTCTTATTACGGAGCCCATTGGTGCAGCCACGGTGTCAATCCATCTCTTCAAAGCTCTTTTATTATTCACTGTCCTTCTACTTTACAAAGCATGATGTCCAGCGACTGCTCTCTTCCGCTAACCTGTCCAAAGTACATAAGAAGTCCCACCATCCTTGTTTCTAAGGAGCATTCTGGCTGTATGTCTTCCAAAACAGATTTGTTTATTGTGTTGGCAATTGGCAGAATGGTCAACATTCTTTGTCAGTTTTGTAATGAAAATTCATCATTCATTCTTTTGTCTTCCTTATTCAATGTCTGATTTGTACATGTACACGAGACTATTGAATATATATCATGGCTGGTACCAGGCAGGCACATGTTAGTATTCATACTCACATCTTTGCTTTGCAATGTGTTAAAGGGGTCTGTGTAGCATATTTACCTAATGCGATGCCTCGTTTGACTTCCTGACTGATGCTTTCACAAACATTGAGTGTGGACCCAAACAAATTTAAATCCCTTACAACCTTAATCTTTTCTGTATGTGTCAGGATGTGACATATTGTTCTAGGTGTGAGGATGTTTTTTCTTTTTTCCATTGAGTTGTAATCCATATTGAAAGTTGTGATCTTTATTCTTCACAAGCAAGGGGGGTGTCATAAGATTGTGAGTAAGACGTCCTCTAATCCTAATGCCACATTCATTAGTATATAATCCAGTTTACCTGATTATATGCTCAGCATATAGATTGAATTATTATTTTTAGAGGATACAACTCTGATACACACCTTTCTTGATTTAAACCACACAGTATTCCCTTGTTCAGTTCACAAAAATTGCCTCTCGATGCAGGTACAGATTCCGCATGATCACAATGAAATGTTCTGGAATTCTGATTTTTCTCAAGGCTATGTATAGTTCGTTATGGGCCGCACAGTTGAATGCCTTTGCATAATTAATAAAACACAAGTAAATACCTTTTAAGTATTCCCTGATTTCAGTCAATATCCATTTGACATTAGCAATGATATATCTTGCTTCAAGTCCTCTTCTGAATCCAGCGTGGATTCAGTAGCTGGTAACTTTGGTAGCTCCCTGTCAATGTACTTCTGCAACTGTTGGTGGATAATCTTCAGCAAAATTTTACTTACATGTGATATTAATAATATTGTTCTGTAATTGGACATTCTATTGGGTCACCTTTCTTTGGAATCCATAGAAATATGGAAGTCTTCCAGGCTTCTCTCAGTAGCTGTCTTGCAGAGTTCCTGGCATAGACAAATAAGTGCTTTCTACATGTATTAGCTTATTGAAATATTTCAGTTGGTATTCTTTCAATGGCTGGGACCCTTGCTTTTGGCTAATGTCTTCAATACACCGTGGACTTCTTCCTTCAGTCTCATTGTTCTTGATCACTTACTATCTCTTAAAATGGTTGTATGCTGACTAGTTCTTTTGGTACCCTGACTCTATATTCTTTCCTTCTTCTTTTGATGTTTCCTGCACAGTGTAATTTTTCCCCCAAATAGCTAATGCTTATTAAGTATTCTAAGTCTATTCCTGCTATAGGATATATGGTTTGAAGAAGTAGAAAACATTGATTATTGCACTCTTTTCCTTTCTGTTTTTTCAACAGATTTATTGGCACACAATTTACATATCATACAATTGAGTGGTTCAATTGTTCAAACATATCAAGGGGAATTGTACAATCAGCATCACGTCAATCTTAGAGAACCCTCTTCCCTGGGTAAATTGCCTTTACAATAGCAGTGCAATCTGCATAGTACAACTATTTTTCTCACAGAATATTTCAATATTGCAACTCAAGGCTTGAATGTTCTTCATTTCTTTCATTTTAAATATGCCAAATATTTCCTTTTTTGTGTCTAACTCTAGTTATTTTTACATTTCAATGTAATGTTTTACTTCTCAAGCTGTTCTTTGAAGTTTTCTCTTCCGTTATTTTACTTCATCATTTCTTTCATGTGCCGTAATTCCTGGACAATTAAGAGTGCATTTTAGAGTCTCTCTTGACAAGGCCTTGTCTTTTCCCTTTTCTTGTCTTTGTGATGACCTTTTGCCGTCTTCGTATGTGATGTGCTTGATTTTATCCTACAGCTTGTCAGACCTTCTGTCACTTGTTCTCAATGTGTCAAAGCTGTTCCTGAAATGTTTTCAGAGTTCAGGTGGGATATACTAAATGTATTTTTGTGGATAGTGTGGACATCTCCTCATTTTCATCTGCTTTATCCTGAATTTACATAGGAGCAATTGGTGGTCTGTTCTGTAGTCAGCTTTGTACCTGTATTTAGCTACTGATAATGAACTTTTCCATGATCTCTTCCGACAGGTGTAGTCCATTTGATTTATGTGCATTCTATTTGGAGAAATTCACACGGACAGTCATCATTTGTATTTTTGGAAACAAGTATTTGGGATAATAAAATCATCAGTCTTAAAAAATTCTATCATTCTAACACCAGCTTTTTATTTTCTTTATAAAGTGTATATTTTGGATTACTCTTCCTTCCTCCTTGTTTCCAACTTTGCATTGCATTTACCAATAATTATCAATGCCATCTCTATTGCATATTTAATCAATTTCAAACTTAAGACACTGATGATACTTAATCTCTCCATCACTCTCTTCAGTAGTTGGTGCATAAATTTGATTAACAATTGTATTGAATGGATTTCCTTGTAATCAGATAGATACAAGTTTTGTCCCATCACAGACAGCACTGTACTTCAAACACAGAGCTTGAAATGTCCCTTTTTATGATGAAAGCAATATCATTCCTCTTGAATCTGTCATTCTCTACATAGTAAATTATACATTTGTCTGATTAATAATCACCAACAGCTGTTCATTTCAGCTTACTAATACCTAGATAATCATTCTTTATGTGTTCCAGTTCATTTTTGATCACTTCCAATTTTCCTAGATTCACAGCTCATAAATTTCAATTATTTTTTAAAAATTATTTTATTGGGGACTTGCACAACTGTTATCACAATCTATACACCCATCCATTGTGTCAAGTATGTTTGTACATTTGTTGCCATCATCATTTTCAAAATATTTTCTTTCTACTTGAGCCCCTGGTATCAGCTCTTCATTTTTCCCCTCCTTCCTTCCCCCTCCATCCCTCATGAACCCTTGCTAATATATAAATCATTTTTTATTTTTTCATGTCTTACACTGTCCAATGTATCCCTTCACCCACTTTTCTGTCATCCATCCCCCTGGGAGGGGATTATATGTAGATAATTATGATTGATTCCTTCAAATTCCAATTATCAACAGATGTTTAAAAATGTTGCTTCTCATTTTGGGTGTCCCATCAGCAAATGAAGGTCCTGAAAACTCTACTCCAAAAGGCTTTACCCCATCCTAGGCTTATGGTGAACTTTGCTTTGAGAAAGCAGCTCTAATTCAGTCATATTTGCAGCATCATTAAACTTGGGTGTGAGCGTGGAGGGTTTCATTTTGGTCGTAATTGCTGTCAGTGTTCTGTTGCTATCCCTACGGTTTTCAGTGGCTAAGTCTTCTGTCATGGATACCCTATTCCTTCTTCATAGCCTGTTTTTGGTCTTGAGGCTTTGCTGAAACCTGTTCACGTTGGGTGATGTTGCTGATATCTGAAATACCAGTGACATGGCTTTCAGCATCACGGCAACACACGAGGCACAACAGTATGGCAAATAGACACGTGTTCTTAATTTAGATCCACTTAGTAGAACCGATGACATCATGCTGGGTAAAGCAGAGGTGTAGCAAATTGTTACAACTGTGCCTTCAACAATAGGTTCAAACATAAGGACAATATGAGGAGATGCAGGACCGGGCAGTGTGTCCCTCTGTTGCACATAGGGTCACTGTGAGTTGGAACCAACTGGACAGGACCTAACAACAATATTTGAAACCAAGACTTCCTAGGTAGTTCACATGGTTTGCACTTGACTACTATCATAAGGGGACTGGTTCACACCTATCCACTGGTACCATAAAAGCAACCTGGCCAACTTTTTCAGTCCAAATTTCAACCAAGAAAACCCTGTGGAACAGTTTTATTCCTTAACACATAGAATGGTCATGAGTCAGAATCAATATTTTAGAAATAAGAAGAATTATGATGGAATGAATCAGAAACTGTGTTTTGCAGGGAACATCGCTTTTGTTTTTTATTAAACAACTTATAACTGAACAAGAGTTGCTATCCAAAGTTCTTCCACGTGGATAACAATTTCTTGTCAGTGCCAGTGCTTGCCTTGTGCAAAAAAAGCAAACTACAAAAGCTCCAGTTAGGTCCATGTAATTCTTGGCTTTGAGTTTTTGGAGGGGTACCTCCTTGTATTGTGGCAGCTACCATGCTAATTCTTTCCCTGTGGTTCATTTTCTCTTTTGCCAACCCTCTATCTTACCAAGCACACGGACCTCTTCCAGGGACCGGTCTACTCTGATAACATGTTTAAAATATTTGAGATGAAGTCTCACCATTTATCCTTCTAGGGATTATCTTGGGTTTTTTTTTCACAACAGATTTGTTTTTTATTTAGGTAGTCCATGATATTTTCAATATAATTTGCTAAATCCAGAATTCAAATAGATCAATTCTTTTTGTGGTCTTCTTTATTTGTTGTACAGTTTTCCCATGTGTATGATACAATTGAAAATACCATGGGTTGGGTCTTTATTTGCTGTACAGTTTTCCCATGTGTATGATACAATTGAAAACACCATGGGTGTGAAGAAGCACATTAGTCTTCAAGGTCATATCTTTGCTTTTTAATATTTTAAAGAGCTCTTGGACAGATTTACCCAAAGGGATGTGTTTATTTTTTTGACCATTGTTTCTATGAGTATTGATTAAAGTAATTTGAAATCCCTGACAACTTTAAACTTTTTTTCACTTACCATGATGTGTTAGGCTGGGTTGACTGGAGAAACAAATTCAGTGGTGCTCATATGGATGAGAGAGAGTTTTATATCAAGAAATAATTGGATATCAGGAAAACATACCATCTCAGGCTAGAGCAATTCCCTAAGTCCGACACTAGTGCATAAATCCCTGTTCAGATTCATACAGCCAAAAGCAACAATGCAAAATACAGGAAAATCACAGGTCCATGGGTAAAAGTCTTGCATAGCAAACGGCAGTGGAAGCATCTCAGGGCTCATGCAGGCCTCCAGGGGGCTCTTCAGCAGGAAGGGGAAGGCAGAGAGGGTGGGGGAGGGTCCTGGGGCCCTCCTTATGAGGAGGTCATGGCCACAAGGAAGCACCATCAGGCTTGATTGACAGGCTAGACTCCACTCCTACACTTCAAGTTGACAAGAAATTATGTCACTACCATATATGATATTGCCTGATTCTTATTTTCTTTATATTGACTTGTAATTCATACTGCAGGATTCATCAGTTCAGTGTTTCAAGTCCTCTTAGTTGTTAATTACAGGCAAGCTTGTGTTATCTGCATGCCACAGGTTATTAATGATCCTTTCTCCAAACATGATGCTGCACTGTTCTTTGTTTCATTTCATTTGTCATATTTGTTCAATGTACCGATGGAATAAATATGGTGAATGAATGCAAACTGAGGTGCACATTAAATCATCCACTATTTCTTGTATTGCTCAAATGACTGCCTCTTGGTGGACATACAAGTTCCCCAGGAGCTCAATTAAATGTTCTGAAATTCCCATATTTCTCCATATTATTCAGAGTTTGTTGTGGTTTGCAGGTGAATGTCTTTGCATAGTCAATAAAGTACAAGTAAACATCATCTTGGTATTGTGCTTTCAGCCACAATTCTTTTACCTTTAGCAATCATATAGATTACTCAATAACCCCTTGTGAATCCAGCTTTAAGTTTTGCAGTTCTGTGCCCATGCACTGCTCCAACTGAATGTAAATGATCTTCAGCAAAGTTGTACTTGCATGTGTCATTAGTGATATTGTTTGATGATTTTAAATGGTCATTGGCATGATGGTTACTTGCCTGAACACTACTTGCAAAGGTGGAGGTTCAACCCTCCCACCCAGTTGGTGATGGTGCCATTGAGTTGGTCTGACTCACAGTGAACTTATGTACGAGAGAATCAAACATGGTCTGATTCTGCTCCGTTCTCACAATGGTTCTTATGCTTGAGCCCATTGATGTAGTCACTGGGTTAATTTATCTTTGGGAAGGTCTTCCACCATGTTGTTGCCCCTCCATGTTATCAAGCATAATGTCCTTCTCCAAGGACTGGTATCTCCTGATAACATGTCTAATGTCTGTGAAACAAAGACCCAGCCAGATAAACCTTTAAAGAAAAGCCTGGCAGCCAGTTTCTGACAAGTCACAGCTTTGGAAACCTCATTCTGTACAGTTCTAGTCTACACTATGTTTTCATCAGTGGGCACGGACTCCCCAGCAACGTGTTGCTGTGGCTGTTCTTCTTAGCATGTGGTACTCAAAAGAGTTGGTGTCCACTTCCTACAGAACATACTTCTTGGTACAGGACCAGGCCACTTGTAATCATGGTACCCAAGTGCTCCAAGTGACATTTGGGCAGATCTTCATATAATTAATAACATAAGCCTGGAGGAATTTTCATTTTCTGATTGGGAATGTTGTAGTTCTTAATTGTCTTTGAATTAGCTCTGATTCATGGTGGTCTTGAAAAAATATAATCCATTTAGGATGAAGTGAAAACAAATATATGTACTAGGAAAAACGTTGTTGTTTTGGGGTGTAATGAAGCTAATTTACATTCATAGCAACACTAAGTAAAGCAGGACAGCACTCTCCTGTCCCAGGCTATCCTCACAATTGTTTTGTGTGTTCACTGTGATACTCCTGCGTAAGTCCATCTCACTGAGAAACTTCCTCTGTTCTCCCGAGTCTCTTTCACCGAAAATTATCACCTTGCTCCCCCCTCAGGGACTATGCTCTCCAGAAATCATGTCCAGAGGAAGTGCCATCATCTTCATTTTTAAGGATAATTCTGGCTTTGATTCTTTTAAGAAAATTTTTGTTTGTTGTTGGTTTGTTATTTTGGCCATTCTCAATACTTTCAATAGTCTGCAACAGCACCATAATTTAAATACATCAATTTTCTCTGGTCTTCCTTATTCATTAGCTGGCATTTTATAAACATCTTTTCAAAAATTAGATTATGTTTCTGAAAACAGTATTTTTCTTTAATAAGAATATCATGTAATTGGAGAGAAATGAAAAATCACACCTAGCTTTACAATTCAGAAAACAAAGACTCACTGTCATTAAGTAAATTGTCTACTTGCAAAATTTAATGGCTTAAAGAAATTATGTTGAACCTAACTTTGATCCTGGTGCATTTGGTATACAATAGGTAAACTTATGGAAACCGAGTAAAGGAATGATGAAAAATTCATTGCTTGTACCTTTGTTGGAATTTGAATTTGCCTATTGTGAAATTGAGCTCCTTTTTTCAAGTGATTAATAAAGCCCCAATGAGGAAAAGCATATAAAGTATGCTACGTATTGGTCATTGTCAGTTTCCAATATTATCACATGGAGATAATTGCTTGGAAGAGAGTTTGAGAGGGTCGCTTTCTGTGTCTGAGTCGATAATCCCATCTCACTTGCCTGCACAGCTCTTATGAAACCGAGAACTGTCTCCAGGATGGCTCATCATGACTGGAGCAACCATGTAGGGGTTCGAGTAGCAGTTGCTTGCAGCTTCGTTTTTCCTTTTTGTTGTTGAGTTGGGGGTTGGTTGAATTACCACTGTTCACATGTGTAACATGCAACATGTTTTACTTCTCTTTCTGACTGTGACAACGTTCAAGAGCAGGTACTTTAGAGTTAACAAAAGCTCCCCTCGCAAGAGGCCTGTCATATTCTCTGTACAGACTCATAAAGGCCACCCTTACGACAGATACAAATCAAAACTTCTTCAGTTTTTTATGGTATGTTGCCTGTGTTTTCTATTCAACTTCACATTCTGCTATTTGTTCTGTCAAAGCCCATTTTTTGAAAAGCTGGATAAACAGTCATTTCCAAAACATACCTCAGGTTCTTGTTCCACTTGTGCTTGTGGATGGTTTTCTCTCTGGGAAAACTCTGCACCTCTTTTTGTCTGCATGTTTACCTATCTATCTAGCTTGTGTTCTTTTAACATACTTATCCAACCTGTAGGCTGAGTAAAATGATCAGAGAAGCAAATAATCAGAGAACTATATGAAGAAGAATGTGGCATCAAGATTGGAGGAAGGCTCATCAGCATCCTGCAATTTTCAGATGAAACAACCTTGACTATTGAGAACCACAAAAACTGACTCACACACTGATGAAAATCAAGAACTACAGATTTCAGTCTGGATTACAACTCAGTGTAAAAAAAACAAAACAAAACAAATACTTATAACTAAACCAATAGCTATTCTGATAAAGAGAGAAAAGATTGAAGATGTCAAGAATTTCATTTTACTTGGATTCACATGAATGCTCATGAGGGCAATCATCCAGAAATCAAAGAATATATTGCATTGAGTGAATCTGCTCCTCAAGATCTCTTTAAAGTATTTAGTAGTATGGACGTAACTTTGAGGACTCCTGACCCACCCAATGGGCTAATTACTACACGTGCATGCAAAAGCTGGACAGTGACTAGGGAAGCCCACAGAAAAATTGATGCATTTGAATTATGGCCTTGGCTAAGAATATTAAAAGTAACACTGAATGCCAAATGAACAAAGCAGGTTGGTCTTGGGAGACTTACAGCCAGGAAACTTCTTAGTGTTTGAACATTTTATTAGAACAAACAAGTTCTTGGAAAAGAGCTTTATTCATAGTAAAGTAGAGGGTCAAGGAAGAACACTTTGAATTAGATGGATTGACAAAAGGATGGCCAAAATGGGATCCACCATAAAAATTGTGAAGATGCTCAGAACTGGGAGGGGTGTCCTTCTGTCCTACAAAAGTTCCTTGAGTCAGAACCAACTCAAGGACATCAAACAATCTAAATCTCTCTCTCTCTCTCTCTCTCTCTCTCTGTCTCTCTGTCTCTCTGTCTCTCTCTCTCTCTCTCTCTCTATATATATATATATATCACATACACATATATGCATACAATATATAAATGAAATATTCCCATATTAAAGTTGTATCACTTAAAAATAATTTATGATCATCTTATATGTAAATGCCCCCCTTAACTGACCATGAAAAGTAAAAAAATAATTTTAACAAAATACTTTTTGGGTATTCACCCTCAAGAGGACTCAGATATGTGTATCATAGGAGCAGTAGGCTGAGTTTGCTACATATGCTTAAAGAAACATAAAAAATTAAAGCTTGTTATGTGTTCTATCTTCATATAATCCAGTGTAGCATCTGAATTGGAAGGGCTTTTTGAACAGAAGACGTGCAAACGATGCAATCTTGACTGCTGAATGTGAGGTGGCATTGAAGCACTTGCTGATGACGATCAAGGATTGTAGCCTTCAGTGTGGATGACAACTCAATGTAAGGCAGACCAACATCCTCACGACTGGACCAACAGGTAACATCTTGGTAAATATTGAAAAATTTGAAATTGTCAAGAATTGTGTCTTACTTGGATCCATAGTCAATGCTCATGGAAATAGCAGTCAAAGTTCAAAAGATGTATTGCATTAGCTAATTCTGCTGGACAAGATTTCTTTAGAATACTGAAGTGCAAGGATGTTACTTTGAGGACTAAAGAGTACCTGATCCGAGCCATGGGATGCCCCATTGTAATATATGCATCGGAAAATTGGACACTGAATAAGGGAGATCATAGAAGAATCTACGGATTTGAATTGTGCTGGGGAAGAATATTGAAAATACCTCAGACTGGTAAAAGAACAAACCAATCTGTATTAGAACAACTAAGGCCAGAGAGCTCCCTAGAGACAAGGATGGAAAGACTTGGTGTTACATATTTTGCATATATCGTCAGGAGTGACCAGTCCCTGGGGAAGGACATTGCATTTGGTCAATTGGAGGAGCAACAAAACAGATGGCTCGTCACAGTGGCTGCATTAATGGGACGGCGCAGGGCCACGCAGTGTTCATTCTGCTGTTCGTTGGGTCACTGCGCGTCAGAGCTGACCAATGGCACCCAACAGCAACCCTGCATTCTAATAAAGTTCACTGACATCATTCCTCTTATGGAATCTTACTTTTGCCATATGCAGTTTGCATGTCAGGGAAACTGCTAGTTCAAAGAGCAGAAACAGTGACTAGAAGTGAAAAAAGAGGCTAAATTAGGGACTTTGCTGTTTCCAGACACCTGGATTTACTTTCTGACTTAATGGGCCTTTCATCCCCATGGAGGCAGGGTTGCCTGAGGAGCTAAAATCTTAGACGGCCCCCAGATGCATGCACAGCAAACAGAGCGATGTTTAAGGGCTGAAACCTTCCTCGAAGTTCACAAGTAGACGTTTAATTACCAGGAGCTCATCATTCCCACAGCAGGATGCACACGATGAAGTTCTGGGTAATTGTCACAGTGTGTCTGGCGGGGGGGAATGAAGCCCCCGTAAGGAGGGTGTGCAGGGAGCAGATGGTGTGGAGCAGAAGGCGGCACGCAGTGAGCCAATTCAACTCAGGAGACCTCATTGGGAGCTGATTTGTTTGAGGCTGGGCGGCCCTGGGTCAGGCCCCCAGCTCTCTGTTTTGGGATTGTCTCTGCTTTTACAAGCCCCTCTGTCTAGCACATTTTTCCAAAGAGGCACAGATATATTTTAAAGTAGTTAAAAAGCAAGAAACCGAACTCTGCCATCTAGTCAAGTCTGACTCCCAGTTGACCCACTATAACTCATTGGAACTGCTGCTGTGATTTCTAAGATGGGAGTAGAAAGCTGCATCTTTTTCCCCCTGGACCAGCTGATGGTGTTGAACTGCTGACCTTAAAGTTAGCAGCACATACATAATCCATTATGCCACGACAGCTCCCTGTGTAGGTAGTACTTATTGTTTGAGTCAGTTCAGACTCATGCACAACAGAGTGAAACACTACCCTGTCCTGCCCCATTCTCCCAATTGTTCTCATGTTTGTGTCCCTTGCTGCAGCCACTGTGTCAGTCCATCTTGTCCAGGGTCTTCCCCTTTTACACTGCTCTTTTGCCTTACCACACATGGCACCTCTCTCCTGGGACTCATCTCTCCTAACTACACGTCCAAAGTACATGAGGGGGAGTCTCATCATTCTTGCCTTTAAGGAGCATCCCAAGACAGGCTTGTTTGTTCTTTGGCCAGTCCACGGTACTTTCAATCTTCTTCATCAGCACCATGATTCAAACGCATCTGTTCTTTTTCAGACTTAATTATTCAATGCCCAACATACACATGCAGATGAGGCAACTGAAAATGTCATGGCCTGGGTCAGGCACACCTCAGTCTTCAAAGCGACCACCCTGCTTTTCAACACTTCAAAGAGACATTGCACAGTGGGTTGGCCCAACAGCATCCTTTGTTCTCTGGCTGGTCGTGGGTCCAAGCAAGAGGAACTCCTTGAGAACTTCAGTCTTTCCTCTGCTGATCATGATGTTACATTTTGGTGCAGTTGTGAGGTTTTTTTGTTTTGTTTCTTTTGTTTACATCGAGTTCTGATTCATTCTGAAGGCTGCAATCTTTGATTTTCATCAGCAAATGTTTCAAGTCCTGCTCACTTCCCAAAAGCAAGGTTGTGTCTTGTACTTATTGCACTGGAGGTAATTAGAGGGGGTAAGGGTGGGGGTCTGTGGTGAGGCAGTAGGCTCATGATTTGGCTCCTCATTGAAAGGTCAGTGCTTGAAGCCCACCAGCCACTCCGTGGGATAAAAGACGAGGCGGCTTGCTTCAGTAAGATGCAGAGTCTCCGAGACGTTCAGGAGCAGTTCTACTCTGTCCTGTGGGGTGTTCGATGCTGGAACTTACTCCATTGCAGTGGGTTTGTTTTCCTGTTGTTGTTTTTTAGGGAGTAAAACCACCCAGTCATAAGGAACTCTGGATAATTAAATGCCTAGAAATATATTGAGAATGTTAATCAACATGAAACCAACTAATTAGGAATGTTAAGAACCTCTGAAACATTCTTTCCCATTGACAGGTAGGTTATGGTGTGTTTGAAGAACTGGGAACTGAAGATCCACCAGAGATCCCTGGGTGATGAAAAGAGGGAGCTTGGACCCTCCAAAACAAGCACACTGCCCCCAAGTCCACCCTGGCTCATCCTAGCTGGGTAGGACTACACGGTCCCTATGCGTGAATGAGACGGTAATTCTAGGAGCGTGGAAAGTCTCATCGTTTTCCCGCCGGAGAGCTGCTGGGTTCAAACTCCTGACCTGGTGGTGGTAGCCCAGTGCGTAAACCACTGTGCCATCAAGGCTCATGCACATATACATTCTTGTTGTTCGGCGCTATCCAGTTGGTTGTGACTTAGACAGACCCTATGTACAACCTTGAAAAAAAAAAAAAGTGTTCTTGTGTTTCCGCCCATTCTTGCAGCCACTAGTCAAGATCTCTCTGCCAAGGACCTTCCTCTTTACCCTAACCCTCCTCTTTACCAAACACACGCTGTCTTTCTCCAAGGACTGGGCTCTCCTGACAATAGGCCCCAAATAAGTGAGATAACGTCTCGCCACTGTCACCTCTAAGGAGCATTCTATCCTCCAGTCGCGCGCACACACGCGCATGCGCGCACACACACACACACACACACACACACACACACACACGAAAATAGATTAGGTTTATGAGAGAGTGAATATTAAAAAGTATGAGATTTATTTTGGGGGTGATAAAAATTAGACAATTTTAATGGTTTATCAATTTTGTAAAATTACTAAAACCACTGAATTGTTCATTTAAAACAGTGAATATTAAAGTATGTAATTATATCTTGCTTAAAGAAAAATATCTTGTTATGGATATTATTTTTCTAGTTTTAAAATGGCAAAAATCTGAAAGTAGAAAGATTCAAAATTTAACTGTGGTCTGCAGCAAATGAAAGAGGTGGAAAGTTCATTTCTCATTTTCTACCTAGGAAAGCTATGGGGCTGGGGACTATTGAAAGTACCACGGACCGCTCAAAGGACAAATCAATCTCTATTGGAAGAAGTAAGGCTAGAGTGAGCTGTAGAGGCAAGGATGGCGAGAGTTTCTGTTACACGCTCTGGACAGGTTGTCAGTAGAGACCAGTCGCTAGAGAGGGCATCGTGTTTTGTAAGCGGGGGTGGGGTGTAGAAGAGGAAGACCCTCATGGAGATGGATGGACACAGTGGCTACATCAATGGGATCAGACATAGGGGTGATTGTGAGGATGGTGCAGGTCTATGCAGGGTTTCGTTCTGTGGTGCATGGGGTCATTAGGGGTCAGAGCTGCTCAATGGCACCGAACAACAACAACAACAGGAAAACAAGTGTTCTATGGGTGAGTGGTTAGCATTTGACTGCCCCGTAGGAAATACCTGCTGATGAGAGAGGTCCATTTCCTTGAGGTTGCTCTGTATACCAGTCTGTCCCAGACTTGATATATTGGTAGATATGGAAATTTATTTTCATTCTTTGTTAGAACGGGGCAGAGACAATTTTATCCCTTGCCCTTTCTCTCTCTCGTTTATAAAGTTCTGATTTTCTCTCAAAGAAGGAAAGGGCTGAATTAAAAAAGGTTATCTATTTCCTAAAGATATTGTATACTGTTTTGTGCTGTATAAAAAAGCGTGGTTGCCATAATTTTGACCTTGTATTAGGTTTGTATTTCTGCACAATTTTCAAAAAAGTACCATAAGCATAGCACTTAATGCGATCGAAAGAATGCACATTAATGATCTCATTGTTATCAAGGGTCAGGTGTCTACCGAAGGGACAGCTGTGCCATCTGCTCAGGGTCAGCAGAGTAAAATCAAGGTAGAGGTCACATAGTCTCTGGTGATGTCCAAGGGACTCCTTCGAGCTCATTTGTGTTTGGTGAAGTTCACATCTTTGTGGTTTTAGCATTGTGACATTGTTTTCTTGCTGGCCATGGGCCAGGCTTTCCCTTGGTTCTTAAGAGTCCAGTCTCTGGACTAGTCATGTGGTCTCCTCACAATAAGGCAGCTTTCTCCTGAAAAAGCCAGCACAGAAAGGCATCCTTGGAGTCCGCTCAGATGGAGTATTTTATATAAATGCAATGTTACTATTATAATAGCTACGTCATCAGGTTTGCCAAAATGAAGCCGAAATCATCCTGCAATAGCTTCCCTGTTACTGTGCCGCCAGAGCTGTGTCGGCCGTATTTTAAATACCAGGACATATCCATAGTTGCCAGGCTTCCATGGATCTTCTTAACTTAGACATCCCAGGAGCAAAGCCTTGGTGATGTAGTTCTGAAAATCGGCAAATGGAAAACCTGAGGGTCACCACAGAACATGTCCATCATAATCCTGGAAGGTGATTTTCTAGGTGGGGCCTCATTCAAAATGCACGGCAATCCCAGTAATGAATTCCAATGCACCTGTCATCATGAATCCGATGGACACCTCCTCACATTGTGCCTGAGGTCATCAGGAGTCTGAGGTGCCTGGACGGCAATGAAGAATAGCAATAAGTCAAGGGGTGACGCTCATATTCACAGTGTTTCGGTTATGTGAGGGGGCGAGAATTATGCCTATCACACACACCAGGGGAATCTCGGCACCTTTCTTATAGTTCTATCTATCACAGGCCTTTAGTTGTATTGATTTCAAATTAGGTCTATTTGATTTGTTCCCATTACCTGTACAGAGTTTGCTAAGTGGAACATTGCACAGAGAGACTTCATAAGGAAAGAGCAGGAGGAAATGGTGGCATGACTTCCCAAATGCTGACCACGTATTGCACTTTTAATTCAAAAGCCACTTGGCATGCGCCTGCGTCTGAACTCTTCATCTGACCAAAGGCTTAGTGAAAATGTTTCTTAAGGTGCATGGTTAGCTGTCAAGCCAACTGCTACACATGGCAATAAGCATACACACAATGGAACAAAACATTTCCAGGTTCTCATCACCTTTACAATTAAGAAAATATTCTAGACTCTGGTCACTACTGTGCCAACCCATGTCATCAAACAAGATCTTCTAACAGCCACTGACTCCTCCTGGTGATGTGCCTGAGACAAGCTAGTTGGGCAATGCTCTGCGGTGATTCATAAGATTGGTCATTGGCTGGGTTTTGGAAGCAGATGGCCTTCCTTCCAAGTTTGCATTAGTCTGGAACTTCCACTGAAACCTGCCCTCCCTGGTTATATTCTTGGGATTGGAAACACCGGCCACGTAGTTTCCAGTATCACAGCTGTTTACAAACTACCAAAGGCTGACAAAGAGACTGGTGGGGAGTCATCTTAAGGAGGTAGGTGGATAAAATGTCATCGCCCAACTTTTAAGGGTTCCAAACAAGTATGCACTATGTTTAAAAGGCATCATTGTCCTCATATTACTCACAACAAAGTTCAAAAAAACTAAAGTCTAGGTCATCGAGTAAATTCTGCCTTGTATCAACCTTATCGGGCACAGTAGAATGGTCCCTGGGCATTTTCAGGACTGCAACATTGGGGGAGTAGAGAGCCAAAGAAGGGTGGAGCACAGATATAACATTTTCAAGGCCAAATAACTCATAAGAGATCATAGATGTATTAGATGCCAGCTCTGCATGGCTGCTTCTTCTGAGCTCTTTCCCGTGTCCCAAACTGTGTCATAGGTAGAACTTTACCTCTGAGATATCAGAGAAAAAGCCATTATGTTTGGAGGCTGCCTATAAATAAGAATGAAGCAAATCTCAGAAGGCTTTATTAAATCTATAGCGCTTTTTGGAATGTGAAATTATCCTTGCCTCCCATGCTTCACGAATGCTATTCAAAGACTTTTTGTTTTACCTCATCCCCTTGTTTTATGATGAATTTGTGCGTGAAAGGACTCATTAAGGACATCATTATTCTACATTTATCAGTAATGAACTGTCTGTGGCACCTATTAGTGGCAAAATGGTCCAAGTCCCTTTTTGTATCTGTCTACATTCTTCTTCATTATTTACTGCTCAATTCTCATCCATTTCAAATGGATTTGGATGGATGCAATTTTCCCCCCAATTGTTCTTTTATTTGAGAGACAACTATTAATAAGATTCATAATCCTCGAGGAATCCACTCGGACTGTTTCAAAGTCAAAATGACTTTTTAATTTTTCATTTGACGAAGTGGCAGCAGCACACACCTGGAGAACCTACTACTTAGGAGCCACCTTGCATTCATCATCACTCTTAATTTTCCGACGAACCCAGAGGTGGGCCTTAACATTTCCATTTTACCAAAGAGAAATGTGAGGAACAGAGACAAGGGATGCCTTGGCTTGGCCACTCACCTTGTAGTAAGTCCATTGGGTGGTCAGTGGCCTTCAAGTTAGCTCTAATTAGTGGCCATACCATGTTCAACAAGATAAAACATCGCCAAGCTCTATGTCATCTTCAAATATGGATGTATTTGAATGATGATGCTGGTGAAGATATTCACGTACCATTGCATTCCAAATGAACAAACAAAGCACGGCCAGAATGCTCCTTAAAGGAAGAATGCCGAGACTGCATTTCACATACTTGGAACATGTTATCACCAGTGAGCAGTCTCTGGAAAGGGACATCCTGCTTAGGACAATAGAGGCACAGTGGAAAGAAGGAAGACCCACGGCAGAATGGATTGGCGCAGTTGAGACAGGGAGGGGGAGTAAAAGTGAAGATTTGGCTAGTCTGTTATAAGATCTTGGGACCATTTTTCCCAGAAGCCCTTGCTACCTAAGGTGGAAGCACCCCTGCTTGAGCACATTCCCCAGAATCTCACACACTGGAACTCTTAAATCTGCTTGGTATGCCCTGGGGAGACAAGCAATACCAAACTCGGTCATGCTGCCTAGGGAACATTTCTTCTTCCTTCGGAGTTTCTTAAAATTCTCCTGTGATGCCCCCAGTCTTCCCAAAGCCTATCTTTCTCTTGGTAAGACAAGAGCCTGAATTCAGGTGATCCAGTGGCTGCAGTGATGGGGTCAAACTTAAGAACAATGGTGAGCGTGACGCTGGACAAGGCGACAGGGGCCTGTTGTTCATGGAGTTGTTAGGACTCAGAGTCCACTCAACAGCACCTGACAACCATGCCGTCTTCCCCATGCTGGTAGGCTTTAACCCCTTGTTGCAGCCAGTGTGCAATTGGGTGCCATCCCACCTTGGGGACTGGTCGTCTAGACTTGCGCTGTTGTTGTGAATTGCCTATGAGTTCTAATACCTAGTGACCCTGTGCCTGTGTAGTAACACCACCCCAGAGGGCTTCCAAGGGTGTGACCCTGCGACAGTGAATCCCAGGGCTGCTTTCAGAGGATATTTGGCATTGCCAACCTTTTAGCCAGTAGTTCATATAGGACTTCAGTACTTTGGACAGTCTTGTTGGACAATATTCTTTTGTGGCTATGTGATTTTTATTGACTAATTTTCTAAAAGAGATCACCAGACCTTCCCTCCGAGTGTGTCTAAATCTGGATGCTCTTCTGAAAAGTATCCACTATGTGTGGCCCTGCTGGTGTGGCATGCCTGTGGCACAACCTTTACTATCATAGCCACAGGCAAACCACCACCTAACAGACGACTGTTGGAGGGTAGCAGAAGTCCATCATTCAGGGAGCCACATTAAGAAGCCCCAGGTCAAATGGCATGTTGCAGAAGCAGTCGTCTCAGAGAGGGACCATCCTGCTGATTCCACTGTACTCAGGCACAGGACCCCACCTGGAGCAGATTACAACGCGCGTCTGCCTCTGCTTACTGCAGGCCCCAAACACCTTTGGTTTCACCTATGTCATCTCTGCTAATGTTTTATGGTGCAAATGACTCCATCAACTCCAGTCTGCCACCTTTTCTGCAGGAAAAGAGATTCTTTCTTGAAAATGTGCTTTTCGCTTTAGTTTCTTTGCAGTTTTTCTCTTATGTAGTTTTCCCAATAATTAACATTCCCTTTGAAGCCACTGTAACAGTGACTTTATTAGAGTTCTGCCCTGAAGTCTGATTTCTTCATTCAAACTTGCAGCATGTCAGACTGTAACCAATTCACAGGCCGGCTGAGTTTCACTTCCTGTGATTTTCTCCAATCCGGGAAATGTAATCGGTGATAACCAACTGCTGCTAAATAAGATTTTGGGCCCGTTAATAAACACTCTTTTATGTGTGTCTACGCTTCCAAGCCTCAGAGTTTGAGAATGACCCTAAGCACTGCCTGAGAAGGATGAGCTGATCAGAGTCTCCGAATCCGGCTGTGTCTGAACTTTTCAGCTTCATCCTCTTGAATTTTGAAACTACATGAGTCGATGGGCAACCCTTTTCTGCTTGTGAGGTATAAAAATCTAACTCAAACTGTTTTAAACAAATGAGCCTTTCTAATATCCAAACCTCATTTCTTTAAAATACATTTTTATTCTTTGTAGAGTGATAGTTCTGATCTATTACACTGTGCTGACATACTGACGTCTATCACTACAAACCATTATTCAATGAGCTTAATGAAATCTGTGACTTCCAGTTCACAAAAGCCTTAAATGCACAGATTTGTAGCTTTTAGCATGGCTCATGGGAAGAAGGTGGACTCCAGTCCCAAACACCCTGAGCATCAACTCAGCTGCATCAGCTTGGGAGGTAAACTCTTCCCAGAGTTGCTGTTGTTGTTAGGTGCCATTGAGTCAGTTCAGACAAACAGCAGCCTTATGCACAACAAAATGAAACACCCCATGCTCCTGCTCCATTCTCACAATTGTTCCTTGCTTTTGCTGTTAGCCCATTCTTGTAGCCACTGCGTTAATCCATCTCCTTGAGAACCTTCCTCTTTTTCAGCTATCACTCACTTGACAACGCAGGATGTCCTTCTCCAGGATCTACAGACTGCTCTCTCCTGACAGCAGGAGTTGTCAAAGTAAATACAACGCAGTCTTGCCATTCTTGGCTCTAAGAAGCACTCTGGCTATACTTCTTCCAAGATAGACTGGTTTGTCCTTTGAGCAGTCCATGGCACTTTCAGTATTCTCCTCCAGCACCGCAGTTCAAATGCACTGATTCTTCTGTGGCGTTCTTTATTCAATGTGCAGCCTTCATGTGCATAGGGGGCGATTGAAAATACCCTGGCTTGGGTCAGTAAGCGAGTGGCATTAAATAACCCGGCAGGATAATACCCTAAGGTCTCTTAGGGCTTAAAGCCTAGATGTTAACCAACCTTATCTGACTCTCCAGGTTAGGCTTAAACTACTTGTTGTTGAATCAGTTCCAATGCACAATGGTCTCATTTTTGGTCAGAATATAGCTATGTTCTATTGGTTTTTGGTGGTTGGCTTTCAGAAGTAGATTGCCAGACCTTTCTTCCAAAGTACCTGAGGGTGTACTTGAGTCATCTCTCTCTTAGTCAGCAGCTGACTGTGTAACTTTTTGCACTACTTTGCTCAGTGGGTTGAAACCACCAGCCACACGATGGGACTAGGATGAGAGTTTCTATTCCCATAAAGATTTATAGGATTGGAATCATGCATGGGACAGTTTTACTCTATGCTACTGGGTCACTATGGATCAGAATCACATACATGTGAGTTTTTGAGTGAAGGACCCCCAAATTAGGTTACTCACTGTCATTGAATTGGTTTTTACTGACAGTGATAGCATGTAAGCTTCTGAAAGTGTAATTGTTGGGGGAACATACATAAAACCAAGCCAAACCTATGGTCATTGAGACAATGGCATGAACTTATAGTGAGCCTCTAGGAAAGTGTAGAACTGAGCCAGTGAGTTTCCAGGACTTTGGCTTTTTAAAGAAATAGAAAGCCTCATCTTTCTCCAGCGGAGCAGCTGGTGGTTTTGAATTGCTGACCTTGCAGTTAGCAGCCAGTACATAATCACAAGAAGCTCAGCAAGCAGAGGATGACTAACAGATCTAAATTTGCAAGAACTCATAATCAAGGCCAAGGCTATTGTGAGAAATATACATATATTTAATTTATACCAATTTCTGATTCTTGGCTCTCTAAACCACATCTTAATTCCTACTTGGCTTTACTTGTATGGAAACCCAAGGGAGATAATGGTCGGTTCTATCCATAGGAACCTCTAGTCTTTCCATTTTTGTTAGTGTTGCTCCGCTTTATGGCCCATTCTCTGTCCTCTCTGGCTGTATGCTTGAATTTGGATAACACTGAGTCATCCACAGGAAGAAGAATATTTACTCAGGATTCTAGCATAAATTAGACACCTGAATCTCTAGAGTCAAGAGCTCGCCTATGAAACACATCAATGAATTGTAACATGTGAGCAGTATTGGAACTTCCCTGTTCAAAGTGTGTCCGAGGACCAGCAGTAGCAGCATCATTTTGGACTCCCATAGAATGAAGAATGTCAGACTTTTAATTAATTTATTTCTTAAAAAATTTATTTATTGACTCATAATCTACATTTTATTAAGATCTGAGGAGATTCATATGCAATGAAACTATGAAAAGTGCTTTATCAGAACATGAGAACCAGCTCCCCAACCACAAAATCAGCCCACAGAGTTCTCTGGCTGAGTGTCCAGCTTCCCATGTGAAGGAAGGCAGGATGTGAGGTAGAAGCAAGTGCTGTTGAAGTAGAAGAATAGAATGTGCACTTGGCATTTTGAAGGGGAAGCATTTGTTTGCAGTAATAGGTTGCTGATGTAGAACAGATCACTAAACATTAGGCCATAAGATACCACGTTATCATGAGAGCTCTGTTTGGAGAAGGTCACCAGACTTGGCAAAGTGGAGGGACAGCAAAAAAGAGAAAGATCCCCAAGGAGAGAAATTGGCACAGCGCTTCCAACATCGGGTATGTTTCATTTGGGTTGAGTAGAGAAAAAAATCTATAGTCACTCTCACGTGTGTAAGAAAGAGGACTTTATAGGTTGGTATTAGACAGATGGGCTAATATGGGACTTATGGATTTGATCTGGACTGGGCTAGGATGTTTTCTCAATATTCAATTGCTCTTGTCTATAAAGTCCTCTTCAGACTCATGAAACATATGCAATGACGCTGAATGCAGGAAGATCACAGGCCAGTGGGTGGAAAGTCTTGTGGATCCAGTGACAGCATCTCAGTGTTGGCAGGGGTTTCCATGTAGCTCCTTCAGCTCCAGGGCTCTAGCAAAAGTCCACGTGTCTTGTCCCCAGGAATGTCTTTCAGGAGTGAACCTGTGTTCCCCTCCAGTGAGCCATTTATTTCCTTAGCCCCTCCGAATGAAGCCATCAAGCTGTGAACTGACCAACAGCCTAAACTCTACCTCTTCACTGTTAATCCTTAATCCACACCAGATTATGTAACCACAGGTCTCAAAAATAAGAACAATTATGAGGATGTTCTTAGAACCAGACAGTGTTTCGTGCTGTTCTGCATAGGCTTGCTGTTGGTTGGAACCAATTCGATGGCACCTAAAAACAACAAGGTTTAGGTTTTTAATAGGTGGCTCATTGTTCTTTGAGACAATTACAGGATGTATGTGATTCTGGCACCAAGGTCATCAATGAAGGAACCAGGATTTTCCTGGATAATAGGAATGCACTGGAAAAGAGGAAACTATAGACGCAGGGTATAGGCTTTATGTACCTCCTGAGTCTGGATTCACACTAGATTGTAATGTTCTCATTCACTCCTGTGTCTCTTACAGTGGCAGAGTAGCCTGCACACCAGAGCCCTCAATAGCTGCTAGTTCCATGCCCACATGATAATGAGAGCACTTCTGGAGGAATGGCTGTTTTAGGTATTTTTGCATCTATTAACTGATGCCATCCTCAGGTTGATATCACAGCTATTCTCCTTTCTCTCTGGTCTCTGTTTTACTTCCTTCTTTCCTTCTTCTTGCTCCCTTTCTTTTCATCTTTCTTCTATTTCTCCTTCGTTTTTGTGTTCTCTTTGCCTTCTTCTCATTCTTTTTTCTTTCTTTCTGATGTAACGAAGGCGAGGATTCTCTCCTTTGAATGACTGGAAGGACTCACGTGCGAAGTCACTTGTCCAAGGCCAACTTGTGACATCAGAGATGGGTTTCCCACCCTGGAGACCAGACTCAGGGTCTCACCTTTGAGGAATGGACAATGTGACAGAACATACACATTTCCAGCAAGGAACTATATTCTGCCTGATGAAAATCTGTAAGCATATTCTTTTATTTTAATAATTTTATTGGGGGCTCATACAACTCTTATCACAATCCATACATACATCAATTGTGTAAAGCACATTTGTACATTCATTGCCCTCATCATTTTCAAAGCATTTGCTCTCCACTTAAGCCCCTGGCATCAGCTCCTCATTTTCCCCGCCCTCCCAACTGCCCCTCCCTCATGAACCCTTGATAATTTATAAATTATTATTTTGTCATCTCTTGCACCGTCTGACGTCTCCCCCACCTACTTTTCTGCTGTCCATCCCCCAGGGAGGAGGTTATATGTAGATCCTTGTAATCAGTTCCCTCTTAACAACCCACCTTCGCTGCACCCTCCCAGTACCACCACTCTCATCACTGGTCTTGAAGGGTTCATCCACCCTGGATGTTTCTAGTTCCTATCTGTACCAGGATACATCCACTGATATAGCCAGATTTGTAGGGTAGAATTGGGATCATGATGTTGGGGGGGTGGGGTGGTGGTGGCAAAAAAGTATTTAGGAACTAGAGGAAAGTTGTAAGTTTCATCGTTGCTACACTGCACTGTGACTGGCCTGCATCCTCCCCACAACCCTTCCATATGGGGATGTGAAATTGCCTATAGATGGGCTTTGGATCTCCACACCACACTTCCCCTCATTCACAATGATATGATTTTTTAATTCTGAAGATGCCTGATATCTGATCCCTTCTACACCTCCTGATCGCACAGGCTGGTGTGCTTCTTCCATGTGAGCTTTGTTGCTTATGAGTTAGATGGCTGCTTGCTTACCTTCAAGCCTTTAAGACCCCAGACGCTATATCTTTTGATACCCAGGCACCATCAGCTTTCTTCACCACATTTCCTTATGCACCCATTTGTCTTCAGAGATCATATCAGGGAGGTGTGCACACAATAATATGATTTTTTACTCTTGATGCCTGATAACTGATTCCTACGGCACCTTGTGAGTGCACAGGCTGGTGTGCTTCTTCCATGTGGGCTTTGTCGCTTCTGAGCTAGATGGCTGGTTGTTTACCTTCGAGCCTTTTAGACCCCAGATGCTATATCTTTTGATAGCTGGGCACCATCATTGTAAGCATACTTTTATGTTATAAAACCAAAGATCAAACTTGATGCCAACTCATAGTGACCATATAAAACATCATAAAAATGCCCTGGCGAGTTTCTAAAACTGTAACTGTTTACAGAAGTAGAAAACCCCTTTATTTTCACCTTTGGATTGGCTAGTGGTTTTGAAATTTGGCCTTGTGGGTAAAAGGCCAACACATAACCACTTCACCACCAGAGCTTCTCATTTATGTTATATTCATGATCATCCAGACCAATACACCAGACCAGCTTGTTAGTGTCACAAAAGCTTTGAGGAATCACCATTTAATAACTAAACACCTGTCATCAAACATATCAATGGTTAGAAGAAGTTCATATCTGAACTGAGGTCTAAAGGTATGAACTATTGACCTGATCTTTCACTAATGAAGCATATAAGTATATATATATATATATATATTCATATATATGTACATATATACATGCACATACATTGGACATGTATAACTACATATCTAAATAAAGCATTTAGTGATGAAGACCAGGGTAAAAGGCTTCAGTATGGACTCCACCTCAACATAGATAAAATGAAAAATCTTCAAATGAACTCATAATCAATATCATAATGAATAAAGAAAGGGCAAAAGTTATCAAGGATTTGATTTTTCTTGGATCCACAATCAATGTCCTAAGAAGCTGTAATCAAGCTGTGTAGGTCTCAATGCTCCCTATTTTACCTGTTGGGTTCTCATATCCATTGCAGTGGATATTCACACTCATAGACTAACTTCAAGATTAAAGGGTTTATGATTGAAGTTAACAAATTGTTATGACAGTGAGAAATCCCTGAGATAGTTGTTTATCCGAACATGTTACAGAGTTCTTTCAGATCTGCAAATCCATTTAGGTAACTGCCAGAAGTTCAGCCCAGATTCCGAAGAGGACATGGGACATGGGATATCATTGCCGATGTCAGATGGATCTGGACTGAGAGCAGAGAATACCAGAAAGATGTTTACTTGTATTTCATTGAATATACAAAAGCAAGGTGTGGACCATAATAAATGGTGAGTAACCTTGAGAAGAATGGAAATTCCAGAACACTTCATTGTGCTCAGGAGGAAATTGTACATGGATCAAGTGGCATTTGTGATAACAGAACAAGGGAGTACAACATGGCTTAAACTCAGGAAAGCTGTGTGTTAACGTTGTATCCTCTCACCATATGTGTTCAATCTATATACTGAGCAAATCACTATAGAATCCAGACTATATGAAGAAGAGTGTATGCGAAGAAGAGTGTGGCATCAGGATCGGAAGAAGGCTTATCAACAACCTGCCACAAGCAGATGACGCTACCTTGCTTGCTGACAGTGAGGAGAACTTAAGAAATTGCTGCTAAAGATCAAGGATTGTAGCCTTCCGTATGGCCTGCAGCTCAACGTAAGAAAGACCAAGATCCCCACTACTGGACTAATAGATAACATCATGATGCATGGAAAAAGGTTGAAGCTGTCAGGGATTTTCTCTTGCTTGGATCCACAATCAGTACTCATGGAAGCAGCAGTCAAGAGAGCAAAAGACACATTGCAGTAGGTAAATCTGCTGCACAAGACCTCTTTATGGTATTGAAGAGCAAAGATGTTACTTTGAGGATGAAGGTGCACCTGACCCAAGCCATGGCATTCACCATTGCAACATATGCATGTGAAAATCAGACACTGAATAAGGAAGACCATACAAGAATGGATGCATTTGAATTGTGGTGCTGGAGAAGAATATTGAAAGTGCCATGGACTGCTAAAAGGACAAGCCTGTCTGTCTAGGGGAAAGTACTGTCAGAGTGATCCTAAGAGACAAGGATGGCAAGATTTGGTCTTACATCCTTTGGACATGTTGTCAGGAGAGACCAGCATGCTTGGTAAAAAAGAGGGGCAACCAAGAATAGGAAAGCCCTCAGCTTGATGAATTGACACAGAGAAGAACAATGGTGAGGATGGGACAGGACCTTGCAGTGTTTCATTCTGTTGTACAAAGTGTTGCTATGGGTTGGAACAGACTCGATGGAACTTCACAGCATAACAATAAATGCACAAAGGGACATACCACTCTTCTGGAAGCCTCAACCCAAAGGCATTCAGCTCAAGTTCTGGGGGTTCATCAAACTCAACTCCCTGAATAAGTGCCCAGATGCACCCCACTCCAGTAAGCCTTCAGTCAGATGGCATTTAACTCTAAGTTCTTGGATCAGCAACCCAACTTCTTAGATTCGGTACCCAGAGGCACTCCACTCCCTAAGTCAGCCTCCTGCACAAACGCAGTCAGCTTCACTTTCTTCATGGGCTGGGAGGTCCATCACTCTTTTTCAAGCTTTGGCTCCTGGTTCTGTTCCTTTGAGGTTATAGATATTATATATATCCAGGAGGTTCACTCTGCAGGTATCATAAGTCCAGAGGACTCAGTTCACTCCCTTTCTCTTGCTGGTAACGAGATCCCTCTTCCAGTTTTTCAGAGGGCTCATTTTATATTCAACAGGATGGCGTCGCAGGGAGTCCTTTTCACAGTTACTCACAGGTGAATCCCATTAGTATCTTCCCCAGCGGGTTATCATACTTAAGCAGGGAAAGGTCATTTGGTGGGAGTTAGAGACATTTGCTATGGGAACCTCATTAAACCATTCACTGCGCCTGCACAAGCCATCTACACTATGTACTGCGTGGGGCAAATCTGCGACAAAACGTTTACAGTGCTAGCAGCAAAGACATCACTTTGAGGATTAAGGTGTACCTAGCAAGAACCCTGTTATTTTAAATGACCTTATATGCATGTGAAATATGGAACGTGAATAAGAAAAACCAAAGCAGAATTCATGCATTTGAATTATAGATTTGGTACCATGGACTGCCAGAAGGAGGAATGAATTCTGTCTTAAAAGAAAGATAACCAGAATACTCCATGGAAGCAAAGTGGAGGAGATTTTATCTCTCACATGCTTTGAACATGTTATCAAGTGGACTAGTCCCTGGAGAAGGATATCATTTTTGGTAATGGAGTTGTTAGGTTTTCATCAAGTTGGTTCCATCAGATAGCGACCTTATACACACCGAACTAAACATTGCCTGGTGCTGCGTAATCCTCATGATTGATCCTATGCTTCAGCCGCTTGTTAAAGCCACTGTGTCAGTTCACCTCACCGAGGACCTTCAGATCTTTCACTGTCCCTCACTTTCCCATGCATAATGTTTTTCTCCAGGGACTCATCTCTCCTGACATGTCCGATGTATATAGGACAAAGTCTTGTCATCTTTGCCTCTAAGGAGCACTCTGGCTGTACTTTTTCCAAGACACATAGGTTTATCCTTTTAGCAGTCCCTGGGGTTTTCAATATTCCTCTTGAGCACCACCATTCAAATGCATTGGTTTGGTAAAGTTGGGGGTCACCAAACAAAGGATGGTCTTAAGGAGCGGGACTGGAACGATGTCTTCAATAATGGGCTGAAGCTACAGCGATGAGCGTGAACATGGTGCAAGATCATGCGGTGTTTTGTTCTGTTGTATGTAGGGTAAACATGAATTGAGACAGCCACAAATTAAGCTAACAACACCAACAATGATTTTATGTTCATATGATTATAAATATAATTTTATGTACATAATTAAAATATTCTCTTATAATGAGTATGGGGATGTAGCCAGCGTTTCTGACTTTTAATATTTTCTTAATTTCATAGATTTCAACAACGATCCTGCTTTTTAAAATGCCCATGTTTCAGAAAACACATCAGTGAAAAATGATTGTATATATAAAATATACTCTGCTGTATATATTATATACACTCTACTGCTTTAGCGCCTAATAGTCTCCATTCAGCTTTGCCTGGTCTTTGTTCAGGATAGCTTTTTTGTTGTTGTTCTGGGTCCTTAATGCACTTTTTTTCTGACAATGGGAAAGAATATATATATATTTGGGCTCTCAAATTGAATGAACTATCTGTAATATTGTACCCTTGGTCATAAATGTTTTCCCTTTAATACCATGTGTAATGGGTACCTGGAAGCTCCTGCAAAGATCTTTGATGTCTCCCAGATGTAATGCTTTCTACTATTGACTTTTGGTTTCAGATGTGTGTGAAAGAGGGAGAGTGAGAGAGTGAGAGTGTGAACGAGGAAGATTTCACAGTCCTTTTTTTTTTCTAATAATTTCTAAAAATAAGATCAAATAAAATGAAAAAATCCAGGTCTGGGTGTGAGCAGCAATGAATCATCTCTTCCTGGGGACTACACTCTCTCTAGAATCTCCCCAGAAGTCTCCCCAGCCAAAGCTCTCACCTGTTGTTCTGTTCTATGCCTTAGCTCTGAACATCACCCAGGATGGGAGTACAGTGCTGCTATTTAAGGACAAAATTCCCCACTCCACTTCAATGAAGCTTTTATACTGCCGGAGCCACCCCAATGGGATGCACTCTGTTCCTCCTCTCTGCAGCACTTGGGTGATGAGCGCCAAGGGCACGTTCCTCACTCTGTTCTTATAAATCTGCACAGGTGATTGCATCAGATCTATCACTTTAAATAACATCAAGAAGCTAATGACTCTCCTATTTATATCATCAGCCCTGAAAATGCCTTTGAACATAAGAATTTTCCTAACAGTTTACTTGATTCTTCCACTTGGATATCTAAAGTAACCTCAAGTTCAACAATGCCGAATTAGAAGTCCGTGGTGCTTGCATACCCAAATCTATCTGACTTCGTCGTTGCTAGCAGGAAGCACCACCACCAACCTTGACAGGCAGACGCATAAAAAAACACTTGGTTGTCATTCTCGATTATATGTCTCTCTAACCTTCCATTCATACCATTACCAGGGACTCCCTTCACAATGTATCCTGAATCTATTCATTCATGTGTCTTGTTTCTCTAAATCCACTGGCCTACCTGAGTCCACTTGAAATTGCTTCCCAATTTCATTATGTTCCCTAAAATCTGAGATGAGAGAGATTTATTAAATGATTATACATGAGAGGCTTTCAAAAATTTCAGTTTTAAAATCATAATCTTTTGATTTTATTTTTTCCAAGAACATTTTAATGTCTCCTCCTTTGCCCTCATAGGAGCCCTTGTGGCATACTGATATGTGTTAGGTAGCAATCTTCAAGGTCAGCAGTTCTAAATCATCAGCCACTCTAAGGAATGGGGAAAGATAGGGCTTTCTACCCCCACAAAGAGTTACAGTTAAAAAAACTCATGGGACAATTCTAACCAGTCCTATGGGGTCAGTATGAATTGGTATTGGCTTGATGGCAGGGTGTTTAGTTTGGGTTCTTTTCACACCCTCTTCATTGATCAAGAAGGCTTAGTGACACAGTGGGTTGGACACTGGGCTGCTATCCAAAAGTCACTGGTTAAAACTTACCATTTGCTTCCTATAGAAAGATGAGGCAATCTGATTCTGTAAAGATTTCTAGCCTTGGAAAACCTCTGTATTAGTCCAGGTAGACGAGATAAACAAGTCCAGGAAGACTTATATGTGTATAAGAAAGGGTAATGGTATATTAAGAAAATATCTCAGCCCAGCCCAGATCAAGTCCATACGTCTGATATTAGCCCATATGTTTGATACCAGTCTGTAAATTCCTCTCCAGATGCACGCAACACATGCAATGACACAGAATGCAGGAAAATCACCTGCCAGTGAGTGAACAGTCTTGTGGATCCAGTGGTGGTGGAAGCATCCTAGCACAGGCGTGGGTCTCCATACTTCTCCTCCAGCTCCAGGGCTCTGGCTCTATCAGCGTAACTCCATGTGACTTGTCAATAGGAATGTCTCACAGGGAGAGTCAAGCAGAGATTGTATCTGGCCTTCAGTGATTTATGCATCTCCTTTGTGCCTCCAAATGAGGGCATCAAGGTGCGACCTGATTGGCAGGCCAGAATCCACCCTTTCGCAAGTTGACAGATTATGTAACTGCTACATGATCTGAAGCACTTTTATTCTGGTTTATAAAGTTTCTATGAATCTGGATCTCCTCAATTGCAAAAGGTTTGATTTTTTCTTTTTTGGGGCGTGTGGTTGGGTTCATTCCTGAACATTCTCCTATGGCTTCCCTGGGTACACAGAGTACAATCTGACTCATGCGCCCAAGAAACAAATCCACTGCCATTGTGTCAATTCTGATTCATCATGAGTGGAACTACCCATAGGCTTTCTAACACTATATATCTTTACAAAAGTGGGCTGCTATAGCTTCCTCCTAGGGGGTATCTGGTGTGTTTGAATTTCTGACATTTAGGTTAGAAGCTAGTACATTTGTGCCTTTATATATATATATATATATATATGATAACCTTCAAAATGCGACATGAAACCACCCATTACAGTTGAGTCCATTCTGAGTCACAGCGGCATCATGTGTGTGACGGTACAATGTCACAGCGGCATCATGTGTGTGACGGTACAATGTCACAGCGGCATCATGTGTGTGACGGTACAATGGCACATCAGCATCATGTGTGTGACGGTACAATTGTACTCTATATGACTTTTGATAGCTTCCCTTTAAGAACTAGATCACACTTCACACCTTTTTCCAAAAATATCTGCCATGCTGCCTTTGTTCCCTACACACGGCCATTTCCCCCCCTTTTGCTCTGTGTGTCAAGTTACCTTCAACCACAGAACTGCTTCTTCTTCTTAGCACCCTCATTTGGCTCATCACTCATCTGGCTTCTGCTGATCATTCAGATCGCAGCCTTCCTTGAGGACTCATGGAGAGCAGTTTATCGCCCCAAATGTTGCTTCTCTCGTTGCCATCTTTTATAGCCTTTATAGCACTTACTGTCAGAAGTGATTTATTTTTAACTAGCTTTGTGTTATTTACTGGCTCTCCTCATTGAGATATCCTACCACGAACCCAGGCATCTTGCTGTCTTATTAAACAGAACTTAGAACAAAGCAGACGCTCACAATACCTATGTCGAGGATGAATGCATCCATGACTTTCCACTCAAAGCTGTCGGAGATACATTCTTATAGATGGGATCTTTGATACTGTGCTGAGGGTGGCTTCTCCCTTCAACATTTTACTCATGCCAATGCTCCTGAGTGCTATAGACATTTGTGGGCCAGGACATTATTTCACAGGACTCCAAGTACTCATGACAGAAACTTTAGCTTATGTTTCCATGAGACAGGTAGACTGCGGAAAACTAGTTCCGTATTGACAGGAGTACATGGTTACTGAGACAGGATTTGGCACATCACGGCAGATCACAGTGGCTGCAGTGTGATGACAATGGGCGCTCTCTTTTTTATCACTAGATGGAGGTCTTGCACATTTGAGCTGCCCTTACCTCGGCACTGAATTGATTTGCTCTAATTTTCTAGATTTAATTTTCATATTCTGTGCAAGTTACATGGATTGCAATTCGTGGTGAAACCACCTTGTCACTGTCCTTCTGCCTGTGGATATATACATTTTCAGTTGACCCTGTTAGTCCATGTGCTGTTGTAGGATAACCTGGTGGGCAGAGTCTTGGGGGTTTTAAAAGTACCTGTACCACGCTTGCCCACGGCAGTGTTGTTAGAATGAACAGATGGCGAGAAACTGGTGGTGGCAAGGGTGAAGCCTTCAACTGTTAACTGCAAGGCTGGTGGAGGAACCCACACAGCTTCCTCCTGGAAGAAAACAGCGACTGGGAGCTCGGTTGTTGTCAAAGTGCTGGAGGTGTCAGAGCCACGGAGTTGGTTCCACCCATGTAGAGCAGAAGGAAGCACTGCTCTGTCCTGGGCGGGCTCACAACTCATCCTAACTTTGAATCAGTTGTGGGCACCGCTATGGCAGGCAATCCAACTCGCTGAGAGTATTTTTCTTTATACCTGACCTTCCACCGAGTATGAAGTCCTTCTTCAGTGTCTTGTCCCTTCTCACATAACAAAGTATACGAGACACATTCTTGCCATCCTCATATGAAAGAGGCATGTCACATATATTATTTTTTCATTTTTTGGACATCCATGGCTTATTTTATATTCTTCCCCAACACTGTAATTCAAATGTATCAATTCTTTTTCTCCCGGCCTTATTCATTGCCCAGTCTTTCGATGCATATGAGGCAACTGGATGTCTAACTTGGGTTAGACACATCTTACTCCTCCAAGTGATATTTTTGCTTTCTAACACGTCAAAGAGTCATTTGATTGAGGTTTCCCCCAATGGATTATGTCATGATTTCTTGCCTGCTGCTTCTATGTGTGCATATTATGGGTCTGAGTAAAATGAAATCCTTAGAAACTTTACTTGTTCCTCCATTGGCCATGGCGCTTAATGGTGCATTCGTGAGGATTTATGTTGAGGTGTGATTCACATTGAAACCTGCTCTTTGATTTTCATCAGAAGGTGCTTTTGCCATCAGCAAATGAACATTTGAAAGCCTTGCTCCACCTTTGTCACTGAGTTTCCCTCTACGTTGAGGAGGCAGCTCTTCCCCAGGTGAATTTTGAATAATGCCTTTCAACCTTTTAGCACTTGTTTTTATCAGAAACTGTTCTGCTGCTTATCATACGGTTTTCTGTGCCTAATATTTGAGAATCGGTTGGCTATATCTTGTTCTTAGTTTATGTTAGTCTGGAAACTCTGCTGAAACCTGTCCAAGACGAGTGACTCTGGGCTATTTGGATACTCATGGTATATTTTACTGCATCACAATAACAAGCAAACAACTCAAATGTAAGAAGCAGACAGAAAAGTCCTATAAAGATTACAACTTACAAAGTCCTATGGGCTGGTGTCACTATCTCATAATGGTTTCTAAGAGTCCACGCAGTAACAACAACGAAACACATAAAGGATTTATTCTGTACAAGTCAATAGCCCATCTCTTAGCCTACCCTTATTCAATCTTCCTTTCTACCTAGTGTTTTAAAATTATTTACCACAGGCAATATCAGTGACACTATAAACAGAAGGTCATTTGCTCCAGGAAAACGATTGATAAAACTGTGTACCATAAACGTACAAATACGTCTCTAAGACGAACCAGAGGCAGATAGAAAACAGAGATTCGGGAATGGATTTTGAGCTCACACTTAGTCCGAGCTCCTTAATCTAAGAACAATTGGTTCTTATGACATGGCCCTGCTCCAAACTTGCTCCCATGAAGGATAAAAATATATATAGGTGCTATAGCAAAATGTGGCTGACTAACAGCAATAATGTCATCTGGGGTCTTAAAGACTTGTTTTCCAATAAGCAGCCATCTGAGACGTCAGCTAACTCCACATGGGAGAAGCACATTAACATCTGTGATCTAATTATATAAACAAAAGGGAATAGTATCAGAGCTGAAGTTGTGAGATTCTGGTTTGCAGAAGGCTATGGAAGACAGTGGAAACCCAAAATACATTTGCAGGACCTTCACAAGGAATACGCCTCCATTGGTTTCCCTCTCCCCCTAAATGAGGGTGGGAGTAACCTGGTGGTCAGACAGAATATTGTAGAGATGACCATAGTAGATTAAAATGATAAATCTGACTTGAATGCTTAAAATGTTGTCATCTGATTTCCTTTTTGATACACTTTGTACTTCAGCTGGTTTTTAATATTTTCTGGCTTTTAAAAATATATATTTGGGTTTAAATCTATTTTATTTGGTCATTGTTGGTAGCCTTCCTGACTCCAGATTATGAATTTGTCTATGTTTTTTGGTATATGAAACCAAGAAAGGATGAATCTATAGTTACAATAGCCAGAATAAGGGTTCCTGGGGTATGGCAGGGGAGGGGGAAGGAGTCAGGGGTAAGAGTACAAGAAGGAAGAAAATGTTTTGAAACTGTTTTTGATAGTGATTGTACAACACTGCTTGATGTGATTGAACTATGGAATGGTATGATGTCTGTATTAGTTCCAATAAAATGGTTGGAAAGAAAAAAATTAAAATTATAGTTATGAAGGGAGGAAAAATGATACCTGGTCAGTTACCTCCCTCAATGCACCCTGAATTTTCTCTAACATCTCTTGTTGCACAACATAAATTTTCTCTCTGGCTTACTTTAATATTGTTGGTGGTCTTTACTTTCTCTTTAACTCTATTTTTATTTATTTCTGTTTGTCATTTACTGTTTCTGTTGTTTCCCAGTTTGTGAAATACAGATGGAGTGCATGCATAGTGACAGCACCTGACTTGATGGTCGAGGGATGAATGCAGAGCATGAGGGAAATTAGGGAGCAAATAATTTAAGTAGGAGGGGCTAGGGCGCTCTAGAACCAATGGTGATAATATATACATACATCTTTTAAAAAGTAACTTAAATATGGAAATCTATATGAGAATTTTATACCAATAAAACTACCAGGGGAAAAAACAAAACATATACCTCCAAAATATTTATGATACATCAAATAAATGAGTTCTTATTACCCAGGCTTTATTTTCTTTACATGCAAATCAATGGTACCTGACAAATGAACCAATGCTTGCTGCAGTAGGATCGTGGTGCCCGGAGCTCCTCTGTAAGTATGTGATTCCCTTCTCTCTTTTCCCCTGCCTCTCTTCCTCTTCCTTCTCTTCAAATTTGCCGTTGGGAAACACATTGGGTAGATTTAAATCAGAAAATACAACAATAACTATCTTTATAAGCACTTATATACACACATAGAAACTCATTTCCAACTAATGAAGTAGAGAAGTAATAAGAAATCTTATAAATGGAGTACCTATCCTTGTAGCATTGTGGGATAGACCTTGAGCTGATAATGTCAAGGTCAGATGCTCAAACCTATCAGCTTTTTACAAAAAATAAGGTTGAAGTTGTCTGCTTCTGGGACTTGCTGCCTCAGAAACCCTATTAGGTAGGGTCTCCATGAGTAGTAACTGATTTGACGGCAGTGGGTTTGGGTTTTGAGACCATCTACGTGGTACCTGCTCTGTAATCTCCAATAATAACTCTGTCAGATACAAGTCACCATCACCCTTTTTAAAATGAGGAGAAATATACTGAGGATCAGAGAAACTAAATAATTCATTCACGTATATAAGCTTCATAAATGGCAGAGCCAACTCTCTAAGCCAAGCTTGTCTGAAACAGATAATGCAGTCTACTTTGTGTACTGTCTTCCGATGTATTCTGACAAATTTAATCTCAGCCACTTATTTTCAAGAGATCTTTTTTCATTTAATAGGACTTTCTTATCAGACCCTGTGTCTACCAGCAAGTTACAAAAACAACAAAAAAGAAGTCAGCAAGGAGAAGGAGAGAAGATCGTGTTCTTCAACAGGGGGAGCAATAATTTGAAACTGTTT
Organism: Tenrec ecaudatus; assembly: GCF_050624435.1. Classification (NCBI taxonomy): domain Eukaryota; kingdom Metazoa; phylum Chordata; class Mammalia; order Afrosoricida; family Tenrecidae; genus Tenrec; species Tenrec ecaudatus. The sequence continues at coordinate 214,273,147 of NC_134532.1, read as the reverse complement.
GCCTAATGGTTTCTTTCGATAATTCAGTACATTCCTATGTATTTACCATAGGCCAGCCCTTGTGTCAACATAAATGGCATCACCCCAAATCACAGGTGGGCAGCATGGATGTGGTTCTGCTATGTGGACTAAGAACAGCAACCCCAAACCAACCCCAACCCCCCTGATAATGTAGTCATTTCCTACTCACAATGACCTTAGGAGACAGAGGAGATCTGCCCCCAAAGGGCTGTCAAGACAAACCTTTTTAAGAAGATGACAGCTACTTATTCCTCACATGGAGCAACTAATGGCTTTCAATGGACAACCTGCTGTTCAGTAGCCAGGCATCTAAATACTGTGCCACCAGGGGTCCAGCATTAGTCTCACTGGATAATATATCTCTCACACCCCATGCCAATTATTTGAGTTCTGTTAACATTTTAAGCATGTTGTTGTTAAGTGCCATAGAGTTGACTTTGATGCATAGCATCCCCATGCGCAGCAGAAGGAAACACTGCACGGCCGTGTGGTAGACTTCTCATTGTTCCTATGCCTGAGCCCACAGTGTCAGCTAGAATGCAGTCCATCTCGTTGAAGGTCGTCCTCTTCGCTGCCTCTCCGCTTCACTGGGACTGGTCTCTCCTGACAATATATACAAAGTATGTGACATGAAGTCTTGCGATCCTTGCTTCTAAGGAGCACTCTGGATCATGAGTGCGAGGGTACTGGAATGAGCTACATGTAGAATGTAGCTAAGCTGTAAGTGGTTTCCAACTCTTCCTTAGCGCAGTACACAAAGGTGGAACTGGTCAAACTCTATCTGCAAGCAGAGAAGAGTGAAGCTCGGGAAGATTGGAGAGCAGGCCTAGACATGCAATGACAAAACAGGCTTAGCCACCTGACCAGAGAGACGAGCTAGGGCTCCTGTATCTGGATGTGGGCCTCACTGAGTGTAGGAAAAGCACAGACAGGGCGACCATGACATTCAAACCCTACTTGAAGAAACCTCTTGGAGCTCTAGAATCAGAATTGTCTATGCCACACTCACATTATGCAATGGCATATTATGCAGTGAAACCACACTGTCCTGCCCACATGGATTTGGCTCTGCAATTGAAGTGTCCTTATTACTTTCAGAGACTGCCCTACCTCAGTCAATCGTTTGATTATTACAGCAAATTCTTAAAAGACCCACTAACTCTCCAATGGAGACCATCAATAGATGATTTGGACCCCAGGAGTCTTTGAATATCTTACCTCAGAATCCATGCATTTCTTTTCCCAGCACTCCTGGATGCGGTGTCCTGATGCCTACCTTATTCTAATCCTACTCCTGCTTCTAATCCAGCCCTTGTGTCAGAAGGTAAATCAGTCTTACACATCCTAATGTATTCTGACCATCCAATCCCCACTGTAAGACATTGCAAAGTTTTGGCCATCTCTTCCTGGATTGTTCTTTCCTCGTGAAGATAAATTCACTTCTCACGCACCTTACTATCGAACCTTCGGAGTTACTTTGGTCAATGTGATCCTGTAATGGCTGCAGTTTATGGCAAGTCGACATTCCTGGGTGAGAGTAGGAATGGAGTCACGTGCTTATAAATCAGGGTGCAGCTTGAGGACTCTTCCTTGGGGCAGTGGCCTTTTGAATAAGAGAGGGAACCCCAGAGCAGAGCCGAGTGCTCTCTCTTTACTCTCACTTAGATCTGCAGCTTGTGTCCAGTTTGTCTACCTTTTCCGTCTCCCACAAATCCTAGGAGCTGTCAGCAGATTACTGATCTCAGATTCATTGGCTCAACCTGGGATTCATTTCCCTCTCTGCTCACCACCTAGTGGCTCTCCTATTTGTCATTGGCTTCTTTTGTCAGCTTTCACAGCTACACATGTTAGAGAAACCTTCAGCTCACATCTGACCAACAGACTTGAGCTGGACTGAACTTACCTCCTTTTCTGTAAGTCATGTTTCGATATAAATATCTTTCTATATATGTACACACACGCACACATATACACACAAGCATCACTGGAATTGCTTCTCTAGAGAACTCAACACAGATCCCATAAAGATAGTTCTTTAAAAGCACAGTGCTCAAGTCAAACATTCTTTACCCATGATGCAAATTATTGGTTGATATAAAGGAGAATTCAGAGAATATTGTTTGGTTTAAATATTAAATATTATTTCAGGCAATAGTATCAGGGTTTCCTCTAAACTCAATGACTCCAGAAAGTCTAAATTCTGCTTAATTTGAAAATCTGTTCTGTATTTACTCCCCTCTGGTTAGGCTCCTTGTACAGATTCTCTGATCAAAACATTTAATAGTGGTGGTTGGGCACCATCTAGTTCACCTGGTCTCCTGGTAAACTATATAGTTCTTTATAGAGGAATTAACCACACATTACCTTGTATGTATTTTGTATATTGAAATTCTCTATTACATTTGATTGGAGAAAATGTTTCAATTATCTATAAAAAGAGCTTGAAATTCACTATTTACTTGAAATGAAAGTTACTATATCTATTGTTCTACCTAAATTGCCTACAGTCTTCTTTCACTGCCACTGTACTTTCAGAAAGTCTCAATTCTCTCAAAACCCCACTTCCTTTCTTTGTGTAATAGGGGCATTTAACCAGAAATCATCTAAGGTATCTTCCATCTTTAACATGCTGTGGTTTTTAAATGTCGTCACATTGATGCCTTCTGCCAAGATGACCTCTCAGAGAATAACCTTCTGTTCCTAAAATGCTAATTTTCCTCTCAGCATCCAAAGGAATGCTGGGCACATATTGGGAGCACAATAGCCAGCTGTTGGTAGGTTTTCCAGTCAAAACTAGATCTTATTCAATGTCTGCACTTAAAATTTTCTGTGAGAAACTGTCATGTACCAAGATGATTTTATATCAGAAACGAAACTGATTCACAGAGGAGGAAGGAAGGAACCTTGATTGAACTCTTGCCAAGTGGCAGACCCAGAAGTAGTGTATTTGTGTGAGGGAGAAATCATTATTCCATAATAATGATTTTAATAATATTTAATAATATTCCCCAAAGCAGAAAACAAGAGTAAAGGGAGTTTAAAGAAATTTCCCAAGTTACTAGTATATGCAAGACATGGCTTGAAATCAGCTCTGCTGAATTCCCATGCTGTGTTTAGCAAGCTACAAAAGGCAAAAGTGCATGCCATTGAGTTGATTTCAATTCTTGGTGGCCCCAAATGCGTAAGTGTAGAACTGTGCTCTTTAAGGCTTCCAATGGTTGACTGTCCTTACGTAGATGGCCCAGCTTTTCTTCTGAGGTGTCTCTTGAAAGCTCAAACCTCCTAGCGTTGAGTTAACAATCAAGCCATGCTGCTGTTGTTAGGTGCCGTCGGATCAGTTCTGACCCATAGCAACCCTATGCACAACAGGACAAAATACTGCCTGATCCTGGTCCATCCTCATAGTCACCCCTATGCTTGAGCCCATTGCTGGAGCCATTGCAGACCTCGTGTCAATTGCCTCGAGAGCCTTTTCCTCCTTCCCGGCCCCTCTACTCTACCAAACACCGTGTCCGTATCCAGGGATTGGTTTCTCTGGACAATGGCCAAAGTCTGTAAAATGAAGTGAAGGCTCATCATCCTTGCCTCCAAGGAGCATTCTTGCTATATTTCTTCCAAGACAGTCTATGGTATTCTTCTTCAGCACTGCAATTCAAATGCATCAATTTTTCTTCTTTAATCAATGTCCAACACTCACAGACATAGGAGGCAAGATATGGATCTTCAATATCAACCACATGTATATATAAGTTCCTGCTCCTCAAGACCAGATATTAAAATATGGGAGATTATTGGTAAACCTAGGAATTTTCAATTCATGAAGAAACCCAGATGGGGATGTAATGCAGGTAATCACTAAGAAATTTCATTAATTAACTTGCTTCTTGCATTTTGGTGGTTGGGTGTTCAGAGTCCTTTGTACATTAAAAAAGAGAACGAATTATTCTCATTTTACAGAAACAAGAGCTGAGGTCCAAGAGAAGGACTGTTAATCCACTGCCCTGTTTTCCAGAAAATAAATGTCTTATATTAATTTTTGCTCCCAAAGATGAGCTAGGTCTTATTTTCAGGGGATGTCTTATTTTTCCGTGAAGAAGAATGCGGTACACATTTATTGTTTTATTCAAAGAGACCTCACACTTCCTGTCTGCTCAGGTTGCGCTGCGGCCAACAGTGAGCTCCGTGGCGGTGCCTACCGCTACAGTCCAGTGTCTAAAGTTACCATAACTTCTGGGGGCCTTATTTTCAGGGAGGTCTTAATTTTGAGGAATGACATATTTCAGTGAGAAGCAAAACTGTAAGTAGGTCTTATTTTCAGGGGATATCTTACTTTCGTGCAAACGGGGTATTCAGTGCCAAACATCTTCATATTCTTAAATCTAAGGTCCTTCTTAAATTAAAAAAATATATATTATTTTACCAGTTATGCATGCATTTTATACAAAAGTAAAATGGTTCTATAAAGACTTTTATGGGGAAAAAACTGCTCCTGATTACCCCTAAGCACCTTTTTATTTATCACCCAAAACAACCAAGTTTTATTTCATTTATTTCCATGTTTACATGGCCAAATTAAATGGTTTTAGGGAGAATCAACTGTATTCCCAGTATGGAACATGAATATTGATGTTTCTCTTACATCCCCATCTTTTATCTTCACCACCAAAAATATATTCACTTTCTTTTTTCACTTCCTCTAAATATATTATAAATATGTTTAGATTATTATTTAATATGTTCATTATCATGGCATATAAATATATTGATAGCTAGATCATTTAGTAAACTAGGATAGATTTTCTTTCTTATAAAATGATTTTCTTTAGGGAGGAGACGAGCCAGGCAGGGTGTGATGCAGCAATGATGAAACATACAACTTTCCTCTAGTTCCTAAATGCTTCCTCCCCACCACCCACTATCATGATCCCAATTCTACCTTACAAATAGGGCTGGACAGAGGATGTACACTGGTAGATATAGGAACTAGAAACAAAGGGAATCCAGGGTGGATGATCCCTTCAGGACCAGTGGTGTGAGTGGTGATACTGGGAGGGTGGATGGAGGCTATTTTGGAAAGGGGGAACCAACAACAAGGATCTACATGAGGCCTTCTCTTTGGGGGATGGACAACAGAGAAGTAGGTGAAGGGAGATGTCAGACAGGGCAAGATATGACTAAGTAATAATTTATAAATTTTCAAGTGTTCATGAGGGAGGGGGCAGTGGGGAGGTAGGGGAAAAGTGAGGAGCTGATGCCAGGGGCTTAGATGGAGAGCAAATGCTTTGAGAATAATGAGGCAAATAATGTACAAGTGTGCTTTACACAATTGATATAGGTATGGATTGTGATAAGAGTTGTATGAGCCCCTAGTAAACAATTAAAAAATATTTATATTCTGTTGCTGTTGTTGTTTTAAGTACCATACCTATGTACCTAATCCAAGGAACCCTGTTGGCAGTGTGGGTAAAGTATTGGGGTGCTAACTGCAAGGCCAGCAGTTCAAAGCCAAAGTCATTCCAAGGGAGAAGGATGGCTGCTCCCTTAGAAGTTACAGCCTCTGTACACAGCATCCTTCATAGGCCACACCAGTAGGACTCGATGTGGAAACCCCACTAGGTGAGCAGGGCTTTACCTCAAACTCACCTGTACCTCTTGGCTAAAACTCCCTAGTGTGAGAAGAAGCAGGTGATGACTATCTCAAGATTGTATAACCGGTAGCCTTTGTACTTTCGATTGGATCTCTCGCATTGAGGGTGTTCAATGAATAGTGGCCTAGGACCACTATGTCTTTATTATTTTAATGTCTTCCTTGCTTTGTTAAGACATGTATTAATAAGGTTGGCATAGTTCTGCCTTTGTCAATGAATGTTGTTGAAACTTTTCCCTATCGCCAACCGCATTTTTGGGTCAATAGTCTTTATTTCAGTGGTTCTCAACCTTCTGAATGCCGCGACACATTAATATAGTTTCTCATGTTGTGTTGACTCCCAACCATAAAATTATTTTCGTTGCTACTTCATAACTCTAATTTTGCTACTGTTATGAATTCTAAATATCTGATATGAAGGATGTATTTTCATTGTTACCAATTGAACATAAAGCACAGTGATCAATCACTAAACTATATGTAATCATATATATATATTAAAAAACATTTTATTGGGGCTCATACAACTCTTTTCACAATCCATACATCCATCCATTGTGTCAAGCACATTTGTACATTTGTTGCCCTCATCATTCTCAAAACATTTGCCTTCTACTTGAGCCCTTGATCAGCTCCTCATTTTCCTCCCTCTCTCCACACTCCCTACTCCCTCACAAACCCTGCATAATTTATAAATTATTATTTTGTCATATCTTACGCTATCTGATGTCTCCCTTCACCCATTTTTCTATTGTCCGCCCCCCAGGGAGTAGGTTATATGTAGAACCTTATAATTGGCTCCTGCTTTCTACCCCACCTTCCCTCTACCCTCCAGTATTGCCACTCTCACCACTGGTCCTGAAGGGATCATCTGTCCTGGATTCCCTCAGTCTTTGATCTATTTTTAAAAATAATTTTCTTGGGGTCAGGTACAATTCTTATCACAATATATACATACATTCATTGTGTCAAGAACATATGTACATTTGTTACCATCATCATTCTCAAAACATTTGCCTTCTACTTGAGCCCTTAATATCTGCTGCTCATTTTCCCCCTCCCTCCCCACTCCCCCCTACCTCATGAACCCTTCATCATTCATATATTATTATTTTGTCATATATTACACTATCTGGTGTCTCCCTCCACCTTCTTCCCTGCTGTCCATCCCCCAGGGAGGAGGCTATGCATAGATTCTTATATATTGTGAAATATTTATTTCTAATTTCAAATAAATGAAATTTTGTCTTGAAGCATAGTGTAGCATGGGTAGCAGTCTTCACGCTGGGTACTTGTAGGTGGGCGTATCTGCATGTGGGCGGACCTGCTTGGAGACAGAGGAGCGGTGTCTCAGTTCCTAAGACCATCAGAAACATGTGTTTTCCAAAGGTCTTAGGTGACCGCTGTGAAAGAGTCATTCAACCTTCAAAGGGGTCACAACCCACCAGTTGAGAACTGCTGCTTTAGTCACTCACTGAAGAGTTTTTTCTGTACAGCTCAACAATTCATATATTACAGTCTGAAATTGTCCTACATTTGAATATTTTCCTTTTCTCAATAGAGCTTTTAATTCTATATTGTGTTAGTCTGGGTAGACTAGAGAAACAAATTCATAGAGACACTCCAATGTGTATAGGAAATAAGATTTTATACAAGAGTAATTAAATATTGATAAAATGTCCCAATCTAGTCCAGATCAAGTCCATAAATCCAATATGAGCCCATAAAGTGATAATGTTGTTTCTAAAGTGAACCCGAGGCAGATGTAAATCACAGATAGATGAATGGACTTAGGGCTTGCACTTAAAAGTTTAGCCCTCATCTAAGAACAATTACTTCTTATGACATGGCCAGACTTGCTGCTCATCTTCATGAAGAGATCATTGAAGATATGGGTGCTATAGCAATGGGTGACAAAGAAAATGCATAGTGCCAGCTATCAGATAGAATAACATCTGGAATATTAAACTTTTTCTTCAAACCAAACATCTAACTAAGTGAGGCATTAGTTAGTTCCACATGGAAGAAACGTATCAGTCTGCATGACCCAAAGATTGTAAATAATATAATAAAAACCAAAAGGAGAGATTTGTTTCAGAGCTTAAATTCAGAACATCCAGTTTACAGACAGCTATGGATGACAGTGGAAGCCTAAAATCCATTTGCACGGTCCACTCCTGGGCTAAGCCTCCTTCTTTACCCTATTCTGATGCCAACCCTTCCTACCACTGAAATCTCCTTCTATACTGGATTAAATCATTTGTTTCATTGAGCACACAGAACTCACTGACAATACTCATGATCATGGGGAAATGCCTGTTGTTGTTGCTGGTGTGGGGTACCATCAAGATGGCTTTTCAACTCATAGCATCCCTGGGTACCACAGAAGGAAGCAATACTCAGTCTTGGTCCATCCTCCCAACTCTTCTTACGTTGGATCCCATTGTTGCAGACACTATGTCAATCCATCTTGTGAAGGGCTTCCCAATTTTTTTTCCTGCCCCTGTACCAAGCACGGTGTCTTTCTCTAGGAATTGGTCTCTCCTGAGAACATGTCTAAAGTACATTAGATAAAGTCTCACCATTTTTTACTTTAATCATCATTCTGGCTATACTTCATCCAGGACAGAGATGTTTATTTTTTTCACAGCCCATGGTACTTTCAATATTCATTATCAGCACCATAGTTGAAATATATGGATTTTTCTTCTGTATTTCTTATTCATGGACAGGTATGTGTCAGAAGTTCAGGCTGGATTCATAATAGGATGTAGAAGGGGTATCATTGTTGATTTCAGATGAATCTTGGCTTCAAACAAAGAATACTCAAAAGATGTTTACTTGTATATTATTAAATATGAAAGGCATTCAGCTGTGAGCATCATAATGAACTAGGGATAACTTGGAGAAGAATAGGAATACCAGATCACTTTATTGTACATGGATCAAGAGCAAATTGTGCAAACAGAGTAAGGGAACATTGCATGGTTTAACATCAGGAAAGGTATATGTTAAGGTTTTGTCCTTTCTCCATGCTTATTTAATCTATATTCTTAGCAAATAATCAGAGAATCTGGATTATATGCAGCAGAATGAGCATAAGAATCAAAGGAAGTCTTGTTAATAACCTAGGATGTACAGATGACACAACCTTGGTCACCAAAATGAGAAATATCTGAAGCAGTTGGTAATTAAGATCAAGGATAGCAGCTTCAGCATGGATTATGACTCAATGTCAAGAAGACCAAAATCCTCACCATTGGATAAAGGGAGAAAAGGTGTATGTTTTTCAAAGATTCTGTCTTGCTTGGATTCACAATCAATATTCAATGAACCATCAGTCAAGCGACCAAGACTTCTTGAGAATGTTGAAAAGCAATGATGGTACGTTGAGGACTACAGTTCACCTGACCCAAGCCACCCATGGTATTTTCCATGGCCTCATATGCATGTGCAAGCAAGTCATTGATTAAGGAAGGATAAAAAAAAATTGAGGGGACTGGGTTGCTTTGGTTTGGAGCAAATTCGATGGCTCCGAAGAACAACCACTTTCAGGTCCAACTTTCACATTCATTTGAAGTGACTGAAAATGACATGGCTGTAGTAAGCACACCTTAGTCTTCAAAGTAACTCCCTTGTTTTTCCACAGTTTAGAGAGGTCTTGTGCAGCAAATTTACCTAATGTAATGTCTTCTTAATCCCTTGACTGCTGATTCTATGAGCCTTAATTAAGAATCCAAACAAATGAAATCCTTGACAACTTCAATTTTTTTATATATTAATCATTAGGTTACTTACTGGTCGAGTTTTGAGGATTACGACTCTTTACATTGAAGTGTAATTCATACTGATTATAATCCTTGACCTTCATCAGCAAGTGCTTCATATCCTGCTCACTTTCAGGAAGCAAGATTGTGTCATCTGTATATTTCAGGTTGTTAAAAGCTGCAATCAAATTATGATACTGCAAGCTTCTTCATATATAGTTTGTTATGGTTCACACAATAAAATATCCTAGCATAATCTATTAAACCCAAGTATATATCTTTCTAGTATTCTCTGCTTTCAGTCAGAACCCGTTGTTTATCAGCAATGGTATTCCTTTTTCAAAGTTCTCTTCTGAATCTGGCTTGTACCCCTGGGCACTCCCTGTGAATGTACTGCTGTAACTGTTGTTGGATGATCTTCAGCAAAACTTTACTTGCATGTGATATTAGTAACATTATTCTAATTTTTCAACATTCTACAGGATCACCTTTCTTTGGAATGGGTACAAATATGGATCTCTTCTCATCAGTTGGCTGGGTAGCTGACTTCCAAATTTCCTGGCATACATGAGTGAGTCCTTTCAGTGCTTCACCATCTTTTTTTTTTTTTAATCATGTAGTGGGGACGCATACAACTCTTATCACAATCCATACATACATCCACTGTGTCAAGCACATCTGTTGCCATCATCATTCTCAAAACATTTGCTTTCCACTTGAGCCCTTGGTATCAACAGCACTTCACCATCTTATTGAAACTTTTCATTAGTTCCTGTAGCTTTGTTTTGGGCTAATGCATTTAGTGCTGTTTGAACTTCTTCGTTCAGCACCATTGTTTCTTCCTCATATGCTACCACTTGAAATGGTGAAATGTGACTTTCTTGGTACATTGACTGTGCAATCTTGCCATCTTCTTTGGTTTCTCATAGAATATTTCAGTCTTGCAACACAAGGCTTGAATTTTTTTTTCCTGAATTATTTCAGTTTACAGGGTGCTGAGTGTGTTATTCCTTTCTGGGTTTCTAACACTAGGATTTTGCTCATTTCATCATAATATTTTATGTTTTCTTCTCAAACAGTTAATAGGCTAACACAGGCTAGGATTAGTTGACAATAAAGATACACTCATTGGTCCACAGATACACCTCTACTCAGCCAGCAGGCAAATCTTTGTCCATCCCCCAGTCCCTCAACCATTTGGTCCCTTTGCTTCTGTCTTGATGAGACAGAAAAGTAGCCTGCCTGTTACTCTGTCTGACAGTTCTATAGTTTGGGGACAGATAGAGAAGGAACCCCATAAACTCAATGGCGCTCACCTGAACCTCCTTGCTGCAGTCTCTGGTACCTCCGGTCTCAGCCCCCACTACTTTACATGTTCTGGTGATTGCCGGCTTTCTAGTTTTTTGCTTCTGTTACAAAAATGGTTCATTGTTATAGCCTGAACTTATTTAACAGAATTTAAATAAATACAGTCAAAAGTATGTACATCTCCAATAAGCACAGGAAAATGTGCTCAATGTCATTTGCGATAAGGGGAAATGATATTAAATTTAAATAAAACACCATTCACATTGACTAAAATGACCAAAATTTTGACATAATGTACAGATGTTTGTGAGGATGTTAATCCAAAACTCTCATTTGCATTGCTAGTGAAAACAGAAATGCTATACTCACTTTTAAAAGACAGCGGCAACTTTTAAAGGAAAATAAATACATATATATTCCATGATCCAGAAATTCCACTTCTAGATATTTACCCCCAAAGAATCATAACATATATCTGCAAAAAAGATTTTTATGGAAACATTCAATACAGGCTCATTTTGAGAAGTTCAAACCTGGAAAACAACAATAGTAAAATGCGCATTATCATGTGAAGTAATTTAAGGAAGTGTGGTATAGACTTACGCTAGAGTAAGGTGGGTGTCGTTGCCATTCATGCTGACACTGCACACAAAAGAACATTTCCAAAAGGCTTGGTTCTAGGCCATCTCTATGCTGATGGGTAAGTTTGAGTTCATTGAGTTTCACTCCCTGTTTCTTGCTGTTGGACTGAATGGCTGACATGTTGCTATGTTTCTAGACTATATGTCCCAATAGGGTCACCCACGTTAGTCAGGTTTTAGCAGGGCTTCCAAACTAACACCAAGAACAGACAATATTAATGTACGGTTGTTATGTCCTGGGGGATGATTCATAAGATGTTCTACCATATATTAACAAGGAGGTTTTGAAAGGGAGACAAAGACATAAAAAATAAAACAAAAAAAGACATAGGTCCAGGAATGGGTTTTGTGTTTGCACTAAATCTCAGCTACAATTTAAGAACAATTACAGTCATTCTTACATCATGGCCCTCCTCAATACTCACCCTCGAGGAGAGAACACAGAAGATAGCAAAGAGTGGTGAAGAAATTAGATTGTGTCCAGCTATCAGAAAAAATAATATCTTGGATCTTAAAAACTTGTTTCCAAACAAGCAGCCATCCGAGTTAGATGTCCACTCAGTTCAAATGGAAGACCAAAGGATTGTAAATCACTTAATCCAAAATCAAAAGAGGGAATAGTAACAAAGCCTAAATTATCACAATCTGGTTTACAGAAGGCTCTGGATGACATTTGTGGGATCTGCATAGGAAATAAGCCTTTGGTGATTCCCCTTGATCCATCATAGCGGGATGGGAAGAACGTGCTTACCAAATAGAGTGCAATTGATCAATGACTACCGAAGACCAATAGGATCAACCTGACTTGAGCGGTTACCTTTTCAGTCGATATCCCTTCTGATGAAAGCTAGGCTCGATCCAATTTTCAAAATTATCTGTATTTTTGTTTTTGTTTCTCTACATTGGGGTCTATCTTGAAAGTGTTATGTTATTGGGAGACACTTTCTTAAAATTTTGTTATGTATATTTTTTGTTTTCAGTATATGAAACCAGGATTGATGAGCCTATAGAGTCAGCAAGTAGAATAAGTGTTTCAGGGGGTGTGGGGGATACAGTGGTGGTGGTGGGGTGGGGGGTTGGTAAAAGGGAACGGATGTCAAGGAGTTCAAGAAGGAAAATGTTTTGAAACTGATTGTGGGTGAAATTATACAATACCGCTAGGCGTGATTGAACTATGGAATGGTGTGATATCTGGATTAGTTCCCAATATATATATTTAAAGAGACCTGTCTAGCCTTGGGACCCCAAAGGGGAAGTTCTACATGACAGGGTCTCTATCACTCAGAATTGACTCCATGACAGCGAGTTAGGTTTGAGAATGTAGATTGGGCTTCTCCAAGACTACTGGTTCTTGATCATGTGCTACCTCCTGAAACAGGTAGATGTCAATCAAATGTTTTTAGTAGATTCACCAGGTGTATTCATTTCATCTTATTTGATACTGCTTGCATTATCTTCAAAATTCGGCCCATATTATCTTTCAATCTTACAATTGGAGTTTTAAATCCCCCCCAATCTTTTAGCATATTTGAAATGTCAAGCATCGTCTTCCTTTTTGGTTTTCTAATTCCACATCTTTGTGAATTTCCTTATAATATGTTATCTTTTATGGTTTCCTTTTCTGCTTTATATCCTAGAGTAAGTTTCACAGTTTTTTCTGACATCCACTTTGATTATATATATTTCCTTTTCTTTTATTTTTAATGACCTTTTGCTGATTATGATTGAAAAACTACAGTCTGCAGTGTGGATTAAAACTCAACATAAAGAAAACAAAAATCTTTAAAACTGGATGAACAAATATCTGTTCAATGGGAAAACATTAAAGTTTTCAAAAATTAATTTTACTTAGGTTCACAATGAGTATCCTTAGCAATTAAGAAATCATGTGATGTGCTCAGTGGGCAAATCTGCTGTGAAAAACCTCCTTAACGTGTTAAAGAGCAAAGACATCACCTGGAGGAGTAAGGTGTGCCCGGCTGAACGCATGGCACTCTCACTGGCCTGGGGCATGTGAAAGCTGGGCGGTGCCTGTACATAAGGAAAAGCACAGTGATTTTCTGGATAAGGAAGAACATAGAGAAATTAATGGATCTGACTTCAATACAGTGTTGGCAATCAATGAATACCGAATGTACTATGCACTGTCAAAGAAAAATAAATCTATCTGGGCAGATATGCCACCAGGATGCTTATTAGAAGAGAGGATGGCGAGACTTTCTCTCCACCTTAGACATTTTCTCTGGAGAGAACAATTCAAGGAAAAAGACATGATGCTTCGTAAAGTAGATGGTCAAGAAAAAGAGGAAGGCCCATAACAAGATGGATTGACACGGTGGCTGTAATAACACGCTCAAGTATAGGAATGCTTTTTTTAATTATTATGAAATACTTTTATTGGGGGCTTTTACAGCTCTTATCACAATCCATACATTCATCCATGGTATCGAGCACAATTGTACATATGTTGCCATCATCATTTCCTTTCTACTTGAGCCCTTGATATCAGTTCCTCATTTGTTCCTCCCCCATCCCCCACTCTCCCTTCCACATGAACCCTTGATAAATTATAGATTATTTTCATATCTTACATCATCCTCTGTCTCCCTTCACCCACTTTTCTGTTATTTGTCCCCCTGGGAGGGGTTTATATTTGATCCTTATGATTGATGCCCCCTTTCTCCCCCTACCTTCCCCTATCTTCCTGGAATTTCTATGCTCATTATTGGACCTGAGGGGTTTGATAATGGTGCAGGACCAGGAAGTTTTTTGTTTTTTCTGTTGTACATATAAGTTGCCATGAGTCAGAACTGATTTGGCAGTGCCTAACAGCGGCAACATAATTTTATGTAAGCCTTACAAATCGCCTAATGGTAAATATTATTATAAAATAGGGTTTTAGAAGTGAATCAGATTAAAAAAAATAAATTAGTCGTTTAACTTCATATTGGATAGGTGCAAGCAAAGTTTTGAGTTCGGATTTCGCTGAATCTAATTGTATGTGTTTACTTAGTGATAGAGTCTGAGAGAACCCTTTCTCATTCCTTTACCCATCAAACCATCCCACTTGTCAGTTTTTGTTATTGCTTCTTTGGCCAAGGCTCCAGTCCTCTGTGCTCAGACATGTAGCGATGGGAGATTTCCTGCTTCCAACACAGGTACTTCCATAGTGAGAGCCTGCTGTCTTCCTCAGTTTCTCTTCACTACTTCTTTCCCGTGTCTTCTGTTCTGTCTACATCCTTGTCATATCTGCTCCTAGCTACCCCAAACTAATATGACTGCCTGCTGAACCTTGCAGGAGAGCCAGCCTTTATGTTTAGAAAGAGGATCTTGACCCCTATTAAGCGAGGTGACTGCCTCTGATAATGCTTTTATGAGAAGCCAATGGAGCAGTTATTTCCAGTTTCGCAAACACCATAGAAGACGTATTCACAGAAAAGCCCAAGCTAAAATGAACTGAAACTAAAATCCAAGACACCAAAGAGTAGATTGAGGTAGGTAAAGTTTGGAAGAAGAGAATCGGGATGTCTTTAAGGGGAGAGGAGAGACAAGGACTGAGTCAAAAAGATGTTGCTCTCAGGTGTCCTGAAGTAAGTTTGCACTCACAGCCATTCTATGCACAAAAAAACGAAACACCTTCTGGTCCCGCACCATCCTCCCAATTGTTCCTATGTTTGGACGCGTTGTTGACGTCACTGTGTCAATCTAGTTCAGAGTCTTCCTCTTTTTCTCTGTCCTTCTGCTTTTCTCACAAGGATGTCTTTCTCCAGGGAATGGTCTGTTCTGATTACCTGTCTGAAGGATGTGAGAGGAATGCTTCCAAGGAGCATTCTTGTGGTACCGTTTCCAAGACAGATTTGTTTGTTCTTCTGACAGTTCATAACACCACACTTTTCATTTAAATTCTCCTTGATATCTTTCATTGCTCTAAGAAGTTTTCTTAGTTTGGACTTTTTGAAGATAATGAATTAGTTGAGAACAGACCCATCTGTGTAATTCATTAATCAATTTCTGCTTTAATTACTATCTCATGTATGCCATTACTGAATTTTCCTCTCTAGGCTTCTGCCTTTCTGGTTCAGTGGCTATCTGGACCACCAACCTTGCTGGTGAAATGAGGAAATAATGGCTACTTTCTTATTAGCATCATAATCGATGTAGCAGCACCATCCTACCTGTGTCCCACGTGCAGCCTTGAGGCCTTCAGGCACTATATGTTTATATAGTTTATAAAAATAGACACCTGTGCAGTTTTCAGGAGGTAGGAAACCTTTGCCTCCTCTGCATTTTTCTTTATCTGCGATGGCCTCCCACAGACTGTATTTTCTTCTGGGAGAGGGACTTAATTTGTATGTCCTTGCTTGTGGAAGGGAGAATAGACACTTTCAGGGATAAAGCCTATCTTCCATAAAACCAAAAGCCCAAACCCACTCTGTTGGCTGATTCCAGTAATAATCTTGTCATCTCCCTCAATTCTCAAATGTACTTGTCCCACGTCTGTCTGTTGTCCCTATCTGTCTGCAAAGGTGCTTGGTATGGGTTGAATTGTTCCCTTTTCAACATTTGTTCTCCTAATCTGAGAAAAAAGGAGAACTCATGTGGACCCATATACCATATGCCTAAACATTAAAGAACTATAAAAACAAACCAAACAAAAAAAATTCAAGTTTTATTCCATAGCCAATCCTTGCACATCTCCAGAAGCATCAGCTATAGTAAAATGGATTCCTATAATTTGTGAAACACTATTCTTTATTTGGCAGCTACTTAATGTATTTATGCCATCTATGGGAAAGTATTCGTCAAGTAAATTAATGTCTTTCTCTCACCCAATACATTCTGTGCTCAAATTTTCCCTGAAGTCTGAGGAAACATCCATTCCAAACACCAGCAGTTGGCATAAACTGGAGCTATTTAAGATGTAGGATGCCATCATCTCTCCTTCGGGGCCATGGCCAGAACAGCGAGGATAGGGAGTATGGAAGTTTGCAGAGGAAGGGTAGTTAATTAGCATCCATGTACTGTAATAATGATTTCAGCAGTTTGCAATGGTATTTATCATGTGCTATTCTATGATTAAAATCAGTAATCATGTTACAAAGGACCCAATGTGGTCTGTGTGGGAGGAGGTCCATGGAAGTGGTGACACCATGATTTACCACCCACTGGGTGGCACCAGCCTCAGTTTTGTCACCCACTGAAGACCTATCAACAAGCAAATGAGGTCAGAGTGTAACAAGGTGAGTGTGCGTGTGTGAGAGAGTTTATGTGCAGGTGTGTATGAATGCTTGAAGAGTGAGTGAATCTGTATGTGTGATGGTGTGTGCATGTGTGTGAAGGTGTATATACGGGAATCTGATTATATGTGAGTGGATGTCTATGCGACTGTATGATGTGGGTACATGCGTTATAGAGTATATGTCTACATGTGGTGTGTGTGTTCATTTGTATGTGAATGTGGATCTGAGTGTGTGAATGCATGAGGTGAAGATGGGAGCGTGACTATACTTGGGATAATGTGTGTCTTTGTGTATGTGGTTTCAGGGAGCCTCTAATATATGAGGGCTTCTTTGGACAGAGATCCTTCCTTGCAAACTTATGGGCCTCCCCTTTTCAGAATCTTATTGAATATAGAATGGCTGTGGAGCATTAAGAGGCACCCCGTGAGTGAATGAACAATGTAGGCAAGGATGCCAACTGCTTAAGTAGTGTGTGCTTGTGCGGGCCTGGGTCACTCAGGAAAGACTGATGTTTTTATATGGAAAAACTGTGATTAAATTGAAGAAACAGAGCGTAAAAATGATAGTGTGTAAGCATCCCACTAAAACATGCTATGTTTCATGACTTAGTTATCACCAGAGGGTTTATTAATATGGAGCCACGAGGCAGGACATAGTGGGACCGATACCAAAGAAGGCTGCCAGGTCTTACAGAGCATTGGGTGGGCACTAAGAGGCTAGAGAGGACAAACTCAAGGCACAAGTCTTAGCATGGCGCTCCAACGTCAGTGCTGAGTCAGAGGAGTCAGAGGTAGGTGAGACACCCAGGCATCCCGAAATGAAGATGGCAGCACACCAAGGTGAGCAGCTGCTCTCCGGGGCCTGGGAAGGGGTAACATGGATGATCACTGGTCACGGCATGATAATACATATGACGGCTGGTCACGGCATGATAACACATATGATGGCTGGTCAAGGCATGATAGCATATATGACCGCTGGTCAAGGCATGATAGCATATATGACGGCTGGTCACGGCATGATAACACATGTGACGACTGGTCATGGCATGATAACACATATGACGGCTAGTCACGGCATGATAACACATATGACGGCTGGTCAAGGCATGATAGCATATATGACCACTGGTCAAGGCATGATAGCATATATGACCGCTGGTCAAGGCATGATAGCATATATGATGGCTGGTCACGGCATGATAACACATGTGACGGCTGGTCATGGCATGATAACACATATGACGGCTAGTCACGGCATGATAACACATATGACGGCTGGTCACGGCATGATAACACATGTGACGACTGGTCATGGCATGATAACACATATGACAGCTGGTCACGGCATGATAACACACATGACCGCTGGTCACGGCATCCAGGTCCTTGGATGCAATAATTTAACTCTTATCACAAGCACAGTTTTATGACTCTGAGTTCAAAACAAGGAAGATGGAGACAAGCAGGAGTAAAACAGATGGAAACGAATTCTCTCACTGACTATTGATGAAAGAGAAGTGGAACATTACGCCGTAGCTCTGCGGGTTGAACAGGCTTCCAAATAGCGATCTTCGATCTTCGGAGCTGGGTTAATCCATGTCCCAGCATCCAGGCCCCCATGGGTAGGACTATGTGGGAAGGCTTATAAGATGAGGTGATAGAGTAACCAGCACATGTAGCTCCTGGAGGTCCTTCAGTCCTCTGCAAAAGGAGTCACGCTGTCTGTTTTAGTTTCCTCGGGCTGTCAGAGCAAATCATCGCAAGGCCAGTGGTTCAATTCCTGGGCCTTCTGGGACAAACTTAGGCCAACCTGGTAGATTAAAATGATAGAACTTGACCCTGTCACACTCGTGGAGGGCAATAGTTAGAAGTGCAGCTCACAGCAAGGCTAAGCCTTCTCGGAAGGGTCTAGGAAAGGATCCTCGTGTCTCTTGAAGCCTCTGGCAGCACTGCATGTTCTTTGGCATGAGGCAACAGAACTACACATCTCTGTGTCCAGCTTCACATGAGGTGGGCGTTCATGTGACTTTTTTGGTCTGTTTCTCTGTTAAATCTCTCTTTGTCTTTTCCTCTTGGAAAAAACCTTCCATCGGCTTTATAGCCACAGAAGTCCTATAGGACAGAGTAGAGCGACCTCACAGGGCTTGTGTCCTCTTTACAGGAAGCGAATGGCCATAGCTTTCTCTTGGGGAGCAGCTGCTGAGTTCAAAGCAAGGACTGTCTGCTTAGCAATGGAGTGCTGAACCACCACCGTGCCACCCGGCATTGCGTTATCCTGAATTAAATGGGAAAAGACTCTTCAGATAATGTCAGCTCCCATGTTCTGAAGCTTGGGATCTTGGTGAAAAATTTTTGTGTGTTGTGCGATGAGGATTCATTTCAACCCACTTCAATACACATATCCATTTCTTTTCCAAGCTCTCCACAGGGGAAGATCTATACTCCTGCCTCGGGGAGGAGGGCGTGGGAGTGAGTGAAGAGGGACTGAATATTGAATCAAAGGAGCGTTGTGCACTAGGAAGCGCAACTCAATCGTAGGGGAACACGTTTTCTTTAATGACATGCTAGGTTCTGTCCAGCCAGTTGTAACCCTGCGTCTTCCAGAAGCAAACAGTCCTGGTACTTGGTTCTGCACCTTCCTCTCAATTGTGGTTACGGTTGAGCCAAGCGTTGCACCCACAGCGTCAGCACATCTCCTTGAGCAGCTACCTCTTCCTCGCTGCCCCTCTGCTTCACCAGCATGATGTGCTTCTCCACGGAATGGTCTCTCCAGGACCAAAACATCTGAGATGAAGTCTCACCACCCTTGCATCTAAGGAGCATTCTGGGTGTACTGCTTCCGAGCCAAATCCATTTGTTCCCCCTAACAGTACTGTAAAATAACAAGAGCTTGCTGCACAATTTGTAGGTATTAATTTATTGAATCCGTCCACACCTCCACGAGCGAAGGACTTTTCTCCTTTCCTAGGCGCAGAAACGGAGTGGAGGATGGCAACTCACTTGCCGGAAGTCATGCACAAATAATTGGTACAGATGGGATTAAACTCAGCAAGCAGGCTGGCCTTTGTCCTGCATCATCTGGCCTCTGACCACTCACTTTGGGCCTGGTGTCCTTGGTATTCGTACGAGAGAAGCACAAGATCATTCTACTGCCTGCTCTGGAAATCCTGTAATCGTGAAAGCATTAAGCTCCCTGCAAGACGATAGAGAGGTGATCGAAATAAATTATACCTTTGCAACTGATAGCAGCCCGCAAAAACTTGTAGCAATAATGCTTTTGAAGATATTTAATGAGGGGGAAAATCCATGAAATAATGTTATAAGTAATATCAGCACGCATAAGACAAAAACATCAGAATTTACATCTACAAGTAAACACATCCGTAGGAAAATAGCTGACAAGGTATAGTAAATATTAATACTGCTTATATGAGTTTGAAAATTCATTTATTTTGATACTCCCTAGGGGGCTGTATTTTAAAAATTCTATACACTAAACTAATATGTTGCTTTTAGGATATGGTACAACCCAAACCCCAATTCGTTTTAGACAATTTGTTTAAAGGAAGAATCAGAAATAGTAGAATTGAGAACTGGTAGATGAAAAGCAAAATTAAAATAATTAAAATGGGTCAATTGTTTGGCTGTTCTTAGGTGCCATCAAGTCAGTTCTGCCTTATGCACAACAGAACCAAACACTGCCGGGTCGTGTGCTAAGCTCAGTGTCGTTCTTAGGCCGGAGCCCATAGCTGCAGCCACGTTGCTAATCCGTCTCTGTGAGGGCCTTCTCTCTTTCCCTGTCCCTGTGTTTTACTGAATATGATGCGCTTCTCTAGGGACCAGGGGAGATTGAAGAGAAACATTCGTTGTTGAAGATACAAAGTCCCAAGTGGTCCTTGGGCAGGTGTGCTTTCCAGGAGTAGAAGACGGTATTAAGGAGCGATACCACAAGCCCCTGTCGCTTCAGTCAAGAGTGTCACGTGTGTCCTGGATGAAACATGTAGCAGGCCAAAATAATAGCTAAACATATTGTGTCTCAGCTTATTTCTGTTCACATTTTTCCCCACAACAGTAGAAGGGGGGGAGGAGGAATATGTGTTCCGAATAGGAAAAAATATGTGTAAGGTTTTTAGCCTCTCACTATATTTATTCAAATTGTCTGATAGAAAATAAAATCTGAGACTGTTTTTTTTCTCCAAACTATTTTATTTGGAGTCAATTCAGACATCAAAACCATCCTGTAGTTCAATCATGTCAAGCAGTGTTGTGCAATCAATACCACAATCAGTTCCAAAATGTTTTCTTCCTTCTTGAACTTGCTGTCACTTTCCAGTTGCCCCCACATGTTCCCTCATCCCCCCATCAACCTCTCTCACCATATAGGTGAATCTGAGACTTTCTATAAAGCATATTGCATCAGGTTGGAGCTAGACTGATTAACAACATGTGATATGCAGATGGCATAGGCTAATTTGCTGGAAGCAAATACATTAAAAAAATAAATCATTTTATTGGGGGCTCTTATGACTCATAACAATCCATATATCAATTGTATCAATCACATGTGTACATATGTTGCCGTCAACATTTCCAAAACATTTTCTTTCTACTTGAGCCCTTGGTATCAGTTCCTTGTGTTCGCTCCCTCCCCTCCCCTTCCACCCTCATAATTACCTGATAAATATTAAATTATTATTATTTTCACATCTTACACCATCCACTATCTCCCTTAACCCACCTTCCTGCTGTCCTTATCTCTCGGGTATGGATGGGGGTGTTATAGGATAATAATTGGGATCAGTTTCCCCTTTCTCTTCTCCCTCTTCTCCCCTCACCTTCCACCTAAACTCATGATATCACTACACCCATTATTTTACCTGATGGTTTCCCCGGTCCTGGATACTGTGTGTTGGGAGCTCTTATCTGAACCAGTGTACATGCTCTGGCATACGCAGATTTATAAGGTAGAAGTAGGGTCATGATAGTGGGGGTAGGGGGGAAGAAACATTAAAGAACAAGAGGAATGTTGTGTATCCTTGTGACCTGTGTATCCTTGTGTCCAATTGTCTTAGATAGGCTTTGGGTCTCCACTCTGACCCCCTCTTTCACATCAGTATAATTGTTTGTTTGGGATCTTTGGATATCTGATACCTGATCCTGTCTACACCTCATGATCACACAGGCTGGTGTGCTTCTTCCACATGGGCAGTGTTGCTTCCTTGCTAGATAGTGGCTTCCTTAACTTCAAGTCTTTAGGCCCCCAAATGCTATATCTTCGAATATCAGGGCACCATCAGCTTTCTTCACCACATTTGATTATGTGCCCATTCTGACTTCAGCAATCATGTTAGAAAGATGAGCATCACAGAATTCAAGGTAAATAGAACAAAATGTTCTTGCATTGAAGGAGTACTTGAGTAGAGACCCAATGTCCAACTGCTACCTTGATACTTAACATACAAACATATGTACATAGACCTATAACCCTATCATTATATATTAATATATTTACATTATATATTAAAAATATATTTACATGATATTTATATCTCTATAAATGTCTTTTGACTCCTAACCTACCCATAGGGAAGAAATTATTCATGTTCCCACAGGAGAGGGAGGGAGGGACCAGACCTCAAACTGGTTCACCAAGCCTTGAGGGCAACATACCTGCATGAATCAGCAAATGAACAGAGGTCTATGGGGGTGGCTCCAGTCATAGCTATGTTGATTCCCTCCCCAGAAGATTTCACTACAGAGGACAGCACTGTAGATACAGCCCAGGGAGAGTGGCGGGTCTTCCCAGACCACATGGGAGCAAACTAAGAGTAAGAGAAAGAGAGTGGACCACATCCTGGCCCACCAAGCCCCAAGGACAACACTCCTGTTCAAAGTAGCCAAGGTACAGAGAAGACCGTAGGGCCAGCCCACCACAAGACATGATGTCCCCTCACTGACCCACAGTGCTGCAAGAGACAGCATTGGAGACACAGTGCGGGAAATATTCCCAGTCTGCACCCTCCCAACCTCCTCCACACACACACCTGGGTGAAACATCAAGGGAGCACAAGAGAAGCAAGGGAGCAAAGTAATGAAGTCCCCAAGGAATCCCGAAAATAGACCTCGGGCTTGATCTGACAACATACATAAGGGTCCAGCAGACAGACCCGGTACTATTTATAGGCCCCTTCCTTTTCTCATTATACTTCTTCTTTTTCATGTCTATGTACATAAGATAGGCAAGATAAACGATCCCCAGGAGAAAACAGTAGAACTGATGGTTCCTGGAGGACAAGGAGAGGGGGAGAGGGGGAGGTATGGGAAAGGGAGGGGGGAGTCAACAAACCCAGGGGCAAGGGTACAACAAGAGATCTAACACTAATGGTAAGAGGGGGTAGAATGCCTGGTGGGGATTGATCAAGTGCAATATAGCAAAGATGTCTTGAAGAATTTACTGTTAAAGATGAAAGAATATATAGACTTTATGAACTATATCCCAATATGTAGACAAAACAAACCCTCACAACTGGAGGTGGGAGAATAGCAACATTGTGATAAAAATATAATATACTGGAGTTGTCAAGGATTTCATTTTATTTGGCTCCACAATCAACACCCATATAAGTTCCTGCAGAAGGATATTATACTTGGAAAGTGGAGGGTCAGAGAAAAAGTGGAGGATTCTCAAAGATATGGCTTGACACAGTGGTGGAAATGCGGGGCTCAAACATATCAACGATGACTAGATGACATTGGAAACGTTGCTCTGTTGCTCAGAGGGTCTTTATGAGTGAAAATTGAGTTGATGTCACCGCAGTAGGAGCCATTCCCAGATTGACTAGTTTGCAAAAGTCAACAACAGTGATAACACATGCATCATTTTGAAGGTTATACTATTCAGTTCTATACATCATTATAAATATCCAGATCTTCCTAGATAACATTAGTTTCTCCTGCTGAGGTCATGTACAGTCTCAGCCTGATATTTAGAACCTGGTGCTGTTTGATAGGAACAAAAGTTTCTCTCCTTGCTCTCAATGATAAGCGAGCCTCTAGTAATGTCTTCCAGATGCATAGATATGAGAGGGAACATTTCTGGACTCTTTCTTATTAGGCGTCATAAAGTTGAATCTAAATTTTTGACGACTTTAAGTGCAACAGAGCAAAACATTGCTTGGTTTTGCATGATCCTCGTACTTCAAATCTGTATTAGAAGAATTAAGGCCAGAGCGCTCCTCAGAAGCGTACTTTGGACAGTGTCAGGGGAGACCAGTACATGGAAAAGGTTGTAATGTTTGATAAAGTGGAGTCACAGCAAAAAAGCGGAAGGCTGTTGGTGAAGTGTATTGACACCATGGCTGCATTCATGGGCTCAGACATAGGAACAATTGTGAGGTTGGCACAGGCCATGCAGTGTTTTGTTCTGTTGTACATAGGGTTGTTATGGGTCTGAGCCAACTCAATGGCACCTCACAACAACAACATAAGCAACAGCATGTTCCAATCCAGCTGCAACAGCGAACTCAAATATGGGATCAATTGGGAGGATGCTACAGGACCCAAGTGGTGGTTTGTTCTGCTGTGCATCTTGTCAACATGGGTTGGCACCAACTCAGTGGCACCTAACAACAACAGCAGCATCTCATCAAGATTCTATCACACTTTTCTGACTCCCTTATTCACTAAACATGTTATTTCTCCTTCCGTGTCCCCTTTTGAATCCAGCTCACATTGGGGGCAGTTCTCTGTCTGATGCACTGTTGCATCCATTTTGAGTTATCTACGCAAAATAAACTGTGTGTAGAATTAATGATATCACTGCATAATTTCTACATAAGAACACACAGTCTTTCTCTTTAAAAAATCATTTTATTAGGGGCTCACACAATTCTTATCACAATCCATACATACATCAACTGTACAAAGCACATTTGTACATTCATTTCCCTTATCATTCTCAGGACATTTGCTCTCCACTTAAGCCCCTGGCATCAGCTCCTCATTTCCCCCCTCCTTCCCTGCTCCCCTCTCCCTCATGAACCCTTGATAATTTGATAATTTATAAATCATTATATTTTCATCCAACACGGTCCGACGTCTCCCTCACCCACTTTACTGTTGTTCATCCCCCAGGGAGGAGGGCATATGTAGATCCTTGTAACCAGTTTCCCCTTTCCACCCCAACTGCCCTCCACCCTCCCCGCATCACCATTCTCATCACTGGTCTTGAAGGGATCATCTGCCCTGTATTATTGTGTTTCGGTTCCTAACTGTACCAGAACACACAACTTTTCTTTGAGATGGGCATAAATGTGGATCTCTGCTGGTCCATGGCCAGGCAATTATCTTCCAAATTCTGTGACATAGATGAATGAGTACTTCCAGGTTTGCATTTTTGTGTCAAAACAACTCAGTTGATCTATTGGGCAGCTAATAAAAGAGCAAATGTTGGTCTATCTATCTCTAGAGGACAGAAGAATGAAGAAAATGGGGAAAACTGTTGAAAAAATTGTCTAATAGACCATGCAAACATCATTCTTGGCAACCTGGAGATACAAAGCATTTGAGAGTGCCCCACTACCTCTACCAACCGCTCTGAAAATAATCAAATTAGAAGGTCACTGATAGAATGCAAGAAAAAATATAATAAAACTCAAGCTCACTGAAGTTTATTTTGTTTGTTTTTTAAATCATTTTATTGGGGGCTCATACAACTCTTATCACAATCCATACATACATCAATTTTTAAAGCACATTCGTATATTTGTTGCCATCAACATTCTCAAAACATTTTCTTTATACTTAAGTCCTTGGTATCAACTTTTCATTTCCCCCTCTCTCCCCACACCTCTCCCTCATGAATCCTTGATAACTTATAAATTATTATAATTTTGTCATATCTTATACTGTGTGATATCTCCCTTCACCCATTTTTCTATTGTTCATCCCCCAGGGAGGGGGTTATATGTAGATCCTTGTAATTGGTTCCTCTTTCCTATCCACCTTCCTGGTATCTCCACTCTCAACATTTGTCCTGAAGGGATCATCTGTTCTGGATTCCCTGTATTTCCACTTTCTATCTGTACCAGTGTACATACGCTGGTCTAGCCAGATTTTTAAGGTAGAATTGGGATCATGATAGTCAGGGGCTGAGGGGGAAGAAGCATTTAAGAACTAGTGGGAAGTTGTATGTTTCATTGTTGATACACTGCACCTTGACTGGCTCGTCTCCTCCCCATGAAGCTTCTGTAAGGGGATGTGCAGTTACCTACAAATGGGCTTTGGGGTCCCCACTCCATACTCCCCCTCATTCACAATGATATGACTTGTTGTTCTTTGATGCCTGATACCTGATTCCTTTAACACCTCATAATCACACAGGCTGGTGTGCCTCCTCCATGCAGGCTTTGTTGCCTCTGAGCTAGATGGCCGCTTGTTTACCTTCAAGTCTTTAAGACCCCAGATGCTATATCTTTTGATATCCGGGCACCATCAGCTTTCTTCACCACATTTGCTTAGGCACCCATTTGTCTTCAGTGATCATGTGTGGAAGATGAGCATCATGGAATGTCAGGTTAATTGAACAAAGTGCTCTTGCATTGAGGGAATATTTGAGTTGAGACCCAATGTCCATCTGCTACCTTAATACTAAACCTATAATATATGCACATAGATCTATTTCCCCATCATCATATATATATATATTTACAAATGCACATGCCAGTATTTAGACCTCTATAAATGCCCTTTACCTCCTAGTTATTTCCTCTATTTCCATTTACTTTCCTCTTGTCTGACTATTATGCTCAGCTTTCATTTGGGTTTCAGTAATTCCTCTCGGTTACATTGTCCTTGATCAATCCCTACC
The DNA here is from genome assembly GCF_050624435.1 of Tenrec ecaudatus. Taxonomy (NCBI): domain Eukaryota; kingdom Metazoa; phylum Chordata; class Mammalia; order Afrosoricida; family Tenrecidae; genus Tenrec; species Tenrec ecaudatus. The sequence continues at coordinate 214,246,653 of NC_134532.1, read as the reverse complement.
AGGTAGAAGAGACCAGTGTTACTGGAAGGATAAAGACTTATGAAATCCCCACGTCTATGAGCCTTAACTATCTTTCAGCTTGGGAGTGAACCTGTCTCCTTGTACATGAATCATCCATTTCAGATTAAAGGGCAGCATGGATCCAAAGACAATTTCAGAGGGTATGGAAAGAAGGAGGAATAGAAACAGGAAGCACAGAGGAAAGTGGGATAAAGTGGGAAGCTCCACTGAGGGGATTGCAATGGATGATTTGAAGCAAAATTTGAATATAAATTCAAATTGAATGTAAAACCAATGGTCTTCTCTGTAAATCCTCACTTTATCAGTGCCGTCGGGGCAGTGTGGAATCATGCCTTTCCCTCCACCAGTGCATTTGCCACCAGGCTCCATTTATCAGCTCCTGTAACATTGGTCAAAATGTTCAGGTTTTTAAATTATTTTTATTGATTGGAATTTAATACATATCTCATTCCATAGTACAATCATGTCAAGCAGGATTGTGCTATTGCTTCCATAATCAGTCTCCAAACATGCTTTTCCTTCTTGAGCTCCTTAGCGTCCCCTCCATTTCATCTCCCCCACTCACCCTGTACTCTCTCTATTTCCCAAACCCTAGTTCAATTGCTGTCCCTACAGGCTCATTAATCCTGGACATCATATACTGAAAACCAGGAAAACAACACAACTCCAAGAGGGTGCCCCCTAATGGCACATCATCTGTGAGATACACCCTAATATGAACAATTGTCAATGAAATAAAACAGAATGTTCATCATAGGATTGCCAGAATAATATACATCTTAATACACAGGGCAATAATGTAGCAAGGCCTTGTTTGTCCGCCAACCAAGAGTACACCACTCTTGGGACAGCTCTTTTCTGCTTCTTCGGACCCCATGTGCTTTCTGACTAAGTCCTCAGCTTCCAAGTGTGTCTGAGGCTGAGTTCAGTTCACCCAGTGGAGGCCCACTTGGTGTCTCACTGATGTAGTGACTTGGTGTGTTCTTTGTATCTTCTTCCCATGCTTCCTTTATCATTCAACATTTTGTTCAGAAATTCTGTCAATAGTCACTTCTTGCTGTAAGACATGCCAAGTTATGTTCGTTTCTTTTGGTCATCTAGCTCCAGGTATTTGTAGATTTCATTATGATATATTGTCTTCTCAAGTTGTCTTTGGCATTTTCTGTTCAGTTCTCTTACTTTATTTCTTCTAATCTTTTTAGATACAGTATATTAAAATGCACATTTTGGAGTGTATTCTGATTTTAATTTTGCGCTTTTATTGCTTTCTTGTGTTTTTAATTCTTTTTATTTTCTTTTGCCTCTTCTTACTAACAGAGTGCGAACGCAGTCCCCCACTATCACAAATTACGCAATCGAGTTTCCCACATTTGGGAAAATTGAAGGGGTCAGGGGTCGCCTGTGCAATGGATGAGCCTTGCCCTGGGAAAACCACCTTTGCACTCATGGCGTTTCCTCTCCGTAATAATATGTCTTTTTCTTTGCTGATGTATGATATCTGCCATGTCATCTCTCAACTCAACTCTCTTCAGTCATTAGTGTTCAATATGTCAGTTCAGGTGGGGTGTATTCAAGGTCATACTTTGGCTTGGTTTTATTTTCTTAAGCTTCAAGTTGAACTTGAAAATGAGCAATTATGATCCGTTTCATAGGAGGCCATTAACATTTTTCTGATTGAGTTTCTCCATTGAGTCTTTCTACAGACACAATTTATTTGATTCCTGTGTATCCCAGCCATAAAGGTCCACACATAGCCACCACTTATGTCATGAGAGCAAAGCATTTCCAATGACTATGTCTCAGTATTGCAAAGTTCTCTCCTGCTATCTATCGCATAATTTTATCACCAACATGGGGTTCTCTATTGATTCTCCCTTGTCTCCACCATTTGTATACCAATCACCACTAATTATCAACACATCTTAATTGCTGGTCTGATCAATTTCAAGCTACAGAAGATGGTAAAATTTTCAATCAGCAACAGTATGAAATACTTAAGAGTATATTTAATAAAATATATTAAGGCCCTATTATGGTAACTGAAAATATAAAAACTGCAAAACATTTCTGAGAATAATTGATGTGATATAAGGGGTGGTTTGTGAGGCTGTGAGTTTGGCATCGGCTGTTAACTACAAGGCCAATGGGACAAACATGTCAGCTACCCTGATGGAGAGAGAAATTCTACACTTCTCTAGAGACTTAGAGGCTTGGAAATCCAGGGTTGCTGTGAGTCAAGACTGATTAGATGGTAGTGTGCTTAGCTTTTAAATTTGCAGAGATATACCATGTTTATAGGTCACAGAATTCAATATTATTAAAATTACTTACCCAAAAATTAATATATAAATTAAACTCAATACCAATCAAAATCTCAGCAGGCTTTTATACTTTTTTATTAAAGTTGACAGACTCATTCTAAGTTTCATATGAAAATAAAAGGGCCTACCCTAGGCAAAATAACCTTGAGAAAGAATAAATTTGAGGACAAATATGTACTAACTGCTTTCAAGACTAATTATAAAACCACAGTAAATAAGACCAATTCATATTGGTGTAAAATAGTCAAATAGATCAATGGAAAAGAATAGAGAATTCATAAATAGCACCACAGACACAAGGGGAATTAATATTTGACAAAGATGCAAAAGCAATTCATTAAGAAAGAAAAAATATTCCACAAAGGGGAATATAAGAACTTTGACACATACTTCACACCGTATAAGAAAATAACTCAATAACTTCCATCTTAGACTAAGTATAAAGTATAAAACAACAAAACTTCTAGAATCAAATTCAGGAGAAAATGCTTGTGACTTTGGGTTACTTAATCGTGATTCATGAAATTCATGTTAATGCATTGAGCATCATGAAAATTAAAAATATCCCTATTTGGAAAAGGGAATAAAAATGGTATGTTTTTTTTCCAATCATTGATCTGATGAAGGACATGTATTCAGAATATCCAAAGAATTCTCAGAACTTAACAATAAGAGTACTAACAACCCAATAAAAAATAAATAGGAGGTTTAAATGCACATTTCACCAAAGAAGATGTAAACAAACATGTGAAATGGTGTTCAATGTTACAAGTCCATTATTCTACCACTCATCTATCAGTGTGTCATTCTGTGGTGCCTTGCGTGTTTTGATGCTAGAGGCTATAATGCTACTGGGATTACACTTAAGGAACATATTTTAATTGTGCTTCTTGACTGAGAAGTGAGTCCTGGTGGCATAATAGTTAGGAGCTGGGCATTAGTCATCTAGGTCTTCAATTTGAAACTACTCACCACATCTTGGGATAAAGACTGGGCTTTCTACTCCTGTGAGAGTTACAATCTTGGAAACCCACAAGGGGAGTTCTACCGTGTCCTATAGGATTACTATGAGTCAAAATGGATTTGATGGCAATGAGTTTGGTTTTGGTCTAGATTAAGAATAGATAGGAAGAAAGAATAGGTGGCCTGTAGCTGAGGTATCACTCATTCAAAACCATCAGGAGAACAGGGAGGCATTTTCTGATATATTGTCAGAGGATGAACCCCAAGTTAGATGGAACTCAAAATTAGACAATCATTTGGTTTTCTACGACGGGAGTGACAACTTGAAGAAGATTGGCCTTGTATTGGCATCACAGAAAAGAGCATTTGTAGCTCTATCATAAAAAACAAATGCTGGCTATGATAATAGTTACATGTTTATATGGAAAGCCTGTTTACATAGCTGTTATTAAAATTGATGCACTGGCCACTTAAGCCAATGCTGAAGAAACGGATGAATTCTATCAATTTCTTCAGCCTGAAATTGACCAAATGAGGACTCAATACCTATTGATAATTACTGGTGACTGGAGTGTAAAAGTTGAAAACTAAGAGAAATAATCAGTAGTTGGAAAATGTGGCCTTTTTGATAGGAATGAAAGTAACTGTTGCATGAAAGCATTTTGGAAGACCAGCCAATGATTTTTCAGTGAAAACACATTTTTCCCACAACAAAAATGGTAACTGCTCATGTGGCCCTCTCTGGATGGCAAACACAGGGTCAAATTAACTAATTAAGTGGGAAAACTCACTGCTGTGGACTAAATTATGGCCCATGGTGACCCTATAAGACAGGGTAGCACTGTTTCTGTGGGTTTATGAGACTGTACCTGTTCACAGGAGTAGAAAGCTTCGCTTTTCTCACAAGGAACAGTTGTTGATGGTTTCAAACTACCATCCTTGCAGTTAGCAGCCCAATGTATAAGAAGCTGGAAAAGCTCAACACCTCCAACCAAAACGAGGCATGAGCACACCAACTGGAGAGCAGAACACTCCTTGTCCATATGCAGGTTGAATTTAGAGCCAGAGCAATTGAAACAAAGTACACAAGAACCAAAATATAGCCTTGCGTATATTGCACCTGGATTTAAAGACCATCTCCAGAATGGATTTGACACACCAAACACTAATGACTGAAACCAGATAAGCTGTGTGATAACTTCAAAATGATCATACAGGAGTGAATGGAAATGTCACTATAAAAAGCAGCGGGAAAGAAAAAAGTAGATAAATTTACGTGTCAGAAGACACCCCGAGACTCGCTTATGCATGTAGGAGTAGCTAAAGCAAATGAAAGAAATAGGAGAGCTGAACAGAAAATCTCAAAATGTAGTGTCAGAGACTAAAGAAAACTTTATAATTAAACTTGTAAGGACTTGGTGTTAGTCAATCAAAAGAGAAGAACATTGTCCACATAATTCAACCATTCTCAACATAACTCAAGTTGGAAACCAAACTCGTTGCCATTGAGTTAATACTGATTCCCAGTCACCCCTGTGGGATGGAGGGAAACCACCCTGTGGGTTCCTGACATGAACTCTTTATGGGAGGAAAACCCCTTAACTTTCTCTGAGGTGCCGCTGGTGGATTTTGCCTGGTGGCCTTGAGTCAGAAGCACAACACATGACCACTATGCCACCAGGGGTCCTTACGTTGAAAGAATTAAAGCAACAAACTTAGAACCTTGCATTGTAATATTGAAGGGTTCTATGGAAAACAATCCATGGCTTTTTCTGTCAGTCTGCTGTCCTGTGGTGACTTCCCTGTTGCCATGGGGCTGAAGACTGTAGCACTGGTATCTCAATACTCGCAGGGCATTCGTGGGATTCCACCATTCCACACTGGTTTGGCAGAACCAATACCTAATATTTTGTCAAGCTCAGGGAACCAGTTGTTAAAATGGCGCCTGTAATCAGGATTCTCTTTAAGGTGGGTGGCTTCCCAGCCATGTGGAAATCACAAATTTACATTCCTTATACTTTTCTGATGTCCAGACAAAAGCTTATTCTAAGTGCCCTTAGTAATGTTCATTTCATCCATCAGCACAAGAAATTAGATGGAGCTATGCTTGTAAAATGTATTTATGCATTTCATAAAGCTCATTGTACTTTTGATGAAATACTACAGTTTTAGTCCCTTGTGTTTGTTATTTCTGTAAGCAAACATATGATGTAAAGAGGAAAAGTACCAAACAGCCAGAGGGTGACACACTATCATTTGTTCAGCTTTGTGTTATATCCAAAATTCCCATAAGATATTATGAGTAAATTATGCAATTCCTGAAAGTGTTCAAAGAGCTTAAATATAGTCAAAATAATTACTGCAAGTTTATCAGAAATGGAGAGATATTTCTCAAAGATGAATGTAGTATGTTCAGGGAAGAGAAGTCTTCTGTGTCTAGTATATAAAACTCAATGACTATTGTCTAATTGGCCTAACTCTAATGGAATGGGATCCTACTCCTACAGTGAAAAGACGGTTATTGATAAATCACACAGTCAGAAGGCACTGAAAACATGACTGAGGAAGAGCTACCTTATCAAATTAGAATTGACTATAATGGCTTGGGTAGAGTAAGGCCTTCAGGGACCTTAATTTACTGATGGTGCATGACTCAACATGAGAAAAAACAGTTGCAAACATCAGTTAAAAAGTGGAACCTGGACTGTGTGAAGTATGAATCCAGGGGAATTGGAAGGCATTAAAATGAAATGGAACACATGACGTTTTAAAAATCTAGGCTTTAGTGAGTTGGAAGAGACTGGGATTGGCCATTTTGATTTATTATATCACATGGTTTACTGTACTGGGAATGACACAACCAGAAGTAATGGCATTTCATTAATTGTCAACAAAGACATTTCAAGTGCTGTTTTTGAAGTCCAATGCTACCTGTGATGGGATAATGTCTATTCACACACAAGGAAATCCAATCAACACAACTATTTTTCAAATGTATTCACTGATGTCTAAAGCTAGCGATGCAGAATTTGAAGAATTCTGCCAATATCTTCAGCCAGAAATTGATCAAGCCTGCACTCAATATACGTTGACAATGTTGGCTAATGGAATGCAATGGCTGGAAACAAAGAGGAAGGAACAGTTGTTGGGAAGTATGGTCTTGCTGATAGAAACAAAGCTGGAGATTGCATGACGGACTTGTGCAAGATGAATGACTTCTTCATAGTGAACATTTTTTTCAACCACACAGAAGGTGGTTCACTACACACATGGATTCCCCTATATGGAGTACATAGAAATCAAGTGCGCTGCATCTGTGGGAAGAGACCCAATATGAGCAGATAAAGGAAAGCCAGGTACCGACTGTGAAACAGAACATCAGTTGCTCAGGTGTAACTTCAGGACGTGATGAAAAAATGAAAACAACTTCATGAGCACCGAAAGATGATCTTAAGGTTAGCCCACCTGAATTGTGAGAACATCTCAGGAATAGACTGGCTGTATTGAACACTAATGGCAGAAGACAATGAGCTGTGGGAGGACACCACATGTGAATAAAGCAAACGGCCATTAAAAAGGTCAGAAAATAAAGAAAAGGTCAACATGTATGGCAGAAGAGGCTCTTAAACTTGCAAGCGTGACTGCACCCCCATGTTACTGTCCATGGTACCATTTCTTCTCATGGTAGCCTATTTGTAAAGGGGAAAAATGACCCCAAGACGTTTCAAAGCAGAACTAGACCATCAGGCCTTGATTCTGAGGCTCCTCTTGAGTCTGAACCGCCAACACTTTCATTAATAGTTCAATATTCAAATATGTGTGTCATTCAGAGATTCCTTGTAGGGATAAAACAAACAAACAAAAATTCCAAACCAACCTCCACTGCAGTCACGGTGACTGCAATTCACAGCAACCTGTAAGGATGCCTCCGTAGACTTCTGAGACGGCAGCTCTTTACAGGAGTAGAAAGCCTTGTCTTTCTCCCACAGAATGGTCGGTGGCTTCAAATTGCTAACCTAGTGATTAGTAGCCAAACTCATAAGTACTATGCCACCATGGATTCTTTATTAGGGCCATACATGTGAAAGGCCAATTGAGATATCCCTGCGCACCTATTAATTGTTGCTCTTGGAGAATGACTTGATGGGATGCCAATGGAAATGTTTAAACAGGCTGATGAAGCACTGGTTGCACTTACTTTTCTTTGTCAGAATATTTAGAAGACAGTTACTTGCCCACCTGATTGGAAGAGATGCATATATGTACTCATCTGAAATAAAGGTGAGCCAACAGAATGCTTAAAATTATGCAATTGTCACCAATATCTCATGCAAATAAAATTTTGTTGAAGATCACCCAACAATGATTGCATCAGCACATTGACAGGGAGCTACCTGAGGTTCAGGTTAAATTCAGAAGAGCACATGGAACAAAGGATATCATTATTGACATGAGATGGACCTTGGCTCAATGCAGAGAATGCTAGAAAGATGTTTCCTTGTGTTCTCTTTGCTATGCCAAGACATTAGACTGTGAATCATAGCAAACTATAGCTAGCTTTGAGAAGACCGGGAATTCCGGACCACTTCATTGTGTTCCTGTGGAACTTGTGCACAGATCAAGAGACCGTTATGTGACTAGAACATGAGAATACTGCATAGTTTAAAATCAGGAAAGGTGTTTGTCAGGGTGTTTGTATGCTCTCCCCATACTCACTCACTCTGTATGCTGAGCAAATCATCAGAAAGTTCAGATTATATGCATATGAATGTGGTATCAGGATTGGAGGAAGACTTATTAACCATCTTCACTATGCAGATATTCAGCCTTGCTTGCTGAAAGTGAGGAGGGCTTGAGGCAGTTGCTGATGAGATCAAGATTCCAGCTTTCAAATGAATGGTCCCTCCACGTAAAGAAGGCCACTTCCTCACAACTGAACCCACAGGTAGCATCATGACACATGGAGAAAACGTTGAAGTTTTCAAGCATTTTTTCCTTTCTTGGGTCCACAATCAATGCTCCTTATAACAGTCAAGAGATTCAGAAGCAACAATGTTACTCTGAGGACTAAGGTGCACTTGACACAAGACATGGCATTTTCAATTGTCTCATAAGCGTGTGAGTGTTGGATCGTGAATAAGGAAGAACTGACATGTTTGAATTGTGGTGCTGGCAAGAGGACAAACTGATGTGTCTTGGAAATAAGGCTACAGTGCTCCTTAGGGAAAAGGATGGCTAGACTCCATCTCATGTATTTTGGACACATTATCAAGAGAGACCAGTCCCTGGTGAAAGACAGCATGCTTGGTAAAATACAGGGCCAACTAAAGGGAGGAAGATTCTCCAGGAGATGGATGGACATAGAAGCTGTGACATTGAGGTCACGCATGAGAACAATGTTGAGGATGTGCAGGACCAGGGAGTGTTTGGTTCTGTCGTGTGTAGAATCAATACGAGTCAAGACTGACTCGATGCCACCTAACAACAACAACAACATTACTGAATGCCTGCAGACGTATTTTGAACTCAAGGAGACCAGAGATGCTGGGGTTGAATTCCCCTATTATGTTCTCTGGGTTGTGATGTATATAGGAATAGGTAGCCAGCAGGATCACTCTCTTGCAGAGCTCCGGTGTGTATTGCAGCTTGTTAGCTGAAGTATTGCACCATTGGGAGGTCCATGATGCTCTTAATATTCTTCCCCTAAGCCATAATTCAAATGAAACAATTCTTCTGTGATTACAAATTTGAATGGCTGAAATAAAAAAATATATAAACACTCATCATCACCAGTTTTGACAAATATATGGAATAACTGGAACATAATCATGATATTACAAGAATATAACAAATTTGGGTACAATCTCTTATTTCTTATAAATATTCCTATAACTCCTATAGAGCCAGATCATTAAATTTCTAATTATTTATATAAGAGGAATGAAACAGTGTATATTCTTACAAAATCTTGCGCATAAATGTTAGCAAGGGCTTTATTTTTAATAGTCAAGACTGTAAACAAGCCACACATCCAGCAGTGAGTGAATGGATAAATGAACTCTAGTGTATCATAGAATGGAATGATGTTCAGACATAAAAGGAAATGCACTCCTGGTACATTATGTAAGAACCCTAAAAGAATTATGCTGCGTGAAAGAAGCTGTAAGTAAGCAAATTCTGTGTGGCTTCAAATATGGATTCTCTAAAATGCTGACTCATCTCTCGTGACAGCAAGGTGGTCATTGGTAGCCCATTTGGGCCTGAGGTTGACAAGGTGGGTGCTGTGAGGAAAGTTGCAGAGGGGCATAAGAAGGCTTTTGGAAATGAAGAATGCCTTCAATTTCTTGATGATGATAATTTCATGGCTATAAACAATATCAAATTTATCAAATATATGTGAAATGCACTATACAGAGAGCAAGCACACTGAAATAAAGTTGTTCTTTTATATTGAAAAATCAAATACTTTATCTTGATATTATATGCTTTTGAAATAAGAAGCTAATTTAAAGGGCACGTTGAGTAATATGTAATTAGAACATGTGTGTGTGTGTGCGTGTGCATGTGTGCGTGAAGTCACCATATCAAATATTTGACGCAGATATTGAACGGACCTTGATATCTCCTTTTTGAGTGATCCTCTTTTGCAGTCTGTTATGGTGTCTGGTAAAACTCTGATCCTTTGAATGCTATCCAAATCTAAAGTGACAAAATGACTCAGCTCTACAATCCACTGTCATTTGGGGCCATGCATATTAATCTATTCTAATCAACTGCCCTTGCTGGCATCCTGAACAAGTCACTATGTACTATTTTCTGGTAGATTCTTTTCTTTCTTATACTGCTTGAACATATTGCAGGGATAATGTGTCTTCCCTCTTTGTTTCCTTTCTTTTTAAAATGATTTTATTGGGGGCTCATACAACACTTATCACAATCCATACATACACCAATTGTATAAAACATATTTGTACATTTGTTACCCTCATCATTCTCAAAACATTTGCTCTCCATATACGCCTCTGGCATAAGTTCCTCATTTTTCCCTTTCCCTCCACGCTCCCCCCTCCCTCATGAACCCTTGATAATTTATAAATTGTTATTTTGTCATATTACACTGTCAGACATTTCACTTCACCCACTTTTCTGTTGTCCATCCCCCAGGGAGGAGGTTCCATGTAGATCCCAGTAATCAGTTCCCCCTCTCTACCCCAGCCTCCCTCCACCCTCCTGGTATTGCCACATTCACTCCATCTTTGTTTCTAAGTGTTACAAAATACATATTCAGACTTGGTTTCTGCCTAGCTTCGAATGCTATATGCATTTGGGAGACAGTATCATCTGGAAATAATAAGGAAGAGAGTTCATATAATCTGACAGTATAAACTATCTTGGATCAGAGGGAAAGGATAACTGGTCAAATGGCAAGTGTCAGTGATTCACTGTATGCCATCCCACCCTGAAAAGAATGGAAGGTTCACTTGTTGCTCTAAACTGGCTTAAGTATCTTCTCCAGATTCCTCCTTCTTTCTCATATCAGTTTCCAAACAAGTGCTCCCACGCCCCTCTGTGAGGTGACACTGATGTTAAAAATAAATGGGGTCAAATAGATCAGAGAAATTCTGCAAACAAGTGGCCGAAGTCAGGATTTTAGTCCTGATGTGTCTGGGTCTCCAGTCCATATTTTATAAAGTCTGCTTCCAGGAATTCAGCCCTTCATGTCTTCATAATCACCTGCTCCAATGGGGTATTTCGATCATTTTAGACTGGAATGAGGGATTAACACAGATCTGTTGAAGACCGCAATACATATTTCTGAAGGTAACTATTGGTGAATGAGAGGCAGAGCACATATTTCAGGTTCACGATACAAAATGTCCCATTTAGTGCAACCCTGTTTCAGAGGCTGTAAAACAACCACTAGAGCGGACGTCAGATCTGCATCAGAGTCCTGGGGGCGGGAGATCTGCAGGAAAGGACTTCACTTCCTGACCTTCCTTGGTCCATGAAGAGAATAGTGTAATAATATGGGTCTTAACTGGCACTTCCCATGCACACACGACAGAGACTGTGTCACCATTCCTCGTGAATTTCTCATTCTGGAATTGTTCCACGCAGAATGGCCAATCCTAGTCCATTTCCACTCACTAATGCCAGCTGGTGTTGTGAGGTGCCTTCAAATTGGTTCTAATTTACTGAGACCTTATGCTCAACCAGCAAAAACACTGCCCGGTCCACCAGCAACCTCAGCATCATTGCTGTTTGAGCCCATTGTTGCCAAGCATGGAGGACTTTTCCAGTGCGTCAGCAACATTTTAACTGTGAATTATTTTAGTGATATTGTTCTATAATTTGTGCACACCAATTTATGATATTGATTTTTATGGCTTGCTGTTTGACAACTTCTATTTTTTCTTATAATTTGTATTCTGTACAGCCCAGATTCCCATTATTGCAATTACTTATGCATACCAAATATGATGCTTGAAGCTGTGTCTTCCCATGGGAGCCACACCCCACTATCAAATAAAGGTCTTTCAAGCATGACTCCATCAGTCATTAAGGTCAATTTACCTTGAGGAAGCAGCTCTTTCCCAGTCCTATTTTGAATGCTTTCCTACTGGAGGGGCTCATCTTTGTGCATTATATCTGACTATATTTTTCTGCTATTTATAAGTTTTACAGTGGATCATCTACAGTCATGTCCATTAAGGCAGCAGTCATAAAATAAAAGAGATTGCAGGGACAAATCTAGCACATGAGCCACTTTAAAGTGTTGAAGAGGAAGAATGTCCCTCTGAGAACTAAAGTCTGCTTGACCCATGCGGTAGTTTTGTCAATGTCCTTTTATGCACTTGAAAGTTGCACAGTGAATAAGGGAGAGTGTAGGTGAATTGATGCCAATTAATGATGGTTTTGATGATTAAAACCAAAAGTACTGCAGGCTGCCAGAAGAGCAGATAATGTGTCTTGGAAGAGTTATAGCCAGAATGTTCCCTGGGAGCAAGGATGGAGAGACTGTATCTCATATAATTTGGGCATGTTATCAGGAGAAAAAGTTTCTGGAAGAAGACATCAGCTTGGTGGTAAAGTATAGGTCACTGGAAAATAGTAATGTCCCCAACGACATGATGTGACACAGTGGCCGCAACAACTGGATCAAATAGAGAAACAGTTGTGATGTTGCTGCAAGACTAAACTGTGTTGCCTTTTGTTGTATGTAGGTAATTACAAGTCAGAACCAACCAATGGCACCTAATAACAACATTCAAACAATGAATTCTTGTATGATTTCCTGAATATAAGTCTGACATCGTGAACCTAGTTAATAATGGCTTAATTCATTATTTTCTGCATCATTATTTTAGGGAAAATATATTTATTGTGTACTTATTTTGCTATATGTCTTATGATAAAGAGAGAGTAGGCACTGGAACCAACTTCATGGGTTGAGCTCTGCATATTCTATTTAGACTCTGGGAGACCTTGACCAATTTGCCTAACCTTCCTGCATCTCAGTTCCATCCTGTTGTGTCAGACTAATAACAACCCTGTATATATATATATAAACACGGCTGGTCCTGTCCTATCCTCGCAGTGTTTGAGCTTGTATTACAATGACTGTGTCAACGTACGTCATTGGGGTTTTTTCTCTATTTATATGACCTCTGCTTTATCAGGCTGAAACTTGGAGAATTCCAAACTAGGCACTCCAAACTAGAAGCACCATTAGGAGTCGTGTTGGTTATAGGTGCTAAGGGTGGATAAGTTCATATGTGTTAGGCAATGGGGTATGAAGATCGTTCCACCACTCAACACTGCTGCTAGCTTCTTCTTGTGACATCGAAGAGATTGCAAGATGTAGCGACTTTATGGACAGCAGGACACAACCCAGCTCAGTCCTGCCCCATTAGCACAACACTGCCCAGATTTGAGCCCATTGCTGCAGCCTTTGTCTCAATCAATATCTTGAAGGTCTTCCTGTTTCCCCTTCCCCTCTAATCCCCCACTTTATCAAGCATGATTTTTCTACTCTAGTGATTGGTCCCGCCTAATAAGATGTCCAAAGTAGTTAACAGAGTGTTGTCATCCTTACTTCTAGGACGCATTCTGGCTGCAGTTCCCACTGCACCACCAAGGCTTCTCTATCTAAGACAAAATTGTTCATTCTTTGGAAATCCATGGTATATTAACTATTCTTTGTCAACACCATAATTCCAATGATTCGGGTCTTCTTCAGTCTTCTTATTCCCTGCCCACCTTTCACGTGCATATAAGGGGATTGAAGTTCAGCCCACTTTCACCTTCTAAGTGGCCTCTTTACTTTTTCATACATTCAAGAGTTTCTGTTTGCTTGTTTGGTAGCAGACCAGCCTGATCCAATGCCATTTGATTTCTTCACTGCTGTTTCATGGGTTTTGATTATGAATTCAAGTAAAACGAAATCCTTGATAGCTTTGCTAATTTCACTCCATTTGTCATGATGTGGCCTGTTGGTTCAGTTGTGTGTGTGCGTGTTCTATTGTTTGTTGTTGTTCATGTTGAGGTGCAATCCATATTAAAGTCTGTAGTTTTTGATCTTCAGTAATGTTTCAAGTTTTCTTTTCTGTAAGCAAGGAAGTTTGTCTCATCTGCATATTACAGGTAGTAAATGCATCTTTCTCCAGTACCTTGATGCCATATTGTTCTTTAGATAGCCCAGTTTTTTCAGTTTATTTGCTCGAACATACAGATTGAACAGGTATTGTGAAGGTATCCACAACCCATGCACATATTTTCTTGTTTTAAGTCCTAGAATAGAGTCCTGTGTTCTATTCTAAAACCTCTTGTTCTAGATACAGGTTCTACATAAGCACAATGAAGTACATCGGAATTCTCATTTTCCTCACTGTGATCTATAATTTGCTATGATCCACATACTTGAATTCTTTCATAGTCAATAAAACACAGGTCAAGAAATTTCTGTGAGTTTATGCTTTCAACAAAGTTACAGCTGACATCAGCAGTGCTATCCCTTGTTTCACATTTTATTCTAATCCAGATCGATTCCTGACAGCTCCTCCTTAATGTACTAGTGTAAGTTTCAATTATCTTCTGCAAAAGTTTATTTGCATGTGATCCTGTTTGGTAATTTCAGCCTTCTTTAAAGACTCCTTTCTTTGAAGTGGGCACAGATATGGATCTCTTCTGGTTGGCCAGGTAGCTGTCTCTCAGATGTCTTTAAAAGATGAGGGTGCTAGACTGTGTTGTTTAAAGAAACAAATCCAGTGACACTCATGCAGGCCTACGAAAGAACTTTATATCAAGAAGTAATCTTATATCAGGAAGGCATCCTAGTCTCATCCAACTTAAGTCTACAAGATCTATGTAAGCCAGGGCTCTCTTCAGACACATGTAACTGCAGACTGAGGATGCTGTAAGGGGAGGTGGGATACAGGAAGATCACAGGCCGGTGGTACAGAATTACATGGGTCCAAAGTTCTTGGAAACATGGCAGGGCAGAGCCAGCTCTCAGGGTCAGGCAGCCAATGGAGGATAGCCCTTGGAAGGAGGCAGTCTCTGCAAACCAGAAGCAGGAGGGACAGAGAGGAAGAGAAAGAGACTTTCCCAATTTCTTCCTTATGCAAAGGCCACATCTACCAAGAGGTATCTGCAAGCTCTGACCTCCTTAACAGGTTGGACTCCACCCCTAAAAAATGTCAGGTGAGAGAAAACCATCCTACTATTACAAGGGAGAACTTCTGTATTTTATCGGTTTGCTGAAATAGGGTGTAATTTCCCCATAGATTTTCTAAATCTATAAACTTTAGGGAAGCAGTCTGCTGCATCCTTCTGTAGATCTGAACCATTGGCCTCGGTAAATAAGCAATTAGACTACTAGGAGCAGAGGGGCACAATTCAGTCAAGCAGTTTCAATGCCTCCACTGATGCAATGAGGTTCCAGTGGTGACTACGCAGTGGAGTCAATGAAAGGCACCGACCACAGGAGCTCTTGAACTTCCTGGTTAGGAGAAAGCATGTACTTTGGGTAAGCTGATGTGCTTCTGGGGACAATGGAAACCTTAAATGCAGACCCCTCCCAGGCTCCATCTTCAATCATATCTTTTCTGGTACTAATAAATTGCTAAGTGTGGGTTTTTATATTCTCTATATATTTTGTCAACTATTGAAAAAGGATGAACAAACTCACAGTGGATGAGGTCCACCAGAGGCTGGAGTCTGCCTATTTGGCAAGTTAAAGGACTGAGACCTTTTAACTTGTGAACTTTGACCCAGACCTGGATAGCTGAGCATCAAAAGCTGGTCAGAGAGAAGGCGCTGTTTTCTAACTTGTAAACTGACTTGTATCTCGGGGGAGTTAGATTAGATTCAAGACGCAGTCAGTGCGAAGGATAAGGTCCTTCAGTGTCTCAGGTCCACCCTCAACCCTGGTTGACTAGAGTCAGAGAGTGGCACTTGGGAAGCTGGCAAAGAAGATGGGGAAGTGGAGAGGGAGATGTGGAGGCATTATCTGGTGGAAATTGAATTTATGCCGTTCTTCACTTTGGGGCTAACAATGGATGTGAATGCTGCATCTTCTTCATTAGTGTCCTGACATATCAATCACCCAAGCAAAAGTCTTAAAAACTTCCCCCAAATTTGAAGCCTACTGATGGTTATATATTGATGGGTATATATTGAATGATGCTTCCCCACCCCCATAAAAAAAGGAATAAAAAAAAAGACAGGCTATGTTTAAATTCCAACCATTAGTACCTGTGAATGTGGCCTGGTTTGGAAATAGGACCTTTGAAGATATCATCAGGTAGTTGACCTGAGAGAAGGCCAGGTTCGGTCCTCATCCAGTTCTTGAATGGTGTCTTCTAAGAGAGAAAAGATGCAGGGAGACGACCGTGTAGTAACACAACCATTCTTCAGTGGTCAGCTAAGGAGCACCCGGGAAACCAGAAGCTCAGAAAGACAAGAAGGAACCTTCCACTAGACTAAGCCTTCAGGAGAATATGGCTTGACCACGTGCTGATGCGGACTTAGCTTCGAGAATCAGGAGAGAATAGATTCTTGTTTGTGCTGTCCCACCCAGTTGTTTGGGAGGAGTGACAGAGACATGGATAAGAGAACCTACCAAGAAATCTCACTTCATGACAGAGCCCTGGGACATATGAAATACGTGGATCATCATCTAATTTTTTTCATTTAACAATGAGTCTTATAGATCTTCTTAAGTAGTACTTCAAGCTGACTCATTCTTTTAAATCTATGCTTATCATAACACTGGAGGAAGCACCCTGGATGAATTAGATCATTTAAAAAAGTTAATGGAATTTCAGATATCTCTAATTTTCTGTTAAAAATAGAGGCAGCATTGCGAATTATTGAGCAATATCAGTTCCCTGGCACACGAGTTTATTTGTGGAGTAATTTCTGAAAACTAGAATTGCTGAGTCACAGACATTTAACTTTTAATTTAGCAGAAGTTGCACCAATATCAGTTTCTAGCAGGAATGTATAAAAGGATTTTCATATATGTGAGGATAATCAATCTTTTAGACCTCTACCAATAAATTAGATGTTAAAATTATATTCTTTTTATTTTTAATTTACAAGTGATTTCATCTAAGATCATTTGTGCCTTCTTTTCTCAGAACTGCTGTTATACACCCTTTACCTATTTTTCCTATTGGTTTCTTGGTAATTTTTCATTTCTTATTGAATTTCAGGGATCATTTCATGTTTATAAAATTAGTCATTAGCAGATGAAGCGATGTGCAAGTACAACTCCTGGTTTAGCATTTGTCTCATGGTTTTGCCTGTGGTATATATTTTTCCATTGCATGATTTAAATTTGTTTTTATGTAATTAAAATTTGAAACTGTGTGATATCTGAAGAGAGACTTGGGGGATTCCAGGGATGGAGAATGAAAAAATGGTGAGTTGATTGCTTGGCAAACAGAATGGGCAAGGGTTAATTGCCAGATGAGGGAGTACTAAGTTGGAGGAGCTAATAGATGATGGTGCAGGGCAGAGAAAAGGGTGATATGCTTGAATTTCTGTGGAGATCCTTAGGATGGTAAGATTAGGGCATGATTGTTGCATGGTGGTGGGCAGAGAAGAAAGAAGTTGGAGATGCCTAAGAAGGAGAATATAGAGAACAAGGTGCCAGGAAGACACCATCGATGTGAAGAAGGTAAGAGCTGTTATTGTTAGGTGCCAGCTAGTCAGTTCCAACCCCTAGCGACCATTTGCGCATCAGAAAAAACACCCCCAGTCTTAAACCACCCCCACAATTGCCTTTACATCTGAGCCCATTCTTGCAGGCATCATGTTCATCCATTTGATCGAGGGTCTTAATCTTGTTCGCCGCCAATTTTACCAAACATGATGCTTTTCTCCAGGAACAAGTCTCTTCTGATAGCAAAGCCAAAGTGTGTGAGACAAAGTTATGTCTTTTCCTCTAAAGAGCGTTCTGACTGTACATCTTCCAACCTAGATCTCTTTGTTCGTTTGATAGCCCATGGTAATTTCAATATTCTTTGCCAGCACCATTATGCAAATGCATCCGTTCTTCTTCAAATAATCAAAGAAGCTGGATTATATGAAGAAGAATGTAGCGTCAGAATTGGCTGAAGATTTGTTAACAGCCTGTGATATGCAGATGACACAAGCTTGCTTGCTGAAAGTGAGGAGAACTTGAAGTACTTGCTGATGAAGATCAAGAATTTCAATCTGTACTGTGAATTACAACTCAAAGAAACAAACAAACAACAAAACTATAATATTAACACCTGGATCAATAAGTAACGTCATGGTAAATAGCAAAATAGATTGAAGTTGTCAAGGATTTTGTCTTGATTGGATCCATAATCAGTGCTCAGTGAAGCAGCAGCCAAGAGATAAAATGATACATTGCATTGGGTAAACCTGCTGCACAAGACCACTTTAAAGTGTTGAAAAGCGAGGGCGCTACTTTGAAGACTCAGGTGAGCCTCATTCAAGCCATGATAGGCTTGAATATGTGAAAGTTAACCATGAAACAAGGGAATGATAAGAGTGGAAATGCATAAACTAATAGTGACTACATGGGTAGGACTGAGAGGCACATACACATGTTTTATAAATGCTAAAGTTTAAGGAGTAATGGCAAAAGGCCAGAATTTTCATGCTTTTTGGTGTTTGAATGGGTGGAGTAGCGTGGATGTTTCAGATATTTTGGACATGTTAGCAGGAGGGCCCACTCTCCAGAGAAGGGCCTTCTGCTTGTCTAAGCAGCAGGGCAGTGAAAAAGAGGAAGGCCCTTGGCAGGATGGACTGACACAGTGCCTACAAGCCTCTGCCCAAACATGAGAACCATTGTGAGCATGGCGTCGCCTTGGGCGGTGTTTCCTTCTGCTGTACATCTGGTCACCATGGGATGAAACTGACTTGTCAGACCCTAACAACAACAGTAGCAGCAGACGCATGGGACTGTCCATCAAGTACAGGACGGAGAATCAGACTGTAATTCTGTTGTATAAAGTGATTTTCTCCCTCTGGGCTTTAATATTCTCACCTCTAAAATTGGTCTATTGGACATAATGGCGTATACAATCTTTTTGAGCTCAACAAACAGCCAAAAGGTTGTTGGTTTGAACTCACCCAGAGGCACCTTGGAAGGCAATCTTGGTGATTTGCTTGCCAAAGGTCCCACCCTTGAGCACCGCATGGCTCAGTTCTACTCTGTCCACATGGCCTTGCCATGAATCAGTATGGACTTGACGGTAAATAACTAAAACAGCAGTTTAGGACCATGTAGCACTTTGGACAACAGCACGACAGGATGATACTATCCCTGATTGACAGCTGATGAGGTTGTGTCTGAAAATCCCAGAAAAGTCACCAACCCATCAGAAAGGGGGAGGCAATTCTTCTGGTTGGCATTAGGCCAGATCCCAGCAAGGCTGTCTCCAAGGAAGCCTTTGGAATATTGACATCGAAGTTGGACCGAGTCCCAGAATTGAAAAGAGATCAAAAACATAGCCTTAAATAAAACCAGCTGGAAACACAACTATTAAAAAATAAGAGAAGGAAAATAGATTCTGTAGGCTGGGCCCTTATTTTAACATGTAAAACACAAACACTGGAGTCTGAGAACCAGACCCCTTTGCGGAACATTTCTAGAAGAGACTGAAAGAGCATTTTGATTTGTGTAATGAGAGCTGGCTGTTTAAACATGTTTAGTATCATTAACCATGAGTAGGAAGCGATGTCTTCTCTCTGGTGGTTGACAGGCCTGTGGTGAATTGTGATTTTTCTTTTTTTGCTGAAAAGTTTGGATGTGAAAATAATAAAGCATTCTACATTATCTCACTGAATTTTCATAAGCATGAAGATTTTCAAAGATGAGGGAATAAATTTCAGAGTAGTTTTAAGTGCATTTTCAAGTAACTGGGGATCAGGGTTTTTTAGATAATTTGGCTGAGTATATAGCCCAGTGGAAACCCTGAAAAGCACAAACCTAGGATAAAGAACAAGAAATCATATTGGTTAGAAAGAAGTGCATAAGTGTCACAAGATGGATTTAGAGGAGGGTCTCTCTGACTCAGCACGACTGATAAACTATTGTTGGTAGTTAAAATCAAGTCATTTCTGACACACAGAAATGAATTGCCAGGCCTTCTCTGCCTCAGTGCTTCTGGGTGGGTTTGAACCCCCAACCCTGAGACTAACTATGCAATACAAATTATTTGGACTACCCAGGGACTTTGAAGTTGCCGAGGATTTCAGCTTGCTTGGGTCCACAGCAGTCAAGTGATGAAGACGTCTTTAGAGTATTAAAAAGCAAGAATGTTATTTTGAGGATAAAGTATCTGACCCAACCCATGATATTTTCAATGGCCTCATCTGGATGTGAAAGTTATACATTGAAGAAAGTAGACCCAAGAAGAATCAGTGCAGTGGAATTGTAGAAGAACACTGGAAACACCTTGGAGTGTTAAAAGGACAAACCCGTCTGTCTTGGAAGAAGCATGGTCAGAGTGCTTGCCTTAGAGGCAAGCGTGGGGAGACTGTGTCTTACAGTTTTGGGGCATGTCAGGAGAGACCCGTTCCTGGACGGAATGCTTGACAAAATAGAGGGGCATAGATTCTCCGTGGGTTTTCATTAGACTATGTTCAATTTTTACCTGCATATGAGGTGATTTAAAAAGTCGTGACTTAGGTCAGGTACACCTTAGTCCTCAAAGAGATGTTGTTGCTCTTTAATGCCTTCAGATTTGAAATGAATTTCCGGCAGTAGTGGGTCTGTGACAGCGAGGCTGTTCCTCTCTCTGGGTACATGGACAAGCCCAGCCCTCCGGGGAAAAGATGAGGCTAGCTGCTCTCCGAGAGATTAAAAGTCTCAGAAACCCAAAAGGGAAGTTCTACCCTATCTGACAGTGTCAGGATGGCTTAGAATGGACTTGCTGGCAATGTTTTTTTCCTGTTGTATTTTATTTTAGCTCTACATTTTACTCTAGACATGGCAGTGTTCACATGCCCTGATTTCCCCAGCTGGGAGGATATCTGTACAGCTTGTTCACATTTGAGCAAATAAATAAAGAATCCACGAACAATGACGCCTGCAATGTGTCAAACTGCGTCAATGTGAGAGGTGTACAAATACATGAACTGGCATTACCCTGAAAAGAGATAGAGCCCGGTGACCTACCCAAAGAAGCAATTCTCATAGGCTTACTGCTCAATCCTAGGGCCTCCTGAAAAGAGATAGAGCCCGGTGACCTACCCAAAGAAGCAATTCTCATAGGCTTACTGCTACAATCCTAGGGCCTCGTAGTAGAGAGAAAATGGAATCCTATATGGAAATCACAGATGGCAAATGTATTAGCCTCCTCTCTAAGAACACTAACGATAAGATCTCCAAATGAGCTTGATGTTGGAAAATCGAGTAATGCTTAATAATATTGGAGGCGGGCCCATTCTGCAGCTAAAAGGCATATCATCTGGCCTCTGGAAAGGATCCTTCTAGTATTCTGAATTCATAACTGCAGACAATCTGGCAAGGCTTTGAAAGGATTATTACTTTTTATTTATTTACATGGTCATCATCATCATTATTATTGCCACATTTAATATTTATTGGATGTCAAGCAACCGTGGGCTAAGCATAGCACAGGATGAAAGAAAGAGCTATTGGTCTGACACACAAAATGCGTCTTCAGGATGGAAGCCTTGAGATCAGTCTGTGATGAGTAAATCTGTGCTCAGCGTACGACGTAGATTCACGACAAACGTAGATCGGAGAATGGGGTTAGCCTCTGATGGCCACTCTCTCCCTGTAGCTGGATTCCCTCTTAGAGTGGTTTTCTATTTCTTCATAAAGCCCCAGTTCTTTCCAGCCAATCTCTGGCAAACACAATGGTTATTGGAAACTTGCACGTGGTCCTGGAACTTGGCTACTTTTCCACTCGGGAAAGCAACGATCTATTTCTCAGAGGGTAAGGTAGCAAAATCAGACACAGGAGGTGGGGAATGAAACAACAGTTTTGGATGTACTGTGGCTACTTATGTTTTAAGCTTCTAAAATGTTTGTTAAAAGAATGGTTTGAGTCCAGTGTGTGTCTGTGGGGGCAACACATCTCACGGAGACGTTCCCTCATTCTGGCTGGCTCTCTTCTTTACTGCATATGATCTCTGTTTACAGATGCCAGGAATGCAGTACCTGGTTTGTAGCCAGGGTGGTGCACACAGCTCCCTCCAAAAATAAGCCTAACCTTTTCAGGTCTTCTGGGAAGCAGCTGCGAACACGATGTCAGAAGAAATGAATGAGAGGGTGAGTGGCACAGGAATAGGATTTGGTGCAAACTAAGCAGAAGTCGATAAAGGAACATCTGCAGATCTTATTGCAGATCTGGCATCGGTGAAGGCCTAGATGGAGGAAGGGGCATTGGGCAAAAGAGCCTCATAGAACGGTCCTCTTAGCATGACTTACTCATACTTAGCATGAGCTCCAGGGTTGCTGTGGATGGATCTGACTCAATGGCACCTAATCCCAACACCAACAACCAGCCCCCAAAGCAAGAACTGGCTGACAGAGGTGTCCTGCATCAGGCAGAAATAATGGGGCTCTGGTACCCCTGCTAACTCAGTCACTGAATAAGTGCATCCCCAGCAGAATGTGAATTCAAGATGGACACCACAGCAGAGCTCAATGTCAATGGAGACGTCAGCCAACTACATTCCGTAGCAAGTTCTTTCTTGGCTATCTCTGTATGACTTTGAAGTGACTCCATGGTAGGTATTAAATGCTTAAGAAAGCAAGTGCCTTTATTGCATGATGGTGAATATGCTTGTGGAAGCCTACCAGGCATCAGATTTCGGCAGGACTCCCTGTCTTTGAGAATTGTCAAATCCCATGATGGAGGTGCGGTGAGTGATGCATTACACAAAGATTTGAGATGCAATCTCTCTACCGACTACACAACAGGATCATGAGAGAACCCCGCTGAACCAATCATGCTAAACTGTTCTCACCTTGAAAATTTGTACATAGAAATCTCAAAGAGCACCATAACAAATATTTGTGAGGCTCGTTTCTGGTCCCCGCAGTACAGTAAAGGCACAAGTGGTAGCGCTTCTTTTTCTGGGAGTGAATCCTGATTTGGCCACTCACCACTTTAACAAAGCTCATGCACCCTGGCCACCTCTGAATATCCAATTTACCATCAGAAGAGCCCAAAGTTGAGATCCCGACTTTGCCCTATTCTTTGAGACCAATTGATCATTGATGACAAGTTTATTACTTTGGGCTCCTTTAGCCTGAAAATCTGTGCTTCATTTCCATAGTAATGGTCATTTATTGCTGGTATTGCTTTTCCCACTTACAGAGCCTGGACCAATACCATTATCAGAGGGTTCACAAAGTGTCTGATCCCCAAAGGGCATCTGATCAGGGAGACTCATTCACAGCAAAGGAGATGTGCAAATGAGTCCATGAGCACTTGATTCATGGTTCCATCATACACACGCTATACAGAATCGAAGACTGCTTGAGAATGGGAGTATTCTGCTGAAGGATCACACGATAGACTAAATTAACTCAGAGGAAATGGTTGAGTATGGGGCTCCATCCATCAGAATATAATATGCATACTGAATCAAAGACCTGTACGTGGCACTGTATGGACAATAGGAAAATTTGTCTACGACTGAGCATCACAGAGTACACTCAATAGCCACCACTTTTCCTCACAAATGGGAGGGGTTAGTGTTTTTTCTCTGGATGCCGGGGCTCCTTCAGGTTAGAAATCTTATGCCAAAGAGGATGCACTCCTTAGAGGGGTCACAAAGGCTTCCACTGAAGTGCCTGGACATATGTACTTCTTATATCTAGAATCCAGCAGAGGAAAGGGGCTTTCATTCGGACAGTGGTAATTAGTCCTGATGAGTGGGGTATGTGATGGTTGCTTTTGCCTTATGGATACAGAAGACCGCAGGCAATCTTTGTGGCTAAATGTGACTGATCTAGTGCAGTAACATTGTCAGAAATGATTCCCAGGGGCTCAGAGCTTTCAGAAATTAGGACTTGGGTCACATTGCAAGATTAGCCCCAAAGAATATCCAATGTGATGGCTGAGTTTAAGGGCAATTCAGAATGAATCGAGGAGCTCGGGATGATGGGCACACATTGCGGCCAGACCACCAGCAGTACAAGGACCACAGTGCCCTCCTATCATGCTCCATGCTTTTGTCTGACATCCATTACTAGTACTCGAGAATTGTGGGATAATGGAGGGCGACCATTTCTCTAAAGCATGGGACTTCTTCGAGGGGCGAACTCTGCTCACATCCTCTAGTGCTTTATCTGAAGTCTTGGCTAAGACTCCTCGTGCCAAACTTTGCTTGTTTTTTATTTAACTTCACAAAGTGTGGGTCTACATGACCATCTGAAAGCTTTCTCTTCCCATGCCTTCATTCCATTGCCCCTTACTGACATTCTCTCAGACTTCATCATGTCCAGCACATTCTAGCTTGCAGCCTCGTGTTCAGTGCCCCAACTTGTAGCCCACTTAAGAGCCTGCTTTTCCAGGTACCTATCAATCGACTGCTAGTGCTTCTTAATCCATTTAACTAACTGCTTCTTCCACTAGGCATTGGACAATTTGTTAAAATTATGGTGAGATGCTACAAGCTAGGATGCTAGTAGATTAAATACTCAAGGTCAATCATGCTGGAGGGGTTATAAAGGAACTTTCAGACTAAGTCAGTTTAGAAAGAAGGTGTTCTCCTTTCGAAAGCAAACAAACCCAAAAGACAGTGAAAACCTTATGAGTAGCAGCAGAATTTCATATGCTTTAATATTGGTAGTTGAGTAGTTAAAGTTGGACATAAATCAAAATGTGACTGGGAAAGAGCTGCCTCTTCAAAGTGGAGATTGTCTTAAGGATGTGGATAGAGAAAACTTTGGGGACCTTCATTTTCCCAAAATAAGAAGTGGCTGTGAATATTCATTAGGAATCAAAATGTGGAGCATATGAAGGGTGACGTTTAGAAGCACTTAAAGTCATCAGAAAGGAAATGAAATGCGTAAAGACCAATTTTCTGAGACATTAGTTAGCTGAAATGAACTCGATTGACGCGATCACATGATCTGTTAAGGTGGGAATGATAAATTGAACAGGAGTGATGTCACATTGACCGTTAAAATGAACACATCATAATTTGTCCTAAATGTCAATGCTGTCAGTGATAGGAAAATATCCATATCGCTAAAGGAAGACCAGTATCATATGACTATTATTAAAATTGATGCACTAACTACTAATGTGAAGGATGTAAAAAATAAAGATTTTCATCTACTTCTGTAGTCTGAAACGGACTATATTGAATATTGACCGGGCAAAAGCATTTAGCTGTGTGTATTACAGTGGACTGTAGATAACACAGAGAATAACAGAAATTTCAGAATGCTTCATTGTGCTCCTGTTGAACCTGTACTTTGACCAAAAGGGCCTTGTTCAAACAGAATAAGGCATATGCAGCTTGAAATCAGGAAAAGTGAGTGCCAGGCTTGTATCTTTCCCCATTCTTACTCTACTCTATCTGCATGATGAGCAAACACTCCAACGCATTCGGTTTGGAGGAAGGCTTATTAACCACCTGCAATGTGCAAAGGACACAACTGTGTTTACTGAATGCAAGGAAGACTTGTTAATGAAAGTCAGAGAATGTAGTCTTCAGTAGTGTTTACAATTTTATGGAAAGAAAATCAAAATCCTCAGAACTGGGTCGATAGACAACATTGTGATGAATAGAGAAACTATTGAAGTTGCCAAGAATTTCATGTCACGCAAGGAAAACTCAATGAAAAGCAACAGAATATTGTCAGAAAAGGTACCAGAAAATGATTTTTAGCTTGGAAGGCACTAAAATATGACCGAGAAGGAGTTGCCTTTTCAGAGTGGAGTTGGTCCTAATGATGTGGATGGAATAAAGTCCTATCAGCAAATACAACCTTTTGGAGCTTCATTTGGTTATGAGGTAGGTTTGTTGTGCCAACATGGCCAATGAACGCATGTGAGATTAGTTGAAGGGCGGGCGGAGAGATAAATGGCTCAGGGAGCCTTGCCTCTCTCTCTCTTGCTCTTTGATCACTGGATGAGTGTGCGGCTGTCTTGCTTATTCTGTGCCTCCATTTGCAAGTCCCACTACC
This sequence comes from Tenrec ecaudatus, assembly GCF_050624435.1. Classification (NCBI taxonomy): domain Eukaryota; kingdom Metazoa; phylum Chordata; class Mammalia; order Afrosoricida; family Tenrecidae; genus Tenrec; species Tenrec ecaudatus. Next base: position 214,220,664 of record NC_134532.1, on the reverse strand, counting down.
TGTGGGACACCTAACCTGTGGACTGTGTCACTGTAACTTGAGGTTCCTTCAAGACCTGTTTCACCACGCTACTGGAATATACATCTCTTAAGCTGGGGATTGTGGGACCCTGCCATCTGGCTGACTGTTGGTGACCTGCTTGCTGTTTGCTGCCTGTGGCCGAACAACCTGAATTGCTCCATGGAGGACTACCCCGTGGCCCTCAATAACTGAAGGATTGCCAGTGTACTAGCTGTCTCATGGAAGTGAGTTGCACTGAGCCATTTGTACTTTTTTATGAATTAATTGTTTATTTCTTATGTTATCTATCTATATAAATATATATAAAATTAATAGTGTCCTGGTTTTGTTTCTCTAGAGAACCCTGTCTAATGAAATGAGAAGGAACAGTTACAATAACTATTAATAATTGGGAATTGGAATTATGAATTTAGGAAAGTTGGAAGTCATCACAATTAAATGGAACCCATAAAAATTGACATTCTAGGTATTAGTGAACTGAAGTGAATTGGTATTGGCCATTTTTAAGCAGAAAGTCATGTAGTTTTCCATTTCAGAGATGACAGATTCAGAGCAACCTGAGATTAGATTTGGATATGCAGATAACAAGATCTTACATGCTGTAAATGATGAACATTTGAAGATTTTTTTAAATGAATGTTGGAAGACCACAGATAACCTTCAAGATGGATTATATCTCAGAATACACAAGTAAAAACAGAAAAAAACAAGTAAACACAAATCAGAATTCCACCAAAGTGAAACAAAACAGCATTATTATAAACAAATTGAAGTTGTCAAGTATTTCATTTCACGAGTATCTGCAACCTATGCCCATGGAAACATTGGGCAGACCTGTTACAAAAGAGCTCTTGAAAATGTTAAAGAACGAAGATGAAACTTTGAGGACAAAAGTGTGCATACTGCAACCCATATTGTTGCTCCTGTTAGTCTCCATTGGGTTGGCTCTGACCCATAGCGACCCTATGCATAACAGAGCAGAACTGTCCTGATCCATCTTCACAGTTGTATCTAAACTTTAGCCCATTGAGGCAGTCACTGTCTCAATACACCTTGTCAAGGACCTTTCTCGTTTTCACTGCCTCTCCAGTTTACCAAACATGATGTCTTTCTCCAAGGACTGGTATCTCCTGACACTGTATCCAATGTATGTAAGATGTTGGCCTCTAAGGAGCTCTGAGTAAAGCAGTACTTTTTCCAAGACAGATCTATTTGTCCTTTTAGCAATCCATGGTACTTACAATATTCTTCAGTATCACAATTCAAATGCGCATCAATTCTTCCTTATTCAGTGTTCAAATTTCACATGTATATGATGCAATGCGGAACACCCTGGCTTAGATCCGGTCCTCAAAGGGCATCCTTGTTCTTCAACACTCTAAAGAGTTCTTGTGCAGCAGATTCACCTAATGCAATGTGTCTTTTGATCTCTTGACTGCTGCTTCCATGAGTATTGATTGTGGATCCAAGTAATAAAAAAATCCTTGACAACTTCAATCTTTTCTCATTGATCATGATGTTACCTATTGGTTATGTTTGTTAGGATTTTGGTCATCCTTACATTGAGTTGCACTCCACACTGAAGGCTCCACTTCTGAATGTTCATCAGCTAGTGCTTTAAGTCCTCCTCACTCAGCAAGCAAAGTTGTGTCATCTGCATACTGCAGGTTGCTAATAATCCTTCATCCAATACAGATACCACATTCTTCTTCATATCATCCAGCTTCTCTGATGATCTCCTACAGCATACAGGTTAACCAAGTATGGTGAGAAGATACTTCTTGACCCTGATGCACACACACCTTTAGTTTTTGTGATTTTAAATCACGAAGTATTTCATTGTTTTATTCATCCAAATGTCTCTTCGTCCATGTGCAAGTTCCAAAAGAGCACAATGAAGGGTTCTGGAATTTCCATTCCTCTCCAGGCTATCTATAGTTTATTATAGTCCACATAGTTGAATGCCTTTACATAGTCAATGAAACACAAAAGTAAACATCTTTCAGGTATGCCATGCTTTGTGCCAAGATTCACCTGACATAATAACAACAATATCCCTTGCTCCGCATCCGCTTCTGAATCCTGCCTGAACTTGTGGCAATGCCCTGTCAATATATTGCTGCAACCGTTGTTGAATGATCATAAGCAAAATTTCCCTTTGGTGCTAGATCAATGATATCATTCTATAGTCTGAGCATTGTCTTGAGTCACCTTTGCCAAGAGATGGTATGTTCAATAATTTTACATGCAGGTATATGTTGTAACTGAATTAGGAAGACCCAAGAGGAAAAAATGCTTTTGAATTATAGGTTTATCAAAGAATATTAAGTCTGGAGCATTGGCTTCCAGAAAAGTTAAAAAATTATCTTGAAAGTAGAGTCAGAATGCTCCTTCATGGGAGAGACATGAACCCTCATCGCATGGACTCAGGACATGGTACCAGAAGTAACTAACCATTGGAGAGAATCTCACATTTAGGAAACTAGGTGGTCAGTGAAAAAAATGGAAATGCCTTTGTGCGATGGACTGACCCAGTGGCTGCAAACATGGACTCAAACGTTATCATAGTTCTGAGGATGGAGAAGACTGGGGGGAATCATTTTCCTTCTTTCTTTCTTTTCAAAAAGGATCATTCTGAGTCAGAAGCAATTCAATGATACAGAGGCACAGCAACACCTGCTTCATAGAAGACTCAGCTAACTCAAGTTCCATTTGATCACAATTTTCCCATTTCTGTGTACATTAGTTTTATATAATCTGTTGTATAGTACACCCCCCTTTCATTCTATGACCATGAGACTTTAAAGTTCAAAAAGTTGACCTTTCCTTATTTAAATCTGGAATTACCTACACCCTATCTTACAATGGTGGACTGATTTTCTTACATATATCGATACTTCCATAGTTTATAGAAAATGTAGAATTCAATAAGAAGGATAGGTAGGTCAGGGATGTGACCTGCCTTGTCATCATGCAGAGCTCACTGAAAAGTAGATTTTGCAGATGTAGTTTTCTTGTTTTTGTATATTTTTCTGTATATGGAAGCCAGGATCAGTAAATCTATAGATACAGTATCTTCATTAATAGTTTCTTGGGGTTACACCAGGGGAGCGGTGTTGTGCAATGAGGAGTAAATAATATGCGCAAGGAAGAAGAAAATGTTCTGTAATTGCTTGTAGTATGGAATACACAACCCTTTTACGTATGTTTAAACTTTTGAACTGTATATGTAAATTAAATTAATGTTATGAGTTAAAATTAAAAAATAATATTGGAATATTCCCACAAGCTTTTGGAATCCTCCTTATGAGTATTGTTAATCATTTATGCCTGTTCTCTTCGTTGAGAAAGTCATTAGATCGGAAATAGATTAGAATGTGCTGGATCCTTTGGGGGGCTCTATTTCCCCCTAAGACTTGGAGCAGTGCTGTGTATGCATGTTTATGGACATCTCTGTCTCTGTGTGTGCATATGCGAGAGCACACATATACATGGGTTTAAACTGAAGTGATAAATTTAAATCACCAAAGTAGGGCCATATTAAAGAAAGCCCTAACAATGATGTTTATTCTTCATTATCAGAGAATCTGCACTAAAGTTTGCTGAGCAATCCTCCTGAATTTGTGTAGAAAGATGAGGAATATGG